>NC_140584.1:149859081-152705584 GCF_964204655.1 Triturus cristatus
TGAACAATCTTTAATTAGTAGGATGTTCTCCTTTCTCTTTGTTTCTACTTTCTCCTAGGCTGTCTATCCTGGTGCGACCTGACTCTCACACAGAGAGCAGTGCAACTTCGGAGTGTTCGCCCGGATAGCAAACTGAGGGTAGTATCCCTTAGAGCACTTGCACTTTCACTTTTTTTGGTCCTGAAGAAGCGCCAGGGATCCTTTGTTTCGGACCATTGGGGCGCGAAACATGTCGACCGCTTGACCACACACATTGTTACCCATTGATACATTAATTTCAAAAAGGTAACAACCGACCTACGGGTCTTTTATTATGTCAAGGGTGCTCTTCACATTAAACTTTATCCTAGTAACCCTTAGACATTTTTAGGATACCACTTCACTATTACACTCCACCACCACATAGTTCTTCTTTTTTTGTTAGGACCCAAACCACACACCCGCATGCACCAAACGGCGTTTTCTCAAAAAGATCTCCGCTAAAGCGACCCTTCGGGGGACCCGTAGGGCATTGCAGCGCCGGCCCGACGAGGAGCAAACGCCCAATGATGAAGCATGACATCCTTCGGGGTGTGTGAGGGCAACATGAGAAACTAAGGAATGCCCTCCCCTATCCTTAGGTTGTTGGGCCTAATACTAGCCTAGACTTTTTCGTTTCATTTCCCCCTTCGTCTCTTCAGGAACAGTGTCTCCATTGCAATACTACAGTTATAACTCGGAGCACAGACACTGGACCATAACTAGCTCCCGGTCCCCCCCTCCCTCCTTCTTTTTTGTATAGATAATCAGCACGGCAGCTTAGCCGAGGGACCTGACTTTACTTTTCTTTCCCATTCCTTTTTCTTAAACTGAGTGCACACAATGTCAACCAATAACATGGGGGATAACCTGGGGCTCGGATTTGATGATGACATCGTGGCGGAAATCCTGAGAACCCCCTCACTGCTGGATAGTGAGGGGAACATGGCCAGCACATCATCACAAGGTGACTGGAACTCCCTGGCATCGCTTAAGAAACTACAAGTCAAGATTGCCATGCATGGCACAATCATGACTGAATACTTGAGGGCAAATGCTGCACCCAATGGCCTAATTGTTCGCACGGCACCTAGAATCTTCTTGGAGGATCTCATTTTCCGCAGAGAATGGAGCCAGATCGCATGGAAATGCACCCGCGACTGGCTCATTCTGATTATTGGTACCGCTAGACGTCTCTCCGAAGCATTGATTATCAAGATTAACATCGCGGAGAATGGACTGAAAACTGGGATCAGTATTTCAGCCTATAAAACCCGTCTAGCGGAAATTAACGCAGAGATGACTGACCACCGAGACTATTTATTACAACAAAAAGTGTCAAAATTACAAAAAGACATTAAAAGATTCGACAGGGAGAAGATATACCCATACACTAAAGAGGAATACAGACCATCAGATAGTGATGCTGGCTCAGATGAGGGCTCTACAACATCTACGAACTCAGGACGTTCGATGTATAGCAATTCTAGCAATAGCAGTTGGGGGAGGAACGCCAACAAACCGGGCCTACTCCCTCCACCCCCGATTCCACAGATGTACGGCTATGCACACCAACCTTTCCCACAACAAGGCCCGATGTGGTACCCTGCCTTTCCGGGACAACACCCGGGTTACCAACAACCATTCTTCCCCAATGCACCTCCTCCTTTTCAGAACAGAGGCAGGGGGCGAGGCAGAGGCAGAAGAAGAGGGCAAAAACAAGTCCAGTGGCAAGATCAGGAGACACAACAGAGAACAACGAGGAGCTCAACACTCCCAAGACCCTGATAGTGAACCTCACAGACAGACTCCTGAACACAGACGAAAGGGCAGTCCTGGAACTGGGTTTAGGGTTTGTACCCACCCCCAAGGAGGATAACTTCCGCATGAATGAGGAACTACAACAACTCTTCCGCAAGATTCGCATCAAATCCTTCTTCAACAACAACCCCACCCCTGACCGCCAGGACACCGGACTGAGACCACCCTCTAAGTTCACTCCATCAGCGGGTATGGTTCCGAGTGAAGTACTGACGTTTGAGAAAGCAGTTCTGAAGGAGGCAAACAAACTAAGAAGCCGGCATGCCTTTGACAATTTACCCAAGAAACTCCGCGAGGCAGTACACTCACTCACCGAAGATGAAGCCATCATTATCAAACCGGCGGATAAGGGAGGAGCTACTGTCATCCTGTCAGTAGAGGATTACGAAAGAGAATGCGTCAAACAACTCGGGAGATCCGAATACTACAAAAAGTTGGATACTGATCCCACCGAGAGACTTCTATCACGGATACGTATCATGATCAACGAAGCTACAAATGAGGGATGGATCACTGCCCACGAGGCGGCATTCCTCATTAACGAGAACCCCAGGATGCCGTACTTCTACCTACTACCCAAAATACACAAGGGTGTTTTTCCACCACCAGGACGACCAATCGTCTCTGGGATAGGCTCGCTATTGGAACCTCTGAGCAAATTCAGTGACTTTTTTCTCCGACCTATGGTACAAGCAACTCCGGCATACCTAAAAGACACCAGGGACGTCTTGAACCTGATACAAGAGATCAACGAGAACAACACCGAGCCCATTGACCTCCTCTTAACTCTAGACGTAGAGGCATTATATACAAATATTCCACAAGATGCAACAATCGAAGTAGTGGAACAACTCCTACTCGAAACAGACTTACCCACCAACACCCCTGCGAGCTTCATCACGGAACTGATCATGCTGGCCCTGAAGAACAACTTCTTTATGTATAAGACCACCATTTACCATCAGATACAAGGGACCAGCATGGGGAGCACATTTGCGCCGAGCTTAGCAGGGCTCTACATGGCGCATTTTGAGGCTACTAACATCTTCACTGAGAATAACCCCTACAGAGAGAACATGATCACGTGGAAACGATACATCGATGATGTGCTCATCCTATGGAAGGGTGGTACGGAGACCTGCCAAGAATTCTACACATGGATTAACAACTTGAACCCTCACCTACGTTTTACCAAAACGGAGAGTGTTAAGGAGATCCCTTTCCTGGATCTTCTTATTACCCTTGAGAGGGGTAAACTCAACACTACCATCTACAAAAAAATGACTGATTGCAACAGCCTGCTTGATTTTCACAGTCATCACCCCAAAGCACTGAGGGAAAATCTGCCCTTTGGACAGTTCCTACGGATCCGCAGGAATTGCAGTGACACCCAGGAATATGACATTCAAGCTAACTCCCTCACATCTAACCTGAAAGAAAGACACTACCCTAACAGGGTCATACAACGTGCATACAAACGAGCCAGGAATAACAACCGCCAGGCACTCCTAGAAGAAAAGACCAAGGAAGCCGACAATACCATCACCTGTGTCACTACCTTCACGCCTCTATCAAACCAAATCAAGAACATCGTGAACCATAACTGGAGAATTCTGAACACAGGTAATCTCATGCTGGAGCGCCCCAGATTTGCGTTCAGGAGGACCACCAACCTACGGGACCAACTGATCAACACGAGACCACGCGTGAAGACCATACGGCAGGAACCCACCCTATGGTCCCTCCCTGCTGTCAAAGGCCACTACCCATGCGGCAACTGTAGTGCATGTCCCTTCACCAAACATACTACACACCTGGAGCTGGAAAAAATCAGGTGGGACCAACGGAGCCACACGAATTGCAATACAAAAAACTGTGTGTACCTCATCACCTGCCCCTGTACACTGCGCTACGTAGGGATGACCACTAGACAGGTGAAACTAAGGATAAGCGAACATAGAAGCACGATCCGACGGGGGAGAACAGCAACCAGACTTACGAACCATTACATGGAAAAAGGACATACATGTGATGACATCAAGTGGACAATATTGGAAAACAACCAACATTGGAATAACAACACCCTTCTACGTAGAGAACAACGCTGGGTACATCGCCTCCGGACCAATGAAGTGGGCCTGAACGACGATATACCATGGACTGAACTATAACCTTATATAAGGGATCAACAGTGAAACCAGTAGTACACACCCATGATTACCGGACTACGAGGTCCCACCGCACAACATCTATGTCCTATGGTCCCCCCTACCCTCGCGAGACCTCTCCTCTTTGAGCATCATTCTGAAGTGAGAGGGTTGAGAGTAGGTTTCCTGGGCCACTTGTCACAGAATAATAAACATAAATAACCCCCCTCTGACCCCCACCTTCCTCCATCCCCCCCTAGACTCACGCATTCAATCATACCTCTGTCTCGAGTCCACTATTGACTTTACGTCGATGGCACCAAGAGGCGCTTTTAATTACACGAGTCATTCACATTATGACCGCTCGTGTATTACACCAGATGGGTCTTTTTGTAGCGTTTTTAGATAGTTCACGAGCACTGTTTAGCTAATTATATATAAACACTCAGTGCGTTACAGACACGTAACCATGGCAACAATAAGACGTGAACCAGCACCACGCTCTCTAGATACACGCATGCGCCTAGTTCAGCTGTCTACCCTCTGCGCATGCGCGGCCAACAGACACTACGGAGAACACAGCTGCTCCTCGTTTGAAGACCGGATACAGAGCCCGCCCTAATTAAGTCAACACGGGCAGTACTTAAGAAACGCGGAGTTGTCTTCTTCTCCATTCCAGGTAGGAGGACGACTGGGGTAGGTGGTATAGAGGCCACGCCGGAGCAAAACTGTGAGTAATAACGCTCTTATGAGCACTTAGGAAACTGGCTATTTATTTAATACGGTGCATAAGACAGCTCAGACCACTTGGGAATTTATAGGAGTTGGTTTGACTAGCAGTTGCCTGTCATTTATTCCTTTATTCACAGCACTAGAAGGTGTGTACGCTCGTCCCCTAACCTATGGAGCATTATTCTCCGTGCCTTTAGGTGAGTGCTTGGAATATATCTTAGTAACAATCGTGATCTAAGACCTATAGAATATATGCCAATTCAGTCTGTGGACGTTTGGTTCAACCTCTACCACGGTGAGTGCCTGCACATATGGGTGACTCCGGTCGGCGACGGACTGCCTTTTCCCAGGCCCTCCCCCTGTTTTCCTGGCCTAGGCACCTGTTAGCTTACCGTTGAGACCCCATTACGCCACCACCCGTGGGTGGAGGTGATATCCCTTCTGTATATAATCTGTATATACTTTGATGATGCACTCATTTGTGAATATCTCTAAAAGGTGAACAATCTTTAATTAGTAGGATGTTCTCCTTTCTCTTTGTTTCTACTTTCTCCTAGGCTGTCTATCCTGGTGCGACCTGACTCTCACACAGAGAGCAGTGCAACTTCGGAGTGTTCGCCCGGATAGCAAACTGAGGGTAGTATCCCTTAGAGCACTTGCACTTTCACTTTTTTTGGTCCTGAAGAAGCGCCAGGGATCCTTTGTTTCGGACCATTGGGGCGCGAAACATGTCGACCGCTTGACCACACACATTGTTACCCATTGATACATTAATTTCAAAAAGGTAACAACCGACCTACGGGTCTTTTATTATGTCAAGGGTGCTCTTCACATTAAACTTTATCCTAGTAACCCTTAGACATTTTTAGGATACCACTTCACTATTACACTCCACCACCACATAGTTCTTCTTTTTTTGTTAGGACCCAAACCACACACCCGCATGCACCAAACGGCGTTTTCTCAAAAAGATCTCCGCTAAAGCGACCCTTCGGGGGACCCGTAGGGCATTGCAGCGCCGGCCCGACGAGGAGCAAACGCCCAATGATGAAGCATGACATCCTTCGGGGTGTGTGAGGGCAACATGAGAAACTAAGGAATGCCCTCCCCTATCCTTAGGTTGTTGGGCCTAATACTAGCCTAGACTTTTTCGTTTCATTTCTCCCTTCGTCTCTTCAGGAACAGTGTCTCCATTGCAATACTACAGTTATAACTCGGAGCACAGACACTGGACCATAACTAGCTCCCGGTCCCCCCCTCCCTCCTTCTTTTTTGTATAGACAGATGTGGAACTAACATATTTTGAGGACAACGAGGATGAGTCAGGCCAGCCACAGGGCAACGCAGCTAGAGTGCCAACTGCAATCGATGGGAGAGAGAGACGGTCAGAGATCACATGCAACTATTTCTGAGTAAGTAAGGGGACACAGCCAGTTGTGATGAGTCATGACGTAGTTTTAATGTGGCACCACGCCATGAACACATGAACAAGCCAATCTGGCAATATACCATCTATACAAGGAGTATGTCCAGGGTTACGTCACCCATTGGGAAGTGGCTAAGCAGGGCCACATCAATGTTTGCGCATACGCGCTGCAGTGGTGGATGGCACGGCCTGTGCATCCTCACTAGAGCCAACCCCAAGCCGCCTGCTGCTCCTGCGTGCTTCTGGGACGGGGGGTGTGCTGCTGCTCCTGCTGCTGGTGTCGATGCTCTCCGCAGCATCCCCTGCAGCAGTTGTCGACGCCTGACTGGTTAATAGCACCCCTAGTGCACTTGTCACCTGCACCATCCCCCGAGACAGGTCGCTGCAGCAGTGTGTTAGTCCCTCCTGCATCGTCACAGAGCGCCGGCACAGTAGAGAAGTCGCAGTTGCCAGACGGTTGAGTGCCCTGTTGGTAGTGTCCCTTCTCTGCCGTTCCCTGCGCCATGCGTCGATGTCAGCATCTAATTTGCTGCACAACTGCTGAATTGACTGGGACATGTCCCGAATGCCCGCAGCCATGCCGCTGATGTTCTTGTCCATGTTGACTAATGTGGTTTTCGTCACCCGCATGTGCCTCTGGACTGACATGACTGCCTTTGTTTGCAGGCGCTGTTGTTTCAACATTTGGCCCTCGAGACCCAAGAAGACACCATGGCCGTCAATGGTTGCTGGTGGACTCTGGACACGCGACCTGCGGCGCCCTCTTGCTCCCGTCTGTGCTGCCTGTGAGGTGTGGGGCGCAGTGGCATGGCTCCCTTCCTGGGGCCTGGTGAGTTCTTCAGGGCCCATGCTGTCGTCTGACGAGGTGTCTAAGGCTCGTAGCCTGGCTGCTGGACGCCTCCTCATTCCCACACCTGCAAGCGGAGATGTGGCCGGTGATTCAAACATGAGTGGCGATGCTGGCTCTGGGTGAGGTGATGCTGGCTCTGGGTGAGGTGATGCTGGCTCTGGGTGAGGTGATGCTGGCTCTGGCTGCGGCGAGGCTGCCTGTGTTGGTGGTGCGGCTGCCAGTGGGCCTGCTCCCTGGTCTGAACTTGTGCTGGCTAGAGGTGATATTTGTGGCCGGTGTGCCGTCTCTCCTGCAGCATGCCCTGTCCTGCATGATGTCACATCTGTGGACAGAAATACAACATTGGCTCAGTGTCCCCGAAGGGCTGCATTGAAAGCGTCACAATAAATCATTTCACATTCCAAAATGTCCTCTGTCTCCTTGTGCCTCGAGTGCGTGACATGCCTCGTTGCCCTGTAACATTTACGTCATGGTTGGTGTTTCCCTGACTACATCTCCCGGAATGCATTGCCTGTCTGCACTGACACGTGTGGACTGCAGTGTGATTCTCGTTTCACAATGGGGGATGTGGGATAGGGATTGGGGGTGCTACATTGCTGTGCTTGCGTCTTACCTTGTTGTGTGGCGGCTCTGGCAGAGCTGTCGGCGTCCCCAAGACCCACGACGCTCTCTTGCTCGATTGTGGCCCCCACCAGCTCCTCCAGTTCGGTGAGGGCAGGTGCCCTGTTGGTTCCACCTCCAGTCTGGCTGGCCTCCTTCTGGATGTCGCCCATCTTCCTCTTGGTTACAATCCTCAGGTCATACCAGCGCTTCTTTAGGACCTCTATGTCCCTGTGGGTCACTCCCACAGCATTGACCTGCGCCTGGATGGCCAGCCATATGTTGCGCTTTTCAGCCTCAGGCACTTGCAGGGATTGCCTTCCAAACAGCTTCTGGTGCTGCTTCACCACCTCCTCCACCAGCACCTGGAGTTCCTTGGGGCTAAATTTCAGCTTCCTCCTCCTTTCCCCTCCGTCTCTCTGTGTTCTCTGGCTGGACATGATGTTCGTTTTCCCGCTCGCACAGGCACCGGCTCCCTGCCTCTCCTCTGCACTCCAAGCCTCTCCAGGGTCGGCTAATTATGTACACCTGCCTGGGTGTGGCCACTTCCTGGTTGGGTGGGCTGTGGTTGCACAGGATTAGCTGTTTCGTCAAGTCATGTGATTTTATTTACCGATTCCGTACATACCGATTCGGTATTTTCCGATTCGGTCAATACCGATTCGGTATTTTCCGATTCGGTAAATACCACCTCGGTATTTACCGATTCGGTGAATTCCGATTCGTGATTACCGAATGTTACCGAATCGGTAACTGTTACCGAATTTTTACCTACATATAACTTACCGATTCTAATTTACCGATTCGGTACGGCTCGGTATTTAAGAAACGGTAAAATTTATTTACCTACATGAGGCCCTTAGAGAGGTATGTGCCTCTGCAAGTCTAAAGATAATCTGACTAACTACAAGGTGGGTTCACTTATTAAAATGCATAAAGAACATTTGATAAATATGACTTCATACACATCCCAGTATCTTTCAAGTTCCCAAGAAAGAACTTGGTGCCTTGAACAATACTCCCAATTTTTCATTCTCTGCTTCCAAAACGTCCTTCAGTCCCTCCCTTTGTCTGATAGTACCATTTGGTAACACTCTCTTTGCGTTGCATTAAAATTGTTTGAACTTGCCAGTTCTTCTTCACCTCACTATATCAGAAATACAATGTGCTTTCTCTAACTAATGAATGCCTTTGGTCTGCATCTACAGAGGAGAAAAACATGTAGAGAAGCAACTTTCATGTTAGTATTAAATGTCCACACTCCTGCTAACTTAACATTTCTCTTTAGATGCATATTACCTCTGCAACCTACATATATCCTAAGTAATAAAATCTTCAATATGGAAATCAAAAAAATATTATTGTATACTCTTATATGATGCACTATAAAGTGAAAAATGTTTTATTAAATGAAAGTGACAACTGGTCACAGTTTATAAAGTAAGCATTAAACACTCATATGATTCATTTTCATTAATCCCTGGTGAATGAACTGCATTAAGTGCATTTTAGTGCACCACCTTACAGTCTAAACCTATAGAAGACATTTCAGAAGAGCAAAATGTTTATATGCACACACCTATATCAAAACACACAATAAATGCATTTGCCAGAGATGTGGTGCACCTTATCTCATTGTCATTATTGCATCACACAATTATATAAGGCCATGTGTCAATATATATATATATATATATATATATATATATATATATATATATATATATATATATATAAAGCTCCTTCGTTGTCCCAACGTGTGAGCAGCACTCCACAGCGGCATGCCAAAATCAGCCTTATTCAGGTATGGAAGGTGCCTCGCCTGCCGATTCCTATAACAGCTGGTCCATCTTTAAAAGCCGACGCGTTTCGAAGTATTGCACTTCTTCTTCAAAGGCTGATGAACTCAGTTGAGTGCATGCTGGTCTCAATTAGTTTAAATAGTGCAATGACACGCCCCTTATGGGCTGCTCCTATTAGTCTGTGCGGCATTTTGGGAATTGTAGTTCCAGCAATAATTATGTCCTTGATGGAAGCACGTAGATTTTCTGTTGGTAATATTTAAAGCCCTTAGATGAGCCTCGGCAACCGCGCCCTTCCTAAATCCTTTGCCACTGTTCCCATCACAAGGCTTGGCAGTTGCCAAGCCTCAGGGCCCCCTGACATCGAGGGGTGGTGCTCGCTCGGCGGCAGGACGGCCGCCCTGAATATAAGCTCCTTCGTTGTCCCAACGTGTGAGCAGCACTCCACAGCGGCATGCCAAAATCAGCCTTATTGAGGTATGTTAGGTGCCTCGCCTGCCGATTCCTATAACAGCTGGTCCATCTTTAAAAGCCGACGCGTTTCTAAGTATTGCACTTCTTCTTCAAAGGCTGATGAACTCAGTTTAGTGCATGCTGGTCTCAATTAGTTTAAATAGTGCAATGACACGCTCCTTATGGGCTGCTCCTATGAGTCTGTGCGGCATTTTGGGAATTGTAGTTCCAGCAATAATTATTTCCTTGATGGAAGCACGTAGATTTTCTGTTGGTAATATTTAAAGCCCTTAGATGAGCCTCGGCAACATATATATATATATATATGGCCTAACCACACATAAAGGATAGAGCCAAAACAAGGCTACTCCAATATGTGAAACCTCCAATCTGGGCATGTTCTGTGTAAACTTTGAGACTGTGCTGTACATTGCCGGGTATGACAAGATCACCAGCACATCCTCAGTAAATTCCAAACATTTTAACTCATTGACATACAGTCGTACGCTTGTGACTCTCCCGTTCATGCAGTTCTTCTGTGCTAGTTGCACAAAGTATTGGCTGAATACGAGCGGAGTCAGTGGAAACTCTGCTGAGTCCCTCTTTTTATGAAAGCCCTTGGGGAGTCTTTTCCGTTGCCTTGGACACATGCCAATAGCGCAAAGTATCCTACACTTTAATTACATGTATTGTCGAAATAAAGCTTTTTGAACTGACTGGCTAAGTATCCTACTTGAACCATAGCCATGAACCCCGTACTCAAGATCCTGGCATGTGAGGCAAGCTTAATTAATTCCCAGGTTACTCTATTGAATGACCTTTCAGGGTTTAAAGAAAGTTACTCCCCTGTCCTTTTTCTTAACTATGTGAGGTGCAGTACCTTTTTGATGTTGTGTCCCACCTTTCTCTTCTGGAAGAAGCTAGGAGTGTATTAACTTGGGCATTCATTTATTTACTTTGGTGGCCAAATACATTTAGCAGAGTGATGGGCTGATATGATCCACACTCCTACTTGTGCTTGATATGCTTCAGGACCTGTGAGATTCTGGCTTCTTGCATTAAAGGAGTAACAACTCCTGTCTCTGCTTTAGAAAAAGCCCAGTGGGAGCTCTGTTTTGTAAATGAAAGTAGGGCCCTTGTAGGTAATTAGTCCAGTAGCCAGTCAAGTAGATTATGTAGGTTTATTCAGTTACAGGTAAGATGGCACAGGCCCCACTGGGAGCAGCATCCTGCTGCTCAGCCTCACTCATTCCAACTGCCCACTCATCCAAACCAGGCACTCATGAATATTCTATTATGTTACACTTACACAGGCTGAGCAGCAAGGAACTAGGAGCCATAGGATATAACACATCTCCTTCTTTTAGGAAACAATAAAAACAGGGAGCAAAGTGAAGGAAAAATACACATTCACCCCTCCTGTACATGTAAGCAACCAATCCTAAATCACAAGAAAAGGTCACATTACATTACATAAATAATTCCACTCCTAGATTGTAAGAATGATAAAATCATGTTGATCACATATGAGAATGTAATGATTGTGCTTTACACTAAAAGGATACACCCAAACCCTGCACTCCCACCTGGGAGGCAAATTTACCACTGCACCATCTAAATAATACACGTTTGCACAGCACTCCCACTCTGGAGGCAAAAAGACAAATTCAGTTGCTTTTTAAAATAACACACAAATTTATAAATGCAATGTTTAAAAAGGCAGGCAGAATATATCAGTAATTGCAGACTCCCGAATGTCAAATGAATGATTTAATGAACAATTGAAATAAATGATCAAAATAGAATGCAGTATGTACAGGTAACAAAGAGTAGAAAATATATACAGAAACTGTTAGGAACACCTCACCAACTGAACTTGTAGCATCCTTGCCAGCTCAAGGTGGGGAAGTCCTTTCAACAACCCAGAAAGGAGTTTCAGTCAGGACTCAAGTTCCATCACCTCCACAGCAATACGTTTATTCTGTGGTGAACTTCCATCTGTCCCCCAAAAGCACCCAGCTTTAATACCATCATTCAACGTGAAGCAAAGCTTCTAGAAAACCTCAGCCCTTTCTCATTGGAAAAACCATGCTGGCTAGCACCAGTCTGCGTCAAGGCCAAGACAGAGGCTGGCCAACCTCCCATGTTTTGACTCTGAGACAGAGTTGTACATTCCACAGATAATATCCAGTTCACTGTGGTCCGTGAGGTGCGAAAAACAAGTGAGGAGCAGAAAGACCTTGAATATGAATCGCAGAACAAGAAGACATGAGGCCATGTTCAAAGCCAATAGTAAGCACCTATAATTCTCATCCACACAACTTGC
Organism: Triturus cristatus; assembly: GCF_964204655.1. Classification (NCBI taxonomy): domain Eukaryota; kingdom Metazoa; phylum Chordata; class Amphibia; order Caudata; family Salamandridae; genus Triturus; species Triturus cristatus. Next base: position 149,871,257 of record NC_140584.1, read on the forward strand.
AAGCACCACTATGCACACATACAAGTTTGAAGCAAGGTAAAGTCAGAAAGCAAGATGACATGAGGCCATGTCAAAACCAATAGTAAGAACTCATAATATAAATGTTCTGTTCTACTCCGTGACAGCTCCCACTAAAAGACAGCAAGATTACAAGACAGAAGAGAAGCAGGCATATGCACAGCCGACCTACATTAAAGCTAAGTTAAAATAACACACTAAAGTCACTTAAAATATTGATAGTCAGAGGTCATCATAGGGTGCCCAACCACAAGAGTGGCTCTTTCATTACAGAGAATAATTACAATCCTTAAATTGTAAGATAATATCACATAGGATTATTTTGCATAAATCACTCCATTCCTAGAATTGTCAGGAAAGTTGACATAAGATTACCCCACTCTCAAATCATCATTACATTCCTTGAATTTGTAAAGGGAAATCAAAGTAAAGATAGATCACTATAAATATTACATACTATAAATCTTGCAAGAGTACACCAGATATACATACATAGCAGGATGCAACCTCCACACTCCACAACTGTGAGCACTGCAGAACCACTATAGGTTTAAACCTATAATAACTGATAAAACCCCACCGAAAGGAAAATAGCCATCCCCGGTGTAAACATATAAACACTGAATAAAAACCTTTACAACATCAAACTAAGTGCCATTCAAAGGATAGAAAAGATGAGTGAAAGAGTCGTTTTTATTTTTTCCTGAAGAGGCCAATACAATGTAACTTTGTTATACAAGGTAGCATCAAGAAAGACTGGGCTAACATTACAATGCTTTAGTTTTGTTTTTTAGGGATGTCACTAAAACATTGCCTCTTTTTCCTTCTGCTTTTTCCAGTTGTGTGGTCTTTGGTCTCAATATGCAGTGTTTAGATTCATGTTTTAGGTCTTCGTTATTTTATAAACTGTTGAGAATCGGGAAATATCAAAATCATATTTGATATTTTGGCTACATTTGATTTCACTGATAGGTAAAATGGATGGTTTCATAAGAATCTTCCCTAATATGTATCATCACATTTACCCACAGGCAGAGAATACGTGTAATCCTTTGATACATTAGTCCCCTTTTTCTAGTGAGTCAGTATTGATTGTAAGTGAATTGCCAAACACCCCAGACTTTAAACATTCAATGCAAGATGTAGTTACAGGTATGTGTGAAAAGAATGTTGTCACCAAGAATCTGAGATAGTGGTGAAAACATGACACCTGGGGCCTCATGTAGGTAGCATACAAGTTACCACTTCTTAAATACCGAACGTTACCGAATCGGTATTTAAGAAGTGGTAACTCGTATGTAGGTAATCCTTCGGTAAATATTACCGAATCGGTAAAATTCGGTAATTACCGAATCGGTATTTACCGATTCGGTAATGAGGCATACCTTCCCATTGATGGGAAGGTATGCCTCATTACCGAATCGGTAAATACCGATTCGGTAATGGGGGAACACATGCAAGGGTGGCAGGGTGTCACATTGACACCCTGTTGCACCCCTCATTCGGCCATGTGTGCACATGTGGCACACATACATGCCCTAAGGGCATGTATGTCTGCCACATTGCACACTTCTAAGCGCTATCACATGCGTTTACACATCCATACATTATTTACCACCAACTATTAGTTGGTGGTAAATACCGACTCAAAACATCACCCACACACTCCCCCTACATCTCATTTTTGTATTCGGAATTTACCGAATCGGTAAAATTACCGATTCGGTAATTTTACCGATTCGGTAAATTACCGAATACAAAAATGATCCCCCTACATACCAAAAGCCAAAATACCGGTCGGTAACGGTATAATTACCGAAAATCGGCCGTTACCGACCGGTATTTCGCTACCTACATGAGGCCCCAGATGTTTAGTAAACATGGAATGCAGTGCCACATGGAATGCTGCTGAAAAAAGTTCCTACCAAGTTCTATAAAATTTGGAGTGATAGTGTTTGTATTTGCAGTTATTCAGCTACGTATATGAAAAACATGTATGATGGCCTGTCAAGATTGATACCTGAGCTGAAGTGCTTCCCTGAAAGAGATCCTTGTCACTTCCTAGAAGGCATCTTTACAATCTTCAGAGATAGTAAAGCATGCTATTGACTTTGGAGTCCATTCTGGTGCAGTAAAAATGTATTTGGTCCTCATATACCCTGTGCACACGCTATCTATGCACATGCACTATCAGTGCAGAAGGCAAGCAATAATTAAAACTAAATTAAACTTCCATAAACACAGGAAAAACAATGTTTCTGTTGTCTTTAACTGCGCGAAAATGTGTAACCACTGATAATCACTGTTTTTTTTAAGGTATTAAAAAAAAAAAGAAAAAAACTAGAATTTACCAAAAATAGAAACTGAAAACGGGAAAGTCTAACTATAGTACAACACATCTCATGAAGCAAAGGAACACACATGTTCCAGGCAGGATGAAACCTCCACACCCCACCACTATATGCACTGCAGACTACTACATCACACCACATCTCATTAAGCAAAGGAGCGCACATGTTCCAGGCAGGATGCAACCTCCACACCCCACAACTGTACGCACTGTAGAACCACTACAGTACACCACATCTCATTAAGTGAAGGAATGTGCATGTTCCAGGCAGGATGCAACCTCCACACCCCACCACTATATGCACTGCAGAACCCTACAGCACACCATATCTCGCTAAGAAAAGGAACGTACATGTTCCAGGCAGGATGCAACCTCCTCACCCCACCACTGTACGCACTGCAGGATCACATCTCGCTATGCAAAGGAACACACATGTTCCAGGCAGAATGCAACCTCCACACCCCACCATCCAAAGACTTTGAAACATAAAGGAACTCAACACTCACGAATAGAAAATCATAACAAAGGATATCACACCCATCAATCCTCACACAGAGGATATATTCTAACCCACAGCCACAAACAGTCCATTCATCAGACCTAACCCAACACACACATCGCATAAGAATTTCCATGTGCAACACAACATGCACTATATAGACCACACTGCATATAATAACACAATGCAACACTCTCCCTAACACTGGCAAATATGCAACACTGCAGACAGCAAACAATTTAAACATGGTAAACAATCAACACTGCAAAACTTTGAAGGATATGCATCAGAATTGACATAGTGATCTAATGATGAATCAACACTATTGTAGATGGGCAGGGAGTGTGTCTTTATTAACACCCACTGGAGAGCCACCGCACCACAGTCATCACATCCCAGTAACTGCTTCAAGTGCACCCCAGTGTTCCAGTGATGCACCCAACATTCTTACAGGTGCATCACACTAAAAAGGGCAAGATACAGCACATCTTACCATTAATAAAATGATGAAGATATCATAACAAAAGAAGAAGAATAGAGAGGAAAAGAAAAGAAAGGTATTGAACAAGGTACAATTGCAGCATGGGAAAAATATGGGTACATTGTAGGTGAACACTACTTGGGAACGTAATCACTAAGATACAAAGGAGGCTTTCTCAACCTCTTCCCTGCAGAGAAAGGATCAGCTTGGACTCTATATTGTTGAACCACCTTCCCGTTGGTGTTTGCGGCCCGGTCACATTTAGCAAGGCGAGACATGCTCCAAACATCCCCACCATCTAGCATCACCACATTTTTCATGACTTTAACAATGCGCCTAGGGCCCATAAATTTGCTTTCCCCTTTGTGGGAACATACAATTTGGTAAGAGCCTCATTGATATTGGGCAAGGGTTGTCTGTACACCCAGATACAGTTGTTAACGCTCCTCAAGTCAACAAACATCCTGATCTTGGTACCATTGTCTTTTGGTGCCAAAACAATTGGAGCCAACCATTCAGATGATTCTATCTCTTCGATCACCTCCATATCTAGCAGTCTGTTGAGCTCCTCTTGTAGTTTTTATAGCATGAAGTTGGGTACCTTCCTTACTTTGTGAACGACAGGCTGGACTCTTGCTTTCAAAATTATTTTATGTTTGAAACATTTGAGCAACCCCAGTTTGTCACTAAAATCTGTTGGGTAATTCTTGATAATATTGCCAATCTCATTCTGTTGTGTGACTAACATTACCTGTTCACAAGCGTTTCGGTTTAAAATGATGCCCAGATCTCTCTGGCAGCACCATCATAGAAGATTGTCACCTCTTTTGGCAATGTTAACCTTTCCTACAGTTTCTCTTCAATTGAAAGCGATGGTTTGAATGAAATAACCAACAAGATCGATGTTCTGTCCACCATACCCAACAGTGTTAATGTCAGGAGTTAGCACAGTGATATCATCTTTAACAAAGGTGTGGTCCCAAATCTGATCACTTATCATTGTATCGGGAAAACAAGAGTCGGCTAGGACAGTAACAAGTCTACGTCCAACCTGGATGTCACATTTGGGCATAATCACAAAATCGGAATCTACACCTTTCACATCTTGAACAAACTCACTAGAAACGTCAGTAATTTGGTGGATGATTTGTTGTGGGCAAATGGTATCCTCATCCATGAAATTGATTTTAATATTCCTGTACACTCGTGCATAATGTCCTTTCTTTCCACAATTCTTACAGTTGACACTCTATGCAAAACAATTTGGATAGTTGGGGCCATGTCCTGGGAGACAAATGAAAAAACAACAATTGATGAACAGAATGCAGAACAATGCCATACATTCACCCCAGTACAGAGATCTGGGCCTAAATCCATAATTTTTTGCTCACCATGCCATTCCAGTTTGAACCCAGCCATATGCAATTCAGTCTTGACCCTATGCCCAATGGGAACTGCCGAACTGCCAGGCCACGTCCTCCCTAGACTGGAAACAAGCATCCTAGGATCGGTTTTGGGGTTTCACCCCTCTTCTGTCAGGATAGCTTGACTCCAGTGGCATGAAGAGCACGGGACCCACGTGTGGGCATACCCGTTCCACTTGGGGCAACAAATGCAAAAACAACAATTGATGGACAGAATGCAGAACAATATCATACATTCACCCCAGTACAGAGATCTGGGCCTAAATCCATCACTTTTTTGCTCACCATGCCATTCCAGTTTGAACCCAGCCATATGCAAATCAGTCTTGACCCTGTGCCCAATGGGAACAGTCCAGCCGGAACTGCCAGGCCAGGTCCTCCCTGGACTGAAAACAAGCATCCTAGGACCGGTTTCGGGGTGTCACCCCTCTTCAGCCAGGATAGATTGACTCCAGTGGCATGGGGAGCACAGGACCCATGTCTGGGCATACCCGTCCCACTCGGGGGTGAAGAATGCAAAAACAACAATTGATGAACAGAATGCAGAACAATGTCATACATTCACCCCAGTACAGAGATCTGGGCCTAAATTCACCATATTTTTGCTCACCATGCCACTCCAGTTTGAACCCAGCTTGGCAGGGTATGCCCAGACGTGGGTCCCTTGCTCACTTTGCCACTGGTTTCAAGCTAGCCTGGCTGATGAGGGCTGTTAGCCCGAAACCAATCCCAGGATGCTTGTTTCCGGTCCAGGGAAGAAATTGCTTGGCAGTTCGTTCTGGACATTTCCCATGAGGCACAGGGTCAAGACTGATTTGCATATAGCTGTGTCTGAACTGGGATGGCAAAGTGAGCTAAAGAATGATGATGGATTCAACCCATATCTGTGACTGGGGGTGAGTGTTTGAAAAGTTTCGGCACTCCACCCATCATCTCCTTGTGTTTGCCATGTCCTGGGAGACAGCGTTTACAACGCTGGTAATACCACTGGGTTTGATAACAACACGGACGTTGCATCATCCGCGTTGTTACCATGCATGGAATTACATCGCAAGTCGTTTCAACGACTTGCGCTAGGTGGCGTGCAACACCATGGAATGTGTTGGATTGTAGATCCAACACCTTCCCTGTTGTTGTGCTAACTGGAGTAGGAATAGTAATTTACACTATTCCTAAATCCAGCGCGCCATCTAGCCAAGTCGTTGAAACAACTTGCGATGTCATGCCGTGAACGGTAACAACGCGGACGATGTAACAACCGCATTGTTACATACCACGTGGTAACACCATGCATTGTAACATCACATATTCCCATGTCCTTGACTGCCACATTTAGCACATATCATTCTTGTGTCTTTACTCGCTTAATCATTCCATATTGGCTTCTTATTCTTACTAGGCATTTTTTCTAGTCTTCCTGTGACTTTTTGGATAGAAGTTGATTGTAAACTAGAATGTGTATCTCCATCCCCATTTATTGCACCAACTGGTTCGCAGGGCGTAATGGCACTCCGCATTTCCTTCACCCAGGTTGAGATTTTCTCAATGCTCTCAAGGATACTGATGGCTTCCTTTAGGTTGGGATTTCTGAATAATAATTTCTCCTGGATTCCGGTGTCATTGGTGCAGTGGACTAATTGATCACGTATGAGTGAGTCAGTTAGTTGTTCAAATTCACAATGGTGAGCTAAGGATGTAAGTGCCGCAACGTAATTTCCTACTCTCTCTCCTTTAGATTGTACCCGCATACAAATGTTATGTCTCTCCATGGCAAAATTAATATGAGTGCCTTAGTGTGTCTGAAGAAGCAACACCGTCATCTCGTAAACATCTCCAGGCTCTCCAACTCCTCCAATAGGCACAGGATCTAAGCTATCATAAATGTTCTTCTCAATTCCTAGGTTGTGCAAAAGGATGGCCCAATTGCAATCAAGTACAAATCAAATAAGGGCTTCCACTTCTTCACATAAGAATTGGGGAGGTTGACTCATACCACTAGCAGGCATCCTGAAAATGAGAAGTAACTTAACAAGCTAACACAACAAATCAAAACAAAAGATTAACATAAAAATGAAAAAATAACAATCTAACATAACTAAATAAAATAATTAAGTAAAATAATTACCGTCTTCTCTCCTCTAGATGAAACTCTTCAGAAATAAGTTTCCAGACGTAGAGGAATGTGATTGTTTGTGAGCTTGTTTTTGATTGACTCTCTTTATGGAGCTTTTCTGCTTGACAAATTATGCGGCAACTCTGAGGCAATGCCTTCCCACTGTGAGGAATGCTCACAGCACACTGGGCATTCTAGTTTTTTTTTTTTTTCGGTGGCTCTTCCTGGATGCGTCGGTTTATTGTGATGTCAGGACGCTCCCTGCATGCGTCCTGACGTTTACGCACTAGTTGCAATGCTTTGATTGTGACGAGACGTTCCTGAGGCTCTCTATTACGCACCCCGGGTTTCTTGTAGCAAGACGGCATGGGCAGACTCGAGGTGAGTTTGTATAATAATCCCACTCTGTTTTGCTTCAACTGCTGTGACGCGAGCCGTAACAGTTCCACCACTCGACAAGTGCTCTGCCCAAATATCCAAATGTGCCCAAACGAAAAGAGAGACAAACACGCTGTCTCACAGCATCAACGCTGGCCTTAAAAGTAACAAACTGACATTTTATAACGCAAATTCTGTCTCATAGACTGGCCTAAAGTTAGAGTTACAGCCCATAACTCCACACTCTGGGTGCACTCGGTGGGTGTCTTGGTAGGTCGTCGCCAGTGATATAGGGCCATATGTAGGTAGGGACACATTTACCACTTCATAAATACCGAATTTTACCGATTCGGTATTTATGAAGTGGTAAATGATATGTAGGTAATTGGTCGGTAAATATTACCGATTCGGAATAATTCGGTAATTACCGAATCGGTATTTACCGATTCGGTAATGAGGCATACCTTCCCATTGATGGGAAGGTATGCCTCATTACCGAATCGGTAAATACCGATTCGGTAATGGGGGGAACACATGCAAGGGTGGCAGGGTGTCACATTGACACCCTGTTGCACCCCTGAAACGGCCATGTGTGCACATATGGCACACATACATGCCCAAAGGGCATGTATGTCTGCCACATTGCACACTTGTAGGTGCTATGAAATGCATTTCACCATCCATACTTTATTTACCACCAACTATTAGTTGGTGGTAAATACCGACTCCAAACATCACCCACACACTCCCCCTACATCTCATTTCTGTATTCGGAATTTACCGAATCGGTAAAATTACCGATTCGGTAATTTTACCGATTCGGTAAATTCCGAATACAGAAATTGTCTCCCTACATACCAAAAGCCAAAATACCGGTCGGTAATGGTATAATTACCGAAAATCGGCCGTTACCGACCGGTATTTGGCTTCCTACATGAGGCCCATAATGAGGAATCGACACCACTGTACATAGGCAGGGAGTGTGTCTTTATTAACACTCACTGAAGAGCCACCGCACCGCAGTCATCACATCCCAGTAACTGCTTCAAGTGCTCCCCAGCGTTCCAGTGATGCACCCAACATTCTTACAGGTGCATCACACTTAAAGGGTAAGATACACCACATAGCTTTTGTAAAATACTTAGGGCCTCATGTAGGTAGCCAAATACCGGTCGGTAACGGCCGATTTTCGGTAATTATACCGTTACCGACCGGTATTTTGGCTTTTGGTATGTAGGGGGTGAATTTCTGTATTCGGAATTTACCGAATCGGTAAAATTACCTATTCGGTAATTTTACCGATTCGGTAAATTCCGAATACAGAAATCAGGATGTAGGGGGACTGTGTGGGTGTTGTTTCGAGTCGGTATTTACCACCAACTAATAGTTGGTGGTAAATAAAGTATGGATGAGTAAAAGCATTTAAAAGCGCTTAGAAGTGTGCACATGTGGCAGACATACATGCCCTTAGGGCATGTATGTGTGCCACATGTGCACACATGGCCGTTTCAGGGGTGCAACAGGGTGTCATTGTGACACCCTGTCACCCTTGCATGTGTTCCCCCCATTACCGAATCGGTAAATACCGATTCGGTAATTCGGGAATTTTAACGAATCGGTAATAATTACCGACTCATTACCTACATAGCATTTACCACTTCATAAATACCGAATCGGTATGATTCGGTATTTATGAAGTGGTAAATGCAAGACCACCTACATAAGGCCCTTAGTGAGACAGTAAAAAAAAATCAAAAACTTCTGCCAAACCGCCATGAAACTTCGCAATAAAATATTCCATTCTGGTGCCTTAATACATTCAGCCAGCTTGTTATCACCGAAATCGCAGATGAAAACTGTACATCATTGACTATATCGCAGTACATGAATATAACACAGCTGACCTTGTATGACCACACAACAACCACAGAATCTCCAAAACAACACGTTTCCAGACATGTGAATTCTTCATGCTCACTTGTACGCATCTTGTGGGTCCCCGTCACCGTGAACATGCACATGCTTCAGCACAACTTTCGGCCAAGCACGAAACCTAGCGCAGTCAATGCTTAGTAGCTGGTGCTCACGCGCTGCGTCAATTGAGTGTGACTGCACAAACTACCTTCCATCCATCATAGTCGTGTTGTGAATATGACTGCAGCCTCGCGTTTCTGCTTACGTGACGGCCGTCATGGGAAATAGATGCTGACCACATGCCCTCCCAAGCTTGCGGTCACCAGCTTGCTACGGTCTTGCTGATCATCACGTGGCTCACCCGTCAGAACAGCTCAAACATAAACAAGTTGAACGTTCCTTACCACCAATGGTTGAGTAGTTTTTTTTCCAAATTACACACAGGTTCCCAACATGGGTTTTTCACAAACGCATAACAGTGCAGTTGATTAGACTTCCACAACACTAAAACAGCTGACCCGACCACCAGCCAACATCCCCCGGGGCCAGATTACTGCCCCTGAAAGCCTTATCTTTGAACACCAAAGCAGGCAATGCCCATGATGCAGCAGGTTAAGGTGTATACAGATCCGTCAAAACAAATGCTGCTGATTCACTAAAAGCACAATTTAATGCTGCTAGAACCATTAAAAGTTGCCAGTTGATTACCAAATAACGTTGCCAGTTATCACCAAATAATCTCTGTAATTATATGTCTTGAAATAACTTATCCACATCCCAGATGATAGCAGACTGTCGGATTTCAGCTCATTCAGGTTACAAATCTGAAGGCTGACTCTTCAAGCACATATGTCAAAAGTAATTTCAGTAGACTCTGAATCATGAAAACACTGGTTGATGCCCAATTCTACAATTCTGTAGGCTGACAGTAGATTGGTTATCTTCAGATGACATATGTCAAACACCCAAAACTTCCAAAGTGTAGACTGTCTGTTGTTGAAGACACCGGTGGGCATTGAGGGCGTTATCAAACTTATCTTCAGGCTTCTCTGTCAATCTTCTTTTTAGTTTCTTGTTTAATTTATTGTCTCTCCACGCATAGTTCTTTCAAAATCATTACCACTTTTGTAAATGAAAGTACGGTCCTTGTAGGTAATTAATCCAGTAGCCAGTAGAGTAGATTATGTGGGTTTATTCAGTTACAGGTAAGATGGTACAGGCCCCACCGGGAGCAGCATCCTGCTGCTCAGCCCCACTCATTCCAAATGCCCACTCATCCAAACCATGCACTCTGAACATTCTATTACATAACACTCACACAGGCTGAGCAGCAAGGAACTAGGAGACATAGGTTATAACACCCTGCCTTGGGGCTTTTGTAGTTGCTTGAATGAGATACCTGTGACGATTTTGTCAGGGGTAATGAGTTGTTCCAAATCCGCCCTTTTGGGTACAGAACCCTTGTCTAGGTTTGCTGTAGTGCTCCACTCAGCCATTTCCACGTTTTTCAAAGATTCCGTCATGTGCGGATTCTAAAAACGTTTGGTGGAGGGCTCTTAGTTCATGAGAATCCTGGAGACTCTCCCTTGCCTTTATTGGTGCCCACATGGGACTGTGCCTACCAGGGCCGGACAGGTGATGCCAGGCACCGGGCAATCCCCCGGTAGGCCGGAAGGGGTGGGGGCCAGTTTTTTCACAGGGGGCCGGTTTTGTTACCGGGGGACGATTTCTTTTATCGAAATCGGCCCCCAGCCACAAAATCACAAGGCCGTCCGTGACACTGACAGTGAGAGAGTCAGTTTCTCTGCACGGGGAAAAAGCACAATTACATTGGTCCTGGGAGGCCTGGATTTGAATCCCAACTTCCCAAATGGATCACCAAACAGTGTGATTCTGGTCAATAACTATCTGTCAACATTTGAAGTGCTTAGAAACAAGTAGAACACCGTTATGAGTGGTATATATTAAATAAAAGACGGCAATGTCCTTTGCGATCATCTTAGAAACCCTTACAGATGAATCCGTTCCCAACATTTTGATTGAAGAGGGCGTCTAAAAGTGGATGATGCCAAAAGCCATCATCAAACTAAGATACAATCTGGAACCGATTTTGCTAATGATGCAGACCTTGATGAACAGAATTGGATGCTTAACTTGCAATTCAAAGATCCATTTTGAACCACAAAACATAATTTCTTCTGATTTGGTATAAAGCAATTAGAAGAAAGTGCGTCATACCTATTTCTCTGTAAATTTGGTGCACAACAGCCTGATATCTGGGTGTAAAATATATATTTATTTTTTCTATGCTCCTTGTCGAAATGTTTGTGGGGGCAAATCAGTATTTCAAGTAATGCACTTTTAAAAAGTTTCAATTTTTACTTGTTTGTACTACTATTTTTTTAACTGAATTTTATTATTTGCAAGGAAGATTTACTGGCATGGCTGTTGTTTCTCAATAAACTGGTTTGATGATGTTGAGAGGGGTATGTTATTTAAGATCCTCTATGTTTTAGTGCACCTGTTTTTAACAACTTTTACAGTAACTGCAGTTTTAATTAGGAACAATATTGTTTTTTATCTAGTGTGCTTAACATGCACCTTACGTGAGGAGCTCTCCACAAGTAGTTGTAAATGTACAGATTTGCAACAGGCTTTCCACTGGCAGCTACACACCCTTCTGAGGATGCTTAGTGTAGAATGATTTGAACTTTGAAACAGGAGGCCATAGTGCTTTCCCTAAATTCCACAGTTTGTCACTTGTGGAAATCAAATGCTTTCACCCAGTCGCCTAGCACCAATAAACACTGCAAGCCCCATTCACAAAGCCATTGATTGATTTTAAAGTGTAAAGAGTTGCAGGCTGTGATATAGCACTCTCACACTGATTTAATATGGAGTAATATTACCCGAGTATGGTGAAGTAGTGTGCTTGGCTCTCGATTTACTAAGAGCTAACCACCCTGTATAAGTTAATTTATTGAACAGATTAGCACATTGGATTCAAATGCACAGGCGTACTGAATGTATATTTGCAATGTTTGTTTAGCTTTATCAAGGATAACCTATTTAAATTCATATTTTGGCTTCTAGCCATTATTTTTGTGTGAACAATTCAAAATCATCGCCAACTTCTCTTTTGTGTCCTTTTATCTGTAAGTGCGGAAGGATATATTTCTGAAAATAATCAACGTCCTATATGGCACTTTCTGTATATTATGCACTGAAAACTGAATGACTCTTAGCACTTTTATAAGTCGTAAGCTGGTAAGGAGTTGATGCAGCACAGAAACCTGGGTAACGGGAATCAAGATGAAATCCCCGAACCTAATATATATCCTCCCTTCATCACAGACCAAATATCACATTAATACATTCACTCATACATTAATTGGTGAGGCCCATAACACCAACATTCCCACTCTGCTTCTCACTGGCCTGTACTTACGGGACGGATAACTGTTTCCAAGCGCTGACATGATAGGAATACCTTATAACCTATAGAGAGAGAACTTATTTACACTTCTATACACTAATATCCTTATTACTGCACATCTTATTCCTAAACATCAAGATACTCCTTCCACGTAGTCGACAGATCAAATTAGTTGTTTTGAGTTTAGTGATTTAGACCAGCTAAACATACTCAAAATTCCTGATCTACTCCTTTTTAATAAACAACCAAACACATTTTCTTGTTAATCAATATTTTGTTCATCTAAATAATGCAAGAATTTTTGTTCCATCTAGTAAATATATTAATCATTACGCAAATCACAGAACACCATATTTACCTATTCTGGCTATCGGTTGTCCTCTAAGTCATCAAATTTAGTCGTCAGCACGCTACAGTCCCAAAGATCAGGTCACGGACCAGAGACGTGCAAATATCGATCAGTGCCCATAGAATGTTCGATAGTCTGTAGTTTATCAAGAAATTGGGCAGCAATTCAGCCTGTCAAAGATTCAGGAGCACAGCCGTCACGAAGCGTCACCGTCGTCTCCGTCAGTATGGAAATATGCCATTCAGCATCAGAACTATACCCTCTCTATTCTACCGTCTTTTATAATAAAAGTAATGACAAAATGTAATATTTGCTTAGTTTGGGCTCTTTCGATTGGTCGGTTGATATCGTCCGTTTCGGTTTCACACAGTCTATGATGTCATATTGTCAGGCATGATCCATTCGGTTTTTATAAACGTCTATTGTCAAAAACTCTTGCAGGCATCCCGTCGTCACCTTGCTTGGGTACACAGAGTTTGGGGTCGTCTTGAGGCTACTGGTACGGGTGCTTCGCACATGCGCACTTGGTCTGAAACCTCGTGGAAGGGTAGCCGTCGCGTTGTGTGTCAGTCGGCCATCTTGTCTTTTAGGCCCAAAAGGCTAACTTAAGCAAAACAAACACAAAAAGTAATTAAAACATAGAAATAACGAATAAAATGTTAAACCCTCACTAATTCCCCTATGTGCTTGTAATTATCTAGCATATGGCGACATTTAAAGCGTTCATATTCACCCAGTGATGTCATCTGGTGCAACATACGATAACGTCACAAAAGCAACATATATCATGCGATATTCTATTTTTCTAGTAATAGTATGCATACATAGGTTAATTATGAATTATTTTAGCCATGCAAAATGCATATCCCACGAAAGCTTCGTAAATTAGTAAGGTTTATTAAAATTTCACACAAACCCATTAATAATATTATAATTATTAGATTATTCTAATTAGTATAAACATGCAAAATAGGAGGGGTATACAAAATGTTGTACTACCCACTCCATCAATCCCCCCTTTGGTGATTAGATCACCACACCATCAACATTTTGTATTTCTTTTTATGGAATCAGAAGCGATTTCTTGCTTTTATTCATAACTCAGTTTCCCCTGTCTCTTCTCTTTTCGCTGTCTTATACATACCCTCCTTGACTTCTTCTAATTCTATTTCTTCAAATTCCCTCTCTTGTTTCTTATCATTTCTCCTTAAATTTTCTCTTTTTAACTTTTTATGATTTTTATTCTTTTTATGACAGATACACCCTAATCTTATTATTAATACTATGAAAATCACACATGTTAATGGGAACAAGATTTTACCTAAAAAGGTACTGCCTAGGTTGACTAAGAAATTCTTAACAGCAGATATTTTCTTTCCAAACCTTTCCCAAACACCTTCAACCTCCAGTGGTGCAATTTCGTCATGCAGTTCAGTTATATTTTTAATATAAATTTTCAAATCTTTACTTTCGTCTGGAATGTAAGTACAACAATTTTGAACTTTCAGCATTCCACAGACTCCACCCTCTTTTGCCAACAATATATCAAGGGCAAGTCAATGGTGCATTATTATGGCACACATGGCAACCATTTCAGTATTTACCAATAGAAATCCTCCAGTGGTGCTTGTTGACAAGCGATCCACTACTGTTAAAAGCCTTCTAATTTTGTTTGCATTCAGAGATATTCCCACTGCTGGTATCAATGCTCCAAAGATATCACCCACAATTTCTGACCAAGATTCTCTCTTGTTATGTGCTAAATAACTACCTAAATTATGTACACCATCTTCTCCTCTATCCATATGAAAAATCTTCGGGAAAACCAGGCCTACATAACATGTGCCATACCAATGGTCTGGCAAACGATAATATGCCTTGTTCCCGCAAATGAAGTATAACCCAGGAAAAACTGGATATTTTCCACCTTTAAATCCCCATCCACCCATGATTCGGTATGTATCATGGCACTCACTATTACCTATAAAATAATTATCAAATGCAGTTTGGTTCCTTCTAATGCAAAATTTCCCTTTCTGAGGCCAATCTAAAGCGATAGTTGAACTAGCTTCTCCTTTCAAATGTTTTTCTTTCTCTACATCCCAGACTGTCTTCTCCACTTTCCCTTCCGATGCCTTTCTTTGCATTTTCAGTCTCCTTTCTTCAACCATATCCAGAAATGTCTTTTCCTCTTTCTTTAAACTGCAAGTCAAATTGTTTTTAAATATATATTCTAATGTTAGTTCTTTAGTCACCAAGAAAAATTCACCTAATATCTTTGCAGGTTTTACCTTGTTTAGCTTGTTAATTGATGGTACTTGTGAAAATATGTTATCTACATCTGAAAAATAATACTCTAATTTCCCTGTTTGATAAAATAAACTAGCTATTAAACTACATGTTATTCCATAAGTTACTGGAAGGTGGTGATAAGTCACTCCCTTCGATACTGATGCAGGTAACTGCATACACACATAGCAGTCCATTGTTTTTACATATTCATACAACAATTTCGAAAACACATTATTAGAAAAATCAGTTATAGACCTGTCTTTATGTAAATAGTTTTTATCTATTCTAGTCAGAACTACCTTATGAATCTTTTCTATATTAGTTTTGTTTTCACTATGTCCTTCTATTGTATCTATAGTAACCTTAAATTAGATCAGGAGAGCAAGTATGCTCCACAGAAGCATTAGTAATCCTGTACAACAACAACAACACATTTTACACCATCTTTTCAGAAATATACATCTACCTTTTCTACTATCTGTGTTTGCCATTTTTGTTAACCCCTTCCATGCTGCGCAGATTCCGCCGCTGTGCTGACGGAATCTTGCGCGGGCGTGGTCATGACGGAACGGTTCCGTCATGAGCACAGCTCAACCGTGGCTCATGACGGAACCGTTCCGTCATGAGCACCGAAGGGGTTAAAAAGGACAGTGTGTTTTGACTTAGCCTCTTCTACTTCACAACTAGTTTTTCTAACCCAAGGCTCTAAGCCCCTACTTGGTTCTACCAGTTTTTGTCTTTTTCACCGTATTTTATTGTCTTTCCATTAGCAGCTTTCTTGTCTCATTCAGTTTGGCATCTCATCATCTTTCACTTTTCCGTCGTGATCTGAATTAACCCCCGGGAGTAGTCGGCGTAGTGGGGCTATGTGGAGCAGCGCGTAGTGTGGCCAAATCTACGCACACTTGCGCGCTCCGCATAGCCCCACTACGCGCCGCCCGCCTCCCGCCCGCCCTCATTTTAAAATAAGTTAAACTATGAAAAAAATAAGATAAAATACCTTACCTGCAGTGCGGCGACCGGGGGCTCCCTCTTCCTCGTTGACGGCAACTTCTGTTCACAAATCTGCATGCGCGGACGCCGACGCATGCGCATTTCTCGCGAGAAATGCGCATGCGCGGGCGTCCGTGCATGCGCATTTGTGAAAAGAAGTTGTCGTCAAAGAGGAAGAGGGAGCCCCGGGACGCCGCACTGCAGGTAAGGCATTTTATCTTATTTTTATCATAGTTTAACTTATTTTAAAATGAGGGCGGGCAGGAGGCGGGCGGCAGGCAGCCCTGCTTTGCCCTAGCATGTGCGTAGCGCTGCCTGCTACGCCTACTTCGTAAACCTCGAAGCAGGCAGCGCTACGTACACTCCTTGGGCAGAGCGGAGCACTACGCCCGGGTTTAATCTGAATACAGAATGTCTTGAACATCTGCTTCTTCTACAATGTCGGACAAGATAACTCTCAGGATTTCCGATTCTTCGTCCTCCTCAACCACTTCTGGTACAGTCACCTCTGGATTTCCTTGGCTATCCGCCTCTTCTTTTACTTCAGGCAGAGCCACATTTGTCCATTCTGGCGACTTATACTTCTGGTTAGGTTTCCTCATTCTTTTGCTTTCTTTAATTACAACAATTTCTTCGTCTTTTGATTTCTCCTGACTCGTCACTTCATTCACCTGTTCAGCTCTTGGTGAATTTACTTGTGTCAGTCGATATCTTAATCATTTTATTTTATTTGGCCAAACGTCGTCTTTTGCTGCTCTTTTTAATTTACTTCCTTTATCATTATTTCAGTTCTCCAAGCTCTCTTTCTTAGAACTCGACCCTAAGGTACTTCATCTTCGCTTTTCTCTGACTCTGTTTCAACTTGCTTTTTACTTTCAACAGCTTCTTTTTCCACCACTTCTTTTGTTTTCCCTACTTCTGTCCCTCCTCGAATCTCCAGCACGGAATCTTCCTGCTTCTAACTGAATGTTGGAGTTCCCTACACCTCCTCGGGGGTCTTCCACAGAAATCTTTCCCTCTCTCTCTGTATCTGGCACCTGTCCATCTAAATGAGTTATTTCAGGTGAAATTTCTCTCAATCTTTCATCCGGAACTTCTCTTGCAGTAAAATCTTTAATTGTCTCTTCACTGTCTTTTTCGTTGTCTTTTCCTTGTCTTTTCCTAGAACATTGAGTTCCTTGTTCAGTCTCTGAGTCTGAGCTGCTGGTATCAGAAATCTGTAACCTTCTTCTCAGGGAAATACTTCTGGGGACAAATGTTAGATTTGGCTCTGATTCCCCCCTTTCAGGGTTTTCTTTTGTTTTTGGCTCTTCATCATCTGAGTCAGTACTGGATTCTGATTCATCAAAATCCTCCTTTTCTGTGCTATCCACTGGATTTGGAATTCTCAATGTGTGACTTGCATGAATCCAGTTTTTCAGACCAGCACACTTTACAGCTGTTGTTGTGGTCAAGATGACTTGTCGTGGTTTTTCCCACCTTGGAACCAAACAGTTTCTTCGTCTGTGTACTTTCATTCTCACCCAGTTCCCTGGGCTCAGATCATGGGCTTGCTTCTTTTCAAGGTTGGTGGCATCCGCTCCAACCTGATGAAACACAGAATGAACTGCGTCAGCCAGGCTTTTACAGAAATCCAACACCATGTCATCAGTTATAGGCAGTAGGTTGTTGACTGGTATAAACACATGACTGCCAAGCCATGCCTTCCCTTTTTCGCCATAAGTTGGCAGGGTATGCTCAGACGTGAGTCCCTTGCTCACTTTGCCACTGGATTCAAGCAAGCCTGGCTGAAGACGGCTGAAATGCCAGAAACCGGTCCTAGGAAGCTTGTTTCTGGTCCAGGGAAGGCATGGCTTGGCAGTTCAGGCTGGACTGTTCCCATGAGGCACAGGGTCAGACTGATTTGCATATGGCCATGTCTGAACTGGGGTGGCAGAATGGGCTAAAGAACGGTGATGGATCAAACCCATATCTGTTGACTGGGTGTGAGTGTTTGATTGGTTCTGATGCTCCGTCCATCACCATCCCCTTTTGTACTGCTTTGTTCGCTATAAGTTGGCAGGGTATGCTCAGACGTGAGTCCCTTGCTCACTTTGCCACTGGATTCAAGCAAGCCTGGCTGAAGATGGCTGAAATGCCAGAAACCGGTCCTAGGAAGCTTGTTTCCGGTCCAGGGAAGGCATGGCTTGGCAGTTCGGGCTGGACTGTTCCCATGAGGCACAGGGTCAGACTGATTTGCATATGGCCATGTCTGAACTGGGGTGGCAGAGTGGGCTAAAGAACGGTGATGGATCAAACCCAGATCTGTTGACTGGGTGTGAGTGTTTGATTGGTTCTGATGCTCCGTCCATCACCATCCCCTTTTGTACTGCTTTGTTCGCCATAAGTTGGCAGGGTATGCTCAGACGTGAGTCCCTTGCTCACTTTGCCACTGGATTCAAGCAAGCCTGGCTGAAGACGGATGAAATGCCAGAAACCGGTCCTAGGAAGCTTGTTTCCGGTCCAGGGAAGACATGGCTTGGCAGTTTGGGCTGGACTGTTCCCATGAGGCACAGGGTCAGACTGATTTGCATATGGCCATGTCTGAACTGGGGTGGCAGAGTGGGCTAAAGAACGGTGATGGATTAAACCCAGATCAGTTGACTGGGGGTGAGTGCTTGCAATGTTCAACACTCCGTCCATCATTTCCTTTGGTTTTTACACACCTGACATAGTCACATAGGGGCACGCTGATCGTGACATGTCAGTTGAGAGAGTGTCCCTGTCCTTGGCATCAGGAGACAGGTGCGGGTAGTGATTACTGTGCCATCCCACTGCTGCTGTGTATGACACAGTTGGACTACAGACACACATGTGGCAAGTGTCAAGGTAATTTGTGCCACATAGTGCCCCATCACACAAGACATGGGTACACAGGTCATCACACATCAATTGTGCAACTAGATGAGATGACATGTGCAATATCACTGGCTGACACACCTAGGGCCTGCAAATGAAAGTATGCAATGACAAGTACTTGATGGACATCCTTGTGCGACTCGTAGCCCTCCATTCCTGGCATGTGTACGCCTGTATTACCATTGTAAGCATGTGAAACGCACCGTACACCTGCAATCATCTCGTGTGTACGCTTCATTTCACCATTGTACTTGTGCCGTAGGGGTACGTGTGAAACGCACTGTACACCCGCTATCATCGCGTGTGTACACTTCGTTTCACCATTGTACTTGTGCCGTAGGGGTACGTGTGAAACGCACCATACACCCGCTATCATCGCGTGTGTACGCTTTGTTTCACCATTGTACTTATGCCGTAGGGGGTACATGTGAAACGCACCGTACACCCGCTATCAACGAGTGTGTACGCTTCGTATCACCATTGTACTTGTGCCGTAGGGGTACATGTGAAATGCACCGTACACCCGCTATCAACGAGTGTGTACGCTTCGTATCACCATTGTACTTGTGCCGTAGGGGTACATGTGAAATGCACCGTACCTGTGTGTGGATTTCAAAATTACATAGGGGACACAAGTATTAGGCCCTAAATGCATGCTGGTTGTCATGGATACTGAGTTTTCAGTTGAAATGTGTCCATCAGGTGTCCTGGAACAGTCAGTTGGCCAAAAAATACAATGTTGCAAAGTGGTTGTTGACTTGACATGATGCTCAAAATTTGAACGATACAAATGCGTGTCATAGGTGTATGTTTAAAGGGATTGGAGTAAACGTACAATGCAAATGTGTCTGACCAATCACTATGTACTCCTCACAATGAATGCCCCTCAGCAAGACAGATATAAGGCAGCCAGAACCCATGAGAGGGCACTTGCCTGCACAACTTTCCAGTCGACCACACTCCTGCTGTCTCTGCTTCCTCTGGACCATGTCACGTACTGTGGAGAGAGCCCAGCCATTCACCCTGGAGGAGAATGGGGCCTTGCTGGACATCCTCCTCCCACAGTACCCCAACCTGTATGGGAGACCAGGGGAGCAGGTGAGTGCTGACTCCACTACCTTTCCCTATGCACCTGTTGTGTGACTGTCCCTTCTGGCATTGTGTCTAGGTGTGACAGACATGCAATGTTGTTTAGAGTGGGTCCCAGGGGGGGGGACATGCTTATGTCTCTCATGCAGAGCATGAGGTAGTTCCTGTGTGCACTCCTCACTTGCATTCTTGCATTGTGCTTACTGTGACATTCACTGCATAGCGCATGACACATTCAGCATGGCAAATCCTTGGTGGCTTTTTTTCCTATTGTCCTGAGGTGATTCAGTGGTCCCCCCGGTGTGACAGGTGACTGTACCCACAGATGTTCATGAGTTGAGTTGACCTGTGGTGAGAGTGTCCAAATGATGTGTACAACCTCATGGACATTGATGTGTGTGAATGTTCCTTGTCATGTAGTGTTGCACCACAGCTGCATGGAGGAGGCAACAGATCTACCCATCTGATGTGACAAGTAAGCCATGCTGTGTGTCTGACTTGCAGAGCTGGCACAACGCCTGTGACACCCCACTGGCAAGTGGCACATGTGCAGAGTGAGGGTTGTATCCGCTGTTGTGACTGATAGGCGAGTGATCTGTGCCTGGGTGAGTCTGTCTAGTCTGCTGAGGGTGCGTCAGTGGAGTGGGACATGTGACTGCGTGACACGTGCTGGCCATCAGCCTGCTGTTGCATGTGCTGCACAGTGTGTGCCATGATCAGTGAGTGTGTCGCACCCCTCATGCCACCTGTTGACTTTCAATGCCATGTAGTGCATTGGGGCTTGCACACAGGCCAATTTCTTATTGTGAATGATGCAATTCCTGTCAGAATCCTATGCCCTGTTCAACATTTTACAGATGTTTCAAATGTGTGTCTCTGGGATATGGAGCAGGTGTATTGATGTTGTGTCACTTTGTCATCCTGACAGGTAACTGCCTACGAGAAGGGGGTGGTCTGGAGGGACATCGTCAGGGCCGTGAGATCTGCGGGGTAGCGTAGTCGGAGCCTGCCCCAGGTCTGCAAAAGGTGGCAGGACATCCGATGCTGGACTCGGCGGATCGCGGTCCAGCTGGGGATCGACTCTCCTCGCCCCCACGGTGGGTGCCGACGCCTGACCCCCCACATGAGCCGTGTCCTGGCGATGGTATTCCCTGACCTCGATAGGCAGTTACAGGAGAGACTGCAGCAACGAGGGGGTAGGTACATGGCTGTTTGTTGTGTTGTGTCACCAGCTTTTGGAAGTGTTCTGTAGCCTGGATACACTCCCAGAGTTTATATATGCAGTGCATTTTCTGTTCCCCAATGTCACCTGGTGCTCTTTTTCATCCCTTCCCCTCCTTGACATGTGTCCCCTGGTCTGTGTGTAATCACATTTGCACATGGTCATCTAAGGTTCAAGTAAATCTAAGTGCACATTGCTTTCTGCATCATGTGGGAGGGTGGTCTGTGACTTGTGTTGGTACGTTGCCTGTGCCATGACCTGTTCACTATGTTGGGGGTCCATTTTTGTTTGCACTGATGATGATTCTCAACATAGGAGTGTGAGGTTTCAACTGAACACCCTTGCAGCATGCATGACCAACGTGGAGGCCTCAGACATGATGTGCATGAGTGTGAGATATGCATAGTGCCATGACGGTGGCTCATGGTACAGTCCACTCATTCCAGGAACACGGAGCAGTGTGCCCACTACAGTCCCCTGAGACACCCTGGCCTCCTAATCATGTGTGTCATCCAACACTGTGCACATTCTCTGTGGGTTCAGCAGAGGTCTGCCTCTGTGGCATTGGTCCCTGGCCTAGTTTCTATTTTTCACATTGACTCAGGTATGGGTGGTTGTGCGGGAGAGGCCTACATGAGCACCCCTGATTTTTCCTTGCCAGGTCTGACCTGTGTGTGAGAATTAGCTGTACACAGGATCACCGTGCAGTGCCCCTGTGATGCTGGCCAGTGCTTAATGTTCGTGCTTTGCAGCCTGTGTCATTTTTCCTAAAACATGATTCCTGCTCATACATTTTGACACCTGTGTGTGGTTCAGAGGCAACGCAGTTTGGACTTTGTGTGCTGACATCTGTGTGGACATTCCTGCTTGCCATGAGGGTGTCTCCACAGTACAGCTATGCTTTTTAACAATCCAATTGCAGGCCCAGTAGCTTATGCATTGTCCTGGGTGTGGACATTGGTGCTACTCCAGATGACAGGCAGTAGGTCATATGTGTAGCCAACTGTGTAATCAGGTGACAGATGGCCATGTGACAACTGACATAATTCAAGTTGTTACTCAAAAGAAATTGTACCTTGGCACTCACAGCACTTGTCAACAGTTCTACATGTTTTCAATGTGGTAATTTGATGATTTGTGTTGAGAACACTGATGTTCCTGCATGAAAGATGTCTCCCAAGGAGGTGCACACCAAACGACATTTCCACTTTCATGGAACACGCTGGCACCTTTGCAAAGTAGCCACTGTTAGAATTAAATGGTGTTACAGGTACTCCATAGACATGTTCCCACTGTGGTCTGGATTTTGTGAGACTCCTTTGTTGTTGGTGATCCAAACTAACAAGTCTCAAGATATCCAAACCTCCTTGGGCCCAAGTATATGTACTTTCTGCAATACCATTCATTTCTAACAGTAGCTTCTTAGAAAAGGTGCCAGCTTCTTCAATGACAGTGTAAATGTAGTTTTTTGTGCACTGCCTTGTGAGACATGTTTCATGCAGGCACATGAGTGTTCTTTTTGCGAAATGGCGAATTGGCACATTCCAAACATGTCGATTGTGTAAAGTATTGTGAGTCCCAAGGTACCAACATTTATTTGTTTTGTGTTCCAAGGGACTTACAGGTCTCTGAGTGTGGTGACACCTTGAGTATTGAGGTGTGTCAGTTTACGTTGGGTGCACCACTACTGTTTCTTTCAGGGTAAACAAGAGGTGGCATGACTTCATTGTATTGCTGTGCTCACCGGTTCACAGACACTAGCTTCTCAGTGTATTTCTCATTCAAGTAGTGGCCTGGTGTGTTCTTTTTTTCCTTGTGTCCAAGTGGCATAGTGGGTCTACCAACTGGGCAGTACCGGGTTTACATATGTGCGGAGTAATCTAGCTGTTACTCATGATGCATTGCCTGATATGCACTGTGACCAATTGCTTTTTGTGCTCATGTGTCAGATGTATACAGGTGACTGATGCATTTCGGTCTCTTCTCCTTGCCCACAGCATCATCATCTGCAATGGAGGGAGACACCTGCACGGACCTGGAGGAGGGACCCAGCGACAGTGCCACCAGTGCTGTGGAGTCAGGAGGAGCCAGTGGCACGGAGGGCGAGGGGAGTCAGTCAGAGGACCTGTCTGGACACGATACTAGCTACGACACCGACGGGTCCGAAGCTGACCTCCTGGGGGAGGCGGAGGCTGCAACACCACCTGGCAGCATCCCCACATCTGTCCCCTCCTCCTCCGTTGCCATCTCTGCCCTCCCAGTTGCTCCCGTCCCTTCTGTCCATGCAGAGGCCCACCATGTCTCCTTCGGCCCAGGCACAGCACCCCCTGCCCCTGTCACCCCTGCTGCCCTCAGTGAAGAGTCTGTGGACATACTGCGGCAGTTGCAGGTTGGGTAGGCATCGGTGCTGAATGTCCTCCATGGACACACTCAACTGCTCACACAGATGGTGTCGTACATGGAGGGCATGTCAGCAACGATGTCTGACCAACGCAGGATTCTGCGGTCCATGGACTCTTCCCTGATGGCAGCAGTTAGTCTCTTGCAGTGCTCTGTCCCCCCCACCCCAGACCCATCCACACTTTCCTCTCCCATGCCTGTCCAACACACACCCAGACAGTCACGGGCACACACCCCAACAGACACAGCCAGCAAACCCCCAAGTAAGGCAAAGCGCACGCCTCCTGGCATGCACACTCAGGGGGATGTAGGCACATCCGCAGGGTCTGGGGACAGACAACATACACGCAGCCACAGTCGCAGTCCGCAGTCCTCACAACCCTGTTCCGTGTACCATGGTATCTGTGTGCCATCACAATGTCTCTGCAAAGAATCATTGGTAGTGTGTGTTAATTTTGTTTAGAGACATTGTCCCAAGGAGTGTTCCTTCCTCTGTGGCACCTGACATCTTCCCTGCAAGCAGTTGCACAATTGTTGTGCTGACCTGTGTCAACATTTCCTTTGTTGGTGACGCATCCCTTCAACAATGGCCATGCCTGCTCACCGATGTCTCCTGCTGAATCGTCTGTGCCATCCTTGCTAGTCACTGTGCTTGTGTTTTGAGTATGTCGAAATGCCTTCATGGACAAATTCCCCCTTTTCAGCACTATGCATGTGTTATGCAGGGTATTTGGGCACCTGACTGACAATTGTGGGCATTGTATCTAGGGGACTTCCACCCTATTCCTTCCATGATAGACAACATCTTGGTGGCTGGACCAGCACCTGGACATTCCTATCAGTCCTGGGATGTGCGTGACAGTGTGTGTTCCCTTTGGCTATCTTAGTTTTGTAGGCAGTTACATGACTATACAGTCTTGTGGCATGATATCAGGGTGTGTATTGTGCTGCATCCGCCATGGGGGTATGCATGTGTAATCTGTCCTCACACCCACATGTGGTGTGTCATGCAGTGTGTGAAAGACATCCATCCTCCTGGGAGTGGGACACTGCTGTCAGTGATGTGTTGTAATAGCACTACCATCGTAGTCCAAAGTTAGGGATGCGTCCATACCACCATGTAGGTGTGGTCATCTGATATCTCTGTCCACTGCTGGGAGTCCTGTGCACCCACCCCCATATGTCTGGACACTGCTGGTATTCATCTGCACACACCCCTCATATTGTAGTCCACTGCTCGGAGTCCTGTGCACCCACCCCCATATGTCTGGACACTGCTGGTATTCATCTGCACACACCCCTCATATTGCAGGCCACTGCTGGGAGTCCTGTGCACCCACCCCATATGTCTGGACACTGCTGGTATTCATCTGCACCCACCCCCATGTCTCTGTCCACTGCTGGGAGTCCTCTGCACCCACCCCCAGGTCTCTGTCCACTGCTGGGAGCCCTGTGCAGCCACCCCCATGTCTCTGTCCACTGCTGGGAGTCATCTGCACCCACCCCCATGTCTCTGTCCACTGCTGGGAGTCCTCTGCACCCACCTCCATGTCTCTGTCCACCGCTGGGAGTCATCTGCACCCACCCCCATGTGTCTGTCCACTGCTTGGAGTCGTCTGCACCCACCCCCATGTCTCTGTCCACTGCTGGGAGTCCTGTGCACCCACCCCAATATGTCTGGACACAGCTGTTATTCATTTGCACACACCCCTCATATTGCAGCCCACTGCTGGGAGTCCTGTGCACCCACCTCCATGTCTCTGTCCACTGCTGAGAGTCGTCTGCACCCACCCCCATGTCTCTGTCCACTGCTGGGAGTCCTGTGCACCCAGCCCCATATGTATGGACACTGCTGGTATTTATCGGCACCCACCCCTATATGTGTGGCCACTGCTGGGAGTCCTCAGCACCCACCCACCCACCCCCTTGGAGCAGTACACTGCTGGCCTGGACCTACACACCAACCAATATGAAAGTAACATGCAGGGCCAGTCCGTAAGCCCACATTCGTGGCATGTGTACGCCTCGTATCCCAAATTTACTGGTGCCGCAGGGGTACGTGTGGAACGCACCGTACCCATGCATTCATTGCGTGTGTACGGTCCGTATTACTGTTCTACTGGTGCCGTAGGAGTACGTGTGCAACGCACCGTACTCATGCATTCATTGCGTGTGTACGGTCCGCATCACTGTTCTACTGGTGTCGTAGGGGTACGTGTGGAACGTACCATACCCACGCATTCATGGCGTGTGTACGGTCTGTATCACTGCTCTACTGGTGCCGTAGGGGTACATGTGGAACACACCGTACCCACTCATTCATCGCGTGTGTACGGTCCGTATCACTGTTCTACTGGTGCCGTAGGGGTACGTGTGCAACCCACCGT
Source organism: Triturus cristatus (assembly GCF_964204655.1). Taxonomy (NCBI): domain Eukaryota; kingdom Metazoa; phylum Chordata; class Amphibia; order Caudata; family Salamandridae; genus Triturus; species Triturus cristatus. The sequence continues at coordinate 149,897,500 of NC_140584.1, forward strand.
ACCCACGCATTCATTGCGTGTATACGGTCCGTATCACTGTTCTACTGGTGCCCTAGGTGTACGTGTGGAACGCACCGTACCCACGCATTCATTGCGTGTGTATGGTCCATATGACTGTTCTACTGGTGCCGTAGGGGTACGTGTGGAACGCACCGTACCCACGCATTCATTACGTGTGTACGGTCCGTATCACTGTTCTACTGGTGCTAGGGGTACGTGTGTAACGCACCGTACACGTCCACTTCCGTTGTTGCGGCATGCAGGTGTTGCTGGCCACGCCCCCCCCAAGTGACCAGACCATGGTGGTAATGTATGGACTCCATATTATAGGTTTTGCTTTGGGTATGTGGTGTGTTTCCTGCCCCTCACACCCCCCTGGCCCCTGGGTGTTGTTCTCACCTTCTGCGGCATGTGCGTCGAGTCCGGTGCACCAGGTCATAGGCTAGGAGGACCGGGATGACACGTACGGTGGGGTTCATGGCGTTTCGGGGCTCCGTTGCGTAGCAGTTTGCGTCAGACTCTGCTTTTCCGGACGGAGTGACGTAGGGACGATTCTTAATTGCTGGGCTGGAAACCGCTGCTTGAATGCGTCCGGACGTCACGTACAAGCTGTTGCGGTTCAGTATCGTTGGTGTTTTTGACCCGTACGGTGTTTTGTACGAAACGTACGGAAATAGGCTTTCTGTACAAATCGTACTTCCTAGGTTGTACGGACAGTTTACCGGGTACAAGTCGTACGGAGAAAACGCTCCGTACAACGATTCGTACAGCCTTTTCCCAGGATTGGAATCGGTCCCCTGGGATTGCAGTAGTATTTGTAGTGTACAACAAGAATCTATTGATAAATTATGCAATTTCTAACGAGCATATAGTAAAAAAAGTGTTAAACAAAAGATTAAGGTGTTGCAAGGACTAGACCCTTGCAGAGTGAGAAAAAATACTGGTTTGCAAGGTAATTCTCTAGCTTGTCCTTCTAGGAAAGTTTGTCAAAGTGTTTTTCACCATTTCAGGATGTTGGCAGTACATCATACTCAAATGCGGAAGTTACTGAGAAGAATGTATTATGCAAAAAGTCCAGCACTAAAGTTAAATGAGTTGAACAGTGCTCTTTTGCGTGGGTCAGTATCAGATGTGAAGAAGGTTTGTGATGATATTGAGTTTTGTTACTTTGGTCCTCAGCAAGAGAGTGCAGAAACTGACACATTAATAGAACAAAATGTTGAAGACAATGTAGAACCCATGATTACGAAAAATGTTGAAGATCAAATCACAAAGGTTAAGGTAATTTCAGGTGAAAGACCAAATGTTTCTTGTAATATAATGATAAGTGGAAGGAATTTGCAACTTATTTGTTGGTAGAGGATTGTTTTGATTTGGGTTCTGACCAGCGTATTTGCAAATATTGTTATAACAAATTAGATGAGAATAAAATGCCTGCTAGAGCTGTTCATAATAATCTAGAGTTGGTTGCTATTCCTCCAGAGCTGATAGATTTAAATACCTATGAGTCTATTCTCATTCAATGTGTGCATCCGTTTCAGGCTATTGTTCTTATGGAGCCTAAAACAGGTAAATTGCCTCCATCAGATTTACAAAGAGGATTGAAAGGAAGAGTTGTGTATTTACCGTTAGATTTAAATAAAAACATTGAAACTATTGGTGTAGACCGTGCAGAAAATGAACCACTAGTTATTCTAGTTAATGGTGTTACTAGTAAGAATAAGAAAATCTGTCAAGAGTTAGTGGATGTTAGAAAAGTGCAAAAGGCAGCATTGTATCTGATAAAAAATAATGAGTACTATGGAAATGTGTTTGTAGGAGAAGAAGAAATAGATTTAGCAGAAGATACTGATACATCAAGTGGATAAATTGAAAAAGTGGACATGTCCAGATGTGAAGAAATCTATTAACAGTACAGTGCACATCCACTTCATTCCAAAGAAGGGATGGGGAATATGATTGATTTGTTCCAAATGAAAAAAGCAAAAGGAAGTCCCATGAGTGTATGGGAAGAGAGCTTGGAAGCTCGTTGTTTCCCGCAGTTGTTTCCAACAGGAAAAGGTGAATGATATGATGAACGTCCTGTGCAGATTCCTGCATCTGAATATTGGACAACAAGATTATACGCAGAAGATCCAAGATTTCGACAATGCATCCCTTATATGTTTCATCTTCTGTTTGAAAGCGACTTGTCTGGACTTTCATATGCAGTAAATCACATTTTAAAAACTGGAATGCTTCTGCAAAATGTAACTGCAAAGGATTTTATGGATAAAGTGCATGAGAGAGATGATCATTTAGAATCTCAGTTGATTAATCTGATGGCATGTCAGCGTGGGACTAATGAATATTTGTACCGTCATCATGGTGAACTGAAATGTATGCTACGGAACTTAAGAACTCCTACATGGTTCCTTACACTAAGCTGTGCTGAGTATGCTTGGGATGATTTACTTGAATTTCTTCGAGAGGCAAATTCCAATATAAAAAATATTGAATACAAGACACCTGGAGAATTGTGCTCTTTGGATCCTGTTAATGTATGCAGATATTTCAATCATAGATTTGAAGCTATGATGTCTTTCATCTGCAATAAAAAGAATCCTCCTCTTGGAGAAGTTGTGGATTTCTTTTGGAGAAAGGAGTATCAAGCAAGAGGTGCTCCTCATATACATATGTTGTTATGGATCAAGGACGCCCCCAAATTTGGAACAGATTCAGATGATACTGTTTTGTCTTTCATTGAAGAATATGTCACATGTGCTGTACCCAATAGCAGAGAAGATAAAAACTTAAAACAATAAGTCTTACGATTCCAAAGCCATAGATGTGGAAAATACTGTAGACGAAAGCACAAGTCCAAGGATAAGTTCTATACCAAATGTCGTTTTGCATTTCCACGTCCTGTATTATCCAAAGGAAGAGTGAACAGTTTTACGTCAGCTATGCGACTTACCATCACAAGAAAGTCTCCGAAAAATACCTACAACTTAAGAAGAAGCGAAGAGTCAAAATACATAAATGACTACAATCCAGTCATTTTATCCATGTGGAACGCTAACATGGATAATCAGTATTTTGTGGCCAATTCCATTGCTGTTGCTCGATATGTAACGTCCTACATTACTAAATCAGAAATGACGGAATTGAAAGAAATGTGGGAAGAGATTTCTCACGAGAAGACTCTAAGTAAGAAATTATACAGTTTCAGTTTGAAGATGTTATCGCATCGAGAAATTGGAGCATATGAATGCTCAGATCGGTTATCATCTGCAAGTTTATACTCCAAAAGTAGAAGAATCATTTGGGTGAGTCTAGGTCTTGCAGCAATGCGAAATCGGGTACTGAAATCTGTTCAAGAAATTGAATATTTAGCAGATAAAGAACCAGAAAGTACAGATATTTTGAAAACGAATATGTTGGACACATATTACCAAAACAGAAGTCATCATCTTGAGAACATGTGTCCTATGCCATGAATGAGGTGGAAACAGCAATGCATCAAGCTCAAGAAGATGTAATAGAGTTAGGAAACTTGGAAGAACAACTAAATGTTGAACAGAAACAAATATATCAGCAAGTGAAAGAACAGATTGACCATGGATTACTTCATGAAAAGAAAGAGTGCTCATGCACATCATTTCAACCTATCCAAATGTCTGTGAGTGGTCAAGCTGGAAGAGGAAAAAGTTTCTTAATTAAAGTAATTACAAGTTATCTGCAGAAAACAACTGAGTCACATTTGTCTTGCGTTGTCACTAGGTTGGCGGCATATAACATTAAAGGAATTACTTTACATCGTTTACTAATGCTACCAGTAGAGCATGAGAACAAATTGGAATACCACAAGCTATCTGGAGAAGCTTGTTGTGAAATTTCAAGAGTCCTGAAGAAAATGAAACTTCTCATTATTGATGAGGTAAGCATGGTCTCAAACTTAATGCTTGCCTTTGTGCATTTAAGAATGCAGCAAATTCTTAAAACAGGGTATGACGTGTTATTTGGAGGAAAACACGTCATAGTTTTTGGAGATCTACTGCAACTGACTCCTGTAAAAGGACAACCAGTATTTAAAACTCTTGCGCATGAAGACACCAGAAAGTCTCTGGGTAGTGTTGGAAACATGAACATTTGGTCATATTTTGAATACAAAGAACTGATGAAAAATATGCGACAGGCAAATTATGCTGAATATGGAAGTATTCTTCAAGATATAAGAATTGGACTTCTGACAGAACATGGCAAACACGCTTTGCAGAGTTGATTACTTTTCAATTTGTTTCCAAATGAAAATGTAGTTCCTGAGAAAATATACATGAAAATTGCAGAAAATAAATCTGTAATCTGCTTAATGCCAACACTGCGTGAGTGTTCTATATGCAACGAAGAACTATTGAAACTGGAAAATTAAGAAATTATAAAAATGGAAGCCATCGGTAAAATAGAGCATGAAGGAATCACTAATATTTTGAAAGGAAAATTGAAAACAAAACTGGATGCTTTAGAAAAAAGATATCTAAAATGGCTGGTTTGGAAAAGAATCTATATGCCTATATAAACTGTCGGGTAATTTTAAGGCGTAATATGGATGTAGAAAAAGGTTTAGTTAATGGAGCAATGGGTAAAGTTGTGGATTTTGTTAATTATCAGAAAAAAGATGGAATTGAATTTTTAAAAATTAAATTTGATCAGATTGACGAAGTTAAAGAAATTGGTCGTTGTTCAGTTCGTTTTTTGCTTGTTAAAGATTTATATGTCTGTAGGAAACAATTTCCATTTTCTCTGGCGTACGCAGTGACTATTCATAAATCTCAAGGATTAAGTGTAGACAGTGCATTGGTGAATATTGGATCTACTGTGTTTAAAGAGGGTATGGCATATGTTGCTTTGTCGCGAGTCAGAACATTATCTGGTTTGTTTTTGATTGATTTTGATGACACAAAGGTTACTGCAGATGCAAACTGTGTAAAAGAGTATAATAGGTTAAGAAGAGCGTATGATCCCAATTTAGGTCAATATCCTGTATTTGAAAAGCGTGTGGTTGGTCAAGATAGAAGGTATGAGAATATCTGTACTGAAGGTGTAGAGAAGGGAAATAAACAAGATAATGTTGTCATTGCAAGCAAAAAGACAAAGGACACTGTTGAAGAGATTGTTGGTTATCAGTTTGAAAATAGTTCAGGTGTCAACTGCTATGCTAATGTAGTGGTCAATGTTGTTTTTTATCTTGAAGGTTTGCGATAACAAATTATGCAGAATCGGGAAAAAAGATTTTGTTCCTTGTTGCATTCTGTTTATGAAAAACTTGAGAACGGATACAAGTAAAATAAAAACTGTTTCTGATGTTGGTAATCTTTTGGATGTATGTTCTGGTTCTACACAATTTACGCAAAATATCCAACAAGATGCTCGGGAATTTTTAATGTATATGCTTACCGTTTTTGAAAATGAAGGTGTAGAAATAGAAAATATTTTTTGCCTTTGTTACAAATGGGAACATCATTGTGAAAATTGTATGTATACATCTAGCACTAATGTAGACACTGAAAGATTTCTATATTTAACATTACCGGACTGTAAATCAGTGTCTTTTAATAAATTAGTTAAAGCTGCAAATCAAAACATGGAGTGTAGCCAATGTAAATCAGAAATGTTATCAACATTATTTTTACAAAGATATGGAAAATATATAATTTTAATGATGCAACGTTGTACAGCTGATGGAAGAAAATTGGACACTTTAATAAAACATTTTTTAGCAACACAATTATCAATATCGTGAAGGACTTTTGTAGCAATTGCAATAATTTTCCATGATGGTCCTTCCACAACATCTGCACATTACACTGCCTATCTAAAATGTGACAAAGGCTGGACACTTTGTAATGATGCCCAGTTGGTTTTCAAATAACATTTGCCTGGTGAATTACCAAATTCCTACCTAATATTTTTAAAGCCAAAGTTTTAGGAAGATAATTCAGCCTCTGAGGAATTTATTAATATAATTTAATAGGATTACCATTGGACATTTTACATAAAAAAACAGTGCAAAAATACCATTTGGCCTCAAGGAAAGTTATATGTGTGAATTATGGACTTTTTCTTACTCATTGACTCGGTGAATATTTTAAAGCGACAACATTTACAGTTTTTATAAATGTAAGTTATAAAATGTTGTTAGCAGTAAGCATTTTATATATGTGTGATTTGTATTTTCTGGTATTTTACTGAGAATAGATTGTTGTTTTTTTTTAAACAATCTTTTTGATTGTTTTTTTTTGCCCGCTGTTATGTGATGAGTACGATTGAAATCACTATTTCTAGTGAAATTCAATATATTCTGAGAACAGCAAAAAAGGCAAACAAATTACTTTGTTTAAATTATGCTGTGTTGTTAAAAATGTATTATTACATGTTACAACTATTTTTTCTTTTCTTTCACAGATCCTAATTCTAAAATAAGCAATTTACCCCAATTTGCATTACAAAAAACATGTGAAAAAAATGTGTACCATTTTTTATGTCTATTACTGTGAAGGTAAGTTTAACTAAGTATTAATATGCACAATGGGCAGATCTGCAAGAAGTTACAAAGTTTGAATACGTTTTTCAAAACACTCTGTTTATACCTATGTAGTTTTGGAATCTCTCTGTCATAGGATCCCATGTGACCTGAAAAAAAAAAGATTTTATTGGTTCAAAACACTTCCCATTGTAACTATTGAAGGACGGCAACTATTTCAATCATTCTTTTTTTAGCATCTTTGGAGAGATATCTCTGTGGTTACCTCCTGTCACTCTCATGCAATTCTTCAATCAACCAACTAGCAATATGTAACAGTCTGTCAATACCTAAGCACTTATGGGATAGATTTAGAAGCATCCTGTACCAACAATATTTCACTTTTTGTAACGTAGTAATGGCGCCAGACACTCCTTCATATTTACAAAGAGAGGAAAAGACACTCTGTGTACCTTTTCTTCTCCATGTAAATGTGAACTCATCACTCACACCGCTTTGCGTTGAAAGGGCGTTCTATAAGTGTTGCTGTGCGTGATTGCACACAATACTCATAGAACAAGACACATCTCCAGATTTATCAAAAATCATAAAGCTGGACATGTGTGTGAATGCTGCACCATTCTCCAATTGGTGTAGAAAGGCACAACAAGTAGAATTGTTTTCATTTCTCCTCTTTTTTTATCTTTCAATACATGCTACAATGCTCAGCATACATTGAAGGAGAAAAATGCCTTTACTGATTGTTTCTGTGCAGGAAGGTGTGTCTTCCTGCACAAAAACAAACTCCACATGACACAGATATCCTTGCATCGTGGTGCAAGGGTGCCTGTGTCACCACATGGCTGCAGTTTAAGCAGCCGTGCAGAGAGAAGCATAGACTTTCAACATATTTATGTACATATGTTGCATCCCTGTGCTTCGGAAGTACCATAGCACACTGCAGTTAAAGAGGTTACAGTGTGATGCTGCAGTACTTCCTCATAGTTCTGCACTTATACATTCACCATACACGACTAATGCATTCGTTCAGTCAATTAAGCACTACACATATATTCATGTAAACTTTCACACACTAACATACAAATATAGCTCTTTTTTTAAACCAGGAAAGTAAGTTCTTACAAAAACATTTTTTTTCTTCTTTTTTCTTTTATATATATTTTTTTGATTTTCTGAACAATTTTTAATTTTGGGGGGTTTTTCGTGAAAAAAAGGAAAAAACAGAACTGGAGGAACAAAACAATGAACTTCAGGGAAAAAAAAAATCTAACAACGATGGTTCTCTTGTAACCTGCAAATTAAAACAATAGATTGCTCTCCATAACATAGGACTGCATTACACTTCAAGCAGTGCACCTTGAGTGTTGCAAACTGAGGACGGATGTCCACATGTTGTTCCGATGGATCCACGCGAGAAGTACTTGGCTGTGATGTTTGTGAAGGTCCAGCAAGAACTATCATTCTTCGGCACTCTTCACGTGCCAGGTTTACTGGATGCATGGTTTTTAGATGTTTTTTCATGCTGGCTGTACCACATGAGTACTTCTTTGCTGGATCTCCACGTGCCAGGTTTACTGGATGCATGGTTTTTAGATGTTTTTTCATGCTGGCTGTACCACATGAGTACTTCTTTGCTGGATCTCCACGGGAGAGCAATCTTTGACATATTTTGCATGTCACTTTGGTGGCATTTGTCTTGGTTTCTCCCCCTGGAAAAGTAAAACATTTCCAGACAACAGATGAATATCTTTCTGGGCATGGTAGTTCAACCAGAAATTTATCTTCTGAACAATGTTCAGATGCTGGTGATGCCTGCTGCCCTGAAGCCATTGTTTTCCCAAAAAGTTTGAACTAAGTGTAAACTTAGCCAAAAAAAGTTCTTCTCAGCAGAGAGATGCTCCTCCAAAGAAGGTCTAAGAAGAATGATTGAAAGGAGTGGGATCTTTCAATAGTTAGAATAGGAAGTCTAATGAACAAATCAAATCTCTTTTTTTCAAGTCACATGGATCCGCGCACCCTGCGCATAGGCAGCACGCACTGAGCCCAAATTTGCCAAATTGTATTTAAACGTAATATAGGTTGATTAAAAGTAAAAATATATTAATTTTATGAGTAGCTTAGATTATGTCTTCCCTTAATATTTTCATGAAATACATATATTTATGTTTTTTGACATTTAAAATATTTTGCGGGAATCGCGCACCCACCGCGTCAAACACTTACATGACGTTTCGCGGAAGCGCGCGAGCGTCGCGTGACGTATTTCGTATGTGTCGCGTAAGCACCTGGAGTCGCGTACCGGTCGCATAGCAATCGCGCACGAAAATACGTACCCAATGCACACCGTACGCGGATCCTACTCAACAATTGTAAAATGGTGACTATGTTCCGCACAGGGATCGAGAAAGGTACGCATTGGGTGCGCGACTCCAAAAAATAATTGAAAAAAAATAATAATAACAAAATATTAAAAATATCATTAAAAAAATATAACAAATATGTATAAAAATAGAGTTACATTTGTTTTACTCATTTTGTTAACGTTTTTTTCAGTAAAAACATGTAATATTTATTTATTTTAAAAAAACTTAAAAAATTATGAAAAACAGAATAAAAAACATAAATAAAGCAATTGATACACTGAAAAATAAAGATTTAGAAATCCTATGAAATTCAGTAAAAAACCATAGGTTAGAGATAAGTTATAGTTAGGAATAATCATTTAAAAAACCTTTGAAATTCACTGAAAAAACCATAGGTTTCAGGCACCTTATAGTTAGGAATTAGCATTTAAAAATCCATATAAATTCACTGAAAAAACCATAGGTTTCAGGGGTGTTATAGTTAGCTGGACATTTCCCTCATACAAAACCATTGAAATTTCCCCGTTATAGTTAGTTCAGCTAACTATAACTCGCGCTCTCGCAATGCACTGCTGATGACGTCACATATTACATCACTCATGACATGGTCAGTAACATCACCGATAACATCACTGATGACATCTCAAATGACATCACTGATGACATCACTGATGACATCATCCATGTGATAATTTGATGCATCTTCTCACAAACTAATATAACCTTTGATACACCCACTCTAAATTTTACATACTGCCATTCTCAAAACCATAGACACTCCAACACCAGTAAGTACATACCCACTCACTGATTCTTAGGTCTACACGCCCATCCACTCACTCACCTGTACAGTCACTCATACTTATGGTCACTCAGTACAGGTCTATCATATGCACTCATACACCTATATAGACACTCACACACCGCCACTCATCCATAGAGGTACTCACACACCTACTCAGTCATGCAAATAATTAATCACACTGCCATTTACTCACCTATACAGTTATACACACACTAGCTCAATTACTCCTACAAATACTAACACATTCTTATGCTCTTATACAATCAATGATACAAGCACACACTCATCCATACAGCCACTCTCACAATCACACACTCTCACTTATAGCCATTTCTGTACTCCAACACACATATATACTGCCGTTCACATATGTACTAAATCACACATGTACCACTGAAATATACATTCACTCACTAACACAAGCATACACATACTCACCCACCCATACAGTCCATCACAGATGCACTCTTGAAACCATGCACCCAGTGAATCACCCACTCACATATCTATGCACAGAGTCACACACACCCGACCCACACAAACACTCAGGCACCCATACAACTCAGACAACTGATCTATAACCCATATAGACAATCATGTAGCAATTTGCAAACCCATGCACCCGCATACACACCAGCAGAGAGATGGATAAAGACATTCACACAGTTTAGTCACTAACCCATGCATTTAGTAAGATACGTTTAATCACTCACTTATAGAGTCAGTCACACACCTACAAAATCATCCATTCACACACTTATACACCCACTCATTCTTCAATATGCCTTTCCCTATATATAATAAACATATTTAAACTTTACAGAAACACACAGACACTGGATGATGTCATCAGTGATGTCATTTGAGATATCACTGATGTCACTGACCATGTCATGAGTGATGTAATATATGACGTCATCAGCAGTGCATTGCGGGGGCACAAGTTATAGTTAGCTGAACTAACTATAACGTGGGAATTTCAATGGTTTTGTATGAGGGAAATGTTCAGCTAACTATAACGCCCCTGAAACCTATGGTTTTTTCTTTTTTTTTATATATTTTAAATTTTTATTAAATCAGCATTGATAATTTCATAATTACATTCAAAGAGGTTTTAGTCAATACACAATCAATACACAAAGGGTACCTCAGTCAGACCCAATTAATGATTGGGGCCCATATTGCTTACCCAAATTTCTTTTTTCTTCTGCCTTTGAGTTTATACAGAGCAATTTCCAAATTATACAAAGCTAACAATTTAGCCTTCCAAATAGAGAAAGACGGTGAATCCGGACTTAGCCATTGGGAGGTGATACATAAACGGAAGACAGCCATACATAAAAGCAAAAACCCCTTCTCAGGAGTTGAGCGCTTTCTAATATTTACCCCAAACTCATAACCAAATAACACTAATTCAGGTGTAATATCGACAAGCACTCCAAGAGCTGAATTCAGGAAACATTTTACCTCCTTCAACAAGGGGACCAATACAGGACATTCATAAAACATATGCACCGAGTCAGCTGCCCTCAAGGCACATCTAGGACAAACGTCCCCCGACTGGTCTCCCATTTAGCTATCTTCACTGGGGAATAGTACAGATCAAAGATAGCCATATAACATTGACTTTTGAAGCTACCTGATAAAAGAACGGCATCCACCAGGCCCAGTACAAGCTGTAGGTCAATACCTTCTACCCCCAACCTTCTATCCCAACGTTGCTCAAAGTGTACAAGGTCGTCCTGCTGGGTTGCCATTATAAGTTTAGAAAGTTGAGAGATCTTACATCCCCCCTTTATATATTCCAAAATCAAGTTTTTTTCCAAGCTAATACGCCCTCTTAAATTACATCTATCTAAAAAACTTCGAATTTGAAGATATTTAAAGAAGTCCGAGCGTTGCAACCCGTACTTCTCTTGAAGTTCACAAAACGACATCATATGATTATTTAGAAAGAGGTCCCCAATAGTTCTAATCCCCTGAATATTCCATCTCAGAATAGTTGAGTCACAAAAGATTACAGGGAGCTTTCCTGTTATTCCTAGAGGCATATAGCAATTCTATTCCTTTAAAATAAACTGTTTACAAACTTTGCGCCAGACTGCAACTGCAGCCCCAAGAATCTTAAAACGGGTTCTTTTATAATAACTTGGCTCAAATAACTTAGAAAATAAATACCTAGCTTCAGGCCCCATAATGAGCTCATATATAGAAGGAAAAACAGCTTGATCTTTATACATCTGAATACCAAAAAATAGTATCCCCATGTGCTGGAGCATCGCAGCCCAATATTAATAACGAAATTGGGGGATATCCAACCCCCCCCTTGCTCTTGGTAAATTGAGCATTTTAAAAGCTCTCCTTGTCCTCTTATAACCCCAAATGAAACGAGAGCACATTCTTTCTATCCTTATAAAGATTGAATTAGGTAGCAAAAGTGGGATTGTACGAAATAAATAAAGAGATTTAGGAAAAACAACCATCTTAATAACATTGCACCTGCCATATAAAGACAGGTGCAAATAATCCAGATTCTCTAACATTTTATTGGACGAGGCTAATATTGGATCGAAGTTTAAATTAACAATGGTTTGTACCTTTAAGGCAATTTTGATGCCCAAATAGACAGCCTCAGTCACTGTGTTGACACCTGTCTAAACCTCTGTACCCGTAAAAAGAACTTGTGTCTTTTGTAGGTTCAATTTATAACCTGACACGGCACCGAACTCCGACGTCAACATTTCAATACGTCTCATCGTTTTGACCACATCCCCTGTAACAACAGCCACGTCGTCTGCATAGGCTATTACTTTAAAAATTTCCTGCATAGGTTTAACAGGCATAATCTCTGGGTCTTGTTCAATTTTGACCAGCAGAGGCTCAATATAAAGAGCAAATAAAAGGGGAGAACAGGGGCAACCCTGACGGGTGCCCCTGTAGATCTTAAACTCCTCAGAGTGCTTCCCGGATATACGAACTGTCGCAGCAGGGCTAGTATAAAGAGCTTGCACTGCCTTATTATAAGGTAATGGAAAACCTTTCCATAAGAGAACTGCCCATAAAAAATCCCAGGAGACCCTGTCGAATGCCTTCTCGGCATCCAACAGGGCCACCCCTATTGAAGCTTCAGAAACCTGAGCCCAATCCAAAAGAGATATTATTCGGCGAATATGGTCAGTAGTGCCTCTCCCCGCTATAAACCCATGTTGACGTTGTGAGACTAGAGGTGCAATAACCTTCCCTAGCCTTCTGGCAATGAGCTTGGAGAAGATCTTGTTGTCTGAATTAATTAGTGTAATTGGGCGGTAGGAAGCCGGTTCAAGCGCATCCTTCCCTTTCTTTTTAAAGACTACTATGGTTGTCTTAGACCATGAATCCGGTATTATACCATTAAATGCCTGCTGAAATAGAGAGAGCAGCACCTCGCGCAGTTCAACCTGAAAAATAATGTAAAACTCCAGGGGGATCATATCGGCCCCATCGCTTTCCCCTGAGGTAAAGATGCCATCGCCAACTCAATTTCCTCTCAGATTACTGGCATAGAGAGCATATCCTTCTGGGCCGACCCTAAACAAGGAGAGGGGATTACCCCTAAATACTCCCCCGAGTCCATAGTTTATAAATTCGGCCCCAGACACAGTGGTCTGGGACACATTTAAGGCCAGTGTAAGGGGGAAACTTTGAGTTTTGTGGTACAGAAGCGCAAAACTTTGAAACATATACTGGAACAACGCATTCTAGACTTAAGTATGGCGGAATGTTAGCTAGCTCAAAAGATTAAGGACAGGTTGGACATCTCTGTATCCCAAAATAACGTGGCTATACGGAGGTCTCTAATTTTTCAGCAATATGCTGACGAAGCGGCCGTTAAATATCAGACTTTCCGATGGGAATGTTATGAATATGGGGAGCAGGTGGGGAAAGTGTTGGCCAATAGGTTACGGCAAAAACAGATGCAAACTAAGATTGACAAAATCAAAGATAGAGATGGTTCATTACAAGAAACTGAGGCTGGAGTCCGGGAGGTGTTCAAAAACTTTTATCAAAAGCTGTATGAAAATGAAGAAACCTATGTTTTTTTCAGTGAATTTCTATGGTTTTTTAAATGCTAATTCCTAACTATAACGTGCCTGAAACCTATGGTTTTTTCAGTGAATTTCAAAGGTTTTTAAAATGATAATTCCTGACTATAACAAACCTGAAACCTATGGTTTTTTAAGTGAATATATATATATATATATATATATATATATACATATATTACCGACTGGTGGTCGCCAGTAGGTAGTTATAGTTAGGACCTATTTTCCATAGGAAATCCACAACATTCTATTTGGAATAACTTTGGCGCCGGTTGATGAATCTTGCAAAATTTTTACAACTGGTGGGGCGCTCCGGTCAGCTCCTATCCTGAAAGTCTTGGGTTTATTCGTCCAGCGGGGGCCGAGAAAAATGGGGGTCCCACAACATGTTTTCCCCATGCAATTTTCCATAGGAACCTTTAATTGCATCTACAGCCCGAACTGCTGAACGGAATTACACCAAATTTGGCAAAGGGGTAGCCCTTGGTTCAGAGTCGTGCCTTTTGGTTAAATGGTGTAAATCCGTTCAGTAGTTCCTGAGAAAAATCACATATATATCTGGGCGGAGCCTAACCACACATCGCATCGTGAGATCTGATTGGCTGTCAGCACTTCATCCAAGAAGTGTTGGCAGTCATCTTGGGACCACTATACATGATAGCACCTCATTCAAAAGCATGGCAGTTAATAGAAGGTTTTAAGACTTTAGTTACATTATGAATCATTTGTTGGTGGTACCATACTCATTTTAGGAATTGTGGTGTGTTCTAAGGTAATTTTACCATGTGAAAAAGCCTTCTGCTGGGATATCATGAATCATGTTTGAGAGAAAACTATTTTCTCATGCTTTTCCCACAGAGGTTTGGAAAGTGATCTATAAGCTAAATTGAGTGCATATTTTCTGTAAATTCACATTATCTTTCTCAGTCATGTGAGAATGAAGTCTGACATTCTCACTAAAACATGTACATCCAACAAGGGCAGAGACTGTCAGTTGATTCCTTTGTGTTTTACTGCAGCTTCCCAGAGTGTTCTAAAGAACAACTAGAGCGCTAACAGTCCTATTAATGACAAACATATTGCACACCTGAAGCCATCTTGATTAGAATAAAGTGGTAACTCTTAAAACATTTAATTTAAAAAGGAACAAAATGAGGGGGTTCATTTTGCCATAGAAAGTATGATTAGTGCTTCAGAAAGAAACATTAGGGCACATTTTGAGTGACTTCTCAAATCCTCTTCTATTTCATTAAAAAAGTCTGACATGCAGACTGAAACATGCACTTTCAATACCAGAAGCAGACTTCCCTGGTGAGCAGTAGCTTCACTACAGTGATCTAATGAACAACTAGAGTGCTAACATTCAGAATTTATGGCAAATGTGTGACACATTTGAATGCCTTCTTGAAGGAACCAAACTAAAAAACTGAAAGTATTTCCTACTGAGGAGACTGCAGAAAATGAGGAAATTAGGAAACTTCATTATAAATAAGTCTCCCAAGATGGCCACCAGAGACAAAAGAGCACAAATGTAGCACAAATATCACCCAGATGAAGACCAAGTATAGCCCAATGACAGAATGTCCCAGAGTGTTCTTAAGAACAACTAGTGCGCTTACTGTCTTACTTCTGACAAATATATGGCACACCTGAAGCCATCTTGATGGGAATAAACTGGTAAAACTTAAAACATTTAATTTAAAAAGGAACAAAATGAGGGGGTTCATTTTGCCATAGAAATTATGATTAGTGCTGAAGAAAGAAAAATGAGGGCACATTTTGAGTGACTTCTCAAATCATCTTCTATTTCATTAAAAAATTCTGACATGCAGACTGAAACATGCACTTTTAATACCACAAGCAGACTTCCGTGGTGAGCAGTGGCAGTACTACAGTGATCTAATGAGCAACTAGAGTGCTAACATTCTGAGTTGATGGCAAATGTGTGAAACATCTGAACGCCTTCTTGGTGGAATCAAAGTAAAAATCTGAAAGTATTTCCTACTGAGGAGACTGTAGTAAATGAGGAAATTAAGAAATTTCATAACAAATAAATCTCCCAAGAAGGCCACCAGAGACAAAAGAACCCAAATGCAGCACAAATATCACCCAGATGCAGCCCACATGTAGCCCAATGACAGAAGTGTGCAAAACACCTTTTATTTGTTGTGTTTTTGCAGTTTTATATAGTGCAGACTTGTCAGGTATTGGAGTACTTTACATGAGCATTGGTTACATCACACAACAACAAATTCATTTTGGTTGTAGCCATGGGGAGATTAAGTGATTTGACCAGTATCACAGAATGTCGAGCTGAAGCAGAAACTCCAACCTGGTTCCCCAGTTGCAGAGTCTGCAGCTCTGGAAGTAACACCACATCTTTTCCCCTAAGTGCAACATTTAATCAAGTGATCAACTGGATAACAAATATAAAGATAACAAATAATTTTAAAAGTGCTTTGTCGCTATTTGAAAACTCAGAAAATACGTCCTCATTTTAGTTTTTTAGAGCACTAACCATAATTGTGATGCAAATAAGACCCTCTCATTATGTAATTTCTAAAGGAAATGCTCTAGGTATTATAGATTTGATTACATCAAGATGACGTCAGGCGTTCCCCCTTTTGTAATAAATATAGAATGTTAGCAATCTAGTTGTTCATTAGGATACTGTTGAGAGGCAGAGGCCAGGGGCATGGACTCTGAAGGCAGGTAGGAGGGTGCAGAGGCAACAATTTGACCACACTGGACAGGCAGGAAGGGCAGTGGCAGCACAACAGACTATGGAGGTCAGTGGAAAGGGGGGCAAGTATGGTACATTGGATCATGGAAGGCAGGAGGAGTTGGGGTAGGGACATGGACTCGGATAACAGAGGACAGGAGGGACATGGAGAGGTGCACCAAATTGACCCTTCATAGCAGTCATTAGGGTTTGCAGCTGTCACGATGCAGCGGAACAATTTGAAAAAACGATTCTGCGAGTGTAGGATTGCACTCTAAAAGACAGTGTCCTTGGAAATATCCGCTCTGGAGAAGATTGACTCCCACTTGGAAGACATCGCTTAGATCCATTCTGCTTGGATTGCGATTCTCTTCCACTTCCAGTTAATTTCTGTAGTCCACTTCCTGGAAGAGTTCTCGGTCTAGTTGTTATAGACGGAAGACTCTTCACAGGTCTCAATGCGCTTGCGCGAGGTTCGCGCGGCGCACTTCAACTGTTTTATCACAAGAAAACGGTTGCCTTTTCCTTCAGAGGCCCGTTCCTTCAGAGAAATTATTTTTGGAAAGTGTTTTTTCGTGGGTTCCAGGTTCCATATTTCAAAGGAAAGTATTCACAGTACTGTTTGTGTTGAGCACGGAAATTATTTCTGACGTGCTTTCTGGTATTAATTATTTCAGTGAATTGTCAGTCAGCAAGTCGACAGCTCGACGTGGGAATCTTCGTAGTGAATTCTGAAGGAGTTACAACGCCAGCAGTAATATCTCGGAGAAGCGTCTCTGTGAAGAGAGACCTTCTCCTCAGCCAAGTAAGAGTGTTGTTTTTTCCAACTAAAGCATTTGCAAGCAGTAAGGAATTAATATTCTGCTGGAGTTCAATTAAGGACAATATATAGAAGTACTAATTGGTTCTGGATAGCACGCATCGAGAGAGTTTGAACTGTGAAGTTGTCTACAGACTTATACCAAGGGCGAACTATGAAGTTTGCTTCAACCGTGCTAAGGATTGTACATTACTAAGATAAAGAGGCATAAGACTGGTTCTTTCAAAATAAATAGTTGCGAATAAAAGAAACTGAGATTCCAGCCTTAACACCAGTGGCGTACACTGGTTTATGGAGTAAAACGACAAGTGAGAACAAAAGACTTCCAGCCCTTAAAGCTGATCAAGTAATCAATAGACAAACAAGCATAGAGGGAGGCTTAGTTCTCTGACACTTAAGGTAAAAGATATTCTATCGAAGAAAGCATAAAAACTACCTATAGAGTTTGGGAAGACTTAATTTGTGTGTTATGTTTTTTAGGAGCCTTCACAAGAATGGAAGATCTCATTAGCAGCTCCTGTGTCCTGAGGCGGTCTCTCTTTTGTTTGTCTTCCAATTCCCCTTTCCCCCTCGGCTAAGTCCAGAGGCAGTTGTATATTTCATCTGTCACTGGTTTGGGTGAGAGGGATTTGAGGACCTGTCATCTGCTCCTGGGGAAGTCGCTCCATTGATCTGACAGATTGAAGTGCCCTAACCTCTTTTTTGAGGGTTTAGATATCCCCCTGAGCAGTATGGCGGAAGGGATAGATTTAAAGACCCTAACTTCTATTTTAGAAGGAATGCAGAAGCAACTTAATTGTGCCTTAGAAGATAATAAGTCATTGAGAGAGGAAGTTAGGAGGTCGAGTCAGGAATCAATTCAGACTAGGCAAAGATTAGACGAGTTAGTTGCAGCAGGTTCAGGATCTAAGGGTTCTCAAGGTTTGCCAGGCAATCTATCTCCTTCAGATATTTCAACTCAAGTTATTCATGCAGTTTCACCTATAATTCCACTGGCGCCTCCTGAAAGATTTGGTGGGGATCCACAAAGAGCACAAATATTCTTAACTCAGTGTTCCCTGCATTTTTTGTGTCGGCCAGTCATTTTTGCAGAGGATCAATCAAAGGTGGCTTTCATACTGTCGTATTTGAATGGTGATGCTGCAGCTTGGTCCATGTCGTTAGTCTCGCAGAATGATCCAATGTTATACAACTTTAACAATTTCAAGATAGAATTCTTACGAATTTTTGATCGACGTTCAGCCTCCCAAGCCACAGACAACGAGTTATTGGAGCTCAAGCAGGGTAATCGAGATTTAGTTGCCTATTTGGCCCAATTCAATAAGCTAGTGGTGGAATCCAAGTGGCCTGAAGACAAAAGAGCAGCAATTTTGTATAGAGGGTTAAAAGATGACCTAAAGGATGCATTGGCACAGATTCCAAGGAGGCCCACCGAAATATCTGAATTAATCGATTTAGTGTTGCAGATAGACCACCGTTTGAGTGAACGTCGAACTGAGAAAAGAAGAGATGTTCGCCCGCTTCCACCACGTTTTGATCTAATGAAGATGGAAAGTCACAAGTCTTTAGAAAACTCCTCGTCAGAGGAACCAATGCAGATAGGGTCGATACGAGGACCCCTGTCCAAAGAAGAAAAGGAAAGGCGAAGATCTAGTCACCTGTGTTTGTATTGCGGCCTTTCTGGTCATTTTGTAAAGGACTGTCCGAAAAAACCAAACAATTCTCTGCCGGGAAAAGGGCAGCTTCACCTGTGAAGAGAGTTGCCCAGGGTGAAGCGGATTCAAAGTCAACTCCAAATTTGCAGCAAGTTGTAAATACTTTACAATCATCCTCACCTCATGTGGTAGTTTCCTTTACTGCAAGATTTCGAAATCTGGAGATTAGCGGAGTTTCAGTGATGATAGATTCTGGGGCAACTGGAAATTTTTGTGACATCAAATATGCCCATCATAAAGGAATAAGATTTGTTGAGAAGCAGGTTTTGGAAGCGGTCAGAGCTGTTGATGGAACTAACTTATCTTCGGGACCAATCACTCATGAAACTGAATTAATCCAATTGACTGGATTGAGTGGACATTCGGAATTGTTGACATTTAACTTGATTGATGCTCCTCAATTTGAATTAATTTTGGGCCTTCCCCGGTTAACTGAACACAATCCACGCATAGATTGGGTGAGGAGAACCATCACCATGGATTCAACCTTTTGCAAGGAAAATTGCTTTTGTGAGCAATCCCAGCAAACGGAAGATTCTCCTGCCCGGAAGTTAGCTGGTCGTCCTGCTTTAATTTGCTCTTTCGAAACAAAGGAAATTCCCGAAGAATACAAGGATTTGTCATCTGTGTTTGATGTAAAAGAGGCAGAAAGGCTACCCCCCCATCGCCCCTACGATTGCAAAATTGACATTGAGCCAGGGGCAGTGTTGCCTTGCAGTAGAATATATGCATTGACTGAAACTGAAAATCAATATCTTAAAAGCTATCTGGACAAACACTTGGAAAATGGATTTATACGTCCCTCTAAATCTCCAGTATCTTCCCCCTTATTTTTCATTCCAAAGAAAGATGGAGATCTTCGAACTTGCATCGATTATAGAGCCCTGAATCAAGTGACAATCAAAAATCGTTATCCACTCCCACTAATTTCAGTTTTGTTGGATCAAGTGAAGAATGCTAAGGTCTACACAAAATTGGATTTACGTGGGGCTTACCATTTGATTCGTATTGCCCCCGGAGATGAGTGGAAGACTGCATTTCGAACCCATCATGGTTTATTTGAATATATGGTGATGCCATACGGGTTATGTAACGCTCCAGCGGCGTTTCAGCACTTTGTGAATGACGTTCTCAGTGAGTTTTTGGACAGAATTGCCGTCGTTTATATCGACGATATTTTGATCTTCTCTGACATTATGGAAGAGCATGTTACCCACGTCAGATTGATTTTAACTAGATTGCTAGAAAATCATCTATATGTGAAACTGGAGAAGTGTGCCTTTCATGTGAATAAGGTGGAATTCCTTGGGTTTGTGCTATCCCCTGACGGTGTAAGCATGGATAAGACAAAGGTGAAAGCTGTACAAGACTGGCCATCTCCCAAAAGTGTTAAAGAGATCCAAAGTTTCATTGGTTTTTCAAATTTTTACAGGAGGTTCATTTCAAATTTTTCCCACAAAGTAAGTCCAATCACACGTTTGTTAAGAAAAGGAGTCAAGTTTGTCTGGGATGAGGAAGCAGAAGAAGCCTTTCAATTCCTAAAGAGATCTTTTACTCAAGCCCCTATCCTGTTGCATCCAAGAACTGACAAACCATTCTATGTCGAAGCTGACGCCTCTGATGTAGCCATAGGAGGAATTCTGTCCCAGCGTCACAAGGATACAGGTCAACTACACCCAGTGGCCTACTTCTCCAGGAAGTTATCTCCTCCTGAATGCAACTATTCAATTGCAGACAAGGAATTGTTAGCAGTCAAGAGTGCCTTTTTGGAATGGAGGCATTATTTGCTTGGGGCCTTGCAGAAGGTCACTGTTTACACCGATCATCGTAACCTTCAATTCCTTAAGTCTGCCAGAACATTGACGGCCAGACAATTACGTTGGTCATTATTTTTTGCAGATTTCAATTTTGTGCTCACCTTCAGACCTGGTACCAGTAATGTAAAAGCTGATGCTCTTTCCAGAATAAATACTGATCACTTAGAAATTGATCAAAAGAAACAGGCTATAATTCCGGAAGAGAAAATCATTGTTGCCACTCTCAACACAGACTTTTCAAGTGAGATCCGAAAGGTCATGCCATATGAAGAAATGATTCAGTGGGCGAATGAAGAATCAGAGAGAGAAATCAGAGATGGACTGCCTTATATACGAAATTGTCTGTATCTTCCGACTAAAAGACTGCAAGATAGAGCTTTGAAACTATGTCATGACGAATCTCTAGCAGGTCATAAAGGAGTTCAAAAGACCTTGGAGTTGGTTGAAAGAAATTTTTGGTGGCCAAAGATGAAATCACAAATACGACAGTATGTTTCCACCTGCGAGAGATGTCTGCAGGGGAAATCAGATTGAAGGGCTCCTCAAGGGTTGTTAATGCCAATGCCTACTCCACCTCACCCTTGGCATACAATTTCGATGGATTTGATAGTAGACCTCCCTCCAAGTCAGGGTTTTAACACCATTCTGGTTATGGTAGACACATTCACTAAGATGGCACATTTTATCCCTTTGAAGGAAATTCCTAGGGTACCTCAATTAGCACAATTGTTTACTCAACATATAGTAAGACCGCATGGAATTCCAAAGGTTGTAGTCTCCGATCGAGGCTCTCAATTTGTTTCCCATTTTTGGAAGGCCTTTACGAAGAGGCTAGGCATTGATGCACGCTATTCCACCAGTTTCCATCCAGAAACTGATGGTCAAACCGAAAGGGTCAATCAAGACTTAGAGCAGTATCTCAGGCTTTATTTGATGGATCAGAAAGCTGGGTGGTCTGAATTAGTTTGGTCTGCTGAGTTTGCCTATAACAATGCCAAACATTCCACTACGGGTTACTCGCCCTTCTATTTAAACTATGGTAGGCACCCGAGTTTAATTTTTGAAAAAGATGAGGGATCAGTACCTGCAGTAGAAGAATTCGTAGATAGGGTTCAAGATTCATTACGTCAGGCAGGTGAACATATCAAAAAGGCTAAAGACTCTTATAAATTTCAGGCAGATAAAAAGAGAAGAGAGAGTCCCGTTTTTAAACCAGGAGACAAGATTTGGTTGTCCACTAAAAATCTAAAACTAAAAGAAAACCATAAATTCCAACCAAGATTCATTGGCCCATTTAAGGTAAACAAGATGATAAATCCAGTGTCAGTTAAGATCCAGTTGCCATCCTATCTAAAAATTCACCCAGTGTTCCATGTTTCTTTGTTAAAGAAAAGTCCACCTAATTTGAGGTTCTGATCTACCCCGAAACCAACTAATGTAGATTCTGTGGAGGAGTTTGAGGTTCATAAGATTCTAGACTCAACCTTTAGAAAAGGTAAATTGTATTACTTGATCAGTTGGAAGGGTTTTGGTCCTGAAGAAAGATCTTGGGAGCCGCATTCTAATGTTCACGCTCCAAAGCTCATTCGAGACTTTCACCAGAAACATCCTACTAAGCCAAGGTTGAAGGGACGTCTTTTGGTGGGGGGTACTGTCACGATGCAGCGGAACAGTTTGAAAAACGATTCTGCGAGTGTAGGATTGCACTCTAAAAGACAGTGTCCTTGGAAATATCCGCTCTGGAGAAGATTGACTCCCACTTGGAAGACATCGCTTAGATCCCTTCTGCTTGGATTGCGATTCTCTTCCACTTCCAGTTAATTTCTGTAGTCCACTTCCTGGAAGAGTTCTCGGTCTAGTTGTTATAGGCACGAGACTCTTCACAGGTCTCAATGCGCTTGCGCGAGGTTCGCGCGGCGCACTTCAACTGTTTTATCACAAGAAAACGGTTGCCTTTTCCTTCAGAGGCCCGTTCCTTCAGAGAAATTCTTTTTGGAAAGTGTTTTTTCGTGGGTTCCAGGTTCCATATTTCAAAGGAAAGTATTCACAGTACTGTTTGTGTTGAGCACGGAAATTATTTCTGACGTGCTTTCTGGTATTAATTATTTCAGTGAATTGTCAGTCAGCAAGTCGACAGCTCGACGTGGGAATCTTCGTAGTGAATTCTGAAGGAGTTATAACGCCAGCAGTAATATCTCGGAGAAGCGTCTCTGTGAAGAGAGACCTTCTCCTCAGCCAACTAAGAGTGTTGTTTTTTCCAACTAAAGCATTTGCAAGCAGTAAGGAATTAATATTCTGCTGGAGTTCAATTAAGGACAATATATAGAAGTACTAATTGGTTCTGGATAGCACGCATCGAGAGAGTTTGAACTGTGAAGTTGTCTACAGACTTATACCAAGGGCGAACTATGAAGTTTGCTTCAACCGTGCTAAGGATTGTACATTACTAAGATAAAGAGGCATAAGACTGGTTCTTTCAAAATAAATAGTTGCGAATAAAAGAAACTGAGATTACAGCCTTAACACCAGTGGCGTACACTGGTTTACGGAGTAAAACGACAAGTGAGAACAAAAGACTTCCAGCCCTTAAAGCTGATCAAGTAATCAATAGACAAACAAGCATAGAGGGAGGCTTAGTTCTCTGACACTTAAGGTAAAAGATATTCTATCGAAGAAAGCATAAAAACTACCTATAGAGTTTGGGAAGACTTAATTTGTGTGTTATGTTTTTTAGGAGCCTTCACAAGAACGGAAGATCTCATTAGCAGCTCCTGTGTCCTGAGGCGGTCTCTCTTTTGTTTGTCTTCCAATTCCCCTTTCCCCCTCGGCTAAGTCCAGAGGCAGTTGTATATTTCATCTGTCACTGGTTTGGGTGAGAGGGATTTGAGGACCTGTCATCTGCTCCTGGGGAAGTCGCTCCATTGATCTGACAGCAGCAGCACAATGCACCACACAGGGCATGCGGGACGGGAGTGCAGCACAACAATCCGTAGAAAGAAATAGGGAGGGGACAGAACTATGCACATGGACATCAAAGAACAGAGGGGAAAGCGGCAATGGTAGCTAGCTGACCATAATGGACAGACAGGAGAGAAAGCTGTAGCATAACAGACCATAAAGGTTAGGAGGTACGGATCAGGGGCATTACAATGGAACAGATAAGCCAGGAGGGAGGGAATAGGGGTGTGCACATGGAAACAGAGGGCTGGGTGCAAGGGGGCAGGAGCAGCAAGATGACCATGGAGGTCAGGCAGGATGGGCACTAGAAGCAAGACACACCATGGAGACCAACAGTGAGACAATAATGGCATACACACAGACCATGGAGGGAAGGTGGGAGGGGGTCAGGGGCAGTTAGCTGACCACACAGGGAAGGTGTGACAAGGGCTGTGGCAGCACAGAAGACCATGTATGTCAAGCGGGAGGGTTAGTGGCAGCACAATGGCTATGCATGCACACCTCTAACCAGCTACAAACTATTGATACGCTCTTCTAAATACCGAGTTTGTACCTATGCAGTGTAGGAATCCTCCTGTCTGTCCCATGCATTTCTCCAATCACCCATCCAGCACTATCTACTTATCCTATTACTCCACCATTACCTAAGCACTTATAAATTCTCTATACACTCTGTTTGTAATACTGTAATTATTCTATTTACTAGTCATGAACTTATGGAATGGCCTAGCTACTAACACAAGTACATCTATAATATTTTGTGCACTATCCAAGCAGACCTCTAACTAGCTACATACTATTGATACACTCTTCTAAATACCCAGTTAGTACTCATGCAGTGTCGGAATCGTCCAGTCTGTCCCATGAACTTCTTTAATCACTTATCTACCACTATCTACTTATCCTATCATTTCACCAATACGTAAGCACTTATAAATTAAGTGTTGACTCTGTTTGCAGCACTGTCATCATTCCAGTTACTAGTGGTATTCTTATAAAATGACCTAGGTACCAACACAAGTACACATACAATATTATGTGCATAATCCCTACAAATCTCTAAGCAGATACATACTATTGGTAGTACCCATGCAGCGTAGGATACATCCTGTCAGTCTCATCAAATTCTTCAATCACCCATCCAGCACTATGTTCTTATTGTTCTTATTGTATCAGTCTGCCAATACCTAAGCACCTATGGGGCAGATTTACAAGCACCCTGCACCACCAGTACGTCACTTTTTGTAACGTAGTGATGGCGCCAGGCACTCCTTCATATTTACAAGGAGACCAGTGTGGTTTTTCCTCTCCTTGTAAATACGACCCCTTCATACACAGAACTTTGCATTGAAGGGGCGTCCCATAGGTGTTACTGTGGGTGTTCCCACGCAACACCCATAGAATGAGACACATCTCCAGATTTATGAGAAATCATAAATCTGGAGATGTGTGTGAATGCTGCGCCATCCTAGAGTTGGTGTAGCAAGGCGCAACGAGGAGAATTGTTTTCATTTCTCCTCTTTTTATCCTCTTTCAATGCATGCTGCATTCCACAGCATACATTGAAAGAGGAAAATGCACAAAAACAATCTCAACACGACACAGACATCCTTGCACCATGGTGCAAGGGTGCCTGTGTCACCGCATGGCTGCAGTTTGTGCAGCAGTACAGAGGGAAGCACAGAGTTGCAACATATTCATGGACATATGTCACATGCCTGTGCTTCGGAAGTGCCACAGTGCAGTGCAGCTAAAGAGCTTGCAGTGTCACGCTGCAGTACTTCCTCATCAAACTTCACCTATAAATTCACCATACACTACTAATGCTTTCTTTCAGTCAATCATGCTGTATACATATATTCAACCAAACGTTCACACATTACCTTGCAATTATAGTTCTTTCTTTAACCAGATTAGGTAGTTCGGATAAGAACTTTTTTTTTCTTTTGTAGTTTTTTTTTCTTTTTTTGAACAATTTTGTAGTTTTTTTGAAAATGAACAAAAAAAGAACGAATAAATCAGGAAGCATTTGGAATTACTTATCATTCCAAAACCAAAAAAACTAAAAAATGAACAATGGTGGTTGCGTTGCGCAGCACAAACTGCATCCACCGACTGCTCACCGAAGCATATAAGTTTCTTACACTTCATGCAGTGTTGTTCAAGAAAGGCAAATTCTGGCCTAATGTCCATTGCAGGTGTTCCTGAGGACGCTCCAGATGTACTTGCCACAGCAGGTGAGGGGTTCAAAGCAGCTTGCCTCATTTCCTCCCGAGGAAGATTGAGAGGATGTGTGGTCCGGAGATGCTTGTACATAGAAGCAGTGCCACTAGAGTATTTTTTTTCACTGCCTGTTGACAGGACTCGGTCTCAAATTTTGCATGTCACCTTTCTCGCATTTACTTTCTTCTCTCCAGGTGGAAAAGTGAAGAATTTCCACATGACAGATTCCCGCCTCTGTAGACGTGGTGCTTCCTGCAAGAATTCTTCTTCAGAAAATACTTTCTCCTGTTGCTGCTGCTGTCCAGATGCGATTTTGTTTGATATTTTTTGAAAAACACTCAAAAAAACAAGCAAAAAGAGTTCTTGTAGGAAAAGAGATGTCTCTCTAAAGATGCTCCAACAAGAATGATTACAAAGGGTGGGGTCCTTCAATAGTTACAGTGGGAAATGTTATGAACCAAGGAAATCTTTTTGTTTGAGTTCACATGGGATCCGCGCACTCTGCGCTCACGAAGCAAGCACCGGACGCGTCTTCGCGAAAACATATTTAAAAATAATATAAGTTTATTACAAGTACAAATATATTATTTTTATGAATATCTTAGATAGTCTATTGCCCTAATATGTATATTAAACACACATACATATCATTTTAGAACATAAAAAATATTTCACGGGAGTTGTGCACCCAGCGCGCCCCAGCACGTATATGATGTCCCGTGGGACCCACCACCGCGCAAGCATCACGTACCGTAATGCGCATGTGTCACGAATGCACAGGAGCAGGAGTCGCAGACTGGTCGCTTACCAATCGCGCACATCACGTAATATTAAATGTATATGATGTAACTGAAAAACATTCAGCCGTCGCACACCGTACGCGGATCCTTCACAACGTTTCTAAAATGGCAGCTAGAATCCATGCACCCACCGTGATGTGTACACTTTGGGTGCGTGACTCCGAAAATATTTGGAAAAAATAAATTTAAAAAGAAAATAATATAAATATATTAAAATAAAAAAACAAAACAAAAAAATTAAACAATATTTCAGTTTTAATTTATTTTACTTTTTGCAATTTTCAGAAAAATATATAATGTTATTTAATTAATAAAATATTTATAAATAAACCGTTACAAAAACTGTAGAAAATCAGTACAAAAAAATAGGTATAACTACTATTACACTTAAAAATTAGCATATAAAAAACCGTTGAAATTCACTGAAAAAGCAAAAGGTTTCACAGACGTTATAGTTAGAAATTAGCATTTAAAAAGGCTTTGAAATTCACTGAAAAAGACATAGGTTTCAGAGACATTATAGTTAGAAATTAGCATTTAAAAAACCTTAGAAATTCACAGAAAAAAACATAGGTTTCAGGGGTGTTATAGTTAGCTGGCCATTTCACTCATACAAAACCATAGAAATTCCTCTGCTATAGTTAATTCTGCTAACTACAACTCGCGCGCCCGCAATGCACTGCTGATGATGTCACATATTACATCATTCATGACATGGTCAGTGACATCACTGATGACATCACTGATGACATCTCAAATGACATCACTGATGACAGCACTGATGACATCAGCCATGTGACAATCTGATACACCTCATCATACACTAGTATAACCTTTCATCACTCACTGTAAAATACAGAGTACCAAATTTGAAACCATTGACACACCAATACCAGTTACTACATACCCACTCATTGATTCCTAAGTCTACACACACAACTACCCATTCAACAACAGAATCACTTATACATGCAGTCACTAATTAATAGAACACTATCAAATGCACATTTACACATATGTAGACATTGACACATCAGCAGTCATCTTAGTCGGTTATGCAGTCATCTTACTCACTCATGAAAAAAATTTATCACACTTACATTTACACACTTACACAATTATACACACAACACCTCATTTATTCAAACGCATAGTAACTCATAGTTAATATGTTAAAAAAATCACCATTACAATTATACACTTATTCATTAGTTACTCTCACAATCACTGACTCTTATATATATTTATTTATATGCACCAACACTCACATAGAGTGCCTTTTATTTTTTTACTTTGTTGAAGATGTACAACTAAAACATATATTCGCTCATCAAAACACAAATAAATACACTCAGTCACCCAAACAACTGTTTCCACATGCACTCTTAAACCTATACACCTAGTCAATCAACCATTCACACATCTATGCATAGAGTTACACACACCCCATCCAACCACACACAAACTCAGTGTCCCATACAAATACTCACCCAACTAATCAATAACTAATATACACACTCATGTAGTTAGTGACCAACTGATACAGCATGTTATACAACAACAGAGACAGTGATGCACACATTCACATAGTTTAGTTGCTAATCCATGTATTAAGTGAGACACTTTTAATTACTCACTTAAACAGACAGTCAGACAGCTACTAAATCCTCCATCCAGACAGATATATCCACTCAATCTTCAATACAGATTGGTATATATATAATACATATTTAAATTTCAAACTAAACCACATTCACTGGATGATGTCATCTGTGATGTCATTTGAGATGTCATCAGTGATTTCACTGACCATGCCATGAATTATGTAATATGTGACAACATCAGCAGTGCATTGCGGGCGCGCGAGTTATAGTTAGCAGAACTAACTATAACAGAGGAATTTCTATGGTTTTGTACGAGTGAAATGTCCAGCTAACTACAAAACCCCTGAAACCTATGGTTTTTTTCTGTGAATTTCTAAGGTTTTTTAAATGCTAATGTCTAACTATAACGTCTCTGAAACCTATGTTTTTTTCAGTGAATATATATATATATATAGATATATAGATAGATAGATAGATATATAGATAGATAGATAGATAGATAGATAGATAGATAGATAGATAGATAGATAGATAGATAGATAGATAGATAGATAGATAGATAGATAGATAGATAGATAGATAGATAGATAGATAGATAGATAGATCGATAGATAGATAGATAGATAGATAGATAGATAGATAGATAGATAGATAGATAGATAGATAGATAGATAGATAGATAGATAGATATGATTGTGCCCTGTGAAACAGGAATATGGTAATTGGTGTAATTACAATTGTTTCGGATAACCTACCTGTATATCCCTTGTATAAGGGAGGGCATATAGGTTTAGGGACCCCTGTGCATTAAATGTACTTAAGTGTTCACTGCCGTGGTGTCTAGTGTCACTTTAAAGCCAGCACTGCCTTGCTGGCTGCTTTTAAAATACAGCTATGTCCAAATTTGACTTTGGAATGAAAAGTACTTCCAAAGTCAAAAGCTACCTTTTTATTACATATAACTCACCCCTAAGGTCTGACCTAGGTACCCCAAGGGCAGAGCACCTTAACATTGAAAGCAGGGACATTATAAAATATGTTTTTATGCCCTGGTGAGGGAAAAATGCCAGTTTCATTTATCCTCATTGCAGTGGTGTTAGCTCTATAGGCTGACATGAGAAGGCTTTATTACATTTTAATAAAGACTATATTTTGAAAGGAGTGAGCTAGCAACATAATTTAAACTAACAAAGTATTAGTTACAATAAATTATACAACTTGCCATGGTCAGATGTATTATAATTATGGCAGGAAAGTAGCTTTAGAACTTGCTTACCTATGAACCTCCTCTCATTTGCCATCCTTTGACAGCCTGAGTTAAGCTGCTTCCTAATTAGAAGAGAAGAGGCCCGGGCCGAAATAATAGGACCATCTGGTAGGATGAGATCTGCTGTCTGCAGAGGCAAGGACAGGAAGATGGCTGAGTAGCCACACTGGTCTTCAAAGGGAGAAGCACCAAACACACAAGAACCAGGCCAACCCTCACTTCCTGCTCCCTGAGCCCGATGGGAGTCCCTCTTTTAGATAAGGAGAGGGGCTCAATGGGGAGTGTAAGGAAAATTTAGCCACACCTGTAGGTTGGTTTAGCCACACCGGAAATCCAAGGAGAGATTTTCTCTATTTTGATTATTGTGGAGATGTACATACTGGGTCAGAATTATGGTACACTTTCCAGGAAGTGGTCATAACAGAGGGTGGCAACTTGAACCCCTCAGATCCCTGCTTGAAAACATCAGAAGAAGAAGAACTGCCCTGCTGAACCCTTGGTCTCTCCAAAGAGAGGACTGCTCTCATAAGGACCTCACCTGCTTCACACTCAAGGCTTCAGAAAGAAAGGACTTTGCCTGGTTTCAAAGATCAAGAAGTGGACTCCCTGATCAGCACAGGAGCTTTGCAGGAATTGCAGTCCCAAACCCCCAAGAGGCAAATCAGAGCTACTGGAAGTTTGGGAACTTTTGGACAACTTTTAGACAAAAGCTCAGTAAGTCCACTGACCTCGAGGACGAGAGTCAAGTAGGCGACATCGGACTGCGACTCGGCCTGACTTGCAGATTTGCACAGCTGAAAGCTTAGGAGCCCTTTGATGTTGACAATGAAGACAAAGACCTCTAGGACTCACCGAGGAATCATGCTGCATGAAACTGCCATAGTCGAACTGAAAGCCAGTTTGCTGAAGAGGACATCTGCACCCTTCCTGATTCTCCTAGCAGGTCCCTACGGGCTATAGATGATCTGCCACACCTGGAGCGATGGGAGAGTCACAGTTCAGGCCTGTCGCTCCCAATTCCTGGGCATGAAGAGATGAAATCCAGTGCAGCATGGTCGTCCGAGCTAGATGGTGAGCGTCCACAGGCTAGTTGCCGTGCAGAGAGGTGCTCTATTGCTGTGAGGCAGCTCTGGGGAGGCTGAGCCTGCACAGTCATTCTCCTGCAGGCTGAGATAGTGGGGCATACCAGGCATAGGGGCTCTCCCTCTTCCCTTCTATTGACCCACTCACATGAGGTGGGGCCTGGCCTGGAGGCTGTGAAAGGGTGCGCCTGGCTGTGAGGGCCTGAATATGAGATGGTGCACCGACACAGGAGGTGAGCTGAGCAGGCCGGCAGTGGCGGGACAGTGGTTGCTGCTTCTCCCTTCTTCACACCCATTCCTGCCATCCCCCGTGGTAGAGACGAGAGGATGCAGGAATCAGGTGGGCCTGATCGAGGGAGGTGTGAGTGCCCCAGGAAGTGCTTGAGGCCCCAATGTGGGGGGGGACAGGGGTTGCAGAATCCCCCCTCCCTCTAGCCTAGAGGAGGGCTAGTCTCTGGAGCTGGTCAGAGCTGGCCTCACCGTGCCTCGAGGCCCATTGCCTTAAGCCTGGAGTCCTTTGTATGCAGTCTTTATGGAGTGCCTGGCCTTGTGTTAGTGGAGCCTACAGAAGACCACCAAAGGAGTAGGGCCCCTTGTTGGTAGCGGACCACAAAGCATTGCCGCATGTGTGATCCTTTTACCAACTCTGGACCCCTACAACAGCAATCTAAAATCGGGACACTCCTGTCCAGTGGTGTATACTAGAATAGACTCCACCGATTGGGCACCAACCAGTCTGCAGCCTCCTAGCTTGCTTCTTTAGCAATCGCAGGGGCCTAGAATTGAGTCCCCTATTTGAATTTTGCAAGCTTGGTCTGGCTGGCTTTCTGGCAGATTTCACTCCTCTGCTGCAGCTTGGAGGGTAATGGAGGTGGGGGCCTCTAGTGGGCCTGTGTGGGCTCACAGCCTTTGGACTGGATCCTCCCTGGACTCCTGCTCATTGGTAATGGTGATGACTGCCCATCCTCCCCGGACTCCTGCTCGCTGGTGATGGTGGTGACTGCCCACGTCTCTGCTTCCCAGCGGGCTGCCCAGAGGGCACAGCCTTTTGTGCTCGAGCTGTGCTCTGCTTTAGCTTTCCGAGACAAAAGTTTTCCCTGTCTTTGCCACCTATTCCTTGACCGCCAACCGGTCACGCTCTCTTAGCTGCTGTTCCCCGAAGAACTGCAGTATGTCTATGAATAGATCAAAAAAGGATCATTCCTCATGGACATGTTTGTGAAACAAGGTGGGGGGAACCTCAGACGATAGACTACCTCTGGCTACAACGGATTATCAGGTGGACTCTGGAGGTGGAAAGGGCACAGTACCTAAATCTTTTTCAGAAACTCTCTTCACATCCCTCAGAGGGGCCTTACGAGCACTGAAGGCGGAGCTCTCTGCAGACTTACAGGAAGTTCACTAAGACTTGGAAGAGGTAGGCAACAGAGTGGCCACCATGGAAGACTGGGAAACAAGCCGTGAGGAAGAGATAGAGTGCCTTGAGCAGGAGGTCCTTCTCCTCAAGGAACAACATGTAGACCTCCAGTCCCACAATGAAGACCTAGAAAATCTTTACTGCCGGAAGAATATACGCATTACGGGAGTGGCAACTCACGCTGAGGGCCCAGATATTAGAGACTATGTTATGGCCCTTTTTTGACACATCCTGGGCCTCTCTGATGAAGCGACGCTGAAACTTGACTGTGTGCATTGAGTGGGCCCTCCAGGGCTTGGGAAGACCCTGCCCACGGACATTCTGGTCTGCATCCATGACTTTCAAACAAAGGTGGACATCCTGCTTAAAGCCCGGGAATCACAGGCTGTTCAATTTAAGGGTCACTATCTTACACTATGTGAAGGCCTGTCCAGAGTAACCCTTCAGAAGCGTTGAGATTTCGGCGCTATCACCGAACACCTACACATAGCAGGCATAGGTTACTTCTGGGGTCATCCCTTCTGCATTATCTTCCGCCTCGATGGTACGGTACACCAAGTTAGATTCCTCAAGGAGTCCTGTTTCACAATCAGCATCATGGAGCCCCCTTACAACAAGACACACAGGAAATCCGGATAGAGACGCAGCCGGGGTGCCCTAACTGGAATGAAATCAGATTCTGAAACTATGGCCAAAGAAATCCAGTCCATACTAAAAACACTCTCTAGGGATAACACCCTCTCTTAGGTCTCATGAGGGCGAAGGACCCAACGCTGAACACTAATGATTGCCAGGCACGGGAGGTCCACGACAATGGGATCGGAGAGGTCCACCATACAGAATGGTACCCTTTTCTCTGTTCTAGCCTTACTGTAGTATTGATCTCCTGAAGCAACTACTATACCAACTGGCTTGTCCATGTCTGGTCGACGCTCCACAAATGTTGTTTGACTCTTATCATACATTTTTTCACTATTTGTTCTTAAAATGTTTCTATCTGTTTTTTTTTATACTCCTCTGCACCAACTGGATCCAGTACACCCCTATAGAGAGGTTCCAGTAATTCCTTTTTGCTGGTGCTTTTTTTTTTGCCTATAGAGCCTAGGAACCAGGTGCACCACACAGCCCTCTTTGTCCCTGAACCCTGACCAGAGAGTTATGAAAACTCAGCTTTAATATCTGGGTCTTAAACATTCCTGTACAGTTAGCGGCAGTGCTGTCCCTTCTAAAGTAATCCGGCAGTGACATATGCCTGCTCCAGGAGACCCACCTGCTATCCAAAGACACATGCAGTCCTGCTGGTTTCCCCAACAGCTCTGGTCCTCGGGCCCCTCAAAGAATAGGGTAGCTATCCTCTTCTCGCAGAAATATAATGGCAAGATAATATCCATAGTATTAGAAATTAGGAGGTGCCTGCTAGAAGTTAGAATACAATGGGGCAACAATAACTTCACCATGGCCAACATCTATGCCACGAATGAGCATCAGGAACGTTTTATTCTCAGCTTGTTAGCAACAGTCCTCTCTACCTCTGAATCAGCTATTCTGATTAGAAGGGAATTAAACCTAGCAATGAATCCCACTCTCGACCGCTCCAGCCAATGCTCTTCTCAAGCGGGAGCCATTTTGGCAGATGGCCTGCGATGGCTGGCAGACATAGGTGCTCTGTGATATCTGGCATCACCCTTCCTCCAGGGATTATACCTTCTAGTCGGCACCACATAATTCATACACCCGCATTGACTATTTCCTCACGTCCTTGGCCCTAGTAGCCTGCATCAGAGAGGAGAGCATAGAGCCCTGATCTCTTTTAGATCACACGTTAATCTCCTTGACTTGATGACTCAATGTCTCCCAGCCCCGTACTTCACACTGGCAACTTTGCAATGTGCTGCTGCATTCCTTTTCCATGGTTAGCGCTGTGCATATGGTACTAGCAGACCACCTCCTCAACAATGACACTGGGAAAACCCCCTTATCATTGTTCTGGGAGGCTCTAAAGCTTGTTGTGATGGTTGAATTTAGCACCATCTCGGCTGCGAGAATCGGTTCCATTGTGAGAAATGCCAGCAACTAGAACAGGTGGCATCAGAGATCAAGTCGATCCATAAACGCTCGGGTGTCCCCAGGGTTTGAGATGCCTTGATGTTGATAGGGCGGAGTACGCCTTTTGTGCCTCAATCATAAACTTTATTTGAGCAGTGATCACTGTGGGTGCATCTTATCTCATAGGCTCTGCAACAAAGTCCTCTCTGGCTCTGTGAGATCAATTTGCACATCTCAAGGTGTAGAGGTTCACACGGATGTGGAAATTACCTCGACATTCAAAGATTTTTATAGTTCTCTGTACTCTGACCTGATGAATTATCACCGGGAGGTTCCCTCGACTAGTTAGCCAACAGCGCTCATGTCCCAGTTAGACCAACTGTTATGACTAGATGAGGTGATTTCTCCAATCACCCACAAACCTTCAAAAGCGCCATGGCCAGATGGATTCACCTCCCAATTTTACAAAACCTTCTGTATGGAGTTAGCACCTCTCCTAACTCGTCTTTTTAACTTCTTTTTCAACTCGGGTACCTACACATACTCGATGCTAGAGTAGCTTATCTCGGTAACACTTTTCACCGGAATTTTACTTGCCCGACTGATTCCAGTTATGCCGCGTTTGGTCGATCCTGACCAATCCAGTTTCATCCCTGCAAGGCAATGTGGCAACAATACTAAACCACTCTTACATCTCATTTATATCACCTAGCGATCGCAAAAAGAAGCTCTATTTTTTTTCATTGAGACTGAGAAGGCATTTGATAAGGTTAGCTGGCCTGCTTGAAACCCTCTACCAATTTGGGTTTTGAGATAAACTTTTCCCTTGGATATGCTGTATCTATAGTCTAAGAATGCTCCCTCATGACCTATATTTCTTTTCAATATAGCAAATGTACATTCAACATGGGCCGTGCATAGAATATAACCATGACAAAATCCAAAAACATAAGAATATTAACTCTTATTTATTTAATTTATTTTATTTTATCAAAATTATTTTTTATTCATTGATTTTCTTTCTTTTATCAAAATCATTTTTATATCATCTTTATCATTTGTGTATATACAATAAATAGAATCAATAAGTACATGTAACTTCACGATACAATGGCAATTTTATACAACAACATTACATACCCCCCGGTAGAGAGACAAATCAAAAAAGCATTCCCACCAACTCTCATACATTCATATCTCTCAGTCCACATTCATACCCCATTCACAACTACATGTATCTGGGAAGTGGGAGACAATGTTGTTTTCAATCTCCACGACCATTTAGGACAACTGCATAGAGCAGGATCTGAGTAGCTATGGTTATGCTGTATCTATAGTACTTTCCACGCTTTCGTCCATGTCAATGGGACTTCATCCTCCACATTCCCTACAGTGTGAAGATCCAACACTCTCCCCGCTTCTCTTCGTGATGTATATTGAGCCCATAGAACAGAGAGCTAGGGACAACCCGCAGGGCTCCGGCATCCTCTTTGGCACGGACAGCCACACCATTAGCCTTTATACCGTTTATATCATCTTATCTTTATCTGATCCATTGACCTTATTACTATCCCTACTTGACGAATTATGCCTAATTGAGGAGGTCTTGAGGTTTAAAGTCAATCTCCAAAAATCCAAGACAATCCCAGATCAAATATGATTCGACTCTTTCGGGGAGAGGGAGTGCCCCAATTCCTCTTACCAGCGTATTTGGCCCTTCGATTTAGCAGCTGAGCCACCGTCAGACAGCAGGGCAAAGAGTTCAGTACTAAGATGCTTGTCACTATCCTTACAGAGCAGCCACCTATCAAAGCTAGTAAGGGGGTGGGAGAAGCAGGTTTTGTAACTCAGGGTAGTCACCCTGTGTCTCAGCTGTACGTGTTGGAATGCGTCTGAAGGAAGAAGAGAGTAATCCTGCTTGAGAACGTCAAAGGGGATAATCCCAGTTGGGTCAAAAAGCAAGCTCACTCGCTTACAGTCCTTTCTGCTCCATCGTCTAAAAACATTAGAGTTATTCCTTGGAGCCAAGTTGGGGTTCTCAACAACCGGTGTCACTGGAGAGGGAAACGTCGTCAGACCAAGTTTGAGGGCTATGGAGTACCACACTTTCAATGTTGTGGCTGTCACCAGCGAGTAGTATAGTCTCTAAGCCCTGTGCTTATGAGGCAGTCATACCTCTTGCTAAATATTAACACTGGCGGTCGGCTGGTCCATAAAGGACCAATGTTTTTCCGAGAGGGAGTGATTTCACTCTACAATGTAGCAAAGTTGTGTAGCTTTGAACTAGCGCATGTTCAGAGGTAGCCGGAAGCCACTGTCTCCTTTCGAATGAGACAGTTGTTTATGGTGGAGACGCTGCTTCTTGCCTTTCCAGATGAAGTGATTGGTGGCTATTTGCAGGGTGCGCTACACTGTGGGTGAGGGACACAGTAGAATGGTTTGAAAGACAAAAAGTATGCACGGAAGCACTATCATTTTAACTGAGGCAATGCAGTCAGTCAAGGTGAGGCAAAAGTGACTCCACGAAGATAGTCTCTTGTTTGTCTGGGTGAGGAGGGGATCGTACTTGACCACCAATGTCTTCGCAAGCATGTGAGCTAACTATATACCTAAATACGGGATGGCCTCTTTTTCCTAGACGAATGGGAATCACGAACGCAAGACGGACTCATGCGGAAGGGTGACTCCTGCCCCGGTTGAATCATAATGGAAAGGTCAGGGGGGTTGGATGGTCCTGGAATAGTACATGGCAAGGAAGAAAGGTACAGCAGTATCGAATACCAGATCAATATCATTCAGGGTCTGCTCCCAGAATCTGGCAAATTTGGTACAATGCCACAGGAGGTGAAGAAGGGAACCTGTCTGCACTCCTCAGATTGCCCCTTATTCCATCTATGTAAACATGCAGGTGTGAAATACTAGCAGGACGCTACCTTATATTTTTTACAGGGTACATCACACAAAACACAACATGGTCAGTACGAAGTTGTACAAGTTAGTGCAAGTGTTTTCTAAACATTTCTAAAACTTAAACATATATAATGAGCTACTTCTTTCTGTAATACTAATTAGTGATACTATGTCTAACATATGTAATCTTAGTAGCTATGTGACTATCAGTGTGTGAGAGGGTGTCTGAGTGGCATTATAGGTGTGTGAGTAGTTGTATGGATGATTGAGTGAGTTTCTGAGTAGCTGTGTGGGTGTGTGAGTGGCTGCATGAGTGAGTTTACAAGTGGATGTGTTTGTGTGAGTGTGTGTGTGGTTGTATGGATGTGTGAGTGGTTGTGTGAGTGGTTGAGGGGGTGTTTGAGTGGTAAATGGGTTTGCAAGTTTGTGTGTGAGTGGTTGTATGGGTGTGTGAGTGGGTGTGTGAGTGGGTATGTGAGTTGTGGGGGTTTGATTGCTTATATGTATGCGTGACTGCTTGTGTGAGTGTATGCATGCATCTAGGAGAAGTTGGATGGGTCTGTAAGTGGGTGTGTGAGTAGATGTATGGGTATGAGATTGGGTGTGTAAGTGTTTGCATCAGTGAGTGAGTGGTTTTCTGAGTGCCTGTATGGATGCATGAGTGGGTGAGTCAGAGTCTGTATGCATGACTGAGATCATGTGTGAGTGCCTGTATGGGTGAGTGACTGCATCTGTAAATGGCTGTATGGGTGTATGAGTGGGTGTATGAGTGATTGTATGACTGGGTGTATGAGTGGCTGTATCGGTGAATGAGTGGATGCATCAGTGGCTGTATGGATGACTGAGTGGATGTGTGAGTATTTGTTTTGGCCTGTGGATAGGTATGTTAAGTTCTTGTGTGAACATATAAGTGGGTGTATGAAAGACTGCATGGGATGTGAATGAGTTTATGACATGTATGCAGATGATGTGATCATTGATGTAATCAGTGATGTCATTTGAGTTGTCATCAGTGATGTAATCAGTGATGCCACTGACCATGTCATGAGAGATGTATTATGTGAGGTCATAAGTGACTGAGTGGGTTTGTAAGTGGGTGTGAGAGTCTCTGAGTATATCTGTGAGTGGGTGCATAAGTGTCTGAGTGGGTCTATGAGTGCACGTGAAAGTGTCTGAGAAGGCCTGTGAGTGAGTGTGTGAGTAGCTTTGTAAGTGGGCATATTAGTGTCTGAGTGGGTCTGCCAGTGGGTGTTTGAGTACCTGAGTGTATGAGTGGGTGTCGAAGCATCTGTGTGGGTGTGTCAGTAGCTGTGTCAGTGACTGGGCCACAATGGAATCACACCTGCTTCTTTATCCAAAAAGAGTCCACAGTTTTGCACAAAATATCTACCTAGGTGGAATATTTCCTACTAGTTAATTACTAAGTGCTACCTCCTTTCGTGGAGCTGTGCTTATTTTTCTCTGCATCACGAACACATCATGAAAATCCACAAGAAACACCCTTGGGGACCACTTGTTAAGCTGTCCGTCTTCCTGACTAAAGGCGAGAATACCTTTGCATACTACTAAGGAGACGGGGCCAAACAAGTGAAGCTTGCAAGTGATTTTGCACATTTGAATCCTGGTAGCAATTTAAAGGGAGAACCCAGGACTCTTCTCTCACCAGGTAAGGACAGGAAGGAACCCATTTATCACAATCACTATACATTATGCTCCAAAAGATCAACAATACATTCATCTCCACAAAACATTTTAGATCGTCTTTCAATGTGTAATTGCTGAAAAAACACACTTGCTTTGGTCAAGCCCAGGAGATCAGGATCATTTATCCTTTACCAGAAGGGGAGTATCAATTCTGAGCAAATGCTATGTTTATATTTGTAAGACTTTCCCATTGGGATCTCCCCCCGGGCTGATTTTGGCCCCAGGGACCCCATCCCCCGGGGGAGGGAGCTGCTCGCCCCTCCGGGCTGATTTTGGCCCTGGGAGCCAAATTTGGAAGGGGATCGTGGCCATGCTGCCCTCCTTCCAAGGTTGAGTTTGGCCCAGGACCCACCCCCCTGAGCCCGGCCTCTTGCTCCTGGATGCCCTGGAGCCTACTCAGCGTTACAACAAACAAATGGTGGACGGAATGCTGACAATGCAGACATTCTCCCCCAGTCAAGAGATCTGGGTTAAATCCATCGTTCTTTTGCCCACTACACCACCCCAGTTCAGACATGGCCAT
The DNA here is from genome assembly GCF_964204655.1 of Triturus cristatus. NCBI lineage: Eukaryota > Metazoa > Chordata > Amphibia > Caudata > Salamandridae > Triturus > Triturus cristatus. Next base: position 149,936,881 of record NC_140584.1, read on the forward strand.
ATGCAAATCAGTCTTGACCCTGTGCCTCATGGGAACAGTCCAGCCTGAACTGCCAAGCCATGTCTTCCCTGGACCGGAATCTAGCATCCTAGGACCGGTTTCTGGCTATCAGCCGTCATCAGCCAGGATAGCTTGACTCCAGTGGCGTAGTGAGCACGGGACCCACGTCTGGGCATACCCATCCCACTTAGGGCGAAAAGCGTTACAACAAACAAATGATGGACGGAATGCTGACAATGCAGACATTCTCCCCCAGTCAAGAGATCTGGGTTAAATCCATCGTTCTGGAGCCTACTCAGGGCACCCAGTGTGCATTGTTGTGGACTGTGGGGGAGCTTCAATGCACCCACACTCCAAACCAGCTCCCAGCCTTCTGAGGGAGGCAACATTGCTCCTGCTTGCAGGGAGTTGCAAAATATGCAGCTCCCTGCATGCAAGAGCAATCATTTCATCTGTTTCTCTGCCCTCAGGAAAGTAGGCACGGAAACAGATAAAAACGTTGATCTAAGCAAGTGGGAGCAGTTTGAAAGCACACGCTTGCTGAGAGCAGAGTTAGTGTTTACTCTCACTTGGGGAGAGATGTTAGCTCTCACCAAGTGAACGCAAGATGCAATAGCCCGGTGGTGGACACCCTGGAACATAACAGGAGCTGGATGGGGGGTGGCGGTCCCATGGCCATTAATGGCTCCAGAAAGGGGGGCCACAAGGCTCCCTTCTTTAGAATACATGACCCAGCCCCAAGGAGGTGGAGGTCCCTGGGGCCATATATGGTCCGAGAGGAATTTTACAAATTACATAGATCCCAGGAAGGGGGTGGTCCCCAGGGCCTGGGGTTCTGCAGAGCCCCCTCCTTTAAGAATTGTATTTTAGCCCTAGAACGTGATGGTACCCAGGTCTTCAAATAGCCCCAGGAGGGGGTCTGCATGGCCCCATCCGTTATAATCCTAAAGCCCTAATGAGGTGGTGGTCTCAGGGGCTCAGTAGAGTTACAGGATGGACCCATACTTTCTGCTCTTTTTTACCACATGCTCCAGGACCTTGCCCACCATTATGAACAAGCAAAGGAGACCACGCTTGTTTTTATTTGTGCCATGAATTTTTAACTCTGTCATGATTTTATGGCAACATTTGACAGGGTCTTTGGGGGAACCCAGGACCACGGTTAGGGGGTGAGGGTATTGCTACTCAGCTTCTTTTTCTTTATTTTTACAGTTTTGGGTGAACTCAGCTGAGGCTGAGCTCAAGATGGCTGCCAATACTTCCTGGTTGACGTTTTGGCAACTAATCAGATTTCAGCACGGGCACTGTCTGATCCTTGGTGAATCTGCAACCCTAGACATACAAATTTGACCAAGAGCTACCTTTCTGCCAAATTTTGTGCAATTCTGTCCAGTGGTTCAGACTGTAATCGTGTTCAACATCCCAACGGGAATTAACATGGGAAGCACCCTGTGTGTGCCCCCCCCCCCCTTTTTCTCCGCCCTCCCTAGATGGATCACTTTGAAACTTTCCATGCACAACTAGAACCACAAGCAAACATGTTTGGAAAATCTTTGTGAAGATTTGTCAAAATGTGCCAAATATATAGGCATGTCAAAAAAAGCTTTTCCTATTGAAACTATATCCAAACTATAACTACCTAGAGAGGATTGCCTGTAAGTAGGTATAGTTAGGCCCTAGTTTCCATAGGGAAAGCATTATCTGTTTTGCCAATAACTTTGGTGCCATTTGCTAAATCTTCATGAAATTTTCAAAATGAGTACAACGCTCAGCTCAGCTGCTGTGTTGAAAGTTTCGCCGTGTTCCGTCAAGTGAGTACCAAGAAAAGGAGGTGGTCCCAAAACACTTTCCCATATAAATTCCCCAAGGGATTTTGCACATGACTACAGCCCGAACTGCTGAATGAATTACACAAAGTTTGGCAGAAAGCTAGCTCTTGGTCCAGAAAGATTGATTTGTGTAACTTGGTGTAAATATATTCAGTAGTTTTAGAGATAATAACTGAAAACTACGTTTGTATATCTCAGGATGTGGCCCATCGCAGATTTACCCGTGGTGAATCTGTGGCTCCACACGCCACAGCAAGGCCCTAATTGGCTGGCCGTGACCTGAGAGAAAAGTTGTGGCCATTTTTTTATATCTCAGGAAACAGTCTCTGGGGCAAAAAAGTTGCTTTCATACTAATTGAAAGGGTTAGGTTAGTGCTTTCCTGTCCTCTTGTGGGTGTAATATATGAGGTGAAAGTTTGTTTAACAGTGAAGTAAAATGCCCCCCCAATTTTTTTTTTACACTCACAGAGCTGCTCCGGGGCCTAGTTCAGCCCCCTGTGTAAATCTGCGAACCTTGCTGCAAAGTTACATGGGGGCTTCGCTGAGCATTGTGGTGGATCCATGGATTTATGAAAAAATCCAACCTAATAGGGCTTCTTCGCAGAAAACATGGAAAGGGTTAAAGAAATACTGACCATTTAGAAGTAGTATAAAAAAGAAAGATGAAAGGAAGCCTGTGATTTTTTAAATAGAGCAGTATAGGTAAGAGCACATTGTGAGGGGAAGCCATTTTACATGCTTTTCCACTGAGAGCGGAGGTGGTTTGCAAGTGGAGATTTCACATGAAAACAGATGTTACCAGACATAGAAATAAAACTGAGAGAACAGCAAAGAGCTTTTAAGGTATGTTGATTAGGGTGTAGTACATAAAAGTATATTTAGAGAAAAAATGTGAGTTGTATGTAAGGTGAGAGAAAACGAGTAGCTTCTAGACAGTATACTAGATGGGAAAATAGAAGGCGGCTTAAATGAGAATATTAACTAAAAATATAGTGAGCAGGAAACGAGAAAGAGGAATTACTATACAGTAGGAAGCCACTTCTCTGTACAGTGTCCTAAAATTAAGTACACTTTGTAGAGAGTGTAAAAAATCCCAAATGGACAGATAGAGGAAAAAGTAGATAATACTAACTCTCTTTTTGTGGTACTGTGTGTGAGCAGGTAGAATTATCAGAGGGTAGTGTTCAGCATTTGTTGTACTCACAGAGGCAAAAAATGAGACACACACTCAAGAATAAATCTGAGACCAATTTCTAAAGATAAGGTCAATCTTTATATAATCTTTAAAACACAGTTCTAAGGTAAGTACTTTCGGAGTTACTATTATTCAATGTTCTGAAAATATATCACTTTTGCATGCACCATAGGAAACAATGGAGAAAAAGTAGACAATGCATTGAGATTCGGGCAATGCTTTGATGAAGTTCATCTACTTGTTTTAGGTTATTGTCTGGACCAGGTCCAAAGTTCCAGCAGGAGAAGTTCGGGAGCCTCCCGTATCAGCCGAGAGCAGAGGTGTTGAGGTCTGGGAAGTTGGTGCACAGAGTGACTTACAGGTAAGTCCAGTGGGTCTCCTCAGAGGGAGGAGGTTGCAATGGACTGGGGACCCGGGTGCTGCGCTGGGTGGTTGGTTGGTGCTAGGGCCTGTGGGGTGGGGAGCAGAGCGAACAGCTCAGCTGTGCGTTGTAATTCTTGAGGTTCTTGGGGTCAGGAGTAGGCAACTTAGAGAGTTGATCTCGGGACAGGTGGACCACTCAGGAAGTGGGTCTCGGGTGCCTCAATATCCATCGATGGGTGCTTGCTTCTAGTGCTTCGGGAGTCTAGAGTGGACTTTTCTACTTGTGTTTGCCGTTGGGGGTTTGATACCCCAGGTATTAGTACATTGCAGCTCTGGTAGGCCCTGGTGCCTCCAATCTTGGAGGAGAGACAGATCTGACCCTCCAAAGCTGTTGTACCTTTTCTTACTTTGGTGCTGCATCAAGGTCGTCGGGGCAACATAGATGGGGGGAGCTCTTGTAATCCACTAGAACATGGGCTACTCCACAAATAGTGTGAAAAAGAAAAAGTAGAGCTCTAGCGGGTGAAATATGTGCAGTAAATGTATCATCCCCCTTTTTATTTGTTCTCATGGTGTGATAACTCGCTACAATAATTGTTTATTTTCTCTAAACTGAAAAGGAAAGTGAAAATTTGATTTTCAGTCAACAAAAACAGGAATTGCTGATCCAAGTCTAGTGCTTTACAAAATCTATACTAATACTCTTCTTCAGAATGTATTAATTACATCGAATCAAGGTATCACAAATCATACAAAGTAATTCACAAACCATAAAGCATTATCAATCACAATCAAAGACATAATATACACAAACCAATAACAAATCATATAATGTACAAGGTGAAATAGGTGTCAGCAAAGGAAGGATAACTACTAGGGGTGGGCGGAATTTTCGAAATTAACTTTTGCAAATTATCGCGAAAATGCAGGCAATCTCCGCAAACACGCCGGAAATATCGCGAAGACGCGGACGTTTTTTTCCCGCCTGTTCGCGGTATTTTTTGCATGATCGCGGGTCGCCAACTTACCCATGCGATTGCTCAAGGGCGTGGCCATCTTGTTTTCACTTGTCCCGCCCTCTCGCGATGCTTACTTCCTGTTCTGAGTCACGCAATGCATGTTCGCGCCCGTTCGCGGTAGATATTTCCTGTTCGCGACCGCTTTTACTTGATCGCGTTGCTTTCTGCTTGCTCGGGGAGTAAATATCGCGCGAACTTGCGCACGTGGTCGCAATGGGCGCGGCCCTCTTGTTTTTCACTCTATTGCATGGTTCTGGGGCCTGATTTTCAATCCTCCCAAAATCTTTTCAATCCTTTGTTTATAGCCACTTTTTTTGGATCTTTATTACTTATTATTTCTCTAACTATTTTCCTGCTTCTATATTTTTGGTTTTTGTCCACTTTTTTTTTGTTTTTTAGCTACTTTTTCTCTTTCTATTGCCTGCTATTTATTTCCTTTACTCCTTTATTTATTTTACCTTTTCTTTCCCGCCTCGTCCCCAGAACCATGTCCAAGGGTAGGGCTGTTCGCCGGCGCAGCCAGAGCCGCGACCGCCTTCCTTGCGGAAGGCGGCGCCCACAAGGGGTGCAGGCACGGGCCTTTTTTGGGGAGGAGGAGTTAGCTGCACTAATTTTCTTTGTGCAGCGCCACCTCCCCTCAACCCTGGCAGCAGGTGGCAGGCCTGGGTCCGGGTACGGCCTCCGGGAGCGTCGGCAGCGGCGGGGGAAGGTGCGCCGGGCAGTGTCACGCATCTCTGTGGTCCGGCGCACCCAGGCACAGCTGACGCACTGGTGGTCCGACATCCTGGACCGTGAGCAGGACCTGCTGGACCTGCTAGGAGTGGAGGTCCCGGGGCTTGGTGAGTACATATTTAATTACTACAACTTTGTGTCTGTTCTTCTGCTCTGTGTTATATATTGCGAATATTTTTTTTCCTTCCAACCAGCTAGAATGTTGCTGCTTACAATACATTCCAGGTTAATAACGTTTAAAAGACTTCTGTGATTATGGTGTTCTTCTGCGCTACTACTAATCTTACTTGTTTGCAGCTTTGCGTTTGCGCTTGCTTAGCGTGATTCTTTACGAGTTTATTTTAGAGAAATTAAGTTACGTAATGCTACAGTGACTCTAGTCCACTCCTTACTTTGTCCCGTCACTAATAGATAGGGGCGGATTGATGTTTAGGTACACTACTTTGTATGAGCTTCTAATTTGTTAGTGGTATGCGTGATGCCCCCTCACTCAGTTACGTGACGTGCTGCTAGTACGGCAGTCTTTAGAACCTTTTCTAGTTTGTTCAATGAGTGGTGGTAGGCTTAGCAGTTACTTAGCAGTAGCAGATCAGCATCAATCAAACCAAAATTTGGTGTATACAAAAAATGTAGTCATGTTCATGTGTCCTCCATGATTTGACCATACGCATTGTTGAGGAATACAGTGGAAATGCATACTTAATGTACAATTGGCATGCCTGGAATAGGTGGGCTAGGTTGGGTGGTACGCTGTACTTAGGCTTAGTTGTAACTTAGTTTTCTGGAATCAGAATGGAAGACTGGATTACTGTTGATAAATAGTAACTTAAGTAGTCGAACTGCGAATCCCCCGATATTACATGTTGACCAGATGAGATCGGTCAATGTAGTTATTGCAATTGTTGTTTACATAAGTGTTTTTTGACCGTTGTTGAAATATATTGTATTTGTTTGACACCATCCATCAATGTTTGTCTCTTTCTTATATCTTTCCTGTTCATCAGCACCCAGGGGCAGACCGACAGGAACTGGGCAGTCGGCGGGACAGGAACAACACCACCAGGAGGACACCGCTGAGGGCTCCTCTGCTGGCCCCAGTAAGTCTTCTTGTTTTTAATAATATTTCTTATTCCATAACTTTTACTGCCCCATATTTTTCCTGAACTATTGTTTGTTTCCAAATGCTATTTTTTTACCACCAATTATCCTTCGATCTGTACGGTTTCAAAAATCTTATCCCTGCCTCCGCTATGATGACTCTGAGTACTACTACTATTACATACTATCAGTCTGTCTGTACTGTAGTAGCTAGTCTTGCCCAGTTGGCCAGTGCCACTCTTTGTGAAAGGTTGTAATATAAAACTCATATTCACCAGTAGCTCGAGCCATTGAGTCCAATCCGTTGGGTCGTCGTCTTGTACTACTTTTACTCTTATTGATCTTGAGGCTTTGAAAATTCACAGCAACAACAGCCCTACCAGATTTATTACTATTTTGATATGATACCCTATAGGACATACTACTGTTGTAGGGATCTTGCACATACATTTGCACCAGAAAATAGGATGTTGGTGATGGTAGGTTGGACCTTCCTTGCACACCTCAATCAGAAATTCCGCACCCACCACAATTCCACTGCTTGACTATAGTACTGTCTTGTCATAACTATTAGGTCTTGGAACCCTCCCCACGAGATACCCAACAAGTAGACAACCCAGAACATAACACACCCAACCTCTCAGTCGTGGAAGCAATTCACATGCACACCCTTACTTTAATGTGCTCACTCGTGTAAGTTAGTCCACACCAAATACCACCAAGTCTATGTAAGTTCAAAATGTTTATTTCAATTTGAGAAGGTCTGTACACTGTTTTCTTAGCAGCACCAACCGGAAAATCAATAACATTAAAACAATATACATTGTTACACTTATACAGTTGGGAATTAAATCATGATAACTGAACAGTGGTGGAAGGCAGCACCACCATCCCATAGCAATTTAGTTTATATACATTTATAAAAGAAGATGTGAGTGAAGGGACCCCTCACCTTAGAAGAACCTAGTACTGGTAGTTGTTGCATAATTCAGAAGCTCTGGTTCGTAGAAGGGAATCTTGCGTCTGTAATGCGAAAAAAGAAATGGTGTGCGTTAGTATTTTGCAACTTGCAAGCATTTCTCAGCCGTGCCAAAAAGTGTAGCATCTATGGATAAGCAATATGGACTAACAGTAACAGTAACAGTAGTACACCAGTACTTCCTACAGTAGCAGTGTGAGGCAGGTCATGTGGGCTCAAAGGTGTCTTAAGAAGCTGCAAGGTAAAGGTAACGTCACATGTGCAAAAATAAAAGCCACAAAGGTAAACTTGTAGCATGGCTAGGGGTAATTAAGCAAAGGCTACAATGATCATATATAACTATTAGTGTCTACTCTACTACTACCTGATTTGTACTAGTGATGAAAGTTAGTATTAACTCCTTTTTCAACCTTGCAACTGATCAATAGGGGGGAGGTGTATATGACACCTAATAAATGTGTAATGTTTTCTAGGCGCACTACTGACCACCAGTGCCGGGGCCAGCGAACAAGGCGACGCGGAGGGCGAGGATGCGGCAGTTGCTGCCGATACCGACGATGGAGCGGTAGGGGGAGTGGCAGCACCAGTGGCAGGCGGTGGTAAGTTAGATTCATAATCCTTAACTATTGTTGAACTTGACAGCACACTCACTGCAAGGGTGTACTGTATGTATATGTATACTGTACAGTTGTGACTTAGGGCCCCATTAGGATGGTGGGCGTATTGTCCCCGCCGGGCCGGCTGCAATTCACTGCCGACACCGCAGGGGCAAACCTCCGCCATCCCTGTAGAAATTATTCAGACCCCCCACATGTTGACCAGGCGGAAAAGGGTTCAATATGCCGGTGGTGTCTCTCTGAACACACCGCCAGCCATATAATCTGCATTTTGGAATGCCTTTGCGTGGCGGCATTGCCGTCCGCCATGGAAAGGCATGCAGACATTGCAGTGTATGCTTGGGTGCCCCCATGGAGAGTACCTACCTATGCTATGGTACCCCCCCGCCTTTCCAAGCAAAACGTGACAGGCTCCGTGCGGGGCCCATCATGTTGTGCTTGGAAAAGCAGCACAACATGTATTTTTAGCATTGCTTTCGGCACCGCCAACCAGAATGTAAAAAAAACAGGATGCGCCAGCCACTGTGCCGGGCGCATCATCCTAATTAATTGTCCCCATGGGACCCCCACCCTTTTTAGCGTGAGGATGGCGGGCGGACAAATTCCGCCCGCCATACGATGTCGTAAGTAGTAAGTATGAGTTGTTGTGAACGTTTGAAGTGTGAACTATGAGACTAGAATCCCTTTAATTGGCATAGGAGCGGGAGTATTGAGTAACCAATGGCCACATCTATCTAATTTCAACTCCGCTTTGAAAGTTTTATGGAGAAGAGCACCTGGTGCACTGTTCAACTAAAAAGTGAAAGACGGGTGGAAGGAAGAAGGACGGGCGCGATTTAAAATGTTATGTGCTACTGTGCTTTATAGTGCTACTCTACCATGCCACTATGTGTATAAATAATTAACTTGTCTTACTGTTTTTCTAAGAGTATATTTTACAATTGTCTTGTTTTTTTGTTTTTGATACACAGCTACTCCTAAACTAAATCGAAGGGAGTTGGACGCCAAGGCACGTCGCCGGAAGCTGGAGGCAATCCAGCGAGAATACCGGCGGCTGGTGGTCTTAGCCGAGGAGGAGGAGGAGACTGCGGCTGCAATTGGGGAAGCCTCCTCCCGTGGCCCGGGCCCCAGCCACTACCCTCCAGCCGTACGGCGCCACCGTCTGGCGGCTGCCCGCCGCCACCGTGCCATCTCCGGTGCCCCCCCACTGTGGCTGCAACTGCCGCACCCTTAGACGCCGCGTCGCCCGTTTAGAGGGCGAGATGCGCCAGATGCGTGTCCTCCTCGAGTCCCGCCCCACCAGTTAGTCCCTGTCATCCTGTTCTGCCCCTTTTTTAATTCTTGTTCTTAACTCGTTTAGGCGTTACAGACTTTTTTCTATTATGGACAGTGGTTGGGGTTAGGGAGGGAGGTGGGTCAGCTTTTGTGGGTTTAGTTTATTTTTGTTAGGGTAAATTAAATATATTTTTCTATGTTACATGCAATGTTGTTAATGTTTTGTAAATGGGGTAACTGTTTAACATCACACTGTTTCCTTGCTGGTGCATGGCCGCCCATAGCCTGTGTTTGATTTCAATAATTGGCTGACTGTATAAGACACAAACAGATAGATGAGAGACACACCTCACTCATTGACTGGTACTTCTAGTACTTTCAGTCTGTCCTCTAGTCTATGCATTCTTTGTATTGGTGTGTGAAAACGAAATCATTGACTTGTCCATTATTAATTCTGCCTCCCCCAAACTTGTCTCTTACTGGTGCTTGATGTTTATGTCCAACTGTGTCACAGCACTGGCTGGATGGTGAAGATGGTTTCCTTTTTCATACATGCCATGATTGGGGTGGTGGTGGTGGTAGTATAGTAGTAGTAGTAGACACTGGCAGGGCGGCAGCATTTCCAAAAAAAGAAAAGGAGACAGTCAATCGCCTTTGAGAGACTGTTAGAGGAGTAGTTGAATGAAGTACAGTACAGAACTTACCACGCAACAATAATATGCTCAAATATTTGACAAAAAAACTGAATGGTGGTTAGGAGGATAGCCTACTAGACAGAGTTACAAACTATAGTTGTGTCGAGTCACTTGACTATGCCTACAGTCTAACAGTTAGTGTTGTATATGAGGAATGACAACAAACAAATCCAATCAATGCCGGCAATTCATGCTGAGGTATATGTTCCTTTGTTAAATAAAATAACCTCTGAAATATCCTACTCATGGGTGGCCAAGCAGAAGAAGATCATCGCTCTGCCTTGAAATTGAAGTAGTGTTGCTTTCACCACATCCGCCCCAGCAAGTGTGTGATTAAGTATTGGTGTACATTTAATTTAGTTACACCTCGACAATAAGTCACACAGCCCGGGGGAAGAGGGTTAGGGTTTGTTGAATGGATGGGAAGGGGGTTTTTGGGAAAGGTTTGACATAGAAGAACAGTATGCATACATGAACAAACAAACGACAATCATTGAAGACTACCATATCCATATGTTAAGGGAGAAAAAGGCAATGCATGCATGATGATGAGAGACCCGGATTACATACACTTCTAGTTCTTGTTCGGTTGTTCCGGCCTTAATACGTTAACACATAGCAAATAGAAATTTTAAATATTGGTAGGGAAGAAACGTAAACACAGAGCAAACCTAATGATGATAACAACTCCAAAAACACACTGTTGTAAAGATTGTATACAAGATATTAATCAAATTATTTAAAAGAAGATAAAAGTGGATACTGTTACTGTCTTATCCCGGTCAAAAATGTGGACTGGATTTGCATCTCGGCATTCCTCTTGCACCTCTCGTCCATCAATCTTGGGTGTGTCGCCTCGCCACTGCCCGGCTGGAAAAAAAAAGGTGATGGATTGGTAAGGTAATTAGTATGCATTGTAATGTTTTACAAAGTTTAGGGCAAGGCCCGGCCTGTAATTGTAGATGGAAAACCAAAGCGGATATTGAGAAAGAAAGTTAAAACAAATGCACAAGTGATGGTGTAGTGCAACAAGAACACTTTCCGAGGTGGCATGTATGCGTCATCTCTATTCTAGTCTGTTTCCAGCATTGACCTTCAACAGTAACAGGAGAGAGCAGGCCCACAGTGCTTAGCATTAGCACATCCTACGTTAACACTTTAGAGTCCTTTTTTTTTCTCTCAAAGAGTTGGACAAACGCAAAGCACATTTTCCATTCCAGACATAGCATTTTACAGTTTAAGTTAGTAAAATCAATGCACTGCAGTCATCCCACCGCTACACTCTATTCAACTTCTACACAGACATTTGGGCCTGCTGTGGTTGTTTTTGACGTGTTTACCTTTAGGCTTTTCTGTTTTATGCCACTCCTGAAACATCCTCCTGACTTCATCATCATCTCTGATACTTTTACTGACTGACTGTGAAGATCGGCCTGCAGTATAAGTAAAATTTTTATGACACAACAAGAGTAGAAATATAAATATTACTGACTTGAGTCATTCTTTATTGTGTACAGAAAGATAGATTACTACTAGTACACTTTGACATCACTTTGTGCACAACAAACAAACAGCGCAAACACAAAGACCAATAGTCAGGTGTCCAATGCATGCCATTAATTGTCATCATTCATTACCTGTTCCTTCTCATCTTAAGTTAACGGGCCATCTCTTTCGCCATCATCGTGATGGACGGTGCTGTTGTGTCACAGTCATTTGCATTGCGCAGATTGAGTGAGTCCCCTTCCTGTATTGAATTAAAAGCAATGTATCACCAAGATGCAGGAGAAGTACACATTTCTTATTTGCAAGAAGGGGAAAATTGGATGCACCTTGAGTTAAGTTTAGTGTGTTCTGTAAAGTTGATTAGTGGCAGTGCACAATCACATAAATTCATGCGCAACAAACACAACAAAATCTACATCATTCAGTCTGCGACTCTGCGGCCAATGCATGGCATGAATCATTACCTGTTCCTTCTCATCTTAAGTTAACGGGCCGTCTATTTCGCCATCATCATCATGGACGGTGCTGTTGTGTCACAGTCATACGCATTGCGCAGATTGAGTGAGTCCCCTTCCTGTATTGAATTAAAAGCAATGTATCACCAAGATTCAGGAGAAGTACACATTTCTTATTTGCAAGAAGGGGAAAATTAGTGTGTTCTGTAGAAAGTTGATTAGTGGCAGTGCACAATTACATAAATTCATGCGCAACAAACACAACAAAATCTAAATCATTCAGTCTGCGACTCCGCGGCCAATGCATGGCATCAATCATTACCTGTTCCTTCTCATCTTAAGTTAACGGGCCGTCTATTTCGCCATCATCATCATGGACGGTGCTGTTGTGTCACAGTCATACGCATTGCGCAGATTGAGTGAGTCCCCTTCCTGTATTGAATTAAAAGCAATGTATCACCAAGATGCAGGAGAAGTACAAATTTCTTATTTGCAAGAAGGGGAAAATTAGTGTGTTCTGTAGAAAGTTGATTAGTGGCAGTGCACAATTACGTAAATTCATGCGCAACAAACACATCAAAATCTACATCATTCAGTCTGCGACTCTGCGGCCAATGCATGGCATCAATCATTACCTGTTCCATCTTATTTTCAGTTAATGGCCAGTCTCACTCGGCTCTGAAAGGAGGATAGCTATAGTAGTCATCTGATTCATGTTTCACTTGTTTTGAAAGGACGAGGAAAGTTTGAATTTGTTGTTACCATCATCCAATCATCATTCATGAGGGAAATGGAATTGAGCAGGAGATTCAGTATGATCGAGCGGAGGAGCTGGATTCGGAGGACTGTACTGTCAAATGGCAGACACCTGAAACTTGTATATTAAATTAGAAGAGTAGAAGACGGTGATAATGGATTTGTTGTGATTCACAAGTTTATAACCGGAACGACAGACACATAAACAAAGGGGGAAAAAAGGGAGGAAGACAGTAAGTGCGAGCCTAATTGTCAGGGAAGTATAGCTCGTCCTCAAACTCTGGGGGTTCTTCCAGTAGTAGGTAATCATCTGACACAATACTGCCGTCACCTGAGCCGCTGTCCTCATCTTCCTCTGTTGATTCATGTATTGTGTAATTCGGTGGTATGAAGTGCTGATTAATTTTGATCATTGTTAACCTCTCCACGTTTTTTGGAGATAGACTGGTCCTTTTCAATGTTACAATGGAACCAGCAGCACTGCAAACACGTTCGGAAGAGACACTTGCGACAGGGCAAGCCAGATAGCTTATCGCCAGCCTGCTGAGCTGTGGCCATTCAGACCTTTTCCTATACCAATACTGCAATGGGTTTTGATCAACGTACACCTCTGTTGGGTCGTCCAGATAGGCCTGGACCATCCGCTCAATGTTCAGGGTTGCTGCTGGTAAGCTTTTGTGCTGTTTTTTCTGTGCATCAGCACTGTGCTTACAAAGGCCCATCTTTACATACCAATCCTGTAATGATTGTACTCGGCCTAATGATCGAGTTATTGTTTCTGTAGTCGATAGTGATGGTGAGTGTTGTGATTGTGACTCTGAGCCAACCGCACTGCCCTCAGCTGACGAAGTTGCACTTGATTCTGCATGGCCTGCTTCAGTGTCAGTACTTGTTGTGGGTTGATGTGGCGGGCTTTTAATTAGCATCCCTTCGTTTTCAAACTTAATGGCGGCTTCAGCTATACAACTTTTGTAGCGGGCAACATCATTGTTGGAAAAAACAAGGAATGTCTTCACTAGTCCTAATTTTGCACGTGGATCCAGAATTGTGGCACAAATGTAATGTTCTTGTGACAAAATTTTATTTTGTATCCTTACATTTTCAGTTAAGCGCCTGGATAAGCTCTCCACCAAGTCATGGGCTTGCCTTCTGTCCTCTACACCTTTGTAGGATTCAGACACATTATTCAGCTCATGCTCTAGCATTTGCAACAATGGGATAGCTTGGCCCATTGTACAGTCCTCCTTGCTGACTTCACGTGTGAAGACCTCAAAAGGAGACAGCATCTCAGTCAGGCATTTAATTAGGGTCCATTGCTCCCTCTGAAGGGTCATGCCTTTAACACTAGCAGCATCCCTGCTTCTGTACCAGACATATTCATGGAGTGACCTGTGCTGTTAGTACAGACGATCAAGCATGTAATACGTTGAGTTCCAACGTGTCGCCACCTCCTGGATGAGTGCCTTGACTGGCATCCTAAATTCACGTTGGATGATCCTCAGCTGCTTCCGAGCTTTAAAAGAATGGCTGAAATGAGTGCATATTCTTCGGCAGATGGCCAGTAAATTGCTGACTATGGGATATTTTTTCAGAAAGTCTTGCACTATAATGTTTATGCAGTGTGCCAAACACGGAACCCTGAAATAGGAACCAAGTTCCATGGCCTTAAGTACATTACTGCCATTGTCTGTGGCAACAAAACCAATACCAAACCCTCTGGGCCGCAGCCATTCCAAAACCTTGGTGCGAAACTCTTCTAAAATGTTTTCAACCGTATGAGATTTCTCCATGGCGAACATGGCTACAGTTGCATGTTTCCGAGTACCTTCAAAAATCGCAGCTGTGTCAACAACACCTCATGCAGATAGTTTATCTCTAACCCCCACAAAAGAGATCCAGTGTGCAGTGATGCACATGTAATCTGTGGCTTGGCAACTGCTCCGCATGTCTGTTGTCAGGTGGATATTGTGCACAGCACTCTGCTGCAAACCTTGACCAACCAATTCCAGCACATCATGATGTAGTGCCGGAACAGCAATTCTTGCGAAATAGGACCGGCTGGGAACTTTCCATTTCGGGCAGATGGCAGACACAAATTCAAGGAAACCCACCCCTTTCACAAATGAAAAAGGAAGAAGGTCCAGCGCTAACATTTTAGCCAGCTTCGCATTGTACAATCGTGCCATTGGGGGGTTGCGTTGGAACTGCCCCTCCAACCTAAACATGCTCTCAATGGTAGGCTGGCTTACTTTCCTTAGTGGTGCTGTTTTCATTAACCCACTAAGGCTCAACGACACAGATTGTCTCATTGAGGTACTCGCCGGTCGCCTTGGTGACTCACCCACACTCTGAGTATGGCTCTTACTGCGGTGCCACTCTGATGTTACTGAGGAGGATGTGGGCGTTACCACTGCAGTGACTGCACTACTGGAGACAAGGCTAGAAATGCCTCCATGTTCTTCACCTGCCACCACAATAATATCGCTCCCTGATTCCTGACCAACTTCAATGGGTTTAGTTTTTCTACTTTCTTTTAACTTAAGTAGGTGATCCTCCCACACAATAGTGTGGTGTATTTTTAGATGACTTGCTTGTCCTCCGGTACCATAGTTTGTACCAAGCTTACCACGCCGAACACCTTGCTGACAAATTGAGCATATAGCAACAGAAAAGAAGTCCCAAACTGGGGAGGAGAACTTTCTGGCACTGCTGGATGTGCCACTTTCAACACCAGATCAGCTTGAGGGGGTGCTTGAAAATATGTGACCCTGTCCACCTACACTGTGACATTTACTACCACTTCCTACTGAGATGGTTGAGCTGGATGTAGGTCCCTGCCGGGCCTTGGAAATATGGCACCTGGAGGTAGTGGTGGTGTAACCTGTGTTGGTGAGATCCGTGCTACATCCCGCTCAGTAGCAGCCTTTCTGGATAGGGTGAGAATGTCGGTCTCCAATCCCTTTGGGGCGGGAGTAATGTGCGTGATGACTGGCTCATCTTCATCAACATCATCACCCCCCTCTTCTACATCTACCTCCATAACTCTAAGTTTTTCTGGGACCTTCCTTTTCAGAAGCATTGTCTTGTGGCGTATATCACTCTCAGACCGAGCTGGTGGGACCCAAGTGTCATCACGATCATCAGAAGCGGGGCTTGAAGAAGAAGATGATGGACTAAGCCTCCTTTTCCTTGCTGGTGGTCTGGAAGACAATAGATCTTCTGAAACAGTGGTTTGACTTTGCTCCACTTTGTCTGCAGGAAGCTCGATTTCCTGAAATGCCCCTACGTCAGGAGCAACAACTACTATGGTGGGCTGTTGCGGCGGCTGCTGCTGTTCTTGTTGCGGCGGCTGCTGCTATTCTTGTTGCGGAGGCGGCTGCTGTTCTTGTTGCGGCGGCTGCTGCTGTTCTTGTTGCGGCGGCTGCTGCTGTTCTTGTTGCGGCGGCTGCTGCTGTTCTTGTTGCGGCGGCTGCTGCTGTTCTTGTTGCGGCGGCTTGACACTGATCTGCTGAGTTTGCGCCTGCGTTGAACTTGATTGTGTACTACTTTGCGGTAATGACATTTCTTCAACATCGCTGCTCGTTAGTAGACTTGCTACCTCTGTGACACTAAAGCCCTTGGGCCTAGGTTGGTGGGGTTGGACCGCTGTGCTGCTCCCAGCTTGGTTCCCGGACAACGCTTTGGTGCCAAAAAAAAACATTGGCCGGCACACCACCAGTCGTGGTTAATGGCACTTCCTTTTTCTGTTCCTTCTTCTCACCGGCAACTTTCTTGGTACTGGACCTGGTACCTTTCTTTGGGGCCATCTTCTTCAGATGTCAGGCAGGATGCAGATGCACAATAAGTTCTGGTCACACGTGGACGTGATGCGCAGCAGGACTTCTGTGTGGCTGGCAGTACAACGGGTAGCCGGGTGATGCTGATGACACCTCCTACTCTGTCTTTTGTGAACCTAAAACCAAATAAGACAAGAGAAGAACATCAGTGAAATGTTGCATTTGTTGTTGTGGTTCAGTTACTTAGTACTGTACTAGTGCAAACAAATGATAGTCTAGCCATTTATGACTTTTTTAACTAGAGCTATGTTATACTACTGTGTACAGCCACACACTACACTCTCAGGAAGGATAGGAAAGTTAATAATAACCACCAAAATAAAAATGTAATGAAAGTGGGGTGGACCATTAAATTATTTGAGCATCTCAGCATCCATGGAGCTGCTGCTGGCAAAGGGGGTGGATGGATGGAAGCAGTAAGCCAAATAGCCAATAGGAAAACCATGCAGGCCTATGGCAAAAGCAGGACACTAATAAATCACAGTCCAAACACCAAAAAAGGCCACCACCCACATGGACACTCACAAATCACAAACAAGCCGGGGGCCTGGGAAACACCAGGAGCTGACAAAAGGCCTATAAAATCCAGGTAAAGGATGCATGCTAAAGCACACTGCTCTGCCTTTTTAATGCAACAAAACGGAAATACGAACATTCACAGGCCCAAAAAAGGTCTGCAGGGTGCATGCATTGCACACCAACACACCAGACACATACAACAAAAGCATGTCTTTAAGACAACCAACATCAGAAAGGCCACCCCAAAAAACACACTTCCCCAACTCAATCCAATGCCATCCATGCCCTAAATGATGTCTAAATTCAACAGATCACACAGAAAACACTTGATTAATAAAGCTGTGGCTACCTGCTCTGATCCTAGTGGATGAAAAAGCAGGCCTGTTGGCAGACAAGGCCAGTCAAGCTTGCAGGCCTAGGCTTCAAAATGGCCACCAGCCACATGGCCAGGCCCAACAACATCACAAAGGCCACCCCCAAAAAACACACTTCCCCAACTCAATCCAATGCCATCCATGCCCTAAATGATGTCTAAATTCAACAGATCACACAGAAAACACTTGATTAATAAAGCTGTGGCTACCTCCTCTGATCCTAGTGGATGAAAAAGCAGGCCTGTTGGCAGACAAGGCCAGGCAAGCTTGCAGGCCTAGGCTTCAAAATGGCCACCAGCCACATGGCCAGGCCCAACCACATCACAAAGGCCACCCCCAAAAAATACACTTCCCCCAACTCAATCCAATGCCATCCATGACCTAAATGATGTCTAAATTCAACAGACCACACAGAAAACACTTGATTAATAAAGCTGCGGCTACCTGCTCTGATCCTAATGGATGAAAAAGCAGGCCTGTTGGCAGACAAGGCCAGGCAAGCTTGCAGGCCTAGGCTTCAAAATGGCCACCAGCCACATGGCCAGGCCCAACAACATCACAAAGGCCACCCCCAAAAAACACACTTCCCCAACTCAATCCAATGCCATCCATGCCCTAAATGATGTCTAAATTCAACAGACCACACAGAAAACACAAGATTAATAAAGCTGTGGCTACCTGCTCTGATCATAGTGGATGAAAAAGCAGACCTGTTGGCAGACAAGGCCAGGCAAGCTTGCAGGCCTAGGCTTCAAAATGGCCACCAGCCACATGGCCAGGCCCAACAACATCACAAAGGCCACCCCCAAAAAACACACTTCCCCAACTCAATCCAATGCCATCCATGCCCTAAATGATGTCTAAATTCAACAGACCACACAGAAAACACAAGATTAATAAAGCTGTGGCTACCTGCTCTGATCATAGTGGATGAAAAAGCAGGCCTGTTGGCAGACAAGGCCAGGCAAGCTTGCAGGCCTAGGCTTCAAAATGGCCACCAGCCACATGGCCAGGCCCAACAACATCACAAAGGCCACCCCCAAAAAGCACACTTCCCCAACTCAATCCAATGCCATTCATGCCCTAAATGTTCTTGAAAATGAAATACATTCAAAAAACAACAAAAGGAACAGTTGCTTCATCATGCACACACCCATGAGGCCATGCCCATGGCTAGCTCGGGCCTACTACTACTACCCACAACATTAAAAAAAAAGGAATGATGATAATTAATTATCAAAAATAAATTGTAGTTACAACAACTGCAATGCCCACAATCAAACAGACACAACAACCACTTACTTGTAAAATATCCTATTCCAAAAATCCTCAAATCCAATTGCAATGATGCAGCAGACAAAAAGAGTGATCTTTCCAGCTCCAAATCCAAAGGCAGAATGAGCAGGAGATGGACAAAGCACTGGGAGGAGCCTGCTGGACAGGAACAGGAAGTTGGAGATTCTGTGTCACTTCCTCCCTCTCTCCACCTTTTAAAAAAAGGACTCCTTGCACAAAAAAGGACAGCCAAATGTCAATGTAAGGAGTTGTTTTAATCCAAAATCAGCATTTGCAGAAGGTTTCATGCTGCTAGAGCTGATATTCCTCTCCAAATTGAAAATTTTACATATTCGAGTTCTCGAGCTTCACATTACTTCCGCCGGCATGTCGAAAATGACATGATTGCGTTCTCTTTGTCCCTGTCGCGTTGGATATGACGTGTTCGGGGTCTCTTTCTCCTGTTCGCGTTCGATTAGACGTGCCCGCGTCCTCACCCTCTCGCTCGCGATGTAGAATGACGTGTTCGAGATCTCAATCTTCTCATACTCGCGCGGTGCATGATCGCGAGAAGAATGACGTGATCGCGCGACAAATGACGTGATCGCGCGACAAATGACGTAAATGCGGCCGCGAACTGTCGCGAGACAGCGCAAAATGGCTACCAACAATCCAACATCTCATGGAGAGCGCGACCGTGTCGGGAAAACTTGTCGGCGAACGCGGGGATTCAGGTAAGGCGATCGCGCGCACGCGAGAATGTGTTATTTTACAGCGCGAGCAAGAAACAAAATATCGCTAAGCTGCGGAATGCGGTAATTTTGACATTTTCGCGCTTTCCGCGGAACGCGAAAATGCCAAAATATCGCAATTTCCGCGAACGGAACGGAATTTTGGCCCAGGCCTAATAACTACCCCTCATAAGGCTCATGAATGAAAAGACCAGCTACTGGTACCACCCAGACTTTCAAAAGAACAAAAATATATATATATATATTTACAGAAATGATTAATACACACTAAAGAATAAGTAATGTAACATTTAAAAGAGAGGAGGTCAAAAAAATAAGTCTCCAGCTGTGCATCTTATTGAGTAGCTAATTCCCAATCACACCACTATAAGTGCCGTTCACTTGTACTGATTGCAGTGATGTAAATCATGCCTCCATAGACCAAAAAATAGATTGGAATGAACCGAGAGTTGTGACAAGGTCGAAAAGAAGGCCTTACTCTGCATGCAACACAACTATGACTGTGATTATCAAGTGTCTCTATGTGAAGCCATCCCTTGGAAGTGAGGGCATATGCGCAGCAGAATGTCTACAGAAAAATGTTTGTGTAGTGAGGGCATGTAAGAGAGTGCACCTAGAAATAAACAAATCAATCACGTACTTCCATGTTTAAACCATCAACTCTAAATAAAAAATGAAAAAAACAAAAAAGGTCATGAGTACTCTGATCAAGGACTCTAGATAATATATTGCGAAAAATTGAAGGTGTGTGAACGAAACTTACTCAGAATGCACGCAGCAGCGAATTCCATGTTCTGTCTCCA
The DNA here is from genome assembly GCF_964204655.1 of Triturus cristatus. Lineage (NCBI taxonomy): Eukaryota > Metazoa > Chordata > Amphibia > Caudata > Salamandridae > Triturus > Triturus cristatus. Next base: position 149,956,959 of record NC_140584.1, read on the forward strand.
AGTGAGGATTTGTAAAAATGCCGCAAAATTGGATCAAAACCACATGCGGTAAAAAAAATATATACCTCTTCCTTCAAAGAAAGAAGAATATCCCCGATGGTAACTATCTCCTGAATGTAAAAAATAGTGGAAAAATATAAGCTTGCAGGCCAGTCATGTACAAAAAATATTGTAATGCAAATGCAAATAACTTACTAATCCGTGGTGTGCCGAGCTGCGTATAGTGCTTACCGTTCCTTAAAATGGACCAAGTTCTCTGTGGCTGTCGCACTAACTAATCGTGAGGAAAACGCTGCGGCTACTTCATTCATTGGCGCGTCATATGTAATGGCTCAAAACGGAAGTGGCCATTTTCGAATACACCAACCAACCACTAGACCGCTTCACATAGACAATGGTAACAGTGGTGATGGGGTAATAGGTCCCCTAATACCCACATCCCAGACATTAATACCAAGTAATACACCATACAATTAAATGCGATTTGGGTGATTACATTGGTTTTCTACTCAAGTGGGCCCCTAAGTAAATAATTAGAAATGCGTCCCTGTCTTCAGGTGTAGGCCCGCTCTCTATCAAATCAAGTTTTTAGAGAGTGAGGGCTGCCTATGATGAAGCATGACACCTGGTTGTGTGTGAGGACAGGACATCACAATTTTTAACATGCCCAGCACTCCTTTTGAGTAGTGCTATTACAGACACAGTAATGTAGTGCAATTAACTACAACTTTAGGGTAGCTATTTTTGTGTTTATCTCATCAGCATCAGCACAGCAAGGTCACAGGAGCCTACTAGATATCAGGGACTGTATTTATGGTATTTAAATAGTATTTTTGGGCAGGAGCATCTCTGGGCATGGGCTGGTGCTCCCCCCACCCCAGTACCCAATTGACTTTCTGCACACCCTGGTGGTGGATAGAAATATTCACCCCATATATAACCCTACCCAGGGGGCAGAAAGCCATCTACATATAAAGTACTGAATGTATGCAGTTTTTTTAGGGGAGCATCACCGTCGGACATGTGCCCATGCTTCCCCCCACAGAGCTGGGCCAAATAGACTTTCCTCCCCCCAGGGGTATTCTCCCCCCAATCTTTCCCCCCATGGGGGCAAAAAGTCCAAAAGATGCCAGGGACTACATTAATAAAGTGTTTGTTTTGGAGGGAAGCATCCTCTTGGGATTGGGCTTGTGTTTCCCCCCACTCTGGGGCCCAATTTTCTTTCTGTTCTCCTAGGGGTGGATAGGGGTATTTACCACCAATCTGGGCATCTGGGGGGCAGAAAACCCACTAGACTCAATGGCGTGCATTTATGTAATGTTTTTGGGTGAGGGGGTGCACCCCCTGGGCATCCGCCTGTGCTTCCTACTACACCCACTGCCTATTAGGCTTTCTGTTCCCCCTGGGAAGTAAATGTCTAATTAACCCCATTCTGCCTTCTTGAAGCCTACTAGAATGCAGAGACTGCATGTATGTATTATTTTTGGGGAAGTGATCAACTGGGGTCCATTAGACTTTCTGCCCCCCCCCCCAGTAGGTGGGTAGGAGTATTTAAACCTAATGTGTCCCGGTAAGTGGCAGAAATCCAACTAGGCACCAGAGATGTAAAAAATGGTGCCAAAACAAACAAAAGGAGGAGACAGTCTACCCTGGCATTGGGCCATACTCTTGCCCCAGAAGGGGCAATAGTGTCATTCTGCCCCCTGTGGGCAGATAGAAGTCTTGTCCTAATTTGGGAGGTTGCCCCAAATTAGTCTCCTTCAGGGGGGTAGAAAGCCCACTAGACTCCAGGGATTTTGCATTTGGAGCAAAGAAATGGGATGTGGTCTTTGCACTCTGGCATTGGCCATACCTCTACCCCAAAAGGGAAAACCCAGTATTTCTGCCACCGCCAGTGGCATATAAGATTTTCCCCCCAATTTGGCACAGGAGAGCAGAAGGTCCACAGACATAGGGATTTCAAAATTGCGCCAAAGCAAAGAAAAGGATGGAGTGGCTTACACTGGCGTTGAGCCATACCCCCTCCCCAGTAGGGTCAATAGTTCCTTTCCTGTCCTAGTGTCTTTCCTGCCCTTTTGAGGGCAGATAGGAGGCTTATCTCAATTGGAGATGTTGCCCCACATTTGCTCCTGGGAGGTAAAAAGCACAATAGACACCAGGGATTTTACAACTGGGGAAAAGGAAATTGTCACAGGAGTCGCACTGTAACATTTGCCCTTACTCCTGCCCCAAAAAGGACACACCAGTATTATGGCCTCCCCAGAGGGCATATAGGGAGTTTCCCCCAATTATCCCCCGGGAAAAGCCCACTGAATAGCAGGACTATTATTTTTTAAATAATGGAATGGATCTGCCACATCCTGATTGAAGGTCCCACCCTCACCCTTAAAGCCTCAATAGTCTTTCTGCTCCCCTGCAGACTAAAACATCCCTTCACAATGGCAAGCAAGAGGACACTTGATTTTTGGGTGTTGTTTTATCATATTGGACAGGGGAGTGGGGCTAAATGCCAATATCATCCCACTTGCCATTGTGAATGGCTGCACGTTTTTGGTTTGCTTAGGCTGCTATCTGGGGAAATCTACCAGACCCGCACATTTCAGAAAACTAGACATCGAAGGGAGTCCAGGGTGCTATGCCTTGTGTGCATCCCATGACAATTTCTTACTCACAATGCTCTGCATACCTCAAACTCTGCATAAAATCCCACATTTTTTTTGCATTTCTGTGATGTAAATTTCTGTAATACATAGGAATCCACAAACGTCCTTCTGCCCAACATTCTCCCACATGTTCTAATAAAAACACTACCCTACTTGTATGAGTAGGTCTAGCAAACACAGCAGGAAAGGCCCCAAAACATAATGTGGAGACCTCAACCTTTCCTTTAAAAAAATTAACCTGATTTGGCACTGGGTCAGATTTATTGACTGGGCCCGGGCTCAGCTGTCACCTAGGGAAGTCTACCAAACCCACACATTTTTTAAAACTAGACACCTGGGGGAATCCAGGGAGGTGTGGTTCGCATGCATCCCATAATGTTTTCTTATCCACAATGCCCTGCAAACCTCAAACTTTGCCTAAAATCACAAATCTTCCTTGCATTTCTATGACGGAATCTTCCGGAATCCACAGGGATCCAGAAGATTCATATCACCAAGCATTCCCCAGTTGCCCCGATAAAAAGACTACACCATTATGGACATGTAAGAAAAATGTGTGATTTTGGCCAGAGTTTGAAGTTCGCTGGGCATTGTGGGTAAGAAAACCTTGTGGGATTAAGGCAAGGCACATCACGGTGAAATCTCCTGGTGCCTAATTTTCATAAATGTTTGTGCTTGGTAGGTTTCCATGGGTGGCAGCCTAGCACAGCCTCATATACCACAACTATTCCTATTGCTGATCTCTCCATGTAGTGCTTTTAGGGCTTTTGTGTGACAGTCTCTTGGCCCACCCATACAAGTGGGGAGCTGTTGTTATTGGGAGTTGTGTGGGAACGCTGGGTGGACATGTGAGTAGAATGTATGTTTTAAGCCAAAGTTTTAGGGTTACAAGGGCTTCTGTGTAAAACAAACCCTTGTGAGAGCCATGCAAGTCACTCCACCCTACATTCCCCTGGGTGCCTAATATTAAAAAAACTAGAAAGGTTTGCTAGGCTTCTCTAGGTGCCAGTTGAGCTAGGACCCAAAATCCACTACTACCCACATTGCAATAAAGGGTCAGTTTTCAGTCGAAAAATGTGATGTGTCCATGTTGCATTTTAGGCTCTTTCCTGTCAAAGGCGCAAGCCTACCCACAAAAGTGAGGTAGCATTCGTATTAGGATACTTGGTGGAATGCTGGCGGTAGGAAATGTGTCTCTCCCTGCAGATTCCAGATGTTTCCTTACAGAAATTTGAAGAAATTGTTTATTAGTAGTCAATGTTAGAAGTTGAAAAGGCTTCTTAGAAAGAAAACCTGGTCAGAGTCACACAGGTCAATCCACCTTACATCCACAAGCGTCCAGTTTTCCAAAATGTACATGTTTGCTAGGTTTCCCTAGGATCTGGCTGAGCTAAGGCCCAAATTCACCAGCTACCCACGTTGTAAAAAAGGGGTCAGTTTTCAGTGGACAAATGTGATGTGTCCATGTTCAGTTTTGGGAACTGTCCTGTTGCGGACTCTAGGCCTACCCACGCAAGTGAGGTACCATTTGTATCAGAAACTTGTTTGAATGGTGGGTGGTAGGAAATTTGTGGCTAGCTTCAGATTCCAGAAGTTTTCCTCACAGAAATGTGAGGAAAATTTGTATTTTTAGTTAGAATTTGGGCCTGCATAGGCTCCTGAGTAAGAAAACCTGATGAGAGCCATGCAAGCCACAACACCCTGGATCAAAAATATACAATTTTTCTAGGTTTCTCTACGTGACAGTTGATCTGGGGCCCAAAATCCACAGCTACCCACATTGCCAAAAAAGGGTCAATTTTCATTGGTAAAAGTGTGATGTGTCTATGTTTGGCTTTTGGCTCTTTCCTGTCACAAGTGCTAGGCCTAGCCACACAAGTGAGGTACCATTTTTATCGGGAGACTTGGTATAATGCTGGGTGGTAGGAGATTTGTGCTCCCCACAGATTCCAGAACTTTTCCTCACAGAAATCTGAGGCAAATGTGTGTTTTTAGTCAAGGTTTGCAGGCTGCAAAGGCTTCTAGGTAAGACAACCTGGATAAAGACAGGGCCAGAACAGGCGGAAGAGCCTTCTCCTACATCGCGGCTAAAACCTGGACTGAGCTCCCAATCGACATCAGACGCGCCCCCTAGCTGAATATCTTCAGGAAGGCACTCAAGACCTGGCTTTTCGATTGATCAGAGCTACCCCCCCCCCCCCATAACTTGAGACCCTCACGGGTGAGTAGCCCGGTAACAATTTTCTGATTCCTTGATTGATTGAGAGATATACAAGTCATTACACTCTTGATTTCACCTGGTGTCTAGTTTTAAATAAATGTGCAGGTTTGCGAGATTTTCTTAGCGGCCAGATGAGCTAGGGCCCATACTCCACAGTTACCCACTTTACAAAAAAGGGTCTGGTTTTAGTAGAAAAATGTGATGTGCCAATGTTGCATTTTGGGCCCTTTCCTGATGCAGGCAGATGACCTACCCACACAAGTGAGGTACCATTGTTATCAGGAGACATGTGGACACCCAAGATAGTCGAGCATTTGTTGTTCCCAACTGGATTTTTTTGTTTTCTGTATTTGTGCCTTCCAAATGTAAGCCAGCATGTAAGCAAGACAACATTTTGTAAAATGCCTTCAGAATCACAGGCAAGTATGGGTCCCCAAAAGTTCAGAGATGTACAAAAGAACACTACTCCTAAACTCAGAATCTGGTGTATATTTCGTATGTATACATTGTTTTCACACTCTATAGCTTACCATAAGATTTGCTTTGCCATCAATCAAAATGAAAAACCATTGCAAGGTGCAGCTTGGTTGTTGGCTCTGGGTACCTTGGGCTCTTGGAAAGCCTACAAACGCTGTATATCCCAGCAACATGAATAGCCTAGCAGGCGTAATGGTATAATGCTTTTGTAAATTGGGTATTGTGACGAGATGTTACAGATGAAAATGTTGTCACAAATTGCTGTTTTTGTACTTATTTTCAATTCTTTTTTATTTTAGCAGTTAGTTTGTTTGGGAAAACCTTGAGGGATCTACAGAAATGACCCCATGCTGAATTCAAAATGTTGTCTACTTTTCATAAATGTATAGCTTTCTGGGATCACCCATAGGTTTCCCAAAGGTTTCCACCACAAACTGAAAGTAGGTTGAATGCACAAAAATAAGGCGCAATGGGCTACTTCTTTGAAAAATGCAAAAACTGTGGTAACAAAAGAGGTTTTTTGATTCAGCTTTCCATGTTCCTGAAATCTGGGATAATGATGTCTTTCGCACAGTAAATCTTTTATTGATACCTATTTCAGTGGAAAAAAATGGACACTTTATTGTGGAGCAATTTTTCCTAATTTCCACAAAAAACTTAAAATGTTGCTATATTTGGCTATTTTCTCAGTCCTCTCAATTGGAATCCTTAAACCTTAGTACCCTTAGTATTCCCATGATGTTGGGGAAAAAAAGCTCAAATTTGGTCTGCATAACTCACATGGAGCAAAAGTTATGAAGGCCTAAACAAATATTCAAAATAGCCAAATAGGGCTCAGCAGTGGGGTGAAAAACCCTCAGCAGTTAAGGGGCAAATTTGGTCTAGAAGAGTTTAATATTTACATTTCTCCATCTCAAGAGATATTGTGTTATGATCTAATCCCATAATTTTCTATTTTGTTTGCCAACCTCCTTTGTGTTTTTGCAAGTTAAAACCAGAGGCTGTAACCACCCTGATAATGAATATGTTGTTAGGGTGTGTGCTAGCCTTCTGCGCTGATGGAGTATCTTATGACCCGCTCATTGAGGTCAGTACGTTCCCGTAAATGAAAGTGCTCTCGGCTATTTGAACCGAAGGAAAATGTTTCAGCAGCTGCGGCCGCTGCAAGTAGGAGCGGTGGGGCAGTGGGGCCACCTGAGGGGGGATTTCGAGAGACGACCATGAGGGAAAATTAAATAAATAATTAATTTTCCCTCGTTGTCGTCTCTAGAAATCCCCCCCAGCCGGCCCACCGCTCTTACCTGCAGCAGCCGCGGCTGTGTTTCAGTCAGCTGCACACGCTGAGCCACTTACCTCATCAGTCGTAACTAAGGAAAGGCATGAACTCCCGGATGGTTCGCTCGCTGTGCACCCACAGGCATGGGTGACCGAGAGAGAGAGTGGGCGAGCCACCAAATGATCTGGGAGTGCTGGAGTGAGCAATGAAATTAGTTGGCATGCAAAGCATGCCGCAAACATCATGTTAGGAAATGATAAGGTGTCTTCAAAATTCAAGAACACGTATTTCTTTAACACATGGATGATTTTACTTAAGTACATTAGATTATGTGAAAACTATTTATTAAAAGTGAGTTTTTAAACGTACTGAGAAACATTCCAGTCCCACTCAGACTCAATTCTATTACTGAACTAAGAGCAAAGTCAGTTATCATGTGTACAATATATGACTAGAGTACTATAATAGCTGAAGGGGCATTATAAGATATTAAATAAAATACGAGAGAGGCTTTTGTACAGCATATGTGAAGGTTCTCTCATATGCGGTATTGAACAAAATGAATGTTCGGTGAATTAGAGTATTTGGCTAGGATCATATAGTTTGGGGAAATTAATTATTTGCCTAGGATCATACAGTTTGGACAGGTGAGGAAGCTGCGATTGATCCCAGGTTTTCCAGTTTTTCACTGTCCAATTTGGCCACTAGGTGGGACCCGCTTTCTGATATCAAAGGTTAATGCCTTGTCCATAATTTTTGGAGGATGAGATTAAAAAGTAGGTGACAGGCAGAATTCATATTTTTTATGAGCAGTTTTACAAAGCCTGGATCTTGCCCAAGGACATGAGACCTCTTCGCAAGAAATGCAGACTGCGAACCACATCACAGCATGATAACTCTGGTGGTTAATGCACTCGATGATGAGATCTGTGCTTTGTCTAGTCACAGTTTTGACTCATGATAAAGTAGCATATAGTTTCAATGATCCAGCGTCAAAGCACAACATGCAACAAGCAGATCACAGATTTGTATTTTACGTTGACAGTTCAGTGCGTTAATATTTTTGTCACAGAGATCTTTTTGTATCTGGAGTTCATGAGTTACAGTTCTTTAAACATAGTATATCGAGCTACGAACTCGCATCACAGTGCTGCATGCAAATTGCAAGGCATAGGTTTAGAATCTAATTAGTTCCTCCCCTTAGTCTTTCAACAGTCTAAGGTTGACAAAAAAAAGGTTCCTTTGGGTAGTACTATAATTTTATAAGTAAAACCCCCCCAATCACTGTTACATTTCAAATCCAGAGTTTATGGGGCTTATTTATCAACACTTTGCCCCTGGTTTGTATCATCACTGTGTCGCTTCGTGGTTCAAAGTGTTGTTGTGGGGTTAACTTTCCAGTGCAAATTTTGAATTGCATTAGTGAGTAGCCTCAAAGTAACAAGAGGTAGCATTGTGCACTACTTTGTGTCCAGGCAGCACACCATGGGTGGTAACTGATATTCCGATGCAACTACCCATGGACTTTGATGCTAATCCCTATATACTAATTTTGGTAGAAAGGGATTTCATCAGAAACACCCCTCCTCTCAGCAGTCATAAAGATGGAAAGAATATTTATTTTCTCTAAACCTTCCCAAATGTGCATGTGTGCTGCACCACACAGTACACAAATAAAGTGTTGCACTTTGTCAAAACATAGAATTGTGGCTGGAAAAAATAATCTTCCAGTATATTTCGTTTTTTCGTTGCATTTTGCGATGCAGCGCGCGCAACAAAATTTGTTTTATTTATTTAAATGTGTACTTACCTCCGTTCATCCATATTCCGGTGTTTACATTTCCCCACCCTGCCCCTCCACGCCCCGCCTCACCGCCCCACGGAACTCCCTCCATGGACCGCTACTGAATGACTGGCTTCCAATGATTTCTTTAACAATCAGTATGATGTATTTTGACACAAGTACCACGTTTAAAGTTTGTCTCTGATGTGTGTCACCTTTGTGCACTTTTAGGGCCAAGTGCATTAAAGTGGGTCAGAAATGGTTTTTAACATTGAAGTACTTCATTTCATCTTCATTATTCAATACCATGGTGCCACTCATTGGCCAAAGGGGAGGGGGGGGGGTGGCATAGTGTGACTAGCTGTTCCCTTCTGGCAGTTCCCGTTGCCTCTCTAAGCTGGTTATTTTCATTCTTTCGCTTAGTTTGCTGTTCCCCCACCCTCTCACAGCTGCCTGCACCCTGTCCCCACTGCTTTCCGTCATGGTATCTAGTGCAATCTGCAAATTGTAAATAGTGAAGAGGACAAAGCAGTGGATGTGGTGATGACAGAGGGAAATAAAGACATAGCAATAAAAAGTGAGGCCGGCGAAGATCTCAGGCCCAGGGCTGAGAGGGCTGAGAGGACCCGATACAGCCAAATTAAATATGTATTGTCTTGCTTTAGACTCCACTACACCCTTGGTGCACCACTGGATGGTAAGAAAGTCAAATATATATATATATATATATATATATATATATATATATATATATATATATATATATAAATATATATTACCTACTGGCGGTCGCCAGTAGGTAGTTATAGTTAGGACCACGTTTCCATAGGAAATCCGCAACATTCTATTTTGAATAACTTTGGCGCCGGTCGACGAATCCTCGCAAATTTTTTAAAATAGGTGGGGCGCTACGCTACGCTCCTTCCCTGAAAGTCTCGGGGGGATTCGTCAAGCGGGGGCTGAGATAAAAGGGGGGTCCCAAAACGCGTTTTTCCCATGCATTTTTCCATAGGACCTTTAGACAGGGCTACAGCCCGAACGGCTGAACAGAATTACTAGAAATTTGGCAGAGAGGTAGTCCTCAGGTCAAGGAAGTGCCTTTTGTAGGTTTGGTGTAAATCTGTTCAGTAGATTCTGAGAAAATAGCCTTTAAATCAATATATATATCTGAGCCAGCTTACGGTGCGCTTACGGTACGCTTACCGTTCGTGTACGGTGGCGTGCGCGAGCGCGATTCTGATTGGCTCTTAGATCTTAGTAAACATTCGAATCGGCCGAAACCAGGAAGCGGCGGCCGCCATTTCGTGTGTTTCACTCAGAAAAAAAAGAGTGATAACAAGAAAAGGGGGCAAGGAGGAGAGTTACAGACCCCCTAACATTTGTAAGGGGGTCAAAGAAGGACAGAAAAGTACAAAGAAAACATTTATTGATTTTAAAAAAAATCGCGGGGTACGCGTACGGTAAGCGTACGGTAAAAAAAAAAAGAAAAAAAGAAATGAGTTGCAGATTTAAGAGTTTAGATATTAGGGGGCTCTAAAAAGAGCCGTTGTGTTTATGAAGTGATTTGATTTTTTAGTGGTACCTACAAGTAAGTACCGATGCAGAGTCTAAGGTTCAAGAGGAAGACTCTGTTCCCTTCATCATTGAAGTGCACACCATCTCCTCTATAAATGTCTTGCATGTCGTAACGCAAGTTGCTGTGGTAAATGGAACCCATACCATAGTCACGGAGGAAAGCAGAAACAGATTTGTTGACGTGCTTTCTTGCTTTGTCAATCTGTGGACAGAAATGATTGGACCAGTTCCATTTTTGCCTTTGGCATATGTTAGAAAACACAGGCAGTTTTAGGGAAAAGTGAAAACATTTGTGCAAAGGTGTCTTTCATAAGCATTTCCAGACCTACCCCAGTCAAAGTGCCTAGGTCATTGCCACCGCAGTGCACTATTATGAGGTCAGGGTGTTGGTTTTGCATGAAGGATTTCACCAATGGCATCAATTGGTGCCACTTTAACCCTCTCTGACCAATCCATTTAATGTCTACATTTGGCAAAGCAAGGTCTCTCACCATACCTGTTTTCTCTGCAAACTTTTCACTCCAGAAGACATAGCTGTGTCCTACAATCCACACTGTGAACATCTTCAAAGGAGATCTGGATGCACTCAGGAGGTGTATTTCAGTAGAATGGTAAAAAGAAATGAAAGACAGTTTGGAAATGGAGGCATACATATTTTTATTTTTTAAAAAAGAACTGATTGGCTGTTTCATACCATTCTACACTAAAAACTAGGCTGTATGTGTAAATTTATAGAAGCATGTTTTGTATTGGTACAGAAAAATGTGTTACCAAAGAACAGTACTATGGATTTGCTGTTAGGTTAGAAAAGTCAAGCACTCTTGCTCTGTGGAATTGAAACATTGTTTGGCGAACTTCTGACCTAACTCCACACAGCAGTGTTCCATGAGCTGTTGCTATGGTAGCAGGCAGAAGTCAAGTTGGGGGAAGGGTACTAGGCAGAAGTCAAGTTGGGGGAAGGGTACTTTTGGAAAAGGGTTGGTTTTCAACCAATAGAAATGTGTGATTACATTTGAAAAAAAAGGGGGAAGCACTGAGATTTGAAATTAACATGTATATGTGTGGAAAAAGAGAGGGAAAGTTTGCCATTATCTGGTTCTGCTGAGAGGAGAGAGGTGTAAAGAACAGAGATCCTGGCTCTGATAATCTGCTGTTTGAGTGCCACATTTCTTTCACAACTAACTAATTTTAAAGGTGAGTTTAGAGTTTGAAAGGGGATGTATATGGTAAATTAAGAAATGAATAATAGAAATGCAATTCTTTTTGTTGAAGTTGTGTTTATTATTTTCTGTTTTGGGAGAAATTTAAATGTGAGGAACATGTAAAATAATATGGACTATGTTTTCACGATAAATTAAGGTGTACTGGTATAAAAAAAGAATAGTTTAAGGGTTTGAGGTTGGACTCAGTAATGCAAATACATTCAGCATCACTAAGGCTGGTTGCCCTTGCTGGAATGTAGGCAGTCACCCAGGTTACACATGGTGGTGGTCTGAAAAAGCAGTTTGGACATGTGCTTTTTTAAAAATCTGAAAAGTGGATTCATAATGTGTCAGTCTGTAAAAGTGATTATCACTTGCCAAAAAAAAGAGCTGTAAGTGTGCTTTCAAATTGGCAAAGAAATTTCGTTTTGTGACTAATGTGAAAACATGACTCTGTGTGCAAAGAGGAATTATAGACAGAGATTTATTGCGTATTGCTCTGGTGATTTCACAGTTGCATTAGATGGAAAGGGGGAGCCATTTTTTGGTGCAGAAGCAGACTCTTAGCACACACCCAGCTGGTTACCATGTGGAATCATGCACAGTATTTACAAGCGAGTGGGGTTTGAGGTTTCAGTCAGTAATGCAAATACATTCAGCATCACTAAGGCTGGTTGCCCTTGCTGGAATGTAAGCAGTTACCCAGGTTACACATGGTGGTGGTCTGAAAAAGCAGTTTGGACATGTGCTTTTTTAAAAATCTGAAAAGTGGATTCATAATGTGTCAGTCTGTAAAAGTGATTATCACTTGCCAAAAAAAAGAGCAGTAAGTGTGCTTTCAAATTGGCAAAGAAATTTCGTTTTGTGACTAATGTGAAAACATGACTCTGTGTACAAAGAGGAATTATAGACAGAGATTTATTGTGTATTGCTCTGGTGATTTCACAGTTGCATTAGATGGAAAGGGGGAGCCATTTTTTGGTGCAGAAGCAGACTCTTAGCACACACCCAGCTGCTTACCATGTGGAATCATGCACAGTATTTACAAGCGAGTGGGGTTTGAGGTTTCAGTCAGTAATGCAAATACATTCAGCATCACTAAGGCTGGTTGCCCTTGCTGGAATGTAGGCAGTTACCCAGGTTACACATGGTGGTGGTCTGAAAAAGCAGTTTGGACATGTGCTTTTTAAAAAATCTGAAAAGTGGATTCATAATGTGTCAGTCTGTAAAAGTGATTATCACTTGCCAAAAAAAAGAGCAGTAAGTGTGCTTTCAAATTGGCAAAGAAATTTCGTTTTGTGACTAATGTGAAAACATGACTCTGTGTGCAAAGAGGAATTATAGACAGAGATTTATTGCGTATTGCTCTGGTGATTTCACAGTTGCATTAGATGGAAAGGGGGAGCCATTTTTTGGTGCAGAAGCAGACTCTTAGCACACACCCAGCTGCTTACCATGTGGAATCATGCACAGTATTTACAAGCGAGTGGGGTTTGAGGTTTCAGTCAGTAATGCAAATACATTCAGCATCACTAAGGCTGGTTGCCCTTGCTGGAATGTAGGCAGTCACCCAGGTTACACATGGTGGTGGTCTGAAAAAGCAGTTTGGACATGTGCTTTTTTAAGAATCTGAAAAGTGGATTCATAATGTGTCAGTCTGTAAAAGTGATTATCACTTGCCAAAAAAAAGAGCAGTAAGTGTGCTTTCAAATTGGCAAAGAAATTTTGTTTTGTGACTAATGTGAAAACATGACTCTGTGTGCAAAGAGGAATTATAGACAGAGATTTATTGCGTATTGCTCTGGTGATTTCACAGTTGCATTAGATGGAAAGGGGGAGCCATTTTTTGGTGCAGAAGAAGACTCTTAGCACACACCCAGCTGCTTACCATGTGGAATCATGCACAGTATTTACAAGCGAGTGGGGTTTGAGGTTTCAGTCAGTAATGCAAATACATTCAGCATCACTAAGGCTGGTTGCCCTTGCTGGAATGTAGGCAGTTACCCAGGTTACACATGGTGGTGGTCTGAAAAAGCAGTTTGGACATGTGCTTTTTAAAAAATCTGAAAAGTGGATTCATAATGTGTCAGTCTGTAAAAGTGATTATCACTTGCCAAAAAAAAGAGCAGTAAGTGTGCTTTCAAATTGGCAAAGAAATTTCGTTTTGTGACTAATGTGAAAACATGACTCTGTGTGCAAAGAGGAATTATAGACAGAGATTTATTGCGTATTGCTCTGGTGATTTCACAGTTGCATTAGATGGAAAGGGGGAGCCATTTTTTGGTGCAGAAGCAGACTCTTAGCACACACCCAGCTGCTTACCATGTGGAATCATGCACAGTATTTACAAGCGAGTGGGGTTTGAGGTTTCAGTCAGTAATGCAAATACATTCAGCATCACTAAGGCTGGTTGCCCTTGCTGGAATGTAGGCAGTCACCCAGGTTACACATGGTGGTGGTCTGAAAAAGCAGTTTGGACATGTGCTTTTTTAAGAATCTGAAAAGTGGATTCATAATGTGTCAGTCTGTAAAAGTGATTATCACTTGCCCAAAAAAAGAGCAGTAAGTGTGCTTTCAAATTGGCAAAGAAATTTCGTTTTGTGACTAATGTGAAAACATGACTCTGTGTGCAAAGAGGAATTATAGACAGAGATTTATTGGGTATTGCTCTGGTGATTTCACAGTTGCATTAGATGGAAAGGGGGAGCCATTTTTTGGTGCAGAAGCAGACTCTAAAAGTGATTATCACTTGCCAAAAAAAAGAGTAGTAAGTGTGCTATCAAATTGGCAAAGAAATTTCGTTTTGTGACTAATGTGAAAACAAATGTAGTAATATATTTAAATAAAATAAAGGAATTTTTTTTTAGTTTTTTTCAGGTATTGCTGAAGAGCAGTGAACAAAATTTAAGATGCCTACAAAATCCAGAGTAAAAAAAGACCACAAAAAAAACCTATATTTGAAGACAACTGGAGGACCTAAGTTAGTAGAAGATGCTCATGTTGGGAAAAAGAAAAAATCTTCTGGTAAGCAGACAAAATTTTTTCTAAAGAACATATTCAAAAAAAAGAAAAATGTACAAAATGTCTGTACTGGAAAGAATGTTTTCAAAAGAAAAGGACAGGAAAAAATTGAGAATTTAGTTAATGCAAATATACCTTCTGCAACTAAAAAGATTTACTTAAACAGAAAAACAGCGTTTAAAGAGATACGTAGAAAAATGTTTCAGAGAAGAGTTATGTCCAATTTGATAAAGGATGTGAAGAAATATAAGCAAAAGGCTAAGTTTTATAAGAGAAAAAAAGAAATTGAAGCCATTGCAGCAAAGGCATTAGAATTAAAAAGGAAACTATTCATTTTAATTTTGAATAGGATGCGTACATTAGACAAAATGGTTAATGTACTGAAATCACATAGCAAAAGGAAAAGAGTAGTGAACAGAACAAACTTTTCTAAAGTGTTTTTAGGAAAATGGATGCATAGTTCAAGTAGTGAACCTTTTTTTAATGAAGAGAGTTATTTTCAAAGTAATAGTTTGCTGCATGCAGTTGACACCAGAGGTCGTGCTTATGAAGTGAAAAATGGTTGCATAATGGAGAAGGAGATAATGGTTCCAAGAGATGAGGTACAAGTGATGGCGGATGAGGCTATGGGGAGACGTCCTAAAGCCCCAGTGTACACTTGGAATTGTAGTAGTATTTGCACTGTGCGTCAGGAATCTATTGATAAATTTCGTGAGTTTCTAAGAGAATATAGTAAAAAAAGTGTAAAACAGAAGATTAAGGTGCTTCAAAGTCTGGATCCATGCAGAGTGAGAGAGAATACTGGTTTGCAGGGTCATTCTCTGGCTTGTCTATCTAGAAAAGTGTGTAATAGTGTTTTCCATCATTTTAGGATGCTGGCTGTTCATCATACTGAAATGAGAAAGTTTGTGAGACGGTTGTATTTTGCTAAAAGTCCAGCAATAAAGTTAGATGAATTGAATAGGGCTCTGTTCCGTGGAACGGTATCAGATGTAGAGAAGGTTGTTGATGAAATTCAGTTTTGTTACTTTGGTCCTGAACAAAACAGTGCAGAGAAGGACACAGTAAATGAGGAAGAAGTGGAAGAGAATGTAGAACCCTCTGTAAGTAAGACATTTAATGATCACATAACAAAATTTGCAATAATCTCTAATGAAAGACCAAATATTACTTGTATTTGTTGCCGCAGAACTCATTATAGAAAACAAACTAGGAATGTTGATCTCTACAGAAAGAGTGAAAATGAAGATAATTATAAGTGGAAGGATTTTGCCACATATATATTTCTTGAAAATTGTTTTGAATTGGGTGAAGATCAGCGTATTTGTAAATACTGTTACAACAAGTTAGAGGAAAATAGAATGCCGACCAGAGCTGTACATAATAATTTAGAATTGGATGCTATTCCTGCTGAACTTTCTGAATTAAATACATATGAGTCTATACTCATTCAATGTGTTCATCCTTTCCAGACCATAGTACGTATGGAGCCTAAAACTGGTAAATTACCTCCTTCAGATTTACTGAGAGGTTTAAAAGGTAGAGTGGTGTATTTGCCCTTGGATTTGAAAAAAAATATGGAAACTATTGATGCGGATACTTTGGAAACTGAACCATTAATTATTCTGGTTAATGGTGTACCTACAAAGAATAAGAAGATTTGGCAGGAGCTGGTAGATGTACGGAAAGTACAAAGACCAAATTTGTATTTGAAAAGGAATAACAAATGGCATGAATCAATTTATATAGAAGAAGAAGAAGAAGAAGATTTACAAGAAGACACAGAAACACCAACTGGACAAATTGAAAAAGTGGACAAGTCAAAGGAAGAAGAAATTTATGAACATTTTAGCATACATCCTCTTCATTCAAAAGAAGTTATGGGAGACAATATTGATCTATTTCAGATGAAGAAAGCAAAAGGAACTCCCGTGAGTGTATGGGAGGAGAGCTTGGAAGCTCGATGTTTTCCCCAGCTGTTTCCTAAAGGAAATGGAGGACGATACGATGAACGTCCAGAACAGATTCCAGCTTCTGAGTATCGGACTACAAGACTATATGCAGAAGATCCAAGATTTCGACAAAGTATTCCTTATTTGTTCCATCTTTTATTTGAAAGCGACTTGTCTGCATTGTCTTATGCAGTAAATCACATTTTAAAAAGTGGAGTACATTTACAAAATGTGTCTGCTAAGGATTTTATGGAGAAAGTGCAGCACCGAGATGATCATTTGGAAACACAACTGATCAATCTGATGGCTTGTCAGCGTGGGACAAATGAATATTGGTACCGACGCCATGGTGAATTAAAATGCATGTTACGGAATTTAGGAACACCAACATTGTTCCTTACCCTAAGCTGTGCCGAGTACGCTTGGGATGATTTACTGGATTTTCTACGAGAGGCAAATTCAAACATTAAAAACATCGAATACAAGACAGCAGGAGAACTGTGCTCATTGGATCCGGTTAATGTTTGCAGATATTTCAATCATAGATTTGAGGCTATGATGTCTTTCATCTGCAATAAAAAAAATCCACCTCTAGGAGAAGTAGTGGATTTCTTTTGGAGAAAAGAGTACCAGGCAAGAGGTGCTCCTCATATTCATATGCTGTTGTGGATCAAGGATTCCCCAAAGTTTGGAACAGATACTGATGAAGCAGTGTTATCTTACATTGAAGAATATGCAACATGTGCTATACCAAAAAGCACAGAAGAGAAAAAGTTAAAGGAGCAAGTTTTACGTTTCCAAAGTCATCGGTGTGGAAAATACTGTCGACGGAAATACAAGAGCAAAGATAAATACTACACTAAATGTCGATTTGGATTTCCTAGACCTGTTCTTTCAAATGGAAGAGTTAACAGTTTTATGTCATCTGTGAGACATACTATCACAAGAAAATCACCTAAGAATACCTACAACCTTAAAAGAAAAGAAGAATCAAAAAATATAAATGACTACAACCCAGTGATTTTATCCATGTGGAACGCTAACATGGATATACAGTATGTAGCTGACAATTCCATTGCTGTTGCTCGATATGTAACGTCTTACATTACGAAATCAGAAAAAACAGAATTGAAGGAAATGTGGGAAGAGATTTCTCACGAGAAGACTGTCAGTAAGAAGCTGTACAGTTTCAGTTTGAAGATCTTATCGCATCGAGAAATTGGATCCTATGAATGTTCAGATAGGTTATCTTCTGCAAGTCTCTACTCGAAATCAAGAAGAATAATTTGGGCAAGTTTAGGCCTTGCAGCAATGAGAAATCGGGTACTGAAATCTGTTGGAGAAATTGAATATTTGGCCGAGAATGACCCAGAAAGTACAGATATTTTCAAATCAAACATGTTGGACACATATTATCCCAAGAGAAGTCATCATCTGGAGAACATGTGTCTCTATGAAGTGCTGCAGAACTACATTTATTCACGGAAAGCAACAGAAGACATCAACAATGGAAAATATAAAGTTATTGGTGAGGAAGGATGTTTGGTGAAGCAAACAAAAGGAAAATTGATAAATCACAGGAAGCTGAGTTGCGACACTACTGACAAAAAGGAATTTTACTACTTGGCTCTTTTACAGCTGTTTAAACCATGGCGTACAGAGGATGAACTACTGGGAGAATTTCAAAGCTATGAAGATTCTTTTAATGCTTGCAAAGACAGCATACAATGCAGTACATTCTCAAGTTATCTGCAAATGTTAAATGAAGAAATTGAACAGGAAACTACAATTGCAGCAGAAATAGCTAGAGACAGTTCTCAGGACAGCCAAAGTTCAGGAACACTCAGTCAAGATCCCCTAGGACAACCAATCGTTGAAAATGAAGCATCAATAGCCATGAATGAAGTGGAAACGGCTATGAATCAAGCTCAAGAAGAATTTATAGACTTACAAAATTTGGAAAGACAACTGAACGAAGAGCAGCAACAAATTTATGAAGAGATCAGAAACAAAATTGATCACGGATTTCTACATGAAAAAAAAGAGTGCTCATGCACATCATTTCATCCAATCAGGATGTATGTAAGCGGACAAGCTGGAACTGGAAAAAGTTTCCTTATAAAAGTCATCAGAAGCTACCTACAACAAAAAACGGATTCTACTTTGTCTTGTGTGGTTACTGCTCCAACTGGGTTAGCAGCATATAACATAAAAGGAATCACTTTACATCGTTTGCTAATGTTACCAGTGGAGCATGAGAACAAAATACAATACAACAAGCTAACTGGAGAAGAATGCTTGGACGTTTCAAGAGTATTGAAGAAGATGCAAGTTCTCATTATTGATGAGGTGAGCATGGTATCAAACTTAATGCTTGCCTTTGTGCATTTAAGAATGCAGCAAATTCTGAAGACAGACTATGACGTGTTATTTGGAGGAAAACACGTCATAGTTTTTGGAGATCTTTTGCAACTTACTCCAGTTAAAGGACAACCAGTGTTTAATACTGTGACACATGAAGACACGAAGAAGTCATTGGGAAGCATCGGTAATACAAATATTTGGTCCTTCTTTGAGTACAAGGAACTTACTACTAATATGAGGCAAGCAAACGATGAAGAATATGGAAGTATTCTGAAAGATATCAGAATTGGACTACTCACTGAAGCTGGCAAAAAAGCATTACAGAGTCGGCTGCT
The DNA here is from genome assembly GCF_964204655.1 of Triturus cristatus. Taxonomy (NCBI): domain Eukaryota; kingdom Metazoa; phylum Chordata; class Amphibia; order Caudata; family Salamandridae; genus Triturus; species Triturus cristatus. Next base: position 149,975,828 of record NC_140584.1, read on the forward strand.
ACATAATTTATTTCCAAAGGAAGAAATAGTTGCAGAGAAGATATACAAGAACATTGCAGAAAACAAAAGTGTCATCTGCTTAATGCCAACTCTACGTGAATGCTCAATATTCAATGAGGAGCTTTTGAAATTGGAAAAGGAAGATATCAGGAAATTGGAAGCAGTGGACAAAATTGAGGATGGAAGAATTACTGTCACATTAACAGGCACACTGAAAAATAAATTGGATTCACTAGAGAAGAACATTTCCAAAACAGCTGGATTAGAAAAAAATCTATATGTTTGCATGAACTGTAGAGTATTTTTAAGGAGAAATTTGGATGTTGAAAAAGGTTTAGTTAATGGAGCTATGGGAAGAGTTGTGGGTTTTATTAATTATCAGAAAAAAGATGGAATTGAATGTTTAAAAATAAATTTTGATCAGATAGAAGAAGTTAAAGACATTTGTCGTTGTTCAGTTCGTTTCATGCTTGTGAAAGACTTATTTGTACGTAGGAAGCAGTTTCCGTTTTCGCTAGCATATGCTGTAACTATTCACAAGTCTCAAGGATTGACTGTAGATTGTGCATTTGTGAACATTGGTTCAACTGTGTTCAAAGAAGGTATGGCATATGTTGCTTTGTCACGAGTGAAAACATTATCAGGTTTATTCATGATAGACTTTGATGATTCAAAAGTTAGTGCTGATACAAATTGTGTAAAGGAGTATAATAGATTAAGAAGAAGCTATGCTGCTCATTTAGGTCAGTATCCTGTGTTGGAGAAACGTGTAGTTTCTCGTAAAAGGAGAAATGAGAATATCTGTAATGAAGATGTAGAGAGGAGGAAAAAAAAGAGGAGTGATGTAATTGCAAGCAAAAAGAATAAGGAAAATGAAGAACAGGTTGTAGGATGTCATTTTGAAAATAGCTCTGGTGTCAACTGCTACGCTAATGTAGTGCTGAATGTTGCATTTTATCTGGAAAGTTTGTAAGAGCAGATAATAGTAAATCAGGGAAAAAGATTCTGTTCTGTGCTGAGTCTCCTTTTTGAAAAGCTGAGTATTGATAAAACTAAAATAGAAAGTGCTACTGAAATTAGAAAACTTTTAGATGTATGTTCAGGACGAACACAGTTTTCTCAAAATGAACAGCAAGACGCACAGGAATTCTTGATGTATTTTCTTCAGGTACTGGAAGAAGAAGGGGTTGCCATTGAAAAGTTATTTGGTCTCTCTTATAAATGGGAACATAGTTGTGAAAACTGTTATAATATATGTGGCTCTAATGTTGATAATGAAAGGTTTATTAATTTAACATTGCCAGAGAGTAAAACAGTCACTTTTGCTAAATTAGTTAAAGATGCTAATCATAGCATGCAATGCGGTGAGTGTAAATCTGACATGTTTTCAACGTTAATTTTAAAGGAATACGGACAGTATGTAATTTTAATGATGCAACGATGTAGAGCTGATGGTTCAAAATTGGATACTTTAATAAAGAAGTTTACAGGACAGCAATTATCAATTTCAGGAAAAACTTTTGTAACAGTTGCAATAATTTTCCATGATGGACCTACTGTAACTTCTGGTCATTACACAGTTTATCTTAAATGTGAAAAAGGCTGGACACTGTGTAATGATTCCCAATTGATTTTTAAGCAACGTTTGCCTTTTGATTTAGCAAATTCCTATCTAATCTTCCTGAAACCTAAATTTTAGAGAGATTTGGCAACATCTGGACAAAACAATTTTACCATTTTATTGGATTACCATTTGGAATTTTAAAAAAAAAAGATTTAACAAATTATCATTTGGCCTAATGGAAAGGTAACCAATTGTAATGTGGAATTTTTCCATTTTTAAAGGAAACTTTGGAAAACCAAAAATTTACAAAAAATCGGTAACATCTGCACAATTTAAATTTTGGAATGTTATTGGATTGCCATTGGAAATTTTTTCAAAAAAGATTTTTAAAATTACTATTTGGCCATGCGGAAAGGTAAACAATTCTATTGTGGACATATTTACAAGGGCTCACCTGACCTGCAGAAGAAGGACTCGGCCCTGCAGATGATGGTCCAGGCTGAGCTGCTGTGGATGTGCTTGGTTGATTTACTGAAGGGTTACCTCCAGTAAGTCGAGCATGTGTCCTTCTGTGTACATCCTTAAGGTGTCTCATCATGGTGTGATTCCCAAAGGAATACTTCCTGTCAGGATTCCCTCTTGAAAGTACACGCTTACACAGCTTACAAGTCACTAAGGGTGCATTTACCTTTTGCTGGCCTTCTGGAAAAGAAAAATACTCCCATACGTAAGAGGTCTTTTGTTTCCTCGCTCTCTGCCTCAAGGTAGTGCTGCTAGCCTCACTCTCAGAAGAGCTCTGCTGTTCTGCCATCGTATCACAAAGACAACCCAGCTCCTTCTCCTAAGGGATCACAAGCAGAAATGAGGGGAATGGGTGTGGTGTAGGAGAGTTCTAGAACTGAAAGTAGTTTCAACCAATCAAAAGTTGTGTTTCATGATCACATGACCTACCGTACGCTTACGTTACGCTTACGGTACGCTTACGGCAAAAGTACGCATGAGCGTAAAAAAGACACACGCACGAGCCCATGCGCACAACAGGCACGCCCCTTCACTTCCGCGTAACGTGCGCGGGCAGCGTACGCGTTACGCGCTATGCGCGCGTGACGTGCGTCTACGCAAATTGCATAAATGAACGCAAACAGCATAGAAAACTAACGTAATTACGGCACGACGTGCGCTTACCGTACGCGCACGGTAAAAAAAAAAAAATGTATTGCTAATAAATTTTACCTGTTTATTTTAAAAAAATTGTAAAATAAAAACATATTGTAGAATTTTTAAAATTTAACCATAGTCTTTAAAAAAGGATAGAAAATTAAAATAAAAATATGTAAAAAAAAAGAAAGAAAAAAAAAAAATTAGCATTTAAAAAACCTTGCAAATTCACTGGAAAAACCATGGGTTTCACACACGTTATAGTTAGGAATTAGCATTTAAAAAACCTTGCAAATTCACTGAAAAAACCATGGGTTTCACACACGTTATAGTTAGGAATTAGCATTTAAAAAACCTTAGAAATTCAATGAAAAAACCAAAGGTTTCACACATGTTATAGTTAGCTGGACATTTCACTCATAAAAAACCATTGAAATTCCCCCGTTATAGTTAGTTCAGCTAACTATAACTCACGCGCCCGCAATGCACTACTGATGACGTCACATATTACATCACTCATGACATGGTCAGTGACATCACTCATGACATCACTGATGACATCTCAAATGACATCACTGATGACATTATCCTTGTGACAGAGTGGTAGACCTCCTCTCACCCTAATATAACCTTTGATACACACATTTAAAAATAGAGACTGAAATGTTCAAAATAATGGACATACCAATATCAGTTACAACAACCTATTCAGTAATTCTAAGATCCACATACACATCCACTCATCCACCAACAATCCTATACAGTCACTCATACATGTATTCACACATCATATGTACTCATACACCTAAACATCCTGTAACACAATGCCACTCATTCATAGAGTTACTCACACATAGTCACTCATGCTAATAAAGAATCAAACATCCATTTACCTGCATATACAGTTATACACACACCACCACACTTACTTTTACAGAAACTTACACATACATAGTCTTTTAAACAATCACTTATAGAAATACATACTTATTCATACAGGAAGTCTACCAATCTCTTACTCTCACATATACTCACTTATAAACACCAATACTCACATATACTAGATTAAAACATATGTAGTTACTCATAAAGACACTATTGAGACAGTCATTCACTCACTAACACACCCATACACACACTCATCCACCCATACGGTCCTGCACACATTCTGTCTTCAACACATACAAACAGTGAGTCACTCATTCATGCACCTATGCACTACGTAATACCCCCCACCGAACCATGAAGACACTCAGACACTCATACTGATACTCAAAAAAACAACTAATAACCTATATAGACACTCATGTAGCTACTCACCAACCCATGCAGCCACTTATATACAAAGTGAGAGACTGATACAGGTATTTACACATTTAAACATTACTCACTTAGCCATGTATTCATAAAGATACACTTAATAAGTCAGTAATACAATCAATTTTTCAAAAACAAATCATCAATTTAGACACTTATATACTCATTTATTCTTCCATCGACCTTGAGATATACATATATAAAACATATTTAATTTTCAGAAAAACACACATTCACTGGATGATGTCATCAGTGATGTCATTTGAGATGTCATCAGTGATGTCATGAGTGATGTCACTGACCATGTCATGAGTGATGTAATATGTGACGTCATCAGTAGTGCATTGCGGGCGCGTGAGTTATAGTTAGCTGAACTAACTATAACGGGGGAATTTCAATGGTTTTTTACGAGTGAAATGTCCAGCTAACTATAGCATGTGTGAAACGTTTGGTTTCTTCATTGAATTTCTAAGGTTTTTTAAATGCTAATTCCTAACTATAACGTGTGTGAAACCCATGGTTTTTTCAGTGAATATATATATATATATATATATATATATATATATATATATATATATATATATATATATATATATATATTCACTTAAAAAACCATAGGTTTCACACATGTTATAGTTAGCTGGACATTTCACTCGTAAAAAACCAATGAAATTCCCCCGTTATAGTTACTGCAGGCAACTATAACTCACGCGACCGCAATCCTCTGCTGATGACGTAAGATATTACATCACTGTATTTAGACACTTATTTACCCATGTCTTCTTCCATTAATCTTTAGCTATACATATATTACAAATATTTTTTTTTCAGAAAGACACATATGTCATCAGTGATGTAATATCTGACGTCATCAGCAGAGGATTGCGGAACCAGGCAGATCCCAAAGCAGGTCATCAAAATATTTGCCCATATATTTTGCAACAACCATCCCGTAAAAACTTGGCAAAGACTTTTTATAACTCAAAAACATTTATTTGTTTAACGTATGAAAGCCTTTCATTTTATTTTATTAGATAATATCACTGCATTGAGTGCCTTCTTTTAGAAGTGATGATATCCAAACATGAACTTGAAAACATTCAATGCCCTCTCCCCACCCCAATGAAGATTCCAAGGGCCATATTATCAAGAACGGCAATAACATTATTGCTGCTTTAGCGGCAGGAAACTGCAGCTAAAGCGGCAATATGGGGCTTCATAATATGCCCTAGAGAATTCCAATAGAAGCTCAGATTCTGGTGTGAAGGACATAAAACCTGGGCTTCTATTGGAATTATGATCACAAGGAAACTCCACAGTGCGTGGAGAAGGGAACAAGAGGCGTGGGGTTCTAGGAGCTAGCAGCCTCCACTACTAAATGTTTACCACAAAAAGAGCTGCTCCTAGTGTGATGACCCTAATACAGTTACAAAAACATTGTGAGTGAAGGCATCTTACAAAAAGTGACGGACTGATCTCACACACCACCTGGTGTCATGCTTCATCATCAGCCAGTCCTCGCCCTCTAAAACCTTCGTTTGATAGAGGGCGGCCATACACCTGACGTTTAGAAGTGCATCCCTGTCGTCAGGTGTATGCCCACCCTCTACCAAACGAAGGTTTTAGAGGGTGAGGACTCTGCTCCAGCACAACTGTCCTTTCATAAACATACATTTTAAATTACCTCATGATATAGCATGCAACCCTTTCAGGAACTGGCATATATACTATGCTCCTAATTCAATGGACAGTTGAATAAAGCAACATGGGCCACAATTTTCACACTGAAATGATGAGTGCATCTTTAAAGAAGCAAGTTTGCTGTTCATTATTTGGCAAAAACGGGTTGTCTGCTCTGCTGCAAAATATTCCTGTTTCTGACACAACAGTTTGTATTGGCATTTTCGTTATCCAATCAATGTGTTCTGTGTCCAACTCTCAGAAGCAAACACAGAACAAAGTCACATAGAAGAGACAAAATCAAATGTGCATTTCTATAGCACATACTGCAGACCAACTCATTTCCAAGCATTTATAAATGTTCGAAGGCAAGCCCACGGAGCCATTTGAAAGCAACCTGTTTTTCTCAAGATGAAGTGACAAACCTTGTTGTTAACCTGTATCTCCACCCAAATAAAACAGCAAAATATTCACCAGAGTTAACCCAAAGTATTTAGGGCCTCATTTATGAGGCCCTACCGGCACTAATGTTTCACCGGAAAGTCACTTTTTTGACGTTATGGTGACGCAATGTGCCTTTGGCATATTTATAAGGCCACGTTAAGCCACACTACGTGGCTTTTCATGGCCTTATAAATATGTGCCCCTTTCATGCAGAAAACTGCATGAAAGGGGCATTCCATAGGTGTTGCTGGGGGTGTTCCCAGCATAATCCATGGCTTTTTGACACTGCCCTAAATTTATGAGAAATCTTAAATCTGAGGCAGCACTAAAAACTTATGCCGCCCCAGGGGAGGCATACGGGAGGCACAACGAGGAAAAATATCTTAATTTCTCCTCATTTTTCCTCTTTCTATCTGTGCTGCATTCTGCAGCACACATAGAAAGAGAAAAAAGCCTCTTGTGATTGTTTTTGTGCAGGAAGGTTTTCCTTCCTGCACAAATAAAATCATCCCCGCAATGCAAGCACCCTTTCACCATGGTGCAAATGTGCTTTAGTTGGCGCGTGGCAGCCCATGTTATGCCAGCACAGCGGAAAAGGACAAGAATGTGTGGTATCTAATAGATACAGCACATTCCTACCCTTTGTGTAGGCTGTAGGGCAGCGCAGCAAAAAGCCCTGCTGCACTGCCCTAAGGCAAAAACCCATACATGAGGTCCTAACTATTTAATTTATCAGTTATAACTCTTGAATAATAATTTGCATGGTGAAAACCAGGAAGGTTAACTTTATTCTGGCCTGCAAAATGCCCAGTAGTGTTTATGGAGATCACATTAAATCTTAATCTTGCCTTGCATAATGCACTGGTATACTATAGCCTTATAGCCCGCTGTAGCGGGCTATACCATCTATTAAAGGCCCGCTCCAGCGTTAAACAAGGGAGCAGGGATTTAATGGCTGGTATAGCCCTGCTACGAAGGGCTATAGGACCATTAGAACATTCTGCCACAAGAGAGCAGAATGTTTCAACAAATAAAGCAAAGGCCAAACAGAGCTAGAGGGGATTAAAATACCCTTGTGCTCCGCAAGGCCTTTGTCCACAGCAACAGATGTGAACCACAACATTAGAATGTTGGAGCACCAGGCTTCTACCTGCCATTAGAAGCCCGGAGCAGTCCATTGGTTTCAATGGAGCTTCCAACACTCCAATGTTTTCATATCATATATTTCAGAGTGCAGGACTTGCTGAGCCCAGCACCACAAACCTGCCACAACAAACCCCAATAGTACATTTTATATTCCAAACTTCCTTAAAGCAAGGTAACTCCATGTAATTTTCCAATAAATATAATTCAGAATCAAAATTCGAAGATGTTGTACTCCAATTGTATTTGTCCATTCAATTTGTTAAACTTTAATTAATCATAAACACCAGACAACCAACGTGTTTCGAGGTAAAAAATCTTTTTTTCCAAGGCTCTGATAAATATATACACATAATCAGTATACGTATATATTCAGATTAAAAAGTCCAGTAAAAAATCATGCATTGTAAAAGAATGAAATTCCTCATTCCTTCTTACACTGCATATAAAGTATTACCCACCATGTCATTTTGAGACTGAATAAAGATGGTAGGACGACACGTGATCTTTTCATCAGTGCATCACAGGGAACATTTTCTATTTCTACATGTGTTTTCTTAAACACTTTTCTTAAACAGCAAACTTTTTTTAAACCCACATTTGATTTTTTTGGAGGTACAAAATTTCCAGTTACATTTTCCAAAGTTATCTTTGTGGACAAATTCATTCATTTTTAAATATAGCACTTATTTAATGGTCCCATCAATTCTTCATTAATTTTTCAGGCGAATCATGAATAATATTACAGTGTCCCGCAATTAATTTCACATATATATATCACGAAATATACATTTTGGAGTTACTGTCACATTGTAGACTCATCTCCCTTAATTGGGAAATGGACGGAACAATGCAGGCAGAGCCATGCGTGTCCCAATAACGCAAGAGCCACCATGCTTGCCTTAACTAAGTATATGCCTTAACCACGCATATGCGTGGTTAAGGTAGTGTGCAGTACAGCTGCTGGAATGGGTGGAATCAGGAAGGACTGGGAGAGGACTCAGGCTTCAGGGTTGTTCTTAGGGCTTGGGGTGGGGTCAGATAAGTTTTTCGGGCTCATGGAAGTGGTTGGTTTTCAGGAAGGAGGAGGTAGTTTTAGGTCTCTGGGCAGGGGCTTGGGGGGCCGTTTTAGGGCCCAGGGTAGGGGGCGGGGTTTGGTGTACATTTTAGGGCTGATAGCAGGGACGTTTGCAGTGCTGGGGAAGGGGTTGGCTTTAGGTCTCAGAATATTGGCTAGGGGGCTGTTTTAGGCCTCATACAGGGGGCAGGGATTGGGTACTTACACTTACCTAAAAATTCTTAACCACACATAGGTCTTTGCCATACATGCCTTAACAATGCATAATTCATTGTAAAGGCATGTGTGATATAGGCATATGCGTGGTTCCCTCACACAACCCCCTTAATTAATACCTTCACAATTTAATTGATCCCAGCCACAAATTCCTTATTTAAGTAATGAGTGTTTGCTGACTACCTACTGGTAGGACAAACCAATCCCGATGCTGATTATAATCTGTCTTCGAGTCTCTTTCTCAAATAAGACCGAAGTATTCATAAATCACCATAATTATACAGCCAATAGATCTATCACCCCATTACTGTGGTTCATATCATTTGCCCCCTACTTTATTATTTCCCATAATTTCTAAAACTGCATTCTGTCCACATTCTGCTACTACAAATGTTCTTTGTGAATAGTACTTTGCTTTTTATTTTTATGTCACTTGTGTAACACTCTGTCTCTAACCAGACCCAAATATAGAATCCTCATGCTCACCATGTCCAGACCCAACTCATTCTCTGATACATGTAAAATAACTTCATACCTCACTCACTCACAAATATATATTCATCAATACATTAAGCCCGTCAGATTAATTCCTCATTGCAATGATCAAAACTTTCCCTCGTGTGGTATCAAGAAAACGTATAAAGCGCAAAACCTTTCCGTAAGAAATACCCTATATTATCTTGAGTTTCATGTTATTTGTGCCCAATAATAGTTCTCCTGTGTGTACTCTCCAGGAGTACTTAGCATGTTATGGGCTCCCAGTAATGGCAGTGGTCCCGATTCACAAATGTAATCTGAGACAAAATCCTAACTTTTAGTCTTTCGGTAGTCACAAAAGGCATTTAGGAGTAGTAAAATTAGGATTTTGTCTTAAACTTGTCTTAAGTTTTGGTCTTAAGACAAAATCCTAACTTAAGCTAAACCTAAGTTAAACTTAAGATAGGATTTTCTCTTAAAACCAAAACTTAAGACAAATTTAAGACAAAATCCTATCTTTATTACTCCTAAATGCCTTTTGTGAATACCGAAAGTCGTAAAGTTAGGATTTTGTCTCAGATTACTTTGGTGAATCGGGCCCTTTGTGCATATCGGCCACCATTTTACATACACTATATAATTCTAATCTCAAGCCAATCTCAAAACCATGTGGTGTGACTCAGACCCCAACATTATCTGTTCACAATATGGTGAAGAATTACATTATTACTGCTCCATCTAACTTGCTTATCTCCTTAATCAAAAATGTGCATTTGTGCCAAGAATAAATATTATTATCCTGAATGGGAAGATCAGCAATCTTTTAAGTATTTTCTTAATTTAAATATATAAAAATCGACTTTATACTGTAACTAAATTATAATAAAAGACTCAAATCAAGGTCCTCTAACAATCAGGGGCTTTAAAGTGCACTTCTCAGCCGTGAGGGTCTCAAGGCGCTTAGGGGGTCGGGTGCAGCTCTGAATTAGCCAAAAAGCCAGGTTTTGAGGCTCTTCCTGAAGGTGTGCAGAGTAGAGGAGTGTCTGGTGTTGACTGGGCGCTCGTTCCAGGCTTTGGCTGCGATGTAGGAGAAGGCTCTTCCACCTGCTCTGGTTCTGCGGATTCGCAGGGTTTTTATCTTGGGCGAGGTCGGCGGAGTGGAGGTTCCTTTTGGGTACATGGAAAGAGACTATTTCATTGAGGTATTTGGGTCCAGTGTTGTGGAGGTATTTGTAGGCATGGGTGAGTAGCTTGAAGGTTACTCTCTTCTCGACGGGGAGCCAGTGGAGGTCTAGCAGGTGTTGGGTGATGTGCTCATGTCGTGGGATGCCGAGGACGAGTCTGGCTGCGGTGTTCTGGAGGGTCTGGAGTGTGCGTAGCAAGGATTTGTTGCTTCCAGCATGGAGGGCATTTCCACAGTCCAGTCTGCTTGTTATGAGTGCGTGTGTGACTTTTTTCTGGCTTCGGGGATCCACTTGAAGGTCTTGCGGACTGCACCTACTATTCTATTCATCAATCTCTCCTCCATTCTTTATGTACCTAATAGCAAAACTTCTGTTAAGAAAATCAAACAATTGCCTCCTTCCTTGCAAGCTCCCCGTTACACGTTTGCAGCCATTCATTTATCAATTTCATGCATGGACTTTAAATAAATTCCGTCACAATTCAATATAACATTCTCCTTCATCACATTATAATACTTCAATGTAAAACAGATGAAAGCATTCCTCAATGAGACTAAAGCACAAATCAGTATGAACTGTAAAAATTATGTAAATCATTTCCCTCGGGACTAGAACCCCTACCTCCTACATCATCGAATGCACAACTCACATCACTTGCTATTTAAGCAATAACAATCTCTTCCAGAGTCACTTCCAGAGTCACTGAACCATAACCTCTTCATCCATTCAATCCTGTGATCTTAATACAATTTTTATGACTTGAAATCTTAGCAGGATCCAACTCCAAACTCAAAGACCAAAGGCCATTGATAGCTATTTTGGGTTTCTTTACCCAACTACCTTCTCTTCAATGACACAACAGTGCTCATTTTAAACACAGCCAATGTTCCATATCACCACCATGACGATCTTTCCTTAACTAATCGATACCGACAAACCTAACAGATAATATATCTATATTGTTAATATGTACTATTTGTAGGTGTGTGACTATGAGATACCTCTTGTCTCCATTCTTGATCGCTCTCACATATTTACTCTGCTGTTCTTCAATTTCCTTATTGTGGATCCCACATATTGCAGGCCACAGATGCAAATTATCAAAGAATTCTTGGAATTAAAAATTATAAATGAACAAATTGTGTATCTATGATAATTTTTTCCATCAGTAAATTCCCTAGTTTCATCCTTTACATGACAACAATAATTACAATGCCCACATTTGTAACATCCACTTGAAAGGTTATGAAACCAATCCATATTTTTTCCTGATTTGACTCATACTGCTAATTTATTATGGTATCACTTGAAATCAAAATAATTTTCAAGACAAGTCCTCTAGAATATGTTATTATGGGTCTTTCTGTTGGATTTATTATTTTTTTTTAAATGTATATTAATAGTTTTTTATAGCGCAAACATTACCCTTGTGGTTATCAGAGCACTTTACTGAATTACAGTGTGCAGAGCAGTAAGAGCAGTAATATCACATTCACAGAAAATTCAATAATAATCAAATAACATAGTTCAGTCATTAATAACAACATATTGTCATAGTTCAGGCCAATGCAAATACTGACTGTGTTGAGAAGCATCGGGTAAAGTTTGTACTGCACAGAAGAGCGCATTAGGTAGCCAGGGACTATTAGTCATGGGAGCGACTGAGGAGATTAGAGTCGTCTGTTGTAGGTAGGAAATTTATTCATAAGGAATTCTTTGGCTTTTTTTGAATGATATGATTGTTGAGGGATTCATTCTGATTTCAGGATGTAAAAAGTTCCAGATTATTGGGGCTATCCTAGAGAAGGCACAGTTGTAGGGTTTTCCTCTTGTGGAATCTCTAAGGTTTCAGAAGAAAGATGTTGGAGCTTCTGGATATTCTGGAACCACCAGAGAGTTTGAGCTTCTGGACGAGATAGATAGTGGTATTATGGTGGAGGCTTTTTGAGTCATGCAAACAATTTTTTGCTGGATTATTGCTTCGTGCGGGAGCCAGATGAGGGATTTGAGATACGGGATGATGTGGTTGTATCTTTTTGAGCCAGTTATGAGCCTAGCAGCAGAGTTGAGGGAGGCCCTTAGGGGAGCAAGTTTGGATCTGGGCAGTCCAGATTTGGTTGTATTACAATAATACTCATTTTGTGATTTCCTGTTTTGTTGTAGGCACTGATGTGTTTCTGCATGTTGAGATTCTTGTCAAGAGTAACAACCAGTGATTTTGCAGAGTCAATGATTTGTGGAATGCAGTTGAGGGCTGTAAGCTGTTTCAACCATCCTTTGAGGACCAGTGCCTGGTTGGGTGGGGCGATTAGAAGGAGCTCAGTTTTTTGTGTATTTAGTTTGAGGTGAATAGTTGCTAGCCAGTTTTGAGTTTCCATTAGTGTTGAGCGAGTTGATGTCTTCTGTGGAGGAGACTTTTAGGTTTAGCTGGGTATCGTCAGCGTACATGTGGTAGTGAATGTTGGATGAGCTCAGATTTTCTGTTAGGTGCTCCATGAATAGGTTGAAGAGGGTGAACAAAAGAGGCGATCCCTGTGGGACTCTAAGTATGATCTGCATAGAATGAGATATCGATTATGTTTGACTCTTTGAGATCTGTTTAGGAAGTAGGAGTAGAACATATTTCATATTGTTTGTTTCTGTTTATACAGATTTATATTTCCTTCCTGAAAAATATTTTAATATGTCCTGTATGGAAACAGGATAATGTGGTGAAGAAGGATATCACATTAAACTGAGACTTTCTTGAGAAGGAATCGTCTCAACGTTGATATATAACAACAGAAAATTAAATGACTTGAGGTGTGAAATGGATAGCTTGTAAAATAAAGGATTATGGTTCTAGCCTTTTGCTAGGATTGTAGACATAGGTTAAAGCCTATTTCTATATATTAAAATTTATAAATAGTTTAAAACACTACTGATCTTCCCTTTCAGGATAATATTATGTATTCTTGGTATGATTGATCATTTTTAGTTACAGTGAAGAACCAGGTACATTGGCTGGAACAGTAATTGTGTAGTTCTTTTCCTTATGGTGAAAAGGTAACTTTTGTTTCCAGGTCACATCGCATGGTTTTGAATTTGGTGTGGAATTTGAAATTGTATACACAATTATGTAAAATGGTGGCGATGTACAAGGAGCCCTTACTGGGAGTTTTTTTACACGCTTAGGACTTCTGTTGATTAGACACTAGGATGGTGATTCTTGTAGAACTTGGGCATTATTTTTGAAATTATGTTAGATAGTACATGAGGTGGAAAATGAACTAAACCAGATGTAATCAGGAGTTGGATCTACTCCATATTAAGTAATATAGGATTGGTTGAACACTGTTGGTAATTTAGAATACTTGCATATTATTTGAGACAGAGAGTCGGATAAGTCTGATTATGAACCGCATAGCGATCATTCTGTTCAACCAGTATAATATCAGCGAACCATCATTACCTAAGTAGGGAAACGTTTGCTGGGATTAATCAAATTGGAAAGTTAATGATTAAGGGGGATGAGTCTACAATGTGGAATTGTGCAAAATATTACTTTGAGAAATGTGGTGATCTGATACTTTGTACATCAAAAACATCAAAAGTGGGTTCACAAGTGGGTTGCTTTAAATGATTTGTCTATGGATGTAGATAGTCAAAAGAGTAATGGTGCTGACTCAGGCATTATATTACATTCCAATAACAGTTTTTCGGACATAATCAACCACATTGGTGGTACAGAGAAGGCAAGGATGATTAACTGGGAATTTGTAGAATGAGATAAACATTATTCTCAATGTAGATGAATCCATCACATTTAGTAAATCCACCACACTACCTATTTATAAAGGAGGATGCATTGACAAACATAATGAGACACTAACCTTTTCCTAGAACCTGTGGAGCAGCTGAGTACAGAAACAGAAAGTAACTTAGGTATTGTTTTGGCATACTAATGGAAATGTGTCTTTACTGGTGAGTAATTAAAATGCATTTTGTGCATCTAGTAACAGAAGACAATTCTAATATGACTTGTAAGCAACTCTTTTTAAACAAAAATATTTATAGCTGAGTATATAGTACTGTGCTAACCAAAGCTTGAGTTTGTCAGGATCATTTATTTAGAGAAGTCGCAGGCCTTGTTCAACTCAAAGATTTTCTTTGAGATAAATTATATACAAAGCACTATGCCTCATTCACAAATGGGATAAAGCTTGAAGAGAATGCTTCCAATGTAGAGTTTATTAAACTCTACAGCATTTGCAGAAAAGATAGGCACATAGAATGATGCTCAAACAGAATGACCTGTCCGGAATGCAGCAACAATGTGACATGACTATTTATGAGGCAGATCAAGTAATCCAGATGCAGATGTTAGTGTTTGAACCAATGGAAGATTCACCTGAGTCATTTGCTAAAACTGTGTATTATGCTGTTGAACAAATGCAGTTACATTGTGTAGATTGTCAACAGTCTTACACCAAAGGCTATGGAGGTATCAACAGAACATAGTTCTTTAGGAGCTTAGCAACTACCCTCCAAAAAAGGATGACAACGGCTAATGAAGTAACTATTTCTAGAAACACTACTACAGACAACAGTAAAATGGAGAACAAAGAGCTGGTATATGCAATGAAATTGATAAAATGTGTGTATTGGCCAGATCCACAAGGCGGAAGCCAACATCATTACATCATCACTGGAACTCTGTGAAAAGGGATCCAACTTCTTTCACAGCAAAATAGAAAAGATCTACAGCAACTTCGAACAGCAATCAGACCCAAAGGATGTCACTTTCAACCAGACCACAACCAACCTAGACAAACACCGCACCGTCTGAAAAACACTCATCGAAGAAAACATCACATCAATCATGAAAATTGTGACCTCAGGGGCTTCAGTGGACCCATGCCCCCACCACATCTACAACATGGTAAGAACACCAATCAGCAGCATTCGCACCCACATCATCAACATTTCCATCCAATCTGCTACCTTCAATGACATGCAACAGTCAACGCACTCCTCAAAACATCATCGGCCTTAACTAAGGGAGGGCGGAATTTTCGAAAGTGCTGTTCGCAAAATATCATGAAATGGCAAAAAATCTCCTCGATCACGCGAAATTTCGCGTGATCGCGGAGATTTTTGTGTGCTGATTAATGCGTCACTGAATTTGACCTTCAACTCGGGCACCTGCTTTATTCATATCTGTAAGACTTACAGATATAAATAAAGCAGGTGCCTGAGTTGAAGGTCAAATACAAGTGCTTTCTGTTGGGGTTTTATTTTTGTGACAGGAGCATCGTGCCAGAATGAATCCTGCCCTGCATATTACCGAAGAAGATGCCACCGTTTTGTGCAATACCTCTACTCAACTGTAGTACTTTCTACTGGCTAATCAGTAAGTGCTACCTCGTTGGGTAAATGTATAGTGCTTTTCCTACAATACAGCTGCGTAAAGGGCCAGAAGAGTTGTCTTCAGCGACCATGTGTGTCTGTTACGAATGTTTTGTGCTGATTAGTACAGTGCGTTACTGAATTTGAGCTTCAACTCGGGCACCTGCTTTAGTTATATCTGCAAGTGCTTCCTGTTGAGGTTTAATTTTTGTGACAGGAACATCGTGCCAGAATGAATCCTGCCCAACATATTTACCCAAGAAGATGCCACCATTTTGTGCAATACCACTACTCAACTGGAGTACTTTCTACTGGCTAATCAGTAAGTGCTACCTCGTTGGGTAAATGTATAGTGCTTTTCCTACACTACAGCTGCGTAAAGGGCCAGAAGAGTTGTCTACAGCAACCATGTGTGTCTGTAACGTTGCCACAGCAGCGCCGACGGGCGCCGAGGTCCCTCGAGTGAGCTGTCCATCATAGTGGGGGAAAGGGCGGGAAGACGATGCACACCGCTGGGGTGGGGGGGGTGGGGACAAACGGGAGGGGCTTCCATGCAGTTCACATGCCTCTTGTTTATAAAGGGCCAGAGATTCGGACCCATCTCTCTGCTCCCATACCCACCCAAAGTGAATGAAAAGGCCATCAACAAACAGGTCACCAACCCCCTTGAATTCCACGACCACATTCAATCATGTTTCAGCAGCAACCACATCACAGAATCATCACTCATCAGAGCCACAGACGAACTCCACACAATCCTGGTATGTGGAGAAACCGCTGCTCTCATCCTACTTGACTTCTCCGTTTTGATAGAGTCTCCCACCACATCCTCATCAGAATGCATGACAAAGGTATTCAACGCCCGCCCTCAACTAGATAAGCTTGTTCCTTACAGGAAGAACACAGTGAGTCAGACTACCACCCTACAAATTGAAACGCAATAATCTGATTTGCGAAGTCCCCTAGGGTTTATTGCTCAGTCCAACCCTGTTTAACATCTACATGACACCACTTGCTAACATCATCAGATCAAATGGAATCTTCATCTTATTTTACACCTATGACACCCAAGAAATCCTTTCTCTGACTGACAAGGCCACCAACACCAGAACCAACTTCTTCAAATCCATCATCAATGTAGCAGACTGGATGAGAGCTAACTGCCTGAAACTCAATTCTTACAAGATGGAAGTGCTGATTTTTCGGAACAAGAACTCTCCATAGGAGACCTCCTGGTGGCCATTAGAGCTCGGACCCACATTTACCAAACACGCCATGAACCTGGGTGACAAGCTCAACTTGACAGTACAGGTCAATTAGGTCAGCTCCTCCTGTTTAGATATTCTCAGTGTGCTCCTCAAGATCTTCAAATAGCTACTCCAGAACACCGGACACACTTCAAACAAGCCCTCGCCACAAGCGGATTAGACTACGGCAACACACTCTATGCTGGGATCTCCAACCATTTCCTCCAATGACTCCAGACCATCCAGAATACCACAGCGAGATTCATCCTTGACCTCCCATGATGCCCCGTAATGTAACATAACTTTACATAAAATAACACAACACAGCACAGCATAACAGAACATAACAGTGACTGAGGCAGGTGTGTGACCCACTAACTGATGTGCAAGCATCCTGTGTTAATCTGACTGACAGACAGCTATTGTATACCTCCGTAATTCCCAATTAAATATGACATGCCCTTCTATCTCAAGGGGAAGCACTGTGTAGCCCAGTAACTGAAGGATATTCAATATTTGGCCTTGTAGCTGCAAGATATTATGTGGTTGTGCAAATGATGCCCAGGGCTTAATGGATGAATAACTGATAGCAGGCATTAGCTGGCCTAGTAACTAATCGTCAGTCATTGTATGGTCCAGTAACTGGTCCAGTAAACCTTTCAGGGCATGTGTCAACCCTTTTCTATAGAGTAATAAACAGGACCTACCAGATATATATCTGGCCAGGTATTCTCCCAAAACAGGCCCAGCACTCACCTCCAAAATGTTGCTTACCCACAGAACCTTACCTTCATTATATTTTTGTTCTCGATGCTTCTGAAATAATATTTCTGTCACACAATATTTTTCTTTCAATATTTTGATCAAACACATCTCCAGACATAGTGGCTGCAGACGCATCCTCATAATATTGTGAAGAGTGTTCAGTCTTGGCTGTCTGTCTGAACAGCAGGAAGTTAGTATTTGTTTTTGTGATCCAAAACGTACCCTGGATATATCTACCCTTCCACGTACCCTTCCCTGTTTACGAACCCACAAGGTGTGATAATATATTGGTCTGTGTACCTTTTCCTGGGAGCACCTCCCTGCAGCTCCTCACTTCTGACCCTATGTTCAGCATTGACATTAAAGCTTAAGAACCTGGGTGGTCTGCAGTATTCATCAATTAACTACTTAGGTGATCCCAAATATATTTAGAGGGGAGGCCTGGGGAATCAGCATGAGATGTTTGTCATGCCTATTATTATTGTTAACCAAGCCCGAAAGTCATTGCTTGACTGTTAGTCTTGAGCCTCTGCCCCAGCATAGCTTCTCCTCCCTCTTAGCTAGTAGTATTGTGTTACATCTTTCTTTTGTGCATATTTGGGGCCCATAATGCACTATCTGATGAATCAAAGTTTGCAACTGAGGCTGGTACACAAATTTATACATTTAAATAATGTGAAGCACCTTAGCACCACAAGGAAGACAGTGAGTGGTTGCGTTTTCAAACCATAAAGATTTATTAAACGTGAAATATATTTATGGAATGCAATATTATCAAGTTATCATCCCTTAATAATCAACGTGTACATGCATTAGTCACTTATGAAGTTCAAATCAATAAAAATTGTATATGAAAGAGGGAAAACTATCATAAAGTCATCTCAAAGGAACAGCTAAGTAAGTCAGTTTTCCCAGAAAGTTACCTAAATCTCCCACTCTGCTCTGCTCTATTAAAAGCTTTGAAATGCTAAGTGAGCTTTCTATACGTTTTCTGAACTATGTCATACTCTGCATTAGCTTAAATCACACCATTCAAATATTTGCTACATATACATATAGCTCCCATGAAACAATCCAGTCAGGTTAGAGGGAAAAGATACACTCTTGGGGGCATATCATCAAGGCGGCACTATAAAATTATCACAGCTTTAGCGTCCATTTTTGGCCAAAAAGCGGCGATAATTTTATCACTTTATCAGCAAGGTCACGCTATTGCGTGAATCCTTGCCTTAGCGCCCTTCCCCTTAATGCCCAGCTTTGTATCTCTAATGAGATGCAAAGTGGGCGTTCCCTCCCAAAAGAACGTGAGAAATGTCGCTAACCGGCATTTCTCCTATTATCTAGCCTCACGCTAACCTGCAGAGCGATAAGAAAAGTAGCGCTAACCGCGGTTATCACTACTTTCCTTACGCCTGCTTTTCATCTGACTTAGCCATGATATCCAATGGAAGGTGGATATGATGGCTGAGCCTGCCCTGCCCTATCAACAAGCTATCACCAAACGTTGTGCGATTATCGCTGGATTTCCAGCAATAATCGCACATTTGGCAGCTTGCGCCTGGAATTTTATCGCTGTTGAGATAAGCGTTGCTGATAGCACGCTATCTCAGCGATAACATTCAGCGTCAGCCGGCGATAATTATCCTCGAAAGCAAGGAAACATCCTGTTTGTTAATTA
The DNA here is from genome assembly GCF_964204655.1 of Triturus cristatus. Classification (NCBI taxonomy): domain Eukaryota; kingdom Metazoa; phylum Chordata; class Amphibia; order Caudata; family Salamandridae; genus Triturus; species Triturus cristatus. The sequence goes on from NC_140584.1 coordinate 149,995,167, forward strand.
GGACTTCAACTTTGCCTTGAAGTAAAAGTTCATGTGTCATGAAGCAGGATGCCAACCAACGTTAGTCATTTTAGACACAGGCCTACATAAACTGTGCTTAACCTAAGTGTTAATAATGCACAGATAATAGCATAGTTTCCATCTTCATGACAATATATTGCAAAAACAATTATATGAAAAACCTTCTCAATTGGCATGACCCAAAAGCATCTTATTGAGGGCAGCAGTTTGTTGATACATCCTAAAAAAGCAATTAAGGAGGAGAGTGGTCGTTGCATCACCACCATCTTGATACACAATCCCAGGGCATGACCAGACAGATATAGGAAGTTGGCCCTGGGCAAGTTCACCTGACACATCTAAAATTTGTAGCAAGTCCCTAATCCACCAAACATGTTATGTAAAATATATAATAGTTTGAAGAACAGATCCTCTTCCCATCACCTCCTGGACACACCTTTGGGTTGGGTTCTGAATCGCGATATCACAGCAAAGAGTCAGTGTACTATCTGGTGGTTTGAAAGGGGTTATAATCAAGTAAGTGAGAGCTTCTAGGGCCTGTGCTTCTTCTTAATGCCATATACTGTGTTCTCTGTGAATGGTGGAGCTTGTAGTATAGGATTGATCTCCCCAACTGTGCATCCTTAAATTGAAATAAAGTCAAGAACTAACTACTTACATCAATATGTTTCATATGCAGTAATCCCAAACTCTTGAGTTGGTGATGTGCTTTAAGCTCACATGTACAGGGGTTGTGCACTTCTGGCAGTTTAGTCTTCAGGATTTTCTGGGCCCTGGCAGGACATATTTTTCATGACCCCTGTTTGAAACAACTTTCAATTTTATTACCCATTTTCTACTAATTGAAGCCGGCATGATGCCAAACAAACGTTCAAATACAGGCTTCACACAAAAACAGCTGAACTATGTCTTTCCTGGGAGACCAAAAATCCATTGGATGCCACTGGGCAAAGAAAACAGACTCAGAGGTAGAGGTGGGCAGAAAAGTGTTAGTGGGTTATCCTTCGTCTTTGTCCTGCCTTTTTGTCCTTGGTTTCCTCCTACAGAGCACAGACAAATTACTGTTAACATTACACTTCTGTGTTTATGTGTTGGTTAGGGGCACTATGTTTTTCTTCCTGCTTGTGTCCCTGTTTGCCCGTCTTAGGTGGTTCAGCTTCGGCGCCTATCACCCCACACTGTTCAAATACCAAGATGAAATGTCAGACGCTTCAGATGCGGTTTTCTAAATCGCCTCTTCAATTTTCTCTGACTTCAAAGTGTCAGGATTTCCCCCAACCCCCTCCTGCTTCAGTGCTTGTTGCTTTAGCAAGCCTCAGTCATCGGACCTTCAGCAGCCTAACCTTACAGCACAATTAAGGGCAAGGCTTGGGCAACTTCCGTACCATTTTCTGTGACTTTTGTTTATTTAATGTGAAATCAAGCGACCCAAAGATGTTGGAGGGCTTTACATGAATGCTAGTTACATTACACAATGTTAGATTAATATTTGGGGGCATTTTTACAGAGCTTGAACTCAACTGACCCAAAGGTATTGGAGCGCTTTACAGAAGCACCAATTACATCACACAAGGTCAGGTTACATTTTTAGTTTCCAGGTGCATGGAGATTGAGGGATGCAGACACCACTCCTGTTTATTCATGAATTCCCCTCGCCTGACAAATGGGAGTGGCATCGGTCCCTCCCACATCACTGCATGCCTGCCCCACTGCCTTTTCCTGTCGTTCTCTCAGAGCTTTAAGTTCATAGCATATTCACGGCAGCTCGTCAGGAACTATAACACATTTTTTATTACCCAATGTGATCTTGAGCACTCCGAAAGTGTTGGAGCGCTTTACATGAGCGCTAGTTACAATATACAAGGTCAGATTAATTTTTGGGGGCATTTTTATAGAGCGCACACTGGACTGGCACAAAGGTATTGGAGCGCTTTACAGAAATGCCAGTTACATTACACAAGGTCAAGTTAATTTTTTTGTTTTTAGGAGAGCGGTGATTAAGGGATGCCTACACCATCCCTGTTTATTTATTATTTCCCCTCTACTGGACAAATGGGAGCATTTTGTTGTTATTGCTTTGTCCAGTACTTCTTTAGCCAGGGGGCTGGGACAGAGGGCGGGCTGTGGGCTTGTGTGAGCAGTGTTTTCAATGGAAAACTCAGGAGAAGGGTGCCTAGTGAATAGTGGCCTGGGGAGGAGGAATGTGATATCTCAGCCATTGGAAGGTACTTCACTGCTTTTTTTCAGAAGCTGTCCATTACTCTAGTGATGTGTCGAAACTCAGAATTTTTAGTGCTGTTGACTTGCATTGAGTCACTTGACTTTCTGTCTGTGCAATAAAAAGCCTTGGAATGCGCCCATGAATGTTTCCTGAGGCAAGCATGTATTCCTGAATCACACTGCATTACCTAGTGTGTAGTAATTGTTAAGCTCTTCAATCCCTTGTAACACAGCATGCAGGATAATTTGCTCCATGGCTAAACACTTACAAGGTCGGAAAGGCGAGATCTACTGGCTATGTCAATGCTTGTTATATGAAAGAGTCAGGGTGTCTCAACAAAAACTAAGTTGTTTTGCTTGCCCAGATAAACGTAATCAATGGCATTGTAGCGACCTAAAATAAATGCTTTATAAGAGGTTTTCGGTGTTCATAAAAAGATACAACAACTTAGGGAGTGCGATCACCTTGATAAGCGGCGTTAGATCTACGACCAACAGCAGTTGCCTGATCCACCAATACAATTTATCCTATGCGGCGTAAATCACTTGCCCATAATTATCTCTGTGTATCGCCTCTAAATCTCGTTGCAACTGTGTACTTAACTATGTCACCGACTCCTCAAATCTGAAGAGCCACTCATGATTGGTTTTGTGGTCCCTGACGTCACAAAAAAAAAGATTTCCCAGTGTTGCAGAAAACATTATTGTGCCTCTGAGTGTTGTGTAGTTCTTTGCCTTCGAAAAATGAAGAATGCATCTGATTGATAGATGCGTTTATTTATGTTCCAGAGGATTGATGATTATATGTGTTGTGGTTAATATTAACGTAGTTGCCAATTTTGTCAGTTATCCATCTCATCAGTTTATGAAACTAGGGGTATCAGCTAGGCCTGGGCCAAAATTCCGTTCCGTTCACGGAAATTGAGATAATTGGCAAAAATGTCAAAATTTCTGCATTCCGCAGCTTAGCGATTTAATTTGTTTCTTGCTCGCGCTGTAAAATAATACCTTCTCGCGTGCGCGCGATCGCCTTACCTGAATCCCCGCGTTCGCCGACAAGTTTTCCCGATCCAGTCGCGTTCTCCACGAGATGTTGGATTGTTGGTAGCCATTTGCGCTGTCTCGCGACAGTTCGCGCCCGCAGTAACGTCATGCGTCACGCGATCACGTCTTTCTTCTCGCGATCATGCACCGCGAGACAAGTGAAAACAAGATGGCTGCGCCCGCGAGCAACCGCATGGGTAAGTTGGCGAGCCGTGACCACGCAGAAAATACCGCGAACGGGCGGGAAAAAATCTTCCGCATCTTCGCGATATTTCCGCGTGTTTGCGGAGATTTTTAACATTTTTGCGATAATTTGCGAAAGTGAATTTCGCAAATTCCGCCCACCCCTAGTATCAGCAAACGTAATTGTGAAAATGTTCTTTAAGTGCACGTTAGCTTATTTACAAAAATGAAAACTTGAATGGATGGGAAGGGGGTTACACCCTCATTAACTAACTTTTACGTCATAGTTGGTTCATCTGTGTGATTGCACATCTCCTCACTCGACTGTGCACACAGAAGGTAAAATTGTGCTTGTACATGTGGAAAAACAGTAGAGGGAACATTGATTTAAAGTGGCTATAATTTTCTTTTAAAAAGGGTGGAACTGCCCAAGAAGGTGCTAGAAAGTGAGAACTCTCTACTCCTCTCCCTAGATGCATACGGTTGTGTACCAGGTCCTTGCCTATCGCTCAAGTGGCCCATGATTAGTAAAGTCACCCTTCTCACTTTACTCTCACTGCATCCATTTTGTGTTCCAGCAAGATTTCAGTATATCATGCCCGATCACATTCCAAACACAATATTTGAAATACACTGTAAACTTCTCAGAACCGATATGTATTATCAACTCCGGCATCATTACTTTGAGTATTACTGAAAGTGACCATTATTTCCACCATAGAAATTACAGAAACTGTGGACATTACCTGAGACTTCCATTGCAGCACCCTAGCAGAATATACTATTGGAAGTCCATTTGTCAATGTAATGGTTAGTAGAAGTAATGATAGTCAAAATAATCGGGGTGCATCTCTTCCATAGGCCACAAGGAAGCACACTTGACCTATAGTAAGCAGCAAAATAAATGTATAATGTATAATCCCAAAATGGTGATCAGCCACATGATCAAACACCAAGATTTCTAGATCAGGAAATGTAGGCAGCTGCCTTTGGAGCTAACACAAATGGCCAAAATAGTGCTTGTGAGTTCAACTAATAGTCTAAAATGCCCTTGTTGTTTGGGGGCAAAGGAGTACCCAAATTTTTATTTTTTGGTGGGGGGGCAGAATATATAATTATAAATCCGTATTTGCAAAGTGCGAGCTACTCCCCCTTAGGGTTCTGAAGGTGCTTGGGGCTGTTGTGGAAATTAAGGGGCACATTATCAAGCCAGGCGATACAATTATCGCCGCTTTAGCGGCAGAAAACTGCCGCTAAAACGGCGACAATGGGCTTGATAATATGCTCTATGGAATTCCAATTGAAGCCCAGGTTAGATGTCCTTCACATCTAACATGGGCTTCAATTGGAATTCCATAGAGCATATTATCAAGCCCATTATCGCCGTTTTAGCGGCAGTTTTCTGCCGCTAAAGCAGCGATAATTTTATCGCCTGGCTTGATAATATGCCCCTAAGTGAGTTATTGCCCAGAGTCACATGGTGCTGAGCTGAGCTGCCACCGAGCCCGGGATCGAACCGTCAACCCTGAGCCCCGAAGTCAGCTGCCCTGGCCGCTGCACCACACCTCTCCAAATGCCCTTGTAGTGGGACTGCTGGAGGCAGAGAGTCCTGTTGAGGAGGATATGTAAAAATGTGCCCCCAGTGTTGGTACAAATACCACATACATATCAGGGCAGTGTTCGGCAGGCCCCAACCTGCTGCAACTGAAATGGGGGTGCTGCCTCTTTGTGTCCGGCGTGTGCCTTAGTTATTTCCCTCTGCTCTCCCTTTCAAGTAACCCTAGGTAAAGCATGATCGTGATATAATTGCTTATCAGTAATTCCATTACTCTGAGAATTTCTATCTCAATCCAGTCCTTACTTTGAGGCGTTCATCTCCTTCAATACACAGACGTTCCTTCTGGTCTTATTTCTGTTTCTTGATTATGAGAAAGAAGAGCACACCCTTTTGTTAAAGGCCACCTCCTCTCTCCCAGATCTCCTGTAATAATATGTAGAAGGTAGAGCCCATGTTGCTGCTCTTCAAATCCCAACAATCTTAGCATCCTGAACCTCTACCAAGGCAGTGAACATGCTACTTGTAGATCTACCCTAATCCCCCAGGCCCCAATACACAAAAAACCTTTTTGAGAGTTGTGCAGAACTAATCTTAGATCTAATCCATCTCCTCGGCGATTAAATAGATGGTTTTATACCTTTTCTAATGGAGCCAAACTTTTATAAATAGTGAATTCCCCCTTTGACATGGGAAACACTCTCCAAGTAAATAGGAACTGCTCTTTTTACAAACAATGTATGGAGATAGAATTGTTCCTCTACAAATAGGTCTTGGAAGAATTCTGACATATTTACTTCCTGAGAAAACAGGAGTAGACTATAGGAATGAATAAATGAATGAAATGGCTTTTATATGGAGCATGGCTACCTGGGAGCATCCCAGCGCTGACACAGTAACTAGAAGCACAACACCTTAGGGGGAGAGCCAGGTTTTTAGCTATTTTCGGAATGTGAGATGGTTGGGCTCCCTACGAAGGTCCAGCGGGAGAGTGTTCCAAAGTCTGACGGCGTTGTATGAAAACGGCCGGCCGCCACTTCTGGCCTTCTTAATCCTGGGAACAACTGCTAGGTGAAGCTCATCAGAGCGAAGTTTTCTATTCGCCCTGTAGGGGCGGGTCATGGCTTTATTGATGGGAGGTCCACTCCCTTCCAGAGACTTATGGGCAACGCAGAGGGCCTTAAAGTTAATTCTCTCTTGCACCAGGAGCCAGTGGAGGGAGCATAGTGCAGAGCAACGATTTGGGGTCCCTGTCAGCAGTCTCTCTGCACAATTTTGTACAACCTGTAGTTTAGCGACCACTGATTTCGGTTCCCCTAGGTAGAGGGCATTGGCATAGTCTATCCTTGAGAGAATTAATGCCTGGATCAGTAGTTTTTTGCTGGGAATGGTAAAAGGGGGAGGACTTTACGGATCATTCTTAGTAAGCCATAACATGAGGCAGCCGTTTTCCTAGCCTGTACTTTGAAAGTGAGGTCTTGGTCTAGCCAGATTCCCAGACTTTTTATCTCTGTTATTGAGACTGGCACCGGGCCCATACTAGTCGGCCACATTGAGCTTGCTTTAAAACCTAGAGGGTTGCTGGGAATCACAAGCTCAGTTTTTTCGCCATTAAGTTTTAGGTGAGACAGACTCATCCACTTGGCAACCTCCTCAAGCAAGCGTGGAGATTATTGCAGGACTGGTCGGGCTGATTCAATGCTACGACCAGCTGTGTGTCGGTTGCATATGTTACTATATGGATTCCAAAGGGCGATACAATATCCGCCAACGGGGCCATATAGACTTGAGGTACCCTGAGGTACTCCGCACTGTAGAGGAATGGGATTTGAGGTGATATCACCTTCAAAAACCTGAAAGACTCTTTCTTCGGGGAAAGATTGTAGCCATAGTAGGGTTGTTCCATTCACTTCCGCACTCCTGAGGTGGTGAACCAAGATACGATGGTTCACCGTATTGAAGGCCGAACTCAAATCGAGAAGGATTATAGCTGATGACCCTGCTGAGTCAAGAATCTTTCTAGATTCTTCCACCACTGCTAGTATGGTGGTTTCAGTGCCTTGACGAGGGCGGAAGCCCATTTAGGAGGGGTGGAGCCAGTAATTGGATTCTAGAAACGCGGAGAGCGTATGGTTAACATATTTCTCCGCCATCTTGCTGATTCCAGGAAGGAGCAAAATGGGGCGATAGTTGCCCAGATCGGCTGGATCCAGGTTGGGTTTTCTCAGCAGCGCCTTTACCATAGTCCTTTTCCAATCAGAGGATCCTCAATTGAAATGTTGCTGCCTTTTTGGGGGAGATGCTTGAGGATGTTTTGTACTTTAGTAGCAAAGTATTCCACACATTGCAACAAGAATCTGAGGGGTCTGACACCACATGAGGGCCCGGGACTTTGAGTAGCTTTTTGGCGATGGGGAAGGTTTCTCTAGCGGAATTAGTAGCTGACGCGATCTTTTCCTCAAAAAAGGTGGCTTGGGCTGTTTTTATTTCTGCCTTATAACGTCCAATAGCTGCCCTATATTCCAATTTCTTCTCGGTGAGAAATCTTTCCTCCAGACCCTTTCCAATTTTTTACATTGCTGTTTTAAGATACGTAGCTTAGGTGAGAACCAAGGGGACTTGTTTGCTCTGGCTTTCTTCTGAATTGATATTTTAGGGAGAACCAGGTTGAGTGATCCCTCAATCCAGTTGCATGGGCTTTTGTTGGCTGTAGCTGGATTAGGATCTGTTTTTTTCGAGTTCTTGAGTCCACCTTTCCAGGGAGAGTTTGGGCCAGGGACGGATTCGGGTTTGCAGTGACTAAGTGTGTGCTACAGTGCTTGGTGGCGACCAAAGAAAGGGAATTAAAAAATAGTCTGACCACGGAAGGGGGATGGGCTCTTTCCCCTTTAGGTCTACCAGATTAGAAAAAATATAGTCGAGGAGGCGCCCTTTGACATGGGTTGCTTGCGGGGCCTTCTGGGGCAGTTGATAGGCCCGAGGTCTTGAGCAAGTTCAATTGCGGCGATCGCTGAGGGATCATCAAAATGCAAATTAAGATCTTCTAGGAGAGTAAAATTAGCAGCAACACTGGCAAGATTGACGACAGTTTCTAGCATGGATCTACAAAATTGGCCAGTTGCCCCTGGAGTAGATAAAAATGACTGAGAGAGAGAGGGTGGGGGTAAATTCTATTGAGAAGTGGGCGTTCTCACAGTCAGATAATGGGCTACCTGACCGGCAACAAGTCAAATAGTCTTTATAAATAATAGCGATACCACCGCCCTTGCCTGTCGCTCTCCGCCCTCTGAATCGAATATCCCGAGGGGAGTGCTTGGACTATATCTAGCTCTGAGCTGGGATTGAGCCAGGTTTCTGTAAGGAACAAGACTTCCGGGTGTGAGTTTTTTAAGACCATGGATATTTCCACCATGTGCTTGGGTAAAGATCTACAGTTAAGTAGAAATAATTTGTATAATTTCCCAAGGGGTGGAGGGGGAACAACAAGTGTAGAAAGTTCAATCCGACAGTGAAGACACCTATCCTGGAGCGTCGAGATCGAATGTGCGCATTTGGGCCCTGGGATTCTATTTAACTGTTGTAGCTGCAAGCTAGTATAATGGAAATAATCTGGGGAAGGGGAGGCAGGGGTACTGCCCCCTGGTCCCATTCAGGCACTGATGGGTGCAGACGGGCTTGCCTTAGGGGTGCCAGCAGCACACCCGCTGCGTGCATTCGCTGCGCGGTCGTGTCATCTGGCGCTTTTATGGCGTCAGTCGTGCATTGGGTTCCAGCTGCTAGAGCACTGACCTGACGCCTAAGTGCATGTGCTGGTGAGAATGGATCTCCCACTACCCGAGAGCATTGAACACACCTCTCCCCAGAGCCTCGGAGATACTTAATAGCAGCAGTGTTTTAAAATCAAGTGACACGTATTAAAAATAGCACCAGTATGTTTAAAACAGTATCAGCGATGGTTATGTTAAAAACAAAGAATAACAGACCAAATAGCAATCGGGCTTTCGCGAGGGTAAATGCTTCTAAGTACCGCTGCGCGGTTGCGTCATCTGGCGCTTTTATGGCGTCAGTCGTGCGTCGGGTTCCAGCTGTTAGATTGCTGACCTGGTGCCTAAGTGCGTGTGCTGGTGAAAATGGATCCCCCACTACCCGAGAGCATTGAACATAGTTCTCCCCGTAGCCTCAGAAATAATTAATAGCAGCAGTGTTTTAAAATCAAGTGACACGTATTAAAAATAGCACCAGTATGTTTAAAAACAGTAGCAGCAATGGTCATGTTAAAATCAAAGAATAACTAACCAAATAGCAATCAGGTTTCCACAAGGCTAAATGCTTCTAATTACTGCTGCACTGTTGCGTCTGGCTCTTTTATGGCGTCAGTTGTGCATTGGGCTCCAGCTGCTAGAGCGCTGACCCAGCGCCTAAGTGTGTGTGCTGGTGAGAATGGATCCCCCACTACCCGAGAGCATTGAACACAACTCTCCCCATAGCCTCAGAGATACTTAATAGCAGCAGTGTTTTAAAATCGAGTGACACGTATTAAAAATAGCACCAGTATGTTTAAAAACAGTAGCAGTAATGGTTATGTTATAAAGAAAGAATAACAGACCAAATAGGGCTTCCACGAGGGTAAATGCTTCTAATTACCGCTGCTCTTTTGCGTCATCTGGTGCTTTTATGGAGTCAGTTGTGCGTCGGGTTCCAGCTGCTAGAGCATTGACCCGGCGCCTAAGTGCGTGTGCTAGTGAGAATGGATCCCCCAACAACCAAGAGCATTGAACACAGCTCTCCCCGTAGCCTCAGAGATACTTAATAGCAGGAGTGTTTTAAAATCGAGTGACACGTATTAAGGATAGCACCAGTATGTTTAAAACACGCATTTGCAATGCAATAGGTCTCGCATTTGTGAGAGTTTGAGCTATTGGCTATGCAAATGACAATGCATTTTATTTGTGTATTTTGAAAACCTGCGAGGGCGCACTTTGTACTTCTAGTCCTTGCTTACGAGATGCAAGGCTGGCAATAACTGCGCCTCTTTTACTGTCAGCCTTGCTTCTCGTAAGCAAGGACTAGAAGTACAAAGTGCATGTTTACACACCGCTTGCAGCTTTTCAAAACACATAAATAAAAGGCATTGTCATTTACAATGCCAATAGCTCAAACTGTTGCAAATGCGAGACCTATTGCATTGTAAATGCTTGTTTAGTTATCTAACTCACAAAGTGAGTCACTTTTATTTTGGTGCCTAGGACTATTTTCTCCCCCTGTCCGCCCCTGGTTACATTAAAGGAAATTATTTTTTTAAATGAAGAACTGCTCCATAAAAGTTAGCTGCAACCGCGCCAGCAGAACATATGTGCAGTCACGCCAAAAGTGTTTCTGTTCAACTATGAAACCGGAACTCCTGAAGTTTGGGCGTTTTATTGGGGGTGCCCGTCCTGAACAGATTTCCAGATCCGGGGTGGCACTTTCAAAAACATCCCTGAATGGGTGCTACGTTATTAGGCGGAAGCAGCTGCAAATTCTGCATCTCCGATGAGCGAGTTTCTAATCAAACTCACGCTTCCAGACAAATTGATCCGTGCTCTCTCAGAAGGGAGTTTTAGAGTGAGGTTTCACAGCTCTGATGTTATTCGTAAGAAAAAATTACGACCCAAGCTGTGCTGTCTTTGAAGCGTCACGGGGGTTTCCACGGCATTGTGAATAGGTTTCCGGAATGACCTTTTTTGCAGAAAGGCATTTCTTCCGCCGGCACTCAAATATGACGTGCATACCACAATATTTCGGACAGTCTCCCTTGTGTGTTTTCCATTACTGCACTTTTACCACACAACATCCAGTGATGGATCACCTGCCACAGTGCGAGTTGCTGGACCAGACACCTCCCTCCCTCAGAGAAGCAGCTGTTGTGTCTTTTCCCTTCTACAAATCCATCACTTCGCACCCATCATTGCCTGGTGTTCTTTATTGAGACATTTGAACTTCACTTCCTCCCCCCGCTGTCACACAAAAGTACACAAGCTATCATCATTGTTCAAAGCCTCTTGTTTATATTTGCATTGCGCTTCGCGGCCACCATTGCCAAACCGAACGAACAAAAAAGAGTGCTTACTGACTAATGAAGGAGACAGTGTAATGCTGCAAAGTAAAAGATCCAGTCATGATGGGCGGTCCCAAAAGAAGACAGGACGGTAAGAAGGAGGGACTAAGAAGCCTCATTATCAACCGGAAGCCAGCATTTACCATGGACGATAACACCAGTCAATGAAAAATATGGGCGGGGCTTCCACACCCCTTCTAAAACATACCCTAATACAGCATGCATCGCAAAGCGTGTAGCGCATGCGCTGCAACGCTAGGCTCGACCTAAAAATGGTCAACGTGCACAGAATAATTCTAAGGAAAACATTTGTAATTTCCATTTTTTTTTTGTAACTGATTTTAATCAGCTAATTGTTTCTGTTTTTGAGGAAATATAATACTATTGCTGAGATGTATTTTTCATAATCATGAACAAAAGTTTATGATTAATTTGAAAAAATAAAGGAATTATGAAGTATGTTATGACGTGTAAATTAACATTTTAGTGGCAGGTGGTTGCTATACCACAAGTTTGCTGGCTAATTGTTGCATTGGCAACTTCATATTTAGTAGAGGCACTCCTTTTTTTTATTGTGAGTAGGCAATCGGTGTGGCGGTTAGAATATTCTGTAGGAAATGTAATTTGTACACTTTCCTGAGCAACACATAGCTCCTAATAAATTTCCAAATGCATTTATAGTGAATTTGAAATGAGAGTATAAAACAAAATAGCTATGACTCACTAAACTCTCCAGCTGAGTTGTTGGTTTTTAAGACAGCTGTTTTCAATGCAAGCAGTTTAACAGAGCATAATGTGTTAAAGCGACATAGCAGGCGCACACGTGACATTCACTCTTCCCATTTGCCCAATAACTCTCAGAAACAGTGCGTGTTGTTCACGGCGTAGCCTTTCTTTTTATTCACGAAACAGGTAATTCACCAGTGACCAACACGAGAGTAATAATATCCTTTTTGTATATAAACTTATGAAAGCATCACTCTTTAGCGGTATTAACTTGATGAAGGCTGCCAGGCAATTAGGCACAACATTACACTTGAACTTGAACTTGGCCGTATACTTTAGTGGCCTCGGCCTGTCAAAGGCAGTAAAGAAGATATGCACCACATTACATTTGAACTCTTGAACTTGGCCATACACTTGAACTTGGCCGACTCGGCTCACCAAGCCCCAACACTGCTGTGCACATTGTGCCAGCAGGCCCCAACGCGCTACAGCTAACAGTTGCACTACTTGTAAACCAGGGCCCCTCATGGCACGCTGGCATGCCCACCGGGGTACCTGCACTCAGGCAGCCTCCCCAGGGTTCACCTCAGTCCATAGGTTGTGGGTTAGGGCAGAAGAGTCAAGGACCACCATCAGGCCAGTCCCCCCTTCCGCCTACCCTCTGCACACGTGGCTCCTACCCCTTTCTGGGGGCCATCCAGTTGTTGATCCGCCCTTGTTGTGCCTGCTTATTGTTAACTGTCCCGTTCAGCCCTCGCTCTCTTGCCGGGTGGGTGGGAGGTTGACGATGTGCCCCTGCAGCTTGTCGGAGGTTAGAAGGGACAAAGAGGCTGACGATCGCCAGGCACGGATTCAAATACCGTTCCAGCGCACTTCGATGACGTCACCTCATTCCGCCCCCTTTACGTCCCTGGGGAAGGTCCAGTCCCGTGGCGCTACTAAGGGCGCCCCTCCTCTAGGCGCGGGGGCGCCGGTCATTGGTTCAAATTAAGTGTTATTAAAGGCATACTCTAGATTTTTTAAAGTACATTTCTTACCTGCTCCTGTGCATGAAGCCCTGTTATGTTTTTCCAGCTTATGTAGGTTTTTGAAAGCACACTAATGTGCAGTCGTGGAGTGTTGCTCACAGTGGGACACTTCAGGACTACACTATCCATTCCAAAGATTAAAGAGTAACTTTCCCATCCCATCCTGTGAGGTCCACTAGCTGGTGTCTGGTAGATGACAAGCAATAAGTAATCAGATAGACTTCTAAACATAAATTCAATCTACTATTGATGCGACGAATACAGCTGTGAGATCTATGGCTCAATCAAGAACAGAGAAGGGAAAGCCCTGATTGCAACAGTTGAGTTTTCAGTTTCACCCAAGGAGTTAAAACATTTTTTGTATCCTAGTTGATGATGCTTGAAGGTTAACAATTACTGTGTTAAAAGAGACAACAGACCCAGCAAGACCACACTTGTACAACCAATAGAGTAGAACATACTGTACAGATAAGTGTCTCCCTCTCCAACAGCATAAAACAACAAGGTGACATAAGAACAAGTACAAAGAAGTGTTTATTAAAAAAAAGTAAAAATACGTGGATATACCAAGGACTTTCACGCTAAACTTGCTAGCACTGTGAGATGACTTGATACACTCAGCTGCTCCAACATTGGGATTCACTGACAATGTGCTGGAAATTAAGCCCCACGTTATAAAGTCACTGTTGAAATCATAGTAAACCTGCATTACAACGCAAATGTTACGGTTGAATGCAGAAAAAAGTGAACTAACTATAAACTGAAGAAACTTAGGTTTGTGGGAAAAGTGTAATTCATACTGTAACTTGCCCGGATTGGAGAATAAATTGAAGCAGCTATGTATTTATCATACTACTGACAGGCATGAGATGGTAATGGGCAACATGAGATCACCATTTCAGCTCTGAATGGTGAGCACAAACAGAGTTCAGGGTTATCTGTTGATCTGCCGCCAAGTCACTAGGTTCAATAGTACTTATTAAATTGGATTACTGCAATAACATGCTGGATTTTACTGCAACGCACATCCCTCCCCTGTGCTCCCAGATATCAGAGTCTGCCCCGCTCATTGGATTCAGAAGTACCCTGAGAAGCCATCTGCCGAGTCGGGAACAAAAGAAGAATGAATGACAGCACCAGAAGTGTAAACAGGCCCATCCGGTCACTACTCCTTGCACGACGGCACGAATCGGGTTTTCTTTCCATGGTATACCTCCCCCTCACTCCCCCTTTCACAAAACAGCTTATTTTCTTCCGCTTCTCTATTCCATCATATCTACCTAACACGATGGACCACAACTGACCTTTTGGGGGATTTCCGGTCAAAAAGGTCATGCTGCTTTTGCCGAAACGAATGAGTACATTTAGAGGATTTTATTTCAACACGGGATGGTGTGTGCCCACTCGAGGGGGCATTTCACATTCACAGCTAAAGGCCTTTGGATATTCCAGATTTCCCCGTCCGTCCATCGCCAAAGCTGCCTTCTTACTCGCACCTCTCCGGATCACATGTGCTTACTCACTTATCTCTTTGGATTACAGGTTATCTTTATTCAGACAATTACAGTCACCTTGAACTGCAATCCAATTGGCACTTGCTGTGAACCACGGACTACAGCTTCCAAAATGCATTGCGTTAAACTAATGCCCGCCCCGTACTACGTGCCAATGGTGAGATCATATTCCATCCAGTTTTTCATTCTCAAAAGCATTGTAATCTGTACCGCTAGGCCAGTTGGGAACTGGGACTACAGCTCCCAAAATGCACTGTTGTTAAATTAATGCCTATGACTCATAAATGGTGTCACTACAGATAAGGAGTCTTCTGTTAGCCTTAACCAAATATACTCAATATTCGAATCAGAAACTGTGTAAAATGTGCATTCTTTTTAATAAATTTAAAAATTAATAAACACTGCACTCGAAGAAGTGACTGCATGCGTCCCGGACTATTGCCTGATCTCATCCCCGTGGGGACCGCACGTTTGCCTGCCTGGACGGCAGCATCACCATCTTCACCATCTCGTACAACATTGTCAGCTGCTGTGGCCACCGCTTTCGCTCCCACAAACACTTCCTATCGCATTACAAAACCTCCCACCTCAAACCTTCCCACTGCAGACTCAGTGTGAACACAAACCCAGCAGTTAACAGGACTTCCGGTTACCGGAGAGGACTGCACGGGCGGCGGCGCCTGTTCATGCACAGAGTGTACTTACAAGCTGGATGACGGCATGCAAATCTAAGATACATGTTAAACTTGAATAAAAAAAATAAACCCCTCAACATTTCAATCCTTCGTTGCAATTTTAAACTATGCTAAGAAATCCGTGCATACTGGTGGCGCAGCGAGCACAGGTTGTGGACTCCCACCGGTTGGCAATCCATTTGTAGTGGGTAACAAGAGCACAGTCGCTTCTTGGCGCTTTATTGGGCATAGTTTGATGAACGCTCCTTCTACAACGGACAGCGAGTTTATTTGACTACAGTGTCCATTGGAGGAACGGACTTCAGCACAGTGAGATCCCGTACCTCGAGTCGTAGGATGGCACACCGCCGTGCTCTTTGCTGACAGTATTAGTACATAGCGCCTGCCGTGTCAATGGCCTTGCAGCGCTCTAGCTGGCTTTCTCGCTGACCGTGCACGAAGTCTCCTGGACTCATTGTGTCTGTGTAACATGGTGTCTGTTCTATGCATGGTTAAATGAATATCTGTGGAAGCAAAAACTAGGTTAATAGGCTGCTGAGAAATCCGTGCATACCGGTGGCGCAGCGAGCACAGGTTGTGGACTCCCACCGGTTGGCAATCAATTTGTAGTGGGTAACAAGAGCACAGGCGCTTCTTGGCGCTTTATTGGGCACAGTTTGATAAACGCTCCTACTACAATGGACAGCGAGTTTATTTGACTACAGTGTCCATAGGAGGAACGGACTTCTGCACAGTGAGAACCCGTACCTCGAGTCGTAGGATGGCACACCGCCGTGCTCTTTGCTGACAGTATTAATACATAGCGCCTGTCGTGTCAATAGTCTTGTAGCGCTCTAGCTGGTTTTTTTCGCTGATCGTGCGCAAAGTCACCAGTAATCACAGTGTCGGTGTAACATGGTGTCTGTTCTATGCCATGACGTATTTGCTCGGCTTTCTCGCCTGCTAAAAGGTTTCTTGTCTTTATGAGGCCATGTGTTTGGCCCCATAAAGATAAGAAACCTTTTGTGACCAACGCAAAGCAGGCGAGGCCGTCCAAATGGCAACAACGTCACAAGGAGTTCTTTTCCAATGGCTGGCCACCGTTTAGCATAAACGGTGACGCCAGCCAATGGAAAAGAGGGGCAGGGCTTAATGCCCCTTACAGAAAATACCCCATCTCATTAAATCTCGCCAACGAGACTGCGCATGCGCGCAGCCTACACCAGGCGAGACCTAAACAGTAGCAGCAATGGTTATGTTAAAAACAAAGAATAACAGACCAAATAGCAATCAGGCTTCCACAAGGGTAAATGCTTCTAATTACCGCTGCGCTATCGCGTCATCTGGCGCTTTTATGGCGTTAGTTGTGCGTCGGGTTCCAGCTGCTAGAGCGCTGACCCAGCGCCTAAGTGCGTGTGCTGGTGAGAATGGATCCCCCAACACCCAAGAGCATTGAACGCAGCTCTCCCCGTAGCCTCAGAGATACTTAATAGCAGCAGTGTTTTAAAATCGAGTGACACATATTAAAAATAGCACCAGTATGTTTAAAAACAGTAGCAGCAATGGTTATGTTAAAAACAAAGAATAACAGACGAAATAGCAATATGGCTTCCGCTAGGGTAAATGCTTCTAGTTACCGCAAAGGAAAAAAAGAACCAATTTGAAGGCCAGTCGGCCAGAAAAAAGAAAAAAAAAAACGTGTGGGTTCACATGATAAAGCTCCCAGGTCTCCCAAATTCTTTGCTGATGTAATCGGCACTAGGAAAAATCTTTACAGCTTAGGAATTGCAAGGATTCGAATGTAATTGTTCAAAAGGATGACACTGAAGGGCCTCTAGAACTAATAACAAATCTCAGTCTGGAATAATCTTTTTGACGCTGATCTGTCCTCAACATCCTGAAAGCCTAAGATTCCAACTCTTCTATGCCAGCCTAATGTTCCTTGAAGCTGCTACAGCAGACCATTGTATTCTTGGGGTTGCGACTGCCAAACCAAATGAAAACCCCTTCTGATGAAAGTTCAAAATTAAAACTTAACCGGAAGAAATGGGGTCACAATCATTTCTTTAAGACCATCTCTAGAAAAGGACCAATGTCCAGAATAAACCCTGGTAGTTCATCCCTAGGACTGAATTGCCAAGACTGGCTCCCTGGCAACAAAGAGGATGATACTGCTAGAGAGGTGCCATGCACCACAATAAACTTTCTCCCATTCCAGTTATCAAAAGAATCCTCCGACAAAAGTGTAAATGCAATGATCTGGTATCGATTGGACTGCCAGCGCAGTCTGAGGGAGACAGACTGAAACAAGCATTGGCAAAACCAATCGCTCTGGCATAGTCCACCATCTTTTTGGCAATTTTTGTTTTGTCATGGTTTTTGTAAAATGTTATTGTTTGGGAAGCTGCCATGTGTTTGTCAATCTAAAATGTGTTTTGATCTCAAAATGCATTTATAGGAAGCTGGCTCTCTATAAAGTGTACTAAAAAGATGTAGTGTGTGCAGAGAGTCCAGTGAGTCTCCAGTAGGTAAGCAGAGGTCAACATTGATAATTCTAATGCTCTTTTTATGGTAGGGTGGAAGAGCAGGTAGGCTTATCAGAGGGTAGTGCTTAGCATTTGTTGTACTCACAGAGGCAATAAATGAGACATACAACCAAGAATAAATCCGAGACCAATTTATAAAAATGCAGTAAATTTTTATGTAATTTCTAAGACCAAGAACACAGTTCTAAGGTAAGTACTTTCGGAGTTACAATTGTTCAAAGTTCTTAAAATATATCACTTTTGTGTGCAATTACTCATCATTAAAAAAATGGGGAAAAAGCTGAAAAATGCACATAAAATCAGGCAATGCTTTCATGAAGTTCACCTTCTAGTTTTAGGTCGATGTTGGGACAAGGACCAAAGATCCAGCAGGAGAAGTTCGGGAGCATCCCGGATCGGCCGGGAGCAGAGTGTTGAGGATCTTAGAAGCTGGTGTGCAAAGACCAGGGGGGCCACTTGGAAACACACTGTGACAGGGGGGCCCTCTGGGGCTCTTTCAGGAAAACCTGGCTGAAACAGTGATGGATGTAGCCACTACTGTCTCTAACTTTTTGGTGCTGGGGGACTTCAACCTTCATTTTAATAAACACTCGGATTTGGTCGCTTCAGAAGTCATAAAGGATCTGGGCAGCTATGACCTAAGTCAAAAGGTATTATATCCTACTCATTCGAAGGGCAACCTTCTGGACCCAATTTTTTGTAACATTCCTGGCCTCATTACCGAAGTTCCTGTTCCGGTCCCTTGGTCAGACCATATGGTGGTCCCTTTTATTTGGAAGATGGTTCAGCCTAACTCTTCCTCAAATTCTTATAGAGGGCTAACCAGGCATTGGTCCAAGCTTGACCTTTCTAAATGGGCAAGCATCCTGAAGCGTACTGAACCCTCAGCCCATTTGGACGTGGAGAGAGCCAATCAGGAGTTTAACCTGTGGATAGAGCGGTCCTTGGACAGTCTGGTGCCAAAAAAACCAATAACAACCAAGAAAGGCCTCACCAAGCATCCTTGGTTTAATCAGGAGCTGAGAGCTCTTAAACAAGAGTGTAAAAGGGAAGAGAGGCAATGGAGGAGAGAGTTTAATGGGGGAAAAAAAGCAGATACAGAGCGGTTCTAAAGAAATACAAGACCGCCCTGATTAATACCAAATCTGCCTTCTTTGCCAGTAAAATCGAATCCTCTGCTAATGCTCCCAGGGAGATATTTAGAATTGTGAAATTACTGACTAAAGTCCCCGACCCACGGCCTGACTCGGACGAAGCAGGCAGTCGATGTGAAGAACTGGCGACTTTTTTCTGCACCAAGATTAAAAAGATCATTGATACGCTTCCTCCACTATCTTCAATCTCCTCTCAAATGCCACATGTTAGTCAGAATCTATCGGATCACCCCAGGCTCTCCTCCTTCTCTCCTCTTAGGGAGGATCTTTTGCCTACTCTGCTGAATACCATCATGAGTGGCTCCCCGTGTGATCCTGCTCCGATGAGCATTTTAAATGCAGCCCTTCCCACCATCAGCAATCCAATTGTGAATATGGTGAATGCATCTTTGAATTCAGCTACTGTGCCTAGAGAATGGAAGATAGCAATGGTTAGGGCTTTGCTTAAGAAACCCAGTTTGGATCCAGGGGACTTTTCCAACTACCGTCCTATTTCTCTATTACCGGGCATTAGTAAACTGACTGAGAAATTCGTCAATTCACAATTAGCTTCCTTTTTGGAAACTAATAATTTGCTGCATCCATCACAAACTGGGTTTAGGAAGGGACAGGGAACAGAAACTGCCTTGTTGAGGGTGGTGGAGGATGCCAGGAGGATTCTGGATGATGGTGGCAGCGCAGCCATTATCCTCCTGGACCTCAGTGCCGCCTTCGACACAGTTAACCATCATATTCTGGTTTCCCGCTTCAGCAATATGGGAATCACGGGCAAGGCTCTTAAGTGGTTGGAATCCTTCCTTGAGGACAGATTTTTTAGGGTCTTTGAAGATGATCATTGCTCTGGTCCGGTCCCTTTACAGTGTGGGGTTCCGCAGGGGTCATCCCTCAGCCCCACATTGTTTAATGTGTATATGGCCCCTTTGGCGGAGATAGTGGTCCCCTTTGGGGTCCAGCTTGTGAGTTACGCCGATGACACTCAGCTGGTGTTCTCCCTGAATCAGTTCAGACAGTCTCCGCTGCAGTTATGTAACTGTTTAGAAGCTGTGGCATGTTGGATGGACCAATCCCACCTTAAACTGAATGGCGGGAAAACAGAGATGCTGTTGCTGGGATGGCAGGCTAGCTTTGACAACTCGACCTTCTGGCCTTTGTGTATGGGACCGGGCCCTATTTCTAAACCAGAAATTAAAAGTCTTGGGCTCTGGCTCGATACGGAGCTAACGTTCAGAACTCAGGCTAGGAAGGTTGCTGCCACCTGCTTTGGGATTTTAAAAACCTTGCGAAAAATCCTTCCACAACTGCCGGAAAGGGCTAGAAAAATCCTAATACAATCTCTGATCCTTTCCAGGATAGATTATGCGAATGCCTTGTATTTAGGAGTACCAGCCTCCACGACCAAACGGCTTCAAGTCGTTCAGAACGCGGCGGCAAGACTTCTAATGGGCGTCAATCACCGTACATCAGCTAAACCCGCCCTGAAATCTCTTCACTGGCTCCCGGTGAAAGAGCGGGTTTTCTTTAAATCTTTGTGTATGGCACATAAACTCCTCCATGGGAAAGGTCCTCCCATCTTGGAAAATTTGGTCATTCCTCACAAATCCCCTCTAAATCTTCGATCCAATGATCAGAACTTGGTAGTGATCCCTCGAATTAAGAGATCCCGTTCGGGTGGGCGTCTTTTTTCACTAAACACCTCCAAACTTTGGATCTCCCTTCCTCTGATGCTTCGCCAGGAGCCTTGTCTGCTTGTGTTTCGGCAGAAGTTGAAAACCTGTCTCTTTCCGAGAACTTAAGTCGTGTTTCTGGTCTAGTCAATGGCTTTCCTATTTTCCTTGGGTTACCCTTGTTGAGCGCTGGGATGCTTTCGAGTAGCCTTGCGCTATATAAGAGCTTCTTCAATTCAATTATAGGTAAGTCTTATGGGTCTCCTTGGAGGAAGGAAGTCACAAGGGTTTGGGAACCATAGGAGCACAGTTGGTTCATCCATGTCAGGGCTGGTGGGCCGGGTGCAGAGGGAACAGGTCAGCCGGACGTCGTGCAGTCCTCACGGTCAGGAGCAGGCAACGTGGATAGGTGATCTAAGGACAGCTGGCCACTCAGGAAATGGGTCTCGAGTGTCTCGACTTCCCTCAATGCGTGGTGCTTCTGGTGCTTTCGGAGTCCGTTGTGTACTCTTCTTTTTGGTTTTTGCCACTGGGGATCTAGTATTCCAGATATTGGTGCATTGTGGCTTCAGTAGGTCCTGGTGACTTGGCGTGGAGTCAGATCTGGCCCTCCAGAGCTGTTGTACCTGTTCTTGCTTTGTTGCTGGTCATCGGGGAGCAGCAAGTCTACTAACTGGACTTAACAGGATCAGTGCCTGCAGGGGGTAGGGGAGTGATATCTTCACTCCATGGAAGCTTTTTGGTGATATCTTTAAGGCTGGAGGTACTCTGGGGTTCTTGGAGTCCTTTCACGAAACAGCAGCAAAGATTGTCGAGTCCTTGGAGCTGCAGGAAGGGTTTGGAGCCTTTTTCTTCTGCAGCATGGATTCAGTTCTCATGCAGTGGGTCTTATTTGTCCCCGTATTCTCATGTCCATGGAATCTTCTGTTCAGGTCTCAGAGTGCCACCTAACTACTGAATTTCAAAGGGAGATAGGTAGTAGTCAATGAGCTACTTACCTTTAGGGTGTCTACACCCTCTAGTGATCACGTCCTGTTGGAACGGGCACTACCCTAGGCCTGATAGGTTATTTTCCTACCATCCAAAAATGGTGGAATTTCAGGAGAGGGGTTCACATTACCTGCCTTGCCTTAGGGACCCCCTCCTCCTCTAATTATCATGCCTTTCCTCCCGCCAAACATCTTAAAATTCAGTGAAGCCTTCATGTAGCTAGTAAACTCAAGTTGACAAGTAACCAGCCCATGTACTCTTTATGGCTTCCCTTTGTACTTACAACATCCCAGAATAGACTGAACATTGTAGGGGCATATCTGCTCATGCTGGTTAAAATCCTGAAGTAGGAGTGATTTACATATATCTTATGCAGTGTATGAGTGGCATGGCACTCAGGGCTGTGTGCTATGTCAACTCTTCAGATTTCTCTGCATTAAAACATGAAGCCTGCAATGGTAGAGTGCATAGCCTTGTTGAGGAGTCCTGGGGTGGCACAAGCAGTGCTGCAGACCCAGAGGATACTCTTCAGTAGCCATACCCTAGGTACCAGGGGTCCCATTTACTAGGGCCTTACAGGTGTAACTGAAGTTTTGCCAAATGTGGTACACTTTTAGGGAAAGAACAATGGTACGGGGAACCTGGTTAGCAGGGACCCAGTACACCTCAGTCAAAGTTGCATTAAAAACCCAGGCAAAAAGTGAGGGGTACTTGAAACAACATGCGCTTCTCACAGCACTCATTACCGCAGCACTCCCTGGCACTGAAGGCAACTACTTTGTGTGTTGATGTGCTCCTTATGAAAGGGTAGCATGCGCAGCTCATAGGGACACATGTACAAGGGAATTGCTTAGCTGGAACGTCACTTTTTTCAACGTCCTGTTGGCACAATGGCCTGCACTATATTTACAAAGCGGTGTTAAGCCACTAAGCATGGCTCAATGGCACTTTATAAATATTGTACTCTTTCATGCAGTGCTTCCCTGCATTTTTTAAATGACGCAGCGCTGCAGTGCAAATTTTGCTGCGCTGTGCCATTTCCTTGTACATATACCCCATAGTGTTGTGCACTTCCTACAAGTATATATAGGATTTGTGCCGTTAGACAACATAAACTAAGGGATTGGCATTCAGACTGATTCCAGACACCTCCAACGGATATGTTTGTCTGTAGACCAGCTAGCTCACATTGCCTCTACAAGCCCCACAATCTTACCAAGGAGTGAATAGTGTCTGGCAACTATTGAACATGAGAACCCTGATCCTTCAGGGATCGTGGAAAAAGTACAGTGCTTTTCGCTCAGTCACTCGTGCTCACTTTGTCTCAGAGAGAAACACAGAATAAACGGTGGGGTCGTCTTCAAGAAGTATTTATTGAACCAGTGTCATTCTAGTATAATATATGTGTGTTGCAACAACCATAGACAGAAACAGATATATACGACTACAAGCACCAACAGAGTAAATAAAAGGTAGATTTCTACCACAGTGCAATAATTATGCATACTCCTAATATGATAACCCTAGCTAAGTTTACCTAAGTGTACCTAAGTGACCTAGCACGTATGTAAGTATAGAAGCCAAGAATCCCCCTAGGAAAGAGCCAACTCCATTACCTGATGGGAGAGAATGAAGGGCCCCGTCTTGGTCTCGGGTTGGACAACCCACAAGGGATGTCAGACCACTGCGTGCTGGAGTGTCTGCGTGCAGGGACTTCAGTGTCTTGGGTCAGCATGAAAGTTTCCCCTCTGGTTTGTGCAGCGAAGATGTGGTACTTATATACCAAAAAGGTTCCCACAAAGGTACCCTCAGGGGTTCTACTTAGATGTGTCATGGTACTGTGGGCATGTCCGTCAAGGATGGCGATAGCAGTGACTTTTGTACAGAGTTATGCAGAAGATGGTATCCTGCTGTGATACTTAGAATCCTTATGCATAATAAATTAGGCTAGTTTTCTGAGAAAACCACACAACATTTATTCGGCACCTAACAAGGTAAAAGGTCAGTGCCAGAAGCGTTATGTGGAGAAAGATGGGACAAATGTAGGGAAAAGGTTGCACATCTACCTAAGCCTATATAGTGGTACATTGGAGTTCATAACAATAGTGTGGCTGAAAACCCCTATAAGTAACTATGTCATAAACAATATTGTAGTAAATCCAAAAGTTCTTGGCTAGCACAAATCTATGTCACTGGCCTTTAAGAAAGAGAAAGAAAGAAAGAGTTATGGTTGAGGGGGTATTTCTCTTCTCAAGCAGCAACCACAATTCTCCTCAGTGTGAAGTCATAGACAAATCCTAAATTAACCTGTGACCAGCCCTCAGGTAGATTGTTTCAGAGCAGTCAGGCTTAACTCAGAGGCAATGTGTTCAGTATTTGTGAAGCACTTCAAACAGAAACACAGTGAAAACACACTACAAAAGGAACCCACACCAGTTCAGAAAAATAGAGTATTTTTTAATAAATAAAACAAGACCAAAATGGAAAAATTCCAATAAGTAGATCCTTAGATAAGCAATTTTAAAGAATTCAGTGTGTATAGAGCCAAAAATCCCAAAGCACCACCCAAGGCTATCTGGCCGTGCAAGACCGGGAGAAAGTCTTAAGTAGAGGCAGCTGCAATGAAGCATGGGTCAGATGCAGGGACCAGGTTAATCCAGTACAAAAGTTACCTTCTCAGTCCAGAGCAATGATTAACATTCATGGTGTAGGGGGCCGCAAGAAGTAAGGAATCGTTGAAGATGGTTGCTGATGTAAAATGAACAGCAGGCCTTGTGTTGTGGATGGGCCTTGCTGAAGCGCAAAACAAAAATCTTGATATGCTTGTGAGTGACTGATCCGGTGTTTTGCAATCGCGCTCCCTGCGAGTGGCCAATGCGGTATCAGTAAGGGTCAGGCCGACAGAACTTTCCATTGGTAGGGTGTGCGAGACAAGGTTTGCTGAACTAGCCCATTCACAGTCACAAAGAGCCCAAAAACTTAATTTCCGCCTCTCTGGGGCCACACCAAAGGTCCATTACCTGAGGGGCACCGCAAGGGGGCCAGGGGCTTGCTCCAACTGGATCTGGGTGCTGGTTCAGGTGGTTTTGTTCCTGCTTTGTCCTTGTGTCTCTGAACAAGAGGCCAGCAGACCAACCATTGGAGTCACTCTGGGAGTCCTGGGTTAGAGTGCACGCCCAATCCCTTTTACTCAGACAGGAGGAGCACCAGAGCAGCAATTCAGCAAGGCAGCAGTTCAGCAGGGCTGTCCTTACAGCAGCACAGCAGTTCTTCTTCCAGACAGTATCCACAGGTTGAGAAGAGTACTGAAGAGTTGGTGTCTGAGATCCAGTATTTATACCTGGTGCCCTTTCTCTGGAAGGTGGGAGAAGCTTCAAGAAATTCCCTTTGAAGTCCCCACACATCCTGCCTTCCCTGTCCTGGCTCCTAACTACAGGGTGAGAAGTTGGCCTGGTATATGCTGTCCACTAGTTAAAGTGGGCACCTTGCACCAGTCCAAACAACCCCTTATTGATGATAGGTTAAAGACAACCTTTATTGAAAGCTATCTTAGTGGTAGCTATGGAGAGCAGCCTTCAGGCTAAGTCTTGAAGGAATGTAAAGCTGCTTGTTTTACCAGTCTATAATCTCTTGAATGGCTAAATGAAAGACAACCACACCAGGTATATATATAAAATATATATATTTATTTCTAAACACACCCTCCTAGTCTCTTTATGAGACTAGAGGTCAAAACATTAAGTTACACTTCAAATATGACAGTAAAATAGCACAAATACACGTCAGGCCCTAGGGGCGAGCCAAACCATATACTAAAATAGTGGTATAAGAACCATGACTTAACTAGACACAAGGCCTAGAGACTGTAGAATCGCTGGGACCCCAAGCAATCACCCAAGGTAGTGACACAGTGGACCCACGGGGGCCGTCTGCAGTGTGAGAACACAGCCGCGAGCTCCAGTTAGCTTTTATGGGGAAAGTCGCGGTTAGATTCTTAAAGATTAGGGACACTTAGAAATGAGTCAGGACCAAACCCTTTGGGACTTAGGAAGTTCTAGGATCAACACCCACGGGAGCACCAGAGTACTTGTGTTACCTCACCCAGGGAAGCCGGGTGCATAGTTGTCAAATGGTGTCGGTTCGCGTCGTCGATTTCAATTGGAGCTGGCAAAGAAGTGCTGCTGCCGGAAATATGCAAAGTGTCCGAAGAGATCCAAGCCTGGATCGAAGATATGAAGAACCTGAAAGCAGAGAGGATAGAGTCTGGGTCACTTGCCAGTGACCAGGAAGATGATAGGCGAATGCCCACCGATGCCGGGTGTTTCAGGTGAAGAAGATGAAGCTTGACTCTTCAGCCATGAGGACCCGGAGGTGTCAAGGACAAACAGGAGCTGGATTCGAGCTGTCCCATGAAGGATGTCGAGTGCTGCCATGTCGGTGCCCGGATTGGACACAACAAGCCTTGGCAACAGCAACCCATGCAGAAATGAGAAAGATGCTTCGGTGCAGACCAGCAAGGTCTGAGGGACTCACCACTTGGTTGGGAGTCAGGGCACATCTGGAGCAACCAGGGAAGGGAAAGGAAAATCAAAGTTACCTTTACAGGTACCCACCAGTCAATGGACCAGGGATCACGAAGGGACCTCAAAAGGAAACACAAAACGGCAGCCCACGGGTCTGTCTCGGTGACTACGGTGACATTCTTCGGTGGATTCTCTGCTCAAGGTGGGGGCTACAAGTATCCCCAAACACGACTTCAAGACACGTTGAGAAGTCAATGCACTTGCAAAAGTGCACGGTGACCAGGAGTTCCGGTTCCATGCTACTCATGACGGCTGTGGGTCTCAGCTTTGCTGGGGACTCGGGTCAACCTCTGAGATATCTGTAAATCCTCTTCCTGGGCTGCAAATACTTTGGAGTCCGGCGGGAGCTTCGGAGATGCAGACCGGCAAAATGCTTTGTTGTTGCCTGCCAAGCAGGGCATCACTCCTTGACCCCAAGGGAGATTTCTTTAGTCCCCCAGTCTTTAGTAGAGCATCAAAGTTCCAGGATTCAGCTTCAGAGTTTCGTCCAGGGATATCTAAAGTTCTGGTTACAGAGGTTCCTTACATATACCTAAGGAAGGAGTTGAACTAGATCTGGGGACCCACCTATGGGAGGGTTTGGAAAGAGGGGTGGCTACACCCATTTCCTTTGTCCAGTTTCGTGCCAGAGCAGGGGCTGGAAGCCCCTGAACCGGTTGGAGCTGGACTATGCACAGGGACACCAAATGTGCCCCCAGTTCTGGACTTCAAAGCACTCTGAGAGTGCTCCCACCCAGCCCCAATACACATCATCCTGTCTGGGAGGTGGTGACACCTCCCTGTGATAGGAAACCTATTGTCCAGGCCTCCCCTGCTGAAGTTTCGGTCAGCAGCAGGAGGCCAGACCCTTTTCTGTGGCTGCAGCATCCATTTTGTGATGCCAGGGCGCTGTTAAGTTTCTACTGGGTATACCAGTACTGCCATTTCTCTCCCTCTAGAAGGGTGGGATCATATCCTCACATCAAGAACTGATGTGGGGGTATGATTCCAAAGTGTTTGACGCCAAACACAACATGTTTCCGTGCAGCCAGTCCAAAGTTAGCATTAACCGTTATAGATATAATGCACTTAAGAGTTTATGGTCAGGCTGCACCACTGACAACCCCGGAGGATAGATTCTGAAGGCTGCAGAGGGGCTCAGCTCATGTCTAGGCACCCTCTCACATATAACTAAGCACCCTGCCTTCAGGATTGATAAGGGCCTCCCATAGGGGTGACTGATAGGTTTGTATGTGCAGTGATAGGTGAGGTATAGTGGACATATACCTCAGTAAGGGGTGCATACACCACCTTACCCAGGCTGCAGTATCAGACCTATGGTGTCATTTTGGGTGGCTTTCCAGGGGTGGCATAATACATGCTCCAGCCCCTGGTAGGCCTCTGGGGTACCTATGCCCTGTGTACATAGTACACCATATACTAGGGACTTATAAGGGCACCTCAGAATCCAATCTGGTGTGTACCTAAAGTACATGGAATCATTTTGTAAGAGAAAGCAGATAGGCTGGGGACCTGAATAGCAGGTTCCCAGCCAAACTTTGTCAAAAACCATCAATACACCAGAAAACAAAGTGGGGGCAACCATGTAGTCAGATTCCACCTTCCTACACAGGGGGTATGCAGCCCTTTGTGTGGAGGCAGGACACAGCCTATTCAAGTGGAAGTAGGGCTGTGGTCTGGTCCTCCCTCTCACCCTGGCAATGATGGCCCATCTAGGCACAACATAGTTCTCCATTGTGCATGATTGTATAGGAGGAACACACAAACCCATCCCACTATGGTTGACGCACTAAGGTATACAAAAAAAGTGATGGGTGGAGTGCTTGAATTATTCTCAGCCACTGGTAACTACTTGGGTTGCATTCAAAATCCATCATTATTTTGCACACCAAGCCATCTCAGTTTGGACCCAGCTATATGTAAATCAGTCTTGAGCCTGCTCTAATAAGAAGAGTCCAGCCCCAATGTGCAAGCCAAGTCTTCCCTGAACCGGAACACAAGCAACCCAGAACCAGTTTCTCCCAAGTTATGAGCTCATCAGCTGTGTGCAGCTTGGATCTAGTGACACAGTGTGCTTGGGGCCCAAGTCTGGGCATGCCCTTCCCACTTCGGGTGATGCACTAAAGTACACAACAAAACCTAATGCCGTGTATGCTTGGCTTGACAGTTTTAGTTGGACTGTTCTGATTGGAGCAGGTTTACCCATGGACACCCTGCTTGCCCTACACCCAGCAATGTTAAGAATGTAAATAAGTAAGAATTGAAAATAAAAATGTTTTTCCAAGAGCAAGATAAAAGAAATGTATGCACTCTGTAGCCATGTTTCTTTGTCAGGAGCTATTACTTTTGTAAGCTATGTTTAATCTATTATCATTATTATAAGTTATTAAAAAGAATGTTATTGCTGCAGTGTGCATGCTTTGATACTTGACTCCAAGTTGCAACTCAGACTTGAAATGTGTTCTTGTTATTTGTAGTGAGCAATGCGAATAACATGGGTCAGACAGAATGTCACATGATCTTGCTTACAGATAGGTTTGTTTGAACCTGAATGTGTGCGAGCTGGGCCTTCTGAGGGAGGCGATGTGTGTTGTATATTATGTCTGTTTCAACTTGACATGTTCATTCCCCACCGGCACGCAGATTTTTGAATCACAGTCCACATATTACATGTCTCTTGCAGCTCCAGGTGCAGCTGCTTACAAGGATGTGTTCGAGTACGGTTCACAGGTTGTGTAAGCATATGATGCAGAAGACTTGCTTGTGCCTTAATATAAAGTGCATAGAAATGCCACCTTCACGTTCCATGTCCAGTTCATTAACAAATATCAAGCTTTTGATGATGCCTGGTTCTGATTGGCTGGGGCATTTTGTCAATAATTTCTTGCAGGCTTACGAGTGGCTGTCTGATAATGATATCATCTTCTCTTTGTGTAATTGGCACAGGCCTTGCATGGTACCCTTTCAATGAACTGCAAGAGCTGGAATCAGCTAATGGCACGCATTACTGCTTACCACAAACTCCAACTGTAAGAAACAACAGGGAGTGGGAGGTGCTACAATGGCTCATGCACTCGGCAGTGTTCCACTCGACCTCAAAAAATTAACTTGGCCACTCCCACCCAACCACACTGACCTATGCTCAGCCCTTTTTGCAGCGAGGATGTGGCGTAACATCCAGAGCTGCTAACTCTAGCACTGGTGAACACGGTTTGAGTCTTGGCATTTGTTCTCCCTGTGCCTAGTAAAAAAAAAAATATGAAATGTATGATGATGAGAAAATTAAACAATGGTGAAAGGGTTGACAAATATAAAATGGGGCACAGTGCCTGAGATGGGAGCCGTTGGAGAGCTGCACACACAAAGCTTGCAGGGCTTGGCTCCTGAAATGCATGAGGGGTTAGTTGTGGCAGCATCAGCAGCCTTGCACTTGGGGCCATGTTGAAAATAGAAAAGCAATCAGTCCCACTGCTGTGCGGCGGACAGGTGTTGTGCATCATTTTTTTTTAAATAGACATGCACGTTGATCACATATGTGAAGAGTTGTTCAGAATGTATAATGAACATTGTGGGAGGGGGAGGCATGGGGAGATCAAGGGATGGCAAAGGGCCTGTGAGCAGTTTTGTTGTGGGAAAGGTGATGGGGAGGCACAGGAAGATTGAGGGACGGAAAGTGGACTGAAATGCAAAAGTAAATAGAACACTTAACGAGCAGAGGCAGGCCAACCACACAATAAAAGAGTGTTGTCATAGTATAACTAACATGAAGTGTAAGAACACTTGTAACAGCGGCAGTCCTCATGGGACGATACAAAATTTCAAAAGGAGGGACTGCTGAGGGCTCTATTATGATGTTGGTTGGAAAGCGTTCCGACCGACTCCTTGTCGGAATCGTTTCCGAACCACTCAGGTTCGGGGAGTCAGATCGACCGATTATGACGGTTCCGAACATCGTTTGGTTGGACTCCCATTGACTTCAATGGTATCCTGTGTTCCGACCGACAACACAGGATCCCATTGCAAAAAGGGGCATTTGCGGAAACCCTGCTCCCTGTGGTGGGCATCCACAGGTGCCTGCAACACTGTGCATGGTTTGAAAGAGGGGTCGAATGGGTACCCTCAAGGGTCCCAACCGGAGGCCTCTGAGTGAAGAGGGGCCTGCTACGGGCCCCCAAAGTCAGTTCTGACAGCCTTTTCATGTCAAATAGACCGAGTCGGAAAGGCTGTCAGAATCCAACATTGTAATCGGTCAGTCGGAAATGCTGTCTATTGAGCTGTATGAATTGGATCCGACTGAAACGGATTCTCTGCTGGTCGTAACCGAGTCAGAATGACCGAACGGTTTCCTACTATCATAATGGGTCGGTTGGAAATGTTTCCGAGTCGGTCGGAAACATCTGTTCCAACACTGGTTAGGAAAATCTGAATGCCATTGGGAACCTTCCCAACCGACATCGTAATGAGGCCCTAAGTGTATTCACCAATGAAAAGCCAGCATTTATAAAGGACAGTAAGAGGAACCAATAAAAAAGATAGCTGTTTTTTGAAGCCCATATCCTAGATACATCATGTCTCTTTGAGACAGCGCATGCAACACATGTGCGGCCTAGACGATACCTAAAAACTATAAGTAAAAGAAGACACGGATCAGTAGCACTGTGAAATCAAAGTAAATCTGTCGGCAGAGGCGCCAATATAATATAAAATATACAATATCTTAGGAGAGAGCGCCTCATTATGCCCTGCGAGCTGGCATTGGCTCAAATTTCTGTTGCATTTGGTAGCCCTTGGATGGCAAGGGCACCATCAATGGTTTCAAAAAGAGTTGTTGGGGGCTGCAAGAATCATTGCAGGCCCCCCAAGAAATTTCCAAAGTGACCCTAAGTTTCCTGGGTCATGGAAATGGTGACCCTCCCGCTCATCAGCTTAAGTTTATGGAAGGCTTGAACTGTTTTTCTGCCACCTGAGAGTGTAGTGACCGCTATTGATCAGTTCTAGGGCTAATGTTTTGTGGCCTGACATGATTAAAGAAAGATACTGACACTTGCAATGTTGTTTCATAATGTTTTATTTGAAAGATATGTTGCTGGCAGCAGGGCTTTAAGTGGTATGAAAAAGTGTGGGGTGGGGCCGTAAAAGGCTGTGCCCTATATAATTAAGGGCATGGCTTAAACTAAAATCCCCATAGAGTGCCACCCTATTCACACGTTTGCATAGAATCGCCCTGCCTTTAAACACAACTCATTCTTGGGCGTTATAAACACTTGGATGTGACTTAGTTCAAAGTATGCACTACCAGCCAGGAATACAGTGCATGAACAAAATACAGAAAGATAACATCCTAGAAAAAGTTATCCCTCGCAGGGGATGCAACATTAAGTAAACTTGAAAAACAGACGTGAACAACATGGATTACCTTAAGGTTTTTTTGTATTTATTGTTCAGAAATCGATGTGTGTTTGTCTGTAGTATTAAGAAAATGACTGTAGGGCCGGAAAAGGACCTCTTTCAATGTCTGCTTACAATTACTGCTCGGTCTGAGACCTAGCAGGACTCAGCCCTCTTAAAGCCCTGGCTGACAGTAATGTTTCATAAAAGTGCAATTCTTTTTTTATCATAATTATTGCGCAGGAAATACCTTATTGATGTAAGTGAGGGAAAGATTGGTTTGTCAACATGATTCTGGTCTTAAAATGTGGTAGCTTTGATAAAGCCAATAGGCCTGCTTTATTTGGAATGACATACTCCTATATCATAATGATAATGTACTCTATGGTGTGAAGAGGGGTCCTGACTCTTTAGGGGTCAAAAATAATGTCATCCAAGGTATTTTCACCAGCCTTATATATATTTGTAAATCACTGCGTAATATTTAGTAGTGTGTAATCAATGTACTCCCTTCTCTAGTTTTCTAGAGAAAAATCACAGCCTGGAGAATTATTTATTGAATACTAATATTACATGCCAGTAAAATGTGCTTGCTAGTCCACACACCCTCCACTGAGTAGGCCTTGCACTGCTCTGCTCCCTTACCCTAATAGAGTCAAGTGCTACAACGGGGTGCCTGGTTCCCAGTGATAAGGTATTGTGAACCTTTTTTCTGGGCAGACCTCACATCCTGCACAAGTAATAGCCTAGTTTCTTTTGAATAAGGAAAAGAAAAAAAGAAAATCCATGTTACAAATGAATGCAGATGATTTTTATGTGAAGTTCTCTTTAAGCATCATGCTGGCCTTTTGCTGACTTGAAGGTATTTTTCTTTTGGAGAGGAGCCAATCCTAGTGAGAAGTGATTTGAAAACCGGTTTGGCTCAAATGTCAAAGCTTGTGAATTTGCACAAAATACTACGGCAATCCTGCCTTTGAGCTCACACTGTCCATCCACAGTAGAAGGTTTGCTCACACCGAAACCTCAGTGCGAGTAAATGTTTTGAGGAGTGTAAAATCAGCTTTTCTGAACTGGAAAATTGGTTGGCACTCGTAAAAGAACAATTTGGGTCTATAAGCAAACCTTAGACTCAAATAGCTCTGTGAGTTGTGCACCCGTACACAAACAGTTCTGAAATAGTGCAGTCGGAGGTTCAGTCGACTAGTTTCTGCAATGCTGTCCTTCTCAAATGTGTAACAGAAAAAAAGACCAGTCATTTGAGTTTTTCATGTTACTGTTTGTTGTTTCAGTTGGACTTTTAAACGGTTCAGAGAGCATAACTATCATATGGCTCGCATATTCCATTTACACATATGTCAGCATGTTGCATTCCCAGACCTCATGTTTCTCATCGCAACAAGTTAAGCAGCTGTACCTCACTCGGGCATGGGGGTGGCAGCCTATTACCGGAGAGCAAAACAAGTCCCACGTCCAAACACCAGCAAATAAAATTCTTGAACTCGCCACCACCCCTGCAATGTCTTATGCCAGAGGTTTTCGACTGACTCAATCCGAGAGAGTCGAGTTTATTATAAGCAACTGCTTCTTGGCAGGACATTCACATTGCACAAGAGGTTCTTCTATAAATGCCGACGCCAGAGTTTGCACTCGATTTAGTAACAACAGTTTGACGCTGCCATGGAGTCTGAAAATGTGGCGCAGCAGAGGTTTCTCACCGATTTTGATTCAAGAGAATATTTGAAAATGTATTATGGGGCTGAAGGTGGATATGTTTCAGACGAGCACTGGTTACCCTTTATACTGAAGAAACTTCACGAGACTTTTACCACAGGTACTGCTTGTGTTCGAGATGTTAATTATTTGTTGTGTTGGTCAGAGGCATTGGGACATGGTCCCTTCTGTGCAGCACTGACTGCTCAGAGACTTCAGAGAAGATGAAAATCGAGGGCCTCATTTATAAACAAGCATTCGCAATGCAATAGGTCTCGCATTTATAAGAGTTTGAGCTATTGGCATTGTAAAATTACAATGCCTTTTATTTATGTTTTGGTTTTTAAACAAATAAAAGGCATTGTCATTTACAATGTCAGTAGCAAAAACTCGCATAAAAGCAGTGTGTGTAGTGCAGCAGTGTGCGGCGTGCAGCAGTGTGCGGCGTGCAGCAGTGTGAGGCGTGCAGCAGTGTGCGGCGTGCAGCAGTGTGCGGCGTGCAGCAGTGTGTGGCGTGCAGCAGTGTGTGGCGTGCAGCAGTGTTTCGTGTAGCAGTGTGAGGCATGCAGCACTGTGTGGCGTGCAGCGGCGTGCAGCAGTGTGCAGCATGCAGCAGTGTGCGGCATGCAGCAGTGTGCGGCGTGCAGCAGTGTGCTGCGTGCAGCAGTGTCATGCAGCATGCAGCAGTGAGTAATGCAGCAGTGTGCAGCAGTGTGTGGCGTGCAGCAGTGTGCGGCATGCAGCAGTGTGTGCCGTGCAGCAGTGTGTGGTGTGCAGCAGTGTTTCGTGTAGCATTGTGCAGCGTGCAGCAGTGTGTGGCGTGCAGCAGTGTGTGGCATGCAGCAGTGTGTGGCGTGCAGCAGTGTGTGGTGTGCAGCAGTGTTTCGTGTAGCAGTGTGCGGCGTGCAGCAGTGTGTGGCGTGCAGCAGTGTGCGGCATGCAGCAGTGTGTGCCGTGCAGCAGTGTGTGGTGTGCAGCAGTGTTTCGTGTAGCATTGTGCAGCGTGCAGCAGTGTGTGGCATGCAGCAGTGTGTGGCGTGCAGCAGTGTGCGGTGTGCAGCAGTGTGCGGCGTGCAGCAGTGTGTGGCGTGCAGCAGTGTACTGCGTGCAGCAGTATGTGGCGTGCAGCAGTGTGTGGCATGCAGCAGTGTGTGGCGTGCAGCAGTGTGTGGCGTGCAGCAGTGTGTGGCCTGTAGCAGTGCGCGGCGTGCAGCAGTGTGCGGCATGCAGCAGTGTGCAGCGTGCAGCAGTGTGAGGCGTGCAGCAGCGTGAGGCGTGCAGCAGTGTGAGGCGTGCAGCAGTGTGTGGTGTGCAGCAGTGTGTGGCGTGCAGCAGTGTGTGGCGTGCAGCAGTGTGAGGTGTGCAGGAGTGTGAGGCGTGCAGCAGTGTGCGGCGTGCAGCAGTGTGTAATGCAGCAGTGTGTAATGCAGCAGTGTGCGCAGCAGTGTGTGGGGTGCGGCCGTGTGCGGCATGCAGCAGTGTGCGGCGTGCAGCAGTGTGTGGCGTGCAGCAGTGTGTGGCGTGCAGCAGTGTGTGGCGTGGTTTGTAAACAACAAGA
Organism: Triturus cristatus; assembly: GCF_964204655.1. Taxonomy (NCBI): domain Eukaryota; kingdom Metazoa; phylum Chordata; class Amphibia; order Caudata; family Salamandridae; genus Triturus; species Triturus cristatus. The sequence continues at coordinate 150,029,822 of NC_140584.1, forward strand.
AAAGCGGACATCATTGAAGGGTGGGAGGGAACGAGCCTATGGGGTGTGAGTTATAACGAAAGTTAATTGTTGTAAGAGTGGATGCAGGAAGTGAGGCCGAGCGCAGGCTGGCGAAAGCAGTCTGCTGCTTTCAAGTCCGATGCCAGATGCCAGCTTCGCGCTTGAATGCCTCACCTGCACTGGCCATAAACCGCATTCCTAAGGCCTTGTGCCCCTTACTAAATCTCTCTGAATGCGTGAGGTGGCGCATGCGCAGGAAGTAGCTGGTGGCAAATGGAATGCACGTGGTTGTGCGCGTAACCGCCACCCGATCCGCCTGGGAAGCCTTTGGGAGCATTTTCTGAAACCCCTACATAAGTCTCGCTTAGCGATCGCTTGCGCGATAGCCAGGCGAGACCTAAAAATGACTCAGCGCCGCAAGCCATTTTGCTGCAGCACACGTTGGCTTGCTGCGCACTGCGTCATTTTGAAATCACGGAAATGCCTGGTATAAACAACAATAGGAAGCATCTGGGAGCCTCATTTATGAGGCCCCTTGCGCCTCCAGAATGTCACTTTTTGTGACGTTCTGTGGCGCAGAAGCCAGCGGGATATTTATCAGGCAGCACTAAGCCACCTTTTTTTGGCTTAATTCTGCCTGATAAATATCAGTCCCTTTAACTCAGTATTCTGCGTTAAAGGGGCGTGCAATGGGTGTTCCCAGCAACATCCATGGCCTTTTGGCACTGTCCCAGATTTACAAGAAATCGTAAATCTGAGGCAGCGCCAAAAGGTTAGGGAGGCACAGCGAGGAGAAATATCTGTATTTCTCCTCGTTTTTCCTTTTTCTATGTGTGCTGCATTCTGAGGAAAAAGCCTCTGTGATTATTTTTGTACAGAAAGGTTTCCCTTCCTGTACAAAAATAATCATCCCCTCCACCAGGCACCCTTGCGCTATGGTGCAAAGGTGCCAGCGTTGGCGCACAGCAGCCTATTGTGTGCCAGCACAGGGGAAAAGGACAGGAATGCGCCATATCTAATAGATATGTGCATTCCAGCCCTTTCTTTTGCCGTAGGGCAGCACAGCAGGAAAGCGTGCTGCGCTGCCCTATGGCAAAACCTCATAAATGAGGCCCCGGATATTTTCCCTTGCGTTGTTGCACAATTGGCTGCCATGTGCCAGGGCATGCACGATTGCGTCATGTTAAAAGAGTGCCTGCGTTGTGGGTATGATTGTTTTTGTGAAGGAAGGGACAACTTCCTGCACTAAAACAATCATTGAGGGCGTTTTTCTCTTTTTATGTGTGCTGCAGAACACGTCCAGTCTCCCCCAACGCCACTTTGTTCTGCAGCCTCTCTGTTAGCCACATTTTCCACCTCAAGTCTTTCTGAAATCCCTCATCAGCATATCTCCCACTTTCCCCCAATTACACTTGGAAGTATGCAAGCATCACTTGCTGCACTTTTCAGCGAGGCCAAGGACTGAATGTGCGTGCAGTCGGCACACCGCTTTGACCCCCTGATAGTCACTGTGAGACACTGGCGCTGACATATGCATCAACTTCAGAGCTCTCAATCATGCGCCCTTATACAGGCTCGCCCATAACTTAAACTCACTCAGAGGCCTGGAGGTGACTCAGTTCAAACTACGCGCCATACAAGAGTTAAATGTTTCATTAAAGAAAACACAAAAACACATCTTGAACAAAAGCAAATACAGAATAGAAGCTGAAGTAAAACATGTGACATGTAAATAGGAGTTACATCGCCGACATAGACAACCTCAAGGGTTTTCCCTGTCAGAGTTGAGAAATCGATCAATGATTCTGCAAGTGAGTTAAGAACATGACAATTTAAAAACAGAAAAATCCCAAAGGTAACATATACTAGGCCTGGGCGGTAAATTCCGTTCCGTTCGCGGAATTTGCGGAATTTGGGTAATTTCGCGTTCCGCGGAGAACGCGAAATTGCCCAAAATTTCGCTTTCCGCGACTTCGCGAAATTTTGCTTGTTAGCGTTCTCAAAATGCGTGTTCGCGAGATATTTATCCCCGAGCACGCAAACAGCGATTGTGAACAGGAAAAAAGCATCGCGAACAAGCAATTCCGCGTGTTCGCGGAATTTCTGCGTGTTCGCGGAGATTTTTTACCGTTTCGCGAAGATTTGCGTAACGCGATTACGCAAATTCCGCCCACCCCTAACATATACCAGAAATGCTTCCGCATTGTAAAGGGCTATATATGTATGTCTTAGGAAGAATGTGAACATGTGACTATCTGTATTTGTTAAGTATGGTCAATTTGTACCATGTTCTATGGAAATTAATTTTAAAAAATGTGAACGTAAATGTAAGGACATGCATTAGTACTCTACGGCGAAACGTTTCAAAGTCAGTGTTTAAATATGTCGGGCCCGATTCACAGAACTAACTTAAGACAAAATCCTAAACTTACTACTTTTGGTATTCACAGAAGTTAGGATTTTGTCTTAAGTTTGTCTTAAGACAAACTTAAGACAGACTTAAGACAGTCTTAAGACAGACTTAAGACAGTCTTAAGACAGACTTAAGACAGACTTAAGACAAACCTAAGACAGACTTAAGACAGACTTAAGACAGATTTAAGACAATTTGTCTTAAGTTTGTCTTAAGTCTGTCTTAAGTCTGTCTTAAGTCTGTCTTAAGTTTGTCTTAAGTCTGTCTTAAGACTGTCTTAAGTCTGTCTTAAGACTGTCTTAAGTATGTCTTAAGTTTCTCTTAAGACAAACTTAAGACAAAATCCTAACTTCTGTGAATACCAAAAGTAGTAAGTTTAGGATTTTGTCTTAAGTTAGTTCTGTGAATCAGCCCCAAGGGTCTAAGACCTCGCAGGGCCCAACCCACTAAACGCCTATAGAAGACCCATGTTGTGTGGAATAAGCCCCTTACATTGACACGTTTCATAACCTTTTTTTTTCAAACTTTGTGAAGTTGTAAGAATTAAAAAAAAGTGGGTTAAATGTCCGAACAAGTGGGTCGTGCAGCAGGAAACCCAAGAACATTCTTTGTCTAGCAGGGAAATTCTCACAAAAAACAAATTACTGTAAAATTCTCCGACATCATCTTTTAGTAAGGGACATAGATTAGCATGTGTTGTTGTGCAAAGTTTACAAATATTGCAACTTTGCAAAGCGCAAACATTGCAAACCTCACACACATTATAAATAGGCACTCCAGTTCGCTGGTGAATGTCAAATACAGATGTGATGCTGGAATTGATATTTTACAACTTTTAATTGCTCTGCTGGTGGCTCCAGCCTAACTTGCAAAGTTGGCAGGTTGTGGGAACCGCTGCTTATATTTGTGGATCCTATTTTCATTATCAGACTTTGATCCAGGGCAAGACAGAGCAATACAAATTAAAAATAAAGGAGGAGAAAGATAGAAAAACAGTTACAAAGAGGGAAATTTTTGTTAAAAAGATTCCGCAAGAGTGAAACAGAGAGAAAGGATGTTTGGGATGGTGGTAGAAAGATGCATGAGATCAAATTTCCTTTTTTTACAAATTAAGCACTATTGGTGGCCACCTGCCACAGGTCCGCCGGTGTGAAAGAGACATGTACCCTACTGCAGCCAAGTTGAGGCTTCCATCATTGATTTTTTTAGCCCAGGACTGCCATGAATAGCATGGCGGCCGATGGAGGAAAAGGAAGAAATGTCACTGGCATAGGAAGAAGAATTCTTGTCACTGATCTTTAATTTTTGCTCTGCAGAATTGGACTCGGTGGGATTTCAATGATAGTAACTACCCACCGGACTTTTGGGGTGAGTGGTGAAGACCTATGCCCTGTATTAGAAGAGGCCGCTTTAATTGTGCAGCCAGCAGAAGTATAAGGGAGTGGTGGGCAGTAGGGGTGGCCCTTTCTATAGCAGGTACCCGTGCATGCCAGTCATGGGGGAGGTTAAGCTGTAGTTTTTTTAAATTTTACCCACCCTATGCTGGAGTGAACTGTGGAGGGGGACTGGAAGCGGCTACACTTATATATATATTTATCATCAAATAATTCACCGCACTCCAGGAGAGTACATTTCTCAGTTTCAATTTACTTTCACAAGTGCAATTTTCACCATAACCACCACCAACGCATTTCAACCAAAAAGGTCTTGCTCACGGTATCATGAGTCCATCATCACTCTCTGTGTTTATACTATTCTCCCATTTTTGCCCATTATGAGGCATTATGGGATTCGTAGTTCATTATTCAGCAGTTACAAGGACAGTTTTATTTCCATGTAGTTTTTTGTAGTTTTGCTTTGTCTCATCACTATCAGTTACATAATGTAATGAATTAAGTTCATTTTGGGGATTTTGTTACATTATTTGTTGACTTTCAATTAATTTATTCTTTCACCGTCTCCCAACTGTGCAATCTCTTCTGTTTATCTGGCTCAGTGCCTGGTTATAATTCAAATCAGATTTGCTCATTTGTAGTGCTGCTGCCGGACTACCATCCTCCTTATTTATGGGGTTCCTTCTCCGTATTATTCACGGTTTAGTGCCAATTTCCTTAATCTTTAGGTCCTCTTCTCTTTTTTGTTGTTCTTTTTCTCCTGCAATGTTGCATTATTTTTAAACCGTAAGTTGCGCAGTGCATTGGTTCTCTGCAATTTCAGTGCTCATCTTATGGTTTCCGACCTCTATTGGTTGGGTTAGTTGTTGTATGGCTAAGTGCCCATCCTCCTTTCCCCTTCTTATCCTGTCCGGCATTCATACTTGGATGTTCCTTGTTTGATGCATTGAGGGCCGACTGGTTGAAGTTCCTATTTGTGTGAAATTCATGTTTTTATTATTATCCCCCTGTTTTTCTCCTGTTTGTCTTGCTTGTCTGTCATGCTCAATCACAAATGGATGTATAGTTCTTTGTCTCCATTTAGACTGTGAGGAATCTTTGTTTTAAATCTGATACTTAGTCTCGATTCAAGTCGTCTCAGATTCAAAGTTCTATTGCCCCATTTTTCATTTTTGGGAACCGTAGCTATCCCAAAGTACTTGATTTCCTGCCAGATCTTGTTAGGGTGGGTGCATAGATGTTTTGAAATTGCATAATTCATATCTTCATTTTGGATTGCTCTCAGGTGTTCCATGATCCCCAAAATGAACTGAATGCATGACATTATGTCACTAATAGTGATGAGACAATGCAAAACTACAAAAAATTACATGGAAATAAAGCTGTCCGCATAACTGCTGAAATATGAATTACGAATCCCATAATGCCTCATAATGGGCAAAAATGGGAGAATAGTATAAACACAGAAAGTGATGATGGAGTGCGGTAAATTCTTTGGTGATAATTATATGTGAGGAACAGTCCACCCTCAACATCAGCACCGACTGTGCGAAGAGAGCACTGCTGACAGATTAATTGTTGGAAATATTCACCTATATATTTAACATATATATATTTTATATATATATATATATATATTCACTGAAAAAAACCATAGGTTTTACAGACGTTATAGTTAGTTGAACATTTGACTCATATAAAACCAGAGAAATTTGCCTGTTATATTTAGTTGAGCTAACTATAACTTGCGCGCCCGCAATGCACTGCTGATGATGTCACATATCACATCACTCATGACATGGTCAGTGACTTCACTGATGACATCACTGGTGACATCTCAAATGACATCACTCATGACATCACTCATGACATCATCCAGTAAATGTGTGTTTCTATAAAATGTATATATGTTTTATATATATATATGCCAAGGTGTATTGAAGAATGAATGCATTTACAAGTGCCTAAAGGAATTATTTCGTATGTATGTGACTGACTGTATAAGTGAGTGATTGAAAATGTCTTACTGAACTCATGGGTTAGTGACTAAACTGTGTAGAAGTCTGTATTAGTCTCTCCATTGGTGTGTAAGCAACTGCATGGGTTTCTCAATACCTACATGAGTGTCTATATAGGTTATTGATTTGTTGTCTGAGTATCTGTACGGGTCCCTGAGTGTCTGTGTGGGTGGGTGGGTATATGAGTCTGTGCATAGATGTCTGAGTGGGTGATTCAGTGGTTGTATGGATTAAAAAGTGCATCTGGAAAGGGCTGTATGGGTGAGTTAGTGTGTCTATGGGTGTGTTGGTGAGTGAATAAATGTCTCAGTGGTATATCTGTGACTAACTACATATGTTTTAAGCCACTATATGTGAGTGTTGGGGTATATAAATGAGTATACGTGAGACTAAGTTATTTCAAGAGTGGGTGTATAAATAAGTGTCTGCTTCTATCAGTGATTGTATAAGACAGTAAATATGTGTTAGTATCTGTATAAATAAGTGATGTGGTATGTCTAAAAATAACGAAGTTGGTGTGTATAAACTTATACATGATTAAATGGGTATGTGATTCATTCTTTGCATTATTGACTAGGCGTGTGAGTAACTCTATGGATGAGTGGCAGCGTGTGACTGCATGTATAGATGTATGAGCGCATATTATAGTCCTCTATTGATGAGTAACTACATGTATAAGTGACTGGATGTGTGTGTAGACCTAGGAAATAGTGAGTGCTATGTAGTATATGGCATTCTTCTGTGTATGGTTTCAAAAATAGTTGTCAGCATTTTAGAATGGGTGTATCAAAGTTTATATTAGAGCATCAGTATATGCATCAGATAGTCACGTGGATGATGTCATGAGTGATGTCATCAGTGATGTCATTTGAGATGTCACCAGTGATGTCATCAGTGATGTCCCTGACCATGTCATGAGTGATGTAATAAGTGACATCATCAGCAGTGCATTGCGGGCGCGCGAGTTATAGTTAGCTCAACTAACTATAACAGGCAAATTTCTCTGGTTTTATATGAGTCAAATGTTCAACTAACTATAACGTCCCTGAAACCTATGTTTTTTTTAGTGAATTTCTAAGGTTTTTTAAATGCTAATTCCTAACTATAACGTCTGTAAAACCTATGGTTTTTTCAGTGAGTTTCGAAGGTTTTTAAAATGTTAATTTCATATTTTAATGTTTTTAAAACCTATATTTTTTCTATTATACTTTTAAATATTTTGTAACTCTATTATACTTCTTGTTTTTAACTTTAAAAATCATGTAATGTTTTATATCTTCCCAAAAAATATGTATATTTTTTTGGGGGGGAGAAAACTGCACTCCCATACCGGTAGCGTACCAAGCTCCATCACCACACGAATCCTATCCGCCATATTGCTAAACTCGTAAATGATGTGCATTTCGTATCCCACGAGTTTGTGGCACCGCGTCCCACGTAACATCATATACGCATGAAGTCACCCCAGGTACTACTTTGGTATCCGACGGGTACGTAGTACCAAGCCATGCGTTACGTCATGTACGTATGAGGTCGTGCCTGCTGCGTGATGCGCATTCAACGAATACACGCTGCCAGGCCCCGTGTTACGTTGCAGACGTATAGTATCGCGCCGGATATGCCATTCCCTTTTTTTTTGTCTCAAAAGTATATCTAAATAACTTCAAACACTATGTGAGAGCACGCGAAAATCTAAATTATTTTAAAGATTTATATATTTCTAACTGTAATAAACTTATATTATGATAAATATATTTTGTCTAAATCACGTTGGGTGCGGCCTCCTTGCGCGCTCGGTGCACGATTGCCATGTGACCTTAAAAAAAAGCATTTGATTGGTTCATAACATTTCCAATTGTAACAGTTGTACGACCCCACTCATTTTACTCATTCTCTCTACAGCGTTTGATGAGAGACACCTCTTCTGCTTAGAAAGCTTTTTTGAAAAGTGTTTTCCTGTATAGTGTATATACATATGTTAAACTACAGACAACATGCAACAATCATCTTGATCAATATTCATGCTCTGTACATTAGCCTTCCACTTGTGATTGCCATGCATCTCAAACGTTCCATCAAAAAACAAATATGTGTTACACGAAGCCCCTGGTGTGTGTGTCTGCACATTGTTGTGCTGCCTTTTGGCCTGGGTATTGCTGGCTCTAAGGAGCATCATCAGCCACGGGCAGACTGCACATCCTAGATCACATGCCATCTCATTAACAATAGTTTCCGCCCTCCCGACACATGCTACACTAATCTAAATTGCACACTCTGCGCGGTCAAAACTACAAAAGAAACACACATAAGTACACTTCCTGGCCAGGCAGGAACTGAACAACGCCCAAGTCCCCAGAATATTTATTCACACCCCTACGCTGGCCTGGTGTACGCAAGCCCAGCCCACTTTGCGTACGTATAAATAGGATAACCACGACACCACACGTCCCTCTTCTTTCACACTACCTCAAATGATTTGCCGCATCCACCTCGCATATCACAATGCGCAATAAAAAAAAGAAATGGATCCATGAGGTGTACTCCATCCTGGCAATCAACACGGGCTCTAAATTGGGAGCCCTACTGCCCGTCATCTGCGAAAGAGATCCATGAGGTGTACACTCTCCTGTAATCAACACTACATCTGAATTGTGAGCACTGCTGCCCGTAGTGTTTGCTCACACAACAATGACAGCAGGTAAGCAGAGCGGCCTAGGAGCACAGCGCCTCCAATTGAGTGCGCTGCTGTGAGAGGGGTGGGGTGCTTCAGCCTAGCTGCGCAGGTCCAAACAAACAAGATTGCCATGTGTTATGATGTGATGTTTGACCTCATTCAGTCACATCTCTGTATCATTTTAAAGACCTGCTGGACTGTACTGTAGGCCTGAGCCAGTGGGCAGCACTGCCCTACAGACACCACTTCAGCGTGGTGCTGCGGGAGGGATGGGTTTGCATCAACCAGACTGCGCACATGCGAATAAGCGATATTGCCATGTGTTATGATGTGATCTTTGACCTCATTCAGTCACATGTCTATCTCATTTTAAAGACCTGCTATACCATAAGGTAGGCCTGAGCCTACGGGCAGCACTGCCCTACAGACACCTGTTGAGGGTGGTTCTGCGGGAGGGGTGGGGTGCATCACCCTGAGTGCGCACGTGCGAAAAAGCGGTGTTGCCGTCCGTAATAATGTGATCTCTGACCTCATTCAGTCACATCGGTCTAATTTTAAGGACCTGCTGGACCGTACTGTAGGCCTGAGCCAGCGAGCAGCACTGCCCTACAGACACATGGCGTTGGCTTTTAGGACACTGTAGTGAGCTCCTTACTAATTGTACATGCACACAGGCTCCCGCCACTGCATTACACGTGCACATTATGCTTCTAGCATGCGCTCTGTTCCTTTGTATGTGAACGTTGGCATGACATATTATTATTTAACCTTGTGTATTCGCGTGCACTCCAACTCCTCTTTGAACCACGATTACCACTAACAGTTGGTGGATCGTACTTCAAAAATGAAGGATGCACTCAACTCCTATTTTCTATCAAGCTTGAAATAAACCTTCATTTACCTCCAGACGTTTCCACGATTAAATTATTTCTCCCTTCTCAGACATTCCATTGATTGCCACAAGAAGGGTGGAGCGGGAGCTGACCCCTCAATGATGCCCTGGCATTCTGACACCTTCCATCGTGGTATCAAGACACCATCCCCGACTGGAGACCTGGTCTATCGTACAAACATACCCCGGACTTGGAGCTTGCACCAACACGTCGTGGGACACACCAGTGGTGGCAGTTGAGCAGTGAAGCCTCAGTGTGCAAGACCTACAATTGAGCACAGTGTGGGGAAGGTGTTCGGGTGCAGCACCCTGGGTGCACAGGTGCATGCAAGCAATTTTACCGTAGCTAATAATGTAGGACTATATTATCAAACAATGGCGATAACATTATCACCACTTTAGCGACAGGAAACTGCCGCTAAAGCAACGATAAGGGGTTGATAATATGCCCTTGTAAATTCCCATAGAAGTCCAGGTTCACACCAGAACCTGGGCTTCTAAGGGAATTCACAAGGGAATATTGTCAACCCCTTATCGCCACTTTAGCGACAGTTTCCTGCCACTAAAGCGGCGATAATGTTATCACCCTTCCTTCATAATATGGCCCATAATCTCTGGCCTCATGTATTTAATTTTAAGGACTTGCTGAACCACACTCTTTCTCGCAGACCCCAGCATCCTAGACAAACGGGTGACGGAGGGTAAACACTAAGGGCTGGGTGCAATAGGCCGAAGCTCTGTCTCCTCTTCCTTCTCTTCTTTTGACTCTCCCTCCCCTTCTCCCTTCCACCCACACCCCCTCCCTTCCATTCTCACCATGGTCCTTTCATTCGGACTACCTTTCTTTACCTCTTCCACATAGCACACATACTTATGTTTCATTTTTGTCTTGCAGGTTTCCTACGCTGCTTCCACTGGAGTCCAACCCACTTTTTTTATTATACTGTTCTATTACAGTTACATTTCTATTTATTTCTCTTTTAATAAAGGTTACTTATTTTTTCAAATAAATAACTGAGTGTATAGGTCTTCTTTTTCTAACAACACTTGTCATTTATTTTATTGTGAAAATCATCTGTTTATAGGAGATTTTAAGGACAACATTATTTAATGTTAGAGTGCACCGACCAAACATAATCTAACTGACTATTAGACAAACGAAGCCTGGGTAATTGTACAACTGCAAGAGTTCTATGAGTGTATCACTTTATAACACCATAAGTACTGCCCGTGTGATTACAGCACAAATAAGGCACTACCGAGGACCACCGAGGCTTCAAGGACTGCCGAGGCCCACCCTGCATATTTAAATAAACACCCAGAGTGTGGCGATCTCCAGACTTCAGTTGGCCCTGAAACCCCCAAACAATTAGTAATCGATACCCGGGAAGGTGGCGCTCCCCTAGGCTGCAAAACGTCTCTGTGCCTTTCCGTGCCTAATTTACAAGTAACATGACTACAGAGACCCCGCAATATAATAATTGGATTGGCCACGGAAAATTACCCACCCACCAGGGGCCTTATTTAAAAGAACAGGTGAGACCCCGCTTTTTATTTTTTGTTCTTTTCTCTTAATTTTTACCATCAGCATCTCCTCTATTACAGTGATACGAGATTTCCCTACTCTCGCTTCAAGTAGTCGAACAAGTATTTCCTATCTCATCGTGGAAGCCATGCACCACCCTCTAATAGCAAACACAAATGTCCAGCGAATGCATACCCAGGACATTGTATGAGCTGCTCCTGAGAGCTCGCCCTCCCTACTATCATGATGCATTTGTTAGTATAAACGCACACTAACACTACTTACACACGTGTAGCACAGCGACCCGAATGTAGTGAAGAAGCAGAGGAAGTGTAAAATCTAAAAATATAAATCCTACCAAAAGTCGGATGACATAGTTCAATGCGCCGACAACCCTGGCATGAGTAGAAACAGCTACACGAACAAAACGGGTCTTCAGCACAACACAAGCAATTTTGAAATATTGCTGAGTGGTGCCTTCTTTTTGCCTTCTCCCACTCGTCACCTGCTAACATAACATAACATAACACCTGAAACAACCACCAACAGGAGCAGACAGCAAAGCAACCTTCGAATCCAGCACCGTGTACAAACTCCGCAAGATTCCCCTCATGACAGCCCTACATTCTAACATTACATACTGAGGGCCATATTATCAAGGAACGGCGTTAAAATGATTGCCACTTTAGCGGCAGGGAACTGCCACTAAAACGGCGATAATAGGCTTCATAATATGCTGTAGAGAACTCCAATAGAAGCCAATGTTCTGGTATTAACATGGGCTTCTATTGGAATTCTCTACGGCATATTATCAAGCCAATTATCGCCGTTTTAAAGCGGCGATAATTTTAATGCCATTCCTTGATAATATGCCCCTTAGATTCTAGTAGAATTACATACTAACATTCTACTATGACTTACAATGGAATACTACACAGAGCACATGACTATAGAGCAATGAGCTCATAGTTTCATCCACGAGTCTTGACACCAGTAGGGGTAAGACTCTCACTTCCCACTCCCTATATTTTATAAACGTAAACTAACACTTCTTCCACAAGTATGCTACAGCGCTCAGAGCACATCAATTTACAGCAATGACCTCACAATTTAGGCTCACGGTTTAATCCCTCAGTCTTCACACCAGTAGGGATGAGTAGTTCGCTTCCCACTCCCTATATACTATAAACACATACTAACACTACTTACACACTTATACTACAGCGGCTAGTATCTTACACCGCCCAGAGCCCATCACTGTACAGCAATCAGCTCGGTTTCATCCCCAAGACACTTTACACTGGTAGGCATAACTACTTCGCTTCCCGCTTCCGGTATACTATCATCACACAGTAACGGTCAGTAGTTCGCTTCCCACTCCCTGTATGGTATAAACGCCTACTAACACTACTTGCACACGTATGCTACAAACACCAGACCACATCACTTTACAGCAAGGACCTCACGGTTTAGACTCTCGGTTTCATACCCGAGTGTAGCACCACATCATATCACCACCATGCCACTCTGAGCAACACCGCACTTTCAGACCGTTAACAGTGATAACTATCTACTGGCGGCCGCCAGTAGGCACTCAAGAACAAATTACAATACTTCCTTGATTCTTTTAGCTTTCAAAAATTCTCTCTATTACTGTCTTTCTACTTTTCCATATAAATAGTTTTTAAAATATTCAAATACACATCAAAGTCAGAAATGCAACGTATTCTATCAACACACTTTCTAGAACATTCTACAACACGTGGAGGTTAAAAGTTATTCAATTTTTTTAAACCTAACGATATTTTTTTGCAACATTTTCTCGAACATTTAACGGCAGTTGCAGGTTAAAAGTTCACGATTTTTTAAGTTCGAACAGTGCCTTCCAAATGCAAGTAGCAGGTGTGGTTGAGTTGAGCAAATTTTATTCTCTAATATGTACTATAATATGTACGTGCAAACTGCTTTTTCTTAACCACTCACAAACATACTTTTCCACAAAATGAATGTGCAACCTACTTTTAAAAAACAATGCTTTTCATCTCCCAATCAGGTACCATTTTGAATGCGAAAAGAAACTAGTTCCCCATCTTTAAACATATCTCTTATTCTGCGAAGGAACTGCATGAGCTACAGACATCTTTCCATACCTTCCAGCCATACCTTCAAAATGCTAGTGTGGATCGTAGGACATAGCTATGTTTTCTGGTGCAAGAGGTATGCAGAACAGAGACGTATTGACTTAGACCTAGGTTTACAAAATGTGGACATTAAATGGTTTGGACAGAGAGGATTGAAGTTTCACCAATTGTTGCCTTTGGTTAAAACCTGTTTGCATCTCCAACACCCTGACCTCATGATTGTGCACTGTGGTGGAAACGACCTAGGCACATTGACTGGAGTAGATTTGGAAATGCTAATGAAGGACACCATTGGACAATTGATGTTACTTTTGCCTCAAACTGTCTTTGTATATTCCAATATATGCCAAAGACAGAAGTGGAAATGGTCCAAACAATTTTGTCCTCAGATTGGAAAATCTCGGAAAAAAGTCAACAAAGCTGTATCTGCATACCTCAGGGACCACAAATGGGGTCCATATACAACAACAACATACATTTTGATATGGCGGATATATACAGAAGTGATGGAGTACACTTCACAGATTAGGGAAACCGAGTTTTCCTGAATAACTTGAAGCTGTGCATCCGCACTTATATGTAGCTCCAACTAATGAACACAAGGGCTCTTTTTAGAGCCACCCTATAACTTACAACTTAGGCCCCCTATTTTAGGGCCATATAACGCCAACTCCTGCACCCTCACAAAAATGTATTCTCCACACAGCTGTGGTGCAGCGGCCAGACCATCTCACTTTGCAGCACAGACCTCTTGCATTGATCCCCAGCTCTACTCACCCATAGGGGTGAGTAGTTTGTGCTCTACAAATACCATATTGATTTACCTTCACACTCCCTATACAACACCACCTAAGCACCATACACAAGCTACAATGTTCTAAACAAAAGTTCATCCAAGTACCTATAACTACATGCTGACACTACTTGCACAGATGTGGCACAGCGGCCAGAGCACATGACTTCACAGACATGACACACAGTTTGGGCTCACGCTTTAATCCCTGACTCCGGCAGCAGATCAGCTTAGCAACATGAGACTCTAGACAATATTCCGTACCCCAGGACTTTCATACCAGTATGGGTCAGTAGTTCGTCCTAGTAGTTATAAACACATCCAGACACTACTTCCACAACTGTAGTGCAGCAGCCACAGCACATGACTTCACAGCATAAAACACACAATTTGGGCTCACACTTTAATCCCCGAGTCCCGCACCAGCTCACCTTACCCGCATCAGTCTCTACCCAATACCTCACTTAATTTCCGTAGCCCACCACTTACACACTGGTAGGGGTAAATACTTCGCTTCACACCCCCTCTATAGTACACCCTAAACACCCCACAGAGGTTACAGTGCACTTACCCTCCTATTTCCCACTTTTTCCCCCCTTTTTTCACCTTACTCGCTTCAACGGAATCACAAAATGGCGGCCAACACTTCCTAGTTGCAATCGCTCGCACCCCTTGCAGCCAATCAGCAACAAGCTTGTGCTCGTAACGCCTCAGTCAATCAGATGTCAGAATCCCCAAATATCAATATCTGTAAATTTCGATATTTCTCAAAAACTACTGAACGACTTCACACCAAATAAACAAAAGCGTGCTTTCTAGACTAGAACCCTTCTCCCTGCCAAATTTGGGGTAATTCCGTTCACCCGTTCGACCTGTAGCCTTGTCTAAAGTTTCCTATGGAAATTAACATTGAAAAAACACGTTTGGGACCCCCCTTTTTTCTCAGCCCCCCCTTGATGAATCATCCCCAAATTTTCAACATAGGAGCTGATCTCAACAAATAATTAGTTTTGAAAGTTTCATGAAGATACATCAATCGGCACCAAAGTTATTGGGAATAGAATGTTGCCATTTTCCTATGGTAACTAGGTCCTAACTATATATATATTCACTGAAAAAACCATAGGTTTCAGGGGCGTTATAGTTAGCTGGACTTTTCACTCGTACAAAACCATTGAAATTCCCCCATTATAGTTAGTTCAGCTAACTATAACTCGCGCGCCCGCAATGCACTGCTGATGACGTCACATATTACATCACTCATGACATGGTCAGTGACATCAATCATGACATCACTGATGACATCTGAAATTACATCACTGATGACATCACTGGTGACATCATTCAGTGAATGTGTGTTTATCTGAAAATTACATATGTTTTATATATGTATATCTCAAGGTCGATGGAAGAATAAATGGGTATATAAGTGTCTAAATGGATGATTTGTTTTTGAAAAATTGATTGTATAACTGACTGATTAAGTGTATCTTAATGAATACATGGCTTAGTGAGTAATGTTTAAATATGTAAATATCTGTATCAGTCTCTCACTTTGTGTATAAGTGGCTGCATGGGTTGGTGAGTAGCTACATGAGTGTCTATATAGGTTATTAGTTGGTTTTTTGAGTGTCTGAGTGTCTGTATGGTTCGGTGGGGGGTATTACGTAGTGCATAGGTACATGAATGAGTGACTCACTGTTTGTATGTGTTGAAGACAGCATGTGTGCAGGACTGTCTGGGTGGATGAGGGTGTGCATGGGTGTGTTAGTGAGTGAATGACTGTCTCAATAGAGTCTTTATGAGTAACTACATATGTTTTAACCCCTTCGGTGCTCATGACGGAACGGTTCCGTCATGAGCGTCGGTTGAGCTGTGCTCATGACGGAACCGTTCCGTCATGACCACGCCCGCGCAAGAAACGGTCAGCACCGCGGGGGAATCCGCGCCGCATGGAAGGGGTTAAACTAGTATATGTGGCTATTGGTGTATATAAGTGAGTATATGTGAGAGTGAGAGATTGGAAGAGTTCCTGTATGAATAAGTATGTGTTTCTATAAGTGATTGTTTAAAAGACTAAGTATGTGTAAGTTTCTGTAGAAGTAAGTGTGGTGGTGTGCGTATAACTGTATATGCAAGTAAATGGATGTTTGATTCTTTATTAGCATGAGTGACTATGTGTGTGAGAAACTCTATGGATGAGTGGCGTTGTGTAACAGGATGAATAGGTGTATGAGTACATATGATGAGTGAGTACATGTATGAGTGACTGTATAGGGCTGTTGGTGAATGAGTGGATGTGTATGTGGATCTCAGAATTACTGAATAGGTTGTTGTAACTAGTATTGGTATGTCCATTGTTTTGAAAATTTTAGTTTCTATATTTGAATGTGTGTATCAAAGGTTATATTAGGGGGAGAGGTCTGCCACTCTATCACAAGGATGATGTCATCAGTGATGTCATCAGTGATGTCATTTGAGATGTCATCAGTGATGTCATGAGTGATATCACTGACCATGTCATGAGTGATGTAATGTGTGACGTCATCAGCAGTGCATTGCGGGAGCGCGAGTTATAGTTAGCTGAACTAACTATAACGGGGGAATTTTAATAGTTTTGTATGAGTGAAAAGTCCAGTTAACTATAACGCCCCTGAAACCTATGGTTTTTTCAGTGAATTTTTAATGTTTTTTAAATGCTAATTCCTAACTATAACGTGCCTGAAACCTATGGTTTTTTCAGTGAGTTTCAAAGGTTTTTTAAATGCTAATTTCTAACTATGCCTACAGAGATTGGACATGTGAAGAAAGAAGAAAAAACGCACAGAAAGAAAAAAACAGAAATGCAGAAAGAAGCAACAGAAGTCCTCAAAGACGAAGAAAAGTGCAGGAAGAAGGATAACGTGCAGAAAGAACAAACAGAAGACCAGAAAGAAGCCTTGTTGCAAAATCATCCTGTACCCTCAACTTTTTCAGACGGATACTGGTGGTAACTGAGTCTGACTAACCAGTCCTAGAGCCAGTGCTATGTTAAAAGACACTCACAATACAGCGAAAACACCTACATACACTAGGGAACACTTTCTGTTGGGGTCCCCCTGTGATTAGCATGACCTCCTCTGTAAGCCCCTAGTATATAATAGGGCAGGGGATTAAAACTACCTCTTAAAACGCGCCACAGGGCGTGTTTGCACACGTCACCTCAGGCCCGTCCCCTCCAATCCCCACTGTGTAAACACGCCCTGTGGCCGTTTTAAGTTGGGAGATTAAGTCCCCTTGAAACCTGAGGGTTTCTAGGGTCTAACTAGACCACTAGGTACCTCCAGTAAGCGCCACAGAGCTGCATTGCAGAGAGATGTAAAAAGGGGCATGGCCTAGACCACCTCTCTGCAACGCAGCGCAGTGGCGCTTACTGGAAGCACCTGGTGGGCTAGTTGGCTCCCAGGGTCCCTCAGGATTGAAGGGGAATTATTTCCCCAACTTAAAACGCGCCACAGGGCGTGTTGGCACACGTTCACTCAGGCCCCGTCCCCTCCCTTCACCACTGTGTAAACACGCCCTGTGGCCGTTTTAAGTTGGGAGATTAAGTTCCCTTGAATCCTGAGGGTACCTAGGGGCAAAATAGCCCACTAGGTACGTCCAGTAAGCGCAATTGCAGAGAGGTGTAAAAAGGGGCACGGCCTGCACCACCTCTCTGCAACGCAGAGCAGTGACGCTTACTGGAAGCACCTGGTGGGGTAGTTGGCCCCCAGGGTCCCTCAGGATTGAAAGGGAATTATTTCCCCAACTTAAAACGCGCCACAGGGCGTGTTTGCACATGTCACCTCAGACCCTTTCCCCTCCCTTCACCACTGTTTAAACGCGCCCTGTGGCCGTTCTAAGTTGAAAGATTAAGTCCCCTTGAATCCTAAGGGTCCCTAGGGTCAAACTAGCCCACTAGGTACCTCCAGTAAGCGCCACAGAGCTGCGTTGCATAGAGGTGTAAAAAGCGGCGTGGCCTCAGAACACCTGTCTGCAACACAGCTCCCTGGCGCATACTGGAGAAACCTGTTGGGCTAGTTGACCCTCAGAGACCCTCAGTATTGAAGGGGAATTAATTCCCCAAATTACAACTGGCCAGGGGGCGTGTTTGCAGAAAGCTATTTTTTTAAGAAGGAGGGCTGTGTGGCCCCCCTTCTTTTTCTAATTTATTGGCCCTGGGGACCCCATCCCCCAGGGCCTGCACCCTAATTTTTTTTGTTGAAAAATTTTTTGGGGAAGGGGGCCATGTGGCCCACCTCCCAAGGCCTTAATCAGCCTCGGGACCCCAAACCCCGGGTCATGGCCTTTTTAAATAAAAATTCTTTAGGTGGGGGGCTGCGTTGCCCCCCTCCTCAGGCCACTTATGGCCCCAGGGACCCCATTCCCCGGGCCGGCCTTTGTTTTTTATTATTTGTTTTTTAAATATATTTATAGAAACACCTAGGACATGCTGGACAAACCGTATGTACCTATCACCATGACGATTTGCGTGATATTCATTAAAAGGCGACTATGCATACAATGAATCCACGTGGAATGCATTTACACCACTAGTGAAGCTCTGACATGTCTGATGCCCTACCGTGCCTAATCCCAGGGCCCCCGCCGGTGGGTACTCTCCAAGTAGACACCCTTGTTGTTTATTTATACAAACATGGGTAGCTATTGACGGGCACATTTAATACACACGCACACCAAGCCAATCAATGGGGATTCGACAAAAATTCGACCAAACTATGCAAGAAACCCCCCTCACGGTTAATAAACCACACATCCACCGTCGGATGTGTAATACTTTTTATTTTACTCTCTGGAAAGGAGACGAACCTCACTTGAGAGTCACAGCGTGCTCCTGGCTGAGCCCAATGCTGTGTTACACCCACCAGTGCCCGCCGAGTGCCACACACCTCTGTGTTGTATTCCACCAGCTAGTGCGTATGCTATGACACTCTCTAGCCCATGTGTACTGTAACACCACCCCGTGAATATGTCATGCCACACTTGCCTTTGCACGGGTTATATTGCCCCATCTAACGTGCCTTCCTCGATGCCTATGTTATAACGCACAGTGCTATGCCATACATATTACAATCTGGGATCCATATCTTTTTCACAGTGCATATACAACGTTACACTCCCCAGCACATATTTTATATTACAACTTTAGAGACTAGTTAGGTTACACAACACTGCCCTGTGCATATTACACTCCAAGGCGCATATCGCATAGCACGCGCTAGTGCCTGTGCTATCTCGCGCTCTCCAATGAATCTGTCATTGCGCACAATGTATTGCATATTATATTCCACGCCCCGGTTCATCTTATATCACACTTTTTGGTGCATAGTTTATACCATATACTATATCTAGTTTTCATTTTCAATCCTGCTCTCAGGACTATGTTCTATATAACACTGCGTCCACCTACCGTTTTCACGGGCATTACATTTTGCAATGGGGGCTGGAGGGTCAGGGGGTGTTTCTGCCAAGTGAGCCCGGAGTCACAGTCACAAACATCCTCTTCTTCCTAAATAAAAGTGAGATTATGCTGCATACTTGTTCATATTTTAAGTAGTTCGTACAGACACACATTTAAAAAACAATAAAGTTCCTAATACCCACCTTCTCTGAACAGTTAGCTTGCTGCCCCATCCACCTCCTCCCTATCCTCTGTTGTCTGAATCCATGGACTAGCCTCCTCCCTCCTGCCATGCATGGTCTTATGTGCTGCCACTGCCCTTCATTTAGCATGATGTACCAGTCCACTCCTCCTTCCCTCCATTGCCCAATTCTATGGCCCATCATTGACCTCCTGCTTAGCCTCTGTGCTTAGCTTGCTGCCCCTATTCTCCTTCCCCCTGCTCTCCGATGTCTTCGTGCATGCCCCTGCTCCATCCTTTTTGCCCACCATGTTCCATGGACCTGCCACTCCTTTATACTCTGAGTGTTCTGTTGAGCTGCCACTCCCCTTCCACCTGCCTAGCATTGTCAGATGACTGTAACCTGTCCCTGCCACCTCCACCCTACCTGTCCACACGCCATGCCCCTATCCCCTTCCTCCTGTCCTCCCTGGTCCATTTTACTGCCACACCCTTCTGCCCTCCTTGGTCTGTTGTGCTGCAACTGCTCCTCCTGCCTACCCTGTGCGGTCTGTGGTGAGGCCCCTTCCCCTGAACTCTCTTGTCTGTGCCCAAGTCCTGACCCTCCATTCTATCCTCCATGGTCTTCTGTGCATGCCCCTGCACCCTCCTTCTTGCCCATCATAGCCATATTGCTGCCACTAACCCTCCCACTTGCCATGCATGGTCTTCTGTGCTGCCATGGCCCCTCCCACCTTCCCTGTGTGGTCAGTTAGCTGCCCCTGACCCCCTCCCACCTTCCCTCCATGGTCTGTGTGTATGCCATCATAGTCTCACTGTTGCTCTCCATGGTGTGTCTTGTTTCTAGTGCCCATCCAGCCTGACCTCCATGGTCATATTGCTGCTCCTGCCCTACCCCTTGCCCTCAGCCCTCTGTTTCCATGTGCAGACCCCTATTCCCTCCCTCCTGGCTTGTCTGTTCTATTGTAATGCCCCTGATCCGTCCCTCCTGTCCTTTATGGTCTGTTATGCTGCAGCTTTCTCTCCTGTCTGTCCATTATGGTCAGCTAGCTACCATTGCCTCTTTCTCCTCTGTTCTCTGTTGTCCATGTGCATGGTCCTGTCCCCTCCCTATTGCTTTCTATAGATTGTTGTGCTGCACTCCCGTCCCGCATCCCCTGTGTGGTGTATAGTGCTTTTGCAAACCCTGATGCCTGTCCTTAGGGAGCACCTCTTCATGTCCCTCCTGTCCTCTGTTATCCGAGTGCATGTCCCTACCCCAATTCCTCCTGCCTACCATGTTCCAATGTACCATACTTGTGAACATTTTGAACTTGGTAAGAGGGAGATTTTGAAAAAAAATGGGGTATTGATTTTCCCCTTTGAGTTACATTGAAAAAGAGGAGATTGTAGACAGGAGACAGATCAAATAAAGCCCATTTGAGTTTAAAAACATTGGACGTTTCCTTGCTGAAACGGGTCTGTTGGCATGTATGGTTGTACTACCACTGCTTCTTCCTTCTGCCCACAATGGTCTATTATATTGCCACAGCCTCTCTTGCCAGTCCTGTATTGTTGGTTTGTTGCCCCTGCCCCCCTTTCTACTGCCCTCCATAGTCTGTTGTGCTGCCACTGCCCTTCCTGCCTGCCTAGTGTGGTCAAATTGTTGCCTCTGCACTCTCCTACCTGCCTTCAATTTTCAGAGTCCGTGCCCCTGGCCTCTGCCTCTCAACAGTATCCCAATGAACAACTAGATTGCTAACATTCTATATTTATTACAAAAGTGTGGAACGCCTGACGTAATCTTGATGTAATCAAAACTGTAATACCTAGAGCATTTCCTTTAGAAATTACATATATGAGAGGGTCTTATTTGCATCAAAATTATGGTTAGTGCTCGAAAAAACTAAAATGAGGACATATTTTCTGAGTTTTCAAATAGCGACAAAGAACTTTTAAATTATTTGTAATCTTTATGTTTTTTTATCCAGTTGACCACCTGATTAAATGTTGCACTTAGGGGAGAGGATGTGGTGTTACTTCCAGAGCTGCAGACTTTGCAACTGGGGAACCAGGTTGGAGTTTCTGCTTCAGCTCATCATTCTGTGATTCTGGTCAAATCACTTAATCTCCCCATGTCTACAACCAAAATGAATTTGATCTTGTGGGATGTAACCAATGCTCATGTAAAGCACTCCAATACCTGACAAGTCTGCACTATATAAAACTGCAAATACACAAAAAATAAGTGTTTTGCACACTTCTGTCATTGGGCTACATGTTGGCTACATCTGGGTGATATTTGTGCTGCATTTGGGCTCGTTTGTCTCTGGTGGCCATCTTGGGAGATTTATTTGTTATGAAGTTTCCTAATTTCCTCATTTACTGCAGTCTCCTCAGTAGGAAATGCTTTCAGTTTTTTACTTTGATTCCATCAAGAAGGTATTCAGATATGTCACACATTTGCCATAAATTCTGAATGTTAGCACTCTAGTTGCTCATTAGATCACTGTAGTAAAGCTACTGCTCACCATGGAAGTCTGCTGCTGGTATTAAAAGTGCATGTTTCAGTCTGCATATCCAAATTTTTTAATGAAATAGAAGAGGATTTGAGAAGTCACTCAAAATGTGCCCTAGTTTTTCTTTCTTCAGCACTAATCATAATTTCTATTGCAAAATGAACCCCCTCATTGTGTTCCTTTTTAAATTAAATGTTTTAAGTGTTACCAGTTTATTCCAATCAAGATGGCTTCAGGTGTGCCATACTTTTGTCATAAGTAAGAGCTCTAGTTTTTCTTAAGAACACTCTGGGACATTCTGTCATTGGGCTATACTTGGGCTACATCTGGGTGATATTTGGGCTACATTTGGGCTCTTTTGTCTCTGGTGGCCATCTTGGGAGATTTATTTGTTATGAAGTTTCCTAATTTTCTCATTTACTGCAGTCTCCTCAGTAGGAAATACTTTCAGTTTTTTACTTTGGTTCCATCAAGAAGGCATTCAGATGTGTCACACATTTGCCATAAGTTCTGAATGTTAGCACTCTAGTTGCTCATTAGATCACTTTAGTAAAGCTACTGCTCACCAGGGAAGTCTGCTGCTGGTATTCAAAGTGCATGTTTCAGTCTGCATATCAGAATTTTTTTATGAAATAGAAGAGGATTTGAGAAGTCAAAATGTGCCCTAATTTTTCTTTCTGCAGCACTAACCATAATTTCTATGGCAAAATGAACCCCCTCATTTTGTTCCTTTGTAATTAAATGTTTTAAGTGTTACCACTTTATTCCAATCAAGATGGCTTCAGGTGTGCCATACTTTTGTCATAAGTAAGACTGTTAGCGCTCTAGTTGTTCGTTAGAACACTATGGGACATTCTGTCATTGGGCTATACTTGGTCTACATCTGGGTGATATTTGTGCTACATTTGTGCTCTTTTGTCTCTGGTGGCAATTTTGGGAGACCTATTTGTTATGAAGTTTCCTAATTTCCTCATTTACTACAGTCTCCTCAGTAGGAAATACTTTCAGTTTTTTACTTTGATTCCATCAAGAAGGCATTCAGATGTGTCACACATTTGCCATCAATTCAGAATGTTAGCACTCTAGTTGCTCATTAGATCACTGTAGTAAAGCTACTGCTCACCACGAAAGTCTGCTGCTGGTATTCAAAGTGCATGTTTCAGTCTGCATGTCAGAATGTTTTTATGAAATAGAAGAGGATTTGAGAAGTCACTCAAAATGTGCCCTAATTTTTCTTTCTGCAGCACTAATCATACTTTCTGTGTCAAAATGAACCCCCTCATTTTGATCCTTTTTAAATTAAATGTTTTAAGAGTTACCACTTTATTTCAATCAAGATGGCTACAGGTGTGCAATACGTTTGTCATAAGTAGGACTGTTAGCGCTCTAATTGTTCTTTAGAACACTCTGGGAAGCTGCAGTAGAACACAAAGGAATCAACTGGCAGTCTCAGCCCTTGTTGGATGTACATGTTTTACTGAGAATGTCAGACTTCATTCTCACATTACTGAGAAAGATAATGTGAATTTACATAAAATATGCTCTCAGTTTAGCTTATAGATCACCTTCCAAACCTCTGTGGGAAGAGCATGAGAAAATCGTTTTCTCTCAAACATGATTCATGATATCACAGCAGAAGGCTTTTTCACATAGTAAAATCACCTTAGAACACACCACAATTCCTAAAATGAGTATGGTACCATCAACAAATGATTTATAATGTAACTAAATTCTTAAAACCTTCTATTAACTGCAATGCTTTTTAATGAGGTGCTATCATGTATATTGGTCCCAACATGGCTGCCAACACTTCTTGGATGGAGTACTGACAGCCAATCAGATCTCACGATGAGATGTGTGGTTAGGCTCCGCCCAGATATATCTATCTTTTTAACTCTAATTTTCTCAGGAACTACTGAACGGATTTACACCATTTAAGCAAAAGGCACAAGTCTGAACTGAGGACTACCTCTTTGCCAAATTTGGTGTAATTCCATTCAGCAGTTCGGGCTGTAGCTGCGTCAACAGGTCCTATGGGAAAATGCATGGGGACAATGCGTTTTGGGACCCCCCTTTTTTCTCGGCCCCCGCTTGACAAATCACTGTGAAATTTTTAGGATAGGAGAGGACCGGAGCTGGCCAAAAGTTTGGAACATTTCGCGAAGATTCGTCAATCGGCGCCAACGTTATTCCAAATAGAATGTTGAGGATTTCCTATGGAAAATAGGTCCTAACTATAACTACCTACTGGCGACTGCCAGTAGGTAATATATCTATATATATATAGATATATAGATATATTACCTACTGGCGGTCGCCAGTAGGTAGATATAATTAGGACATATTTTCCATAGGAAATCCGCAACATTCTATTTGGAATAACTTTGGTACCGATTGACGAATCTTCGTGAAATTTTCCAAACTTTTGACCATCTCCGGTCCGCTCCTATCCTGAAAGTTTCACTGTGATTTGTCAAGCAGGGGCCGAGAAAAAAGAGGGGTCACAAAACGCATTTTCCCCATGCATTTTCCCATAGGACCTTTAGCCGCAGCTACAGCCCGAACTGCTGAAGGAAATTACACCAAATTTGGTAAAGAGGTAGTCCTCAGTTCAGACTCGTGCCTTTTGCTTAAATGGTGTAAATCCGTTCAGTAGTTCCTGAGAAAATTAGAGTTAAAAGTACAAATATATCAATAGCCTAGGAGGATCCGCGCACCCTCCCGATCACAAGCTGAATTATAATTGGCTGCCAACACTCTGAATCAAAAAGTGTTGGCAGCCATCTTGTGCCTCAGAAGAACCGAGGCACAAGAAACCCCCAAAAAAGTAGCAAAACGTGAAAAGGGGGCAGGGTAGAAACACCCTGACCCCCAAGGTCTGCTCAGCAGTGGGTCCCACAAGGACCCCCAAGGCCCAATTTTTTTTAATTTAATTAAAAAAAAGGGAGGATGCGCGCTGGATGCGCGCATCCTGCCAATAGATAAAAAAAATTCAGCGCGGTCTTCCGCGCTAAATATGCTAATTTGCCCCAGGGGGGCCACATCCCAGGGGCATAATGAAAAATTAAGTGTGGGGGGTCCCAATCCACCCACACTGCCCCAGGGACTGCCGCCCCCTGGGGCTCTAACATAATATTGGTGGGTGGGCTCACAGCCCCCCCCCGCAGCCCCGGGGACCGCCACCCCCGGGGCTTCTTTGAAATGGGTGGGGGGGCACTCAGGCCCCCCCAGCCCCGGGGACCGCCACCCCCGGGTTTTCAAAACATTTGGTGTGGGGGGCTCTCACCGCCACCCCCCAGGGCAACTTCAAAATGTGGGAGGGTGCCGCGCGGCCCCCCTCCTGGAGCCTTGTATAGGCCCTGGGGACTGCCACCCCCCAGGGCCGGCTCCTGCAGTGTCCCGGGGTGACCACCCCCGGGACACTGTAGTTTGCAATGACAGGGCGGGTGCCTCGCGGCTCCCGCCCTGTCATTGCAAAATGCTTAAACTGCTTTGCTTCATTGAAGCGAGAGCCTGCTCTCGCATCAATGAAGCAAAGCAGATTGCTTTTCCACATGGGGAGCAGCATGTTAGCTGCTCCCCATGTGGAAAAGCAATGCCAGCTCCCGCAGGAGGCGGGGAGCCGGCTGGGACCGTGGGGGGATTGGGGACCCCCCACAGACCCCAACGAAGAGGGCCAGCCCCGGGGGATGGGGTCCCCGGGGCTAGTAGTAGCCCAGGAGGGGGGCCACGTGGCCCCCCTCCAAAAAAAAAAAAGAAAATGCAAAACAAAAAAAAGTCCCCGGGGGATGGGGTCCCCAGGGCCATAAGTGGCCACAGGAGAGGGGCAAGGCAGCCCCCTCCAAAATAAATCTTTTTTAAAAAAAATGGCCATGCCCCATGGGATGGGTTCCCCGGGGCAAATTATGGCCTTGGGAGGAGGGCCATGCGGCCCTCTTCCCGATTTAAAATAAATAAATAAATAAATTGGGGGCAGGCCCTGGGGATGGGGTCCAAAGGGCCAATAAATTAGAAAAGGAAGGGGGGCTACACAGCCACCCTTCTAAAAAAAAAAAAAAAAAAAGACGGGATCGGGCCGGAGGCCACGCCTCCTCCTTGCACCACTCTGCAAACGCTCCCCCTAGCGTGTTTTCAGAGGGGGAATTAATTCCCCTTGAATACTGGGGTTCCCTGGGTGCCAACTAGCACACCAGAAACCTCCAGTATGCACCAGGGGGCTGTGTTGCAGAGAGGTGTCATGAGGCCACGCCCCTTTTTACACCTCTCTGCAACGCAGCTCCGTTGTGCTTACTGGAGGTACCTGGTGGGCTAGTTGGCCGCCAGGGGACCTCAGGATTCAAGGGGACTTAATCCCCCCACTTATAAAGTGCCACGGGGCGCGTTTACACAGTGGTGAAGGTAGGGGGCGGGGCCTGAGGTGATATGTGTGCAAACACGCCCTGTGGCGCGTTTTAAGTTGGGGAATGCATTCCTCTTCAATCCAGAGGTCCCCTAGGGGCCAACTAGCCCACCAGGTACCTCCACTAAGCGCCACGGAGCTGCGTTGCAGAGTGTTGTGAAAAAGGGCGTGGCCTCTGAACACCTCTCTGCAACGCAGCTCCCTGGTGCATACTGGAGGTACTTGGTGGGCTAGTTGGCTGCCAGGGGACCTCAGGATTCAAGGGGACTTAATCCCCCAACTTAAAACATGCCACGGGACGCGTTTGCACAGTGGTAAAGGTAAGGGGCGGGGCCTGAGGTGATATGTGTGCAAACACGCCCTGTGGCGCGTGTTAAGTTTGGGAATTAATTCCTCTTCAATCCAGAGGTCCCCGAGGGGCCAACTGGCCCACCAGGTACCACCAGTAAGCGCCACGGAGCTGGGTTGCAGAGTGTTGTAAAAAGGGGCGTGGCCTCTGAACACCTCTCTGCAACGCAGCTTCCTGGCGCATACTGGAGGTACCTGGTGGCCTAGTTGGCCGCCAGGGGACCTCAGGATTCAAGGGGACTTAATCCCCCAACTTAAAACGCGCCACAGGGCATGTTTACACAGTGGTGAAGGTAGGGGGCGGGGCCTGAGGTGATATGTGTGCAAACACGCCCTGTGGTGTGTTTTAAGTTGGGGAATGCATTCCTCTTCAATCCAGAGGTCCCCTAGGGACCAACTAGCCCACCAGGTACCTCCACTAAGCACCATGGAGCTGCGTTGCAGAGTGTTGTAAAAAAGGGCGTGGCTTCTGAACACCTCTCTGCAACGCAGCGACCTGGTGCATACTGGAGGTACCTGGTGGGCAAGTTGGCCGCCAGGGGACCTCAGGATTCAAGGGGACTTAATCCCCCAACTTAAAACACGGGACGCGTTTGCACATTGATGAAGGTAGGGGGCGGGGCCTGAGGTGATATGTGTGCAAACACTCCCTGTGGCGTGTTTTAAGTTGGGGAATTAATTCCTCTTCAATCCAGAGGTCCCCTAGGGGCCAACTAGCCCACCAGGTACCTCCAGTAAGTGCCACGGAGCTGGGTTGCAGAGTGTTGTAAAAAGGGGGCATGGCCTCTGAACACCTCTCTTCAATGCAGCTCCCTGGCGCATACTGGAGGTACGTGGTGGGCTAGTTGGCCCCCAGGGGACCGCAGGATTGAAGAGGAATTAATTCTCCAACTTAAAATGCACCACAGGGCATGTTTGCAGTCGTCACCTCAGGCCACGCCCCCTTCCTTCACCATTGTACAAATATTCCTCTAAAATCAGCCGAACTACGAATACCGATTTACTCACCTGTTATCAGGAGAGAACCCATTGCTGTCTCTTTTAGCCCAGCACTGACCCTGAAAAGTAATTCTAAGCGTACTTACCAGTAACTTGTATTTCCTTCCATAGGAATCCATTGTGTAGTATTCACCATAAAAGTTTCTAAGTGTCGATTTTTGAAACGTACAAATATTCCTCTAAAATCAGCCGAACTACGAATTCCGATTTACTCACCTGTTATCAGGAGAGAACCCAGCGCTGCATCTTTTAGCCCAGCACTCACCCTGAAAAGTAATTCTAAGCGTACTTACCAGCAACTTGTATTTCCTGCCATAGCAATCCATTGTGTGGTTTTCAGCAGAAAAGTTTCTAAGTGTCCAGTTTTTGAAATGTACAAATATTTCTCTAAAATCAGTCGAACTACGAATTCCGATTTACTCACCTGTTAACAGGAGAGAACCCAGTGCTGCATCTTTTAGCCCAGCACTGACACTGAAAAGTAATTCTAAGCGTACTTACCAGTAACTTGAATTTCCTTCCATAGGAATCCATTGTGTGGTTTTCACCAGAAAAGTTTCTAAGTGTCGATTTTTGAAACGTACAAATATTCCTCTAAAATCAGTCGAACTACGAAGTCCGATTTACTCACCTGTTATCAGGAGAGAACCTAGTGCTGCATCTTTTAGCCCAGCACTGACCCTGAAAAGTAATTTTAAGCGTACTTACCAGTAACTTGTATTTCCTTTCATAGGAATCCATTGTGTAGTTTTCACCAGAAAAGATTCTGTGTCGATTTTTGAAACGTACAAATATTCCTCTAAAATTGGCCGAACTACGAATTCTGATTTACTCACCTGTTATCAGGAGAGAATCCAGCGCTGCATCTTTTAGACCAGCACTGACCCTGAAAAGTAATTCCAAGTGTACTTACCAGTAACTTGTATTTCCTTCCATAGGAATCCATTCTGTGGTTTTCAGCAGAAAAGTTTCCAAGTGTCTGTTTTCACAAACTAAAAATATTCCTAAAAAATCGTCTGTATGACTTAAACACATTCTTTCAACTGTTTACAGGAGATTCACCAGTGCTGGATCCAGGATCCACCACTGAGTAAGAAAAAGTAATGATAACACTACTTACCTGCTAAGTGAATTTTCTGCCATAGTATAACATTGGTGATTCTATGTGAAAAAAAATCTGTGTCAACTTTTAAATTACAATAATGTTCCTTAAAAATCACAACTGTAACCAAAACGCTTTTACTCAACTGTTTACAGGAGATTTCTAAGGACTGAATCTAGGATCCAGTCCTGTGGTTAGAAAAGTAATCCATAAAGTAACTAATTGCATTTAACTAGAAATTCACATTGAGCTCAATGTTGCATTGTGTTTGAAATTGTGTTGCCCATTGCAACAACTGTAACTACTGTACTTAAAAGTCTATTGCCTATTTGAAAAGTATTTCAACTAAAGTAATTCATTCTGAGAAAGTATATTTTGTATTGTAATGTATAATGTAATTATAATGTAATTAAAAAAAATCTAAAAATAAATAGTTTAAAAAATGTAGTAAATCAGCATCACAAAAGTCAGTATAACAATTAATACATAAAAAATTGTCATTTACAAAACCTTTGAAATTCACTGAAAAAACCATAGGTTCAGGCCTGATATAGTTAGGAATTAGCATTTAAAAAACCTTTGAAATCCACTGCACTTTTCGCGCACTCACACTCCTACCAGGGTAAATTATTCCACGGAATCATAGATCCAGGTTCTTGGAAAAGATCTTTATTTTCTATAACAAGCCGGAAAACCCAATGCATTTCGGCGTAAACGCCTTGATCATAGGTGTATATATGTGTGTGTGTGTGTATATATATATATATATATATATATATATATATATATATATATATATATATATATATATATATATATATATATATATACAAATTCACTGAAAAAACCATAGGTTTCACACATGTTATAGTTAGCGGAAATTTTACTGATAAAAAACCAATGAAATTCCCCCGTTATAGTTAGTGCAGGCAACTATAACTCACGCGACCGCAATCCTCTGCTGATGCTAATACTGTATTTAGACACTTATTTGCCCATGTCTTCTTCCATAAATTTTTAGCTATACATATATTACAAATATTTTTTTTTCATAAAGACACATATGTCATCAGCAGAAGATTGCGGTCGCGTGAGTTATAGTTGCCTGCACTAACTATAACGGGGGAATTTCATTGGTTTTTTATCAGTAAAATTTCCGCTAACTATAACATGTGTGAAACCTATGGTTTTTTCAGTGAATTTGCAAGGTTTTTTAAATGCTAATTCCTAACTATAACGTGTGTGAAACCTATGGTTTTTTCAGTGAATTTGTACGGTTTTTTAAATGCTAAGTTACTTTATGCCATTCGTGGCGTGTGCGCCCACTTAACGCAGTTCGTTCCGTGCGCGCACGGTGCGCTTCGCGCACCGTGCGCGCACAGTGAGCACGCGGTGCGCTTCACGCACCGCGTGCCCACTTTACGCAGTTAGTGCCGTGCACGCACGGTGGGCACGCGGTGCGCTACGCGCACCGCGTGCCCACGTTACGCTAGATGGGCCATGTACGCACGATGCGCTTCGCGCACCGTGCGCACATGGAGGACATATGATGCACTTCGTTTTGAAAGGTAATATTTTACTTTTTCAAAAATATGTCTTAAGCCATGCACAAATGGTGCCCTTAAGGCACCAATTGCACACGGGGTGGGGTGGGTGTGGATAATTTTTTTTTTTTAATATTTTTTTTGCGTACGCGTACGGTAAGCGTAATCGGCGAAATTAGCAAAAAAAAAAAATTCCGTTTTTGGCCTTGGGGGATCTTTGGGGACTCCCTCAACATGGCTAGGTGTTTTGAAGCTGTCCAAACAGCCCCGTTACATGTTTTTGAACTATGTATTTTAATCCACACTCTCAGTGCGAGAGAGAAAATGGCGGCCGCCGCTTCCTGGTTTCGGCCGTTTCGAATGTTTACTAAGATCTAAGAGCCAATCAGAATCGCGCTCGCGCACGCCACCGTACGCGTACGGTAAGCGTACCGTAAGCGCACCGTAAGCTGGCTCAGATATATATATTGATTTAAAGGCTATTTTCTCAGAATCTACTGAACAGATTTACACCAAACCTACAAAAGGCACTTCCTTGACCTGGGGACTACCTCTCTGCCAAATTTCATTAAATTCTGTTCAGCCGTTCGGGCTGTAGCCCTGTCTAAAGGTCCTATGGAAAAATGCATGGGAAAAACGCGTTTTGGGACCCCCCTTTTATCTCAGCCCCCGCTTGACAAATCCCCCCGAGTCTTTCAGGGTAGGAGCGGAGCGTAGCGCCCCACCTATTTTGAAAAATTTGCGAGGATTCGTCGACCGGCGCCAAAGTTATTCAAAATAGAATGTTGCGGATTTCCTATGGAAACGTGGTCCTAACTATAACTACCTACTGGCGACCGCCAGTAGGTAATGTATATATATATATATGTATGTATATATATATTCACTGAATAGGTTTCAGGCCTGATATAGTTAGGAATTAGCATTTAAAGAACCTTTCAAATTTACTGAAAAAAACATAGGTTTCAGGCCTGATATCGTTAGGAATTAGCATTTAAAAAACCTATGAAATTCACTGAAAAAAACATAGGTTTCAGGTCTGATATAGTTAGGAATTATCATTTAAAAAACCTTAGAAATTTACTGAAAAAACAATATGTTTTAGGGGTGTTATAGTTAGCTGGAAATTTCACGCGAACAAAACCATTGAAATTCAAAGCAATTGCTATATATATAATACATATTTAAATAATGAACCAAACCACATTCTCTGGATGATGCCATCAGTGATATCATCAGTGATGTCATTTGAGATGTCATCAGTGATGTCACTGACCATGTCATGAATGATGTAATATGTGACATCATCACCAGTGGATTGCGGGCGCGTGAGATGTAGTTAGTACAACTAACTATATCGGAGGAATTTCAATGGTTTTGTTCGAGTGAAACGTCCAGCTAACTATAACACCCCTAAAACCTATTGTTTTTCAGTGAATTTCTAAGGTTTTTCAAATGCTAATTCCTAACTATATCAGGCCTGAAACCTATGGTTTTTTCAGTGAATATATATATATACATATATACATATACATATATATATATACATATGCCCTACCAATCGGAGCGAGGCATCCAGTTTTAAAAGAGGGCGGGAGAAGCACTGCCTTTTTCCTTGGCAGTATTTGAAAAAGTTTGTTTACCAAACGAAACGCGTCATGCAAAACGCCTAATTAAAGAAGGAACTGCACAGTTTACCTGAATACCCGCGTGTGTTCATTTCCTTCACTTGTTGGGGGAGAGTGGTTTTTGATGTTGGGGGATGCAGCCACGAGCGTCCCAAGAACACCCACCCCCTTGGAGTCCGGCATTTCTGGTGGCAACCTGTCGACAAACTACATGTTCTGTGGTAGCGCTTGGACACGCCGCTTACCTGGTATTAGCCCAACCACTATCCAGTGGATCACGACTTCGTGGAGGACTGTGCCGCCTACTGAGGGGGTAACCACGGGCTCCTGTTCGGGAAGCAGAGCGGCGGGGTGAGGGATCAGGTGAACTGTGATACCGCCTAACTAACAGGACTCGGTGTGCTTTGGGGTGAAGGGAGCAGACACCGCCCACTGGGGCCAGTACTGACGTTCGATGTCTGTTCGGCGTGAATCCAGTCCTGGGTTTTGCGCATTCCTCAGTGCTCACACACCAGGGATGCCCTACCAATCGGAGCGAGGCATCCAGTTTTAAAAGAGGGCGGGAGAAGCACTGCCTTTTTCCTTGGTGGCATTTGAAAAAGTTTGTTTACCAAACGAAACGCGTCATGCAAAACGCCTAATTAAAGAAGGAACTGCACAGTTTACCTGAAGACCCGCGTGTGTTCATTTCCTTCACTTGTTGGGGGAGAGTGGTTTTTGATGTTGGGGGATGCAGCCACGAGCGTCCCAAGAACACCCACCCCCTTGGAGTCCGGCATTTCTGGTGGCAACCTGTCGACAAACTACATGTTCTGTGGTAGCGCTTGGACACGCCGCTTACCTGGTATTAGCCCAACCACTATCCAGTGGATCACGACTTCGTGGAGGACTGTGCCGCCTACTGAGGGGGCAACCACGGGCTCCTGTTCGGGAAGCAGAGCGGCGGGGTGAGGGATCAGGTGAACTGTGATACCGCCTAACTAACAGGACTCGGTGTGCTTTGGGGTGAAGGGAGCAGACACCGCCCACTGGGGCAGTACTGACGTTCGATGTCTGTTCGGCGTGAATCCAGTCCTGGGTTTTGCGCATTCCTCAGTGCTCACACACCAGGGATGCCCTACCAATCGGAGCGAGGCATCCAGTTTTAAAAGAGGGCGGGAGAAGCACTGCCTTTTTCCTGGGTGGCATTTGAAAAAGTTTGTTTACCAAACGAAACGCGTCATGCAAAACGCCTAATTAAAGAAGGAACTGCACAGTTTACCTGAAGACCCGCGTGTGTTCATTTCCTTCACTTGTTGGGGGAGAGTGGTTTTTGATATATATATATATATATAAATATACATATATATATATATGTTACCTACTGGCAGTCGCCAGTAGGTAGTTATAGTTAGGATCTATTATCCTTAGGAAATCTGCAACATTCTATTTAGAATACCTTTGGCGCCGGTTGACAAATCTTTGCAAAATTTTCAAAACTCATGGCCCACTCCGGTCCGCTCCTATACTGAAAGTCTCGGGGTGATTCGTCAAGCGGGGGCTGAGAAAAAAGGGGGGTCCCAAAACGTATTTTCCCCATGCAATTTTCCATTGGGGCCCTTTAGTCGCAGCTACAGCCCGAACTGCTCAACGGAATCACACCAAATTTGTCAGAAAGGTAGACCTTGGTTCAGAGTCGTGCCTTTTGCTTAAATGGTGTAAATCAGTTCAGTAGTTCCTGAGAAAATCAAAAATAAAATCACATATATATCTGGGCGGAGCCTAACCACACATCTCATCGTGAGATCTGATTGGCTGTCAGCACTTCATCCAAGAAGTGTTGGCAGTCATCTTGGGACCAATATTCATGACAGCACCTCATTAAAAAGCATTGCAGTTAATAGAAGGTTTTAAGACATTAGTTACATTATAAACCATTTGTTGATTTTAGGAATTGTGGTATGTTCTAAGGTGATTTTCCATGTGAAAAAGCCTTCTGCTGGGATATCATGAATCATGTTTGAGAGAAAACTATCTTCTCTTGCTTTTCCCACAGAGGTTTGGAAGGTGATCTATAAGCTAAACTGAGAGCATATTTTCTGTATATTCACATTATCTTTGTTAGTCTTGTGAGAATGAAGTCTGACATTCTCAGTAAAACATGTACATCCAACAAGGGTAGAGACTGTCAGTTGATTCCTTTGTGTTCTACTGCAGCTTCCCAGAGTGTTCCAAAGAACAACAAGAGCGCTAGCAGTCCTACTTATGACAAACGTATGGCACACCTGAAGCCATCTTCATTGCAATAAAGTGGCAACTCTTAAAACATTTAATTTAAAAAGGATCAAAATGAGGGGGTTCATTTTGCCATAGAAAGTATAATTAGTGCCGCAGAAAGAAAAACTAGGGCACATTTTGAGTGACGTCTCAAATCCTCTTCTATTTCATTAAAAAATTCTGACATGCAGACTGAAACATGCACTTTCAATACCAGCAGCAGACTTCACTGGTGAGAAGCAGCTTTACTACATTGATCTAATGAGCAACTAGAGTGCTAACATTCAGAATTTATGGCAAATGTGTGACACATCTGAAAGCCTTCTTGATGGAATCAAAGTAAAAAAATGAAAGTATTCCTACTGAGGAGACTGTAGTAAATGAGGAAATTAGGAAACTTCATAACAAATAAGTCTCCCAAGATGGCCACCAGAGACAAAAGAGCCCAAATGTAGCACAAATATCACACAGATGTAGCCCAAGTATAGCCCACTGACAGAATGTCCCAGAGTGTTCTAAAGAACAACTGGAGCGCTAACAGTCTTAATTATGACAAAGTATGGCACACCTGAAGCCATCTTGATTGGAATAAAGTGGTAACACTTAAAACATTTAATTTGCAAAGGAATAAAATGAGGGGGTTCATTTTGCTATAGAAATTATGATAAGTGCTGCAGAAAGAAAAATAGGGCACATTTTGACTTCTCAAATCCTCTTCTATTTCATTAAAAAATTCTGACATGCAGACTGAAACATGCAGTTTGAATACCAGCAGCAGACTTCCCTGGTGAGCAGTAGCTTTACTACAGTGATCTAATGAACAACTAGAGTGCTACCATGCAGAATTTATGGCAAATGTGTGACACATCTGAATGCCTTCTTGATGGAACCAAAGTAAACAAGCATTGAAAATCGTTAAGTTTAAGTTAAAGCAATTCTGTTTGTAATTAGGTGGCTTTTTAGCTTTTCTTGTATTAGTGTTTTTCAAACTTTCATGTACATAACATGCATATGTATGCATAGAAGTATAAGTATATGTATGCATGCATTTATATAGATATGCAGATTATATATATATGTTTATATATGTATGTATATATTACCTACTGGCGGTCGCCAGTAGGTAGTTATAGTTAGGACCCTGTTTCCATAGGAAATCCGCAACATTCTATTTGGAATAACTTTGGCGCCGGTCGACGAATCCTCGCGAAATTTTCAAAATAGGTGGGGCGCTACGCTCCGCTCCTACCCTGAAAGTCTCGGGGGGATTCGTCAAGCAGGGGCTGAGAAAAAAGGGGGGTCCCAAAACGCGTTTTCCCCATGCATTTTTCCATAGGACCTTTAGACACAGCTACAGCCCGAACGGCTGAACAGAATTACTTGAAATTTGGCAGAGAGGTAGCCATAAGGTCAAGGAAGTGCCTTTTGCAGGTCTGGTGTAAATCTGTTCAGTATTTCCTGAGAAAATAGCATTTAAAAGCATATATATATGTGGGCGGAGCCTAACCACACATCTCATCCTGAGATCTGATTGGCTGTCAGCACTTCATCCAAGAAGTGTTGGCAGCCATCTTGGGACCAATATACATGATAGCACCTCATTAAAAAGCATTGCAATTAATAGAAGGTTTTAAGACTTTAGTTACATTATAAATCATTTGTTGATGGTACCATACTCATTTTAGGAATTGTGGTATGTTCTAAGGTGATTTCACCATGTGAAAAAGCCTTCTGCTGGGATATCATGATTGAGAGAAAAATATTTTCTCATGCTTTTACTACAGAGGTTTGGAAGGTGATCTATAGGCTAAACTGAGAGCTTATTTTCTGTAAATTCACATTATCTTTCTCAGTCATGTGAGAATGAAGTCTCACATTCTCAGTAAAACATGTACATCCAACAAGGGCAGAGACTGTCAGTTGATTCCTTTGTGTTCTACTGCAGCTTCCCAGAGTGTTCCAAAGAACTACTAGAGCGCTAACAGTCCTACTTATGATAAACGTATGGCACACCTGAAGCCATCTTGCTTGGATTAAAGTGGTAACTCTTAAAACATTTAATTTAAAAAGGAACAAAATGAGGGGGTTCATTTTTCCATAAAAAGTATGATTAGTGCTGCAGAAAGAAAAATTAGGGCACATTTTGAGTGACTTCTCAAATCCTCTTCTATTTCATTAAAACATTCTGACATGCAGACTGAAACATGCACTTTCAATACCAGCAGCAGTTTTCCCTGGTGAGCAGTAGCTTTACTACAACGATCTAATGAGCAAAAATAGTGCTAACATTCTGAATTTATGGCAAATGTGTGACACATCTGAATGCCTTCTTGATGGAATCAAAGTAAAAAACTGAAAGTATTTCCTACTGAGGAGACTGCAGTAAATAAGGAAATTAGGAAACTTCATAACAAATAAGTCTCCCAAGATGGCCACCAGAGACAAAAGAGCCCAAATGTAGCCCAAATATCACCCAGATGTAGCCCAAGTATAGCCCAATGACAGAATGTCCCAGAATGTTCTTAAAAACATCTAGAGCGCTTACTGTCTTCATTATGACAAAAGTATGGCACACCTGAAGCCATCTTGATTGAAATAAACTGGTAACACTTAAAACATTTAATTTAAAAAGGAACACAATGAGGAGGTTCATTTTACCATAGAAATTATGATTAATGCTGAAGAAAGAAAATGAGGGCACATTTTGAGTGACTTCTCAAATCCTCTTCTATTTCATTAAAACATTCTGACATGCAGACTGAAACATGCACTTTTAATACCAGGAGCAGACTTCCATGGTGCAGTAGTTTTACTACAGTGATCTAATGAGCAACTAGAGTGCTAACATTCAGAATTTATGGCAAATGTGTGACATATCTGGATACCTTCATGATGGAATCAAAGTAAAAAACTGAAAGCATTTCCTACTGAGGAGACTGCAGTATATGAGGAAATTAGGAAACTTCATAACAAATAAATCTCCCAAGATGGCCACCGGAGACAAAAGAGCCCAAATGTAGCCCAAAATCACCCAGATGTAGCCCAAATATAGCCCAATGACAGAAGTGTGCAAAACACTTATTATTTTGTGTTTTTGCAGTGTTATATAGTGCAGACTTGTCAGGTATTGGAGTGCTTTACATGAGCATTGGTTACATCACACAAGAACAAATTCATTTTGGTTGTAGACATGGGGAGACTAAGTGATTTGACCAGAATCACAGAATGTCGAGCTGAAGCAGAAACTTCAACCTGGTTCCCCAGTTGCAAAGTCTGCAGTTCTGGAAGTAACACCACATCCTCTCCCCTAAGTGCAACATTTAATCAAGTGGTCAACTGGATAAAAAAACATAAAGATAACAAATAATTTAAAAGTGCTTTGTCGCTATTTGAAAACTCAGAAAATATGTCCTTATTTTAGTCTTTTAGAGCACTAACCATAATTTTGATGCCAATAAGACCCTCTCATATATGTAATTTCTAAAGGAAATGCTCTAGGTATTACAGTTTTGATTACATCAAGATGATGTCAGGCGTTCCACACTTTTGTAATAAATATAGAATGTTAGCAATCTAGTTGTTCATTAGGATACTGTTGAGAGGCAGAGGCCAGGGGCACGGACTCTGAAAATTGAAGGCAGGTAGGAGGGTGCAAAGGCAACAATTTAACCACACTGAGCAGGCAGGAAGGGCCGTGGAAGCACAACAGACTATGGAGGGCAGTGGAAAGGGGGGCAGGGGCAACAAACCAACAATACAGGACTTGCAAGAGAGGCTGTTGGAGGGAAGATCTATTACGGGTCAAGGAAGCTAGGGGCGGTCCCCAGATCCCCGGGAGCCACCACAGAACTGAGCAGGAGAGTGAGTCAGGGACAAAAGGGGCACCTTAATTTGAGCCGGGGTGCCTAGGAACGCTTGCTCCAAAAATGAAGAAAACAGACATATGAGACATGGAATTGGAGGCAGAATACAATGGCAGTTTAATGAGAAGATGCAACTTCAAAGAAACCGCAGAATAGAGACATAAAGTACAAAATACAGAATCCAGATAATCATACAGCTGTCATAATATTCTCTGTATCTCAATTAATGTACTGACAGAGAGAGAGAGAAAACACATCTATAAATACATCATGAGAAACAAGTTACACCAAGGAAAATGTTACCTAGGAACACTCACGTTTACTCTTAGAGCAAGCATTCCTGCAATTACAATACAAAATCTTTTAAATGCAAAAGTAAAGAGAACAATGGTTAAACATAACATGACATTTCATATAGGTAAAATAGAATAAGATACTTCAAGCAAAGCAGAGCAAGACATTTTAAGCAAAGGAAGACAAGAGCTCCCAGCTCTTGAGGAAAACCTGCACTGCCTGTTAACCTACATACAGACGGCGAGGTAGTCCGTCGATATCTGTGGGTGCTCCCTTTTTATATCATTTTGTGGGCTCCTTTGCACGCTACATCTACCTACGTATGCTACCCAAAAGCTTCGTCTGCAGATTTTACCAGACATTTCGTCATTTACCCACTTAATGCTGACAATGGACTGGGTGAAAAGGTCAGTCTCTCAGGCCAATCGCTTATCGTAAGTTCCATAGAGCAAGCAGAAAATAATGGGTATTGTACGGGAATTCAATATATTCATGTATAAAATCTCCTCAGTTCTCCTAACTTGACGCTCTGCGGTTGCCACTTCCTTAAAAGCGGGAAACCTGCCCAGGAAGCAAGTACCAGTCCAGGATGCAGCCTACTGTATGTCGACAGCTTCAGGGGGATGTTGAACTTTGATACCGAGCACGGAGCACTTGGGTAGGGTGGGGGCTACTAGTTTGGATCAGAAGGCCTCGCAGACCTGCCTTCAGACTGCTATACACTAAAATTGCAGAGCTATGGTCAATTTAACAAAGAGGCCTACATATTGAACAGAAGGGCCTACACAGGGGTTTTATGCTGGCTGAGTGGTAAGGATGTCTCAGGATAATTATATAGCAACACAGGACCCGCTGGTCAATTTGATACGGCCTACAAATGCAGCTGGCAGGGCAAGGACAAGGGTCTCATACTTCAGGTGTGGACAGAACGGGCCAGGGGCCCCCTGTGATACAAAATCTACCCTCCTTCAAGGCTGTGGCAATGTAATAGACCATTGTGGGCAGAAGGAAGAGGCAATGGTAGTACAACCATACATGCCAACAGACCCGATTCAGCCAGGAAACGTCCAATGTTTTTAAGCTCAAATGGGCTTTATTTGATCTGTCTCCTGTCTACAATATCCTCTTTTTCAATGTAACTCAAAGGGGAAAATCAATACCCCAGTTTTTTTTCAAAATCTCCCTCTTACCAAGTTCAAAATGTTCGCAAGTATGGTACATTGGATCATGGAAGGAAATGGGATAGGGACATGGACTTGGATAACAGAGGACAGGAGGGACATGGAGAGGTGCACCAAACTGACCCTGCAGGGCAGGCATCAGGGTTTGCAGCAGCACAATACACCACACAGGGCATGCAGGACGGGAGTGCAGCACAACAATCCATAGAAAGCAAGAGGGAGGGGACAGGACCATGCACATGGACAACAGGGGCAAGAGGCAATGGTAGCTAGCTGACCATAATGGACAGACAGGAGAGAAAGCTGCAGCATAACAGACCATAAAGGGCAGGAGGGACGGATCAGGGGCATTACAATGGAACAGACAAGCCAGGAGGGAGGGAGTAGGGCTGGGGGCAAGGGGGCAGGGCAGGAGCAGCAAGATAACCATGGAGGTCAGGCAGGATGGGCACTAGAAGCAAGACACACCATGAAGAGCAACAGTGAGACTGTGATGGCATACACACAGACCATGGAGGGAAGGTGGGAGGGGGTCAGGGGCAGCTAACTGACCACACAGGGAAGGTGGGAGGGTCCATGGCAGCACAGAAGACCATGCATGGCAAGTGGGAGGGTTAGTGGCAGCACAATGGCTATGATGGGCAAGAAGGAGGGTGGAGGGGCATGCACAAAGGACGATGGAGGATAGAAGGGAGGGTCAGGACCTGTGCACAGACAAGAAAGTTCAGGGGAAGGGACCTCACAACAGACCACACGGGGCAGGCAGGAGGAGCAGTTGCAGCACAACAGACCAGGGAGGGCAGAAGGGTGTGGCAGTACAATGGACCATGTAGGACAGGAGGAAGAGGATAGGGGCATGGCATGTGGACAGGCAGGGTGGAGGTGGCAGGGACAGGTTACAGTCATCTGACAATGCTAGGCAGGTGGGAGGGGAGTGGCAGCTCAACAGAACACTCAGAGTAGATAGGAGTGGCAGGTCCATGGGACATGGTGGGCAAAAAGGATGGAGCAGGGGCATGCACAAAGACATCGGAGGGCAGGGGGAAGGAGAATAGGGGCAGCAAGCTAAGCACAGAGTTTAAGCAGGAGGTCAATGATGGGGCATAGAATTGGGCAATGGAGGGCAGGAGGAGTGGACTGGTACATCATACTAAATTGAGGGCAGTGGCAGCACATCAGACCATGCATGGCAGGAGGGAGGAGGCTAGTCCATGGATTCACACAACAGAGGATAGGGAGGAAGGGGATGGGGCAGCAAGCTAACTGTTCAGAGAAGGCGGGTATTAGGAACTTTATTGTTTTTAAAACATTGTGTCTGTGCGAACTACTTAAAATATGAACAAGTATGCAGCATAATCTCACTTTTATTCAGGAAGAAGAGGACGTTTGTGACTGTGACTCCGGGCTCACTTGGCAGAAACACCCCCTGACCCTCCACCCCCTATCGCAAAATGTAATGCCCGTGAAAAGGGTAGGTGAACACAGTGTTATATAGAACATAGTCCTGAGAGCACGATTGAAAATGAAAACTAGATATAGTGTATGGTATAAACTATGCACCAAAAAGTGTGATATAAGATGAACCGGGCGTGAAATATAATATGCAATACATTGTGCGCAATGACAGATTCATTGGAGAGCGCGAGATAGCACAGGCACTAGCGTGTGCTATGCGATATGCGCCTTGGAGTGTAATATGCACAGGGCAGTGTTGTGTAACCTAACTAGTCTCTAAAGTTGTAATATAAAATATGTGCTGGGGAGTGTAACGTTGCATATGCACTGTGACAAAGATATGGATCCCAGATTGTAATATGTATGGCATAGCACTGTGCGTTATAACATAGGCATCGAGAAAGGCACGTTAGATGGGGCAATATAACCCATGCAAAGACAAGTGTGGCATGACATATTCACGGGTTGGTGTTACACTGCACATGGGCTAGAGAGTGTCATAGCATATGCACTAGCTAGTGGAATACAACACAGAGGTGTGTGGCACTCGGCAGGCAATGGTGGGTGTAACACAGCATTGGGCTCTGTCAGGAGCACGCTGTGACTCTCAAGTGATGTTCGTCCCCTTTCCAGAGAATAAAATAAAAAGTATTACACATCCGGCAGTGGATGTGTGTTTTATTAACCGCGAGGGGGGTTTCTTGCATAGTTTTGGTCGAATTTTTGTCGAATCCCCTTTGAATGGCTTGGTGTGCATGTGTATTAAATGTGCCCTTCAATAGCTACCCATGTTTGTATAAATAAACGACAAGGGTGTCTACCAGGATTAGGCACGGTAGGGCATCAGACATGTCAGAGCTTCACTAGTGGTGTAAATACATTCCACGTGGATTCATTGCATGCATAGTCGCCTTTTAATGAATATCACGCAAATCGTCATGGTGATAGGTACGTACGGTTTGTCCAGCATGTCCTAGGTGTGTCTATAAATATATATTTTTTAAAAATAATAAAAAACAGTGGCCGGCCCTGGGGATTGGGGTCAAAAAAATATAATTAGGAGACTGGCCCTGGGGGATGGG
The DNA here is from genome assembly GCF_964204655.1 of Triturus cristatus. Lineage (NCBI taxonomy): Eukaryota > Metazoa > Chordata > Amphibia > Caudata > Salamandridae > Triturus > Triturus cristatus. Next base: position 150,071,942 of record NC_140584.1, read on the forward strand.
GTCATCAGGGCCAATAAATTAGAATAAGAAGGGGAACCAAACAGCCCCCCTTCTTAAAAAACTAAAATAAATAAAAGACTGGCATCGTGCCGGAGGCCATGCCCCCTCCGTGCAGCACTCTGCAAACGCGCCCCCAACAGGCATCTCCAGTATGCGCCAGGGAGCTGCGCTGCAGCCAGGTGTTCTGAGGCCAAGCCCCTTTTTACACCTCTCTGCAACGCAGCTCTGTGGCGCTTACTGGAGGTACCTAGTGGTCTAGTTTGACCCTAGGGACCCTTAGGATTCAAGGGGACTTAATCTCTCAACTTAGAACAGCCACAGGGCGCGTTTACACAGTGGTGAAGGGAGGGGACAGGGCCTGAGGTGACGTGTGCAAACACGCACTATGGCACGTTTTAAATTGGGGATATAATTTCCCTTCAATACTGAGGGCCCCTGGGGGCTAACTAGCCCACCAAGTGCTTCCAGTAAGCGCCACTGAGCTGCATTGCAGAGAGGTGGTCCAGGCCGTGCCACTTTTTACACCTCTCTGCAACGCAGCTCTGTGGCACTTACTGGAGGTACCTAGTGGGCTAGTTGGACCCTAGGGACCCTCAGGATTCAAATGAACTTAATCTCCCAACTAAAAATGGACACAGGGCGTGTTTACACAGTGGTGAATGGAGGGGACTAGGCCTGGGCGGCAAATTCCGTTCCGCTCACGGAATTTGCGGAATTTGCGTAATTTCGCGTTCCGCGGAGAACGCGAAATTGCTCAAAAGTCTGCTTTCTGCGATTTCGCGAAATATTTGCTTGTTCGCGCTCTCAAAATGCATGTTCGCGAGATATTTCTCCTCGAGCACGCAAACAGCAATTGCGAACAGGAAAAAAGCATCGCGAACAAGCAATTCCGCGTGTTCGCGGAATTTCTGCTTGTTCGCGGAGATTTTTTACCGTTTCGCGGAGATTTGCGTAACGCGATTACGCAAATTCCGCCCACCCCTAGAGGAGACGGGGCCTGAGTTAACGTGTGCAAAAACGCCCTGTGGCCTGTTTTAAGAGGTAGTTTTAATCCCCATGCCCTATTATATACTAGGGGCTTACAGAGGAGGTCATGCTAATCACAGGGGGACCCCAACGCATAATGTTCCCTAGTGTATGTAGGTGTTTTCACTGTATTCTAAGTGTCTTTTAACATAGCACTGGCTCTAGGACTGGTTAGTCAGACTCAGTTACCACCAGTATCCGTCTGAAAAAGTTGAGGGTACAGGATGATTTTGCAACAAGGCTTCTTTCTGCTCTTCTTTTTGTTCTTTCTGCACGTTATCCTTCTTCCTGCACTTATCTTCGTATTTGAGGACTTCTGTTGCTTCTTTCTGCACTTCTTTTGTTTCTTTCTGTGCATTTTTTCTTCTTTCTTCACATGTCCTATCTCTGTAGGCATAGTTAGAAATTAGCATTTAAAAAACCTTTGAAATTCACAGAAAAAACCATAGGTTTCAGGCACGTTATAGTTAGGAATTAGCATTTAAAAAACCTCAGAAATTCACTGAAAAAACCATAGGTTTCAGGGGTGTTATAGTTAGCTGGACTTTTCACTTGTACAAAACCATTGAAATTCCCCCGTTATAGTTAGTTCAGCTAACTATAACTCGCGCGCCCGCAATGCACTGCTGATGACGTCACATATTACATCACTCATGACATGGTCAGTGACATCACTCATGACATCACTGATGACATCTCAAATGACATCACTGATGACATCACTGATGACATCATCCTTGTGATAGAGTGGCAGACCTCCTCTCACCCTAATATAACCTTTGATACACACATTCAAAAATAGAGACTAAAATTTTCAAAACAATGGACATACCAATACCAGTTACAACAACCTCTTCAGTAATTCTAAGATCCACATACACATCCACTCATTCACCAACAGTCCTATACAGTCACTCATACATGTACTCACTCATCATATGTACTCATACACCTATACATCCTGTTACACAATGCCACTCATCCATAGAGTTACTCACACACATAGTCACTCATGCTAATAAAGAATCAAACATACATTTACTTGCATATACAGTTATACACACACCACCATACTTACTTCTACGGAAACTTACACATACTTAGTCTTTTAAACAATCACTTAAAGAAACACATACTTATTCATACAGGAACTCTTTCAATCTCTCACTCTCACATATACTCACATATATACACCAATAGTCACATATACTAGTTTAAAACATATGTAGTTACTCATAAAGACACTATTGAGACAGTCATTCACTCACTAACACACCCATACACACACTCATCCACCCATACAGTCCTGCACACATGCTGTGTTCAACCCATACAAACAGTGAGTCACTCATTCATGCACCTATGCACTACGTAATACCCCCCACCGAACCATGCAGACACTCAGACTGATACTCAAAAAACCAAATAATAACCTATATAGACACCCATGTAGCTACTCACCAACCCATGCAGCCACTTATACACAAAGTGAGAGACTGATACAGATATTTACATATTTAAACATTACTCACTAAGCCATGTATTCACTATGATACACTTAATCAGTCAGTTACACAATCAATTTTTCAAAAACAAATCATCCATTTAGACACTTATATACCCATTTATTCTTCCATCGACCTTGAGATATACATATATAAAACATATTTAATTTTCAGAAAAACACACATTCACTGGATGATGTCATCAGTGATGTCATCAGTGATGTCATTTGAGATGTCATCAGTGATGTCATGAGTGATGTCACTGACCATGTCATGAGTGATGTAATATGTGACGTCATCAGCAGTGCATTGCGGGCGCGCAAGTTATAGTTAGCTGAACTAACTATAACGGGGGAATTTCAATGGTTTTGTACAAGTGAAAAGTCCAGCTAACTATAACACCCCTGAAACCTATGGTTTTTTCAGTGAATATATATATACACATACATATATGTAAATGCATATGCATATATATATGCATATATATATATATGTGCATATGTGTGCGTGTAGAGAGAGGTAGAGAGAGGTAGAGAGGTAGAGGTGTAGAGGTAGAGGTAGAGAGGTAGAGGTAGAGAGTTAGAGAGGCAGAGAGTAGTAGAGAGATAGGTAGAGAGAGGTAGAGAGTAGAGAGTGAGTAACAGAGAGTAGACAGTGAGTAGTAGAGAGTAGTAGAGAGAGTAGCAGAGAGTGAGTAGTAGAGAGTAGTGGAGTGAGTAGTAGAGAGTGAGTAGTAGAGAGAGAGTAGTAGAGAGTGAGTAGTAGAGAGTGAGTAGTAGAGAGTAGTAGAGAGTGAGTAGTAGAGTGAGTAGTAGAGAGTAGTAGAGAGTGAGTAGTAGAGAGTAGTAGAGAGTGATTTGTAGAGAGTAGTAGAGTGAGTAGTAGAGAGTAGTAGAGAGAGTGTAGTAGAGAGTGAGTAGTAGAGAGAAGTAGAGAGTGATTAGAAGAGAGTGAGTACTAGGGTGAGTAGTAGAGTGTGTAGTAGAGAGTAGTAGAGAGTGGGTAGTAGAGAGTGAATAGTAGAGAGTAGTAGAGAGTGTGTAGTAGAGAGTGTGTAGGAGAGAGAGAGTAGGAGAGAGTGAGTAGTAGAGAGTAGTAGAGAGTGAGTAGTAGAGAGTGAGTAGTAGAGAGAGTAGTAGGGAGTGAGTAGTAGAGAGTGAGTAGTAGAGTAGTGGAGTAGTAGAGAGTAGTAGAGAGTGATTAGTAGAGTGAGTACAAGAGAGTAGTAGAGAGCAAGTAGTAGAGAGTGTGTAGTAGAGAGTGAGTAGTCGAGAGTAGTAGAGAGTGAGTAGTAGAAAGTGAGAAGTAGAGAGTGTAAGAAAGAGTAGTAGAGTAATAGAGTAGTAGAGAGTGATTAGCAGAGTGAGTAGTAGAGAGTAGTTGAGAGCGAGTAGTAGAGAGTGAGTAGTGGAGAGTGAGCAGTAGAGAGTAGTAGAGAGTGAGCAGTAGAGAGTGAGTAGTAGATAGTAGTAGAGAGTGAGTAGTAGAGAGAGAGTAGTATAGAGAGATTAGTAGAGAGTGAGTAGGAGAGAGTAGTAGAGTGAGTAGTAGAGAGTGAGTTGTAGAGAGTGAGTAGTAGAGTAGTATAGAGTGAGTGGTAGAGAGTAGTAGAGAGTAGTAGAGGGAGTAGTAGAGAATAGTAGAGAGTGAGTAGTAGAGAGAGTAGTAGAGAGTAATAGAGTAGTAGAGAGTGAGTAGTAGAGAGAGAGAGTAGTAGAGAGAGAGTAGTGGAGAGTGAGTAGGAGAGAGTAGTAGAAGGTGTAGTAGAGAGTGAGTCATAGAGAGTGAGTAGTAGGGTAGTAGAGAGTGAGTGGTAGAGAGTAGTAGAGAGTAGTAGAGGGAGTAGTAGAGAATAGTAGAGAGTGAGTAGTAGAGAGAGTAGTAGAGAGTAGTAGAGTAGTAGAGAGTGAGTAGTAGAGAGTGAGGAGTAGAGAGGGAGTAGTAGAGAGCGAGTAGTAGAGAGTGAGTAGTGGAGAGAGAGTAGTAGAGAGTAGTATAGAGCGAGTAGTAGAGAGTGAGTAGTAGAGAGTTAATAGTAGAGAGTGAGTAGTAGAGAGAGAGAGTAATTGAGATTGAGTAGTAGAGAGTAGTAGAGTAGTAGAGAGTGAGTAGTAGAGAAAGAGTAGTAGAGAGTAGTAGAGAGTGAGTAGTAGAGTAGTAGAGAGTGAGTGGTAGAGAGTAGTAGAGAATAGTAGAGTGAGTAGTAGAGAGTAGTAGAGAATAAATAGTAGAGAGTAGTAGTAGAGTGTAATAGAGAGAGTAGTAGATAGTAGTAGAGAGTGAATAGTAGAGAGTGAGTAGTAGAGAGTAGTAGCAAGTGAGTAGTAGAGAGTGAGTAGTAGAGGGTAGTAGAGAGTGAGTTGTAGAGATTGAGTAGTAGAGAGTGAGTAGTAGAGAGAGAGTAGTAGAGTAGTAGAGAGTGAGTGGTAGAGAGTTATAGAGAGTAGTAGAGTGAGTAGTAGAGAGTAGTAGAGAGTAAATAGTAGAGAGTAGTAGAGAGTGAGTAGTAGAGAGAGAGTAGTAGAGAGTGAGTAGTAGAGAGTGAGTAGTAGAGAGCAGTAGAGAGTGAGTAGTAGAGAGTAGTAGAGAGTGAGTGGTAGAGAGTGAGTAGTAGAGAGTAGAAGAGTAGTAGAGAGTGAGTAGCAGAGTAGTAGAGAGTAGTCAGTCAGTGTCAGTCAGTCAGTGTCAGTCAGTCAGTGTCAGTCAGTGTCAGTCAATCAGTGTCAGTCAGTCAGTGTCAGTCAATCAGTGCCAGTCAGTGTCAGTCAGTCAGTGTCTGTCAGTCAGTGTCAGTCAGTCAGTTTCAGTCAATCAGTGTCAGTCAGTGTCAGTGTCAGTCAATCAGTGTCAGTCAATGTCAATCAGTCTGTGTCAGTCAGTCAGTGTCAGTCAGTCAATGTCAGCTAGAGCAGCTCTGCTGACCTGGTTCTCTCCCTCTAAATCAGCTCTACTGACCTGGTTCTCTGCCTCTAGAGCAGCTCTGCTGACCTGGTTCTATGGCTCTAAAGCAGCTCTGCTGACCTGGTTCTCTGGCTCTAGAGCAGCTCTGCTGACCTGGTTCTCTCCCTCTAAAGCAGCTCTGCTGACCTGGTTCTCTGGCTCTAGAGCAGCTCTGCTGACCTGGTTCTCTCCCTTTAAAGCAGCTCTGCTGACCTGGTTCTCTGGCTCTAAAGCAGCTCTGCTAACCTTGTTCTCTCCCTCTAAAGCAGCTCTGCTGACCTGGTTCTCTGCGTCTAGAGCAGCTCTGCTGACCTCGTTCTCTGGCTCTAAAGCAGCTCTGCTGACCTGGTTCTCTGGCTCTAAAGCAGCTCTGCTGACCTGGTTCTCAGGCTCTAGAGCAGTTCTGCTGACCTGGTTCTCTGGCTCTAGAGCAGCTCTGCTGACCTGGTTCTCTCCCTCTAAAGCAGCTCTGCTGACCTGGTTCTCTGCGTCTAGAGCAGCTCTGCTGACCTCGTTCTCTGGCTCTAAAGCAGCTCTGCTGACCTGGTTCTCTGGCTCTAAATCAGCTCTACTGACCTGGTTCTCTGCCTCTAGAGCAGCTCTGCTGACCTGGTTCTATGGCTCTAAAGCAGCTCTGCTGACCTGGTTCTCTGGCTCTAAAGCAGCTCTGCTGACCTGGTTCTCTGGCTCTAAAGCAGCTCTGCTGACCTGGTTCTCAGGCTTTAGAGCAGTTCTGCTGACCTGGTTCTCTGGCTCTAGAGCAGCTCTGCTGACCTGGTTCTCTCCCTCTAAAGAGCTCTGCTGGCCTGGTTCTCTGGCTCTAAAGCTGTTCTGCTGACTTGGTTGTCTCCCTCTAAAGCAGCTCTGCTGACCTGGTTTCTCTGGCTCTATAGCATCTCTGCTGACCTGGTTCTCAGCCTCTAGAACAGCTTTGCTGACCTGGGTCTCTGGCTCTAGAGCAGCTCTGCTGACCTGGGTCTCTGGTTCTAGAGCAGCTCTGCTGACCTGCTTCTTAGGCTCTAGAGCAGTTCTGCTGACCTGGTTTCTCTGGCTCTACAGCAGCTCTGCTGACCTGGTTCTCTGCACTCACGATGCATGCACCCAACTTCGCGAAAATATATTTAAAAATAATATAAGTTTAATATAAGTACAAATATATTATTTTTATGAATATCTTAGATAATCTCTTGCCCTAATATGTATATTAAAGACACATACATATCATTTTGGAACATAATTTTTTTTTGCGGGAGTCGCGCACCCAGCGCGCCCCCGCACATATATGACATCACGCGGGACCCGCAACCGTGCAAGCATCTCATACCGTAATGCGCATGTGTCGCGAAAGCGCGGGAGCAGGAGTCATGGACTGGTCGCATACCAATCGCGCACATCACGTAATATTAAATGTATATGATGTAACTGAAAAACACGCAGCCGTCGCATACCGTATGCGGATCCTTCACGACTTTTCTAAAATGGCGGCTAGAATGCGCGCACCAACTGTGATGTGTACGCTTTAGGTGCGTGAAATGTGAATTTTTAAAAAAAAGAAAATAATATAAATATATTAAAATAAAAAATGAAAACAAGAAAATTTATCAATATTTCAGTTTGAATTTTTTGTAAACCATAGGTTTCAGGGGTGTTATAGTTAGCTGGCCATTTCCCTCGTACAAAACCATAGAAATTCCTCCGTTATAGCTAGTTCTGCTAACTATAACTCGCGCGCCCGCAATGCACTGCTGATGATGTCACATATTGCATCACGTTGCTCTGTTACTGGTCACGTAGCAGGATTTGTCGTTTAGGTGGTTCATGGCTTTTTTCAGATAATTTTCTCTTTTTAATAGAACCACGTTGCCACCTTTGTCTGCGTTGCGGATTACTATTTCCTTGGTGTTTTTGATTTTCGTCATTAGTTGGTGGTATTGCAGTTCTTTAATGTTTTTTCTCCTGGTTTGCTTAGCCTTGCAGGTTAATTTGTTGAGATTCTTCAAATCAGCAATTACCTGCTCTTGGAAGCTGTCAATTGTATCCTTGATGGTTAAAGGATAGAATCTTGACGGTGGCTTGAAGGGGGTTTGACATTTGTCTGCCCGCTCTCTGTTTTGTTGTGATGAGCTTGTTATGGCTACTTGACTAGTTAAATCACTTTCTTGTTGTAAATCATAAAGAGTGTCTACTAACTCTTGTGAGTCCATCGTCGTCTCATTTCCATCTAGCGGTTTTGCTATAGATGTTTGAGTAATCAGGGCTGCCCCAACCGCTGGTTTGTTGGATTGTTCATGGAATTTCATTAATTTCAATTTCCTGACGCTTTTATAAATGTCAATTCGGGATTTGGCATAATTGAAGGAACTTTATATATATATATGCGTAGGTGGTTCACTCTCGCTGCTGTTTCCTGTGCCAGTGACCAAGGGCGGTGGTATGCCCGAAACGCGTCTGGTTTGCATTTATGCTGAGAGTGCCTGGCTGATGTAATCCCTGGATTAAATGCCTTAAAGCTCGCTGTGTGTGGCTCCTTCACTTGTGGCAACTTGTGTTTTCTGATATAGCGGCTCGTCCAAGCCGCGAGGGAGCCCCACTGCTAATTGAACGGGTCCGTAGCGTGAAGGATAAAGATACGCTACAGGAACGACGAGTGCAATCCATGGAGGGTGTTAAAAGGTCAAGCTGGACTACTCTCTGCATACCCACTGGGGTGAGATCGAACATTTGCAGTGACGGCGGCACCCACTTGGGTTTAGATTAGGAGTGAACCACAAGTACCAGCATTCCACTTTGCAGACGCCCATTAGGGCGGGACATTTAAATTTGCGTAGGTGGTTCACTCTCGCTGCTGTTTCCTGTGCCAGTGACCAAGGGCGGTGGTATGCCCGAAACGCGTCTGGCTTGCATTTGTGCTGAGAGTGCCTGGCTGATGTAATCCCTGGATTAAATGCCTTAAAGCTTGCCGTGTGTGGCTCCTTCACTTGTGGCAACTTGTGTTTTCTCATATATATATATAGATATATATATAAGGGTGGGCGTAGTTCGCGAAGTAGCACTTCGCGAAGCTACGCAATGTGAAGTTCGCACTACGCGAGCTACGCGTAGCACTTCGCGAACTGCGAAGTAACATGTTCGCACTGTGCAAGATGTTGTTTTCAATGATTGCACAGTGCGGACAAGCAACCGGCACTGTGCAATCATTGAAAATGGCATCTTGCACAGTGCGAGCTGTAGTTTTCTGCTGCTCGAGTAGATTTTTCCTCGAGCTGCAGCTTTCTCAACGCGAACTGGTAGTTTCTCATCGCGAGCGGTCGCGAGCATACGCGACCCCTCGCAATGAGAAACCTGACCTTCTCGCGTAGGGAATCTCGCCGGGAGGTTTATTTTCCATGCTCGCGATCGCGAACAAGGAAAAAGTCTCGCCAGGATGTCATTTTGCTTGCTCGCGGTCGCCAACTTGACGTTGAGGACCGCGAGCAAGCAAAAAATGACCGCAGCACTACGCAACACTACGCTACGCGTGTTCGCACTGTGCTACGTGCAGTTCGCGTAGTGCAAAGAAGCGCGAACTTCGCAAACTACGCGAGCGTAGCGTAGTGCTTCGCCCAGGCCTATATATATATATATACATATATATATATATATATATATATATATTTTTATTTTTTTGGGTCATTAGACGCCGAAAACAGACGAGCAGGACTACAAATCAGGCCGAATTTTGACATTTGCACGAAAATTTGATGGTGCAAGAAATAAGATGAGCAACCTGGCGCAACAACAAGTGGAAATCAAGATACCTCGGGATCAGAGGCTGATATAACAGAGGGTGAACAAACAGTGAATAAAGGAGGAAGTGGGCCAACTGAAGCAGAAACTCAGTTTTATCACGAATACCAGCTGATCAGGGAAACACCCCAGAGGCCAGTGCCAAGAACACACACCCTACAACAGATCCAAGGAAGGGGGGCAAAAAGCGGAAAACAAGGAGGGGAAAGAAAAAAGGGAGAAGAGGCGCCTGCCCTGAGAATAACCCGAAGCAGGGGGAGAAGGGGTAAATGGTGAATCACACAGAGGCACAAACAGTTGTCAATCTTTCCAACAAAGTTTTGACTGAACACCAAGTACAAGTATTGCAACTGGGCCCAAGCTTCTGCCCAACCTCCGGTTAAGATTATGCGGAGGTTCGTATAGATCTTTTCAAATACATTAGAAAGTTGAAACTGCAAAAGATCTTCCTCATTCATCCAAAACAAGATGCCTCGTCAATAGCGAACAACAACTCTGATACAATGGACCATCTAACAGGCCATAACCTACAAACTCTGGTTACTCTGCAATCTCTGGAAGCAATCAGCGCTGGAGATGAAAGAGAGATGAATATTCATGAACATTTAGAATTGGCAGGAATAACACAAGCTAGTGGACACAGCCACTTCAAGAAAAAATCAAGAACTATACCACAGACACCATTTGATACTATTGATGTCTTCAATGAGGCAATGATAGCAGATCTCAAGGATTTGGCTAAACAGACAAAATTGAATTTACAGCATTACAATATACCACGGAAATATTGGGATGCCGTTAAATCCTTGAAAGAAGATCCAGACATTGAAATAAAACCATCGGACAAAGGGGGGAATATGGTTGTCTTTTGTAAACAACAATATTATAGGGAGGCAATGCGACAACTAGAAGAGGTTGATTGCTACACACCTATCCAGCAAAAGGAATATGTAGTGTGCATAAATATATATCATCAATTATTGAGGGAATGGAGAGATAATGGAATGCTGAATCAAGATGAATACTTATTTCTCCTTTGTGAAACACCTACCTTACCAACTTTCTACCACCTCCTCAAAACACAAAAAGACCTCCTTAATCCCCCAGGAAGTCCTATTGTTGCCTCTATTAATAGTCTGCTAGAGAACACTGCCATTTATATTGATTCCTTCCTCGCCCCTTTGGTCAAAGATCTGGCATCCTATATTAAGGATACTCAGGACTTTTTAAGACTGATTGAAGGGGTAAAGTGGGAAGAAAATATGCTCCTGATAACTCTGGATATTACTAGTTTATATACTTGCATTTCACATCAAGATGGACTCAAAGCGGTCAAATGGTTCCTAGAGAAAAGACATTTAAGATTTAGGAACCATAACAAAATGTTGCTTGAAATTATATCATTTTGTTTGCATAACAATATCTTTATTTTTGCAGGTCTGCTCTACCGACAGAAACGGGGTACAGCGATGGGCACGTGCTTTGCCCCCAGCTACGCAAATCTTTTCGTGGGCTGGTGGGAGAAGCACGTGGCCTGGGGAGAGGAGAATGAGCTATGAATGGATAATATTATACTATGGTCACGATATATTGATGATCTTTTTGTTTTTTGGCGCGGCAGCCGCTCCTCGGCTGAGGAGTATGTTGCCTCGCTGAACAATTACAATCTGAATCTGAAATTTACGAGCTATATCAGTGACTCTTCAGTTAGCTATCTTGACCTGGAAGTGTATTTTGAAGATCTAACTTTACTGACACGTCTGTTTAGGAAGCCGATGGCAGGGAATGCTATTCTCCATGCAGGTAGCCCCCATCCAAGGAGCCTGATAAAAAGCATACCCTATGGGGAGCTTTTGCATCTCAAACGCAACTGCACCACTGATACTAGCTTCAAATTGGCAAAAGATTAAGCCACAAAATGATTTAAAGAAAGAGGGTATACGGCTATTGATTTAAAGCAGGCAGAAATCAAGGTCCAACAAATCAACAGAAAAGATCTTTTAGTGACCAAAAAACTAACACCAATGCCAGCACAGACCCCTGCCAGAATGATTACAAAATACAATAAAAAATCTGCAAAAGTCTTAGAAATCTTTAAAAAGAACTGGCATATACTACAGACTGATAATATTTTGAAAAATCATCTTCCAGAGCGTCCGCTCATTACATATAAAAGATGTCCCTCTTTAGAAGATCATTTGATACACAGTCACTTTAACCATACACCATCGGTAAAGAGTAGACTGGGAATCAATGGCTTCTTCCCCTGTAAAAACTGCAAAGCATGCAAACAGAGCAGCAAAATGACCATTTTCGAAGAGAGACCAGGAGATCCTAGGCCCGTCCGAGAAATTAAACAGTTTCTCAATTGCAACTCTGATTTTACTATCTATTGCCTAGTATGGCCATGCCAGAAAAGATGTGTAGGTAGCACCATTAATCAAACCAAGAAACGCATTTTAGAAAATATGAGTGCTATTGCTAATAAAGATGCTACTTACCCTGTTGCTCGACATTTTGAAACATACCATCAGAGTAACAGGGAACTTCTGAAATTTTATTGCATAGATCGGGTAGAAAGACATGAAAGAGGCGGGGATAGGGTGAAAAGACTTCGAGCTTTGGAGTCCAGATATATTATAGATCTTCAAAGCAAAGCCCCAACAGGATTAAATAACGACGAAGAACTGTGGACCCAATTAGATTAAAAACTACAAGACACAGTAAATAAGGAGATCTTATAAACAAAAAGGAAGGACTAGTGATAGAATAATTAAGAACTTCTCACTAAGAAGCTGTGTTTTCTTTCACTTTACTTTGTTCTTTTCTCTCCTCTTCTCTTGAATGATCCCTATCAAAGGATATGGTTAAGATCATTAGGGAGCTTGATATGATAAAGGCCCATTCAGGGCGTAATTACGGAGAACTATTGGGTGTGAATGTATTGATATGAATTTGAAATTAGATGAAATTGTGAATCCACCCAAAGTTCAATCATTATTATGTGATTTTCTTTGTATATTTTGCACAAGCACTGTTTGCACTTTTGTTTGTTTGTATTATATTTATTTTAGTAGAAATAACAAACTATAAGATGGCCGCCATGGATTATGCACTCATTGTGGCATAAGTCCATCTTTTATGTCTATTTTAAACATGTGATGTATGGTGACTTTAAATACTTGTGTGTTTGCACAAACAAACTGACACTGATGAAGCCGTGAGGCGAAACGCGTCTGTTGGAAAATAAGGGGGGGTCTGCACAATAAAGCATCAGCTTCAGGATTTTCGTATTTGCTTTCCATCTTTGGCATCTATCTAGCTGCCGTGTTGAACGAATATTTATATATATGTTACCTACTGGCGGTAGTTATTGTTAGAACATAGTTTCCATAGGGAAAGCATTTTTTGATTTGCTAATAACTTTGGCGTCATTCGACAAATCATCGCAAAATTCTCAAAAATAAAAAGTCTATCCAGGTCAGCTCCTATCCTGAAAGTTTGGGGGTGATTTGTCAAGCGGGGGCTGAGAAAAAAGGGGGGTTCCAAAATGCGTTTTCCATGTGTTAATTTCCATAGGAAATTTTGAGACAAGCTACAGCCCGAAGTGCTGAACGGAATTACCCCAAATTTGGCAAAAAGGTAGTGCTTGGTTCAGAAAACGACCTTTTTTAAATGGTGTAAATCTGTTTAGTAGTTGCTGAGAAATTAAAAAAATAAGAGTAAAAAAAATCAATTTCCCATAGGAAACTTTAGGCAAGGCTATAGCATGAAGTGCTGAATGGAATTACCCCAAATTTGGCAAAAAGGTAGTACTTGGTTCAGAAAGCGACCTTTTTTTAAATGGTGTAAATCCGTTCAGTAGTTGCTGAGAAATTAAAATAATACAAATTCGATATCTATGTCCGCGGTGGCTTTGCGAACCCTCCCGACCACAAGCTTTATTCTAATTGGCTGTCAACACTCCAAACCAGGAAGTGTTGGCAGCCATCATGTGACTCGAAAGAAAACAGTGAAAAAAATGTTCAACAACAAGAAAAGGGGGCAGGGTAGAAACACCCTGACGCCCTAGGCCTGCTCAGGGGGTCCCACAAGCATTTTCTTTTAAAATTTTTGCCAAACTCGCGCTGGGGTCGCGAATCCCACCAAAATAAAAAAAAAATAATGAACCGCGGGCTCCTGTGCTTCATTTAATTGAGGCCACAGGTGGGCCGGGTCCCGGGGGAATTGCAAAAATATATTAGCGGTAGCCCGCAGAGGGCCTCACGCAGCCCAGGCAACTGCCACCTCCCCGGGGCTATGTTTGGAATATGCGGGAGGGCACGCGGCCCTCCCACAGCCCCGGGGACCACCAACCCCAGGGCTTATTTAATTTGTGGGGGGCCTCCAAGGTGCCCTTAAGCCCCAGGGAGTGCCACCCCCTGGGGCTTTTGTGAAATATTGCCAGGGGCACATATCCCCCTACAGCCCCGGGGAACACCACCCCACGGGGCTTCTATTTTAACAAATAAATAAACCTGTGTGGAGGGCTCGAGCGCCCCCACACCAGGGACCGCCACCTCCCCGGGACACTAATAATGCAGATACGGGGTCCGTTACAGACCCCCGAGCCCTGGAGACCTCCACCTCCCCGGGGCTTCAATTACATTGGGAGGGGGGCCGCGTGGCCTCCCTCCTGGAGCCCTTGGTGGCCCTGGGGACTGTTACCCCCAGGGCCAGCTCATGCAGTGTCCTGGGGTGCCCAGCCCCGGGACACTGATGTTTGCTATGGCAGGGCGGGAGCCGTGCGGCTCCTGTCCTGTCATAGCAAACTTGCTTTGGATTTTGGAAGCGAGAGCAGGGAAACCTGCTCTCTCTTCCAAAATCCAAAGCAGATTGCTTTTCCACACGGGAGCTGCATGTCAGCAGCTCCCCATGTGGAAAAGCAATGCTGGCTCCTGCAGGACACGGGGAGCCGATGGGACCGTGGAGGAATTGGGGTCTCCCCACGGTCGCCAAACGATAGGGTTGGCCCTGGGAGGTGGGGTCCCCGGGGCTAGAAGTTGCCCGGGAGGGGGGCCACGTGGCCCCCCTCCCCAAATTTAAAAAATAAAATAATAAAGGCCGGGCCAAGGGGATGGGGTCCCCGGGGACAATAGAGGACTCAGGAGGAGGGCCACGCAGCACCCCTCCATAAAAAATAAATATATGTGGCCATGCCCCGGGGGATGGAGTCCCTGGGGCTAGAAGTAGCCCAGGAGTGGGGCCACGCAGACCTCCTCCCCCAAAATTAAAAATAAATAAATAATAAAGGCAAGCTGAGGGGATGGGGTCCCTGGAGCCAATAGAGGCCTCAGGAGGGTGGCCACACAGCCCCCTCCTTACGAAATTAAATAAATGTGGCTATGCCCCAGGGGATGGGGTCCCCAGGGCCAGAATTGGCCACGGTAGGGGGGCCCACGCGGCCCCCTTCCTGTTTTTTTTTTTTTTTAAAAGGGGTCAGGCCCTGGCGGATGGGGTCCCCAGGGCCCAAAAAAGGAATAATAAGGGGGCCACACATCCCCCCTTCTAAAAAAAGAAATAAAAAAAAAAAGACCGGCATCGTGCCGGAGGTCCCGCCCCCTGCCAGCAACACTCTGCAAATGCGCCCTGTGGCGCGTTTTAAGTTGGGGAATTAATTCCGCTTCAATACGGGGGGTCCCTGGGGGCCAACTAGCCCACCAGGTACCTCCAGTATGTGCTACAGGGCTACCTTGCAGAGAGGTGGTCCGAGGCCACGCCCCTTTGAACACCTCTCTGCAACGCAGCTCTATGGCGCTTACTGGAGGTACCTGATGGGCTAGTTGGACCCCAGGGACCCTCAGGATTCAAGGGGACTTAATCCCCCAACTTAAAACGTGCCACGGGGTGCATTTGCACAGTGGTGAAGGGAGGGGGCGGGGCCTGATGTGACATGTTTGCAAATACGCCCTGTGGCACGTTTCAAGTTGGTGAATTAATTCCCCTCTCCTCTTTTTCCATATTTATACAGAAGAAGATAGCTAATGGTATCAAACATTATATAAAGCCTGGTAGTGTATTAGTAGGATATGTGTTTTGGACCAATAGGTAGTTCCATACTAAGATCAAACATCTAAGGCACTATAAATCCCCATTAGAGTGCTATACATTGTTTTGGTATATACTCTTTATAACTAAGAAAAACTAATGTTTACCTCATGGAGTATACCATCACGAGGTCTTCCCACATCTATATTGCTGTACAAACCGGTTCTATTGTATTTGCACAGTAGCACTCTACAGTTATGATACCTGATATAATTTGAGGATGGCCTGGGTGTGTTACCATCTAAAGTTGGCGGTCATAGCAGTACATTACTGCATGCCGTCTGCGAATTCATGCAGACATCGGAAGTGAAATAATGTTAGCACGTATAAACAAATATACACGAGTGAGCACACACATATGAATTTAAAAATAAAACCTTTTTCTCCTCTTTCTATGCTATCAAGATATCGGCAATAAAATGCAGACACATGCCTCCAAATATAACATACGCGATTACGCACGTGTATTTAAAGATCCCACCGACCTACATTGGCTATCTTTCACTATATTGGTAAATATTAGGCAAAAACTATTTGTGAATTACACATATAGCATCTTTGGATGTACTAAACAGGCACACAGATCATCTCATGTACTATTCAAAGATGGCGACCATTGTAACAACTGATTTCCTTCGCGGCGTTTGTGCCGTGCACTTTTGCCGCACCGTAAGCCTGACGTAGAGGCACGTGATTTCACCTTACAAAATAAAAAACGTCAGCATTATGACCTTCGGGCTTTTCCGAACTGGCAAGAACGAAAATGGCGTCAGCGTTTTGAAAATCACAAGGTAAGGAAACCGGTAGCTCCAGTTACTTTCCCAGCTGCACAGGCAGACTCCCAATCTTGCTCCCCTTACAGAATATAGCCCTTCTTCCGGTAATCTGAATAATATAGGAGCATTTGTTTATTCACAACTATCGTCAGGCAATGGCGATTCTATGAAAACCAAGATGTATTTAGGGAGACTGAAGAGCTATTATTATATTTAATACTAGGGCGTTTTTGTCCAGCACCAACCTAACATGATAATCATTTAAGACACTCTCATAATAAGAGTGCGTGCATCGCTATGTATGACTTTGTGAGTACTAGCGCTACAGTAAGTAATAAAGATCAAATGCGTTTCACTCTCCCAGATTGGGCTGCATTTCTGGTATCAATTCTGTTTAATACTGGGAGAAGAATTTTGCAAATATAAGCATTAAATACATTCTTTTCACCCATAACCTCTGTGTGAAATTTATTTTGCATCTACAGATGCATATAGGAAACATTTTCAATGTCTCAGATCACTTTATTACACAAAATGGTATCAGTTCCTATGATTGGCAGTACCAGAGTGGTGAGCTGCCTGAGGGGTTGGGAAGATAGTGGTGGTAGGTAAGGTTCGTGGTGATGTCTCTGGTGTAGGCCAGGTACTCCTAGGTGGTTTTCCAAGTGCCCTCACACACCCTTGCGGGTGCAAAGCATCATCATCGGGCGTTGCTCCTCGTGGGGGTGGCGCTGCAGTCCCTCACGGGCCCTTCAAGAGGGCTCTCTTTCGGAGATCTTTTGATTGGAGTAGCCGTAGTTGTGCGTGCGGGTGTGTGGGGATGGTGGGTGATGTGGTGAGGCTAAAAAGACCTATAGGAACCCCAAGTAGTTTATTAATGAGTCCTATGGGTCTGGTTAAAATCTAACCGGCGATCCTGGAGGCACGTAGGTGTTCAGAGAAGAATTCCCGGGGCTTAACTGGCGCCCCGCGCCCCAGTTGATCTTTATCCGGTATAGCCTGGACCCTAATTCCTTTGGGTTCGCGCTTAGGGACTCGAATACAACGGGACCCCCTAACTATGGATACATAGGATACGTATTGACCTATATCTATTATTTTTGTTTTCATTTTTCTTTTGGTCCTGACGAAGCGCTACGGATCCGTTAGGGACCGTTGGGAAGCGCGAAACATGTTGACCACCCACCACACGTTCTCACTCTCACTCTAACTTCACTATATACGGGTCGAGAGTAACAGAACTACCTACCTTTCCCCCTACTTTTCCTGAGTACTATTCAGGCATCACTCCCCGTTAGATTTTAACCAGACCCATAGGACTCATTAATAAACTACTTGGGGTTCCTATAGGTCTTTTTAGCCTCACCACATCACCCACCATCCCCACACACCCGCACGCACAACTACGGCTACTCCAATCAAAAGATCTCCGAAAGAGAGCCCTCTTGAAGGGCCCGTGAGGGACTGCAGCGCCACCCCCACGAGGAGCAACGCCCGATGATGATGCTTTGCACCCGCAAGGGTGTGTGAGGGCATTTGGAAAACCACCTAGGAGTACCTGGCCTACACCAGAGACATCACCACGAACCTTACCTACCACCACTATCTTCCCAACCCCTCAGGCAGCTCACCACTCTGGTACTGCCAATCATAGGAACTGATACCATTTTGTGTAGTAAGCTATCTTAGGAGCGCTGGTACAGGACCTTCTTCTTAACTCTTGCTCCTGGTCCCCCTCTTAGTGTGATATCAGATCACTTTATACCAGTATTGCGCCATTTGTGATAAGAAATGAGAATTTAATACACTGCTTGTATCAGTAAAATGTGCATTTTAATATTGAGCACCTCTTGATAATCAAATCTATTGACATTTATACATATATGGTTACTATTCATAACCTATCAAGCCTAAATGATCAGGTCTTTGATCTCTCCACCACAGAACAAAACTTTATGTATTGAAAGCCTCTTAACTGGGATCCCTTACAGGAGAAAATAAGAAGCCTCTTTTCACTTTCTCAGTGGAATCATGTACATAAACCATCTAGGTAAGACCCTAGCGGGAACCTAGAATAAATAATGTCCAATGATCATCGCACTTTCTGACTTCTGATAAAAACACTGCTGAAACTGTTTGTTTCAGGTGGAATCATGACAGTCTCCTAGAAAGTGTGGCCCTCTTCTTTTTTAAAGAAGGAAAAAAGAAAAAAGAATAACCAGACATCCAACTGGCCAGTACATACAATTCCCTCTATAGGCTAACTAAACAGAGGGTAAGATATTATTATCTTTTTCTGAAGTCAGTCTGGTAAAAATAAAAAGACTATATATAGAATACTAAATCTTATTTCTATCTTCAACAACAGAATTAAAACCAAAAAGTATCTGTCTGCATGACGCAAGTTGAAATACGGATCAGCTTCTCTTGAACCAGAGAGCATCCTACGTTACATCACGCATGTAGGCAATTTTTACCTTACTATTCCTTTCTTCCTTTTTGACTTTGTGCATGTTCTACTCTGAGAATCTATGGGTGACTCTCACTGAGCACTTTATTAAAAGATTGGCTTTGCACATGGCACTCTTTTCCTTTAGAGCACACTCGGACTATCCAAACCTTGGGAACTATTTCTCCTGACTTCTGAAAGATTCTTATTGGAGATGATAAAATGATGCTATTTAAATATATGAAAATGTGTTTGGCTGCTGGAGCTCTAATTAACTATGAGCACCAACATAAAAGTTATAATTAAAACTATTTCCTTGATATTCCCCAGTTTTTTATATATTTTTTATTATCACATCTACAGAGAACCCCTGCTTATCGCCGCACAGACGATAAAGAAATTCCTAAAAACTTTTTGGTCCTGAAGAAGGAGACGCAAAATTTGTATTTAGTCTCCGAAACGTGCGTAGACCAGGGACTACATATCCGGGAGATCCATAGAAGAACCACATGTCAATGTATTGACTAAAACGCTTTATGACCTCTCAAGGCCCCTATAAATTTATGGACTATAACTCAAGAAGGATCTCACCCCAGATGTGGTTCTCTGTTAAAAAACTCTTTTGTGGTATGACTGATGGTATGCAAGAGTAGAGTGACAGGTGAGAATGACAGTGTGATGTTTTTCTCTATGGGGGTTCTTTCTAATGTTTCTTTAAACTGTTTTTTCAAACTTAGAAGTTGAGCAATTTTCTCAGTCTCTTAATTTTATAGATTGTTGCAATCCAATTTAATGTGGAAATATCTTCATGGAGATATCTAAATGATATATAAATCACATGCCAAAAGAAATTATATGAATGTTTTGCTATAAAAAATAAAACAATAAAAAGATGAAAGAGTAATTTGTTCTTGCAATGTAATGTTGTTCTGGGGAATTTTTAACATATAAGTGACTACTATTGAAAAATTAGAAAGATCAGATAAGAGATTTTTCCTTTATATGCTTTCTCTCTCCTCCTCTTGGACCTAAAAGAAATTAGGGGAATCCTTTCTTACACATACAGGTGAATTAATTCCCCTTCAATCCTGAAGGTCCCTGGGGGCCACCTAGCCCACCAGGTACCTCAAGCAAGCACCAAAGGGCTGTGTTGCAGAGAGGTGGTCCGAGGCCACACCTCTTTAAACACCTCTCTGCAACGCAGCTCTGTGGCACTTATTTGAGGTACCTGGTGAGGTAGTTGGACCCCAGGGTACCTCAGGATATAAGGGGACTTAATCCCCCAACTTAAAATGCACCACGGGTGCATTTGCACAGTGGTGAAGGGAGGGGGCGGGGCCTGATGTTACATGTGTGCAAACACGTCCTGTGGCGTGTTTTAAGTTGGGGGATTAAGTCCCTTTGAATTCTGAGGGTCCCTGGTGGCCAACTAGCCCCCCAGGTACCTCCAGTAAGCGCCACAGGGCTGCGTTGCAGAGAGATAGTCTGAGGCCACACCCCTTTTTGCACCTTTCTGCAACGCAGCTCTGTGGCGCTTACTGGAGATACCTGGTGGGCTAGTTGGACCCCAGGGACCTTCAGGATTTAAGGGGACTTAATCCCCAACTTAAAACGAGCCATGTGGCGCGTTTGCACAGTGCCATACACTCCTCCAATCACCCAGCCAGCACTATGTACGTATCCAATCACTCTGCAAAAACCCAAGCAGTTATAAAATCACCATGCACTGTTCTTGCAGCACTCTAATCATCCAGTCACTACCCATATACTCATGCAATGACCCAGTCACTAACACATGCACTGCTGCAATCCATTGAGGACTACCTATGCAGTCCAGTAATCTCCCTGGTACTACCTATGCAGTCCTCCAATCACCCAGCCAGTACTATGTCCTTATCCAATCACTGCGCCAAAACCCAAGCACGTATAAATTCACCATGCACTCTCCTCACAGTACTCTAATCATCCAGTGACTATCCATGTAGTCATGCAATGATCCAGGCACTAACACATGCACTGCTACAATCCCTGTGTACTACCCATGCAGTCCTCTAACCACCTACACACTTCTCATTTGCTCCTTCAATTCCCCTGATAGTACCCATGCAGTCCAGAAATCACCCTGCTACTCCCTGTGCAGTCCTCCAGTCACCCAGCCACTACCATGTACTAATTCAAACACTCCGCCAATACTCAAGCACTTATAAATTCACTCAGGTACTCTCCTTGCAGTATTCTAATCTTTCAGTCAGTAGCTATGTACTCGTGCAATGATACAGAAACTAACTGATCACTGTTACAATCCCATATGCCCTACCCATACAGTCCTGTATCCACCTACACACTTCTCATTTGCTCCTTCAATTCCCCAGGTAGTACCCATGCAGTCCCACAATCACACTGTCACTCCCTGTGCACTCCTCCAGTCACCCAGCCACTACCATGTACTAATCCAAACACTCCTCCAATACCCAAGCACTTATAAATTCACCACGCACTCTCCTTGCAGTACAGCAATCATCCACTCAGTACCCATGTACTCATGCTATGATCCAGTCACTAACACATGCACTGCTGCAATACCTTGAGGACTACCTATGAAGTCCAGGAATATCCCTGGTACTATTTATTCAGTCCTTCAATCACCCAGCCAATCCTATGTGCTTATCCAATCACTGCGCCAAAACCCAAGCACTTATAAAATCACCATGCACTCTACTTGTAGCACTCTAATCATCCAGTCACTACTCATGTACTCATGCAATGACCCAGGCATTAACTCATGGCAAATACAGAGGAGGTCATGCTAATTACAGGGGTACCCCAACACATAGTGTCCCCTACTGTATGTAGTAGTTTTCACTGTATTCTAAGTGTCTTTTAGCATAGCACTGACTCTAGGTCTGGTTAATCAGAGTCAGTTACCACCAGTAGTAGTTGGTTCTTTCTGCACATCTATTCTTCTTTCTGCACTTTTCTTTGTCTTTCTGGACTTCTGTTGCCTCTTTCTGCATTTGTCTTGCTTCTTTCTGCGGTTTTCTTCCTATTTCTTCACATGTCCTACCTTTGTAGGGATAGTTAGAAATTAGTATTTATAAAACCTTTGAAATTCACAGAAAAAAACATAGGTTTAAGGGGCATTATAGTTAGAAATTAGCATTTAGAAAACCATAGAAATTCACTGAAAAAACCATGGGTTTCAGGGACGTTATAGTTAGTTGGAGATTTCACTTGTACAAAACCATAGAAATTTGGCCGTTATAGTTAGTAGATCTAACTATAACTTGCGCCCCCGCAATGCACTGCTGATGACGTTACCTATTACATCACTCATGACATGCTCAGTGATATCACTGATGACATCTCAAATGACATCAATGATAACATCACGGATGACGTCATCCACATGATCAACTGATGTACCTCCTCATAACCTAATAAAACCTTTCATACACCCACTCTAAAATACAGACCACCAATATTAAAACCATAGACAGACCAATAACAGTTAGTACATACCTGCTCAGTGATTCATACATCTACACACATCCACCCACTAACCCATACAGTCACTCATACACACAGTCATTCATCTATACAGCCACTGATATATCCACTCATACACCCATATAGACACTCACACACTGCCACTCACCCAAGGAGTTACTCATACACCTGGTCAGTCATGCAAATAAACTATCACACATCCATTTCCATGCTTATACAGTCATACACACACCACCACACTTATTTATACAGATACTACCATATACTTACTCTCATAAACAATCACTCATAGAAATACACACTCATCCATTCAGATATGCTTGCAATCACTCACTCTCACATATAGTCATTTATATACTCCAACACTCACATATACTGCTTTAAAACATATGTAGTTACTCACACATGCACCACTGAGACATCCATTCACTCACCAACACACCCATACACACACTCACCCACCCATACTGCTGTTTCCATATGCACACTTGAACCCATACAGCCAGTGAAACAACCACTCACATATCTATGCATAGAGTCACACCCTCCACCCACCCACAAAGACACTCAGGCACCCATACAGATACTCAGACATCCAATAAATAACCCATATAGACCCTCATATAGCTACTCACCAAGCCATGCAGCCGCTTACACACCAACTAACAGACTAATAAATACATTCACACAGTTTAGTCATTAACCCATGCTTTCAGTAAGACACATTTAATCACTCACTTATACGGTCAGTCACACACCTACTAAGTCATCCATTCAGATACTCATACACCCATTCATACTTCAATACACCTTGGCATATTTTTTATATTTTACGGAAACAGACATTCACTGGATGATGTCATCAGTGATGTCATTTGAGATGTCATCAGTGATGTCACTGAGCATGTCATGAGTGATGTAATATGTGACGTCATCAGCAGTGCATTTTGGGGGCGTGCTAATCACAGGGGTACCTCAACACTTAGGTCTACTAACGATAACAGCCAAATTTTTATGGTTTTATACGAGTGAAATCTCCAACTAACTATAACGTCCCTGAAACCTATGTTTTTTTCAGTGAAAAAAATAAATAAAATAAAATAAATATATATATATATATATATATATATAAAAAAAAATATATATATATATATATATATTTTTTTTTTTGGAAAACGTTGTGCCCATGCACAAGAGAGCACTTGAGACCAGCGCTGATGGTGAGACATCTTTATTCAAGTAGAACCGCTGTCATCAAGAGGGTGAGTACTAGGGGTGGGCGGAATTTGCGTAATCGCGTTACGCAAATCTCTGCGAAACGGTAAAAAATCTCCGCGAACACGCGGAATTGCTTGTTCGCGATACTTTTTTCCTGTTCGCGATCGCTGTTTGCGTGCTCGGGGTGAAATATCTCGCGAACACGCATATTGAGAACGCGAACAAGCAAAAAATTTCGCGAAGTTGCGGAACGCAGATTTTTGGGCAATTTCGCGTCCTCCGCGGAACGCGAAATTACCCAAATTCCGCAAATTCCGCAAACGGAACGGAATTTACCGCCCAGGCCTAGTGAGTACAGCAAAGTTGTGGCCATTGACATTGCGACACACTGCAAGTCCCAGAATTCAGTTGGGACTGCCCTCACCGAGGATTGGCCCATTGGAGGGCGTGTTAGGTCAAATGAATGCAGGTGTGTTGGATTGCTAGCTGCGGTGTTGTACCAGGAAGAAGGGAGCCATTCCCGAAACGTGTCGTATTTTAAACACTGCAACTTTGCTGTACTCACCCTCTTGATGACAGCGGTTCTACTTGAATAAAGATGTGCCACCATCAGCGCTGGTCTCGAGTGCCCTCTTGTGCATGGGCACAACGTTTTCCAAATTTCAATGCGGCCGCCCAGCCGCGGAGAGCAGCACCACCCCGAGCATTGGAAAGGGGGCCGTGAGGTTTCGCATTTGTGGAGTCTTATGGAGCAGCGTGGGGGTTGATTTTGAGCCACTACATCCAGAGGGGCCCATTCAGGGTTAAATGCATTAAGACTCGCAGGACAAATATTGTGGCCATTGACATTGCGACACACTGCAAGTCCCAGAATTCAGTTGGGACTGACCTCACAGAGGATTGGCCCATTGGAGGGCGTGTTAGGTCAAATGAATGCAGGTGTGTTGGACTGCTAGCTGCGGTGTTGTACCAGCAAGAAGGGAGCCATTCCCGAAACGCGTCGTATTTTAAACACTTCAACTTTGCTGTACTCACCCTGTTGATGACAGCGGTTCTACTTGAATAAAGATGTGCCACCATCAGCGCTGGTCTCGAGTGCCCTCTTGTGCATGGGCACAACGTTTTCCAATATATATATATATATATATATATATATATATATATATATATTACCTACTGGCGGTCGCCAGTAGGTAGTTATAGTTAGGACCACGTTTCCATAGGAAATCCGCAACATTCTATTTTGAATAACTTTTGCGCCGGTCGACGAATCCTTGCGAATTTTTCAAAATAGGTGGGGCGCTACGCTCCGCTCCTACCCTGAAAGTCTCGGGGGGATTCGTCAAGCGGGGGCTGAGATAAAAGGGGGGTCCCAAAACGCGTTTTTCCCATGCATTTTTCCATAGGACCTTTAGACACAGCTACAGCCCGAACGGCTGAACAGAATTACTTGAAATTTGGCAGAGAGGTAGTCCTCAGGTCAAGGAAGTGCCTTTTGTAGGTTTGGTGTAAATCTGTTCAGTAGATTCTGAGAAAATAGCCTTTAAATCAATATATATATCTGAGCCAGCTTACGGTGCGCTTACGGTGCGCTTACCGTACGCATACGGTGGCGTGCGCGAGCGCGATTCTGATTGGCCCTTAGATCTTAGTAAACATTCGAATCGGTCGAAACCAGGAAGCGGCGGCCGCCATTTTCTCTCTCGCACTCTGAGGGGGGAGCTGATAAACAAATGCCAAAAACATATAAAGGGACTGTTTAGACAGCGCCCATGCACATAACCATGTTAGTTGAGTCTTCAAAGATCCCCCAAGGCAAAAAACGGTAATTTTTTATTTTTCGAAAATTTCGCCGATTACGCTTACCGTACGCTTACCGTACGCGTACGGTAAATAATTATTAAAAAAAAAAAAACCACTCTCTCCACCCCGTGTGCAAATGGTGGCCGAAGGCCACCATTTGTGCATGGCATATAAGAGCACAGCATTTCCCCAAAAAATTTCAACAGATTACCTATCACAAGGAAGCGCATAATATGTCCTCCATGTGCGCACGGTGCGCGAAGCGCATCGTGCGTACATGGCCCATCTAGCGTAACGTGGGCACGCGGTGCGCGTAGCGCACCGTGTGCCCACCGTGCGTGCACGGCACTAACTGCGTAAAGTGGGCGCGCGGTGCGCAAAGCGCACCGCGTGCTCACTGTGCGCGCACGGTGCACGAAGCGCACCGTGCGTGCACGGAACGAACCGCGTTAAGTGGGCGCGCACGCCACGAATGGCGTAAAGTAACTTAGCATTTAAAAAAACGTACAAATTCACTGAAAAAACCATAGGTTTCACACACGTTATAGTTAGGAATTAGCATTTAAAAAACCTTGCAAATTCACAGAAAAAACCATAGGTTTCACACATGTTATAGTTAGCGGAAATTTTACTGATAAAAAACCAATGAAATTCCCCCGTTCTAGTTAGTGCAGGAAACTATAACTCACGCGACCGCAATCTTCTGCTGATGACATATGTGTCTTTATGAAAAAAAAATATTTGTAATATATGTATAGCTAAAAATTTATGGAAGAAGACATGGGCAAATAAGTGTCTAAATACAGTATTAGCATCAGCAGAGGATTGCGGTCGCGTGAGTTATAGTTTCCTGCACTAACTATAACGGGGGAATTTCATTGGTTTTTTATCAGTAAAATTTCCGCTAACTATAACATGTGTGAAACCTATGGTTTTTTCTGTGAATATATATATATATATATATCAAAGCAGGTACTCCTACCGAAAGGAAAGGAAGTGAAAGACCGCATTCAGTATTTCAAAGGTCAAGTGAATTTATTGCGGCAACGCGTTTTGACCTGAAAGGTTTTTGTCACCGACATTTTTTCAATAGTGCCCAACCAGCTTAAAAAACAAATCAGGAAATTTTTAGACAGTGAAAAAATATAAATAATCATCTGGTCTTAGGAGGAATATGAAGACAGGCTATTCATATTATACCATCTGCATATATTTAAATTTAGCCTCTTAATTTCAAATACATGTTAAAAGGAACTTGACAAAAAACTGGAATTAAACTAAATGAAACTATCAGTCAAAATGGTAGTGATACTGTTATGTTGGCAGGGAATCCTCAATTCATGGTATAGAAACCACGCAATTGTCAGGGCACCAATAGACAAATCAAATCAAAACATGAAATAATCAAATTGCCATGTGGCTGAATCAACAGATAAAGGTAAAAAGTAAAGATAAATTAGGAAAGTTGGGAATAATTTATGGACCTAAATAACATACACAATATAGAACATATACACCAAGTGAGCTTAAATACAGAAAAATATAATTTTTTATTATTTATATTTTATATTCATAATATTTCTGTACAATTTAAAAAGGAGAAAAACTTTGGCTACCTGTGGCATTTAAAAAGTTAAGGCAGTTGGCCATTTAGATCTCTAGACGGCCCCCATTAGGACACATGGTCTCCGTCCAGCTTCGTGAGTGAGAGCACAGACTCGTAAACCGAGCGTCTTCATTGAGGTCATCTCTACCGCGGTGGGATTACTTACAAAGAAACCATTCTCTGAAATGGTCCATGATATTATATCCTCTATACGGACCCCAAAATATTGATACTGAACTTCCTGGAATTTCCAGATAATTGGTTGAACCTTCAACTTTGATCTTTGGCCTACGTACTCTGAAGGACATCTAGAGATCGTTTTATATCCACAACACATTTACATACCTCTTCATTGGTTACGATCTGTCTTGTTCCTTCGTTTATAGAGAACCTAACAACTTGGACTACTCCAGAGTCAACTGAAATTTACAAAACCCTGTCAGAGGCATGAGGTTTGCTTGATATATATACATAGCTTCTTGATGAAGGCGTACAGCCAAAACGCGTGTAGTAACTAAATTCTCCAGAGCCATACCAGAATTTCAATGCCCTCCTAACAAAAATGAAATATGGATATGTAAAATTATTGATTTTTGTTAAATTATGTATATGAATATTTGCTGCTGATATTGTGAAAAATAAGATTTTCAATACAGCGTTAGTAAGATAGGAATTAAAAGTTGTAAATGTTTAATCATGTATTTCCAAATGCTGAGGGCATCCTTTTCTGAATAAGTTTTTCTCCTTTTTAAATTGTACAGAAATATTATGAATATAAAATGTAAATAATAAAAAATTATATTTTTCTGTATTTAAGCTCACTTTGTGTATATATTCTATATTGTGTATGTTATTTAGGTCCATAAATTATTCCCAACTTTCCTAATTTATCTTTACATTTGATTTGAAATACCCTTATTTAGGAATTTGAGTCAGGGGTACCCCTGTTTTTACAAATATCAACAGATAAAGGTATACATAACTAGATGTTATTGATCATGTGATCACATTCCAATTCTGACCAAAAATATTAGATTAACAATTGCTGCTAAGTGGCCCATTGTGCCATGCAGATTCAACGAATGCATAAAATATATTTCATCTCAGAATAATTTCAACGCCTAGTTGAACAGAATGACCAAAAACTAAAAAAGGTGATCACCTGCTAAGTCTGAGCAGCCACACAAAGGTGCAAACCAGGTGATGGGGGAGGGGGGTTCCCATAACAAAGGACACAACTGTATTACAATTGTCAGTGCCCTAAAGACGGGGAAACCAGAAAGGGACAGGGGGTCAAATCAAAATATATCCCCAGTGAAATACAAAGGATAATATATTATAAATGACTGATAAAGGACTTAATGAAGTCTCTGGAAAGGAGGCAAAACGGACCTGAATAACAGGCAGATATACAAGGGAGGTACTAGGATGAAGGAGAATGATACAGACTTCAGTAAAATACCACATCAGCCGATGTGTGTGTGTAGCTCCTCACTCTCAATAAGGGATCCAGGGTACTTGCTGCCGAGTAGGATAATATATTCCCACTGATTTTGCCGTAACCTCCTTTCTCTGTTGCCACCTCTGGCTGGTATCTCAATCCTGTCAAAGGCAAAGACCGTATCCGTGCTACCGTATCAGCCCCGCCTGGTGGATGTGACCGGCTCCTTATCGAAACTCGCATTGATATGTATATATATATATATATTTGGTAGAATACTAGTATTTCTTTTCAATATGCTTTTAAATTATGTGATGAGCAGGTGCCGGGTAGTAGCTTGTTTTGGTCAGGCAGGTCAGCTCGATGGGGGAATAAAAGCATTGTGGTACGTTTTTTCATATTTTTTTAGATGAAGTAAGCAGGATTTGTGGCAGTCTGCATTGGCCAGCGAAGTGTTTGAGGTAGGCCTGCAAAGGTTAGTTCTGAGAGATGCATTCTGTGAAATAGTTATAGTTGAATACAGGTCAACTTCTTTAAGTGTGGGAGAAGATTGGTTAAGTAAGAAAATTATTAGTCTCTAAGCCATTAGCAAAGATGTATTAATGTGATTGAACTCCCATCTCATTAAAGCAGACTTTTTCACATTTACAGATGTGCTGGGCATTGGCTTGCACTGTATCACCCAATGAAATGATAGCTCTGTTTTTAATTCACAGAACAAAACACCTTGCTGTCCGGTTTGCATTTTCGATCAAAGTGTTGCCATCACATTGGCTGGAGAACTTTCGGCAAAACAGTCCCCCCAAGCAGGAGGGAATCTCTCATTGGAGATAGCTATCCTACATGGACAGGAAGTTGAAGTTAAAAGTTCTTGATAGAGCGCACTGTGACCTAGCGGCTTCCTGGCGCTAAAGTAGAAGGCTGAGATGAGTGGAGTTATACCGAGAGGAAATCAGCAGGAGTACGCTTGGGAGAACAGGAAGGTCTTAAGGGCCTTGCGGAATTGTAGATAGACTGGAATGGATCTAATGGACAGTGGGAGACTGTTCTAGAAGCGAGGGGCTAGTACAGAGAAACTAGTGCCTCCAGGTTTGGATCTGCGAAAGCGCGGAACATTGAGAAGGGCTTGATTGGAGGAACGGAGGGCGCGGTTGGGAGTGTAGGGACTGATGAGGGAATTAATAAAAGCCGGGGCAGTGCGGGCACGAGCCATGAAGGCCAGGCAACCCATCTTGAAAAGGGATCTCTGGCAAATGGGGAGCCAATGAAGGGATATCAAAACAGGAGTGATGTGGAGGGACTTGGGAAGGTGAAGAATAAGACGGGCGGCCTGATTCTGGATAGCCTGGAGACGGCGTAGTTCGTAGGCCAGAATGCCCACGTAGAGGCTATTCCCGTAATCAAGACGAGAAAGAATCATTGCCAAAATAATAAGTTTAAGGGCATCGGAAGAAAAGAAACGGGACACTTTCCGAATGATCTGGAGGGAAAGGAAGCAGGAGGAGACAACTGAACTAATCTGGGCATGCATGGAGAGGTCCCGACTGACTTTAATGCCCAAGGTCTTAGCAGAAGCCGCTGGTGTGGGCGGGGGGCCAAAGGTGGAGGGCCAAAAGGCGGCAGACCAGGGGGAGGTGGTAGGGTCAGTCAGGACCAGCTCCGTCTTGTCCAGATTGAGTTTAAGTTGGTTGTAGTTCATCCACTCATGGATGAAAGCTAGGGTAGAGTGGAATTTAGGTAGGGAATCTAATGGAGAGGAAAGATCAAATACTAACTGGAGGTCGTCCGCATAATTATACACAGAGACCCCCATGTCAAGAAGAGAAAGAATAAGGGGGTGGATGTAGAGATTAAAGAGAAGGGGGGACAGAGAGGAGCCTTGGGGGACCCCGCATGGAACCAAGCGGGTAGGGGCAGTGAAACCAGAAAGATGGACCGCCTGAGTCCGTTCTTTAAGAAAAGAGGCGAGCCAAGAGAGGGCAGTGCCCCGAACGCCCGCTGCGCGGACACGGTCGAGAAGGATGGAGTGGTCGACCGTGTCAAACGCAGCGGACAAATCAAGGAGCACCAAGGCTTGGGGTAGATTTGAATCAGCCTTGCTCTTTAGTTCGTCTGGAACGGACAGGACCACTGACTCAGTAGAGTGGGCCGGGCGGAATCCAGCTTGGTGTGAGGCCAAAAGATGGTTGTCCTCAATGAAAGTGGAGAGACATGTTGTAATATAGCTCTCTAAGATCTTCCCAAGGTATGGAAGAAGGGAAATGGGTCTGAAGTTGGACGGGAGGGAGGGGTCTAAGCCGGGCTTTTTTGAAATGGGGAAGACTATGGCCGATTTGAAGGATTTTGGAACTAGGCCAGAGGAGATAGAGGCATTAAGAAGGAAAAGGGGGGGATCAGGGTAGTGAGTGAAGAGCTCTCTCAGAATGCGAGCTGGAACACAGTCAGCTGGGGAGCCTGACTTCACTTTCTGGAGTAACTCAAGAAAGGAATCCAGAGAGATGGGGGGAACTGGTCAAGGGAGGAAGAGGGTGGGGGAAGAGCAGGGGAAGGGGGTGGCGAAGATACTGAAGGGATGTTAGATTTGATCTTCGCAATCTTCTCTAAAAAAAAATCATTCAGGGATAAACAAAAAGCTTGGGAGGGGATAAGGTTAGGGTTGGCCCTGTCAGAAGCAACTAAGTTGCGAACTATGGAGAAAATCTCCTTGGGTTTATTGGCTGATGAGGTGATTTTCTCCGAGAAGTAAGTAGTTTTAGCTGAGAGGATGGCCCTCTTATAGTTAGCTAGAAGAGACTTGTATTTAGCTCGCAAGAGAGGACAGTAGTAGCACCTCCAATGGCGATCAGAGCGCTTAAGGTCCAGTTTAAGAATTTTCAATTAATCCGTAAACCACTTTTGGGCATCATGGGAGCGACAAGCCTTAACTTTCCTGAGAGGGGCAACCAGGTCACAAGAAGAGGACAGCCAATGATTCACGGCGCCTACTTGAAGATCGAGGGAAAGGTTAAGAAGATCGTGGGGAGAGGAAGCGAGAGAAGCACCGAGAGAGTTGAGATCAACCCGATTCCAATTACGAGCCGAGATATTCTTGGGCAAGGGGAGTTTCTCTGGTGCTTCAAGCTCAATGGAGAAAGAAATCAGAAAGTGGTCGGACCAAGTGCATGGGAGGACAGTGGGGGAGAGGATAGTGCAGCTAGCTGACCATATTTGGTCTAATATATGACCATGGACGTGAGTAGGGGAGTGAACGTGGGGGAGGAAGTTCAGGCACTGAAGAGTGGCCGAGAATTCCTTGTAGAACTGGTCTTCCCTGGGGTCGTCCGGCCAATAGTTAAAGTCTCCCAAAAGGAGCACAGATGAGTTATTGACCACAAGCGTAGCCAAGAGTTCCTGTAAAGCAGGGACAAAAGAAAGCATGTTCTGTGGGGGGACGGTACATAAGAACTATTGTGAGGGGGGCCAAAAGGTTAACTGAGCGGGCAACTAAAAAATCAATACCAAGTATGGGAGGGTGGGGAAGGGGCTGGAACTGAAAGTTGGAGCGAGTTATCATCGCCACCCCCCCACGGCTTTACCAGCAGGGCGGTCCGCCCGAAGGGCGTAATAAGAGTCGGGGAGAGTGGACAATAGGTCAGGGAGGGAATCAGCCGAGAACCAAGTTTCTGTGAGAAACAGAAAGTCAGGGGCCTCGGTGTCCAGTAAATTATAGAGCTCGAGCTGGTGCCTACCAGCCGATCTGGTGTTTAGCAGGTAGGCAGAGGCCGTAGTGGGGGGAGAGAGGGGAGGAGGGGCAGGAGGGGGAGAAACGTGTAACCGGGGAGTGAGCAACGTAGATGTAGACAAGGAGGGCGAAGGAAAAGAGATACCAAGGGCGATTGTGCGCTGAAGCAGGGAGGAGGCGATGGACTGAATCGTATTGAAAGAAAAGAGCTGAGGTATAAGTGAGAGCAGGAGCAGGGAGAGTGGCCCCTGGTCCCGGCAGGTCACGGACGGGCACAGACAGGCTTGCCTTTGGCGCACCTTCAGCGCGCTGGCGGCGTGCCCGCTGCGCTAGTCCACTGCGCGCACGGGGAATGCACATAGTTATGGGGAGGGGGCGTAGCCTCCCGGCAGTGGGCGTGGCCTGTAGTCTCGTGGGGAATGGCGGCGACAGATGATATCAATCCCGCAGCAGAGGTAAGATCCGCTGCGCGGGGGTAGCTAACACGAAGATTTCAGGGGGGGAAATGCCCAAATACAAAAGAGCAGGGTGAGTAAAACACAATTATAATTACAATTTGCAAGTTTTTAAAAAGATTATTCTCGAGCGTTATCTCCCGGCTTCCGCCTCAGGAGCAAAACACTTCTACCGCGCACTAGAAGTCAGCGCGACTTATGTAGATGCCAGGTGCAGGGGGCGTGGCCTCCCGGCAGTGGGCATGGCCTGTAGTCTCGTGGGGAATGGTGGCGGCAGGAGGACAAATAGACAATAGACAAATCAAATCACCAACCCACCGGCCGTCTACTGAGCTACTCATGCGACACTTATGTGATGAGGTTTTAATTAGGTTACTTACCACCATTTTTCAACAGTTCTTTGCTGCTTTTGTACAATGGTAATATAGTGATGCAAACACACATGCATTAATCAATATTTAATAATTTTCACAATATTTAATAATAAACAAATGCAGTTATGTGCTAAGCAAGGAAATATAAATTAAGGCACATTGAGATTACTTTCACATGGTATGCATTTTTAGGGAATCTGGCATGTGTGGCATGGCTGTCCTGGGTATGAAGAACTGGCAATTGTTGCCGTTTCCTAAGAAGGTTGGGTCGAGTGCCACTTTGACCAGAGAGCCCTGTGGTGGTTGGCCACCAAGTGAAAGTTTAACTCCTGCAGTTTACCTTGGTGGATCACCCTCTTACCCCATCAGTGTAAACCGCCAATGTAAAGGGCTTTCCCAATTCAAAATAGAGGAGGCAAATCACAAGTTTGGCAGATCGGTAGCATTGTCTATTTACAGTAGTCCTTCTGGTCTGTCAAACTCAAAATAATCCAGTTAGTCTGTTAGCTTCTATAGATTTAAATTTAACTTTTTGATCAGAAACTTTAAAATTACTGAGGGTAGCATTTAAATAACTTTATTTATGCTAATGGTGTTAATAAGTGGGAGTCCTGCTGATGTTTCTTTAGTCAATAGCAATTTCAAAAAAAAAAAATGAAGGATAGAGTGTTGGAAATTTTCAAACACTCAACCTCAATCACAAATCTTGGCTTAATCTATTGTTATTTTGCTTGTATTGTCATCTCAGTTTGAACCCAGTCATATGAAAAGAGGTCTTGACCCTGCTTCGCATGAGAACAGTCCAGCCTGAATTGCCAAGCCTGATGCTCCCTGGACCAGAAACAAGCATCCTGAGACCCAGTTTCAGGGTATCACCCCTCATCAGTCAGGCTAGCTTGAATCCAGTGGTGCAGTGGTGCAGCGAACAAGGACCCACGTCTGGGCATACTCTTAGCCACTTAGGGCGCACATAGCAACATCACAAAATAAAATTATGGGCGACGTGTTCAAACTTTTCAGACACTCACCCCCGTCAAAGTTCTGGGTGTAATTAATTGTTAATTTGCTCACCACGTCACACAGTTTGGACCCAGCCATATTCAAATCAGTCTTGACCAGTCTCCCCATGGGAACAGTCCAGCCTGAACTGCCAATCCAGGTCCCACCTGTATCAGAAATAAGCATCCTGGGACCAGATTCAGGGTATCACCCCTCATCAGCCAGGCTAGCTTGAATCCATCAGTGCAGTGAGCAAGGACCCATGTCTGGGCATACCCGTAGCCACTTAGGGTGCAAATAGCAACATCACAAAATAAAATGATGGACGGAGTGTTGAAACTTTTCAAATACTCATCCCGAATCAGAGATCTGGATTTAGTCCATCGTTATTTTGCTCGCCATGTCACCTCAGTTTGGACCCAGCCATATGCAAATCAGTCTTGACCCTGCTCCCCATGGGAACAGTCCAGCCTTGGACAAGCAACAAGCATCCTGGGACCGGGTAAAAGCATCACCCCTTATCAGCCACGCTAGCTTGAATCCAGTAGCACAGTGAGCAAGGGACCCACATCTGGTCATACCCTTAGCCACAGGCTGGCCTGGCTGAATAACCCTGTGCCACTAGTTTCAAGCTAGCCTGCCTGATGAGGGGTGATACCCCGAAACCGGTCCCAGGATGCTTGTTTCTGGTCCAGGAAGGACCTAGTTTGGCAGTTCGGGCTGGACTGCTTCCATGAGCAGGAGAGTCAAGACTGATTTGCATATGACTGGGTCTAAACTGAGGTGGCATGGTGAGCACCTCAGTTTATATTTAACCCAGATCTTTTGACTAGGGGTGAATGTTTGATTTGTTCTGCATTCCGTCTATCATAAGTGTGTCTTTTGGTTTCTTTAGTCATGGCATAAGGGTGCTTTTCCCAACTAGTTGTAAACATTGATACCGGTTTTGGTGATGACAGTGGAAAGGATAAGTAGTTCTCTCCACACTGAAGAGCTCCAAAGACACATCCCATGCTATGAGATAAAAAAAAAAAATGACGCTTCCATAAGGAGGTTGAAAAACACCTGTGTGGCTAATATGTAAGTGTGCTAAAGAGTGCATATATTGAGAATATAAAAGAGAACAGAGAGTTCTGGTGAAGGAGCACAAGTTCCACTCCTCCTTTGAGATTAGTTGGACTGCCATCCCCTCTCTGCAAATAGTAGGGCATAAACTTCCACCTGCATTCACCCCCAAAGTGTGCCATGAACCTAAGTGGGTGCCATGTTCTAATACCATTATAGCACTTCAGCCTGAGTCTCCATTGTGAAATGCTGGTAAAGTCCTTTCAGCGAATGCATAGCTTTGTGCAGTGGGCTACTACAGTAACATCTTACAATGTCCATAAAACTCTTGCGCTTATGAAGAAGTGCCTTTTAATAAAACATGGCCCTCAAGACTTGGGAAGCAGATACTACGAAGCCAACACATACCAAATAAGAAGTAAAAGCTGAACTGCAAATCTACTTGTTTTTTGTTTTTTTGCATGGAGGCTCCAGCCAAAAATTATTTTCAATCTGAAAGACAATATTTTATTAGCATAGCAGATGTATGCATTAAATCGGAGCTCAGTGAGTGCTGACTTTACATTGCTCCATAAAATCAATCTTTTCATAAGTCACTTTGCTGAGAGCACAAG
Source organism: Triturus cristatus (assembly GCF_964204655.1). Classification (NCBI taxonomy): domain Eukaryota; kingdom Metazoa; phylum Chordata; class Amphibia; order Caudata; family Salamandridae; genus Triturus; species Triturus cristatus. The sequence continues at coordinate 150,107,314 of NC_140584.1, forward strand.
AGTAAGTCTACTCATAAGGTAAACTGATTAAGGTGCTTGTATTGTGACCATATTAACAACCATTGGCAAAGCTAATAGGTTTCGGCTCTAAAATGCCTACCTTTTGGTTTTGCCAAGCGCTGCTGACCTCATGTGTGAAGACGCATCCCATCCATGGATGGCAACATTGCAATGGGTATAGTCAACATGCTTCGCGATGGAGTCATGCTCATGAACCATGAGCCCTGTCGGCTATTTTTAATTTACTGTTCTAATAGGAGAGACAGCTATCTTAGAACAGTGTACTAAAATATATGGTAAACGAGTAGCAATTGCATGTGAAGCCCAAACAATACGCTGAGCAGTCTAGCAGCACTTTGCTCTGCCAGATCCGTAAAAATTAATTAATATAAAAAATACATAAATAATTAAAAAGTGTAGCTGAAAGGGCAACATAGGGGAAAGCACTGAGAAAATGGCAGGGGAAGCAAAATCAAAATAGAGCATGTGGAGTGGGGAAATATATTGGGAGACAGCAAGGAACATTAGGTAAATAAAAATATATACCACTGAGAGCAGAGCGGGGAACATGGTGGAGCAGGGTAAAAGACAAGGAGGGTAAAGGGGGCTTGTGGATTAGCAAAACAGCATGAGGGAGAGAGAAAGGAAACATGTACTTCCATGGAATACTCTATAGAAATGCAGAAAAAATAGTCCAAGAAGGATGCAATTAAAGGATACAGATCACCCAATCAGACTACTGTGCAACCGAAATGTTTCTGTGCAGGACAGATGCAAAAATAGGGAGAAAAGCCATCAAATACATTGCAGATAACAAGGGCATCCTATCATGAGCAAGGTAATAACTGTGATGATATGTTATGTGTTGTAAACTATAAATCTGCCTATAAACAGCTGAAGATGGTGACTCCTTCAGTGAAGGTGCCAATTTCCCATTATGCCCATTAGCCGTAATTAGTAAGGCCATTGCCTATGTGCTATTTGTTCTCTACATATGATGGTTAAACTTATGTAGGCACTTACTCATCTTGTTATTCATAGAAGGCACTTACTAATTTTGGTTTTCACAGAAGGCACTTACTCATTGATGAGTAAGTGCCTACTGTGAATACCAACATGAGCAAGTGCCTCAGAAGGCACTTACTCATTGATGAGTAAGGGGCATATTATCAAGGTCCGGCGTTAAAATTATCACCGCTTTATCGGCAGAAAACTGCCGCTAAAGCGGTGATAAAGGGCTTGATAATATGCAGTTGTGAATTCCCATAGAAGCCCATGTTCACACCAGAACATGGGCTTCTATTGGAATTCTCAAGGGCATATTATCAAGGTAATTATCACCGCTTTAGCTGCAGTTTTCTGCCGATAAAGCGGCAATAATTTTAATGCCGGACCTTGATAATATGCCCCGAAGTGCCTTCTGTGAATACCAAAATTAGTAAGTGCCTTCTATAAATATTAAAATGGTAGTAAGTTTATTATTTTGTCTTAAGTTAGTTCTGTGAATCGGGCCCCATATCCAGTCATTGTGTATCCTCAGTTCTTTTGACTAATGGTAAGTCTTGTTTTTCACCCTTACTGGGCCTGAGACCTGTTGAAGCGCACTCTTGTTTTTTTTAAATTTGTTGTGGACTGATAATTGTTGAACAGGTCGCAGCCCTTATGGTATCATTTTCAAATTGCATTCTCTGTTTTCCATATATAGGATGGGCCTTACTCTGGGCAGCAACACGCTGTCTCCTAAATTGCGAAAATGTGAATAACCAATGGATTGTAAAATATTTGTCTGTTTAAAGGCTCAACCCTTTCTTATCATATCTTCACTTTGAGTACAAGATTTGTAACGTTATGGCTTTTGCCTAAAATTTCTAATGGGGAATTTATAATGTTCCATTTTAGTGGCATTTAATATATTGCATACTTTTTATTTCAAAACTTGCTCTGAAACATTCAGTTCTTCATCACTTAATTGCAATGTTGTTTGAAATATTGTTATTCCACATATCCCTTACATATCCTCTAAATCGGCTAATAGATGTCAGTGAGAGGATACAGTCCACCTTATCAGGTAATGTGGAAACTCAGTCACATATCATAAATGTTCGGGCACTCTCTCTCTCTCTCTCTCTCTCGCTCTCTCTCCCTCTGTCTCTCCTTACCTGTCTTCTTAGCCTGCTAAGTAGACTTCAAACAGAAGTGTATTGTTGTGCCATTAACTGGTTGTTGTTTTTCTTTAAAACAAAGGTTAATTTTAGGATCCTTTGCCATTAAGTGTCCTTTCGCCATAAAAACTGCTCGCAATCTTTATTTATATAATAAACCCAAGTATTTAAAAAAGCGTGCCATGGTAGTAGAAATACAGACCACTGACCCTATCTAATATTTCTGACCAGGTGCTGTTCAAGGGGACACACTGATTGATTTTGGCACCGGCCCTTCCGTCTACCATCTCCTATCTGCCTGCGAATCTTTCAAAAAGATCATCGCCTCGGACGTCAGTGACATGAATCGCAGGGAGTTTGAGAAATGGTTAAAGAATGAACCTGACGCATTTGACTGGAGTCGAGTAGTGAAGATGGTTTGTGAACTGGAAGGTGACAGGTATGTGTCATGATTTACGTCACTGCACAAAACTTAATGAGACTTTTTTTCTCGCAGCTGCGGAGTTTCTCTTTCTCAGCAGAGGTGTCTCCCATTTATATACCCTTTAAATGCCAGCAGTCATCTCCTTTTTGGTGTAAGTAATGGGAGTGACTTTCGAATCTATGATAGCAGTGTATGCAGTGACATGTTTAGTCGGGTGGATGGCTGTGCTGGTATGCTGATGTTGTTTTGCGTTTGTGTGAGTGTTGGTGGTGGCATTTGTATATTATGTTAGTATGCTGTGTTGGTTTGCATGTTTGCTGACGTATGTCTTAGTGTTTTTGTTTTGCTCTCTCATGTCAATGGGGTCTGTCTGTGCTAGTATAGGCTAGTCTTTTTTATTGCTGTTGGTGTTTTATGTATGAAAGCTGGTATTGGTTTTGGCACGTGATGCTGTTGATGTGGATTTCGGTGTTGAAGTAGTAGATAATAGAAGTAACTGACTAGCCTTTAAAGGGGAGGCGGGTGGACATGCTTCGGAGGAGATCTAGGGCCATATGTAGGTAAATTACATTTACCGATTCTTAAATACCGAATTTTACCGATTCGGTAAATTACCGAATCCTGAAATATGCCCCCCTACATAGCAAAAGCCTAAATACCGGTCGGTAACGGGATATTTACCGAAAATCGGCCGTTACCGACCGGTATTTGGCTTCCTACATGTCGCCCCTAGTGCTGAAATCAAGCTGAATCCAACGAGAGAGAGCTACTGGGACCTCCCTCCACGCGAGGCAACTGCTAAGCCTCCTCTGCAACGGTATGTCCAGATTTTCCCCTCCAGCCTGGTGGGGGAGAGCGAGAGGCCCACTCCTTTTTTCCGGAGTTGCATCTGGTGAGTTATTCAAGCAACTGAGCGGTCCGCTGTTACAACTGTTATAAAACTATTGCATTTTCACACATTTTTCTACTTCCAATATTTTCAGCAATTGCTGCATTTTCTATGTGGACCGAATGGTCAGATGTGATTTGATTTCATTGCATCTGCTTTGCTCGGATTTATTTTATTTTGATCGGGAGTGATCTGATATGACTTGTTTCGGCTGGAATGATCGTTTTGGCCGGTTACCTGTTTCTTCTGTTTCTCCCAAGTCATGTTCTGTTTACTCTGTTCATCTACTGGACTTGCGGGGCGCTGCCCAGACTGTACCTGCCTGAACCTCTGTACCGCTGTAATGTTGGTCTTAAATAGCCAATAAAAATAGGTAAAAATAAGAGAGACAGTAACAGTACTCTTCCAGATCAGGCTGGTATGGGAGACTTTGGGGGAGGGGCATCAGGGATGGGGATCAGGATGGGTGAGGCCTACCAATATAGGAGCAAACAACTAATAGGGCAGATAGGCACCAATCGTCTCAGGGCTCATGCCTGGGCAAAAGCCCTGCTATTCCAATAAATCCCCCTGGCCCCAAGCGACACCGACGTTTGGGAGTAAAAGTTAATTGCAAGCAAGAAGACCCTGAGTCAGAATGCAGCACACATGGAAAGAGTGAAGATATTTGTCCTTGTTATGCCTCTCTCTGGTAGGTGCACGATTTTAGTGCGAACTCAGGTTTACTGCCGTTGGTAAACCTGGGTTGGCATCAAAATACATGGGTAGATACACAGGAATGCCCATGCTCCACCAATGTAACGCGTGCCCGATGAAAAGTAACGCAAGGCAGAGCATTGCTCTCCATTGTGTCACTTTTTTTTTACAAAGCCACGCAAATCAGGCTTTACGTGACTTAGTAAATTACAAAATCCATTGTGCATCGTGGCTTCACCAAAACAGTGGCACAACCATGACGCAAAATATTGGTAAATATGGGCCTGAAAATCACTCATTTGCTGGCGATATCGGCTAAGGTTCAAACAATCAAATTATAATACGGCCCACATAGATTTCACCCTCTTGGTCAATAGTGTGTTGCGTAATCACCCAAAATTACCTAAGAATTCCATGAGATTATGCTATAATTACGCAAGAAGAGTAATTTTCTATTTCAAGTTATTTCTTGGCACAAAAATGCCCCCTCGAATCCAAAATGGATGCATGGATGCAATTTGTGCCTAGAAATAGCACTCAGCACAGCAGGACATGAATAGTTAGTGTGAGCAGCCACTCGCTTTTCGCTAACTTTCCACACACCTCAAGTGAAATTATTGCTTTTGAATCTTACAGACTGACGAGCCCAGCAGCGCCACTGGAAATAGCCAGTGTTTTTAAAACCGCTTGTGCCAGTAACTGTACCATTTATAGGAGCCCTCAAGTTTGGCTGATACCATAATGAAGAATCAGGGGTTTAGGTATTTGTAAGGGTCACACATTGTGAGAAAGCCAAACTTTTTTTCTAAGGAATGTTGTCTACTAGTTCACACTCTGAAGAATCAGGGGTTTAGGTATTTGTAAGGGTCACACATTGTGAGAAAGCCAAACTTTTTTTCTAAGGAATGTTGTCTACTAGTTCACACTCCCTCCTCTTGTGTTCATCGTGGAGATACACTTGACATTGCCTCAGGCTCATTGCAAATGGGGTCTCCATCAAAGGAAAGCCAGAGTTGATAGAGCTAGTTATTTAACTAGTTGACAGCTTAGGCCTGACTGTGCAAACTTTCAGTCAGGCCAAAGCCTGCTGCTTTGACCATACAGTCACCCTTGTGCAGCCATCAAGCGCCTGAAAATGTACACAAGGCAGTGGCACCCAGTAGGTATCCCAGGAGGCAGTCATTAAAAAAGCGTGTGGCTAATGTTGTTTCATACTGGAGTTATTACAGAGTAAAACACAAGCACAAGGAAAGAAAGCTACCTGTCTTCAGTGTTTGTTGGCCGTGCCCACATTTGGAGTCATTAGAGCTATCTGTGGTACCTAGGCTTTAGGGGCATATTTATGAAACAATCATGCAGTGCAGTACCTTTCAGCGCAGTGCAGTGCAGGTAGTCACCTTGCTGTACTGCATGAAAGGGAAAGGGCAGGAATGTGTTGTATTTAACATAATACAGTGAATTACTGTATTTTCCCTACTCTGGAGCACAATGTGCTGCATAGGGCCAACACAGGTGCCATTGCACCAACCATGATGCAAGGGTGCCTGCATTGTAAGGAAGATTGTTTTTGTGCAGGGAAGGACACCTTCCTTCCCAAAAACAATTCTGAGAGACATTTTCCTCTTTCAATGTGTGCTGCAGGATGCAGCACACTTAGAAAGAGGATGTAACAAGGAGAAATAAAGATAATTATCCTCTTTATGTCTCACCTAGAGAGGCGTAGAATTTTTTTGCATTCCCAGGTCTACATGTGATGGTAAAACTGGGAAAGCACCAAAATCCATGGGTAGATGCATGGAAAACCCCATGCACCACCCATGGAACAGAGTAGTGCAATGCAGTGATTTCGCTTGTGGTTTATCAAGCGATGCAAGGTGGCCTTGCCTGGCTTGATAAATCTAACTAAAGAGTTGTGTCACTCATGGACCCTGTTGTGTAGCTCATGAGCCTGAGGAACGCCAATCGACCGAGTTGGGCAACGGGGAGCAGCTGAAACATGTTGACAAGAAAGCAGATAGTAGGGATGAAGGGGCACTGATACCCCCACTTTATCACCGTTATTGATTTTTAATTCTATCCAGAAAGTCCAATATTAAAGAGATTTTGCGACGTCCCTGAAGTAGCTTTATTTACATTTGATTCAGCAGAGTAGATCCCCTTATATGTGTGTTTTGTCTCCCCTATTCCCTTCACTTCATCCCCAGCGTTGGTCTGCGCAGGGATGATGTAGCACTCCCAATGAGGAAGCATGCCACTACTAGTGGATGGGGGCATTTTTAAAGAACCTTGCATTTTTCCCATGTGAAATTCTTGAATCGATTGAGCATTTAATTTCCTCCTTTTCCTTTTCTGTGCATTCTTATGGTTCTCCTAAATTAAAAAGAACTTCCAAATGTTGGTGATTTCTGGAGATTTATAGGAGCTAACCCTAATGAATATTTACTTTTTGCCAGGCTTGCAATCAGATTTCTCTAAGCAACTGAATGAGCTGGAGAAGCAAAATGGCACTGTCCGAGAATATGTTTTGGCACCTTCACACTTCAATCATTCATGAGCAAAGCAGCATGTCATTATGGTTTGCAGAGACTTTAATACCAAACCCGATGACACCATGGCAAATTTAGGCATATTACGTAATCATGTTACCCATAGACTAATCTATCCACAAACTTTGCTAAATCGTTGCTCAAAGAGAGGCGCCTCTCTAACCTCTCTCATGCTTATGAATGATTTCCCCCTAAATGGATTCATGCCTTCGGACTCACTAGTTCGCCACACCTTTGGATCATATCATGGGGTGCACGACCTTGATAAATTATATTCTAATCGATTTGGACTCATGGAAGCTCCTCTATGACCTCATAATTGAACAGAGAATTGAGAGTGATCATGACCCACTGATAACATGCCTAAGTGTGCCAACAAGGATACTTCCAAACATTACTCTCATCATAGAGCTGCGGAAAATCACATCACAATTTACAAAAATAAAGAAATCTATTATATGGTATTAGCACAAAAGGCCAAAATTGGGCAAAGTCAGAGCCCTAAACTTCGAGCAAAATGTACTCAATTGCTATCAGGAGTAAAGAAATGTAAACGACCCAGAGTTCATTCCTAGATTTGAAACTCTATTTAATCTGTTTTGGAGGCAAGGTGGTCAGCCACCAGACCCAGGACGTAGGCACCCCAGTAATGGCAGCCCCCTGCACATACAGTTGTTCAGCCTGGAGCACAGCAAGCTAAAATCTGCACTTTCATTGGCACTGAAGGCAAGACACAATACTACTTATGGAAAAAACCATTAAAAAAGCTAAGGAAAAAGTACAAGCATCTTGTTAACCCCTTCGCTGCTAGGCATTCCCCCCCCCCCCCCCCCGTGCTAAGCCTTTTTTTGGCTATTTGGGTTAGTTCGCTCTTAGGCCCCTGCAACATTTTGACCACATAAGGTATCCACACCAAATTTGCGTCCTTTTTTTCCAACATCATGGGAATTCTAAAGGTACCCAGGGTTTGTGGATTCTCCAGGAGGGGACCCAGAAATTAGCCAAAATACAGTTTTTTGGGGGATAAATGAGAAAAAGGGCTACAGATGAAAGCGTTTTTTCCCCCTGCAAATGGTATCAAAAAAGGGGCTGTGGTGCTCAAATAACCATCTCCCAGCTTTCAAGGACAGGCAGATATTTGACAAAAAACCAACATTTTTCTTACACAGTTTTGGCATTTTTCTGGGACATAGACTATTTTTACTATTTTTTATGCTTTCAACCTCCTTCCAGTTAATGGTAAAAATGGGTATGAAATCAATAATGGATCCTTGATAGCTATATATTTTAGAAAGGTAGATACAATTCTCAATTTAGCAAGGGGTCATTTGTGTAGATCCTTCAAGGTTTCTTTATAGAAACTAACAGTTAAATATAGGAAAAATTGGAAATTAGATGAAAAAAACAGCCATTTGTGTCAACGTTTTCACCTGTAACTTCTCCTAACTATGACAACTGTTTGAAAGTAATTTACCGTTACATCTGCTGGACCTTTCTGGTTGTGGGGATATATAGGACTTGTAGGTTCTCCAAAAACCAGACGAACCCAGAGCCAATAACTGAGCAGCGTCTTGCAATGGTTTTTTATTATGTAACGGGTATCTCGCAATTATTCTGGGAAAATGTATACATGGAAAAATGGGTATGAAACACACCTATGTATTTCTGAAATGGGAACAAAATATAGAGTTTAGAAACAGTAGATATTTGCACATTTCCGGAATTGGGAGTACCCATACTAGCATGAGAATTATAGGTCATTTTTCAACATGACTTCTTTTTTACATATTGTCTTTCATTTGGAAGGCAGAAATGCATCGAAAGTCAATAGATAATAAGAGTTGCTCTACAATTATGTGTTAGAGAAAGTCTCTCGATAAAATGGTACCTCACTTGTGTGGGTAAGCCTAGTGCCCATGACAGGAACCGGCTCAAAACGCAACGTGGACACACCACATTTTCACAATGAAAAATTACCCTTTTTTTGCAAAGTGCCTAGCTGTAGTTTTTTAACCCTAGCTCTGCCGGCACCTAGGGAAAACTAGCAAACCTATACATTTTTGAAAACTAGACACATAGGGGAATTCACAATGGGGTGACTTGACTGGCTTTCACCAGGTTCTGTTACCCAGAATCACTTGCAAACCTAAAAAATTGTCCAAAAAAACACATTTTCCTCACATTTCTGTGGTGGAAAGTTCTGGAATCTGTGTGTATGCACAAAATTCTACCCACTCTGCGTTTCCCAAAGCCTTCCAAGAAAAATGATACCTCACTTGTGTGGGTAGGCCTAGTGCCCGCAACAGAAAACAGCCCAAAACGCAATGTGGACACACCACACTTTCACAGTGAAAAATGACCCTTTTTTGCAAAGTGCCTAGCTGTAGTTTTTTAACCTTAGCTCTGCCCTCACCTAGGGAAACCTAGCAAACCTATACATTTTTGAAAACTAGACACCCAGGTCACCCTGCCTGCCTTTCATCAGGTTCTGTTACACAGAATCCCTTGCAAACCTAAGAAAATGTAAACAAAAACACATTTTCCTCACATTTCTGTGTTGGAAAGTTTTGGGAATCTGCAGGGATCCACAAAATTCCACCCACCCCGTATTCCCCAATGTCTTCCGAGAAAAATGGAACCTCACTTGTGTGGGTAGGCCTAGTGCACGTGACAGGAAATGGCCCAAAACAAAACATGGACACATCACATTTTCACAGTGAAAAATGACCCTTTTTTTGCAAAGTGCCTAGCTGTAGTTTTTTAACCCTAGCTTTGCCGGCACCTAGGGAAATCTAGCAAACCTGTACATTTTCAAAAACTAGACACCCAGAAGATAAAGGATGGGGTTACTTGACTGGCTCTCACAAGGTTCTGTTACCCAGAATCCCAGGAAACCTAAAAATCTGTCCCAAAAAACACATTTCTCTCACATTTCTGTGGTGGAAAGTTCTGGAATCTGCGTGGATCCACAAAATTCCACCCACCCCGCGTTTCGCAAAGTCTTCCGAGAAAAATGGTACCTCACTTGTGTGGGTAGGCCTAGTGCCCGTGACAGGAAACGGCCCAAAACGCAACATGGACACATCGCATTTTCACAATGAAAAATGACACTTTTTTTGCAAATTGTCCAGCTGTAGTTTTTTAACCCTAGCTCTGCCGGCACCTAAGGAAACCTAGAAAACCAGTGCATTGTTGAAAACTAGACACCCAAGGGAATCCAGGATGGGATGACTTGACTGGATCTAGCCAGGTTCTGTCACTCAGAATCCCTTGCAAACCTAAACAATTGTCCAAAAAAAACATATTTTCCTCACATTTCTGATGTGGAAACTCATGGAATCTGCGTGGATCCAAAAAATTCCACCCACCGTGTGTTCCCCAATGTCTTCCAAGAAAAATGATACCTCACTTGTGTGGGTAGGCCTGGTGCCTGTGACAGGAAATGGTGCAAAACGCAACGTGGACATACCACATTTTCACGGTGAATAATGACCCTTTTTTTGCAAAGTGCCTAGCTGTAGTTTTTGAACCCTAGCTCTGCCGGCACATAGGGAAACCTAGCAAACCTATACATTTTTGAAACCTAGACAACAAGGGAAATCTAGGATGGGTTGACTTGACTGGCTCCCACCAGGTTCTGTTAACCAGAATCCCTTGCAAACCTAAAAAATTGTCAAACAGAAAACATATTTTCCTCACATTTCTGTGGTGAAAAGTTCTGGAATCTGTGTTGATCCACAAAATTCCGCCAACCCGCATTCCCCAAAGTCTTCCGAGAAAAATGGTACATCACTTGTGTGGGTAGGCCTAGTGTCCGCAACAGGAAACGGCCCAAAACGCAATGTGGACACACCACATTTTCACAGTGAAAAATGACCCTTTTTTTGCAAACTGCCTACCTGTAGTTTTCTAACCCTAGCTCTGCCGGCAGCTAGGGAATCCTAGCAAACCTATACATTTTTGAAAACTAGACCCCCAGGGGAATCCAGGGAGGTGTGACTTCAGTGGCTCTCAACAGGTTCTGTAACCCAGAATCCCTTGCAAACCTTAAGAATTGACAAAAAAACACATTTTCCTCACATTTCTGTGGTTGAAAGTTCTGGAATCTGCGTGGATCCACAAATATCCACCCACCCCACATTCCCAAATGTCTTCCGAAAAAAAGGTACCTCACTTGTGTGGGTAGGCCTAGTGCCCGTGACAGGACACGGCACAAAACGCAACGTGGACACACCACATTTTCACAATGAATAATTACCCTTTTTTTGCAAAGTGCCTAGCTGTAGTTTTTGAACCCTAGCTCTGCTGGCAATTAGGGAAACCTAGCAAACTTATAAATTTTTTAAAACTGGACACCCAAGGAAATCCAGGATGGGGTGACTTGATTGGCTGTCACCAGGTTCCGTTACCCAGAATCCCTTTCAAACCTAAAAGAATTGTAAAACAAAATCACATTTTCCTCACATTACTGTGGTGGAAAGTTCTGGAATCTGTGTGGATCCACAAAAGTCCACCCACCCCGCATTCCCCAAAGTCTTCCGAGAAAAATGGTACCTCACTTGTGTGGGTAGGCCTAGTGCCCATGACAGGAAACTGCGCAAAACGCAACATGGATACATCACATTTTCACAGTGAAAAATAACCCTTTTTTTTGCAAAGTGCCTAGCTGTAGTTTTTGAACCCTAGCTCTGCAGGCAACTAGGGAAACCTAGCAAACCTATACATTTTTTAAAACTAGACACACAGGGGAATCCAGGATGGGGTGACTTGACTGGCTGTCACCAGGTTCTGATACCCAGAATCCCTTGCACACCTAAAAAAAAATGTTTTTAAACCCACATTTTCCTCATATTTATGTGGTGGAAAATTCTGGAATCTGCGTGGATCCACAAAATTCCACCCACCCCGCGTTCCCCAAAGTCCTCAGAGAAAAATGGTACCTCACTTGTGTGGGTGGGTCATGTACCCACGACAGGCAAGGGTCCAAAACCTTTTGAGGCGACATGAACATTTCCTATCACAAACTAACCTGGTTTTGCAAGGGGGTCCCATGAGTTTTTGCCCCAGGGCTCGGCAGCCATCTTGGGAAGCCTACCAAACCCACACATTTCTTGAAACTAGACACCGGGGGGAGTCCAGCGAGGTATTGCTTGCATGTGTCCCCCAACATTCTTCTACCCAGAATCCCCTGCAAACCTCAAATTTTGCTGAAAAAAAATCACTTTTTTCTCAAATATCAGTGTGGGAAAGTTCTGGAATCTGCGTGGATCCAGAAATTTCCTCCCACCCAGCGTTTCCCCAGGTCTCCCGATAAAAATGGTACCTCACTTGTGTTGGTAGGCATAGTGGCTGCAACAGGAAATGGCCCAATTCGTACTGTGAAGATTTCAAAATTACCTTTAACAAAACTACCTGGTTTTGGGGGGGGCACCTGGGGTTTTGGCCCCGGGCTCAGCGGCCATCTTGGGAAAGTACCAAACCCAAACATTTCTGAAAACTAGACAGCCGGGGGAGTCCAATGAGGTATGGTTTGCATGGATCCCCCAATGTTTTCCTACCCAGAATGCCATGTAAACCTCAAATTTAGCAGAACCCCCCCCCCCATTTTCTACATATTTGTTTGTGGAATCACCGTGCCTGTACAAATGTCCTACCCCATAGCATTCCCCTGAGTCTACCGAGTAAAATTATACCTCACTTGTGTGGGTGGGGCAAGTGCCTGTGACTGGGAAGAGCCCATAACATAGGGAATAGGGGTATAATACGCCAATTCTAAGCGCTGCATTTTTAAAAAAATAAGTTTTTAGCCAATTCTGCATTGGACACAATTAAGTCCTCCAGATATAATTCTCGCCAGTATTATTAGGCAGCGGGTAATCTCATAGCGAGTACGCTAGCGATTCCTTCGTCTCCATGCGTGTGAATTTAATTTTGGCATCGCATTGAAAAGACATCACCAATCAGGAATAAAGCAGCTGCCGACATTTTAGAACAGTTTAGAACCAGGAGTCAACCCAGATATCAGCCTGGACGGAAGTATAACCGGCTGGGAGAATAGAAGCTTATTCACCTACCCAACAGCCCTGAAGAAGTCGGTTGAGCAATCACCCATGACGAAACACGTATTAGCTGGGCAATCAAAAATTAATAAAAGAAACAAATAATATTTCATATAATCCTTTGATTACATCAATACATGCTGATTATATTTGTGTATTACAACATTACAACAATATTGGCAGAACTAGGGCCTTTGTACTAAACAAACAGCGTGTGCACAGGATTTGAATTCTATTGTGGGTAAGATAACTTGTTGGGATCCACAAGAGAGACATCATCATGTACTCCCATGGGTGTTTAGTTTGTGATAATATCTACAGTTGGTAGGTTTTTCTTAGCTGAAATGTACACCTTGGCAGAGAGACAAAAAAGACAAAGATAACTGCACAGCCATCCATTCCTCAAGTACACACACATACTGGTTAGATTGGGCACTAGGGCAAGTGATGGTTCAGTATATAAAATGTTACTAACAAGAAATTTCACAAAAAGGAAATGCACTGTCAATATAATTGAAAGGACAAAAAAAGGAACCAGTGACTCGCAGCTCGTGAGCTGTAAAGCCACGGCAAGGCCATAACCTCTTTACAGGCAATTCACATACCTTTCATACGTGATACACACAAGACCATTCACACCACCAGGCACGAAACCAACACATTACAACATTCACAAAAAGGGACAAGGTACACCCTGCTTGAGAAAGACAGAAAAGGCAAATGTTTCTGCACAACCTCCTATTCCTCAAGTACACATACATACTGGTTGGATTTGGCATGAGGGTGAGTGATGGTTCATAATATATAGTTGTATTAACCAGAGATTTCACAAAAATGAAATGCACTGTTAATTATTTTCAAAGGACAAGAAACGGAACCATTGACTCACAGCTCGTGAGCTGTAAAGAAACAACAAGGCCCCATCCTCTTTACAGGCCATTCATGCACCTTTCATATGTGTGACACATACAAAACCATTCACACCGCCAGCCGCGGGCCTAGCACATTAAAACCCTCACACCAGCACACAGCGCCATTCAAGAGCCCATCACTTTCACACGCCCGCATTCCTGACACAGCAACCATACCAGCTCATGGATGCGTGGACTGGCGTTTGGCTAGCAGTGTGTGTAATGACTAGCAGCAAGTCACTACTCTCACACCGCCAGCCAAGCGCCAGTCCACACACACTACCATCCAAGCGCCAGTCCATGCACACTGCCAGCAAAGCGCCAATCCATGCACACCGCCAGCCAAGCTCCAGTCCACACACACCGCCAGCCAAGCTCCAGTCCACCCACACCGCCAGCCAAGCGCCAGTCCAGGCACACCGCCAGCCAATAGCCAGTCCACGCACACCACCAGACAAGCGTCAGTCCAGGCACACTGCCAGCCAAGCGCCTGTCCACACACACCATCAGCCAAGTGCCAGTCCACGCACACCACCAGCCAAGCGCCAGTCCACACACACCGCCAGCCAAGCGCCAGTCCCTGCACCCACCAGCCAAGCACCAGCCCATGCACACCACCAGCCAAGTGCCAGCCCACGCACACCGCCAGCCAAGTGCAAGTCCACACACACCGCCAGCCAAGCGCCAGTCCAAGCACACCGCCAGCCAAGCGCCAGTCCATGCATACCTCCAGCCAAGCGCCAGTCCACGCACACCGCCAGCCAAGCCCCAATCCACGTACACCGCCAGCCAAGCGCCAGTCCACTCACACCATCATTAATTTTTTTTTAACAAGAATGAAAACACAAACCAATTGCAACTAGATACAAAGCTATACATACAAAAACAACAGCAGTAACTAAAGACATCATTCTATTGCCAAACTTGAAAATGAACAACAATATAAAAACCATAGAGACCAGGCAGTACACTAAAGTTGCTCTGTTGGAGGGAGGGTCGGAAATGAAAGCTAGGAGGCCGTATAGGTTGTGCAATTGTGGCAAGATATTTATTGAGGTCTTCAGGATAGGTAGGTAAATGTAAATGTAAATGTAAAGGTACTTATAGAGCGCACTGTCACCAGACGGCCACCTTGCGGTGTCGCCTTGGCGGTTTCCTGGCGCCGATACTCATACCGCTGTGGAACCCCTCCTGGCTTTCCCTGTGAAGTGTCTACTCCTGGGCACCCCCAGGGTGAATCCAGGCATCCTTAGCGCTGTTGGGGCCGGTGTGGAGGCTAAGCAAGCTATTGCCCAGAGTTGCAGCGTGGGGCCCGTGATTAGAATAGGCACCAAGGCGAGAATAGACAGGTCCGAGGAAATTGAGCCCGAGCCCCACCGAGGTGGGAATCGAACCCTGGTCCCTGGCCAGAACTCTGCTTTAGGGTCTGCCACTCTAACCATTGAGCCACACTCCATCCAGGTGGATGATGGGGAACGGTTAATGGGCTGTTGGGGTCTTGAGCTCCGGGTACAGTTCGTCAGGGTGAGGGAATGGTTGAGTCTTCATGAGTAGAGAGCTTTTGCCTCTGGGTCTTGAATTCCTTCTCGCCGGTGGTGGTTCCGCAGGATACTCGGAGGGAAGACAAGAAATAAGTGGCGGTAAGTACTCTGGTCTATAGCACTCTTTTATGATACCCTTCACCTTTCCGGGTGGTGACAGTGCTGTACAGTAGGAACGAAGGTGGGACACATGAGGGAGGGGCATGCAGGGATGAGGGAAAAGAAGTTGTGAAAGGGAAAAGGACAAGAAAAGCCAGTACAGACTACCAGCGGTTCTGTGAGCCTAGCAGGGAGGAGGAGAGGTCAGTGATGTAACGATAGGGGAAGGCCTGGGTTGAAGACTTATGCCGCTCCAACGTTAACAAGGAACCCCAAAGTAAAATAAAGACAAAAGAACAATCAGCCCGCAAGGATCCTAAGACATAACAAGCAAGGCTGACTTCAATAAATACACAAGGAGCTGTTTTTGTCACAGCTCCGACAGTAAACCACCCGGGGCTGCTCGGTTACCAACCGACGTCTGCCCCGATTTAAACGCCCGTCCCCTTCCTCCCCCTCAGGGTCTCCGGTGACTGCCTACTCACCGCCAGTGCCGTAACTCTCCTGAGTTATGGCGGCAAGCTTGCGACTTCTGGGGGTATCCACCAGTTTTTGCTCCACGTCTCCAGTTCTTCCGTGGTGGTGTTGGTAGTGTGGTCAGTCCTTGGCATTTACTTCTCCGGCTTGGCAGGGTGTCTCCGCGTCCCGGAGTCTTTCGGCTTGTTCAATTTGGCGTCCTCGGTTCCTCCGTCTCCGTCCTCTCCGACTTCCGTGTTCGCCCCGTCCTCTTGCGAGAGGTCCCTTTTCCACACCACTCTCAGCTGTGATTGGTCATCCCCATCGACGCTTTCCGCATCATCCTGCAGAGGAGAAGGCGTGAGGAGTTTATTAACCTCGCCGTGGCTGGACCCTTTTTCGTCCTCAGGCAGGTGCCAAGCCCCCGGGTATGCGGCACTCGGCCCCCGTCTGGGCTCTCTCTGACATGCTCCCAAAAACTCTTTTGAGTGTGATACAATCTGAAACATGTGGGCACACACAGCCCAGGATTAGAAGGACGATCAGCACAGTGCAGACGACTCTCCTTCCGCATACCTCTTCGTAAGCAGACTCTACATCTCTTACAGGGATTGTTTTTTTGGGCGTAGGAGGAAATAAATCAGGAAAGTGATGATTTTTCAATCTAGCCACATCCTCCGCCACTCCAACTCTAGGGACATTTGCCTGTTCCACTACAACAAGGCTGCCTATCACAGACTCTTGAAACTGAACAAAAGTCATCTTTAATGCTGAAGAATACTCCTTGAACACAACAAAAGCATTAAAAGATGCTAAATTGAAAAGATGGATGGGCAACTTCTTATGCCAAATGTAAGCCTTATGAATAGCAGTGTAAGGTTCCAACCTCTGATCTACTCTATCCACACCACCCATGTGCTTATTGTTGTCAACAATGCACACAGGTTTGCGCACTTCAGCAACCTGACCCCAAATAGTCACAGGTGAAGTACTCTCATCATGAATGGTATTTAGCATGTACACATCCCTCCTGTCCACAAATTTCACAGCTAGCAGTTCCTCACTACGCAAGGCACTGCACTGCCCCCTCTGAAGCTTTTTGCAAACAAACTCTTTTGGGTAACCTTTACGGTTAGAGCGGATTGTGCCACAAGCAAAAGTGTCCACTTGAAATAATTCCTTAAACAATTGCACAGCAGTGTAGAAGTTATCAAGGTACAAATGGTGGCCTCTGTTAAACAGTCCTCTAGTAAGATCCCACACAATTTTCTCTGGAACTCCAAAAGTGGACGGACAACCAGGGGGGTCAATAGTTGAATCCCTACCAGTGTACACCCGGAAATTATAGACATATCCTGTCCTACTCTCAGACAACATATTCATCTTAATTTCATAACGTGGCCTCTTGCTAGGAATGGACTGCCTAAAAAACAAACGGCCCTTGAACAGGACCAAAGACTCGTCAATAGCTATTTCTTTCCATGGAGCATGGATCTCTGAAAATCGATCTACAAAGTGATCAAGAACAGGCCGAATCTTAAAACGTCGGTCAGAGTCAGGGTGATCTCGTGGCAACACCAAAGCATTATCAACAAAATGCAGCATCCGAAGCAAAAGTAAATACCGATCACGACTCATAATTGCAGGAAATATGGCCGTTGCCATCAAGGGACTGGTAGACCAATATGAAGCCATGGACGGTTTCCTTATCAAGCCTATCAAAAAAGTAAAACCCCAAAACTTCTTCATCTCTTCCAGATATAAGGGAGTCCACCGGGTAGCTCTAGAGTTGGGCCTAAGTCTGGCACTGTTGTCCCTCAAAAACTGTTCAGCATAGAAATTAGTCTGCTCAATAATCTCAGCCAAAAATACATCATCCACAAACAACTGAAAAAACTTTAGGCAAAACAAATTCACAATCCACTCTACACCCTGCATCCACACTAAAGACAGGTAACACCGGCTGCACCATGTTTGGATCAACCCAGAGTCCAGGACTTCCAGTAGGAAGTCTTGCAGCCTCAAGCTGCAAAACAGATGTCTCTTGTGGCACCATCGATACATCAGTGTCCTCCTCTAAAACAGGCACTACATCCGCACTGAGAGTAGCTTCATCTGCACTGAGAGTAGGTTCATCATCAGATGATTCCTGATCGACAGAAAACTCACTGCCAAAATCTTGCACTGCCTCCTCTCCCTCAGACGCACTGTCAGTCTCATAATCCTGCTCAGAGGAAAATTCCAAAAGCATACCAACCACCTACTGAGCAGAAATTCTACGGCTAACCATAATCCTTACTAATAAAGGTAACTTGTCAAACAAGTCAACAACAACAAACAATTTGTAAAATAAGCAATAAAAAAACTGTGTCTTTATCACAAAGACCTATATACTCCCAAACTAAACCACTCACTTGACAGAAGCAGCTAGACTCACCACCACCTACTCTGCACAGACACAGTAAGGATCAACAATATCCCACTAAAAAAGAAAAAGAAAAAAGAAAATTACACATAAGACAATGCAAAACACATCGCAAAGAATTTCATGCTCAGAACACAAACTAAATATGCTGCCATTATGACACCACTTACAAAAAAATTCATTCATGCATGACAATAATATTCATTTGGAGTAAACACAACAAAAATGTTTTTCTTACCAAATAAATGCAATTACGCAAAACTGCAGAACAACCACTGCCAAAACCACAAACAAGAATCAAAAGCTTTACACTAGAATAAAAAGGAGAATAAACATTACAATCACATATGCAAATAATGCACCAGTCCACACACAATCCACCAACCAAGCTAAGGGGTAGGTGGGCCTAACAATATAAATAAAATATTCACCCCCGTAAAAGGGGAGCAACACTTGCCCAAGAGGCCACTCCCTAACACCAAAATTTAAAAAACCCTGGTGTCTGGTGACTTCTGCCCCGGGAAGATGGGCATAAAAACATACTGCTGATCTGCCACCCAAAGAGGGCAGAAATGGCCCCAATCATTCTCCCATAAAGGGGAGCTATCCTTGCCCAAGGGGCTGCTCCCCAACATAACAAAAAATATTCCCTGGTGGCCTGGTGGCCATATTAAAAAAAGACAGCCGATCTCCCACCCAGGGGGGCAGAAACAGCCAAATTAATGCTCCCCAAAGGGGAGCGACCCTTGCCCAAGGGGCCACTCCCCACAAATAAATCCCTGATGGTGTAGTGGGCCCAATTTTTGTTTAAAAATGGCAAGATCCATGGGGCAGACAGCCAAAAACATTGCCCCAAAGGGGAGCAACCCTTGTACAAGGGGCCACTCTCCACAAATGAATCCCTGGTGGTCTAGTGGGCCACTACAAAAAAAAATGGCGAGATCTGCCCCCCAGCCAAAAACATTACCCCCAAGGGGGAGCCACCCTTGACCAAGGGGCCACTCCCCACAAATTAATCCCTAGTGGTCTAGTGGGACACTAAATAAAAAATGGCGAGATCTGCCCCACTGGGGGGGGACAGACAGCCAAAAACATTACCCCCTAGCGGGAGCGACCCTTGCCCAAGGGGCCACTCCCCACAAAATAATCACTGGTGGTCTAGTGGGCCACTAAATAAAAAAAAAATTTGCAATATCTGCCCCCGTCCGAGGGGGCAGACAGCTAAAAACATTGCCCCAAAGGGGGAGCAACCCTTGCCCAAGGAACCACTCCCCACATAATAATACCTGGTGGTCTAGTGGGCCACTATATAAAAAATGGTAAGATCTGCCCCCTAGAGGAGTGCAGACAGCCAAAAACATTGCCCCCAAGGGGGAGTGATCCTTCCCCAAGGGGCCACTCCCCACAAATTAATCCCTGGTGGTCTAGTGGGCAACTACATAAACAAAAATGGTGAGATCTGCTCCCCTAGGGGGATGCAGACATCCAAAAACATTGCCCCCAAGGGGGAGTGACCCTTGCCCAAGGGGCAACTCCCCACAAATCTTTCCCGGGTTGTCTAGTGGGCCACTAAATAAATAAAAATGGTGAGCTCTGTCCCCCCCAGGGGGCAGACAGCCAAAAACAATTCCCCAAAGGGGAAGCGGCCCTTGCCCAAGGGGCCACCCCCCTTAAATGTATCCCTGGTGGTCTAGTGGGCCACTTTAATTTTAAAAATTTGCGTGATCTACCCCGCTAGGGGGGCAGTCACAGCCAAATCAAATTGCCCCCAAACAGGGGAGCGACCCTTGCCCAAGGGGCCGCTCCCCACAAACAGGTAATCAGTTTAATTTAAAAAAAGAAATCCCTGGTGTCTAGTGGGAATTTCTGCTGCTCGATCGCATGATCGAGCAGCAGGAATGCTCAAAAGAGTCATCAGGGGAAAGCAAAACCCTTTAAATTCCCCTGATGCCTCTTTTTTTAAATCCCCCCTCCCATGAGGAGAAACTCACCTCCTTGTTCTCCAACGCGCTGGAAGCATATGGCTTCCAGCGCGTTGGGAATCCCTTAATGATGTCAGCGCGCCACTCTGCCATCCCTGGTGGGGGCACCTGCCATCCCCGGCGGGGGCACCATAAAGGTGGCCCACGGGGGGAGTGCCAGCGCTTCCCCGTGGGTGGGTGCTAGGACGGCTGGGAGCCGTCCGACGCACATGCCCACCGTGACGTCGGACGGCTCCCGGCTGTCCGGCGCACAGAAGGTGTTAAATATAAAAGCCAAGTACAATTAAAGGCCTGGCAGAAATCATGGGAGCACTCAGAAGCAAAAGCACTAAGCATTTCTGGGAGAGTATTCCAAGACAGCTGGAGAGTTTTATTATGGCTGCCTCCTGGTTATACTAATTTGCAACATTATACTGTCTTCCAAGTCAAAGAAACCCTAGGACTGAGGGAATAATACTGGGGAATAATGTACGACTGAACAAAGAATATCTTACGGAGGAGATCCGAAGTGTTATACCACTGAGTACATTAGAAAGTAAATCAATTATTAATTAATTGTCTGAAAGAGAAGTTCACCTAGCAATTTTAGCCAGAATCAAAACAAGGTCATAGGTTCTGACTGGATCCCAGAGGACCGGTACAGAATAGAGATTTCTTCATGGGTACCTATTTTAACCACTGTGTGAAATTCAATCAAAACAAGATGACTCTGTAGTAGCTGTATCCAAGTTCCAGGTTTATTCTTGAGTAGATGTTACCGGAGTTGGTGCAGGATAATCAGCATAAATGTCCAAGTAATAAGATACAGCATCGTAAGCCTCACTGGGAGCAGCAACCCTGCTGCTCAGCCTCCAGCATAAACTGACAGATACACTTAAACATATACAGAGGGAACATTCCATGACATCACAGAGACTGGCTGAGCAGCAAAGTACAGAACACAAAGAAAGGACAGACTAGAGAAGAAAGCTAGATACCACACACTGTTTATAAAGTGAAATGGTTCCAGGAGAGGGTACAGGCATCATGGGAATTGGCAATAATTGTCCCTTTACTGAAGAAAGGACCTTGGGATGATCCATCTAATTATCGCCCACTCTCCTTTCTCGATGGAGGAAGGAAGATATATGCCAAGCTTCTGTATACTCGCCTAGAAGATTGGCTAAGCTACATTGGGATCATCAACGCATCAAAGGCAAGCTCCAGAAGAGGCAAGAAACAATTGAACAAGCAATGCAGCTATTTAAAATTGGTTTGAAGTATGCCAGTATCAAAAAGTTAAAATTATAGCTGACTTTCATAGATTTAAAAAATGATTTTGATACTGTTAGTCTCTAGCTTCTCGGGTAAGCAATACTAGACCTGGACTGCCCAGTAAAACTAGCGTTCGGCTATTATGCAAAAATATATCAATAATAGTTCATTCATGAGCTACGGTCTAAGAGGTGAAATCACTTAAAGCTTTAGCATAAATATCTGGGTCATACAAGGTTGTGTCTTGGCGCCAGCCTAGTTTAATATCTATATTAATTGAACTAGTATTTACATAGTGCTTACTGCCCCTGACGAGGCCTCAATGCGCTTTTCGGCAAGTAGCACGCAACTCTGGAACCCAAAAGGGATTTGTTGCGGCTTAGTATCGGGAAATAGGAGTAAATTTGAGTGGTGGACATATGAGTCTGTTAGTTTGAAGGAAAAGGATAATGGAGGGATAGAAAAGGGAAGAGTCTAGAAAGCTTTTATTGGGATAGTATAGTAGTAAAATGAGGTTTGGGATGAGTAAAAACAGAGATGGAGTTGGGAAGAGTCTCTAGAAATGGATTAGGGAGATCATAGTAGTAAAATAAGGTTTACTGATGAGTCAAAGGAGGTATACATGAAATAAGAAATTAGAAAGGGTTGTTTGAGACATCAATATAGTAAAATGAGGTTTGGTGTGATCCAAGGAGGAATAGAGGAGGGAAGAGTCTAGAAAGGGTTATTTTTTAGATCATAGCAGTAGAATGAGGCTTGGGAGGAGTCAGAGAGTTGGAAGTAGAGAATATATTGAGAGAGATATAGGATGAAACATAGGGTTGTGCATCGGAGCGAGTCAAATGTTTTTTTTCACACAGTAGGAGTAAACTAATAAACATATAGATACAAAAGTACATAATGAGGGGACACATGTATAAGAAACATAATATATAAAGATTTAAGTTGCATTTTATTAACTCAGACTTTCAAGTGTTGCTGTACTTTAAACTAATGTATTTGTATTTTTTAAATAACTATTTCTTTTAAAATATTTGTGTTAATTGTAGCCCACCTGCTGCTAAACATTCGAAAACGGGTTTTAGGCAAAAAACAGTTGAAGTATGTCTTTCTGAGGACCACTAAATAATCATTAATATTTCATTGGGTAAAGAGAAACAGAGGAAGAGGTAGGGAAGAGAGATGAGGGGAGGTTCAAATATAAAAATAGACAGAGCTGAGATGGAGAGAGATAAAGTTTACTTTCCCGGGGGGGCCCTTGGAAGGTGGATCCCATGGGCTATTGCCCACTTTGCCCATGCCTAAAAATGTGTCAGCATAGCTAGCTTATCCAGGCCATACCATCACAGGGGGGACATGTCATGCATATTTCTCATCTCCATGCAAGTGATATATTATAGATAGAGGGAATCTGTCCCCCATTTGTCCGCAAAGTCGATTACTCAGGGGACACAGAACATAAAAATGTGCCTTTTGATTCTAAAATGCCATCTCCGGATTGTGGCGGTGTTTGTAGAAAGGGTTACAGAACTCCAATATTGCATCAAAGCACCACAATAGGCATTGCTTCATTATGTATTTCCTACTTTAGCTACATTTCTATCTCTGTAGGGTTTTGACATTTACAGAAGTGGGGCTTCAATGGGGGCACCTGCTACATTCACATCTGGAACTGCTTCCAATTGAGGTTTAATTTCTGGAAATAGAGCCTCTGTGCCAGTAAAACACCTATTACTGGCCAACCCCCCATAGTGGTGCAACCCTCCTTTGACACCTACCATACATTTTCAAATATTTTGTTTTCACAACAAACTGCATACCAAAGTACTGTGGGACAGTGTAGGATTCACTTCTTAATGCTTGTACAGTCCCAAGGTACCCCACTGTACTACCACCAGACCACATGGGGGTTCTCGCTGGGTCCTGCAGAAGTACCTTGGGATCCACAGCACAATTTCATTGTTTTGGTCCCAGGGGGTTCCCTCTGGGATTCCCCGAAAAGAGAAAGTTGGCCAGGCTTCATATTATTTTTTTCTAACACAGGACATGAGGGCCTGGTCCTCATGCCCTAAAATGTAGTCAGAAGATTTCTGGTGATGTTGTGGCCAGTTAAGCAGATCACTCTGCACCATAGTACTAGTACTGGTCTTGTGGTACAGGGGCATAGTCCTCTTTGATCACGGCAGTTGTGGTTAATCGACTGGATTTAGACTTATTCAACAATGTAGCAGCACTTTGTCCAATCCAGTGGATTGTTTAGTCGTGGAAAGAATCAATTTGGGAATAAAACTCCAGTAGTCAATCTTCCAATGTCCATCACTGCTAGCAGAATGTCCTGCACTGGAAATATCTAATGCAGGAGGAAATTCTCAATATGGCAGTTCTACCCAACATGCAGAGGATAGATCTCAGCATGTTTAGAAGCATGTAAACAACTTTTACCTATTTCGACTCCACCGGTGCTTTGCTCGTAATGTAGTCAGCATTGTCTTTTTACAGTTTTAGTACCCTATCCTAAGTGAAGGCAAAATAAATACTTTGTTAAATATGGGAACTCTAGTGAATGCTATGCCAGAAAAGTAATTAGCTTTTTTTTAAAGAATCACATTAAAGAACGATTCACGGTGTCATATACAAAGCCAAAGCACTTAACCCAAACACTTGTTGGCCAATATTATTTAAGCATTCTGGTTATTAAAGTAATCATTTGAGATGCTACATATGTTAATAAAATGTTATGCTTAAATGGAACTTGGCTTCTTCTGAGATCCGGTGGAATGCCCTCCACGACACCCATTGCCCGCCCATTTCACACTAAGAAGAGCGCGAAAGGGGGCCTTATTTACAAGGTGGCGTTAAGCCATGTCATGTGGCTAAAAGACACCTTTTAAATAATGAGTTGGACTTAATGCAACCACAACGTTCTAAAAAGTGATGATCTGGTGGTGTTAAGTCCTTCTATATATGCCCCTGATTTTGCCACCTCAAAGGCCAGGAGTTGCAAATGCAGTGCTAGGGGTAGCAAGGGGCAAACTTGGGGTCGCAACTGCCATGCGTGGTGACCCATAAATGACGCCTTTGGGTGCAAGGGTGCCTTTATTGCATGCAGAAGTGTTTTTGAGCAGGAAGGGGCATCTAACTGCACACAAAGAATCCTAAGATTTGTCTTCCTCTTTCTGTGGGAGATGCAGAACAAAGCACACATAGAGGGATGAGAAAACTAGGAGAAATGAACATATTGCTCCTCGTTACTCCTTACCTCGGGAGGCATTTGGATTTAGCGCTTCCCCAAGTTTACATCACTTTGTAAATCTGGGCCAGGGTCAAAAGCCATGGGTGTTGCGTAGTAAAACCCACCACAATGATTTATGAGTTTACTCAAAGCCACGCTCCCAATGGATGCTCAAAGACTTTGTGTGGCTTCATAAATCGAAATGAGAGCCCTGCGTCATGCATGTACCACCTTATGCGATGCAGGTCTCTCATAAATAAGACCCTAAGAATTTTTGTCAAATAAAAATGTCAGCACTGAATGTAGCATTTTCTTTGATTTAAAGTTATATATATATATAGGTATCACGTTAAACTGGTCTAAGAAAATTGCTGGGGATCATGATAGAAAAGACAACAATGGAGTAGTATTGCTATTTAAATGAATGTGAAGAAATTTTGAAGGGCGCTGTTTCTGGTGACCACTGGTTTAACAACGCCAAGGAGAATAACAATTGGTGTACTCTTTGAACTGTCTAGATTTTGTATTCCTGTGATGTTTTTAATGTGTAATATGTTTATTTTAGTGCAAAGTGGATGGAGAAGGAACAGAAGTTGAGAAGAATAATCAAGCAAGTTCAGAAATGTGATGTGTTGAAGGCTAATCCTCTGGATCCAGTCACTCCTTCTCCAGCAGATTGTGTGATGGGCATACGTTGCCTAGAATCTGCATGCAGAGATGTAAAAAGCTACTGCGAGGTGCTGAAAACGTTCAGGACAATCTTAAAACCAGGGGGTTACTTGGTAATCAGCAGTGGGCTACACGGTTCTTTTTACTATGTAGGGCAGTCCAGAATCCCCGTCTTGTATATAAGGCAAGAAGATGTAGAGAAGGCATTCATAGATGCTGGTTTTGAAATAGTAAAGATGGAGGTGAAGCCGAAAACTGATCACTCCACAAACCATATTTCAGATTATTATGCCAGCTATTTTGTTTTGGGACGGAGACCAGTGGAACATTAGGGGCCTGATTTAGAATTTGGGTGGTGCCTTGTCTATTTTCCATGTCCCTCCTCTTTCAAGGCAGTGGTGGATAATCCACTGGGTTTTGATTGATTCACCGAGGTGGCATGAAGGGGGCAGAATTTTCTCCAACAAAAGTGCTGATTCTGATGCTGGACAGACCAGAGTCCATCCGACATCGTTCTGGAACTGGAACCGAACAACCTCCAGTCGTCAATCCCATTCCAGTAATTAGAATGCAACCGAATCCTGTTTGGTTGCAATCCGAAACTTTGCTATGGGAGCATGCATTCTGAATGGAATGCATGCTCTCATAGCAAAATGCTAAGGTGCAGTTCATCCCTGCACCCGAAGCAGGCACCTCTGGTTGCCTGCCACCGGGTGCAGGGGCCGCCATTCGGTAGCCTTGCACCCATGGGGTCCCTGCTGTTTCTCACTGCCTTTTTGTGCCGGAAAGTCTAGCACAAAACGGCAGTGGAAAAATCCATGGTAATCCCTCAACCAAAAAGAGGCGGCTGGGGGATTACTGTAGGCCTTTCCGTCGAAAGCCATTCGGAAGACTGGTCTGGATTCCCTTCCAACCGAGCCCATCAAAATGGCTCATTCGTAAAGGAGTCCGAACCAGTGAATATGATGTGGGAGGAGGGCTCTGACCGACGGTCGTATCCCTTCCTGCCCACATCGCAATCGGTCCCAAAGTGTATTTATGGAATTGCCAGACCTCTAAAAAGTAAGGGAACGCTGTATGTAAATTGATAGCACTTTTACTATCTGCACTACTTCATGAAGCAAATCCATTACATAAATAAATGTGAGTTTTCTGATGAAATGATTGAAGTATTCTTATCAACTGTTTCATTTTCATGGCTGAAAATGTGTTCCAAGAAAAAATTAAAAGTGACAAGTTTTGAAGTAATTGCATGAAACATATGATTGCAATTTGGCAAATTGAAAGAGCGGGATCACCACAAAACACGTGATGATCGTAGCTTAGCATATGACAACTGAGTAACAACTTACCAATCCTGCCAATTGATTATTGAATGAAAATATATAAGAAACGTTGTTGAATATAAGTGATGAATAAATGAGAAGAATTCAATGGAATGGGATTTATGTAAACTAGTGGACAATTTATAATAACAATGCCTAGAGAGAACATTTTCGTACAATTCCATTTTAGTGAATAGATGTCCATACTAGAAATGGTAAGTGAAAAAGTATCTCCAATTTGGATAACCATTTTCAATATATCTGGTGTCCCTAACAAGCAGGGGGGGGAGTCGCAGTTTGTTCTGGGAAGCCATACCTATGTTTTCATTTCTATGGCAGTCTTTTAGGGTATAAACTCTCCAAGAACTGGTGGAAGTTTAGTTACTCTGGATGAACCAATGGCAGAGTAAGATTAATGTCCATCAGTAGGATGTCTGAAATGAGAATGTAAAATCTACTGCCTTTTTTTTACAGTTTTTCTATTATGGGCTCTTCTAAACCAGTATTGTAAGTATTTTGATTCATTATAATTATTTGATTCTTGCTAAATGTTATTTTTTTTATTTTTACAAATTCTAAACCTAGGACAGATCAACAGTAGTCCTCATGAAGTCCCATAGAATCAGGTTATGACATGAAGCATCTTGGTATAGTTCTATTCTTAAGTGATGTACAATACAAGTTTATGAAGACAGGAAGATTCCATAGATTGCAATTTAATAGAGTCATTGAAAACACATGTCCGCTTGAGTCTTCATAGGAATAAAGAATGATAGATTGGAAGCATTCCAGATTTTAAAATAGTGGACCAGCTTTATGTGCATAAATTATTGCAACATATATATTTAAACACTTTAAGAAATTACCTCAGGACACAAACTTATTTTGGACTGTTTCTTTTTTTATAGTAGTAAATTCATAACTACTGGTATCACATTTGAAACAATTTTTATCAGTTAGAGCCACAGTAGCTTCATTGAATGAACACTTTCTCTGACAAGCTGATGGCGTACAGGCTGCCAGATGAAAGATATTGCATCACCTGTCCTATTTAGGGTGAACTGATTAATGTTTTTTCTGTTATCTGCCAGGAACAGAAAAAAAGATGACAACCTCATCCTGTGCAACACCACCTGCTTTGGGAGGTT
Organism: Triturus cristatus; assembly: GCF_964204655.1. NCBI lineage: Eukaryota > Metazoa > Chordata > Amphibia > Caudata > Salamandridae > Triturus > Triturus cristatus. The sequence continues at coordinate 150,135,132 of NC_140584.1, forward strand.
GTTTCAGAAAAACAATTGGTTTTGAAAAGTTTGGTGAGCTGTGAAAATCAATGGCGCACATCCTCCAAACTTATTGTAAATGAAAGAAACTGCTGTGACGACATCTTCTTTCAATGTACACATATGGCTGAGAGCTGGAAGTCATCTCAAAATTTGTTGGACAATGATCTATCATGATGGCAGAGGTAATGTCCTTCACCACTCTTATAGAAGGAATACCTTCAATCAATTGGTAAATCAGTCCCAAGGTGGCTTACCTTATAATTTAAAAGAGCACCATTGTTTGAAAAACAATATTAACGAAAAAATTAATACAAGATGAAGTGTTGATCCCACATATTTATTGCTTCTATTGGTATCATTAACCTCTAAAAGTATGCTATGGCCTCAGGAGATCCAATTAAGCTTGTCAGATAGTTGAGGTGTGGTATGTGACAAGGTTGTAGTATTACAGTGAACCAAAGATTAGGGGCCTTATTTATGAGACCATTACATCGCAGTTGCGTCACTTTTTGTGATGCTGCTGCAGCATACAAAATGTGCCACATTGCACCGTATTCACAAAGTGGCGCATCTAGGAAGATGCGTCACTCTGTAACCCACTGTAATCCAGCAATGTGTCAGTTCCCATTGGGTTTCAACAATGTGTAGTGATATTAAGAATGACAAATTGACCATTGGCTCTCTTTGGCATAATTGACTCCATTTTCTATGCTGACTCCATCTTGTGTAACAGAATCCATTTTCTGTGCTCGCACACAGCTGCAAAGTGGGGAGGGGATGTTTTCGCTCTTCACTTGTTTTCGCACCTCACCGATCAGAGTGAACTGGAACATGTGTGGGATGGGTGCTTAGTACCTTTCAGGGCAGAACTTGTTGTTGCCAGCGGAAGGAGTGGAATGTACAGCTCTGTCTTGGAGTCAAAACGCAGAGGCCTGGCCAGCTTGTCTTGACCTTGACACAGACCAGTACTGTCAGCTCTGTTTTTCGCAGCAGAAGAAAGGGGGCGAGGTTTCTAGAACCTTGGCCTCATGTTGAGTAAAAGGTATTAAATGTGGGGAGTCTTCGCGGGCATCTAGGAGCTCATTTGTGGAGTAGAAGTACTGCCACAAAAGAATCTGCCTTTGAGTCCCGATCGAACTCCTTCCTGGGCTGTCGAAGGGCTCCTCCAGCTTGAGTTGGCAAGGATGTTGCATGATTGATCGGTGAGGTGTTACTTACTTTGAGTATATAATTTCTAAGTTTCTTTACCCTTTGCTACATGTATATATGCTAAATGTTGTTCTGGTTTTTTGCCTAAGTTACTTGGTATTTGGGAGTCTGCATTAGCTAATATATTTTCCCTTCCTTTCCAAAATATTGAATTAATAAGCGTGTGTGTGTCACTTTAAATGCACCTGAATTTATTTTCTTGCCTTGCCTTAAGAGAGTGCTGGGTCTTGTTTTATCGCCTCGTCTTTTGGGAGTGCTGTTATTTGCCTCCTCTCGGGATCGCAAGGTTTGGGTGTGTCATATTGTGTCAAATTACAAGCATGACATTTTTGGCTTCAAAAACAGGATTGTATGACACCACCTTCCAGTGCCTTTTTGCCCCTACATACCTGGCTGAACCATCAGTAAAACACATATGCTTCCTGTCCAGTAAGGACAATTCTTCAAATGGCCTACCCCACTTCACAGGAGATTCCTGTATCTTAGGCACATCATACAACACCTCTGTATCTCCCAATGGGGCTTGTGCCACCTGCTCATGCAACACTGCAGTGCCTTTGGGACCTACTCAAGCCCTGTCCTGTATGTACCACTTCCACTTGATTATGCTGGCTTCTTGCTCATGTCCTCTTCTGTGAGTCTAGGGGGAACTCATCACCCACTGCATTATAGGCAGTGTACCCCTCTCCAGCATCTGCAAATGTATTTGTCAAAAATCCTAAAGGAACCCTTGTTTTTCCTTGCTTCTGCCACAGACTCCAATTAGCATACAGTCCTTGCACTGTCAAATTTAGCTCAACATCCCTCTCCCACACTGGCCACAAATCCAAAGCATGCTGTATAGCCTCTTTTGCTGATTCAAACGCTATTTGCTGTTGCTCTCCCCATTCAAATGCAATTAACTTTTGCGTAACTTTGTACAAAGGGGCCAAAATCTGACTCAAGTGAGGGATATGCTGTCTCCAAAAGCCAAACAATCCAATGAACCTCTGGGCTTCCCTCCTATTTCATGGCACAGCAAATTCTTTGATCTTTTATTTCACCTGAGGCACCACCTCTCTGTGTCCCTAATGCCATTGAATGCCCAAAAACTTCAGATTTTGAGAGCGTCCTTGTACCTTTGTGGGATTTATCTCCCACCCTTTACTCTGCAAATGCTCCACAATCCTGTCCAACTGAATCTGTACTTGCTCTTGTGTCTCTCCCTGTATCATTATGTCATCAATGTAATGGCAAAGCTGTACTCCAGTAAAAAATGGTACCTCAACTAAATGCTTCGCCACCAGCCGGTGACAGATAGTAGGACTGTGCAAGTACCCCACAGGCAATTTTTTTTATGTAAACTGCCTACCATTCCATGAGAACACGAATTGCTCTTCGTTCTCGGGGGCTGGTGATATAGAAAAGAAAGCACTGGCAATATCAATAGTCGCATACCAAGTCCCAGGATGCCTCTGTATTTTCTCAATTAAGGTAACAGTATCTGGGACAGCATCAGTCAAAGGAGGTGTGTGCTTGTTCAATTCACGATAATCAACTGTCTTGCGCCAACTAGTATCACTTTTGCGCACATGCCACACAGGGTTATTCCAGGCGATAGTGATTGGAGTCACCACCCCTACCTCTATCAAGTCCTGTATGGTTGCACTGACCTCCTAATTCCCTCCTGGAGTTCTGTACTGTTTCAAATGAATTACCTTAGTATCCTGGGGCACCTTCACTGGAGAAATCTTTGAGTGACCCACCCTTACGGCGCCAATTGAAATGTACATTTTTTATTCAAATTGATAGTACCCGTCCTCCAAATACATAAGTCATTCCCTTCAAGATATCAATTCCAATAATATATTCATAGAGGGGCACAAACAATACAGTGTGCTCTCTTTTTGGTATTCTCCCTATTTTCATTTGGACCTTTGTCTGCACAGCTGGTGTCTCTTTTCTGCCTAAGCCTGTGATTGTGAAGAACTGCCCTTTAAACGTTTTGGGATTTTCATATATCAAAGTGGCCCCCGCTCTGGTGTCTACTAGCGCTTGGGCTTTCTGAACATTATGATGTTTCCAATAAATTTCTATGTCAACACAAGGTCTATTGTCTTTGAGAGCCCATCTCTGTATCGGAGCTTGACCTATTTCCTAATCTGCTTTCAATCTGTCAACATACTCTCGGGGGAACACCTCTCCTGTTCTCACTGAGCCATTCACTTTCTAAATCCCTCCCTTCCTTTGTACTCAAATAAGCAGCTTTCTCACCCTCCTTTACCTCTTCATCAACCGCTAGCATTCTTCACATTTTATTTTGTTTATTCTCTCTCCTGCTTCCTCCCTTTTTGTCCAACCCTCTTTTCTGATACATCTCCCGCAGACGTTTAGTCTCTATTCCATGTATCTGCTCTTTCTTCACTCCATCACTCAACAAAGCCAAAAACATGTCTCTTCTAGGCAGCCTGCTATTTTCTGTACCAGTCCCAGACCTAGAGGCTCTTTCAGTCTTTATCCAGTACCCCAACTCTCCCAACTCTCGGACTGCCTCAATCACCTGCGCCAAATTATTATCAGTCTGGTAAATTAGCAAAGTCATCACCACCTGTTTGTGAGGAGGGAGAGCCAGACACATTATTTTATTCCGCACTGACCCAGTCAACAGTCCATCCATCAACTTATGTGCATTATCCAGAAAAGTAGCAGTTTTCATCACTTCCTCCTTAAGCCTCTGTATAGAATCTCCCAATGTATACCAAGGTTTATCATTCCCTGGCCAATCTGACTCTGTTGGGTATTTATGATTGCATCCAATTACTGCCAATTGTAACAGATTATTTGGATTATCATCCTTGTATTTCCTCAACTGCTTCTGCATTGTAGGATCACTACTGAGTGTGCAGAGTTTCACTGCATCTCCATGATCCAGCATTACCCCAGACTCGCCCATATCAAACAGCCACAGCATCCATGGAAGTAGAGATTCTCCAGGTTTTTGTCAGAATCTGGCTAAAATATCATTAATCTCCTGCTGAGTAAAATCCTCCATAGAATCCATTGCAACCCCCTGTGGGAAATTTGGACCACTCCATAATCTCCTACGATGTATGGGCTGCGCCTGAACCACTTTGTGTTCTTCCGACTCACCCTGGCCGTTGGCCTGATCACACTCTCCCCCAGAGTCTGAAAACTCTGAAGAATCCCAAATATTCCCGTCCCTCGTTTCTGGGTCCCAGTCGATTCTTAACTCCGCAATAGCTAAATGCACTTGTTAACCCTTCCCCTCCTTTTCTTGTACTTTTATTGTGCGATACGTACTACAGCCTTTTCTGCCACAGTTTGGTAAGTTTACAACGTATCTTGTAATAGCTTATTCTGACAAGTTTATATCGTAGAGGTATTTTTCGCTTCAACAAACTGTTTTTCTATTTTTTCATGGTCCTGCTGCAGCTGAACACATTTTTCATGCATTTTACGATAAGCTCACAAGAGGATCCAGCCTCTTTGCCCTTACGTGCTAAGCTCTTTCCCGTTCTCAACAGGCACTTTTTGCAAACACGCAACCACTTGTGCTGGCTCAGCGTCAGCTAAACATATATACCAATTTTCACTCAGCCCAGCACTCATGGGCAAGCATACCATAAGGGGCTACCTCCCACCCAGGTATTTCACTTGGTATCTGGGAATCTGTCTTTGTTTTTCTGGAAAACATTTTTCTTAATTTTCAAACCCTGTAAGTGAGGCCAAAAATGTTGTGCTTGTAATTTGACACAATTGGACACACCCAAACCCTGCACTCCCCAGAGGAAGCAAATGCACTGATGCACCTTGAAATAATACATGTAAAACAGCACTCCTAAAAGACGAGACCATAAAACAAGACCCAGCACTCTCTTAAGGTGAGGCAAGAAAACAGATTCAGGTGCATTTAAAGTGCCACACACACATTTATTAATTCAATATTTTGTAAAGGAAGGCAAAATAGATCGGTTAATGCAGACTCCCAAGTATCAAGTAAATTAGGCAAAAAAACAGAATAACATGTAGCATATATACACAAAGTAAGTAACACCTCACCGATCGATCATGCAATATCCTTGCAAACTCAAGCTCGAAGAGCTCTTCGACAGCTCAGGAAGGAGTTCGATCAGGACTCAACTCCAGATTCTTTTGTGGCAGTATGTCTACTCCACAAATGAGCTCCTAGCTGCCCCTGAAGACTCCCCGCCTTTAATACCTTTTACTCAATGTAAGGCGAAGATTCTAGAAACCACGCCCCCTTTCTTCTGTTGTGAAAAACCAAGCTGACCTTACTGGTCAGAGTCACAGTCAAGACAGGTGCTGGCCAGGCCTCTGTATTTTGACTCCAAGACAAAGCTGTATATTCCACTCATTCCGCTGGCAACAACAATCTCTGCACTGAAAGGTACCAAGCATGCATCCGACACAACATGTTCCAGTTGACTCTGATCAGTGAGGAGCGGAAACAAGCGAAGAGCGAAACATCCCCTCCCAACTTTGCAGCTACGTGCGAGCACAGCAAATGGACTCAGTTACACAAGATGAAGTCAGCACAGAAAATTGAGTCAATTATGCCAAATGGAGCCAATGGTCAATATATCATTCTTTAAATCACTACACAAGGCGAGCTTCCCAGATTTTGTAATTGTATTGTAGGTTTGCTACTAATTTGCCTATTTAGACTCTAACACAGATAAAGGCCATTGAAATATGTCTATCTAGCAAAGTTATTGTGAAACTTGGACATCATAAGATACAAATTATTTGCTACCAAGATTTCAAGTAGCCTATTAAAAAGCATCCAAAGATACTTTCATTCTATAGGTAACCCATTTTATTTGTCACTCACATAAGCTTGTTTGTCTGCTAGAGCAGGACATATGCATTACATAACATTTACTCCAGTTCACCTTGTGGCGGGAGAACAGAGAAAATGGATGATGAGCACAGCGAGCGGTCTTGAGAGAGGAAATCATAAGCAAGATATTATCATTTTAGGGAAATGCATTAACAGATCCTGCTCATGTGTACAACTCCTTAGATCCTCGGACTACCTTGCTACAGATAAAGACTCAATTGCAGGGAAGAAGAGTGGAGACACAATGCTTCACAAACAGCATATACACACACACACACACACACATATAGATATGCATATGCATATATATATATACATATATAAATATATAAATATATATATTATCTACTGGCAGTCGCCAGTAGATAGTTATAGTTAGGACCTAATTTCCATAGGAAATCCGCAACATTCTATTCCCAATAAGTCTGGCACCGGTTGAAGAATCCTCGCGAAATTTTTCAAACTTTTGGCCAGCTCCGCTCCGCTCCTACCCTGAAAGTTTTGTGGTGATTCGTCAAGCGGGGGCCGAGAAAACAGGGGGTTCCCAAAACGCTTTTTCCCCATGCAATTTCCCATATGATCATTTGTCGCAGCTACAGCCCGAACCGCTGAACGGATTGACACCAAATTTGGCAAAGAGGTAGTCCTCAGTTCAGACTCGTGCCTTTTGCACAAATGGTGTGAATCTGTTCAGTAGTTCCTGAGAAAATTAGGGTAAAAAAGTTAGTGATATCTATGGCCGCGGGGGATCCGCGGACCGTACATGCACCGTACGCGCACCCTCCCTGAACCGAGCGCGCAACCTCCCGATCGCGCGCTGAATGCTAATTCGCTGTCGAGTGTCTCTCTACATTCGAAACCAGGAACTGTTGGCGGCCATTTTCTGCCTCGGTAGAAGCGAGGCTAAAGAAGCAAGGGGAATAAGTGTGTAAAACATATAAAGGGGGCAGAGTGGAAATACTCTGACCCTCTAGAGGTGCTTAGGGGGTCCCAGAAGGACCCCCTGGGGCCCCCCCTTTTTTTTTTTAAACCGGCGAAATGCGCGCATGGTGCGCGCATCCTATCGTGTTGGATGCACGGATCTTCCCGCGGTGGGTTCGTGGATCCAAGGGAAAAAAAATGAAATTGTTGGGAGATAAAGATTAAGCTTAAGTGTTTTGTTCTTGAGTGGCTCTAAAAAGAGCCGTTGTGTTCATTGAGAGTTTTTGGTACTTATAAGTAAGTACCTATACAGAGTCTAAAGTTGTTGAGGAAGACTCTGTTTCCTTCATCAGTAAAGTGTACTCCATCTCTCCTATACATCTCTTGCATATGAAAGCGCAGATTGTTATTGTAAATGTACCCCATTCTGTAGTCTCGGCGAAAAGCAGAAACAGATTTATTCACATGTTTCCTAGCTTTCTCAATCTGTGGACAAAAATGTTCGGACCAGTTCCATTTCTGCCTTTGGCATATGTTAGAGTACACAAAGGCAGTTTTAGGGAAAAGTGAAATCAGTTCTGCAAAGGTGTCCTTCATAAGCATTGCCAGACCTACCCCAGTCAAAGTGCCTAGGTCATTGCCACCACAGTGCACTATTATGAGGTCAGGGTGTTGGATTTGCATGAATGATTTCACCAATGGCATCAATTGGTGCCACTTTAACCCTCTCTGGCCAATCCATTTAATGTCTACATTTGGCAAACATAGGTCTTTGTGAATGCCTTTGTTTTCTGCATGCCTTTGGTTCCAGAAAATATAGCTGTGTCCCACAATCCACACTCTAAGCATCTTGAAAGGAGGTCTGGATGCACTCAGATGGTCTCTGTAAATGAAATGGCAGTTTGGAAAGTTAGAGCTAAGTGTAAACTTAGTCTAAAAAATCTTCTTCTCTCCAAAGAGGTGGTTCTCCAAAGAAGCTCAAAGAAGAATGATTGAAATTGGTGGGGTCTTTCAGTAGTTAGAACAGGAAGTGTGATGAACCAATCAAATCTCTTTTTTTGCAGGTCACATGGGATCCGCGCACCCTGCGCGTACGCAGCACGCACCCAGCGCGCATCTGCGAAATTGAACTAAAAAGAAATATAGGATTAGATGTCAAAATATATTACTTTTAAGACTAGTTTAGAGTTTGTCTTCAATTAATATTCACATGAAATACATAAATATGTTTTTTTAATGTTAAATACTTCGTGGGATCCACGAACCCACCGCATCATAGACGCAGATGACGCATCGCGGAAGCGCGTAAACGTCGCGTTACGTACATCGAACGTGTCGCGTATAGGCTGGGAGTCGCGTACCGGTCGCATTGGAATCGCGCACTAACCACGTACCCGACGCATACTATGCACGGATGCTATCGCGTAGGGATCGAGAACGGTGCGCTTAGGGTGCACGGATCCATAAACATGGAAAAAAAATATATAAAATAAAGTTTTGCACATATAGTTAAAAAAATATTTTGAAAAATATAAAAAAATATGTTTGAAAAACACATTAAGTTCAAATAATATTTTTTAATTTTAAAAAGAATTAATTGAAAAAATACATTTAAAAATGGTGATAAAAAAGTATTTTAAAAAAAAAGTAATTAATGAAATGACACACTGAATTTGAAAAATATAGAAATCCAATCAAAATCATTAAACATGATATCTTCAGAGATAAGTTATAGATAGAAATTAGCATTTAAAAAACCTTTGAAATTCACTGAAAAAACCATAGGTTTCATGCACATTATAGTTAGGAATTGGCATTTAAAAAACCTTTGAAATTCACTGAAAAAGCCATAGGTGTCAGGCACGTTATAGTTAGGAATTGGCATTTAAAAAACCTTAGAAATTCACTGAAAAAACCATAGGTTTCAGGGGCGTTATAGTTAGCTGGACATTTCCCTCGTACAAAACCCTAGAACTTCCCCTGTGATAGTTAGCTCAGCTAACTATAACTCGCGCCCCCACAATGCACCGCTGATGACGTCACATATTACATCACTCATGACATGGTCAGTGACATCACTGATGACATCACTGATGACATCTCAAATGACATCACTGATGACATCACTGATGACATCTCAAATACATCACGGATGACATCACTGATGATGTCATCCATGTGATAAATTAGTGCATCTTCTCACACCCTAATATAACCTTTGATACACCGACTCAAAATTTCAGACGGCCATTTTGACAACCATAGATACTCCAATACCAATAGCTACTCACCCACTCATTGACTTTTAGGTCTGCATACATGTCCACTCACTCACCTCTACAGTCACTCATACTTACAGTCACTCTGTGCATTTATAGACCTATATAGACACTCACACACCGCCAATCATCCATTGAGGTACTGACACATCTAGTCAGTCATGCAAATAATTAATCACAGTCCAATTTACTCACCTATACAGTTAAACACACTCAATTTCACTTACTCATAAAAATACTAACAAATTCTGTGTCTTCCTGCAGAAAAAACAAACAGCACATGACACAGATATCCTTGCACTATGGTGCATACAGCCACTCCCAAAATCACACACTCTCACATATAGATAGTTATATACTCTTACACATATATACACTGCGTTTCACATATGTAGTTAGTGACACATGTATAACTGAGATATACATTCAGTCACTAACACACCCATACATACACTCACCCAACCATACAGTACATCACAGATGCACTTTTAAAACCATGCACCCAGTGAATCACCCACTCACACATCTAGTCACAGAGTCACACACACCCTACCCATACAGATACTCAGACAACCAATCAATAACCCATATAGACACTCATATAGCTATTCACAAAACCATGCAGCCACTTATACACCAACACTCAGACACATACAGACATTCACACAGTTTAGTCACTAGTCTGAAGTAAGATACATTTAATGACTCACTTATAGAGTCAGTTACGCACCTAGAAAATCATCCTTTCACACACTTGTACACCCACTTATTCTTCAACAGGCCTTTCCCTATATATATTAAACATATTAAAACTGTTCAGAAACACATACTCAATGGATGATGTCATCAGTGATGTCATCAGTGATGTCATTTGAGATGTCAATAGTGATGTCATCAGTGATGTCACTGACCATGTCATGAGTGATGTACTATGTGACGTCATCAGCAGTGCATTGTGGGGGCACGAGTTATAGTTAGCTGAACTCACTATAACAGGGGAATTTCTAGGGTTTTGTATGAGGGAAATGTCCAGCTAACTATAACGCCCCTGACACCTATGGTTTTTTCAGTGAATTTCTAAGGTTTTTCAAATGCCAATTCCTAACTATAACGTGCCTGAAACCTATGTTTTTTCAGTGAATTTCAAAGGTTTTTTAAATGCTAATTCCTAACTATAACGTGCCTGAAACCTATGGTTTTTTCAGTGAATATTATCTACTGGCGGTCGCCAGTAGATAGTTATAGTTAGGACATATTTTCCATAGGAAATCTGCAACATTCTATTGGGAATATCTTTGGCGCCAATTGACGAATCTTCGCGAAATTCTCCAAACTTTTGGCCAGCTCCGCTCCGCTCCGCTCCTACCCTGAAAGTTTCGCGGTGATTCGTCAAGCGGGGGCGGAGAAAAAAGGGGGGTCCCAAAACACGTTTTCCCCATGCAATTTCCAATAGGATCTGTTGTCGCAGCTACAGCCCGAACCGCTCAACGGAATGACACCAAATTTGGCAAAGAGGTAGTCCTCAGTTCGGACTCGTGCCTTTTGCATATTTGGTGTGAATCTGTTCAGTAGTTCCTGAGAAAATTAGGGTAAAAAAGTTAGTGATATCTATGGCCGCGGAGGATCCGCGCACCCTACCCGCCCCGTAAGCGCACCCTCCCCGAACCGAGCGCGCACCCTCCCGATCGCGCGCTTAATGCTAATTGGCTGTCGAATGTCTCTCTACATTCTAAACAAGGAACTGTTGGCGGCCATTTTCTGCCTCGGTAGAAGCAAGGCTGAAGAGGCAAGGGGAATAAGTGTGTAAAAGATATAAAGGGGGCCGAGTGGAAATACTCTGATCCTCTAGAGGTGCTTAGTGGTCCCAGAAGGACCCCCTGGGGCCCCCCTTTTTAAAAAAAAAAAAGCGGCAAAACGCGCACGGTGCGCGCATCCTATCGCGTTGGATGCACGGATCCTCTCGTGGTGGGTTCGCGGATCCAAGGGAAAAAAAATGAAATTGTTGGGAGATAAAAATGAAGCTTAAGTGTTTTGTTCTTGAATGGCTCTAAAAAGAGCCGTTGTGTTCATTGAGAGTTTTTGGTACTTATAAGTAAGTACCTATACAGAGTCTAAAGTTGTTGAGGAAGACTCTGTTTCCTTCATCAGTAAAGTGTACTCCATCTCTCCTATACATCTCTTGCATATGAAAGCGCAGATTGTTATTGTAAATGGACCCCATTCTGTAGTCTCGGAGAAAAGCAGAAACAGATTTATTCACATGTTTCCTAGCTTTCTCAATCTGTGGACAAAAATGATTGGACCTGTTCGATTTCTGCCTTTGGCATATGTTAGAATACACAAAGGCAGTTTTAGGGAAAAGTGAAATCAGTTGTGCAAAGGTGTCCTTCATAAGCATTTCCAGACCTACCCCAGTCAAAGTGCCTAGGTCATTGCCACCACAGTGCACTATTATGAGGTCAGGGTGTTGGATTTGCATAAAGGATTTCACCAATGGCATCAATTGGTGCCACTTTAACCCTCTCTGTCCAATCCATTTAATGTCTACATTTGGCAAACCTAGGTCTTTGTGAATGCCTTTGTTTTCTGCATACCTTTGGCTCCAGAAAATGTAGCTGTGTCCCACAATCCACACTGTAAGCATCTTGTAAGGAGGTCTGGATGCACTCAGATGGTCTCTGTAAATGAAATGGCAGTTTGGAAAGTAAGATGTTTCTAAAATGGTGGCTAAGATGCAATTTTGAAAAAAGACAAGAAATCATTGGTTGTTTGACAACCTTCTACACTGAAAGGTAGGGTGCATATTTCTGTTTTTTAAACGCTTGATTCTTATTGGTTAAAAAAACAGATTGTAAGGAACATTATATATGATAAGCTGATATGTTGAGAAGTCAAGCACACTTGCTGTTTTGATTAGCAACATTGTGTGTGCTGAACCTGTGACCTTTGTGCTCAGTACAGTGTTCTATGACCTGTTTCTATGGTAACGGGCAGAAGGCAGATTGGGGGAAGGGTTGAAGTTTATGTCATTTGGAAAGTGTTGAAAAGTTTAACTGATAGAAATGTGTGTTTGCTTTTAAATTTATGTGGGAAGGAATGTGATTTGATGTTTACATGTATATGTGTAGAAAATGAGAGGGAAACTTTGCCATTCTTTGGTTTTGCTGACAGGTGCACAGTGCAGAGATTCTGTATAAGAAAATCTGGTGTGTGACTGAAATCTGGTGTGTGACTGATATACTTCTTAATCTACAAACCATCTTGAAAGGTGAGTCATTTAATTGTGAGGGGATGTATGTAGACTATTTTTATTTTAATCAGACTAATGTATTTCTTCTGCTAATGTGTAGGGAGTATTTTTTTTTCTCTACAATCTTATTGACAGTGTGTGTGCATGTAGAAACCATTTTGTGACAAGGATTTGTGTTTTTTCATGTGTTTGTAGACAGATAACTATGCAGTTCTTATATTTTGGTAGATTTAGAAACCACTTATTGTTTATGAATTTGTGAAATGAGTTATGTTTCTGCAGTAAAATGTAGTACTCCTTGTAGATGAAGAAATGTGTTTTGGTATAGTGCAAGGGGTAGTGTTGTTTGCCTAGAATCACACAGAGAGCCTGTGTGCATTTGGGAACCACTGCGAGAGAAGCATTTAGTAACATCTTGTATTTGCTGACAGATAACTCTTTTAAAACCTGTCATGTTGTCATGTTTTAGTAGCATTAGAAGCCAGTCTTTGCTTATGCGTTGATTAAATTAGTCAGGCTTTGACACAAAAGTGCACTTTTGAAATATGCACGTTCTTTGCGTGGTGCCTCCTCCAAAAATTCATCCTCAGATGTATGAGGAGATGCAGGTGATGCCTGCTGTCCTGAAGCCATTTTTGGTTGCAAAAAGTTAGAGATAAGTGTATACTTAGTCTAAAAAAAATCTTCTTCTCTCCAAAGAGATGGTTCTTCAAAGAAGCTCAAAGAAGAATGATTGAAATGGGTGGGGGTCTTTCAGTAGTTAGAACAGGAAGTGTAATGAACCAATCAAATCTCTTTTTTTGCAGGTCACATGGGATCCGTGCACCCTGCGCTTACGCAGCACGCACCGAGCGCATCCGTGAAATTGAATTAAAAAAATTATAGCATTAGATGTAAAAATGTATTAGTTTTAAGACTAGTTTACAGTTTGTCTGAATTAATATGCACATAAAATACATATATATATGTTTTTTTTAATGTTAAATATTTCGCGGGATTCGCGCACCTACCCCGTCATGGACGCATATGACGAAGCGCGTAAACGTTGCGTTACGTACATCGAACGTATCGCGTAAAGGCTGTGAGTCGCGTACCAGTCGCATAGCGATCGCGCACTAAACACATACCCAACGCATACCATGCGTGGATGCTATCGCATACGGATCGTGAACGGTGCACTTAGGGTGCGCGGATCCAAAAACATTGAAAAAGAATATTTCTAAAATAAAGTTTTGCACATATAGTTAAAAAAAAATTGAAAAATATAAAAAAATATGTTTGAAAAACCCATTAAGTTAAAATAATATTTTTTAATCTTTAAAAGAATTAATTGAAAAAATATGTTTACAAAATTGGTGATAAAAAAGTATTTAAAAAAACAAATAATTAATGAAATTGACGCACTGAATTTGAAAAATATAGAAATCCAATCAAAATCATTAAACATGATATCTTTAGAGATAAGTTATAGATAGGAATTGGCATTTAAAAAACCTTTGAAATTCACGGAAAAAACCAAAGGTTTCAGGGGCGATATCGTTAGGAATTGGCATTTAAAAAACCTTTGAAATTCACTGAAAAACCCATAGGTTTCATGCATGTTATAGTTAAGAATTGGCATTTAAAAAAACCTTAGAAATTCACTGAAAAAACCATAGGTTTCAGGGGTGTTATAGTTAGCTGGACATTTTCCTCGTACAAAACCCTAGAAATTCCCCTGTTATAGTTAGTTCAGCTAACTATAACTCGCGCCCCCGCAATGCACTGCTGATGACGTCACATATTACATCACTCATGACATCACTGATGACATCTCAAATGACATCACTGATGACATCACTGATGATATCATCCATGTGATAAATTAGTACACCTTCTCACACCCTAATATAACTTTTGATACACCAACTCAAAATTTCAGATGGCCATTTTGAAAACCATAGATACTCCAATACCAATAACTACATACCCACTCATTGACTCTGAGGTCTACATGCACCTCCACTCACTCACCTGTACAGTCACTCATACTTACAGTCACTCTGTACAAGACTATCATATGCATTTATACACATATATAGACACTCACACACTGCCAATAATCCATTGAGGTACTGACACACCTAGTCAGTTGTGCAAATAATTAAACACAGTCCAATTGACTCACCTATACAGTTAAACATACTCAAGTTCACTTACTCATAAAAATACAAAAAAAGTTTGACACTCTTATTCAATTACTAGTACAAGCACACACTCATCCATACAGCCAGTCCCGCAATGACACACTCTCACATATAGATAGTTATATACTCTTATACACATATACACTGTGTGTCATATATGTAGTTACTGACACATGTACAACTGAGATATACATTCAATCACTAACACACTTTTACAGACACTCACCCAACCATACAGTCCATCACAGTTGCACTCTTAAAACCATGCACCCATAGAGTCACCCACTCACACATCTATGCACAGAGTCACACACACCCCACCCACACATACATTCAGGCACCCATACAGATACTCAGACAACCAATCAATGACCCATAGAGACACTCATATTGCTATTCACAAAACCATGCAGACGCTTGTACACCAACAGACAGACAGATACAGACATTCACACAGTTTAGTCACTAGTCTGCAGTAAGATACATTTAATGACTCACTTATAGAGTCAGTTACGCACCTAGAAAATCACCCATTCACACACTTGTACACCCACTTATTCTTCAACAGGTCTTTCCCTATATATATTAAACATATTAAAACTGTTCAGAAACACAAACTCAATGGATGATGTCATCAGTGATGTCATCAGTGATGTCATTTGAGATGTCATCAGTGATGTCATCAGTGATGTCACTGACCATGTCATGAGTGATGTAATAAGTGACGTCATCAGCAGTGCATTGCGGGGGCGCGAGTTATAGTTAGCTGAACTAACTATAACAGGGGAATTTCTAGGGTTTTGTACGAGGGAAATGTCCAGCTAACTATAACGCCCCTGAAACCTATGGTTCTTTCAGTGAATATATATAACTATATATATATATATATATATATTACCTACTCACGGTCGCCAGTAGGTAGTTATAGTTAAAACCTATTATCCATAGGAAATCCGCAAACTTCTATTTGGAATAACTTTGGCGCCGGTTGATGAATCTTCGCGAAATTTTCAAAAATGGTGGGGTGCTCCGGTCCGCTCCTATCCTGAAAGTCTTGGGGTGATTCGTCAAGCGGGGGCTGAGAAAAACGGGGGGTCCCAAAACATGTTTTCCCGATGCAATTTTCCATAGGAACCTTTAATCGCAGCTACAGCTACAACTGCTGAACGGAATTACACCAAATTTGGCAAAAAGGTAGCCCTTGGTTCAGAGTCGTGCCTTTTGGTTAAATGGTGTAAATACGTTCAGTAGTTCCTGAGATAATCAAAGGTTAAATCACATATATATCTGGGCGGAGCCTAACCACACATCTCATCGTGAGATCTGATTGGCTGTCTGCACTTCATCCAAGAAGTGTTGGCAGCCTTCTTGGGACCAATATACGTGATAGCACCTCATTAAAAAGCATTGCAGTTAATAAAAGGTTTTAAGACTTTAGTTACATTATAAATCATTTGTTGATGGTACCATGCTCATTTTAGGAATTGTGGTGTGTTCTAAGGTGATTTTACCATGTGGACAAGCCTTCTGCTGGGATATCATGAATCATGTTCGAGACAAAACTATTTTCTCATGCTTTTCCCACAGAGGTTTGGAAGGTGATCTATAAGCTAAACTGAGAGCATATTTTCTGTAAAATCACGTTATCTTTCTCAGTCATGTGAGAATGAAGTCTGACATTCTCAGTAAAACATGTACATCCAACAAGGGCAGAGACTGTCAGTTGATTCCTTTGTGTTCCACTGTAGCTTCCCAGAGTGTTCTAAAGAACAACTAGAGCGCTAACAGTCCTACTTATGATAAACGTATGGCACACCTGAAGCCATCTTGATTGGAATAAAGTGGTAACACTTAATACATTTAATTTAAAAAGGAACACAATGAAGGGGCTCATTTTGCCATGCAAATTATGATTAGTGCTGAAGAAAGAAAAATTAGGGAACATTTTCAGTGACTTCTCAAATCCTCTTCTATTTCATTAAAAAATTCTGACATGCAGACTGAAACATGCACTTTTAATACCAGCAGCAGACTTCCGTGGTGAGCAGTAGCTTTACTACAGTGATCTAATGAGCAACTAGAGTGCTAACATTCTGAATTTATGGCAAATGTGTGACATATCTGAATACCTTTTTGATGGAATCAAAGTAAAAAACTGAAAGCATTTCCTACTGAGGAGACTGCAGTAAATGAGGAAATTGGGAAACTTCATTACAAATAAATCTTCCAAGATGGCCACCAGAGACAAAAGAGCCCAAATGCAGCACAAATATCACCCAGATGTAGCCCACATGTAGCTCAATGACAAAAGTGTGCAAAACACTTTTTATTTTTTGTGTTTTTGCAGTGTTATATAGTGCAGACTTGTCAGGTATTGGAGTGCTTTACATGAGCATTGATTACATCACACAAGAACAAATTCATTTTGGTTGTAGAAATGGGGAGATTAAGTGATTTGACCAGAATCACAAAATGTCGAGCTGAAGCAGAAACTCCAACCTGGTTCCCCAGTTGCAAAGTCTGCAGCTCTGGAAGTAACACCACATCCTCTCCCCTAAGTGCAACATTTAATCAAGTGGTCAACTGGATAAAAAAACATAAAGATAACAAATAATTTAAAAGTGCTTTGTCGTTATTTGAAAACTCAGAAAAAATGTCCTCATTTTAGTTTTTTAGAGCACTAACCATAATTGTGATGCAAATAAGACTCTCTCATATATGTAATTCTAAAGGAAATGCTGTAGGTATTACAGTTTTGATTACATCAAGATGACGTCAGGCGTTCCACACTTTTGTAATAAATATAGAATCTAGTTATTCATTAGGATACTGTTGAGAGGCAGAGGCCAGGGGCACGGACTCTGAAAATTGAAGGCAGTAGGAGGGTGCAGAGGCAACAATTTGACCACACTGGGCAGGCAGGAAGGGCAGTGGCAGCACAACAGACTATGTAGGGCAGTGGAAAGGGGGGAAGGGGCAACAAACCAACAATACATGACTGGCAAGAGAGGCTGTGGCAATATAATAGACCATTGTGGGCAGAAGGAAGAGGCAGTGGTAGTACAACCATACATGCCAACAGACCCGATTCAGCCAGGAAACGTCCAATGTTTTTAAGCTCAAATGGGCTTTATTTGATCTGTCTCCTGTCTACAATCTCCTCTTTTTCAATGTAACTCAAAGGGGAAAATCAATACCCCAGGTTTTTTTTCAAAATCTCCCTCTTACCAAGTTCAAAATGTTCGCAAGTATGGTACATTGGATCATGGAAGGCAGGAGGAATAGGGGTAGGGACATGGACTTGGATAACAGAGGATAGGAGGGACATGGAGAGGTGCGCCAAACTGACCCTACAGGGCAGGCATCAGGGTTTGCAGCAGCACAATACACCACACAGGGCATGCGGGACGGGAGTGCAGCACAACAATCCATAGAAATCAATAGGGAGGGGACAGGACCATGCACATGGACAACAGAGAACAGAGGAGAAAGAGGCTATGGTACCTAGCTGACCATAATTATTATTAATATTATTATTATTTAGGTTTTGTAGAGCGCGTAGTAACCCTAGAGCATCCCAGCGCTAGAACCTGAACTCACGGGGGGTCAGCGGTGGAGGGGGTTAAGGGTCAGGGAAGAAAAGAGTCTTCAGTGCCTTCCTAAACTGGAGGAGATTGGGTTCAGTTCTCATTCTCCGGGGGAGGTTGTTCCAGTGTTTGGCCGTGTGGACCGTGAAGCGGCGGCCTCCGGACCTGGCTTTATTAACTCTGGGGACTGTGATGAGGTTCTCTCCGCTGGAACGGAGGGCCCTTTTCGTTTTGTAGGGGATGATGAATTCCTTGAGGAGGGGTGGGCCGTTGTTATAAAGAGTTTTGTGGGCCAGACAGAGGGCCTTGAAAGCAACCCTTTCTCTGACTGGGAGCCAATGGAGAAGCTTGAGGGCTGGCTTTGCCGATGATCTGGCGGGGGTGTCAGTGAGTAGGCGGGCCGCGGTGTTTTGAATTTTTTGCAGGGTGTTGAGAGTGGCTTCAGGAGCTCCCAGATAGATTGCGTTGCAGTAGTCAAGCCTTGCCAGGATAAGGCCCTGAATCAAAAGTTTCTTGGCGGTCGCGGGGAGCAGGGGGAAGATCTTTCTACAGGCCCTGAGAAGTCTGAAGCAGATTCCTGCCGTCTTTTTTGCCTGTGTTCTAAAGCTCAGGTCGTTTTCGAGCCATACGCCCAGGCTCTTGACCTCTTCCTTGGGTGCAGGGGGGTCACCCAAGCAGTCAGGCCAGAGGTGAGGCGGCAGGGAGGGCCCTTTGTGTCCGAGCAGCAAGATCTCGGTCTTGGAACCGTTTAATTTTAATGCTGAGGAGTTCATCCAGCTGTGGATTTCAGTGAGACAGCTGTGGAGGTCAGAGGGAGATTGGTGCGGGTGTGAGAGGGTTACCACCAGCTGGGTATCGTCGGCGTAATTGATGATCGATACGCCGAACGGAATGACCAGTTTCTCCAGCGTTGAATAACGTCGGGCTAAGAGATGAGCCCTGCGGTACTCCACAGCGGAGAGGGATTGCGGGTGAGTGGCTGCCGTTCTCCCAGACTTGAAAGGAGCGGTCATCAAGGAAAGATTTTAGCCACTTCAGGGCCGTGCCCCTTACTCCGATTTCTCCCAGTCGTTGGATTAGGGTATGATGGTTCACAGTGTCGAAGGCCGCACTGAGGCCCAGGAGGATCACTGCCACTGATCCTCCTGTATCCAGAATGCTTCTGGCCTTCTCCACAGCCGCCAGGAGGGCGATGTCGGTGCCCTGGCCTGGACGGAACCCTGTCTGGGAGACCCCGAGTAAGTTGTTGCTCTCCAGGAATAGTGAAAGTTGTTTATTCACTAGCTTCTCCGTGATCTTACTGTTTCCTGGGAGAAGGGAAATAGGTCTGTAGTTGGAAAGGTCCTGGGGGTCTAAAGAAGGTTTCTTTAGTAGGCCTTTGACCACTGCCGCTTGCCAGCTATGGGGGACTAGGCCCTGCGAGAGGGAGGAGTTGATAAGCGACGTGAGGGGGGGATGATGGTGCTGGAAACTTTTTTCAGGAAACGGAGAGGGGCGGGATCGCGGGGGGACCCACTTTTGATTGAAGCCAATGTTGCGGCTACCTCTTCCGTGGACACTGGGCCAAAGGTGTCCAGGGAGGGTGAGGGGCCGTCAGGGAGATGGGAGAGGAGGATAGGAAAGGTGGCAGGATCCCCGTCCATGTGGCTAGTTATGATAGGGGGAAGGGCCGAGAGAATTTTTTGTATTTTCTCATCAAAGAAGGTGGCGAGTTTAATGCATTTGCTTTCCGCTGCTTTGGGGTCCAATGGTTTAACAGGGGGGTATGGGGCATGAAGGAGTTCTTTAAGAATGGCGAAGGTTTCGTGGGCCGAACAGGAGGCGTTTTTGATTCTATCTTCGTAGAAGGCGCTTTTGGTATTGCGTAGTTCCATTTTATAAGATTTTACGGAGGCACGAAATATGTCTTTCTTGTCTGCCGTTTTATCTTTCCTCCAAAGGCGTTCGTTCCTCTTGCATTCCTTTCGTAATAGGTTAAGTTCGGGAGTGTACCATGCGGACGGATTGACTCTCTTGGTACGTTTAAGGGTGCTAGATTTCGGGAGGATGTCATCCAGAGATTGGGTGACCCAAGTATTGAATTCGTTGTCAGCGGCGATGGTGTCTTGAGAGGGGAGGGGGGTGTTTTCATTTAATTTAGCTGCCCATTCGTCTGGGACCAGTTTATGCCAGCGTCTAATAAGGGTTCTGATTTTGGGGGGTTGAGGGGGGGAATGTTGATAGGCCATTCAAAGGGGACCAGGAAGTGGTCGGTCCAAGGGAGGGGGACGTGAGCACGGGTGTTCAGATCTTGGATGTTAGTGAATATGGGGTCGAGTAGCTGCCCTCTGTCATGAGTGGCCTGTGGGTTTTTTAGGCCGAGGCCAGTGGAGGTGATATCCTGAAGAAGTTCTGTCGCCTGCTTGTCGACCGGCTCCAGAAAGTGGATATTGAGGTCCCCCAATAAGAGATAATTGGAGGAAGTCGTACACTTAATGGTGATCTGGTCGATGAGTTTGCTAGGAAATTCGCGAGTTGGCCGGGGGGGGCGATATACAAGCATTCCCGACAGCGATGTCCCTGGGGAGATTTGGATGGCGAAGTGGCAGCTTTCACATCCATTGATGTTGCCATCCGAGGTTCTGCAGGTGAAAACGTCCTTGTATATTATGGCTAGTCCACCTCCTCTACCCTCTGGTCTATTCAACGAGCATATTAGGTAGCCAGGAGGGAGTGCGAGGACTATGTCAGGGCCATGGTTGGGAGTGAGCCATGTTTCAGTGAGAAACAGGATATCCGTGGCGTGGTTTGAGATCAGGAGGTTAATTTCATGCGCGTGTTTAACGAGCGACCTGCAATTAAGTAGGCCTAGTTGGAGTCCACCGTGTACCGGGTCAGGGCCAGGGGGGTTACAGAGGCTGCAGCTGGTGAAAGGGTTGTCGCCCGTATGGGTATAAATGCAGGAGGGGTGTTTCTGGGTGTTTAGGGCCAGAAGCTTATCCCGGGAGTATGTCGGGCATTTCTTGGCAGAAATGGGCAGAGTAACTGGGCCGGGGTCCGGCTGGGCCCGGACGGGCCCAGAAGGGCTTGCCCTTGGTGCGCCTTCGGCGCGCTGACGGCACGCCCACTGCGCCCGTCCGCTGCGCTGCCTGAACTGACACATAATTTATGGAGGGAAATCGGGCTTTGGAGGGGTGGGCGTGGCCACGAGAGGTGGGCGTGTCCGTGGCTCCTCGCGGCCGGTGATGGCGGCGTGCGAGTGAATTCCTGTCCCTGACAGCGTTCAAATCGGCTGTCTTGGGGAGTCTCAGGTCAGTGCTGGGGGTATGCACAAAGAGGTTTAAAATACAAGTTATCACAGTTTTAAGAGCAATTATCCAATTTTTAGCAAAGCGTCACTCCCGGCTTACGCCTCAGGAGATTCAGGTAAAGTGCAGCTCTAGTGATCAGGGCGCGCTTTATGTGCTTGGCGAGGGGTGGGCGTGGCCACGAGAGGTGGGCGTGTCCATGGCTCCTCGCGGCCGGTGATGGAGGCGTGCGAGTGAATTCCTGTCCCTGACAGCGTTCAAATCGGCTGTCTTGGGGAGTCTCAGGTCAGTGCTGGGGGTATGCGCAAAGAGGTTTAAAATACAAGTTATCACAGTTTTAAGAGCAATTATCCAATTTTTAGCAAAGCGTCATTCCCGGCTTCCGCCTCAGGAGATTCAGGTAAAGTGCAGCTCTAGTGGTCAGGGCGTGCTTTATGTGCTTGGCGAGGGGTGGGCGTGGCCACGAGAGGTGGGCGTGTCCGTGGCTCCTCGCGGCCGGTGATGGCGGCGTGCGAGTGAATTCCTGTCCCTGACAGCGTTCAAATCAGCTGTCTTGGGGAGTCTCAGGTCAGTGCTGGGGGTATGCACAAAGAGGTTTAAAATACAAGTTATCACAGTTTTAAGAGCAATTATCCAATTTTTAGCAAAGCGTCACTCCCGGCTTACGCCTCAGGAGATTCAGATAAAGTGCAGCTCTAGTGATCAGGGCGTGCTTTATGTGCTTGGCGAGGGGTGGGCGTGGCCACGAGAGGTGGGCATGTCCGTGGCTCCTCGCGGCCGGTGATGGTGGCATGCGAGTGAATTCCTGTCCCTGACAGCGTTCAAATCGGCTGTCTTGGGGAGTCTCAGGTCAGTGCTGGGGGTATGCGCAAAGAGGTTTAAAATACAAGTTATCACAGTTTTAAGAGCAATTATCCAATTTTTAGCAAAGCGTCACTCCCGGCATCCGCCTCAGGAGATTCAGGTAAAGTGCAGCTCTTGTGGTCAGGGCGCGCTTTATGTGCTTGGCGAGGGGTGGGCGTGGCCACGAGAGGTGGGCGTGTCCGTGGCTCCTCGCGGCCGGTGATGGTGGCGTGCGAGTGAATTCCTGTCCCTGACAGCGTTCAAATCGGCTGTCTTGGGGAGTCTCAGGTCAGTGCTGGGGGTATGCGCAAAGAGGTTTAAAATACAAGTTATCACAGTTTTAAGAGCAATTATCCAATTTTTAGCAAAGCGTCACTCCCGGCTTCCGCCTCAGGAGATTCAGGTAAAGTGCAGCTCTAGTGGTCAGGGCGCGCTTTATGTGCTTGGCGAGGGGTGGGCGTGGCCACGAGAGGTGGGCCTGTCCGTGGCTCCTCGCGGCCGGTGATGGCGGCGTGCGAGTGAATTCCTGTCCCTGACAGCGTTCAATCGGCTGTCTTGGGGAGTCTCAGGTCAGTGCTGGGGGTATGCGCAAAGAGGTTTAAAATACAAGTTATCACAGTTTTAAGAGCAATTATCCAATTTTTAGCAAAGCGTCACTCCCGGCTTCCGCCTCAGGAGATTCAGGTAAAGTGCAGCTCTAGTGATCAGGGCGCGCTTTATGTGCTTGGCGAGGGGTGGGCGTGGCCACGAGAGGTGGGCGTGTCCGTGGCTCCTCGCGGCCGGTGATGGTGGCGTGCGAGTGAATTGCTGTCCCTGACAGCCTTCAAATCGGCTGTTTTGGGGAGTCTCAGGTCAGTGCTGGGGGTATGCACAAAGAGGTTTAAAATACAAGTTATCACAGTTTTAAGAGCAATTATCCAATTTTTAGCAAAGCGTCACTCCCGGCTTACGCCTCAGGAGATTCAGGTAAAGTGGACAGACAGGAGAGAAAGATGCGGCATAACAGAGCATAAAGGGCAGGAGGGACGGATCAGGGGCATTACAATGGAACGGACAAGCCAGGAGGGAGGGAATAGGGGTCTGCACATGGAAACAGAGGGCGGGGGGCAAGGGGGCAGGCCAGGAGCAGCAAGATGACCATGGAGGTCAGGCAGGATGGGCACTAGAAGCAAGACACACCATGTAGAGCAACAATGAGACTATGATGACATACACACAGACCATGGAGGGAAGGTGGGAGGGGGTCAGGGGCAGCTAGCTGACTACACAGGGAAGGTGGGAGGGTCCGTGCCAGCACAGAAGACCATGCTTGGCAAGCGGGAGGGTTAGTGGCAGCACAATGGTTATAATGGGCAAGAAGGAGGGTGCAGGGGCATGCACAAAGGACCATGGAGGATAGAAGGGAGGGTCAGGACCTGGGCACAGACAAGAGAGTTCAGGGGAAGGGCCCTCACAACAGACCACGCAGGGCAGGCAGGAGGAGCAGTTGTAGCACAACAGACCAGGGAGGGCAGAAGGGTGTGACAGTAAAATGGACCATGGAGGGCAGGAGGAAAGGGATAGGGGCATGGAATGTGGACAGGCAGGGTGGAGGTGGCAGGGACAGGTTACAGTCATCTGACAATGCTCGCAGGTGGGAGGGGAGTGGCAGCTCAACAGAACACTCAGAGTAGATAGGAGTGGCAGGTCCATGGAACATGGTGGCCAAAAAGGATGTAGCAGCGGCATGCACAAAGACATCGGAGGGCAGAGGGAAGGAGAATAGGGGCAGCAAGCTAAGCACAGAGGCTAAGCAGGTGGTCAATGATGGGGCATAGAATTGGGCAAAGGAGGGCAGGAGGAGTGGAATGGTACACCATGCTAAATGGAGTGCAGTGGCAGCACATCAGACCATGCATGGCAGGAGGGAGGAGGCTAATCCATGGATTCAGACAACAGAGGATAGGGAGGAGGTGGATGGGGCAGCAAGCTAACTGTTCAGAGAAGGCGGGTATTAGGAACTTTATTGTTTTTAAAATGTGTGTTTGTGCGAACTACTTAAAATATGAACAAGTATGCAGCATAATCTCACTTTTATTCAGGAAGAAGAGGGCGTTTGTGACTGTGACTCCGGGCTCACTTGGCAGAAACACCCCCTGACCCTCCACCCCCATCGCAAAATGTAATGCCTTTGAAAAGGGTAGGTGAACGCAATGTTATATAGAATATAGTCCTGCCAGCACGATTGAAAATGAAAACTAGATATAGTGTATGGTATAAACTATGCACCAAAAAGTGTGATATAAGATGAACCGGGGCGTAAAATATAATAAGCAATACATGGTGCGCAATGACAGATTTATTGGAGAGCGTGAGATAGCACAGGCACTAGCGCGTGCTATGCGATATGCATCTTGGAGTGTAATATGCACAGGGCAGTGTTGTGTAACCTAACTAGTCTCTAAAGTTGTAATATAAAATATGTGCTGGGGAGTGTAACGTTGCATATGCACTGTGACAAAGATATGGATCCCAGATTGTAATATGTACGGCATAGCTCAGTGCGTTATAACATAGGCGTCGAGGAAGGCACGTTAGATGGGGCAATATAACCCGTGCAAAGGCAAGTGTGGCATGACATATTCACAGGGTGGTGTTACAGTGCACATGGGCTAGAGAGTGTCATGGCATACGCACTAGCTGGTGGAATACAACACAGAGGTGTGTGGCACTCGGCGGGCACTGGTGGGTGTAACACAGCATTGGGCTCAGCCAGGAGCGCGCTGTGACTCTCAAGTGAGGCTCGTCTCCTTTCTAGAGAGTAAAATAAAAAGTATTACACATCTGGCGGTGGATGAGTGTTTTATTAACCATGAGTGGGGTTTCTTGCATAGTTTTGGTTGAATTTTTGTCTAATCCCCTTTGAATGGCTTGGTGTGCATGTGTATTAAATGTGCCCGTCAATAGCTACCCATGTTTGTATAAATAAACGACAAGGGTGTCTAATTGGAGAGTACCCACCGGCGGGGGTGCCGGGATTAGGCACGGTAGGGCGTCAGACACGTCAGAGGTTCACTAGCGGTGTAAATACATTCCACGTGGATTCATTGTATGCATAGTCGCCTTTTAATGACTATCACACAAATCGTCATGGTGATAGGTACGTACGGTTTGTCCAGCATGTCCTAGGTGTTTCTATAAATATATATATAAAAAAATAATAAAAAACAAAGGCTGTCCCCGGGGGTTGGGTCCCCGGGGCCGATTAAGGCCTCGGGAGGGGGGCCACACGGCCCCCTTCCAAATTTTTTGTTTTTGAAAAAAATACAATTATGGGGCATGCCCTGGGGGATGGGGTCCCCAGGGCCAATACATTTGAAAAAGAAGGGGGGCCACACAGCCCCCCTTCTTAAAAAATAAATAAATAAAAGACCGGCATTGCGCCGGAGGCCACGCCCCCTCCTTGCAGCACTCTGCAAACGTGCCCCCTGGTGAGTTGTAAGTTGGGGAATTAATTCCCCTTCAATACTGAGGGTCCCTGAGGGCCTAATAGCCCAACAGTTATCTCCAGTATGTGCCAGGGAGCTGCGTTGCAGACATGTGTTCTGAGGCCAAGCCCCTTTTTACACCTCTCTGCAACGCAGCTCTGTGGCATTTACTGGAGGTACCTAGTGGGCTAGTTTGACCCTAGGGAGCCTTAGGATTCAAGGGGACTTAATCTCTCAACTCAGAACGGCCACAGGCCACGTTTACACAGTGGTGAGGGGAGGGGACGGGGCCTGAGGTGATGTATGCAGACACGCCCTGTGGCGTGTTTTAAGTTGGGGAAATAATTCCCTTTCAATCCTGAGGGACCCTGGGGGCCAACTAGCCCACCAGGTGCTTCCAGTAAGTCCCACTGCGCTGTGATGCAGAGAGGTGGTGCAGGCCGTGCCCCTTTTTACACCTCTCTGCTATGGCGCTTACTGGACGTACCTAGTGGGCTATTTTGCCCCTAGGGACCCTCAGGATTCCAGGGGACTTAATCTCCCAACTTAAAATGGCCACAAGGTGTGTTTACACAGTGGGGAAGGGAGGGGACGGGCCTGAGGTGACATGTGCAAACACGCCCTATGGCGCGTTTTAAGTTGGGGAAATAATTTCCCTTCAATCCTGAGGGCCCCTGGGGGTTAACTAGCCCACCAGGTGTTTCCAGTAAGTGCCACTGCGCTGGGTTGCAGAGAGGTGGTCCAGGCCATGCCACTTTTTACACCTCTCTGCAACGCAGCTCTGTGGTGCTTACTGGAGGTACCTAAGGGGCTAGTTGGACCCCTGGCACCCTCAGGATTTAAGGGAACTTAATCTCCCAACTTAATCCGGCCACAGGGCGTGTTTACACAGTGGGGAAGGGAGGGGATGGGGCCTGAGGTGACATGTGCAAACACGCCCTGTGGCGTGTTTTAAGAGGTAGTTTTAATCCCCCTGCCCTTTTATATACTAGGGGCTTACAGTGGAGGTCATGCTAATCACAGGGGGACCCCGACGCATAGTGTTTCCTAGTGTATGGAGGTCTTTTCACTGTATTCTAAGTGACTTTTAACATAGAACTGGCTCTAGGACTGGTTAGTCAGACTCAGTTACCACCAGTATCCGTCTGAAAAAGTTGAGGGTACAGGATGATTTTGCAACAAGGCTTCTTTCAGGCCTTCTGTTTGTTCTTTCTGCACGTTATCCTTCTTCCTGCACTTTTCTTCGTCTTTGAGGACTTCTGTTGCTTCTTTCTGCATTTCTTTTTTTTCTTTCTGTGCATTTTTTCTTCTTTCTTCACATGTCCTATCTCTGTAGGTATAGTTAGAAATTAGCATTTAAAAAACCTTTGAAATTCACTGAAAAAAAAACATAGGTTTCAGGCACGTTATAGTTAGGAATTAGCATTAAAAAAACCTTAGAAATTCACAGAAAAAAACATAGGTTTCAGGGGCGTTATAGTTAGCTGGACTTTTCACTCGTACAAAACCATTAAAATTCCCCCGTTATAGTTAGTTCAGCTAACTATAACTTGTGCACCCGCAATGCACTGCTGATGACGTCACATATTACATCACTCATTACATGGTCTGTGACTTCACTCATGACATCACTGATGACATCTCCAATGAATCGTCCTTGTGATAGAGTGGCAGACCTCCTCTCACCCTAATGTAACCTTTGATACACACATTCAAAAATAGAAACTAATATTTTTAAAACAATTAACATACCAATACCAGTTACAACAACCTATTCAGTAATTCTAAGAGCCACATACACATCCACTCATTCACCAACAGTCCTATACAGTAACTCATACATGTACTCATCATATGTACTCATACACCTATACATCCTGTTACACAACACCACTCATCCATAGAGTTACTCAGACACATAGTCACTCATTCTAATAAAGAATCAAACATCCATTAACTTGCATATACATTAATACACACACCACCACACTTACTCCTAAAGAAACGTACACATACTTAGTCTTTTAAACAATCACTTATAGACACACATACTTATTCATACAGGAACTCTTCCAATCTCTCACTCTCACATATACTCACGTATATACACCAATAGTCACATATACTAGTTTAAAACATATGTAGTTACTCATAAAGACACTATTGAGACAGTCATTCACTCACTAACACACCCATACACACACTCATCCACCCTTACAGTCTGTACACATGCTGTCTTCAACACATACAAACAGTGAGTCACTCATTCATGCATCTATGCACTACGTAATACCCCCACCGAACCATACAGACACTCACTCATACTGATACTCAAAAAACAAACTTATAACCTATATAGACACTCATGTAGCTACTCACCAACCCATGCAGCCACTTATACACAAAGAGGCCGATTCCGATCCTGGAAAAATTTCCCCCGTACGAATTGAATCCGGATTTTTTTCCGTACGAATCGTACAAGTAGCGTACAAACTGCCAAGTACGATTCGCATGGGAAAAACTCCATACGAATCCCATCCGGAACATTTCCCCACACGTCCTCGGGTCGGAAAATGTGTCCGACACATCCCCGGACGATTTACCATACGAATCGGAAAAATGAAGTCCGACCGCGCAAGTACGATCAATCCCGTCCTTTCGATTTTACAACTGTATGGAAAAAACACCATACGGACCGAACTCCCATAGCAACCATGGAGACATGTGCCTGCATACGCACCGAACACCCCACCACCGACCCCGCATGTAAGCGCAAAACACCCCCCGGCCGCGGATGTACGCGCCAAACCCCCACCAGTGTATGTATGGAGCGTACCCCCACCCGTGTATGCATGGAGCGTACCAACTCCCCACCCATGTATGAATGGAGCGTACTCCCACCCGTGTATGTACGGACCGTGCCCCCACCCCACCAGTGTATGTACGAACCGTACCCCCACCCCCACCCCACCAGTGTATGTACAGACCGTACTCCCACCCGTGTATGTTCGGACCGTACCCCCACCCCACCAGTGTATGTATGGACCGTACCCCCACCCGTGTATGCATGGAGCGTACCAACTCCCCACCCGTGTATGTACGGACCGTACCCCCACCCGTGTATGCATGGAGCGTACCAATTCCCCACCCGTGTATGAATGGAGCGTACCCCCACCCGTGTATGTACGGACCGTACCCCCACCCGTGTATGTATGGACCGTACCCCCTCCCCACCAGTGTATGTACGGACTGTACCCCCACCCCACTAGTGTATGTAAGGACCGTACCCCCACCCGTGTATGTACGGACCGTACCCCCAACCCACCAGTGTCTGTACGGACCATACACCCACCCGTGTATGCATGGAGCATACCAACTCCCCACCCGTGTATGAATGGAGCGTACTCCCACCCGTGTATGTACGGACCGTACCCCCACCCGTGTATGTACGGAACGTACCCCCACCCCACCAGTGAATGTACTTACCGTACCCCCACCCCACCAGTGTATGTACAGACCGTACCCCCACCCGTGTATGTACGGACCGTACCCCCACCCCACCAGTGTATGTACGGACCGTACCCCCACCCTTGTATGCATGGAGCGTACCAACTCCCCACCCGTGTATGAATGGAGCGTACCCCCACCCGTGTATGTACGGACCGTACCCCCACCCGTGTATGTATGGACCGTATCCCCACCCCACCAGTGTATGTATGGACCATACCCCCACCCGTGTATGCATGGAGCGTACCAAATCCCCACCCGTGTATGTACGGACCGTACCCCCACCCGTGAATGCATGGAGCGTACCAACTCCCCACCCGTGTATGAATGGAGCGTACCCCCACCCGTGTATGTACGGACCGTACCCCCACCCGTGTATGTATGGACCGTACCCCCACCCCACCAGTGTATGTACGGACCGTACCCCCACCCCACCAGTGTATGTACGGACAGTACCCCCACCCGTGTATGTACGGACCGTACACCCACCCCACCAGTGTATGTTCGGACCGTACCCCCACCCGTGTATGCATGGAGCGTACCAACTCCCCACCCGTGTATGTACGGACCGTACCCCTACCCGTGTATGCATGGAGCGTACCAACTCCCCACCCGTGTATGAATGGAGCATACCCCCACCCGTGTATGTACGGACCGTTCCCCCACCCGTGTATGTACGGACCGTACCCCCACCCCACCAGTGTATGTACGGACCGTACCCCCACCCCACCAGTGTATGTACGGACCATACCCCCACCCGTGTATGCATGGAGCGTACCAACTCCCCACCCGTGTATGTACGGACCGTACCCCCACCCGTGTATGCATGGAGCGTACCAACCCCCCACCCGTGTATGAATGGAGCGTACCACCACCTGTTTATGTATGGACCGTACCCCCACCCGTGTATGTACGGACCGTACCCCCACCCCACCAGTGTATGTACGGACCGTACCCCCACCCCACCAGTGTATGTACAGACCGTACCCCCACCCATGTATGTACGGACCGTACCCCCACCCCACCAGTGTATGTACGGACCGTACCCCCAACCTTGTATGCATGGAGCGTACCAACTCCCCACCCGTGTATGAATGGAGCGTACCCCCACCCTTGTATGTACGGACCGTACCCCCACCCGTGTATGTATGGACCGTATCCCCACCCCACCAGTGTATGTATGGACCGTACCCCTACCCGTGTATGTACGGACCATACCCCCACCCCACCAGTGTATTTACGGACCGTACCCCCACCCGTGTATGCATTGAGCGTACCAACTCCCCAACCGTGTATGTACGGACCGTACCCCCACCCGTGTATGCATGGACCGTACCAACTCCCCACCCGTGTATGAATGGAGCGTACCCCCACCCGTGTATGTACGGACCATACCCCCACCCCACCAGTGTATGTACGGACCGTACCCCCACCCCACCAGTGTATGTACGGACCGTACCCCCACCCGTGTATGCATGGAGCGTACCAACTCCCCAACCGTGTATGTACGGACCGTACCCCCACCCGTGTATGTATGGACCGTACCCCCTCCCCACCAGTGTATGTACGGACTGTACCCCCACCCCACTAGTGTATGTAAGGACCGTACCCCCACCCGTGTATGTACGGACCGTACCCCCAACCCACCAGTGTCTGTACGGACCATACACCCACCCGTGTATGCATGGAGCATACCAACTCCCCACCCGTGTATGAATGGAGCGTACTCCCACCCGTGTATGTACGGACCGTACCCCCACCCGTGTATGTACGGAACGTACCCCCACCCCACCAGTGAATGTACTTACCGTACCCCCACCCCACCAGTGTATGTACAGACCGTACCCCCACCCGTGTATGTACGGACCGTACCCCCACCCCACCAGTGTATGTACGGACCGTACCCCCACCCTTGTATGCATGGAGCGTACCAACTCCCCACCCGTGTATGAATGGAGCGTACCCCCACCCGTGTATGTACGGACCGTACCCCCACCCGTGTATGTATGGACCGTATCCCCACCCCACCAGTGTATGTATGGACCATACCCCCACCCGTGTATGCATGGAGCGTACCAAATCCCCACCCGTGTATGTACGGACCGTACCCCCACCCGTGTATGTATGGACCGTACCCCCACCCCACCAGTGTATGTACGGACCGTACCCCCACCCCACCAGTGTATGTACGGACAGTACCCCCACCCGTGTATGTACGGACCGTACACCCACCCCACCAGTGTATGTTCGGACCGTACCCCCACCCGTGTATGCATGGAGCGTACCAACTCCCCACCCGTGTATGTACGGACCGTACCCCTACCCGTGTATGCATGGAGCGTACCAACTCCCCACCCGTGTATGAATGGAGCATACCCCCACCCGTGTATGTACGGACCGTTCCCCCACCCGTGTATGTACGGACCGTACCCCCACCCCACCAGTGTATGTACGGACCGTACCCCCACCCCACCAGTGTATGTACGGACCATACCCCCACCCGTGTATGCATGGAGCGTACCAACTCCCCACCCGTGTATGTACGGACCGTACCCCCACCCGTGTATGCATGGAGCGTACCAACCCCCCACCCGTGTATGAATGGAGCGTACCACCACCTGTTTATGTATGGACCGTACCCCCACCCGCGTATGTACGGACCGTACCCCCACCCCACCAGTGTATGTACGGACCGTACCCCCACCCCACCAGTGTATGTACAGACCGTACCCCCACCCATGTATGTACGGACCGTACCCCCACCCCACCAGTGTATGTACGGACCGTACCCCCAACCTTGTATGCATGGAGCGTACCAACTCCCCACCCGTGTATGAATGGAGCGTACCCCCACCCGTGTATGTACGGACCGTACCCCCACCCGTGTATGTATGGACCGTATCCCCACCCCACCAGTGTATGTATGGACCGTACCCCTACCCGTGTATGTACGGACCATACCCCCACCCCACCAGTGTATTTACGGACCGTACCCCCACCCGTGTATGCATTGAGCGTACCAACTCCCCAACCGTGTATGTACGGACCGTACCCCCACCCGTGTATGCATGGACCGTACCAACTCCCCACCCGTGTATGAATGGAGCGTACCCCCACCCGTGTATGTACGGACCATACCCCCACCCCACCAGTGTATGTACGGACCGTACCCCCACCCCACCAGTGTATGTACGGACCGTACCCCCACCCGTGTATGCATGGAGCGTACCAACTCCCCAACCGTGTATGTACGGACCGTACCCCCACCCGTGTATGCATGGAGCATACCAACTCCCCACCCGTGTATGAATGGAGCGTACCCCCACCCGTTTATGTACGGACCGTACCCCCACCTGTGTATGTACGGACCGTACCCCCACCCCACCAGTGTATGTACGGACTGTACCCCCACCAGTGTATGTACTGACCGTACCCACACCCCACCAGTGTATGTACGGACCCTACACCCAGCCCCCCCTGTATGTACGGTGCAAAACACCACCACCGATGGACGGTGCGGACCAACACCCTGCCCGTGTTCATACGCACCCTACCCCAGGCCCACACACCAGCACCCTCACCCAACATCGCGCATGTACGAGTCCTACTGAGCCATAGCAAATGACAGCACTGTACAACAACATGGCCCATGTACGCACCGTACAGACGCAAAAAACACTCGTACTGAACCAGGACAAACCAAAAAAACACAAGGCGAGTCAATTCGATGCACACAACACCACTAAACATATCCAACAAGGCCAAATACATCCTATACACTGACCTGCAACGGACAAACAGCTAAACAGAGGCCCAAACCCCTACCACTCCTTATAACACACCCACCCAAAGTTCAAACACAGCCACACCCACAAATGGACCAATAAAAAGGCCCAGCACACACAAACCATGATCCTTTGCAACAGATCCCCTACTGCCAGACCACAGAGACAACGCACTGCACCATACTACATACATCAATACACCTTACACTTGCATCCTTCACACAACCACCATCACAAACACACCCTCATCACATTCACACACACACACCTGCACAACCACACTCACACACCCACAACCATCCACATCCACACCCCCACAACCATCCACACCCCACACCATGCCCACTAACAAGAATCCAAAGTTCACAAAGGAGGAGCTGGAGGTCCTTGTCGACGAAATCGTCAGAGTCGAGCCACAGCTCTTTGGAACATGGGTCAGACGGACCAGCATAGCCGAAAAATCTGCCATGTGGGAGAGGATAGTCAATTCCTTGAATGCTGTTGGGTCCACCAGAAGGACCAGGCATGAGTGCCAAGCCAGGTGGTACGATCTTCGGAGGATGGTCCGCCGCAAAATGACGGACGACCACAACCAGGCCAACATCACTGGAGGCCCGCGGACCGGTACACTACCATCCCTGGGAGGAGAAGGTGATGGCCACGCTGCCGCCGGTGGGAGTAGACGGACTAGAAGGAGTCCGAGAGCCTGGTGAGTACACAAAAACTCACCTCACATGGGGGGAGCGCCATATACAACCCAAATACCAATCATGCACGCAACCCCCCCAAAGCCTGCACCGTACACAAACACACTCCAAAAACACACACATGCCACTAGCGCCTCCATGCCCCATGCCCCAAGCAAGGCCATGCCAAGTCACAGGCCACACAAAACACCAACACAAGACAGGATGTCCCCGATGCCGGGAGGGTGGGCCTCAAAACTAACATAGACCAACTCTGAAGCACACAACAATGCCCTCAGCCCATATGGCTTAGGGCACAGCCATACAAACAGTGTGTCCCCACACAGTACTCTTTTGCTTGCTAATGGTGGCCGCGTTGCAGGACGACATGGGTATGAAGGCACAATTTGCACATAACAGCAGCTAATGAAGACGCATCACACTGAAAGAGTGTCAGCACACACCGCCACAGCAGCAGCGCAGACTCAGACACTCCACCCAATGTGTGCCCGCAGAGAAGAAACAAACCCATATGAACAAGCCAATGGCCTTTGAAAGACCTGCAAACTGTGTGTGCCCAGGAAGCTGGGCTGAGGTGACAGAGGGTGACACACAGAGGGAGGGAGAGGGGCAGAGAGAGGGACAGAGACAGAGGTGGACACAGGGAGACAGACAGAGGGAGGGAGGAGGCTGACAGAGGGAGGGAGAAAGGGAGACGGACAGAGGGAGGAGGCTGACAGAGGGAGGGAGAAAGGGAGACGGACAGAGGGAGGAGGCTGACAGAGGGAGGGAGAAAGGGAGACAGAGGGAGATGGACAGAGGGAGGAGGCTGACAGAGGGAGGGAGAAAGGGAGACAGAGGGAGACCAAATCACCCTTGGGTGGTGTGGCCATGTCCGCTCGTCAGCAGGTGGACTGTGTGCATGTAGACAAGGTTTGTCACTGCGTGAACCCCCCCTTCAACCTTTGATAAACACTGGGCCATGTGTCAATCTGTGCACGAGTACATCCGTGCTGCAGGCACAAACAGAACCTTACACCCAGTATACCCACCCAATGTTTTTGTCAGAACCCTGTCACAAATTGTTAAGTTACCTACCTGTATTCTCAAATTGCATGGAAAAAACACCATTTGGCCATGTACAGTGCAACACGTAAGGTGGCTCTGCATGGCTTGCTACGCCCGCTCACTACACTGCTGACTGTATTCACAAAAGATGCATCAACTAAGATTGTGTCACACATAGGTAAAGTGTCGGAAGCTGTGGCCAAGGGACATACCCATGCACAAGTGCACTGTGAGAGGAATGCTAGCCAAATCCAACCACCCAGAGGAACTGTGCCTAATCAAAAATGAATGAACATGTATGTCGCATGTAACACAATTAACACTGTATCTCTCACACACAGGTCAACGTCGTCGATCTCCCCCCAACACTGGGGGGGAAGACTCACAGGACCAGGCTCTGCGTGAAGAGGACCCCACCGGCAGCGACGACTCTCACCACTCTGTGGATGACCCAGACCAACCTGGCCCCTTTGGTGTCCAACCACCTGCAGCACCTGCGTCAGGTACAACTGTGCCAACCACCACCCCCATTCCTGCCACATCCCAGGAGACACTCAGGAGCCCTCCCCGCACACAACAACACAGCCAGTCTGTCCACGAGGGACATAGTGCTCCGGGCACCCAGGAGGAGGCAGGCGACACCGCAAATGCCATCCCTCAGGGGTCCCGGAGACCCGATGTGCCCACAACGCAGGCCAGGCGCAAGTGGGCAGGGGTGGTGGGAGTGGAGGACGGCGGAGGCGCGAACCTGACCAGTTGGCTCAGGAACCGGTAATGTCACACGTCCACAACATCCTGGACACATACCGGCATGACTCCAGAGGCATCGACCAGGTAGTGGAGACCCTCAATGAGATGAAGACCCTGCAGGTCGAGCATCATGCCAGTCATCTACAACACCATGGACGGATGGAGGCAAGACTGGCTGAGCTCCTGGCGGTGCACAGGGACGTGAGCCAATCACTCCGTCAGATCGCCCAAAGCCTGGCAAACCCTCCCTGTGCCACCAGGCGTAGACCAGCACCAGAAACAGGTAGGGAGGAGGAGGAGGATTCATCTGACGGAGGGTCCCTAGCATCGTCAAGGACTGCTTCTGAGGGTCCCCGCAGGAAGGTGGGTCGTCCACGCAAAAGACCGTGAGAGTCAGCGGAACATCACCATCTCCCAGGTCACCTGGCCTGGCACCTGGCCCTCTGGCCCAACAGCAGCACAGCAGCAAATGACATTCTCTGCCACATGGCCTTGCTGGTCACTGTCTGACCAATGTTGACAAAGACTGTGGCACAGACTCTGATGACTTTCAATGGCAGGATACCAACTCCCCCTGTGAACTTTGGATTCTACACTCCCGCCAAGCACCTCTGGTCACCCCCCCAAACACGTACCCCAGCACTAATAGAATTCATCACAATCACAAGATGATGCCGTCATTTTGCATTATTCCACTACATGTGTGTGTTGTAAAGTCAAACCATGCCTGATTTCAGAAGTAACTCCAAACATCCATACCCTGGGGTCTGAGTCTGGCACAGGACACACATGGGTCACAATGTAACATCGAAGACAGACATGGAGCACCATACTCACCCGTGATGGGCCCAACCAGCTGAGGGGGTGCCCGCACAACTGTGCCTACAGACCTATTTAGAAGAGCAACAGTCATGCGCAGAGGTCAGGGATCATGTGGAGTGTCCTGGGGTGGGAGTCCCAGGTATGTGTACACATGTGGCAGAACCATGTCCTGCATGCTTGAGTCAGGTGGATGTGGAGAATGGTGGGCCAGCCAAGGTTGGATGCATGGAGATGGCACAATTGGGTGTTGGATCACAGTGCCACAAGGTTGTATTGTGGTTGTGGGCTGCATCCTGAGTGTGTGCGTGGATTGAGAAGGTCATCCTGCAGCTGGAAGTGATCCACTCCCCCATCTCTGTTGGCCGTTGATGTGGCCTGGTCGCCGGATGTAGTAGCAGAGCTGTGCAGATGCACCCTGAATGTGGACAAGTATCATGGGATTTCTAACGCACATGTCCGTAGAGTGCAGGGTAGGATTAGACACGGATGTCGTAGTTGACCTGGGGGATGGTCTCCCTCTTGCCTTGAGGTTGATGGAACTGGGGATCTTGTGCATAATGCAGAGTGTGCTGCCGCATGACACACAGATGCTGCTGATCAGCATAGCACATGTCAGCAAGCAATCCATGATGAACACCAGCTCGTTTGCGTGGACACTGGGTGCCCTTGCTGCAGGGCCTGCAGCAGCATGCGCCATGTCAAGAAAACAATGCCACAAGTAGCACACAAACACAAAGATCTCAGGAAGGAACTATGCTAAAGGTGTATGTCAAGGAAGGAATGTCTGGTTCGACATGGCACACACACACACAATGGATTCACATGCAGCACAGTGGCCGTCGTGGAGACTGACATGCCACAATACCTTCACAGCCATGGACATCATGCACAATACAGAATCTAATCCCTGACAAACAGCTTGCATCTTGCTACTCTACACATAGACTCATATGCACCATCTCTGAGAACAATGCCAGACATGCTGCATGCACAGTGGCAACAGACCACCATTGACAGAGATGAGGCACCTTGGAGGCAGAGGGACACCTTTATTACTCATGTGGGTCGGAATGCTAATGCAACTCTGTCAACACATACACAGGTCATGTGGATGAACACGTGGGACCAACACTGGCACCCCCCTTACCACCACAGATGCTGGAAATCCATGGCACTGGCACACAAGTGACGGGTTACAGCTAAACACTCCCTGCTGCTCACGGAGAGGCTGCTATACACCATTGAGCCCCTAATGGGGAATTCACACACCATGTCAACCCGGTGCAACCCGTATGTTTCCGAGGGCAGTGTTGCACACATTGATGGCTCCATCACAATCCACAATCCCATTACAGATGACTGTCACCAAGTCTGACCATCAATTCAGGTGAATTCAGCTCCATGTCATGTGCCCCATGGTGATTCTACATGTATGTAAAGTATCCAAACATGAACAGGAGCAGTGCACACACATTCAAAACAAATACCACTCCCAAAAAGCCGTGCTGCATGCCTTACCCGAAGGAGATTTTCTAACTTGTCCGTGCATGTAACGCTGATTCAGCACATGTTGCTGTGTTCATGAGGAATAGCAGGAGCACAACAATGCCACCAGCAGACAGCATGCGCAAGTACCTGTGGATGGGAGACACACCAGAAGTCAGCCAAAAGAAGCACATCCGCATGCATGTGCATGTACTCGACACGTATAAGGTTGTCAACATGCTAGGTGACAATGATGACTCTGGAAAAACATTCTTCTATTGCACCATCACTCGAGTGACACATCCAAACACACCTCTGACTCACTTGGCAGACATGCAGATGGACACACACATTGCAACACATGCCACACACGGCCCAATGCGTGCACACTCAGACACTGGAACTCACCACTAAGCAAAGAAGTTGCGTATGAGCCGACTCCGGATGTCCTCTACCGCCTCCTCCTCCTCCACATCACTTGCCTCGTGACCAAGCCCTTCATCCTCCACGGGTGGATGGTCCTGCTCATCTGGATCCAGGATGAGTGGCACAGCTTTCTCCACTGCCCTATTGTGCAGCATGCAGCACACGAGGAATATCTTGCAGACCTTCACCGGTGCATATGGGAGTGCGCCACCAGTATTGTGGAGGCAACGGAATCGGCTCTTCAGGAGGCCAAACGTCCTCTCTATCACTCGCCTGGTCCGCCCATGGGCGTTGTTGTAGCGCTGATCGGCAGCCGTGCTGGGGTTGCGGAGAGGCGTGATCAGCCATGGCATGTTGGGATAGCCAGCGTCCCCTACACGGAAACATCATGGACAACAGTGGGTCAGGAGAAGCAGTAAGACAGGAAGATGACGTTAAATACAGGACTGCCAGAGTATACCCACCAACAATACATGCTCGTTCATTGCGCAGCTGCAGCATCATTTCAGGCACCCTGCTACGCCTCATGATGTAAGCATCGTGTGCTGATCCTGGAAAACGAGCACAGACATGTGAAATCACCATGTTGGCAAGATACACCACAAGGGCATTAATGGAGTGGTAATGCTTGCGGTTCCTATACGCTACCTCCTGTGCCTATGGTGGTACCAAAGCCACATGTGTTCCATCTATGCACCCAGTGACATGGGGCATCCCTCCCAGGGCATAAAACTCACGCTTGACACCTGTCAACTGCTCAGGAGTTGGGAATTTTATGAACTCATCCAGGTGATCCAACATGGCCTCTAAAAAATCATGCAGAACACGGCTGAACATGGTTTGGGACATGCCACCGACATGGGCAATGGTATGTTGAAAGGTACCCGTGGCAAAGAAATGTAGGGCTGCCATCACCTTCATCTTGGGTGTCAGTGCAGTAGGATACCTGTGTAGCGGTTGGAGGTGTGGTGCCAGCCGTGTCGTCAATTCCTCAATCAAACATTGGGGGAAGCGGTAGCGGCGTATACAGTCATGTTCCCTCAGGTCAGCCAAGTCCGGAATTGCTCGAGGGAGAGGCGGAGCCCTGCAGTGAATTAGAAGGGACAACGAAGAGTGAGTACAGTACACCACCAATGTCAATGTACTGAGCAAATGCTCAACAGGCAATACACATATGCTACATACAGAGTCAGGTCTGTGCAATATGCCCTGGACACGTATGCCAGGCATGTGACACTCCTACCAAGAGCCAGCTACAAACGTTGATTCTCAACCTCAATATGCCATGTCATGAAACTAGCCAGTGTAAGTGAGCAGGCAGACGCATTACAGGAGTTACAGACATCCAAATATGTGCAGAAGAAGGATGTTTATTGTACAGACAGGTTGCAGAACACTAGAGTCACATGTCATAGAAAAAGGACAGACCACACACCTTGACATGAAGGATTACATGTCAAGACTGATCACACATACATTGAGAGTATGCAGATATATCCTTGTTTTGAAACTCCGTGTCGATGCATAAATACACACCTTACGTCGGATTACACATGTGTGCTGGTGTGCGTAACAGTGTGCCATGCCCATCTACACACAGACACATGTTGGTTGCAGCAACTGCAGATGCATTTGACCAAACACCTACAGCACACCTATGGGAACACATGACACACACATGACATAGTTACAGCGTGCAATGCGGGCATTCACTTGTCAGGGGTAACATTCCGTGCACCTGGCATCAGGGGACATTTGCGGGTGTCGGTGACTGTGCCATGCCAGTGACGCATAGCTCACCAAGTCTGTACTACATGCACACATGTCAAAGGAGTGAAGGGGATGTGTGGCACATAGGGCACCATCACACATGATATGTGTACACAGCTCATTATACTTTAATTAGCTTCACACCTCAGGAGTATAGTGCCACATCACAGCCTGACCCACCTGTGCCCGACACATGTAGTACTGCACAGACAATGCCTTGATGTCCAGCTTTGGCCAAGTATGACAGCTCTATTCCTGTCTGTGTGCCGTCTGTCACCACTGTCAGGTGTGAAACGCACCGTACATACGCTCTGAGGGCGTGTGTAGGGTCCCTATCACTATGGGAGTGCTGGCGAATGCGTACGCCACAGTGATACGGACCGTACACGCGTGTGTAGGGTCCCTATCACTATGGGAGTGCTGGCGAATGCGTACGCCACAGTGATACGGACTGTACACACGTGTGTAGGGTCCCTATCACTATGGGAGTGCTGGCGAATGCGTACGCCACAGTGATACGGACCGTACACGCGTGTGTAGGGTCCCTATCACTATGGGAGTGCTGGCGTATGCGTACGCCACAGTGATACGGACCGTACACGCATGTGTAGGGTCGGTCCGTATCTCTATGGCATACGCATACACATAACCCCCACCCCATTCCCAAATCAGACATGCCCTGGACATACCTGACCTGCAGGACCTGGTCACCTCGAGGGGGTGGGGGCGTATCCAGCAACGCAACGGAAGTGGATGTTGACGTGAACCGGCAACACAACAATACCGGTACGTACCGTACCCAGGCCTTAAGAGCGTGGGTACGGGTCGTACCACGCCCACCACTACGTCACCCCAACAATGGCGGTACGGCCCGTATCCACGTTCTAAAGGCCTGGGTACGGTACGTTCCAGCATTGTTGGGGTGATGTAGGGGTACGCGTGGTACGACCCGTACCCACGCTCTGAAGGCCTGGGTACGGTGCGTACCCCTACGGCACCCCATTGGGGGTCTGCACCGTACCCAGGCCATCAGAGCATTGGTACGGGTCGTACCACGCGTACCCTACATCACCCCATGTGTACATGTGTGTTTGTTGTGTGTCACCAGCTTTTGGAAGTGCGCAGTTGCATGGATACACTGCCAGGGTTTACATGTGCAGTGCATAACCAGTTCCCCAAAGTAAACCGGTGCTGTTCTTCCTCCCTTCCCCTCCTTGCCATGTGTTCCCTGGTCTGTGTGTAGTCACTCTTGCACAAGGTAATCTAGGCTGGCAGTAAATCCAAGTGCCCAATGCTTGCAGCATCATGTGTGGGGGTGGAGTGTGACAGGTTTTGGTACCTTGGCTGTGCCCTGGCCAGTTCAGTCATTGTGGGGTCCATGTCAGTTGGCACTCATGCTGAGGCCCAACTTAGGAGTGTGTCTTTAAAGTGTACTGCCTTCCAGCATGCATGTCCAATGTTGTGCCCTCTGACATGATGTCCATGAGTGGGATTAATGCATAGTGCAGGGATGGTTGCTTCAGTTGCAGTCATATCCATCCAGGACCATGGAGGTGTGTGGCCACTACCGTGCCCTGGGGCACCTTTTCCTAGGTATCATGTGTGTCATCCAACTATGTGGACATTTTCTGTGTCTTCGGCATAGGTTGGGCTCTGTGGCATTGTACCCTGGCCTCATCTGTAGTGACGTAAACTGTGCTACATGTGTCCACTGTACAGTGTGACCCAATGTTGCTTGTGCATACTCACAGTGGGCAGTGCCTGTGTGTCTTGGAACGACAATCTGATGATGGTTGATTGTCAATGATATATGTGGACAGGCGCACCAGGGGTAGTTTGTGTACAATCAGGATTTAGTGCAGGCCATGTGTTTTTATCCCAGAGGAAGAGGTATTCTTCTTCGTCTGTCACAATCACATTGTCTCAGGTAGGGGGTGCTATGTGCGGGAAAGGCCTACATGTCCAAATCTGAAGTCTCCCTGCTAGGTCTGGCCTGTTTGTGATGTTTGTCTGGACTTACACTCAAGGTGCAGTGACCCAGTCATGTTGTGCATGTTTTTATGTATTGGCTTTGCAGCATGTGCAAAAAGTTATTAGACATGGTTCCTGCTCATCCCTTTTTTGTCAACGCTGTGTGGTACAGATGCTGTGCACGATTGTCCCTAGAGCCTGGCTCCTCTGTCCTATTTGATAACAAGTAATTTGCTGTTGGGTCATGCTCTCTATTGTTTCAGCTGGGTGTTGCAGGGCCTACATATGTACCTTGTGTTGTAGATGTTACTCATGTTGCTTTTCAGGCTATGCACTATGACCTATGTCGATTTGACTCATGTGACATATGTATACAGGTGTCTGATCATTTCCTGTCTCTTCACCTTGCCCACAGCATCGTCGGGGGACTCCGAGGGAGACACTGGCACGGACCGTGAGGAGGGAGCAGGCACCAGTGGCAGCAGTGCTGTCTTGTCTGGCACATCCAGTGGCACGGAGGCCGAGGGGAGTGACGCGGAGGACCTGTCCAGTTACACCACCGACTATGACGCTGACGGGTCCAAGGCTGAGCTCCCAGAGGGGGTTGAGGCTGCTCCCACAACTGACAGCAGCACTCGATCTCTACCCGCCCCCTCGATTCCCATCACCGGCCTCCAACTTGCTCTGGTCCCTTCCCGCCGTGCTAGGTCACCACGTGTCTCCTTCTTGCCAGGCACTGCACCCCCTGCCCCTGTCTCCACTGCTGCCGCCAATGCCGAGTCTGTGGACATCCTGCGCCAGTTGCAGGTTGGTCAGACTGCGATGCTTAATGTCCTCCATGGCCACACACGAGTGCTCACCCAGATGGAGGCATACATGGAGGGCATCTCAGCTGCGCAGTCTGACCAACGCCAGTTGCTGAGGTCCATTGACTCGACACTGACTGCAGCAGTGGGTCTCCTGCAGTGCTCCGTCCCCCCCTACCCCTGCACCATCCACACTTCCCACTCCCTTGCCTGTCCAAAAGCACGCCCAGACGCACCCATGCAGGCACCCCACCAGACACAGGCACCACACCACCAGGGAAGGCCAAGCGCACACCTCCTCTCACGCACACACAGGGGGAAGTAGGCACACCCACTGGGTCGGGGGGCAAACGGAAGAGATGCAGCCACAGTGGGAGTCCACATTCATCCCAACCCACTACCTCCAAATCCACTCCCCTCAGCTCTCCTGGCCAGGATTCCACCAAAGACTCCCCGGTCAGGGTGGTTGTGTCCCCCCCCTGTCCACACCCTCCCCCAGTAGTGCTGCGACCCATCCCTCCGACCCCCCCCTTGGGGCCTGTGGTTCCTTCGGGTGCAGGGGAGACGCTGAGGGACCTTGCAACCGTGTGCAGTGCCATTCTGACCTCCACCTTTGGCGCTGCCCCACCCCCTGTGGTGGAGTCCTCCGTCCCTGCACCCACAACACCTACCCTTGCCCCTCCAGTCCCTGCGGTGCCTGGTCCTTCCCCCCCACATGATGCCCCCCTTCTGTGGATGAAATGAACATGTGAACTATGCAGGCAAGTTAGGGGACACACGTCCCGATGTGTCCCCACCCAGGACTTTGCTGATGGTCTGGCCCATGGGCCTTGTAAATAGTGGACATTTATTACAATATTTTTTGACTGCTGAATAAAGCATTTTGTTTTTCTTTTGCACACTACTGCTTTCTGGTATTGCTGTTGGTGGTGCTGCTCCATGTTTGGGGTGGGGATAATGTGTTAGGTGTCTGGCAAATGTAGTGGTGTGCTTCTCATGGGATGGACCCTGGTATCTGTGTGCCATCACAAGGTATTTGCAAAATAACTTTGTTCATGTATGCTCTTACTGCATGGTGACATTGTCCCAAGGTGTGTCCCTTCCTCTGTGGACCCTGACATCTTCCCTGCAGGGTGTTTCCTAAATGTTGTGCTGAGCTGTGTCTACATATCCTTGGTGTATGACGGATCCGTTCTACTTTGGCCATGCATGCTGGGCAATGTCTCCTCCTGCATCATTTGTGGCATCCTTGGTGGTCACTGTACTTGTGTGTGGAGTATATTGAAGTTACTTCATGTGGACATGTTCCCTTTTACACACTATGCATGTGTGTACTCCCAGCCTCGCACACATGTTACGTGTTCTGCAGGGT
Source organism: Triturus cristatus (assembly GCF_964204655.1). Lineage (NCBI taxonomy): Eukaryota > Metazoa > Chordata > Amphibia > Caudata > Salamandridae > Triturus > Triturus cristatus. The sequence goes on from NC_140584.1 coordinate 150,179,473, forward strand.
CTTTGAGCACCTGACTGACTATTGTGGGCATTGTATCTGTGGGTACTGCACCTTTTTTTTCCATGGGCACTGCTGGGAGGACTCTGCACACATCCCTCCTGTGTCTGGGCACTGCTGGGAGGACTCTGCACCCACCCCTCCTGCGTCTGGGCACTGCTGGGAGGACTCTGCACACACCCCTCCTGTGTCTGGGCACTGCTGAGAGGACTCTGCACACACCCCTCCTGCGTCTGGGCACTGCTGGGAGGACTCTGCACACACCCCTCCTATGTCTGGGCACTGCTGGGGGTGATAGGCACCCACCCCTCCTATGTCTGGGCACTGCTGGGAGGACTCTGCACCCACCCCTCCAGCGTCTGACCACTGCTGGGAGGACTCTGCACCCACCCCTCCTGTGTCTGGGCACTGCTGGGAGGACTCTGCACACACCCCTCCTATGTCTGGGCACTGCTGGGGATGATAGGCACCCACCCCTCCTATGTCTGGGCACTGCTGGGAGGACTCTGCACCCACCCCTCCTGCGTCTGGGCACTGCTGGGAGTGATAGGCACACACCCCTCCTATGTCTAGGCATGTACGGTCGGGACATACACGGGTGTGGGTACGCTCCGTACATAAACTGGTGGGGTGTGGGTACGCTCCATTCATACACGGGTGGGGGTACGCTCTGTACATTACCCTGCCCCCCCCTTTGCCCCTGGGTGTTGTTCTGACCTTCTGCGGCGTCTGCGTCGGTTCTTGTAGAGCAGGTGGACTGCTATGAGGGCTGGGATGACACGTAGGTTCGGGTCCATGGCTGTCCATCGCGTACAGGTGCTCCTTGTGCGCGTCGTCCTGGTTTCCCGGCAGTTTTTGGCAGGCGGAGAATTTTACCCGTGCGGGGTGACGTCGGTGCGGATCGTACTTCCTGGTTCGTGAACTGCAGGCTGAATGCGTCCCGACGTCACGTCGGCGCTGTCTCGGATCACATTGGTATGTATTTTTTCGTCGGTCGGTGTTTTTTACGAATCGTACGGAAATGGTGTTTCCGTGGGAATCGTACTTGCATGTTTGTAATGTTTATTTCCCGGGTACGAGTCGGACGGAGAAAACGCTCCGACCGACGGGTCGTACCCGGTTTCTCCAGGATCCGAATCGGCACCAAAGTGAGAGACTGATACAGATATTTGCATATTTAAACATTTCTCACTAAGCCATGTATTCACTAAGATACACTTAATCAGTCAGTTATACAATCAACTTTTCAAAAAAATCATCCATTTAGACACTTATATACCCAATTATTCTTCCATCGACCTTGAGATATACATATATAAAACATTTAATTTTCAGAAAAACACACATTCACTGGATGATGTCATCAGTGATATCATTAGTGATGTCATGAGTGATGTCACTGACCATGTCATGAGTGATGTAATATGTGACATCATCAGCAGTGCATTGCGGGCTCGCGAGTTATAGTTAGCTAAACTAACTATAACGGGGAATATATATATATATATATTCACTGAAAAAACATAGGTTTCAGGGACGTTATAGTTAGTTGGACATTTCACTCGTACAAAACCAGAGAAATTCAAACGTTATAGTTAGTGGAGCTGACTATAACTCGCGCCCCCGCATTGCCCTGCTGATGTCACATATTACATCACTCATGACATGGTCAGTGACATCACTAATGACATCTCAAATGACATCACTGATGACATCATCCAGTGAATGTGTGTTTCCGTAAAGTTTACATATATTTTATATATGTTAAGGCCAAGGTGTATGGAAGAATGAGTTGGTGTATAAGTGTGTGGGTGGAGGATTTAATAGGTGTGTGACTGACTGTATATGTGATTAAATGTGTCTTACTGAATGCATGGGTTAATGACTAAACTGTGTGAATATCTGTATCAGTCTCTCAGTTGTTGTGTAAGCTGCTGCATGGGTTGATGATTAGGTACATGACTGTCTATATGGGTTATTTATTAGTTGCATGAGTATCTGTAGGGGTGCCTTAGTGGTTGTGTATGTGGGTGGGTGGGCGGTGTGTGACTGCCTACATGTTTGAGTGGATAATTTACTTGATATATGGATTCAATATTGCATGTGGAAATAGCTGTATAGGTGAGTGTGTGTATCAGTGTGTTGGTGAGTGAATGTATGTCTCACTGGTATATGTGTGAGTAACTACATATGTGAAAGGCAGTATATGTGACTATTGGCGTATATAAATGACTATGGTGCCGATTACGATCCGGTAAAAACCGGGTACGAACCATCGGTCGGAGCGTTTTCTCCGTCCGACTCGTACCCGGTCGTAAAACTTTACAAACATGGAATTACGATTCGCACGGAAACACCATTTCCGTACGAATGGTAAAAAACACCGACCGACGAAAATATACATACAAATGTGATCCGGGAATGCAGCGACGTGACGTCGGGACGCTTTCAGGCAGCGTTTCACGACCCAGGAAGTACGATTCGAACCGACAGAAGTCCGGACGGCAATATTTTCACGGCACCCAAAAAGTGCTGGAAAAGCGAAGTACGGCGCGAAACGACCAGAGTAGGTGGCCCGGTATGCGCTGTACCCCCCCAGCCCCCGTACGTACACGTCAACCCCCCCCAGCCCCCGTACATACGTGCCGACCCCCCCCAGCCCCGTATGTTCGAGTCGTACCCCCCGTGTATGTACACCCATGTACGTGTCGAACCCCCATGTATGTACACCCGTGTACGTGTCGAGCCCCCCCGTGTATGTACACCCGTGTACGTTCGAGACGTACCCCCCTGTGTATGTACACCCGTGTACGTGTCGTACACGGGGGGTACGACACGTACACGGGTGTACATACACGGGGGTACGACACATACACGGGTGTACATACACGGGGGGTACGACACGTACACCGGTGTACATACACGGGTGGGGGTACGACTCAAACATACGGGGGCTGGGGGGGGTCAGCGCATACGTACGGGGGCTGGGGGGGCGTTGGCGCGTACATAGGAGGGCTGGGGGGAGTGTTGGGCGCGTTTGCGGGCACATGTCTCCATAGTTGCTATAAGAGTTCGGTGCGGACATTGTTCTTTCCATACGGTTGTAACATCGGACGCACGGGATGGATCGTAATTCCGCGGTCGGACTTCACTTTTCACATTTGTACGGTAAATAGTCCGTGGACGTGTCGGACACATTTTCTGACCCGAGGACGTGTGGGGAATAATTCCTAATGCGATTCGTATGGACTTTTTCCCATGCGAATCGTAATTGGCAGTTTGTACGGCACTTGTACGATTCGTACGGTAAACAGACCGGATACGAGTCGTACGGGGAATTTTTTTACCGGATCGTAATCGCACCTATATGTGAGAGTGAGTAATTGTGAAAGTGGCTGTATAAATGAGTGTGTGCTTGTGTGAGTGATTGTATAAGAGAGTAAGTATATGTTAGTATCTGTATGAATAGGTTAGATGGTGAATGTATAACTGTATAGGTGAGTAAATGGCAGTGTTATTGATTCTTTACATGACTAGCTGGGTGTGTCAATAACTGTATGGCTGAGTGACGGTGTATGAGTGTTTGTATAAATGTATGACTACATATAATAGCGCTGTATTGATGAGTAACTGCATGTATGAGTAACTGTATGGGTGAATGAATGAATGTGTGTTTAAAGCTAGGAATTAGTCAGTGGGTATATAGTAACTGCTATTGATTTGTCTATGGTTTCAAAAATGGTAGTCTGTATTTTAGAGTGGGTGTATCAAAGGTTATATTAGGGTGTATCATATTATCATGTGGATGATGTCATTAGTGATGTCATTTGAGATGTCATCAGTGATGTCACTGACCATGTCATGAGTAATGTAATATGTGACGTCATCAGCAGTGCATTGCGGGGGCGCGAATTATAGTTAGCTCCACTAACTATAACGTTTGAATTTCTCTGGTTTTGTACGAGTGAAATGTCCAGCTAACTATAACGTCCCTGAAACCTATGTTTTTTTCAGTGAATTTCTAAGGTTTTTTAAATGCTAATTTCTAACTATAATGTCCCTGAAACCTATAGTTTTATCAGTGATTTTAAATTATCATTCCATTCTCAACCTGCTGAAAACAGCCAATATCGCCAGTTTTCCAGCAATAGCTTCAGCAAAAAAAATCGCCACAAATGAGAGCAACAACTAACGCTAATAATATGCAGAGTAGGCGTTCCTATGCAAAAATAACACAAAAACACCACTTCCCGATATTTTCAACGATCAGCCAAATCTGCGGTGCGATTCAAAAACAGACGATAAGCTGCGCTAGCAGTAGGAATGTAACATCTGCCTTTTACTGGTGTAAAGTAGGACGACTACCTACAGTGTGAAAGGGAGCCCAGCCCAGAATCACCTCTGAAGACCAACACATGTCACAGAGCTACTGATCATGCACCTCCCATGCCCAAGAAGGCCACAAAACCCACTGCCACCACCCTCACGACCTCCCCACTGGAGCACCCCCCCTATTACCACCGAGGCAGCGCACAACAGGACAGCGAACCTTCCAAAAATGGCATGGCCCCTCAGCCACACAATAGTTGAATGTTGCAAGATGTCGCAACCAAACATGTGTGAAGGACACAAGTCACCCACCAATAATAATTCACACAATACCAAGTGCAGTGGTGATGTGCTGGACCGACCTCACTATGCAGAGCACAAACCTCTCCATGTGTACATCTACTGCTGGTGCTTGTAGTGTTGTGGACAGTAGACACAACCATGTTACTTCAGGCAGTGGGAAAGATCTCGGTCATGTACCTGTGTCGTCGTCCCCTGTAAGTGGAAGCGCAGTGGGCTTGTCCAACATACGCCACTCCAGCATAGAAGTGTGAAGAACTAGTCCGGGCTCTGGGTGTGGTTCACTTGTGTGAAGGCCAACATGCCTGCCAGAGCGGCAGCCCTCACCCTGCCACGTGGCTGCCGCCATGACCGCGGGCCTCCATGACACAGGCCCCCTGTGAACACAGCGGCACAGCACCGCACAGTTATGTCTGTACACACTACTGCCTTCGATCTACACTGTAGACAGCAGGGCTCACAATTCAGATGGAGTCTCGATTGCAGATGGATGACGCAGTCCAGTAGGCATGACACATTGCTCCCAGTGCAGCCCGCCTGGACCATGCATCATCGCAGGCTGCATACACACTGAGCGCCAGAGGTACCACTTACTCAGTGCACCACAAGTCAACACAACTTGGCCTTATTAAGACAGAATTCATTAGACAAAAGACATTGCTACTAGTGTGACCTGCCATCATTGCAGGGTGCGCACATGCTGAGTGCTTCAGGTGCCACTAACTCAGTGCACCACAAGTCACCACCACATGGCCTTACTGAGGCAGAATTCATTAGACAAAAGACATTGCTACCAGTGCGGCCCACCCGGACCACGCATCATCGCAGGGTGCGCACACGCTGGTTGCTTCAGGTGCCACTAACTCATGCACCACAAGTCATCGCCACGTAGCCTTATTAAGGCAGAATTAATTAGACAAAAGACATTGCTACCAGTGCGGCCTGCCCGGACCATGCATCATTGCAGGCTCCGCACGCGCTGAATACTTCTGATGCCACTAACCGTGCAGCTCAACTCAACGCCACATGGCTGTGGGCCCTTGCTGACCTCTGCCTCTGGCCTACACTGCGGTCAGCATGGCTCACAATTAAAATTGAGTCTTGATTCATTAATTACAGAATCCAGTAGGCAACTAACGAAAACGTCCCTGAAACCTACACAATATCCTTTTAGTATCCTTGCTTCATGAACTTTTTTCATAGCTATTACAGCTTTAGTACAATGACCAAATTCATCTTGCAAGTCCAAAGGAACACTGAATGGCAGTCTACACAGAGCTTACAGTTTGATTTCAGTCTTGATTAATTAATTTCAGAGTCCAGTAGGCAACTAACTATAACGTCCCCAAAACTTACACATTTCGACAATGTATTCCATACATATGGCATCTTTTGTTACCTACACTGCGGTCAGCAGAACTCACAATTTAAATTGAGACATGATGTATTAATTGCAGATAGAATTTAGTCTATGTCCTCAGATTTTGTCAAGAGGAAGTGACAAAAAGTATTCCTCGATGTCTGTGCTGACTACTGCCTTCCATCTACATTGCGGACAACAGGGCTCACAATTCAGATCGAGTTGCGATTGCAGATGATGCAGTCCAGTAGGCAACAGACATTGCTACCAGTGCCGCCCTCACGGACAACACATCATCGCAAGCTGTGCACACGCGGAATGCTTCTGATGCCCCTACCTCAGTGCACCACAACTCATGGACCCTTTATGATAGAATCTTTTGTGTATGATTTCAGATCTGCTGCCCCTACCTCAGTGTACCACAAGTCATGGACCCTTTATGCTTAAATCTCTGTGTGTGATCCGATGATTACTGTTGTACTTGTTGCCAGCACCAACCATTCCCTGAGGGCTAGCTTACACTCACTCCACACGCATCCAGCACAGATGTCACTGGACATGTGACCCTGGTAATAAAAAGGGGCCGAGCACACGTGCCCGTACCCAGTTCCACTATCTATCTAACTGTGTCCATGTGTTCATTATGTATGCATGATGCTGCCCCTGGGCCCTACCACATTACATTCTGCTGTGGACAGTGCTCGCAACCATGTTACCTCTGGCAGTGGGGAAAACTTTGGTTATGTAACTTTGTCTCGGTCATTGTATAAGTACATAGGTAGAGACTGGATAATTAGAGTACTGCAAGGAGAGTGTATAGTGAATTTATAAGTGCTTCGGAAATTACGGAGTGATTGGATAAGTACATATGTTAATGGAGCCTAACCCCTGATCACGAGCTTGGCTCTAATTGGCTGCCCTCCATGTGCCAAAAATGGAAATTTGTGCTTTGCATGGCCCAATATTGCTACAGCTGCAACACTCCACTGAATGTGCAATAAACATTCATATCCACACAGATATGTCATGTGCACAATCTTTCATGTGTGGAAATATGGATATATGTAGGGTCAGTGATTCCCCCTACCTTCCATGTTGGCCATGTTTTAGGACTTGGGTCCCAGGGTGACACATTGGCGCTTGCGGCCCGGGTGGCAGCAGCACTACAACAGGGACACCCGCATCAGTTGATTCCTCATACAGCCCAGGACGGAACCACGCCCAGAGCTCCGGAGTTCTTGTTCACAGCCTCACGCAGGACTAGCATACGCCAGGGCAGCCCAATCCGCTTACTCCTACAGGGAGGGACAACAACACTCCATGGCCCAGATTTTCATTGTACTGATCTGCTTCTCTCAGGTCTAGTTGTCACTACGCCACAGCCAATCCCTGATGGCTGGTTTACACCCACACCACGCCCATCAAGCACAGGCGTCACAGGACACGTGACCTTGCCAATAAAAAGGACCAGGTGCACGTGCTCCATGCCATTTCCATTTCAGACTTGGTGCACCAGATGCACTGAGGCCGGCACAGACACACCGCCACGGGACGGTGACTTTCGGTGCACTGAGGTAGGGGCACTGTAAGTGCTGAGTGGGTTTGCAGCCTGCGATGATGTCCCGTCCCGGTGGTCTGGACAGGTCAGGTTTTGTGTGCCCTGCTGGACCGCAGTGCAGGCCTGATCCATCGACCAGCAGGGGCCTACCCCACGTGGCATGGCCTCACTGGTCACAGAGTTAGTGGCACCGCAAGGGCTGAGCCGGTGTGCAACCTGCGATGATGGCGGGTGCACTGGCATGTCCTCTGCCATGGTAAAATCAAGACACAGCACCAAATGTGAGACCTGGTGGCCTGCGGAGTGGGGCTGCATGATGTGGAGGGTGCCCTGTCTACGGAAAGGTGAGCAGTTAGGCCTGGGTGCGCAGTGGTGGGCAGACACCTCTGGGCGGAGGGAGTGGATGGGGTGCAGCAGCCTGGGTGCACAGCGGCGAGCAGACAACTCTGGGCAGTGTAAGTGGATGGGGTGCAGCAGCCTGGATGCACAAAGGCAGGACAGCCATTTAGGCATGCACAGTCATATGTACTCTGCCATTACTGATTCTGTACTATGTTTCAGATGAGTGAGCTTGAGGGCTCCACTATGTCCCGGCATGTGGTTGGATACACACCAGTGGCAGAAAGGTGAGCTGTGAGCGTTTTGTCCACAGTGTGGGCATTCACTGTCCCTCTCCATCTCTTTCTTTCTCTCCCTCACACTCTTTCTCTCTCTCTTCCTCTCTCTCACACTGTTTCTCTCTTTCTCTCTCTTTCTCTCCCTCACTCTTCCTCTGTTTCTCTCTTCCTCTTTCTCACACTGTTTCTCTCTTTCTCCCTCTTCCTCTCTCTCGCTATTTCTCTCGCTCTTCCTATGTCTCTCACTCTTTCTCTCTGTCTTCCTCTCACTCACTCTTTCTTTCTTCCTCTCTCTCTCTTCCTCTCTCTCACTCTTTCTCTCTCTCTCTCCTTTGATGGACGCATGATGCACAATCTTATCTTGCTTTTTGTCTAGCAGGCCTGCGATGATGCGTGGCCATCCTGAAATCAACACTCACCCTGAATTGTGAGTTCGGCTTGACCGCATGTACGCAACGGCTGAGGAGGGTGCTTCGGCATGCGGTGGACCTCTTACACAAACGCAGGTGGCAGAAGGTGAGCAGAGAGGCTTGTTTCCGCAGCAGCGGGCAGTCACCTCTGGGCGGTGGGAGTGGATAGTGTGCAGCAGCCTGGGTGCACAAGAGCGGGCAGACACCTCCAACCAGTGGGAGTGGAGGGGGTGCATCAGCCTGGATGCACAAGAGCAGGCAGACACCTCTAGGCAGTGTGAGTGGATGGGGTGCAGCACTCTGGGTGCGCAGGAACAGGCAGTCACCTCTGGGCACTGGGTGTGGATGGGATGCAGCAGCCTGGGTGCACAGCAGTGGGCAGACACCTCTGGGCAGTGGGAGTGGATGGGGTACAGAAGCCTGGGTGCGCATAGGTGGACAGACACCTCTGGGCGGCAGGAGTCGATGGGGTGCAGCAGCCTGACTGCGCTAGATGGACAGACACCTCTGGGTGGCGAGAGTCGATGGGGTACAGAAGCCTGGGTGCGCAGGGGCAAAACAGAGAATTACACATGTGCAGTTGTATGTACTCTGCCATTTCTGATTCTACACTATATTTCAGATGACTAAACTTGAAGGCTGCACTATGTCCCGGCACATGGTTGAAACACACCGGTGGTAGAAAGGTGAGCTGTGAGGATTTTCTCCGCAGTGTCAACACTCACTCTCCCTCTCCATCTTTTCCTTTCTGTTACTCACACTCACACTCTTTCTCTCTCTCACTCTCTAACTCTTCCTTTCTCTCCCTCACACTCTTTCTCACTTTCTCTGTCTCTTCCTCTCTCTCTCATTCTTTCTTTCTCTCTCTTCCTCTGTCTCACACTTTCTCTCTCTCTCTTCCTCTCTCTCACCCTGTTTCTCTCTTTCTCTCTCTCTTTCTTGTATCTCACTCTTTCTCTCTCTTCCTCTTTCTCTCACTCTTTCTCTCTTTCTCTGTCTTCCTCTCTCTCTCTGTCACTCTTTCTTTCTTTCTCTCTCTCTTCGTCTCTCTTCGTCTCCCTCACTCTTTCTCTCTCTCTGCTTTGATGGATGCATGACGCACAATCTTATCTTTCTTTTTGTCTTGCAGGCTGTGATTCACAAATTGTCAAGGGATGACACACCATGCCTATACCTACTTTTATTTTGTTGTTTTGTTTAAATAAAATGTTTTATATGTAAATCCATAGATGACTGAGATTCCTATTTGTCCAACCTCACAGGCATGTTCTTAATTCTAATTGTGCGACATCACCCAATGTGTTACATTCCAGATTTCCTAGGGTTACTCTCACATTTGTTTGTGGGGGTGGCAGTGAGGGGGGATGGCGGACAAGGGGCTGCTGGCGGGGGGTGTCGGAGCAGTGTTGGGTGTCCGAGCTGCAAGATCGTTGGCTCCATTGCATCTGTTGTCATTCAGGTGTGGCTCTGGGCTGGGCTCCCTTTCATGTTGCAGGTTGTAGTCTGACTTACACCAGCTCAGAGCAGGTGTAAACCTCCTACTACTAACACACCTTATCGCCCATTTTGTACTCTCTTCGACGATCTTGCTGGTGGTTGAGAAACTTGCAAAGTGATGTGTTCGCTGCTTTTTGCACGGGTACGCCTACTCTTCATCTAATTCGCAATATTTGCCGGGGTCATCCATGACGATGCTTTTTGAGGCTGCTATTGCTTGTAAACTGGTGATATGGGCTGTTTGCTCCAGCTTGTGAATGGTGCGTTAAAGTCATCACCATTTTGGTTGCGATAAAGTGCTGTTAACTCAGCGATGTGTCCTTCAGAATATACCCCTCGGTGTTTGAAAGACTTAAGAAGTACTCGAGTGCCACGCTGTGAGCCGAGAAGAGGACTGCGTCGGCCCCCCTCCCTTGGCCAATTCCGGCCCCCGAGGACCCCATCCCCCGGGGGCTCACCGTTGGGGACCGTGGGGGGAGCCCTAATGCCCCCACAGTCCGGCCGGCTCCCCGCATCCTGCAGGAGCAAGCATTGCTTTTCCACACGGGGAGCTGTTGACATGCAGCTCCCCATGTGGAAAAGCAATCAGCTTTGGATTTTGGAAGCTCTCGCTTCCAAAATCCAAAGCAAGTTTGGTATGCCAGGGCGGAAGCCGTGGGGCCCCCGCCTTGTCATAGCAAACAGTAGTCTCCCGGGGTGGGCACCCCGGGACACTGCAAGTGCCGGGCCTGGGGGGGGAGGCAGTCCCCAGGGCCATCACGGGTTCCAGGAGGAGGTCCGCATGACCCCCTCCCAACATTAGTGAAGCCCCGGGGAGGAGGTGGTCCCCGGGGCTGCAGGGGCCCCAGCGGGCCCCCGCTATTATTTTTTAAGAAATGCCCCCAGGAACTTGCCCACCCGGGGGCCTCATTAATATAAAGCGCGGGAACTCGAGCTTCATTGTTTTTTAAACAATTTCGGCGGAATTCGTGACCCCAGCACGTATTGCACCAAACTGTTATTTGAAAAAAATGTTTTTTTTAGCCCCCGGGGGCTCACCGCTGGGGACCGTGGGGGGAGCCCTAATGCCCCCACAGTCCGGCCGGCTCCCCGCATCCTGCAGGAGCAAGCATTGCTTTTCCACACGGGGAGCTGTTGACATGCAGCTCCCCATGTGGAAAAGCAATCAGCTTTGGATTTTGGAAGCTCTCGCTTCCAAAATCCAAAGCAAGTTTGGTATGCCAGGGCGGAAGCCGTGGGGCCCCCGCCCTGTCATAGCAAACAGCAGTCTCCCGGGGTGGGCACCCCGGGACACTGCAAGTGCCGGGCCTGGGGGGGGAGGCAGTCCCCAGGGCCATCATGGGTTCCAGGAGGAGGTCCGCATGACCCCCTCCCAACATTAGTGAAGCCCCGGGGAGGAGGTGGTCCCGGGGGCTGCAGGGGCCCCAGCGGGCCCCCGCTATTATTTTTTAAGAAATGCCCCCAGGAACTTGCCCACCCGGGGGCTTCATTAATATAAAGCACGGGAACTCGAGCTTCATTGTTTTTTAAACAATTTCGGCGGAATTCGTGACCCCAGCACGTATTGCACCAAACTGTTATTTTAAAAAAATGTTTTTTTTAGCCCTGGGGGTCCTTCTGGAACACCCTGAGCAGCCCTGGGGGTTCAGGGTGTTTCTACCCTGCCCCCTTCTCTTGTTTTATATCTTTGTTTCTCTGTTTTCTGGTGACTCGCTTCTACCGAGTCACAAGATGGCTGCCAACACTTCCTGGTTTGGAGTGTTGACAGCCAATTAAAATGAAGCTTGTGGTCGTAGCATCCAATTAGAATGATGCTCGTGGTCAGGAGGATTCGTGACTCCACCGCTGCCCTAGATATTGAAACTTTTATTTTTTTAATTTCTACTGAACCGATTTACACCATTTAAAAAAAGGTCACTTTCTGAACCAAGCACTACCCTTTTGCCAAATTTGGGGTAATTCCGTTCAGCAGTTTCGGCTGTAGCCTTGCCCAAAGTTTCCTATGGGAAGTAGATTTTTTGACTCTTATTTTTTGAATTTCTAAAAAAAAGGTTGCTTTCCGTTCCAAGCTCTGCCTTTTTGCCAAATTTGGGGTAATTCCGTTCAGCAGTTCGGGCAGTAGCCTGTCTCAAAATATCCTATGGAAATTAACATGGAGAAAACGCGTTTAGGGACCCCCCTTTTTTCTCAGCCCCTGCTTGATGAATCACCCCCAAACTTTCAGGATAGGAGCTGACCTGCATAGACTTTCCTTTGGGAGAATTTTGTGAAGATTCGTCAAACAACGCCAAAGTTATTTGCAAATCAAAAAAAAAATTCCTATGGAAACTAGGTTCTAACTATAACTTACCTACTGGCGACCGCCAGTAGGTAATATAAACACTGCGTTGTCCTAAACACGTTATGACCGAATGCACTGCTAATTGAAAAAATAAACGCCATACCGGCAAGCTAAATCAGCTCATTGAAGTTGTCCGTCTCTCTTTCTGCTGCCTGGAAGCACTTTGGAGTTGTAACTGGATAAAAAGGTTACAGGGACATTATAGTAAGGCTGGCATTTCACTCACACAAAACCAGAAAAATTCAGCAGTTACAGTTAGCTGACCTAACTATAACTCACATCCCCTGCAATGCACTGCTTATGACCTCACATATTACATCACTCATGACATGGTCAGTGACATCACTCATGACATCACTAATGACATAAACCAGTGTCTGTTTTTAAAAAGTTTATGAGTGTTAATTATATATACTAAGGTGTATTGGTGAATCAGTGAGTGTATGAGTGTCTGTATGGATGACTCAGTGGGTGCATGACTGACTGTATAAGTGAGTGATTAGGTGTCTCAGTGAATGTATAGGTGAGTGACTTATTGTGTAAATGAGTATATCTGTCTGTCAGTTGATGTCTACTTGGGCGTATGCGTGTGTTAGTGGGTATATGAATAGATACATAGGTGATTGGTTGTCCGACTAGCTATATTGTTGTCTGGGTGTTTGTGTGTGTGGGGAGGAGGTGTGTGACTGCCTGTATGGATGAGTCAGTGGGTGAGTCAGTGGCTGTATGGGGTACTGTGTACATGTCTGTATGGGTGGGTGAGTGTCGGTATGGATGTTTCTGTGATTGAGTCCATGTGTCAGTATGGGTGAGTAACTAGGTATGCGAAAGGCAGTATAGGTGAGTGACGGGGTAGTTGAGTGACTCCATGCGTCAGTGAATATGAGAGTGGCTATATTGATGAGTGCATGTTTCTGTCACTAACTGTATAGGTGATGAGTATGTGTTACTATTTGTATGAGTAAGTAAGTGGGTGTGTGTGTAACTGTTTTGGTGAGTAAGTAGCTGTGTGATTGACTATATGAGTGAGTGTCTAGGTGTGTGAGTAGTTCTTGGGCCAACTCCCCTCCTGTTACATCCAGCAAGTCCCACATAGTGGGTTTGATGAGAGGATTTCGGTGGCCATGCCCCCTTTCTCCAAAACTCTGCAAACACACCTCCTTGCGCACTACTAGTTTAGGGATGAAATCCTCCTGGCTTTTGAGGGTCCTTAGGGGCCAACTAGTCCTCCTGTTACTCCCAATAATACCTGCACAGCTGGATTTCCATGTCCCATTTCTCTACCACTCTGAAAATGCGCTTCCTGGCCCACTGCTGCTTGGAGGAAGAAGTGCACTTTAGCTCAGAGGCCCTACAGGAGGCAAGGGGACCTCACCCCCCCCACCGAGAGTGTGCCAAGAGTGACGTTGTGTTGGCGATAGGGGCTTGTAAATATGCCCCTAAGTTTCGAGCAAAAACATGCAAAGGACTACACATACATTTAGGGAGGTCACTTGAAAACTTGACATTTGAATCAGAAAATGGGAAGTAACTTGTTTTGCATATTTATCTCTATATCCTATGTAGGCTTAAATAAATCCTGTACTATTTCCTTCAGGTGAAATTTACATCTTGGTCCAGGATGAGACAGAGGACACATTCTTGTTTTAGTACCATAAAACTTTAATTCTTTCTGTTGCCTTATGTCTGGAGTGAAAACAAAGTATTTTCCGGTGGGATTCAATATTTAGATTTTTTCATTCCATAATATATTTGTTTTCCTGGCATCCCACCCATTACATGTTCAACAGCACCTTCAAGGTCTCCCTTCCATTGCCACTGGAGTCTGATGATTCCTGACCTGTTGTTTTCTCTGGGTCCATTCATGCATGAGCTGCCTTAGATGCTCATTGAACTGATAAGATTGTTTTGTTTCAAGGTTCTTCCTGGTAGAATCCTTCCTCTGAGTTCTGCGGTGTGTATGTTTGAACTCTGCTTACCAACTTTGTTATGGTTCCCAATTCAATCCCTTCAGTGGCAAAGTACATGTAATTTCCAGTATCCATATTTGGTGGCAGAATTTCTGCGAGAAGTGACAGGACATGGTGTATTATCCCCCAGAGATTTGCTAACAAACGTGGCTCCCGGTGTGCAGTCTAAATATCGAAAATTTAATTTCGACCTACAATAATATCGAGTTTAGAATATCGAAGGGACAGAATATCGATGTCAAGAATATCTATGGACAGAGTATCGACCCTAAGGTAATTAATATCGATTTTTATTATATCGATGTTAGTAATATCGAAGTTAGTAATATCGATATGAAATATATCGATGTTACTAATATCGATGTCACTAATATCGATATTTATAATATTGCTATGTATTTTATTATGTATTTAATATGTATGTGTTAATTATTTTTTGTTAAGTGTTCTACTGGTTTTAAAATATATGTATACAATTTTTATATGTTAATAATGGTTTTTTAAAGTTAATTTTGTGTTTTAGTACCGTAGCGGGTTGTGGGTTTATAGGCGAATAGGGTGGGAAGTAATTTAATTATATGAATTTAATTATACATTTTTGGGAATTATAAATTAATTTTAAATAATTTTTGCGTTTAAATTCTGTAGCGGGTTGTGGGTTTATAGGGGAACAGGGTGGGAAGTAATTTAATTATATGAAATTAATTATACATTTTTAGGAATTATAAATGAATTTTAAATAATTTTGCGTTTCAATTCTGTAGTGGGTTGTGGGTTTATAGGGGATTAGGGTGGGAAGTAATTTAATTATATGAAATTAATTATAAATTATTAGGAATTATAAATTAATTTTAAATAATTTTTGCGTTTAAATTCTGTAGCGATTTGTGGGTGTATAGGGGAATAGGGTGGGTAGTAATTTAATTGTAATTAAGTAATATTTGTATTTATTTATTGGTATTGATAATTATATTATTGTTAATTAAGTATTAATTGGTAATTAATTTTTATTAATTGGTAATTAGTTTTTATTAATTGATTAATTGATAATTATGTTAACTGTATTATTTTATTATTTGAGTGTTTTGTGTGTTTATATGGGAATAGTGTTGGAAGTAATTGAAATCTAATTAACCCCTTCGCTGCTGCGGACATTCCGCTGCAGCGCTGGGGGGGCATGGGGGCAGCGCGGTGGGCCTGTGCTCATGACGGAGCCGCTCCGTCATGAGCCACGGTTGAGCTGTGCTCATGACGGAACGGTTCCGTCATGACTCCGCCCATTTGCGTTGTCCCCCCGCACAGGCGGGGAAACAGCGCCGCGTAGGCGGAGCGGCCGCCAACGGTCGTGTCATGACGGAACCGTTCCGTCATGAGCACACGGCAACCGTGGCTCATGACGGAACGGTTCCGTCATGAGCGGGGAAGGGGTTAAGTAATTATTAAATTTGTTGTTGGGTATTGATAATTAATTAATTGAAGATTAATTATTAATTGGTAAATATTTTAAATTATAATATTTTGGTTATGAAAAATAATTTATTGTTGATTAATAATCATTTGGTAATAAATATGTTTAAATATTATTTACTGATATTTCTAATTAATATACTAATAAGTAATTATTATTTGGTAATTAAAGTATAATAATTATTATTTTGTGTATAAAAAATAAGTAATTGTTTAATATTTTTTAATTGGTAATTAGTGTTTGATAATTATTTTTTGGTATAAAAAATGTAATTGTTCAATATTTTTTAATTGGTAATTAATATTCATTAATTATTATTTATTGGTATTTATTAATAATGTATTGCTAATAATTATTTATTGGTAGTTATGTTTTTAATAAATATCTATTGGTATTTGTAAGTAATTTTGAGTTATTTAATATTTAAATTATTAAATATTTTAAAGAATTATTTTATTTATAAGTATGTTATTTTTAACTTCTAAGATATCCAACACTTTCCCTACTGTTGCACTCTCTGGAGTTAGAATAGTAATTTTTAACCCTACGCAATCCAACACTTTCCCTACTGTTGCACTCTCTGGAGTTGGAGTAGTAATTTTTACCCCTACGCTATCCAACACTTTCCCTACTGTTGCACTCTCTGGAGTTGGAATAGTAATTTTTACCCCTACGCTATCCAACACTTTTCCTTCTGTTGCACTCTCTGGAGTTGGAATAGTAATTTTTACCCCTACGCTATCCAACACTTTCCTTACTGTTGCACTCTCTGGAGTTGGAATAGTAATTTTTACCCCTATGCTATCCAACACTTTCCCTACTGTTGCACTCTCTAGAGTTGGAATAGTAATTTTTACCCCTACGCTATCCAACACTTTCCCTACTGTTGCACTGTCTGGAGTGTGAATCTTAATTTTTACCCCTACACTATCCAACACTTTCCCTACTGTTCAACTCTCTGGAGTGGGAATAGTAATTTTTATCCCTACGCAATCCAACAGTTTGTCTACTGTTGCACTCCCTGGAGTTGGAATAGTAATTTTTACCCTTACGTTATCCAACACTTTCCCTACTGTTGCACTGTATGGAGTGGGAATTGTAATTTTTACCCCTACGCCATCCAACATTTTCCCTACGGTTGCACTGTCTGGAGTGGGAATACTAATTTTTACCCCTACGCCATCCAACATTTTCCGTACGGTTGCACTCTCTGGAGTGGGAATACTAATTTTTACCCCTACGCTATCCAACACTTTCCCTACTGTTGCACTCTCTGGAGTTGGAATAGTAATTTTTACCTCTACGCTATCCAACATTTTCCCTACTGTTGCACTCTCTGGAGTGGGAATAGTCTTTTTTACCCTTACGCTATCCAACACTTTCCCGACTGTTGCACTCTCTGGAGTTGGAATAGTAATTTTTACCCCTACGCTATCCAACACTTTCCCTACTGTTGCACTCTTTGGAGTTGGGATAGTTATTTTTACCCCTACGCTATCCAAAACTTTCCTTACTGTTGCACTCCCTGGAGTTGGAATAGTAATTTATACCTCTACGTTATCCAACACTTTCCCTACTGTTACACTATCTGGAGTGGATATAGTAATTTTTAGCCCTCCGCTATCCAACATTTTCCTTTCTGTTGTTTTTTTTGGAGCTGCAGTAGTAGTTTTATTGTCTCTGCTATTTAATATTTTTTTATTATTTTAGCTAATGTAGTATATAATTAATTTTAACAATATTTAAATTAAATGTAATTTTTTAAAATTTGTTATACATAATTATGTAATTTTTATTTATGTTATTGTTTTATGCGTGTAGTGTTTTTGCAATTTTTAATATTTTAAAATAATTTATAATTTATTAAAATAATTATTAAAACATTATTAAGTAAGTATATATATTATATATTATATGTATATGTTTAAAAAATGTTTTATTAAATTATATTTATTCATTATTAATTTTTAACATTGTGAGATATATTTAATTATGTTTATTTTATTTATAAGCATTATTATGTTTATTTTACATATTTTTTGTAACCAAAAAAACCCAATATTTTTAAAAACGATATTTTTGACATCGATATTTTATTTTCGATATTTTTGTACTTACCATGTTGTAGATAGGATGTCGATATTCTTGACATCGATATTTTTGTTGCGATATTTTTGTAGGTCGATTTTCTGACCTTCGAAATTTTGTCAGAGATCCGTGGCTCCCATCATGGCAGATGCAGCTACTTTTGAAAATTCAAACCCTGGTGCCCATGAATTAATATTACGAACAAAGGTATGGATGTCTAAGTCGCATTACATATAGCCTATATTGAGCTTCAAAAGTATACATTGCTAGTCCTTTGAAAATAGATGTAAGATGTTTTGTGCAGAGAAATGACTGCCGACCACTCTCACATTTTTACTGCCAGTCGTTCTCACCTGAAATAAATGTACTCTACAGGAATTGATTAAGGGAATCTCCTTGATAACATAAATGCAATCAATGCAAGCTTCTAAACAAGAACGGAAATGATGGTTCAAACAGCAGCCAGAATCATCATAAATGATGAGTCTGCATTTCAGTGAGAGGGTGTCCAAAGAAATTTGTTTAAGTTAATTTTCACATTAATTCTATGATATATATTATTTAAGGCCATCAAAATATTTTGGTGCTACCAATTAATTTAAACTATTGTGCATCTTGAGCGCTAGTTTTATCTTTATTTTTAAATTGTTAAAGCAGGCTTTAATGATAGGTGAAACCAAAGGAAATGATGGACGGAGTGTTGAACATTGCAAGCACTCACCCCCAGTCAACTGATCTGGGTTTAATCCATCACCGTTCTTTTGCCCACTCTGCCACCCCAGTTCAGACATGGCCATATGCAAATCAGTTTGACCCTGTGCCTCATGGGAACAGTCCAGCCCGAACTGCCAAGCCATGTCTTCCCTCAACCGGAAACAAGCTTCCTAGGACCGGTTTCAGGCATTTCAGCCGTCTTCAGCCAGGCTTGCTTGAATCCAGTGGCAAAGTGAGCAAGGGACTCACGTCTGAGCATACCCTGCCAACTTATGGCGAACAAAGCAAAACCAAAGGAAATGCAGGACGGAGTGTTAAACATTGCAAGCACTCACCCCCAGTCAACTGATCTGGGTTTAATCCATCACCATTCTTTTGCCCACTCTGTATGTGGCCATTTCTGAACTGGGGTGGCAGAGTGGGCTAAAGAACGGTGATGGATTAAACCCAGATCTGTTGACTGGGTGTGAGTGTTTGATTGGTTCTGATGCTCTGTCCATCACCACCCCCTTTTGTACCGCTTTAATGATAGGTGCACACAAACCTAGTTAATGTCAAATTCAAAACTCACTTTATTTGAACGTCAAAGACAAACTCGAAAGATAAACATAAAAGGATTCTAAAAACATACATGGCAATCATTAGCATAAACATGAAAATAAATTAACTAAAATCAAGACTTTTCCAGTAGAAGACAGCTGCCTTAAGAAAACTGCCAACTCTAAAACAGAAATCTCTACTTGACAATGATTATAGAAATGTGATGACGACTCTATTAAACCAAATATACAATAGGGTAAGAACAGAAAAAGTGTTATGAACATACTTCAAGGAAACAGGAAAGAGAGGTATGTATCTTGGGGGCATATTATCAAGGGCAATATCGCCGTTTTTGCAGCACTTTTTGCCGATAAAGCGGCGATATTTGTATCGCCCTATTAGCAAGCCTGCGCTAACATCCATTAGCGCAAGCTTTCAGGCGTTAGCTGCCGCATTTTCTATCGCCTTGCATGTCAGCAATATTTATCGCTTATGACATGCAATGATGGCGTTTTTAACCAAAAAGTACACGTTAAAAGTCTCTAACACCTCTTCACTGTATTACCAAAGTTGTGCCGAGATAAAAAACAGTCACGCTAATCCCTGAAGATTGCAGGTTTTTAACACCTGATAAAAACCTGACTAAACATGGGGGTACTTAAGGGACACTAGGCCTGATCTCCACCTGAGGAGCCACAAACACCAAAAAGGTACAGCATTAATAGCCCCTAAGCATGTAGGTGCATAAAAGCCAGCCAATTTCTGCTGCTCATGTACAATAAGGTGGCGTGGTATTTTAAGGGGGTGCACTACAACAAACACGCCACCCCCATCACATTACAGGTCCTCACAATGTGTTACTGCTGCAGAGTGCAAGACTAACTGTGCCAGTGATCTTATGCCACAGATCGGGTCTTACAGGGTGTTCAATGGGTCATATTGGATTCTATTGGAATGTTAGCAGCAATACTATCGCCGCTAATGCAACGCTAACGCGCTGATCCATGCTATTGCATGAATTCCTATTGCGTGTTAGCAGGAGTTTTCACGTCCTTTCCCGGAAAACTATTGCATGTTACCAATGTGTTGATAATACGTTGAAAACAATGCGAAAAGTATCCGGGAAACTATGCGATACAAAAAATGACGATAGCTTGCGCAGGCGAGCTTTATCGCCATTGCTAGATAATTTGCCCCTAAATGTCATAGTGATAAATTATGAGTAGGATAATGGAGTTTATTCAGGAGCAGGAGCACAATGTAAGGTACGCCACACAGCATCAAACAAGAATTACGATTTTATACAGACTTTAAATTGTGTTTTTTAATGATGAATAGCTAGCAATATTACAAACATCTGTATTTCATTTAGACAATTACAGAAATATGATTGATGGAATACCAACACAGAACTGAGATAAGGTCCCAAATTCATTAGGTAGATATGAAGGTGTCTCTCCAGCCTTGCCCAACAGGGCATAGGACAGGATATCTATTACAAAACGGTTCAATGCCGGAGGGTCAAAGGGAACATTTTTAAGACCGCACAGGATTATATCCCCAAATAAAGTATTAAAGACACTTAGGTGCCGATCACGATCCGGTAAAAAATATCCCCGTGCGACTCGTATCCGGTCTTTTTACCGTACGAATCGTACAAGTGCCGTACGAAGTGGCAATCACGATTCGCATGGTAAAAATTCCATACGAACCGCATTGGGAATATTCCCCCACACGTCCTCGGGTCGGAAAATGTGTCCGACACGTCCTCGGACGATTTACCGTACATACGTGAAAGGTGAAGTCCGACCGAGGAATCACGATCCATCCCGTGCGTCCGAGGTTACAACCGTATGGAAAAAACACCGTCCGCACCGAACTCCTATAGCAACCATGGAGACGTGCCCGCATACGCGCCGACCCCCCCCCCCAGCCCCCGTAGGTACGCGCCGACCCCCCCCCCAGCCCCCATAGGTACGTGCCGAACCCCCCTGTGTGTACACCCGTGTACGTTCGAGTCGACCCCCCCGTGTACGTTCGAGTCGACCCCCCCATGTACGTTCGAGTCGACCCCCCCCGGGTACGTTCGAGTCGACCCCCCCGGGTACGTTCGAGTCGACCCCCCCGTGTACGTTCGAGTCGACCCCCCCGGGTACGTTCGAGTCGACCCCCCCCGGGTACGTTCGAGTCGACCCCCCTGTATGTACACCCGTGTACGTTCGAGTCGTACCCCCACACGTGTATGTACGGTGCGTACCCCCAGCGCTACGCGCTGGGGGTACGCACCGTACATACACGTGTGGGGGTACGACTCGAACGTACACGGGTGTACATACAGGGGGGTCGACTCGAACGTACTCGGGGGGGTCGACTCGAACGTACATGGGGGGGGTCGACTCGAGCGTACCCGGGGGGGGGTCGACTCGAACGTACCCGGGGGGGGTCGACTCGAACATACACGGGGGGGGTCGACTCGAACGTACCCGGGGGGGTACGCACCGTACATACACGTGTGGGGGTACGACTCGAACGTACACGGGTGTACATACAGGGGGGTCGACTCGAACGTACTCGGGGGGGGTCGACTCGAACGTACACGGGGGGGGTCGACTCGAGCGTACCCGGGGGGGGTCGACTCGAACGTACCCGGGGGGGTCGACTCGAACGTACACGGGGGGGGTCGACTCGAACGTACCCGGGGGGGTACGCACCGTACATACACGTGTGGGGGTACGACTCGAACGTACACGGGTGTACATACAGGGGGGTCGACTCGAACGTACTCGGGGGGGTCGACTCGAACGTACACGGGGGGGGGGTCGACTCGAACGTACACGGGGGGGTCGACTCGAACGTACCCGGGGGGGTCGACTCGAACGTACACGGGGGGTACGCACCGTACACGGGTGTACACACAGGGGGGGTCGGCGCGTACCTACGGGGGCTGGGGGGGGGTCGGCGCATACCTACAGGGGCTGGGGGGGGTCGGCGCGTACCTACGGGGGCTGGGGGGGGGTCGGCGTGTACCTACGGGGGCTGGGGGGGGGTCGGCGCGTACCTACGGGGGCTGGGGGGGGTCGGCGCGTACCGGGCCACCTACTCTGGTCGATTCGCGCCGTACTTCGCTTTTGCGGCACTTTTTGGGTGCCGTGAAAATATTGCCGTCCGGACTGCTGTCGGTTCGAATCGTAATTCCTGGTTCGTGAAACGCTGCCTGAAAGCGTCCCGACGTCACGTCGCAGCATTCCCGGATCACATTCGTATGTATATTTTCGTCGGTCGGTGTTTTTTACGATTCGTACGGAAATGGTGTTTCCGTGCGAATCGTAATTCCATGTTTGTAAAGTTTTACAACCGGGTACGAGTCGGACGGGGAATTCACTCCGACCGACGGTTTGTACGCGGTTTTTAACGGATCGTAATCGGCACCTAAGAACCCTGGGGTCTAGAATTAACAAAAGAAAGAAGAAAAAGGTGGTGTGTGAAAAAGAAACAAAAGCCCAATTCACCTAGTGAGAGGGCACTCCCTTTAGGAACGTAATCCCTCACTCACCCTAGGTGACATGCTTCATCATATGGGATTCTCCTCCCAGAGAAAAATCCTAGTTTCTCTGGGGGCTACAACCCCCTCTATGAGAGGGAGGAGCTCAGGGATGTTTTGAATTTGCACTAAAGGGTGGACTAAATCCACATATGAAAAGCTGGGTGTGAGTGGGGGGTGCAGTGCTAATGTAATAATAGTGCAGTAAGAGTGTATTAAAACTAGTCACGGGACGGCAAAGCAGAGTCACTTAAGACCACCGTACCGATGCTAGATTAAAAAAGTGAGAACCACTAGTTCAATATAACCAATGGTGCAATGCATAAGACCATGGTCGACATGTTTCAGCCAAGGCGCCTAAATAGGCTCGGCTTTCATCAGGACCTAGTTAGCTACTGCAAAAAGGAAAGAATTACGCAGCAAAGGATACCGTGACCACCCCAAAGTTGCTTGTAGGGTGTACGTCTCCTTTATAATTCCAACATCACCCGTGAAAACTGGGTGGGAAATTGACCTCCACCTGGCAACCGCTCAGGAAGGAACACCGCTCTCTCCGTCGGGGAACCGGGCCGGAATGAGCCTGCAGCTCAAAATAGAACTCACAGCACAAGAACGGAAACAAATGAAGGGGTCGACAAAGAGTAAGATAACAAATGATACGTGGCGAACAAGGAGGGGAACAGATGATTCGAGAAGGGAAATACAAAAAAAGAAAACAAGAATAACATCCAACGGAGGGCTTAAAGGTGTAAGTCCAATGCAATGGAGCAGACAATCCAGCACCCTATTAAGGTAGGAACGTGTTCATGAGGAATCTTTTTACTTCCACTTTGAAAGTAATCCATGCTAATCACCTTACCCAACAGATCTAGGCTGCCTTTCCTGGAGCAGGAGTCATGCGATACAGCGAGCTGGACATGAAAAGGTTTCTTCCAAGGAGAGACTGGGGAACCAAAAGCAGCCCTGGCAAAAAGCATCCAACCTGCCCCGCTCCCTTCATCCCTTTGTGCTCTCTCTCTTGTCAACTATTCTCTCTCCCTTCTTCTCTCCTCTCTCTCTTTTTCCATTCTGATCTCCTTTTCTCTGCCTCCCACCATCCCCTGCCCTCTCTCTTAAAGCCTCTCTGTACCTGTTGCAATTAATTCTGGGAAACTGGGGAAAGTGACAGAGGCAGCAGCAGAGGGCTGGGCTTTCAATACCGCCTCCAGAATCGACCAGATTGGATCTGAAAAAACAACAGGGAGGTCTGGCTATTGCCTTTATAAAAAATTATATACGCTGTTTCACCTTTTTCATAGAGGACATGAAAGAGGCAGAAGATTCCAATGGAGAATGACCAAAGAAAGCAGGCTAGGTTTTCCTTCCCTCATGTATAAGACCTCTGTAAAGCTCATCAAAGAGATTGACTGGGCGGAGGGATCCTTTGGTGAGGATGAAAAGAAGTTCACTGAGATGTGAGCACTTCCCCTTGCGCAGGAGCTGTTGCTGAAGAGTATGCTGTATGCCACTGGCTAATACACAATATAGGATTGCAGGAAGTGAAGTTTAATGTGCACCTCTGTCCTAAATGTTACTTCATCTTTATACTTGTTCAGTTAACTTGAGCAAATCCATACTTCTATCAGTTTGGTGCAGAGCCCTCACAAGCTGCAAAGTCCAGAGTCTGTTGGTCTACCACCGGCGTGTCTAGTGGCAGAGCCTGCAACACCACACTCCAGGATTGGTTGCGGTGGGTGAATGTGGTTACTCACCTTTTTTCTCTTGTTTGCTCACACGCATTGTGCATTTCTCCCCTCACCCATCCCCCTTATGTCTGTACCTTTATTGGTGCAGGGCGTGTTAAAGGATTTAATTTATGTTTGTTGGATATTTATGCATTTATGTCCAATCGGGCCCTTGAGTGGGTGTTTACAAAGTCCCACTGGTCTCAGATGCCGGTTGGGGCGTCTCATACAATGAATGTGTCCCTTCTACCTTAGTTTATGAACTTCCTCATTCTTGACTCTACTATTCAGTTTTGAGAGAGGGCATCATAGTGGTTCTGTCCACTGCTAAGGCTGAATCTGCTGTGTTTCCCAGAATTTTACTCCAGAAGCTTTGCACAGGATTTATGCATTCTCTTGTTGCGGAGCCTCATGAGAATCCTGCTCATCCTCCATGGCAAGACCTGCTAAAGCAGGTGTTGAGGCGGCATATTCTACATAGATCCTACTGATGCTACTGTTTTGTATAATATATGATTGTGGTGTAGCAGAGTAGGGTCCTGTGTTGCACAAACGAAGGGGGAGATTTACAAACTCTCCACGAAACGCAGCACAGCTCCTGCGAGGCTGTGCTGCGTTGCGCGACAGGGAGAGAGCAGGAGAGCGCCATATTTTTAAAGCTATGACTCTCTCCGCCCCTTTCCCTTGCACCGGCACTGATTTCAGCTGCTGTGCGTCATGCACACACCTTAGCGCCGCAGCACTAGGGTGTGTGTGTGAGTGTAGCATAGGTTTTGTACAGGAAGGGTAGCCTTCCTTTGCAAAAGACTATGCTAGGGACAATGCAAAACTTTTCCCACGTTGAATACTTGCTGCACAGTGCAGCACGCATGCAAAGTCGTGAAAGGAAGGCAAAATGAAAGCATTTCTCCTTCCCTGCGCCTAGTTGAAAAGGGTGCAATTTTCTCACACTAAACTCAATCTACTGTTTTAGTAAATTAGGTTTAGTTTAAGAAACCTTGGTATGCTCCCATGGTGTAAAGTAATTCCCAGTGCTAAACAAGTTAATTCTAAGTTAATTAGGAAAAAAGATTTTGTACCGTTTTGCATCACTTTTGTGATGCAAACACGGCACAAAAACGTAGTAAATCTCTCCCTTAGTAGTAATGGACAAGAAAAGAGGAGGGACTGCCTATTGCAAAGAAGGTTGTGCACATGCGACAAGTCATTATTTCTGCAGGTGGAGACCCTCTCCTCAAATATCTGTGCCTTTAGTTTAGAATCCATCTGTGCCTTTAGTTTAAAGTCTTGTAGTAAATAAAATGTCCTAAAGCTGTTAGGGGGTGGTTGCAGGAAGTTAGGTACTTTAGTTTTTTTAATAAGTGTTTTTTGTTCTTTATTTCAAAGAAGACTTTGTTGTGCAAATGTTTTTAAACAAGTGACACAACTGATCTATATTTGAGAATGTAGTAATTCGACACTGCAGACAATGCAGGGTTGACTTTCTTTGATATTATTGGCAGGAAAACCCTGTGCTTGGCAAGCCAGACACCAACATCCTCCTTCTTCCCTTAACCCTCTTAGAACCACCTGAAGTCATAAATCTTTGCATAGGGAATATTCCAGGGTTACATCACAAAGTTGGATGTATGAATGGAAGACCACAGGCTTAGATAATATAAGCCGACATTATAACACATCCACCTTTCCTCCCAAACACCAATAACCCCAACACAAAATACATAAACTCAAAGCACATGGACACTTAACAAGGAGAGACCCCACTAAACATTGGCAAGCCAATAAAACCACAATGAACAAGACACTAAACCCCCAAAATTGAAGCTGAACAAAAACAACAAACCACAGAATACATTATCATCATCCCCACACAAAGTCGCTGTGGTGTACTGCCTTTCCTTTAATTATATCTGAATACTAGTAAAATTGTAATATGTCATGTACAGAATCTTACATGTGTCATGCATCTATGTCATTGCATTCTATGAAAGGTTTTGTAAGTAAACTAGAGTAGTTATTGTTAATGCCTGCCTGTTGATGGATGGGATTCTCTAAGGATTAAACTTAAGAAGAAACAGCATTCCTGTGTCCAGTCTTTATGTTACAGAAATACTTCACTGGCTTAGTCGGCAGGATACCTATTGAGGATCTCAACACAGATGATTGGTGAGAGATTTCTTGCATTTAAAGGAAATAAGATTCACCATCAAAGGAACTTAAAAGGTTCATGGCATTTCATTTACCAGCTTCTTGGCATTTCTCCTTTAAAATTAATCGAGGAATTGACATTAAAATGTAAACAAGATTTCTTGTCAATGTATGTCTGATTCCTTAAAGGATTGGGAGCTTCGCCGCATGTATGTCCCTTTTGGTAGTTTTGGTGAGGTTCTAAGGGTAAATGTATCGATGCGGGCTCGTCCTTACTGATTTGGAGTTAACGTCACGTTTAGGAAGCGTTGGTAATGGTAGTCAGCGTTTGACTTTGTGACTGTGTATTATTCGAGGAAACAACAAATACTCGCAAAAGTGATCCTACCTTGCTGTGTAATCGGATTCACCGAATTTACTACTTAAAAGTTTTGGTGGTTTTAACTGAGCGAGAACTTTTGCATATCGTTGAATGTTAAAAGTAAATTGTTTGACATTGAAGGGAAACATCAACCTTCTTTGTCGTCGTTACCTGTGGCTTGTTATTCTTTGAATTGGAATTTTTTCATTTGCTCAGCGACGTTTCTCTGTGGATTCCGGAGCTCTGAGGCATCCTTGCTTCTTCTTTATATGCAGTGTTGCCAGATTTTTAGACCCGTCCCAAGCCCAAAGCCGCTCAAATATAAGCCCAAAATAAGCCCAACCAGACCAGTTTCAGCCCAAAAACCAGCCCAAACTCGCAACTCTCAAATTATGCAGAAATAGTCATCAGAAACCACTTATTTGATATTATTATATAGCAATAGCTAGATCCAAAGTTATCAGAACACTTTACAACAGCAAATGTTCACATAAAAGATAACAAGTCGATATAGAACATCTGATTCAGAGTGCTTTACTTATCATATAGCACTCATTCCTACTCTTACTATAAATGAACTTACTTCAATTTGTGCTTGCTTCTACATGCTGCGGCCAGGCCCCACGAGTCAACGGCCACAGCAGCACAGGGCTGCACCACCAGGCCAGGTCTTACAGTCTGAGACCCGAGAGAAAAGTGACACAGTGCATAGCTGCCATGGTTTCAGATTGCTTATGTGTGATATTTTCATAATTTCAGTGTAATTATGAGTGACATTTAATGACTATGAGTGACACTTTCTCGCAAGCAAAAATCAAGCAACGAAGATGAGGGAAACATATATAACAAATTACAGCCATTTCAGCAACGAGAAACTCTACAAAAATCTTAAAACTATTGTAAAGCACCAGAAATGGAAGTGCACTATTCAACATGAAAACAGACTGCATAGTTGCCACGTTTTAAGAGTACTTAGGTGTGACATTTTCAAGGTTTCAGAGTACTTATGAATGACATTCAACTGTGTAGTGATCAAGTCCACTCAGTTGAGATGATTTAAAGAGGTTTATTAGAAGATGGTACAAGATCACAGGAAGATTAGAACAGGACCAGATCAGGATCAGTTCAGGTCCAGAGGGAGACCCCACCAGGAGCAGCCAGCAGGCAGCTCAGCCCAGTCAACTGTCACCACTCACTGCAGATTCCCAACATTCTGACAGCATCATCACATTAACATTCCACTGGTGGTAGAATGGCATTGCATTAGCATTAGCAGTGTGACATTTTCAAGGTTTCAGAGTACTTATGAATGACATTCAACTGTTAAATGTATGACACTAAAAGTGACACTTTTTTGCAAGCAAAATGAAGAAATTAAGTTCATATAAACAGATAAACATAAGAAATGACACTCATTTAAGCAAGGACAAGCTATGAAAAGAAAACGAAACTGAGGCAAATCACCTGATCCTACTGACTCCTAACGCTTCTAAGCGGTGTAACAAACCCTGGAAGTCCCTGACCACACCTAAACTGCTCTATTATTCACTGAAAAACCCTCACCCCACCTAACCTCCAGCTTGACAGGTACTCACTGAGGCTGGAGAACAGGACAGCTGGTCGGTCTCTTCGTTCTGCACATTGCTGCCGGTAAACTGCTAGGAATCAGGCCCTACGCGCTGCCGATTCCGATGAAGAGAGCGGCGAGCGCGTGTCACTTTTTTAATAAAGCGCGCGGGGGACGGGCATCCAGTATTTCCAGGGCCGTCATGAGTAGCGCTTTCCCGCACTACTAGATTGACAGCACGCTTACCCAGAGACCGTGTCCAGCAAGTTGGCATTGGCAATAGCAGCAGGTGCGCTTGCACCTGCACACACAGACACACACGCACTGCCGCCTTCAGCAGAGGTCTAGCATGCTCCGCCTCCTCCTCCAATGATGTCTCAGCCACGCAGCGCGCTTTGCGTTGATTGGCTGCTAACAATGCCACTGCTCACCACTGGTGGCTTAGTTGCTTTAGTGTCGGCGCCGCCCCAGCGAAAAAATTGCGCACAACTGTTAGAAATAAGCCCAAAAAGTAGCTCCCCGCCGGCTATGAGTTTTTCCCGCACAATTGGGAAAAATGTCACCCAATTGTGCGGGAAATAGCCCAATCTGGCAACATTGTTTATATGTCACTCAGCAGCCTGTATCTTCGGCTGCGTTATACGTCATTACTCAGCGTGGCAGACATCTTGGATGAGGCAGCGTTAAAGGCTTCTTCACCGTTCCTGTTCTGCACTTCGTAGCCTGCTTCCCAGCTGCATATTATGTCAATACGCTCTGCAAACTTCAATGTGGAAGCATTTGTATGAGGAAACGTTGAGGCTTATTAATTTACGCTGATGCGCACAGCTCAGTAATTTTGCATTACGTATTGCTCGTATGTGCACAGCATTCATTACGCTGATGCGCATAACGTAGTACTTCATAGTTATTTACGCTGACATGCACAGCACAGTAGTTTGCATTACGTATTGCTCTTATGCGCACAGCATTCATCACGCTGATGTGCACAGCTCTGTAATTTGTGTTATGTATCACTTCATGAGGACAATTCTGTTTGTTTATGCAATTTATAGAGCGCGCAAATACCCGTGGGTGTCTTTGCGCTATGGAGTGTCTAGAGGACGAGATCAGTGATGGACATTTATTGGTCAAAAAGCCAAGTCTTTAAAAGTTTCCTGAAGGAAAACAGATTTTGACATGTTTTGATGTGCGTGGGAAGGATGTTCCATAATTTGGCAGTCGCAACGACGAATCTTCTGTCCCCCCCAGGAAACCTTCTATGTCCGGGGGACCTTCAAGAGGTTGGCCGTTGAAGAGCGCAAGGCACTATTGTGAGTGTAGATAAAGAATGCCTTTGTTAGAAAGTGGGGTCCTGTTTTGTGAATGGCCTTGAAGGCGATGCAAAGTGCTTTGAATTTAATACAGCTTGTTATTGGTAACCAGTGGAGTTTCCGAACTTGCGATGCGATTGACTGGTACTTGGGGGTGTCTGTTATCAATCTGGCTGCGGTATTCTGCACCATCTGAAGTTTGTTGGTGACCTTTTTCTGCGCGTTAAGGCACAGGCTATTGCAGTAATCCATTTTTGAAATTACGAATGTATTGATTAGGGTTATTCTGGCACTGGGAGGTAGAAATGAAAGGAGTTTTTTTTATCATTCTGAGAGTGTAAAAGGCTGAGGAAACAATTGTGTTGGCATGTGATAGAAAGGTGAGTTTGTCATCAAACATGACACCTAGATTTCTCACTTTGGGTACCGTGAGCGGTGGTGGGCCCAAGATGGTTGGCCACCATGTAGAAGACCAAACTGGGTGTAGCTTTCCGAAAATCAATAATCCGTTTTATCGGAATTTAACTTTAGGCAATTATTGGCCATCCAGGTGCTGATCACACGCATTCCATCGTGGAAGCTGGCCACGATTGCTCCTCCATCATTATGAATAGTGAGCACCAGTTGTGTGTCATCAGCATAGGAAGTGAGTCCCATCCCGTGGGCTTTGATGACCCTGGCCAGGTCCGACACATAAATGTTAAAGAGTGTCGGACTAAGGGATGAACCTTGTGGCACACCGCACGGGAGGGAGAAAGGTGCTGATTTGAATGAGCCGAGGGCAACAGATTGTTTGCGATTGGAGAGAAACGAGGCCAGTAACTCTTTAGCCTTGTGTGTAACGCCTATGTTTGAGACACAATCGATCAGTGTGGTGTGATGGACCGTGTCAAAGGCTGCTGATAGGTCCAGCAGCACCAGTTCTGCCGTGCCCCCCCTGGTCTAGGATGGTCCTTACTTCGTCTGCATCTTTAATGAGGGCAGTTTCTGTGCCGTGGCCCTTCCTGAAGCCAAATTACATCTCATCTAGGAGACTGTTGTCTTCAATATATTTGTCTAGTTGCTGGTTCACTAGTTTCTCAAATATTTTTGCCAGAAATGGTAGACTTGTGATAGGTCCATAGTTTTTGGGATCTAGTTGTTCAAGGTGTTGTTTCTTTAGCAATGGTTTGATGATGGCCTTTTTCCAAGTGTGAGGGTAAGTGCCGGTCATGAACATGGCATTGCAGATGTCGGTTAAATTTGATGCTAATAAATCGGGAAATAGCTTTAAGATGGAGGCCAGACAGGGGTCCAGCGGGGAGCCTGATTTAGTGGATAGAATGCGGTCTGTAATCTGTTTTGTGGAGACTTGGCTGAAATTTGAGAGAGAAATGGCTGAGTATCGCTTTTGTCTGAAGTTGTCTCAGACTGACCTGCTTTAGGGTGAGAAGTGAAATTGTTGTAGATGTTGATAACTTTATCTAGGAAGAAATGGGCCAAAGCGGTACACAGGTCTTGAGTGGGGGGCGAGGGGAGGGTTAGTCTCTGACCCTGATAATTTGGTGACGACTTGAAAAAGTTGTTTAGTAGAGTTTTGAGCCGATTCAATCTGACTGATGCAGTATTTACTCTTCTCTAGGTTAATGAGATACTTGTATTTGGATATAGCTTCCTTGTAAAGGGTCTTCTCTCTACAGTTGTAGTTTCTGCTCCAACGTCTCTCCAGGTTCCTACAGTGTTGTTTTTCCATTCTAAGGGACTCTGAGAACCGGGGGGCTGTTGGGGTAATTCTATTTTTAGAGATATTTTTCCGAGGTACTAAGGCGTTGAAGGCATTGTTAAGCCATTTAGAATAATTGGCTGAAGCCAATGTGGGGTCTGGAGACTGGTCATAGTTAGTGGAGGAAAGATGTGTTTGGAGGAGCTCCTTGTCCAGGCAGCTCCAAGCTTTAAATTGTGAGGGAGGGGATGGCGTGGTCAGTGACGGGGTGGTTTTCATCTGGATGTCAAAGAGTATGGCCCAATGGTCAGTCCATACCAGAGGTAAGGTTTTTTCTATTGATAAGTGGATATTGTTCATGAAGAGTCAATCTAGTGTGTGCCCGGCTTTGTGGGTGGGGGTGGTCACCAATTGCAGTAGGTTTGCGGCCTCCAGTTCGGTAATGATAGTGGAGGTGTCGTGGTCCTCATGGGATTCTAGGTGAAACTTGAAATCACCTAAGATAGTGGAGGCATCTTCTCCATCTAAATGTTTTTTTAAACTACCCATATCGGAAAGGAATTTTGTGCGCAGACCTGGGGGACGATAAAGGAGCGTACCTTTAAATGATTGTGAGTGTTTGAATATTATGGTGAAAGTGACTGCTTCGCAGGTCGAGGAAGGGATTATCTCTGTTTTGACTAAGTATTTGTCGCGGTATATAGTAGCTAGACCGCCTCCCTTTTTCACGGTTCTGTCGTGTCGTAATAGGCAGAATTCTTCCGGGGTTGCAGTACAGAAATCTGGCCCAGCAGCGGGGTCTCCCCATGTTTCTGTTATAAATAGTATATCTAGCTTGTGATTGGTGATGAAGTCTGCTATTTCTTGTTTGTGTTTAGGGAGTGAGCGAGAATTTATGAGTGCTAGGTGAGTCTGATCCTGGATTGAGCACTGAGGATGGATCGGGACTGATGCTGCTCTATGGAGGGTTTCCAATTTGAAGGAGCAGTTGGGGCAGCTAAATTTTAAGTTGTTTGCTAAGGAGCATATGTGGGGGCAAGGACAAGAAGGTTGTTTGGAGGCATGGCAGATGTACTTTAACTAGGTGCTGGAATAGGTTGTAGTCGGTAGGTGCTTAGCTGGTAAAGCTGGGCCAGGATTCATGACCCTAGGCCCGGTCCAGGCGCAGACGGGCGCAGACGGGCTTGCCTTAGGTTCACCTTTGGTGCGCAGCGGCGCGCCCGCTGCGCGCGTCCGCTGCGTGCCAGGCCAACATCCTAATTTATACAGTTTCATGTGCACACCATTTATTGCGCTGATGCGCACAGCTTTACAATTTTTATGGTGCATCGTATATAACAACGTTTCTGTGTACACAGCATTCGTAACTCGGATGCGCACAGCAGGGTAACGTTTATTTTCCTGCATGTGGTTTGTATTCATTGCGCTGACGTGTTTAGCACTAAAAGTTGAACAGTGAATTTGTTGTTGTAGAAAATTAATTTTGTTTGGAGTTAGAAATAAAAAAGTTACACAGCTCTGTTATATTTTATTATTATTGCTTATGTTGATGCACATAACACTTGCATATATAGAGTAATATGATTATACAGTTGGAGTAGTCCATTATAATTTTATATGACATTTATTTACCTTTATCTTAAGACAAGTTTTAAGAATTGGAAATAGAGAATGTTACTGCTGCACCGTTCTTCCTCACTAATGCAGGAACTCCACCTCTACAGTGGAAAAAGTGGAAGGAGGTGTTCGAAAGATATGCTAGGGTATGTGGGCCTTCACTCAGCGCTGAAAGGAAATCTTCATTGCTTCTACACTGTTTAGGGTCAGAGGGTCAGGACGTATTTGACCATTTACTGTATCTATCTACAGGAGAAGCTAATGGACTCAATGACTATGAAATATGCATCAAGAAATTAGATAAGCATTACTTAACAAAGGTGAGCACAATCCTAGAAAGGTACAAATTTGCCAAAAGAATGCAAGGTGAGGATGAAACTGGAAAGTTATGTGACTTATTTGAGGAAGCTTGCATCTTCATGCAAATTTGATAATCTGACAGATGAATGAATACGAGATCAGTTCATGTTCGGATGCAATATGGAAAGGGTCAGAGAGGAATTGTGGCTACGTGATGAGCCTACATTGGATGAAGTTCTCAGTGTAGGTAAAAGGATTGAACATTCCCTAAAATGAGTTGCAGTCTTAAAGAAAGACTCAAAGAAAGAATGTAAAGCTCAAGAAATTAAAAACAAGAGTAAAACAAATGTAGCAACTAAAGATAAAAATGTTAAGGGCGTCACATCAAGCAAAGAGAGATTGAATGAAAAATGGGTAGACACTAAGGGGTCCATTAGGATGAAGGGCGGTGGGACCACCACAGCGCTGGCGGTGTGGAAAAATGCCTTTTTCCGCCTGCCAGCAGCAGACATCATGCCCGCCATATTAGTATGGACAAACATAGGCCAATTCCCGACCATCGCGGTGCGACGTGCACCGCCATCAAAGTGCGTCCGCCACCGCGGCAGTGGAAGCCAATGGAGACTGACCGCCATGCGGAATGACATCCACACTGCTCCACAAATTAGGATGACTCAAGCAAGCAGACGCACCGCAGCGAAGACACTGCTCAACCAGAGACAGCGGAAGCTCGACAGGGGAAAGCAAAACCAGAGTCCCGGTCACGACCGCCATGGACCCAGCTCTGCACATCTTTCCAGTGCTGTACCTGCTACATCACCAGGAACTCATGGACCGCCGTGGACACCGCCGCAGGTACGCAACAACACAACACACAGCACACGGCCTGACACAGGGTCCAGATCCACAGCAGACACCCTAAGAGGGACAGGGACACCTCCACAAGGGCACCCACACATCACCCACCTGCCACAAAGTCACCCTGCTGCATCCTGGACACGCAGCTACCGCCACCATGCAGCAATGTCCCGGTCACGTCACCACAGCGGTAAACACAATCAAATACATGTGCACAATGCAGAAGGTAGGGCTCATGCCAGGCATGGGCAGGGAACAAATACCACAGGGCCACTCCCACCACACACTAGCTTACCCCATGAAGGCACATGCCATGTGCCCCTCCTGTGCACCCCATGCACAACAACAAGCCAGGGCAATAAATACCCTGCACCACACAACAAACGATCATGGAGACACACAATGCAGGAGTGGCTGCACAGGAACACACAACACACAGCACAGTAGCACACGGCCAGGGAGACACACACAACACCACACTAAGGGAAATATCAATGAGGACAAGGAACAAATGAACACATACAAGGAATTAACATCCAAATGGACACACAGCCTGCACAGTCACACATTCTTACCATAGACTGACACACACACACATACACACCCCACATAACAACAGCAATGGAGCACAACAAATAGGGAAACCGAAGTGGGCTGCACACAAATGGAAGGCCATAGAGACACACAACAAGCATGCGTACATCACATCAACACAAGGAACAGATCACAACACCCTCACACCATCAAAGCACACATGGCTGGCAAAGTCAGTGAACTCAAACCACAGACAGCTCAGTGCAACAACACAGGGAGACAGCAAGGAAAACCACGTATAGGCACACGGATGAAAGGAAGGCCCTGAAGTCAAACTGGGAACAGCCACATATCCATACAACTACTTCACAAGAGTACACCAGCAGCACTACACACAGGGACCATCTACACACCTCAGGACTGACAAACACCAGTAAGAATCTACACACATACCTCCCTCACACCAGTAGCACACAACACCAGTGCAAAACACACTGAAGGCTGGCAATACTTGACAGACAATACACACACAAACAACCACACACCCTGGGCTCAGCCACACACATCACACACACACGCAGGGATGCCACCACAAATGTGGGAACAAATACAACAGACAAACACATAGCCCAACAGAAACACACTAAGAGCCACAACAACAACAGGCATGGCCTGTGCAGCTAAACTGGGGAAAGGCAATGGGAGCACAGACACAACAGGAGTGCACAACCTCATCACTCAGGAACAATCCACAGACCACATACCACAACACACAGAAGAAGTGCACCATCACAGAACAACACAGACACAGCAAACAAACAACAGATGCACAGGCAGAACAATCACATAGCAAACACAGCACAACATCAGGGGATGAACACCAGGCAATCACAAGGCAACACACACACACAACACTGCATACACAACAAGCTGTGTGTGCACACCAAGCATACCAGACACACACAGACATCAGTGACAGAACAGCAACCCACACAACACCATACAGCACAGCACAACACAAAGACAACAGCACACACAGGAAGTGAAGCAATAACACAAACAACACACATACATCCAACACAACACCCAATAGATGCACAAGTCTGGAACACAAAGGTGGAAACAACTTGACAACAGGACTGGGCAGCACACACAGTTGAACTGCATAGGAGCAACCATGACTGACAAACAACACCAGAACATCACACATGACCCATTGGGGAAATGCCCTGAGTGACACACTGACCCTGGACAAAGAACTGCACCACAAAGCACAGTGCCACAAATGAAGTCATGGGGAGGCACACACACATATAAACCAAGGGAACAGCTCACACCAAAGTGAAGTGTACTGCATGTCAGTAGGGGACATGGCAGGAGTGTACCATACACAAAAAGAGTGAGTGCAGACCCACAATGGGTAGGCAGCTGAAGCACAGTTAGGGAAGGGCATGACAACACACAACATGCCACATTGGAGGCAAGAAGGCACCATGTGACAGCAACGCATGAGAAAACACAACCACAATGGCAGTGTGGAGCAGCAGGTCTGCACAGTCCCTACAAACAGCCACCAGACACATGGATGTGCAACAGAACACAACACTGACTTGACAGTAACACTCTCTGCATACTCAAAGATGATAAAACCAACAAGTAGGAGTCAGACAGGACTGCAAGGACACACCAACACACGGCACAGTGCACAATATACAACTCACACATGGGCATACAACCACATCCACAGGGATGAACAATCAAAACAACAGGCCCACAACTCCTGGGTGACACATGTGTAGTTGACATTGCAGAGGCATGTACACATTAAAACTCCCCACAAACTCATCCCCTTTACACTGCACATTACCTGGCCATCCAAGAGCACAAATGGAAAGTAAGCCATGGGACTAGGATGACTGAGCAAAACCAAAGGAAATGATGGACGGAGTGTTGAACATTGCAAGCACTCACCCCCAGTCAACTGATCTGGGTTTAATCCATCACCGTTCTTTAGCCCACTCTGCCACCCCAGTTCAGACATGGCCATATGCAAATCAGTGTGACCCTGTGCCTCATGGGAACAGTCCAGCCCAAACTGCCAAGCCACGTCTTCTCTGGACTGGAAACAAGCTTCCTAGAACCGGTTTCTGACATTTCAGCCGTCTTCAGCCAGGCTTGCTTGAATCCAGTGGCAAAGTGAGCAAGGGTCTCACGTCTGAGCATACCCTGCCAACTTATGGCGAACAAAGCAAAACCAAAGGAAATGATGGACGGAGTGTTGAACATTGCAAGCACTCACCCCCAGTCAACTGATCTGGGTTTAATCCATCACCGTTCTTTAGCCCACTCTGCCACCCCAGTTCAGACATGGCCATATGCAAATCAGTGTGACCCTGTGCCTCATGGGAACAGTCCAGCCCAAACTGCCAAGCCACGTCTTCTCTGGACTGGAAACAAGCTTCCTAGAACCGGTTTCTGACATTTCAGCCGTCTTCAGCCAGGCTTGCTTGAATCCAGTGGCAAAGTGAGCAAGGGTCTCACGTCTGAGCATACCCTGCCAACTTATGGCGAACAAAGCCAAACCAAAGGAAATGATGGACGGAGTGTTGAACATTGCAAGCACTCACCCCCAGTCAAATGATCTGGGTTTAATCCATCACCGTTCTTTAGCCCACTCTGCCACCCCAGTTCAGACATGGCTATATGCAAATCAGTCTGACCCTGTGCCTCATGGGAACAGTCCAGCCCGAACTGCTAAGCCACGTCTTCTCTGGACCGGAAACAAGCTTCCAAGGACCGGTTTCTGGCATTTCAGCCGTCTTCAGCCAGGCTTGCTTGAATCCAGTGGCAAAGTGAGCAAGGGACTCACGTCTGAGCATAGCCTACCAACTTATGGCGAACAAAGCAAAACCAAAGGAAATGATGGACGGAGTGTTGAACATTGCAAGCACTCTCCCCCAGTCAACTGATCTGGCTTTAATCCATCACTGTTCTTTTGCCCAAAGAACGGTGATGGATCAAACCCAGATCTGTTGACTGGGTGTGAGTGTTTGATTGGTTCTGATGCTCCGTCCATAACCACCCCCTTTTGTACCGCTTTGTTCGCCATAAGTTGGCAGGGTATGCTCAGACATGAGTCCCTTGCTCACTTTGCCACTGGATTCAAGCAAGCCTGGTTGAAGATGGCTGAAATGCCAGAAACCGGTCCTAGGAAGCTTGTTTCCGGTCCAGGGAAGGCATGGCTTGGCAGTTCAGGCTGGACTGTTCCCATGAGGCACAGGGTCTGACTGATTTGCATATGGCCATGACTGAACTGGGGTGGCAGAGTGGGCTAAAGAACGGTGATTGATCAAACCCAGATCTGTTGACTGGGTGTGAGTGTTTGATTGGTTCTGATGCTCCGTCCATCACCACCCCCTTTTGTACCGCTTTGTTCGCCATAAGTTGGCAGGGTATGCTCAGACGTGAGTCCCTTGCTCACTTTGCCACTGGATTCAAGCAAGCTTGGCTGAAGACGGCTGAAATGCCAGAAACCCGTCTTAGGAAGCTTGTATCCGGTCCAGGGAAGGCATGGCTTGGCATTTCGGGCTGGACTGTTCCCATGAGGTACAGGGTCAGACTGATTTGCATATGGCCATGTCTGAACTGGGGTGGCAGAGTTGGCTAAAGAACGGTGATGGATCAATCCCAGGTCTGTTGACTGGGTGTGAGTGTTTGGTTCTGATGCTCCGTCCATCACCACCCCCTTTTGTACCGCTTTGTTCGCCATAAGTTGGCAGGGTAGGCTCAGACATGAGTCCTTTGCTCACTTTGCCACTGGATTCAAGCAAGCCTGGCTGAAGACAGCTGAAATGCCAGAAACCGGTCCTGGGAAGCTTGTTTCCGGTCCAGGGAAGGCATGGCTTGGCAGTTCGGGCTGGACAGTTCCCATGAGGCACAGGGTCAAACTGATTTGCATATGGCCATGGGCACACATAAAGGAAGAACACACATACATGACCACCCTGGACAGCCTGCCTGCAATACTGTGCGCAGAAACCCACTCTGTGCTGGCAGTGACCCCTCCCTGACATGTGTACAATAGAGCCAACATGAACTAATCAAGTAAATGACTACTGCTAACCATTCAAAATGTATACCATTGCCACCACAAGTATCTGGTTCAAGCAGAAATGAAGACCCTGTCACCCCTAAAAAATAGAGAGTAAGTGAGCCCAAACATTGACCATGTTGAAGTGCCACACAGACCATGTGGCACAGTAAACCATTTACACACACCAAAAGAATTTTATTCAGGAAGGACACTGACAACAGAATATACTGTCATTATTCACATATTGCACAGATAGGTACCAAGAGAAGAGAAGAGCAAGGCACAAGAAGCAGAGCATGTCTATGAGAAGCTGCACAGGGACGAGTTTAACACTGCAAAGAGCAACAAGGCCAGTGGCCAGTCCAGGGTGCACACTGAGTCCATGAGAAGCTGCAAAGGCAGGGGGCACACAGCAGTGAACGGCAAGGCCAGTGGGCAGGACAAAGTACAGACTGAGTCCATGCGAAGCTGCACAGGCAGGGGGCACACAGCAGTGAACGACAAGGCCAGTGGGCAGGACAAAGTGCAGAGCGTGTCCATGAGAAGCTGCACAGGGAAGAGTTCAACAAAGCAAAGAGCAACAAGTAGGGGTGGGCGGAATTTGCGTAATTGCGTTACGCAAATCTCCGCGAAACGGTAAAAAATCTCCGCGAACACGCAGAAATTCCGCGAACACGCGGAATTGCTTGTTCGCGATGCTTTTTTCCTGTTCACAATTGCTGTTTGCGTGCTCGGGGAGAAATATCTCGCGAACACGCATTTTGAGAACGCGAACAAGCAAAAATTACGCGAAATTGCGGAAAGCAGACTTTTTAGCAATTTCGCGTTCTCCGCGGAATGCGAAATTCCGCGAATTCCGCGAGCGGAGCGGAATTTACCACCCAGGCCTAGCAACAAGGCCAGTGGCCAGTCCAGCGTGCACACTGAGTCCATGAGAAGCTGCACAGGCAGGGGGCACACAGCAGTGATCGACAAGGCCAGTAAGCAGGACAAAGTATAGAGCGTGTCCATGAGAAGCTGCACAGGGAAGAGTTCAACACAGCAAAGAGCAACAAGGCCAGTGGCCAGTCCAGGGTGCACGCTGAGTCCATGAGAAGCTGCACAGGCAGGGGGCACACAGCAGTGAATGACAAGGCCAGTGGGCAGGACAAAGTGCAGACTGAGTCCATGAGAAGCTGCACAGGCAGGGGGCACACAGCAGTGAATGACAAGGCCAGTGGGCAGGACAGAGTGCAGAGCGTGTCCATGAGAAGCCACACAGGGACTGTGTGTGACTGTACCTTTCCCTGGTCAGCAACACAGTCAGGGGGCAACAATGTGCAGTACAGGCCCAGCTGTGTGAGACACAGGTGTGTGAGGGTGACTAACACTCAGACTTGGCTGTCAGGCGAACTGGAAGCTGACTGTGTCTCAGGGACTGTCGGGGCACTTGACGGGGGAGAGAGCGGAACAGCTGAGGCAGAGCTATCAGTGGCTTGGCAAGCCGGAGGACTGCTTGGTCCAGGTGGTGTAGTGGCATGTGGAGGTGGAGTCATGCAGATGGGAGACACGGTGTGGCTGGGAGATTGTGGAGGGATGCCCTTCCACTTCTTGGGGATCCTAAATGGCTTGCCTGACTTGAGATCAATGGGAAGTGGTGTGGGCACAACAGGCACACTCACCACCACTGCTGCAGCAGGTGCAGGTGCTGGCAGCCCCTCTGGTGATGTGCTGGACCCAGCAGAACGCTTTGCCTTGCTTTGCCTCTGCCCCCCTTCCCCTGTTTACTAGGTGTTACCCCTACAATGCCCTCCGTCTCCTGCTTCACTGGGCTTGGAATGGGAGTCGAGGTGGTTGGTGATACTGCCTTTGAGCCCTTCCTAGGTGTACCCTTGGCATGCACCACCTCCTTGGTGGGCACAGACAATGTACGATTATCTTTGCGCGATGCTTTAGGGGCAGGAGAGTCCTTGGATGGGGATGCCACTGAGGTATGTGTGCCTGAGGTCTGCTGCTTTGTTATTTGTCCACTGGTGTCGCCTGACGGGCTTTCCTCCCTGTACTCTTGGGTCCTTTGGTCTTCTGTGGGGAATGGTGTCTGCGCCTGGGACCACTTGGGTTGCTGCTGCTATGTGCTCCGTGTGCTGTATTGTGACTTTGATGTATGTGGACCATGGTCACTATCGTCAGACGTGGCCACTGCCAGGGGTGTGGACAAAGGGACTGGAGCAGGACTGTGGGTATGTGCCTGTTGCAGGGCAGACGTCACTGTTGATGACAAAGCCTGGACTGTCCGGTGCAGCCCACCCATGTCGGAATGTATTCTCTCCATGAAAGCAACCACCTGGGCCAATTTTGTGTCGTGGTCAATGAAGGCATTGAGGATAGCTGTCTGGCCTACACACAGCTGGCGCAAAAGGTCCACAGACTCAGCACTGATGGCAGCAGGGGGGACAGGGGCAGGGGCAGCGGTGCCATGGGTGAAGGACACTCTTCCCCTCTTACTGAGGCGGACACGGGCAGCACCAGAGGAAGTGGCTGGTAGGGTGGGCAATGGCCGCTGTGTGGTGGAAGTCGATGCAGAGTCCCCGTTCCCTGTGCCCTCCAACATGAATGCATCCCCGCTGGCATCGGATGAAGTGGTGCTTTGCTTCTCAGGCTGGGACTCCTCCAGCAGACTCCTGTCCCCCTCTGAGATGCTAGTGACATCTGTGACACTGGGCTCCTGGGCAGCTGTGGTGCTAGTTTCACCCCCACTGGTGTCTGTCTCCTGTCCCTCTGTAACCACAGGTGATGCTGCATGGGAGAGAGAGATGTAGGGTCAGGTCAGTGGCAGCAACAAAACAAACATATGCAAGCAATACATGACAAAAGCTGACCAAATCTACATGTTGCACACCACCCTGTGCAATTACATCATGCCAACTCACTACATAGACTCAAGCAGTGCGTGGAAACAGGATACTCAGGCATGAGTGAGCCATGTGATGACCACACAGCACAACACCCTGCTTGTGGCCCTGTTCTAACAGACACACAACTAGTTCGGAGCACACCTAGGGACATGATGGGGGCACACTACTTGTTGCCAATGACAGAACTGGATGGAACAGGAGGGGACAACACAGACCCAGACTACTACATTACAG
Organism: Triturus cristatus; assembly: GCF_964204655.1. Lineage (NCBI taxonomy): Eukaryota > Metazoa > Chordata > Amphibia > Caudata > Salamandridae > Triturus > Triturus cristatus. The sequence goes on from NC_140584.1 coordinate 150,221,548, forward strand.
TCCACAATGGACATTAGCCCATGCCACCCACCATGTCGTACCTTGGGGACAATATAATGCTGCACATTGCTGTAAGATGTGTAGGCCTCCCCAATATGGGTGCATGCAATGGACGCATTGATGTACGCACAGTCAGATTGGGCACACTGCCATTCCCTCCCATGGGATTCCCAAGACCACCCCAATGCAGAAGAAACCTGAAGAGCACAACTCAGAATGTAATGTGAAGGCACAGCATCCAAATCAGCTTTATAAGTACAGGTAGAGCAAATGCATGCCACAGGCACCCAGGCCAGCAGCCACTTACATGCCACAGCATCACACTACCAACATCACAGAGGCCAGCACTTGCACAGGCTCTGTACACATGCAGCCACTTACAGCCAAATTCACACTCCCCAAATGCTCAACCCTGGCTTGCTGCTGATGCTCCTTCAAACGTGCATCTAGGTCAGGCTGTGTCACCGCCAAGATGTACCCCATTAGTGGTGTCATACTGCACCGTGCCAGACGCCCAGTGCGAGGAAGCAGCCCCAAGGTCATCTCCGCCACATTCTTTGCCAGCTGGCTGATGTCGTCCCATCTCTTGTGGCAGTGGGTGCACCATCGGTTTGAGACCCCGAGGGCTCGCACCTTTGCTGCAATGGCCCTCCACACAGCCTTACACTGGTGTACCTTGAGCTGCAGGCATGGGAGACAAGAGTGGGAAATAATCAGTGACATATTGCCATGTACCGACATCTATCAGTATAGCAGCAAGATACAAAATCATCACATATCCAATGAAATTGGCAATCAGAGACTATAGTACAGCTCCCATGGGACACCTGCATGGGAAAATCTGATGTTAAAGCATGCAGATGTGAGGGGGAACACAGTCCCTGCACATTTCACGCACATGCAGAATGCCAGAACTGAAACACCCATGTGCGTGCCCACACTCCAGTCCATTTTTGCATTGAGCAACACATACATCACATGTCAACCTGTGTTTGAGGGTGGACTCACTGTGTCCAAGACTGCGCAGCCATCAATGTCCCTGTCCTGTGACTAGTTAAATGTGTCATGGTGGTCACATTGAGGGACATGATCACACAAATACAAAATGCCATTCACAAAGGCAGTTGTGTGCAAAATACAGTGCTGAGATGGCCCATAGCTGGAGTGCAATTTCAGAAGACTGATGTCATACTCTGTAAGTTGAGTGAGGTGTCCCTGTCTTAGTAGGTGGGGACTGTGCAGGCCAGCTGGGCTCATACTGAGAAGGACTACAGGGACACACACAGCCATCCAGCCAAGCAATCACAGTCCTGACTACAGCATTAACAACCTTCTGTGTCACTGTATGGTTATCGCATGCAAAAACAACAGTTGATGAACAGAATGCAGAACAATGTCATACATTCACCCCAGTACAGAGATCTGGGCCTAATCCATCGTTTTTTTGCTCACCATGCCGTTCCAGTTTGAACCCAGCCATATGCAAATCAGTCTTGACCCTGTGCCTCATGGGAACAGTCCAGCCCGATCTGCCAAGCCAGATCCTCCCTGGACTGGAAACAAGCATCCTAGGACCAGTTTCGGGGTTTCACACTTCTTCAACCAGAATAGCTTGATTCCAGTAGCATGGAGAGCACAGGACCCACGTCTGGGCATACCCTTCCCACTCGGGGTGACAAACGTAAAAACAACAGTTGATGGACAGACTGCAGAACAATGTCATACATTCTGCCATTCAGCCATTCAGACAGCGGAGCATGCCAACTGCCATTTCCACATGTCTCCATGCCTCTCACTACCGCACTTGTGTAAATGGGTGTGCTGGTGACACACCGCTGGGGCCAGGCGGTAGCTACCGCGATTAGGTGCCATACGTTGACACAAGGCTCTGCCATTCAGGCAGCGGAGCATGCCAACCGCCATTTCCACATGTCTCCATGCCTCTCACTACCGCACTTGTGTGAATGGGTGTGCTGGTGACAATTTGGGTGCTATACAATGGCGATGGCCATCTGTCAAACATCAACAGTGCACGGTGCCAACATGGTCAATGGAACATCATCGTGCACATGATGCCAATGTTTACTCCACTGATGGCTACACATGCCATGTTTGTGTGTGTATTTCGTTGATTGGCCGGTACCCACTCATATGTCACTTATGGATTTGATGTTGGTGTAGGCAGGACAGTGTTGTTCTTGACTGTACAATATGTACACATGTCAATGTGTTGAGGTCCAGTGACAATCACAGCGATGCTCATCTCAATGAATGATGATCTATTTAGCATTGCCTCTCATGTCTGCTCATGAACAAATTTGTCATTCCAGCGCCAACTTCGGTCATTGTGTGGTGGATGTGTGTCAGGTTGTAATGATGCATTAAGGTGTGACAGGTACAGCAGCTAGGTATGAGACAGTGGTTTTGATTATTTGCACATATGCTGGATGCTATACTCCCAGGCATGCCCATGTGTAATGTGGCCATATCCCTATGTGCATTCACAGTGACCAAGGTGGTGTTTGAGATACTTGTCTTGTGTAAGTTGACACGCGTGCCCTTTGTGTAGCTGAAGGTGTCACTCCATGAAAGCTGGTCTGTTAGTCACTATAGATGTCAGTCATTGTTGTCGTTGTGTCATCCAGAACGTGATATGCTGTGCACACCTCATGATGTATTGCATTGACATGTGTCCACTATCATCTCAAATAGGAGGAGGCCAAATTTGACTTGTCACTTGATGGTGCTGGAGGACATGGAGGATGTTGCGATCATATGGAAATGCCGCCTGGACAGAGCCACCCTGAAAACCCTTTGGGATCTGTTGGAGCCCCACTTGCAGCCCCGCAAGACATATCCAACAGCTTTCACCCCTACTTCTAAGGTGATGGCAGCCCTGCATTTTTTTGCCACTGGATCATTCCAGGAGACTGTGGCCAGTGCTGGTGGGATGTTACAACCGATGTTCAGCATGGTGCTGCGTGATGTACTTTCCGCCATGATGCTATACAAGGACAGATGAATCCATTTCCCCAGGGGTGCAGAATTGCCAACTGTGAAGGGAGACTTTTATCCCCTTGGACACATTCCCAATGTTGTTGGGGCCACTGATTGCACCCATGTCGGTCTTGTGCCACCACAGGCAAGTGAGCACATTTTCCGCAATCGGAAGCATTACCACTCCATCAGTGTGCAGGTGGTGTGCCTGGCCGATATGACCATCTTGCATGTGTGCCAAATTCCCAGGCTCGGCCCATGACTCCTACATCCTGCGGAACAGCATAGTGCCCCAGCTGATGGCTAATCTTCTTCCCGAGTGTGCATGGATTGTGGGTGAGTGTGCCTAGTCGTGTGGTGTGCTGTGTGTGTGACCTGCTGCCCTGAGCCTCAGCGATGTTGCAATGTCTATTTGTGTTTGTCATACCTAGGTGACTCTGCATATCCCAACCGTCCCTGGTTGCTGAGCCCACTGCGGAATCCCAGGTCCCCGGCTGAAGTACGCTACAATGAGGCCCATGGGAGGACACGTCGTGTGGTGGAGCGTACTTTTGGTCTGCTCAAGTCACGTTTCCGCTGCCTGGACAAGACCGGAGGTGCACTGACATACTCGCCCAGGAAGGCGTGTTACATTGTTGTGGCATGCTACATGCTCTACAACCTAGCCATTCACAAGGAGATTCTCCTGCTCCTGGATGATGGTGAGGACCGAAGGCCCCAGCCTGCAAACCAAGCCGTGTCCAGTGATGTGGACAGTGGAGAGAAGGAAGGTTTTGACCTGCGTGAACAGCTCATCACCCGCTACTTCACTTGACGGTGGCTGTCAATGTGCAACAAACCCATTGTCTGATGATATTGCTGTTGTCGTGAAGGGGCGTGTGAGAATTGTAGCATCAGCCAGTTGTAGACTCAGTGGTGGTTGGAAATGTTTCTGTGACATGTCATTTGGGAACATCAACAGGACGTGTATGTTGACACTTGTTGGACATTGTGACATGTGCATGTTGGGTTATCCTGATGGTAGGGGTTGTGTGATGTCTGTGATGCCACACCCAGACCAGTGACAGTTGTTCTGTTGTGTTTGCCTTCGACTTCTCCTTGCCTCCATACAGCCCATGCTCCTGGTACATTGTGATCATGTTGAAGACTGTACACCCTGCAATAAAGACGGAGCAGACACGACAACATGTGTGTGAGGATATTTTATTTACAATGGTGAGATGCGAGGACGGTGTACATTTCCATTGGGGGGTGGGGTGGAGCAGTAAGTTGACAGTTGTGGTAGATGAGATAGTCGAGTAGTCACCACATTGCTGTGGTGACCCAGTCCAACAGACAGATGCCATTCACAAGGCAGTGTGGGGAACGACAGTCCAAAAAGTCCATGCAGTGGTGGAGGTGTTTGCCATCATGGCTGGCTCCGTGACTGGTGTCTGGCAGGTGCTTGGCCTGCAGATACTCCTAGGGTCTTCTTAGGATGGCCCCTTCGTCGTTTGGCAGGGGGGCCCTGCTGCAGGGCCAGTGGGGTCTGAGAACTCACCACTCTCTGTGGGCTCAGGGAAGGATGGTGAACTGTCATTGTCCGGCCCACCAGAGGGAGGTGGAGATGTTGTCTGTGGTGCATGCCTGTCCCTCAGTACCGCCACTTGCTGGCCCAAGAGGTCCATGATTTGTCCCATGCGAGTGTCGATGGACCTCTTCAGCAGGATGAGCTCGTGCAACAGTTCGTCCGACCGGCCCGTTCGTCCCTGGGCCTGTTCGTATGCACCCAGGACTCTGGTGATGGGTCCCAGCCTCCTGGTGTCCCTGGGTGACCCTGCCCCTCCCACCTGCCCTGCTGCCACAGACCTGTTACCTCACCACTGTGGGCACCCGCATCCTCTCCCTGCCCTCCTCCATCGGTGGTGTGTGCTGGTCATCCTCTGCGACAGGGAGGGTGTTGCAGGCAGCACTGGTGGTGGTGGTGGCGGTGGCTGTACAGGCTGTGACAGCAGGGGTCTGCTGTGCAGTTGTTGTTGGCGCAGATGTGGTGGGGGGGATGATGGGGTCCTGGAACCTGTTGCTCCCTGACACACCAGATGGGCCGGCCTCAAGCTCATCATCCATGGAATCTTGGGAGTCAACATCCGAGAGTCCTTGTACCGGGGGTGGAGACTGGCTCTGCAGGTTGCTGGTGTTGTCCTCTGCAGTGAGTTCTTGGTCACCTGTGGGTCAGATGGGAAATGGTCATTGCAGTGCACCCAGCAAGCTTTGTTTTAGCTTGTGTGTCATTCACTTGTTGTACACTGCACAATTGACATTTCATCACATTGTTGACTATGTGCACTACTGTGCTTCCTGACATGATGCAGTGGTACAGGCATTACTTGTCCATGGTGTGAGGTGTCAAGGCATACCATGCGACCCGTGGATAATTAAGGTATACAGGGACTTGTTGATATCTAGGGCCTGGCACAACATGTGTTTAATTGTGAACTCATTGTTTATTTGTCTGACCTGGAAGATGTCACATCTGGCCATGGACTGGCCATTGTCATCTCCTGCATACCTTTGTCCTGTCATGTGCATATCTTGATTTTTGCCACCTCACATGCTTTCATATTTTTCTAATGGTCCTTGTTTCACTTGCCCCATGGCGATGCACATGTAACTAGGTGCTGTTCATGATTGTGCCCTGACTTTCTTCTACTTGGGCATTGGTGTGTCACACTTTGGTAGCTGTGACAGTTTCCTTAGCTTACCTGTGTGCACACGGTGCTTGGCAATGGATCAGCTATGCCTTTTTGTTCAATGAGAGGGCTGGTGTTGTCATATGGCACCATTTAATTTGTGACAAATGGGTGGGTGCACGTACTGGCTACATACCTGTAAGTTTGTTTAGTGTACTGCAATGGCTTCCAATTGCTTCTGGGTGGGGGAGTGCTCCATCCTGTTCAGGTGTGGGACAGAGGGAATATTGGGGGTAGTAGTGCAGGCCTACCACCCACACACACCCTCACTGTGAAGATGGCTACCTACCTGTCAGTTTGATGAGGGTGGTGTAATGGCTTCCAACTGCTGGTGAGGAGGGATCCATCTTGCTAGGCTGTGGGACAGGGGGCATGGTGGGAGTGGTGGTGCAGGCCTCCCAGCCACAAACACCCTGACTGTGAAGATAGCTACCTACCTGTAAGTTTGTCTGGTGTACTGCAATGTCTTCCAACTGCTCCTGGGTGGTGGAGTGCTCCATCCTGCTCCGGTGTGGGACAGAGGGGATGATGGGAGTAGTAGTGCAGGCCTCCCAGCCACAAACACCCTCACTGTGAAGATGGCTACCTATCTGTAAGTTTGATGAGGGTGATGTAATGGCTTCTAACTGCTTCTGGGTGGGGGAGTGCTCCATCCTGCTCAGGTGTCGGACAGATAGAATGTTGGGAGTAGTAGTGCAGGCCTACCACCCATACACACCCTGACTGTGAAGATGGCTACCTATCTAAGTTTGATGAGGGTGGTGTAATGGCTTTCAACTGCTGGGGGGAGGGATCCATCTTGCTAGGCTGTGGGACAGGGGGCATGGTGGGAGTAGTGGTGCAGGCTCCCAGCCACAAACACCCTGACTGTGAAGGTGGCTACCTACCTGTAAGTTTGTTTGGTGTACTGCAATGGCGTCCAACTACTTCTGGGTGGGGGAGGGCTCCATCCTGCTGAGGTGTGGGACAGGGGGCATGGTGGAAGTAGTGGTGCAGGCCTCCCACCCCAGACACCCTCCCAGAGAAGATGGCTACCTACCTGTGAGTTTGATGTGGGTTGTGTAATGGCTTCTGGGTGGAGTGGGGGAGTGATCCATCTTGGTAGGCTGTGGGACAGTGGGTATGGTGGGAGTAGTGGTGCAGGCCCCCCACCCCCAGACACTCTCCCAGGGAAGATGGCTACCTACCTGTAAGTTTGTTTGGTGTACTGCAATGGCTTCCAACTGCTTCTAGGTTGGGCAGTGCTCCATCCTGCTCTGGTGTGGGACAGAGGGGATGTTGGGAGTAGTGGTGCAGGCCCCCCACCCCCAGACACCCTCTCAGGGAAGATGGCTACCTAACTGTAAGTTTGATGTGGGTTGCGTAATGGCTGACGCATGCTTCTGGGTGGGGTGGGGGGAGTTATCCATCTTGCTGAAGCTGTGGGTCAGGGGGCCTGGTGGGAGTTGTAGTGCTGTCTGTCTGTATACATGCACCCATGGTAATGTTGGTAGCTACGTTTGGGGTGAATGGGAGTGGGTGAATGTTGGATCTGTGAGCCATGTTTTTGTGAGTGTGTGCTGCAGATGGATGGTATGTTTCGTAGGTGGTATAGCTTTGTAGTTGTGCAAGACAGTACATAGCATAGTGGCGGTAGTCATTTGTTTGTACTTACCAGCCTCCACTCCCCCAGCTACTCCTGTGAGACTCTCTTGATCCAGTATGGCAAGCACCTTCTCCTCTCATTGTGTGAATGGTTTTGGTGGAATGGGAGGGCCACTGCCAGTCCTCTGAGCCAGCTCACGGTTTTTGCTCCTCCTCTCCTTGACCACCCTCTTCAGATCATGCCACCGCTTCATGATCTCCTTTTTTGATCTTGGGGTGGTCCCTACTGCATTGACCCTTTGGACTATCCTTGCCCACATTTGTGTCCTTGTGGCTAATGGTGTCTGTTGGACCAGGGTACCAAAAAGCTGTGGTTCCACTCTGACTATCTCATCTATCATGACCTACAACTCACTCTCAGTGAATTTGGGCATTTTCTGTGTGGCCATGGTGTGCGGTGTGCAAAGTGGTTGCGGGTGCAGGAGTGTGAGTGGTGGTTGTGGTTGTGCTGTGTATGGTGTGTGTTGTGCAGGGGGGTTGTTTGTTCTGGTGTGGAGGTGGTGGTGGTGCTGTGTGTGGTGTGGCTAGTGATGTTGTGTCCTTTGCCTCTCCTGTCAGCTGGGGTATGTGTCCCTTCTCTCCTGGAGTATTGCAAGGAATTGTGGTCAGGGAAGGGGCTGGTTTTATACTCAGCTATGTGGGTGTGTCTAATTGGGGTGTTGCTGACAGGTGTGTTGTCCTGGGATTTGTATTTTTCGTTTTGCCATGTGGTTGTGTCATTGGGGTGTGTTTTGTATATTTGGGGGACATGGCTATTTTTCTGTGTGCACTTTTTGGCCTTCTTGTGGGGTTTTGGCTTCGTCCGCCGTATTTTTAACAGTTTGTCCGCGGCGGCGGCTGTGCTTCATCTCTTCCGCTGGCTCTTCCATTCATCCCATTGTGCAACCGCGGCAGTCGGAGACAGCGGTACGTACCCCAGGACTGTCGGGGATATCCTAATTTCCAGTGCGGTGTCTCCGCTATACTTGCGTCGGGTTGGTGTTTTTTCGCCGCGATTCTGACCGCCACGGACGGATTTTGGCCATCTCCGCCCGCTACGGGCGGTTTTTCTTGGCCTCGTTCTGCCGCGGTCGGATTATTTTGGCGGTTAATACTGATTTGGCCGCCGGTTTTCCCACGGTGCCGGCGGGCGGTTGCCATCTTAATGGGCCTCTTAATATTATAAGTGTGGCAGGACGGGGCACTTAGCTAACAATAAGAAATGTCCTGCTTTGGGTCAAACATACCCTAAATGCAAAAAGAAAGGTCACTTAGCCTCTATGTGTAATAGTAAGCCTATTTCCAAAGTTGAAGAGGTTGAAATTTATGATGGTGAAAATGGTGAATCGAGCACAGAAGATTATGAATGTGGACAAATTATAGTACAAGTGGTAAGTGGAGATAAGAAAAAAAATTGTCCTTATGATAATATTTTAGTTGAGGGAGCTAGCACTAAAGTACTGTTTGATTCAGGTGTAAAAATTACTATTGTATCTTGTAGATTTTAAATGGAGAATTTGAAAGGTAAAGTCAAGCTCTTGAAACCAGACATAAGGCCATTAGCATATGGCGGAGAACCTATTGAACTTCATGGGTATTGTATAGGTCTTATTGAATATAAAAGTAGATTTGTCTCAGGGACATTTATGTTTCAAAGAAAAGAGACAGCATTATCAGTTGGATCCATCAGGGTGATCTTGGGATTTTCCTTGATCCCAATGCTGATCCTCCTATTCAACTCAAAAATGATATAAACTCTGTTCTTGACAGTGATAATGGTAATTTGATTTCTGATCTTAAAAGAAAATATCCCAATGTCTTCAGAAAAGATTTGGGTTGCCTTAAAGGTTACAAACATAAGATCATACTCAAAAAGAATGCTATTCCGGTATGTTGTAAGGTGAGAAACGTTCCTCTTTCTGTGAGGGATGACATGCAGAAAGAAATTGAAAAATTAAAGGATTGGAGTATCATAGAAAAGTTTGAAGGCACAGAATGGTTGGCCCCAGTGGTAGCAGCACGCACATCGAATGGGGATTTGAGGCTGTGCACTGATTTGAGGCAGTTGAACAAATGTGTAGTGGTTGATAAATACCACTTGCCGAATATAAATGAATTATTGGTCTTGTTGGGTGGGGCCAAAGTTTTCAGTACAATACACCTTACTTCGGCATATCACCAAATATAATTAGAAGAGTCATGTAGGGACTTTTCTTCATTCAGTACACCGTTTGGCACTTACAGATTTATAAGTATGCCTTTTGGCTTGGTGTCAGCATCATCGGTTTTCCAGAGAGATATGGAAAATATTCTTCATGGTCTCGCAGGTGTTTATGTGTACCAAGATGATATACTGATTGTTGGGGATGATGTATGTCAGCATGATGCTCGCTTAAAATTAGCTTAAGAAAAGCTGTGTGATCACAACCTTACTATCAAAGCTGAGAAATGCAAATTCAGGACTAACTCTATAGATTACTTAGGTCACAATATCACTAGTGAAGTGGTAAAACCTAAATCTAATTTAATTAACACTATTCAAGAAATTAGTTCTCCTTCAAACAAGAGCGAGCTTATGAATTTTTTGGGGTAGTGGAGTATTATGCCAAATTTGTGAAAAGTTTTGCAGATTGTGCTGTCAATATGAGGTATTTATTAAAAAAGCGTGTTGATTTTGAATAGACTGATTTCTTTGAGAAAGAGTTTATTGGCACTAAGGAGAAACTTAAAGCTGCACCTTTCCTTAGAAGTTTTAATCCTAAGGTTGAACCCATACTCATCACTGATGCCAGTGAAAAGGGCTTGGGAGCAGTATTGCAACAGCAAGGTCTGGAGCGTATGCAAACAATAATGTTTTTGGCATGCAGTCTTAAAGACCCAGAAACTAGGTATTCGGTAGTAGAGAGCGAATCTCTCGCAGTATTTTGGGCTATTAAAAAGTTCAAAAAATTTCTTTGGGGCATTGATTTCGAGGTAAAAACTGACCACAAACCTTTGGTTGAAATATTCAGCAAGAAGGGCCTTGATGCTATCTCTAGTAGGATAACTAAATGGGTGATAGGGTCACAAGAATACAATTTCGCAATAAAGTACATTCCAGGTGTATAAAAAAATGTTGCTGATGTATTGTTGCGCCTTACACCTAAAGCTTTATCTGAAGAAGAAGATTTGGAGGATGCTGATGAATGGGTTTATGTGGTTGATCAAGAAGTCATTTCTGAAAAAAGGTGGTGTGATGAAATGACTCAAGATATTACTTTAAATGAAGTCCTGAACCTCAATAAAAAGGGTTGGATCAGTAATAAGGAGGTATCTGATGCCACTAAAAAATATCGGTCATTACGCAATGAGCTGTCCGTAGATAATAAGCTATTGTTTCGTGGGATGAGATTAGGTCCTCCTAGCAGCCTTAGGAAAGATCTCATTGATTTAGTTCATTCTTCACATGCTGGACTTACTAAATGTAAAGAGAGATTACGTGAAAAATGTACACTGTCCAACCGATGGTGTTAAGAAGAGGTCCTTCTAACCCTTAGCAAGACATCTCTTCAGACATTCTTGGTCCGATACATAATAATGGTTCACAGAATTTTGTGTTAGTTGTAATTAATATGTTTTCTTGGTGGCCTGAAGTTTTCTTTTTGCCAATTATTGATTGCAGTCACATAATTCGATGTTTGAAAAGATTGTTTTCAAAAGAAGGGATTCCTGAATCTATTCTAACCGATAATGGGGTTCAGCTAGTCTCTGAAGAGATGAAAAATTTTCTTTCATCTAAGGGAATTATACATAAAACCTGTTCTCTCTATCATCCCGAGGTCAACGGGATGGTAGAGAGATTTAACAGTGATTAAAGAATCTATTGCTTTAGCAAAGTCACAGTCTTTAGATTGGAAATGTGAAGTATTGAAGAAAATTGAGGAATATAGATTGTCTCCCCATTCTACCACTGGGAAGACAACTTTCTTACTATTCCGAGGTAGAGTTCCGAATACAAATGTAGAACCTGCATTGGTCAACAAGTATGAATTAAATAAAGGTAAGGAGAAGAAATGTGATAATATTATAATCCAGAAGAAAGATGAAGAGAAGGCAAAAAAAGGAAAAGTTATTTTGACTCAAAGAAAGCTGTAAGAACAACCAAAGTGGTGGTGGGCGATATAGTAATGATTAAACGCCCAGGTTTGATGGGAAATTCTGTTTCCAAATTCATGAAACCTATTAAGGTTATCAAAGTGTGTAATAATGCAATAACAACACAAGATCATCGAATATGGAATCTCAATAGAGGTGATGTGGTAAAGGGAGAGTTAATCAGTGATTATGATGAAAGCTCAGATAGTGTTCCTCTGGAAGTTGGTGAAAAGTTTAAAAGTTGTAGTTCATCCAGACTGTGCAAACTACCATCTTATCTTTCTGATTCTGTATAATATGTTTTAATGTGCAAACTGCCATCTCATCTTTCTGATAATGTATAATATGTTTTATCTTGTTGGTTTTATTTAGATAAAGAGGGGAGGTGTTTGTTGTACTGCCTTTCCTTCAATTATATCTGAATATTAGTAGAATTGTAACATGCCATGTACAGAATCTTACATGTGTCATGCATCTATGTCATTGCATTCTATGAAAGGTTTTTAAGTAAACAAGAGCAGTTATTGTTAATGCCTGCCTGTTGATGGATGGGATTCTCTAAGGATTAAACTTAAGAAGAAACAGCATTCCTGTGTCCATTCTTTATGTTACAGGAATACTTCAGTCGCCCAACCACCTCTAGGTCTGGTAGGCCGAACTGTATGCGCAACAGTGTGATCATTCCCTTCAACATGAATACCCATGACATCTCCTCTATCATATGCAGCACTCGCTGAAAATCTGCAGCTTCCATCATGAACCAGCCAGAACAATTCTCAACTGCCCTCGCTGGTTCCATCACACATCTCCCATCTTTCTGGAACAAAGCAACTCTCATCAAGTACTAAGTCTGACCATTCCCTAACTTCCCCAGTTTTCAACCTCCATTTTCATTTTGTAGGAATCCCAGAACATGGAGAAACTAGCACCCACACTACCAGGCCTCACCTTGACCTTACCATCCTCATTAATCATGCGCTCACCCCTGCCTGCCCTTGTATTTCCTTCCGATACTTTGAAGCGTTTCTGCTGCAAACACGAAGGAACCAACTTGGTCCCAGGCTGCCTACCCCACATCATTTCAAATGGTGTCTTGTCTGTGCCAACATTCACAGTTGTGGGATGTGTGATTTGCACACAACATGTCCTTCACAGTGCTCTGAACATCCAAATCAGCTTTACTGGCCAACTCCATGGTTACCTTTAGTATATATCACGGTACATCGCATGCCAACACAACGCATGTTATTACAATGCAGTTGTAACAACGCAAGTGCTGTTACAATGCGTTACCATTGCAAGGTACACTTTCACCATGTATATGCCTTTACCATGCATGCCATTACAACGCAAAGGCATGCATGGTAAAGGCATAGACATGGTAAAAATGGTTAAGGTAAGTAATGGTAGATATGTTTCAATATATATATCAATATATACATATACACATTTGTGTGCATGTATATATATATTTTTTATCAAAAAGGAACCGGGAGCATTTGATGAGGTCCTGCACAACATTCCTGGAAGATACGCAAATCAAAGGTATGTGCAGTTCTTAACAGTGGGGGAGGGAACAGGTCTCTTATGGATTGCCCTTACACACCCAGAAGGGTGTCATGCTCCATCAGTGGGCTCTGCTCCTTGTCGGGCCGGTGCAGCAATGCCTCATGGGCTCCCACGAAGTGGCTCTTTGCCGGAGATCTTTTAGAGACAGCTGTTTGGTACGTGAGGGTGAGAGGTCACGATAGTGTGAGTAGTGGATTACAATAGGTTTAATACTGCCCTAAGGGAACCATTTTTATTCATGGGGTGTGCTAAACTAATTAAAATGTGTGAGCCCTGTTTGGAATAACAATGATCCCACAGGGTCTAGTGTGTGAGTGTGGTTGACATGTGTCTTGCCTCCTGCCCCTAATGGGTCACTCAGCAATTCTTCAGGGCCAAATGTCTATAAGAGTCAGTACTCTAGAACTCTAACAATACTACAAGGCCAGTGCTTATTATTGTAAACGTCACCAGCGTTGTTCGAGTGCTCGGGGGGGAGACCGGGAATGTTGAGACCTGTAAAAAATATCAAAAGTTAAAATCCAGAACTCATCTGGAAGACAGTAATACCCACCAATAGTGCAATGACTTCCATGCTTAGTCAATTGTTACCAGAAGGGAAGGTATTGGTGGACACACTGTAGGTGGGTGGGTGTATACCATATACAGTAAAGAGAAGGACTCAATGGACATCACGTGGAGTAGTAAAACTATCGAGGGCACACCAATGCCAGTAAAAAGACTGTATCCTTGCGTGACAGTGTGACAACGATATAGTGGGGAGACATTTTTGCTGATACCAAGTGTGCATCTGGCAATTCATGCACTAAAGTACGAGCGCAAATAAGGCACTAGAGAGTAAGAAAGCATGGCCATATGTCTATGCACAAACCAAAATGCATAATTGCTTTATTTCCATGCGTTCTGGTAAACGTTTTGCGTTCATGACAGAACAGTTTTGCCAATGACAACTGTGCATTTGGCAATCCATGCACTGAAGTACGAGCGCAAAATAAAATACAATAAGATCAAAGCACTTGTGCGTAAGAATGTGTAATAACGTGTCTAATTACCAACAAGCTGTGATAATCACCCCATTTCCGTGCACTTTAGTAAACATCGTGTGATCATGGCATATAGTAACTCACCCCCAATAATGGAGTCTCCGGTGTATGGGGTTGCCTTGCGAGCACTACGTTGCTCACTCTAAAAACAACAGAATATAAATAATCACAGCATCCAGCCGGGGGCTTCTTTAATCTTACCGGTATGTGATGGTGCAGATCAGGATCCGAAGTGTAGTAAGAAAGTTGGTACTCACACAGCGGGGGGCGCGCAACTAGCGGTGCTCCTACCCTTGCTCAGGCTTCCGTGGCTGGCCCTTCCGCTATGGCAAATAAGTAGCTTACGTCAATATGTTGTAGCGTGAGCACTAGACCAACACAGCAGAATACAACTTTATTGAGACTATGTAACAAACGTGCAGGAAAACTACACTGGACGCATGAATTAAATGTGGCTAAGGGTGCATGTTGACAACATTCCTGGGCATTACGACCTTCCTTATTTATTGACAAGTTGCCAAGATGGCTAAACAGTAAATGATTCTTCACAAGATAGAAGAAGACAGAAATAGCTTAAGTGTATTATGCATTGGGTAGTAACCTTATGCTGAGAGTTACACTGACTTAAGTGTTGTTGATTATGGCCAAGGTTATTATTGAATGTTGGGCATTACTGATATCTGTTGTGATATTATGTACAGTGGACCTCAAGTAAGACAGTGCAGGGGGTTAAGTGTTAGTTAGAACCACCCACGGGATGTCATCATTGAGGCCCCTGGTGTTGCTGGAAATGTTAAAAATCAATTTTTGCTCCTTTTTAAAAAGGGCTTCTTTACTGATCACTGGTTGTGACTCCAAGATGGTCTAACAAACATCGTTGGCAGTGTGGCTGGCCCCACTAAAGGTCTGAGGAAGTGGTCAAAGAATTTTGACAGAAGTTCTAGAACAGACCTGATCCCTGACACAATGGGCCTCCCTGGTGGTGGTATAGAGTCCTTGTGAATTTTTGGCACGGTGTAGAAGTGAAGGATACAGGGGTTGTCATTCATGAGGAATGCTGATTCATTTTTGGATATCCATCCTTGCGTGAGGGCTGCTGTCACCAGAGACCTTACTTTGGTGATGAGTTTAGCAGTCGGGTTTTCTCTCAGGTGGGGTTTAGTACCTTGTGTCATTCAGCTGCCGTAGTCATTCTGTTCTGTAGTCTGTGGTGCACATGATGACGATGGCACCCCCTTTGTCTGCCTCCTTTATGGTAATAGATTTGTCATTAGCCAGATTTTTATGGCTTCATTTTCCAAGGGCAAGGTATTGTAGAAAGCTTCCTTGGTTTTCAATGATTTAATATCTTTGAGGACTGCTTTCTCGAAAGTCAGCACTTCAGGAGGTACCATTGCGGCAGTTGGTGTAAAGGTCAAGGGTTTCTGTAGACCGGTATCCGTGGGGGCAGAGTCGGCTTTGTCCATGAAGAAACTTCTGAGGCCTGCTTTTCTGAAAAGGTCGTGTAGAACCTCTGTCAAAATTCTGCGACCACTTTCTCAGACCTTTAGTAAAAGTTACCCCAACGTTTCTACAAGACACAAGGGATGTTCAGAACATCATAGAAATCCAAAATAATGAGAGCCCCCATCTAGACGCTTT
Source organism: Triturus cristatus (assembly GCF_964204655.1). Lineage (NCBI taxonomy): Eukaryota > Metazoa > Chordata > Amphibia > Caudata > Salamandridae > Triturus > Triturus cristatus. Next base: position 150,237,284 of record NC_140584.1, read on the forward strand.
AATAACCCTAGATGTGGAGGCCCTCTACACCAACATCCAACATTCTACAACTGGCCACACTAGAGGTAGTAGAGGAAATGCTACACTCTTCTGAATGGGTAGCTCCCAATCCCATCTCATTCGTCATGGAGTGTGCACATGTCGCACTGACTGAAAACTATTTTCAATTTGAAGAACAAATTTATCACCAAACCCAAGGTACTTCCATGGGGAGCAGGTTCGCCTCAAGTCTGGCGTGTCTCTACATGTCGAACTTTAAAGCGAAACACATTCTGACGACCACCTTTGGCATCGGTACATCGATGACGTCCTGGTCTTCTGGAAAGGAGACTTGGACATAATACCACTGTTCGTAACATGGGTCAACAGTTTGAACCCTTACCTTCGCTTTACTGCCACTGCATCAGAACAAGAAATACACTTTCTGGATCTGCTTATTAGCCGCACCACCACAGGGTTAGTTACTAAGACCTACAAAAAACCCAATGACACTCACAGCCTGCTAAGCTTCAGTAGCTTTGACCCCGAAGCATTATGAGATAACCTGCCCTATGGGCAATACTTAAGGCTCAGACGTAACTGCAGCAAAGTGGAAGATTTCAACACACAGGCTTCTGAGCTGACTACCCATCTGGCTAGACGGGAATATCCTACAAAGACTATAAAAACCACCTACAAGAGAGCATGCAACACACACAGGGAGGTACTCCTACAGACCAACAAAAAAACTAACACCAAACAAATAACTTGTGTCACCACCTACACCCTCGAATCAAATATGATCAAGAAGATCATAAACAAGCACTGTAAGATCCTTAATATAGGCGACTTGGTAGTAGAACCACCCAGATTTGCCTTTAAAAGAACAAATAACTTAAAAAACCTACTAATCAGGACAAGACCCAAGAAAGTACTCCCGCAGACTAACCAACTCTGGAACCTACCACCGGTTATGGGCCACTATCCGTGTGGCCAATGTATAGTTTGCTCCCTGACAAAAGCTAGCAAATTTGTTGCTTTAACAGACACAATTTCCTGGGTTCAAAAGACACACACCAATTGCAACACCCGCAATTGTGTACATTTAATCACATGTCTATGCAAACTCATGTATGTGGGCATGACGACTCGCCCGGTAAAGATTAGAATCTCCAAACACCGCAGCAAAATCAGGTGTAGGAGAAATAACACGAAGAAGTGCTCACATTACACTGAGGCCAACCACACTGCCAATGAAATTTTTTGGACCATTTTGGAGTCACACCCAGTGATCAGTAAAGAAGCCCTTTTTAGAAAGGAGCAAAAATAGATTTTTAAAATTTCCAGCAACACCAGGGGCCTCAATGATGATATCCCGTGGGTGGTTCTAAATAACACTTAACCCTTTGCACTGTCTTACTTGAGGTCCACTGTACATAATATCACTACAGATATCAGTTCTGCCCTACATTCAATAATAACCTTGGCCGTTATCAACAACACTTCAGTCAATGTAGCTGTCAGCGTAAGGTTACTGCCCAATGTGTAATACACTTAAGCTATTTTTGTCTTTTTCTATCTTGTGAAGAATCATTTACTGTTTAGTCACCCTGGCAACTTGTCAATAGATAAGGAAGGTCGTAGTGCCCAGGAATGTTGTCAACATACACCCTTAGCCACATTTAACTCACACCTCCATAGTAGTTTTCCTGCATGTTTGTTACATAGTATCAATTAAGTTGTATTCCGCAAAATTCCCTCCCAATATGGCCACCCGCCATGTTGTTTTAGTGCTCACGCTACAACGTATTGACGTAAGCTACTTGTTTGCTATAGCGGAAGGGCCAGCCACGGGAGCCTGAGCAAGGGTAGGAGCACCGCTAGTTGCACGCCCCCTCTGTGTGAGTACCAACTTTCTTACTACACTTCGGATCCTGATCTGCACCATCACATACCGGTAAGATTAAAGCAGCCCCCGGCTGCATGCTGTGATTATTTGTTTTCTGTTGTTTTTAGAGTGAGCAAATTAGTGCTCGCAAGGCAACCCTGTACACCGGAGACTCCATTATCGGGGGTGAGTTACTATATGCCATGATCACGCCATGTTTACTAGAGTGCACGGAATGGGGTGATTTTCACAGCTTGTTGGTACTTAGACACCTTATTACACATTCTTACGCACAAGTGCTTTGATTTTATTATTTTTTACTTTGCGCTTGTACTTCAGTGCATGGATTGTTATGTTATGTTATGTTATGTTATTATGATTTATAAAGCGCTACAGCTGCCTTAGCAAAGGGGCCTCCCGGCGCTCATACCAAGCAAGACTGACATAGCAGATAGCACAAACACGGACTAAGATGCAGGAAAAAGGTAAGTCTTGATAGCCTTACTGAATTCTAAATAGTTTGTGAGACCACGAATCTGCACAGGGAGTGTGTTCCAGAGGTGGCAGCTCTGTGACGGAAGGAGCGGCCACCAGCACGCATTCTTCGTGTCCAAGGAACCACCACCAAGTGCTGGCCCAGTGAGCAAAGAGGTCGGAGGGGACATATGGCAAAAGGAGATTGGCCAATATAGAAGGGGTGGACAGTTTCAGAATCTTGAAGGAAATACATAAGGTTTTAAATTCAATACGCCTGGCCACAGGTAGCCAAAGAAGACGGTGGATGGCATTGGACACGGAGCAGGACCTACGCAAGCTTATGTGCCCTTTTCAGCCTCAAAATCTCCACCTTGTTGGACCTCAGATAAAGAGAGCAGGCATAGTCGAGTCTGGACAATATCATTGCCTGGATGATAACCTTATGCGTGCGCACGTCAAAGAAGCCCAGCAATGGTCTGAGCCCCCGTAAGAGTCTAAAACAAGTCCCTGACTTTTTTTGGTTTAGACTCGGTAGTTTAAAGATGAGTCCAACCAAACCCCTGGATTTTTTACCACCTGCTTGGGGGAGGGGGGCTTACCCAGACTGGCTGGCACCAGAGATCACTCCACTGACCATGGTCCTTTCCTACTAACAATACCTCTGACTTGTTGGAATTCAGCTGGAGACAGTTGGCGGTCAACCACCTGGCCACTGCCGCAAGGTTGCCCTGAAACATGAGGGCGTCCTGCTTGGTGTTATTCGAGAGTGCCACCACCAACTGTGTATCATCCGCGTAGGAGACCATGGTCAAGCCCCTGCTACTGGCTACTACGGCCAGTGGTTGAACATAGATATTGAATAGCAGGGGACTAAGGGAAGAACCCTGTGGCACCCCTTGTTTGACAGGGTGTTTGCCAGAGGCAAAGGGGGTAGCTGCTACCGAAAATGACCTCTCATGGAGGAATGAAGCAAGCCAGGCCAAAGCCGAGCCAGTAATTCCTGCCTCCTCCAGGCATCTCAGCAGAATGTCATGAGACACCATATCAAACACAGCGCTCAGATCCAACAGTATCAGCGCCAACGTGTGCCCAGCATCCATTGCAAGATGGTGACCGTCCCAGCCTGAAGCACCAAACAAATGTATTACAAACACCCTCTCCGCTCAAATGGAAAACCGGAGGGGGTAACTAGGCAGGTAAGGTGAAATTATACAAAATATTGCAATCTAAAACAATCAGAGGGCTAAACAGAAATTGAATTAAAAACAAGGAAAAACGGCGATTTAGGGTTAGGACAGATCAACAGCTAAAAGTTCGTTAATGTGCCAGCAGCATTTACCAGAACAAGCGTCCGCACAATTGTCATTGGCAAAACAGTTCTGTCATGAACATGCAACGTTTAACAGAACGCATGGAAATAAAGCGATTATGCATTTTGGTTTGTGCATAGACATATCGCCATGCTTTCTTACTCTCTAGTGCCTTATTTGCCGTCGTATTTCAGTGCATGAATTGCCAGATGCACACTTGGTATCGGCAAAAACGTTCTCCCAACTATATCGTTGTCACAGTGTCACGCAAGGATATAGTCTTTATACTGGCAATGGTGTGCCCTCGATAGTTTTACTACCCCACGTGATGTCCATTGAGTACCCCCACCCACCTACAGTATGTCCACCAATACCTTCCCTTCTGATAACAATTGACTAAGCAAGGAAGTCACTGCACTCTTGGTGGGTATTACTGTCTTCCAGATGAGTTCTGGATTTTAACTTTTGATATTTTTTACAGGTCTCAAAAATCAAGGTCTCCCCCCCTGGATCGCTTGAACAATGCTGGTGACGTTCACAATAATAAGCACTAGCCTTGTAGCAGTGTTAGAGTTCTACAGTACTGACTCTTATAGACATTTGGTCCTGAAGAATTGCAGAGTGACCCGTTAGGGGCAATAGGCAAGAAATATGTCAACCACACTCACACACTAGACCCTGTGGGATCATTGTTATTCCAAACAGGGCTCACACATTTTATTTAGGTTAGCACACCCCATGAATAAAAATTGTTCCCTTAGGGCAGTACTAAACCTATTTTAATCCACTACTCACACTACCTTGACCTCTTACCCTCACGCACCATGCGGCTGTCTCTAAAGATCTCCGGCAAAGAGCCCCTTCGTGGGAGCCCGTCCGGCATTGCAGCGCCGGCCTGGCGAGAAGCGCAGCCCAATGATGAAGCATGACACCCTTCTGGGTGTGTGAGGGTAATCCATAAGAGACCTGTTCCCTCCCCCCACTGTTAGGAACTGCACATACCTTTGATTCATGTATACATATGCACATAGATGTATACATGCACACAAATATATATATATATACATCTATATATACATCTATATATATATATATATATATATATATATATATATATATATATATATTATCTACTGGCGGTCGCCAGTAGATAGTTATAGTTAGGACCTATTTTCCATAGGAAATCCGCAACATTCTATTCCCAATAAATCTGGCGCCGGTTGATGAATCCTCGCAAAATTTTCCAAACTTTGGGCCAGGTCCGCTCCGCTCCGCTCCTACCCTGAAAGTTTTGCAGTGACCTGTCAAGCGGGGGCCGAGAAAAAAGGGGGGTCCCAAAACACGTTTTCCCCATGCAATTTTCCATAGGATATGTTGTCGCAGCTACAGCCCGAACCGCTGAACGGAATGACACCAAATTTGGCAAAGAGGTAGTCCTCAGTTCAGACTCGTGCCTTTTGCATAAATGGTGTGAATCTGTTCAGTAGTTCCTGAGAAAATTAGAGTTATAAGTACATATATATCTATGGCCGGGGAGGATCCACGCACCCTACCCGCACCGTAATCGCACCCTCCTCGAACCGAGCGCGCACCCTCCCGATCGCGTGCTGAATGCTAATTGGCTGTCGAGTGTCTGTCTACATTCGAAACCAGGAACTGTTGGCGGCCATTTTCTGCCTCGGTGGAAGCGAGGCTGAAGAAGCAAAGGGAATAAGTGTGTAAAACATATAAAGGGGGCAGAGAGGAAATACTCTGACCCTCTAGAGGTGCTTAGGGGGTCCCCGAACGACCCCCTGGGGCCCCCTTTTAAAAAAAAAAAAATGGCGAAATGCGCACACGGTGCGCGCATCCTATCGCATTGGGTGCACGGATTCTCTCGCGTTGGGTGCGCGGATCCAAGGGAATTTTTTTTTAAAAAAGACAAGAAATCATTGGTTGTATGACAACTTTCTACACTGAAAGGTAGGGTGTATATTTCTGTTTTTTAAAGGCATGATTCTTATTGGTTAACAAAAACTGATTGTAAGGAACATTATATATGATAAGCTGATATGTTGAAAAGTCAAGCACACTTGCTGTCTTGTTTAGCAACATTGTGTGCTGAACTTGTGACCAGTGTGCTCAGTGCAGTGTTCCATGACCTGTTTCTATGGTAAAAGGCAGAAGGAAGATTGGGGGAAGGGTTGAAATGTATTTCATTTGGAAAGGGTTGAAATGTTTAAACAATAGAAATGTGTGTTTGCTTTTGAATTTATGTGTGAAGGATTGTGATTTGATGTTTACATGTATATGTGTGGAAAATGAAAGGGAAACTTTTCCATTCTTTGTATTTGCTGAGAGGTGCACAGTGCAGAGATTCTGTAAAAGAAAATCTGGTGTGGGACTGATATACTTCTTAATCTACAAAACAACTTGAAAGGTGAGTTATTTAATTGTGAGGGGATGTATGTAGTCTATTTTGATTTTAATCAGACTAATGTATTTCTCCTGCTAAACTGTAGGGAGTACTTTTTTCTCTACAATCTTATTGACAGTGTGTGTGCATGTAGAAACCATTCTGTGATAAGCATTTGTGTTTTCCATGTGTTTGCAGACAGATAACTGTGCTGTTTTTATATTTTGGTAGAATTAGAAACCAGTCATTGTTTATGAATTTGTGAAATTAGTTATGTTTCTATACTAAAATGTAGTACTCCTTCTAGATGAAGAAATGTGTTTTGGTAAGCTGCTAGGGATAGTGTTGCTTGTCTAGAATCACACTATGAGTCTGTGTGCATTTGGGAACCACTGTGAGAGGAGCATTTGGTAACATTGTGTATTTGCTGACAGATAACTGTTTTAAAACCTGTCTTGTTGTCAAGTTTTAGTAGCATTAGAAGGCAGTTTTTGCTTATGCTTTGATTAAATGAGTCAGGCTTTGACACAAAAGTGCAGCCCTGAAATATGTAGATTGTGTGCAGTTCCCTTACCACTTCCACTGTAGAGAATAAGTTTTGGTAAGCTGCTAGGGATAGTGCTGCTTGTCTAGAATCACACTGTGAGTCTGTGTGCATTTGGGAACCACTGTGAGAGAAGCATTTGGTAACATCGTGTATTTGCTGACAGATAATTGTTTTAAAACCTGTCTTGTTGTCAAGTTTCAGTAGCATTAGAAGCCAGTTTTTGCTTATGCTTTGATTAAATGAGCCAGGCTTTGACACAAAAGTGCAGTCCTGAAATATGTAAATTGTGTGCAGTTCCCTTATCACTTCCACAGTAGTGAATGAGTTTTGGTAAGCTGCTAGGGATAGTGTTGCTTGTCTAGAATCACACTGTGAGTCTGTGTGCATTTGGGAACCACTGTGAGAGAAGCATTTGGTAACATTGTGTATTTGCTGACAGATAATTGTTTTAAAACCTGTCGTTGTCAAGTTTTAGTAGCATTAGAAGCCAGTTTTTGCTTATGCTTTGATTAAATGAGTCAGGCTTTGACACAAAAGTGCAGTCCTGAAATATGTAGATTGTGTGCAGTTCCCTTATCACTTCCACAGTAGTGAATGATTTTTGGTAAACTCCTAGGTATAGTGGTTGTTGTCTAGAATCACACTGTGAGTCTGTGTGCATTTGGGAACCACTGTGAGAGAAGCATTTGATAACATCGTGTATTTTCTGGTAGATAACTCTTTTAAAACCTGTCATGTTGTCAAGTTTTAGTAGCATTAGATGCCAGTCTTTGCTTATGCGTTGATTAAATGAGTCATGCTTTGACACTAATGTGCTGTACTTAAATTTGTAGATTGTGTGCAGTACCCTTACCTCTTCTAGACTAGTGAATGAGTTTTGGTAAACTCCTAGGATAGTGTTGCTTGTCTAAAATCACACTGTGAGTCTGTGTGCATTTGGATAAGGATCATGATAGAAGCATTTGGTAACATCGTGTTTTTGCTGACAGATAACTGTTTTAAAACTGGTCATGTTGTCAAGTTTTAGTAGATTTAGAAGCTATTCTTTGCTTATGCATTGATAAAATGAGTCAGGGTTTGACACTAAAGTGCAGTACCATGTACTATTCTCTTCACTGTGCCAGAACTGAAAATGTAAAAGTTTTACCCAGGCACTGTCCTAGCAGTAGTCTGATGATTTAGTCAGTTTCCAAGTACTCATGTTGTGAACCATACATTACCACATAGACTGCTTCAAATGTCTATGCAGTATGCATGCAGTCTTCTAACATACTATACACTTGTCTTTTACACCTTCAATTCCCTAGACAGTATCCATACACTTCCAGGAAACATCCTGTCACTCCCTTTGCACTCTTCTAGTGACCCATTCAGTACCAAGTACTAATCCATTCCCTGCGCCAAAAGCCTACCACTTATAAATTCACCCAGGCACTCTCCTTGCTGTACTCTAATCATTCAGTCAGTACCCAAGTACTCATGCAGTGAGCCAGGCCTTATCACATAGACTGCTTCAAACCCCTATCCACTATGCATGCAGTCTTCTAATCACCTAGACACTTGTCTTTCACACCTTCAATTCCCTAGTCAGTATCCATACAGTCCAGCAAACATCCTGTCACTCCTTTTGTACTCCTCTAGTGACCCATTCAGCACCATGTACTAATCCATTCACTGTGCCAAAACCCAAACACTTATAAATTCACCAAGACACTCTCTTTGCAGTACTCTAATCATTCAGTCAGTGCCTAAGTATTCATGCACTGAGCCAGGCCGTAGCACATGGACTGCTTCAAATCCCTATCCACTATGCATGCAGTCTTCTAACCACCTAGACACTTGGTTTTTACACCTTCAATTCCCTAGTCAGAATCCATACAGTCCAGCAAACATCCTGTCACTCCCTTTGCACTCCTCTAGTGACCCATTCAGTACCAAGTAATAATCCATTCCCTGCATCAAAAGCCTACCACTTATAAATTCACCCAGGCACTCTCCTTGCTGTACTCTAATCATTTAGTCAGTACCCAAGTATTCATGCAGTGAGCCAGGCCTTATGACATAGACTGCTTCAAACGCCTATTCATTATGCATGCAGGCCTATAACCACCTACACAGTTGTCTTTCACACCTTCAATTTCCCAGTCAGTATTCATACACTTCTAGCAAACACCCTGTTACTCACCCAGTGTGTCTCCTTATAGTACTGTAATCATTCAGTCAGTTAGCATGTAGTCTTTTGGGGGCATATCAACAAGGGCTTTATCTCTGCTTTTTTGTCTTTAAAAGCCAAAAAAGCAGAGATAAAACTTGCACCCTATCAACAACAGGGTGCTAACATGCAAATTGGCATGTTAGCACCCTTTTACTCTACGCTTCCCCTTGCATCTCTAATGAGATGCAAAGGAGGCGTTCCAGAGTAAAATAATAGGAGAAATGTCGCTAAGCGACATTTCTCCTATTATCAAGAATATCGCTAACCCTGTTAGAGACAAAAAAAGCAGCGCTAACCTCGGTTAACGCTGCTTTTTTACGTCTGGTATTTTTCTGACTTAGCCATGATATCCGATGGAAGGAGGATATCATGGCTAAGTTTGCGTGTCCCTATCAACAAGCTAACGTGAGATTATCGCTGGGTTTCCAGCGATAATCTCACGTTAGCCACTTAGCGTGAGGATTTTTATCGCTATTGAAATAAGCGTTGCTAATAGCACGCTATCTCAGCGATAAAAATCCACGCTAGCCGGCGATAATTATCCTAGCGCTATGTGCGCTTAGCGATAATTATCGCCGGTTGTTGTTGATATGCCCCTTAGTGAGGTAGGCTTTAGGGCATGAACTGCTTCAAAGTAGTATGCACTATGCATGTAGTGTTTTAACGATCGTCACACTTGTGGTTCAGGGCTATAGTTTCTTAGTCAGTTTTTATATAAAATGTGTTTGTACAGTAATGGAATAGTATAAATGTGAAAAGTATTAATATACATTTATTTGTGATTCTTTTTTACAGATACACAACAGGAGTGTTTCTCATCTGTTTGCACTCTTCTCGTGCAAGATTGTTTGGATGAAGGGTCCTTCGGTGTTTCATCATACTTGCCGTGCCGTACGAGTATTTCTTGTTAGGATCCCCTTGCAACAGAACTCTTTTGCAAATCTTGCACGTGACCAAGGTGGCATTGATCTTTGTTTGCCCCTCGGGAAAAGTACAAAATTTCCACACCACTGAGGGAAAATGTTGTGGGCGTGGTGCGTCCTCCAAAAATTCATCCTTAGATTCGGTGAATATTTTAAAGTGACAACATTTACAGTTTTTGTAAGTTAAACTTATAAAATTTTGTTAGCTGTAAGCATTTTATATATCTGTGATTTGTATCTTGTGGGATTTTGTTGAGAATAGCATGTTGGTTTTTTTTTAACAATCTTTTTGATTGTTTTTTTTTTGCCCACTGTTAAGTGATGAGTACGATTGAAATCACTATTTTTAGTGAAATTTAATATATTCTGAGAACAGCAAAAAAGGCAAACAAATCACTTTATGGAAATTATGCTGTGTTGTAAAAAAAGTATTATTACATGCTCTAATTTTTTTTTCCTTTTCTTTCACAGATCCAAATTTTAAAATAAGCAATTTATATGAATTTAGATTGCAATGAAAATCTGAAAAAAATGTATACCATTTTTCATTCCTATTACTTTGAAGGTAAGTTTAACTAAGTCTCAATATGCAGAATGAGGAGGTCTGCAAGTAGCTACAAAGTTGAAACACGTTTCTAAAAACACTCTGTTTATACCTATGTAGTTTTGAAATCTGACCATAATCAGATGCAAAAAAAGAGACCTGCAAAAAAAGAGATTTGAGGGGTTCATAATATTTCCCATTGTAGCTATTGAAGGACCGCAATCATTTCAATCATTCTTCTTTGAACATCTTTGCAGACAAAACTCTGTGGTTACCTTCTATCATTCGCAAGGAATTTTAAAACCGGAAATATGTCACTTTTTGTAACATAGTTATTGTGCAAGACACTCTTTCATATTTACAAAGAGAGGAAAAGGCACTCTGTGTACTTTTTACACTCCATGTAAATACAACCTCATTATGCACACCACTTTGTGTTGAAAGGGTGTTCTATAAGTGTTGTTGTGCATGATTGCACTGAATACTCATAGAACAAGATATATCTCTAGATTTATCAGAAATCATAAATCTTGATATGTATGTGAATGCTGCACCATTCTAAAATTGGTGTAGGAAAGTACAATAAGGAAAATTATTTTTATTTCTCCACATTTTTATATCTTCAATGCATGCTAAAATGTTCAGCATACATTGAAGGAGAAGAATGCATTTTCTCATTGTTTTTGTGCAGGAAGGTGTGTCTTCCTGCAGAAAAACAGCACATGACACAGATATCTTTGCACTATGGTGCAAGGGTGCCTGTGTCACCACATGGCTGCAGTTTAAGCAGCTGTGCAGATAGAAGCATAGATTTGCAACATATTTATGAACATATGTTGCATCCCTGTGCTTCGGAAGTACTACAGCACACTGTAGTTAAATAGGTTACTGTGTGATGCTGCAGCACTTCCTCATAGTTCTGCACTTATACATTCACCATACGCTACTAATGCATTCATTCACTCAATTACATACTACACATACATTCATCTAAACTTTCACACACTAACAAAGAAATGTAGCTCTTTTTTTAAACCAGGAAAGTTAGTTCTTTCAAGAACTTTTTTTTCTACTTTCTTGTTTTATATTTTTTTGGGGGGGTTTTCTAACAATTTTGTGATTTTTTTGGTTTTTCTGGAAAAAAACAAAAAACAAAACAGGAGGAACCAAACAATGAACTTCAGGGAACAAAAAAAAACTAACAAAAAAACCTAGCAAATGTGACTTTCTAGCCGGCAGTAGATCAGATCGATCGACTGCTCACCGTAGCACAAAGTCGCATTGCACTTAGTGCAGAGCACTTTTAAATATTGAAATTGAGGACGGATGTCCAAGTTTTGGGCTGATGGATGCACTCTTGAAGTGCTCGGCAGCGATGAGGTGGAAGGCGCAGAAGCAGGAGTGTTTCTCATCCGTCGGCACTCTTGTCGTGCAAGATTGTTCGGATTAAGGGTCCTCAGGTGTTTCATCATACTTGCCGTGTCACACAAGTATTTCTTGTTAGGATCCCCTCGTGACAGCATTCTTTTGCAAATCTTGCACGTGACCAAGGTGGCATTGCCCCTCGGGAAAAGTAAAACATTTCCACACCACTGAAGAAAAACGTTCTTTGCATGGTAACACCTCCAAAAATTCATCCTCAGATGTATGAGGAGATGCAGGTGATGCCTGCTGCCCTGAAGCCATTTTTTATTGAAACAAGTTAGAGCTAAGTGTAAACTTAGTCTAAAAAATCTTCTTCTCCTCCAAAGAAGGTCAAAGAAGAATGATTGAATTGGGTGGGGTCTTTTAATAGTTAGAACAGTAAGTGTAATGAACCAATCAAATCACTTTTTTTGCAGGTCACATGGGATCCGCGCACCCTGCGCTTACGCAGCACGCACCCAGTGCGGATTCGCGAAATTAAATTTAAAAAAATGATAGGATTAGATGTAAAAATATATTAGTTTTAAGACTAGTTTAGAGTTTGTCTTCAATCAATATTCACATGAAATACATATATATGTTTTTTAAAATGTTAAATATTTCACGGGATCCGCACACCTACCGCGTCATAGACGCATATGATGCACCGCGGAAGCGCGTAAACGTCGCGTTACGTACATCGAACGTGTCGCGTATAGGCTGGGAGTCGCGTACCAGTCGCATTGCAATCGCGCAATAAACACGTACCCAAAGCATACCATGCGCGGATGCTACCACGTAGGGATCGAGAACGGTGCGCATAGGGTGCGCGGATCCAAAAACATGGACAAAAAATATGTAAAATAAAGTTTTGAACATATAGTTAAAAAAATATTTTGAAAAATATATTTGAAAAACCCATTAAATTCAAATAATATTTTTTAATTTTTAAAAGAATTAATTGAAAAAATAAGTTTAAAAAATGGTGATAAAAAAGTATTTAAAAAAAACATAATTAATGAAATTGACACACTGAATTTGAAAAATATAGAAATCCAATCAAAATCATTATACATGATATCTTCAGAGATAAGTTAAAGATAGGAATTAGCATTTAAAAAACCTTTGAAATTCACTGAAAAAACCATAGGTTTCATGCACGTTATAGTTAGGAATTGGCATTTAAAAAACCTTTGAAATTCACTGAAAAAACCAAAGGTTTCAGGGGCGTTATAGTTAGGAATTGGCATTTAAAAAACCTTAGAAATTCACTGAAAAAACCATAGGTTTCAGGGGCGTTATAGTTAGCTGGACATTTCCCTTGTACAAAACCCTAGAAATTCCCCTGTTATAGTTAGTTCAGCTAACTATAACTCGCGCCCCCGCAATGCACTGCTGATGACGTCACATATTACATCACTCATGACATGGTCAGTGACATCACTCATGACATCACTCATGACATCTCAAATGTCATCACTGATACAACACATGGGTGGAATGCACAGCATATTTAAATAACATGGCGGACTGCGTTTCCGTATGTGATCAAGGACAAGCGTTGACCCGTGCTCACTATGCCACTGGAGTCAAGCTATCCTGGCTGATGACGGCTGATAGCCAGAAACCGGTCCTAGGATGCTTGATTCTGGTCCAGGTAAGACATGACTTGGCAGTTCGGGCTGGACTGTTCCCATGAGGCACAGGGTCAAGACTGATTTGCATATGGCCATGTCTAAACTGGGGTGGCGTAGTGGGCAAAAAAACGATGGATTTAACCCAGATCTCTTGACTGGGGGAGAATGTCTGCATTGTCAGCATTCCATCATTTGTTTGTTGTAACGCTTTTCGCCCTAAGTGGATGGGTATTCCCAGACGTGGGACCCGTGCTCACTACGCCACTGGAGTCAAGCTATCCTGGCTGATGACGGCTGATAGCCAGAAACCGGTCCTAGGATGCTTGATTCTGGTCCAGGTAAGACATGGCTTGGCAGTTCGGGCTGGACTGTTCCCATGAGGCACAGGGTCAAGACTGATTTGCATATGGCCATGTCTAAACTGGGGTGGCGTAGTGGGCAAAAAAACGATGGTTTTAACCCAGATCTCTTGACTGGGGGAGAATGTCTGCATTGTCAGCATTCCGTCCATCATTTGTTTGTTGTAACGCTTTTCGCCCTAAGTGGGATGGGTATTCCCAGACGTGGGACCCGTGCTCACTACGCCACTGGAGTCAAGCTATCCTGGCTGATGACGGCTGATAGCCAGAAACCGGTCCTAGGATGCTTGATTCTGATCCAGGTAAGACATGGCTTGGCAGTTCGGGCTGGACTGTTCCCATGAGGCACAGGGTCAAGACTGATTTGCATATGGCCATGTCTAAACTGGGGTGGCGTAGTGGGCAAAAAACCGATGGATTTAACCCAGATCTCTTGACTGGGGGAGAATGTCTGCATTGTCAGCATTCCGTCCATCATTTGTTTGTTGTAACGCTTTTCGCCCTAAGTGGGATGGGTATTCCCAGACGTGGGACCCGTGCTCACTACGCCACTGGAGTCAAGCTATCCTGGCTGATGACGGCTGATAGCCAGAAACCGGTCCTAGGATGCTTGATTCTGGTCCAGGTAAGACATGGCTTGGCAGTTCGGGCTGGACTGTTCCCATGAGGCACAGGGTCAAGACTGATTTGCATATGGCCATGTCTAAACTGGGGTGGCGTAGTGGGCAAAAAAACGATGGATTTAACCCAGATCTCTTGACTGGGGGAGAATGTCTGCATTGTCAGCATTCCGTCCATCATTTGTTTGTTGTAACGCTTTTCGCCCTAAGTGGGATGGGTATTCCCAGACGTGGGACCCGTGCTCACTACGCCACTGGAGTCAAGCTATCCTGGCTGATGACGGCTGATAGCCAGAAACCGGTCCTAGGATGCTTGATTTTGGTCCAGGTAAGACATGGCTTGGCAGTTCGGGCTGGACTGTTCCCATGAGGCACAGGGTCAAGACTGATTTGCATATGGCCATGTCTAAACTGGGGTGGCGTAGTGGGCAAAAAAACGATGGTTTAACCCAGATCTCTTGACTGGGGGTAAATGTCTGCATTGTCAGCATTCCATCCATCATTTGTTTGTTGTAACGCTTTTCGCCCTAAGTGGGATGGGTATTCCCAGATGTGGGACCCGTGCTCACTACGCCACTGGAGTCAAGCTATCCTGGCTGATGACGCTGATAGCCAGAAACTGGTCCTAGGATGCTTGATTCTGGTCCAGGTAAGACATGGCTTGGCAGTTCGGGCTGGACTGTTCCCATGAGGCACAGGGTCAAGACTGATTTGCATATGGCCATGTCTAAACTGGGGTGGCGTAGTGGGCAAAAAAACGATGGATTTAACCCAGATCTCTTGACTGGGGGAGAATGTCTGCATTGTCAGCATTCCGTGCATCATTTGTTTGTTGTAACTAAGACTGCTGCATACTTTTCATGTTCTGTCTTTAACATAAAAGGTCTTGTGAAATCTAAGAATACTTTTTCACAGGCATAGTTTGCTTCCGACGCATGTTGAACCCTTTCCATCACACCCAATCCCACTCTCAATATTTTCTCCAAGTTCTTGTACACCTCACAGTCTTCTATCCATTTTTTTCCTGACCATCCATAACAGGCCACCAACAGTTTTCCTTGAGTCTCTTATACATGAGCGTCTGACCTAAATCACCTTAGAACCACCTGAGTTTTTCCCTGACCACCATGGGCGACACAATCTTTTCTTTACTCATAATGAGCCTGTCTCTCACCACAGACAATTCTCCAACCACTTTATGAAATGGCTTTGCAGCATTGGGAAAAGTAATTTCCCTTCTCACCCCACCTTTGAGCTTTCCCCCCACTGCCTTGAGGACTAAATCATCTTTCATTGCACGCATCCTGTCATCCATCGACACACACCCCTGTAAACCTTGTGGGGCATCCTGTACACTAGGCCCCACTTCCTCAGTGTCAAAATCACATTCATCTGCTGCCTTATCTTGCAACGTTGATAAGCAATCAGCCACTTTGCTCTACCAACTTGGTACGTATTCCATTCCACAATTGCAATCTTGCAGTCTGACTGCCAACCGCCCAGAGCAATTGCTTTTGCCATTTTGCCTCAGCACTTTGAGTAAAGGTTTGTGATCTGTCCTGAGAATTATCTTGGTGCCCAAATACAATAGTAGTTCATACCCCAGCAAGCCCTGCATTGCCCAGTGCACAATGCCTCTCTCTCAATCAAAGAGTAGCTCCTTCCCAATTTAGTCAATGAGCGAGATGCGAAGGCTACTTTCTTCACAGTCTTTAATTGCTATAGCTTCTACAGTAAGAATTGTTTTCAAGTCAAACTGGAATGGGACTAAAATGCTGGCACTTGTGATGCTGTTCTAAATTCGTTCAAACGCTGCTTTTTGGTTTTACCTCATGAATTTTCTTCCCTTTCTCCATAGATCTCTCAGTATTGTCTAATTTGATTGCAAAATTCTCAAACTAAGCATAGTATTCCTCTTGTCTCGCAAAGTATTGAAGTTTGTATTTATCATCCAACACCTCTGCATTAACTATGGCACTGATGAAATTCAACTTAGGTCTAAACCATTTTCCAGTAATGAGATCCTCCAAATACTCAACCTCCTTCACCAAAAATGTGTATTTCTCCTTCCTCAGAGATGGGGTTGAGGACTTCCTGCAATGTATCATTGTGAGAGGTGATGCTTCCTTGGAACACCAGTATGTCATCATAAATGACACAATGTTTTTAATTCCAGATAAAACCTTTGCAATCAGCCTGTGGAGAACACTCACTGCTGACGACAAGAAAAAAGGAAACCTGCTGAATTGAAAAGCACCTTCAGTCTTGATGAAAGCTGTCAAGTGCCTGGAGTCCGGATGAAACTTCACTTGATGATAGGCACGTATTAGATCTAGGTTAGAAAAGTACCTTCCTGCGAAAGAAAAAAAAATGTGTTCATTTATGTTCAGAAGAGGTAAGCAATCTATGACCACATTCTGATTGAGTCTGCACAAACCCACACAAAATCTCAGTGTGGCATCATATTTTTTTGTCATCATCACCGGAGACAGTCATTGCGTGGCCTCAACAGCTCTGTGGCTTTGTCCTGGATCATCTGATCTAGTACATTCTTTACCTCATCCCTTACTGCCTGGGGTACTTTTGTTGCTGCATGCCTCACTGGCAAAGCATTCTTCTTCAAAGTTATTTTGTGTTGGTGATCCTTTACTTCCCCAACCTGTCTTCAAAAACTGTTTTAAAGTGTTTTAAAAGGATTTCTTGTTCTCCCTCATTTATCATCATCACTTGGTTCACCTCTTGAGTATTCACTAATATGTGTATATCTTTTTGTTGAGACCAACCCAAATTTGGTGGACTCTCAGCATCGACATGTACCTTCCCATGGGTAGCTTAATCCATGAACTCAATCTTTCTCTAAAAGTAGCCCATCAACCCCATGTCTGCTCCTTGATACCCCTTTCGGGACACAACAGTGGCTTTTAAACTTCTCTCTGGCTAGGTGAGGTAAACCAATTGCTTTGGTACGATTGTGTACCTTGAGCCTGTATCCACCATCAAGACAATGACTCTGCCAACCACCTTAAAATCTGCTTTAGGGCATAATTTACTTTTTATGTCTCATCCTTCTCTGTAGCAGGTTTATTATCATCGACCATCAGCACTCTATGTTTCACTGTTTCCTTTGTTTCGTCTACTGATGTGACACGTTTGTCCAATGGCTTGCACACACTTGCAAAGTGTATTTTCTTTCCACGAATTTGGCATTCCATTACTACAGCAAAACACACAAATGGAAATTTCTGCCATACCGGTAGCAAGTGTGGTTGGGAGTCTTGTTTGAAGAATTGAACATTACCCCATCTTCACGTTGCTCCCTTTGCCATGAAAGCTATTTGTCACATGCAACTTTTTGTTGACTGCATTAACCAAGCCTGAGTTACTGTCCACCTCTGCCAAATCAGAGGTATTTTTGCCTTCAATTCTTTGCATTTCCTTCATACACCTCTCTGACTCCTGCACAAGCTTGACAACTTTTATGGCATCTTTCAGAGTGGGATTGCTGTCAGTCCAGAGTCTCTCCTGCATCTTTTTGCTACTACTTAAATTTTTAACTGGACCCTGATTACTTATTCAGTCATCAACCCAAATTTGCACTTTGTCTCCTACTCACGGAGCCTTGCTAAAAAGTCGTCGACTGATTTTAATGGTTTCTAAGGTTGGATGTAAACATTATGGTGGCACATCACAATATTAACAGTATTGGCAAAACGGTTCTGCAACTGTAATTTGGCTCCTTTGTACACATCCTCAATCTCATGTCCATTTTCCTCATGCACTTGTTGTAGGTATTTGAATACATGTTGACCCACCGTAACCAATCAACCTATTAACTCAGCCTTCTTCCTGAGCTGGGAAAAAATCATGCCTTCGAGTGCCACAATGTAGGTGTCAAAAATGAAGGTGGTACAACAACCAACTGACTTATGTTCATGGTTAATAGGAAATCTTCAAGCTTCACTAAAAACATCAAGCCTTAAAGGCCACTACATGGCACTGTGATATGCTACAGGTCTGGATAAAAACCATATATTCTTGAAAGTGTGGACTTTGGTTCTTAGGTGTTGCTGTGAGCAGAACTCTGTTTGGAGGCTTCTCAGGAGAGGACTGACTGCAGCGTGGAGATGGGCTTAAGGTCAAAAGATAAATAAACACTCTCATTGGCTCAAGATTTTATTATCCTCTTCCTTTCTGTTGCACATCAATATTCTTTCTTTACCATATTTTTTCTCTGTAGCATTTGTCTTGCCTTTATGTTTTCCAAAACCTTTCAAAATTAGCTGTTTCTCCTGCAGAGAACAAGCAGACCATAACCAGGTGCGACGCTCGCTCAGGAGCTGCTGGTACTGTAGTGTAGGTCTCTTGGGAAGATTGCGCCGCACATGGCAAGGCATTGCACGCACTGGGGAATCTTACTTAGATAGTGTGAACCCTTAGGCAAGGATGTGGTGTGTGCAGCCTACCGTGGGGTACCACACACTCCAAAACAGCATCAAAGGAGCGCAGGACTGCCAGCAGGACTGTGCTCACGCTCTGGTGCTATGCCCAATATTGGGAGATCCCCCTCAGGAGGTCTCTGGGTCCCACAGGGGTTGTAATAATCAATTTTTGTCCACCCGCAGGTGCCGCTAATATCAGGAACAGTCTAGGGGGCTGAACTGTTCACACAAATTTTACAGCCTGCAATCAACAGCCTTGAGGAGTGTTGGCACAGGATTTCCGACACACCACATCACTTCTGTAGAAAGGTGTCTGGATATCTCATCCTCATCGCCAAAAATATTGTAGTAGTTCGACAACACAAACAATGCAGGGCTGACTTTCTTTGACTTTATTGGAAGGAAAACCGTGTGCTTGGCAAGCCAGACACCAACAGCCTCCTTCTTCCTTTAATCACCTTAGAACCACCTGAAGTTATAAACTCATACATGGACAACATCACAAGGCCAGACGAATGGAAGAACACATACTAAGAAAACATATGCACCCATTATAAAATGGTTACTCAGTGTGAGAAGGTGGTTCTGACCATATGACCCGTCCAGATGTTTGGCTTTTTGATCACATGTTTTTTGTGCTTTTACTGTTGGAGAGCCTTGAAAACTGGAACTCACCCAAAGTAAACTCATGGTAAAATGGACTGTGCATGTTTTCCACCAGCGTCTGCCTTGTGAGATAAGACTGCTGTGACGCAGCCAGGGTAAGGAGCACTGGGCTGGTTACATGTGGACCCGTGGTCACACATGTGTGCCAATATATTAGGGCTTCATGAGGGAGATTCCTGTAGTACGCAGCTCAAGAGCTGTGTACAGGTAGCCTGGCACAGTAGGGACTATGCAAAGTTGAGTGGTGACCTGGAACAAGGTTTATAATGGGGGGGTACACATGTGGGAAAGTCAGTGTGTTTTGCTGTCTGAACAGTAGCAACACTCCATTCTTTTCCTATGGGAAAGGCTATCTTCAGGTGCAGCTTCAGTTCCCTTGGGCCTACAAACTCCAAAGATGCATGAAAGTACTCTATGTGAAAAACCTAAATCTGCTAGGTCCAAAATCATATCTGTACCACCTATGGGTCATCCAGCAATGTCATATTCCTCTGACTCAGCTCAGAACCAGAGCCCTGGCCTTGTGTGACCATGCAAGGATGGAATCGTTACTTTCCTCCCCGGCTATAGCATCAGAAGCCTATTGTGATATTTCCTGGCTCCACGTTCTATGTTCTAGCGTGGAACCACGGCCACGGTGAATTCTAAGTTTGACAGTTTGCCCAGCTTGACGATGGTTGGGGTTCCTGAATAAAGTCTCTCCCTGACTTTTCTTAAGTGTCCCTTTTACCTTATTTCACTGGCGACGATTGCGTAGCAAAGACAATTTAGGCAACAACAACATCGATTGATTAATTCAGAAATGAAGAATTTAAGCGGATGACGAAAGGACTCAAATTCACATAAGGAGAAGACGAGACATCCACCTACCTTGTCGATTTCCAGGTTTGAGGAGGTCAGTGGACGCAGCGTGGAGCGGTTGGCACAAGTTTCTAAGCCGAAAAGTATTGCAGGTTCAGCTGAGGCGCACTGCTGTTCAGTGAAACGCATGGACCGGTCTGCGGTTCACGCTGTGTGACGCACAGGTTGGATGTGCTCTATTTCCTGAGGAAACAAGACTGAAGGCTGTTTCCTTCTGCTGTCATGAAAACAAGCTCTATCAACAGTAGAAACAGAGCCAAATGTTTACAAGTGGGCATCGGCGTCCATTTTGAGGATCCTGATCGGATATTTATCATTTTTAACTATCTTTCAATAAAAAAGGTTTGATTCTTTGATTAACATTGGAAATTAGAGCTTGGCTTCACGGTGACAAGCACACCTTGTATTTTGTGATTAAAGATTATATCTGCTTTATTTTCAAGAACATCAGGCTTGTCATCACGGTGACAGGCACACCTATAATGGAAATTTTGAAGGAAATTTTAGATGTTGAATTAAAGTCTTGGGTTAAAAGACAGTGTGGGAAGCTCAATTATAAAAAAACTGTTAATCAGCAAATTGTACCAATGCTGGTGTTAAAATATAGGTAAAGGAAGTGAAGGGTGTTACTTGAAGTTAGTATTTTTTTTTAATTCTCTGGCATTTATTTAATATTTGTTTTTTATCGTTTCTCTTTCATTTAGTTGTTAAAAAAAAGTTAATAAGTGTAAAATGCAAAATGTAACTGCACCCCCGTTGTTTCTGTCGAATCCTGGGGAAACCCCAGTGAAATGGAAAAAATGGAGGAAAATATTCGAAAACTACGCAAGAGTTTGTGGGAATAATTTGAGTGCGGAGAGGAAACAAGCATTATTACTTTACTGTCTAGGTGGCGAGGGGCAAGAGGTGCTAGAGAACTTGCCACAGTTGAGCCCTGCGGTCCAAAGGGAGTTGAATGATTATGAGATTTGCATCAAACAATTAGATTTACATTATCCGCCCAAAGTAAGCACCATCATGGAGCGATATTACTTTGGGTTGAGATAACAAGGAAAAGAAGAAACTGTGGAGGAATTTGTGACCCCACTACGAAAGTTAGCTTCCAGTTGCAAATTTGGGGAGCTTGTGGAAGAGAGAATACAAGATTAATTTGTTTTAAGGTGTAGTAGTGATAAGATACAGGAAGAACTTTGGTTAAAGGATTAGCTGCCTTTAGACGAGGTGATGATTATTGGTAAACGTGTGGAACATATGCTCAAATGTGTAAGTGAGTTGAGTAAGGTGGAAAAATCACCTTTTTAACCAGAGAAAGTGGAAGAGGTTGTATGTCAGGCAGTACAAATATCTGACTCTGCCAGCAATAAAGGTAGAGAGGTAGATAATAGGACTGCAAGTACAAATTTTGAGAAAAGAAGCATAATGATATTTCAGGGAACCTGTTTTCGCTGTGGTAAATTTGGGCACAAAGCGAATGCAAGAGAGTGTCCTGCTCTTAAGGTAGTTTGTAGCTTTTGTGGGAAAAGGGGTCATTTCACAAAGAACTGTTGTTTTCGTACCAAAACTGACAGCAGGAATGAAGTGAGAGAGGTCTCCTTTCAAGTGAATGAGTGTGGGGTGGAACATCCTTCTGAGTGGGTGAAGGTGGGGGATGTAAAAGTTAAAATGAAACTTGACTTGTGCTCTCACCTCACTTTCATATCCAAGGAAGAGTTTGGGAAGAATTTTTCAAGTAAGGTTAAATTATTAAAATCTGATGTAAGACCTACAGGCTATGGTGGAACTCCCATCAAAATGTTAGGATATTTTATGAGTTGTGTAGAATGTGATGGAAGATTTACTGATGCGAAAATGTATGTGCCTGAGAAAGGAGACAATTTGCTGAGTTGGACTCACCAAGCACGTTTGGGTGTCCTCCTCAATCCCAATGGTAAACCCCCTGTGCAAGTGCAGTCAATTGGAAATGTTGACAATAAGTTTGTAAAAAAGTTTGAGGGTTTGATTAAAGACACTTTAGGTTGCTTAAAAGGCTAAAATCATCAGATTAAACTCAAGGTTGGTGCAAAGCCTATTGCAGCCAAAATGAGGAGAATTCCTATAAGTGTGCAGGAGGCAGTTCAGAAAGAAATTGATAAGTTACTGGTTACTGGTGTGATAGAGCCTGTGGAGGCTACAGAGTGGTTGGCTCCTATAGTTGTAGCATGGAAGGCCAATAATGAGATTCATCTGTGTGTGGATCTTCGCGCTCTCAATAAGAAGGTTGTGGTGGACAAGTGTCCACTTCCCAATATTGAGGAAATGGTCTCGACCTTAGAAGGTGCTTGTTATTTTAGTACCTTAGACTTGGCATCGGCATACCACCAGGTGCCCCTCAGTAAGAATTCACAAGAATTGACTGCGTTTATAACTCCCATGGGGGCATTTAAGTTCTTAAGGAGGCCTTTCGGGTTAGTTTCAGCCGCTTCCGTTTTTCAGAGAATTATGAATGATGTCATTAAAGGGATTCCCAGTGTCAGATGTTACCAAGATGATGTGTTGATATATGGGAAACCCATTGAAGAACATGATTGCAGGGTAGCTAAGGTGCTAGAAAGATTACTTAAAGCTGGTCTGACACAACAAGTGTAAGTTTAGTGTAACTGAAGTTGATTATCTTGGGCATCAAATATCTGGAAGTGGTGTGCTACCCGAAAAGGAGTTAGAAGACACCATAGAGAAATTGAAGGAACCATGTTCAAATGAGGAGCTATCCTCCTTCTTGGGGATGGCTGAGTTTTATAGCAAATTCATTAGAAGTTTTGCAGATAAAACAGTGCATCTCAGGAGTTTACTCTGCAAGAACGCAGAGTTTTAGTGGGATGGAACGTGTAAGGAAGAGTTTTTAGGTGTTAAGATGGATCTCAAGAATGCCCCTAATTTACAGGCATTTAAACCAGGTGATGTGACATATATCATAACTGATGCAAGCAAAAAAGGTTTGGGTGCTCTTTTGTTTCAAGTGAGAGATGGGCATGAGCACGTGGTTGCGTGGGCTTCCAGATGTCTAAAGGGTGCTGAGCTAAATTACTCAGTCATTGAAAAAGAGGCTCTTACCATTTTTTGGGCACTCAACAAATTCAACAAAAATGGTTTGGGGTACTTCTTTTATTGTCAGGTCAGATCATAAGCCTCTTAAGGACATTTTTGAAAAAAAAGGTCTTGACTCACTCTCCTCTAGAATCAGGAGGTGGGTTATTTCGTTGCAGGACTATAATTTTGTTTTTGAATATATTCCTGGGAGTTCAAATGTGTCTGCTGACTGCCTCTCGCGTTTAGTGGACACTGTGGAGTCAACTGATCTCTCTTTTGAGGAAGGACTGAAAGATGAGTTTGATGTACGAGTGTGTGACATCACTTTAGGAGTCATAAAAGAAGTTGAGTGGAAAGAAGAATTAAAGAAAGATCTAGAAATGTTGGGTGTAATGGAGTTGTTGTCACAAGACAAAGAAAACAAACTTGAGAAGCCCTGGTCGTTAGTGTCTAATGAACTAGCTATTGTTGATGGCATTTTAACTAGAGGTACCAGGCTTGTTCCACCCGAGAGTTTAAGGAACAACATTGTCCAGATGACTCATGAAGGACACATGGGTATTTCTAAAACCAAAGAACGCATTAGACAAGATTTGTGGTGGCCTGGTATAGATCTCATGGTGGAACGTGCAGTGCGTGATTGTGTTCCTTGCTCTTTGAGCGACAACATTTTAAAGACCAGACAACCACCCATGGTTTGTAGGAGATTACCCATGTGTCCTTGGGATGAAGTAGCCATAGATATTGTTGGTCCTCTTCATGGTGAACACCAGACTCCTTATTTGATTGTGTTGTTAGATTTATATTCTCTGTGGATTGAATTGAGCTCTGTGAGGGACATCATGACACAATGTATAATCAAGTTTTCGGATTCTATCTTCAAGCGTAAAAGCTTTCCATGTTCATTGCTATCGGACAATGGGCCACAATTTTGTCCACGTGAAATGGAGGATTATTTGGTGAAGTGTGGCATTGAACACAAGAAAATTTCACTTTATCATCCAGAGTCTAATGGTGCCATTGAGAGGTTGAATAAATCTTTGAAGGAAAGCATACAACTGGCGAGAGTTAACAGTTTAAACTGGAGGGATGAATTACAAAATCGCATTTCTGCTTACAGATTTACACTTCACCCTTCAACTGGGAAGACACCTTTTGAATTATTCAAAGGAAGATCTCCTAATGCCATTTTGTGTCTAGGGTGGATGATTCTGGATAAAGGTCTCAAGGACAATGGTATTGGTGAATGGAGGGACAAAGAATTAGCTCTTCAACAAAAAACGAAGATATATTTTGATGCTCGCAAATCTTTGTAAGGTTGTTAAGTTCAATGGTGGTGGTAAAGTTAAAGTCAAAGCTCCTGTTGGCTGTCAAAACTGGTCCAAATTCACTTCTAAAAAGATTGTGGTTAAACTGTTCAAAAACGCAATCAAAACCAATGATGGCCGGATCTGGAACCACGGTCGTGTTGTTCATGTTAGGTCAAACAACGACAACATTTGTGAGTCAGAGTCTTTTGACGGTGTCTCTTCTCGTTTGGAATGTGAGCCTATTCGCAAGAGAGTTAGAACCTGCAAAAGCCCAAGTTATTTAAATGATTTTGTGAGAAATTAATTCTGCCTTTATTGTGCATTATTTATTTACTTGTTTACTGTTTTCTCTTTCCTTTGTGTATTTTAAAGGGAAGAAGGTCTATGTTAGTTTCTTGTTTTTATCTTCTTATAAAAAAAAAAATGTATTTCAAATGGAATTAGGAAGAAGTGTGATATTGCCTGGTTCCATGTTCTATGTTCTAGCGTGGAACCACGGCCTCGGTGAATTCTAACTTTGTCAGTTTGCCCAGCTTGACGATGGTTGGGGTTGCTGACTAAAGTCTCTCCCTGACTTTTCTTAAGTGTCCCTTTTACCTTATTTCACCTATCCCTTCACAGCAAGCATTCCACGGGGCTTGGGTCAACTCTCCAGAAGCTGCTCACCATCAATCAGCCACCTGTCACCCAATGCCAGGCACAAGGATGGTTCCAGGCCCTGGCCATGATGTCAGCGAGTGGGACAACTGGGATTTTTAGAGGCCCTGTGGCAATGGCTCCTGGACGATGGTATATTTAGTTATTCCCTGTACGGGAAGGTAGACACAGTGTTGAAGAGGTGATGTGGCATCGCAGGATAGGCCAGAGGTGCATTCCTGCCAGCACTCTCTACTCCCCTTGTACATGAGGGAGAACTCTCTGGGATGTGCTCTTGCAGAGGAACACTAAGACTGGAGGCTGACACCAAGGCCAATTGAAAGAGGGATCCCCCTGAATGTCCCCAGGACAAGGGCCTCTTCCTCTAATTGCCTCTAGAGCTGGGCTTTTGCGCAGGAGAAGAGAGGACCAAAAGGAGAGCATGTCGAAAGTCTGGCTCAGGGAGCCAGTGAATCCTGCTCTTTGCCAGGCTCACACTCTTGGAGGCTAGTAGGGCAGAGGAAAGTGTTCCAGATGGCTTGGGATGAAGGGGGTTGAGATCGGCCCACCAGGTCTGAGATATGGCCTCCAGAAGGAAGGCAACTTTTGACCTTTGAGAAGACTAGTGATGAAGCATGTAGGGCTCTGCCACTGGTCTCCGATGTGCCCCCAGGGGGGGGTCAGGTCCCAGTTGAAGCAAAGTCAGGGAGTGCCATTGCGCTCCACATCGAGTGGCCCGAAGAAAAGTAAGGCAGAACCAACGTGGACCCCCAAGAAGCAGAGTAAGACAGGGAATGCAATTGCGCTCCCTGTGAAGTGGGCAGGGGCCCCAGGATCCTGTCCCTGGGCCCCCAGGAGGCAGAGGAAATCAGGGAGCGCTCCCTGTTAAGCTGCCTGGGATGAGAGGGTAGGAGATGGAGTTCCACCGCGCTTTGTACTGGTGGCCGCTAGCCTGGCTGCCCAGTGCATGCCTGTCCATGGCGTGAGGCCACCTGAAAATAAAGCGCAGCTCTTCCCGGAGTAGTGGGGGAACAGCTGCTCAAGTATGCATGCTTCAAAAGGAGCGCCCCATAATGCCCTGCAGGACCTGGCCCATTCTTTGGGAAAATATTGGCCCCGATTCACAGAACTAACTTAAGACAAAATCCTAAACTTACTACCATTTCGGTATTCACAGAATGCACTTACTACTTCTGGTATTCACAGAAAGCACTTACTACTTTTGGCATTCACAGAATGAACTTACTACTTTTGGTATTCACAGAATGAACTTACGACTACTAACTTTACGTCCGCACTAGGGCCGGAATTTCCGCTCCCGGAGCGGGAATTCCACACCCGGAGCGGGAATTCCGCACCTGGAGCGGGAATTCCACTCCCGGGACGGAATCTCCGCCTACGGGCCAGAATCTCCGATTCCGGGCCGGAATACGCAAACTGTGGCCGTTGATCATTTTAGCCAAGGCTAAACACCTGTCCAAGTGCCTACCATCCCCACCATGCAACTGCAGCCAGTCCTAGCCCTGCAGCATGTATAAATGCAGAGCACACACACACAAACCCTTTCAACATGTCACTGAATGTGTTTGTTGCACTGGCCCTTGCCATGCGGCAAAACTACTTGAGGAGGAGGAGGAGAGCAGAGAGGATCTTCAGACAGAGGATCAACCTATTTGGAATGTCCGGCCAAGATGTAAGGGCCAGGTACCGTTTCCCTCCAGAAGTCATCTTGTATATGGTATGTGAGTGGAAGCAGGAACTTGACTCTGTGACCTGCTGCTCACATGCAATACCAGCATATCTCAAGATCATTTCTGCTCTCCATTTCTTTGCCACTGGGTCTTTCCAACGGGTCTCCAGTGACCATGTGGGCATTTCCCAGGTGAGCCAGTCGCGGTGCCTGCATCAGGTACTGAGATGCATCACTGCTAGAGCCCACAACCACATACAAATGCCACATACACTGGCCATGAGACAAAGGGCAGCACAAGGTTTCTATCTCATTGCAAAATTCACAGGTGTGCTGGGTGCAATTGATTGTACCCATGTGGCCCTTCAGCCACCCCGCCGCATTGCACACATCTTCTGCAACAGACACCGATGGTATTCCATCAATGTGCAAGCTGTCTGTGATGCCAGTGGGAGGTTCATTAATGTGCATGCGGTGTTCCCAGGCAGTACCCATGACAGCTTCATATTTCGCATGTCTCCTCTTGCCCTCCGGATGGCTGCGGGAGAATTTGGCAACATGTGGCTACTGGGTAAGTACCAAGCATTAAAAATGAGGGAAATGTGTAATTGAAATGTCTGAATGCCCCCCAACATTAACCAGTGTACAATAAAAATCATAAAGCTACAAACACGGCCCAACAGATATTGCATGTACTAAAGTATAGATCATGTCCTGTGCAAATCAAAGAGGGAAATGTAACCAACTGCCCTTTCTTCACTCCTCAGGCGACGCTGGATGTGCACTCTTTCCACATCTCCTCACCCCTTACAGGCGTGCCAACACTGTACCTCAGCGTAGGTACACTAGGGCACACATACGGACTCAAGCCATCACAGAGCGCACTTTTGGTCTGTTGAAGTCGCGATTCAGATGTCTCGACTGTACAGGGGGTGTGCTGCTGTACTCCCCAGAAGTCGTGTGCAAGATCATATTAGCATTTTGTGTTTTGCACAACATTGCTTTAACGCATGGCTTACACATACCGCTGGAACCTCAGCTAGCTCTGAATCTGGGAAACCGGGTCATTGCACATAACCGAGGTCAGGGCATGCAAGTCCGTGATCAGCTCGTTGCCAAGTTTATCACATGAGCAACCTGTAGTGTCATGGACAAAATGTGGTTTGCTGTCTGTTGTCAATGATGAAACTTGGATATACATAACTGTGTCAATAAATTCCTTCCTGAGACGACTTTGAAAGCCACACTAACTGCATGTATATCACAGCTGTTGACAGTAGTCAAAAGGTTGGGCGTGCTTCAGCTCATGTGCCCATGTCAGCGATCAGTGTAGAGGATGTCCCTAAAGAATCTATTGACGCAGATGAAAAACGATACATGTTCTGAGAGACCTACCCGGACCTTATGAGGATGGGTCACTTAATCACAAAAGGCCATAACCATTGCATTCTCAGGCCTGTGCCCTCAACAGATTTGACTCCCCCACAAATGATGGGCCTACAACATGAGTGATGATGTCATGGGTGAATCAGGCACCATGTGTCTGTGATATAGCCACACTGCTCCACCCCAATGTTACGTAACACATCACACAACTCTGGTAATGAGCACTCAATATGCACTACATGTACCATAATGCAAAGTAGGAGAAAATGAAACTGGGGTTTGATGTTGTGTCAGCCCCCCCCCGTACGTGCAGAAAAGTCATTAAATGGTCTGTTCCCCCTTTTGTTACATATTCATAATTCTCACCTGCACTGTCATTTCATTTTTTTCCACAACATAACAGCTGGATGGCAGTGGATTTGATTTCTGATTGTGGATGGATCAGGATGAATACAAAATGGCTGCCAACTATTTCCTGTGATGTATTTCCTGCCTCCCACTTCCTGTAAAACATTTCCTGTATGACATAATGAGTTGTGGGCCATTTTTGGAGTTTACGGCCAGAAAACGTAAGTTCCGATCTCGGAGCGTAATGCGCGTGTGTGGACCCGCCGCTCCGGAACCGGAAACTACGTTTATGGGCCGTAAACTCAGAAAATGACCCGGAACACATTATTTCATACAGGAATTGTTATACAGGAAGTGGGAGACAGGAAATACATCACAGGAAGTTGTTGACAGCCATTTTGTGTTCATTCTGAGTCATCCTCTATCACAGATCAGATCCTCTGACATCCTGCTGCTCTCATCTTACTTATTTGCCCCAAAATGGCTGAGGGTTATGAAGAGAAAGCACCCCCTTTCACTGAAAGGGAATTAGTCATCTTAGGTGAGGGGGTGCTGTCCAAATATCCTCAGCTATATGGGGACCCACAACACCAGCTGAGCAATGAAGCCCGGGCCAGGCTATGGGCCAAAATCGGGGAGCGCTGCAGTGCAGTGGGAGTCCACACCAGGAGTGCTAGGGCATGCCGCAAGCGCTGGGAGGACCTAAATCGCTGGTCCGGGCACAAGGCTGAGGAGCTGGTGGGCCTGTCTTCCCAGCACCATGTGCATCGTCCTCGCCTCTCCCCACTGTACAGGAGGGTCTTGCGAGCAGCTTAGCCGATCCTCCATGCTCAGTTGGAGGAGCATGAGGAGCAGGGACCTGGTATGTGCATCATATGCAATATGAGTCTGGGAGTATGATGTGAGTGAAACAGTGCTGTACCATTGTGTGTCCCATGCCTCCATTCACTGATTCCATGTCCATGCAGCAGTCACCAAGATTAAAAAAGCACATTGTGGCATATGGACTCTACAGGGCAGAGTGCATTTTGGGAGTTGTAGTTTCTTCATGACAACTGGGTAAATGAGCCACACTTGTGCATTCATATTGAAATCTTCTCTGCCAGCACCACTACCATTGAAACAAGGAAATCATAACTGATGTGTGCATTGGATGAACAATGGCACAGACACTGTCCAGTGTGCGCATGGCAGGGCAAAGGGTATTGGATGCTGTGACTTGCATTGCATTTGTAGAGTTTGGGTTTCAATTAAGACAGATCATCATGTGCCATAGAGTCAAGACAGACTTTGAGATCCTTTCATCACTCTTAAGTGCTTCTAAATTTGCAAGGTGTGTCCACTGACAGACGTCTCACCTTCAGTGGCCTGTATGACATTTCGCATGTTCAGGTAGCTGTCACAACGACCCACCACTGTTCACTGGTGTACTGCACTACCTTATCAGTCACCAAAGCCAATATGTGGCACTGGATTGTCAGATTATGTGTGGGGACAGCAAAAGGCTAGACTCACAATGTAGCTAAAGAAATAGCCCAGACCCTATGTGGATGTGTGACCCACATTTAGCACTTGTCTTGTCCCATACAATGCTACAAAGCAGATGACAATTGTTCAGACGTTAAATAGCTGCGACTCCATATCAGTGGCCAAATTCAAATAAATCTGGACTCTTCATGTTCTCCTTTGGTGGACTGGTTTTGGAACCTGCACATGTAGCAGTGACAGGACCCACAGATCACAAGAATGCCAAGGTTGAGGGTTGGCCAATACAGTTGTGTAAGCCACAAACATTCAAGTGAGATGTCCATGTCAGACTCAATTCAGTATATGACAGTGAACATACACGTAATGTAAGTTCATAAACACTGACAACTGTAGAGTGTGATCAGAGGAAAACAAAGTCTGACCTTGGCTCATCTATGTATGTGTCTCATCCTGCATGAAACAATTACCACATCAGGATTTTGCTTACATTTCAGCAGGCACACCTGGCCAAATGGAAGAACAGCAGGACCAGGTCCGGAGCGGGCGGGAGGCCATCAGTGCTCCGGCGGCTACACCCTCTTTCCACCAGCGAGGAAGAAGAGGATGAGGAGGGACCCTCATCATCAGGAGGCAAGGGGATTGCGCACACGCGGACTGGCAAGGAACACAACTCTGGTGCTACCTCCCGGGTGGCGGCTGTGGACATTGAAGGTGGGGGGAAGAACCCAACACCTCTGCCCATGATGTGGTGGAGGGGTACTCTCCCCCAGACTCTTCACCTGTGGGTCCTGAAGAGGTGTCCCCAGGGCAGGCCAATACCCAATCTGGGCCTGCCATCAGCCCCTCCCTACCTCTAGAGTCCCCCATTCCATTGGGGGCTCCAGCTGCATCCCCTGCAACCAGTCCCCCTCCTCGTAGCTGCCAGCTTGACCATAACATTGGCTCCAGACCCAAGGCACCACATCCCTCCTGTCCCCCCCAGGCCCCTCCTGGTGTTGTTCCTCCTGTGGCTGTGCCAGGGGACTTGAGGTGGATGTGTGAGGGTCAGTCAGACATGTCCGCTCGCATCATGCTACAAGTGTGTCTGGATATACGCATGATGCGAGAGGACATTGTCCAATCTCTGGCCACCCTCACCCCCAGCATCAATTCCATGGCCACAGCCATGGCGTCTGTTGTCTACCAAATCCCTTCCCATACCACTGCCAATGTCTCCCCCTGTCCGTTGCCCCACACTGTTTCCTCCGTACTCCTCATGTGTCCCGAACCCATGTGGTACCTGTTCCTGCACCAGCCAGCCGTGTGCCTGCATCAGACTCTGAGGATCTGGACATTGTGGTAGTTGAGGATGACCAGAAGGACACATGAATTTTGACTGAGACGTCGTCCTGAACAATTATTTCATTTTCCCCTTGTAAATAGACTGGTTTCCCTGACGCTCCCTGACGTGTTATATTTTTGTTGCCCCACCCCAATCCAAGGGGCCGAATCACAGAACTAACTTAAGACAAAATCCTAAACTTACTACTTTTGGTATTCACAGAAGTTAGGATTTTGTCTTAAGTTTGTCTTAAGACAAACTTAAGACAGACTTAATACAGACTTAAGACACACTTAAGACAGACTTAAGACAAACTTAAGACAGACTTAAGACAGACTTAAGACAGACTTAAGACAAAATCCTAACTTAAGTCTGTCTTAAGTCTGCCTTAAATTAAGACAAACTTAAGACAAAATTCTAACTTCTGTGAATACCAAAAGTAGTAAGTTTAGGATTTTGTCTTAAGTTAGTTCTATGAATCGGGCCCATTGTTCCCTTCTCCATCTGCATTAAGATCATAATTTGTTTTCCTTTCTCCCTTCCAAACGGACGGTTGTTCTTCTGTTCATACATAAATATCTTTGAGGAATTCTACTTACTTTAACTTGTTTGACTTCATTTTGAATGTCTGGCTCAGAATATGGACACATATTTGGTGAGTCATCTGCTATGCACATAATGGCTTGTTGCAATGATGGGTTACACTTGTAACTGTGCCACATACACACATACCTCCTCACATCTCTAGGCCACCTACATTGTTATACAGGACATGATACACAACAGAATCTTAGTTTTGTAGATCTTTATTTTTTCTATACACATATTCACGTGGTCAATTTGTCTTGGAGTTCTTGTCACTGGCGATCGTGCTTGCGACATCACAATTTTGGAGATGATAAGCGCTGTGAGGGGTCAGGTTGGGCTTGTCGCCTACGTGTAGGTGGGTATTGTCCATGTGCCTGTACAGGGTGATCTACATGTGCAGGGGCAGATGGTGTATGCACATTTGGTGTTTGTGCTTAGACAAGGGCTGGTTGTGCATGTGGTGGGAGTGCCTGTACAGGGGTTGGTGGTGGTTGTGCAGGTGATGGCAGTGCCTGTACAGGGGTTGGTGGTGGTTGTGCAGGTGGTGGCAGTGCCTGTACAGGGGTTGGTGATGGCTGTGCAGGTGGTGGCAGTGCCTGACCAGGGGTTGGTGGTGGTTGTGTATGTGGTGGCAGTGCCTGTACAGGGGTTGGTGGTGGTTGTGCAGGTGGTGGCAGTGCCTGTACAGGGGTTGGTGGTGGTTGTGCAGGTGGTGGGAGTGCCTGTACAGAGGTTGGTGGTGGTTGTGCAGGTGGTGGGAGTGCCTGTGCAGGTGTTGGTGGCGGTTGTGCAGGTGGTGGGAGTGCCTGTTCAGGCCACCGGTGTGGATGTGTACCTTTGCTGTGGTGCTGTGCAGTTGGTTGTACAGGTGTGTGGATGTGCTGTCCTGCAGGCAGTATGATGGGTCCCCTCCCTGCGTTGACCGTGCAGGGAGACTTTGGATCACTTTCACCAGACCATCCATCATCTTCATGGCCAAGGCATGGTGTCTTGCACTCTCTTCCCTTTGATGGATATCATGTCTCTCATATTCCTGGACATGTCCTGCCAAGTTCTATCCATCCTATCCAAAACTTGGCTCAGCCTGTCCACCACCTGAGGAAATTGGACCATGTCCTGCAGGGACTCAGACATGTCTGACAGGGTAGCCCCTATGGCACGAATGTCCTGCCTCACATCTGTCTGCTGTTGGAAGAAGTCCTGCTCCCACTGGCCACCATAGCCAGGTGCAGGCCCTCTCTGCAGGTGTCTGCCATGGATGGGACGAGCAGGTCCAACAGCAGGGGAGGGGGTGGCAGGTGGGAGTCTGTGGGCAGGAGAATGGTATCCAGGGGATACCTGCACCACAACAGGGCTGGTACTTTCCCCAGATGGTGGAGAGGATAGCAGGGATACACTGTATAGGGAAGAGCGGGTAGGGGAACCACCATGTCGGTCCTGGACGTGAGGGCTGTGAGGGAGTGATGTCTGTATTGGGATGTGTGGGAGCTGTGGCTGGTTTGCACTATGCTGGAGACAGGCAATTGTTTACTTGGGAGGAGGCTGATGAACGTTGCTTGATGGAGGATGTGATACCGTGACTGATTTTGGCAATCTGGCACAATAGCTCTCATTAGCATCAGAATCGTCATCCCTGGAGTGGGTGGACATGTAGTCATCGTCATCCACCAAGTCGAAGTCCTCAGGAACTTCCTCCTCCTCTTGAGCAGTACTTTCTGCTGACATAACTGCTTGGAGGATCAGGGTATTCTCCCCTCTGATTCCCCGTCGGCCCGCACTGGTCGTAGGTCTGTCATCCTCATCCTCAGCATCCCCTGGAACACAGAGGTTGCAACCGTATTAGTGAATGACCTGGTATTACATGTGATGCAACACAAGGGTTGTATTAACTGCACTTTGCATCAACAGCTGAGGATCATGTGACCTGGTTAGGGTACCACCACAAATGACAGCTCACACCAGAGCACTGAGGTGTAACACGGAGATGTACATGATACAAGCAAACTCACCAGCTCCAGCCACAACTTTCTCTCCCTTCGCGTTCCCCCCTGGTGTCACCTGCTGAACCTGTCTCCTCATAGATGCTGTAGACATAGCTGTCCCTGATCCATCAGCTGTAGAGGGAAGTGAAAGCATTCTCAATGATCTGCATCACTAATTGACAGACAGGCACATGACACTCCTGATTTGTATTTCACTTTGTAAACAACAACTGATGATTCCATGCAGAAGGGGAGCTTGATCTCTGTCATGGCTTAGTAATCTAAGCTAGTGACACACCTCATGCCAGAATTACCTGAAGGACAGGTGCGCAAGGGTTTCACCGCTGCAGCCAGGATGTCATGCATTTCCCGGGATGGTGTCCGCTGCAGTGGTGTCATCCTGTCAGCAGCTGTGATGAGACATACATGTCCATATTTTAGTACAACAGATGGAAGCTATGAGCCAACACGTCATTCTCAATTACCATTTGCGGATAATCCAGGACAATGTGCAGCATGTTTACCTCATGGACTTTACATGTGGGCACCTGCTCACATGCAGCCTTTGCCAGCTGTTACCTCCACGCAGCACTGACATCAGTAAGATGACACATCAACAGACACACCTCATGCCAGAATTACCTGAAGGACAGGTGTGCGAGGGTTTCACTGCTGCAGCCAGGATGTCATGCATTCCCCGGGAGGTGTCCGCTGCAGTGGTGTCACCCTGTCAGCAGCTGTGATGAGACATACATGTCCATATTTTAGTACAACAGATGGTAGCTATGAGCCAACATGTCATTCTCAATAACCATTTGCGGATAATCCAGGACAATGTGCAGCATGTTTACCTCATGGACTTTACTTGTGGGCACCTGCTCAAATGCAGCATTTGCCGGCTGTTACCTCCACGCAGCACTGACATCAATGAGATGACACGTCAACAGACAAACTTGTATGAGAAGGTTACTGATATTTCAAGGAAGGGGATAAATGTCCCGGACTCCTCCACATTACACTGATTTCACCTTTGCCATAAGACTAACATTTTTCATTAGTGTAATGTTGTCTGTTGACAAGTCAGAAAGGAGTTCATGTGTGAGATGTGCAGTAGTCAGGGACATGATGTTGCTATTTTGTGCTTCCCTGCCCATGAAGTCACACAGCTCATTTTTGAATGAGAGAACACAGATTTCTTATGTCCATCCTTTGAATGTCCTCTCTTTGCATACTCTATTTCCAACATCATGGTACTACTTAGCTGACAACGGATGGTGTCTTGTACAGCAGACATCCAAACCGCATATGTCTTAACACTCACCTATACATGTGAGTACGGTAGGAGAGGAGGCAAGCAGAATGCAACACTTGGTTATGATCACAAATTGCGAATAGGCTGAGAGGCTTTGATGTTTTCCGCCTGCACTGGATTAGCTTGTTGCTCTTCAGCCAAGTTATTTTGCAGGAGTAACTGCATGAAGATTCACCTTAGCAGCCCCTACACCCATCTCAAAGGTACACAACTGGCATCAGTGTGGGCCTCAGCCTTACCAATTTCATTATGATTTAACCATATATATTTTGCTAGGGATTTTTTCTATCATTGAATTGCAAGCCTGTTGTGTTTTGGTCACTTCATATGACACATTGTACTATTGCATGTCCATTCTGCACTCACTTGGCATACATTTTGTGTTATCCTTTCATTAACCACCAGGGTCTGATCTTGCATGTGTTAAAATGCCATATGTGAGCATATTGTGATGCAGGACAACAGTGTTGTACAACACATACAACATACGGTGGAGGTGAAAGGCACATTTAATGAGCATTCAGCCTGAATTATTCTTGGGTTTACTTACCTTAGCCCGGGACCGGAACAGTGGGTGGTCCCTGAAAAGATGTCACAGCCAACCTTGTAGCAGAAGTCAGTGTGTGTCTTTGATTCTGGGAGGACCTCATTGTACCTACAATGATAAGTGTGTTTTGCAACTTTACATTTCTGCAGCCACATGTGATGCACTCAATTTCTGGCACAAAGGATGAGCACAAGCAGTTGTGGGCACCACTGTTGCAGAAGTGTGTTATACTTAATATCATGAGTGATCCCACATATAACTTAGAATGGGCCCACTACCTTAATGCAACTTATATCACAATGACATGACTACGAATCCTGAGGTAAGGTCCACTATCGTGTTTTGTTGATGGCCAACAAAAAAGCCAGCCAATGTAAGAAGTACATGACCAGCTGTGTGGACTGGGCAATTTAATGTATATTGGAAACATTCGAAGTTGGACAGTGGATGCATTGTCAATACTATTGACACTGATATCTCACTTCTTGTTCATCATTACCATATTTGTGCAAATTGGATTTCTTGATTGGGTCTACAGACACTATTACAATATAGTGGGAACACCCTTTTGACTAGTTGTGGCACTTGATTACAGGATTGGATTCCTTGGTCTGGGACTGTTGGTGAACTACATGTTATGTTCCACAATTACAAAGGTATGATGAGCCAAAACATGTCATATTTTGTCTTTCGCTGTTCACAAATATCATTTGCTAAAGGTGAATGTCCATTTACAACTCCAATAGTAATGCAGCTATTTTTTCATCTCTGGTTGACTTTCATATGTGGGCACTATATGTCCCTCTGTCGTCTCCTGACAATGTATGCATTTTGACCATCTCCTAGCCAGTTTGACTTACCAGTTAGTGAGGGTGGTATGCCTTTCTCTGTACGATGTTGATTCCGCCCAGTAGATGCAGGGACCTCTGCTACTGCAGTTGTCTGTGCTCTGGCTGAATGTGTCAATGGGTGAGAAGACAGAAAAGTAACCAAATGGGAAATGTGCTTGTGGATCTTTTCATAGATTTCCCCATTTCTTCTACATGCTAACAGTGTTGTGAAGTACTGCTGCAGATGGGACAGGTAGGAGCAGTGGTGCATTGGGGATGTAATGGCATGACAGGGCGGGAAATGAACAACAGAATATATGCATGACTATTTTGAACTGATGATTCTCTCACCTTCTGCTTTGTGATTTAGTCTGGCACAGGGTGATTTACTTATTGGATAATTTGTGGCAGGTTTACAACCCCCTTTAAAAACATTTACACTTCTGTGACACAGCGGTGGCGTAATACAGGTGACACATTTCGACTTATTCACAACGTGACGCATCTATGGGGATGCGTCACGTTGTGAAGCCCTGCGCAACATTAAACCTGCGTCAGCTTTGATGTAGGCAGGGTAGACGTTCCTTTGGGATATGCCTCGTAAAAGTGGTGCAGCGTAATCGATGAGATTTCATGGAGTCACTTTTCAGAGGCTGCTGCGACACAACCTTACGCCTGCTTGAAGCACACGTAAGGAGTGGCACAGAACGTAAGGTATGGACGGTCCATGGACATTGTTGGAGTTGCGTCACACTTGCGACACGACTCCAGCAAAGCACCCCCCTAATGCCATCAGATGCAACACACATCTGTCTATCCCTGCGCCACAGTGCACCTTATTGTAAATGCGACGCATCAGTGGTGGCGCAAGAGTTGAATTGCGTGTCGCATTATTACTGGTGCATCCCTGGTAATATCTGTCAGTTGCTACTTAGCAGGGTTGTGTATATACGGCAACAGTGCTGTGCCCATGTTTTCAAAAGTGGGGGAGGGATTTGCCATTTCTAATGCAAAGGATTCTGGGACTTGTGGTGCTACATACAGAGGGTGACACATGAGTCTCTGACTGACTATTTTTTATATACACTTTGGACAACTTCCTTACTCACAATGACAGTGCAACACAGACAATCTTTCCATGCACTTTTTCTTTTCATCCCATTTACCTGGTACCACGTAGCGGACGTCCCTAACAGGCAGCCCATGGACCAAGTGGGGGTGTATTGTGGTAAGGATATCCTCCTCCAGTGGGGTGAGATGGATACGGGGTCCAGAGTATGCAGCAGGGAGGATCCTGTTTAATTCGATCCTGGAGTACTTCTCCTTCACCCTCTGCCTTTCATCCTGTCACTTCTTCTTGATGTCCTGGACTGTGCTCCTCTCCTCCCCCAATGCTGTGACAGCAGTGGCTAATTGCTGCCATTGGGCTGCCTTCTGTGTGCCACTGGTGCAGTAGGGTGGGAGTCCATATAGGCGTTTGTGGTGCCTCACTATATACTCCACAAGCATGGTGGTCTCCTCTGCAGTGAAGTTCTTCTTCCTCCTCATTAGTTCCATTTTTCTCTGGCGATGTCAGCGTTGTGAACACAAACTCTCTGTGGCCAAACCTGTTCCTTCAATGTGTGCTGCTTTTATATGTTTTGTGGTGCTGGTCAATTAGTGTTAATTGGCTTCAGCTGGAGCCTGGTGGGGGATGGTAGGCACTTGCAACATCATGGCAAAATGGAGCTATTGGCTGGGATTGGCTGCAGTGTGTCAGCTGATGCATGGTGGGGGATGGTAGGCACTTGGACAGGTGTTTACCCTTGGCTAAAATGATCAACAGCCACAGTTCGTGTATTCCGGCCTGGAATCGGAGATTCCGGCCCGTAGGCGGAGATTCCAACCCGGGAGCTGAATTCCCGCTCCGGGAGCGGAAATTCCAGCCTGAGTGCGGACGTAAAGTTAGTAGTCTGTGAATACCAAAAGTAGTAAGTTCATTCTGTGAATGCCAAAAGTAGTAAGTGCATTCTGTGAATACCAGAGGTAGTAAGTGCATTCTGTGAATACCAAAATGGTAGTAAGTTTAGGATTTTGTCTTAAGTTAGTTCTGTGAATCGGGGCCTGCTTGTTTTCGGCGTGTAGTGACCTCAGGACAAGATAATGTTTATGCATGTGAGTGGTGGAACTAGACCCCTCCTGAGAGGGGTTGGAATGTTCACACAATGCCATCAAGAAGTATTTTCATCAGCTTATGTATATTTGTAAATTGATGCATAGTATTGAATAGTGTGTCTGTGGGTAATAAATGTACTTTTTTTTTATAAAGAAAAGCACAGACTGGACAGTCATTTATTGAGTGTTAATATTTTGTCATATACATAGAAAGAAGAAGCAGCCGGGTCACAGAAGACTGCACCACCAAAGTCAGTCACTAGTAGTATAGAATATTGCCCACCTCAAACGTTCTGCTGCCTGTAGAACGTGAATAAATACTTGAAAACAAATTGGATGAGAGGCAATATAATGGCACAAATAGCTCAAATACAACACAGAACAGATCAAAAATAGAGATGTATTATATCTTCCGTCTTTTATTGTTCTTGTTGTACTTCGTACAAAACAGTCAGCCAATGCGTTTCGCCCAAACACGGGCTTCTTCAGGGCAAAATTATTATGAGTGTAGGATATTTCTTTTGATGATCAGCAAACAGAAAAACATCTCCGTACGTCGTGTCCCGTACCAAGACTGACTTGTCAGTCTTGGTACGGGACGCGACGTACGGAGACGGTGTCGGATACTCTATTTTGGGCGTGGCTA
This sequence comes from Triturus cristatus, assembly GCF_964204655.1. Lineage (NCBI taxonomy): Eukaryota > Metazoa > Chordata > Amphibia > Caudata > Salamandridae > Triturus > Triturus cristatus. Next base: position 150,276,852 of record NC_140584.1, read on the forward strand.
ATACCACTGTTCGATTAAGACCTCAGACAAAGATCGCTTACTCTTGGGTCTCTGAGGTCTTTGTGTCTCATTGTCCTTACACATTGGCTTGACGTATTTGACGTTTTTCTGTTTGCTGATCATCAAAAGAAATATCCTACACTCATAATAATTTTGCCCTGAAGAAGCCCGTGTTTGGGCGAAACGCGTTGGCTGACTGTTTTGTACGAAGTACAACAAGAACTATAAAAGACGGAAGATATAATACATCTCTATTTTTGATCTGTTCTGTGTTGTATTTGAGCTATTTGTGCCATTATATTGCCTCTCATCCAATTTGTTTTCAAGTGTTATTATTTTGTATATGCCCACACCACCTCCCTTGTTAGGCCTTGGACTGCACTGCAACTCTGCCCTTTGAGAGCCAAGCGCTACAATGTAGTGTTAGGTTCCTATTGAAGGACAAATGTAGAACTATTAATTGTGCAGGTCACACAACTAATGTATAACTTGTCAGCACTCGATTTCTCATGTGCCGTATTTGTTTTCAACAGTGTGTGACTAAATAAGTCCACCCCCCTCCGGGATCAAATATAAATACCCAGTTTACGTAGCTGGTATAAGACATACCTCTTGCCATTTTTACTTTTGCGACATAAAGAATACATTAATAATACATGCATTTGATCACGCATTCATTTGCATTAAGGTAAATCCATTCCTCGACCAGTATTTATAGATCATTTCTATTGCTTGTTCCATTTACAATGCTGAGATTAACGGTAGCTACAAATAGCACACTTTGATTCAGGCTGCGACCGCAAAGGCACGAGTCAAAGCCAGCTCGATTGTAGCATTCATTATGAGACATGCATGCCTTAACTAACCACTATGTATGAATTTGCATACATTACGTGTATGTCGCATGTCCATGTGTGATTGACTGTTTGTGATGAATCCAGAAATCAACTCACGGAGTGTACTTGAATGCAGACGTAAGCACACCACCAATAAACGGATAAGGAAGCTACCAAGCAACAGATATATATGCTCTTCTAATTGTTTTGTATATCCTTTTATGTTGTGCTTTGTCTTCAGATTTTAACCAGACGGTGGGTTCTGTAAGTATGGTTACACCACTGCATGAAGAGTAGGCCTGGGCTAAAATTTCGTTCCAGTTGCGGACATTGCGATAATTTGAAATTTTCGCGTTCCGCGGAAAGCGTGAAAATGTCAAAATTTCCGCATTCCGCAGCTTAGAGATAATTTGTTTCTTGCTCGCGCTGTAAAATAATACATTCTCGCGTGCGCGCGATCGCCTTACCTGAATCCCCGCGTTCGCCGACAAGTTTTCCCGATCCGGTCGCGTTCTCCATGAGATGTTGGATTGTTGGTAGCCATTTGCGCTGTCTCGCGACAGTTCGCGCCCGCAGTGATGTCATTGGTCGCGCGATCACGTCTTTCTTCTCACGATCATGCACCGCGAGACAACTGAAAACAAGATGGCCGCGCCCGCGAGCAACCACATGGGTAAGGGTTGGTGAGCCACGACCATGCAGAAAATACCGCGAACGGGCGGGAAAAAAACTTCTGCATCTTCGCTATATTTCTGCGTGTTTGCGGAGATTTTTAAAATTTTCGCGATAATTTGCGAAAGTGAATTTCACAAATTCCGCCCACCCCTAATGCAGAGCAGACCTTAGCGAGTGTGCTGAAAAAATTCACGTGGCTATATTCCCTTTTGCCACATCACATTTCACATCGTATGGTCCTGATGAAAGCCTCATTATTGTAGATGAAGCTGAAACATGTCACCAGTTATAGGGGATAACGGAGATCAATTTTTCATCTTCATAATATCCCTGCTCTGTTTTTAACTATGTCCTAGGAACCCAGCAATAAACACTATTAGTGGGGGATCCCAGAGATATTTTTAACATCACCACTTTGAGCACATATCACACTCAAAAACCAAACCCGCTCCGCTGTAATTCAGGCATCGAAGCACAGCTGGGTTGCACTCAGCAGCCCAGCTGGGAACCCAATGATGAAGCATGCCACCAAGTAGGTTGGTGGGTAAGGGTTCTTCTTACAAACCTATTGGTTTTTTGCATTCCAGTGTATGGTACTGAGTCATCCTGGTATGTGGATTAATTAGTGAATAAGAAAAATAAGCAACACTGTAACCCAACTTTCCAGGGTGCCATACATACCACTGACTCAACCTCAGTTCTACAGGCCTTTCAGATACTGTGGCCAGCTAGGAAGCATCTAGTCTTGCCTGTTGGCCAGCCGCCTGTGGACCAGGCACTGTGAGTAACAATTAGTTTGAGAGCTTCCTTTGGTAAAGACTAGGGCACTGACATCAGATTCCTCAACACACATTCCACTGATACGTACATAAGTAGGCTACTTTTCTAAACTGCAAATCCAGCTACAAGGCAATGTAGTGCTGCACAGAAGCAGAGCATAATTTTCATTAAAAACAAAATACAAGTGCAAATGGCCAACATTTTTCTTAGGAGGTACACCACCCAGTTCTACCACTGGCATGAGATGTTAACTGATAGGCGCTTCCTTATATTGTGATTAAAGTTGTACTTTGATTATGGTTGACTAGAGGGCACGTAATACACTCAACCACTTAAACATTCATCCACATTGCCATGTTGGTCGGAATATATGAAGTTTCCTTTGAATGGTGAATATTTAGTGCCATGCAGCCCTAGCACCCGTTGGTGTTCACCACATCAGCTTCTTCTGAATATTAGGGGCACATGTTGACATTTGTATCCAGACTCTGGAAGGACAGGGTCAGCCTGTGAACCATTCAACGCTAGGCCTCACTCAGAAGGTGGGAACGGACTCCAAACACATTTTAGAATCTCTTCCTGGAATGTCAAGGGCGAGGTGGATGCATTTTGTTTGCATTCAAGGTAAATGGCTGTGTACCTATCCCCCCTCCCCCCACTACCACAGAAGAAGATGCAGGGAGCGTAAGGAAAGTGGGGAGCGGGAGTAATTGGGGGTTGGCTCAGATCCCACTCTCTTGCATCACCACTCAGCCTCCTTATTTGGTTTTAATCAGGGAATTCAGCACATCACCTGTTTACATTGCAAAACAGGCAAGCAGGACTCCTGATACAAGAATACTCACTTGGACATATTGGGGGTATCCAGAGAGCCATGAAGCACATAACTGGATTATTATTATTTACAGAGCAACTGCCATAGAGTTAAGATTTTTTTCCACCCTGAGGGTGTAATAAAAGAGGCACTCTTGTGGTTTGACACCCTATGATGACCACTACCATCATTTTAATTGACTTTAGTGCTTTTTTTTTTACGCTAGCCTTAATGTAGGATGGTCCTGCATATGCCTGCTTCTCTGTTGTCTTATAATCTTGCTGTCTTTTAGTGGGAGCTATCACGGAGTAGAACAGTACATTTATATTATAAGTGCTTACTATTGACTTTGATATGGTTTCATGTAATCTTTTTCCCTTGGCTTTGCCTTGCTGCAGTTTCTCTGTGTGCACAGAAGTGCTTGCAAGTTGTTTGGGTTAATTATGAGTTCTTACTATTGGCTTTGACATGGCTTGGTGTCATCTTGTTTCCTGACTTTGACTATTGGCTTTGACATGGTCTCGTGTCAACTTGTTTTCTGACTCTACCTTGCTTCTGCGTGAGTTCTTGCTATCGTCTTTGACATGGCCTCATGTCTGACTTTGCCTTGCTCCTTACTACACAGCAGTGCTTGCGATTCATATTCAAGGTCTTTCTGCTCCTCACTTGTTTTTCGCACCTCACTGACCAGAGTGAACTGGATATTATCTGTGGAATGTACAACTCTGTCTCAGAGTCAAAATACAGAAGCTTGGCCAGCCACGGTCTTGACCTTGACGCAGACTGGTACAGCCTACTCTGTTTTTTCCAATGAGAAAGGGGCAGGGTTTTCTAGAAACTTTGCCTCGCATTGAATAATGATATTTAAGCTGGAAGCTTTCGTAGGTCAGGTGGAAGTTAACCACAGAATAGACGTATTGCTGTGGAATGGTGACATAACTTGAGTCCTGACTGACACTCCTACCTGGGCTGTTGAAAGGGCTTCCCCAGCTAAAGAGCGGGCAAGGATGTTGCAGTATCAGTCGGTGAGGTGTTCCTAACCACTCTCTCTCTCTTTCTCTCTCTTGTATATATTTTCTACTCTTTGCCATCTGTATATATATTGCATTCTATTTCAATTGTTCTTACTTTTTTTTTAGCATTGCATTAATCAATAGTTTTCTTTGAGTCTGCTATAATTGATATATTCAGCCTGTCTTTTTAAAATGTTGCATTAATAAACTTGTTTGTGTTATTTTAAATGCACCAGAATTTGTTTTTCTTGCCTTGTCTTTCCTAAAGGGAGTGCTGTGTCCTTTCTTCGTCTTTAGGAAGTGCTGTTCAGTGTGTATTTTTAAAGGTGCAGTGGTATATTTGCCTCCCAGAAAGGGAGTGCAGAGGTTGGGTGTGTTCTTTTAGTGAAAAGCAGATTCATTACAGAGGGTGAGAGCAAAAATGGAGAGCCCGATAGGACCAGTCTAGCACCTGCTTTTTAGAACTGCCGGTGCTGCCCACTGGTAGGACCAGGCCCACTTAAAGCCCTGGACGTAAGAACATGTGGGGATATGTTTTCATTCATTTAGGAATTGTATCTTCCTTTTCTTTATATTATCATCTAATAAGTACATCCCAAATGCAATGGCAAATATACAGCCATCAAAAAATGCTTTGTTACATGCCATGTACATTAAAGAAATGGATGACATCATCTCCTTATGTACTTGCTCACTTATAGGTAGAGACCTAGAAGCCAGAGCCTGAAAACATATCTCAGATATTGGTAATATCCTGTACAGTTTGCTCTTATTCCACTCTTTTATCCATGAGAATTCAGCTTTCTCAAAACTTAGGGCCGAAATACGATGCGGTTCGGAAATCATTCCGACCGAATCGGTTTGGGAATGGTTACTGACCGACTCGGATCCGGAGAGTCCGACCGATCGATTATGATGCATCCGGATGCTTTCAGATACGATTTGGTCGGACTCCCATTGACTTCAATAGGAGACTATGTTCCGACCAGATGCATAGGCTCCCATTGAAGAAAGGGGTGGCTGGGGAAAAGCTGGGCACACTGTGGCGGGCACCCCCTGGTGCCTGCCATACTGTGCATGGCTGGTAAGGGGGGACCCATGGGCACCCCCACAGGCCTGATTGGGAAGATTCATGGTGCAGGGGGCTGGCAAAGTGCCTATTCAAGTCGGATGGCACGATTCGGAAAGGATGTCTGAATCCAGCATCATAATCGGTTGTTCAGAAACGCGGCCTGTAGAGATGTAAGAGTCTGCTCCATATGGCTTGGTCATTCGAAATGCCGTTGGGTTTGGATTAGGATATTCATAATGCCTAACTTGCATCGTAATGGGACGGTCTGAAAACTTTCTGATTCGATTGGAAATTCACGTGTCCGATCCGATTCAGACAGAGAAAATGCCATTAGGAGGCCTCCCAAATCGCATCATAATCGGCCTCTAAATATAAAAAAATTTCTAAGGGTATGATGCAGGCTCCTGAAAGAAAAATGTGAATGGGGTGCTTAATTTCTCCTTTGAAGGTTCCTTGGTGTGAGGATAAATATGACAGCACTGGCTGCTAAAGCGTTCACTGATATTGAATATTGATGATATCGATGTTCAAAATATAAAAAAAAAATAACTATAGACTACAAAAATATCGACTCCCATGCCTTAACAGGCAAGTACAAAAATATTGAATCAAAATATCGGTGTAATAAATATCGATTTAAATATATATATGAAATAAAAATATATAAATTAAATATATTACATGTGAATATTAATTTTAACAAAATAATTTACATGTATTATACAGTTAAAAAATATAACAAATAAACTTAAGAAAAAAAGAAAACACACAAACATAATAATTTATACATACATATAAATTTACTTTAAAATAATTAATAAACTATTATCTTTAATTTCTTTTAAAACTTAAAAATGATATAAAAATAAAATATATATACATAAATATATGAATAATTTAAAATATATAAAAAAGCGTTCTATAATAAATTAAAACATTAAACTATTTAAACATATTTAAACTTACATTTCTCAATACAATCGGTGCAACCGTAGGGAAAGTGTTGTATAGCAAAATAATTAAATTTACTATTCCAACTCCACTGAGTGCAACAGTAGGGAAAGTGTTGGATAGCGGCTGTGTAAAAATGACTATTCCCACTCCAGTGGAAAGTGTTGGATAGCGGAGGTAAAAAAATACTATTCCCACTCCAAAGAATGCAACAGTAGGAAAAGTGCTGGAAAGCGGAAGGATAAAAATTACTATTCCGACTCCAAAGAGTGCAAGAGTAGCGAAAGGGTTGGATAGCGGAGGGGTAAAAATAACTAATCCCACTCCAAAGAGTGAAACAGTAAGAAAAGTGTTGGATAGCAGAGGAGTAAAAATTACTATTCCCACTCTAAAGAGTGCAGCAGTAGGGAAAGTGTTGGATAGCGGGGGAGTAAAAATTACTATTCCCACTCTAATGAATGCAACAGTAGGGAAAGTGTGGGATAGCAGAGGTAAAAATTGCTATTCCCACTCCAGTGAATGCAACAATAGGGTTAGTGTTGGATGGCGTGGGGGTAAAAATACTACTCCCACTCCAGTGAGTGGAACAGTAGGGAAAGTGTTGGATAGCAAAGAGACAAAAATTACTATTCACACTGAAATAAAAATAAAAAACATTAAAAATTATAAAAAATTATAAAAATAAATAAATAATATTTAGAAATGAAAAAACAAATATAGTAAATATAAAAAGGAAAAATAATATATTACTTACATGTAAAAATGACAAATAATATAAAATAATAAATCAACTTATAAAAATAAATCTTTCAAACTAGAATTTTTTTAAACAAATAAATGAATCATTACATAAATGTATTTATGATATGTCCTATCCTTTAACACCACACAAATAACAAAACACTTCAACATTTTTTAATAATTTGTTTTCTAAAATTAACATAATTAATAAACAATTTATAAATTATTATTAATAGTAATAAAACTAATAAACATTAATTGACTACACACACTTTAACACTATGATTTCCACATCAAACACCTAAATTAAACACTAAAATAAAAAACATAACTAAAACTTATTTATCAATTAAAAACTAATACTAGTAACAAGTAATGATAAAGTAATTAAAATGTGTTTAATACCCACTTTTTACCCCTTTAAAAGTAAAAATAACAGATAAAAAAACCAAATACCCAAAATTCATATAAAATAATTAACATTAATTAACCACTAAGGGCCCAATTCCGATCTCTTCCGGAAGGCCCTCCCAAAGCCATCCATAGCCTTACCTTCTCACCGACTCGTCCCAGGAGCCGGACCATCCAAACGTTGAAGTACAATGCGCAAAATTCTCAAATTTCCGTACGACTCTTACGCTCTGATTCCAGCTTAATTTTCCTTATGAGGAGGCTCCATAAACGCTGAATAGAGTTGTCTGGAGGTATTTCCCAATCAGATCCCGGCCGGCCAAATACTTTCCATGCACCGAACAGGTTGCCACCTCCAACACGTCAGGGCATCTGGAAGAGCAGTATTTCAGCTCCGATTCGCGCCACAACACGATCAATGCGACAGAGCAGCCATTTATCGTATCGCGCATGTCATCCCAATACTGTACGTTTGCAGTCGATACTACAACCCTAACCGACCCGTTCGTCACAGACGGTAAGTCAGACACCTACCACACACAAAAACATCATTACCCCACGAAAGGCAACATAATACCCAGCTTGTGATAAAACCACAGTCAATATTGGGGTGGGGGAATTCTTGCAGCAATGTAGAGGCAAGGGGGGTGGTGGATGGCACACACTCCCAGCATTGTCCACCCCAAAGGGGGTGGATGCCTAACACTATGAGGGTTGTCTACCCCATAGGGAGGGTGGATGCCTAACACTACCAGCATTGTCCACCTCAAAGGGGGGTGGATTCCCAACATTACCAGCGTTGTCCACCCCATAGGGAGTTGAATGCCTAACACTACCAGTGTTGTCCTCCGCATAGGGGGGTGGATCCCTAACACTCCCAGTGTCATTCCCCCATTGGGGGTGGATGCCTAACATCCCAGCGTTGTCCACCCCATATGGGGGTGGATGCCCATCATTTTCCAGTGTTGTCTACCCCGTAGGAGGTGGATGCCCATCACTATCACCGTTGTCTACCCCATTAGGGGGCATGCCTAACACTCCCGTAGTTGTCTACCCAATAGGAGGGTGGATGTCCGTCACTACCACCATTGTCTACTCCATGGGTGGGCTGCCTAACACTCCCATCATTGTCTACCCCATAGGGGGGTGGATGCCCATCACTACCACCGTTGTCTACCCCAAAGGGGGGTGGATGCCTAACACTCCCACCGTTGCCTACCCCATAGGGGGTGGAAGTCCATCACTACCACCAATTTCTACTCCATGGGTGGGCTGCCTAACACTCCCATCATTGTCTTCCCCATAGGGGGGTGGATGCCTAACACTCCCACCGTTGTCCACCCCATAGGGTGGTGTATGCCTAACACTACCAGCATTTTCATGCCAAATTGGGAGTTCGGGTGCAAAGACCCATCAATGTTTACTCATAATGTGGTATGGTGGCCAACCCACCTAGCACTTTAGTGACAAAGTGGTCCCTATACTGTATGCCTACGGTCGATACTAAAACCCTAAAAGATGCGTTTGTCACAGACTGTAAGTCAAACACATATCACCCACAAAAATGTCACTACTCTGCGAAAGGCAACATAATACACTGCTTGTGATAAACCACAGTCAATATTGGGGTGGGGGAATTCTTGCAGCAATGTAGAGGCAAGGGGGTGGTGGACGGCAAACAATTGCACCATTGTCCACCCCATAGGGGGTGGATGCCGAACACTACCAGCATTGTCTACCCCATAGGGGGGTGGATGCCCATCACTAACACCATTTCCTACCCCATAGGGGGGTGGATACCTAACACTCCCAGTGTTGTCCACCCATTGGGGTTGATGCCTAACACTCCCAGGGTTGTCAACCCCATAGGGGGATGGATGCCCATCACTCCCAGCATTGTCCACCCCATAGGGGGGGTGGATGCCTAACACTCCCAGCGTTGTCCACCCCATAGGGGGATGGATGCCTAACTCTTCCAGCATTGTCCACCCCATAGGGGGGTGGATGCCTAACATTCCCAGCGTTGTCCTTCCCATAGGGGGTGGATGCCTAACACTCCCAGCATTGACCACCACATATTGGGGTGGATGCCCATCACTCCCAGCTTTGTTTACCCCATAGGGGGGTAGATGCTCATCACTACCACTGTTGTCTACCCCATTGGGGGAGCATGCCTAACACTCCTACAGTTGTCTACCCCATAGGGGGTAGATGCCTAACACTCCCAACATAGCCTACCCCGTAGGGGGATGGATGCCTATCACTACCACCATTGTTTACCCCACAGGGTGGGCATGCCTAACACTCCCACCATTGTCTTCCCCATGGGGGTAGATGCCCGTCACTACCACTGTTGTCTACCCCATTGGGGGGCTGATGCCTAACACTCCCAGCATTGTCCACCCCATAAAAGGTGGGTGCTTAACACTCCCAGCGTTGTCAACCCCATAGGGGGAGGATGCCTAATACTACCAGCATTTTTATGCCGAATTGGGGTTTCGGGTGCAAACACCCATAAATGTTTACCCATAATGTGGTATGGGGGCCAACCCACCCAGGACTGTACTGACAAATTGAGGCTTGTGGGGCTCAACCCCCCAGCATGTTCCAGCAATAAGGAGGTTTCGGGGCTAAATCTCTCAGCGCTGTAGTGACAACAAGGTGCTTGTGGGGCTCAACCCCCCAACATGGTCAAGTAATTAGGGGTTTGGGGGGCTAACCCCCCAAGCACTGTTGTAACAGAAAAAGTGCTTCGAAGGGCTCAACCCCCAGCATGGGCAGGCAATTAGGCATTTGGGGGGCTAATCTCCCCAGAAATGTAGTGACAAAAATGTGCTTGTGGGGCTCAATCTCCCGCATTGTCCTGCAATTAGGATGTTGGAGGGCTAACTCCACCAGCAATGTAGTGACAAATTGGGGGATGGGAGCCAAATGCCCACAGCACTGTTGAGGCAAACATTGTTGGTGAGGGTTACATATCCTCAACCATGTGCAGCCAAGCTGCGCTTTTTGGGGCTATCACTCCCAGCAATGTTTAATTGGCCAATGTGGCATGTGACCATCCAAAATGCATCAACACGCATTTGAGGTACGAGCAGCGGCAAATACAAAGAATTTAATCCCGAAGTCCTGTTTTGATGAGATCCAGTCCCACACTGTGGCAGCAACGTTAACTGCCAAACCTAAGGAATGTGCAAAGTGTAGATGTAGGAGGCCTAGGGCCAATAGAGAAAAAAACAAAACACAACATCAACTCAATGCCCTTCAAAGACCGTTGAAATACACAGGGGAAGATGCACAAAGACAACCAACCAGCCACACACTACAGAACAAATGCAACATGTGTGTGAGTGTGAAAATTAGCTTAGCCTGGGCCAACACACACAATGGGGGGCTGAACTCCACTGAGCCATATGTGTGTTGAGCCAAATCATAAAGTATTCCATATAGGTCTTGGATTGGCAATGTGGGCAATCAGGCATTGGTTGATGAGCAGTACACCAGAGTCACATGCGGGCCAAGCATGGGGGACCACCAAAAACCACATCAAGAGACTGACTCACTTCCACAGCTCCCTCCAGGCCACAGCACTGTGGTGCCAGTATCCTGTCTGCTGAGCCACTGTGACGCAAATTGAGAATGGGGGCTGGACTTTTAAGCAGACTCACTGTTGCGCACTGTGTCGCGTGCATTGCAAGAAGCACTGCAGTCATCTCACATACCCAAACATGACTTCTAGGGCATGGTCTGTGCAGGGAGGCTGCAGTGTAGGTAGGGACCTTGCCAGGAACCAAGGGGCATATCATCAAGCCCCGGAGATAAAATTATCGCCGCTTTAGTATCCGTTTTCGGACGGAAAGCGGCGATAATTTTATCACCTAATCAGCAAGGTCATGCTATCGCGTGAATCCTTGTATTATCGCCCTTTCACCCAACACCCATCTTTGCATCTCTAATGAGATGCAAAGTGGGTGTTCCTGCCTTGACATAACTGGAGAAATGTCGCATGGCCTTGATGATATGCCCCCAAGTCACATTTGACCAGTCTAAACCCCACCCACCTTGATCAACAGCATTGTGCCTCATTAAAAACTCCCTTGATAGGTGACATTGCAGAGGCCACCATGACAGCGTGGATCAGTGGCTGTATGACGATGAATCCATTATTGACCAGCCATCATTGTGAATCCAATCCAACCATGGGTCCATGTACTGTAGTGTATGACCAATGGGGAAATCTCAGCATCAGGTAGGTACACCCAGCTAGGATAAACACACATTTGATGGTGGAACAAGAGGTGCCAGACACACATATGTATGTGACACAAAGTCACAGCATCTGACCACCACAACACATACTCAAACCCTGCAAGGCAACAGGAGTACACCTACTCACAGAAGGATGACATTGTGATGAGTCAGTGTGAGGAGTTGGCCTGGCATATGCTGGTCACTAATTATAGTGGCCACCTTGCACCAGTCCAATTCGACTCTTATGGTAGATAGGTTTAAGACAACCTTTTAAAGAAAGCTATCATAGTGGTAGCTGTGGAGAGCAGCCTTCAGGCTAAGTCTCAGAGGAATGTAAAGCAGCTTGTTTTACCTTATAATCTCTTGAATTACCAAATGAAAGGACACCACACAGATATGTATATCAAATATCAAATATATATGTATTTATTACTAGACACACTCTACTAATCTCTTTATGAGATTAGAAGCCAGATACACATTCAAATGTCAACTTTTCACAATAAATTAAGCACAAATATGGCTGGAGCCCTAGGGGCGTACAAGACCATATACTAAAAAAATGGTATAAGAATGTCGACTTGCAAAACGACAAGGCCTAGGGCCTGGGGAATCGCTGGGGTTTCACTACTGCAGTGTTAGCAGGTAAGTAACAGGCCCACGGGAGACGCGTGCAGTGTGTGAACACAGCCGCGGGTTCCCTATTGATTATAATGGTGCAAGTCGCGGTTTGATTTTTAAAGTTCTAGGGTACTTCGATGAAGTCTACAAGCAAGCCACTTACAAGGTAAGTACTTCGAGGGCCAACACACACTAGGACACCGGAGTGCACGAGTTACCTCACCCAGGGAAGACGGGTGCATAGGTGTCTTTTGGTGTCGGGTCGCGTCGCTGTTTTCTATGGAGACCAAAGAAGACTTGCTGCTTGCGTCGACTGAAGAAGTGTCCGGTGGAATCCAATCCTGGATTCAAGATGGAGAAGACCTGAAAATTGAAGGGACAGTGTTCAAAGTCACTTGCCAGTGACCGGTGGCCAGGAAGATGGATGACCACGGATGTTGGGTGATTTCAGGTCATCGATGGTGTATTGACTCTTTACTCACGAGGTCCAGGAGAGATCGAGGATGACCAGCGGCTGGATTTGGAGTGCCCCACAAAGTCTGCAGCTGATGGCTATGTTGGCACCTGGATTGGAGCCAAGAAGCCTTGGCAACTGCAAGTCTCATGTAGGCTGAAGAAAGTCGATGGTACAGACCAGCAAGGTCTGAGGGACTCACCCATTGAGGGTGAGTGAGGGCAGGCCTGGATCAACCAGGAGAGCCCTTTTACTTGTTAAGAAAGTCTTCGGGGGACCCACAAGCCAACAGGCAAGTGATCGTGAAGGTGCCTCTTCAGGAAATGCTTCTCAGGAGCCCACCGTCACTCGGGAAGGGGTAGGCCTCTGATTTTCACTGCTAAACCTGCTGGAGGCTTGGGTCACAAGTGGTCTAAAGCACAAGTCCATAGGACGTCGTGAAGGGTTTGCACTTGACAATAGTGCATGGTACCCGGGTATTGCTGTTCCTCGTCACTCGTGGGGTCCACTCACCACAGCTTCACTGGGGACTCACAATGGCCATCGGGAAGTCAGGAAATCCACTTCCAAGGCAGTAGGGACTTCAAACTCCGGCGGGAGCGGGAAAGTTTGCAACTGTTGATTAAGGTTTTTGGTGCCTGCCAAGCAGGGGAGTCACTCCTTGACTCCAAGGGAGATTCTTCTATCTTCCAAAACTAGTGGAACATCGAAGGGCCAGGAATCTTCTTTGTAGAGCATCGTCCAGGGTTATCTGATTTGCAATGGCAAAGTTTGCTATCTTATAGTGAAGATAGGGGAGGGACTAGCTCTATGACCACTCCTCTATGAGGGTCAAGGGGTGTTTACACCCACTTCCCTTTGTCCAGTTTCACGCCAGAGCAGGGGCAGGTAGCCCCTGAACCGGTTTAAGCTGGCATATGCACAGAGGAGCCTACTGCTCCCCCAGTGCAGGACTTCAAAGCACTCTAGGAGTGCACTCACCCAGCCCCAATACACTAAATCCTGTCTGGAAGGTGGTGACACCTCCCTGTGACAGGATGCCTTTTGTTGGGCTTCCTCCACTGTGAGTTTCATTCAGCAGCAGGAGGGCAGCCCAGTGTCTGTGCTGGTGGCATTCATTTTGTGATGCCAGGGCTCTATAGGATTTCTATCGTTTTACATATTGTCCCCTCTAGAAGGGTGGGATCATGCTCCCAAATCATGGACTGATGTGGGGGTATGATTCCAAGTTGTTTGACACCAAACATGACATGTTTTGATGCTGTCATTCCAAAGTCAGCATTTTAATGCACTTAAGAGTATATGGTTTAACCACATCCACAAACAGCCATAGAGAATAGACTCTGGTAGCTGCAGAGGGGCCCTGCTCATGCAGAGGCACCCCCTCACATTGTAAACCAAGCACCCTGCCCTCAGGATTGATAGGGCCTGCCATAGGGGTGGCTGATAGGTTTATATGTGTGTATATGGTGAGATATAGAAACCTATACCTCAGTGAGGAGTGCTAACACTACCTCACACAGGCTGCAGTAGCAGGCCTGTGGTGTCAGATTGTGTCTGCTTCCCAGGGGTGGCATAATACATGCTTCAGCACCTGGTAGGCCTGTGAAGTACCTATGCCCTAGATACCTAAGGTACCATATACTAGGGGCTCATAAGGTACCACAGTATCCAATCACTAGTGCAGCTAATATGCACACCAAGTCTTTTAGAGAGAACAGTGAGACTGGGGCCCTGATTAGCAGTGAGCCAGCCAGACTATAGCCAGAAACCAGTGTATACATCAGAAAAAAAGTGGGGGCAACATAAGTGCAGATCCTACACTCCTACAGTCAGTGTACAATGAAGCACAGAGGAGACTGACCCCGACACCACCCAAGCCCACAGACACACAAAATAGAATCATGAGCCTCCCGCTGCAACAAACCAGAAGTGGTTGTGTCACAGTTGTCAGTGCTCCACGTACAGAGCACATTCCTACTTGCTCTGTAGTAAAGCATTGACTAACACCAATGTAGGAGACAGTCACCATGTGTAACCTGGGAGTGTTGCACACAACTCAAGATCAGAACATTTACACGGTCAACTTGGTTGCATGTCTGTCACAGCAACTCTGCATCTAGCTACAAAAGCTGCAGTATGTGCAGCTCATTACTAATGCCGTTTTAGCAATACAGAGTGTGTACTGCAGAAGACTTGGAAGACACATGAGTCATCAAATAGAGGATACAACAACAGGGTGTGTAGGCTTCAATACATAGCCACTACAAAGTGGTACTTTGCACTTATACCCACACATGACTCACCCAAGCCAAGGCTAGGTAGAGGCTCCTCCTCCTGTGATGCAAATAGGTACTGCACACACCAGTGTACTGACGGGGACAATCACAAAAATGTGTTTGTAAATGTGTTTGTACTTGTATAGCGCACTGCCACCCCCAACGGGGGCATCCTGGCGCTTTTACTCATACCGCTGTTGAACCCTTCCTGGCCTTACCCTGTGAAATGTCCACTCCTGGGCACCCCCATGGTGAAGACAGGCATCCCTTCGCTGCTGGGGCCGTTGTGGAGATTAAGCAAGCTATTGCCCAGAGTTGCAGCGTGGGACCCATGATTAGAATAGGCACCGAGGCGAGAATTATCAGATCCGAGGAAATTGAATCCAAGACCCGCCGAAGCGGGGGATTGAACTCTGGTCCCAGGCCAGAACTCTGCATCAGGGTCTGCCGCGCTAACCATTGAGCCACACTTCTCACACATGAACATACATTGGCAGACAGCAAACTTCAGCAGATACATGACACAGCCACAGATTAACTCTGGGAATTCTCACTGCCCACACACATGCACATGATCAACACATATGCACATGTGAACTTCAACACAAGTTGTGCATTAAATCAACACATGCAGGAATGATACCTCCAACACCCATGTCACACTACTTGTCCATCTCTCATAACTTACAAACACACAAGCACATCATAAGCCACCTCTGGTGCATCTAGATGGAGAAGCATGTTTGCCCCTTGAGCTCAAGCCTAGTACATATACCATTACAACCCAAGATAAACAAACACATATGTGCGGCCTTCATCACATCCACACCTACACTCACAGCACCACTCTCCATCACCATGTACACAACATCTTTCAGATACATGCTATGCACACAATGTAGAGTACACATTCCCTCATCAGCAGATGACAAATGTTACATGTCAGATGGACCACTCTCAAGACCAGCTGCACACTCAGTGATGCCTTGGACTGCACTTATGCTACACTGTGCAGCATCACAGCACACCTAGACAGGCAGACTCCACACACCACATATCTCACAACAAGACACATACATTGTGCGATGGCTGTGTACTCAATCGTTTGCATATCACCACATAATCTCCCAAAACAGCGCAAGTCCAAAGGATTGTCACTTGCGGAAAATATGCATACACAACACACTACAACTGGATAACACCTCACATTTCACCATAAATCACAAGTGATCACATCACTGGTGTACACACCTAAACATTTACAAATCCACTCTGACCCATATGACTAGTCAGACCTTGTCTCAATGTTGCCCTGTCACATCTACATATGACTTCCATAACCAATATCGCCATGGACTTATGCACAGTATCAACAAACATCACTCATCCAGAACTGCTCCATTACAGTCAAATCACACAATAGTGCAACAGACCACATCTTTCATCACATGTCACAATACAACCTTCTCCGGTGGGATATCCCCATCACATCCACACATTTCTCCCACACCTTGTGCAGGGTGGAAGCACTAAATCAAGCTCACATACTCTGATTCACACCCCGCATGGCAAGCACTAACAGAGGGACAATGTGCACACTCCATGTCCCCTACACAATAAATAACAATGAACTGTAGTAACACACCACACCGTCTGAAACCATCTTAAATAGTCCTGCTACCATCACATAGGAGTCTACACTCAATGCATACCTACGATACACCAGTCTCCATCAACTCTACCCTTGTGTGTGCCAGCTCAGCACATGCAACATTAACCATTCTAAACACACCTGCAGCTAGGGTGCATCAATACATTTACTATCACTCCCCTGTGTGCCAATTGAGAGCATAGAAGTGACACAGGCTCCAGTGGCGTCTGCATGACAGATGGACACACTACACATCTGTGCACCAACACTCCATTCTGCTCAACACATGTTGCATATGGCCAAACCACATACATCCTTGCAGCTCTATGCCAGCTTGGTGTAACCAAGTACAGCATCATGAATAGCTTAAAAGGACAACATTATTGGTGAACCACAAATTACAACCCACACAAGATACTTGTACCCAATTATATGAGGGGTGTGGGTGAGTGCATGAAGTCAAAGCACACACAGACAAAACACGTAATCAACGTGATGTAGCCAGACCAAAGCAGGCTGGCACAACTCATTGTCAGTGAAATTGCTCTCCCATCCTCAGAGCTCCACCATTAAGTGAGGCCTCCCCCGAGCCCCTGCACTCTCGAGTGTTGGTGTTCGAGGCCCTCCTCTGCTGGAGCGGGTAGTACAACATTTTGTATACCCCCCCCCATTCTGCATGTTTATATTAATCCGAATAATCAATTAATTGTAATATTATTAATTTGTTTGAAGTGATAACTCACCAACTATATTCACAAGAGAATTACACGTGGGAATTGCACTTTGAATGGCTATATTAGTTGTGAATTAACTGGTGTACCCATATTAATAGTAGAGAATTACAATATTACATGTTATATGTTGCTTTAAGTGATGTATTTGTGATTTGTGCTTTATTCAGTGAGTATAAACCGCTCTGAGTGTTGCTTCTGCTAGATAAATACACACACATATGGGTATTAGTAAGGGGATAACATTTTATTAGTCATTTCTATCTTTTAATTACGTTTTTGTGTTTCTTTTGCTTAAGTTGACCATTTCGGCCTATACAAGATGGCTGAACGAGACGTTAAACGTGACTGCCCCGCCAGCAACAGTGGCCTGGACCTGACCCCGGGAGAACATGTACCCTCCAAGGTCGTTCCGGGAACCCATCCAAAACTAAAGACAAAGCTCAATTTAAAAGCCGGAACAAGCAAGTTTGATGACTTCATCATTCGACACCCTGAGAACTGTACCCCGCAAGCCAAGTTGACCAATCCAGACTCTCTAAACCCCGATCTTGATACATTTTGATATGATTTTCATTCTAAAAGAAGGTAGGGAAATGAACTGTCACGGCTCGCTCTTCTTTGACGAACTCGATTTCCTGACGTTATGCTAACGGAGAGGACGGTGACACTGCTGGACAGCTGTTATCCTGAATCTATGAGAGACTGAATTGCGGCCTAACTTTGCTGAATAAAATTCTCCTTGACTGACTGACTTAGAGGACGACTTTAGCCAGAATAGGTAAATATGATGCTCTGAAATGCTGCTGATGATTTTTAACATTTTCTTGCAATATTTCTTGATAAAGAATAATTAATTAATTGACAAATGTGTTGTGTCAATTATTTGAAGAAGAGAATAAAAGAAAAGAAGTAGAGTATAGAGAGATGAGTTAATCTTCAATCACAAATTCAAATAAATGATCCATCTCCGTATGGGAGGGATATCTTAGGTTTGATGTCAATGTGTTTAGGGTAAAGTAAAGGTATTCCTCTCATGTCAGAGTTGAGAAACGTATTTTCCCTCAGAAAACAGGTCAACCGAGTGTAAGTATATTGGTGTTATGGGCCCCACCAATGAATGTATTTGAGTGAATTGGATGCCGAGGTAGTTGGTCTGTGCCGAAGGGGGAATTTGACTTTCTGCGCTGCATCAGTTTTCTGGTAGCAAGACGATGGTTTTTATTGTTTTGGTTTGGTGATTATTGCTTGTAAATAGCTTATTGATTATTGGTTATTGATATTGATTTATGTACTAACACTCTATGTTGAGTCGTGTTGAGTTATATGTTGTTTGCACGGCTTCTGGGATGTAGGAAGTCGGAAGTTTGTAACGGTTCCGTAGTAGAGCAGAGGTAAGCGCTGTTCTCGGGAAAGACGGAATTGTTGTTATCCTGTAGGTACACAGGAGAAAACGTGTGACGATTGAAGTTGCACGACGCATTGTCTGGGTTCGATTCGATGACATCGCCGTGTGTTGCCATTAGAGACATTTTCTGTGTGAGAGAAGTATGTATGATAGTGAAGGTTACCTGTGAAATTCTGGTCTTAGGTACCAGGGATCCAACTGGCATTCCGATAACGCTTATCACTGGAAAGGTAATAGGTACTCTCTGAGCTTGTTTGAAGGACAGAGGAGAGGTAAGCGCTGCTTTGTTAACGTGTGTTATAATTCTGTAGTAGAACAGACTGTTCGCTGTTCTCGGGAAAGACAGGATTCTGTGAGAATGTACTACATTTTCTAGTGTGAAAGTGCGTGAACTAAATAGCAGTTGGGTTAATTGCGAAACTCTGGGTTTATTTCTCAGGAGCACTGGGTCTCCAACTATGGGGCCGATTCCGATCCTAGAAAAACGCTGTACAAATCGTGGTATGGAGCGTTTTCCCCATACAACTCGTACTTGTAAGGATTCCCCTACAACCTAGGAAGTACGATCCGTACAAATAGACGCTCTCCATACAAATTGTAAAAAAGACCATACAACTCGTATATACAAGCGATTCCGATTCGGATTGCCCTGTAAGCGACGTTCACATGTATTCCCGGCAGCAGTTTACAACCCGCCAAGTACGATTCGTACAAATGGCACTCCGTACGGCTCTTTTTTTACAGGAGCCAAAAAGTGCAGGGAAAACATTGTATGCCCTGAAAACAGTACGAGACGGACCCCCCATGTACGTGTCATACACCCCATGAATACAGGAGTACGGTGCGTACCGATGACACGGAAAGTGGGGTACAGTGCGTATATATGCGCTGAAGGGGTACTGGTCGTGTACGCACCGTACAAACACCGTACCCCAAAATCGCTTGTGTACGCATCGTACCCCAAAAGTGCGTATGTACGGTGCGGACCCCAAAATCGCGAATGTACGGTGTGTACATGCGCGATGTTGGGGTACGCTCCATACACATGCCTTGCATGTGGGGGGACACCTGTACGCCTCATACCCCTATACGACCCATACCCGGGTACGAGTCGTACCCCCAGAACGAGTCATACCAGGGTATGAGGCGTATAGGGGTTCGCTTCGTAGCCCGGTACGAGTCGTTCCCCGTATACAGGCCATTTTCCATACAAATCGCATGCTGACAACCCGGTACGAATCGTACTTGATGGGTTGTACAGCCTTTTACAACTTGTATGGTCTTTTTTACAAGTCCGTGTCGTACAGCTTTATCCTATCCGATTTGTAAGGATCAGGCCGATCTGTATGTATTTTTTCCGTACGAATCGTACTACACGGGTTGGAAGGGACTTGTACGATTTGTAAGGAAAAAAATACGGATCCGATTTGTATGTAAAATCAAAGTCCAGGATCAGAATCGGCCCCTATGTGTCTTAAATACTAGAGAAACACTTAGCTAATGTTTGTTAGAAGGGTGAAGTAGAGGGATGTGCTACTTTATCAACAGAAGTAACGATTCCGTAGTAGGGCAGAGGTAAGCGCTGCTCTCGGGAAAGACGGAATTCTCGTGAGAAAGGTCTATTGCTATTCTTTGGTTAGCGAAGCGGACAATGGAGACGTTTTTATGTTGTTACTAACAGAATTGTAGAAATTGAAACAAAGCTTATTGAGCAGATTTGTAAAGGAGGGGTAGACAGGAGCAGGAGCTGCCGCAGTGGCTGCTGACGTCAGAACGACTGCGCTGGGATTGGACAGTCGGTCAGAACTGCAAAACGCTCCGGATTGGTGCGATAGTGTGCGCCGCGCTAGGAGTGGAGAAATACAGGGTGACGTAAAACGCTCCCTATTGGTGCGTTAGTGTGAATCGCGCTGGGATTTGAGGATTGTGACAGTGACGTAGACGCTCCGGATTGGTGCGTTAGTGTGAGTCGCGCTGCGATTGGACAGAGTAGCGATACAGTTGTAGGGAGAAACTAGTGAGACACGAAAAGAAAGGAAAATGTATTACGATCTACCAGAAAAAGAGAAAAAGTCATGGTTTGGTGAAATTAAGAAGTGGTTTAAGAAGGACAAACCGATCAAAACTAGGGAAGGACAGTTACTTCCTCCACCGAAAACCCCTGCATCCTTAATGATTGCGAAATATGGATATCACACCTGTATTTGGTTGGACAACTGGGTTAAGTATACGAAGGAGGACGTTAGCTTTTCCAGAACATGGTTCATTTAATTTGGCTGTTTTGAGAAATTTGAGAGAGAAAATGATGAATTTAGAACCGAGACCTAGACCGACTCAATTTGAGGCTTTGACGGAGTGGGAAGATGAAATGCATGACCGAGAAAGACAGAGAAATGGTAGAGGATATAGGTACTTGTTTGGCAGATTGTACGGACATGAGACGCATGATGATCGAATGAGAAGGTGGCGGAATGCGAGTGTGACTGAGGGTTTGTTTCCCGTAAGAAGTGCAGGAGAGAATGAAGGACGAAAGTGTGTAGAAAAGAGGCATAATGTGGAGACGAAAGGGTATGGAGCGAATGAGTCCGAGGATGATGTTCTTGATGATATGTTCTATAAGAATCCACCACCATACCGATCAGAACCAGAAATATTAACTCCAAGTGCCCCAATGAAAGAAACAGTACGAATCATAAAATCGGAACCAGAGTCCCAAGATTTGGGAAGAAACAATCCTATTAGAGAGGTAGAAAAGAAGTTTGGAGGAAAATTGGATTGAGAAAATTCAGCAGAATTAGCCAAAACAACCCTAGAATTAACGGAGAACATAAGAGAATTGACTAAGAATCTGGAAGCGGTAACTGTACCAGTAACGATAGGTCCAGTAATGCCTATTTTTGACAAACAAAAAGATAATGAACATTGTTTGACAGTCCCTTATAAAAGTAATAAACCGGTTGAACAACCAAAAGTGAGTCAGAGTGAGAATCCATGGAGACAGACTATGAGTATGATTGAACCGAATTTTTCAAACAACCCGTTTGTAGGTCAGAACTCTGCAGAGAAACGTATGACAATGATAGAGACTATGACAGAAACGCAAAAAGATTTTGGACAAGGAGATGTAGAGAAGCCAGTAGGACTATCTACAGAGGAGTTGAGTGAATGGTTGAGAAGCTTGCAAAAGAAAGACAAAGAATCTCAGTCAATAGATGTAGCAAAATTACGAATGGTACTGGAAGAATTAATAGTAGGAACTATCACGACAGAGAAGTTAAAAACGTACCATGATGAGGAATTGTTATTTCTGTGCAAAAGCGTAACATGGAGAGCGAAAAGTCTTCATGAAAGATTAGAAGAAGTGGCAAATGAGATGGGTATTGATATTAAAAAGGTAAAAGCCTTACAGAAACCCTATCGAGTAGATTTCACTGAAAAAGACATTGAAAACATGAATACCACAGGACGAATAGGTCAGATTAAGGATATAATTATTTTGTTGAGAAAATAGGGAGATGTGGACAAATGGAAGAGCAGATGGTATCGTAAGCGAGACGAAGTTTCAGACAAAACGTTTTCAGCCTATCCTATGAGAGAAAAAGAGAAGGTTGTGAGAGAATACCCTATGAGAGAGATTCCAGGAGGAGGATATGTGCATGTCCCATGGACTAGACAGGATATTTTGTCATTTACGAATGACTTCCCTCGACTGCGTGAAAAGTCCGTTGAGTGGTGTAGACAGGTGGACAGATTTGTGAAATTATCCAAAGTATTGCGGATTGATTTGAATAGACTGTTTGATATAATTGTACCAGCAGATCTATGGACAGAATGTAAAATAGTCATAGATTGGCCGACACAGGAATACCCAAGGGATCCTAAGACAGGAGCTCCAGACCCTGAGGTAATAAAGAAATACGAACAGGTTATGGGATTTTTAAATACCCCCTAAAGAGACAGATTGGGTGAAAATTGACAGAACACATCAAGAAAGCAAAGAATCAGTACATGCCTATTATGAGAGGTTAATTTTAGCCTTTAAACAATTCAGTGGAGAGGAGAATTTGAGTGACAAGGATTTCAGTCATTTCGTATACAGGTTTGTATATGGTCTTCGTCCAGAAATTAGTGAAATGATAAAACAGCATACGGTAGATTGGCAAAACAAGAAAATAGACGAAGTATTGAGACATGCTAAGTATTTCAGTGATGAAATTGAAGCAAAACAGCGAAAACTAAAAGAGAAGGCAATATGGGCACAGGTAAAAGTTGCAGAGAGACAGGAAGCACAATTAGTGGAACAAGCTGGGTCAAAACAAAGATTTAATCCTGGGAAAAATAAGGGGAATATTGAGGAAGCTAAAAAGAAATTTCCGTGTCATAATTGCGGTAGGATAGGGCATTGGAAATCCGAGTGTGAGAATCCACCAAGTACTAATGATGAAAATTCATCCTTGAACCCACAGGTGCAGAATGAGGTGAGTGGCCCAACAGCAACGACAACAGCAGGGTGTAACACAACAGAATCAGGTGCCAAAACCACCTTTTCCACAGAACAAAAATTGCCAGAAGTATAGTAAGGAGAATGGATTCTACAACGAAGAACAGGTAAATAAGCCGCAACGCGCTAGCGCCACCTCGCAGTATTGGCTGCAACGCGATGAAAGCGATTCAGAAGAGGATTATTGACGGTGCCGAAGGGAGGAAGAGGAGTGCGTACTTGGCGCAACTCTAGAAGTAGACCAGACAGGCCCATTTGTAGATGGAAAAGTTAATATTGAAAATATTACTTTCCTAGTTGATACTGGTGCTACTCGATCAACTGTTAGATCAGCTGATGTTAAGAATCTTCCTCTCTCGGATGAAACGATCCAAGTAGTTGGGGTCTCCAACAGACAGATTAAAACTTATCTTACAGAACCAGTGAAAGTCAGTATAGGGAAATTTTCTGAAATGCACAGATTCGTAGTGTGTGACACTAGTCCTGTGAACTTGTTAGGTAGGGATTTATTGTGCAAGATGAATTGCACTATATTTTGTACTCCAGATGGAATAGCCTTTGAAACGCCAGATGATGATGTGTTGTATAAAATGACATTGGCAAACAGAGAGAAAGAGGTTACATGAACATATGCTGTATTCAACCCTGACGAACTACCAAAAGAATTGAAACAATCAGTAAAAGCAGAAGTTTGGGACTTCACAGGATAAGATGTAGGATTGATGAGGAATGTAGATCCAGTAAAGATAACTGTAAAAGAAGGAGTATGTTATCCAAATGTCCCACAATATAAATTAACCCCTGAAATAATTGAAGGAGTTACTCCTGTGATTGAGAACATGATAAAACAAGGAATTTTGAGAGAAATAATGAGTAGCCTATGTAATTCACCGATACTGGGACTGAAAAAGCCTAGGGGGAAGTTCAGAATAGTGCAAGATCTGAGAAAGATAAATAAAATTGTTGGCCCATGTTGTCCCATTGTACCGAATCCATCTGTGATTTTATATCAGATTCCTCATGACGCAGAATGGTACACAGTGATTGATTTTTGCCATGCTTTCTTTCCATCCCATTGCATCATGACAGTCAGCAAATTTTTGCATTTCGTTTCGGCGAGCGTATTTTGTCGTGGTGCCGAATTCCACAGGGGTATACTGAAAGCCCCTCAATATTCAATCAGCTATTGAAAAAGTCTTTGGAGAGTCTAGAAATGCCTGAAAATTCAGTACTAGTCCAGTATATCAATGACCTACTTGTGGCATCGAAAACTCGTGAAGCTTGTGAGGTAGACAGGTAGCTTTGTTAAATCATTTGGCAGATGGAAGACTAAAAGTGTCACCATAAAAATTACAATTTTGTAAAAAAGAAATCCAATATTTGGGACACAGCATTGAGAAAGGACACAGGAAAATAACCATAGATAGAATCAGGATCATAAAAAGAATGAGTCCACCAATGACCCAAAGAGAAGTGAGAATGTTTCTGGGAATGGTTGGATATTGTCGTCAATGGATAGAAAATTTCTCACTGATTGCAAAACCTTTGGTACGACTGACAAGAAGCGATGTGAGAGATCTGATTGATCTGAACAAAGAAGAGTTGGCAGCGTTCAAGAAGTTGAGAGAAGGATTGTGTGAAGCGCCAGCGTTAAGTATGCCTGACTATGATAAGGAGTTCGAGTTGTATTGCAGTGAGAGAAATGGATGTGCACTCTCTGTTCTAGTACAGAAGCATGGAAAATTGAGGAAACCAATTGCATATTTTTCATCTATGTTGGACCCAGTACCTGTAGCCCTTCCTGGGTGTCTGAAAGCAGTAGCTGCTACATGTCGAAGTTTGGAACAGAGCGAAGGAATTGTGATGGGATACCCTGTGAAAGTGTTTGTGCCTCATGATGTGGCAATTCTTTTAACAAGGAGTCGTACTCAGTATATGACGCACAGCCGACTGACTAAATATGAAAAGGTCATTTTGGGCGCAACAAATGTGAGTCTTGTGAGATGCGTGAATGTGAATCCTTCAACATTGTTGCCTGATGTAGAGCATGTGGAGGTAAGAGATGAAGCAGATCATGATTGTTTGGATGTACTTGATTTTTGTACAAAACCAAGGCCTGACATAAAAGATGACCCTTTACCAGAAAGTGATTATGTCATGTTTGTTGATGGATCCTGTTTGAGAACAGACGATGGAGTGCTAAGTGCAGCATATGCGGTATGTACAGTTGCAGCAGTGATGGAAGCATCCTATTTGAAAGGAGTAAGGTCGGCGCAAGTAGCTGAACTTATTGCCCTGACCAGAGCATGTAAGATTGGGAAAAGTGTGAGAGTGACTGTGATAACTGATAGCCAGTATGGCTACGGGGTGGTCCATGATTTCGGCCAAATTTGGCTGCAAAGAGTTTTCCTGACCTCAAGTGGAACTCCCATTAAGAATGCTGAAGTGGTTGGAAGGTTGCTTGAGGCAATACAGCTGCCTAGGCAATTGGCTGTGGTAAAATGTGCTGCTCATAGTCTCAGTGGTGATTATATTGCCACTGGAAATAAGTTTGCCAATGACATGGCACAGTATTGTGCACAAAATCAGAATTCAATCAATCGGGCAAAGGAAAAAGAAACAATTTCTTGTTTCCCAATGTTTAACATGGGATGAGGTAAGACAATTGCAGGAAGAAGCAGGAGAGGAAGAAGTAAAACAGTGGGTAAAAGCAGGATGTGCACCAAGAGAGAAAGATCATGTGTGGGTCTATCGAGATGGAAGACCAGTTATGCCTGATAGCATGATGTCTGCCATGGCACGGATGTATCATGGACAGGGACATATAGGGAGAGACGCCATGATTAGGTCTTTTAAACAGACTTGGTATAATGCCAAGTTTAGGCTTGTGGCGGAAAGTATTTGTCAAAGATGTCTAATTTGTCAACAGTACAATCTAGGAAGAAAAACAGTGGTGAGTCTAGGAACAATAGGCCGAGAGGGAGGACCTTTCACCAGAATGCAAGTAGATTTCATTGAGATGCCTCCTTGTAACAGGTTGAGGTACGTTTTGGTGATGGTGTGTCTATTCTCCAGGTGGGTAGAAGCGTTCCCAACAAGAAGAAATGATGGAATGACGGTGGCAAAATTATTGTTGAGGGAATTTATACCTAGGTTTGGGTTCCCAATAACAATTGAATCAGACAGAGGAGGGCATTTCCATAATGAGATCATAAAATTGATTTGTGAAGCATTGAATGTACGACAAAAACTGCATTGTGCCTACCGACCAGAGGCTTCTGGTGTAGTAGAACAAATGAATGGTACTATCAAAAACAGAATAGGGAAAATGTGTTTAGCCACAGGTATGAAATGGCCCGATGTCTTGCCTCTAGTACTCATGACTATTAGATCAATACCAGACAGAACTACTGGTTTGAGTCCTCATGAAATCCTCATGGGACGCGCAATGAGACATTTGTTTATACCAGTCAACAAGCTGATGACAATAACTGATGACATGGTATTGGAATACTGTAAAAGCCTGGCTGACGCAGTTCATTCTGTGTTTCATCAGGTTGGAGCAGATGCCACCACTCTTGAAAAGAAGCCAGCTCATGATATGAGCCCAGGGGACTGGGTAAGGATATAATTACACAGAAGAAGAAACTGTTTGGTTCCCAGGTGGAGAAAACCAAGGCAAGTCATCTTGACTACAACAACAGCTGTGAAGTGTGCTGAATTGAAGAATTGGATCCATGCAAGTCATACTTTGAGAATTCCAAATCCAGTGGTTTGTAAAGAGAAAGAGTATTTTGATGAATCAGAATCCAGTACTGAGTCAGATGACGGAGAGCCAAAGGATAAGGAAGGAGAAAACTCTGAAAGGGGGGAGACAGAGCCAAGGTTAACTTTGGTCCCCAGAAGTAACTCCCTAAGGAAAAGATTTCAGATTTCTGAATCCAGTTCAGACTCAAAGACAGAACAAAGAGCCCATTCATCCAAGAAAGAACAAAGGAAGAACAAAGAAAAGGACATTGGAGAGACAATAAAAGAAATCTGTGATAAGGAAGTACCAGATGAAAGATTGAGAGAAATTCCACCTGAAACAACACCTTTAGATGGACAGGTGCCAGATAACTTTAGGACTCCTAAATGCCTTCTGTGAATACCGAAAGTCTTAAAATTAGGATTTTTCTCAATTTAGGAGTCCTAAAGTTAGTAGTCCAAACTATACTACTACTAAACTGAGAAAAATCCTAATTTTAAGACTTTCGGTATTCACAGAAGGCATTTAGGAGTCCTAAAGTTAGGACTCCTAACTTCTGTGAATACCGAAACGAGTAAGTGCCTTCTGTGAATACCAAAATGAGTAGGTGCCTTCTGTGAATACCAAAATGGTAGTAAGTTTAGGATTTTGTCTTAAGTTAGTTCTGTGAATCGGGCCCTTAGTTTTCCTCTCATGTCAGCGTTGAGAAACATATTTTCCCTCAGAAAACAGGTCAACCGAGTGTAAGTATATTGGTGTTATGGGCCCCACCAATGAATGTATTTGAGTGAATTGGATGCCGAGGTAGTTGGTCTGTGCCGAAGGGGGAATTTGACGTTCTGCGCTGCATCACCTCCACCAGCAGGTTATACCTGCACCTCATCCCTGGTGGTCCAGTGGATCTCTGTCTCCTTTCTCTCGCTCCACTTTTCCTCTCCGTTTCACTCATTTTTACCCTCATTTTAATCTCCCCCTTTCACTCTCCGTCTATCTCAGTCCTCCACTTTTCTTGCACTTTTCTGCCTTATTTCCTTTTATTCCTCTCTTTTCTCTTTCCCGCCCGTTTTACCCACCGCTGCTGCCCCCACGGCCCCTCCCCCCAGCATGACCAGCGCGACCGTCCAAATCCAGTTCCCCTCCCCTCCCTGCTACCGCCTCCCAGCAGTCCAGCCCTCCCCGACCCCTGCTTAATGGGGGCCGCTGTGTGGCCGCAAGCAGCGGGTGCGCCGCTCTCACGCTGAAGGAGCGCCAAAGGCAAGCCTGTCTGCGCCCGTCCACAACCCGACCAGGGCCAGGATCCCTGGACCTCTGCACCGCCAATGCTACGACCCAGCAGCACTCCACACACTCAACCCAGGCCGCAACAACAACTGCAAGCTAGCATCACCAGCTGACACCCACGGACCCTTCAGCTGTCACCGCTGCTGGCACACCTACAGCACTGCCAGGAACACGGACCCAGCATCACCCGTCCGCAAGAAAACACCCAAACCGAAGACCCTACAATGCATCTTCCACAACATCAGATCACTCCACAAACACGCCACAGAAGCAGCATTCTTCACAGAAACCTGGACAAACAACAGCTCGGGACCGGACATCGCCATCACCATTCCCAAGGATACAAGATCTCCAGGAAGGGCCGCCCCACCCGCCAGGGAGGAGGGA
The DNA here is from genome assembly GCF_964204655.1 of Triturus cristatus. NCBI lineage: Eukaryota > Metazoa > Chordata > Amphibia > Caudata > Salamandridae > Triturus > Triturus cristatus. The sequence goes on from NC_140584.1 coordinate 150,305,457, forward strand.
ACGCCATCATCCACAAATCCACCCTCCACCTGAGCACACTCCCTGATGCACCCACAGACCTGATGGAACACCTCGTATTCAAGATACTGGCCAGCCCTACCACCACCCTCCATGGAACCCTCATCTACCGACCCCTGGGACCCCGTGGATAATTAACCAACTCCATCATTGACATCATCTCCCCGCATGCCATCGCATTCACCAACTACACCATGCTCGCAGATCTCAACTTCCACCTCAACAACCAACTCAACCCCAACACCACATCCCTCCTGGACAACATCCACAACATTGGACTTCGCCAGATCGTGACCAAACGCACGCACTCAGCGGGACACACCCTCAAGCCCCTCTTCACAACAGGAAACTTCATCACTTTCAGCCACACCACCGAACTCCAGTGGACAGCCCATTGATGCATCCACTTCACCTTCAGAACACCCCCATGCACAGAGACCAGCACCGGCTCCCACAAAGAAACTGGACCAAAATCACTAACGACCAACTCACCTCCTGGCTCAGCAACTCCACTCCGACCATCACAGAAGACCATGCCCCCAACACCGCCACCTGAACTCTACACAGATGGATCACCAACAGTGTCAACACCATAGCCCCCCTCAAGAACACCCCAAGAAAAGCCAGATGGTTCACCCCTGAACTCCAAGAGTCCAGACACACCTGCCACCACCTCGAAAAGACGTGGAGAAACTCCAAATCCACAGAAGCCCACAACAACATCAAAACCGCCACCACCGCCCACCAGCAGCTCATCAGAAACACAGGGAAAACTGCAATTATAGACAGAATCTCCGCACACGCACACAACAGCAAAGAACTCTTCAACATCATCAAGGAGTTCACCCAACCCACCAGCAAGTCAACTGACATTCCTCCCTCACAAGACCTCTGCAACAAACTCAGCACCTTCTTTCACCGCAAAATCAAGAACATCTACAACAACTTTGACGAAGACAACCAACACACAGAACCCCCACCAGCCACCCCGACACCCTGAAGCCAATGATTGACAGCTGGACAGCCCTCACCACCGAAGACACACTGAAGTCATACCACTCTGGGGCGCCCATGGACCCCTGCCCCCACCACATCTTCAACAGAGCCACCGACACCATCGCACCCATGCTTCGCCATACCATCAACCGCTCCCTGGCGAAAGCCTCCTTCTCCAATGACTGAAAATACGCCTAGGTCAACCCCCTCCTGAGGAAGCCATCGGCGGACCCCACCGACCTCAAAAATTACAGACCCATATCCCTGCTCCCATTTCCAGAGAAAGTCATCGAGAAAACCATAAACAGCCAACTCGCCACCTTCATCGAAGAGCACAATATCCTCGACCCGTCACAATCGGGCTTCGGAAATAACCACAGCACAGAAACCATTCTCCTCGCTGCAACAGACGACATCTGCTCCCTACTGGACAAAGGAGAAACAGTAGCCCTCATCCTCCTTAACCTCTCAGTGGCCTTCGACACAGTATCCCACCGAACCCTTAGGCTCCACGATGTAGGTATCCGGGACAAGGCCCTCAACTGGATCTACTCTTTCCTCTCCGGCAGAACGCAGGTGGTCAGACTCCCCCTCTCTGACCCTACACCAACCACCTGCAGAGTCCCCTAGTGGTCCTCCCTCAACCCAATGCTCTTCAACATCTACATGGCTCCTCTTGCGCCCATCGTCAGAACCTAAGGACTCAACATTGTTTCATACGCAGACAACACCCAACTCATCCTCTCCCTATCCAACGAAGCCAACGCAGCCAAACACAACTTCCAAGAAGGCATGGAAGCTGTCGCCAAATGGATGAAAAACAGCTTCCTACAACTCAAAACAGACAAAACAGAAGTAGTCATCATGGGCCCACATCCCGACACCTGGAATGACACCTGGTGGCCTCCCGCCCTTGGTAGCCCACCACACACCATGGACCACACACACAACCTTGGAATCATCCTAGACTCTGAGCTCAAAATGGACCGTCAGATCAACTCCATCACATCCTCATGCTTCCACATCCTCCGCCTTCTACGTAAGACCTTCAAATGGATCCCCCTCGAGCACAGAAAAGCCACTACCCATGCCCTCGTCACCAGCAGACTTGACTACAGCAACACACTCTATGCCAGAATAAACAAAAACCTCACCCGCAAGCTTCAAAACATCTAGAACACTGCCGCAAGACTGGTCCTCAACCTACCAAAACACTACCACATCTTCCAACATCTGTGGACACTCCACTGGCTCCCTGTCGAGGCTAGACTCACCTTCAAGATTCTCACCCACACACACAAAGCCCTCCACAAACACCGTACCTGCATACCTCAACAGCCGAATCAACTTTCAAGCACCCCAAAGAACCCTACAATCAGCCCAGCTCTCCTACGCCCTGGTGCCCCACGCCAAAAAGACCCGATCAGGAGGCCGTACCTTCTTCCTCACGGCCAGAGCATGGAATGCCCTTCTGCTTCAACTCAGGCAGACAACATCACTCCCCATCTTCACGAAAAACCTCAAAACCTGGATCTTCTACAGACCCCCTCCTTGATGGACTGGAACCTGCACCTCCCCTCCTCCCCAGTGCCTTGAGACCCTTACAGGTGAATAGTCGAGCTTTAACAAACCCGGTACTCCCAATAGGTTGAGAAAGCACGGGGCTACTCAGCCCACATAAAGCTTCTGAAACAGGAAAATCTGCAGGGAATTGAGTCTTTGGAGGAAAGAGGATTTGAAGATGGAGATTCCTGCTCACCTCACACACACCATGGTCTCAGGATAAGTCACAGATGAACACACTGCCATGAGGGTAATTCCCTACTGTGGAAGGCCACCTGTGGCAAGCTTGTTCTTGGCAGGGGTCTACCATGTCAGAAGGAGACTCAGATATGGCTCCGACGCTTACACATCACAGAATACTTTGGTTCCATCAGCCTGTGTACAGAGGGGTGTCCAAGGTTGGTAAATGCATGTCACCCTTATGGGCCAAAATTATGTGGATGATGACACCCTGCAAATGTAGACAATGAGGACTCAGATACATACTGTAATAGGTCACATATGCCATAGACCACAAGCAGTCCATGACATCACAACATCATTGTATACCCATGACAAGATTTGCACACTAATGACAGTTGACTTATTACCAAGTTGTGGGACACCGAAAACTACAATTAAAAGTACTTCACATGCTTTATTCAGCATTTCACAAATGCGAATACTTCCTCAAAAAAAATTAAAGGCCAATGGCCAGTCCATTTGTAAGAGTCCTGGAGGGGGTCGGTGCTAATCACCCTCCATCGCTTGCCTGCACTGCAACCACAAGGGGACACCTCCCCTAGGAGGGCCATCCAGGCACCCCAGGGACAGGACTAGGGGGTACTCATTTGGGTTTTGGGAGGGATGGGATCCTGTGTTGTGTTGGGGTCCACTGCAGTGTCAGGAACAGACTGAAGCAAGGCTGGTGGAGAAGAAGTGCTTGTGGTAGGGTGGAGGGCTTGACCTTCTTAGGGATGGTGTAATGGTGGGTGGGGAAAACAGGGATGGAGTCTGAGGTGTGCCCTTTGGGAGGGGGCCTGAGACTGGGAGGAAGTGGATTTTGAGGGGGAAGTGTGGGTTGGTGGTGGGGTTTTTGTCTTTGCAGATTGGGGTATGTACGAGTGGGGGGTTCTGTGGTCTTCCTCTTAGGGGAGGTTGTGCAGGCAGGTGTGGATCCCCTCTCTGTGTTGTGGGTTTCCTCTTCCCCTTGTGAGGGTGGTCAGATGGCTCAGTGGGGAAGAGGCCAAGGTCACAGAGGAAGAACCGGCTGGAATGTGAAGTGGCTGTGGATGTGTGTTTGTCTTTTTTTGCCTTTTCCCCGGTATGTGTGATGTCAGTCTCCTCAGTGTGCGTGTGTGTGTGTTTTGACTTTTGTTTGGGTGTTTGTGTGCTGCTTGTGTGTGTTGTTTTCTGTGCACTTGCCTGTTTGAGTGTGCTTGGGTCAGGTAGGGTAGTGGGGACTGTGAATGGGGCAGAGGAAGGAGGGGTGAGGGACTGCTGCTTGAGTGACACTGCTGCCATCAATGAGGAGGCCATGGGCTGATTATATCCCTGTATGGCAGACATGTCTGATGAGATGACCTCCATGTACGAAACCAATTGTGTCAAAAGACTGGTATGAGCATGGAGGACATTCAGCATGGATGTCTGCCCCACATGAATCTCCTTCAGTAAATCCACGGCCTCCATACTCAGCAGGGGAGACTGATGCAGGGGGTGCGGTGCCTGTCTCGAAGGAGACAAGCTCCCTAACACAGGAGTGTCGACAGACACTCTGAATGGGAGCAGCTGCGAGGTTGGAGATGTTGGTAGTGGTAGTAGGGGCAGACTCCGATGTTGTGGGAGTCGATCTCGGAATACCCACCACCACAAGGGAATCATCAGTGGAGCTGGAGCTGGAGCTGGAGTGGTCTTCGGTTGTTGCTCAGTGCAGCTCCCCTAATTACAATTAATTAACAACCAAATATTAATTAATTAATGCTAAATTACTTTACACATTTACCACTATAACATCTCAATTAAACAAATATTAATAAATAAAAAATAATCAATAAATGTAATATAATTAAATGACTTCCCACCCTATTCCCCTATGAACCCACAACCTTTCAGAACCAAAAACACAAAATTCAAATAAAGAAAATGTAACACATATATTAAAAATACAAATAATTCTTATACAAAGAACATACAACACATGCATATAAAATATTTCCTAAAATACATAACATTAATAAACAAACAATATTTTTAAAAACTGTATTTTTGCAAACGATATTAAACACTTTGGTATTTTTAAAATCGATATTACTTACCTTAAGTCGATATTCTTGACCTCGATATTCTTGGTGTCGATATTTCTGACCCACAATATTTGCAACTCGATATTTGTGCATCTCGATATTTGTGATTCGATATTCTGTCAGTGCACCGATTTAACTGACACAATTATTTACTTAGGACGTTCTTCAGAACAAATACATAATTCAAAAACACAAATGCTTCAAGTGAAGAGAGTGAGGCTTTAGAGTATTTTGTATTAGTCGATATTTTATTGCTCTAGGTGTTTTTAACCTCTTGTTAGAATCATTTCTCTTGCAAATGGCATCAAATAGGAAGCCTTAGGTAGGGTGGCCCTTCTGACGCCATTCATCCCTCTGCATTTCATGTACTGGTCCTCCATGTACACTATTGACAATGCTAGACAGGAAGGCTCCATCCATGATAGCTGTAACATCATGATCTTGAGACAGGTGATGCATATTAAGAGACAAGAGTTACATTTTATTCTGATTTGGTGGTTCATTTGGGGGTCCATCTTTGGAAATGTTCTGAATGCCAGTCTGTTTGTAGATAACGGAAAGGTAGACTCCTTGCCATTGTTTCTTTCTCCCAAATTGGATCCTGCCAAGGAAGGGTGAACCTCTTCAGTTCATAGCAAAAATTTGAGGAGTGTCAATCTATAAGTACGGAGGGGCCCAATAGCGGGTGTGAAAGAAATGGCATGACAGCCACGTAGGCACCAGACCAAAAGCTACTTTAAATGATGTAAAATGACCCACTCAATGATTCACAATGGATTTTTGTTCTTTGTGTTGGCCTAAATCGGCAAGTAGATTAAAGTCAGACATAATAATGCAACTCGATTTAAAAGCTAAAGATGTTATGCCATATTGGAGTAATGTTGAACAATAGGGTCACACCTTTCCATTGTAATAATTCATGCCATGGAGTGTTAATTTTATTGGATCAAGACAATAGAAAAGGTGTTCTTAATTCTTATTATTTCAGAATTTGAAATGTGCTATAATTTCATTACACACTCTTGCTGGCAGTCTCTTAAACTAAACCACTATTTTAAACCTTTCCAAAATGTTAGATTTTTTTACCACAAGTCTAATTAGGTGCCTTCTGTGCAAGTTCAAAGAAATACTCCAGTACGTAAGGAAAATTGGCCTTCTGCTTGGTAGAAAGGGGATTTATCTACATCTCCTTGATAATATAATCATTAGCATTAAGTGTGGTCTTGATACACTCTTTATTAAGGTTTAGAGATGGGAACAGTTTTTGACCAACCTTGTAATTGGTACACCCAGTGACTCCAAACATTACTAGAAGCCCTCTTGGTTTTAAGAGTGTTGTAATATTTCTAAGAGCCTGTCAGTAGCTGTTCAAATCCGTGCAAGCACCTTCAAAGCACAATGAAGTGATCAGACAGTCTGCTGGTGGCAAGATGACAGGATTCAGTGGATTGCTCTCTGTGACGTCACATTTAAGAACTTGTTAGACTGTTGTTGTTATTTTCTTTTCCTTCTCAGCACATTTAGTCCTAAAACGAATTCACAACATTCAGAGTACACCATTAGTATGTTGAACTACATTTTTCTGGAATAAGCAATCATTTCTTAAAAATAATCAACATAATGTCATTCTTATGCTTAATTACTACTAAAGAATCAGTTTATGATCCCCGTCTACGTCACTATGTCTAATAAATCAATTGATAATGATGGAGAGGGGATTCGCAAAAAGAAACCCGCTTGAATCAAGTACCACCGTAATACGTACTTATTTTAAGTAGTAAGTAGTATTAATATGCTGCTACACACCACACATGGGGAATTTTCTTTGTAAAATGCATAGAATTAATCCTGACAATACGTAAATAACCAAGTCTGTAATAATATTGTGTGTAGAACCTGTTATGAATGTATTGCATGGCATTTTGGAAGTATATGTAGTAAAAGGCATGATGTGTGTTGCTTTGTTATAATTATTAATGCTGCTTCCTGCTTATGTTATGCTAGGATCACTGTTAACATGGACTAGAGTTAAGGTGGGTGGTTAACAGTGCAGATTCCATTGTCACGTTAATAAATGTCTGCTTTCCATTCTTTTAGTAAATGGACGAATCTCCATTTTGGGGTTAAGTTAGCAGAACTGTGATGAGTGAAACTTGCAGCGTGCATAAACCACGTGACTGTGTGGCCAAGATGCTGAACAAACTGAAGTACATGATGTTTGACATGCAGCCAACTCCAGTTACTCTGTGTGAAAATCCACAAAATGTTAACTATATTTGAAATTGTCCTTATTTCGATACTTTCACCTCATGAGAGAATAGGGATGCATACTGAAAATGTGGGAAAGAGAAGTTTGACAATGAGGTAGTCAAAGAAAGCATGACTTAATGATAGGGTGATCATCCACTCCACGTTTTGACCAATCCCGTAGCTAGAAAGGGTGTTTTAGCAACTTTAGTGGGATGGAATCTGTATTGGGAAGAGTATAAAGAATAGGTGATTTAGGGGCGTGGTTAGAAGCGAGGGCTGCAGACACGGCTGCTGCAATAGGCGTGAGGAGAGAAAGTGTGCTGCTGATTGTCAGTTTGCAGAGAGGCCTAGCTGTTCCAGTCTTATCCTTATCCTGATCTTAGAGACTTTGATCCCTGACTCTTTGGCTGGGGGTCCCCTACCACTACCTAGGTCTGGGTGGGGGTTTTCCTCATTCTTATTCTTTGGGTTGGTATATGTGATATTTAATCCATGCTCTTTCATCTCTTCATCTATCTTTCTCAAATTGAGATTTGATTTATGCACATGTCTGATGTCTCTTCATCTATCCATTCATGCAACTTATGTTATCTTGAGATTGATTATTTGTTGACGGTTTTAGAGTGTATTTTCTCTCATGAGGTAAATTTAAAGACTAATGCATATGAGTTTGGATACATTTAACAAATTGCAAACAATGAGTCTGTGATTATTTTTGTCTGTTTATTATTTGAGTAACTGTTGCCTTCAATTTTTTTCAAATAATTGGTCCATTGACCAAGAAGATGGAAATTTGAACAAGAAGGTTTATTGTGTAGAATATGAACTGTTTAAAATTTCATTTATTGAAAATGAAGTGGTAAGAAATTTGTAAACTTGACACCAGTGCCACAGGGATTTGGGTGTGTGTGTATGGGCTAAACTATATGAAATAATTGAGTTTTCGTCTTTGTCCAAATTATTGGGTCCGCGCTGGATCAGTTTCTTGGAATAATGGTTTATTTATTGATTAATTAGATAATGGTTATTGAATATTCGCTATCTGTATTAACGTAAAGAATTAGTGTATTCGTGTATATGTTGTCCAGAAGTACAGGTACAAGAGGTACCTGAGGAATCCCGGGAAGGAATTGGAAGAGTGTGGTAAAGAAATCACACTGCAGAAGTACTTTGTCTGTTGTGATAATACTGAAAAGCTTGGTAGGGCTGTCTGTATTATGTTTAGGGAAATTTCTGTATGAAAAAAGAAAGATTGTAATAGTGAGAGGTTACCGTCTTTAAAACTCTGGAAAGGAAAGCCGAGAACAGTAAAAGGACAACCCTCTTTGTACGTCAACAGACCCTCTTGTGATACCTCGGTGCGATTTTGAGAGGAGTAGATAGGTTATTCTGGACCTTGACAGAGAAGTAAGATAACGCTGGTTGTTATTATTGCTTGCAATGCAAGAAACTCTCTTTGAAAAGTGAAGACTATCTCTTTATTTAGTGGAACAGACGAAGTAGCATTGTCATTTTATGTGGTTACTAACACAATTTTGTTTAAGAAAAAATTCTGATAAAATATTGCCGTGAACCTTTGTAAAGGGAGGGTCAGTAGTAGGAGTGATACTGACGTCATGAGGTGCCGCGCTGGTATAGGAGAATACAGCGGGTGTTTCTCAAAGAGCAGATTGTAAAGGGAGGGTCAGTAGTAGGAGTAGTACTGACGTCACAAGCGCCGCGGTGGCATTGGTCAGACAGCGGGGGTGAGTGGAGTGTTGATTGGGTGACTAGTGCGAGCCTCGCTGACATTGGACAAGACTGAAAATACGTCGTTTTCTGAGATTGGTTAGTTGGTGTGAGACCGGGCTGGGATAGGATAAATGATGACAACTGGTAAAAGGAAAATAAGGACAGCTTTTGGTATTTTGATTGAGTAGTAAATTGCTGATTGAATAGTCTGAAGATGGGTTTGTGGAAAAAACTAAAGAGTCGTTTTAATAAGGACAGGCCGATTGTGACAAGGGAGGGAATTCCTATTCCACCCTCGAAAACACCTGCATTAGAAACTAAAGAGTCTTTTTAATAAGGACAGGCCGATTGTGACAAGGGAGGGAATTTCTATTCCACCCTCGAAAACACCTGCATCTTATATGATGATGGAGCGAGGATATCACACGTGTGTATGGTTAGAAAACTGGATGAAATATACAAAGGATGATGGAGCGTTAGATTTTCCTGAGTTTAGTACGTTTAACGTAAGATCCTACGAAATTTGAGAGACAAAATAAATTCCTTGGAGCCAAATCCTAGACTCACACAGTATGAAGCATTGGAAGAGTGGGAAGCAGAGGCATTTGAGAGAGAGAAGGATAGAGGAGGTAGGAGGAATAGGAGATTTTCCACAGTTTACCCATTCAAGTGGAGAGAGGATCAAATGAAAAGATGGAGAAAAGCTTTAGTTACTGCAGGTTTATACCCAGTCCTGACAGTAGAGAGTCAAACAGGAGCTAAATGTAAGGAAAAATTAAAAAATCTAGAGGTGTCTAGAGAAGGGTTGGAAGAAAGCGACGATGAACTATTAGAAGAAATGAAGATAAAAAAGACCTCCGCCTTTTGAAGAAAGTTCAGGAGGATTGACTCCAAGCGCTCCGCAAACAGTAAACGTAACCCTATTAAACTCTACAAGTCACTGATTTAGTTAAACATAGAAGAGAGAATTAAGTTAGTCTGTTAAATAAGGCTAGAATAGAACAAGTAAAGAATTAAATCAATTAAATTTGAATGCAGAAGCCATGTGAGTACCCGTGACTATTGGTCCTGTGATCTCACTAATTGGGGAGAACTTAAATTTACAGTAAATACCTACCTTATCAGTCCCAAGAAGTAGTAACAGAGAGAGTAACGAGAGTTAAAGTGGACAAGATAACACCCTGTTGGATCTACCAGTCGGAGATATAATGATTGAAACCCCAAGGAGAAGTACTCAGTTAGAACCGCGGGAATTAGGTCAAATAATACCTCCAATAGCTGGGAGTACAACGGGTCCCTCCCCAGAAGAGCTCAGTAATTGGGTAGAGGAATTAACTAAAACTGACGTACAGTCTAAAAGTGTAAATGTGAGTCAATTAAAAGTAGATTTAGAAGAAATGATTATTGGGACAATAAGTCCAGATAGGTTGGGGACTTATAATGACGAAGAATTGTTGTTTTTGTGCAAAAGTATTACTTGGAGAGCAAAGAACATCCATGATAAATTGTCACAACTGGCGAGTGAATTTGGAGTCGATATCGAAAAATTGAAGGTGTCACAGAAAACATACCGCATGGCTTTTACTGATAAATATTTAGAGAGTTTGAATACGTCAGGGAAAACATTGCAGATAAAAGAATTGATGAATATCTTGAAGAAATGGGGAACAATAGAAAAATGGAGGAGTAAATGGGTGAAAAAGAAGGAAGAAGCCAGTCGAAAGGGAACATCCATGTTTCCACTAAAATAAACTGAGCAGGCAGAAAGAGTTTGTCCCATGAGAGAAGTTCCAGGTGGAGGATACGTCCATGTACCTTAGACTAGACAAGATATATTGTCATTTACCAATGATTTTCCTAGATTATGAGAGAAACCGGTTGAGTGGTATAAGCAAGTGGATCGATTTGTGAAGGTTTCCAAAGTATTACTGAAAGATTTAGATGGCTTATTTGAAATAGTGGTTCCTGCTGATTTGTGGACAGAATGTAAGATTACTGTTGATTGGCCAAAAGATGAGTATCCTAGGGAAGCAAAAACAGGTGCCCCATCTGAGGAGGTGATGAAAAAGTACCATCAAGTCATTACCTTTTTGAAGGGAAAAATCAGTCCAAAGGAAACAGATTGGGTTAAAATTGACAAAACAACCCAAGAGCCTAAAGAGTCTGTTCATGCCTATTATGAGAGGCTGTTACAGATGGTGAGTTTGAGAACATTGAAGATAAGGATATGGGACATTTCATCGATCGATTTGTATATGGATTAAGACCTGAAATCAGTGCCATGATACAACAGCATATGCTGTACTGGCAAAACAAATCGATCGACGAGATTCTAAGATATGCCAAATATTGCAGCGACGACATTGAATCTCGTCTTAAAAAGTTGAAGGAGAAAATGATGTGGGCACAAGTGAAATTGGTAGAACAACAAGAAACTAATGCTACACAAAAACAGGGTCAAGATGGATAGGCAAACAATGACATTCGTGGGCAGTTTAAAATGAGTAAGGAAGAGGCTAAAAAGAAATATCCTTGTCATGCTTGCGGGAAGTTGGGGCATTGGAAGAACGAGTGTAGATCTGTACAAAAGGGTAACGGAGTGAATCAAAATTTGAATCCACAGGTGCAGAGTGATGTGACAAGGCAACAGCAACAGGTAGTTATGCCCCAGTTACAGGTGCCACAACGGCCTATACCTTCCAACATGAATACTCACATGCAGATGTACAGTGCAAGTTCGGGATTTCAAGGAGAAGAGCAGTTTGGTAAGAATCCATTAATTACGCAGTATTTGGTGCGTTGCAGTGAGCGTGAGTTGGATACGTCACAGTGATGGTGCCTGAGGGGGGAGGAAGTATGCGTACTTGGCTCAGCTTTAGCGGTAGATCAGTCAGGTCCATTTATTGATGGAAAAGTAGAAGGAAAATACATCACCTTCTTATTGGACACTGGTGCTACCCGTTCCACCTTAAGAGCAGCAGAAATCCCAAACCTATCCCCCTCGGTAGAAACTATCCACGTTGTAGGCGTTGCAAACAAACACATTAGAACTCCTGTCACAGACCCGATAGAAGTTCACTTGGAAATTTTAAAGACATACATAGGTTTGTGGTGTGTGATACCAGTCCGGTAAATCTCTTGGGCAGGGATTTGTTATGCAAAATGAATTGCACTATTGATTGTACACCGGATGGTGTTGCAATAATGACACCGGATGAGGATGTTGAATACAAAATAATGATTGCCCAACAAGAGTCAGAAGTACGTAAATTATATTCACTACTGACAGAGGAAGATTTGCTGAAGAGTTAAAAAGAACAGTGCGTTCAGATGCATGGGACTTCACAGGAAGGGAGATTGGATTAATGAGAAATGGGGACCCCATTCAGGTCATAGTGAAGGATGGAGCAGTGTATCCCAATACCTCCCAGTACAAAATGAGTCCAGAATTAATTGCTGGAGTCACGCCTGTGATTGATCAGATGATTGAACAAGGAATTTTAAAAGAAATATTGAGCAGTCCTTGTAATTCGCCCATTATTGGCATCAAAAAGCCTAACGGAAAGTATAGAATAGTACAGGATGCGAGAAAGGTGAATAAAATTGTTGTGCCATGTTACCCGGTGGTACCAAACCCTGCTGTAATTTTATACCAGATTCCATGTGATGCTGAATGATACACAGTCATTAACTTGTATCAGGCCTTCTTTTCCATTCTTTTGCATCTGGATAGCCAATATGTATTTGCTTTCTGGTTCAGCAATTGTGTTTTGGCATGGTACCGACTTCCTCAAGGGTATGCTGAAAGTCCCTCAATCTTTAATCAGATCTTGAAAAAATGTTTGGAAACTCTAAAACTGCCGGAAATTCTGTCTTGGTCCAATACATCGATGACCTATTGCTGGCATCTAAAATACGAGAGGCATGTGTAACTGATTGCATTGCTTTACTAAACCATTTAGCTGAAGGAGGACACAAGGGTGCACCATCAAAGTTAAGTACTGTAGACAGGAAGTTCAGTACTTAGGTCACAAGATTGAAAAGGGACTAAGGAAAGTGACCCCAGAGAGAATCAGTATAATCAAGAAAATGTATCCACCCCAAAATCAGAAAGAAGTGAGGATGTTTTTTGGAATGGTTGGGTATTGCAGACAGTGGACATGTGGCTTTTCATTGATTGCAAAACCTCTGCAAAGGTTGACACGAAAAGGCGTGAAGGACCAGATTGTATTGGATGAGGAGAGTATGGAGTTTTTCAATCGATTGCGAAACAGTCTTTATCAAGCGCCTGCTTTGGGAATGCCAGATTATTCAAAAGAGTTTGCATTGTACTGTTGTGATGGATGTGCACTTGCGGTCCTAACTCAGAAACATGGAATGGCAAGACGTCCAGTAGCTTATTTTTCCGCTACTTTGGACTCTATGGCCGCTGCATTACCTGGATGTTTAAAAGCAGTAGAAGCCACTTGTGTGAGCTTGGAACAGAGTGAATCAATTGAGATTGGTTACCCAGTGAAGGTCTATGTGCCTCACTCTGTTGAGATACTTCTAAATTGTACTCGGACTCAACATATGACAAATAGTCGGCTGACTAAATATAAGAGTGTGATCCTAGGTGCTGAAAATGTGACAGTGGCAAGATGCACTACTGTGAACTCTGCCACATTATTACCAAATTCAAGATGTGAAGAGGTGAGATGAGAAGCAGAACATGAGTGTTTGGAAGCGACGGAGCTTTGCACTAAGCCCCGCCCCGACATTTCTGATGAACTGCTGGAAGAATCTGATTGTGAATTGTTTGTAGACAGATTATGTATGAAGAATGAAAAGGGTTAATTGTGTGCTGGTTATGCTGTCGGTACATTGACTGGAGCCCTGGAAGCCGCATGTCTAAAATGCATAAATTCTGCCCTAATTGCAGAGCTGGTCGCTCTCACCAGAGCTTGTAAATTGGCAAAAGGTCTAAAAGTAACGATTTTCACCGACAGTCAGTATGGCTTTGGAGTTGTACATGACTTTGGTCAATTATGGATGCAAAGAGGATTTATGACCTCCTCTGGCTCACCAATTCGGAATGGGAAAACTGTAAAGGAATTATTGGAAGCTTTGCAGTTACCAAAAAGAGTTGCAGTTGTAAAAGGTGCTGCACATCAATCCGGAGACGATAATGTGACCAGGGGTAACAGATAAGCAGATCAATTGGTGCCTTACTGTACTCAAAATACCCTAGCCATAAATAGATCGATCTAATGCCTTTGAGCTTTTTTGAACATTGATGACAAGAACGTATTGAATAAAATGAATTGAACATAAGAGAAAAAGGATGAAAAGTAACAGAGAAATGTTGGAGAAATAGTATATAAAATGATATGAATTTAATTCATTGGATTCAGTCTACTATACCGCTGTGCATCCTTATGGAAACTTGAGTTGGTTCCCTCGTGGTTTAGTATTGTTGCAGCGCAGCGGGACGAAGCACGGAGAAAGTTTTGCCTGCCAGAAATGTTTGAATGGAGGAATTTGGTTAAAATGATTTGAAAATCGAAGCAAAAGAGGTGTGCATCTCATCTTCAGTGAGCTCATTGTATGAATTTTGTCTTCTCAAATGAGATAGCACCCATGTTAAAAAAGTTGATCACATTCATAAACATCATGATGAGCAGAGATCTTTCAATTTAAAGCGGACGTCTGAAAGGACATATGGTGCAGAGGATGGGTTCCGTGTCATGTTGGAATACAATGTATCAAGTGAGGTCTGAAGGCATTCTATAATAAACCTCGTTAAAAGCATTCGTTCAAGGATTTGCAAAGGTAATACAAGACGCACATGGGACGCTTCAGAATGGAGTGGTTTTACTTGACATTGACGTTTATTTACGGAAAAGTAATTATGGAAAAGTAATTATGGTAAAATCATTAAATGAGTCATGATATGGCATTCTGGGATTTTGAGTAGTTCTGGTAAGAAGTGTATGGTATTCGTGTTGCTGTTTAAATGAATTCAGGCTTACGTAACTAGCAGACATAATTAATCACCTGTAGAACATTACGAAGGGTGGAAACATTTATATTAAGAAATGGCTCCTTGTGTAGCAGAATTAAGTTTGCATTTTAACAAGAATACGCTTGTTTCGGCACGCTAGATAACAGAAAGAAGAAGGTATGGTTCCCTAAATAGATTTAAACATTTTGGAATCGTTTACTTATGTTTTAGGACCCAGCAGAATGTCATGGTAAGCGTATAAATTCTACCGGGGTGATTTTATTTCTAACCATGGAGTTATTTCAGCAATACAGGTGAAATGTGAATACTAAAAGAAAAAAAGACTGTTTATAATGAAATTGCTACTTTATCTTTTTAGCGCTTCATGTATAGAATTACCATTTACATGTTTGAGATGTGCTGTGTAAAACCAGGAAGAAATGCTTTTTTGATACAACATGATTAAATGAATATATTTGTTTGTTTTTCTAGATGCCCCTGATGAAGGGAGCTTTTAATCCCGAAATGCATTGGGCTGGTGTAAATAAATTATGACATGAAATCTATCTAATGCCTTTGAGATTTTTTGAACATTGATGACAAGAACGTATTGAATAAAATGAATTAAACATAAGAGAAAAAGGATGAAAAGTAACAGAGAAAAGTTGGAGAAAAAGTATATAAAACGATATGAATTTAATTCATTGGATTCAGGCTAATATACGGCTGTGCATCTTTATTAAGGGTGGGTGTAGTTCGCAAAGTAGCACTTCGCGAAGCTACGCAAAGTGAAGTTCGCACTACGCGAGCTACGCGTAGCACTTCGCGAACTGCGAAGTAACATGTTCGCACTGTGCAAGATGTTGTTTTCAATGATTGCACAGTGCGGACAAGCAACCGGCACTGTGCAATCATTGAAAATGGCATCTTGCACAGTGCGAGCTGTAGTTTTCTGCTGCTCGAGTAGATTTTTACTCGAGCTGCAGCTTTCTCAACGCGAACTGGTAGTTTCTCATCGCGAGCGGTCGCGAGCATACGCGACCCCTCGCAATGAGAAACCTGACCTTCTCGCGTTGGGAATCTCGCCGGGAGGTTTATTTTCCATGCTCGCGATCGCGAACAAGGAAAAAGTCTCGCCAGGATGTCATTTTGCTTGCTCGCGGTCGCCAACTTGACGTTGAGGACCGCGAGCAAGCAAAAAATGACCGCAGCACTACGCAACACTACGCTACGCGTGTTCGCACTGTGCTACGTGCAGTTCGCGTAGCGCGAAGTAGCGTGAACTTCGCAAACTACGCGAGCGTAGCGTAGTGCTTCGCCCAGGCCTAATCTTTATGGAAACCTGAGTTGGTTTCCTCGTGGTTTAGTATTGTTGCAGCGCAGAGGGACGAAGTGCGGAGAAAGTTTTGCACCCCAGAAATGTTTTAATGGAGGAATTTGGTTAAAATTATTTGAAAATCGAAGCAAAAGAGGTGTGCATCTCATCTTCAGTGAACTCACAGGATGTACCATGGACATGCGCACAATGGACGAGATATCATGGTAAGAATGTTTAAGCAGCCCTGGTACAATCCCAAATTTAGACTCATCACTGAAAGTCTGTGCCAAAGGTGTGTTATCTGTCAAAAACAAAATCCAGGAAGGAAGACAGTAGTAAGTTGGGGTGTAATTGGGAGAGCAGGAGGACCTTTTGTCAGGTGGCGAGAACCGGTAGTACACCGCTCGCATCCCCGCCATGTGGGGGAACTACGTTTCCCAGAACGCCCGGCAGAACACGCCCCACGTGTTCGGCGCCGAGCGCGACAGTGGTTAAAACCGCCAACAAACACCAAGCGGTGCCGATGATTCCAGCCAGTCCTGTTCGTACTCTTGTTCCAGAAACAACGTTCCAGCCCTGCATCCTCGGCCTTGCCCTAGTCCTTGTATCCAGTCTCCAGGAAACACTACATCAGCGCTCCTCTGCCCAAGGATACCGGGTCCAGAGTGGTAGCGCGAAGGTGAAAACCTCGTCGGTGAGCCCGACGCTTCCACGTTCCTGTTTTCTTCCCTCATCCATTCCACGCGCTCCTCTGCCCACGGAGTTCCGGGTACAGAGTTGTAGCGCGGACTGTTGCGCTCCTCTGCCCACGGAGAACCGGGTCCAGAGTGGAAGCGCGAACTGGGGCGCTCCTCGGCCCATGGAGTTCCGGGCTTAGAGTAGCAGCACCCGTTCCTGTTCTTTCCTTTAGCCTTCAGGGAGGCGATTTCCTCGTTCTTTTAGGAGTGACCCTGATACAGGACGCGCTCTGGGGGGCATCAAGCACTGACCTTCAAGTGCTGGCCTTTGCTCCCAGTGGGCAGCGTCCCTCTGCCCTTCCGGATTCGATCCCACGAATCCGCCCTGGCTCTGCGGTGACTCGTCAGTGCGAACCTCAACTGAACGACACGCAGGCCAGGCCAGAGAACCCTCAAAACCCCGGGTGGGAAGGTGACAGGTGAGAAACCACTGCAAAGCGGGAGGGGGGAGGCAACACGTGGGTCACTATTTGACGGGTGTCTGACGGTGTGCTTGTTTCGTTCCAGATCCCTCTCCCAGCTGTTCCTTCCCTTCCTTCCCTCGCCCACCTGTCTCCATAGTCCGTGTGTGTTACACGTTCTCCGGACTGGGGACGGATGGGAGGTGGACCCCATTATCTTCAGCGTCATCCTGAGGAGAGAATTTTCCGGCCAACGTGACAGAATCATCGGCCCACGAATTATCGCTCCTCCCGATCACGCTGTCATAGGGAATGACCTCCTTAGAGGACGTGGTGGCAGCCCTGGCTCTTGTCCAGGGGGAACTAGCCGCCTCACGTCAAGAAACTGCTGCCCTCCACTCCCGGATGGACCGTATCCAACGGAATCCCTTTGATGCCGGGAGTATTGGCCCAGCCTCCACGCCCCAGGTAGTGGTAGAGATGCCCGCGCATGTTCCCCTGGCCCCTCCTGAACGATTCCATGGGGATATGCAGAAAGTACAGGTCTTCATGACTCAGGTCCTCCTCAACTTCCATTGTAAACCCAAGCTGTTCGCTACTAACCAGGCTAGGGTAGCTTTCCTCATCTCGTACCTGTCAGGAGACGCAGCCCAATGGGCGGTGCCTATCGTCAGGAGAGACGACGCCCTGCTCTATGATTGGGATACGTTCCGCGAAGAGTTCGAGAAAACCTTCGACCGAAGAGCCGATACCTTCTCCGCGGATCGTGATCTCCTCGACCTCAAACAGAGCAGTTCCGATTTTCTCGGATACCTCAACAGTTTCAGGAGGCTGGTAGCGGAAACTGACTGGCCTGAAGCAAAGCAGTCAGCCATATTTTACCGGGGGCTGACGGAAGATTTGAAAGACGTCATAGCACAAATAGATCCCCAACCACGCTCCTGTGTCGCGATGATGGAACTTGCCTCGCGGTTGGAATACCGCCTCCGAGAAAGGAAAGGAGACCATAGAAAAAAGGAAAGACCCCCTCCGTCCTCGGATCTGGCACGAGCACCCGATCACGGACCGGCCCGGCCCGAACCCATGGAGATCGGGGCCGTGAGAGCGTCCCTCACCTCGAGTGAGAAGGATTACCGCCGGAAGCAGGGCCTCTGTCTGTACTGTGGCAAGAAAGGCCATTACCTCAGAGAATGTCCCGTCCGTCCTAAGGTCGGGAGGCCTCGCGCAGGCCAAGCCGCGGCAGTGACGGGAGAAGGGGAGGCGGGAAACGCCCAGGCTTGAAGGACCTCGAAGGGAAGCCTTCAAGCTACCACTCTATCCCTTCGGTAGAAGCCGATGCTGAGGCAGAGCCGGACCACTTCTTCCTCACGCTTCAAGTCGTGATAGACCATACCACTCGGATCATTCGCGCCATGATTGATTCTGGGGCCACAGGATGCTTTCTGGACGAGACCGAAGCCCAGAAGCTGGGGGTCACTCTCCTCCCCAAACATACACCTGAACTCGTCTATGCGGTAGATGGGAAGGAGTTGGACTCGGGGCCCATCCGTTATGTCACCCCAGCCCTCTGGATGACCATCGGGAAGACCCATGGCGAATGGTTGGCCTTAAACATCATCAAAGCTCCCCGGTGCAAACTCATTCTGGGGCTACCCTGGTTAAGGAAACACGAACCAACCATAGAGTGGTCCGCGAACACCATTTCCTTTTGCTCCACCTTTTGCCGTCAACACTGTACGGTGCCTGACTCACCTCCACCCCCTCCGTTGGTCTCTCAGCAACATATCGCCACGGCGGCGGAGAAAGACGTAGTGCTCCCGGCTTGGTATAGCGCCTATGCGGACGTCTTCGACAAACGGAAGGCCGAAGAGCTGCCACCCCATCGGACATATGACTGCCGCATCGACCTGGAACCTGGAGCTGTCATCCCCTGTTGCCGTGTCTATGCTCTCACAGGACCCGAAACGAGTCACCTCCGAGAGTATCTGGACACATACCTCGCATTGGGCTTCATTCGCCCCTCTCGATCGCCCGCAGCCTCTCCGCTCTTCTTCATCCCAAAGGCCAACGGCGAGTTGCGTTGCTGCATTGACTATCGCGCGCTCAACGCAGTGACAGTAAAGAACCAATACCCCTTGCCATTGATCCCCGTGCTGCTCGAGCAGGTCCGGGAGGCAGCCCTGTACACCAAGCTGGACCTCCGTGGGGCATACCACCTGGTTCGAATGAGAGAAGGGGACGAATGGAAGACGGCGTTCAAGACGCGGTATGGGTTATTCGAGTACCTCGTGATGCCCTTTGGGCTCTGCAACGCCCCTGCCGCCTTCCAGTTCTTCCTCAACGAGGCCTTAAGGGATTACCTGGATAAGTCCGTTATAGTCTACATCGACGACATCCTGATCTATTCGGCCAACGCGAAGGAGCACGTCGTCCACGTGAGACAGGTCTTACAAGCCCTCCGCGCGCACCGTTTATACTGCAAGCTCACGAAGTGCGAATTCCACGTGACGACAGTGGAATTCCTGGGTCTTCTCCTGACTCCCGCCGGACAAGTCATGTCGGATCGGAAGGTGCAAGCCGTGGTGAAGTGGCCGCCTCCTACGACTGTCAAGGAAGTGCAAAGCTTCCTCGGCTTCTCCAATTTCTACCGGCGCTTTATCCATCATTTCTCCCAACTGGTGGCACCTCTTACGAAACTAACTCGCAAAGGCGTTCCGTTTTCCTGGCAACCCGAAACACAGAGGGCGTTCGAGCAGCTCAAGACCGCTTTCACCACCGCTCCGGTCCTACGCCATGCCAAACCTGAACTCCCGTTCATAGTGGAGGCGGACGCTTCGGACATCGCAGTTGGGGCGGTTCTGTCACAGCGGCATCCAGACACCGGCCACCTCCATCCAGTGGCCTACTTGTCCAGGAAACTCAACCCCGCCGAAAAGAACTACACGATCGCCGAGAAGGAGCTGCTAGCGATTCGGGAAGCCTTCCTGGAATGGAGACACTGGCTGAAGGGGGCACAACACCAGGTCACGGTCTATATCGACCATCGCAACCTCCAGTTTTTGCGGTCTGCTAGGCATCTCACCCCCAGACAACAACGGTGGATGCTCTTCTTCGCGGAGTACCACTTCCTCGTCACGTTCCGACCAGGAACCCAGAACCAAAAGGCGGATACCTTATCCCGCCAGGGTATGACCTGTCTCCCCTTAGCAGATGCCGAACGAGCCATCATTACCCCCGACAACGTGGTGGGGAGAGTGGAAACCGGATCGTTCCTCGACGGAGTGAAACGGGGTATCAAATCGTTCGCCTGGTCGTCCTGGTTGCGCAGCCACAAGGAGTGGCGTTTGTTGCAAGGCATCCCCTTGTGTGGCTCCCGAGTTCTGGTTCCTACACTCCGCCTCCGAAAGCTCGTGTTCAGCTGGTGCCACGACGCCCCCTGCGCCGGTCACATGGGTGGCTCCAAGACCCTGGAAAAAGTACTGCGACAATTCTGGTGGCCGTCGGTTCGACCGGATGTCCTACGATGGGTCAAGCAATGCACCGTCTGCGCCCAGATGAAAACGGACCACTGCAAGCAACAAGGCCTCCTGCGTCCACTACCGACCCCTATGACTCCGTGGGAAAAGATCTCCGTCGATTTCATAGTGGGACTGCCAAAAGATCAGAACTGCACGGCTATTGTGGTCGTCATCGATTACCTCACCAAGATGGGGCATTTCATCCCGTGCAGGCAGATACCCACGGCGGGGACCTTGGCGAAACTCATGTTGAAGGACATCGTACGGCTCCACGGCCTTCCGTTGGAGATCGTGTCTGATAGGGGGTCCCAATTCACAGCCCGCTTCTGGAAGGTCTGGTGCACCGAGCTGGGGATTCAATCATCCCTGTCCACCAGCTTCCATCCCCAATCCGATGGTCAAACCGAGCGCCTCAACCAAACCCTGAAGCAGTACCTCCGTTGCTATGTGGACAAAGCCTCAGAAGCCTGGGTGGAGTGGTTATGGGTGGCGGAGATAGCTTATAATAGCACCGTTCATGCATCCACAAAACACACTCCCTTCTACCTCTCCTCTGGGTATCACCCTCGTTTCACCCCTTTTTTGCTCCCACGTTCTGGCGTCACTCTGCCCGATCTCCAACACCGACTCGCGCTGATACGCTCGACCCTCACAACGGCCCGCGAAAACCTCCGCATAGCAAAGAACAGGTACAAGGCGCAGGCCGACAAGCACCGTAGGCCCAATCCCGTGTACCGTAAGGGGGATAAAGTATGGTTGTCCACAAAACACATTTCCTTCAAGAAACCCAGTGTGTTCAATCCCAAGTTTATAGGCCCCTATGCGGTAGTTCGCCACGTCAACCCCGTGGCCGTACAGCTCCGTCTCCCACCTCACATGCGCATACACCCCGTGTTCCACGTCTCGTTGCTCAAACCCTCTTTGTGTCCTGTGAAACGTGTCCCTCCTCCAGTGTGGGTGCAGCATGAGCGGGAGTACGTGGTGGAGAAGGTGCTGGACTCCAAGCTGGTGCGGGGCAGGGTGTGGTACCTCCTGGCGTGGAAGGGGTATGGGCCGGAGGAACATTCCTGGGAGCCGGCGTCGGCGATCCACGCCCCCCGCCTGGTGGCTGCCTTCCACCGCCGCTGCCCCGGGAAGCCTGGGGCTCCTCGCGGCGCTTGACTCGGTGGGGAGGGGGGTGTACTGTCAGGTGGCGAGAACCGGTAGTACACCGCTCGCATCCCCGCCATGTGGGGGAACTACGTTTCCCAGAACGCCCGGCAGAACACGCCCCACGTGTTCGGCGCCGAGCGCGACAGCGGTTAAAACCGCCAACAAACACCAAGCGGTGCCGATGATTCCAGCCAGTCCTGTTCGTACTCTTGTTCCAGAAACAACGTTCCAGCCCTGCATCCTCGGCCTTGCCCTAGTCCTTGTATCCAGTCTCCAGGAAACACTACATCAGCGCTCCTCTGCCCAAGGATACCGGGTCCAGAGTGGTAGCGCGAAGGTGAAAACCTCGTCGGTGAGCCCCGACGCTTCCACGTTCCTGTTTTCTTCCCTCATCCATTCCACGCGCTCCTCTGCCCACGGAGTTCCGGGTACAGAGTTGTAGCGCGGACTGTTGCGCTCCTCTGCCCACGGAGAACCGGGTCCAGAGTGGAAGCGCGAACTGGGGCGCTCCTCGGCCCATGGAGTTCCGGGCTTAGAGTAGCAGCGCCCGTTCCTGTTCTTTCCTTTAGCCTTCAGGGAGGCGATTTCCTCGTTCTTTTAGGAGTGACCCTGATCCAGGACGCGCTCTGGGGGGCATCAAGCACTGACCTTCAAGTGCTGGCCTTTGCTCCCAGTGGGCAGCGTCCCTCTGCCCTTCCGGATTCGATCCCACGAATCCGCCCTGGCTCTGCGGTGACTCGTCAGTGCGAACCTCAACTGAACGACACGCAGGCCAGGCCAGAGAACCCTCAAAACCCCGGGTGGGAAGGTGACAGGTGAGAAACCACTGCAAAGCGGGAGGGGGGAGGCAACACGTGGGTCACTATTTGACGGGTGTCTGACGGTGTGCTTGTTTCGTTCCAGATCCCTCTCCCAGCTGTTCCTTCCCTTCCTTCCCTCGCCCACCTGTCTCCATAGTCCGTGTGTGTTACACGTTCTCCGGACTGGGGACGGATGGGAGGTGGACCCCATTATCTTCAGCGTCATCCTGAGGAGAGAATTTTCCGGCCAACGTGACACCTTTCACCCGACCACAAATCGATTTTATTGAACTCCCACCATGTAACGGACTAAAGTATGTCTTGGTCATTGTTTGTTTGTTTTCTCGCTGGGTGGAGGCCTACCCAACAAGAAGGAATGACAGTCTTACTGCAGCAAAGTTGTTGTTGAGAGAACTGATCCCGAGATTCGGTTTTCCAGTCACTTTGGAATCAGATAGAGGTTTGCATTTTTATAATGAAATAATTCAAATGATTTGTGCTGCTTTACAGATTGAACAGAAATTGCATTGTGCCAATAGACCAGAGGCATCTTGTTTTGTGGAACAAATTAATGGCACAATAAAGTCAAGATTAGGGAAGGTGTGTGCATCCACAACACTAAAGTGGCCTGATGCTTTGTCCTTGGTATTGATGAGTCTCAGAAGTGTACCTGACAAAAAGACTGTATTAAGTCCCCATGATGTGCTGATGGGAAGAGCAATGAGACAAGCATACATACCTACAAATAAATTGATGAACCTATCTGATGATCGTGTACTGGACTATTGTAGAGGAATGGCTGACCTGGTGCGTTCTGTGTCTCACCAGGTTGGAAGAGATGCCACACTGACTTAGCAGGATCAAGCACACGACCTGAATCCTGGAGAGTGGGTCCTAGTGAAGAAGCATAGGAGGAAGACTTGTCTAGAACCCCGTTGGAGCGGCCCTTACCTGATCATATTGTTGTATTTCACTTTAGGTGTCCGTATATAGGTTTTCCTGATACATGTCCTTATATAGGCACAATTCGCTTTGCCCTAATATAGGCATAAGATCCCAGTCCTTATTTAGGCATTAGCCATGCTATCCAAATACAGGCATGGTCACCTACATCCGTCCACCCCGTCAGAACAAATTCTTACAAAACAGACCCTTAAGCTGTTGGGAGTTTCCCTAGCCCGGGATTATTGATTTCTCCAAGAACTCATTTATTATGCATGAACCGCTATGCCCTACAGGTTCCTTCACAACATCTTCCTCTGCCCTACTTTACGTCAATGCAAACATTCCTAAGCACCTTCCAGGTATAAATATACCTTCCCTTATCATGGCAAGCCACGGCTTGGCTGCAAGACTTGATACTGCTCGCCACGGCGGCAAGCAAGGAGGAGACCTCGACTTAGAGCCTGAGGAGCCCGTGTCCCGGCCTGACGCATTGACAAGACGCTGTCATCCCTGCTCGCAGAGAATCTAGCTTCCAGTGTTCTGACTCCCTTCGCGGGGTGTTAGAGTTCGAGAACTGGATAGAGATTCCAACCTCTCTCATTCTTAACCCGTTCTGTGCCCATGACGAGCTGGACTCGTCATGGAGCACAGGCGCGATGTGCCCATGACGAGTCCAGCTCGTCATGACACCCACCCACGGGGGAAGCGCTGGCGCTCCCCCGTGAGTGGTCGATCCTTTTTTTTTACTGGGAAGGCAGGGGAAGACCTTCCCCTGCCTCCCCCCGCCCTCCACCCCCGCGTCATTAATGACGTCAGCGCGCGAGCCGCGCTGATGTCATTGGAGGTTTCCCCTTTGTTCTCCGTCGTGCAGGAAGCCATTTGCTTCCTGCGCCACGGAGAAGAAAGGTGAGTTTTGGGGCTGGGGAGGGGGGATTTGGAATCGGGAAATGTCCTTTTTTTTTTTTGTGCTGGCATCTGTCCCCCCCTCTCTTCCCATTATTCCCTCTCTTTCTGTCTTGCTCCTCATTTACTGAAAACCGTAACTTGAAACGGTTCACAATCTCTTTCATTTAGTTGCTTCCCTGTGAAATGGATCCAAAAAAGAAAAACGCTTGCAGGAAATGCCCTTTTTCTGACATTTTTCTATTCCAGAGTGCAGCAGCATGGAGAGTAATAGAAGGTTTTAAATATGAAAAATAAATACATAACTAAATAAAGCAAGACAGAGGGTTTGCAAAGTGGCCAGATTGGTTTTATTTACACCCAAATACATCAGCCTCACTTTACAGACTTTGCCAGTGAAGCACTACTTTCGTTTTCTCGTCTTTCTTTGAACAGCATTGTTGTTCCCAGGTGAGAAAGTGTACCATTCCTGGAGGTACTGCAATACCTGGTTGATGGGTGGATTGGAAAACACAATGTGTACCATGGCTCTGTGTTTATGGATGTGGTCTTTTTATACCATACTGCTTACGTTTTGTAAGGATATAAGCAATGGACATTGAAACGGTTCCCTTCAGGGCCCTCTAGTCATGTCCATAACTTTTCAGGTAAAACCACTCGCTGATTTCTGAATAGTGAGTGAGAGATCGTTAAGGTAACCATTTTGTTTCTGCTTACATTTCACATGCTTTGCATTCCCTATGAGTGGTTGCTTTTTTTTTTTTTTTTAGGCAGCATATTACTCTTATCAAGTGCATAATTTAAATTGAGCCACATCCAAGTGTTTATAGCGGGCACAATTAGGTTATAGCTGAAGGCAGTGCGAGTTTCTCTCAGTGGGCAAGTATGATGTTCAGTGGGGGAGAGGATGTGGCACTATGGCCAGAGCTGTCGAATTTGGAACTGGGGAACCGGGTTCAGCCTTCATGACCAGTCCACCAGACCACTGTACTGAGGGAGCACATTCCCATGCTAGACCTTAGAAGGCCCCACTAGACCTTAGAAGGCTTGATGTCTTAGCACAAGCAGGTGTACCCTAGTGGTGTCAATTGTGGGTTAACCTTGAAGGCCTGTCCACCACAATCCATACTGAAGTTCATCTCCAGTCTTGCGGGCAGGCCTACGAAGCAGCACACCCTAGAGCAACAGTGATCCAGTCGCTGTGACTCTGTCACTGAGGTCACATGAACCTTGAGCAGGTTAGGGCGATGCGAACAGTGTGACCTCACTGGGTACCTATTTCGGGTGGGTGCGTAGTGTTTGCAAGTATATTATGCTCTGAAAAAAACTTGCTGCCTCCTTCCTGGCCTCCAGCAATTTTCAGAAACAATAAAAATGTCATGATAAATTTGGTGATTAATGTTCTTCCTAGAGAGAGATGGAGTTTTGTCTAGTGGAAGGGTTGACTCCTGGAAAGGTAGCACAGGGGGTTAATGTGCCTGCTGCAAAGAACACGTACCATGCAGATCACAAAGTGCACTGCTTTAATGGGGGGACCATGATGAATGGTCATTTAATGTCAGCTGTAGATGATGGATCCCTGAACAGTGTCTTGTATGTGCATGTTTGCATTGTGCGGAGGGGCTTACCAGGTAATTATTCACGCAGCTTTCTGATGGATGTCACATGCGGTTTTTCTGAGTCCCCAGATAGATCATGCAGTCTGTGTGTTCTCTTTTGTACTGCCAGTCACCGGTGTATTCAACTGTGTAGCCTTGGACCGTGTCATGTATGTGCATGTAACTTGCATGATCGAGGTAACTATTAGCGGCGATGCTAAGTGTCTCTCGGACATCTTTCAAGTGGTCGCCGTCCTTTTTCCCCAGCAACCCCCCCTCCCCAGGGGCGGCAATCTGAGAGATAGCCCTGGGCGCCACAAGCTCTAGCTACGCCTCTGCCTCCGATGTCTCTTTTATGCATTCCTGCTGCACGATCGTTCGATCGTGCAGCAGGAATGGCCACTAGCGCCAGGTTTTTTTTTCTTTTTTTAGGTTTGGGGTTGTTTGTGGGAGCGGCCCCTTAGGCAAGGGTCGCTCCCCTTATGTCCACATTATTTTTTAAATATTTTAAAGTGTGAACAAAATCAAAGAGGTAGCAGACGATACGTTACAAGAGGAAAAAGTGATGTGTGCATGTTACAAAAGAGTACAAAATACAAGTAGAGGTAAAATACTGCAATAAATGACAGACACTCAGAAAACAAGAGCAAACGTTATGTTACATGAGGCAATGGTGGTAATTGTGCATGTATCAAAAGCAAACAAAATACAAGAGGTAGCAAACAATACGTTACAAGAGGAAAAGTGACATGTGTGCAAGTTACAAAAGAGTACAAAGTACAAGTAGAGGTATAAAAGTGCAATAAATGGCAGACACTTAAAACACAGGAACACAATGGGAAGGCACTTCTATAGGCATGGAGAACAGAATTTCCTATAATGTAAAGAATTCCTTCAGACAATAGAGAGGGCGTGAATTAAGTTTGGAAGTGTCTTTGCAGGAGGACAACTTTGAGGTCAGTTTTAAAGGACTGGGAAGAGGGGGTGGTCCGGAGCTGAGGCTGAGTTCCAGATTCTCGCCGCGTTGCATGTAAAGGATTGGGCCATCGGTCTTTCCTTCTTGAAAGTGGGAGGTTCAAGCAATAAATTTTGCGCAGTACGTGATGGCCTAGAGCATTATATGCATGTGACATTAAGGATTTTTTCTCATTTTTATTCTAGTCTCTAAAGCTTTTGATTCTTGTTTCCGGTTTCGACAGTGGTTGTTCTGCAGTTTTGTGTAGTTGCATTTTTTTGGTAAGAATTTTGTTGTTGTTGTATTTACTCCAAATGAGTAATATTGTAATGTTTGAATGAATTTTTTTGTAAGTGATGTCATAATGGCAGCATATTTAGTTTGAGCATGAAATTCTTTGCAATGTGTTTTGCATAGTCTTATGTGTAATTTCTTTTCTCTTTCTTTTTTAGTGGGATATTGTGATCCATACTGTGTCTGTGCAGAGTAGGTGTTGGTGAGTAGTTTAGCTGCCTCTGGCAAGTGAGTGGTATTGTTTTGGAGTATATATGTGTTTTTGATAAAGGTGCTTTTTATTTATTACTTATTTTACAAAGTGTTTGTTGTTGTTGACTTGTTTGACAAGTTACCTTTATCAATAAGCATTATGGCTAGCCGTAGAATGACTGCTCAACAGGTGGTTGGTATGCTTCTTGAATCTTCCTCTGAGCATGATTATGAGACTGACTGTGCGTCTGAGGGAGAGGAGGGAGGGGAAGATTCTGGCAGTGAGTTTTCTCTCCACATGGAATCATCGGATGATGAAGGTACTCTCAGTGCAGATGAAGGTACTCTTGGTGTGGATGAAGCAACTCTCAGTGCGGATGAAGTGCCTGTCTTAGAGGAGGAAACTGCTGTGCCGATGGTGCAAGAGGCATCTGGATTGCAGTCTGAGGCTGCTAGGCGTCCTACTGGAAGTGCTGGACTTTGGGTTGATCCAAACAGGGTGCAGCTGGTGTTGCCTGCCTTTAGTGGTGATGCAGGGTGTAGAGTGGATTGTGAACACTTTTTTCCTATACAGTTTTTTCAGTTGTTTATGGATGATGTATTTTTGGGTGAGATTGTTGAGCAGACGAATTTGTATGCTGAACAGTTTTTGAGGGACAACACTGACAAACTTAGGCCCCAGTCTAGAGCTACCAGGTGGTCTCCCACATATCTGGAAGAGATTAAGAAGTTTTTGGGTTAGACTTTATTGATGGGTGTGGTAAGGAAGCCAATCTTGGCTTCATATTGGTCTACTAGCCCCTTGTTGGCAACTGCCATATTTCCTGCAGTTATGACTCGTAATCGGTATTTACTTTTGCTACTTATGCTGCATTTTGTTGATAATTCTATGGCGTTGCCACAAGATCACCCTGACTGTGACCGTCTTTTTAAGATTCGGCCTGTTCTTGATCACTTTGTAGATCGATTTTCTGAGATCTATACTCCAGGGAAAGAAATATCTATTGATGAGTCTTTGGTCTTGTTCAAGGGCCGTTTGGTTTTTAGGCAGTACATCCCTAGCAAGAGGGCACGCTATGGAATTAAGCTGTATATGGTTGTCTGAGAGTAGGACAGGATATGTTTTTAATTTTCGTGTGTACACTAGTAGAGATTCTACTATTGACCCCCCAGGTTGTCCGTCCACTTTTGGAGTTTCAGAGAAAATTGTGTGGGATCTTGCTAGAAGACTGTTTAACAGAGGCCACCATGTGTACCTTGATAACTTCTATACTGCTGTGCAATTATTTAAGGAATTGTATAAAGTGGACAATTTTGCATGTGGCACAATCCGCTCTAACCGTAAAGGTTATCCGAAAGAGCTTGTTTGCAAAAAACTTCAGAGGGGGCAGTGCAGTTCCTTGCGTAGTGATGAACTACTAGCTGTAAAATTTGTGGACAGGAGGGATGTGTACATGCTGACTACCATCCATGATGAGAGTACTTCACCTGTGGCTGTTTGGGGTCAGGTTGCTGAAGTGCGCAAACCTGTGTGCATTCTAGACTACAATAAGCACATGGGTGGTGTTGACAGAGTAGATCAGAGGTTGGAACCTTACTCTGCTCTTCGGAAGGCTTATGTTTGGTATAAGAAGTTGACCATCCATTTCTTCGAATTAGCAAATTTCAATGCTTTTATTGTGTTCAAGGAGTGTTCTCCTGCGTCAAAGTTGACATTTCTTCAGTTTCAGCACTCTGTGATAGCTAGCCTTGTTGTTGTGGAACAGGCAAGTGTTCCTAGATTTGGAGTGGTGGAGGATGTGGCTCGATTGAAAGATCGCCGCTTTCCTGATTACATCCCTCCCACACCTTCAAAAGATTTTCCCACTAGGAGATGTAGAGTCTGTTGGCGAAGAGATAAGCGGAAGGAGTCTCGTTATTTCTGTCCCGGGTGTCCTTCTAACCCTGGGCTGTGTATGCCTGCTTGTTTTAGAGCGTACCACACGCAAAATAAATTTTGGGAGCTTCCATGAGTGGTAAAGTGACCTGCCTGGTCTGTATTCTTTAAAAAATGTATTCTGTTTCAAGGTTGGCATTAGTGCAATGTATTTAGTTTCAGATTTTGTGTTAGAAGATTTGTATCTATTTGCAATTTGTTTGTGTTTTTTTGTATATAAAATCCTAAATGTGATGCTGGTTGGCGCTTGGCTGAAGGTGTGCTTGGACTGGCGCTTGGCTGGCGGTGTGTGTGTTCTGGCGCTTGGCTGGCGGTGTGCGTGGACTGGCGCTTGGCTGGTGGTGTGCGTGGAGTGGCGCTTGGCTGGCGGTGTGTGTGGAGTGGCGCTTGGCTGGAGGTGTGCGTGGACTGGTGCTTGGCTGGAGGTGTGGGTGAACTGGTGCTTGGCTGGAGGTGTGCGTGGACTGGCGCTTGGCTGGCGGTGTGCGTGGACTGGCGCTTGGCTGGCGGTGTGCATGGACTGGCGCTTGGCTGGTGGTGTGCGTGGAGTGGCGCTTGGCTGGCGGTGTGCGTGGAGTGGTGCTTGGCTTGCGGTGTGCGTGGAGTGGCGCTTGGCTGGAGGTGAGCGTGGACTGGCGCTTGGCTGGAGGTGAGCGTGGACTAGCGCTTGGCTGGCGGTGTGCGTGCACTGGCGTTTGGCTGGCGGTGTGTGTGGACTGGTGCTCGGCTGGCGGTGTGTGAGTAGTGACTTGGTGCTGGTCACTACAGACACTGCTAGCTGAGCGCCACTCCACGCAATCCATCAGTTTGTGTAGTTGCTGTGTCAGGAATGTGGGCGTGTGGAAGTGATGGGCCCTTGAATTGCGCTGTCTGCAGGTGTGAGTGTTGTAATGTGATGGGCCTGCAGCTGGCGGCGTGAATGTTTTGTACGTGTCACACGTATGAAAGGTGTATGAATGGCCTGTAAAGAGGTTGGTGCCTTGTCGTAGCTTTACAGCTCACGAGCTGTGAGTCAATGGTTCAGTTTCTCGTCCTTTCAATTATCAATAGTGCATTTCATTTTTGTGAAATCACTTGCTAATACAATTGTATATACTGAACCATTACTCACCCACGTGCCAAATCCAACCAGTATGTGTGTGTGCTTTAGGATTAGATGGCTGTGCAGTAATATTTGTCTTTTTTGTCTTCCTGAAGCAGGGTGTACCTTGTTCCTTTTTGTGAATGTTGTGATGTGTTGGTTTTGTGCCTGGTGGTGTGAATGGTCTTGTGTGTATCATGTATGAAAGATGTGTGAATGGCCTGTAAAGCGGTTGGTGCCTTGCCGTGGCTTTACAGCTCACGAGCTGCGAGTCATTGGTTCAGTTTTTCGTCCATTTAATTATTGACACTGCATTTCATTTTTGTGAAATCTCTTGTTAATAAAATTTAATATACTGAACCATCACTCGCCCTCGTGCCAAATCCAACCAGTATGTGTGTGTGTTTGAGGAATAGATGGCTGTGCAGGAATCTTTGTCTTTTTAGTTTCTCTGCCAAGGTGTATGTTCCATGTAAGAATAACCCACCAACTGTAGATATTGTCGTAAACCCATGGGAGTTCATGGTGATGTCTCTCTAGTGAATTCCAAAAAGTTATTTTATCCACAATGTCCTGCAAACCTCAAAATGTCTGTCACATTTTCCTTGCAATATTGTGCCGAAATTTTCACGCTGTAGAAACAAATAACTATGTCAAAACGATCTGGTTTTGCAAGGGGGTCAACTGTCTTTTTGGCCCGTGCTCGGCAGCCATCTAGGGAAACTGACCAAACCCATACATTTCTGAAAAGTAGACACCGGGGGCTTCCAGGGAGGTATGGCTTGCATGGATCCCCCAAAGTTTTCTTACCCAGAATCCCCTGCAAACCTCAATTTTAGCTGAAAAAATCACTTTTTTCACATATTTTTGTGTGGGAAAGTTGTGGCATCACTGGGCTCACTCAAATTTCCCACCACCCAGCGTTCCACCAGGTCTCTCGGTAAAAATGGTGCCTCACTTGTGTGGGAGGCCCAAGTACCCGCGACAGGCAAAGGCACAAAACGTAGTGAGGCGACATCAAAATTGCCTATCTCAAAACCACCTGGTTTTGCAAGGGGGGTCACTTGGGTTTTTGGACTGGTGCTCGGCGGCCATCTAGGGAAACCTACCAAACCCATACATTTCTGAAAACTAGACACCCGGGGGCTTCCAGGGAGGTATGGCTTGTGTGGATCCCCCAAAGTTTCCTTACCCAGAATCCCCTGCAAACCTCAATTTTAGCTGAAAAAATCACCTTTTTCATACATTTTTGTGTGGGAAACTTGTGGCATCACCGGCCTCACTCAAATTTCTCACCACCCAGCGTTCCCCCGGGTCTCCCGGTCAAAATGGTGCCTCACTTGTGTGGGAGGCCCAAGTACCCGCGACAGGCAAGGGCCCAAAACGTAGTGAGGCGACATCAAAATTGCCTATCTCAAAACAACCTGGTTTTGCAAGGGGGGTCACTTGGGTTTTTGGCCCGGTGCTCGGCAGCCATCTAGGGAAACCTACCAAACCCATACATTTCTGAAAACTAGACACCCGGGGGCTTCCAGGGAGGTATGGCTTGCGTGGATTCCCCAACGTTTCCTTACCCAGAATCCCCTGCAAAGCTCAATTTTAGCTGAAAAAATCACTTTTTTCACACATTTTTGTGTGGGAAAGTTGTGACATCACATGGCTCACTCAAATTTCCCACCACCCAGTGTTCCCTCGGGTCTCCCGGTAAAAATAGTGCCTCACTTGTGTGGGAGGCCCAAGTACCCGTGACAGGCAAGGGCCCAAAACGCAGTGAGGCGACATCAAAATTGCCTATCTCAAAACCACCTGGTTTTGCAAGGGGGGTCACTTGGGTTTTTGGCCCGGTGCTCGGCGTCCATCTAGGGAAACCTACCCAACCCATACATTTCTGAAAACTAGACACCCGGGGACTTCCAGGGAGGTATCGCTTGCGTGGATCCCCCAACGTTTCCTTACCCAGAATCCCCTGCAAACCTCAATTTTAGCTGAAAAAATCACTTTTTTCACACATTTTTGTGTGGGAAAGTTGTGGCATCACAGGGCTCACTCAAATTTCCCACCACCCAGCGTTCCCGCGGGTCTCCCGGTAAAAATTGTGCCTCACTTGTGTGGGAGGCCCAAGTACCCGCGACTGGCAAGGGCACAAAACGTAGTGAGGCGACATCAAAATTGCCTATCTCAAAACCACCTGGTTTTGCAAGGGGAGTCACTTGGGTGTTTGGCCCGGTGCTCGGCGGCCATCTAGGGAAACCTACCAAACCCATACATTTCTGAAAACTAGACACCCGGGGGCTTCCAGGGAGGTATGGCTTGCGTATATCCCCCAATGTTTCCTTACCCAGAATCCCCTGCAAACCTTAATTTTAGCTGAAAAAATCATTTTTTTCACACATTTTTGTGTGGGAAAGTTGTGGTATCACCGGGCTCACTCAAATTTCCAACCACCCAGCGTACCCCCGGGTCTCCCGGTAAAAATGGTGCCTCACTTGTGCTGGAGGCCCAAGTACCTGCGACAGGCAAGGTTTTCAGAAATGTATAGGTTTGCTATGTTTCCCAAGGTGCCCGCAGAGCTAGGGTTAGAAAACTAAAGCTAGGCAATTTGCCGAAAAAGGGTCATTTTTCACTGCGAAATTGAGGTGTGACCACGCTGCGTTTTGTGCCGTTTCCTGTCGCGGGCACTAGGCCGACCCACACAAGTGAGGTACCGTTTTTCTCGTAAGACTTTGGGGAACGCGGGGTGGGTGGAAGTTTGTGGATCCACGCAGATTCCGGAACTTTCCACCACAGAAATGTGGGGAAAATGTGTTTTTAAAAAAAACTTTTTAGGTTTGCAAGGGATTCTGGGTAACAGACCCTGGTGGGAGGCAGTCAAGTCACCCCATCCTGGATTCCCCTGGGTGTCTAGTTTTTAAAAATGTATAGGTTTGCTAGGTTTCCCAAGGTGCCCGCAGAGCTAGGGTTCAGAAACTACAGCTAGACATTTTGCCAAAAAAGGGTCATTTTTCACTGCGAAATTGAGGTGTGACCACGTTGCGTTTTCGCCGTTTCCTGTCGCGGGCACTAGGCCGACCCACACAAGTGAGGTACTGTTTTTCTTGTAAGACTTTGGGGAACGCGGTGTGGGTGGACATTTGTGGATCCACGCAGATTCCGGAACTTTCCACCACAGAAATGTGGAGAAAATATGTTTTTTTTGACAATGTTTTAGGTTTGCAAGGGATTCTGGGTAACAGACCCTGGTGGGAGGCGGTCAAGTCACCCCATCCTGGATTCCCCTGGGAGTCTAGTTTTCAAAAATGTATAGGTTTGCTAGGTTTCCCAAGGTGCCCGCAGAGCTAGGGTTCAAAAGCTACAGCTAGGCACTTTGCCAAAAAAGGGCCATTTTTCACTACGAAATTGAGGTGTGACCACGTTGTGTTTTGCGCTGTTTCCTGTCGCAAGCACTAGGCCGAGCCGCACAAGTGAGGTACTGTTTTTCTCGTAAGACTTTGGGGGTCGCGGGGTGGGTGGAAATTTGTGGATCCACGCAGATTCCGGAACTTTCCACCACAGAAATGTGGAGAAAATATATTTTTTTGACAATTTTTTAGGTTTGCAAGGGATTCTGGGTAACAGACCTTGGTGGGAGGCAGTCAAGTCACCCCATCCTGGATGGCCCTGGGTGTCTAGTTTTAAAAAATGTATAGGTTTGCTAGGTTTCCCGAGGTGCCAGCAGAGCTAGGGTTCAAAAACTAGAGCTAGGCACTTTGCCAAAAAAGGGTAATTTTTCATTGCGATATTGAGGTGTGACCACGTTGCGTTTTGCACCATTTCCTGTCACGGGCACAAGGCCGACCCGCACAAGTGAGGTACCGTTTTTCTCGTAAGACGTTGGGGGACGCAGGGTGGGTGGAAATTTGTGGATCCACAAAGATTCCGGAACTTTCCACCACAGAAATGTGGAGAAAATATGTTTTTTTTGACAATTTTTTAGGTTTGCAAGGGATTCTGGGTAACAGACCCTGGTGGGAGGCAGTCAAGTCACCCCTTCCTTGATTGCCCTGGGTGTCTAGTTTTAAAAAATGTATAGGTTTGCTAGGTTTCCCAAGGTGCCCGCAGAGCTAGGGTTCAAAAACTAGAGCTAGGCACTTTGCCAAAAAAGGGTCATTTTTCACTGAGATTTTGAGGTGTGACCACGTTGCGTTTTGCGCCGTTTCCTGTCGCGGGGACTAGGCCGACCCGCACAAGTGAAGTACCATTTTTCTCGTAAGACTTTGGGGAACACGGGGTGGATGGAAATTTGTGGCTCCACGCAGATTCTGGAACTTTCCACCACAGAAATGTGGAGAAAATATGGTTTTTTTGACAATTTTTTAGGTTTGCAAGGGATTCTGGGCAACAGACCCTGGTGGGAGGCAGTCAAGTCACCCCATCGTGGATTCCCCTGGCTGTCTAGTTTTAAAAAATTTATAGGTTTCCCAAGGTGCCCGCAGAGCTAGGGTTCAAAAACTAGAGCTAGGCCCCTTGCCAAAAAAGGGTCATTTTTCACTGCGAAATTGAGGTGCGACCACGTTGCGTTTTGCGCCGTTTCCTGTCACGAGCACTAGGCCGACCCCCACAAGTGAGGTACCATTTTTTTTGTAAGACTTTGGGGAACGTGGGGTGGGTGGAAATTTGTAGATCCACACTGGTTCCAGAACTTTCCACCACAGAAGTGTGGGGAAAATGTGTTTTTTTTTGACAATTTTTTAGGTTTGCAAGGAATTTTGGGTAACAGAACCTGGTGGGAGGCAGTCAAGTCACCCCATCCTGGATTCCCCTGGGTGTCTATATTTCAAAAATGTATAGGTTTGCAACATTTCACTAGGTGCCGGCGAGAGCTAGTGTTCAAAAACTACAGCTAGACACTTCGCAAAAAAAGGGTACATTTTCATTGTGAAAATGTGGTGTGTTCACGTTGGGTTTTGAGACATTTCCTGTCGTGGGCACTATGCCTACCCACACAAGTGAGGTACCATTTTTATCGGGAGACTTAGGGTAATTCAGATTTGTAAAGGAACTGTTATCACCTATTGACTTTCGATGCATTTCTACCTTCCAAATGAAAGACATTGTGTAAAAAAGAAGTCATTCTAAAAAATGATTGATAATTCTCATGCTAGTATGAGTATTCCCAATTTCGGAAATGTGCAAATATCTACTGTTTCTAAACTCTATATTTTGTTCCCATTTCAGAAATACATAGGTGTCTTTCATACCGATTTTTCCATGTACACATTTTTACAGAATAATTACTATATACCCGGTACATAATAAAAAACCATTGCAAGTTGCTGCTCAGTTTTTGGCTCTGGGTTCGTCGGGTTCTTGGTGAACCTACAAGTCCTATATATCCCCACAACCAGTAATGTCCAGCGGATGTAACGGTATATTTCTTTCAAAGAGCTGTCATAATTAGAAGAAGTTACAGGTGAAAACGCTGACACAAAAGGCTGTTTTTTTCAACTAATTTTCAATTTATCCTATATTTATCTGTTAGTTTCTATAAAGAAACCTTGATGGATCTATACAAATGACCCCTTGCTGAATTCAGAATTTTGTCTACTTCTCTAAAAGGTATAGCTTTCCAGGATCCATTATTGTTTTTGTACCCATTTCTACCATTAACTGGAAGGAGGTTGAAAGCACAAAAAATAGCAAAAATAGGCTATGTCCCAGAAAAATGCCAAAACTGTGTAAAAAATGTTGGGTTCCTGACAAAAGTCTGGTATCCCTTAAAAGCTGGGAAAATGGTGATTTCAACTCCACAAACCCTTTTTTGATAACATTTGCAGGGAAAACCGAGATGCTTTCATTTGCAGCCCGTTTTTCCCATTTTAAGAAAAAAAAAAACATTTTGCTGTATTTTGGCTCATTTCTGTGGCCCCTCCAGGGGAATCCACAAACCCTGAGTACCTTTAGAAACCCCATGATGTTGGAAGAAAAGGACGCAAATTTGGCGTGGATACCTTATGTGGTCAAAAAGTTACAGGGGCCTCATCGCGCACTACCCCAAATAGCCAAAAAAAGGCTTGGCACAGGAGGGGGAAAAGGCCTGGCAGTGAAGGGGTTAAGGTATGGAGCTGACTAGAACCTAGAGAGACTCTTGGCATACAAACTTGGTATACAAACTTAGCATACTGACTATAGCATACCGTACTACAGAATACAGCACCTACTTCTTACCTTGTCCTACTCTTAGGTACACTGGGGTAGAATTAGTTAGAGAACGCATCGTATGAGTACTCGCATTTTTAACCTATGTTATTTCTGTGTGAACTCTGCAGAAACTAAGCATGCACGATTAGCTTGAGTAAAACTGT
The DNA here is from genome assembly GCF_964204655.1 of Triturus cristatus. NCBI lineage: Eukaryota > Metazoa > Chordata > Amphibia > Caudata > Salamandridae > Triturus > Triturus cristatus. The sequence continues at coordinate 150,342,454 of NC_140584.1, forward strand.
TATCTATTGTTTCTACGATTCTGAGAGTGTTCCGATTCTAAAGGGAAACAAAGTTGTCATGTTCATGCGGTTTCCAGAAACTACCCCCTTCTTGTTTCACAAGGAGTTTCTAGTGACCTCTGAGTTGGCTGGCACACAAAGTAATTAAGTTTAATACACTCGATAGGGGCGTACTGACCTCAGTCCTATGCCAAAACTATAGTGTATATTATTCCAATGCACAGAGCCTATTAGGGAAATAGGAACTACTCTACAAAATTGGTAACGACCACAGCAGTGAAGTGTTTTGGTTTGCCAAATTGGATTCATGCAAGCTATACCCGTTTAGTCCAATTGAAAGAACTGAAGAGCAGCAACTGAGAAATAGAAACCTACAACCAGTAGCTGAAGTGTTTGAAGCTGAAGAGTCTGGAGTGACAGATTCAGATGAACATTTTGACAGTTAACAGCCAAGCACAAGTCGAGTAGAATGTGCACCAGACACTGGGACAGAAGAGACTGCTGTTGAGTCAGAAGAAGGTAAGGCTGCTATTGAACCAGGAGAAGGTGAAATAGCTGTTGAAACAGAAGAAGAAACAGCTGAGGTTCCGAAGATCATTCCAGAAGAAAATTAAACTCTCAAAAGAATTAGAGGAAGGAGAAAAGCTAGTGAGACAGAATCAAGCACTGAATTTACAGAGACTGAAAGCCAAGAAATCCAAGAAAAACAGATACAAATAAGACAAAATAGAAGAAATTGAACAGAACACAGAAGGCAATAAGCTAGTGCAGGCAAAAAAACATAGAAAAGGAGATTGTTGGCCAAGTGGGGCAAAAGATTAAAATACAGAATAGTAAGAAGAAGATTAAGAAGAAGACCAGAACAAAGTAACAAAATTTCAAGTCAGACAGAACAGGCAGATCTAGTTGAAAACAAAAGAAGACGATCAAAAAGAACAAGAGTTCCCTGCAGAAAATACAAAGCCCTGAATGGACCTATATAATCCTCGAGGAGTTTGAAAGTTTAGGCCTCAGTGAGGAACACGAGAGCAGCGATACTGAAAAAGAAGATGAGAACAACTTAAGACCACCTTATAAAGAAGTGTCACAATCTAAGGTGAAGAATTTTTGTTTTGTCAGATCAAGACATCTATGAATTCTGAATTTACCAAGGAAAGTGAAGATGAACGTCACTTGGTGAAGGATTACACCAACTTTTTTATGTATATTTTTCTTTAGATAAAGGTTCATTTAGATTCCTTTTAAGACCTTAACAACAAATAATTGTTAGTATTTTTCCAATTTGTTTTGTAGAACACAAAGGGGTCTATAAGGATGGTGGTCGGAAAACCACCCGACAGCCATGGTAGTGGAAATCAACTGCCCGCCGGTTCCGCGGAGAAACCGGCGGTACAATTAGGATCAACCGCCCCAAAAATACGATGGCAGCAAAACGAGGCAACGGAAAAACACCCGGAGCGGGCAGAGAAGGCTAAAATCGGTCCGCCGCGGTCGCATTTGCAGCGGAAAATCACCAAACCACCACCAGGACAGCGGAGAGACCGCACGGAAAATTAGTCGCAAACAGTGATGAATGGGAGAGCCGGCGGAAGAGCTGTAGGTTAGCCACCGCTGCGGACACTCCGTGACAAATATGGCAGTCGACAGAAAAAACTAACAACAAGGCCACAAAGTGCATGCAGCAAACTAGCCCTGCCCCCCAAAACACCTAACGCATCCCAATGACACACCCACATGGCAACTACAAAAATACAAATCCCAGGACAACCCACATAACACACCTGACAGCAATACCCCATTTTGACACACCCACATAGCTAAGTATAAAACCAGCCCCTTCCCTGACCACAATCCTTGCAATACTCCAGAAGTGAAGGGACAAACACCACAGCTGAAAGGAGAGGCAAATCAATACTCCATCACTACTCACACCACACACAGCACCACTACCACTTCCACACCTGTACCTCTAACCCCTCTGCACATCACACACCATACACATCATCCCCACCCCCACCACTTACACCCCTGCACCTCTAACCCCTTTGCAGATCGCACACCATGGTACTAAAGAAAATGTCCAAATTCACAGAGAGTGAGTTGACAGTCATAGTAAATGAGATAATCAGAATAGAACCACAGGGGTTTGGTAGCCTGGTCCAACAGACACCATTAGCCACAAGAGCACAAATGTGGGCAAGGATAGTCGATAAAGTCAATGCAGTAGGGACCACCCTGCACTCAAAAAATGAAATCATGAAGCGGTGGCATGACTTGATGAGGGTTGTGAAAGAAAAGAGGAACAAGAACCGTGAGCTGGCTCAGAGGACTGGCGGTGGCTCTCCCATTCCACCAAGAACATTCACTGCATGGGAGGAGAAGGTGCTTGCCATACTGCATCCAGAGAGTCTCACAGGAATAGCTGGGGGAGTGCAGGCTGGTAAGTACAAACAAATGTAGACCATTACACTGCTATGTACTGTCCAGCACAACTACAAAGCTACATCTCAGAAGCCCAAGTATATTCAAATGCACCACAATATCCAACACATGTCCCACAGATGTAACTTTCACTCCATCTGAATCACCCCAAAGGCACCCAACATTTACAAGGTTGTACATGTACAGGCAACCAGCACTACAACTCCCAACAGGCCCCCCTGTCCCACCCCTGAGCAGGATGTAGCACTCCCCCCCACCCAGAAGCATGTGCCAGCCATTGTATGGTTCCCACTCACCTAACAGATAGGTAGCCATCTTCCCTGGGAGGGCTGTTTGGGGCTGGGAGGCCTGCACAATAACTCCCACCAGGCCCCCTGTCACACACATGAGCAGGATGGAGCACTCCCCCCCAACCAGAAGCAGTTGGAAACCATTGTAAGGTTCACCCTTTACCTAACAGGTAGTTAGCCATCTTCCCAGGGAGGGTGGTTTGGAGGTGGGAAGCCTGCACAACAACTCCCACCAGGCTCCCTGTCACACACCTGAGCAGGATGGAGCACTCCCCCCACCCAGAAGCAGTTGGAAGCCATTGTAAGGTTCACCCTCACCTAACAGGTAGGTAGCCATCTTCCCAAGGAGGGCCGTTTGGGGTAGGAGGCCTGCACAACAACTCCCACAAGGCCCCCTGTCACACACCTGAGCTGGATGGAGCACTACCCACCCCGAAGCAGTTGGAAGCCAATGTATCACTACAAACAAACTAACAGGTAGGTAGCCATCTTCACAGGTTGGGGTGTTTGGGGGTGGGAGGTCTGCACAACAACTCACACCAGGCCCCCTGTCCCACCCCTGAGAAGGATGTGGCACTCCCCCCACCCAGAAGCATGTGCCAGCCATGGTATGGTTCCCACTCACCTAACAGATAGGTAGCCATCTTCCCTGGGAGGGCTGTTTGGAGCTGGGAGGTCTGCACAACAACTCCCACCAGGCCCCCTGTCACACACCTGAGCAGGATGGAGCACTACCCACCCACCTCAAAGCAGTTGGAAGCCAATGTACCACTGCAAACAAACTAACAGGTAGGTAGCCATCTTCACAGGTTGGGGTGTTTGGGGGTGGGAGGCCTGCACAACAACTCCCACCAGGTCCCCTGTCACACACCTGAGCAGGATGGAGCACTACCCCCACCCAGAAGCAGTTGGAAGCCATTGTAAGGTTCAACCTCACCTAACAGGTAGGTATCCATCTTTTCAGGGAGGGCTGTTTGGGGGTGGGAGACCTGCACTACAACTCCCACCATGCCCCCTGTCATACACCTGAGCAGGATGGAGCCCTACCCACCCAAAGCAGTTGGAAGCTAATGTATCACTACAAACAAACTATAAGGTAGGTAGCCATCTTCACAGGTTGGGGTATTTAGGGGGGAGGCCTGCACAACAACTCACACCAGGCCCCCTGTCCCACCCCTGAGCAGGATGGAACACTACCCCCACCCAGAAGCATGTGCCAGCCATTGTATGGTTCCCACTCACCTAACAGATAGGTAGCCACCTTCCCTGGGAGGGCTGTTTGGGGGTGGGGCCTGCACAACAACTCCCACCAGGCAGCCCTGTCCCACCCCTGAGCAGGATGGAGCACTGTATCAAGAAAGGAGAATGGGGACCAGGAGCTGATTATGGTCCAGTGCCCGTGCTCCACTATCAAGTCGTTAAACCAAAAGGAGGGTCACTGTTCCATTGGTGTGGGTGATAAAAAGTCACCCTCACATCGATATGCGAGGTAAAGAGGAGAGTGGAAAGCGGGAAAGGATAAACCTAGGTCTAGGAACCACTTTGCAGGGGGAGAACAAGTCTTGTCTCTTGTTGCCCTCACACACCCCAAAGGATGTCATGCTTCATCATTGGGCGTTTGCTCCTCGTCGGGCTTCACTGCAATGCCCTATGGGTCCCCCGAAGGGTCACTTTAGCGGAGATCTTTTTAGAGAACAGCCGTTAGATGAATGCGGGTGTGTGAGTGGGTCCTATGTACACAGTGAAGGTGTGTGTGAACAATAAACATGGCTAAACGATACCAGAGGGAAGAAATCTTTTATTGTGTTGGTCCCCTTGCCATGCTAAAAAACCAAAAGGTTGTCGTTACGCCTATGGCAATAATGTATCCCTGGTAACTAAAACGGACAGGTCGACATGTTTCACGCCTAGACGGTCATAGCGATCCTTGGAGCTTCCTCAGGACCAGTAATAAATAGTGAAGGGAAGTGTGCAAGTGCTATGGGGATACTAGCCCCCAGTGTGAAAGGAGCGGACTCATGCTGTGAAAAACTACAGCTCAGATACAACTAGTCAGTTGATCTGCTCCTGGAAGTGACCTAGGAAAGGAGGAGATGGAAAAGCAAAAAAGAATCGAGACACACATCAATTATGAATCATAGTTTGTGACGTGTGCCTGCAGAGAGAGCGTCAAACGCATGTTATGCATGGGAGACATGAGATTGAAACCAGTTTCACCATGGGGTGGATCCCCAAGAGTAGAGGCAGTCCGAGTGTGCACACTGTGCTGACCGTCTGTTACGCCAAAGTGTAGGCGAACTCAGGGGTACTCCCGGTACTCAGGACCGTCCCCACGTCCCAGACTGTGCTGTGCCTGAAGGGCTCATGTTTTCAAGCCTTAATGCGGAAAAGTTACCTTAGGCCAGAACATGTTAAAATTGCCGTTTTCCAGAGTTGGTGATGAGGTGTGCTGCACGAGACACATGGCACACACACACGCATCCTCTACCAAACTGGTTAGGCAATCTCCATCACGTTATGGTGGCACTTCCGCATATAGATAACCATAAAAAGAGCAAGACCCTCACCTAAAAGTCACATGGAGAAATACTCCATGTGCTTGGACGTTGGTAATCCTGTATCTTCATGGGCTAGAATTAAGGAGAAGAACGCAAATAAGTGAAGTGAAAGGCAATTAAAATCACGTGCGTGCCTCCGTTCTCAATAGCGGCGTGGACAAAGTCCGTTTGTATATACTCGCAGTTTTCGATAATATGTTGCCTCTCAGCACCTACCTGACCTGGCGCCAGCCCATTTGTTGTTAGGTGAGGAACGGGTCTTAATATACTGCTCAGTGCAGAGGTGCGGGCGGTTCCCCCTACCGGGTGCTTCATCATGTTTCTTCGCATTGCGCATGTGTGGGAGTATAGCGTGTGTCTGCGCATGTGTGAAATGCTGGACATGCTCCCCTAAGGTCTGCTCAATAAGACATCAGGATGGAGCACTACCCACCCCCCAGAAGCATGTGGCAGCCATTGCATTGTTCACCTACATCTAACAGGTAGGTAGCCATCTTCTCAGGGAGGGCTGTGTGGGGTGGGAGACCTGCACCACAACTCCCACCAGGCACCCCTGTCCCACCCCTGAGCAGGATGTAGCACTCCCCCCCAGAAGCATGTGGCAACCATTGTAGTACAACAACCAAACTTACAGGTAGGTAGCCATCTTCACAGGGAAGGCTGTTTGGGGCTGAGAGGCCTGCACTACAACTCACACCAGACAACCCTGTGCCACCCCTGAGCAGGCTGTGGCACTCGACCCCAGAAGCATATGGCAGCCATTGTAGTACAACAACCAAAATTACAGGTAGATAGCCATCCTCAAAGGGGGGCTGTTTGGGCCTGGAGGCCTGCACTACTACTCCCACCATGCCTCCTTATTCCTCAGCTTAGCAAGATGGAGCACTACCCACCCACCCAGAAGCATGTGGCAGCCATTGTAGTACAACAGCCAAACTTACAGGTAGGTAGCCATCTTCACAGGGAGGGCTGTTTGGGGCTGGAGGGCCTGCACTACAACTCCCACCAGGCACCCCTGTCCCACCCCTGAGCAGGATGTGGCACTCACCATCCACCATGAGGCATGTGGCAGAAATCATAGTACACCAAAAAAACTTACATGTAGGTAGCCAGTTGCTAAGGTTGTCCTGTTTATGGGTGTAAGGCCTGCATTACTACTATAACCATGCCCCCTTGTACCACAAATCAAGATGGAGCACTCCCTCCAAACCAGAAGCATATGTCAGACACTGCACTGTCCACTTCAAACTAACATGTGGGTAGACATATTATACTCTCTTGTCCCACCCCTGAGCAGGATGGAAGCCTCCACCACACACACACACACAGATGTGTCACAAATCCAACACAAATGTGAAAACAGAACAGGTAAGTAGCCAGTAAATGCACCCAGCCATTCCTCTCAAAAAGCATGGTGCCACATGACAACACAAGCCCTCTCATCACACAAAAATACACACAGATTCTATTGCCACTCACAGTGTGCAGACAGCTTAGCAAATGTAACTGTCACAGCAACCAAAGTGTGACACACCAATTCACATGTAGAAGAAAGTCTGTACACAATCATGCACAGCACTGAATGCCATGTGTAAGTGCCATGTGGCTAGAGCAGCAAGGACCATATGAAAATAAAGAAAGCATGGTTGGTGGTACACATTTAGAATTTCACATGACATGACAATGGTATGCATGAGATGACAATGGCCAGTTCATGCTCAGATGTAACATCTGCCAGGCAGAGTAAGCAACAAAGAGGCTTCACAGAAATTCTTTGTTGCGCTAGTCGCTAGATGGCAACATGTCCCTGTAATCACAAACATGTGGCGCATGGTATGTTTCAACACGTCACACTATGGACAAGTAATGCATGTACCTCAACATCATGTCAGGAGGCACAGTAGTGTGCATACAAACAATGTGATGATTAGTCAACTGTGTGGTGTACAAACAGTGAATAATACACATCTAACACAAAGCTTGCGGGGTGCACTGCAATGACCATTTCCCATCTGTCCCACAGGTGACCAAGAACTGACTGCAGAGGACAACAACAGCAACCAGCAGAGCCAGTATCCCCCTCGGAACATGGACTCTCGGATGTTGACTCCCGGGTTTCAGAAGACGAGGTGCTCGAAGCCGGCCCATCTGGTGTGCCAGGGCGCAACAGGTCCCAGGATCCCATCATCCCCCCACCACATCTGCAGCAACACCAACCTATCCACAGACCCCTGATGTTACAGCCTGTGCGTCCTCCACCACCACCAGTGCTGCCTGCAACGCTCTCCCTGTCCCATAGCATGACCAGCCCACAATACCAACTGAGGATGGCAGGGAGAGAATGCGGGGGCCCACAGTGATGAGGCAACAGGTCTGTGGCAGGAGGGCAGGTGGGAGGGCAAGGGTCAGTCACAGACAACCAGACCCTGGGACTGAAGCCCTGGACAACATCAACAGAGTCCTTGGGGCCTATGAACGAGCCCAGGGACAAACGGGCCAGTCAGAAGAAGATGCACGTGAGCTCCTCCTGCTGATGAGGTCCATGGACACCCGCATGGGCCAAATTGTGGACCTCTTGGGCCAGCTGGTGGCGGTACTGAGGGACAGGCTTACGCCACAACCAACACTTCCACCTACCTCGGGTGAGCCGCAGGATGCAGTTCAACATCCTCCCCTGCAGCCACAGAGAGGGGTGAGTCCTCAGACCCCACTGGCCCTACAGCAGCGGCCCCCCCTACCAAGCGATGAAGGGGCCGTTCCAAGAAGTCCCTGGTAGTATCCCATGGCAAAGCACCTGCCAAACGTCAGTCGCGGAGCCAGCCATGATGGCAACCCTCTTCGCTACAGCATTGACTTTTTGGACTGTCCTTACCCACACTGCCTTGTGAATGGCATCTGTCTGTTGACTGGGTCACCACATCAATGTGGTGACTACTCGATTCTCTCATTTACTATAACTGTCAACTCACTGCTTCACTAATCACCTCAATTTAAATGTTCACCTCCCTCACGTCACCATTGTAAATAAATACTCCTTACGCACGTCATTGTTTCTGCCCTGTGTTCATTCCAGGATGTGCAGTCTTCACCATGATTATAATTTACCAGGAGTATGGAATGTATGTAGGCAAGGAGAGGCTGAAGGAACCTAGGAAAACACAACAGAACAAGATTCACTAGTCAGGGGTTGGCGTCACAGACATCACACGCCACTTACCATCAAGCTACTCCATCATGCACACATCACAATGACCAACAGTGCCAACATACACATCCTGTAGATGTGCCAAACTACCCTGTTCCAGAAACATTGTCAGCCACCACTGAGTCAAACACTGGCTGCAGTCACAAAGATCACATACACATTGCCAGCAACAGCGACATCATCAGACAATGGGTCCGTTGTACATCATCACTCACCTTCAAGTGAAGTAGCGGTTGATAAGCTGTTGACGCAGGCCGACACCTTCCTCCTCTCCACTACCCTCGTCACTGGACACGGGTTGGTTTGCAAGCGGGGGCCTTGGCTGCTCATCGGCATCCAGGAGTAGGGGGATTTCCTTGCGAATGGCCAGGTTGTGGAGCATGCAGCATGCAACTACAATCTGACACACCTTCCTGGGCGAGTACATCAGTACACCTCCGGTCTTGTACAGGCAGTGAAATTGTGACTTCAGGAGACCAAAAGTACGCTCCACCACAAGAGGTGTCCTCCCATGGGCATCATTGTAGCGGACTTCAGCAGGTGTCCTGGGATTCCATAGTGGGCTCAGCAACCAAGTACTGTTGGGATATACAGAGTCACCTAGGTGTGAAAAACACAGAGAAACCTTGTAACGTTACTGTGGCAAAGTACAGCATCTCACACACACAGCACGCTAATGGACTCTGCATATTCACCCACAATGCACGCTCAGGTAGCAGATTAGCCATCAGCTGTGGTACAATGCTGTTACGCATGATGATGTATGAGTCTTGGGCCGAGCCTGGAAATTTGGCACACACGTGCGAGATGATCATATCTGCCTGGCACACCACTTGCACATTTATGGAGTGGAAATGTTTACGATTCCTGTAGATGTGCTCACGTGCCTGTGGGGAAACCAGGCCAACATCTGTACAATCAATGGCACCAACAACATGGGGGATGTGTCCAAGGGCATAAAAATCACTCTTAACACCCGCCAATTCACGCCCCCTGGGGAAATGGATATATCTGTCCTTGTAGAACATCATAGCGGACAGGACATCACGCAGCACCATGCTGAACATAGGTTGCGACATCCCACCTGCGTTGGACACCATGTACTGCAAAGATCCAGAAGCAAAAAAATGCAGGGCCGCCATCACCTTAGACGTTGGTGTGAAATCACCCGGATATGTCCAGCGAGGCTGCAGGTGGGGCCCCAACATAGCACATAGGTCTTTGAGGGTGTCTCTATCCAGACGGAATTTCCGTATGACATCCTCGTCCTCCATGTCTGCCAGCACTGTGAAGGGACGATGCACATTTGGTGTACTCCTAGATGAGATGACAGAGGACACATGTCAATGCAATCCACCAGGAGATGTGTCTGACATCTTACGTTTTGACTGACACGACAACAATCATTAGCATCACAGTTGAGCTTTCAGCACACCTTACATGTAGGGACACCTTCAGCTACACTACTCGTTCACTTGTCCACCTTTCACACAGCAAGTACCTCCAAAACAATATCTGACTATGAGAATGCCCAAAGGGATATGGCCACATCTTGCATGAGCAGCCCTGAGTATCTCACACAGCATATGTGTGAAACAGCAACACAACTGTCTCATACCTAGCTGCAGTACCTGCCACACCCTCAGGCATAAGTCAAACAGGGCATACATCAACAACACAATGAGCACAGACGGTGCTAGAAAAACAGGTATGTGCATGAGCCAGAAAAAGTAGACAATCAAATCAGCACATTGTTCAGTAAGACAATCATCAGTGTGAGTTGCTCAGCAATTACACACATTGCCATGTGTACCCATTGTAGGGTCCATCATGACACTGTTCTGAAGGCATGCCCAGCAATATCACAAGTGACATGTGAGGGAGTACACAGCCAATGTTTCAAAGTATAAACACAAACATGGCATGTGTAGTCAGCTGTGAGGTAAATGTGACATTGACATTGTGTGCACAATCATATGCCATTGATCATGTGGCCACTGTGCACTGTTGAGAACTGCACATTGGCCTTTTACACGTGTCTATAGGCGCTGTCAAAGTGCTCCGCCACCCAGATCACGGTCATTCATTGTAAAGTATGGCACACATATCGCGGTAGCTACCGTCTTGCCCCTGCAGTGTGTCACCGCCAATGCCCAAGAGACAATTGCGGTAGTGATAGGCATATACACATGGTCAAATGGCAGTTGGCATGCTCCACCACCCAAATCACAGCCATACATTGTAATGTATGGCACACATATCGTGGTAGCTACCGCCTGGCCCCTGCAGTGTGTCACCGCCAATGCCCAAGACACAATCGCATTAGTGATAGGCATATACACATGGTTAAATGGCGGTTGGCATGCTCCGCCACCCAAATCACGGTCATACATTGTAATGTATGGCACACATATCGCGGTAGCTACCACCTGGCCCCTGCGGTGTGTCACTGCTAATGCTCAAGACACAATTGTGGTAGTGATAGGCATATACACATGGTCAAATGGCGGTTGGCATGCTCCGCCACCCAAATCACGGTCATACATTGTAATGTATGGCACACATATCGTGGTAGCTACCGCCGGGCCCCTGCGGTGTGTCACCGTCAATGCCCAAGAGACAATCGCGGTAGTGATAGGCATATAAACATGGTCAAATGGCGGTTGGCATGCTCCACCACCTAAATCACGGTTATTCATTGTAATGTATGGCACACATATTGCGGTAGCTGTGGTGTGTCACGTCCAATGCCCATGAGACAATCGCGGTAGTGATAGGCATATACACATGGTCAAATGGCGGTTGGCATGCTCCACCTCCCAAATCATGGTCATACATTGTAATATATGGCACACATATTGCGGTAGCTACCGCCTGGCACCTGCAGTGTGTCACCGCCATGGACCATGCTCTTACAGCCAATGGGAACAGCAATCGCGGTAGCACAATACAAGGTTTGAAAATCGCACTAGGCTTGCTCCGCCACTGCGGCACCGGTCATTGGCTGCAACTGAAAGATGAACCACTGCGGTAGTGCCTGCCTGGCCCCTGTGGTGTGTCACTGCCATGGACCATGCCCTTACAGCCAATGGGAACGGCAATCGCGGTAGCACATTGCAAGTTTTGAAAATCGCGGTAGGTGTGCTCCGCCACCGCGGAGCCAGTCATTGGATGTATTTGAAAAAGGCTGACCTGGAACACCAATTGCGGCAGCTTAGAACCACAGAAACGACCACAGGGGGCTATATATGTGTGGGAAATAGCCTCACATTTCCACAGCTCACAGAGCCTGCTGCCTGCCACCCCTCACCACCAACTGCTGCTGCTGCTGTCTCCAGGGCCTGCTGCCTGCCACCCCTCACCACCAACTGCTGCTGACGCCAGTGCTTGCTGCCTGCCACCCCTCACCACCAACTGCTGCTGCTGACTCCAGGGCCTGCTGCATGCCACCCCTCACCACCAACTGCTACTGCTGCTGTCTCCAGGGCCTGCTGCCTGCTGCCTGCCACCCTTCACCACCAACTGCTGCTGCTGACTCCAAGGCCTGCTGCCTGCCACCCCTCAACACCAACTGCTGATGCTGTCTCCAGGGCCTGCTGCCTGCCACCCCTCACCACCAACTGATGCTGCTGCTGTCTCCTGGCCACAGTGATGGCAAGGACTGAGAAGATCCGTGCCAGCCCCTTCACCACCGAGGAGCTGGAGGTCCTGGTGGACGAGGAGCTCACACAGTATCCGAGGCTATATGGTGCTCCAAATGTCATGGTAAGTCTTCCAGAGTGGGAGTGAGAATGCAGGGGGGGCACACATGAAGTTGATCTGCTGCAGTATGTGCCTGAGAGTGTGGGGTTGTGTCATGCACTGTCTAGCATGTTTTCCACCAGGGGAAAGGGGTGTGTAGCCTATTTCACACGTTTCCCGGCCTGCACATCAAGATTGGAGGGACATGTATTGTCTTGTAAGCCATACAGTGACGCTGCAAGTTGGTAATGCAGGAGTCAGGGCAGTGATTTCTTGTGTGAATGGCTGTGTGTGTCCCTGATGTCCTTTACAGGCCCATCTGTGGCCTTAGCTGGGGTCGCCGTCCAGAGGGTAGTAATGGAATTCTGTCTGGCTCAAAATTGTACATCATCTCCAGTTCAGCACTATGCCCAGGACTGACACTCTTGGTGAGCATTCACCTATGACACAGCAGATTGCCGTACTATCGTGCGCAGCACCCTCGATTTCTACCAGAACGTGTTCAGACTTGCATGTGTAGGCACTGTTTCTTGCTCCCAAGTTGTCCCTTCATGTGACATTTCTGATGCTCCATGTTGGACCTCAGTGTGAGCCCACCTGGCCTGCACAGTCACCGCCCAATCTGACAAGGACACATCACTGAATGTACAGAGTGTTATATGTGTGTTTTTTGCGAGGCTCTCCATCAATGAGCCATCTCAGCCCTGTAGATTGCACATGACAGGCCTTGTGAGAAGGGTGTGAGTTTGTAAGATCATGTCCATCAATGTGACATCCATGACACAGTGAGCCATTCACAGGGCAAGGACATTGAGGGCTGTGCAGTGTTGGACACAGTGAGTCTACCCCCAAACATATATTTAAATGTAATGTATGCCTTGCTCAACCTAAAATTGGACAGTAGATGTGGGCAGACTACACATAGCTTTCTGTGCTGGCATCCCGCATGTGTATGACATGGGCAGGTACTGTGTCCACCCTCATACCTGCATGCATTTACGTGTGATTCTCCCATGCTGATGTTCCATGTGAGATGCATTCTTGTCTCTGTTAGACATATCTGTGAATTTGGAATGAGTTATTATCATGCTCCTGTACTGAGAGATATTGGTACATAACACTGTGTCACTGATTTTTCCCCCTCTTGTCTCCCATGCCTGCAGCTCAAAGTCCACCATCGTAAGGCCGTGTGGAGGGCCATTGCATGCAAGGTGCAGGCTCTGGGTGTCACAAACCGACGGCGCACACAGTGTCACAAGAGGTGGGATGACATCTGCCGGCTGAGCAAGAACTTGGCGGAGATGACGCTGGGGCTGCTCCCTGGGACTGGCAGGTTGGCGTGGCGGAGAATGACACCACTAATGGCCCGCATCTTGGCCATGACACAGCCTGAGCCGGATGCACGTTTGAAGGAGCATCAGCAGCAAGATAGGGGGGAGTATTCTTGGAAGGGTGACTTTGGTTGTGAGTGGCTGCATGTGTTCACAGCCTGGGCCAGCGATGGGATATGTGATGTTGGTAGTGTGCTGCAGTGACTTGTAAGTGGCCTCTGTGTTGGGTGCAGCTGTCAAGCATTTGCCCTACCTGTACTTCCTAATGTAATTTTAGTAATGGGCATTGACATTGCATTCTGAGTCATGGGCTTCAGATATCTGAAGCCCATGACTCAGGGGTAGTCTGGGAAATCCCATGGGAACTGCAGTGTGCATAATCTGAGTGTGCTTTCATTAATGCGTGCATTGTTTGACCTCAGAATTATGAAGCTTAGATATCTGACCAATGTGAAACAGTAGTGGCGCCCCAAAGTACAACATGGTGGATGAAATAAGCTCATGGCCATTGTGGACTGTTATGTTGTAGTCTGTATCTGTGTGATCCCCTTCTGCTTCATCCAGACATGACAGTGGCAACATGTCGTGGGGTACCTCTTTGCCCCATCAGGGCCCTAGGTGTGCTCAGAGCTATTTGAGTGTCTGGTTGAACTGAGCCACCGGCAGGATATTGTGCTGTGTGGTCATCACATGGCTCACTCATGCCCCGTTTGCTTGTTGACACGCAAAATTCGAGTTAAATATTGAGGGTGCACAATTTTATTGCACATGGTGGTGTGCAACATGGAGATTTTACCATCTTTAGTGATGCTTTGCTTGCATATGATTGTTCTGTTGATGCAAATGAACTGACCCTATATCTCTCTCTCTCATGCAGCATCTCCCGTGGGCAGGGAAGGACAGGGGATGGACACCTGTGGTGAGGCATCAAGCACAACTGCTGCACACGAGCACAGTGGCACAGATGAGACCAGCGCCTCGGAGGGGGACATGAGTCTGCTTGAGGAATCACAGCGAGAGACGCAAACCTCAACGTAATCTGACACCAGCGGTGACGCATCTATGTTGGCGGGCACAGGGAACGGGGACTCTGCCTCCTCTTCCACCACACAGCATACAGTGCCAACCCTCCCAGCTACTTACACTGTTGCTGCCCATGTTCACAACAGTAAGAAGGGTTAGAGTGTCCTTCACCCCAGGCACTGCGGCCCCTGCCCCTGTCCCCCCTGCTGCCATCAGTGCTGAGTCTGTGGACCTTTTGCACCAGCTGTGTGTGGGTCAGACAGCTCTCCTCAATGCCTTCCTAGACCACGACAAAAAGTTGCAACAGGTGGTTGCTTTAATGGAGGGCATTCATTCAGACATGGGTGGGCTACACCGGACTGTCCATTCTTTGTCCTCCGCAGTGACAGCAGCAATTTAACTGGCACAATCTCGGAGTCTAGCTCCAATCCCTTTGTCTACCCCCTTCCAGTGGCCACACACCACAGACCTCAAGGGCAAGTTACAGCACACGCAGCACACAGCAGCAGCAGCCCAAGCGGTCCAGGGCCATCCCCACAGAAAACTAAAGCCACCCCAGAGCCCAAAGAAAAAAGCCCGTCAGGTGACACCAAGGGCCACAAAGCCAAGAAGCAGGCCTCAGGGTCACATGCCTCAGAGGCATCCCCATCCAAGAACTCTCCTGTCCCAAAAGCATCTCGCAAAGACAAGCAAACAGTTTCCGTGCCCGCTGAGAAGGTGGTGCCTGCTAAAGAGTACACATAAGAAGAGCTCCAAGGCAGATTCACCCACACAATCAACTCCCATCCAAATCCCTGTAAAGCAGGGAAGGGAGGGCACTGTAGGGGGTACACCTGGTAAACAGGGGATGGAGGGGCAAAGGCAAGGCCAGGCCAAGCGTACCACTGGATCCAGCATGTCTCCAGAGGGAGGGCCACCTTCTGCACCTGATGTAGCTTTGGTGGTGAGTGTGCCTGTTGCGTCCACACTAGTTTCCATTAATCCCAAGCCAGGGAAGCCATTTAGAGTCCCCAAGAAGTGGAAAGGCACCACTCCACAATCTCCCACCCACACTGTGTCTCACGGCAGCAAGACTCCACCTCCACGTGCCACTACACCACCTGGTCCAAGCAGCCCTCTGGCTTCCCAAGCCACTGATGTCTCTACCTCAGCTGGGCCTCTCTCTCCCTGGTCCAGTACTCCAACTGTCCCCGATACACAGCCACCTCCCAGTCCGACTGACAGACAGCCAAGTCTGAGTGGACGTCCCCCTCACATACCTGTCTCACCCACAGCAGTGCCTGTACTGCCCATTGTTACCCCCTGACTGTGTTGCTGACCATGGCAGGGTACAGTCACACACAATCCCTGTGCAGCTTCTCATGTACTTACTCTGCACATTTGACTGGCCACTGACCTTGTTGTTCACTGCTGTTTTCGATTTGCATGGGCAGCTTCTCGTGTAATTACTCTGCACAGTGGACTGGCTACTGGCCTTGTTGTTCACTGATGTTTGCCCCTTGCCTGTGCAGCTTCTCATGTACTTACTCTGCACATTGGATTGACCACTGGCCTTGTTGTCCATTGCTGTTTGCCACTTGCCTGTGCAGGATCTCATGTAACTACTCTGCACTTTGTGCTGGCCACTGGCCTTGTTGTTCCCTGCTGTTTGCCACTTGCCTGTGCAGCTTCTCATGTACTTACTCTGCACATTAGACTGGCCACTGGCCTTGTTGTTCGCTGCTGTTTGCCACTTCCCTGTGCAGGATCTCATGTAACTACTCTGCACTCTGTGCTGTCCACTGGCCTTGTGGTTCCCTGCTGTTTGCCTCTTGCCTGTGCAGCTTCTCATGTACATACTGTGCACATTGGACTGGCCACTGGCCTTGTTGTTCACTGATGTTTGCCCCTTGCCTGTGCAGCTTCTCATGTACTTACTCTGCTTGTTGGACTGGACACTGCCCTTGTTGTTCCCTGCAGTTTACCACTTGCCTGTGCAGCTTCTCATGAACTTACTATGCACATTGGACTGGCCACTGGCCTTGTTGTTCACTGCTGTTTTCCACTTGCCTGTACAGGATCTCATGTATCTACTCTGCACTTTGTGCTGGCCACTGGCCTTGTGGTTCCCTGCTGTTTGCCCCTTGCCTGTGCAGCTTCTCATTGACTTACTCTGCACATTGAACTAGCCACTGGTCTTGTTGTTCACTGATGTTTGCCCCTTGCCTGTGCAGCTTCTCATGTACTTACTCTGCACATTGGACTGGCCACTGGCCTTATTGTTCCCTGCTGTTTGCCACTTGCCTGTGCAGCTTCTCATGTACTTACTCTGCACATTGGACTGGACTGGACTGGCCACTGGCCTTGTTGTTCACAGATGTTTGCCCCTTGCCTATGCAGCTTCTCATGTACTTACTCTGCACATTGGACTGGCCACTGGCCTTGTTGTTCCCTGCTGTTTGCCACTTGCCTGTGCAGCTTCTCATGTACTTACTCTGCACATTGGACTGGCCACTGGCCTTGTTGTTCGCTGCTGTTTGCCACTTGCCTGTGCAGCATCTCATGTAACTACTCTGCACTTTGTGCTGGCTACTGGCCTTGCTCTTGTCTAATATTGGTGCCTATCTGTGCAATATGTGAATAAAGACAGTTGCTCCTGTTGTTGGTTTTGTCAGTGTCCTTACTGATTAACGTGTTTTTCTGTGTGGGTATGGTTTACTGTGACACATGCTCTGTATGCACTTTTTCTAGTTGTTATAGGGCTGACAGGGTCATCAGTTCTTCCTGACTCTGAAGCTTGTGGGTGCAATGGTGGTGGTGTTATATGAAATGCTGTTATCATTATCATTCTTTGTTCATGTTAGCTATATTGTACACATGTCAGGTTTGGAGGCACTGCCAGCACAGAGTGGAATTATATCCACAGGATTGCAGTCAGGCTGGCCAGGAAAATCATGTATGTGTGATCTTACTTTATGTGCGCCCAGCAGTGTTTGTGTATGGTCATCTTGTGATGGGCAGTCATCCTAGTCACATGGGTTACTTTCAATGTGTGTACTTGGGTGGTCAAGAAGTGTGCAGTGTTAAGGGGGTGACTTTGTCGGGAGTGTTGATGTGTGTGTGCCCCTGCAATCTCAACTATAAACTTGTGTCACCCAGGAGTTGAGTGCCTGTTTGTCTGATTGTTCAGCCCTGTGATTGTGATTGTGTGCACATGTGAGTTGTATGTTGTGCACTGAGCAGTATGTTGGTGTGTCCTTGCAGTTCTGGCTGACTCCTACTTGTTGTTGGTGGCAATTGTGAGTATGCAGAGTGTGTGACTGGGAAGTCAGTTTTATGTTTTGTTGATCATCCATGTGTCTTGATACAGTTTGTGGTCACTGTGCAGACCTGCTCAGCCACACTGACATTGTGGGTGTGTTTTCTCATGCATTGCTGTCACATGGGGATGTATTGCCTCCAGTATGGCATGTGGTGTGTGTTGTCATACCATCTCCTATCTGTGATGCAGATGCCTACCCATTGTGAGTCTGCACTCAATCTATTTGTGTATGGTACACTCCTGCCATGTCCACTACTGACGTACACAACACTTCACTTTCATGTCAGCTGTCCCCTTGGGTTGCCTGTGTGTGTGACTCCCCATCACTTAATTTGTAACACTGTGCTTTGTTGTGCAGATCTGTGCACAGGAGCAATGTGCCACTCAGGACATTTTCCCAATTGGTTATATGTGATTTTCTTGTACTGTTTTGCAGTCATGATTGCTCATATGCAGTTCAACTGTTTGTGCTGCACAGTCCTCTGGTCATGTTGTTTCCACTTTGGGGTCCCAGACTTGTCTATCTGTTGCTGTTGGGTTAGCTGTATGTGTGCTTGCTGAGGTACTGCTTAACTTCCTGTGTGTGGTGTTGTCTGTGTGCTGTTTTGATTGTTGTTGTGGGTGTTCATGGTGTGTCACTCATATCTATGTGAAACTGGTATGTTTGGTGTGCACACATTGCTTGGTGTGCATGCAGTGCTGTGAGTGTATGTTGCCTTGACCTTGCCTGGTGTGCATCCCCTGATGTCCTGCTGTGTTTGCAATGTGATTTATTGGCATGTGCATCTGTTGTGTATTTGATGTGGCTGTGTGCAGTGTTTGGGCTGTGTTGTCTCTTGCAGATGACAGATGCTGTGTGTGGTGTTCTATTTGCATGTCATTGTGTGTGTTTTGTTGGTGTGGTGTGTTTCATTCAGATGTGTGTTGCCAGTGTTGTGCCTTACTTGTGTGTCTGTCACATGAACGTAGGTCTATTCTTGTTCCTGTGCTTGTTTTAGGTGTGTCCTTGGTGTTTTCTCCTCTCATTTGAGCTGTCTCTTGTCATTCTTGTGCATGTGCAGGCATGTGGTACACTATGACACCATGTTGACTTGATGGGTAGTGTGGCATGTCTGTGTGTCATTGTAGGCCCATTTCTCCCAGTTTGTGCCATGATTGTTTTGTGATGATGCACTTCTTGTCTGTGTTGTGGTATGTTGTCTATGCATTGTTCCTGACTGATGAGGTTGTGTACTCCTGTTCTGTCTGTGCTTCCATTGCCTTTCCACAAATTTGCTACACAGGTCATGTCTGGTCTTGTTGTAGTTCTGTGTGTGTTTTTATTGACTTATGTGTTTGGCTGTTGTTTTTGTGCAAACATTGGTTCAGGCATCCCTGTGTTTGTGTGATGTTTGTGGATACCCCCCAGGGAGTGTGATTGTTTGTCAGTGTATTGACTGGACATTATTGGTACCCTTCTGTGTGTTTGACACTGTTGTTGTGTGCTGCAGGTGTGATGGTGGGGGGGTGGTATGTGTGAAGGTTCCTACTTGTGTTTGACAGTCATGGAGTGTTGCAATGGGCCCTGTGTGTTGTGCTGCTGATATACTCCTGTCAAGTAGTTTGATACAGACCTGTGGCTGGTCACTGTTTGACTTCATACCCTTCCTTTCATCCCTGTGCCTATACATGGGTTGCCTTGCTGTCTCCCTGAGTTGTTGCACTGAGGTGACTGTGGTTTGACTTCACTCACTCTGCCAGCCATGTGTGATTTGATGGGCTGAGGGTGTTGTTATATGTTCCTTCTCTTGCATGTGATGTACACATGCTTGGTGGTTAGCTCCTTGGCATTCCATTTGTGTGCACCTCACTTTAGGTTTCCTATTTGTTGTCCTCCATTGCTGCTAGCATGTGGTCTGTGTATGTCGCTATGTGTCAGTTTGAGGTATGTCTGTGTGACTTGGCAGGCTGTGTGTCCAGTTGAGTTATTGTTCATTATCTGTGTGTGTGTTCATTTTGTGCTTGGACTCAGCTTTCTTGCCATGATTGTGGTGGTATTGTGGTGTGTGGGTTGCCCTGGCCCTGTGCTTCTGTGTTGTGTGCTCCTCTGCAGCCACACCTGCTGAGGCTGCCTCCCTAGTTGTTTGGTGTGTGGTGCAGGGTGTGGGTTCACCTGGCTGGTTATTGTGCATGGGGGAGCACAGGAGGGGCACATGGCATGTCGCTTCATGTTGGTGGTGCCTAGTGTGTGGAGGGGTGACCCTGTGATCTTTGTGGACTGCCCGTGCCTGGCGCTGGCCCTGCCTTCTGCATTGTGCTCATGTTTTCACGCGTCTTCACCGCTGCGGTGACGTGATCTGGACATTACTCCAAGATCCCGGTAGATGGGTGACCTGGATGCTGAGTGGTGATCTGGTGACAGGTAGGACATATGTCGGTACACTTGTGGATGTGTTCCTGTCCCCATCAGGGTGTCGGTGTGGACAGGAACCCTATATCTGAACATGGGTAATGTGTTGTTGTTGTGTGCGGAGTTGTGTTATCGCGTACCTGCGGTGGTGTCCGTGACGGTGCGTTAGTTGCTGGTAGTGTATCAGGTACAGCACCGGGAAGACGTGTAGAGCTGGATCCATTGCGGTCGTGAACGGGCGGATGGGACCGAGAATCTGGTTTCGCGCTCCGCTGTCGTGCTTCTGCCGTCTCTGGTTGGGTGGTTTCTCCGCTGCGGTGCGACTGGCTGTTTGGGGCATCCTGATTTGTACAGCGGTCGGGACGTCATTCCGCACGGTGGTGGGTCTCTATTGGCTCCTACCGCTTCGGTGGCAGGCACAATTTACGGCGGTATGCGTCGCACCACGGCAGAGGGCAAATGGGCTATGTATGACCATACTAATATGGCGGGCGTGAGGACCGCTGCTGGCGTGTGGAAAAAGGCATTTTCCGCCAGCACCACGGTGGTGCCTCCGCCCGCCATCATAATGGGCCCCTTATATGGCAGGAAACAAAGTGACTGGACAACCAAACTCTAAACTAAAATGTAGATGTATTAAATTTTGTTTATGTAATGTCTTTCTACCAACACTCTTGTGGATCTTATTAATTGCTGTCATACCAAATTTTAATGTGAATAACAATGGAAATTACACTAATGATGTCTCTAATGAAAAAATTAAAGATGTTCCTAAAAGGATAATGAAAACTAATGAAAAGCAATCGGATGGAAGTATTTTCCACCATGATGAATCAAATAATGACTTTTCTTTAAATGTGTTTACTAACCTGTTGTATGGGTATACGAACACCATGAATGTGAGTGATTGCTTTGTCTGCATGAAATTACCATTCTCTGTCTCTGAGGGTATAACCTACCATCATGTGTCTTTAACATATGCTGTTTCATGTAGTGTACTTAGTAGTCTATTTTACATGGAAGGTAAGTTGGAGTATCAATATACAGATGTAGACTAAGTATTTTCTAAAGTCCCAATATACAAGAACTGAACAAGGTAGAAAGTGTGAAACATGCACGTTATATGGGTGAATTTCTCCATATTACTAAGCTATTAGATCTAGACTATGCTCATAATAATAATATAAGTTGAGGACTGCATTATGAAGAAAGACTGTTTTGGGATATGGTTGAACACAGAAGAGAAAGTTTTCAGAAGAAAGCTGCTAAGCAGAAAACAAAAGAACCACCTTGGGCATTTAGAAAGGGGAAAATATGAAAAGAGTGAAACTTATGCTGCAATGTCCCTGGACTGGTCACAGAAAGGAAAGATATGTCTGTTGAGAGCAAAGACTAACTACAACAAATATTTTATTGGCACTAGTGAATGTGAGCATGCTTTCCAAATTACTGGAGGTTGGGGATTAAAGGGTGGAACTGATCCTGTTTTCGGTAGGATATATTATGTGTGTGGTAGGAAAGCCAAATACAGGTAACCTGCCCACTGGTATGGGAGTTGTTACTTGGGGATTGTCTCTCCAAAAGTCTATCATATAGACCAAAGAGATCAAGGTGTCAATGAAATAAAGCAAGGAATAACACGTAAAAGGAGAGTACGTTTTTCTGAAATGGTAGGTGACTTATTTTCTGCACTAATACCCTCAGTTAGGGTAGTCCTAAATTCACATAAAATTTGAAAACTCTCTACCGTTGTTGATCGTTTATCAACAGATACTGCTGGTGGATTTTTAATCATTGATACCGAAATGGTGACAATAAGATCACTGGTTTTACAAAAATAGACTGGCCCTTGACATTATTTTGGCAAAAGAGGGTGGAGTCTGTGGAACGTTGAGAATTCAACACTGTTGTACCTATATCCCTGATAAAAGTAAAGGGATAGAAGGATATATTAAGAACATTACTAAGTTGCATAAAATTTAACCCAACGGTGTTTGGGAGAAAGTTAGTAAGAGTATTACAGCTGTGAGAAATTGGTTTTCAACTTTTTTGTATGGTCTGTTGGAAAAGATAGTGATGCCAGTACTTTCATTAGCAATAATAGTTTTAATAATAATAATAGCGTATAAATGTTGTAAGTGCATGAAAAGAAGATAAATTCTATTAGATAAAAAGAATAAAAAGAGAGGAATAAAGAGTAAAAGAGATTAATTAGAACTAAGAGAGATAAATGAAGAATATTATGATATAATGAAAAGACTAAATGAGAGTGCCATGGAAGGAGAGAAAGATACTAAACTCTAGATAACTTGAAAGGTGGTACTCGGTATGGTGAGTATTTTTGATGGCTTCAAAAGCCATCAGAGTCAGAGGGGGAAATTGATGGAGCGGGGATTCGCAAAAAGAAACCCACTTGAATCAAGTACCCCTGTAATACGTACGGATTTTAAGTAGTATTAATATGCACCTACACACCACACATGGGGAATTTGCTTTGTAAAATGCATAGAAGTAATCCTAACAATACGTAAATAACCAAGTCTGTAATAATATTGTGTTTAGAACGTGTTATGAATGTATTGCATGGCATATTGCAAGTATATGTAGTAAAAGGCATGATGTGTGCTGCTTTGTTATAATTATTAATGATGCTTCCTGCTTATGTTACGCTAGGATAACTGTTAACATGTACTAGAGTTAAGGTGGGTGGTTAACAGTGAAGATTCCATTATCACATTATTAATAAATGTCTGTTTTCCGTTCTGTTAGTAAATGGAAGAATCTCCATTTTGGGTTAAGTTAGCCGAACTGTGATGAGTGAAACTTGCAGCGCGCATAAACCACATGATTGTGTGGCCAAGATGCTGAACAAGCTGAAAGAGCATGGCACGGTGAAGGACATGATGTTTGACATGCAGCTAACTCCAGTGACTCTGTGTGAAAATCCACAAAATGTTGAATGTATTTGAAATTGTCCTTAATTCGATACTTTCACCTCATGAGAGAATAGGGATACATACTGAAAATGTGGGAAAGAAAAGTCTGACAATGGGGTAGTCAAAGAAAGCATGACTTAATGATAGGGTGAACATCCATCCCACATTTTGACCAATCCTGTAGCTAGAAAGGGTGATTTAGCAACTTTAATGGGATGGAATCTGTATTGGTAAGGGTATAAAGAATACGTGATTTAGGGGCAGGGTTAGAAGGAAGGGCAGCAGACACAGCTGCTGCATTAGGCGAGAGGAGAGAAAGGGTGTGCTGCTGATTGTCAGGTTGCTGAGAGGCCTAGCTGTTCCAGTCCTATCCTTATCCTGATCTTAGAGTCTTTGATCCCTGAATCTTTGTCTGGGGGTCCTCTACCGCTACCTAGGCCTTGGCGGTGGTTTTCCTCATTATTATTCTTTGGGTTTGTATATTTGAAATATAATCAATGTTCTTTTATCTCTTCATCTATCTTTCTCATATCGAGATTTGATTTATGCACATGTCTGATGTCTCTTCATCTATCCACTCATGCAACTTATGTTATCTTGAGATTGATTATTTGTTGACGGTTTTAGAGTGTATTTTCTCTCATGAGGTAAATTTAAAGACTCATGCATATGAGTTTGGATACATTTAACAAATTGCAAACAATGAGTCTGTGATTATTTTTGTCTGTTTATTATTTGAGTAACCGTTTCCTTCAATTTTTCAACTTATTGGTCCATCGACCAAGAAGATGGAAATTTGAACAAGAAGGTTTATTGTGTAGAATATGAACTTTTAAAAATGTCATTTATTGACTATCAAGAGGTAAGAAATTCGTAAACTTGACACCAGCGCCACAGGGACTTTGGTGTATGTGTATGGGCCAAAGTAAATGAAATAATTGAGTGTTCGTCCCTGTCCAAATTATTGGGTCCGCGCTGTATCAATAATTTCAATTAACTTTGCCTATCAGACAAAAGTAACTGTTCAATATGGTTTTTAGGTTGAACTGTGAGCAGAATTCTAACTGGAGGCTCACAATGAGAGAATTGACTGCAGCCCAAAGATGGGCTGAAGGCCAAAACTTTAAAAAATATCTTAATTGGTTCCAGATTTTATCTTCCTTTTCCTTTCTGTTGTACGTCAATATTCTTTCTTTATTATAATATTTTCTCTGTTGCACTTTTCTTGCTTTCACATTGTCAGAAACCTCTCAAAATTGGCCCTTCTGTACAAAGTACATTAAACTTGTTGAGAGGATGCAAATACGCCATCTAGAATGGGTTGAAACGTTTTTCGATAGGAGGAGATCAAAGGATACAGTCTCCCATCTCCCTCAACCTGTAATCCATGAGAATCCAAATTTTATGAAACGACCTGTTAGTACATAAGTAAGTTCATAAAATTCTTATGAGCCACAAAAATACTTAATGCAAATTGCACTCAGTGTTTTGATACTCTAAATATGCAAATCTGGCCGTATGTCTACTACTAAGCTCAGTGACTTCCAACGGGTTCATTATGTGTGAACATAATATTTTTTATTGGTGAATTCGCTTATGCCTTATGTCACCAATCATAATCCAAATCT
This sequence comes from Triturus cristatus, assembly GCF_964204655.1. Classification (NCBI taxonomy): domain Eukaryota; kingdom Metazoa; phylum Chordata; class Amphibia; order Caudata; family Salamandridae; genus Triturus; species Triturus cristatus. The sequence goes on from NC_140584.1 coordinate 150,367,298, forward strand.
AGACAAACGTACTTCCTCTATAACAGCATAATGACCAAGTCCAGAGCAGATGTGGTTTATATAATTGATTTCTTTTAAATCCATTATGAGAGAGTATCAAATATTTAAAAGCAGTTCTGCGTCTTTTTGTTTCTATGTGTTCAGGGTATTTAAGCCCTTCTCTTTGCTCATTCAGGTCTTAGTGAAGGACCCAAAGGTTTGGTTTTGAACGAGCAAGCCTGAGCTGCCCCTGCAAGCACAGATGTTCCTCACTAGCTAAATGAGCATGAGTGAGCCTTCCGGTTGGGCACAAAGATGGTAAGTGTTCCGGTCTCTCCATCCACATATGCTAAAACAAATATTGAAGAGGACCTATTGTTGTCCTCAGCCCAACAAACCCTGAGTGTACCAAAGCAGCAATCCTACTTTAGGTAGATAGCACGAGACTGTGGGCACATGGGACTCCTAATTCTGCCATCCCACAATTTTACCTCAGGAGTACTCCCACAATGTGATGAATCAGAGACAGAGTTAAATCGCAGTTTCGTGAGACAATTTGTCTCTGAGGTAAGGCCTCCCAACACATCGAAATATCGGAATACCAATCAATTAATTAAAAGGCCTCCTCAATAACTAAGTTCTAGATCAGCAGAATAATGTAAGGATTTTTTTTACAAAAATTCAAAAGAAATAACATACAGAGTCAATGTCATGAAGACTTTCAGTAATACAAGCAAAACAGAGAGAATCGTTAGCAGCATCTAAGTCTTCAGGAAAGTCTTTCTGGCTCACCCTCAAAATCGAGAGTTTTCATACATGTTTTTCACATATTGTATACTAAAACTGCATATTTATTACGGAGTAATTGAAAATGTTGCATTCTCAACAATTCTGAGCACAGATTCACTAAGTGTCATATTGCCTTACCACATAAACACTATCCCACTGCATGCATCCTGATCCTACCAACTCTATGCTAATGCCATCTGGAGATTGTGAAACAAACCAGATAAATGAAAAACAGCGAGCTGTTATAAATTAATAGGTTACAGCGAGTTAACAGAAGAACCTTGAAGCAGGGATACAGTTTTGTGACTGAGTTGAGGAAGCTTAATGGAGAACAGCATGAAAAATGACAATGCAAATGAACATGGTTCTGAGTTGGTGTGTGCAGCAGAAATAACAAACAGTCAAACGTGCAGGGGGGCGAGAGGTGGGGGGCAGCCATTTTGCAAAAGATGGCTGCCTGGCCCTAGTTGAGGCCTATTTGACAAGAGTCAGGAAAACACCTTTCTGTATGACATAGGAATCTTGTTTTAAAGACAATAGCACAGTATCAAACCATACATGTGTAATCAAGTGTAAACCCACAATCTTCGTGTTGTTAACAATGCACAAAAATCGAAATGCGAACAAATCTCTAACAAGACCACAGATTTATTTTGGGAAGAGATATCAAATCTCAAGCTATCTGTAATTTCTTAAGCTAACGTCAGACATTTTGCACTAAAATCATATCACACATCAGTCTTATTAACATTTTGTAACATAGAGCCCCCTTTATTTAGAGAGTCCGCTAGAGGTCGAATCACCAACACCCCATTACCTTTAACTGTAAAACATTCTGTGAACTCATGGTTTCCCTCTGAAACTGGGTTCCACTGGCACCTCTGCACTTTGGAGGGCCCTCTAAAGGATCCTCCCTTCGAGCTAAAATGGACTGGAGGGGACTATCTCTTTTACCAGAGGACCTTGCAGTACCCTGCTTTCTAAAATCATGCAGGTGGCCTGCTCACCTCAAAGCAACCCTACATGGGGCACCCCCACATCTTTGAGGAGTAAATGTCGGCAACTGGGCCATCCTTTGGTGCAGGCAGCATCCTTCAAACCCCAAAGGGAGAATGTCCTAAAGTGTCAATGCGCAGGTGGAACGGTGGGTAGAGGATTGCGGGAAGCGACCACCCCAACCCTTCCTAATTGCAGATTCTTTAACAAATGCTGCAAGCACCCCCCTTGAGGTCCCCATTACACTGGTCTCCTGTGTTTAAAACTCCTGTGAGATGCTAAGTGAACCTGAAGTGTCTCCAGGCACCGTGAGCTCATTTCACACCAATACAACAAAATACACCATATGTAACATGACAGTTCCTGTTAATAAAAGAAAACAGTTAATACAACACTCATTGAATAAAAATGAGTACATCAAAGTGCTACAACAAGCAATATATAACCAGTTAATACCTAAACAAAATCACCTCCATTTTGTACACACATACAGGCCAGGGACTTCCAAAATGGAGCCCACTCTTCTACCCTTATACGTACAATGCATAATCTAAACTGCCCACTTATATGCATATCCTCAACACACACTTGGAATGTTAGCTGTAAGTACATTTCATATCATCTGTTGCTCTACCGTGCCATAAAAACAACCTAGAATGGAAATTGGTTAAAAAAAAGTGTAATGTCTGACTGCACATTGACGAGACACTCTCAGCCAATGCCAAATAACTCATTTTCATGAGAGAGTACAAAAAAAAAATGACCTTCAATACAGAATACTGAGGGAATATCATTAAATAAGACCTTTTCTGCGCCAATTCCTCTTGTGAAGCATACAGACCCTGTACCAAGGTTAGCATACTCCAGACTGCTTAAAAGGGCTGTCATAAGGTTGGTACACAACAGACTAGTGCTCCTAATATTGGTAATGTGTACATTCAGACTCGTATATGGAGAATTATGTATAATCGTTTTTTCTTTCTACAAGCTGACAACCGTAAATTGCTTTCTACATCTTAAGTTCTTAGAATGCTTGTTATCTCAAAAAGCCTTCTCCCTCTATGCTGCTAAACCATTAATGAGAAAATTACCTTGACTTCCGCTTGAGTCCTCTAAGTAATTTCTGTCTTCAGAGTGACACTTTTCTTACTTTCCATTTCCAGCATGCCTTCTATTTCTTAGCATAGCCGCCTCTCAGTCTCGCACCTGTCTGCCCTAATCTCTCTTATTATAATTATGTAAAATGTGACACCTCATTTCATAGATCAGTGGCTATCCTGCTTTAGAACCCTTTCCCTGCAAGCTAACATTACCTAATATCCACTACCCTATCTATGTCACCAACTGTTCACCTGAAACTACACTGTCCCCACTAATGATCACTGGTATTGATATAATCTATCACAACCCAACTGGAGTAAATACATGCACACTTCTTCTCCAAAGCACATGACTAATAGCAATAAAGAACATATACTGGATTAACCACTAACCTTGAGTTCTGGAGTGGAGTGCTACTCTGTGCAATGTGTTTCAGTGCCTCGTCAGCGGCAGTAATCACTATATGAAAACAATAATACATCTCAAAGTTTAATACTTAAAATGATCTAAGGGTATGATGCAGTCTCCTGAAAAGAAACTATGAATGAGTTACTTCATTTCTCCTTTGAAGGTTCTTTGATGGGAGGTTAAATATGACAGCATTTGTTTCTAAAGCAGTGAGCTGAACTGATCATCAGCGGGCTTTCGCTGGGATGGTACACTTATTAAACTATGAGGAAATTTGAATAAATAATTGGAGTGGGGAGTGCCTTTGTCTAACTTATTATTTACCATAACACCCTCTGATATGTAGAGCTGTGCCTTTCCTTTGCTACTTAATCAATATAACGGATGAGTAATCAACAACAGGATTGGCACACAAATGCCCCAGTAATTTAGTCTGGTCAAAAATCTGGCCTCTCCATGGAGTTATAGCGTTCACCAGGACCAGCCAAACGTGAAAAAATACCTCATTTGGGATTACATCTCCTAAAAGTTTTAGTAAACAGTGATGAATAATCGAAAAACCTGTTTAAAAGAAAAAATAAATCATATAAATAAAATTATTTACATTTTTTCTAAAGCGTTGTGTTTTTTACGTCTGCAGTATCGCAGTCAGTGGGGATATGCTAATGGCCTCTAAGAAGTGATCACTTATGAGGCTTAATTGATTTTACTAATGCAGTTGCCTTTGCCTCTCTTGAGATGGAGGCTTTGAAAATGATTTAACTCTCACAATTATTTACTTACGACGTCTTCAGAACAAATACATAATTACAAAAAATACAAATGCTTCAAGTGGAGAAAGTGAGGCTTTAAAGTGTTTTTTTTTTGTCGATATTTTATTGCTGGAGGTGTTTTTAACCTCTTGACAGATCTATTTCTCTTGCGAATTGCATCAGATAAGAAGCCTTAGGTAGAGTGGCCCTTCTGACGCCATTGGTCACGGTGCATTTCCTGTACTGGTCCTCCATGTACACTGTTTGGCAATCCTAGACAGGAAGGCTCCATCCATGATAGCTGTAACATCATGATCTTGAGACAGGCGATGCATATTAAGAGACAACAGTTAAATTTTATTCTGATTTGGTGGTTCATTTAGGGGTCCATCTTTGGACACATTCTGAATGCCAGTCTGTCTGTGGATAATGGAAAGGTAGACTCCTTGCCATTGTTTTTTTCTCCCAAATTGGATCCTGCCAAGGAAGGAGGAGCCGTTTTGTAGTAAAAATTCGTGTATTGGCAAACTATAAGTACTGAGGGTCCAAATATCGGGTGTGGAAGAGATGGTGCGACTGCTACGCAGGCATCAGACAAAAACCTACTTTAAATGACATACAATGACCCACTCAATAATTCACAATGGATTTTTGTTCTTTGAGTTGGCCTACATCAGCAAATAGATTAAAGTTAGACATAATAATGCATCTCAGTTTAAAACTAAAAATGTTATGCTATATTGGAGTATTGTTGAACAATAGGGTCACACCTTTCCATTTGAATAATTCATGCCATAGAATGTTAAATTCATTGGATCAAGTCAATAGAAAAGGTGTTCTTAATTCTTAATATTATAAAATTTGAAATCTACTGTAATTACATTACACACACTTGCTGTAAGATTCTTAAACTAAACCACCATTTAAAACCTTTCCAAAATGTTCGATTTTTTAATACAAGTTTAATAAGACGTCTTCTGTGCAAGCACAAAGAAATACTCCAGCGAGTAGGGAAAATTGGCCTTCTGCTCCGGAGAAAGGGGATTTATCTTCATCTCCTTGATAACATAATCATTCGCATTAAGCGTGGTCTTGATACACTCTTCATTAAGGTTAAGAGCAGGGAACAGTTTTTGACCAACCTTGTAATTGGTGCTCCCAATGGCTCCAAACATTACTAGATGCCCACCTGGTTTTAAGAGTGTTGTGATATTTCGAATTGCCCGTGAGTAGCTGTTCAAATCACTGCAAGCAGATTCTAAGCACAATGAAGTGACCAGGCAGTCTGCTGGTGGTAAGACGACTGGATTCAGTGGATTGCTCTCTGTGACGTCACATTTAAGAACTCGTTTGACTGTTGTTCTTATCTTCTTTTCCTTCTCGGCACATTTAGCCCTAAAAATGAATTTACAAAATTTGGAGTAGACCATTAGCATGCTGAACTGCATTTTCTAAATAAGCAATCATTCCTTACAAATAATCAATAAAATGCTATTCTTATGTTTAATTACTACTAAAGAATCTGTTTACGATCCCTGTGCACATCCCTATCTCTTTATAAATCAATTATTTATCTCAATTAACTTTACCTGCTAGACAAAAGTATTCCAGCCTTTCTGTGTGACCCGGTGGCCCTCTAGCTGAAGGTTCGCCAGGTAGAGTTTGTTGCTGATGGAACCAGTGAGTTTTCGACATTGGAAATTCTGCAGTTCTTAACTCTGTGATATAGGAGGTGGCAGGTGGTAAATATCTGCTGGTGGGTGCCGGCTTGACTCCCAGCACTTATTTTAGCCCGCCAGGACCTAGTTTGACCTGCAGGGATGATTCACACTTGACTACAGGAAGTTTCACTCCCATCACCACCAAGGTACAAAGGTACAGTCATTCTGTTAGCCTTGTTTGTTCTTAATTGTGTGTGCATGTATATATAGATATAGATATAGATATAGATATAGATATATGCTCCAGTCCACCAAAAAGCGCTGAGCAGTCCGGAGCGGGTGCTGGTCAGACATCATGGCGGTGGGTCAACGGATTATTAACAGAGGAAACTAAACAAATTCCAGAGAGATAGGATTGATTATGAGAATGGCCAGATATTCACGTTTGCACGAAGGTTTGATCACTTTAGCAAACAGTGACAACAGCAGGATAGGGTAACAAATGGGAGAAAGAAAACTATGGTCACGGACTCAGAAACTGAAATGAGCGCAGAGGTGCGGATAAGCAATGAGGATCTGAGTAAGGGCCAGGGGCAGAGTTACACTTTAGCATTAAGAAAGAAGATAACTATGTCTGATGAATTGGATTTTCTAAGATTGGACCATCGAGCCGAACTCAGACCACGGAATCCAAAGTCTCAGAAACCTACAGGAGGAGGTGCAGAAGGAGGAAGCAAAGGCAAAGAGACAGGAAGACAAAACGTCTATAATGAACCTGTCTGACTTAACCCTAACAGCATCTGCGAAGGAAATCTTAATGCTTGGACACTTATTTTGCCCTAGGAATGCATTTATTTACCCAAAAGCTAGGATTGACACTTTCAAGTACATTAGGAATCTACAGCTCCTGAAAATCCACACTTCTATAGAAAAAAAAACAGAATTAGGACAGAACAGAGCCAATCAGTGAAACCAATAGGCGGTACAACTATTGCGGATCTCTCTATCTTAAGAACTCTCAGACAGTTGGAAATGGAAAATGATGATCCAGATACGGAACAAACAATTCAGGATGTCATCAGGGAAGAGAATATCAATGTTGGGGAAGCAGCAGTTACACCCTTTAGACCAAGTTCAAGGACAACTCCAACCACAGGGAAAGACAACAGAGATACATTTCACAAACTGATTGTTGAAGGCCTGAAAAGGATCCATAGAGGGGCCAATGAAACTGGACAATAGAAAAAGGCCAGTGAGTGGAAATATTTTGATTTGGTGTCGAAATTGAGAAAGAACAAACATATGGTAGTATGGAACTCAGAAAAAGGGGGGTAACGTTGTTTTTTGGTCAATTAGCATGTACTTACAAGAAGCACGTTCTCAACTCGGACAGAGGGATTGTTACAAATGGTGCAAGCAGGAAGTAAGGATAAGGGCTCATGCAGAATTTGCACAAGACTTAGAGCAGTGGAGAATTGAGGGTCTGTTCTAGGATGATGAACTGAGGTACCTCAAAAATTATACACCGGGAACTCCAGTCTTATATTTAATTCCAAGGACACACAAGAATACCAGTTGCCCCCTGAATGGCCCATTATATTAGCTATTGGGAGCAGGATGGAAAACACATCCAAATATATCGAATTTTTCCTAAAACCACACATATCAAATTTATCATCCTACATAAGGGACAGTGGTGACTTTCTTAATTGATTTATGACACTCCAAAGGAACATGATTATGTATTAATAGCACTTGACATAACATCGCTGTACACCAGCATAGCCCATACTGATGGGTTGAGAGCCATCCAACACTTTTTACAGGAGAGACCTGCAGGCTTGCTCAAACACACCCGGATGCTTATGTCTATGGCAAAGAGATGCCTAGAGGAAAATTTCTTCTTATTTGAGGGTGAGCTATATCAGCAGCAGCGGGTGTCTGCGATGGGCACCTGTTTTGCCCCCAGTTACGCATGCTTGCATGTGGGCTAGTGGGAGGAACACGTGCTCTGCAAGGAACACGCACAAGTATGGGATAGACATGTAATCATGTTCTAAACGTAACCCCTTCAGTGCCACGCCCTTTCCCCGCCCTGTGCCGGCCGTTGCATTAGCGGGCGGGGTTCATGGCGAGATGGTCTCGTCATGGGCACAGCGCAACCGCGGCCCATGACGAGACCATCTCGTCATGGGCACTGAAGAGGTTAAAGCGCCCTGACACTGCATGGGGATTTTAGTGCACTATTTACATGGAGTGTGTGGTTACATGACATGAGGCAGGAGTCAAGATTTAAGGGGCGTTTGATAAAACAAGCACAACATTTGCTGGGTAATAGTACTCCTGTTGCTAATTCTAAGTGACTCCTTTCAGTGTTGGACTGCTGAGTAACAGAGGGTAGAGAGAATATATTCTCTAGAATTGGTGACAGGCCAAGCCCCAAAGAAAATAATTGCCCAGATGTGTATAAAGAGCTTCAAATGCTGGTAGTAAGTTCAGTGGATGGTGCCGAAGCAAGCTGTGGTGGGAGTAGAGATGTGGTGCCAGTGGTGTAAGTAGGCAGCATGAGTTGTGGATGTGGGTGGTGACCTTCTAGCAAACATTTTGGGCATCAGGGCTTATCTTTTTCAAATTGAACACTAGATGGGCAGATTTACAAGGTTGGTGTGAGTGGCATCCTTGTTTTCTTGATGATGCCTTGCATCCACAACATTCAAAACGATCCCCTCAGTCATATAACTTTGAAGACTTTCATTACCATTGATATTAAAATGTGTTGCAAAACTATAGAAATTGGTAACTAACTTCCTCTTGTGGTCATGGGGCAACATCCAAGCTATGACACAAAAGATGAAGTCTCCTCTCAACAAGCAGCCATTTTTCCCACTTACATTTTGTGCTGCAAAGTTTAAAGACTGTGACTAGTTCCCAGGTGTCCTTGCCTGATTAAGGACTAGGCCTCCAAACAAGTTTCATCCAAAATATGAATGCAATATTTATAGAACAACTAAATCACCAGTTTGTGTCCGTCCTTATTCACTCGATGGTCAGCCATATTTCTACAACATAATATTGAATTTACAAATATAGCACTACAAGAATATTTAAGCAAAGATATTGTGGTCCTAATAATTGTTCGCTAAATGCCTACTATGTAAAGCACAAACATGTTCTCTAGAAAATATTGTGGCCCTAAATAATGACATTACTAATTTATGTTCACATAATTAAAAGCATTAAACATTAGAATAGCATTAAAAAAAACTTTAACATTATTTCACATATAAAAATGAATCTGTTGGGAAAATCTTAAAATACATATAATATTGTAAAAAAATATGTTGTAAATACACACAATGTAAATAAACAAATACATATATAATAAACAGTATAAAATAATGAATTTATTTTATTTATTTTAAGAAAAATTGAAAATACTCATAATTATAGAACAATTATAAAAAATACAACTACTACTTATAAATAAATAAATTTAAAATTACAAAAAATGCACATAAAATATATGTAAAACTACTGACAAAACACTTTCTACAAAAAATAATGAAAAGAGATACAAATTAAATAGGAGAAAATATATAAAATCAACATCCAAATTGATAAACATAAACAACTGAAATAATCAAACAAACTCTATTAAAATTCAAATTAAAACAAGAACATAAATAAAAGAAAATTAACACTTCAACTAAAAAAAAATCAAAAAGTCAAAAATTGTTCAAGTCTGGATTATCAAAATGTACTATTTCCATTCAAACTTAAACAACATTAGGACAAATAATGGAATTTTGGTGGGGAGGGAGGTTTTAGTAATATTCCCACTCGAATATAAGCAACATTGGTGACAGTGTTGGACTTTAAAATGATCAGATTTACTATACTCACAGCAATATTAGAAACTGTAGGTAAAGTGTTGGCTTTAGAGGGTCAGATTTACGATTCAAACTAAACTAGAAGCAAAAGTAGGGAAAGCGTTGGACTTTTAAGGGGTAACGTTTTCTATTCTCCCTGCAACATAAACAGCTGTAGGGAAAGGGTTGGATTTGGGAGGATCCTACATCTATTATTCCTTCTCCAATATAAGCAACAGTAGGAAAAGTTTGAACTTTGGAGGTGTTACATTTACTATTCCAATCCCAACCTAAGAAACAGTAGGAAAAGCTTTTGGGGTATTCTAGTCCTATCCCAACCTATGCATCAATAGGGAAATTGTTAGGCTTTGATGGGGTCAGATTTACTATGTACACCTCTGCAACAGACAGGAAAGTGTTAGACTTTGGAGGGGTCTTATTTACACTTTCACTGCAAACTAAGCAACAGGAGCAAATGTTTTGGACCTTTAAAGGGTTTGGATTCCTATCCGTCCTAAGCAACAGTAGGGAAAATGTTGAAATTTAGGGATAAGGAGTTAACCTTACCAGTCCCACTCCAAACAAATATACATTTGTGAGAGTGATGGACTTTGGAGGGGTTAGATTTACCATTTACACTACAATATAAGCTACAGTGGGGAAGCATTGGACTTAGGATGGATCATATTTACTATTCCGACTCCAAAATTAGCAATAGAAGGAAAAGCGTTGCACTTTAGTGGGGTTAGATCTACTATTCCCACACTAATGTAATGCATTCAAACCCAAGCAACCATTGGGAAAGCATTTAACTTTGGTGAGTCATGTGTACAATTCCCACTTCACCCTAAGCAACCGTAAAAAACATGTTGGACTTGAAAGGGGTCAGATTTCCTATTCCAACTCCAAACTTAGCAACAATAGGGAAAGCACTAGGATTTGAAAGGGTCCGTTTTCCTAATCCTACTCTAAGCTAAGCAGTAGTAGAGAAAGTGCTACATTTTAGGGGGATTTGATTTGTTATTCTCAACCCAACCTAAACAAAAGTAGGAAAAGATTTTTACTTTTTAAGGTCAAATGCATTATTCCTACTCTGTAATAAGCAACAGTAGGAAAAATGTTGGAATTTGGGATGAGGGAATTAGATGTTCCATTCCCACTCCAAAGTAAGGAACATTAGTCAAAATGTTGGACTTCGGAGGGGTCAGATTTATCATTTGCACTTCAACATAAGTATTGTTAGGGAAATCATTGGGCTTATAGATGTCACATTTACTATTCCTATTCCAATGTATGTAACAGTAGGAAAAAAGATTGGACTTAGTAGGGGTCATATTTACTACTCCCAATACAACATAAGCAATAGTAGGCAAAATATTGGACTTTTGAGGGATTAGATTTACTATTCCCACTCCAATTTAAGAAACAGTAGCAGCATCAATGGCCTATTTAGAGGCAGTAGGGTTAGATGTTCTATTTGCACTGAAACCTAAGCACCAGTTGTGAAATGTGCGGCCTATAGTGGGTACAGTTTTACTATTTCCAATCCAATCTAAGCAACCATAGAGAACATGATGGACTTTGGAGGGGTCATATTTCCAATCCAAACTCCAATCTAAGAAACAGTAGCAATAGCATTGGACTTTTGAGGGGTCAGCTTTCATATTCCTACTCCAACCTAAGCAACTGCAGGAAAAGAATTTAACTTAGGTGGGGTCACATTTATTATTCCCACTCCAACCTACGCAAGAGAAGGGAACATTTTGAAAAATATATGTTAATTAAAACCTACTTTTAAAAATCTCAACATAAATAAATTACCATAAAAATATCAATTGAAATGCATTGACTAATGTTTGTCAATTTTTTTAAACAGTCATATACTCTTAAAATGTACTTAACAAATAATATAAAAATGTACTTAATGAAAAGTTACCAATTAAAAACACCCAAATATAAATAATAATAAAATTAAATACCCTGTTTCCAAACAATGCCAACAACCCACAAACATTTTTTGAAATAGTGCTAAAAAACATTAAATGAATACGAGCAAATAAAAAAACACCTCATATTAAAAAAGCAAAAACTTAACACAATGACATTATGTAAATGAATGGCTCCCCATTTGTAAGCGGATCAGGTTTAAGGCTATTTGTATTGTACACAAGGCTCTTCATCAAGCAAGTCCAGCTCGGATCAGGGATATGCTCCACTGGTACACCCCAACAGAAATCTCCATTGAGTCCATCGTAATCTGGTTACCATGTGGTAGATTTGGGGGTCTCTAGTTGGCACAGGTGTGTACCTGTGACAAATAGGGACCCTTGCGTCTAGTCAGTGTAAAGGGGCACATTCCTAAAATAACCCCTGCTCACTCCCTTGGCAGCTTGACACGAGCAGAAAGGCTTATCTCAGAGGCAGTGTGTAAAGTATTTGTGAACACATACAGTAATCAAGTGACAACACTACAGATGGACACCACACATGTTTTATATAAAAAATAAGTATTCTTTATATAGATTTATCACAAGACCATAAACGACAAAAATCCACAATACTGTTACTTTAAAATGGTAGAATTTAGCTTAGTTCTCTTAAGATGGTAAATGCGACATTCAGAGTTCAATGTACCTTAGATGCGACACGCAGGGCAACAAAAGTGTTGCAAAGACGGTGATGCGTTGAAGATCCGCTGCAAATAAACAAAGATGGCACTTTCTTCTTGATGCAACACGCTTCCCGGTGATGCGGCGGCACCTGCTGCGATGTCGGTCCTCTTCTTCGGGGATGCGAGATGTTTCCCCACGATGCGAGCTGCGACAGGCCCTGCGACATGCTTCCCAGTGATGCGGCGGTGTCTGAGGCGACATCGATCCACTCCCCAGGCGATGCGAGTTGCGACAATGGTGCGAGCCGCAACAGGCCCTGCGACACTCTTCCCTGTGATGAGGCGGCGTCTGCAGCGACGTCGATCCTCTTCTCCGGTGATGAGCCGCGACAGGCCCTGTGACACTCTACTCGGAGATGCGGTGGCGTCTGATGTGACATCGATCCTCGTCTCCTGAGATGAGCCGCGACATGCTACCCAGTAATGCGGCGGTGTCTGCTGCGACGTCGATCCTCTTCTCCTGGCAATGCGAGGTGCTTCGGTGGACCTGCTTTGACTCAACGATTCTTCTGTGACCCGCTTCCCGGAGATGCGGCGGTGTCTGCTGCGACGTTGATCCTCTCCTCCGGCGATGCGAGGCACTTCGTGTTGTGAAGCGGCAGTTCGGCGACATGCTTCTTGTTCTTGAGTCGCGCTTCCTGCCCCTTGCGACACACAAGTCCTCAAAAACTCCAGAACAACTGCAGGCACTTCCAAAGAACTCTGGGGAGCTGGGGGTTGAAGTCTGTTGTCCCTGAGACTTCAGCAGGAGGCAAGCTCTTTTCCAAGCCCTTGGAGATCCTTCACAACGTGATCAAAAGTACACACAAAGTTCCTTTCTCCTTCCTTTGGCAGTCAGGCAACCACTGCAGGCCAATCCCCCAAGCAGCACTTCAGCTTCGGGATAGTCTCTCCTCAGTTTCTTCTGGTTCCACTCCTCAGCAAAGGTTTCTTCTTGTTTCTGAAAGTGATCTAAAGTTCTGGGGTCTGGGTCCCCCTTTTTATACACAGTTTCTCTTTGTTCTCAAAAGGCAGAGAGGCCTTTGCCTAGTCCAAACTAGTTCTGGTCAGTCCTGGAGAATTTTGTTGACAAGACTCCGTCTTTCCTTAGACAGTGTAGGCCATCAGATGCACCACAGGAGCATTGTGGAGGGAAATCACAGCCCTATTCAGGTCCCAGGTGCAACTCCTCCAACCCATCTACATGGAAATCTCTCTATTCAGCCCTGTGCTGACTCACCCTTCCCCAGCCCCCTGGAATTCCCCAGCCCCTGTCACTCAAACTCCAGACAAGGAATACACAACCTAGCAGAGGCAGGTTTGGATGGTTAGACAAGAAAATGCCTACTTTCTAAACAAGGTATTTTCAAACACAGAATGTAAAAACCAACTTCACCAAAAGATGTATTTTATCCTTCTGAGTTCAGGCATGCTAAACTCGAATTTCTACCATGTTCCCTGAGTCAGTTCGGATTATAAGATGTAATAATCAAACTGCCCATTCTGGCCTATGGGGAACAGGTAGCCTTGCAATAGTGAAAAACGAAAATGGCTGTAATTCACTATTAGGACATGCCACACACACCAGGGCTTGTCCTACATTATACTTACAATGCACCCTGCCCTTGGGCCTACAATATGGGTATCTGATATGGAGAAAAGGGAAGGTTTAGGGACTGGCAAGTGGGTGCACTTGCCCAGTCAGCATGGCAGTACCAGACTGCACACAGGCTCTTCAATGGCAAGCCTTGGACACACTTTTACACACTGCTTCTGTGGGTGGCACAACCAGTGCTGCAAGCCCACCAGCAGCATTTGGATTACCAGCCCTTGGCACTCCTGGTGCACTGTACTAGGGTCTGACAGGTAAACCAAACCAGCCAATCATGGAACCACCAATTCATACATCAATTTGCAATAGGGAGATCATATGCACTTTAGCAGTGATCAGCAGTGGTAAAGTGCCCAGAGTCCTAAAACCAACAAAAACAGGTCAGACAAAATACAGGAGGAAGGCAAAAATTTCACGGATGACCCTGCAAAAAGGGCCAAGTCCAACACCATGCCTATAATTCAAAAGAAGAAATGGGGGGGCAGAGCCTTTTCGGTGGCAGCTGCCAGACTCTCGAACTCCCTCCACCAGTCTCTGACTGTGATCAATGGCCACCCGTCTTTTAGAAAGGCATGTAAGACCTGGCTGTCTACCACTCATTCAGCCTCTACTGTTAGGGATTTGGTTGAGATGCAGCTGTTCTGTAGCACTCTGCTGTGATTATAGTGCCTTAATGCCAAATGGTAATTGTCTGGCTCTATAAATTTAAATCAAATCAAATTCAAACAAATAAATAATTTACATAATTAAACAAAGAAATAGTCAATTAAAATTAAAAATAGGGAACAATTTGAACAGCGATATTAATTACATAGTTTGTTAATAAAGTAGTTTGCATAGGTATTAATCCAATTAGCCTAAGTGTAAAATGGAAAAAAATATATATTTTAAAATATAGATTAAAAATGTTTCCATCCTACTCCCCTACATACCCAACAACTTGTCAAAAATGTAATACATTAAAATAAACTTAAAAACTACAGTTTAAAAGTATTTCCAAAACAAAGTAAAAGTATTACAGAAAATTACAAATCTTTAACAATAATTTATTAGTAACATATAACACACCAACTCACAAACATTATACAAAAATGAAAAATGTATATTGATCTCATCGACCTGTGAGGGTAATAAATAGTTCTCTTATATGAAAGCTGTAGTACTGAAGCACCTTTAAGAGATTGGTACCTGCTTTACTTTTTGTTCCCTACTTTTATTGTTCCTCTCTATATCATTTTCATTATTTTCAATGAACTTCATGTTAAATGAATTGTGTTCTATATTGGGCATTTAATACTGTTGGTTGGGTCATTGGCTTTTTAATTTTGCTTGCTCTCCTCTGCTCTGTCAGGTTAGCAGAGAGACTTCAAACCAGGCAGCTATTTCTACTTCTGTTGAGTGCCATAGGCATGCCATTTTGTGACAACAGCACTCTAGTTGGTCACAATGGAGTTAAAGATGGCTACCCTTTATTGCAATGCAGCAAACGTGCCAATAGAAATCCCATCTGTTCCTGTGTGCACCTGTTCAGCGACCAGCACCAGCACCAGCCACACTTACTGCCCATTTGCAGCTCCTGACCCTATGCTAAGAAAGTCCTTTCAAAAGTTATACAAATTGAGGACTGTGACTGTGACTGTTCATGGGCACAAGTTTTTGCTGGAATGTTACAGGTTGCCCAGTTATGTGGTGAGTGTGCTATATCTCTCCCTATTTGGGAGAAAGCGGAAGGGAGCATTTGTGTTTCAGGATACCATATTATTCCTCGACTGGTCATGTCAAGGCACAAGCTGTGTTAATTAATGTACAATCACTGCATAAGAATGTGCTTCACATACATAATCTGCTCTGTGAGGTGCAGCTCAACATCTTATTTATAAAAAGAAATGGATGGATAAGACGTGTGATTCAGACATTGTGATTGCTGCACCTGAGGGCTATTTCTGTGTGCATGCTGACAGAACAGGAAGTAAAGGTGGGGGAGTGGTCACTGTTTTCAAAAATAGTTCTAGGTGCTCAACCATTGTGTTGGTGGACCTTAAAGGAGCCGAAGCCATGAGGTACTGTATTGCTATTCCTTAACAACTATCTGTGGTAGGAGCTTTGATGTGTGCCCCCCCTCCCCCCCGGCAATTTAGGAAATTTTCTTAACTTCCTAGAGGATGTCATATCCCAGTTTATCCTTCTTTTTTCTGATTTAACACTTTCAGGAAATTTCAGTCTTCATATTTATAATAAATATAATCCTTAGACATCTCCTCTTCAGAAGGAATTGGTCTAATTCAATTATCTCCAACGTGCCATCTCCTCAACTCATCAGGCATTCTATATTCTTTATCTTTTTTTTTCTAACATTACCTGGTCTGACCTCTCAATAATCTCTTTCTCCTGGGGTTGGGCTAAAGTCTTGAAGAGGAGGGAGCCGCTGGCCAGATCAGTTTCCAATTCTGCCCAGAAGAAAGCTAAGCTCTGTGGGATGGAGCACTTATTGGACAAGTCTGTTCATGTGGTCTGTCGAGATATTGAGAAAGATATTGAAGCCACTAACAAATGGTTTTGAATATGGCTAAAAAAGTGGCCCTGAATTAAACAATTCTGTTAATCAGAGATGCAGGGCCCAATTCACAAAGGTAAAATGAGACAAAATACTAACTTTATGACTTTCGGTTTTCACAAAGGGCATTTACTACTCATAAATGCCCTTTGAGAATACCGAAAGTTGCAAAGTTCAACTTTTGGTATTCACAAAGGGCATTTACGAGTAGTAAATGCCCTTTGTGAGTACCAAAAGTCATAAAGTGAGAATTTCGTCTCAGTTTACTTTTGTGAATCAGGCCCGTAGTCTCTCGGCACCTTGGTTCTCAGATGAATTGGTGGAAGAGAAAAGACAGTGCAAGAACTCAGAGAGGCTCTAGAAGAGGCCCTATTCCTTGAAGTATAAACATAAGTGCAGAGAGGCCCTTAGGAAACATCATGTATCAATTAAAGCTTCACAGGACACATGTTTTGAGGATATAATATCCACATCTTTTAACAGCCCATGTGAAATCATCATAATTGTCAGGAATTATCTTCATCCTGTGGCTTGTGCACAGCTGGTTTCCTCTACTTCAGATTTGTACAATACGTTATCAGACTTCTTTTAAACCAACATCCTTAAAACTGTTTCAAATCTGGAGTCTAACCTGGTTAAACTGACCACTGAGACTAGGACTGAGATTGTCCCTAGGATGAGGTCCTATGATTTGCTTGAGTTCTCCCCGATCACGTTGAAAGAGTCCAAATATACTATTCTGTCTTGCAAGTCGGGTTCTCACAATGACCCATGTCCTTCTTCTATTCTAACAACCATCACAACTTCTATTAACCCAATTTTTATTCAACTATTTAATATATCTCTTCAAACAGCAACGGTGCCGATCTACTGGAAACAGGCCAGAGTTATTTGGCTTTTACAAAAAAACTTTCAGCTGTTAATTACCAGTAGGCCAATTTCAGACCAATCTCATGTATTCCAGTTGCCTCTAAAATGCTGGAAAAACTGTTTAATTTTCACCTACCAGCTTACTTTAACATTTTGCTTTGTTCAATCCCTTGCAATCCGGTTTCCAGGCTCTGCATAGTACTGAGATGGAGCTTGTGGAGGTGATCGACACCATGAAGCTGTCACTTGATCGGGTAAAACAGGCTGTCTTGATCTTATTAGACCTATTTGCAGCATTTGATGGGGTGTTGCATGCTCATCTCCTCCAAAGCCTATGAGAACATTGGAGTTGGGGGGGAAACATCCTTTACAACGTGGATGTTACAACGTGTTACCATTACAACGTGGTTTTAAAAACGAAACTACCATTACATTGCAATGCCATTATAATGCATGGCATTACAATGCATATGCTTTAACCAGCATTGCCTTCACAACAAATTTCAACGGAAAGGCATGAATGGTAAAGGAATATGTGTTTTACATGTAAGTATAAGGTAAGTATAGGAATATACATTTTGGGGCGCCAAGGTTAATTTTAGGGTTCAGGGTGGATTTTGGTGTTCGGGTGCCAACGGTAATTTTAAGATTTAGGTTGGGTATGAGTATTTGTATGGATTTTGGGGTGCAAGGGTTTATTTTGGGATTCAGGGTGGGTATAGGTTTTGGGGTGTCAGGGGTTAATTTAGGGTTCAGGGTGTGTTTGGGTTTTGGGGTACAAGGGTTCATTTTGGAGTTTAAGGTGGGTATAGGTTTTGGGGTGTCAGAGGTAATTTTAGGGTCAGGGTGGGTTTGGTTTTTGATGTGCCAGGGGTAATTTTAGGGTTCAGGGTGGGTTTGGGTTTTGGGGTGCCAGGGGTAATTTTAGGGTTCAGGGTGTGTTTGGGTGTTGGGGTACAACTGTTAATTTTGGGGTTCAGGGTGGGTTTAGGTTTTGGGGTGCCAGGGTAATTTTAGTGTTCTGGATGTGTTTGGGTATTGGGTGCAAGAGTTAATTTTGGGGTTCAGAGTGGCTATGGGTTTTGGGGTGTCAAGGTTAATTTTAGCGTTCAGAGTGTGTTTGGGTTTTGGGGTGCAAGGGTTAATTTTGGGGTTCAAGGTGGGTATGGGATTTGGGGTGTCAGGGGTAATTTTAGAGTTCAGGGTGGTTTTGATGTGCCAGGGGTGATTTTAGGGTTCAGGGTGTGTTTGAGTTTTGGGGTGTAAGGGCTAATTTTGGGGTTACAGGTGTTTTGGGTTTTGGGGTGCAAGGGTTAATTTTGGGGTTCATGGTGGGTATGTGTTTTGCAGTGTTTGGGCTAATTTTAGGGATCTGGGTGGGTTTGGGTTTTTGGGGTGCCAGGGGTAATTTTAGGGTTCAGGGTGTGTTTGAGTTTTGGAGTGTCAGAGGTACTTTTAGGGTTCAGGATGGGTTTTGGGTTCCCTACCTCCAGCTATTGTTGTTTGGGAGACAATTAGATCAGCAATAGACCTTTGTCCCACAGATTGCAACATTGGTGGGCTTTTGTTTTGTCTTGCTGCATTCTCTTAAACTTTTTTGCTCCTGCTGCCTGCCCTCTCAGTCATGAGAAACAGTAATTCACATGCTTATCACATCTCATCTTGCCTATACCAATGCCTTGTTCATTGCCTTGCCCAGTCTCTTGATTTAAAGGCTGCAGGTGGTACAGAATGCAGAAGCTCGGTTTCTACTAAGGATGCCATGACAGACTTTGATTTTTTGTTAATTAATGGAGATCCACTGGTCGCTGATCAAGGAGAGTTTTCTTTCCAAAAGTCTGGTCTTGGCACACAAAGCTTTTTATGACACTGGCCCCTTATATCTCCTGAACAGACTTACTCACTACTATCCTGGTGAGGGCCTTCATACAACTGATGCAATGCTGCTTCTTATTCTAAAAATCGAACACCAGAAGTGTGGGAGCTATTGCCTCACATTTTTAGCAGCGCATTGCTGGAATCGCCTCCCTCAGCAGTTCCATATCGAGGCAATAGCCCCCGATTTCCTCCCTCCCCAGGGCAGCAGAAAGCCAACTAGGCACAGACTTTTTTTTCGGAATGTGCCTTCCTGTGGATTTTGGGTCCAAGTGCAGCTGGCACTCAAGGAAACCTAGCAAACCTATACATTTTTTAAAGCTAGACTCCCAGGGGAATCTAGGATTTTGTGACTTGTGTGGCTCTCACTGCGTTCTGTTACCCAGAATCCCTTGCAAACCTCAAACTTTGTAAAAAATATAAAAAAATTCCTCTCATTTCTGCGATGGAAAGTTCTGGAATCTGTGCAGATCCACAAACTTCCAACCACCCCGCATTCCCCAAAGTCTTCCAATAAAAATGATACCTCACTTGTGTGGGTAGGCCTAGTGCCCGTGACAGGAAATGGCCCAAACCGCAACGCGGACACAAACATTTTTACAGTGAAAACTGACCTTTTTTTGCAAAGAGCCTTGCTGTAGATTTTGAACCATAGCTCTGCTGGCACCTAGGGAAACCGAGCGAACCTAAACATTTTTGAAAACTAGACACCCAGGGGAATCCAGTATGGGATGACTTGTCTGGCTCTCATCCAGATCTGTTACCCAGAATCCCTTGCAAAATCTCAAACTTTGTAAAAATAAACCACATTTTCCTCACATTTCTGTGAGGGAAAGTTCTAGCACCTGCGTGTATCCACAAAATTCAACCCACGCCGCATTCCCCAAAGTCTTTTGATAAAAATGATACCTTACTTGTGTGGGTAGGCCTAGTGTGCGTGACAGGAACCAGCCCAAAACGCAATGTGGACACACCACATATGTAAAGTGAAAACGGACCCTTTATTGGCAAAGTGACTAGCTGTAGATTTTGAACACTAGCTCTGCCGGCACCTAGGGAAACCTAGCAAACGTATACATTTTTAAAAAATAGACAACCAGGGGAATCCAGGATGGGGTGCCTTGTGTGGCTCCCACCAGGTTCTCGTACCCAGAATCCCTTGCAAACCTCAAACTTTGTAAAAAAAAACAAATGTTTCCCACATTTCTGTGATGGAAAGATCTTGAATCTGCGTGAATTCACAAAATTCCACCCACCACGCATTCCCCAAAGTCTTCCAATAAAAAATGGTACCTCACTTGTGTGGTTTGGCCTAGTGCCTGCAATAGGAAACGGTTCAAAATGCAAAGTGGACACCACATTTTTACAGTGAAAACTCACCCTTTTTTTGCAAAGTGCCTAGCTGCAGATTATTAAGCCTAGCTCAGCCGGCCCCTAGGGAAACCTAGAAAACCTACACATTTTTGATAAGTAGACACCCAGGATGGGGTCACTTGTTTAGCTTTCTCCAGGTTCTGTTCCCCAGAATACCTTGCAAACCTCCAACTTTGTAAAAAAAAACGCATCTTCATCACATTTCTGTAGTGTAAAGTACTGGAATCTGAATGAATCCACAAAATTCCACCTACCCTGCATTTCCCAAAGTCTTCCGAGAAAAATAGTACCTCACTTGTGGGGGTAGGCCTAGTGCTCTGAACAGGAAACGGCCCAAAATGCAACATGCAAAAACCACATTTTCACAGTGAAAACTGACCCTTTTTTTGCATAGTGCCCAGCTGTAGATTTTGAACCGTAGCTCTGCCAGCACCTAGCGAAACCTAGGAAACCTATACATTTTTGAAAACTAGCCACCCTGGGGAATCCAGGATGGGGTTACTTGTCTGGCTCTCACCTGGTTCTGTTACCTAGAATCCCTTGCAAACCTCAAACTTTGTAAAAGACAACACATTTTCCTATCATTTCTGTGATGGAAACTTCTGAAATCTGCATTGATCCACAGGGAAACCTACCAAAACTACACATTTCTGAAAACTAGAAACCCGAGGGAGTCCAGGGAGGGATGGCTTGCATGGAACCCCCAACGTTTCCGTGCCCAGAATTCCCTGCAAACCTCAAATTTTGATGAAAAAATAAAAATGTTTTGTGGGAAAGTTGTAGGATCACCGGCTTGACACATATTTCCTATCACCCAGCGTTCCCCCAGGTCTCCCAATAAAAATGGTACCTCACTGGGTGGGTCAAGTACCTGCGACAGGCGAGGGCCCAAAACGTATTTTGGAGACATCAAAATTACCTATCACAAAACAATCTGCTTTTGCAAGGGGTGTCAAATGAGTTTTTGGTCCAGGGCTTGGCGCCCATCTAGCGAAACCTATCAGTCCCACACATTTCTGAAAACTAGAGACCTGGGGGAGTCCTGGGAGATATGGCTTGCATGGATCCCCCAATGTTTCTCTACCCAGGGGAATGTTGTGGGGCAGGACATTTGTGCCGGGACTGTGATTCCACACACAAATATGTGGAAAATGTGTTTTTTCAGCTAAATTTGAGGTTTGCAGGGGATTCTCGGTAGGACAACGTTGGGGATCCACACAAGCCATACCTCACTGGACTACCCCGGGTGTCTAGTTTTCAGAAATGTGAGCGTTTGGTAGTTTCCCCAGGTGGCCGTCGAACCCAGGGCCAAAGACCCAGGTGATCCCCCTTGCAAAACCACGTTTTTTGTGACAGGTAAAATAGATGTCTCCTCAATACGTTTTGGGCCCTTGCCTGTCGTGGGTACTTGACCCACCAATGCAAGTGAGGTACCATTTTTCTCAAAAGACTTTGGGGAATGCGGGGTGGGTGGAATTTTGTGGTTCCACACAGATTCCAGAACTTTTCACCACAGAAATGTGAGGAAAATTTGTTTTTTTTGGACAAAGTTTGAGGTTTGCAAGGGATTCTGGGTAACAGAACCTGGTGAGAGCCAGACAAGTCACCCAATCCTGGTTTCCCCTGGGTGTCTAGTTTTAAAAAATGCATAGATTTGCTATGTTTCCCAGGTTGCTGGCAGAGCTAGGTTTTGAAATCTACAGCTAGGCTCTTGCAAAAAAGGGTCAGTTTTCACTGTAAAAATGAAGTGTGTCCACGTTGCGTTTTAAGCCGTTTCCTGTTGCGGGCACTAGGCCTAACCCCAAAAGAGAGGTACCATGTTTATCGGGAGACTTAGGGTAACACAGAATTGTAGTGCAACTGTTATTATTCTTTTGACTTTTGATGCATTTCTGCCTTCCAAATGAAAGACAGTGTTTAAAAAAGAAGTCACTTTGTAAAATGTCCTATAATTCTCATGCTAGTATGGGTTCTCTCAATTTTCGGAAATGTGCAAATAGCTACTGTTTCTAAACTCTATATTTTGTTCCAATTTCAGAAATGCATCGGTGTCTTTAATCCCGATTTTTCACTAAATATATTTTCCAATATTAATTGATATATACCCGGTACATAATAAAAAACCATTGCAAGACGCTGTTCAGTTATTGGCTCTGGGTTCCTCGGGTTCTTGGTGAACCTACAAATCCTATATATCCCCACAACTAGAAATGTCCAGCGGATGTAACAGTATATTGCTTTCAAACATCTGTCATGTTTATAAGAAGTTACAGGTGAAAACGTTGGCACAACTGGCTGTTTTTTCAACTCATTTTCAATTTTTCCTATTTTTAACTGTTAGTTTCTATAAAGAAACCTTAAAGGATCTGCACAAATGACCCCTTGCTGAATTCAGAATTTAGTCTACTTGTCTGAAATGTATAGCTTTCCCGAATCCATTGTTGCTTCCGTACCCATTTCTACCATTAACTGGAATAAGGTTGAAAGCACAAAAAGTAGGCTATGTCCGATTGAAATGCCAAAACTGTGTAAAACATTTTGGTTTTCTGACAAAAGCCTGTCAGTCCCTGAAAGCTGGGAAACGTGTAATTTCAGCCCCACAAAACCTTTGTTGATACCATTTCATTTGCAGCACTTTTTTCCCATTCCCCCCCCTCCAAAAAAAACAATTTAGCTGTATTTTGGCTAATTTCTGGGTACCTCCAGGGGAATCCAAAAACCCTGGGTACTTTTAGAAGCCCTATGATGTTGGAAGAAAAGGACACAAATGTGGCGTGGATACTTTATGTGGTCAAAATGTTACAGGGGCCTAAGCGCAAACTACCCCAAATAGTAAAAAAAAGGCTTAGCACATGGGGGTGGAAGGGCCCAGCAGCAAAGGGGTTAAATAACGATATTAAACACTTGAAAACATCATACACTCACCTGTAATATTTTGTCCCAAAATAGTCTTGTTATCACAATATTTTGTCTGGGGATATTTTTTTACACAATATTAGCTTTGTGCACAGTTAGCCACAGAGCATGCCTAAGTTGCAGTTAATTACTTGGAGAACATTTTGTAATTTTTGTCATTTGTTATTCAGCACTTTTCCAATTCCATTTCTAATCGGATAATGTTTGCTTTGTTTACTACATCTAGTTTGCCATCTGTACTCATACAGAGGTTCACGCAAGGAACCGCATGAAGCAAGGTTCAAGATTTGTAATAGCACTCTGATACTCATGAGTCTTTTTGACACTGTAAAAAACAGGAATAATAAAACATGATTAAGAACTGTATGGCATTTATTCATCAATTTTGCAAAGTGCCCGTAGTACATGGAAGGCCTAAAATGCAAATATGTTAAGTCTGCTGACAGAGAGGGCTGTGTGACAGGAGGCATGGTCAAAAGGATATGAGCCTGTGGTGCTCCTTTGTTTGTTCCTGCAAAATCCAGTACAAAATAAAAGACATTTTTCAGCCTTAGGGTAATCTTCCCTCCAAACTTTTTCCCCTCTTCCTCCATTTTACTGGACTTATTTTTGTTGGCCTTAGGACTGTGTACTTTTTCACTTCTAACCATTGCTAAAGTGCTTGTGCTCTCTTACCAAAATCATGGTTAAACTGGCATAAATTCAATTGGCATATGTAATTTACTTATAAGTCTCTTGTACAGTAGTATGCCATATACCGAGAGCCTGTAAAATAACTGCTACCAGTGGGTCTGCGGTCTTTCTTGTTCCACCCACTTCACTAGCATCTTAAAACATGTCCTAGGCCTGCCACTGCAGCCTGTATTGAGTTTTAAATTACCATGTCGGCTTGGCAGTAAATCCCCCTTGCCAAGCCATAAACTCCCCTTTTATTTATTTCATATCACCCCTAAAATAGGCCCCAGATAGCCGATAGGGCAGGGTACCTTGTAATTGCAAAGATTGCACATTTACCTTTTAGATTTACATGTCCTGGTAGTGAAAAACATCTTAATTTATTTTTCACTATTGCAAGGCCTACCCCTTCATAACATTGGAAATTCTTTATTACATTTAATAGACTGTTGGGAACAGGAGGCTATGTCATGTTTGGTGTCTTTAGAATTGTAATGACACACCATATTTAATGGTAAAGTCAGGCTTTTGATTACAGTTTTGAAAATGCCACATTTAGAAAGTTGGCATTTTCCTGACCTCAGCCCATTTGTGCCTGTAGCCTGTCCTGGGTCACATGAGTAATTATAAATGACAGTTAGATTTTGTGAATTCCTCCCAGACATGTTACACAATATAGGAATTAGGTGTGCTTGGATGGGCCATCTGCTGGCAGGGTGGGGGCGGAGTTGAGCACAGCACTACTTGCAACTAAAGAGGGTATGCTCGGCCTTTACACAAAGGACCTATCACCTTCACATTGTCACTTCAGCCATCTTGGAGCCAGGGCAGTAGAGTCAAGAAATACCATGCACTTCAGTTCAAATACACTATCTAGAAGCTTCTCCCACCTTCCAGAATGAAGGCATAAGGGTATAAAAATAGGATCTCAGACACCAACTCTTCTATTGACTCCAGGACCTGCAGAAGGACTCTCGGAGATCTGCCTACTGCTGTGACTGTCTGTGCACTCTGCAAGACTGCTTTGCTTTACCTGAGAGGACTGCTTTCTGCCTGAAGCCTGCCTTGAACTATCAGAGGCCAGGGGCTGATTAATTGTATGGGGTGCCCAGCACCTTGCGCAGGGATTATGACTGTGGCAGACACCTTCTGGTAAAATGAAGTGTGACTTCTGTGTACACAAATGTAAGAAGCAGGCATCACCACCTCCCTTTCCTTTCTGTATGGACTTAAGATTGTGATGCATGGCATACTATGACAGCCCACCGAAAATCCATTGGGCTGATCCCCTACTTGTAGAGTGCCCCAAGTGAACTGCTGCAACTGGCGACATTGTAGATTTGGGTAGCCCAAAGGTAGAAGACAGGTAATTCTCACTGGACTGCGAGGGGAGAAGAAAGAAGACGGCATGTGGAGGTCCCTAGGACTGCTAGATCTGTTCCAGAAATGAGGCTAGCATGCTCCTTTTGTAAAAGAAACAAGAGGCTAAAAAATAGAAAATTGTCCTGATGTGTCACTGAGAACACAGAGCTAGACAGGCACTCCCCAGGATCCCACGTTGCTGGGTTGGAGGTACTGAGAGGAGAAAGATTGTGTGTCATCCTCCTCTTTATTTCCTGATCCTCCACCTCAAAGGATAAAGGAAGTACCAGTGGGCAACACAGACAGTGTGATTCTAGAGACCTGCTGACAAGAGGGGGCAAATGATGACCTGCAGAGACACAAGGGCATCACTTGTGTTATGAAAACTGACTTTGGAGAACCTCCACGGTGAAATATTAAATTGGAAGAAACTAGGGTCTGTGGACAGTGGAGGCTAGTCTTCCTTGTAGGAAATTACACTCTAAAGGAGATTGCACTGTATACACATTGATTTTTAGAGTGAAAAATGATAGGCACAGACAAGTGTGGCTTATAGCACAGAGAACAGCACAGAGAAAGACACAACACAAAAGGTCTAGCAGTACATCAAAATCTTATAGTATGATGGAACAGCTCGCTCTCTGGGTAGAAGGAACAAACAGTAACATCAGCGATAGTTAGGGCATCTATTGGGCCGAACTTGGCAGATCTACCTCAAGCCATCATTGAGTGGCAAGCAGCTTTAGAAGACAAAGTGGATTCAGTATTTTTGGTACAACATATGCCTTTGTGTAACTGTAACTTCTGCAGACATGTTTTCTTGCTCATGCTAACTATGTCTAAAGGATGTGGCAATATAAGATGCTTTGAGCCTCTCATTAACATCCTGGCTCTCAAGATTAGAAAGTGTTGAGGCATTTGCTCAACCAAGACGTTCACATTCTTTTTACTTCTGAAGGTTGGCTTCTTTCTTTCTTATGATCTCAGCCTCCAGCACCTAAGTACTCCCTGTAATTTCCGAAACCATGTGATTCCCACGGAAAGCTTGTTTGCAGATAATTGCATATTTGTGTCTTGCCTTTGCTTATGAGCACTCAATTTTAAGCAGTTGCCTCAAGACCTCCTTGTCCAATGATTCAAAGATGTATATTTTCTTTTGGTTAATATACATTTTAAGTATGCATTTTGCCTGAGCGTAGAGTTTTGTTTACAACATCAACTGAGATAAATCTTATTTGGGCTGAAAGAGACAGCAGTGGAGACACTTGGAGATGTGTCAAAGATGCTTACATCCATCATAAAACAGAAAGTGATTACCTGCTTCTGGAATACTTGATCATGGTGACCCTTAAACCTGTGGGAGATGTGGAAAGTGAGGAGGGTGCCAGCTCTGCACCCTAGGTGGTTGCAGTATTAGATGGAATTCTAATGGTGCAATGCACAACAATTTTTCATTGCAAATATCTTTTGGGCGGTAATGATTGCTTGTGATTAAATACTCCTCTTGATTTTGACACTGCTGGGAAAGTCTGAAGGAAAAGGAGCAAGTTTTGTTTCACTTTTGAGAACTGCCCTTCTTCCCAAACACCAGTGGGCACGTCAGTGTGTACTTGCAGGATTCCTAAAAGGTTTCCAGGTTTTGGAATACTCTTAAGAGTCTTGAATATTTGAAGATACCCTAATGGTTGCTGTATGTTAGCACAGGAACGAAAGGAGATGGATGTGAATCCTTATGAGTGCCTACCAATGATCATAGACTGCAAAAGGCTATTTTGGAAATGCTGACCACACAATTAGGTACACCTGATGCCTGACATATGCTTGGTTTGATATTAGTGTAGTTATGGACTCATTCTGGGACAGAACAAAAGGAGAGCAAGGGTACAAACAGGGTTAGATTAATGTACAGACTCTGGGAAGCAAAATGTTTGTCTTTCAATAGGAAAAGCACTTTCAGGGGGAACTTAAAGTGCACATAAACCACCTGTGCAGATGTATTGCCATCAAGTATTAAATGCAGCCTGGTGACCTAAATGAAGGGATAATTGGTAAATGTCTTAATATGTTAGGTTGTTTTGAAATATGAGTGTAATTTCCAGAGTCAGTCTTGGCAACATAGTTTTTCATAATATTCCCCACCAATGTCAAATAATATTGCTGTCCAAAGGGAAGAGTTATGGAGAACAATTAGCCTCTCACTGATTTGCCAACGTGCAAATGGAAGCAAATTCTGAGACAAAGAGGAACTGTGTCTTGTGGTTCCCCAAAAGGGGAGATTGGGGAGATCATCCAGAATAGCCCATGATGGAGTTAATGTGAGTGTCACATTTCAAGGGAACTTATGAAGCTGTCTTTCAGGATCAATAACAATATTCCTGCAATTACAATGACATGCCTTTGCTACTTAG
The DNA here is from genome assembly GCF_964204655.1 of Triturus cristatus. Taxonomy (NCBI): domain Eukaryota; kingdom Metazoa; phylum Chordata; class Amphibia; order Caudata; family Salamandridae; genus Triturus; species Triturus cristatus. Next base: position 150,395,149 of record NC_140584.1, read on the forward strand.
AGTATGATATGAGGAGCTGCACATACGAGTTAAACATGTGACTTGAGAATGATACATTACTTATTTTTGAAAATGAACTTTATATTTTGATACTGATGTAAACATTTTATTTATTTTAGGTTTAAGTAATTTTAACACCCCTGAGGCACAGTTGGTCAGATTAAAAGTGCTCTTCCTGACTTGGGAGAGCCACGGCATATTTGCCGAGAGCCTGATTTCCAAGTAAACGAATTCAGACACTCTTTCCAAACTTGCATCATCCAGGGTGATCTGTCCTCCAAAAGATCTATGCGGCTTGATCGCCATGAACTTGCTTTTGCTCAGCTTGATTATTAATCCTTTATCCCTACAGAAATCTGTCAAATGGTTCATCAAGGCCTGCATACCAATTGGGTTCCTTGATATCAACAGGGTGCCATCCACAAATAACAAAATCGATGTTCTGCTGCCCGTTAGGACCAGTGTGTCACCCCTGCAATGCCCCATAGTAGTCACTACATCATTCACAGTTTGTGATTGTATGAACAAGGGTGTTTGGTAGGGGTAAGTATGCGCCTACAACTAATAATAGGGCCACTAACACGGTGTAGGGCCCAGTAAATGTCTTAGTAAATTAGCCCCTTGTGAACCCCTTGGTAGGTGACAGTGAGCAGTCAGGCCTAATTTAGGAGACCGGAGTGTAAAGCATTTAAATACAATAAATAAGTAACACGCAATAAAAATCCCACACCAATTTATAAAATAGATAATAGTTTTATGACACCAAACTGACAATGCTTAAAGACATTTAGTGCAACTCCGAGACATTTGGTTGCACTTGACCGGGACAAAGTCAAAGTTTGAGGCCGACCTTGATGAAGCCATGGTCAGCTACACTAAGCGGGAGGCCCCCGTCAAAATATTTATCTTCTCACTTAGAAACTTTTCTGGAGCTTTTTCTTCCAATGTCGCTCGACCCTCCACAGCAGGCTTGATTCAAAGAGGGTTTGCTGGCTTGACTTTCTGCCAGAACCTAGTCACATCCCAGGAGTTGGGAGCTCCGGAGCTTTCAGCGGGACAAACCTAAAATCATGGCTGGGTCACGGTTGGAGGTAATCAGCTTGACACTTGAGGTTGGGTCAGTCACCTGAAGGAGCTTTTTCACAAAAGCTCTACAAACTTCAGGAGGTCCTTCCTAAAGTTCTCCTTGTATATTCAAATTGTTCAATTCACCAATCCAAAGGTCTGAAATCTCCTAGATGGTCTCTGGGATGCCTGGACCACAATTCCCACAAGTCACCTGGCCAAATCTTTAAATGTCTACTGACTGCACTCCAGGATAAAGCCTCTTGGTGGAGATAATGCAGTGGGCTCTTTTAACCTATAGCTTGCAAGGAGTCTACTCCATAATCCTTCTTGAAGCAAGACACAGTCCCCAAAGCTGTAGTAACAGATTGTGCAGCATGCACAGCCAATTAGAGTGCAGGTCTTAGGGTGCAAAAACAGATTCCAGCAGGGCAGTCATGTTCCCTGTAGTTTCAGGCAGCAAATCTGAGAGACTATGCAGCTCTCACATATTTATTCAGTATTCTGGAGCGAAAAGCAGGGGACATGTCTGTCTGGTTAGATGCTGAGTGCCACCCAAAAGCATGACAACTTCCTCCAAAATGTGGCATTCTGTCGACCCACATAGCACTGCCCTTCCAAGATCCAACATGGATGATTTATGTCCAGAGCAGTAAGAGCTAGTCAAAGCAACCCCCAGTGGGGCAGATTGCCATCAGTTCACCTCCCTCTGACCTCTAATAATTCCTGTCCTAAGCCTCCTGGGGCACAGGATGTGGGGGTAGGTACATCTGGCATTCTTTACTGGTCTGGTCTCTCTATGAACTCAGTTTGCTTTACCCAGCCCCCTCCCTGAAGTACCCATCCTCCCAAGTTGCAGAGCTCTCTCCTTTAGATGACCTCTGCTCTGGCCAGGCCACTTATCAGCTAATCAATGCAGCCTGGCTAGGCCTATTAAGGCTGACCAATAAGTAAAGACCACTAGAAGGATGGATTTTGGCTTACAAAAGAGAAAGTTCTATAACTTCTCTTTTGTACTAGTTATAATACAGTGGCAAGTTGTTGACTTTATCAATACCAATATTTTAAGTCCTTGAATGATATTCACTCCTTTCCTAGCAATAGTTATATCTGAATAAAATATTAAAATGTTAGTCTATGGAGCTAAGTATCTGCAAAGCAGAAACATGAAATGAGCTGTCTTTACTCACCAGGGCATTTAAAACATCTTTTATAAGGGCCCTGTCTACTTTTACATGGTTCTCCACCCCGGGAACACCCAGGGGAGACCTTATGGATGCCAAATATGTAAACATAAGGTAGCATATCATTTTTAAAGTGTCCATACCACCCAAGTCGACTCTGCACACAATGTACTTTTAAACACAGTCTGCAAAGCCAGGCTGCCCTTAAAATGCCAGCAGGGACACAACAGCACACACATGCAAGTGCAGGAAATCTGCAGGGCCTCTAAACCTCCTTGTCTCATTATATACTAGGGACTTATAGGTAGATTGCACCCCGTGGCCCTATTATCTACCAGGGGCTTATAGGGTCTGTGTTAGACCTGGCATATTTTGGCATGTTTCCCCTGTCTTTTTGCTTTCTAACCTCACGGTTTGACTCTGTTTTTGTTGGTTTAGTGTCTCTGCACACTTTCCCACTGCTGTTCATTGTTAAAGTGCAAGTGCTCCTGTTGTAAATTGGTATTATGGATTGGTGTTTCCATGATTGGCATATTTGATTTACTGGTAAGCCCCTAGTAAGTGCACTGAGTGTGCTAGGGCCTGTAAATCAAATGCTACTCATGGGCCTGCAGCACTGATTGTGCCATCCACATGAGTAGCCCTCAAACAGTATCTCAGAGCTGCCACTGCATGGTCTATGCGTAGTTTGCAACTGCCATGTCAACCTGGCAAGTGCACCCACTTGCCATGCCCTAATCTTCCCTTATCTTAAAGATAATTCACCCCAAAGGTAGGCCCAAGGTACCCCTGCGGGCAGGGTGCTGTGTAAGTTAAAGGTAAGACATGTACTGGTGTATGTGACATGTCCTGGTAGTGAATTACAGTGTATTTCATTTTTCACTATGGAAAGACTATCTGTCCCATAGGATACAATGGAAGTTTTACTCATAACATGTTATAGGCATAACTTCCCATTGGGACAAGATGGGGAATTGAGTTTAGTAGTCCTGGACTCAGAATGTAAATTGCATCTTTTAGTGAAGATGATTTTTATGTTCTATGTTTGAAAATACCACTTTTAGAAAGTAGGTATTTTCTTGCTTACCCATTCTGTGTGCCTCTGCTGGGTTTGTGGATTGTCTGTCTGTCTTTAGAGTGACAGGGGCTTGGCATGTGCATTTTCTTTAGACAGCCACTGGGGGGGTCAAGGTGTGTCCTGCCTTTCCTGGATGAGTCAGTGCTGGGCTGAATAGACCCGGGCTGCATTTCGAGTAGTGTGAGGTGATTTCTTTGGATCTGAATGGGCCTTGTCTGCTGTAGACAATGCTGTTTCCACCTCCTTCCAGGAAACTGGACCAGAGAGGACCAAACTGGTTTGGACTAAGTACAAACATTCTCAGCCTGAGAGAACAAAGTATTGGGGCCAAGACCTCAGAACTTTAGAACTCTCTGGAATCAAGGAACCTGCCAAGAAGAAGAGACGGAAGAGCTGCCAGGAGGAGTAATGCCCCTTTGCTGTGTTGTTGCTTTGCTGGGTTGACCTGCAGTTGCTGCTTCTGCCTTGGGCAGTGACAGGGTTGGACTGAACTTTCTTTACTTGTTTTGTTTTAGAGGTTTTATATAGCACTGGCTGGACCCAGTGGTATCAGAGCGATTTACAGGGTAGAGCTAGTTACAGAGAGAGAAAAACAAGTTACAGCATCAATGAAAAACATAATAACAGAGCGCTTAACAAGGCTGATATACATACATGGTAAAACAGAAATAGCAAGATTAGCACCATTTTCAGCATCAAAAATAAGAAAAACGGCAGGTAGGACTAGGCATAACAAGAGGTTTGAGGTGGTACACATCATGTAAAGCAAGTACTAGGAGATAGGCATTAAAAAACCTAAAGATGTGGAGGAATAGGTTTAAGACACAGGAAGAGACCCCCAATATTTATTGAGGAGTGAGTTTTGAGATCTCTTTTAAAACTGGTGTACGAAGGGTTGCATCATAGGTCTTTGGGGAGGGCATTCCAGATGTGAGGGGCATTTCCGGAGAAGGAACGGGATTGAATAGATTTCTTTTTTAGTAGGGGTGGGACAAGGAGGAGGGCGTTGGTGCTTCCTAGGGGTCAAGTGCTTCCCGCTTTGCAGAGTTTATTTACGAGGTAAGGTGGTGCATTTTGATGGAGGACTTTGTAGTGTGATGCATGCGTTTTTGTAGGCAGATCTACCTTTGATGGGGAGCCATTTTAGGGTTTTGAGGGCTGGGGAAATGTGTCGAACCGTTTGCAGTTCGTGATGAGCCTGGCTGCAAGGTTGAGTACAGATTTGAGTGGGGCTACGTGGACCTTGGGGATTCCAGTGAGGATGGCATTGCCGTAATCGATTCATGAAAAGACCAGGAATTGAACCACTAATTTAAAATCTTCATTAGGGAGAAAGGGCTTGATCTTCCTGAGATGACGAAGAGTGAAGAGGGCTCCTTTAGCTGAATTTTTGATGTGGGCGTTGAGGTTAAGGCTGTTATCGCTGGAGATACCAAGAGATTTAACAGAATTGGACAAGGTGAGAGAGCAGTTGAGGGCATTGAGGTCGGGGATCCAAGTTTGAATGGGGAGAGGGTTGTTTTTGTGGGGGAAGAAGATGATTTCAGTTTTTTGGGGGTTGACTTTGAGATGATTAAGGTGGAACCAGGATTGGATTTTAGTAAGGGTGTTATCAAGGTGTATGATGTCCGTGTGGGTTTTGATCTTGTAATAGAGTTGGGTGTCATCAGCATATAGATGGTAGTTGATACCAGCTTGCTTAAGAATGAGGGTGAGGGGTTCCATAAAGAGGTTAAAGAGTGAGGGTGAGAGAATAGATCCTTGGGGGACTCCTATATTGACAGGGGTGGGTTTAGCGAGACATCCATTGATTTTAATTTGTTAGGTTCGATGTTGAAGATAGGAGACAAACCATTTGTGGGTAATGCCATTGAGGCCGAAGCGATCTTTGAGTAAATTAAGGAAGGCAGAGTGGTTGACAGTGTCGAAACCTGCGGAGATATCAAGGAGGATAAGAAGTGATGTCTCACCGTTATCAAGGGAGTGGTGGATGCTATCAACAATGTTTAGTATGGCAGTTTCAGTGCTGCAGCCTTTTCTGAAGCCTGATTGTAAGGGGTCAAGAAGGTTGGATTTTTCGATGTGTTTGTCTAATTGGAGTAAAACACATTTTTCGAGGGCTTTAGAGAGGAGGGGGAGGTTGGTGATAGGGCGGAGGTTGTTTAAATCATTGGGATCAGCATTAGCGTTTTTGATAATAGGGAAGATATGACCAAGTTGGAGGGAGCTAGGGACATTTCCCGTAGCAAGGGAGGTGTTGATGATTGAGGTGTTGATGATTGTGGTCCAGGAAGGGACAATGATGTGCTTTAGGTCTTGGACAAGGTTAGAAAGGAGGGGGTCCTTGGTGTGGGAGGATGGTTTTAGTTTAGTAATAATGCTGTGGAATTTGTGTTCAGTTACAGGGAGGAAATTATGCCAGAGGCGTTGTTTTTCAGTCGTGAGTTTGGGAGGTTGGGTGTGAGGGGAGTAAGGGTGGGTGAGTGAGAGGGGTAGTTTAGGGAGGGAATAGGAATGTGTGAGGAGGGGTTAGGGAGCGGTGAGGTAACGGGTGGGTTTGAAGGGGAAGCTAGGGGTGTCAGGAGAGTGGAGAGTGAATTGGAGGTGGTATCAGGGGAAAGTATGGGGTTAATTGGGATCTGCTTTGAGAGGAAGGATTGATCTAGTTTGGCCATTTTTTCCGAGAAGAAGTTGGCGAGTTCTTCACATCTAGCAGTTGAGGCCATCGGGTTAGGGTGAGCTGAGGAGGTTTGGTGTTGAATATTGTTAAACTGTTCTCTAGGTCTGTTTTTGGTCCGATAGATTTGTGTACAGAAGAAGGATGCTTTTTCATAAAAAAATTGTTTTTTGTATGTAGATCTCGATGATCCGAGGAGTGTCAGGTTTGAATGGGAGGGATGTTGTCTCCAGGTTCTATCAATTAGTCTTAAGGAGCATCTTTCGTTATTAAGTTCTGGGTTAAACCAGGATTTGGAATGGATGTTTCTTAGAGTTTTAAGTTTAGGAGGGGCCAGTTGGTCAAGGACATCTGTGATGGTTTTATTAAAGTGATCAGTAAGCTCATTTACGTTTTGTGACAAAGGAGTGACGAGCAGTTGGGCTTTGAGTTTTGACTCAATTTCGCCAGGAGGGATACGTTTTTTAAGTTTCTTGTCCATTTCATTGGATTACTTTGTTTTCGAGGAGAGAGGAGGCTGTGTAATGGAGATGGAGAACAATATGCGGTGGTGGTCGGACCAGTCAATGGGGATGATGTTGGTCAGGGTGTGGGTGGGGTATTGACAAAGTTGTTTGAGGTCGTTGATCTCGAGAATGTTAGTGAAGAGTTTACCATGCCATCTCGGCCCTCTAGTACTCTCCTGCCATATTCGGGGTGTGGTTGATGTCAGGACACAGAAGGTTCCCGATGCTGCCCCCACCATATTTTTCCCTGAGGTACCCTCCCGGCGACATGTTATGGTTGTCCATCCTGTAGGCAAGGTCGTTCCGTGGCTTATGTACCCAATGATTAATCAACCTCAGTTGGGCTGTCCAGTAATAGTGTCTGATTGAGGGTAGTACTATCCCACCATCATACCAACCTCTGGTCAACTTTACCAATGAAACTCGTGATGTTCCCCCATCCCATAGCAGTTGCCTCACCGCCGTGTCTATTTGCTGGAAGTAACGTGGGGATACTGGGTAGGGTGCGTTGTGTAAAACGTAAAGGAACCTGGGCAGTGCCATAATTTTAAAGAGTGCCGCTCTCCCCAAAAGGGATAGCAGGAGCGAGCGCCAATGTTGAGTATCATTTGCTAAGCGACTTAGCAGGGGTGCCAAATTGTGTTCATAAATGTCCAAGGTGTCTTTAGTAATGTAAATGCCCAAATATCAGAACCCCTCAGTAGCAATCTTGAGATGACATCCTCTGGGAAGTGAAGGTTTGTTACCTGCTAAGATATATATTATGGATTTGTCCCAATTAATTGGGTATCCAGAGGATTTGCGATATAGTGCGAAGATACGTAACATTCTACTGATCGTCACCTTGGGGTCCGCAACATACATAAAAATATCGTCCGCATACAGAGAGATCTTATCTTCTCAGTCCGGTGTCCAGTGGAGTCCACGGATCATGGGATCTCCCCAATCCAGGTAGTCAAGGGCTCCAGATTCAAAGCGAACAGCAGGGGGGAAGGAGGCCTCCCTGCCTCGTTCCCCTCTGCAGCTCAAAGATCCTCAAGATGTTGCCATTCACTGAGACCTGTGCCTGTGGCTTTTCATATAGGAGTTTTACCCAGTTTAAAAATTTCGGCCCGAAGCCTAACCTCTCTAATACTGCATACAGAAAGGAACACTCCACAGTATCAAATGCCATAGGAGCATCTAGTGATATTATCAATGCATCTCCTTCAAAGGACTCTGCCTTGCCAAGGGCCCCATGAAGATGCCTGAGGTTCAGCGCAGTATTCGGATTGATCATGGTGAATCAATGAGGATATCACGGGGAGCAGGCGATTTGCAAATAACTTTGCAAGAATTTTTGATTCAGCATTCAGGAGAGAGATCAGCCTATAAGAACCACATTCGTCTGGAGGCTTCCCCAGCTTTGGAATTACCACAATATAGCCACTTACTGGTCCCTGGGAAGTATTTTGTGATCATAGCTTTTATTAAACATGTTCTGCAGCAGGGGCAGCAACTTGGTTGCTGTTAATTTGTATAGTTCAATTGGCAGGCCGTTGGGGCCGCCAGCTTTGCCGGATTTTAGGTCTCTGATTGCTTTTGCAATTTCAGACTCTACCAGGTCTTGTTCTAGGAGGTGCTTCTCTTCCAGTTTGAGAGATGGTAACTGGAGGGTGTCCAGTAATTCCTGGGATTCGCTGATCGTGGCCCTGGTCTCTGGGGCATATAATTGCTCATAATATTCAGCGAACGCTTCAGCTATGGAACTACCTCTTTGGATGGCGATTCCATCCCCTCTCCGTACCTCTCATAACCATCTAGCGCCCACTGATTGTTTGTCGAGCCACACCAGTAACTTGCCTGCTCTGTCTCCAACTTTGTATACGTTCTGTTGTGTCGCTTTTGCTGCCTCCTCGGCAATTGCCTTGTATTCTGCTTGTTTTAAGGATAGACGGTGTCTAATCTCATTCTTGTTGTCTGCAAGTAGGTGGGCCTCCAACTCTAAAATATCCTGCTCTAGTTTGTCCAGTTGTGCTCGCTTCTGTTTCTTCTCCCCTGCTATCAGCGAGATATCCTGGCCCCGAATCACTGCTTTGTATGCCTCCCAAAAGACGCATGCCGAACTCACTGTACCATTGTTTTCTACCATGTATTGGTCTGTCGCTTCCTGGATTTTAGATCTAATTGCAGGGATTTGAAGATACCAGGGGTTAATCCTGCCCAATCGTACCTTTCTGGGATCTTCTATTTCGTAGTGCACACATAATTCAGAGTGGTCGGAAATCCCACGGGCCAGGGTGTAAGCCTCACGGAAATTAGTTACCTGGTGTCTTGGGGAAAAAAGGTAGTTGATATTGGACATACTACTGTGTGCCCCTGAGTGATATGTGTATTGTAGTGTAGTGGGGTTGAGCCTCCCAACACCGCACCCGCTTGGTCTTGCAGTCTCGACAGTAAACAGTCTATCTCCGGGAAGAGAGCTGCATTACAATCGCCCCCAGTCATCACCACCCCTTCCAGGAGATTCAAGAGAAGAGCCCCAAGTTCAGGCAGGACCAGAGATTGCTGTGTAGGGGGGAATATGTATTGAAATTAAGTTAAAGGTGCGTCCCTCCCAGCCACCTGAGACACCACCAACCTACCTGTGGATCATGTGTGACCTTAGGATTTGTGAGGGGAAAAGAAGTGCATACTAAAATACTGACTCCTCTAGCACCCCTTGTGTATCCAGAGTGTGCAAGGAGATTATATCGCCATCAATGAAGTGCCTCGTAGTGTGTTCCCTGGATATGTGTTTCCTGCTATAGGACCATATCCAGAGCATGTCTCTTGAAAAACTGGAGGACTATCCCTCTTTTTATTTTGTCCCCCAACCCGTTCACGTTCCCGGACAGGATTTTGAAACTTTTATTTCTACCCGGGAGGGGCCCAGTATCTGGTTTCTGTAGACCACTCGACTGTACTACGCTATTCTATATTATGCCTCGAGTATCACACAGCATACCATTAATCTACGTTGGCCCAGAGTATAGGACCTGTGGGATGAGCAAGGTTGCAAGCTGGCAAGGGGAACCGCCCTCCTTGTCTGTCTTAGATCTGGTTGTCGTAGATGGCAAAACATTACATATAAAACAATAAGAAAAACCCAATTCCACACATCCCCCCCACCTCCCTGCACCACAGGTTAAAACTGCCCGCCACCCCAACTATGCAGAGTGCCTCTAACTCCAAAACACATTTCAATCTTTTGAGGAGCGGAAACTGCTGGCCCTTCCAGCCGCTACCCTCCCCACTGAACTTCGTGATTTTCATCGCCAGAGTCTCTCACATTCAAATCTTACAACTACCTGCATAGAGTTCTCAAAGCCCCGTTACATAACAAGAGCTCACGCTGAATAACTAGTTCAGAATTGCATCCCGATCCCCTCCCCCATTCAACAGTCCCAATTGACCCCCACTCTAGTGGTTACATCTCTAAAATAGTCTTTGTCCCCATTATTATTCAACATTGTTCGAGTCTTAGCTATTCTGCTTCTCTGTGTGACTTACGGCCTCCCTTGTGTCGATCCTCTTCTAAGCAACAGCACCTACTCCGCCACCTCTCTTTCTGTGCTGCTCCTCCGACTGACTGTTTGCCATCCTTCTAGTCAGAACCAGGCTTCCTCGGGGGTTTCAAAAACTGTGGCTTATTGTCAGCAATCACACTCAGTCTGGCTGGGAAGATCATTGCGTACTTTAGCTCCCTATCCATCAGATCCCTTTTAACCTCAAGAAATGAGCGTCGATGTCTCTGAACCCAGAGGGTGAAGTCCGGGAAAAAAATGACCCTATTATTGTCCTACTTCACTGGGGGTCTGACACAGCCCGCTTGAAGAATCACGTTGCATTCTCTGAAGTGAAAAATTCGGGCTATTATTGGACGTGGGGGGTTTCCTGGTCTGGGTGCCACACCTGGAATACGGTGGGCTTGTTCCACCCAGAAGTATTTAGATAGGCCTTTAGGTTGGAGATGATTGCAAATCAAGTCCTCTACAAACAGATCCACTGTTCTGCCCTCCGCTCACTCTGGGACATCAAGAATGCAGACGTTATTTCGCCAAGAACGGCCCTCAGCGTCTTCCACTCAAGCATCGAGTCCTTGCACCAGTTCCTTCAGCTCCCCTTAAGTCTGAGAGCTTTGGTTTCGGCTTGGAGCGTGGCAATGGCGTCTTCAATTCCCTTTATTCTTGCCCCCATATTCCTCAAATCAGTTCTTATCAGGGTCACTTCTGTCGAGACCGTGTCTATTTTGTTTCCCAAAGAGGTTTGTTCCTTTTGGATCGCAGTTATTATATCCTGCAGGGTCGGGGAGTCACCTTTTTTTCCGGTTTGTGTCTGGTTATGAGGTGCATCCGTGCTTCCTTCACCCGTCGTTGGTCCTTCCCCCTGGGCTGGGCATACTTGTCCATCTTTGTTTGGAGGGCCATCTGTTGCCCTTTTGCAGTCATTATGTGGCGCCTTCCATCGCCGCTGGGTGAGGGTTAGAAGGGAAACAGCCTGCACCTACCAGGAGCCGTACGACTACCCGTTGCCTGTTGGGAGTTCCAATCCGGCCCCACTCCCACCTCCAGACAGCAATCCTCAGAATTTTGGGGTCAGTGATACCCCACTATGATGGTGGTCGCGGTCCTCTAGGTCCCCAGTAGCTTAATGAAGGAGTCTACAGGAGAGCGAAGCGGCATATATGCACCGCCCGTCGTCTTTTGTGGGCTGATGACCCTCGGCGTTCCCCAAGTCTGCTGATTCCTGTATCTTCTTGTGCGGGCCTAATTTACACCATTTGTGGTCACCACTTTTAGTCAGTTCCAGCTTTGCCTCCCTCCCTCAGTGCCTAATTTCACCAACTGACTCTCTTGCTGCCGAGTGCCCCAGGAGAAAGACTTTCTTGTGCCTCTTTGAAGCCGGTCGTTGCAGAAGACCGCCTTTTTACACTTTGGGGGCCACCCTTCTCTTGGCCGCAGTGCTCCCCTCACCTCTATGCCACTCCTGGGGGATTCCTTGTAGTCGCTGAGTCAGACGCTTTAATTGAAAGCTGGGTCTTTTCGCTCCAACAGCCCCAATGCACGGCCCAACAAGCTGTGGGCTTGTAACAGGGCTCTCAGCCAACGTCAGGCGACGTCCCGGCCAGCTGTGCTCCACCTTCCCTCACGCTGCCTCCGAGAGCCTGCTGGCCGCTTGCACTTGTAGGGTCACCGAGGGCTCCACTCTGGACGAGCTTTACTCTCACCAGTCCTATTGTGCTTCTGCACACGTTTCATTTCCCTACAGCTGTGTTACGGATCACTGTGCAGATATACGGGGAAGATTACTAACGGCTGGTCGTAGCTTCACTAAGCTGCGGACATCACGGTCGGCAGTTGGCCACGCCCCCCCAGGATGGGGACTCTTAGTGAAGATAATACATGTGGGCTCTGTTAACCTGTATCTTGTGGGTAGTCAACTCTATAATCCTTCTTGAAGCAAGGCACAGTCCTCAGGGCTGTAGTACCAGATTGTGCAGCAGGCACAGTCATTCAGAGTGCATGCCTTGTAGTAAAAATACAGATTTCTGCAGGGCAGTCCTTCTTTTCCTTGTAGTTTCAGGAAGCAGATCTGAGAGACTACGCAGCTCTCATATATTTATTAAATGTTCTGGGGTGACTAGCATGGGGGACTTCTGTCCATTGTGTGGCATCTTTTTTTCCCACAAAGCACGGCCCTTCCAAAATCCAACATGGATGATTTTTGTCCAGAGGAGTGAGAGTGAGCTTAACCAGCCCACAGTAGGGTTCATAGACATTAGCTCTCCTCCCCCTGACCACTGCAAATTCTTGCCCTAAGTCTGCCATATGGCTGGGGCACAGGATTTGGGGTTAGGTACATCTGGCATTCCTTACTGATCTGCTCTCTCTTTGAGGTCAGTTTACTTTACCTAGTCCCCTCTGCAGCACCCATCATCACCAGCTGAAGAGCTCTCTCTTTCAGAAAACCTCACCTCTGGCCAGGCCACTTATCCCCTAATCAAAGCAGCCTGGCTAAGCCTGTTAAGGCTGACCAATCAGCAGAGACCACTAGAAGGATGGATTTTGGCTTACAGAAGCAAAAGTTCTATACCTTCTCTTCTATACTAGTTATGATGAATTCAGCAGTGGTGAGTTCTTGACTTTATCAATACTAATCTTTTAAGTCCTTGATTGATATTTCACTACTTTCCTAGCAATAGTTTTATCTAAATAAAATATTGCAATGTCAGCCTATGGATCCAAGTATTTGCAATGGGAAACGAACTTAATGGGCAGGTTTTCCTCACCAGGGCATATAAAGCATATAAGGTCCCTGCTGATAGGTACATGCCACCCACCCCTGGGAAACCTTAGGGACACCTGTGGAGTTGCCTAATATGTAAACCAAGGCACAATATCACTTTTAAAGTATCCATACCACAAACGTTGAGTTTGCATACAATTTACTTTTAAAGACAGTCTACAAATCCAGGCTGTCTTTAAAATGACAACAGTCACTCAGCAGTGCACACATGCAAGTATAGAAAATCTGCTGGGCTTCTAATCTTTAATGCTCGATTACACACTAGGGACTGAAAGGTGGTTTAAACCCCCTAGCCCTATTATATACTAGGGACTTATAGGGTTTGTCAATACCAATTGTGAAAATATACTATTAAAGACAGGCTGCAAGGCATACTGCCTTTAAAAGTACAGCAGGCACACAGCACTGCACACATGCAAGTACAGAAAATCTGCTGTGCCATTAAACCTACATGCCCCATTCTATACTAGGGACTTATAGGTAGATTGCACCCTCTGGCCCTTTGATAAACTAGGGACGTATAGGGTCTTTCATTTCCAATTGTGATTGTACTCTATTACATGTACTTTATTACACATTGCACATGTTTAAATAACATCAGAGATCTTGACATTGGTGGAACGAAAAGAATGGGCAGTGACAAAGGACTAACACAGTTCTTAGTAAAAATACAGAGTTTTTAGCCGCCATGTCTGCAAAGGCATTTAAACATATGATGTTCCTTTTGTTCAGCCATAATGGAAATGTTCACAAAGTCTCTCATAGACAATACCACATCTCATCTTGAATAGAAAAAAACGAAACGTTTTTCTTACTGCTATGCCTCTAATGCAGACTGTTTTGGTTGTCCTTAGCGAAATAACAGCCTCCGTCCCCCAAAGAATTAGACTGGTGCCATATTAATAGTCCTGAGGTCCCTCGCCGCAGCCTTGGCTTTAGATAGCCCACATTCCTACAGGTTGTAGGCTGTATGCCAACAATCCACCAATTAAATAATTGACGGCCATCAAGGTCGGTAGGATAGTGTAGCGTTGTAGCCTCGGCGGTTCTGGCAGTAATTGAATTAAATGCTCCCAGGTTCACCCAGTCTGCCGAACTCCGGGCGGGTGCTATCTCCTGTAAACGTGAGGGTGATTCATGGAAAATATTGCAGCTCCAAACACAGGCTCAAAGCACTCACGGGACATCTGATAGTTTTTATTGAGCAAATGCATTTCGGCACCTTTGCCTTCCTCAGTGTACTTTGATAGCCTTTTAAACTGAGCACTGAGGAAGGCAAAGGTGCCGAAATGCATTGGGCTCAATAAAAACTATCAGATGTGCAACTCGATATTTGTGATTCGATATTCTGTCTCTGCACCGTGAGTGAGCACTTAGGTTTATCAGAGGGTAGTGCTAAGCAACTGTTGTACTCACAGAGGCAAACTTTGTTCTAAGGTAAGTACTTTTTAAGTTATTACTTACCTTAAGTCAATATTTTTGACCATGATATTCCTGCTGTCGATATTTCTGACCCAGGAGATTTGCAACTTGACATTTGTGCAACTCGATATTTGTGATTCGATATTCTGTCTCTGCACCGTGAGTGAGCACTTAGGTTTATCAGAGGGTAGTGCTAAGCAACTGTTATTCTCACAGAGGCAAACTTTGTTCTAAGGTAAGTACTTTTTAAGTTATGAATTTTTAAAGTTTGCAAAAGATATCACTGAAGTGGGCAATATCGCATAATAGAAGTACATGGGATAAAGTAGGAAAAAGATAAAATCACACAGTTGGTTATCAAGTTTCACCTTCTGGGTTTCGGATAGTAGCAAGGCCAGGTCCAATGCTTCAGCAGCAGAAATTTGGCAGCGTCCCGGATTCAGCTGGTAGCGGGGGGCTGAGGTCGGTGGAAGCAGGCGCTCTACAAATTAGAGGGCCACCTGAAAACGCACTGCACATCTGGTATTAAGGGTAAGTCCGGTGGGTCCCACTCAAGAGAGCAGGTTGCAAAGTCCCGAGGACCATGGGAGCCCAGCTGGTTTGTAATTGCTCAGGCCGAGCGGGCTGGGTGCAAAGCAGATGGGCAGCCAAGCTCTGTGCATCAAGAAGGTTCTTGTGGTCCGGGTAAGTTAGGTTGCAGAGGCTATTCTGGGACAGCTGGGCCACTCGACATCTCTCAATGGGTGTCTGTGTCCTGTGTCATTGGAGTCTGGATTGGACTGTTTTCTCTTGGTCTTCTGTGTAGGGGTTCTGGTAACCTGGGTATTGGTATGGCATGGCTCTGGTAGGTCCTAGTGTCTTCTCAGTTGTTGAGAGGCCAAATCTGACCCTTCAGAGGTGAAGTATTTCTTCTTGCTTGGGTGCTGTCCTGGAGTCCCCGGAGAGCAGCAGATTGGTGAACCGGATGTCACTGTTCGTTGCCTGAAGGCTGCAGGGGAGCAGCTCCTCTACTTCAAGTGAGGTTCTTTGCAATTTTTCAAAGCCTGGAGGTTCTTGGAAGCCTCACAGTTACAGGACAAGACAGCAGACTACAATGGTTAAGCCCTAAATGCAGCCAACAGGGTTTGGCATCAATTTTCTGCTGCAGGTGGTTGGTTCACGGGTCAGCAGCTCTTCTTTGTCCATTGCTCTTCTTAGGTCCATTAAAACTAAGCTGCAGGGTCCAGGGATGTCACCTAAATACTACATTTTGGGACGTTAAAGGGGGAGACAGGTAGTATCCAATGTGCTACCTACCTTTAGGAGAGTCTATGTGACTACCTCCTGTGGAAAGGGGCACTACTCTAGCCCTGATAGGTCAATTTCTGCCATCTCAAGATGGAGGAATTGAAAAGTCCTGTCCACATCACCTGTCCCACCTTAGGGGTGGCGCTGGCTGGATCTGGGCATGCCTCCTAATTTAACTAATTTTCCCGCATGTCCTCCCACCAAATATGGAGTCTGTGGAGAAGAAAGTCACTTTCAAGATTCTCACTCACGCCTACAAATGCCTGCACAACAACGGACCCAAATATCTCAACCACAGAATAAACTTCCACATACCCAAAAGGAACCTGCGTTCATCCAACCTTGCGCTGGCTGAAACCCTGCGCATCCTCAGGGCCAGATCAAGCAGAAGATCGTTTGCCCACATCGCATCCAAGACCTGGAACGAGCTACCGGCAGACATCAGAAGTGCCCCCTCCCTGAACACCTTCAGGAGGACCCTGAAGAACTGGCTCTTCGGCTGAACGGAGTGGCTCATGGCTGAACGGAGCAGCATACCCCCACTCAGTGCCCTAAGTCCCTTACGGGTGATTAGCACTCTTAGAATTCCCTGATTGATTGATGATTGATTGATTGAAAGTGGGCTTGGCATCCTCCACAATCTGGAGATACCTGGGTTGCATTTCAAAGGCGGCATCATCTTTGCAACTTCTTGTTCTGGAAGGCCATCCAGGCCTGGAGGGAGGAGGTGTGAAGCACTTATCCCCAGAGCAGATATTGTTCCCGGCCTCTGGGAGCACTGGCTCCCACCCCATGATGTCAGAAACATGTCTGGTGGTGGCATGCTGCCTAACACTAGTCATAGACCACACCAGTGTGTGGTAGGTTTTCATGGAACCCTCCAAAAGGGTCTTCTGTGTGCATTAATTAATAAATCCATCACTGGCATTAGTGAGGATTTACTAAGATGAGATGTTTGGTACCAAACATCTTAGGGTAGAGTGAAGCCATCATGAAGCTAGGAAACATGTAATGACAAGTATCCAGCGCATGCACTCTCTACGGCTTCTCTGTGCACTCACAGTATCTAAAAATTGACTTAGATATTGTAGGGTCCTATCTGCTCATGCAGATATGTCAACACTTGGGACATAGTGCACCCTGCCTTAGGGCTGTAAGGCCTGTAGTAGGGATGACTTACCTATACCTCATGCAGTGTATCTGGGCATGTGTGCCATGTCAACTCTTCCGTTTTCTCTGCACAAAGACATGCAACCTGAAATAGCAGTGTAATTGACCTGGGTGAGTGGGTCTCTAGGATGGCACAATTTGTGCTGCTTCCCCAGAGGACCCTCTTCACTACCCATGACTTAGTTCCAGGGTTACTATTTACTAGGGACTTACAGGGATGGCTGGAGTAGTGGCAATTGTGCTTCAGTATTAAGAAAGAGATCTGGCACCGGGAACCTGGCTAGCAGGGACCCAATGCACTTTCAATTCAAAATCACATCAGAAATCAGGCAAAATGTCTGGCTAACCATGCCAAAAGAGTTACTTTTCAACAACCATTTGATTGTTAAAATCATTGGCAACACTAATTATATCTTTCTGAGTAATTATAGGTATAATTTGCAAACAATAGTGATACATTTATCTGCCTAAACCTGCATGCAAGGTTTGAATATGTTTCAGATTTTTTATGAATTTTCAAAGCATTTAAGTAGTTACCCTATAAATGTGTAAGTGTCATAAATGCCCCGGAATGCTCAATATATGTGTAGTTTTACATACGGAAATGTACACTGTAAATTTTTTCATGTGGAAATGTGAAGTTAGTGCGTTTTATCAATATTTTATTGCTACTTCAGACATCAAATATTGTTCATTACTGCTGCCCGATAACTCCTTGTCTCACGACTTGTAAATTCTGTGGGTGCTTTCTCCTATTTCCCACCCTGAAAACGCACATACTTCTAACCTTAACAGATGTAAATCTCCACACATTTCAAGGCTGAACAAGCCTTTGCCTGTTTGTTGGAATAATTACTTACTTGCAAGGTGTTTTAGAATCCTCTGAATATCTACAAACCTGCAAGGTGTGCGTGCACCCCCCCCTTTGAATTTAGCTCTCTTTGAAAGTTGCACCATACGGTTGGAAAATGTTCTCCACATTCTTAAAATCAGTAAAGTATATTGTTTTGATTTTTTTTTAATTGAATATTATCAGAATATGCTTTCTCTAATGTACCTGTTGCCTTCCAGCTCACAGACGATTCTTAAAACTGGGGTCCAATCAAAAGCACCAGGTTCATTTCTCAGCCACTTTTCATAGATTTGGCGGTTCGTGTCAGTCCAATCACATGCAATGATTTCCTTAAAGCACTCACAAGCTGACATAATTGTATGGATGGCAGGTCCACTTCCAATGTCAATAAGTAGATCACCTTTCACATCACCTGGAGTACAAAAGAGGAGTAGGGCAGACAGGTAGGCAGAGTCAGTACAGTTTTCAACAAACTAGTTCTTCAGAAAGGATGATTCTCACATTAAATAACTGAATGCGGAGGATAAGAATTACTGGCAAGGACAAGAAACGCTAATAAACAAAGGAAGGACTACTGTCCGTGCCGTTTTTGGAGACAAGAGGAATCTAAGGACGTTCTGATGTGAGGACCAAATGAAATGAGTTTCAACTGTAGTTGCCAACTTTTACTGTGTCAAGGTGGAAAATAATGAGGCACATGATGTGAGATTCTCAAATGTTCCTTATGGGTTTAATTGGTGATCACATCTTAGTTTTGTTCAGTTTCCCTATAGACGTCAAAGGATACAGACCTTCTCGCAATATCTCCATTGTGTGGCTTCATGCTGTACAATACTTCGACTTGAGAGAACCTTTACAGACGATTACTGCAATGCTGACATCTTCCTTTCTTTCTGGATCTAACTAGGGGTGTCCCAGTCATATTTTTTAGTATAAGTTTAGTGAGAAAACTTCAGTTTCACTCATGCCTAGTCAAGAAGAACGAAAGTCATATTCTGCTCATCAAATCATTGTCCTGATTTTCTTCATCACTATTACTAAATTTCTTTATGTTTCATATTATTAAGACTTAACTTCATTAGACAATTTGGGGGCATATTTGCAAGCCCCTATCGTCACGGGAACGTCCCTTTTTAGGACGTTCCTGTGGCGATAGGGGCTTTGCCTTATTAACAAGGCAGCTTTAAGTCACTTACCATGGCTTAACGCTGCCTTGTAAATAAAGCCCCCATTTAGGATATGCTTAGCGTGAAAGGAGAGGGCAATGAATGCTACTGTGGGAGTTCCATAGCAAAACCCATTGATTCTGACGCTGCCCCTTAGTTACAAGGGAGGAGTTAATAGGAGGCAGCCCCAGAATTAAGACCAGGAAAAACCTTGTGATTCCCTGGAGCAACAAGGAGAAATGTTTCATTTCTCCTCGTTTATGCTGTTTTCGTGTGTTGCGTTGTGCAACACACATGCAAATAGCAAAAGGCCAATGACTGTTTATGTCCAGAAGGTCTGCACTTCCTGCACATAAATAATCATTTAAAAGAAATGCTGTTTTGTAACTTCTAGAAGCACACATAGAAGTTACAAAACAGCATTTAAAGACTGTTTATGTGCAGGAAGTGGGGCGTTCCTGTACATAAACAATCTTCCCCAGCACGCAGACACCCTTGCACTGTGGTGCAAGGGTGCCTATGTTGGCACTAAGCTGCTGAGTGTAGCACCAGCACAGGGGGAAATGCAGGACTGCACCATATTCTTGTAAATATGGTGCAGCCCTGAGTTTCTGAAGTGGCGGAGTGAGGCGTTAAGCCAGGAAGGCTACCCTTCACTCCGCCACTTCCCTTGTAAATATGTCCCTTGGTTTGGAAGTTGTGATCCTGTATTTTTACAACATATTTCTAAGATTGGTATATATCAGCCTGGCTCTAAATCTGTAATAGAATTACACTTAATCTCATCTACTGACTTGGGTCGTCATTGTGCAACCAAATGGGCTTCAGTATAAATTAAATTAACTTGGATGACGTGCACTCTTCTTTATTACTCAGACATCAAAAATGTCAGTTGCAGGGAAAATTGCAGATGCGGCCCAGGGTTGCTGCACTCCCTTTACAGTCTCTCACTCAACACCCTTCCTGGTCCTCTTCTGAAGATGGAGCAGGGTGCCTTTTTAAGTGCTGATAGACAGAAGTATATTTAATTTACAACAAGAGCACCCATATAAGGTCGGCCTGGGACCATGGGAATCATGTAATTATAGACAACAAAAGGTCCCTAGGAGCAAGTAAAAATAGAGAAGGGAATCAATAAGGACCCAATCAGTGCTTATTTTTAAAGACTTGTCCAGACGGACAGTGGTCATAAATTTTACTGATATAGTAATTAAGCAGCAGTTACAAAGAGAATTCACAAAGTTGGACACAAGCCTGTGTTCCGTACAATAAAATAGGGAGAAAACATAAACAATAGACAAGGTTCAGGCAAAAGAATGTTTGGTACAATTGGCAGGGAATGGAAAGTAAACTTAACAAACATTACATAGGTCACCCTTATGTATAAAGCATAGTATAGTTAGGAACATATAGGGTGTGTACAAGTGTCGACGGCGTTTCGATCCTACACACGCAATATTAGGATCATCATCAGGACAACATTAGTAAGGCCTGTACAATTTAACCTGAGTAACCTAATTGAAGAAGGGAAAAAAGGGAAATGAGCACAGAAGGCCTAAAGCGGGCCTGGGTCATCAGATCCATTGGGGTGGGCAAATCTTCAGGTGGTGATCAACCACACAGTTAGTGAACCTGGGACTGACTCGGTAAAGTCCACTTGGACTTTTTTTATCTCCTCCTTGCCCATCCTTCAGGAGGGAATAAGGGTCAGAGCCTTTTGCCCTGTGGTTGTGATGGAAAGTCTCCACAGGACATGCAGGATTTTTTTAATGTTTTGTAGTTTCTATCAGGGGCTCCGGAAGTCGTATATTATCCCTTTTTTTAAAAAGACAAAAAGCAGGACATGCTTTTACCTTCTTACCAATGCTTACAGGTAACACTGTATTTTATTTTTGCAGATTTTTAAGGTCTGCTGTTAGGCTGAGATCCAGATTTGATTAAAATATGAGGGTCAGTTATGGGCAAAAGTGTCGCTGAGAGACTATTTTTTATATATTTCTTTAGTATTTATTTGAACTTTCCATATAGTTTTTACTAATACAGTATTAATTTTATTGTATAGCTATTGAAGTGTGATCCAGTATGTGTATGAGTTTACAGATTTTTAATGTTATACATCTATTTCTTTCCAAAACATTCTACTCTGCATATTGCTTAATGCTAGATCCCTAATTAAGCATAGCTCTGAATTCCAACTATTTATGAACACTCACAGGCCAGCCCTGGCTTTCATTATGGAAACGTGGGCCGACTCCTCATGCATTTCAGGTCTGTTAGTGGCGCTACCCCCAGGCTTTGCCATCTATAGACATGATTGGCCGCACAAGCAAGGCGGGTGCTTAGCGATTGTCCACAATGCCAAACTAAAAATCAGCTGTAATCTGGCTCCTTCAAAATATTGTGAAGCACTTTCTTTTAAAATTGCACTAACTAATACCCAAACTTTTATTGACATGTACCTATATCTACCTCCTGGTAGCAGACCATTTTTTTTCACAGAAAATCAGTAATCTCCTGGAGGGACATATGCTTTCTACACATTCCAGGTGGCTTTAATTATCACCTAAATGCACCTCACAGTATGGACACATTTGCTCTCCTTTAGACCATGTCTGGTCTTGGTTTCCCCAAATTGTAGATGGCCCTACACATCAGGCAGGGCACACCCTATACTGAATCTTTACAAATAATACCTCTCTAACTATAACTAACACTCTTCTATTAGCATGGTCCAACCATAGTGCTACTTTTTTCAATCTTACATGCAACACCACAGATCATAGGCCCAAAACCAGATCAGCTACTTTCACCTCCTGAGCCTGCACAATATTCAGCAGGATCATTTCTATGAAAAATTAAATATTTCGCATCCCAAACCCTACATCAACATTGGCACAGCTTCTTCTCAATACACAATTTGGGTTTACAATGTTGGTCATTTGCTGGCCCCATGCAAAATGAGCACACTTATACTGAACAATCTATCAGACCACTTGTTCAAAGCTGAACTTATGGCACAAAAACAAAACTGTTGCAGACAAGACAAAATATGGAGGCGCAACTACAATGAGCCAGAGAAGGGTAATTGAAAGCTCTGCTTAGCTACTTACACGTCTCTCAGTATCAGAGAGAAGACCGTCTATCTCACTAGAAATATAGAGGAAGCAAAAACCTTCTCAAAAGAACTTTTACAAACAGTGACTAAGCTAACCACTGACACCTCCAAAAAGATAAGTTCCAACAGCTAATCTTTCTGCAACACCTTAGCCAATTTCTTTTTGCCTAAAGTAGAAGCAATTTATGATTTATTCTCCTATTCGAACACTCATTTGGACAATATCAGTGTCCCCACCATCTCACGTGAAAACCCGTGAACCCTCAGTGAGCTCACACTGCCTACTCTAGAACAGGTTGCCAAAATAATTAAGGACACATCTTCTGAATTCCCCCATGACCCTTGCCCACCACAAGTAGCCAAATTAGTGGTGGAGACCATTGTACCTCAGTTAACAGCTATTTTCCGGTTCATGATCATGATTGGTCAGTTTCCTTCCATTTGGAAGAAAGCTTCCATACTTTAATTATTTTAAAAAAGCAGTTCTAGATCCCAAAGGTCCCAGTAGTTATTGCACCATTTCCTGACTCGCCCTGCCATCAAAGATCATTGAAATAATTATGAATATCCAGCTGGTGGACCATATTCAATCTAATGATCATCTAGATACCACCCAATTTGGCTTTTGCAGTGGTTACAGTATGAAAACAGCTCTGATCAAGGCTACCGAGGAGATCAGGTGCTTGATCAGGGGAGAGGGGCAGCCTTCATCCTGCTTGATCTCTCGACAGCTTTTGACATGGTAAATCATGGGTTGCTGTTGGAACGGTTGACAGAAATCAGTGTCACTGGATCGGCCTGGAATTCATTGAAATCTTTCATTTCGGATAGAGAACAGGTGAATAGGAAACTTTACTCCACACACATTTACAACGTGTGCCAGTACCCCACATGTTTACTCTACAAAAACCTTTCCAATGCAGGGCTTTACAACGCAATCCATTACAACGCATTGTCCATTACAGCGCAATTTACTATTCTAACTCCATCAGGACGTTGTAATGGGGGATGCATTGTAATGGTTTGTGGTGTAAAGCCCTGCGTTGTAAATGTTTTTGCGGAGCATAAAATGCGGGGTAATGACATGCGTTGTAATGCATGCGGAGTAAAGGATTTTAACCAGAAAAGATAATCTGGCTGTACGAGTTTGTCTCTCATCCTTTCTCTTTCCCATTCAGGGCCCCTCAGGTGTCCTCGCTAAGTCCAACATTATTTAATGTCTTCATTACACCATTGGCCAGTGTAATTAAAAGCTTTGGCTGCTCTTTGACTTCTTACGCAGAGGACACCTAAATCGTGGTCTCGCTGGTCAAGTTGAATACAGGCATAAGCGCCAGTTTTAGTGATTTCATGCAGGCAGTCAGCACATGGATGAGTGGAAACTGCATGAAACTGAAAGCAGGAAAAACAGAAGTGATGCTTTTTGGTGCACAAACTGCCTTCTGGACCCCATCCTGTTTGCCAGCTCTTATGGGCCCTCTGCCAACACCTTTCGCTAAGACCTGGAACCTAGGAGTTCTGATCGACAATAAAGTAAGCTACACAAATCATGTGAGTACTCTGTCCTCCTCAGGCTTCATTACTGTGAGAATGCTAAAAAGAGATTCTCCCATGTATTCCTGTCCAGCTCCATTAAACTCTTTTTGTATCATTAGTAGTGGTCAAATTGTGTTCCTGTAACGGCCTACTACTCACACCAGCACATCCTCAACAAACTGCAATCACTGCAGAATGCCGCTGCAAGAATTCGCCTAAGATTCCAAAACATCACTCAGTGGCAAAAGCCATCAAAAACTTTCAATGGCTACTTATGAGACAGAGGATTACTTTCGAAGATCTCCATATTGCTTGCAAGGCACTTCATGGCCTAGGTCCGACTTCCTTCAACAAAGCTTTAACTGATGTACCCCATGCAGAACCCTACGTTCAGCCAAGGCCAAACATATTGTTGTCCCCGATTCAAACGACCCACCTGCGGTGGCAGAAGTTGATTTTTGAGCACCCCAAAAACCTGTAATGCTTTCCCATTGCACATCAACACTGCATCCAATCCTATGACTTTTAGGTAACTCTTGAGAACCAGGTGCTTTAACACCTAGTAGCTCTTCAGTCCATATCTCTGCTACTATTCTCCTGTTGCAAAGTCAGCACCAAGACACCTCCAGGTAATCTAGTGCTCTAGAAAACTTATTAACATAAAACAACACTGTATTCTGATTGGATGAGGTATCCTGACTTACTAGCTTTACAGCAAATGTAATGGTATATTTTCTATCCCTCTTTCCATCTCTAGCTCTGTTCACTCCTCTCTGTGGAGGCCATTTTCTCATGCATTACAATGGCTATCGTTTGCTATCGTTAGTGCACCTGCCTCTCAGTTTGTTAATGGTTCTCTCTTTACAGTTCTTGTGTGTTTTCTTTAGAAACTCTGTTTATAACTATTGACTTTTCTTTTACTGTACGAGCACTCTAACTCCAATATCTAGTGTGTCCTATTTTATATATTTTCACCCCTGTTGGCTTACAAGTTACACTTTAAGGGTAACTTATGAATATATAAAAAATAGGATTTTACCTATATTGCAGAGGCATTTTTCTTTGCAATGTTCACTGTGAGGTATTTAAACTGCGGTCCATCCAGAGCACAGTCATGTTCTTGGCTGTCATTGTAGGAAAGTGTTCTTTTAGTATAGTAACCCCCACGTACTCTCTTTGCCCCATTGCTGATGGTTATGACTTTAATAGTGCACTATAGCCAGTTGGTAAGGCCCCAGTGCTAGTGTTCTGTCACAAAAAAATGATACATGTGATTTGGTAACCCAATTGGCAAGGACTTTAACCCCCTTATCTGTCCCTGGTTTACCCAGGACATGGGAAATAAAGGGGTCACCAGGTCCTGAAGCACTATTTGCACCACCGTGGGTGACCCACGTAAACATATGACAGCAGTCCTGCCATTGCAGACTGCAGGAGCAGTGCAAACTGCTCATACTCGACTTTTCCCCCACCATGTATTGGAAAGTCAATGCACTATTTTTAAAATGAGCCAGTCACCCTTAACGAAGGCCTCCTAAAGCCCAGGAGGCAGTCTGGGTGCATTATAATTAAAGGGGGAACAAATATGTGCAAGCTTATATGTCCCTTTAGTGGCCTTTTCTATTAGGGCTACTATAAGTGATCAGTGGTCCATAGGACAATATAGCCTGGCACCCGGGTAAACTCGAGGTTGTCATTTCCATTATGGTACTTCTGAAATATGTCCTGTTTAGTTTGAAACAACATTCCTCATCACTCCTGACATGATTCTTGTGTTGAGGATGATGTGGCATCCATATAGGTTCCTACCTTAGAGGTTGGCCATCTGGTTGCCCCAGTCTTTCCTGTGCTCTGGCTGCCAGCCGCAGTTGCTACTGCCAAGACAGGAATCTGACCTCATGCCAGGAGGTGTGAACTCTTCCAGGATTCAGAAACAATAGCTTAGATGGAAAGGAGGTCACACCTCCCTTCCTGACAGGACGGCTAGTGGAGTGGCACAAGGCGGTGAGTTTCAAAGCTTACACCACCTTTAATAAGCAACCAGGCTAACTCCCAAAGGAGGAAACAGCCCTCCTCCTGCACCCAGGCACATTTGCACCAGGACCATCAGAAAAAGTATTTAGTCAGGAGGTGTACACCCTTAAAAGGTTAGCCACACCTTTGTGGTGGTCGACCTGGCCTGTACAGCTAAGAAAGATCTCTACCATTTTTAAAAGTGGCAGAATACAGCATTCTGGGTAACAGGTGATATACACCCCCGGGTGTGGTCACCTCGGGGCATATTATCCGCTGCAGCCATAAGCCCATTGTCCACTTGCACCTACACCCTTAATCCTCCTAAATCTAAGATGTAAGGGACACCCCTGGCACCAGAACCTCAGTTCTAATCAAACTTCCAACAAAGGACACAGAAGAGACAACAGGAGCTGCACAAACTAAAGGAGTGATACTCTTCACCAGTGGCATCCTTTCTGGAACTGCCCCCCAGACAGAGGGACCCCTTTGACCCAGGGGCCAAAGGCAACTCCAGACTCCCCTAGACTGGTGCCTTAGTCCCCTGCACACAGCATACCAGAACCAAAGAATCGCTGATCATCAGGCCCTCCAAGGGATCACCCAAAAGTAGAGGGTCTGTGCATTGTGCCAAATGTAGGCCTGATCTTGAGCAAGTTTTATGTGGCTACTGTTTTCCCCTGGACCTATGGCTGTCAATATAACTTCTTGCTGACCTTACTGCTGTCAAGGCTTGTTTGTGGAAAGTCTGGCAACTACCACCTTACCTTTAGTAGATGCTGCAACTCGAGGAACACTGCAGCAACTTACTCTGATGCCAGCAGTGGGCTTGTTGTTGACTTTTTACACCAATTTCCTCACCAGCACCATATAAGCGGTAAATACAGCTCCACTGTGACTCTCGCTTCAGCACCAAGGACAGTCAGGACAACTGTGCACCCGTTATTCTCAAGCCAGGTAAAATCAAACTGTGTGTCATGGCTTGGTCCTAGGAACTGGCATCATCTTTACCCTTCTTGGGTTCCACATAACTCGATCTGCAAGTGATCGATTGTCACAAGTGCTATTTGTTATTGACCGCAGTGCTAAAGTTTTGCATTATTGATTTGAACTGATTATATTTTTCTTCTAAAATCCATAACTCTGGTTATACTTGTCAGACTGACTTCAGTTTGGTGTCTAAATTAAAATAAAAATCTGCTTTATTTTTAATAAATGAGTATGAGGTGTGCAAATTACTTATTGTCCCTGTTGGTACTCGGAAATGCTCAACAATTGTCCCTCTAGTATGAATACAGTGCTGGCCACTCAAAGCAGTTTAATTAAAAACTGAGAAAGCCATGAGGTCTTCATTAAATAGTTACCAAATTTCTTTGTCCAACCTTGTATTTAGTCCCAGGGTTTCGGTACATGCAAAACAGAGCATTTTGGGAGCTGTACTCATAGTTCCATTAAGATTTGTGAAAGGAAAGCACAGGACTTTGACAGCTTTATCGCAATATATATCACAAAAGAAGAGGGAGGAGACTAGGAGCTGATTATGGTCCAGTACCCGTGCTCTTTGTGTGAATCTCAATTCAAATGGGAGTAACTGTTCCAAGATAGGGTGCAATAGTCACCCGGAGCAAGAGTAAGAAGAAGAAACAGGAATGAACGGAGTGGGGTCCTAGGCTTAAACCCTGTAAGTTTGAGGCAAGCGTAAATCTTGCCTCTTAAAGGCCCTCACACACCCCGAAGGATGTCATGCTTCATCATCGGGCGGCTGCTCCTCTTCGGGCTGGCGCTGCAATGCCCTACAGGTCCTCCGAAGGGTCGCTTTGGCCGAGATCTTTTTTTTGGTACTGCCGTATGATGAGTGAGGGTGTGAGATAGAGGCTTCTCGGATTACAATTGCATGACTGAATGAGTATTTAAAACTAGCTAAGGGATAGCAAAGTGAATTAAGTTTAATAAGGAGGGTTCCCTTGTCAGGTTAAAAAACACGGAAGTCGAGTGTTACTGATGGGGCATAATGTGCCACAGTGACTTCAGGACAACATGTTTCGCGCTTTGTAAATGGTCAGAACGATCCCTATCGCTTCTTCAGGACCAGTGAAGTAAATAAATAAAAGAGATCATCAATGTGTCAAGAACCCTACACAGGGGGAGCGGACCTCCCTTGTGACCAACTACAAGGTGGCTATGCCTATATTGGTTGGCCACCTCCGTTACAATCTATTCTCAAGTTATAGGTTGCTCCATAGGCTAGCACGTGCAAGAGCCCACACCGTAACGGGAGTTGCCGTCGGGTGCTCCACTAGTCAGCACCTACCCTAAACGCATGTCTGCCTGCATATGAATATTGGTTGGCCGCTCCTGTTACATCTAGTTGAAAGTTATAAGTTGCTCCATAGGCTAGCACGTGCAGGAGCCAGCATATTCATAAAAACATTGGCATAGGCAAAAGCTCAGCACTTTAGAGCTGGTAAATATTGGCTTATTCTTCTTTTCCACATCATAGAGTTGTATGATTAACTGCCTCATCTTTCTCCTTCTCCATCGTTCTTGGGACCTTATCCTACAATGGCCTTTAGAAACCAGGGCTCTCAGGTTGTTGGGGCGTGAATCTACATGCACAGCAAATGGAGTGCAAATCATGAACAGCAACGTCCATCTTGAAGACTGTTATTTAACCGTGTCGGTCGTTGTCACAGGTACATGTGCTCATGACATAGTTTATTGCCACTGAGTGCAGATGTAATCATTTGGTGTGTGAAAACAATTGTAACGTTCCTGACTACCCACGAAGTTCAGGCTTTGGGGATATTCACATCCTTCCCACTGGATGCCCACCTGTCACTCACATGGAGGCCAGCCCACGAGTTCCAAGCCAGGAGGTAACAGTACGAATGTAAATGATTTGCCACATTAGTGAATTTTCCACAGCTGCACATCTCTACTTAAGGTGTGTATGGCCCTTTTCGTGCTCTTTATTAAATCAGTAACAGTTTGTCCTGCTGCTTTATATACGTTGAATTTAGGACGACAGTAAAAGCTTCCCCTGATTCTTAACCGCAAGTGCGTTTTTTCAGTGCACCATTTATTACGTATATTCATATTTTTTTGTTGAAAATGATTCTATGCATCAGCTGTTCTGAGTTGATTTCATTGCACGTCTCAATCTCTTGTATCTTTTATACTGTTTTGGAAGACTAGCTGTTGCACACTAAACAGTCCTCTGAATAACTCATATTTGTTCGCACATGTCAAATACGTCATAATCTCATTGTGCTTTTATCCTAATGTGCTCTAAGATTTTTTGTTTCAACTTAGATTTTATTCATCTCTAACCCGACGACCCATTCCAACAAGTGGGAACAACACATTATTGCAAACATGGAGATAGGCGTTATGGACCTTCAAGGATATGGGCAGATTAGATAATCGATTTAAATGCATAGTCACATGACCAATTCAAATTGTCAAGGCTAGGTACCATTTTGTGGTACAATGATAATAATTCAAACACAAGGAGACGGCATGGTGAGCAAAAAAAAACGATGCATTTAGGTCCAGATCTCTGTTCTGGGGTGAATGTATGACATTGTTCTGCATTCTGTCCATCAACTGTTGTTTTTACAATGATAATTCAATCTGGTCGCATGAGGCACATCTTTCTGCGTGTATTAACCTGCGAGTGATCAAGGATCCTGCCAGAAACGTTTAGTATATATATTATATACAATTATATCATATAAGTATGTGTTATGTTATTATATAGTATATTAGAAAACTGAAGAAAGTTGATGAAATAATTAATATTGTGAGAAAGTAAAACAGAAACAAATACATAAAACGTCACATTTACATGCACACCTTCACCTGCTAAAAAATACATTAAAAATCAATGCAGTTATTTTACTACTTACCGGATGAGAAGGTTGTATGCAGATTTTCCAGTAGAAAGGACAAATAGTAACCTTCGACGTATACATTAGAATTTGGATTGTAGTACATTTGCAAATAGCTCTCTGTATCAAAATCTTTTTGATACAAATCTTTTACGTCGGATTCAGATTCCATGGTGTCAGGCTGAATATCTGGAGGAAAGAGTGATCATTTTATCTCACACAGCGCCTTTTCTACTGTTGCGAAATGGATCCTTGATGCCCTGCCAAGCTTGTAATACAGTCATGGTGAAAGCCAAATGGCGCTTATGTAACCAGGAAGTTTATTTACAATGTACCTGCACTTCATATAAAAGTCAGCCGTCCATGTGCTTATGAGAAACATTCAATGCTTGCCGTCAGCTGTGCGGGTGCAGAGAGGGCGGCTATTTCATGGCACCATGATCCCTCCCCCCGCCCACACACACACATCCACATCACCCAAGGAGTGTTCTGAAACGTACATTTATTTAATCATTTTTTAAAACAATTTTATTCCGCTCAGATTACACTTGTTCCGTAATCAATGAAAGGACAGTTTCCATTGGCCCAGGGCAATAGCGCTATATATTAGAAATTTTGACACACTGATAGCAAAATGTTCCGAACTAAACACGAAGAAAGAGAAAAAACACCTTATTGTTGGAGTAGAAGGTCTATTCCACCCATTATTGGCCCTCTGCCACTCTATCTGGAATGCATCTCCTTCAGTCCCAGAAGTCATGCTGTTGCTCAATAATGCTGTGATTCATGCCAGGAGTAGATTTAAGCATCTTGTGATTGAGTAACAGGTAGAAATCTGGGTCACACAGCAGTTATGCACATGCAGCACAATTTGCCCATGTTCAAATCTTCTTTGAGGCTTAGTACATAGGTGCTTGCAACTTTTATAAATCAAACCCAGCTTATTTACCGTCTATTCACCTTCCAATTTTATTGTCCCCTCATTTTTAGGTCTCGCATGACCCAGCGCATGCGCTGGTCTGTGAAGACTTATTGTGAGGGCTCAAAAAAGTGCTACCACTGTAGCATAAAGCTACAGTGCATGTGCGCGGGCGCGCGCGCCTCACTTTCGCGGCCGCACAGCTGCTTTGATGTTTGATCGCGATTGCGATCACTTTCACTTTCGCGGCCCTTTGATGTTCTCCGTGAGCCGTTTTTAGGTCTCGCCTGACCCAGCGCATGCGCTGGTCTGGCGAGACATTTTGTGAGGGCTCCAAAAGGTGCTACCAGGCCAGCCTAGACCTACAGTGCATGTGCACGGGTGCGCGCCTCGCGCTTTACCTCTATAACTTTCACATTCGCGGCCGCTTTGATGTTTGATCGTGATCACTTTCGCGGCCGCACAGGCCGCTTTGATGTTCTCCTTGAGGCTTCCATAGATTGCAGCAGTTAAAACAAGCATTGGCACAGCCAATAGGTCTCGCTTTTGGGACCTTATAAGTGTTTAGTTATGCAACTGTTGCATGGCTAAACACTAAGTGTTTAGTTATGCAACTGTTGCATGGCTAAACCCTTATAAGGTCCCAAAGGCGAGACCTATTGGCTATGCCAATGCTTGTTTTTCCTCCTGTTTATTACTTCTATGCAGTAATGGTGGCACTCCTGCGCCGCCATTACTACAGAGCAGTAATAAACAAAAACAGGCATTGGCATAGCCAATAGGTCTCGCTTTTGGGACCTTATAAGTATTTAGTTATGCAACTGTTGCATGGCTAAACACTTATAAGGTCCCAAAAGCGAGATCTATTGGCTATGCCAATGCTTGTTTATTTATATGTGAAGTCGTTTTTATAGAGTGGGGTGTGGAGGTAAATTAGAATATACAATAGAAAGGAGAGACTAAAAGAGTAACTTAAGCAGGAAGAAGAAACTGCAGAAACTGCTGTTTAGTTTTTAGGTAGATTCTGAAGAGATTGTTTTGCAGCCCTGTGGAAACGTTCTTCGTCACGTTAAAGCTGTTAAAACAGGAAAGGAACTGATTTACAAATCTACAGGCAGATGGATTTCCAGAAACTCCTTCAAGACAATTCACAAATCTATTCCTAGCAGATTCACACTTATAGAATGTTAATATTAATAACCCTTAAATAGGGTAATTGGGCAGGCAGAGGCAACTGGGCTTAGCTGGGAGGGTTGAGGCCTTTTTACTCTTGCTGTCACGGGGCCAGATCTAAGATGGAAATTGAACATCTCGGCCAAGTTCTACCTCTCTAGTACACAAGGGGGAGGGAAGTCAGACCTACACACAACCTCGCTAAAGTCACAATTGAACATCCAAGGTACCTAGGTTTTTGGTCATTTCCTGGAACATGACAGTTATCCCAAGACATTGGATGATGACATCTTACCAGCGATTCGCTGTTGCATGTTTCTTCATGGACGTACTCTCCCCATCCAAGTATGTTAATGACACATTGATGGACGCAACCAGTGATGAGAGATCCAACTACATTCTACTGGATATAAGGAGTGATCCAGTTATTTTAAAATGTCTAATGGTGTACCCAAAGGATTTCTCTTTTATTTAGAGGGTACCCTCATGAGCTGGAAATTTTGGTAAAACAATGTTTCATGCATCCATTCAATCAATCAATCAATCAATCAATTTATATAGCGCGCTACTCACCCGCTAGGGTCTCAAGGCGCTGGCGGGGAGGGGTCCGTTACTGCTCGAAAAGCCAGGTCTTGAGTTGTTTCCTGAAGGAGAGATGGTCCTGGGTCAGCCGTAGGTGGATGGGGAGGGAGTTCCATTCAATTTTGCCTACATGTTTTGGCCATCTCCTGCACCCTACTGGGTCATGGGTAACTTCAGTTTGATACAGAACCCAACTCCCGAAGGTCAGAGGGAGATACCCATCAGTACCCAAAAGCATAAAGTGATTAATTCAGTCACACGAAGTTACACTTGCCAAGTTGGAGTGTGCCACACACCATTTTTTTAATTTCTTTAACTTCAGTACTAGGCAGTGGTGTAACAAAACTTGAAGAGGCCCCCCCTGTAATGTACATGCAGGGGGCACCCCACGCTCTGGATCCAGTCCGGATCTCTCAGAACAGGGACCTGCTAGTGCCAGAGGGGGCCCCTGGAGCTTGCCCCTGCACATCGTGGGGTCTTTTATTACGCCACTGTAGGCAACTCCTCAGTAGCTGTTGCTCTCTGAAAGGAGGGCTTTTTATATTTTTCAGTGTACGCAGAGGGCACACTCAGTACTATTGACAAATAGTTGCACATAAATGTAGGACTCTAAGCTTAGCTGCCTGTGTAATGTGTGACACTTTCAGCGAGTTTTGTCTTTTTAGCGAGAATAAGTGCTGAACTTACTCCTGTATTGTGAACAGTGAGATTTCATACCGTAGAATTCAAAGTAGTGTTACCTATGAAGGCCTTGCAGAAGACCTAGCCACTATACTCAATTTAGCATGAGCCAGCCAATTGGACTAGCGACCCCGGGCTGATAAAAGAAAGAGAGAAAAAGGACAAACGAGGATGGCAAAATAATTATTCATAATAGAGCCTAGAGTATAGGTTTGACTGCTGTGCTGCACCCTCAGCGTTTGATCGTAGGAGAAGGATTTCTCACTCCCTTTGAAAAATGTACTGCATTCTAAGAGACAAAAGTCAAGGTTACAAATCTTTACATTGAGTGAAAAGGCATCCTCGAAAATATCTCACTATCCAAGTAAGTCATGTATATGGGCCTACATTAGAGTATCTGCTTTTAATGTGCCCAATAAAATGCACATATGCTAAAAATATAACCTTGTGGCACCCATAACCAATACATCTCACGTAGGGCTGGCTTTAGTGCTGTTGGCACCCGGTGTGACTATCTTTGTTGGCTCCCCCGCAATGTCCACCCTCTCCACGGATACACTCTACACCTCACTCCCACAGAAGGGCCATGTTGGCTACTGGGCATTTCGGTGGGCTAGCAGGCTGGGGTCCTTTTTAACTGCCATGCAGCCGCGGTCCGTGCACATAACTGCGGTGGCGCGGTGGGGCCGGGTAAGGGGAGATTTCGAGGGACGATGCATAGGGAAAATTAAATGAATAATTAATTTTTCCTCTGCGTCGTGCCTCAAAATGCCCCCTCACGTGGCCCCAGCACAGCTACTTGCACGGATGGCTATTTTTGTTCCTAGGGATCTGCCGGCCACATTTTTACTTGCAGCGTTTATAAATAATGGAAAAGCAAGTTGTTTTAAAGTGTGCTTATTGCTTACTTTAAAACCATTTGTTTTTGCATTGTTTATGTAGGAGCCCTCAAGTTGGAACATGGGCGTCATGTCCTCAGCAACAAAACCGCCACCAACGTTCATTGAAACTTGATCCTACCCTGCCACCCCACCGAAACGCCTGGTGCTGGGTAGGCCAGTCTGGTCCTGCTCAACAGTTCCCTTTAACTCTCCATAGCACCCCTCTCACAGATATTTCTTTTGTTTTATAGCACTACTCATACCATTGTAGGGTGTCAGAAAACTTTTCACCACACATACATTATACAGCAGCAATGAATCATACAAGTGTGTAAATCAATGTATAGGGAATGTTAAATATGACAAAGAGGACTACAAGGTGAGGAGTCACATGTCACCCATACTGATAGGCATTACATTTTAAGAGTGCTTTGCCTGGATAAGGAAAAACTCAGGATTTAAAACCTAACACAGGGTTTAGGTGTGGCTTTACTAAAACAGATTTCTTGCTATCCAAACTCTTTTTTAGCAACATTAGGATAACAAACAACATACTTTTCTAACCTATAGGATGCAAAATGTCTAGCTATTTGACAGAATGCAGAACAATGTCATACATTCACCCCAGTACAGAGATCTGGGCCTAAATCCATCGTTCTTTGCTCCCCATGCCATTCCAGTTTGAACTCAGCCATATGCAAATCATTCTTGACCCTGTGCCCAATGGGAACAGTCCAGTCCGAACTGCCAGGCCAGGTCCTCCCTGTTCGGGCAGGACTGTTCCCATGAGGAACAGGATCAAGACTGATTTTGCATATGACTGGGTCTGAACTAGGGTGGCGAAGTGAGCTAAAAAATGATGATTGATTTAACCCAGATCTGTGACCGAGGGTGAGTGTTTGAAAGGTTTCAGCTCTCCATCCATCACCTACTTGTGTTTGCTTTGTTCAGCTATTTGATGATATTACATTGCTCACTAAGCTATATTAGGATTGTGGTTCAAGAACTGTAAGTAACAAAAGGATGTATCTGAAGGATGCAGTAACCCATTGAGCTAACTTCATAAAATGCAATTCAATGATCTACATGGTACACATGCTTTGCAGCATGCAAATGGATTGGGGTGAAGCCAGTGAGAGTTGCTAACCCCTCACTACTCTGTGCCTCGGTGCATTGATAGACAACCCACCCTGGGCACTTTAGGGCTTAAAACTAAAGGTGCTTTGCCCGGCTGAAAAGGTCACGCCCACAGGAGCTGTGACATCTTCAGCCTGGCAAAGTTCAGCTTAGGCAGCCCGGAGCCTGGGCATTTAGTGCATGTTTAGCTCTTGGCTGGCTGACCTGACCAAGAAGAGGGTCTGTCAGGCTGAACTTTGCCTGGCCCTTCCTCCCACAAAGATGGGCAGCAGCTGCCTCTGCGCTACTTAATGATGAGTCTAAAGTGCCACTAGACAAAACTCCAATCTCTCTCTGTAGGTACGTTAATCAACGGATTTATCTTAACATCGTTATTGTTGCCTGAAAATTGCTGGACACACAAACTCTGAAACAGGTGCTGTTAGACCCATAAGATATTAAAAAACACAGTCCTCCCCCCTTGAGTTCGGAGCCTGATGTGGTGGCACCAACCAGACATCCCTGAAGCCAGCCTTAATCTTACTCAGTACAGTGACAGTTTGCACCCAAGAGAAGAACGTGGCCTACAGGTTGACCACGGAAGCATTTGCATAATTATACCAAGTGTAAGCAACTTGTGATCTGTCAAATACATGTTGGGCTTTCATTCTGCAACTCAGTGCATTCTGGGTAATATACAGATCAGTGACCCCATTCCTAACTTGCGAGATGCAAAGTTTCAACAGCACCTATAAAATAAAATATGTAAACTTGATATCTATTAAAATATGAGTATTTTTATTTTCGATCTTCATTGTACTGGAATTTGAGAGCAGCCTACCATTTCTTCGCGTTAGGCTTAAATCATGCCTCTCGTTTTGGCTATTGCAGTAAGATAATAATACGCATTCTTTTAAATACTTCACCACCTTACATTTCTTTCAGAAAAAATAGGACATTTACTTCCTTAGACTGATTCTTATCTTGGAGCAAATGTCCTGCCTTTTTGGAAATCACAATGAGAATAATTAACAAACGATTTTCTGCAGGTCAAAAACGGCTAACATTCTCAGGTGCAAAATATCCATCGAGTTATAAGAAAATAAAAAAAAGCTGCGGTGTCATCGCAACCCCCATATGAATCCTGCCCCACCCTCTCACTCCCTTGCAGCGACCGGAGTCACTGGACCCATTTAAACAACTTCAATCAATCCAATGCCCTTGCAGGGCTGCATGCAAGCTCACAATACCTTCCCAATGTTGCGAGGTAAGTTAACAGTGTTATGGCTCGAGTCTGACAGCACATGCAGGCCCGCCCCGGAGACCTGAATTAAAGCAGCCCCCACCGCAGAGAAACGAAGAGAGACTGAGGAGAACATTAGTGCTTACAACCAACCCGTGTTGAGGCGCTAAATAAACCACACTGCAAACCAAGGGGCATATCAACAACAACCGGCGATAAATATCGCAAAGCGCACTTAGCGCTAGGATAATTATCGCCGGCTAGCGTGGATTTTTATCGCTGAGATAGCGTGCTATTAGCAATGCTTATCTCAATAGCGATAAAAATCCTCACGCTAACTGGCTAACGTGAGATTATCGCTGGAAACCCAGCGATAATCTCACGTTAGCTTGTTGATAGGGACTCACAAACTTATCCATGATATCCTCCTTCCATAGGATATCATGGCTAAGTCAGTCCTGAAGCAGGTGTTAGGAAATTAGCGATAACAGGTGTTATCGCTACTTTTCCTGACGCTATGCTTCATAGCGTGGGGCTTGATGATAGGAGAAATGTCGCTAAGCGACATTTCTCCTGTCATGTCAGGTCAGGAACGCCCACTTTGCATCTCATTAGAGATGCAAAGCTGGGCGTTAGAAATCACCACGCTAAAGCAAGGTTTCACGCGTTAGCGTGACCTTGCTAATATAGCGATAAAATTATCGCCGTTTTTCGGCCGAAAACAGACGCTAAAGCGGCGATAATTTTTTATTGCCTCGTTGTAAATATGCCCCCAAGTGTAAGAGTGACTTGCCTCTGTTGCCAAAGAGCATCCAGGTGGGTGCTTGTGCTCTTGCTCTTCTCTTTGACAGGGGCTGTTTCATCCAATGGGTTATGGCAGGGAGAGAGACACAAAGGGGCGGCCCAGATGTGTAGATGCATCAGATTAGGCCACAAGACGCATTCATGTGCCGGTGAAAGGCGCGTGTGAGGGCGTGAAAGTGTTTTGGTTTCGGTCCTGGTAATCCTTTGTTTCTTGACGCCACAGTCCGAAGGCAGAGTACAAAAGGCAGGGCGGGAAAAGAGGGGAGGTCGGGGAAGGAGGACATGGGCAGGCTGTGATGCTGTAAGTGGATCTAGCTCAGCCCACCGCGCACAAAAGAGACGCACAAGTCGAAGGGGGGATCAGTGTAACAATCTGGTGTAATTACCACACAAAAAGTTGACCGGGCGAAGTGCGACAAAGAAAACAAATTACAACCACTTACTTAATAGTCACCTGCAGGTTCTGTGGCAGCAGGCACATGCGGGCGGCAGAAGACTGCGACTAGCAATTTTGAATATGACATCAGTGTCTCAGTGCCCCAGACACTTCAAGTGTAGCTTACACTGCCCATGACCATTCCTAGCTGAAGACCACTAAGCTGCGTTCCGCGCGCACGGCGCACCACCACCACTTAATTTAATATTTGGGGAGTAGGAACTGGAATATAACTTTAAAACTACGTCCCAGTGGATCCTGCTGGCTGTCAATCACTGCGGGCGCCCCCCCGCAACGTGGGGGCTGCGGGGGCCTATGTTACGCCATGGTACTGGGTTGGTCCTTACCTAGTTTGCACTTTCTAACATGCAAGAGAAAATGTCACGCTGTAAAGATCCCTTACCTTTTAATGGTAAATTTGAGCACC
Organism: Triturus cristatus; assembly: GCF_964204655.1. Taxonomy (NCBI): domain Eukaryota; kingdom Metazoa; phylum Chordata; class Amphibia; order Caudata; family Salamandridae; genus Triturus; species Triturus cristatus. The sequence goes on from NC_140584.1 coordinate 150,432,700, forward strand.
TCCGATGGTAAAAGCGACATGAAATATTTTTGGAAAACACTGCATTTGCTTCTTTTGTCATAGAACTGCATTAAAACCATTGTGGACACTGCAACGCACACTCTAGTAGAGTACCCAATGGAGAAGCCTGTGCCCAGCGTGCCTACTAGGGGAAACGGCCTTAACAATGCAGCATTAAGCATGCGTGCCACTTCCTCGCGAGCTGAACAATGCTTGCCTTAACCACGCATCTGCCTTAACCACGCATGTACGTGGTTCAGGCAGTCAGCATTCTAGATTTGCTAGCGAATGGTAGAGGAACTGGTAGGCATGCAGAAGGAAGGACAGACTGGGATGTGGCTGGGTAAGTTGGGTATGTCTAACTTTACTACTCGTAAATGCCCTTTGTGAATACCCAAAGTCATTAAGTTAGACTTTTGTCTCAGTTTACCCTTGTGAATCGGGCCCACAGACAGTAAAATTGCTATTCGTCATTCCTAGGACAAATCCCTTATTCATTTTGATCATGACCCACTACTTCAGATTTAAACTGCGGGTGATTGAGAGATAAACTCTGTGGGAAACTTAGCTTATAATTTTCAGAGGGTTAGTATGATCTTGAAAGTTCACTGTCATATACATGGTTCCTGTGTGGTTTGTGCAAATAATTTCAAGCTTTTTATAGAAAAGACACCTTACATTATTATACCACAGTGCTTAGAAAACACATGTTCAATCACACACTTAATTAATAATTAGCATATTTTGGTACCCCCGGGTGCATAGGTAAGGTCATACTTCTTTATCAATGTAACGAAATGCCTTTTTTTTTACACATTCACCAGAACATTTTTTGGACTAAAGCTGGTGGTTTTTGGATTCTGAGAGTGCACTGAGGTCTGCTATCCAGACCTAAGTACCAAGGTTCTTAACCCTAAAAGTATGTTGAATTGATGTCACGACACAAGTCCATACAATGTGTAGGACTGCTCCTTTCTATAAAAATCCCATCCACTAACCTTGTGCACCAGCACTCCCTAATGTGATTGTAGCGGTTTCACTGGTTTCACTGAATGGACATATCTCGTACTGATTCTGTTTTTTGTTGTTCAATGATTGTGACCAAAATGTAAATACTGTTAATAACATTGCTAGTGACCAAGATTGTACTTCCTATTACAAGCATTGGGTATATAGCAGTCGATTTACCATGTGATCCCCATTAAGTGGGGACTTAGTGCTTGCTTTTTCTGTGCTATACTTCTCTTAACCCTGAGGTAAAAGAAGCGAGCTCTTGCGAGAGCTAGGAAGTCGCGGCAGTCCACTTGGATGTGGTTTTCCCTCATAAGCCACACCGTACGGTCTAGAAGATGCTTTTCCTTAAAAGCGTTGCCTGGATGACGTCGGAGAAGCAGCGTTCCGGTTGTCAATTTCCAGATCCAATTCCTTGTGACAATGTCTCGTCACACTTCACTTACCTGAAGGTATCGAGATGTCGAAGAGACTTCCCCAGTGCTTAATTTGTAAAATATTAAGTGGCAAGGCTCCGACCAGGAGGCAAATGCAGCTTGCACCACCCATCGCCCCTGTCATCACTGCCAAAACAACTACTAACCCCCTCTCTTGCATGTAAATGCGACAGTAAAGATTATTCCAGGGCTCCAAAGCTAAAGGAATGGCTGGGGGAGGCAGGTATTAGTCATTTTGTTAATGTAGATCGTTTCTCTAAACAGCTGTTATTCTGCTCCTCTCTAAATTACATGAGCAGCGCCACCTTGTGGCAGACTGCCCTAAGTGTGGTGTTGACAATTAGGTTAGGGTGCCGAGCACCGGAAACCAATTAAGTGCCGGTGCTCAGCACCGGAAAGCTCCGGCTCAAATTAAGCACTGGACTTCCCTTGATCACCGTGAGTGATCCCGGCTGGTGCTCCACTTTGATTCCGCTGAGTCATCTCTTGTTACATACTTCAGCGACCATTGGGCTTCAGCGGCCTGCAAAAGAAAAGAAAGATAAAAACAAGAAGCTATCAATGGTACCCGACGCAAGTTAGCACAAAATCTTCGATCAATAATGCCAAACGTGTGAACTATAGTATATTATGTTGGACATCATATGAACAGATATGAACATAGAACTTTGTGAGTACATGCATATTGCGATCTTGTTTGAGCTTGCAAGTGAACTTGGTAATACTGACAAACTTCTAAAACCCGAACATCATAGTTAGTTTGGAAAGCGAATAAGGAAATACGACACCCACAAAGAACTTTTGTACATTTCAATATACCAAGGAATATTCAGAATACCTGCGAAAACAACCTGGTGTTCAAGGTATGTGTCAGTCATTCACATTTCTATGTTATTTAGGTGCCTTGTTTTTCTTAACAGGATCTTAAGACTTGTGTTTTGTTTAAGACAGATTGTACCAGTGATTCCAATTTTTTAAGAACAGGCAAGGTAGACCCATATCCCATTAACATCAATACCTCCAAGGACGCCCCATCTTATTCAGTTGATCACAGGTAAGGAGGAAAGGAAGGAGTCAGGAACTTGCACTTGATAGAGTAGATAGAAGCTATACAATAGCCTAAGCAGATTCTGATTATCTCAACAGGTCAACAACTGTCTTCATATCTCCCAAATACGACGTTTCATCTGGCCCTAGTTCGACTTTGCCATTAAAGCCAGTGGCAAAGCCACCACTCCCATAACATTATAAGCAAGACTCCTCTAAAGAAGGTCCATGAAGTCCTATGGCAGGGAGCAGTATATTGCTAAGTAAGGCAGATTTTTTAGATGTCTTAACAGCTACACTTCTAAATTGTTTATTTTGCTTAGAAATTAAGCAACTTTTAGAAAGCTGCTTACCTGTGTCCAGTTAGTCCAGTAGCCTTCCAAAGCCCTTAGCACACAGACAGCTTTCTTCGCAGCTGGGGAGACATGCAAACAACTCACAGGCAAATGCACAAAGGTAGTTTCCGTAGAGTGAGTTATCACCTCCTTGCTGCCTTTGGAGGGCCCCCCGCAACAACACCTCTGGGCATGATGCCTTTTTTCCTGCAGACAAGTTGGAGACAAGGACAAGGTGGGAAAAACTGTCCCCAAACTGGTTTTCCTGTGGGTATGTAGCCCACAGGTAGCCACACCTCTAGAGTGAGTTGCCTAGCTCCAGGCAGGTGAGCAGGGGCCCGCCATTTTGAGTGTGACTAGAATAGTGCATTTTGGGATAGCTAGATGCAACAGTTTGCAGGAAACACATCACTAGGTGTGAAGGGACAGAGTATCCCATTTGCTAGTGGCAACGTGGCCTCCTCAGGGCACTTTCCTGGGTTAAATATGGCACCCCTTGCACCGACTTGCCAGATAACTCTTGACTTGAAGAAAGGACCAAATAAGGACGGCACTTCTGCCCCTGAAGCTGCACGGAGAGAGGCTGCCCCATCGGAAGGACTGCACCTGCTGCACTTATGGCTAGTGAAGTTTGGACTGTGCCTGCGCTCCTGACCCGGGGAAAATCTGATTCCCGGAATCATCTCACTACAGTGACTACAAGGATCAGGTGGCTTATCCCCTGGAACCAGCTACAGGGACACAATAGCTGAAAGAGTTCAAATCAACCAGTTGGCAGCCACTGCAGACGTTTTGCCGCTACCAGTCGTCAGGCACACAAAAGGACACATCCGAAATAGCCAAAGTCTGCATCTGTGTCTACAGGACCTGGGAGTGCTATCAGTATCCGGAAAGAGTACTCACGGGACATTAGCCCCCCCACCTAAGGATTTTGCCCCACCGCAGCGCAACAAGACTAGTTGTCCAGCCTTGTCTGGCCAGCTACTGCTACGTAGAGGACTTTGAGGGACTTTGATCGCTGTGGCCAGAGTTGCCCTTTGTCACCAAGGACTGATGGACAACCACAAAGACACCCTAGTTGACTGCACCTCAACCAGCTCATTCTTTAGCGGGCATTCCCAGCAGTAGGACCACTCCAATATAGTCTATTGCTTTCATCCTGTAGAGCTTGGAACTTGCCCTAAAAATGATCTGGTGGCCAGGTGACTGTATTTTCTCCCTGCCCCCTAGTCCCCCATCCTGTCCGATTTAGTTACCCAAATTGGTCCAGAGCTGCTCAACTAACTCCTTCAAACTTTTCAAAAGTTTTAAACTTTTGTTGACCAATCCCTGTTTGCGGTTGCATTTAAAAGTTTTTCAAAGTTCGAAAATCTGGAAACCTTTGGTGGATTTGGATCATCAAGGTCTCTAAAAATTCATAACTATACTGTCTATTTTTTAATAAATGGTTGTCTTGTCTCTTTCCTGTTGTGTGACTTTTTTATTGTATTGTTTGGTACTGTTAAATGCTTTACACATTGTTCATTTACTAAATCTTGCTGCTTGAAGCCACAGCTACCCAGGGTTGAGCCAAAGGTCTACAAATGAGCCTGACTGGACTTAAGACAGTTCTTGCAAGTGTATTACATGATATGGTACCACAGTCATATCATATAATACACCCACATCCTCACATTGGTGCCTAACAGTGGTATTCAGAACTTATGTTTAGCTGTACCAGGCAACTAATAAGATAGAACTCTGGCTGGCTTAGTGGTTGTGGATCCACATATGCCTCTGTGGTGCATAAACAATATCTCAGGGGTTCATCAGTTTGTCAGCAGTTGGTGAACAAAACATGAAGCAAGACACAGAGTGAGAGAGTAATGGCAGGCAATCAGGGGCGTGTCGCAGAGCCCGAGAGGATCCAAAGAGAAGCAGAACCTGAGCATGTGACACCGAGAGCAGAGCAAGCTAGACCGGGCGGTCCAGGCCACGGTCGCTTGTGAGAAGTGTGTAAGCGGCTGCAGTTGCTGGCAGTCAACATGTCATGACACGCTTCAGTGAGCTGGGAGGCACATACCTGCTCCCGCACTGAGCCTGGACTGCAGCAAGCTGAAGGCGGAGCAGCTCGCCCAGGAGAAGGCAATGAAACCTAGCGGCTGCCACTGTGAATGAACAAGCACCCACTCCCTTCTAGCCTGCAGCCTCCCAGCCAGCCTGCCCACCTACCTGGCCACTACCCACTTCTCAGTCACCTAATTTCTGACCCAAAGGCCTGCCAGCAAGTAGTTCTGCAACCTAACCCTCAATTTCGCTTTTTCCAGCGCAACAGCCCTGAGACTTGCGTTTAACCAAGTGGCCTGGTCACCATTCTGCCTCTCCACTCTTCTCCTGTCCATGGTTTTCCAGATGATTTGTAAGGCACTGCTGCTACCCACTCCTAAATCCACTGTTAATGAATGGCTTGGACATTTGAATCTTAATTAGAGACTGGTGGCTTCCAGTAACCTGAGTTCACTGTTGCCCAGGCACTTAGCCTAGCCCACCTCTCTGCTCTCAGCTCTGTCAACCTCGGCTCACTATACAGACTTAGACCTGGACCAAGTCTGAAGGAAGCGTAAAGTATAGGAAAGCAAAAAAAGAAAAGGAAAGCGGTACGGGCAGCAGCAACAAGGCACCCAGGCGATGAGCTAGGAGGCTCCGGCTATTGTCAGCGGGTGCAGAGGCAGCTGGTGTTAAACTGGTGTGGCTCTTACCTCTCTTGACACAGCCACCTAACCGACCCAGCATCAGCCTGGTTAGTGACAGAAAAACAGTGCAAAATTAGGCCTGGTAAAGCAAACCCTCCCCCCTCCCCAGGACCTAAGCCAAAAGGAAAAATACCCTTGCCAGCACCTCTGGTGAATGGGAAGCCTTGATAGCAATGTATGGCAGTGACCAGGAGAAATACTCAAGCCCTGCCCAAGCAGAGGCTCACAAACCCTCATACATCAGCTTAACCAACAAGTTAGATGACCCTGCAGATGTATGGGCAACCTTTTTAAGAACATTGCAACTAACAATTGAAACCCTAAATAACCAGTCCATGATAATGGAAACTCAGATTAAGCTACTGAACACTTTGTTAGCTTTTACCACCAGGATTGATACAAAAATAGCCAATCTTAACAGTCTCATAACTAAAGCGCATAAAGCGGCAACGTCATGGAGCAGGTAGCCCTCTGCCCCTGCTCCCCAATCCTAGATAGACAGGAGTCGCTCCCTGTAATCTTAGGTGACATACTTAATTACCTCAAGAAGACCTTGAATTGTGCGAACCCAGGAAACAACCCTACACACACGGCCCTAAGGGACCCACTCAGACCACCCCACAGTCAGTGCAAGAAAAAAGAACTGTGCACCTAGCGACAGTCAGGACCAAAGTAAACCTCCTAGGACTTACCACAGGTTTGGGCATTGTAGCCCCCGCAGTGGCAACCAAGGGAGCTTTAGTCAATGTCTTGCCCATCGACAGGCCCACTCCTAGATCCAATCGTAACTCTCCTGGTAGGAACCAGGAAACAAAGCCGGCTCCTGACCAAATTATAGAAGACCCATCGAGGAAGAATCGAGATAAAGCCCCGAAACACAGGGCTAAACTGGGCTTAAAGAAAAGCATCTACTCCTAATTTGGCAACCTAAGCAGCAACCCAAACCTCCACAATAGAAATGCACCTGATGAACTAGCAACAAATCCCGGCTCTGATCAGGTTGTCCGGTTGATCACAAGGTACTTCAACCTGGCAACCCTGACACCATGATTTCTGACAAACCCACCATTTTGGAGGAAATGGGCACCCACAGCGAACTCTGTCAGGCAGCACACCAAATAACCTATCAAGACCCCATAACACCCTCAGCGTGAACACCCAAAAACCGAAGGGCTAATAGACCCCTTGGAACATGCCATCAAGTGGACTCACTGTGTGGTGGGGCGACCACATGCGCTGTTATGCACTCACATTTGGCAGTCAAAGCAAAATTTATTCACGAAGGGAAGGAGTGCACTCGCGGTATATTTATATATTTGCTGCGCAATTAAATTTGTCCCAAAGCAAGTTGCACCCCACAAGTGACTTACATTGAGTTATAAAAGATACAACATATATATCACTTTGGAGACAGGATAACTTCCAAGACCGCAAGATCAACGATCAAAAAAAATATCAAGCTTGAACTGCATCCGTTTTATTCTAATGAAATTGCCTCGACAGCTAATGGGTTGCTAATTACATTATGGATTTTGCTTTGCTGAAAGTCATTGACTTTAGTTATTACATTTCAATGTTCATGTTATTTTTATTTTTATTTGGCAGTACATTATAGTAGGAGGTTTTGCATTTAGTATGTTTGCAAATCATTTTTGGTTAAGGCAGATTAGTTTCGATATGTTTTTTATTCCTATGTGGTGTTCTGATTTCTGGGTTAGTGCATTGTAGGATGGGTAGTTTATGTGGTGTTTAGCAGCACTGAAGGATGCAGTAGGGAACGGGACTCGGTCTAATTAGGTTTAATTGGGAAAACGTGTGCAAAACTGAATTTAAGGAAGGGTTGTGGAAGGAGGGAAGTTGATAATTTTCGTAAACAAGGGAAGACACTAAGATTTCGAGCTGCCGGTTTCACGAGGTAAACTCATACTGTTTCCAGATGGCTCTATGTCACTACAAGTGGGGGAGGAAATTTATCATATTCTTTTTTGTTTCACAATTTAGTTTGCTTGGTTTCAAGAGGGGATGGGTGTTCAATGGCAGACCTGCGGAAAACTGTAGCTGATGTTATTGTTTTATAAAATCAAATGTCTTGGGCTTTTTTATTATTTTTGATGCAGTTCTTTTTAATTTATTTGCAGTACCCCTGAAGAAGAACAAACGTTCGAAATGCATTGGGTTCATTTACTGTACCGGTTTAAGGAAGGCTTTAAGCATGTGTCAATGTTTAAGCTTTCAGCAGCATTTGGCATTTGAAAATGCGCAATAAAATGTTCCAATTCAACTTGGCTGTCTCTGAAGTGATTTAAAAGAATGGAGTACATGGATTAATACGTTCGCAAACTTCCACTGGATTACTATGGATTACTTGGTTTACTTGGTTGAAACACTGATTATTGGAAGAGGAAGATTCCTCATTTTCGCAGTGCAGCAGCAATGGGCACAAGTGCTGCCCCTTATTTCTTATCAAGTGGACTCCGGCATCAAAGGTCACCTCCACAACAAGCTGCATCATGAAAAAGAAAGCATATGTCCAGCACCGGCCATGGACTAGGCAATAACATCACAAGCCATAAAGTCTGCCTGGGGCGCACACAACTCTGTTCAAGGAAAAAAGCAGATTCCAGGACAACATCGAACTAGAACCAATTACCATCATAACAAGGTCCAAAGAGGAATCAGATACCAGAGAGCCACCACATACAACAGTGGCTCAGACGTCTTGAGTCTCTGGGAGCAGCACCACCAATACCAAGTCCATACTCCCCAGTACAATCGGCAGCCAGACAGTCGTAATGTATGTTGAATATCAACAAGAGGTCATTTTGACCTCCTAAATCTCAGGAACATCTTTCAGCTATTTAGCCAAATTTCAGACACCGAAAACCTGACCATGGATGATATCATCTCGGTTGAATTCTTGGCCCCAGGATCTGGATGAACAAATTAAACTATCAAGGTGACCTGGTCATCACCAGCAGCTGCCAACCATGTACTAGTGGTCTCCGCAGCCTTCAAAGGTTGTGGCATATTGATGTCATCAGATGAACAACTGGCTTACCCACATGCCCTATTAGCTCACAAAAGAACCAGATGTCCATCCTTCCTGAAAAATACTGAAGTCCGATTTTGAGGGTCGCACAGTACAGGTCTCCAATGCCCCAGCCCTCATGCCCCCCCAGTGCACGCGAGCACAACAAAGAGCACCTTTTCAGGTCAACAACTGGAGCTGGATTCCAGGAGCCCTAAGTCAATGAAAACGTCAAGTATGAAGAAGCCCTATAGCATCTGCATTGCCCGACCAGGCTGTAAAGCTTCAAATGTTTTTATGGAACATCAAAGGCGTGTACAACAAACTAACATACAATAAGGCATTGAAATACCTACTCTCCTGCCAAATAATCATGCTGCAAGATAAATGGGTTAAAAAAGCTTCTGCTATATCAGGTTATATTAGCTATACAACACCAGTGACAAAAGTAGCCATGAATGGTTCCCTATGTGGTGGCCTAGTAAACTACATCGATTAGGTTCTAAAATGTAATCACTCCATTAAACTGACAGTTTGGAGCAGCCTGCAATCAGTCCTAATCACTCTTAAACATGCCTCATGGACGTCTAATTTAGCACTCTTGAATATCTACCTACCCCCAATAACAAAATCAAAAGAGCAAACCAAAGAACATCTTACAAATGAAAAAACAGGCCTGCACGATGGACCACATCCTCCTGAAATAATGTTCTCTGGGAACTTCAACATCAACCTGTTAGGGTCAATGGAAGACGGAGAGCTATTGCTGTTCCGGAACGCTCTCTGGTTGGTCCAAGAGCAAGTTTAAAACCCCATCTTCAAGCACCATAAAAAGGGCAACAAGCTAAGTTTCTGAATCTATGTGCAACCAATGGCCGTTTCCAAGAGGACTGCCCACAGTCCTTCACTTATCGCAATCCTAAGATGTAGTCCATAATAGACTTCAAAGTGCCTTTTACTCAACTTAAAGACGTGGTTCTTAGCTTCTCCATAATGCTGAGGGAAGAAAGCGGCAACTTACCACAAGAGCTGTGCTTCACACTTTCCCCGGACTGCCACAAATCAACACACTCTATATAGGGCACCACTTACGCAATAAACAACAAGAAACTAAAATGGTCCTCTAGGGAAATCCTTGCGCTTTCCGAACAAGCAAAGTGTTTACTAACAGCTCTGGACAATGCAAGTGCAGCCCATACTATCAGGGAGAAATTTACAATTGAATTTGTGAACAACCAGGGAGTCACAGGAGGTAGCTTCAGTAACACTCAAAGAGTCACCCACCCAACAGTCAACAGAAACGCAAAAGAGCTAAAGTTGGGCCTTAGTCGTAAAACATCCACTGATGGTGCACTGAAAACAAAACTGGCAAATTCCAAGCTTGCCTACAGGAGCACTTGTGGGACAAAAAGATGAGACGCCAATGACAATTTAACTGCCAAACTGTTGCATGACTTCAACACCACCAGGCACAATAAATTCGGGAAGACGGTGAACAACTTAACTGAGCTATCTCAGCCAAAAGACACAGTTATTTTTTCAGAAGAAAATTGGTATTAATACCTCTCAAATCCCTTTGGTCACCTGGGCAGTGCATCATGTCCAGAACTGGTCACAGAACATCAAGCGATGGCTGCACCGGAATCTTGGCCACAAGTCCCTTGCCACTTGAGGCAGCAACAATTGAGCGTCAAATCTAAAAAAAACACACAGTAAGTGCACCAGGCCTAAATGGCTTCCCAACAGGTATTTTTAAAGAAGATACATTGTTGTGGGCAACACACATTTAGTTTGTTTATGAGAGCATAATCTTCTTACACACTATCCCCTCTTCACGGAAAGGCTCCACACTTACTCCAATCTACAAAGAGGGAAACAACTCAGATCCAACAAACTACCATCTTAGAGCACTCCTAGATGTGAAATCCTTATACCTTGCTGGCTGTCTCCTTGAGGAGCTAGTGTCATGGGCTACCAAGAGGACCCTTATCCTGATCAATTAAACAGGGTTAGCCAAAGGAGTGGGAACTGTATCAAATTTATTGGCTATATTGTTGCTGTTTGACAAATCTAAGGCAACCAAGCAGCTCTTTTATCTTTCCGTTATAGAGTACAAGACTACACGCACGCCTCTACAACGCAGGGATCTGAGACAAGGCTCTAGAATGGACCACCTCCTTCCTCTCAGGCATAACCCAGAGGGTCCACCTCCCCCCTTTCCGTTCCAAAGCCTCCAAGATCATCTGCGGCGTAGCCCAAGGATCATCTCTCAGCCCAACATTGTTCAACATCTACATGACCTCGCTCGCCCACATCGCCAGACTGCATGACCTCAACATTATCTCCTACGCCGACGACACACAGCTGATCCTCTCCCACCACCAAAGACCCCCTCACTGCCAAAACCAACCTCCACGAAGGAATGAAAGCCGAATAGATGAAGAAAAGCCGTCTGAAGCTGAACTCAGACCCCCCTCAGCCTGGGACGACTCCTGGTGGCCAACCACCCTGGGAGCAGCACCGACACCCACCGACCACGCACGCAACCTGGGGTTCATCCTCGAGTCAATGCTCTCCATGACCAAGCAAGTCAACGCCATCTCATTCTCCTGCTTCAACACCCTCCACATGCTCCACAAGATCTACAGGTGGATCCCCAATGACACAAGAAGAATGGTCACCCAGGCCCTTGTCAGCAGCAGGCTGGACTACGCAAATGCCCTCTACGCAAGAGCCCCGGCCAAACTGCTGAAACGACTGCACCGCATGCAGAACGCCTCTGCCCGCCTGATCCTCGACATCTCTCAACACAGCCACATCACACCCCACCTGAGAGACCTGCACTGGCTGCCCATCAACAAGAGGATTACCTTCAAGCTCCTCACCCATGCACACAAGGCACTCCACGACACCGGACCAGCATACCTCAACAGAAGACTCACCTTCTACACCCCGAACCGCCAGCTCCGCTCCACCAACCGCGACCTCGCCACCGTCCCCCGCACCCAAAGAGCGACCTCAGGCAGCAGATCATTCTCCTACCTCGCCACCAAGACCTGGAACACCCTCCCCATCCTCTTACGGCAGACCCAAGACCTACTAACCTTCAGAAGGCTACTCAAGACCTGGCTATTCGAGCAGTAGCAGCACCCCCCCAGCGCCTTGAGACCCTCGTGGCTGAGTAGTGCGCTCAACAAATTTCCTGATTGATTGATTGATTGATTTTAGACTGAGTAGACAGAGGAGAGGTGTGGAACAAAGTGGAAAATACCTGATCCATTGCTAAAAACCCTGATCCTTTTTCATGTGGGCACCCTCATGAGAATCAAGCTAGGTGATAGTGTCCACCTATTGAGAAAGATCCCTACCCATCAAGGGTTGTGGCAAGGATGCGTGCTACCCCCCCTATGCTCTTCAATTTCTTCTTAGCTGACTTGCCCACCAGCTTCACCTAGGTTAACTCCCATCCTCCAAAACTGGGCAAGATTCTGCAACCATGTCTGATATACGCTGTTGACCTAGTTCTACTCAACAAAAATCGGCCTTCAAAGGCTTCCGTGTGCTATGGCCTCATATTCCATTGCCAACACAATGGAAATTAATCCAAAGAAGTCCAAAATAATGGCTCTGGGAAAACTGGCTGATAGCCCCTATCAGTGGCCTCTGGCCATGAACAGTATAGAGGAGGTTTAAGAGTGCAAGTATTTCGGCATGCTTCTTGACAGACACAGCTCCATCAAACAGCAACTGGAGCTGAAAGCAAAAGAGGAAGGTGCAACTGAAGCTCATGCACCAGAAATCAGTAGCCCTCACTGTAGTCTTCAAATGCATAAAAGCAGCCAATGCACCTTCCACATACCTCCCTTTTGTTAAAATAATGCAGGCCACATTGGTTCCAACCATCACCTACAGAAGTGAAACCTTAAGGGGAAGAGATGCTGTACATTTAGCTTATACCATCACCAAACACTTTAAGTAAGTCTTCTCCCTATGCGGACATTTGTCCCCAGGCCAGGTGCATCTTGAATTTGGCCTAGTTAAGTAAGCAATAGCAAGGCATGGAGCCTTCATTATACTCTCCCAGAAGCTAAAAAGGCCAACAGTGGGACCATGAATTTCCCCCTCTTGGTAGAAATCACCAGCAAAGACCACTCCTCGACTAGCGACTACCTCATGTATTCCTAAGCAGCCCTTGGCCTAGCAGACCAGCGGGAGACAATCTCTACCTTCTCCCAAGTTAAAGCCTTGGTAAACGCAACTTGGTAATCATGCGTGTTGCTGGCAGACAAATATGCAATTTCATTAAGGCACCATGCTTGGCTCACAATGGCGTCTTACACCTAGCTAGCACCACAACCATACTTGGATATAGACATCAAAGCCCAGATCAAAACAGCATTCCTAAGATACTGCCTGGGCTACCTACCATCACTTCTGCATCAGCCACCATGGAAGCGAACCAGCGACACGGAGCTTTGGCGCCTCCGTGGAAAAGCCCCAGATACTGTGGTTCACCAAATCTGCATATGCAAGGCAAACATAAAAGACTGAAGAACCATTCTAAGACCATTTTGGATCCAGAGGGGTTTACACTGCAGCAGACCCGCGATTATAGCTTGCTGTAACTTAGCAGACTCCTAGCTCTGTTGCAGGCTCACAAAATGCTTGATCAGGCTTGACCAAAAAAATCAACCGGCTAACCGATGCTATGTTCTCCACAGCTACACAAGCCCCCTGATTGAGTACTCAACCCAGCTTTATTTTAACTTGTGTTGCACCACCGCTTTAACCCTTATAGCAGCTTAAGTTTGATTGCTGTATTTTTATCCCATTGACAACTTATCACAAGCCCTTTATATTTGTAATATCTTGCACTATATATTCATTTATTGAAATTGTTTTTAATACCTTGCATAGTTGCTTTATTGCTGTTTTCCTGTTAAGGTTTTATTTGAATGTATGCACTTAGTGCAATGGTTTTAATGAACTGTGCACTTTAATAAAACAAACTGAAACTAAAATAAGTTAGTAACCACTAAAAGAGACTGTCAAGTTGACATCAAAGTTGCCAAGTTCTAATATTCCAAAGACAACTGTTCTTCAGGAGAAACGTTCCAAGTAGTAAAAAGTTTTTCTCCTACAAGACTTCAAAGATTTAGAGCTGGGGATTCAACTTGGCTGCCCTGCCCATACTCAAGATCAACAACCTGAGATCACTTGTGCAGGGAAAGAAAAGATTTCCCAGAGAATACTGCATCTAAGGAGGATCTCTAGCAAGCCCTCAAAACTTGGGTGTAATCAAGGATTGCCCAGCTCCGGCTGAAAGAGGAGATCACCCCACTGACAGTGGAGTACAGGGGGATGATGTAGAACTCGAGGAACCAGATGGGGACAATGAGAGTGGAGTCCCCACAATTCATTCAAGGGTCAACTCCCTGTCTTGGAGTGAAAGGAGCTCCTCCTCAGTGAGGAGACCACAGAACCTAGCAGCATAGCTGAGTTTCGTAGACATCCAAGAGAAAAAGTTGGCCCTCGAGGAGAAGAAACTAGCTCTAGAGGAGAGGAGGGCCCAGATGTGTTTGAAACCCCAGGAGAATGGCGCCAGTAATCAAGGAGAAGCAGAGGTAATCACAGGTGGTGCCCATGATCCCAGGTTACCCAAGGGTATTGTTCCTATATGAACAGAGGAGGGGGGCATAGACAAGAGGCTAGCATCATATGAGCGGGCTTTAATGATGAGAAAGATGGATGCACAACATTGGGGATACTTACTTTGGGAACCTGTTCCAACAGTAGGGAGAGACAGACAGTTTACACTTCAGAATGAGGTGGCAGAATCTTACATCCACATGAAGGAGGCACTCATTCAGTTTTTTGGTCTTACCGCAGAGGAGCTTAGACAGACATTTAGGAGCATACACATGGGGCAACACAGCCATGAGATGACTTTTTAAATGCCTCTGTGACATTACAGGAAGGCTGGATTAAGTGTAACAAACTTGATATTTATGAGGACAGATAACTTGAAGGAGCACATACGTACAAATTGTACCTCAGAGAAGGTACACCAGTATCTGGTAGATTCCAAGTTATCTAGCCCTGGAGAGCTGGACAAGATAGCTGATCAGTGGGTACACACTAGGGTGTCCAAAACGTCCCAAGGTAGTGAACCTAGGAAAGGAGGACAGGCCTCTCTCAGGAGGAAGATGGGGGTAAGTTTAAAAAGACAGATAAGCCTAAAGGGATCACAGAAGAATACCATGGGGGAGAGAGCCCAGATTCACATCCCAAAAGAAGGGGGGCATCAGGGAAAAAATAATGGCCCTTCAAAGGCTGAGGTGTGCTATGACTATGAACAGCCAGGGCACAAGTGAGGTGATGCCTCATGCACCAAAAAGTCATCCACTGGTGACTCTACCCAGAGTATTGCCATTGCTAGGTTTGGGGTGGAGTTTGTTCCTGGGGATTGCAGGGGTTACACTGAAGCCACATTGCTTTTCCTAGGTGGTGAAGAAATTGAACCCTTGGCCCACTAGACTGCCAGTAAGGTAAAGCACAGAGAGTGGCCAAGAATCAAAGGGGTGGAGGTTCAGGCCTTGAGTGTTACAGATGCCAGCATAACCGTGTTTATGGCCATGCTGGTTTCCCCATGCCAGATTGTACCTGGTGAGTTGCACGAGATTATTACCTCAAACAATGTTACAAAGTCACATCACATAGCTGTGGTAGAATTTGTGTGGGAAGGGGTTACTGACCGTGGCTGTGTCCCCTGCCATCCTAGTGAAGTGTCTATTGCGCAATGACCTTGAATCATCTGCCTTGGCAGAGGTGCAGAGAAAGACTCATGCAACAATGCTGGGTCTCCCTGAGTGGGTTTTGTCTCCACTACAGCACAGAAGGCCTTAAGGGAAAGTCAAGGGACTGTGGATCCTAAAAGAGTGGACCGAGTCCCCAGAACCAAGAAGAGAAGGAGGAAGCCTGTGAAGGCTTCTTCCAAGAGTCCACAGAGCAAAAAGGACCTGAACCTCGAGGGATGTCCTGGTCTATGAAGTTGAGGGTGTTGCCTTGAAGGAACTGCGTGGCCTGGCAGTACTTTAGGGAGCGAGTGGTCCCTACAGAGAGAAATTAGATCAGGGACAAAAAACTTGTCTGACTCTTGAAAGTCTCAGACAGTTGGCTGTCAGACTTGAGGAAGGAGATGTTAGTGGTCCACATAAAGTATACTGGGAGGAAGTAATCTTATACAGTAAGGCAAGGGACCCCAAACCAGGGGCAGCCAGGAGAGTGGTGGTCTGTCATCAGTACATAGAGTTCCTCTTTAACCTAGCCATGACGTCCTATTAGCTGGACATCTGGTGCTGACCAAAACCTGGAGCAGGTTGGTCAATCACTTTTATTAATGTCAGAAAAGGTGAGGGAGTTTTGTCGCTCTTGTGTTACTTGCCAAGGCAGGTAGCAAAGGAAAAACTTCCTTTATGCCACTTTCAGTGGTGGGGACTCACTTGGAAAAAGTTGGGGATTGATATAGCTGTTTTTTACTAGAGTGGCTTTTCCTAAGGAGGCCATCTCATATAGAGGCACAAACTGTATGTCTGGCTCTATGAAAAGCAATGTGGGGTGAGTGTGCAGTGACTTACAAAATTCACCACACCTTACCATCCCCAAGGTAATGGCCTTTTTGAAATATTTAACAAGACCATGAAAGGCATGATTATGGGTTTACCAGAGAAACTCAGGAAGACATGGGATATTATTCTCTCATGCCTATTGTTTGTCAACAGGGAGGCTCCACAAAAAGGAGTAGGATCCAGTCTCTTTGAACTGCTTCTCGGACATCCTATAAGGAGTCCCTTAAGTTTGGGTACAAAAAGTTGGGGAGAGACTGTTCAAGGAGCCCAAAAAGGACATCGTAGATTATGCATTAGGCCTTCGCTCCAGAATGGAAGACTACAAGAAGAAGGCAAACAGAAACTGTGAGGCCAGCAAGGAGCTTGTCAAGCAGTGGTATGAGCAAAAGTCTTCCCTGGTAGAGTATAATGTTGGGCAATTGTTTTGGGTGTTAGAGCCTGTAGCACCCAGAGCACTCCAAGGCAAATGGACAGGCACTTACCCTATCTTGGAAAAGAAGGGCAAAGTCACATATTTGATGGACTGATGTACTCCAAGAAACACCAAGAGGGTGATCCATGTGAATAGACTCAATTTGCATCATATCGAAGCTAACATTACCATACTCATGGTCAAAGGTGGTGGGGAATAGGAAGATAGTGATGCCAACTAATATCAATAAGAGCTCAGTGGAGAGAGTAGTTCTCTCTACTACATTGACCAGTCAGCAGCAAAAGCACTTTTGATACTTGCTTGGGCAGTTTGCTGACTTTATTTCCTTGGCCCTAGGACTGACAACATGGTGTACCCCTGATGTGGACACATGTGACAATTTACCTGTTAAAAGTAAGATGTACAGGTTGTCAGACCAAGTCAAGGCCAGCATTAAAATCGAACTTGCAAAGAGGTAGGTTTGGGGATGACTGAGCCCTCTAGTATTCCTTGGTGCCAGCCCAGTAGTTCTGGTGCCCAAACCAAATCCAGAACGAGGAAAGCCAGAGTTAAAATTCTATGTGGACTACAGAGCCCCAAATATAGTCACCAAGACTGAGGCTCACCTTCTACACAGAGCTAATGAGCTCATTGATAAGTTAGGGACTGAAAAATATCTGAGTGCCTTTGACCTAACTTCAGGATATTGGCAGATTACCCTTATAGAAACAGCCAAGGAGGGGTCTGCCTTTTCAACAGCAGGAGGTCACTTTCAGTTCAAAGTTATGCCCTTTGGGTTAAAAAATGCACTTGCCACATTTTAGAGGTTGGAAATAGAGTAAATTCAGGCTTGGAAAGCTTTTGTGAAGCATATCTGGTTGATTTTGATGTCTTTAGTTCCACCTGGGAGGATCACCTGGTCCACATCAAGGAAGTGCTTCAAGCCCTTCAAAAACAGGACTAACTATCAAGGCAAGCATGTGCCTGATAGAGAAAGGGTCCTTAAGGTACCTAAGGTGGAGGCAATTATAACCACTCCAACCCAAAATGCAGACAATTCTGGCTTTTAAATTTCCAAAGACTCAGACCCAAGTCAGAGCCTTTTCAAGACTGACTGGGTACTACAGGAGATGTCTAAAAGGATATGGTGCCATAGTAGCACCTTTAACAGAGCTAACCTCAAAGTAACAGCCAAAGAAATTCATATGGACTGACTTATGTCAAAAGGCTTTTGACACCCTTAAGGAAGCTATGTGTCAGCACCAGTCCCAAATGCACGTGACTTTATTAAAGGGTAGGCCTGGGAGTGAAATTCTGCTCCACTTGCTGAGTTTGCAGAGTTTTCCCACTCTGTGCAACGCAGGGATGTTCTGAAAATCTCCACAGAGTGGAGCTCAGCTGAGTTTTTTCCTCACTCGAGCTCGCCAACAATAAAGTCCTACTCCAGACCACCGGGCCCCTAAATGTCTGACCTTGAGCACCCTCAGATGGCCACTACCGTTTGCGTTGATCAAACTTCGTTTACATTGAGGAAGCTGCAGCATGAGTAGAGTATCTACTCCAGTGGAGGAAAGAAGCAGCACCCCCTTGTGCTGCGTATGGTGCCATTCAAGCTGATTTTACAGCATGGGACAAACACCCAGCACTTAAAATCAGCACGAACGGCATGATGTAACACAATCCACTGCTTGTGCAACTCCGCGTAGCACGCAGAGATTTTTGGTCACTTCGCAGAAATCCATGAACTACCCCCAGGCCTAGTCAAATGTTTGTTGTCCATATTGATGCTTCAGAACATGGAATGGGGTTGTGCTGTCATAGCTGAACCAGGGTCAAGATCAACCAGTTGCCTTTATCAGCAGGTAACTCCTCCCTAGAGAACAGCTTTGGAGTTCCATTGAGAGGGGACCCTTTGTTGTGGTTTGGTCCCTGAAGAACCTAAGACCCTATTTGCTTGGGGCTAACTTCACAGTCCAAACTGGCCACAGATCTCTAAGTTGGTAATGCAGATGAAAAGAGAGAACCCCACATTGTTGAGGGGATCCATTTCCCTATATGGTATGGACTTTACAGTTGAATTTAGACCTGGGACTGACCATGCCAGTGGAGAGGGCCTTTCCAGGTTCTCCCATTTAGATGATGAGAATCACCAGCATAAGGGTTAGGTTGCTCCTCACCTTTCATCTGGAGCGGGGCCATGTAAGAACATGCCTCTTTTTGCATGTTTACACATACATATTTTGGACTGATGTTGCTGTTTTTCGACTCTGAGAGTGTACAGAGGCCTGATATCCAGACCTCCGTTCTAGTGTTTTTAACCCTTAATTAAAATATGCTGAATTAGCTTTACCTAATTGGAAAGAACTGACTTACTTAGAAGTCCCTGTTATATGGTACCCAGGGCATGTAAGTTAGAGTGTCCTCAAAGGGCTGCAGCAATGGTTGTGCCACCGTGAGTGCGACAAAGGAAAAAATGTCTCCCACCTTGACACCACAGACTGTAAAGGCAGAGTGTACACTGCTAGTTCGACTTTGGCATTATAACACATTACAAAGCAATCACTCCTTTAAAAGTTTATATAAGACTCCCCAAAGGAAGGTCTGTGAAGTCCTATGGCAGGGAGCTGTATATTGTTAAGTAAGACATTTATCTTGTATATGTCTTTAAAGCAACACTTTGAAATTGTTGTTTTACTGGGAAAAATGTAGTAGCTCCACTGGTGAACACAGGTTTAACGACTGGCACCCCAGTTTTCGCTAACTCCTGAATGCGACTACCTAACTGGGTACTGTAAGGTATCATAATAATCATGGCATTAAATCTGAATGGATGCCCAAGTCAAGTGCTTTATGTCTCTTTTAAGGTGAAGCAACATTTAGAAAGTTGACAATCTGTGTCCAGCTAGTCCAGTGGCCTCACAGAGGCCTTAGCACACAGACAACTCTCTGCCCACCTGGCGAGACATGTGAACGATTCCCAAGCTAAGGAACTGTAGTGAGGACATGGGATTAACTGCAGGCATTGCTAAAGTTAGCGTAAGTTAGTTGATGCTTAGCCGCCATTTTGCCGCTTTTGCCGCGTTACTACATGGCTCTGTTCTCATAAATACTCTGCTTGTGCTTTTTCACATAAGAACTGTCTGCCTTTCACACATCTAGCTATACACTGTGCCCCTTGTCTGCACAGCATGTTCAAGATCGAAAAACAATGTATGCTGTTGATTCACTTTGGTCAGTACCAAGCCCATAGACACAACATAGAACACAGCTGCACTACTGAAAATCAAATGCTTTTAATATGGCATTGCATGCATGTAGAGGCACTTGGAGAAAATCATTCCAACGAAGAAGCTGTGTTTGTCCAGAGGTGTAAATCCTTGCATTTAAACTTGGAGGTATGGGGTCCCCCTGAAAAAGCCTAGAGGTCTTCTATAATTATAATAAACTAGCTCTTACCACGGGGAGGGTGGTAAGGCCCTGTAGTCCTGTTTCCACTGTCATTATAATATGGTTGCCCTGTTCATGCTTTATGGAATTGTAACAATGCTGATTATAATGTTCTTATGAATTTTGCTGCTAGTATTGGCTCGTGTACTGCAATATAGAGCACGTTAGTTAAAATAAACATTTTAAACTATACAGTGTCTCTGTTTACTCACGTTGTGGACAAGTATGAGTGTTTGAACGAAAAAGTGCTCTTGTTCCTGCGATTCCTGAGAGGGTCGGAGTGACATGTTCTAGGATGTCTAATCACTGGTAGCTTTGCTGTAGTACGGTGAACGAATGAGACACTATAGCTAGTCGGATTGGGGTTCTGGGCAGCTTGGTGGGTCCTTTAGTACACCACTACACACCGAGGTCCTGGTTTCCTGCACATAGTTCTGTGTATCTGCAGAACCCCTGCAACTGAACAAAGACAGTAACTGCAGAGTAAGGTGTTACCTTGTCACCTAGGTTGTCTACTTGGGGTGTTAGCCCAAAAGGCGATTTCCAAAAGGGGCGCCACCTTTGAAGGGCCACCAACTTGATGCAGGGTGCCTTTTGTTCCTGCAGATAAGTTGGAGATGTGGACATGGAGGGACTGTTTTTAATGGTGGGCGTGCAGCCCACAGGTAGCCACAGCTCTAGGTTTGGCCTCCAAACTCCTGGAAACTGAGGAAGGGTCCTGACATTTTGAGTATGGCTAGAATAGTGCACTCTGGGATAGCTAAATGCCACACTTTGCAAGAATTACATTACATGTTGGAGGGTGCCCAGCAGCCCATTGGTCAGTTATCATGTGGTCCCCTCACGGAACATTCCGGGGCTAAATATGTCATCCTCTTTGCAAGATCACTCTTGCCTCGAAGAAAAGACTGCCCTGTTGCCCTTGAAACTGCACGGAGAGAGGCCACACTATCATGTACCTGCTTCACTTGGGGCTAGTGAAGCTTGGACAGTGTATGCAGCTCCTGACCAAGGTAACAGTTGATTCCTGTCTTCATCTCACTTTAGTGACTACAAGGATCAGGTGACTGATCCCCAGGAACCAGCTTTAGGGACACACGAGCTGAAAATGCTCAAATCAACAAGTTGGTAGTCACTACAGACAATTTGCTGATACCAGCCACTGGGCGCACAAAATGATGAATCTAAGATATCCAAAGTCTGCACCCATGTCTGCTGGACCCAGGAGAGATATCAAAGTCCGGATTCATCATACTCAAGGGACAGCAGCCCCCACCTAAGGATGTTGCCCCAACCGAAGTGCAACAAGACTTTATCCCAGCATCAGATGTCCAGCTACTGCAACGTAGAAGACTTCAAGGGGCTGCGACCGCTGTGGCAAGAGTCACCCTTCACCAACCGAGGACTGAGAGACAACCACAAAGACATCCCAGTCAACTGTACCTCAACCGAAGCATCCTTGGAGCATCTTAAGCCTGCATCCCCAGCATCAGCACCACTCGGTTATAGTCTATGGGGGTCATCATGTGGAGCTTGGAAACTGTCCTTAAATAGCTCTGGTGGCAAGGTAACTATTCATAGTATCCTCTTTGTCCCCCTATACCTCCATCCTATCAGATGTGGCCACCCAAGCTGGGCAGGTGTTCAGAACTAATGTCAGACTTTAAGTTCTGTACGCTACTACACAGGAACAGAGATGCTAGCTCCCAAAACCACCCCGACAGCAACCTAGAGCTTAGTGTAACAAGTCTCTAGAGAGGCTATCATGGGGGAAGGGGGAAAAGTGGATAAAATAACAAAAGAGAGAAGAGACTGTTCTGGCTGGTTTCTTCAGTAGTCCGTCCTTCAGACTTCTATTGTTGATGAGAAAAACCTGTAGACAAGAGTTAATGTTATCTTAAAACTATTTAATCCTTAAACCTGTCTTCATCTTTTTAACCCTGTTATCTCGCTTCCTTACCCTACTAACTCCAGAACACAGCTCCTCTTCTATTTCTATTTAGTCTTTTCTGTGTGTGCTCTTTTATTCTTTAACTGAATTCTTCGGCTGCAATTAGAAAAACAACCTTAACCAAATGTTTATCTTCTTTGTGCAACCTTTTTCTTTTTCCCCTGTGTAATTTTACTTACTTCTCTATTCTCTGTTTATTCTCTTCTATTTTAATCTTCCTTGCTATCTGCCTTTATTCGCAGTTTTTCTTTCTTTCTAGCACACCAGCAATATATTTACATTTTTTGTTAAGGACTTCCACTCTCCTCTTTGACTCTGTATTATTTATATTCAAATTAGAATTCAACTTACTGTTTTTAGGTACTTTTCCTATTGGTAATTAATCATTTGTTTTTAATGTATTTTCTCTTCCTGTTTCAGGTTTGCCTTATTGCTCTCGATTCCTAAGCTACAGACTGAGACGTCTTTTATCTCTATAGCGAGTATTGTTTCTCTTATTTTTACTATTTACACCTTACTCATGAGTTCTAACATGTAATTCTAACAACCTCTTCGTTGTTACAGGTCTTGCCGACTCAGCACTCGACTCCAGTGCTGGGTTTCAGAAATGTCGTTTTCTTCACAGTAGGTTTGTTTACTTATATAGCTATCAGCAAATGTACTTCTATTTACAGTCATGTAAAATACGCTTTTGATAACTTAGCTTCGTTTTCTTCTTCTTTTTTCAGATGCTCTAGTGCGACGCTGCTTCGTCTCTCTCAACGCGGTACAAATGCCTCAGCAACATGGAGACCTGCCGCTCTCCTCACTAGCCGCTTAACTTCTTTGAACACGGTTCATGGATTCGTTATCAGCAGACTCCCGAATGCCTTTCTCTACCCTGATAACGATAAACCCTCAAAAACTAACACAATAACTATTTTGCTATCACACTCTAAAACGCTCCTGACTCCCTAAAATTCTTGGTGAAATGCGCAGTTCACAAGCAGCGCGAGCCTCACCTGGAATTCCAGCGCGTTCTCTGCTGGGCACTAGAACGCTAACAGCTACTCGATTCTGGTGGCCTTTTTAGGTGCCATTTCCGAGTCAGCTCCACCCATGTATCTTCTATAGCACGGGGAGTGTAAGCTTTGACCTTTCGATGCGCTATTAAACCTATCTGTAATTTTGGAGTCCTGACAGTACCCTCCAACAAGGTAGGTTCTCTCCTCTGGGGTTTAGTTGGAGATCGTCGGTGAAAGGCCTTAACTAATCTTGGAGCATGGACATCTTCTTCTCGTTCCCAATATATTTCCTAAGGCCCATAACCCTTCGAGTCCATCAAATAGTATAGCTCCCCTTTTTGAAGTTTGGAGTCTAGAATTTCTTTGACTTCAAATTCAGTACCAGTCTCTAGTTGAAGAGGCTTTGGTGGCAAGTTTTTCCGTAAGTTTTCTGGAGCCTTCTTTAATAGGGATATGTGGAAAACTGGGTGTATTTTCAACTTTGGCGGTAATTGAATTCGGTAAGTCACCGGATTTATTTTTTCCTCTACCAGATATGGACCAATAAATCTCGGTTGGAACTTCCGATTTCCTTTAAGTCTCAAATTCTTGGTATTTAACCAAACCTTATCTCCTATTTCCAATGGAGGTCCTACTCGTCTCTTTTTGTTGGCATAAGTCTTATACCTTTCTTTTGCTAGTTTAAGATTTTCAATTGCAATCTTATGCACCTGTTCTAAATGTGTTACAATCTCCTCCACCGCTGGAACTGAGATTTCTGTTTGCCTGAGGGTTGAGTTTGGATGTCTTCCATAATTCATAAAGAAGGGGGAAAACCCAGTGGAAACATTTTTTGCATTATTATGGGCAAACTCTGCAGCCCATAGATAGTCCGACCAATTTCCTTCTTGTTTCAAAAGAAACAATCTCAAATACTGTTCAAGTTCTTGATTCACCCTCTCGGTTTGACCGTCAGTGTCTGGGTGATAACTGGTGGAAAAACGGACTTCTGTACCCAACCCTTCCATGAAAGATTTCCAAAAGTGGGAAATGAACTGTGGGCCTCTATCAGTGATTATTAGTTTAGGGATTCCATGTATTTTCACTATTTGAGCACTAAAATGAGTCGCCAACTGCTTAGCCGTTGGCACTCCTTTCAGAGCTGTGAAATGAGCCATTTTAGAAAGGGAATCTACCACTACTAAGATGGTATTGTAGCCCTGACAGGTAAATCAGTAATGAGGTCTAATGTGACGGTGTGCCAAGGATAAGGTGGAGTGGGTAAGGGTATAAGTAAACCTTTTGGGGCCTGCCTTTCGGATTTTCCCTGAGCGCAAATCTCGCAAGTCTTGACATACTGCTCAATGCTCTTCGACATTTCAGGCCACCAGTGGTGTCGCTGGATCAGTTCTCGGGTCTTTGCCTCCCCCTTATGTCCTGCCAACTTTGCATCATGGCATTCCTTGATGATCTGTTGCTGCAACTCTTTAGTGGGAATATACAGGGCTCCTTGGAAGTAGGGCAACTGATTACGAATTTCCCTTCCTTCTTTCTTTACCCACTCTTCCAAGGTCTTTTCATCCATTGCTTCTGAGATACCATGTTCTAGATCAATTGAAGTAATTGCTCCAATAATCTTTTCTCTTGGGACAATGGATTGATTTCCTAAAGGTGTCTTTTGATTTTCCGTGTCAATCCTGGACAAGGCATCTGCTTTCCCGTTCTGGGCTCCTGGTCGATAAGTGATGACGAAATCATAATCAGCAAAATATAGCGACCATCGCAATTGTCTTGGTGTTAGGGTTCTGGCTGTCTTCAGAAATTTTAAATTTATGTGGTCTGTGTATACAGTGACCTGATGCGGTGCCCCCATTAAGTGATGCCTCCATTCCTTGAATGCGTCTTTTATGGCCAATAGTTCCTTCTCCGTGATTGTATAGTTTATTTCCGCCGGGGTTAATTTTCTTGACCTATAGGCGACTGGATGCAGCTGCCCCGTTAGCTTACTTCGTTGGGACAAAACTCCTCCCACGGCCCGATCTGAGGCATCAGTCTCCACATAAAAAGGTTCAGTTGGATCTGCATGTTGTAGAATTGGGGCTGACGTAAAACTTTCTTTTAGAGATCGGAAGGCTACTTCAGCTTCTGTTGTCCATTCAAATTTGAGCCCTTTCTTCAATAGACGGGTGAGTGGTAAAATCTTATGTGAAAATTCACTAATGAATCTCCGATAAAAATTGGCAAAGCCAATAAAGCTTTGTACTTCTTTGACGCTCTCGGGGGACTTCCAGTTTATTACTGCTTCGATTTTTTTGCGGTCCATAAGAATGCCTGCTGGTGAAATTACAAAACCCAAAAATTGAACCTGAGAAACACTGAAAGCACACTTTTCAAGTTTTACAAACAGTCTGTTTTCTCTCAACTTCTGTAAAACCCTTCTAACCTGATCCTGATGTTTTTCCTTGTCCACAGAGTAAATAAGGATGTCATCAATGTACACTATCGCACACTGGTCGATGAATTCCTTCAATACGTCGTTTATGAAGTGTTGAAAAGCTGCTGGAGCGTTGCATAGCCCATAGGGCATAA
Source organism: Triturus cristatus (assembly GCF_964204655.1). Classification (NCBI taxonomy): domain Eukaryota; kingdom Metazoa; phylum Chordata; class Amphibia; order Caudata; family Salamandridae; genus Triturus; species Triturus cristatus. Next base: position 150,458,300 of record NC_140584.1, read on the forward strand.
CCTGATATTCAAATAGGCCAAATCTCGTTCTGAAAGCTGTCTTCCACTCATCGCCCTCCTTCATTCTCACCAGATGATACGCTCCTCTCAAATCCAACTTTGTGTAAATTGTTGCTCCTTTCACTTGATCTAACAAAACAGATATCAGTGGCAATGGATAAGGTTTTTTTTTTGTAATCTTATTGATGGCTCTGTAGTCGATGCAAGTCCTCAAATCCCCTTCTTACTTCGGCATAAAAAATAGGGGCGAGGAGACTGGGGACTGCGAGGGACGAATGAAGCCGTTTGCTAGATACTTATCCAAATATTCCCTTAGGTGATGGTGTTCTTTTTCCGTAAGGGCATACACATGACTACAAGGTAGATTTGAACCTGGTTCAATCTCAATTTTACAATCATAAGGTCTGTGTGGTGGTAATTGTTCAGCTTCCACTTCGTTGAATACATCTTCAAAATCTTGATATTCCTCTGGTATGTCTTGTACCTGGATTACACAAATTGATCTTCCAATCTGACACAACGAATGTGCAGGATTGACCTCTTGCTCCAATTGCTGACCTCCAAAACAATTTCCTTAACAATAATCTGATTCCATCTTAATGGTTCTGGTACTCCAGTTGATTGTTGGGTTATGCTCAGTAAGCCAGGGAAGTCCAAGGATCAATTGGAATTGGGGGGCATCGATCAAGTTAAACTGGATCTTCTCCTCATGTCCGTCATTCGAGATCAGATGTATCAATTCCGTGTGGCTGACTATTGGACCTGAGGACAGATTGGTTCCATCCACTGCTCTAACGGGCTCACCTTTAGACTTTTTGATGGCTTCGATTCCCACCTTGCTTGCAAACTTTAAGTCACAGAAGTTTCCGGTGGCTCCCGAGTCGATCATTACTGAGACTTCCATCAGCGTCACATGTCGGAATCTGATTTCCATCGATAGAATTAGATGTGGTGCTGCAGACTGTAGAGTATTGGCCACTCTATGTTCTTTTGGAGTCTGATCTAAAATCGCATCCACCTGTTCAACTCCTCCAACAGATGGTGCCTTTAGTTTTCCTTCGGCTTGAAACTTCCCTTGGGTTTCTTTGGACAAGCACGCACAAAATGGCCTCCCGATCGACAGTACATACAAAGATTGCTGGCTCTTCTTTTTTCCTTCTCTTCTTTGGAAAGAGGACCCCGTATAGTACCGATCTGCATAGGTTCGATGCCCTGCTGACCTTCATAACTTCGTCCTCCTTCCGACCTGACTCGATCAAATCTTGGAACCACCGACTTGAAATCTTTTCTTTTTTTACCTTTTCTTTCCCCTTGACGGAAATCGATTTCCAACACCAAGTCTACCAATGCTGAGATTTCTGTGGGTCTATTGGGTATTCCAGCCAATGCATCTTTTAACTCATCCTTTAAACCACGATAGAACAACGCTGCTCTCTTACTCTCAGGCCAGTTGGTTTCCACCACTAGTTTATTGAATTGAGCCAAATAAGAGACCACATCGCGATTCCCCTGTTTCAGGTCAAGTAGCTCATTGTCTACGGCTTGGGATATCCGCCTTCTGTCTAATATTCGAAGAAACTCTTCTTTGAAGTTCTCATAATTCCGCAAAATGGGATCGTCCTTCGAAATCAGAGGCAAAGACCAGGATACTGCATCCCCACTTAGGTATGACGACACGAAGGCTACTCGAGAGTGAGCATCTGGAAAAATGGAAGGGCGGCACATGAAATATAACGAACACTGCGTAATGAATATTTGAGCCTTCTGTGGATCCCCACTAAAACGCTCAGGTGCCGCTAATGGAATGACGGGTGAGAGGGAGTGAATCACCTGAGTAGTCATCCTATTAGTTATTTCGGGTAACGAAGCTTGAGCGTCCGACCCAGAACCAAAAGGTTGTTTAAGCCTTTGCGCCAAATCTGCGGTCTCTTTTCTAGAGTTTACTACTTCTAATCTAAGGCTCTGGTTTTCCTCTCGGACTGCACTTAGCTCTTTTTGTATGGTATCTAATATGGTTCCTAACCCTTGTAAGTCTATTCCCTCAGCCATCCCTGTTCAGGTGTAAAATGCAACTTGGGCACTTCACTCTGTCAGACTTTAAGTTCTGTACGCCACTACACAGGAACAGAGATGCTAGCTCCCAAAACCACCCCAACAGCAACCTAGAGCTTAGTGTAACAAGTCTCTAGAGAGGCTATCATAGGAGACGGGGGAAAAGTGGATAAAATAACAAAAGAGAGAAGAGACTGTTCTGGCTGGTTTCTTCAGTAGTCCGTCCTTCAGACTTCTATTGTTGATGAGAAAAACCTGTAGACAAGAGTTAATGTTATCTTAAAACTATTTAATCCTTAAACCTGTCTTTATCTTTTTAACCCTGTTATCTCGCTTCCTTACCCTACTAATTCCAGAACACAGCTCCTCTTCTATTTCTATTTAGTCTTTTCTGTGTGTGCTCTTTTATTCTTTAACTGAATTCTTCGTCTGCAATTAGAAAAACAACCTTAACCAAATGTTTATCTTCTCTATGCAACCTTTTTCTTTTTCCCCTGTGTAATTTTACTTACTTCTCTATTCTCTGTTTATTCTCTTCTATTTTAATCTTCCTTGCTATCTGCCTTTATTCACAGTTTTTCTTTCTTTCTAGCACACCTGCAATATATTTACATTTTTTGTTAAGGACGTCCACTCTCCTCTTTGACTCTGTATTATTTATATTCAAATTAGAATTCAACTTACTGTTTTTAGGGTCTTTTCCTATTGGTAATTAATCATTTGTTTTTAATGTATTTTCTCTTCCTGTTTCAGGTTTGCCTTATTGCTCTCAATTCCTAAGCTACAGACTGAGACGTCTTTTATCTCTATAGCGAGTATTGTTTCTCTTATTTTTACTATTTACACCTTACTCATGAGTTCTAACATGTAATTCTAACAACCTCTTCGTTGTTACAGGTCTTGCCGACTCAGCGCTCGACTCCAGTGCTGGGTTACAGAAATGTCGTTTTCTTCACAGTAAGTTCGTTTACTTATATAGCTATCAGCAAATGTACTTCTATTCACAGTCATGTAAAATACGCTTTTGATAACTTAGCTTCATTTTCTTCTTCTTTTTTCAGATGCTCCAGTGCGACGCTGCTTCGTCTCTCTCAACGCGGTACAAATGCCTCAGCAACACGGAGACCTGCCGCTCTCCTCACTAGCCGCTTAACTTCTTTGAACACGGTTCACGGATTTGTTATCAGCAGACTCCCGAATGCCTTTCTCTACCCTGATTACGATAAACCCTCAAAAACTAACACAATAACTATTTCGCTATCACACTCTAAAACGCTCCTGACTCCCTGAAATTCTTGGTGAAGTGCGCAGGGGGAACCACCTTTACAACGCAACTTTTACAACGCTATGCTATTACAACGCATTTTTTACAACGCAAAAACTTTTACAACGCATGCTTTTACAACGCATGCTATTATATGGTAAGTACTTTTACAACGCATATACCTTTACAACGCATTATTTGAAAATGCCTTTACAACGCATGCATTTACAACGCATGCATTTACAACGCAAGATGTTATATGGTAAGTACTTTTACAACGCATATACTATTACAACGCATTTTTTAATATTGGTATTTTAATTAAAATAAATATATATCGTATAATTATTTGTTATAAAAAATATTGTATTTGAAATAAAGTGAGTTGTTTATCAAAATATTTATACTTTAGTATTTTGTCTAGTAGAAATGTTTTGTTGGATAGTTTAATTAATACTTGAGTATTTTAATATTAATACTTGAGTATTTTGTCTAGTAGGAATGTTTTGTTGGATAGTTAAATTAATACTTGAGTATTTTAATATTAATTCTTGATACTTAATACTTGAGTATTTTCTTTACTAGGAATGTTTTGTTGGACAGTTAAATTAATACTTGAGTATTTCTGAAAATGGAATGATTGTTTTTATATTTAATTTGATACATATTACAGTGAATAGTGAGTATTTTTAAAGATAAATAAATAATTGAGAATTATTCTAAATTGAAAGAGTATTTAATATATTTTTTCTAAAAAATGAGAGTGAGTAAATACATTTTAATAGTTGAGTATTTTATAAATATTAAAGTGTATTTCTTAAATTAATTTAGTTCATTGGTTTTTTCAAATTAAGAAACAGCATATTTTAAATTTAATTTATTTAAAGTTTGTGAGTACGTTTTAAAAATATTAATACTACAGTATCTATCAAAAATTTAAGAAATAAGATATGTAAATACTAAAGTATTTATAAGTACAAAAAATAGAGAACATTGTTTTTAAAAAAAGGAAGAGTACTTTTGGATTATTTATTATAAAAATTAGATAAATTTATTAAAAATAATTAAAAATATAATAATATTTGAAATATTAAAAGAGTAATAAAAAATGCATTTTAAAAACAGTAATAGTTTAAAACAAAAAAAAAAAAAATAATTACTTACTTTTTTAAAATAATTCCCACGCTTTTCCATTGAAGTCTATGAGTGTCTTTGTCCTTTATTTATTTTGGCAGCATCAGAATATACAACCCGCGGAACAAGAAAAGAAGGATCAGAAAGTGAAGAAAGAGAAAGTTTTGAAATGAAAAGACAATAGAGTCGAGGTAAGGAACATATTTAGTGAATTTACATTTAATTAGTTATAAATTTGAAAGTTAATTAACTATTTAAAAAATAATGACAGGAAACAATTTTTGTTTTCACATTTTTTATTTATTGAAAAATCATGAAAAAATAAACCATATTTTTAATGAATTTTGCAATGTAAGTAACATTTTTGAAACAAAATATAAATATTTTATTAACATTTATAAACATTTATTTACAGGTTAGTTAAATAAAGTAGTCCGCTTCAAATTTAGATGCACGCGATGACGTAATGACGTGAGCGTCGACGTAATACGCCATTTTGCAGAGCATCGGAGGAGGAAGCAGCAGGAAGCTGATCTGCGGCCAGGTAGGAAATATTTTCATTTGTAATTGTAGAATAAACCTTTAAAAGGGATACATATATAGTGAGGAAAGAATAAGGGGAGGTTGCGGGAAAACTAATTGATTACTTAATTGTTTTTAAACATGTCCACATTAATGTCATTAATGTATGCCTATGTCGGGTCGCTAAAATTTATTGATTTTGTAAAAAAAAGTATGTAACTGTTAAAAAATTATAAGTTACTGTTCAGAAAGTTGATTTGTTTATTTAGGAAGTAACAAAAGTAATGTCGTTCTTCATTTCGAACTGCAAAAAAGTTGCGTACTTTCAAATTTTGAAAAATAACGATTGTTATAAAAATGATGATTAAGCTGCAAAGTGCATTTCGGAATATGGTTTACACTATCCAACACTTTCCCTACTGATGCACCTTCCTTGAGTTAGAATAGTAAATTGCACCCCTACACCATCCAACACTTTCCCTACTGATGCACCTTCCTGGAGTTAGAATAGTAAATTGCACCCCTACATCATCCAACACTTTCCCTACTGCTGCACCTTCCTGGAGTTAGAATAGTAAATTGCACCCCTACACCCTCCAACACTTTCCCTACTGATGCACCTTCCTGGAGTTAGAATAGTAAATTGCACCCCTACATCATCCAACACTTTCCCTACTGATGCACCTTCCTGGAGTTAGAATAGTAAATTGCACCCCTACACCATCCAACACTTTCCCTACTGCTGCACCTTCCTGGAGTTAGATTAGTAAATTGCACCCCAACACCATCCAACACATTCCATACTGATGCACCTTCCTGGATTTAGAATAGTAAATTGCACCCCTACACTATCCAACACTTTCCCTACTGATGCACCTTCCTGGAGTTAGAATAGTAAATTGCACCCCTACATCATCCAACACTTTCCCTACTGATGCACCTTCCTGGAGTTAGAATAGTAAATTGCACCCCTACACCATCCAACACTTTCTCTACTGATGCACCTTCCTGGAGTTAGAATAGTAAATTGCACCCCTACATCATCCAACACTTTCCCTACTGATGCACCTTCCTGGAGTTAGAATAGTAAATTGCACCCCTACACCATCCAACACTTTCCCTACTGATGCACCTTCCTGGAGTTAGAATAGTAAATTGCACCCCAACACCAGCCAACACATTCCCTACTGATGCACCTTCCTGGAGTTAGAATAGTAAATTGCACCCCTACACCATCCAACACTTTCCCTACTGCTGCACCTTCCTGGAGTTAGAATAGTAAATTGCACCCCTACACCATCCAACACTTTCCCTACTGATGCACCTTCCTGGAGTTAGAATAGTAAATTGCACCCCTACACCATCCAACACTTTCCCTACTGATGCACCTTCCTGGAGTTAGAATAGTAATTGTTACCCCTACAGCATGGTACATATTTAGAACTGGTGCACCTTAGAATGTTGGATAAAATTACCTTTTTATTTCGAATTTGCTTTTCTTGCTGACTTTTCTAAATTGGGAATGGCGTGTAGGCAGCAGTAGACAGTTATGAGGTGATTGGATTTGGAATGGAAAAATAAATGTCTGAAAAAGTGAAAATAGAAAAGAATGAGAAAACTGAACGATGTTGAGAAATGCGATTTTACAATAATTTTTGAAAACTTGTATATTTGTTATAAGTTGCAGTAGAGAACACTTTCCCTAATGCTACACCATCCTTTAGTCATGAAATAAAATTCTGAATTCTGCAAATGTAACCATAATTAAATTGGGTTTCTTTTCAACATTAGCAATGAGATAGCTAGTCTAATATATTGAAGGTTAAGAAACCATCATGAAAATCAATACCTTGTTTTGTAGAACTTGCTTTTCTGGATGAGGCTTCGGAGGATGATTTGGTCTGTTGATTCTAGATTTAACGTGTGTGGTGGAAAGAATCTTTCTGTAAGGAATCAAATTGTTGTCTTTTGAAAAAAAAGACGATAAAAAAAAAATTAACGTTGGTTTGAAATTTAAAATCTGAGTATATTTAAATTAATAATGACATACAATATAACTAATACTACATGACACTGTACTATCCAATGCACCTTCCTGTAGTTGAAATAGAGATATGTACCCCTACACTATAAAAAAATCTCCCTAATGTTGCACCTTCCTGGAGAAGAAATAGTATATTGTTACTATAAACTATCCATTATTTTACTAATTTGGTACGTAAGAGGAGTAATAATTGCAAAAAGAAGGTTTAAAAATGTATAGTAAAAATAATACTCAAAAGGTAACATACCTTTTTCTGTTATTGCTTTTTTTCGTGCCTTTAAGCTAATGCTTGCAGCAGGATAAACTTTTTTTTGGGTACAGATGTACTCTGTGGAAAAAAAAACTTGAATAAATTAATGTTCCTTAGCCAACGTTGGTTGTTTAAAAAATAAATTTTAACAACAATTTGATATATGACAAAGGAGTATGAGTAACAATTGGTGAAAGAAAACATATTACACATTTAATGCATTTTTCGCAAAAAAAAAAAGGTTAATCCGATACTATCACTAAATTACTATAATGCAGAATATTCGAGGACTTTGAATAGAAATAGTTGCCCTAGTAATATGAATCGCTTTTTCAGATGTAGTACCCAACTGAAGTCTTATTAGTAATTGTTACTCCTGCATCATGCTATTTTTTCGTTTATGATGTAGTGAGATTGAGGTTTAAAAACAAAACACCATTGCCATACATCACTTTAGGTAATTTTTAAAAATATGTTTTACAATTAAAACCATTACAAATAAATTACATTTACCTTCACAATTTTATATGTCAGTCGTTTACGTGGTGGTGATGCTCAATTAGGTACACCTGTTGTTGAATCTCAATATAATCCGAGTTTCTGTTTTTGGAAAATAAAATACTTGTTTTAAGTTGGTGTGTATTTTTAGTGATAATAAATTAGAAACAGTACATTTTAAAAGTTATTATTAAGAATTTAATTTAAAAATTTTTTGGCTTAAGAAAATATATTTTCCTCAAAACCAACGTTTAAAATTATTATAATGACTTACTAGTAGTTGCTCTATTGTAATGCTTTTACGAATGAAATCCGTGCTCTCTCTGAGGAGGTCGCAGTGGAGGTGACAGAGGGTCAGCTTTTCACGTCTGGGCTCTCTGCTAGTTGATAATCAACTGAGTGCAAAATGGTGTCTTCCTTGTATTTATAAGTTTTGCTCTGTGTCACTATTAATTTTTTTAAAAACTGCGTTCGTTGTGTTTTTTTAAATGCTTTGTTTTACTGTGGAAAATGATAATTTAAAAATGCTTTTTAAAAAATATTGTTTTCATTCATTTGCTCCGTTTTGGCATCCATTTTGGAACATGTCTTTTGGTATTGTTTACATAGAAACTGTGGTAGGACAAGTTTTACAAGTGAGATGGTTAAAATGGCGCCTATCTTTATGTGTGTTTTACTCTGTTTACTTACTTTCCGATTTATTCATGATACAAATTGTGTTAGTACTGTTGTTTTAACTATCGTTCTTTTTGTTAATCTTTGAAATGTGTGAAAACGGAATTTATTTGGGGATTGTGAGTATTAATTTTAATACTCGAGTATTAATTTTAATACTCGAGTACTAATTTTGTTAAGCATTTAAGTAGATTTACGCTCAGTTGTTCTCCACATTTTAATACACTTCCCCACCCTAAAACCCCTAATTTCCCTGCATCCCGTGCCAGATTTTATTGTACTTTTAATTTAATAAAAAAAAAAAAAACGCGCTGTAATGGTATGCGTTGTAATAGATTTCGTTGTAACAGCACTTTTCAGTATTTTAATAGGTTTTGCGTTGTAAGAGTATTCGTTGTAAAGTAATGCGTTGTAGTAGTACTTGCGGTGTAAAAAATGCGTTGTAAAGGTATGCGTTGTAATAGCATGCGTTGTAACGTCATACATCCAGTGCGCAGTTCACAAGCAGCGCGAGCCTCACCTGGAATTCCAGCGCGTTCTCTGCTGGGCACTAGAACGCTAACAGCTACTCAATTCTGGTGGCCTTTTTAGGTGCCATTTCCGAGTCAGCTCCACCCATGTATCTTCCATAGCACGGGGAGTGTAAGCTTTGACCTTTCGATGCGCTATTAAACCTATCTGTAATTTTGGAGTCCTGACACCTAGAGTGTGATGCTGCTAAGGTGAGGTGGTGCGGGACTCGGGGATTAGAGTGTGAGTCTAAATTGTGTGTCTTATGCTATGAAGTCATGTGCCGTGGCCGCTGCAGTACAGCTGTGGAAGCAGTGTCAGCATGTGTTTACAACTACTAGGATTAACTACTGACCCGTGCTGGTCTGAAAGTTCTGAGGTATGGAAATTATGTGAGGTAATTTGTAGCGTCTCATGCTGCTAAGCTGAGCTGCTGCTGGACTTGGGGATGAAAGCGTGAGCCCAAACTGTGTGTCATATGCTGTGGAGTCATGTGCTCTGGCCGCTATGCCACATCTGCACAAGTAGTGTCAGCATGTAGTTATAGCTATTTGGAGTAACTTTTGTTTCGAACAATGTAACTTGTGTATGGTGCTTAGGGGGTGTTATATAGGGAGTGCTAAGGTAAATTTTTTTGTATGAAATGAATTTGGTATTTGGAAAGTGGAAAACACTAACTCCTACGGGTCGGATGACGCTGGGGGCATAAGGTGAGGTGCTTCTGGAGTTGGGAATAAAGCTGATGAACTACAGACCCCTATTGTGAACTTTTAATGTGCATGTGTCGTTAAATGTTCGATAAAATGTTGCAAAAGTATATTGTTAGGGTAAAAATAAATTATGTACATTTAACCTGCAGGTGTCGTAGAAGGTTCCAGAAAGTGTGGTCATAAAATGGGTTGAACTTGTGACCTGTATGTGGCCCGGAATAATAAGTAGCTTTTTGGAAGGAAAATTCAAAATTAACCAATAGAGGTAAGTTTTGGAATGTCGTTGAAGGAATGAAGTATTCTGATTTGTTCTTTACATGTATTTATGTGTGGGGCGACAGAGAAATTGTGCCACTCCTGGTTTCATTCTTGATGAAGTCGGAGCTTTACATGTACTATGTGAGAAAGAGAGAATTGTATGCGTGTGTCATTTGAAATCTGGATAACAACTACAAAGGTGAGTTAGAAATGAACAAGGTGTGTTATGTGTTTTATAGTATTGATTAAGTATTTGAGGTGATGTTTTTAATTTTGACAGTATTTTTTATTTCAAAGTAATATAGTTTTAGTAAAGTGTGGTGTTTGATATTGGTTATGAAATATGCATATAATTTGAGCTGTTGTTATATAAGAATTTAAATATGTTTAGGAATTTTTTCACAGAGAAGAAGTGTAGTTTGTCATCTTTATAGGTCTGTATTGTTTTGAAAATGAGGTACAGCGTTAATTTGAGTTTGTAATGTATTTGGGGTGATAAAGAAAATGTCGCACGTTTGCAACTCAATCAATCAATCAACCATTGTATTTATAAAGCGCACTAGTTACCAGTGAGGGTCTCAAGGCTCTGAGGGGAGGGGGTGCTGCTACTGCTCTTGAGGAGTCTTCTGAAGGTGAGCAGGTCTTGGATCTGCCGTAGGTGGGTGGAGAGGGTGTTCCAGGTCTTGGCGGCGAGGAAGGAGAAGGATCTGCCACCAGCGGTCATTGGTTGGATGTGGGGGACAGCAGCGAGGGCGGGGCTGGCGGACCGGAGCTGGCAGGTGGGGGTGTAGAAGCTGAGTCAACCGTTGAGGTGGGCTGGTCCGGTGCTGTGAAGGGCTTTGTGTGCATGGGTGAGTAGCTTGAAGGTGATCCTCTGTTCGACAGGGAGCCAGTGTAGGTCTCTCAGGTGGGGGGGTGATGTGGCTGTGGCAAGGAATGTTGAGGATCAGTCGAGCGGAGGCATTTTGGATGCGTTGCAGTCGTCACAGGTGTTTGGCCGGGATACCTGTGTAGAGTGCGTTGCCGTAGTCCATCCTGCTGCTGACGAGGGCCTGGGTCACAGTTCTTCTTGTTTCGGTGGGGATCCACTTGTAGATCCTGCGGAGCATGCGTAGGGTGTTGTAGCAGGAGGAGGAGACGGAGTTGACCTGCTTTGACATGAAGAGGGAGGAGTCAAGGATGATTCCCAGGTTGTGTGCGTGGTCGGTGGGTGTTGGTGCTGTTCCTTCCATGGTTGGCCACCAGGAGTCATCCCAGGCTGAGGAGGTGGATCCAAGGATGAGGACCTCCATCTTGTCCGAGTTCAGCTTCAGTTGGCTGCTCCTCATCCATTCGGCGACGGCCTTCATTCCCTCGTGGAGGTTGGTTGTGGCAGTGTGTGGGTCCTTGGTGAGGGAGAGGATCAGCTGGGTGTCGTCGGCGTAGGAGATGATGTTGAGATCATGTTGGCAGGTGACGTGGGAGAGGGGGGCCATGGAGACGTTGAACAGCGTCGGGCTGAGGGAAGAGCCCTGGGGTACGCCGTAGATGATGTCGGTGGCTTCCGAGTGGAAGGGGGGGAGGCGGACGCTCTGGTTTCTCCCAGAGAGGAAGGATGTGGTCCAGTCCAGGGCCTTCTCTTGGATTCCGGCATCTTGGAGGCGTGTCTTTAGTGTGTGGTGGCAGACCATGTCGAAAGCGGCTGACAGGTCCAGGAGGATCAGGGCTTACGTCTCGCCATTGTCTAGTTGAATCCTGTGGCGGTGATGAGGGCTGTCTCGGTGCTGTGGTTTCTTCGGAACCCGGGCTGTGATGGGTCCACAATGTTGTTGTCCTTGAGGTAGCGGGTCAGTTGCATGTTGACGACTTTCTCGATGACCTTTGCCGGGAACGGGAGCAGGGAGATGGGCCGGAAGTTCTTGAGGTCCTTGGGGTCCGCCTTGGGCTTCTTGAGAAGGGCGTTGATATCGGCGGGCTTCCAGCTTTCCAGAAATGTGGCTGTCTCGAGGGAGATGTTGATTACTTTCCGAAGTTGGGGTGCGATGGCTGCGTCTGCTTTGTTGAATAAGTGGTGTGGGCAGGGGTCTGACGGTGATCCTGAGTGGATGGAGTTCATGGTCTTGCATGTTTCGCCGTCGTTGACGTTGGTCCAGGAGGTCAGGCGGTTGATGCGGGTGGTGTTCGCCGGGGGTTGGGGTCTGGTATTGTCGGGGCAGTCATGGTATTGAAGCTGTCATGGATGTCAGCGATCTTGCGGTGGAAGTCGCACAGTTCTTGTGAGGGCAGGATGTCATTGGCATTGGCGTTGGGTTTGGAGAGTTCCTTGACGATGCTGAAGAGTTCTTTGCTGTCGTGTGCGTTGTTGTCCAGGCGGGCTTTTAATGTTGATCTCTTGGCTGATCTGATGAGGTGGTGATGTCTGCGGGTGGCGTCCTTGTGGGCTGCGTAGCTGTCCGATGTTCGTTCGTGGAGCCATTTCTTCTCCAGTTTCCGGCATGTTCGTTTGGAGGTCTGGAGCTTTTCGGTGAACCAGGCGGCTTTCTTGCTGGTGCGGCTGTTGGATGGTTTCTTGAGCGGGGTGAGGGTGTTGGCGCACTCGTCGATCCATTGTCTGAAGTTGCGGACAGCGGTGTCTGGGTTGGTGGGGTCAGTGGGTGGGTTCCGGACGAGGGTGTTGGCCAGCTGGTCTTCGGTGACTTTGCTCCAGCAGCGGCGGGGCAGCTGTTGGGTGCGATGGTGCGTGGTGGGCTTCTTGTAGGTGAAACTGATGCAGCGGTGATCGGTCCAGTGGAGTTCAGTGGTGTGGTCGAAGGAAACGTGGGTGCTCGTGGAGAAGATGGGGTCGAGGGTGTGGCCGGTGGCGTGGATGGGTGCGGTGACCAGTTGTCTGAGGCTGAGGTTGGCGAGGTTGTTGATCAGGGTGGAGGAGTTGGTGTCGTTGTTGTTCTCAAGGTGGAAGTTCAGGTCTCCGCGGAGGATGTAGTCCGTGGAAGTGGGTGCTGACGAGGTCGGCGATGGAGTCGCTGAACTGTGGCCGGGGTCCGGGGGGTCTGCAGACAAGGGTTCCTCTGAGGGTGGTGTTGAGGTCAGTGTGGATCCGGAAGTGCAGGTGTTCTAAGAGAAAAAGTGTCTTTTTAAAGGATTTCCCTTTTCCTACAATGCGAGTCACCTGGCATGATGTCTGCACTTCTAAGTAGTGAGTAATGTGCTTGCTCTCACAGTCTCACTGCAGTGCAATAAAGAAAAAAGAAAGGGATGAGGTTTGCAAGGCCCGAAAGTAGACCCCCATAAAGACCTGTTTCGAGGCCACCTAAAATAAAGTGCTGTTGCTCAGACACCCACAGACACCCCCCTGCACTTAAAACCTAGGGGGCAGTGTTATGTTTGAAAAGTTGTAGATAAAATTGTAGGCTAATAATGGTAAATTTTGTGTGTGCTTTAGTTTTTGGTTGATAATATCATCTTAAGTACATAGATTGAAATTTTTCAAAACTACTATCTAGAAATTTGTCTGTGGTGGGTTGCAGAGAGAGTGGTGGGGGGTGGTGGGGTGCGGCGGAGAGGTGAAAAGTACGAGGTAGTGCAGTTACATATAAATTGTAAAGGTGTTTGTAAATAATTAAATAAATACTTGCTGTATGTTCTATGGCACTACTTGTCATGTTAGTGCTGCTCTGTCGTGTTCAATCACGTTCCAGCCCTGAGTGTGGAAGTCGTTAGTGGAAGTTTTGTAATTGTATGTAATTTTAACATTGTGAATAAATGTGGAAAATAATTGAATCTATTTCTTTTTTTTCAGAAAATTATTTCGTTTGGATTCAAATTTGAAAATGCCAAGAAGAAGTAAAAAATAAAAGAAAAGAGTAATAAATATGTATTTGTGCAAAAGGCAAAAGTTTGTATTTGGAAAAAATGGGAGTAGTACAGAAAAACTTTGGGGCAGATTTATGAGCCCCTTGCGCCACTTTTGCGTCACTTTTAACATGAGAAAAGTGACGCAAAAGTGGCGCAAGGGGCTCATAAATCTGCCCCTTTGTTCTGCTATAAGTACAAGATGAAAAAAGGATCACACAAGAGGAAAAATAGGAATTTTTCAAGCAAGGTGAAGCAGAGTTCAATTTCTAATACCAGGAAAAGGAAAGATGATAAAGAAATAGTATCTGTTACTCGGAGACAAAAGGAGTTTCATGAAAATCGTCAGAGACTTTGTCGATCTAGAGAGATTCAGAATTCAATGAAAGAATGCTTCAAATATAAAAGGAATGTTTTTGAATTGAAAGAGAAACAGCGTATTGAAAGTGTAGTGGATAGTGCTTTCAATTTAAAACAGAAGTTATTCATTGTGATTTTGAAGAGAAAGTATTAAACAGATTGTTAAGTTGTTACAAGGACTAGATCTATGTCACGTAAGAAAATATACTGAGAAGTATGGGCATTTTCTGGCTTGTCTTTGAAGAGAAGTTTGTAAAAGTGTTTTTTATCAGTTGAGGATGTTAGCAGTATGTTATTCAGAAATGCGGAGGTTTGTGAGGAAAGTGTACTATGTAAAAAGTTCTGCATTATTTTTAAGTGAACTGAGTACAAGTCCTTTATATGCTTCTTGATTAGTTGTTCAAAAAAAGTGTGATGATTTTGAAATGCGATATTTTAGTTCAGAGGATCAGTTCATAGAACGTGAAAGTTTGACAATTACAGATGTTGGAGGAGATGGGAAAGTGATTAGCACTGATCAGTTTGAAGAAGAAATTGGAAAGTTTAATGTAGTGTGGTGTGAAATACGAGACTATGTTTGTGTTTGTTGTTGACTTACTAATTATAAAAGTTAAAGTAGGAATGTTGATTTGTATTTGAAAAGTGAAAAGGAGAACAATGGTAAGTGGGTAGAATTTACAATTTACTTGTTGGTGAAAGGTCAATTTGAGTTAGGTAGTGATCAACGTATATGTAAATATTGTTATAACAAATTAGAAGAGAACAAAATGCCTTTTAGAGCAGTACATAATAACTTAGAATTAGTAGCTATTCCGGAGGAACTGGCAGAATTGAATACATATGAGTCTGTTCTAATTCAATGTGTTAATTCTTTTCAAACTATAATTCAGATGGAGCATAAAACATGTAAACTGTCACCAACAGACTTGCAAAGAGGTTTGAAGGAAGAGTGGTGTACTTACCTTTGGATTTTAAGAAAAATATTGAAACTATTGCTGGAGTGAAAGAGGAAAATTAGGCAGTAGTCATTCTAGCAAATGTTGTAGTAACAAAAAGTCAGAAAATATGGAAAGATTTTGTGGGTGTTAATAAAGTTGAAAAGGCTACATTATATCTTATGGAGAAAAATATTTATTACAAAACTGTAAATGTGGGTGAACAGGTAATAAATTTAGAAGATGAATCTTGTTAATTGATATTCTGAAGCTGCAATCGGTACAGGTGGATCATTATACCGTCCACCTTCTCCTGTAGAAAACAGCTGTGGAAAATAATGAACTTCCAAGGTTTTCTCCGATACACTTATTGGAGTTCCCTGTGCTTTTTTTCATTTCAAATAAATCAATGCTGCTTCCTATTACTTCTTTTGAATGCAAAGGACATATTATGTAATGTTCATAAATATCTTCAGTCCTTGACTTGTCCACTTTCTCTATTTGACCACTTAAAATTTCAGATTATATTCTGAAGATCCTAGATTTCGGCAGTGCATTTTTATACATATTTCATCTTTTTGTTTGAAAGTGATCTGTCTTCTTTGTCGTATGCAGTGAACCACATACTTAAAACTAAAGTTCATCAATAAGTTCTTTCTGCGAAATATTTTGTGGAGAAACTTCAAGGAAGAGATGAAAATTTAGAAGGACACGTAATCAATTTAATGGCATGTCAACGTGGAACAAATGAGTATTGCTATTGTCGTCATGAAGAACTCAAGTGTATGTTACGGAATATAGGTACAAGAACATGGTTGGTCTAACTTAGCTGTGCAGAGTATGCATGGGAAGATTTGCTTGACTTTTTAAGAGAAGCAAATTCCAATATAAAAAATGTTGAAATAAAGACTTGTGATGAACCGTGTTCATTTGACCCTGTATATGTGTGCAGATATTGTAATGATATGTGTCAACCTATAATGTCTTTTATCTGCAATAAAAAAATACAGCTCTTGGAGAGGTTACCAATTTCTTTTGGAGAAAGGAGTATCAAGCAAGAGGTTCACCTCATATACATATGCTACTATGGATCAAGGATGAACCTAAATTTGGAAATGATTCTGATGAAACAGTATTGTCTTTCATTGAACAGTATGTGACACGTGAGATACCAAGAGAAGAATTAGATAAAAGCTTGAGATAGCAAGTTTTACGTTTTCAAAGTCACAGTTGTTGAAAGTATTGCAGAAGAGACTACAACTTTGAAGGAAACTTTTACACCAGATGTTGGTTTGGTTTCTCCTGCCCAGTCATTTGTAAAGGAAGAGTAAATTTTTTTTTCATCTGTAAGGTACACAATAACTTGGAAATCTCAAAAGAATAACTACAAGTTAAAAAGAAGAGAAGTGTCAAAGTATATCAATGATTACAATCCATTCATTTTAAAAATGTGGAATGCGAACATGGACATTCAGTATGTTGCAGATAACTCAATTGCTGTTGCATGTTACTTTACATTGTACATAACAAAATCAGAAAAATTAGAGATGAAAGAACTGTGGGAAGAAATTACACAAGAGAAAAGCCTTAGTAAAGAATTGTACAGTTTTACTTTGAAAATGCTTTCCCATCGAGAAATTGGATTGTATGGATGTTCAGACTGATTGTGCTCTTCAAGTTTAAATTCAAAGTGACGAGGAATCATTTGGGTAAGTTTAGGTCTTCCCTGCAAACTAAATGGAGTCTTGAAATGATTTGAAGAAATTGAAGAATTAGCAGTAAATGAAGCAGACAGTACAGACAATCTTAAAACTAATATGTTGGACACGTACTAACCAATAAGGAGTCAGCATCTGGAACAGCTATGTCTGTATGAAGTACTTCAACATTACAGCTTGAAATGTTAAAGAAAATGTAAAAGAAGGAAAATATGCAGTAGCTGGATGTCATGGTTGTTTAGTAAAACATGCAAAGAGTAATCTCATAAACCACAAGAAAGTTAGTTGTGAAAGTTTAGATAAGGGAGAATTTTACTATTTAGCACTACGGCAACTGTTTAAGCCATGGTGTAGTGAAAGTGAATTATTTGGAGACTTTGACTGTTACGAAGATTCTTGTAATACATGTAAAAGTAGCGTTGCATGCGCAATTTTTGCTATATATTTAAAAATGCTAGATGATGAAGTTGAACAGAAAAAGACTATTACAGCTGAAATTAGTAATGAAAGTTCTCAAGATAGTGAAACTAGTTGTCCATGTAGTCACGATCTTCTTGGATGAGCAATACTGGAAAATGAAGCAGCCATTGCTATGCATGAAGTTGAAATTGCAATGCGGTACAGCAGGTCCGAACAGTGAAATGGGGTCTTGATTCTATGATTGAGGGTGTCAGAAGTTAAAGTCTGTGATAGTTTCTGTGTACCCCCTCTGACCAGGTGCAATCAACTCTAGGTCCCAACAGTGGAATGGTGTCTTGACCCCACAATGGATGATGTTACAACTGCATCTGAGAGTGGAGATGAAGGTACTCCATTCGACCAGGTGCAGCTAACTCTAGGTCCCAACAATGGAACGGTGTCTTGATTCCACCATGGATGATGTCCGATATTACCTGCTGCTTGTTTTCGCAGAACTCCCTCTGTTGAGGTGCATCAGACTCTGTGCTTCCGTGGCTAACTGCTGTACAGGATAATTGGGGTTGGTTGAGTGTAGTCACTGGAGTACACCGCGGTACAGCAGGTCCGAATACTGAAACGGGGTCTTGATTCTATTATTGAAGTTGCCAGAAGTTAAAGTCTGTGTTTATTTCTGTGTACCACCTTCGGCCAGGTGCAACCAGCTCTAGGTCCTGATATTGGAACGGTGTCTTAATCCCAGAATGGAAGATGTCCAATATTACTTGTTGCTTTGTTTTCATAGAACTTCCTCCGTTGAGGTGCATGAGACAGTGTGCTTCTGTAGTTAACTGTTGCACATGATTATTGTGCTTCATTGACACCAGTCAGTGGAGTACACTGTGGTACAGCAGTCCCGAACAGTGAAATGGGGTCTTGATTCTGTGATTAAGGATGTGAGAAGTTAAAGTGTGTGATAATTTTTGTGTACCCCCTCAGATTAGGTGCAACGAACTGTTGGTTCTAACGTTCTTTTGATCCCACAATGGAGGATGTTAGAACTGCATCTCAGAGTGGAGATGAAGGTACTCTGATCGACGAGGTGCAACCAACTCTAGGTCCCAACAGTGGAATGGTGTCTTGATCCTAGAATGGACGATGTCCGATAAACCCTTTTGCTGGGTTATCACAGAACTGTCTCTCTTGAGGTGCATCACACTTTGTGATTCTGTAGTTAACTGCTGCACATGATTATTGGGCTTGGTTGACTGCTGTCGCTGGAATAGACCATGGTATAGCAGGTTCGAAAAGTGGAACGGGGTCTTGATTCTATGATTGAGGATGTCAGAAGTTACAGTTTGTGATGATTTGTGGTACCTCCTCTGATGAGGTGCATCAAACTCTATGTCTCAACAGTGGAACGTTGTCTTGATCTGACAAAGGAGGATGTTAGAACTTCATCTGAGAGTGGAGATGACGGTACTCCCTTCGACCAGGTGCAAGCCACTGTAGGTCCCAACAGTGGAACGGTGTCTTGATTCCACAATGGAAGATGTCCGATATTACTTGTTGCTTGGTTTTCATAGAACTCCCTCTGTTGAGGTGCATCAGACTCGGTGCTTCCATAGCTAACTGTTGCACATTATTATTGTGCTTGGTTGACACTAGTCGGTGGAGTACACTGTGGTACAGCATGTCCGAACAGTGAAATAGGGTCTTGATTGTATGATTGAGGGTGTCAGAAGTTGAAGTTTGATATTATTTCTGTGTGCCCCTTCTGATCTGCTGCAAGCAAGTCCATGCTTTCAAATTGAACGGTACATGGCTGTCAGGTGTTAATGAATAGTGAGTCTGGCCTACAAGGCAGACAGAAGTGTTCACAATTCAGATCAAGTGCTGATTGTTTAATTATAGAATCCAGTAGTCAAGTAACTAAAATGTCTATTGGAAAATACATATTATGTTTTTAGTATACTTCTTTGAAGACATTTTTTTAAATGACTTATAGGTTTAATACAATGACAACATTTAATTTGCAAGTGCAAAGGAACACTGAATAGTCTTCACTGTAGACAGAAGAAATGGTATTTGAATTGTTTTGTTTTATTTATTGCAGATTTTTCTGCAATGGTGTTGTCTTTTGTTAAGAGGAAGTGAGAGAAAGTATTCACAAATGTCTGTGTGAGTACTGTTTACAATTAACACTGCAGATAGCAGTGTTCACAATTCGGATCAAGTTGGTCTTGTAGATGACGCAGTTCTGTAGGAAAAGACCTTGTTACAGTGTGCTCTGTCTACACCATGAATGTGTATTATTACAGACTCCAGACACACTTTTTGTGGCTTCACGTACGATAAACTGTGTAGCTGAATTCCACCTTACGTAGCTGTGGGCCCTTGCTGACCGCTCTCTCTGGCCTACACTGTAGACAGCAGTGTTCACAATTTAGATTGAGTTGATATTGCTGATGATGTTCTGTTGATGGCAACAGATATTACTCCAAGTATGGCCTGCCCGTCTACAGCACACAACATTGCTGGTTGTTGACATGCTGAATGATTTTGATGTGGCTTTCTGAGTGCACTAAAACTGATGGACCCTTTATGATAAAATCTTTTTGTGTATTATTTCTGATCTATTAATGGTGTCTCAGTATACCATAAGTTGTGTTTCTTTTACGATAGAATATTTTTCTGTATTACTTCACATCTACTGTCCCTACCTTACTGCAGTACAAACTATTGATTTTTTTATTATTGAATGTCTGTGTGTGATCCAATGATTACTGTTGTAGTAGATGATAGCAGCAACTTTTCCTTGAGGAATGGTTTACACTGCCTCTACACGCATCACCCACAAACGTTACTGGATATGTGAGCCTGGCAATAAAAAGGTGTCGAGCGCATGTGCTCATACCCTCTTCCACTATCTATCTGAGTCCGTGTGTTCATATTCTATGCATGATAGTGCCCCTGGGCCGTATGATATTACATTGTGCTGTGGGCAGTGTATGTAACTATGTTACCTCTGGTAGTGGGGAAAACTTTGGTTATGTAACTTGTAGGTGTATGGCTATCACAGGTGGAAGGCTGATTTACAGACCATGAATATTGATGAAGATGATGGCTGCATGTTGTGTGTAGTGTAAGATATGTGTACATTGCAAAAGGTTTCGAAAAAAGCTCTCTAAGCAGAAGACGTGTGTCTCATCAAATGCAGTACAGAGATTGTCTAAAATTGGAGACGTTTTCCAACTGTTACAATGGGAAATGTTATGAACTAATGAAGTGCTTTTTTTTATGGGCACATGGCAATCGCGCACCTAGGGCCCGATTCACAGAACTAACTTAAGACAAAATCCTAAACTTACTACTTTTGGTATTCACAGAGGTTAGGATTTTGTCTTAAGTTTGTCTTAAGACAAACTTAAGACAGACTTAAGACAGACTTAAGACAGACTTAAGACAAACTTAAGACAGACTTAAGACAGACTTAAGACAAACTTAAGACAGACTTAAGACTGACTTAAGACAGACTTAAGTTAGGATTTTGTCTTAAGTTTGTCTTAAGCCTGTCTAAAGTCTATCTTAAGTCTGTCTTAAGTCTGTCTTAAGTCTGTCTTAAGTTTGTCTTAAGTCTGTCTTAAGTCTGTCTTAAGTCTGTCTTAAGTTTGTCTTAAGACAAACTTAAGACAAAATCCTAACTTCTGTGAATACCAAAAGTAGTAGCATTCACGGCACGCAGCGGGCACAACCCCATACGTACATGACGTAATGCACGGCTTGGTAGTGTGTACCTGTCGCATACTGAAGTAGCAGCTGGCGCAACCTCATAAGTACATGTTGTTACACGGGACGTGGTGTCACAAACCTGTCGGATACGAATTGCGCATCATTTAAATGTGATGGATAGGATTCACGTGCTGATCGAGGTTGGTAGAGTACCGGTACGGGACTGTAGTTTTCTCAACAAAAAAAAAAGTTTGGTGTGCATATTTTTTGGGGACGATATAAAACATTACATAATTTTTAAAGTTAAAAAAGGATAATAGAGTTGCAAAATATTTAAAAACAATTAGAAAAAATAGAGGTTTTATTAATATTAAAAAATGAAATTAACATTTAAAAAACCTTTTAAATTCACTGAATAAACAATAGGTTTTACAGACGTTATGGTTAGGAATTTGAAGAGTGGGTGTATAAATTAGTGTCTGCTTGTATCACTGATTGTATAAGACAATAAGTATGCCTTAGTATCTGCATAAATAAGTGATGTGGTGTGTGTATAAATAACTCAGTTGGTGTATATAACTGTATACATGAGTAAATGAGTATGTAATTCGTTCTTTGCATGACTAAGTAGGTGTGTGACTAACTCTATGGATGAGTGGTAGAGTGTGACTATGTATAGGTGTATCAGTACATATTATAGTTCTGTATTAATGAGTAACTGTATGTGTAAGACACTGGATGTGTGTATAGACCTAGGAAATAGTCGGTGCTATGTAGTATCTGGCATTCTTGTGTGTATGATTTCAAAAATAGTAGTCTGTATTTTAGAGTGAGTGTATCTTAGTTTATATTAGGGCATCAGTATGTGCATCAGATTATCACGAGGATGATGTCATCAGTGATGTCATCAGTGTTGTCATTTGAGATGTCATCAGTGATGTCATCAGTGATGTCACTGACCATGTCATGAGTGATGTAATATGTGACATCATCAGCAGTGCATTGCGGGCGCGCGAGTTATAGTTAGCTCAACTAACTATAACAGGCGAATTTCTCTGGTTTTATATGAGTCAAATGTTCAACTAACTATAATGTCCCTGAAACCTATGGTTTTTTCAGTGAATTTCGAAGGTTTTTTAAATGTTAATTCAATATTTTAATGTTTATAAAACCTATATTTTTTCTATTATATTTTTAAATATTTTGGAACTATATAATACTTCTTGTTTTTAACTTTAAAAATCAAGTAAAGTTTTATATCTTCCCCCAAAAATATGTATATATTTTTTTGGGGGGAGAAAACTGCACTCCCATACCAGTAGCGTACCAAGTTCCATCACCATACGAATCCTATCCGCCATATTGCTAAACTCGTAAATGATGCGCATATCGTATCCGACGAGTTCAGGGCACCACATCCCACGTAACATCATATACACATGAAGTCACCCCAGGTACTACTTTTGTATCCGACGGGTACGCAGTACCAAGCCACACGTTACGCCATGCACGTATGGGGTCGCACCTGCTGCGCGTTGTGTATTCGACGAGTATACGCTGCCAGGCCCTGTGTTACGTCTAGGTGTATAGTATCGCGCAGGGTACGCCATTCCCTTTTTATTTTTTTGTCTCAAAAGAATATCTAAATAACTTTAAACAGTATATGAGAGCATGCGAATTTTGTCAAAATCGCATCGGTGCGGCCTTCTTGCGCTCTCGGTGCGCGATTGCCATGTGATCTTAAAAAAAAGCATTTGATTGGTTCATAACATTTCCCATTGTAACAGTTGTACGACCCCACCCATTTTACTCATTCTCTCTACAGCGTTTGATGAGAGACACCTCTTCTGCTTAGAAAGCTTTTTTGAAAAGTGTTTTCCTGTATACACATATCTTATACTACACACAACATGCAACGATCATCTTGATCAATATTCATCCTCTGTACATTAGCCTTCCACGTGTGATTGCCATGCATCTCAAACGTTCCATCAAAAAACAAATATGTATTACACGATACCCCTGGTGTGTGTGTCTGCACTTTATTCTGCAGCCTTTCGGCCTGGGTATTGCTAGCTCTAAGGAGCATCATCAGCCACGGGCAGACTGCTCATCCTTGATCACATGCCATCTCATTAACAATAGTTTCCGCCCTCCCGACACCTGCTACACTAATCTAAATTGCACACTCTGCGAGGTCAAAACTACAAAAGAAACACACATAAGTACACTTCCTGGTCAGGTAGGAAATGAACAACGCCCAAGTCCCCGGAATAATTATTCACACCCCTTCGCTGGCCTGGCGTATGCAAGCCCATCCCACTTTGCGTATGTATAAATAGGATAACCACGACGCCACACGTCCCTCTTCTTCCACACTACCTTAAATGATTTTCCGCATCCACCTCGCATATCACAATGCACAATAAAAAAAAGAAATCGATCCATGCGGTGTTCTCCATCCTGGCAATCAACACGGGCTCTAAATTGTGAGCCCTACTGCCTGTCGTCTACGAAAGGGATCCATGATATGTACACTCTCCTGAAATCAACACTCCATCTGAATTGTGAGCACTGCTGCCCATAGTGTTTGCTCATACAACAATGACAGCAGGTAAGCAGAGCGGCCTGGGTGCACAGGGCCTCCAATTGAGCTTGCTGTGGCGAGAGGGGTGGGGTGCTTCAGCCTAGCTGTGCAGGTCTGAACAAACGCTATTGCCATCTGTTATGTTGTGATCTTTGACTTCATTCAGTCACATCTCTGTCTCATTTTAAAGAACTGCTGGACTGTACTGTAGGCCTGAGCCAGCGGGCAGCGCTGCCCTACAGGCACCTTTTCAGCTCGGTGCTGTGGGAGGGATGGGATGTTTCAGCCAGACTGCACACATGCGAATAAGCGATATTGCCATGTGTTATCATGTGATCTTTGACCTCATTCAGTCACAACTCTGTCTGATTTTAAAGACCTGCTATACCATAAGGTAGGCCTGAACCTACGGGCAGCGCTGCCCTACAGACACCTGTTGAGGTCGGTTTTGCGGGAGGGGTGGGGTGCATCACCCTGAGTGCGCATGTGCGAAAAAGCGATGTTGCCGTGTGTAATGATGTGATCTCTGACCTCATTCAGTCACATCGGTTTAATTTTAAGGACCTGCTGGACCGTACTGTAGGCCTTAGCCAGCGGGCAGCGCTGCCCTACAGACACGTGGCGTTGGCTTTTAGAACACTGTAGTGAGCTCATTACTAAGTGTACATGCACACAGGATCCCGCCACAGCATTACACATGCACATTGTGCTTCTAGCATGCGCTCTGTTCCTTTGTATGTGAACGTTGGCGTAACATATTATTATTTAACCTTGTGTATTCTCGTGCACTCCAACTCCTCTTTGAACCACGATTACCACTAACAGTTGGTAGATCGTACTTCAAAAACGAAAGATGCACTCAACTCCTATTTTCTATCAAGCTTGGAATAAACCTTCATTTACCTCCAGACGTTTCCACCATTAAATTATTTCTCCCTTTTCAGACATTCCATTGATTGCCACAAAAAGGGCGGAACAGGAGCTGACCCCGCAATGATGCCCTGGCATTCTGACACCTTCCTTCATGGTATGAAGACACCGTCCCCGACCGGAGACCTGGTCTATTGTACAAACATACCCCAGACTAGGAGCTTGAACCAACACGTCGTGGGACACACCAGTGGTGGCAGGTGAGCAGTGAAGACTCAGTGTGCAAGACCTACAATTGAGCACAGGTCGGGGGAAAGGGTTGGGGTGCAGCACCCTGGGTGCACAGGTGCATGCAAGCGATTTTCCCGTAGCTAATAATGTAGGACTATATAATCAAACAACCGTGATTACATTATTACCACTTTAGTGACAGGAAACTGCCACTAAAGCGACGATAAGCGGTTGATAATATGCCCTTGTAAATTCCCATAGAAGTCCAGGTTCACACCAGATCCTGGGCTTCTAAGGGAATTCACAATAGCATATTATCAACCCCTTATCGCCGCTTTAGCAGCAGTTTCCTGCCGCTAAAGCGGCGATGATGTTATCGCCCTTCCTTCATAATATGGCCCATAATCTCTGGCCTCATGTATTTAATTTTAAGGACTTGCTGAACCACACTCTTTCTCGCAGACCCCAGCGTCCTAGACAAATGGGTGACAGAGGGTAAACACTAAGGGCTGGGTGCAATAGGCCGACGCTCTGTCTCCTCCTCCCTCTCTTCTTTTGACTCTCGCTCCCCTTCTCCCTTCCACCCACTCCCCCTCCCTTCCATTCTCACTATGGTCCTTTCATTTGGACTACCTTTCTTTACCTCTTCCACATAGCACACATACATATGTTTCATTTTTGTCTTGCAGGTTTCCTACGCTGCTTCCACTGGAGTCCAACCCATGTTTTTGTTTATTATACTGTTCTATTAAAGTTACATTTCTATTTATTTCTGTTTTAACAAGGGTTACTTATTTTTTCAAATAAATAACTGAGTGTATAGGTCTTCTTTTTCTGACGACACTTGTCTATTATTTATTGTGAAAATCATTTATTTATAGGAGATTGTTAGGACAGCATTATTCAATATTAGAGTGCACCTACCAAACATAATCTAACTGACTATTAGACAAATGAAGCCTGGGTAATTGTACAACTGCAAGAGTTCTATGAGTGTATCACTTTATAACACCATAAGTACGTGATTACAGAACAAATAAGGCACAGCCTAGGACCACCGAGGCTTCAGGGACTGCCGAGGCCCACCGTGCATATTTAAATAAAGACCCAGAGTGTGGCGATCCCAAGACTTCAATTGGCCTCGAAATCCCCGAACAATTAGTAAACAATACCCGGGAAGATGGCGCTCCCCTAGGCTCCAAAACGTCTCTGTGCCCTTCCGTGCCTAATTTACATGTGACATTAAGATCCCCAGTCCTACAGAGACCCCGCAATATAATAATTGGATTGGCCACGGAATATTACCCACCCACCAGGAGCCTCATTTAAAAGAATGGGTGAGACCCCGCTCTTTTTATTTTTGTTCTTTTCTCTCCATTTTTGCCATCCGCATCCCCTCTATTACAGCGATACAAGGTTTTACTCCTCTCGCTTCAAGTAGTCAAAAAAGTATTCGCTATAACAGAGTGGAAGCCATGCACCACCCTCGAATAGCAAACACAAATCTCCAGCGAATGAACACCCCGGGACATTGAATGAGCTGCGCCTGAGAGGTCACCCTCCCTACTACCATGATGCATTTGGTAGTATAAACGCATACTAACCCTACTTACATATGTGTAGTACAGCGACCAGAATGTAGTGAAGAAGCAGAGGAAGCACAAAATCAAAAAATATAAATCCTACCAGAAGTCGGATGACATAGTTCACTGAGCCGACGACCCTGACATGAGTAGAAACAGCTACACAAACAAAACGGGTCTTCAGCACAACGTAAGCAATTTTGAAATAGTGCCTTCTTTTTGCCTTCTCCCACTCGTCGCCAAATTTATGTAGTGAATAGGCAGACAGCAGTGAATCCATTAAGTAGATTTATTACAAGAAAACAAGACACCTGAAACAAACATCAACAGGAGCAGACAGAAAAGCAACCGTCTAATCCAGCACCGTGTACAAACTCCGCAAGGTTCCCCTCATGACAGCCCTACATTTTATCATTACATACTGAGGGCCATATTATCAAGTAATGGCGTCAAAATTATTGCCGCTTTAGCGTCAGGAAACTGCTGCTAAAACGGCGATAATGGGCTTGATAATATGATGTCGAGAATTCCAATAGAAGCCCATGTTCTCGAGTTTTTTTAGGGTCGCGAATCCCACCAAATTTTTTTTTAAAGAAGAAGTGCTTGCTCCTGCACTTCATTTAATTGATGCCCCCGGGTGGGCCAGGTTCCCGGGGCATTTCCAACAAATATATGTGGGGGCCTGTGTGCACCCGCAGCCCCGGGGACCGCAACACACCCTGGGGCTTGCTTAACATTATGTGCAGGAGGGCAATCGGCCCTCCCGCAGTTCCAGGCACCGCCACCCCCAGGGGTTCTTTTTTAATGTGTGGGGGGCAACTAAGGCCCCCCAAGCCCCAGGGACTGCCAACCCCAGGGGCTTTTATTAATTGTTCATGGGGGCACATGGTCTCGCTACTGCTCTGGGGACCGCCACCCCCTCAGGCTTTCCAAAAAAAAAAAAACTGTGTGGGGGGCTTGAGCCCCCTCACATGCCCCAGGGGCCACCACCTCCCCAGAGCACTAACATGCAAATGCAGGGGTCCGTTATAGACCCCCGAGCCCGGGGGACCACCACTTCCCCGGGGCTTTAATCACATTGGGAGGGGCCCCCCTCCTGGAGCCCTCCATGGCCCTGGGGACCACCACCCCCCAGCGCCGGCTCCTGCAGTGTCCCGGGTGCCTACCCCGGGGACACTGCTGTTTGCTATGACAGTGCGGGAGCCGTGCAGCGCCCGCCCTGTCATAGCAAACTTGCTTTGGATTTAGGAAGCGAGGGCAAGGAAACAAAATCGCTTCCAAAATCCAAAGCAGATTGCTTTTCCACACGGGGAGCTGCATGTCAGCAGCTCCCCATCCAGAAAAGCAATGTTGGCTCCCGCAGGACGCAGCGAGCCGGCGGGACCGTGGGGGCATTGGAGCTCCCCCCATGGTCCCAAATGGATAGGGCCGGCCCCGGGGGATGGGGTCCCCGGGGCCAGAAGTGGCCTAGGAGGGGGCCCACGGCCCCCCTCCCCAAAATAAAAAATAAACAAAAAAAGGCCAGCCCTGGGGATGGGGTACTGGGGCCAATAGAGGCCTCACTAGGGCGGCCACGCATCCCCCTCCTTTAAAAAAAAAAATATATGTGGCAATGCCCCAGGGGATGGGGTCCCCGGGGTTGGAATTGGCCATGGGAGGGAGGCCCACGTGGCCCCCTCCCTCAATAAAAAATAAAAATATAAAAGAGGCACTGCCCCTGGGAATGGGGTCCCTGGGGCCAATTGAGGCCTCAGGAGATGGGCCACGCAGTCCCCCTCCTTAAAAAATATATTAAAATATATATATATATGGCCATGCCCCGGGGGATGGGTCCCCAGGGCTGAAATTGGCCTCAGGAGGGGGGCCGCGTGGCCCCTTCCCTTTTTTTTTTTTTAGTAAAACAAAAGAAAGGCCCTGGGAGATGGGGTTCCCAGGGGCCCAAATAATGTAAAAGAAGGGGGGCCACACAGCCCCCCTTGTAAAATAAAAAATAAATTAATAAAGCCGGCATCGTGGCTAGGCCCCACCCTCTCCCTGCGGCACTCATTCAAGGATTAAGTCCCCTTCAATCCTGAGGGTCCCTGGGGGCAAACAAGCCCACCAGGTACGTCCAGTATGTACCAGGGAGCTGTGTTGCAGAGAGGTGTTGAGAGGCCACTCCCCTTTTTACACCCCTCTGCAACACAGCTCTGTGGCGCTTACTGGAGGTAGCTGGTGGGCTAGTTGGCCCCCAGGGACCCTCAGGACTCAAGGAGATTTAATCCCCCAATGTACAATGCTCCAGGGGGCGCGTTTGCACAGTGGTGCAAGGAGGGGGCATGGCCTGATGTGACAAGTGTGCATACGCGCTATGTGGCGCATTTTAAGTTGTGGGATTAAGTCCCCTTGATTCATGAGGGTTCATGGGGGCCAAGTAGCCCACCAGGTGCCTCCAGTAAGCGCCTGGGAGCTGCTTGTAGAGAGGTGGTCCAAGGCCAGGCCCCCTTTTTACACCACTCCGCAACGCAGCTCTGTGGCGCTTACTAGAGGTCGCTGGTGGGCTAGTTGGCCCCCAGGGACCCTCAGGACTCAAGGGAACTTAATCCCCTAATTTACAACACACCTGGGGGTGCATTTGCACAGTGGTGCATGGAGGGGGCGTGGCCTGATGTGACAAGTGTGCAAACAAGCCCTGCAGCGCGTTTTAAGTTGGGGGATTAATTCCCCTTGAATCTTGAGGGTCCCTGAGACCTACTAGCCCACCTGGGACCTCCAGTAAGCGCCAGGGAGCTACCTTGCAGAGAGGTGGTCCAAGGCCACACCCCCTTTTTATACCACTCTGCAACGCAGCTCTTTGGCGCTTACTGGAGGTAGCTAGTGGGCTAGTTAACCCCCAGGGACCCTCAAGACTCAAGGGGACTTAATAGGCCAATTTACAACGCACCAGGGGGCGCGTTTGCACAGTGGTGCAGGGAGGGGGCATGGCCTGGTTTGACAAGTGTGCCTACGCGATATGTGACACGTTTTAAGTTGGGGGATCAAGTCCCCTTGATTCATGAGGGTCAATGGGGGCCAACTAGCCCACCAGGTTCCTCCAGTCAGCGCCAGGGAGCTGCTTGTAGAGAGGTAGTCCAAGGCCACGCCCCCTTTTTATACCACTCTGCAACGCAGCTCTGTGTCGCTTACTGGAGGCCGCTGGTGGGCTAGTTGGTCCCCAGGGACCCTCAGGTCTCAAGGGGACTTTATCCCCCAATTTGCAACACACCAGGGGGTGTATTTGCACAGTGGTGCACGGTGGGGGTGTGGCCTGATGTGACAAGTGTGCAAACACGCCCTGCAGCACGTTTTAAGTTGGGGGATTAAGTCCCCTTGAATGTTGAGGGTCCCTGGGGCCTACTAGCCCACCAGGGACCTCCAGCAAGCGCCAGGGAGCTGCGTTGCAGAGAGGTGGTCCAAGGCCACACAACCCTTTTACAGCACTCTGCAACGCAGCTCTGTGGCGCTTGCTGGAGGTAGCTAGTGGGCTTGTTGACCCCCAGGGACCCTCAAGACTCAGGGGGACTTAATCCCCCAATTTACAACGCACCAGGGGTGCGTTTGCACAGTGGTGCAGGGAGGTGGCGTGGCCTGATGTGAGAAGTGTGCAAACGTGCCGTGTGGTGCGTTTTAAGTTGGGGAATTAAGTCCCCTTGAATCCTGAGGGTCCCTGGGGGCCAACTACCCACCAGGTACGTCCAATAAGCGCCACAGAGTTGCGTTGCAGAGAGGTGTAAAAAGGGGCGTGGCCTCGGACCACCTCTCTGCAACACAGCACTGTGGCGCTTACTGGAGGTACCTGGTGGGCTAATTGCCCCCCAGGGACCCTCAGGATTCAAGGGGAATTAATCCCCCAACTTAATTAAAACCTGCCAGGGTGCACGTTTGCACAGTGGTGAAGGGAGGGTCCTGATGTGACAAGTGTGTGCTTATGCAATCACTCCGCCAAAACCCAAACACTTATAAATTCACCATGCACTCTCCTTGCTGCACTCTAATCATTCAGTCACTACCCATGCACTCATGCAATGACCCATGCACTATCTCATACACTGCTACAATACCCTGAACAGTACCCATGCAGTCCAGCCACCGCCCTGTCACTACCCATGCACTCCTCCAATCACCCAGCGAGCCCCATTTACTTATCCAATCACTCCGCCAAAACCAAGGCACTTATAAATTCACCATGCACTGTCCTTGCAGTACTCTAATCATCCAATCAGTACCCATGTATTCATGCAATGACCCAGGCACTAACTCATGGCAAATACAGAGGAGGTCATGCTAATCACAGGGGTACCCCAATGCACAGTGTTCCCTAGTGTATGTAGGTGTTTTCACTGTATTCTAAGTATCTTTTAGCATAGCACTGGCTCCGGTCCTGGTTAGTCAGAGTCAGTTACCACCAGTACCCGTCAGTAAAAAGTTGGGGGCACAGGAGGACTTTCTGCTCATCTCTTGTTCTTTCTGCACATCTCTTGCTTCTTCCTGCACTTTTCTTCCTCTTTCTTCACATGTCTTTCTGGACTTCTGTTGACTCTTTCACCATTTGTCTTGCTTCTTTCTGCGCTTTTCTTCCTCTTTCTTCACATGTCCTACCTTTGTAGGCATAGTTAGAAATTAGCATTTAAAAAACCATTGAAATTCACTGAGAAAACCATAGGTTTCAGGCAAGTTATAGTTAGAAATTAGCATTTAAAAAAGCTTAGAAATTCATTGAAAAAACCATAGGTTTCAGGGACGTTATAGTTAGTTGGACATTTCACTGATACAAACCCATAGAAATCCCCCTGCTATAGTTAGTTCAGCTAACTATAGCTCGCGCCCCCGCAATGCACTGCTGATGACATCCAACATTACATCATTCATGGCAAGGTCAGTGACATCGCTGATGACATCACTGATGACATCATCCACGTCAAAATCTGATGCACCTCCTCCCACTCTAATTTAACCATTGATACACCGACTGTAAAATACAGACAACCATTTTCAAAACTATTGATTGACACACCAATACCAGTTACTACATACACACTCACTGATTCCTAGGTCCACACACACATCCACTAATTCACCCATACAATCACTCATACATACAGTCAGTCATCAATACAACACTATCATATGAAGTCGTGCACCTATGCAGACACTCACCCACTGCCACTCAACCATGGAGTTACTTACACACCTAGTCAGTCATGCAAAGAATCAATCACACTCTCATTTCCTCACCTATACAGTTATACACACACCACCTCACTTATTCAAACATATACTAACACATACTTACTCTCTTATACAATCACTGATACCAGTACACACTCATCCATACAGCCACTCTCACAATCACTGACTCTCACGTATAGTCATTTATATGCTCCAACTCTCACGTACACTGCCTTTTACATATGTAGTTACTTGGCCATGTACAACTGAGACATTCAATCTCTCACCAACACACCCATACACACACTTACCCAACCATACAGCTGTTTTCACATGCACTCTTGAACCCATACACCCAGTGAATCAACAACTCACACATCTATGCACAGAGTCACACACCTCCCACCCACACACACTCAATCTCCCGTACAAATACTCAGGTAACCAATCAATAACCCATATAGATAGTCATGTAGCTACTGACCAACACATGCAGCAGCTTACACAACAACAGACATACTGATACACACATTCAGAAAGTATATTCACTAACCCATGCATTCAGTAAGACACATTTAATCACTCACTTATACAGTCAGTCACGCACCTACTAAATCCTTCATCCAGACACTTATATACCCACTCATTCTTAAATACACCTTGACATATATATAAAACATATTTAAACTTTACAGAAACACACAGTCACTGGATGATGTCATCAGTGATGTCATTTGAGATGTCATCAGTGATACATATCATCAGTGATGTCACTGACCATGTCATGAATGATGGAATATTTGACGTCATTAGCAGTGCATTGCGGGGGCGTAAGTTATAGTTAGCTGATCTAACTATAACGGGTAATTTCTATGATTTCGTATGAGTGAAAAGTCCTACTAACTATAACGTCCCCAAAACCTATGTTTTATTCAGTGAATATATGTATATATATATACATATATATATATATATATATATATTTAGTGTAATTCACACCCACAGTCCAATATTATGACACTGGCAGAAAATGTAGATAAACACTGTCTTTCTGTAAATTCTCAACACTTTCAGTTGATGGTTTTACACTTTGGGATTTAACTTTCTTTCTTTCCTTGTGTTAAACCTGGAGGTTATCTACTGCACTCTTAGATGCAGATGGATGGCTCCATTTAAAGTTTTATCTGGAGCCTGGTTTGCAGCAATCTCAAGTGATCCCATGGCAGGACAGTAGCCCGTAGCACACTCAGTATACTATTTTTACCAGTTCATTCTAGTGCAGATTTTAGACCTGTCCTACAGACAGCTTTACTTTTCTCTGTTTGAACACCTATTGTGGATTGTACAATACATTGAGTGGGCTGTGGTTCAGCCCCTTACTCATGATTAAATGGCTTTCTTCTTTCTTTAGCTTTCATCACTCTATGGGAGTACATGTAGTGCCTTACTCTACCCCTACTTTTTCATCTTCCTCACTCCCACCACCTTTGTAAATATGTGTGTGGAGCTGCAAACCACCCCCTCTCTCGCAGTCTATGTAAATATGTCCTGATCATCTCAAAGGGTCAAGTCCTTGCTTTACTGCATTCCTCATTGCAGTGCTTTAAATGAAGAACTCGAAGTGAGGGTCTCTACAGTGACTTCTCATCAAACTTGCTCCATCTCTTTGTGGGCAAATGCTGGCACTGCCTATTAGAAGTAATGCCAAGGAAAAAAAACATTGGCAAAGACAACAGCTCTGCCTTTTAAAGGTGAGAAATATCAGCTTATTATTCTTGGCCAGTTGATGGAGTTATATGGTTACCTGTCTCTTCCTGCTCCATATAATCCAGCCTCACCATCATTCCTAGGACCGTATCCTACAATGGCCTACAGACACCAGGGTTCTCAAGTTGTAGGTGCTTGAGTCAACAGGCGTACAAATCATGAACTGCAACAGACAAACGTGGAAACACGCACAAATTTTGCCCATCCGCAAAAATGCTAACATCTCTCCCGGGGAAGTGTCAAACTATCGCCCGATCTCATTGCTTCCTCTACAGAGCAAGATCGCGGAGAAGCACATCAACAAGCACTTATCTGCTTTCCTTGAGTCTTCTGGTGCTTTGGACATTTCGCAGTCCGGCTTTCGAGCAAAGCATAGCACGGAGACTGCCTTGGTGGAGGTGACGGATAATATCAGAATGGCCCTGGATCAAGGTCAAGCGGCACTCCTGGTACTGCTTGACCTTTCAGCGGCATTCGATACCATCTCTCACCAGGTTCTCTTGCATAGACTACTAGAGTGTGGCATCTGCGGATCTGCACTAAGCTGGCTGTCAGATTTCTTGTCCAACCGCACTCAGGCAGTGTCAATGGGTCCTTTCACATCTGCTCGCTCACAGGTTACCAGAGGCGTCCCGCAGGGCTCTTGTTTGAGCCCTACTTTATTTAATATCTATGTGACGCCCCTGGCAATACTGATGAGGAACTTGGGATTTAATCCCATCTCTTACGCAGATGACACTCAACTCCTCCTCACCTTCGACAAAAGGAGATCAGACATACAAACCATCTTTTCTCAGGGTATGATGGCTATTGCCTCCTGGATGAAAGCCAACTATCTCCAGTTAAACTCTGAGAAATCTGAGATTCTGCTGTTCGGAGGTGCTGACATCTGTTGGTCACCTAGCTGGTGGCCGGAGGAGCTGGGTAAAGCCCCTGCACCTAAAGAGGTTGCTAAAAATCTGGGCATTAAGCTTGATAACAAACTCACATTGCAGACCCATGTTAATACTATGGCCGGGTCTTGCTACCACACTCTAAGTCTACTTAGAAGAGTTTTTCCGTTGCTTCCATTATCCACCAGGAAGACTCTAATTCAGGCCTTGCTCATGAGCAAGATTGATTACTGCAATGCTCTTCTTCTCTCTGCTCATGCTGCCTCTTTGGACAAATTGCAGGTCATTCAAAATACAGCTGCTCGACTGGTTACGGATTCTCCGGCCAGAACCCCTTCTTTGCCTCTATTGCATGAATTACATTGGTTGCCAATTAGAAAAAGAGTGCAATTTAAAACAGGTTGCATGATTTTTAAGGCTCTAAACGAGCTGAGTCCCTGCTATCTAACTACGAAACTAAAGGCCTACAATCCTATATCTTCACTTAGATCAGGATCAAAAACTCTGCTTGCTGTTCCTAGAATATATAAAGCCCGTTCTGGCGGCAGGGCCTTTTCGTACCTTGCCCCTTTGTTTTGGAACAGCCTTCCCCAATATTTTCGCATGGAAATGTCCCTTCTCTGTTTCAGAAAGCTGATGAAAACATACCTCTTCTAGCTCAAGATAGTCTGCTGTCGCAAGCGCGGAGATACCCTTAGGGGTGATTCAGCGCTATATAAAACTATAAAATAAATAAACAGCCATCTTTAAGACTGTTATTTAAGCAGGCTGCACTCTGTCAGCGGTGCTTGTGCAAATAAAGAAGGCTGCAGGCATGTGACCATTAATCAGATCGGCTGCATATGTGCAGCATGGCAGTGACAGCAACGAGTGTGTGTGTGCACATGGAGCCTGTCACAACCCATATCTGAGAATATTGAGATGTTACAGTACACCGACAGTTAAGCTTACCAATGGAAGAGTCTAAGGAGCATGTTTATGAGCCCACTGCACTGCCGGAGCGTCACTTTTTGTGACACTCCGGCAGTGCAGGTTACAAAATCATATCTATAAGGTCATGCAAAGACACTGAATGTGGCTTTCAATGGCCTCATAGATATGGAGTAAGGCAAGGCAGCGCAAATCACCGCGTTGCCGTACTCTGCGCTCGCTAGGCATTACATTGCATTGAGGTGAGCTTTCCCATGCAACACCCATGGACTTTGATGCTGCCCCAAATTTACAAGAGCATGTAAACCTGGGGGAGCGCCAAATCCTTATGCCTCCCGAGGTGAGGCATAACGAGGAGAAGTTTCTTTATTTCTCCTTGTTATTTCCTCTTTCTATGTGTGCAGCATTCTGCAGCAAACATAGAAAGAGGGAAACACCTCTTAGGAATGGTTCTGTGCAGGAAGATGCCCCTTCATAAAGATGTCCCTTTGCATAAATACGATTCAATCCTGCCCTTTCACTTTAGCATAGGGCAGCGCGGCGCTGCCCTACGCCAAATTCCCGCAAATAAGGGCCTAGTTGAATTTAATCATCCCAGCACCAAAGGGCCAGGGCCCTGTTTGCCCATGCTTCAGGGTGCTTGCATAGCCCCTGCTGCATCCTGCAACATTTCAGGTGTTAGAGACTGACGTGGAATATACGTAAACACCAACACAGTAAAGTTGAAAATGAAAATGATTGGCCACATAAGTGGATTTTCCAAAGCTGCAATTTTAATTAGAAGCAGAACATGCTCACATAAGCTGTTTATGGCCCTTTTCGCGCTCATCATAAAACCGGACGTGCGTAACAGGTGTTGTGAATCATAACCCATACCAGTAGTATTCTGTCCTGCTGCTCCATACATAATAAAAATGTATGAGGACATTGAGAGGTTTTCATCTGATTAGTAACCACAATTGCATTCTTCAGTTGGCTCATTTTTTACGGATATTAATATTTTTGTTGAAAATTATTAAGTGCATTTGCAGAACTCGGTTTATATCATTTGCATATTTCTCCTATCTTTTATACCTTTTATAGTGGCAGTGCTTTGAATAAATCCTATTTTTCTTAAATGTCAAATACATTATCTGATTTTGTTGTGCACTGATATGCTATAAGATTCTTTGTTTCAGGTTAGATTTGTGTTCATCTAAAACTTGATGACCCATCCCAACAAGGGAAAAATCAAAAGATTATTGCAAACATGGGGGGGGGACAGGTGTGATGCAACCTATAAACATGAGGACAGATGAGGTAATCAATTTGAATACACAGTCACATGGCCAATTCCAACTGGCAAGGCTATGTACCATTTGGTGGTACACAGATAATACAGTAGTATATTTAATCTGGCCAAATGGGTCACATCTTTCTGGGTGTATAAATCGAGGAGAGATTAAGGCTCCTGAGAGGATTTTAAATTACTTCATCGAACTGATGAAACCTGATGAAATAAGAATCCTTTTTGTCTGAAATAAAAAGCACAGAAGCAATAAAATAAAACTTCAGATTTACTAGTATACCTAAACATGCTAAATTAAAAGTTTATCCCTGCAGTCATGTTGCTACTTGCCTGATGAGAAGGTTTCATGCAGATTTTCCAGTATAAACTGCAAAATGTAGCCAGGGACATATTCCTTGGAGTTTGGATTGCAGTACATTTGAAAATAGCTCTCTGTATCAAACTCCTTTTGATACAAATCGTTTAAATCGGATTCAGATTCCATCGTGTTAGCTTGAATATCTGGAACAAAATGTGGCAGTTTTATCTCACACGCGCCTTTTCTACTGTTTCAAAATGGATCCTTGATACTCTGCCAAGCTTGTGATAGTCGTGGTGAGAGCCAAACGGACCTTATGTGACCTCCCGGGGCTGCCAACAAATCCAGCTACGCCTTAATCACGAGTCTGGGAAGGTCTTGTAGCTGCCAAAAAACGCCTGAGGCGCATTAAAGAGAGTGCATGGCTTGCTCCTTACTGCATCCGGGGGAAGAAGGGTAAATCACAGAAATATGACCGTGTATCTAATTACCAACACTTTCTGAAGAGCTAGGTTCGAATCCCAGCATCGGCTCATCCTGTAATTCGTGTCAAATTGTGTAATCTCACTGGGTTTATTAAAAACAAAAGACGTGACCTTGTGTAAAGTAATCTGGTGCTCATGTAAACCATGTTGATACCTTTGGGCCAATTTCACTTCATACAAAAACTGCCAAAAATGTACAAGTGGGAACGACAGGAAGCCAATACCGATTCTGCTCTGGTAGTCTTTGGTCCACCATCCTGCAAAACAAAGCAGCGGGGCTACACCTTGTGCTCCACTACTTCCTCAGCTTTCACCCCTCAGTCCTTACTGTAGGAGGAAACTTCAGACTCCACAAAACATTGGTTGCCAAGTCAGCCTAAATAATACATCAGAGATGGTAACTTTCCTTTCTAGATACTGTGGGAACCAAACCCCAATAATCTCCTGAATCCCAATATTTGATCACCCTCATTTTCACCAAAATAATTCAGCTCCATTGTGTCCAATTAATCCAGCGGTTACAGGCTGCACTCCTCATCAGGAAAACACAATTTAGCAAAGTTAAAATAACATTTTGGATGCATAAAGGACTGAGCTAAGGCAAAAAGAGAATTTATTAGTAAAAAATAAAAGCGCAGTACCGAGAAAAAATGCTTGAAATGCCATGAAGGCTCAAATAAAGAAGTATAGATAAATGCAGACTCAGAAAAAGTAATAATCCCTAATTAGGCAGAATCTAAGTAAATATGCTATGTGTCAAACTCATAAAGAATACTGATGGTATTCCAATTGCAAGTCTAAAGAAATACAGAGTCTTGGAGGAAAAGGGAAAGTTAACCCATGAGAAAAATAGTGAAAGAAATTCCACCAAAGACAGAAACCCAGATGTTTTATAGGTAATTCACACAAGCTATTAACATATTTTCCAAATTCAGCATGGTATGATCATGGCTAGGGTCGCATTGGAAAACCAGAAACAACAACATAATATTCTAAATCTTTAGTGCTAACCTATTTGGTAAGGTAAGAGAAATCTTCCTCCTGCTCCCTCAGCAACTACACTCCGGAAATGTACAACACAAATAAAACATTTTTTTTTAAAAGATTCATAGATTTAACACATCTACACTAACAGCAGATTTCCTTAAAAATTATACTTTGATTACATGATGGAAACTTCAGTAACAATATAGGGGCATATTATCAAGCACGGCGTTATTAAAATTATCGCCGCTTTAGCGGCAGAAAACTGCCGCTAAAGCGGCAATAATGGGCTTGACAATATGCCGCAGAGAATTCCAATAGAAGCCCATATTGACACCGGAACATGGGCTTCTATGGGATTTCTCAAGGGCATATTATCAAGCCCATTATCGCCGCTTTAGCGGCATCTTTCTGCCGCTAAAGCGTCGATAATTTTAACGCCTTTTGTTGATAATATGCCCCAGAGTTTTTTAGCAATGTTGTACCCGCAAATATATTGACGTAATTCAGTTGGTTCACCACAGAGAGCTGGTTTGTAGCGGGACACTGATTGAGAGGGGGGAAATGAGCAGGCAGTTAGTTGAAAAGAACACCAGAAACTACATCCATTCTCAAAAACAATGGCATTTAACACGAAAATGTGACATAACTATTCATGGCATTATTTGCACTTCTAAGTGACGTAGAAACCCCGTTCTACGTGCAACATCATTAGTTTATTGGTTACAACTCTATGCATCATTAAAAACACTAATTATCAAGGATAATTATTACACAACATTTGCACATTTTGCATACTTTGAAAACCAGTTCCTCCTCTGAGTACTATAACAATCACTAAAAACACCATTAACTTTATTAGTTAAAGTGAGGAAATGGGCTATCAGTTGTGTGGCCTGCCTAAGTAATAGGTCCACATTCACCCTCCACTGGGAACCAAACAACACTTTGTAGCACTTGACTTTCTCATGGTAGCCAAGCAGAGCAGTCCAAGGCCTATTCAAGTGATTTGGTGTTGGCTAGGAATCACCATTCACTGGCATGCAATAATAACAATCAATAAATAAGTGTCCCATCTGCGCTTTAAAAAAAATAAAAGTAAAAGTACCTTTATGACACAAACGCTACTCATAACTATGCATTAATTTACAAATATACACAAGACTGGTGGAAATACCTTTGACAACATTACATTGGACCCCGAAGGGTCATGACACCAACATTCACAGTACAAGCCCATTCATGTACAATATAACACACAACTATATACAGTGGTGCCAGTTTACATGAGGTCAGTGTTGTCACATTTCAGGACTAGAGTGATGTGTTAGTTCATTAATACTTCATTCCATCACTGACTTCAGTAACCATAATCCCTGTACTCTTATTATGAATAATCAAGCATTGCAATAAGGAGCTCACAACATCAATATTAAAACTTTGCAGCCTCTCAGGGATATCAGTTACTACCAGCATTAACAAACCTTTAAATAAAGCATTGTCGAACCTTCATGATTAACTTTCGTTAAATAAAGCATTTGTAAGTATTATGAATAACACTTAGAAACAATGCATTTTTCACATGCAGCATGTGTTTGTCTTTTTTAACAACGTTTAGGCGACAGAAACTGCAACCATAAACACAGCCCCTAGAGGGCACTACACACCCAGCTATAGAGCACATGCTCCAGCCTGGGGAGTGCTTGGAAGCAACAATGAAGCCTGGGGCTGTCTTCCTTCCTTTGACCCTTTCAAAGGATATTGATTTCCTTTGGAAGAGGGATATGCTGCACTCCTGCAGCTCCCCAGTGCTCTTCTTCTATCCTTGGTGGGGCCCATACCATCCTGAGGATACCACCAAAAGTGTTCTTTTTTTGCTTTTCTCATTTTTGGTCATGGAGTTCCTGGTCCCACTCAGGCACCCCTGCGTCCTTCCAATTATTGTGGCAGCCCAGAAAGCTGGCTCTCCACACTTGCTGTACTTCCCATGCCACCGTAGGAGCTGGCACTTTTCTTTCCTTGCCCATTCCTGTGGTCAGGAAGCTTGCTTTTGGTGGTGGCCCCCCCTCTCTGAAACATGGGCACAAGGACGGGGCAGGCACACCACCATTGTGGAGAGTGCGGCAGCACTTCCCCTTCTTCTTCCTAGCAGCCGGGACCTGGAGTTGGGGATCCTGAATCCCTCCTCCACCATTCAGAAGAGCGCAATGGTGTTCCCTCTGCTACTATGCATGTCGGCCCCGGAGTTGGGGGCCCCATGCCCCCCGAAATGAAATTCGTCTCAGGTGTTGGAATCCTTTGTCCCTCTTAGCTCTGGTGAGGGAGCCCCATGCATATCCCCTCCTATGGTAGAAAGGTGCACTTAATACTTGTACCAACCCTCGGGCTCTGACCCATCCCTGGGAGTTTTGAGCTGCTGGGAAGTAGAGCTCCAGGTGTTCCGTGATCGTGCAAAGATCAAATCATTCTCCTGTTCATACCTTTTGGCCAAATTCGGCCATTTTGCTCCATCATGGGCTCATTTTGCTCCTGGAGGCAATCCCTAGCCACCTGGAGCATTATGCAGGGTGGTGACTTCACTGGCTCTGCACCCACTTTCTCCTCTTTTTCCACTGATGCTTCTCTCCTTGGCACAGAAGTTCTGTCCTTCCCCCAACTAGTCCTTAGGGGATTTGAGATGACCAGGTCCTGGGGAGAGTCCCATTTGTCCTGGAATCCTTAGTCTATATGGATTTCAGGGGTTCCTCCTTCCAGTTGTCCATGGCTGCACCTCCAGCCCCAGAATCCAACAGAAAAACACATCCAAGAGAGAGCTTGCTGTCTAGTTCAAGAGTTGAAGTGAGGGTGAAAGTTCTAGAAACCTTGTCCATCCTGGAGTCATCCTGAGGTACCACATCTCCTCTCTGCCCCTGTCCCAACCCTCCTGCAAAGAATACTGAAACAATTCAAAATGGCGTCACCCAGAAGCCACTGGTCACATCTCTTCTGAGGACCCCATCTCCGCCCCTCACTGACATCACTGTCACGACCTTTCTCACTGAAACTTCTAAGAGAAGCCCTTCTAGTGTTGGCTCCAGAGGTATGGGCTTCTTCGTTTGTTTAGTGGGCTTAGGCTTGGGCTGGCCCATCCCTGGCATAGTGTGACAGCAAATTGATGGATGTAGATTCTTCATCCCCCCTTTCCTCTTCAAGAGCTGAGTGAAGAACTGTTAGTTGCTCCCTTTGTGTGGGGTAGCCATTGTTCCTCCTGCTGGAGAGAAATGCAATTCATTTGGCACCACAGGGTGACAAAGGGCCTGGGCTCTAATTCTGAATTAATCCTGAGGAATATGACGATCTTGGATGACCCATAAGCTATACAGATGTCTTCTGGAAATCTCTGACTTCGGTTTGGCATAGAGGTTCCACTCCATTTTGATATGTCATTAGTATCTGTAGGCCAAAGGGAAGTGAAACTGCACTCTAATGCAGTCTTCCCCATAGGAGTATAATGGACTGTCGCTGCAGACAAGACAGTAAACCACACTGACTTTCCCTAGGAACCTATACTAACATTATGAGGGGTACCCAGATCAATAGCCAATCTTGCTGAGTCCCTTCTGTGCTAGAGTACCTGTGTGCAGTTACTGTGCTACACTCAACAGGAGTCTCATACGCACAGCCCGCACATCTGTGCACAAGCGTGTGTACATGTGTTCACTTGGAATCAGCCAAGTGCCCCTTACCCATGCTGTGTCACAGTGGCCTTGTACTTAAAGGTGGTCGCTGACTGCAAACCTGTACAGTCTATTGGTCATGTGATTACCATGGGTTAGTCACCCATTGTGAGGCTCACCCACAGTAAAAAGGTCAACAACCAAGTGATAAAAATGCAAAACGTCCAGGCTGATTTGATGGGCATAACCCATCACCTTACAGTTAAGTATCTCTTTGAAGTCTTCAACATTGTAGCTCTGCGAACATACTCCACCATTTTTTTCATATGTTGAAATGCTCAATCCTGATATTCATCCAACTCAAAATAGTACCCTGATCCCCTCCTTTTCCGGGAGTTTGTATCACCTTGTTTCTCTCCTTTCTTGTTGCTGTATCCTTTCATTGTAAACTTTATTACTTTTAATAAGAACAACAAAGACATTGCACAATTCAACATATTATCATAGTTGCTAAAACATCTTGCAAAACCCCCCTACCAGCACTACTTAGCCATTCACCTATTTTCCCAAACCACTCCCTATCTTCTTTATTCAGGACCCTACAGTTTCCCAGTCCCCCAGCTCCTCTAATGACCTAATTTCATGTCAGATTAGTTATGTTAGTAAAGCATGAGTCAATCACCCTTTATATTCAGGGAAATAAATACAACACTTATTTGCCACAATTACCTTACAAACACTGCCCTCTTTTGCCAAAATAATGTCTGCGGCAAGATAGTTCTGCATTACCATTGCTGTACTTACTAATGTCTCTGCATTCACCAGATAAAGACCCCTCTGTATTCATGGCAAGTCTATCCACAACTCTAGAGCAACCTATAGTCTTTAAGAAATTCACAGCTATTCCCATAGGAGCAATAATAGCCCCCATTATGTGCAAGACAACTTTCCCAAATCTTTTCTTCATTCTCCTCAAATTGTGTTCATCTTTCAACTTCTTCAAATGGTAGATTCTAGGAAAAACTAAAGCTAAATAGCACAAACCCAACCAAATTTTGGCAAATTTAAAAAATAAGCAGACTTCCCACCGACAGAAGAGATTCCCTTCATGATAGGTTATCTCCCTTTTGGAAAGTTCCCACTAAGGGTTTTTCACATGTGCTTCCACCAACAAATTCTGCCTTGCCTCCTTCCATAGGACTACACCTTACCATACATGCTTCACCTTTTCTTTATTGCTCCATCAATAAACTTGGGTATAAACCCTATGTCCCGAACTCTTTGCAGCAAGTATTAAAACAAGTATTAAGAGTCTCATCTCATCAGCATATTTGTGCCACAAATGTTCAAATGATTAAACAACAAGATATGTTGTATTACTGAAATATCTTTATTGTTATTGTTTTTTGTGCTTTAACACTCATGCCAGTAAGGGGCTTCACTATGTGACTCATTTGTTTGTGCTGACTCTGATGACTCAAGTGTTGTTTCCCTTTGGCAGCAGGTGTCAGTTCTGGAACATGCTCAAATGACCTGCTGAGCCTGCTGACTGGTTTGTTTGTGCTGACTCTGGTGACGTAATTGCTGTTCCCCTTCAGTAGCAGGTGTTTTTCTGGAACATGCTCAAATGACCTGCAGACCCTAATGGCTCATATGTGTAGGAGTCTGGCTTAGTATATGGTGCTTACTTATGTAGGTGTAGCACCCTCACTAATCCAGACAACCCTTATGGTGATGTTAGTGGTCTTAGACAACCTAAGAAAGCTTTCTAAGTGGTAGCTGTGGAGAACAGCGTTCAGGCTTAGTCCAGTGGGAGTGTAAAGCAGGTTGTTTTACCAGTACTTAATCTTATGGTATAGGTTGAGTGAAAAATACACATACAGTGTAGTTATAAAAACATATGCATTTATTTTTTACATTCACTAACACAATGCAATATCTCCATTCTGGAGATCTAATCACAAAACACACAATACTTTTTCAATAGAATACGTAAGCAGCACAAATACATAGTGGTCTCCAGGGGAAGCCCTACCATTTACAAAAATAGTGGAATGCAAACCACGACTTAAGCCAAGAATGAACCCAGAAAATGTAGAAGAGTCGGGCCCCAAGGAACCAGCCAAAGTGAGTATCTAGGAACCCCACGGAGGCCGTGTGCTGAGTGGAAACACCACCGCGTACTCAATGTAAGTCAATAGGTAAGTTGCGGTTGCAATTTTAAAGAAGAAGGACTCTTCATAGTGGACCCTGAAGAAACCCTGTGGAAGATGGAAGGTTGGAGCGTCATCTCTTCCATAGGAAACAGGATAACTACACCAGGGAAGCCGGGTGCCTAGGTGAGAAGTGACATCAGAAACCGCCATATTCCACAATGGAGGACTTCAGAAAAGATGCCGCTGGTGAAGAAGGTGAAAGTGTCCAGTGGAATCCAAAGGTGGATTCAAGATGAGAGGTACCTGCAAGCAGAGGGGACAGTCTATGCCACTCAGGAGTGAGCAGGAGGCACGGAAGACAAATGCCCACCAA
The DNA here is from genome assembly GCF_964204655.1 of Triturus cristatus. Lineage (NCBI taxonomy): Eukaryota > Metazoa > Chordata > Amphibia > Caudata > Salamandridae > Triturus > Triturus cristatus. The sequence goes on from NC_140584.1 coordinate 150,502,477, forward strand.
TGTCAGGGATGCAGAAGAATTGACGGTGCACTTGAAGTTATAGCTGTATGGACCAGGCAGTGCTGAAGAAGACCAGAGGCTGTTCATGAATGGTTCCACATTGGATGTCAAGAGCCAAGGGGTTGGGGGTTGGCATGGGCACCAACAGCCTTGGCATTGGCAAACATCATAGTCGTAAAAAAAGGTGCAGCGTCGGGACCGGCAAAGTCCAAGTGACTCACCATGATCAGGTAAATCAGAGCAGGTCAGTGCAAGCAGGGGAGCCCACTGGAGCCAAAGAAGACCCTCAAGAGGACCCACAGGACAGAGACACAGGAGTTTCATGAGGACCTCGAGCAGCTCACCAGAGGATGAATGACCACGTTGCAAAGGATATGGTGCAAGCAAAGATGTTGGCTTCAAGAGATTCTTGAGGCTGGATCTGCTTAGAGCCCGAATATCTCTGGAGGAGGCGGTCAACAAGCCTTGGCAATGGCAAGTTGAAGCAGTGATCAGGGCTACTGCTCCAGCGGTTCCGACGAGGGATACTGGCTTGCAACTTGCTAGGAAGACAGTGCAGTCCTTGAGGGAGTTGTAGAACTACCACCTGTGTTGCTGAACCTTTCAGTGTCCGTAGTAGCTCAGGAATAGCAGACCGTCCAGTTTCATTGCAGTGCCTGCAGATGCAGTGGAGTGACTCTTCACTCTAAGTGAGATTCCTTTGGGTGTCTTAAATGTTCACAAACCTTGTGAAGAACCTGTATGGAGCACAGGCACAGATGTTGCAGCAGACTTGCAGGACAACGAGACCAGGAGCAGCAGGAGTCTTCCCAGTTGCAGTCCTGGTTCCCAAAGCGAAGTCCAGAGTGCCCAGATGGTTGAAGTAGAAGTGGTTTTGGATCTGAATCTTGTCCCACAATAAATCTAGGGACCCACCAAAGGTAAGCCCTTAAGTACCCTCAGGGTAGGGTTGGGAAAATTCAGGGATCCCTCCCAGAGAAGGGGCAGGACAGTGGGGAGGATATTCCCATGTTGTTTGTCCAGTTTCATGCCAGAGTGGGAGCCAACGGCTCCTAGAACAGGGTTCAATTGGAGTATGCAAGGAGGGCACTAAATGTGACCTTCAAAGCAGTCTAGTGGCACTGTCAAGAATCCCCCACCCTATCCCAATACACTAAGTCCTGTCTGGGAGGTTGTCACACCTCCCTGTGACAGGAAACCTATTGTCCTGCCTTCCCCTGTTCGAGCTTGGCCCAGCAGCAGGAGGGCAGAATCGTTTCTCTGGACGGCAGCAGCCATAGTTTGCTGTCCGGTTCTAGAAGACTGGTACCGGGAGCACTGGGGGCCTCCCAGAGGAGCTTTACAGTGCATGGAAACATACCTCCCACATGTGGGGGTATGATTCCAACATGTTTGATACCAAACACAACAGGATTTGTTGCAGCCAGTTTAGAGATAGCCATTGAGTAGTGACTCATGACCATTCTATGCATCGTAATGGCAGTTACACTTACAACCCGGGATAATGGACTCTGAAGGTTGTAGGGGTGTCCTGCTCTTTGCAGGGGCACCCTCACACTTACAACTGAGCACCCTGCCTTCAGTATTGAAAGGCCTGCCTTAGGGGTGACTTATAGGTTTGAAGAGCAGTGACCTCAGATATAAGGAAATTATATCTGTTGTAAGTGGGGCTAGCACCAGGTTAAACAGGTTGCAATCGCATGCCTGTAGTCACAATTTGAGTGGTCTCGCATCGGTGGTATAGTACATGCTTCAGCCCATGGGAGACCACTGGTGTACCCATGCCCTGGGTACCTTAGTACCATTTACTAGGGACTTACAAGGGTACACAAGTAGCCAATCTGGAGTGTACCTAAGTACTTACCATGTCCAATTTAGGGAAGAAGCACAGAGACTGGGGTCCTGATTAGTGGGATCCTTGTCAGACTAGTCAGTATGCATACTGACACCAGCAAACAATGGGGTTGACCATGAAAGCAGATCCTGCTTTCCTACAATATGTTTGTGCTGACTCTCATGACTTTAATGTTGTTTCCCTTTGGCAGCAATTTGAAGTTCTGAAACATGCTTGAAGGCACCTCCTTCTGAGATGGCATCTCTATTTAAAGTGATTAGGCTTTTACAGCAGTAAGGTTGTGAGTTGGGGGGCATGTTTATGTCTGCACTAGTGTCCTGTGAAAAGAATCAACCATCCATAACACGAGAGACACCTTGGGAACCAACTCCTAATTCCCCTTTAATAGAGATTTGCCTTTGGATATATAGGCTCGTTCTGGGAACAAACAATGAACCTTGAAAAGAACTGTTACAGTTTTTGATTCAGGGCTATCAAAAACGTTGTGTTATTTAACATAACGAACTGTAATTTTGGACATTATTCTCATAGTGGAAGAAACCAGCATTTTCTTACGTGAAATGTAAAAACAATTCTTCAAGAAAGTAGAGCTAAGAAATGTTAACTGACCTTTTTACTTCCAGGTCTCCTTTTCTGTAGTACCCACCCTAACTTCCCTCCCGTTTGGCCACATCGATACTTTGGTGTAATGTAAAACTCCGTGTAAGTGCTTCCAGAAGGAGGGCATTTTGAGAGCATTACTGCTGAGGTACTGGGCCTGACATCGAAAACCTAAAGGCATCTTCTTCCTTCTCTTATTATTCCATAGTTGTTTCTACTTCTTTGTCTCTCTCTTTCTATTCCATAATAAAACCATGTTCTTCCTTACTTAATAAACATGAATAAGCAGCATCCATATAAGTTTTAGCTCTGATTTGGTCAACTTCTCTCAAATATTTTCCATATTTAAGGGCATATTCATCATACTTTCATGCACCACAACACAGGAAGCCACCTTGCTGCACTGCATGAAAGGGAAAGGGCGGGAATGCCCTGTATTTAACATCATGAGGTGCATCCCTGTCTTTACCTAGTGCTTTTGCACTTTTGGCGGGCTATCAACAATGCAGACACCCTTGCACAATAGTGCAAGGGTGCCTGTGTATTCAGCAGGGTTGTTTTTGTGCAGGAAAAGACTTCTTCTTGCACAAAAAAAATCCTGAGAGGTATTTGCCTCTTTCTATGCGTGATGCAAAATGCAGCACACATAGAAAGAGAAACCAACAAGGAGAAATAAAGATTTTCTCCTTGTTAGGCCTCTCCTGGAGAGACGTAGCATTTTGAAACATTCCAAGGTCTACCACTAATGGTAAATCTGGAAATGTGTCAAAATCCATGTGTGGATGAATGGGAACACCAACGCTCCTCCCTGGGCAGAGCAATGCAAGGCAGTGATAAGCGCTGCCTTGCATTACTCCAGATTTATCAAGCCATGCAGGGCCACACAAAGGGGCCTTGTGTACATCTAACATTAGTGTTGCATCACACATGTGCCCCCTTGCGTGGCACAAGGGTGATGCAACAATATGATAAATATGGGCCCAAATCTCCTTATTATTTTCACTAATGAATAGATTTTCCAATGTTGAATTAAAATCAGATAGGTACTGAGACAGAAACTCCTCGGGGCAGATTTATGAGCTCCTTGCGGCTCTTTTACGCCGCCGTTGCATCAATTTTGTGAGGCAGCGGCGGCGCAAATCCTGCGCCATGCTGCAGGGTATTTACAACGTGACGCATCTGGGATATGCGTCACGTTGTAAAGCCCTGCGCCAGCAGTAGGCGTACCTGTGCAGGGGGGGGCGTTCCGTCGCAGGAACGCCTCCTAAAAGTGGCTGAGTGAAATCTACAAGATTTCACTCAGTCACTTTTGAGTCCATGCTGCGTCAAAACCCTGCGCCTGCTTGAAGCAGGCGTAAGGATTGACGCAGCATTGTAATGATAGGGCACCCCCGAGCCTTGCTGGAGCTGCATCATGCTTGCGACGCAACTCCAGCAATGCGCCGCCTTTCCGACAGGAGATGCGTCACGCATCTGCTCATCCGAGTGCCACGGTGTGCCGCATTGTAAATATGGCGCATCAATGGTGGCGCACGGGTGGGCAGATGGGTCGCAACTCTTCTGGCGCATCTCTGCTGATTAGCAGAGATGCGCCAGACGTCATAAATCTGCCCCCTCATATTTAAAAATAGCTATAAACACAATGCAGGAGACTGACTTCGAAAGCTCCAGTTGTTTGTAAGTTGCCACTTCCCCAGCCAATTGAGGATGAAAAATACATACAAAACATTTGTTAACCTTCATAATTTCAACATGCTCTTTAATCCTTCTTGCCACTCTATAAATGTGTTTCATGTACAGATATCTCTTTCTCTAATTCCTTATGATTCATTTTAAATGCAGCAACACCAGTCATGTGTTTTGAAACACTTTCCGCAGGAGTCAGTAAGCACACTAGCAGCCCAAATAATATTATTAATATTAAAGTTAATAACGTCATCCGTAACGTTCTACAGCAAAAACAAACAAACAAAATTCTAAACAAAAAGCAAAAAACAAAAAGCTAAAACAAAAATACTAGGTAGCAAAAATGAAATTCTTCTTGATCTTCTTCTTTTATTGCAGAGACAGGAAAAATGAAAGCAAAAAAAAAAAGTTAATTTCTCAAATTTTCTTCAGCTTTAAATCCAAGTTCTCGTTAATGTGAAAAAGTCAAAATTATCTCCATGAAATCTGCTGGTAAAATTGTCTCTGGGTATTTCTTTTAAGTTGTTTTTTGACTTTAAGCAGGATTTCCCTGTCTTATCTGGGTTCTCATCAAAACACATTATTTCATAGTCTCTATTTCACCCTCAAGGTGTTTTTTACATTGATATCAGACCCTAGATATTGGTCATTATCATTGTATGCATGGCACCTGTTCAGTGGAAAGTAATCATCTTCATCTGTATATTTCTCCCCTATTGTAGCTAAATAAACCCACTCTGGTGATGCATAATTTCGAATAGGAACTCTCCTTGTGGCTGATTTTTTATCAGTCAATGTTTCATTCTCATCAGTCTCCCAGACTGACTGATTTCTTGTCTTTGACTCGGGCTGACAGTGCATTTGCAAGTTCTTTTCTGGGAATTTCTTCAGTGACAGTCTCCTGTTCTAAGTTTCTCTTACACCTTCAACTTTCACTTAATATGATACTTTGTTCAGGCTCTCATTTGTCAATCTACAGTTAATGTTCTACTTCCTAAGGGGGCTGTTTTAACGCTGATTTTTGGTTGCAACTTGTCAGGTTTATCAATTTAACCAGAGTCTATTTCTTCTTGCTTCCACCCATGCTTTGCTCTTTTGCATGGCAACAGCCCTTCACTCTGATCACTTCGTAGCAGGGCTTCTGGTGTTTCAAGCTCTTTATCAAAACTTTCACTCACTTGAAACTGTCGTCTTAGATTTTGCTCTGGATCTTCAACTTGATGTTCAGCAGTTATGGAAGACATAGACGTTTCTTCACCCCTTCCGGATACATACTACGAACTTGGCCTGGACTGTCATTTGAATTGTGAATTTGTTTAGCAGTCTGTGCACCTTGATCATCTTCTTCTGCCGTTTCCACTGCTGTACCTCTCATTATATGAGCAATGTGGCTCCATTGAGGCAGTCCAGCACATCTGACTGCACTATTTGTTGTCAGGATAACTGGAATGGGTCATTCCAGCTTTCATCTTTGAACCCATAGAGGACTTGTCTTTGGCTAAAAAGTCCAGTACCCTGCATTTAAATTGTGACAGGGCATATGTCTGTAGTCTTCCGTGACTGCAATCACCTGTCGATAGACAGATTTGACCACATCTGGCAGACCTTTGGAATAATCCAGAAAAATATAATCAGATATTGAAACTAGCGCAGTTGATGGTACATGTACAAGTCTTGTTGCTCTACCCACAATGATTTCATGGGAGAATCAATCTATCTTCCAGTTTGGAACACTTCTAAAATTCATCAGCATATGGGGAAGTGCATCAGTTCATTTCAGACCTGTTGAGGTACAGACTTTTGCCAGTTTGTTCTTGAGAGTGCCATTCATCCTTTTCACCACACCAGAGGATTGTGGTTGGTAATGGAATCTTTGCTTTATCCCAAAAGCTGTACAGATCACCAGTAGCGCTTCATTATTGGAGTGGATGCCATGATCAGTCTCAACATGAGTTGGGAGGCAGAATTGTGGTATTAACTCCCTCAACAACAAGTTGGCTACTGTAAGGCTATTTTCTCTCCTAGCTGGAAATGTCTCAACCCATTTAGAGAACAAGCAGACAAATATCAAGATATACATAAGGTCATTACAAAGTGGAATTTCAATAAAATCCATTTGCAGTATCATGAATTGAAGCTCTGATTTGCCAATGTGATTCATGATAGTAACAGTCTTTTTGCCATGATTGTTTACATGACAAACTAAAGAGCAATTACATATGTCTTCAACTGTCGTGTAGTTCCTATAAAACCTACATAGGATCTGCAAGTTTAGGCAACCTACACTGTAGGATTTGTGTCAGAGTGATTCTGGACACCCCCACCGGGTATGCTGGCCTGTGTACCAGCTAGCTCACAGTGCCACTAGAAATTCCTCTTACCAGGGAGAGAGTAGTTCTTGGCAACTATCGAACATGACAACCCAGATCTCTCAGGACTGTGGAAACAGTGTACTACTTTTTGCTCAGTCACTCGTGCTCACTCAGTCTCAAAGAGATACATAGAATAAACGGTGTGGACATTTTTCAATAAGTATTTATTGAACAGTCGTTATTCTAGTGTAAAATCGGTGTGCTGAAACAACCATTAGACAGTAACAGATATAAACGATTAGAAGCACTAAGAAAGTCAAAGGTTGGTAGATTTCTACCATTTTGCTATAACCGTGAATACAGGCAAGTATATAAAATACATGACACTAAAATGCGTACTCCTATGATGTTACACTAACTAGATGTACCTAAGTGTACCTAGCATGTGTGTAGGTGTCAAGCCAAGCATCCCTCTAGGATAAAGTCAACCCCATTACCTGAAGTGAGAGACTGTGGGACCCCGTCTTGATCTCGAGTTGAACAACCCACAAGGGATGTTAGACCACAACAAACTGAAGTATTTGCATGCAGGAACCTCAGCGTCTCGTGTCAGTGTGTCGGCAGGGAAATCCTGCTCTCCTCGGTTTGTCTCAGCAAGATGTGATGTTTATATACCCAAAGGTCTCCCTCAGGGTTCTACCTTGCTGTGCCACTTGTCGGACTTAGGATGATGTCGGGAATGAACTTTATACATAGTTATTATACAGGAGATGGTAGTCCTGCTGAGGTTTCAGCAATCCTCATGCATAATGTATGAGGGTTTTAACAGGGAAAATCATGCATTCTGTGTGCAGTGTCGTATCTAGGTAAAAGGTCAGTCCCCAAGAACCGTTTTGTGTGTAATGTAGGGGAGAGTATAGGTAAAAGGTTACGATGTTACCTGAGCCTATAGTGGGGTATCCATATGGAATATAACACAGCAACATATCAAAAACCTGCATTTTCCTAATACTTTTGACTAGTCTGATTAGGCTACCTCTCTCTGTATGAGCTTGATTATGCTAATAGTTTCACAGGGGCTATAACATCAAAGCAGGTACCATCTACCTTTGATTTTGATTGGCATACAAATCCTGGTAATTATTTTTGTAATCCAATTTCATCCATTTTAGTTTTTCACCATCAAGAGGAACTTCTTATAGATCTCTCAGCTCAATCAAAAACGCCAGCAATGAATTTATAAAGAAACACTTTACATTGTTTGAACTCTGTGTAGCATTATCATTTGCTAAATTCTCATCTTCACTTTCCTGAATCATTGTCTTTCCTGTGAGGCACAGTACCTTTCAATTTATTCAGAATACTTATTTCGTAATGGGACCAAATCTTTGCTACCCTTATGGGCTTGACTCTTCACAACTACTACTTCTTTTGGTTCCAAAATTGTGTCCAACAAATCCAATCTGTACATGTTGTTTTTAATTGGAGTACCCATAGATGTCAGTGTTGGAAATGGCCCTTTCCTTAGGGTTACCTCCATACTTTTTGCCTTCCTCCTCCACTTTTTGCTGAATTGGTTCTGCTGGCTTTAGGAATCTGGGGACTTTACTAAGGCTAACCAATGCTAAAGTGCATGTGTTCTTTACATTGGTTTATCAACAATTGGCATATTTGATGTATTTACAAGTCCCTAGTAAAATCCACTAGATGTGCCCAAGGCCTGTACAGTGAATGCTACTAGTGGGCCTGCAGCATTAATTGTGCTACCTACTTAAGTAGCCCTTTAAACATGTCTCAGGCCTGCCACTGCAGAGCCTGTATGTGCAGTTTAAACTTCGACCTGGCAAGATAACCTACTTTCCAGGCATTACGTATAGGTCACCCCTAGAGTAGTCCCTGGATGGCCCATGGGCAGGGTGAGGTGTATTTAAGAAGTAGGACATGTCATTTTAAGTTTTACTTGTCTTGATAATGAAATACTCTTAAATTAATTTCTCACTTCTGCCAGGACTATCTTTCCTGTAGGATATCATTGGTGTTGCCATACTACATTTTATAAGTGTAATTCCCAATTAGGAAAATAAGGGACCCCCAACTTTGGTGTCTCTGGAATTACAATTTAGAAACACAACTTATGGTGAATTTGATATTTAAATTGCAATTTTGATAATGGCCCTTTTAGAAAGCTGTTGTTTTCTTGCTGTAATCATTTGATGCCTTCTGCCTGTCTCTGAAATATACACCTGGAGTGGGAGACAGCTGGCTTCCTGCTTTCCCTGTAGACAGCCACACACAAAGGGATGGTAGGGGTGGCTGAGTGACCATCCACATGCTCATAAGTCATTCCGAGGACAATGGGAAGGAATAATTGACACTTACACTTTAAAGAGCTGTGTACCCACACAAAGGGCTGTATACCCACCTGTAGTGAGTCTGGAGCCAGGGCAGGAAAGGCAGGGTCTTCTGCACTTCAAATGCATCTCGTTGAAGTCTCCCTACTTCAAAGGCCCAAATGGCTGTTCGTACTGGACCTTTGACAACACCAATCAGAACACTTCTGGAACTGAGGGTATTCTACTAGGTAGAAGGACTGCTGTGCGGCCCGGTGGGACTGCCACTTTTGTCAACTGCTGTCGAGTCTGCAGTGTGAGTGTGAGTGTGAGTATCTGAGGCCTCCACTGACTGGGAATCAGAATGCTTGTTGTGAAACTAATGGCGCCCATAGGCTGTTAATATTTGCATTGTTTGTTGTGTGGTGCAATGCTTTGTTTTTGCCAATGCTTGTTACTAGTGCAGGGTTTTGACTGTACTTGTGAATATTTACAGGACTACACCTGCAAGTCTCGTGAGGTCTTAGCAGGCGCTACCAGAAGCAATGCATTTATAAACCAAGCTCGTTCTCGAGGTCACTGATTGCTGTCTGGAGACCCTTGAATGCAGCAGAGCATTCTTTTGCTCACACAATAGTGTATTTGCCGGCCTTCACATGCCTGGTCTTGGCAAACTGGGACTGCAAGCCAATCTGTGCCTTCATCTTCTCCTGGCTTCCAGCAGTGCCGCGCCTGAAGGGAAAACAAATAAAGTCAGCGATCCCTTTAGCGGTAATACGTTGCGTTGCTTGCTTAGACAAAACTGTAATACTTACCACTTCTCTCACAACAATTGTGCTGAGAACGTTCTCTCATTACACCACATTTCCTTGCTTATAGAACACCTATGTTTGCCTGCATTATTTGAATGGTTACTAATTACCAAGTGTTTGCCTACATTCGTCCTCTGGTTCATTAACAGTCATTGTTACTTGCATATCAATCTGTGTTATAGCTCACAACTTAGGAGCACGTCTCCTCAGTTGACTGTTTGTCATTGCCCATAACTTAGGAGCATATCTCCAAAGATAACTGTGTATCTATATGTGTGTCTATGCAACAACTAATTGTGCAATGATCATAGTGCTTGTTGGTACTTCCTACAGTGAAGAAACAGTTTACGCACCATCTTGATTCTTGCATATGATATGTGTGACATTGTCAAAGTTCTGCGCTGAAACAATTTTTAATGTATTTATAACAGTGAGATCTCATATTGTTGTTGCCTAAGGATATTAACACTTGTTAGACCTGGCACCATTGGCGTGGGTCTCCCTTCTATTCTTTTTTGCTGTTGCCTCCTGTATTTTTGCTATATTTTTTGCTGGTCTGGATGCTTTGGGCACTTTGCCACTGCTATTCAGTGCCAAAGTGCAAGTGTTCCCTATTGTAAAGTATTGTATTGGATTAGTGACTCCATGATTGGTTCATTTGAATTACTTGTCAGGCCCTAGTACAGTGCACCATTGTGCCCAGGGCCTGTAAATCAAATGCTGCTGGTGGGCTTGCCGCACTGTTTGTGCCACCGACAGAAGCAGCTTGTAAAATGTGACTCAGGCCTGCCATTGCAGAGCCTGTTTGCAGCCTGGGGCTGCCATGTCAACTTGGCAAGTGCACCCACTTGCCAGTCCCTAATACTTCCCTTTTCTACATATTAGTCACCCCTAATGTAGGCCCAAGGGCAGGGTGCATTGTATGTAAAAGGTAGGAATGCTCTGGTGTGTGTAGCATGTCCTGATAGTGAATTACAGCCAATTTTGTTTTTCACTATTGCAAGGCTACCTGTTCCCATAGGCCAGAATGGTCAGTTTGATTATAACATCTTATAATCCTAACTGACCCAAGGAACTAGGTAGAAATTCGAGTTTAGTATGCCTGACCTCAGAATGATAAAATACATCTTTCAGTAAAGTTGGTTTTAATATTCTGTGTTTGAAAATAACACGTTTAGACAGTAGGTATTTTCTTGCCTAAACATCCTAGTCTGCCTCTGCTAGGTTGTGTATTCCAGGTCTGGTTTGTGAGTGACAGGGGCTGGTGGGCTACAGGAGACAGGTTGAATCAGCAAAAGGCTGAATACACCTATCTGCATGTAGAGTGGTGGGAGGAGTAGCACCTGGGCCTGAATAGGGATGTGCCTGCTTTCCACAATGCTGGTTCCACCTCCTGTGGTGTGTCTGATGACCCTGGCCCACACTGTCAAAGGAAAGAAGGAGTCCTGTACACAAAGTGCTCCAGGACTGCACAGAACTGGTTTGGACGAGGTACAGACACTCTCTGCCTTCAGAGAAAAAGGATTTTGGTGTATAAAAGGGGGGACCCAGACCCCAGAACTTTAGATCACTTCTGGGAATTAAGACGCCCCTTTGCCAAGGAGAAGAACCATGGAAGCTGAAAGAGGAGACTGCCCCTGTGCTGTTGGGGTTAGCCTGCAGTGGTTACTTCATTTGCCAAGGAAAGGAGAAAAGGAACTTTGTGTGTACTTTTGCAATCTTGGAGAAGAATCTCCGATGGCTTGAACTGAGCTTTCCTCCTGCCTGAAGTCTCAGGGATACAAGATTTCACCACCAGCTCCCCTGAATTCTCTTGCTGTGGAATTCTGTCTGCAGAGAGGTGCCTACTGTTGTTTTGGCCCTCTGAAGAGACTGCGAGTCGCTGGGAGCGCGATGCAATGAGGAGAAGCGTGTCGCCGCTGAAGCAGTTGCTGTCGCATCGCCAAAGAAGCGTGCCGCCGCTGCTGTTTGCCTTCGCATCATCGATGAAGTGCGTCACATCACCAGAGAAGCGTGTCGCCGCCGCAGAGGTCGCCGTCGCATCAATGGAGAAGCGTGTTGCAGGGCCTGTCGCGGCTCAAAAGTTACAGAGTTTGCTGCACGGCCGTTGTGCGTGCACGCATCCCATCCAACGTTGTCACATCGAGAGTAAAGTGTTGCATTTACCATCTACATTGAACTAAGCTATTTCTACCATTTTAAAGTCTATTTTTGAAAACAGTATTGTGGATTTTTGTCGTTTGGTCTTGTGTTAAGTCCTTTAAAGATTACTTATTTTTCTAAACTGGTGTGGTGTCCACTTGTAGTGTTTTAATTGTATTACTGTATGTGTTGACAAATGCTTTACACACTGTTCCAAGCTACCAAGGGGGTGAGCAGGGGTTATTTTGGAAGTGTATCCCCCTACCCTGACTAGAAGCAAGGGTCCCTATTTGGTCAAAGGTACCTACCTCTACCAACTAGAGACGCCAGTTCCAACATTGGTGGCAGCGGTGGGATTTGGACTTGCATTTGTGGTTCCTATACAGTGATTGGTGTACACTACTAGTGAGTGAAGACCGTAACGCGACCGCATACTTTTTGGTAGGATTTTCCTTGGAACTTCTTTTTGCTTTTTGAGAACTACCAACTGTTTTTCACCGTGAGCAAAGCAGCATCCAACGCATCGATGGATCTACAGTTTGAAGATGATAGGGTGGATACATACACTGTGCCACAGCTTAAAGCCTTCTGCATAAGATTTATAATCCCTGTGAAACGCATAGCCAAAAAGGAAGAGTTCCAAAAGGCACAGAGGGCCTGGTTGGAATCTAGAAATGCTACTGAGCATCCTGTAGAGCCTAGGGATGAGGCAGAGAATGCAGATGGGCAGCTGTATGGGCCATTGTGCCTCACTAGGAAGAAAGTACCTTCAAGGACAGGCAGCAGTGTTTCTTCAAAGGGCCTGTCCCCAGAGGAGCTGGAGGACAGTGAGAGAGATAGAATGCATAAGATGGAGCTAGCCAAGCTGAGGATGGTTGGGCAGATGGAGTTAGAGAATTAGAAGTTAGCCTTGGAGGAAAAGAAGATGCATTTAGAGCAGGAAAGAATGTTGAGAGAGCTGGAATTGAAAGCCAGAAGTTTAGAGATTACTCCTTCTGGTGGCAGCACACCATCTGTGCCTGTAGAAACAAGGGTGTTCATTCCCAAGGATATTATTAAGGATTTTCATAAGAATGAAAATATTAGGCAATGGTTCAAGGCCTATGAGGTAGCAATGTCCTCCCACCGGGTCCCTGAGAAGGATTGGGGAGCGGGGTTGTGGGGGCAGTTCCTCAGTGATGGGCGGGACACTTTATTACATTTACCTTCTGAAGATCAGAATTCTTATGTACACAAGAAAGAGGCCTTAATTTCCAGACATGGGTTGACCCCTGAGCTTTATAGACAAAGGTTTAGGAATTGTAAGAAACTGGAGTCTAGCACTTGGGTAGAATATGTTTCTTTCTTTGGCAGAGCATTGGATGGTTGGGTGAAGGGTAGCAAGGTGAATGATAATGAAGCGTTCTATAATTTGATTTCATGGAAGAACTTGTCAAATAATTGTTTTCCAGAGCTACGCCAGCACCTTATTGATAGCAAGCTGACTTGCCCTAGGAAGCTTGCTGAGGAGGCGGACTCCTCGGTGATCACCCGGGTCCAGAAGGGTCATGTGGGAGACTCTGCCAAAGGTGGGCAGGGTCCCCAGCGGAAGAGTGGGGGGTCAAGGGCAAACAGAGGGAGTTTCAGAAAGGGCCCCAAAGTAATCCCCAAGGGAACCAAGGGAAAGGTTCCCTGCCTCCCCCTGAGAAGAAGCCCGGGGCCCGACAGGTAAACCTGTTCATAGGGGACCCCTGAAGTGCTTCAAATGTGGTGAAGTGGGCCATAGGTTTTATGATCATCACTGCCCAGAGAGAGACAGGACAGCACCCCCTGGTGCACCACCCCAGTAGATGGCGAGTGTAGCCCTCGGGGAGGAGATGGGTGCCCAAGGTGGGTGGTTTCCCACAGAGATGTCCATTGTCTCTTTAGGAAACTGTGAGGTGGTCCCCAAGACCCAGCTGCCAGATAACACTAAAAGGTACAGGCAGTGGGTGACCATCAATGTCCATAGAGTGGAGGCTATTAGAGACATCTGTCAGGTGTCACCTGGTATCTGAGCAGGTGGTCCCCAATGCATTTTACCCAGTTGTTGCCGCTTAGAACACAGTGACCCACTGCAAAGTGGCACAGGTTCCATTTGAGTGTGGGGGGGTCTCTGGTACTGTTGACTGTCTGTTAGGTAACGATTTGGAGAGCTCTCATTGGGCTAAGGTGGAGCGAAGTGCTCATTTGGAAATGTTGGGTCTGCCTGAGTGGGCGTGTGTGACTACACAGTCCATGGCAGCCCGTAAGGGTGTTCAAGAGGACCTGGAGCCTAAAAGAATGGCCCAGGCGCCTGCCTTAAAGAAAAGAGGCCGGGGTACGGGAAACCCGCCCCCAAAGTTCCCACAGTCCAGGAGGAGGCAGACCTTGAGGGGGATACCCTGGAACCTACAGGGGAGCAGGTAGCTGAACGGGGGGACCTGCCTGAGCTGACCCATTGGCAGCAGGAAGGAAGACCATCCAGGGAAGAGTTCTGCAAGGAGCAGAAAAAGTGCCCTTCCTTTGTGGGTTTTCTGCAACAGGCTGCAAACCAGGCAGCAGGTGATCAGTCTGGATCACATTGGATCTACTGGGAGAATGGTCTCCTGTATAGCGAGCCTAAGGTTGCTGAGGCTGGGTCAGCCCGTGTGCTGGTGGTACCCCAGCGCTTCAGAGCCTTCCTACTGGGGCTGGCTCATGATGTGCCTTTAGCAGGACATTTGGGCCAGGACAAGACTTTTGAAAGGCTTGTCACCCACTTTTAATCGTCCTAAATGCGCATGAGTTCAGATACTCATTGCAGGACCTGTCAGACTTGCCAGGCAAGTGGAAAGAGTGGGAGAAAGCAAAAAGCTCCTCTCCAGCCATTACCTGTGGTCAGCACCCCCTTTGAAAGGGTGGGCATTGACATTGTGGGGCCTCTGGATCCCAAGACAGCCATAAGCAACAGGTTCATCCTGGTCTTGGTGGACCATGCCACCCGGTACCCGGAAGCCATCCTTCTCAGGACAGTGACGTCCCCCGTAGTAGGACGGGCACTGATGGGGATTTTCTCCCATGTAGGGTTCCCCAGAGAGGTGGTGTCAGACCGTGGTCAAACTTCATTTCTAAGTACATGAAGCCCCTGTGGCAGGAGTGTGGGGTAACTTATAAGTTCACCACTCCTTACCAACCCCTGGGCCTAAATAGGGCTGTGCCTGCCTTCCACAATGCTGGCTCCACCTCCTGTGGTGTGTCTGATGACCCTGGCCCACACTGTCAAAGGAAAGAAGGAGTCCTGTAAACAAAGTGCTGCAGGACTGCACAGAACTGGTTTGGACTAGGTACAGACACTCTCTGCCTTCAGAGACAAAGGATTTTGGATCCAGACCCCAGAACTTTAGATCACTTCTGGGAATCAAGACGACCCTTTGCCAAGTAGTAGAACCAAGGAAGCTGAAGGAGGAGACTGCCCCTGTGCTATGCTGTTGCAGTTAGCCTGCAGTGGTTACTGCATTTGCCAAGGAAAGGAGACTTTTGCAATCTTGAAGAAGAATCTCCAAGGGCTTGAACTGAGCTTGCCTCCTGCCTGAAGTCTCAGGGATACAAGTCTTCACCACCAGCTCCCCTGAATTCCCTTGCTGTGCAATTCTGCCTGCGGAGAGGTGCCTACTGTTGTTTGGGCCCTCTGAAGAGACTGCGAGTCGCTGAGAGATAGATGTGCGACGCAACGAGGAGAAGCATGTTGCCACTGCAGCAGTTGCCGCCGCATTGCCGTAGAAGCGTGCCGCCACTGCAGCTGTTCGCCGTTGCATCATCGACGAAGCGCGTCACATCACCAGAGTAGCGTATCGCCGCAGCAGAGGTCTCCGTCGCATCACAGGAGAAGCGTGTCGCAGGGCCTGTCGCGGCTCAGAAGTTATTGAGTTTGCCGCACGGTCGTCGGGCGTGTACGCATCCCATCCAACGTTGTTGCATCGCATCAAGACACTATTTTCTTGCATCGCACCGGATCGTCACATTGCATCGAGGTGCCATCTTGTCGCATGGCACTGGATCACAGTAAGAAGCAGATGCATCACCTCCTCTCCTGTAACGAACCAACGCATCACCTGTCCTGTGCTGCAGTAAGGAACTGACGCATCACCTCCCCCGAAGCAAGGAACCGACGCATCACCTTCCCTGAGACCCTTTTGTTTGTATTGCGTGACGCATCCAAGGTACTTTGGGGCGAATTTACAAGCCCCTTACGCCCGATTTGCACCGCCGTTGCATCACTTTTGTGATGCAGGGGCGGCGCAAAGCCAGCGCCATGCTGCTGGCTATTTACAACGTGACGCAATTGATGTCACTCTGTATCGGAAACCGACGGATAGGAATACCCTATTACAATACAACAGTTTCCACCCAAGGTCCCTCAGAGATGGCCTACCCTATGGCCAGTTTCTGAGGTTGAGACGAAACTGTACAGAGAAACAAGACTTTTTCACAGAAGCCAATCTTTTGAGTTTGAGGTTACGAGAGAGAGGATACCCCAAGAGATTGGTAAAAACCTCAATGAAGAGGGCCTGGTTTAGTCCTAGGGAGGTTTTACTGGAAAAATCAGCGAGAGAACCTATAAAGAAAGTTGTCTGTGTCACCACCTTCTGCCCGTGGAGTACACAGATACAACGGACAATCAAAAAACATTGGTCCACTCTTAACACCTTAGATTGTTGCAAAGAAATGCCCCTTTTCTCTTTCAAAAAAGGAAAGAACATCAGAGACCACCTGGTTCACTCAGACACGAGTATGTATAATAAAAAAGAAAAAAGCATACAAGAACTGTGGTCATTACCAGCAGTTACAGGGCACTATAAATGTGGGAACTGCGTGGCTTGTAGCTTTACAAGAGAAACCAAATTCTTTGAACATGGAGACATTAGGACTAAATTGCAGGACCTAACGAATTGCTCAACCCCCAATGTCATCTACTGCATTTGGTGTCCGTGTGACCTAATTTATATTGGGCAAACCATGCAACCAGTAAAAGCACGGATAGGCCAACCCAGGAGTAGAATCCGTTGCAAGGTGCTGAATGCCCCCCTGGTCGATCACTTCATTGAGAAAGACCACACAGCCAATGATTTAACCTGGCAGGTGGTGGAGAAAGCTACACTTCCACGTAGAGGTGGTGACATGTCCCTGATTCTCCAGACTTTAGAGTGCAAATGGATAGACAAGTGTGGGTCTATTAAGAAAGGTCTGAATAATCTCGAAGAGTGGCGTAAATTTATTAGCCTACATTGAACATACAGAAAGGTTTCAGCCAGTGAGAAAATCGCTATACAGTACTGTTTTTTCGTGCATCTCAGTAACTGTTACAACAATGAGATGTGAATGAACATAAATAATGATTTTTGCAACAGTGTTATTGCCGTATATGAACACAACTGGTATAATGGAATGTTGATGTGGATTGATTATGTAATGACTATAATGAGAAATGCATTACAATCGAATTTGACCATACAATATGTAACTATGCACTAATTGCTTTTGATTTTGTAACAATATTCTGAATGAATGTATTTTATCGCGGTGTATTGTTCACTAGATAACGAAAAACGTGTTGGCCTTTCTCCTCAGCTTGTATTTTCGATCCATTGCTTTATTTTAATAATTCACAATTACTTCACATGGTTTAACATGATCCAAAATGTTATATAATGGTGATAGAATGACAATATAAAAAAAATTTAGTAGCACCTGTTTAGACCATGCTGGTGGTAATGATTCTACATCAGGAATTACAATATTTGAAGATCTATACATATATATACCATATGCAATAGATTTACACACTTGGGTAGCGTTAACCGGTAGTCAGTCGACTTTCCCCAATCCAAGATGGCCACTTCTTTTCCATTTAAATCGGTTGTCTGAGATATAGATAACTATTTATCAGATATGTTTGTATTTAGGTAACACTTTAGGTTGCTCCCAGCATATTTACATGACTGACAACGTGAATCTGTGTCTGGTTTGAAGCATATAACAACTTTAGCCACTATAAGTTGGCTAGTAGATAATTGATTTCTACTATTCCCGATTCAAGATGGCTACTCCGTCGTCATTCCAATCGGTACGACGAGATAGAGATTAAAAAATGCTGTGAGGAAGAAAATATTCACTGGATATGCTGTATTTTAGACAGCATATTGATTTTCTAATATATTTCCAGTCTTGGGTATGAGGATTAGTATCACGAAGGTATCGTGAACTACCTTAGCCACTACAAGATGGCCGCCATTAATTCCTTTCCTGAGGCCGATACAAATAGAGATCGTATGATCGGTTTCCGAGTCTAGGAGCCAGCGTGATTTAGTCCGTTACTGGCAAGACACGGATTAAGAGCGTGTTGAAGGTGGAATCAATCGGCTATTGCCCGATTGTATTACGGACCCCCTTTTTCCTACATTACAAATCAGTAGAAATGTGAGTATTTGCAATTATGAAGACAGTATCTATAGCCTAAGTTTGTGATGTATGGAGCATTGTATTGATATTGTTTCCAATACATTACAGCGAATACATTATAAGAACAGGTCGCATCACCCTAAAATGATGGGGCATCCCGAAAATAGGGATTATTATTAACACAAAATCCCAAGTAAGTGGTTTAGAATAAATGAGTGACACCGTGGTGCTAATTTAAAATATCATGGAAACGCAATTAACTACCCCTATTCTTCACTAATTAGGAATTCTGTTCCGCAAATTACTCAACCGACCAATTGACCCATATCAGTGGAAGATATAATTATATGCTTTATTGGCTAACAAAGTCAAAGTGAGTATATTTAAATATCCCACTCCGTGGTGAATTGATAAAAAATCGTCATAATTCCTTTTTGAACACTGAACTATAATATTTGTATGTTCATTATCTATAGGTGTGGATACTATTATTTAATTTGCATACCGGATCCGAAATGGACATGTGTATGCCATAAACTAGGTAAGCCTACGAACAACTATACATAATACATTTATAGTTTTTAATTGAAATTTTTTTTTATTCTGATTCAAATATAGTTACACACGCCCTCTTCTTCTTTCCTCCACTAGTCCCCATATTTACAGTCCTGATGAGACCCGGTATTTAGAAGTGGGTCGAAACGCCGTCGACAAACAAAATAAGAGACAGCTCTGACTGAATTATTATATTATTTATAAAACTGTCCTTGTTTAATTTTTTCCAATAACCTTTTGCACCTTTATCAAGTGTTTTTGTTTATTTGTGTTTGTATGGTTATGGTTTCACTGGGGTCACTTTGCACTGTGAATGTAAGAAAAAGAGAGGAGTATTGTATATATGATATGTTTTTATATGTGTTTTGAAAAAAGTTTTTTTGCTAAATAAAAGACCTCGGCTGAGGCTTTGTAAAATAATTGTTGTGTATAGGCTTACTGTGTGAATTGCTAACTTTATGTTAGTTTGGTGAAAGATTAACTCAAAGACAACTATTGATGTTGTATGTGATAGATAATTATTTTCAAATGAGTTCCTTGTGAACATTGTTTTGTAGTACATCGTGATTAAAGATTGGCAGTATTAGGTGCCCTCTGTAATGGTTATATGTATTTATTACATTTCTTCCTACGATTAAATGCTTGTTATAATAATGGTGTGGACAGACGCTCGGATTGGTGCCAGTATTAAGTGCTTTTACTACAAGCATGTTCAACTTGTAGCATTTAGGGACAAGATCATGTTTACACATGTGAGTTGATACTAGACCCCCCTATTTAAGGAGAGGTAAGAATAATTACGCAATGTCATCCAAAAGCAATTTTTTTTGGGGTGCTTTTTTTATTGAGCAGAGCATCAGTAACATAATAATAATAATGATAAAAAATGCCAGGGAAACATCATCAGATCAACACAATCCAAATATGGGTGAAAACAATATGCTAAAAGAGTGAAATAAGTGCAGGAAGCATATTGCATCAGTGATTTAACAGCATACCCAGTTTTTCGCAGTATTACCAATAATAAAGCAGCTTTGAAGACATACCATGTATTCTCTCGAAAGGGCTAAAGTGCTAAATTATTAAAGTGCAAAGTGGTAAAGTGCAAATATGCTGATATGCTGCAACTACTAGAGATCAAACTCCCCAGACCCCAGAAAATTGTTCCCCCTATTCCCCCCAGCTTTAACATTTTAGAAGATCTTACAATTTTTATTGAGATAAGACTGTTAGTCTGTCAGAGTTTCCAGGTTCCTTAAATACTTCCAGATTTCATTAAACTTTTTGGAAGCACCCACCTGCCTCGCATAGGCTTCCTCAAAAGTGATTGTCCGTTTCATTTTATTTAACCATTTCTCATAAGAGGGAGCTTCCACCGACTTCCAATTCTGCAGAATTAGAGAGCGGGCTACAAGAGAGTAGATGAATCCGCCTGACAGTGGAAGCATCTATTTTCAACTTCTGGGTATTTTTTATTAAGGGCTTTTGGTGTAAAGTATGCCAGCCCCCAGGATAGAAAGGCCATTCTTTTGAAATGAGCTGCTCTCAAGGCCTTACTCCCTAGCTGGCATATGGCTTGACACTCATGACTAGAGAAGGTGCATTGAGTTTCTTGAGTTACCCTTTCTGAATGTTGCTCAACCAATAAAGATTGACCATGATTGGACAGTAAACGATACCAATTCCCCACCCCTCTTAACTTTGCTCCAAAAAGGGCAGCCATCAGCCCAGACGAGGCGTCACTAAATGAGAAATTATGTCTGTTTAGAAAATGTAGGTTCTGTAGATATTCTGGTCCCTACTCCTTATGTGTACCTCTTGCCAGGTAATTACTCTGTTTTGAATTGAAAAATGTCCTAACTCTTCTAGCCCAAAGCCCTTCAAATTTCTAAGGTGGGTAGATTGAATTTGAAGGTCTAGGTATTTACATTCACCTAGTTTTAGATAATGAAACCCGGTAAAACCAGCATGTTTAAAAAGGATTGGAGTCTGATAGAGTCTTCGTTCAAAGTCTTATATCTTGTCCTCTTTGGGAGTTTAGAAGTTTAAAAAAATCTCGGGATCTGAGAGCTGGCTTCCTACACAATTTTATCCCACCAAAAATGATCTTTTAAACCATCAGAAATCAGTAGACGGGCTGTTAAATCTTAAAAAGCTGCATCATAGTATGTACGGACGTGAGGTAATGCCAGTCCACCCTGATCGATGACTAGTTGTACCGATGGGAGTTTAACCCTCGGTGTCTTCTTCCCCCAAATAAATTGTCTAAACATTGTTTCCAGCTCCTTAAAGTAGCTGGTATTTATTTTAATAGGTATATTTATAAAAAGGAAAACAAGTAAAGGGAGTATGGACATCTTGATAAGGGATACTCGGCCTATCAAAGTTAACGGTAATGGCAACCAATTGTCCAGCAGTTTCCTAATTTTACCCTGCATAGCTACATAGTTCAGTTTATAGAAATGTTGATGTTGATCCGAGAATTTTAATTATCGTGGGGGCTGCCCAAAACGGGCATGCCAGTGCCCCCACCTGCAACAATTACAGCCTTTCTGCCCTACCTCCCTGGAATTCCCCGGGTGTCTAGCTTTCAGAAATGTGTGGGTTTGGTAGATTTCCCTAGGTGCCGGCACGGGGCCAAAAACCTAGGAGACCACCCTTGCAAACCCAGGTTGTTGGTGATAGGCGATTTTGATGACGCCTCACTACGTTTCGCGGGTACTTTGGCCTTCCACACGAGTGAGGAACCATTTTTAACGGGAGACCCGGGGGAACGCTGGGTGGTAGGAAATTTGTGTCTGCCCGGTGATGTCACAACTTTCCCAAACAAAAATGTGCGAAAAAAGTGATTTTTTCAGCTAAATTTGAGGTTTGCACGGGATTCTGGGTAAGGAAACGTTGGGGGATCCACGCAAGCCATACCTCCCTGGAATCCCCCGCGTGTCTCATTTTCAGAAATGTATAGGTTTGCTAGGTTTCCCTAGGTGCCGGTAGAGCTAGGGTTAAAAAACTACAGCTAGGCAGTTTGCCAAAAAAAGGTAATTTTTCACTGTGAAATTGTGGTGTGTCCACGTTGTGTTTTGCGCCGTTTCCTGTCATGGGCACTAGGCCTACCCACACAAGTGAGGTACCATTTGTATCGGAAGACTTTGGGGAATGCGGGGTGGGTGGAAATTTGTGGATCCACACAGATTCCAGAACTTTCCACCACAGAAATGTGAGGAAAATGTGTTTTTTTGGACAATTTTTTGGTTTGCAAGGGATTCTGGGTAACAGAACCTGGTGGGAGCCAGTCAAGTCACCCCATCTGTGTTCCCCTGGGTGTCTATTTTAAAAAAATGTATAGGTTTGCTAGGTTTCCCTAGGTGCCGGCAGAGCTAGGGTTAAAAAACTACAGCTAGGTACTTTTCAAAAAAAGGGTAATTTTTAATTGTGAAAGTGTGGTGTGCTCACGTTGCGTTTTGAGCAGTTTCCTGTCGTGAGCACTATGCCTACCCACACAAGTGAGGTACAATTTTTATCGGGAGACTTGGGGTAATTCAGATTTGTAAAGCAACTGTTATTACCTATTGACTTTCAATGCATTTCTGCCTTCCAAATGAAAGACAATGTGTAAAAAGGAAGTCATTTTGAAAAATGAGCGATAATTCTGATGCTAGTATGAGTGTTCCCAATTTCGGATATGTGCAAATATCTACTGTTTCTAAACTCTATATTTTGTTCCCATTTCAGAAATACATAGGTGTCTTTCATACCAATTTTTCAATTTATACATTTTCCCAGAGTAATTGCTATATACCCGCTACACAGTGCTTTAAATGGGGAAAAAAAAGTGCAGGTACTCATCAGATCGAGCTGGGGGTGTGGCAAGGAGGCGGGGTTAGAGGCGGGACTAAGGGTGGGTCTAATGAAAAACATTTGAAGGGCTCAAGAATTTTTGAATGATGACAAATTGCTTCCCTCTGCAATTTATTGTTGATGCCCTTGCATGTATTAAGTTGCACTAGTTGACAGACTATTGAAAGGTAACTATCACGTTTTCCTTTTTGTCAGAGGCACCTGTATATTAAACAAAACATTAAAAGGTGCAGAGACTTGTTTTACTGAAAATTAATTAAAGGAAAAAAGACTACATCCTAAAATGCAACTCTGACTCGCATCGGGTGAAAGGAAGCCATCAGTTGTCATGCTAGTGATCCTGGGAGAAGAAAGTTATCTGGGTTACAGAGCAATAATATTTCACCCTTTCATTCACTTTCAGATACTGTGCCACCCAACAAAATCTAGTCCAAAATTCTGAGGGGCTAGTAAAGGGATGGAGGCACATATAACCATGTACATATGACCACAGTGTCACTGATGATGGTGGTCAGCAGGCCTGCTGTAGCCACGGTTTCTGATATGGGAGGCACCCTGTACCCACATGTGTTTGGTGCTCAAAGCTTCCCTTAGGCCTGCTCCTTCACCTCAAGTCCAAGGCTTGGCTTCCTCACTTGGGTGCTTTGGGTTCCCTGGTGCTCCCACTCCTACTACGTGGCTCAATTTTTTTCATGAATACCAGATACAGCCAGCTGTTGTGTCAACTGGTGATGACCAGTCTGGTGCACCTCATAGCGCAGTAGAACCCTACAGATTTCTAAGCTGCTGTAGTGGAAATTGGGAGGGACATTGGGAGGGGCAGACATTTGGCACTTCTCGTTCATATCTCTGTACTGCTCACAGCCGCACACTTATGGATGCAGCAGGAAACACATGCCTGCGATTCCCCGGCTAACCATTATCCTTCCTTCTTTTGACTTCTCTGCCTGATCCCTCAGTCCAGTGTGGGGATATGTGTCCTGGCATGTAGTAGTGTGGGTGGTTCTTAAGCTCCATGCCTGGCCTGAGGGGTCTAGCCCTCTGGCCACATCTGAAATGACAACTACATTCTTGGGACAATATTTACAGTAGTCTATGTACGACTTTGCCAATTCACTAATTTTACATGGATGGAATTCCATTTTCATATTATACTTTTGTCACAACACACTAGTGGCACTCTGTGGGTAGAGTGCTGGGTGTGCATCCAGAAGAAGGCAGCAAATGAAAGATAAACCACACCTAAAATAGATGGTTTTACT
Source organism: Triturus cristatus (assembly GCF_964204655.1). Taxonomy (NCBI): domain Eukaryota; kingdom Metazoa; phylum Chordata; class Amphibia; order Caudata; family Salamandridae; genus Triturus; species Triturus cristatus. Next base: position 150,526,327 of record NC_140584.1, read on the forward strand.
TTATTTAGCTGAAAACTGCAGTTATTTTCCCCAGAAAGTTATGTGAATTTGCATCAGTTCGCTATAAAAGGAGGTGAAGGGCTGGCTGTAAGTGTCCCTCCCCGAAGGCAGAGAGTCTTTGACATGCAGAAATAAAACAGAATTTCCCCGTTTGTGATTATTGTAGGATGTCAGTAACATTCACTGTTTGGGGAATCCAGTAATTTCTGCATCTGGGGCAGGTAACTGGATATGGGCCTGTCCCAGTATGGTAAGAGCTCTGCCTCCAGACATCCTTCCTTCCAGATGTCGGTGTCAGTCGAAGCCCTGGTCCTCACCCACCTGAATGGAGGCAACTCTCTGCCCATTAGCCTCCTTAACAATATTCAGAAACTCATGAAAACACCTTAACCACTGTAACACTTTCCATCAAGGGCTTGTAGAAGTTGGCCAAATCCACCCACACTGAAGGTATTGTATTGTAATTGCATTTATATAGCGCTTACTACCCCTGACGAGGCGTCGAAGAGCTTTTTCGGCGAGTAGCGCACTACTCCGGAACCCAAGAAGGATTAGTGTTGAATTAGTATAGTGAAAATCTGAAAGTAATTTGAGTGGTGGATAGTTTAGTCACTTATTTGGATTCAGAAGGATATCAGAGAGATAGAAGAGGGAAAAAGGTTTGCATTTATATAGCGCTTGTTACCCCTGATGGGGGTGTTGAAGCGCTTTTGTTTGGAGAGTAGCACTTATCGGGTTTAAACAACAAAGAAATACCAAAAAGTGTGACTGAGCATGTGTATGACAGCAAAAAAGCGTACTTGACAATCTGGAATAGGCCTCGTTTCTGAGAAATGCTTGATATCAGACACAAGCATTCTGGAAGCAATTCAAAGTGTGATCTTACATCATAGAAATGAATGAGAAACATTCACCAAGCCATGGGATGTCATGACTTATTCGTGTTTGAATGCTTATATTGTTAGCTACATTCAGTGTTTTCTGGTAAATGCGCATTTTTAACTCCATGCACATTATTCTTCCCCTTCCAGTGTGCCCTAGTAAGCTCTATACTGTGTTTAAGTATTTTGATAAATCCATTCTTCCTCCAAGTATGCGATCTGAATTCTTATGATTGTTTGTTGAGTCTTTCATTGTTTAACTTTGTTACAAAAAAATGAGTCACATTATGGTAAACTAAAAAAAAAAAAAACCCGACTTAAAAATACCACTGTCCCCTCAAAATTATTTTTCTATTCAGCTGCCACCCCCGCTTTAGATAACACTCTTTTGGATGACAAGATACTCTCCTACCTCTACCCTCTGATGTCCCTAGCCCTTACTTACTTAGCCCCATGTCCCCTCCGATGCCCCATTTGTCTCTTTACATTTTCTCTTTTTTCAGGTGGTCACGCCACCTTTCATCTTAAATGTCCCCTTGTTCATCTCATCAAATTCCTTCTCTTGCTTTTCTGGGATACCCCTCCCCCATTTAAAATAACAGTCTCTGCCACTGTAGCTGTCGCTCTGTCCTCACACAACAGGCCCCTTCCACCGACCTGTGTCATTCTCGAAAGCCTTGGCTTTCTTGGGACACCTACCCACCCCCGACTCTCATCAGATGATCCCCATCTCATCCATCAGGTGCTTTATTTTAAACCCACTGCCCAGGGCCGGCTTTAGTGCTGGTGGCGCCCTGTGCGACAATGTTTGTTGGCGCTCCCCCATGACCACCTCCACCACGGATTCTCTCACTAGCACCCTTTAACAGTGACCAAGTCACCATAACCACACTCTCTCAGATGCATTGAATTAGTTATATAGCACCACTAATACCAGTGTAGGGTGTCCAAGCACTTTGCATCACACACACATTACACAGAGACAATCAATCATACGAGTGTAAATCAGTGTATAGGAAATGTTACTTAAGCCAAAGGACTGAAAGTGTAGGAGTCACATGTCACCCATACTGTTAGGCAGTATAGTTTAAGAGTGCTTGGTGTGGAGAAGCACAAACGCAGAGTCGAAAAAGAAACAGCATAGTTGGGAGTTTTCTTTAATAATAAGAATCGATTTCTAGCCAAATTAACCCTTTTTGCAACATTAATCAATGTTCTAATAATGTATACTATGCAGTGTGTATGCAGTTCTGGGATGAAAGTTAATAGCTCACTGTTGTATATTAGGACTTTAAGTTATAAATTGCAAGTAACAAAAGGATGTCTCTTTTGAAAGCAGTAATCTGCTGTCCTGTTTACATCATATGTAATCTACTTGATACAAGTTCTTTGCAGCAGGCATATTAACCCTCTGCACTAACTTCACCCAAGTCAAAACCTCAACTATACAAAACACTGATCTCTCTCCAGGAAGATAATTAATCACACGAGTTTTCTTGACATTTATGTGAAGCCTGGTAATTGCAGGGGGAAAGAAACGCTGCAGCAGGTGCTTCAAAAGCTTAATAAACTTTCAAACACGGCGCCCCCAGGAAGCCAGCACCTGGTGCGGTGGCACCGGTCCTACCGCCCTAAAGCCGGCCCTGCCACTGACCCACGCCCAGTGTATTCTCAAATATCTTTGCTTGCCCCTTTCTTCTTTTTCAGATAACCCCTCAATTTATTTAGCTGACTGTGCTTATACCCCTTCACTTCTGAAAGCTCTCCGCAGTTGTCCCATTTTTCACCCGCCAGCTGCTATCCTCTCCGTCTTTTTCGCACAGAAGAAAGGGAAAGCCAGAGCAAATTGGGATTTTTAAAGAGCTTCCCTTTCTTCCCGCCGCATAGCTTCCTGGCAGGGATGGGGGGGGGGGGAGGTCATGCCTGAGGCACAACTAGAGTCAAATTTCGTGTGGGGTGGGGGGGTCTGATTCTTCAAGCAAAAGGTAGAGTGGAGGTGCAGGGGCTCTAAGGGGTGAAAAACATCAAAGCCTCGTTAACGAGCAAAAGGTCTTTTAAAGACCTGTGAAGTACTCGGGTGCGGGGTGGCTCATCCCGGGCTGCAACACACGAGGGGGGGTGCGAAGGCCTTTGAGTCCAATGGGCATTGCGCGCCTGGGTCAAGCCTTGCTCTGCTTTGGCGCCATGGCGTCACTGCTCTCCTTGTGAAATCACCACTATGTGAGCATGTGCTGCAGTGTAGAAATGCGATGCATGCTCACATGACTTTGTGTGACAGTGAGTACCGGTACTCTATTTAATAACAGAGAAGTGCCGGTACTCTTGGAGGGGGAAAAAATAAGTGCCGGTACTCAGTACCGGTGAGTACCGGCCCATTTAAAGCACTGCCGCTACATAATAAAAAAACATTGCAAGTCGCCGCTCAGTTTTTGGCTCTGGGTTCGTCGGGTTCTTGGTGAACCTACAAGTCCTATATATCCCCACAACCAGTAAGATCCTGTGGATGTAACGGTATATTGCTTTCAAAGAGCTGTCATAATGAGAAGAAGATACAGGTGAAAACGTTGTTTTTCAACTAATTTTCTATTTTTTCCATATTTAACTGAAGGATCTACACAAATGACCCCTTGCTGAATTCAGAATTGTGTCCACATTTCAAAAACGTATAGCTTTCCAGGATCCATGATTGCTTTTATACCCATTTCTACCATTAACTGGAAGGAGGTTGAAAGCACAAAAAATAGCAAAAATAGGCTATGTCCCAGAAAAATGCCAAAACTGTGTAAAATATTTTGGTTTTCTGACAAAAGTCTGTCATTCCCTAAAACCTGGGAAAATTGTGATTTCAGCCCCACAACCCCTTTTTTGATACCATTTGCAGGGAAAAACCCAGACGCTTTCATTTGCAGCACTTTTTTCCCATTTAAAAAAAAAAAAAAAAAAATGTAGCTGTATTTTGGCTAATTTCTAGGACCCCTCCCAGGGAATTCACAAACCCTGGGTACCTTTAGAATCCCCATGATGTTGGAAGAAAAGGACTCAAATTTGGTGTGGATGCCTTATGTGGTCAAAAAGTTACAGGGGCCTAAGCGCGAACTACCCCAAATAGCCAAAAAAAGGCTTAGCACAGGGGGGAAAAGGCCTAGCAGTGAAGAGGTTAATAACCTGAGGAGGAATTCTGAACCTGCCAAGACCATAAAAAAGAGTATTCCAGTTTACCAGGTTGATTGCCTTTTCGGCATCGACCATCATAAAACAAGCCGGAGTGGAGTTGGTATTACAATAATCAAGGGCTTGTATTAAAAATTCAGTATTTGAGGACATCGACCTCCCAGCAATAAATCTAGACTGATCTTTATGGATTACTTCCTGTGCTGCTGGTATAAAATGCTGCGCCCAAGTCTTCATTAAGATCTTATAATCAGCATTAAGGAGGCTGATAGGTCTCTAGGAATTGAAGTCCTTAGGGTTCTTGCCCTTTTTCACAAAGCTGACAACAATCGCCTCTTTGAAAGGCGAAGGCACCGCACCACCATTTTTAATATATTTAAATAGCTTTGTCCAAAACGGGGTCAGCTCCTTCGCGAATACCTTATAAAATTCTATGGGCAGCCAATCTTCTCCACAGGCTTTCTCTCCGGCAATTGAACTCAGGGCTGTAAGAATTTCAGCACTTGATATGTCTAGTTGTATCTGTTCCTCAAGGGAATTAGACAGTCTCGAGAGATTTACGCCATCAAAATAATTCTGTATGACATCTTGCCCAACTGTATATTTTGTTGTATATAGCTGTTGTCAATGCTCCATGAAAGCCAGAGCAATCTTGTCCCTGCTAGTCACCACAGATCTGGTCTTAGGATCTACCACCTCTGAGATTAAGGCCACTTCCTGTCTGGTTTTAGTGGACCTAGCCAACAATTTGCCCACCATTTGGCTTTCTTCATATACCTGTTGTTGGAAAGTTCAGGAGCTGCTAAATTCTTCAAATAAAAAGAATTCCCTCAGCGCCTGTTTAGCATTTTCAAGCTGATTCTGTTGGGATGCATTTCTCAGGTTCTGAGCACTTTCAACTGCCTGCTGGAGTTCTGCTATTTTAAACCAACGTATTTTTGACTGAGCGGCTGAGAAGGTGATCCTTTGTCCACGCACAGCTGCCTTGAACCCCCCCAAACTGAGAATGGTTCAGCCATCCCCTCATTAATCCTAAAATATTCAAAAATCTATTCTCTTAAACCTTCAACCCATTGTTGATCTTGAAGAAGAAGATGATCAATCTGCCACCTGGATCTCTCCCTCCTCCCCTCGTCAATTTCTAGGTCGAGCTTAATGTAAAAATGGCCGGAGAATGAGTTAGCCCTGATGTCTGCCTTCAGGATATTTAAAGACCGTGATGTTAAAAATAGTCAATACGAGATGCCGTCTGGAATTGACGAGAATGGCATGTATAACTACTTATGTCCCGATTAGCATTACGTCATGGATCAATAAGCTGATAATCATGCATTATAACTAGAGCTCCCGGTTTTCCGTTTAAACGGATTTTTACATATAAATACAGACGGAAAACAATTTTTCCTTTTTCTGTATTTATATGTAAAAATGGCAAAATACTAGAAAATTTTGCCACGCTGCCGTGCTTGACTGCAGAGTTATCTCGCCACGCCCCCTTCCTGCTGCTGGAAATTCCTTCCCGGGCACACACACAGCCGCACCCAAGTACTTCACAGGTCTTTTGAAGACCATTTACTTGTTAAAGAGGCTTTATTGTTCTTTTACCCCATGCCGTAGCCTCCCTTATTGTGGTTTATTTAAAAAGCTTTATATGTACTACGAGAAGTTTCCAGAGGATTAACTATCGAATAGATCAAATGGTATGTATACCGAGTACAAACTGAACTGTCTTCGGAGCCAGGCAAGAAATACAGACTGATGCCAGTTCACAAAGGCACGTAGGAGTAAGGTAAGCAGTGCCCTAAGTTTCAAGAGTCTCAAGGGTAGAAGCCCTCTAGCTCTATTTAGTGGCTGTAGTGGGAGGGCGATGGACCGAACAGATCCTTAGCTCTCACGCGGCAGCTGCAGGAATGGTTGTCAATAAAGCCCATGGCTTAAGTGTTCGACATCTTATTAATGACCTGATGTGAGCTTTGCCGTCTGCAGTGGGAAACGGACTCACTGCTCTAAGCATATGGATTTTTTCCTGCTCCCGAGTGGCATTCCTTCTGGAAACCTCAGCAATAATGGACGGACAAGGAAGAACGTCTGCATTTCATGGTAAAATGTTATTTGAAGAATGCACTTAATGTGTAATTTAAACGTTATTCAGAGCTCAGAGTGTTTCCTTTAGCTGATGGCCGCAGACAATTAGGTCTGGAAATCGGTGCAGGTAAGATTCATCACCAGCTCTGTATTTTATTTACATTTTACAAATACTGTTCAAATAATGTACGCCGATATTTATTGATGTTTCCCCTTACTTAATCTGCGCATGCCGTGGCAAAGCCCTGAGCGGAAGTTGCAGGCTAAGTGATTTAAATTAGGGTGTTCTTTCAGCTTTAGAAGTCTCCGCTGGTCTATTTTGACTTCTATTTCAGTGGCGAGGTAACTCACAAAGAAACTGTCTGCCAGCCGCTGTAGATTTAGTTCTGAAGAGTGGCACAGGCAACAGAAGGTGGGACAGTTAAACCAATATACCATCGAAACCGGTGAGGGGTGGCAGCAGCAACCTCTGCTCTGACACCCATGGCTGGCCTGTTGGGGCCCCTGGAACTTGCCTTTGCTTCCCAGAGTAGAGTAGAGGCGCGAAGAAAAATAAACAGAGGGGCGAATTTTAAAGAGAAAGTAGAGCACAACGAGAAAAAGAGAAAAGGGCGCAGACGCAAAAAGAGACTAAAATTTCAACATGAAAAAGAAAGTAAGAAGATAGCAGGGGAAGAAAGACTGAACCGAGAGAGGGAAAGACAAGGAGCGCGATCAAAAAGAAGATGGAGAAGGCGGAGCGAGTGAGTGGCCGGGAAGTGTGGCCGAGGAGAGAGGTGCACACGCTTGGGAGAGCAGTCTGCTCATTTTCAAGCACTGCACTCGTCAAATGTGGAAAAATACTAGCTGTAGCGTCGCCTTTTGCTTGTGGCAAAAATAAATGTGGATAAATACAGATGGAAATGGCAAAAAAATAAATACCATAAAACCGGGAGCCCTAATTATAACCTTGAAGATTTTCTTTTGTGTTTAGCTTTAGTTGTTTTTTATTTTTATTAGAAGTCGGTTTTTTTAGGTCCTGAATATAGTTAAAATCCCCGCCTAAAATTATCTGACTGGGAGCTCCCCTAAGCAGATCATTGATCTTTACCAACACAGAAGCATCATCCATAATCAGGCCGTAGAAAGTGACGAGGTTTAAAATACTCCCATTTAATTTCACCACTACCCATAACCATCTTCCCTGGGGATCTCTCCGAACTTGCACAAATTCCCAAGACATGTTTCTAGAAAAGTAGGTAGCTACCCCTCTCTCATCGCTAACCCAGCTGAAGCAAAAAAAGCATGTGAAAAAGCTCTCGGCAGAAAGAGCTTAGGTGAAATTGACTTAAGATGTGTTTCTTGGAGAAAAGGAACTTGGGGCTTAAAGGAGGCCAGTCATCTTATAAGTCCACCATATTTTTGTTTGTTAAGCATACCATTTACATTTACTGACAATACTATATTTACTAGCCATATCTATCAATTAAATAACCATGATATTTGATCAGTTTCAAAACCCTGTTTTCTCCTCTCTGTGTTCCCTCTGCCACTGCTCTTTTTACTGCTATTAGACCCCTGCCTCTCCCCCCCATAGACCCCCCAACAGAAATTTGGAAACCCCCACCAGCCACATCTCACCCTCCCCTGATACATGATGGGGTGCCTTGTTGCCGCACCCTAGGTGACTCTCCTGCCCCGACCCTGGAGATTATTTAATCCAGTACAGAATCATTTTCCAGAAGAGATCTCTTTCAACAGACCCTGGGCTTCTTCTATTGAAGAGAACATATGAAATTTCCCTTTAATAAGGACTCGAAGCTTTGATTGCTGGGCTATTGAAGCCTGCGCCCCTTGTGCTTTAAAAAGATATAGAAGTTTGACAAACTCTTTCCGCCTACGTGTGGCTACCACAGACATATCTGAGAAGATCCGGCATTTTGAGACCTCATTTACAGAGAATTGTTTCTGCTGTATAGCCTTGTGCAAGATCCTCTCTTTGATCCAATAATCCGCTAAGTTCACATGAATTGTACGTGGGATCGATGAATTAGGAAGGGGATGTGACGGAACTCGATTCACCCTAGTAATCGTGAGGTCAACAGAAAACTCTGGCAGGACCTTCTGCTTGATAAATGACTCGACCCATTGAAGAGATTGCGAGCCCTCGCTCCCCTCAGGTATTCCAACGAGGCGTAGGTTCGATCGTTGAGAATGATTTTCAAGTTCCTCGAGTTTATTCTCCAAAACAGCTTTATCTTTTGTCGCCTCCTTTACTTTCAGGTTCATTGAATTCATTTGATCCACCAGAACGGAGATCCTCAACTCAGCTTCTTGAATTCTGGCGAGAAAACAGGCCAGAGCTTCTTCAATATTTCCTAGACGGAGATGGAGGGAGGCTATCTCACTTTCTTGAGACTTCTTCATTTCTCTGATTTCATCCAGAATCATATTCAGCATAAGTTTTATGTCCATTTGATGAATGTTAGCTTCTTCGGTAGATAACTGGGAGTCACTCTGTTACGGCTTTCCATCTTGCTGCTTATTCCCGGCTAACTGATCTGGGAAATACAAAATGGGCTGACAGAGCGTCTGAGACACTAACTGAGACTGTGCCTGTAAATCGAACTGCTGTACTGTTGCATCTTTCAGAGGTGCCAGGGCCGATATCGAAGCCAATACTAAAGCCTGTTTTGGTGATTCTGATAAAAAGCAGACTGATTGTCTGGAGATGGAACGGGCTTCTGAAGTTGTAAAGTGGCTACCAAGGGAGCTGGCACTGACACCGATATCTGAATCCGAAGTGACAAAAGTGGAGCCTGCTGGGGGGGGGGGTTGTTGTGAATACCCCCTGCAAATCCCCCCTCCATCCATTGTATCAGGTCTGTTGTATATTTAGCTGGAGCTGCGGCTGACTGCGAGGCTTTTTTGAAGAATAGCGGAAAGTCTTTGGGGTTTTTTATCGCCTCTTTGTTTGCACTAACTAACTAGGCTCAGCAATTAGTTCCTTTTCCATATTCGTTGAATCCTCTATGAATCTCTGTGTAGCGGGATCTACCCCTGTTATATTTCATATCGGTACCTTGATACAGGTCCAGGGAACATCGTACACTTTCCCTAAATCATCTCCCCGTCATTTCATATGAACAAGCCTTATAAGGACATAACTCCAAATAAGGACAGAATGCCTTGTATGGACATAACGCCTTATATGGACTGTAGCCTTTTATGGACTAAACCTTTCACCTAGTTCCATGCCGAGGGTGTTTTTTTCTCAATCGATATTGCTAAGACGTCATCCTTAGCACATATGAATAATTTATGAGTACACTCCCCAGGAGGTACACTTCACGTCTCCCATCGATGCACAAGGTTTAATTCCCAATATCATCCTCATACTAAACAATGGGAAACATACGCCCATAGACTGTAAAAATACAGCACCCCTTTTGGTATCAGTAAGCAGGAGGGAACCAAGACTTCAAGTCTGACACACTGACCAGAGACGCTGCGACTTCGGCATGCCATCGCTCCAGTTGACAGTGGTCTGACGATCCCTTGCGGGGTGTCCAGCTCAACTCCAGGACGAAGTCCCACATTCTTTTTATTCAGGTATGGGGGTTTTAATAAATCCTAGTGGCTCTTAGACTTATTTATTTATATATGAATTTGTTAAGCGCGCAGCTACCCGAAGGTTTCCCGGCGCTAGAGACACAAGAGGGGAAGAAGAGGTCAAACAGAAGAGTTTGAAAAATTGAATTACATTGAGAACAGCCAGGTCTTCACTCCTCTGCGAAATTTAAGATAACAGACTTCAGACCGAAGAAGAATGGGAAGCGAATTCCAGAGTGAGGGCGCCAAATAAGAGAAGGAGCGACCACCAACTCTAGCACGCTTAAAACGGGGGACAGAAAATCTGCATTGAGTCGAAGATCTGAGGGTGTGGGAGGGACAGTATTGATGGACTAAAGTGGAAAGATAATGAGGGGCTTTACCCGCTTTAATACGATGCATAAAGCATAAAGCTTTAAATTTAGATCTAGATTCTATGTGCAGCCAGTGCAGGCTGCGCAAAGAAGAAGAAACAGAGGAGGTTCTGGGCAGATTGCAAAGTAAGCAGACAGCCATGTTCTGGACTAATTGAAGTTTACGAGAGACCTCCTTGCAGGCGCCCAGAAGTAGAACATTACCGTAATCCAGACGCGATGTCACCAAGGCCTGGACTACTGACTTCTGGGTGTCGGGAGGGAGCATCCATAGGATCTTCCTCAGCCACCTGATGATGGTGGTACAGGTGGCGGCTACGTTAACCACATGTTGTCTCAAGGATAACTGACTATCAAAAAGGATCCCGAGATTGCGTGCGGCTGTTGTAGGCACAGGTAGTGGACCCATTTGCTGAGGCCAATGTTGAGGGGCCCAGAGAGCGGAGTCAGGACCAAATAGGAGCTGCTCAGTTTTGTCGCCGTTCAATTTCAGTTTGTTAGTCAGCATCCAATTGGCGATGTCAGCAAGCCCAGAGCAAAGAGAGGAGGGAGAGGAGTGCTGATTAGAAGAAAGAGAGAAAATAATCTGGGTGTCATCCGCATATGAAAAAATAGATAGACCCGACTGTTCAGCAAGAAAGGCAAGGGGTCTAACATAAAGGTTGAAAAACGAAGGACTAAGAATGGAACCTTGGGGAACACCATAAGGAGAGTTGTGAACAGTGGACACAGCAGAGGAAGAGAAAACTTGAAAGGTGCGTTTCGAGAGAAAACTAGAAATCCAAGCAAGTGCGTGGCCGCCGATCCCGACAGACTTCAGAGCAGAAAGAAGGATGGTATGGGAGACGGTATCAAACGCAGCACTCAAATCCAGAAGGATGAGTGCTACCGTCTCCCCATTGTCTACGTGACGTCTGACTGTCTCGGAGACTCCTAGGAGGGTGGACTCCGTAGAGAAGCCTGTCCGAAAACCAGATTGGGAGGGATGAAGAACATTCGCTGATTCGATGTGAGTAGTTAAGTGACGGTTAACATGCTTCTCCAATATCTTCGAGAGGCAGGGAAGCAAGGAGATGGGGCGAAAGTTGGCTGGGTTACTGGGGTCCGCGTTAGCTTTCTTTAGGAGTGGGACCACCATCGCATGTTTCCAGGCATTAGGAACAGTTGCTTCCATAAGAGAAGCATTCAAAAGAGCCAGAATACAATCCAGTGAGGCGTCAGCAAGGGAACGGAGGATCTGCGGAGGCATAGGATCCAGAGGGGAACCAGATTTAATCTCTGCCAGCAAATTCTGGAAAGCGGGCATAGAAATGGGTTCCCACTTATCTAGTGGAGGAAATGAAGACAATGCGGAGTCATCCTGATGGGGAGGTAGGTCTTGATTCATTGTAGAGGTCTTGGATGAAAGAGCTGGTGAGACATCAAAACCAGCATAGTTGTTATCAATTTTCTTCTTAAAGAAGTTCGCCAAGGAATTGCATTGAAGGCTATCTAGACAGGGGGCTTTAGGAGCACAAGATGCACCAGATAGTTCCTGAACTGCCCTAAAGAGGGCTTTAGGACGGTTCTGAGCCTTCTGTATCATGTTGTTTACGTGCTTAGCCCTGGCGATATTACATAAAGCATGGTAATTGTGTAATGCAAGTTTGTAGTTATCCTTATCAACCAGGGAATAGTTAGACCTCCAGATACGCTCTAGTCTTTTGCAGCGGGACTTCTCTATTTTTAATTGTTCATTAAACCAAGGAGCAGGAGGGTGCCGGAAGTTATACTTACATTTACGTGCCGGTAGGCATAAATCAATTGCAGAGGTGAGCCAAGTATTGATTGTCCCTACATCGTCCGTGGAAATATTCAAGAGAGGAGGTATGGTCTTCTCAAGAGAAATATTAAGATGCTCCAAATTGAGTTTTTGCCAATTTCTACTGATTCTAAGGGAATGTGGGTTAGTAGAAGGGCACATAGCACCCGGTGTCTTGATGTAGAATTCTACAATGAAATGGTCAGACCAAGTAATAGGTCTGGAAGGAGAACAGGTCACATTGGCCAAGTTAGCAAAGATAGGATCTAATAGATTGCCGCCATTATGGGTTGGGCCAGAGTTAAGAAGACTTAAATTAAGGGCGGCAAAATCCTGTATAAGATGAGTGCTGATAGAGCATAGGGTATCGTTAAAATGGATATTCAGGTCACCCAATAGCAGAAAGTTATTGGATTCCAGCAAAAGAGGAGCAATAAGCTCAGGAAGGGCAGCTGCCCATGCACCAGCGGCACCTGGCGGGCGATACAAAAGGACACCGGACAATGTGAACTTCGGAGATAGTAACAATTTAAAGCTACCAGCTTCACAATTAGGGATATCAAAGTCTTCCCACTTGCAGGTATAGCACCTCTTGTAAATGATGGCAATGCCACCTCCATCCTTGAGAGTTCTGTTACGTCCCACAAAGGTGTATTCCTCAGGGAGGGCAGTGGCAATATCTGGCCCAGAACAATCATTAAGCCAAGTTTCAGTAAGAAACAGGGCCGAGGGCCTAGATGAAGTAAGGAGGTCAAATATGTCCCTCTTATGTTTAGGCAGAGATCTGCAATTTAAACTAAGGAAACTGAGGTCGGAGGAAGAGTCAGAAGGGTATGCTGTCAAAGGGAGAGGGGTGGCAGTCCAAAAGGAGGAGCAGGGAATGTTTATTTCCGAGGGGAGAGATATAAGAGCCAGAGCTCATATAGGGCATGCCAAAGGGGCATCATTACCATGCAAACGAAGGCAGCGTATACTTGGTAACGGTCGAAGGTTATACAAGCAAGAACGAGAGTAAGTGCGTCTGGGGGCTGTGGGGTCAGAAACAGGGGGAATGGCCCCAGGTCCCGTCAGGGCGCGGACGGGCGCAGACGGGCTTGCCTCTGGAGCGCCTCCGGCGCGCCATCGGCGCGCCCGCTGCGCGCTGCGCGCTTGCATTGGCCTAGATTAAGTAGTCCCCGGCAGTCCGCCCAAACGAAAATGGTGCCCAGAGATAGGCCCGGGCAAGAGGGGGAGGAGTCTCGCAAAGCGAGTGAAGAAATCGATTTTTAAAGTGCGGGTAAGTGGGCCGTACGAATCTAGTGTGCAACAACAGTTAAATTAAAATATTAAAATTCAGCTCTTAAAAACAGGTTATACCAAGTTACAAACAATAGAATTACAAAATAGCAGCAACAGTATTACAGAATAGCAGCAACAAGAGAAATAGATGAACTGTATAGCTCGGAGGCTTCCTGCCCTCAAGTCGGGCGAGTTTAGCAATTAGGAGTGAGGTGAAATGTCTCTTAGTAAAGCGAGCGCGCTTGCATTGGCCTAGATTAAGTAGTCCCCGGCAGTCCGCCCAAACGAAAATGGCGCCCAAAGATAGGCCCGGGCAAGAGGGGGAGGAGTCTCGCAAAGCGAGTGAAGAAATCGATTTTTAAAGTGCGGGTAAGTGGGCCGTGCGAATCTAGTGTGCAACAACAGTTAAATTAAAATATTAAAATTCAGCTCTTAAAAACAGGTTCTTAGACTTTTCTCTCAGACTTAGACTCTTAGACAAAGGCTCTTTTGCACCTATTCACATGCTAGGTACACTTAGGTACATCTAGACAGGCATCTTAGGAGTACGCATTTTATTTTATAAATGCATTTCATATTCATGTATGTGTTCATGACTATTGCAAGATGGTAGAACAATACTATTTATTTTTATTCACTGTACTGCTGGTTCTACATCTTTGCTACTGTGTTACAGTTATAGCAGCGCACTTATTTTACATGAGAAGAACAACGGTACAATAAGTTCTTGTTGTTAACACGCTCAACTGTTTCTTCTGTGTATCTCTCTGAGAGCAAAACAAGCAAGCATGAGTGACTGAGTGAAAATAGTATATTGTTTCCATGCGTCTGAGGTTCTTATGTTCTGAGGTTGCCAAAAACTAATCTCTCTGAAAACAGGAGATTCTAGTGGCACTGCGAGCTAGCTAATGCGAAAACATAGGCTGACATATTCGATGGGGGTGTACAGAGTCAGTTTGCCACCATCCGTAAACAGCGTAGGTCCTGCATGAAAGGGTACTATCAGAACTACACCTCTTGGCAAATTTCATGTAACTCTTCTTCGGAGCTCTCAGGACTAGAATTTAAACCGGATTGATTCAGAGTGTTCTTGGCTCTTACCACCAAATTGCTGCTTTTTCCTGAGCTAGTCGAGTTTTGGCCTTGAGCCCTGCCGCAGAATCCACTTTTGCAAAGGTGTTCGCCTGTTTTAGATGTTTGCCCATCTTTCCCCCCTTGAAAGCTAAACCCTGCTCGCCAGATGGTTAAAGCCTCAATTAAAAGACAACAGTCCAATTTTGTGCTTAAACTTTGAGGGAATGAAGTAGTGGCTTCTAATACCATCAGGCTCCTGTAGTATGAGTTAACAAAAGCCCAATATCCCATGACACCTAACTGGCACAGGTGTCACGCAGTTGGCTCACCTCATAAAACCCAGCTGCACTCTTGCCATCACGTCCTGACTCAAACATTGCAATTTTGACAAGGATCCCTCCAACTTCAGTTAGGCAGAGGCAAAAGATGAAAGGGAGCTTTGATATAAGACTTCAAAATCTCCGTCATTCAGCGACCAACAACCAGCAATATGCAACACTCCGCAACCTCCCGCAGCCAAACCGCCCAGAGCTGCTTTAATCTGAGCTGCTCCTTTGGCTCTTGCGTCTCCTTCTCCTTCTGCCGACGTGCAGCCTTTGGAAACAGCAGAGTGTCTACAGCCGCTGAAAGCAGCCGCAGCTGAGGAACGTTGGCCACCCGCTTACCTGCCAAACCCTCGTCAAATGCGGTCACAAGAGCCCCAGAGCACTGGAAAAGATTGGCCAGCCCTCAACTGCAGGACACCCAGGTATGAAGAAATGCACCTTCCATTACGGGGGGAGGAACCATGGTCACCTGAGATCATGGAATGGCGGGACTCTCTGTAACCATGTTCAACTCGTGGCAT
This sequence comes from Triturus cristatus, assembly GCF_964204655.1. NCBI lineage: Eukaryota > Metazoa > Chordata > Amphibia > Caudata > Salamandridae > Triturus > Triturus cristatus. The sequence goes on from NC_140584.1 coordinate 150,541,429, forward strand.
TTAGGGACAAGATAATGTTTACACACATGAGTTGTGATACGCAATGCCATCCAAAAGTAATTTCATCAGCTTGTATATATTTGTAAATTTCTACATACTATTGAGTAGTGGGTGTGTAATAAATGTACTTTTCCTTTTTCACAAGAAAATGCACAGACTGAACAACCATTTATTGAATCATATTATTGTGTATCTGTGAATTGTGATTACTAGCCCACACCACCTCCCTTGAGTAGGACTTGGACTGCTTTGCAATGCTACCGCATGAGAGTCAAACACTACAATTACATGTTTCATTCCCAGTGGAGGACAAATGCAGACCCATTACTTGTGCAGGTCACACAACTAATGACTAATTTTCCAACTCTTAGCCTCCTACGGTAATCCTACCTGTTCTGTGCCAAGCTACCATTGGATGCACACAGGTTAATTTGTGGTGTGTAACTGACTTACCCTGACTAGGATTGTGGTTCCTACTTGAACAGGTTGCACACCTCTGCCAAGTAGATACTCAATTTCTAACACTGGTGATCAGCTGTGAGGACAGGACTTAAATTTGTGCAGTGCAATCAGTGATTGGTGTACACTACTATCCATTTCCCTGTTTGGCAATTTTTATTTTTTCCAATATAATCTCTCTGTCTGGAGAAGCAGCAACTGCAACTGCACAAATGGATTTTGAACTGGCCAAACTAAACACCTACAGTATGGTCCAGCTTAAGGATTTCTGCAAGGGGTTTGAGCAGTCTGCTAATGGTTTCACAAGGAAGGTGGAGCTGAAAAATGTGCTGAGGGCCTGTGCAGAACCTCGCAATGAAGGGCCTGTGACCTCAAAAGAGTAATGTGAAAGAAACATTTTATGGACTGCTGAAAAATGCAAACATTCACCCCCAGTCCCAAGGATCTGGGCTTAATCAATCATTATTTTGTTCAAAATGCCACCCCAGTTTGGGCCCCGTCATATGCAAATCAGTTACCACCCTGTTTCTAATGGGAACAGTCCAGCCCAAACTGCCAAGCCAGGTCCCCCCTGGACAGGAAACAAAGATCCTGGGACCAGTTCCAGGGCATCACCCCTCATCAGCCAGGCTAGCTTGAATCCAGTGGTGCAATTGATGGGGAATGCTGAACAATGTAAACATTCACCCCCAGTCAAAAGGTTCATGGTTTAATCCATCATTCTTATGCTCACCATGCCACCCCAGTTTGGACAGAGCCATATGCAAATCAGTATCAACACTGTTCCATATGGGAACAGTCCTGCCTAAACTGCCAAGCCAGGTCCTCCCTGGACAGGAAACAAGCATCATGGAACCGGTTTCAGGGCATCACCCCTCATTAACCAGGGTAACTTGAGTGCTTTGGCGCAGTAAGCACAGGACCCACGTCTGGACATACCTTTCCTACTTAGGGCGACAATTGCATCAAACAAAAATTGATGGACGGAATGCTGAACAATGCAACCATTAACCCCTAGTCACAAGGATCTGGGTTTAATCCATAATTCTTTTGCTCGCCACCCCACCCCAGTTTGGACCCAGCCATATGCAAATCAGTCTCAACCCTGTTACTTATGGGAGCAGTCCAGCCCAAGCTGCCAAGCCAGGTCCTCCCTGGACAGGAAACAAGCATCCTGAGACCGGTTTCGGGGCATCACCCCTCATCAGCCAGGCTAGCTTGAATCCAGTTATCCAGTGAGCATGGGACCCACGTCTGGGCATACCCTTCCCACTTAGGAAAACAAATGCAAAATAAACAGTTGCTTGTTTGTAGTCCAGGAAGAACCTGGACTGGCAGTTTGGGCTGGACTTTTCCCATGGGGAACAGGGTCAAAACTGATTTGATTTGGATGGGTCTAAACTGGAATGGCATGGGGGGCATAAAAACGATGGATTTAGGCCCAGATCTCTGTACTGGGGTGAAGGTATGACATTGTTCTGCATTCTGTCCATCAAATGTTCTTTTGCTCAGAAGAGGATGAGCAGGAGATTGAGGATGATGAGGAGCTGACCCAGGATTCACTGAAGAATCTGAAACTGTATGTGGGACAGGGAGCCACCAGCAGTATTTTTTCTGCAGTCAGGGAGCAGCATATCATCTACAGGCCTGACCCCAGAGTAGCTGGAGGACCGGAGAGAGGAAAGGAAATTGAAATGGGTGCTAGCTAAGTTTCTGTTTGAAAAGGAGCAAACTTTGAAGGAAAGAAGTTTGGCCATAGAGGAATGGAAAATGTTGTTGGCTCAAGAGCTGAACCTGAAGGACCAAGACATGAAGGCCATGAGGGCTGAGTCCAACCAAGATGGTAGCAGCATTTCATCAGTGTCCTCTGATAAGAGAGTACACATACCTAAGGGTCTGGTGTCTGATTATGGAGTGAGAGATGATATTGACAGATGGTTTGAAGGTTATGAGATTTCTTTGCATATGCAGAAGATCCCTGAGGGTGTTTGGGGGGGCTAATCTGTAGAAGCATGTCCATACTGAGGGGAGGGACTCCCTATTGGTGCTAGAGGAGAGTAAAGAATGAGGTGTCCCTCCATGAAGGAAGCCCTAATCAGGAAACATGGTTTGTCCCTAGAGAAGTACAGGCAGAAGTTTAGGGACAGTGTGAAACTATACCCACAGGCCTGGGTGGATTGTGTTGCGTCTTTTTGCAAGGCACTGGATGGTTGGGTGAAGGGCAGTGAGGCCAAGGATTATCAGGGGCCATACAATCTGGTTGCAAGGGAACACATGTTCAGTCTTTGTTTTTCAGATCTGCTCTGATTCCTGCTTGATAGTCAGTTTACTGATCCCATGGAGCTTGATAGGGAGGCGGTTCTCTGGATCAGCACCAGGGTCCAAAAGAAGGTACCTAGAAGTCAGCCCAAGAAGGGTGGTTCAGGCTCCCCCCAGCAGAGTGAGGGGGTGGTCAAGGGATACACAGATCAGTACCAGGATAAGGGGGTAGACAAGGGTTCCATTGTCCCTTCTGAGAATCAGGGAAGAGGTTCTGGTGGGTGGTGGCTTAGAGCACCCTATATCCAGGCCCATTGCTTTGATTGTCCCCAACTAGGACACAAGCAGGGGGGCTCTGTATGTCCTAAGAAACCACCCACTTATAGTATCTCTACATGTGTGACCAATGTGGCCCTAGGGCAAAGTTGTCCCCTAAGGCAGGCCATAGAGCATGCCTTGACCTTCATTAGCTTAAAGGTGCACTCAGAGTGTGAGTTGGTGATCCCTGACAGCAGAAGTCATCAATTACACTAGGTGAACGTGAATGGGGTCCCAGTCACAGCTCTGAAGGACACTGGGGCAAGACAGACCACGTTTGTGGAAAGGCTAGTTTCCCCAGAGCAGTACACTGGTCAGGTGTGTAGGGTAACATAGTCCCAGGGTGCCAGGATCCAAGAAACTCAGGATTACTCTTGTGTGGAATGCTGAATCGGAACCCCCCAAAAGGAAGGTCAAGAGTGACAAGTTTTTCTTGGGGGGAAGCTTGGCACGATTTGAATGCCAAAATGGCCGCTCAGTAGTACTCTAAGGAACGCGGTTTAGTTGTTCTCGCTAAACCATTGTTCCAGGATTCTATATGAAGTGCGCGCTAGAGAAGTTCGGCGCACTTCACTAAAGTAAATTTTATGGCAAGACAGGAGGCTATCATTATGCATTAATACTTTTATTCGCCACCTCTGCAGCACTTTAAAGAACTCAGAACAGAACTAAACTTCAAACACTAGAATAGAACACTCAAGTCCACTAAGATCCTGTCGACCGCCATCTTCTTCCTCTTTTGTTTGCTGCTTCTGGAGCAGATAAGTATTGAGTTTTATAGTGTGTGGATTGTATGTTTAAATTAAATGAATTATTGCTAAGATAAAGTTTAGTGAGTTTAGAAAGTCCAATTTATGGACTATATTTAATTAAACGTATTGAAGAATATGTAGGTAAATTTAGATTTGTATTTTGATTTAAATAAGAACTATTTAATAGTGTAGGTTTGTTAACATTGGTATTGGTTATTTTTAAAGTTTCTAAAGAAGATGAGAAGTTGAAGCTTGTTTGGCATGAATTAGAGATGTTTTTTTATTTTAAAGCGGCTCCTACTGTTGCGAGCGCGAGGATGCCTTTGAGCGCAAGGATGCCTTCTTGGGCGGCCATTTTGTTACGAAGGTTCTAAGCTTATGCGCACGATAGCGGAAGGGGCTTGCTATCGGAATCTTAGTGCGCAGGAAAAAGGTTCACTACGTACATGACGTTCAGGTCATTGCGCATGCGTATGAGGGGAGACGTTTAGAATATTTTAAAAGGAATTGGTTAGTTTTCTAAAGCGCATGGGGTTGTTGTTTCATTTAAGATGGTATCGTGTTTGGAGCATTGCTAGGCGGGAGAGAGAAATTATAACGGAAGGTTTATCAAGTCAACTGTTTGTGAGGGAGTGTTTTTTTTTATAAGGATTTTGTGATGTAATATTGAAAGGAAGTATGTCAGGAGTAGAGAGTGCTGGGGATTCTGGTAGTGTTTTAAATGAGGAAATCAGAACATTGGTAAAAGATGCAGTTGGTGCAGCTTTATCTGGAGTGAAGAGGCCACATCTGTATGAGGAGGAGGAATATTTTTCAGTGGAGGAGAATGAGCAGGGAAATGCAAGAGAAGTTAGTGGAAAAGAGAAGGCATCTAAAAAACGGTGCAGGAGGAAGTGGAGTCCAAAGCGGCTCAAAAAGAAAGAAAGTTCAAAGCAACTTAAATGATGGGCATGATATTACTGCTAATTCAAGTGACATAGATGAATACCTTTTAGATTTAGATTACAATAATGATTCGGATGATGAAAATGGGAGTGATTGTTCAAATAAAAGATGTGATAAAAAAGTGATTGACCCTTTTGGGAAAATCTTATTTGACCCAAAGGATGTGAGACATCCAAGAGGGTCTGAATGGTGGCCGATGAGCCACGTTTCGGATTACATACAATACTGGATAAGAAGGCCTCTATTTATTTATTTATTTATTTATGGCGATTTTTAGAGCGCGTAATTACCCGAGGGTGTCTCGGCGCTGTTGTCACAGAACTCTCTGTCGGAGAAGGGGGTTTAGGCTTGGAACAACCATGTTTTCAGTTTTTTTCTGAAATTGAGCAGAGTTGGTGCACATTTGATGTGGAGAGGGAGAGTGTTCCACAGTCTAGCTGTGGCAACGGTGAAGCGTTTGTCTCCCCAGTTAGCCCTTCTTGTGCGGGGGACTGTTAGCAGATGGGCTGAGGATGAACGCAGTGTTCTTCGCTGTTCGGGCGGGTGAAAGGCTTGTTTTAGGAATAGGGGGCCATGATTGTGGATCGCTTTATAGGCTATGCACAAGGCTTTAAACTTAATGCGGCTCCTCACCGGCAGCCAATGTAGCTGTTGGATGTAGGGGGAGACAGATGCAAATTTGTGAATGGGTAGCAGGGTCCTGGCTGCTGCATTCTGTACAATCTGTAGTTTGTTAAGGACCTTTTGTTGTGCATTTAGAAGCAAGGCATTACAATAGTCCGTTTTAGAAAAGACTAACGTGCTGACTAAAGTTTTGCCTGCAGAAGATGGTAAGTACGGAATGAGTTTTTTGATCTTTTTTAAGGTGTGGAAGGAGGATGAAACCACTGAATTTGCATGCTGCTGGAAGGACAATTTGTTGTCAAAGATAACCCCCAGATTTCGTACCTTGACTACTGGTTCTGGAGGTTGTCCCATTTGTTGGGGCCACCATTGTGGGGACCAGATTGGTTGTAGTCTCCCGAATGTCATCACTTCTGTTTTATCAGAATTTAGCTTAAGGCAGTTTGATGACATCCAGGAGCTTATTGCTTTCATACCGGATTGGAAGTTTGAAGCTACTGTTTGGCCATCATCGAATACGGACAACACCAGTTGTGTGTCGTCTGCGTATGTGGTGAGAGAAATTCCGTGGGATTTGATGACCCTCGCTAAGTCAGACACATATATATTAAATAGTGTTGGGCTTAGCGAGGATCCCTGTGGTACACCGCAAGGCAAGGAGAAAGTCTGGGAGGTGAAATCAAATGTCCCAACTTCACCGTTTGTGGGCGGTTTAACAAGAATGAGGCGAGAAGCTCCTTAGCCTTGTCCCTTATTCCTATAGCCGCGACACGGTCGATCAGTGTGGTATGATCGACCGTGTCGAAGGCTGCGGACAGATCTAAAAGTATGAGGATTGCAGCTCCTCCATTGTCCATAATGGATCGTATCTCGTCCGCAGCTTTCAGGAGTGCTGTCTCCGTGCCGTGTCCCTGACGGAACCCAAACTGGGTGTCATCCAGTAAGTTGTTGTTGTGGATGTATGTTGACAATTGCTGGTTCATGATCTTTTCAAAGATTTTGGCCGGAAAAGGGAGGCATGCAATAGGCCTGTAGCTGGCTGGAAGAGAAGGATCTAAACTGGGTTTTTTGAGTAGCGGTTTAATAATGGCTTCCTTCCATACCGAAGGGTAGGTGCCGGATGTGAACATTGCGTTGCAGATAGTGGTGAGTGACGGGGCAACGGCTTCTGCGTCGAGGTTGAGAACGGCAGGAGGGCATGGGTCAAGTGGTGATCCGGATTTGGTTCGGGCGATCAGGGGTTGAACAGTTTCTTTCGTGGTATTTTCGAAGGCTGAAAATTGTGGAATATTATTGGCAGTGGAGTGCTCGGTATGGGATAAGGAAGGGTCAGGCGAAAAAGTGGAGAAGATGGCTTTGACCTTATCTTCGAAAAATGTGGCAAGTGCATCTGAAAGGGCCTGGGATCCCTCTGAGGAGGGTGGCAGAGGATTGGACAGGTATGTTACCACCTGGAACAGTTTTCCTGATGAGTTTTTGGCTTGATTAATTTGGTCGGTGTAGTAGGTGGTTTTCTCGGATGTAATCAGTTTTTTGTAATTAGAGAGGGCGTTTTTATAGCTAATCTTGTCCAGGTTATTATAGTGTCGGCGCCACTGCCTTTCTAGGTTTCTGCAATATTGGCGCTGTAATCTGAGGGATTCCGAGAACCAGGGGGCGGATGGAAGCTTTCTGTTCCTGTGAGAGGTTTTTATGGGGGCTAGTTTGTTACAGGCTGCGTTCAGATTCTCCAGGTAGGTAGCTGAAGCAGCTACAGGGTCCTGATTGTTTAGCGGAGGGCTGTCATGTATGATCTGCGTGAGCTGGTTGAGATTAATGTTCTTCCAGTCTCTGAATTTCGTTGATCCAGAAGTTGTCTGGGAAGGTTGGCAAGGATTAATGGGAACTGAAAAGCATACTGCAGAATGGTCTGTCCATATTAGAGGGGTGACCTTAGTGATTGTGATGTCTCTGTAGTTGGTAAATAGGCCGTCTAGGGTGTGCCCTGCTAAGTGGGTGGGTGATTTGACAATTTGCATGAGGCCTACTGTCTCCAAGTCACCGAGTAATGTTCCTGTATCAGGGTCATCATGAGATTCAAGATGAAAATTGAAGTCACCTAAAACGGTGAAGTGTTGGGATCCAATAGACATCTCGATGATTTTGTCTAAGTTTGAGAGAAATTTTGATCTGGATCCTGGGGGGCGGTAGATTAGCAAACCTCTAAAGGTAGTTTTACTGGAGATGCGTATGGCGAAAAGGAGAGCCTCGCACTCAGGAAGAGTTGTTTCTGATGTTGTTAGTTTTAGGTGTTCTTTGTGTATAATTGCTATTCCTCCGCCTTTTCTTAAGGGTCTATCTAGCTTGCTTACACAATAATTGTTAGGCATAGCGTCTCTGAAGTCAGGTCCAGAGGATTCGTCTCCCCATGTCTCGGTAATAAATAATGTATCCAGATCATGGGAGTCAATGAACTCGGCGATTTCAATTTTGTGTTTAGGTAAGGAACGGACGTTTATTAGGGCTGCAGACACTGTGGGTGGGGAGGTAGTGGTGTCTGTGGACAGCATCTCCGTGCATGTGGGACATTTAAGCGGTCCGATGCAAGAGTTGTAGTTAAGGAGGGGTATGGGGTGGGCTTTCTCGGCGTATGGTTTATAATTCAGGAGTTCTGCGGAGGAGTAGGATAGCAGAAGAGAGTTGGTGATGGGCCGCGGACCAGGCAGAGTAGGGGGGGTGGCCCTAGGCCCGGCCTCGGCGCGGACGAGCGCAGACGAGCTTGCCTTATGCGCGCCTTCGGCACGCAATCGTCGCGCCCGCTGCGCTCGTCCGCTGCGCTTCCAGTTCCTGTGCATGTAAATAGTATTGAATTGGATAAAAGTAGAGGGCGTGGTGAGCGCCGATGGGCGTGTCCTGTGGCCGAGGGCGGCGTTGCTGTGGCAACCCTCTCCGCTACAGCAATGGATCTGCTGGGCGGTCAGGTGTCATCAGCGAGCGAGCGCATCAGAGTAAATTCAAGTGACAGTCAATTACAGATTTAAAAACACAACGTGCTAGTGAGGCTAAAATCTCCCGGCTTCCGCCTCAGGAGAGAGTCTGTGAAACAGCGCTAGTACGCAGCGCGAATCAATTTAAGGACTGGCTTGTAGGCGTGGTGAGCGCCTATGGGCGTGTCCTGTGGCCGAGGGCGGCGTTGCTGTGGCAACCCTCTCCGCTACAGCAATGGATCTGCTGGGCGGTCAGGTGTGATCAGTGAGCGAGCGCATCAGAGTAAATTCAAGTGACAGTCAATTACAGATTTAAAAACACAACGTGCTAGTGAGGCTAAAATCTCCCGGCTTCCGCCTCAGGAGAGAGTCTGTGAAACAGCGCTAGTACGCAGCGCGAATCAATTTAAGGACTGGCTTGTAGGCGTGGTGAGCGCCGATGGGCGTGTCCTGTGGCCGAGGGCGGCGTTGCTGTGGCAACCCTCTCCGCTACAGCAATGGATCTGCTGGGCGGTCAGGTGTCATCAGCGAGCGAGCGCATCAGAGTAAATTCAAGTGACAGTCAATTACAGATTTAAAAACACAACGTGCTAGTGAGGCTAAAATCTCCCGGCTTCTGCCTCAGGAGAGAGTCTGTGAAACAGCGCTAGTACGCAGCGCGAATCAATTTAAGGACTGGCTTGTAGGCGTGGTGAGCGCCGATGGGCGTGTCCTGTGGCCGAGGGTGGCGTTGCTGTGGCAACCCTCTCCGCTACAGCAATGAATCTGCTGGGCGGTCAGGTGTCATCAGCGAGCGAGCGCATCAGAGTAAATTCAAGTGACAGTCAATTACAGATTTAAAAACACAACGTGCTAGTGAGGCTAAAATCTCCCGGCTTCCGCCTCAGGAGAGAGTCTGTGAAACAGCGCTAGTACGCAGCGCGAATCAATTTAAGGACTGGCTTGTAGGCGTGGTGAGCGCCGATGGGCGTGTCCTGTGGCCGAGGGCGGCGTTGCTGTGGCAACCCTCTCCGCTACAGCAATGGATCTGCTGGGCGGTCAGGTGTCATCAGCGAGCGAGCGCATCAGAGTAAATTCAAGTGACAGTCAATTACAGATTTAAAAACACAACGTGCTAGTGAGGCTAAAATCTCCCGGCTTCCGCCTCAGGAGAGAGTCTGTGAAACAGCGCTAGTACGCAGCGCGAATCAATTTAAGGACTGGCTTGTAGGCGTGGTGAGCGCCGATGGGCGTGTCCTGTGGCCGAGGGCGGCGTTGCTGTGGCAACCCTCTCCGCTACAGCAATGGATCTGCTGGGCGGTCAGGTGTCATCAGCGAGCGAGCGCATCAGAGTAAATTCAAGTGACAGTCAATTACAGATTTAAAAACACAACGTGCTAGTGAGGCTAAAATCTCCCGGCTTCCGCCTCAGGAGAGAGTCTGTGAAACAGCGCTAGTACGCAGCGCGAATCAATTTAAGGACTGGCTTGTAGGCGTGGTGAGCGCCGATGGGCGTGTCCTGTGGCCGAGGGCGGCGTTGCTGTGGCAACCCTCTCCGCTACAGCAATGGATCTGCTGGGCGGTCAGGTGTCATCAGCGAGCGAGCGCATCAGAGTAAATTCAAGTGACAGTCAATTACAGATTTAAAAACACAACGTGCTAGTGAGGCTAAAATCTCCCGGCTTCCGCCTCAGGAGAGAGTCTGTGAAACAGCGCTAGTACGCAGCGCGAATCAATTTAAGGACTGGCTTGTAGGCGTGGTGAGCGCCGATGGGCGTGTCCTGTGGCCGAGGGCGGCGTTGCTGTGGCAACCCTCTCCGCTACAGCAATGGATCTGCTGGGCAGTCAGGTGTCATCAGCGAGCGAGCGCATCAGAGTAAATTCAAGTGACAGTCAATCACAGATTTAAAAACACAACGTGCTAGTGAGGCTAAAATCTCCCGGCTTCCGCCTCAGGAGAGAGTCTGTGAAACAGCGCTAGTACGCAGCGCGAATCAATTTAAGGACTGGCTTGTAGGCGTGGTGAGCGCCGATGGGCGTGTCCTGTGGCCGAGGGCGGCGTTGCTGTGGCAACCCTCTCCGCGACAGCAATGGATCTGCTGGGCGGTCAGGTGTCATCAGCGAGCGAGCGCATCAGAGTAAATTCAAGTGACAGTCAATTACAGATTTAAAAACACAACGTGCTAGTGAGGCTAAAATCTCCCGGCTTCCACCTCAGGAGAGAGTCTGTGAAAGGAGTGAAAGGAACATAATGAGAGCAGAATGTTCTCGCCCAGTGATTGACGATAAAGACTCCTTAAATCCGAATTTAGACCCAGAGATAATCACATATATGTTCAAAATGGTAAGAGACCCGAGAAAGGGCCTTGAAAAGCCGTTGAAACAGTGCGAGGACAAACTGTTGGATGTTTTATGCCCTCTCGCTAGGATGTTTGATTTGGTGGAGGAAGCTTTTCTAAAAGGAACGGATTTGGATATAGTTTTATTAAGAGGATGGTGCCAAAGGGCGATTTGTTTCCTTGGAAATGCTAATGCGGGTCTAACTGAGGAGAGGAAGAAGGCGGTTCAGAATAAATCCTAAATTGGAAGATTTCACAAAACAAGATACTTGCGAGAAACCAAATGGATTACTTTTTGGAGATGGTGCCGTTAAGGAATTGGGAAAATATGTGAATACTTTCACTTCTCTAGACAGGGTCTAGACAAATATGAGGAAAGTATTTAGTGGAGGTGCTTCTGGATGTTTTTATGGTAGGGCCGGAAGGAGAGGGCAACCTTCCGGCCGAAGTTTTTATAGGTTCCAGTACAATTATTCAAGAGGATTTGGCAGAGGATCGCAAAATCAGTACAATTTCTACCCTTAAAGAGGAAGAGGGGTTCGTACAAGAGGTACTAGGGGAAGAGGTCAATCCTCAAGTCAAGGAGCAGGTAAGTTGGAATACGAAGATTTGTTCTGGTTTTATCCAGGAAAAAGTGGGAGGAAGATATAAATATTATGAGGGAAAATGGAAGGAGATAAAAAAAGATTCTTGGGTGTTAAGAGCAGTGTCAGGTTTCGTGATAGAGTTTACAAATTTTCCTTTTCAGAAAAAAGAGCCAAGGGAATTGATTTTCAGCGAGTTTCAGGAAAAAATTGTTTCGGAAGAAATAGAAAGCATGTTAAAGAAAGGGGCAATTGTGGAAATTGGAGAGGACAAAATAGGTTTTGTGAGTACTTTATTTCTTGTGGAAAAAAAGGAATAAGGTTGGAGACCAGTAATCAATTTGAGGGATTTGAATTTTTACGTGGTTTACAGACATTTCAAGATGGAGGGTATCCATCTTTTAAGGGATATATGACAAGATCTGGACTGGATGGTGAAACTAGATCTCAAGGATGTATATTTTACAATTCCAATGGACATCAAGAGCCAGAAGTACCTCCAATTCAGGTGGAAAGTTCATATTTATCAATTGTATGTTTACCTTTCGGTCTCTTAGCTGCACCTTAGTGTTTTACGAAAGTAATGAGGGCAGTGACTTTTTTTTTGCGAGAAAGGGGAGTTCGAATGATTATCTATTTGGACGATCTATTGATTATGAATCAGGATGTGACAGTATTGAGAAACCAATTGAAAATGGTGATAGATCTCTTGCAATCCCTGGGGTTCATAATAAATGTGGAAAAATCGGTGTTGGAACCTTCTCAGTTGTTAGAGTTTCTGGGTTTTGTTGTGGATACCGTCAGATGTATTTTATTGTTACCAGAGCAGAAGATAAAGAAAATTCACAAAGAGGTGAAAACTTTATTGAGGAGAGATATGGTGAGTTTGAGAGAGATTGCAAGGATCATTGGTCTTTTATCTTCGTCAATTCAGGCAGTGTTTCCAGGCCCTTTACATTACAGGGCTTTGCAACGCTTGAAGACATCAGGTCTTGCTGTTGGTTTATGGTACGGAGATCGAATAAAAATGACGGAAGGAGCAAGAATAGAGTTGACTTGGTGGATGGAGAATTTGACTGCATGGAATGGTCGAGCGATCATTGATATGAGGCCAGATTTTGTATTGGAAACAGACGCAAGCAATCTTGGTTGGGGAGCAGCCTGCATGAATCAGGTGACAGGTGGAATTTGGAATTCGATGGAGAAGAGGGAACACATAAATTATTTAGAATTGAAGGCAGGGCATTTTGCATTGCAACATTTCAGGTCTTTGTTCCTTGGCAATTCTGTACTTTTGAAGATGGACAATATTACCGCTGTAACTTATATAAACAAGCTGGGCGGGAGCAGATCAAGGAAATTGACGGAGAATGCAAAAGAAATATGGGACTTTTGTTTGGAGCACAAGATTAACCTTCAAGCTAAGTATCTTCCAGGTCAGGAAAATTTAGAGGCGGATTGGTATTCGAGGAATCTGATAGACTTCAGCGACTGGATGTTGGACAGGGAAGTGCTTCAGGAAATTCAAGTTCAGTTTGGCCCTCTGGAGCTAGATCTATTTGCCTCCAGACTAACATTTCAGTTGGAGGGAGTATTTCAGTTGGAGGCCGGATTAGGGGCGTTAGCTGTGGATGCCTTCAAACAGAGTTGGAAAGGGAAAAGGTGTTATGCTTTTCCTCCTTTTTCAATGATTCAAAGGGTGTTGCTGGAAGTAAGTAGACAGGTTGTACAGATTGTTTTGGTGACTCCTTTTTGGATAACTCAGGTTTGGTTTCCTACAGTTCTGGAGATGGCAGTGGAAGAACCTTTTTTGATTCAATCTTACCGTGGCATGTTAATATGTCAAGGAGGAGAAGATCATCCTTTGGTTCAAGAGGGTTCCCTCAACCTTCTAGTTTGGAAGATATCAGGGGATCTGAAGGATTCACAGATCTTTCAGGAACGGCTTCAGATTTACTCAGAGAATCATGGGCACCAGGCACGAGGAAGAGGTATAAGGGAGCGTGGTCAGTTTGGTCACGTTGGTGCTTTGAAAGGGATTTGGATCCCTTGGAGGCTGATGAGATGAAGGTTGCAAATTTTTTAGCAGAATTATTTGAGAAGGGTCTATCTTACTGGACTATTAATTGTTATCGTTCAGCGATCTCAGCTGGACATGTTTTGATTCAGGGTTCTTCGGTTGGTAGGAGTCCTGTAGTTTGCAAGATTATGAAATGGATCAGGTTGAGGAGGCTTCCGAAATCGAAATATGGTTCAGTTTGGGATGTGAATCTGATTTTTAAATTGTTTGAAGTTTGGCCAGGGAATAGGTTCTTGGGTTAGAGACAATTGTCTTGGAAGTTGGCATGTTTGTTGTGTCTGGTTTCTATTAAAAGAGTTTTGGATGTTAAGGCTTTGGACGTGAGTTGTAGGTTTTATCAACCCCAGGGAGTTATGTTTGAAATTTGGAGGAGAACTAAGACTATGTCTAGTTCAGTTTTTTACCCTAGGTTGGATGAGTTTCCTAAGTTTTGTATTGTCAGGTGTCTTAAGGAATATGAGAGTAGGGTTGCAGAATTTAGAGCAGATGGGGTGGATCAGTTGTTGATATCGCATGTAAAGCCTTTTAAAGCTGTATCTACAGCTTCTATAGCCAGGTGGGTTGGAGCATTCATGAAAGAGGCCGGTGTCAATTTGAGTTGTTTTTCAGCGCATTCTGTTAGGGGTGCTATGGCAAGTAAGGTGTTTGTGAGCGGAGGAAATTTGAATGACATTTTGAAGGCTGCCGATTGGTCTAACGCAGAAGTTTTTAGGAGATTTTATTTTAAGCCTATTGAGCATGTTGCAAATACAGTTTTAGATAAGCTTTGAACATGCATAATGATAGCCTCCTGTCTTGCCATAAAATGTCGATTCTCATAGATTAATTGCATAGAGAATCATGATTTTATTAAAGACAAGGAGGCTATCATTATCCCTCCATCCATCCCTTCCTAAGTTGAGGGTTTGGAGGTTATGTTTTTTTATCTTTATGGAAGTGTATTAATGTGTGATAACAATTTAAAGTTTAGGTTATGAATTTTATTGTTTTATAATTTATTAAAGAATACATTTGATATTATTTCTTTGCAGATAACTGAAGATGTTTGTGGATTTTATGTTTGGTTTGAAGTTTTGAGTTATAGTTTGACGAAGAAGTAGAATTTATAGAAGAAGAAACAAAAGCGGAAGAAGATGGCGGTCGACAGTATCTTATGGGACTTGAGTGTTCTATTCTAATGTTTGATGTTTAGTTCTGTTCTGAGTTCTTTAAAGTGCTGCAGAGGTGGTGAATAAAAGTATTAATGCATAATGACAGCCTCCTTGTCTTTAATAAAATCACGATTCTCTATGCAATTAATCTATGAGAATCGACATTCTAGAGAACGTACCTTTCCCTGAAGAGTAGTTTAGTCAGTTAGTTTGCTTCTAATACGTCGTGTTAGCTGGCGTTGCGCAGCTAGAAATTCCAGTCCGTAGCCCATCGGGAGTCGGACTTCCTTTCCTGAAGAGCAGTGACTCGAGTTTTCTTTTTTCAAGTCTGCGTGTTGAAAATCTTTTCTGCGCATGACTGAAAATAGGAAAAAACAACTAAGTTAACTGGCACAAATATTTCTCTTCTGTGATTCCAAGAAGCACTCTTCCAATTCAGGAGGTTTTGGAGAATAACCTTTCGACTCCCATATGAGAGTGCCTTTCCAGCTGTTCCTGTCACTTCACGTTTGAGCAGGATTGGCGAGTTGTAGTCTGCATATGAAAACTGAGCTAAGTAACCTTATATTTTCCAAATAAAAACAATAAACTTGACGAAGTAAACAAAGGAAATGTCTGGCAAAATATTATGCTAACTAAGAAGACAGCGAAATAATACTTACCAATTTTTCTTCTCCTGAGTGAGCAGGCAATGAGAAAATATATACTGCATTATTGATTATGAAATGTTTTTTCATTCATATTACAGTGTTAGATCGAGAAAGTCTAAACAAGAAAGTACAATAGAAGCGAGACAAAGGTCAAGGATAGAAGGGTAGGTTGAGAAGGACAGAGCATTGAATAAGATAAGAGATCATTGTAGAGTAGAGAATAATAGGATAAATGCTGTGTTTCTTTTTTCTTCTTTTCCAGTCTCCTTTAGTTCTCTCAATAACCACCCTCGCAAAACAGAATTGAGGGCAGCGCTAGGGAGAGATCGATAGAAAACATGAGTGCCTTGGCAGTTTCTTCTTCTGTTTATTATTTTATCCAAGCCCCACTTACCCCCCCAGAGTCTGTTGGACACCGTATTATACAATATAGGTGTCTGGGGGTTTTCTGGACGGAATTGGGAAAAAGGCAACATTCTGTTCCTGTGCAAGTCAAGGTGAGAGCGCTCCTGACACAGGGGCTGGAATTCATCTGGCCTATGGCCCTGGTAACCCTGCAGTAGGAAGAGGAAGTGACCCAGAGGAGGGTCATAGATAGACTCCAGGTGCCCATAGGCTGCATTCTGGGGAATTAGTTTCCCTAGGTGTCAGGTGAACTGAGAGCAGCAGGTGCCCAGGGTGCCCTGACAGTTCAGTGTTCTGAGAATACCACTCCCAGATGCGGCGTACAAGACCTGAGATGGAGGGGCAGGGTGAGAGAGAGCTCACTCCTGTCACCTGTTCAACCTCAGGGTACAGAGCCCGGGCTGAGAGGCTAGTGTCAGGATACCACCTCTGAACTGGTGGGAGGTGGAGTAGAAGAAGGGTGCAAGGCAGCTGGGGCTACTGCCACCACTCTGATAAACCACAGAGGTCAGAGTCCCCTGGATGGTCTGGGGCCTGCCTATGGACACTGACAGCTGTTAATGGCCTCTGTTGGTTGTTTTCCTTGGGTTAGGGACAGAAGTTAGACCCAAGTGATGGAATTGGCCATATCACTTTGTTGGCATGGTGGTACTGTCTGACTACTGGGATGCTTCTGTGAGCAAAGTAAGGTGAGGTCCTGCACAGATGGAGTCTACAGACGAGGAGAAGGGTTCCTCATCGGTCAGTACAGTAGCTCAGGAGAGTATAGACAGAGGGATGCAACTGAGTTCAGTGAGGCGTAGAGCTGACAAGTGCCCCCGCAGTAGTGCGCTATTATCCATGTTCTATCGCCTAAGCAGGGAAGTCGATCAATGTACTGATTAGTCTACCCGGGCTGTAGGCTGAAGGGAGGTTAAATTGGGAATGGCCATTTCTGCAGGGTCACCCCCAAACATTTTACCTTCCTCCTCCCCTTTTTGCTGAATTTGTTTTTGCTGGCTTTTGGAATCTGGGCACTTTACCACTGCTAACCAGTTCTAAACTGCATGCGATTTTTACTTAAAACATGGTAATATTGCTTTATCCCCAATTTGCATATTTGAGTTAGTTACTAGTCCCTAGTAAGGTGCACTACAAGCCCTGTACATCAAATGCTATTAGTGGGTATGCAGCACTGATTGTGCCACCCACTTAAGTAGCCCTTTAAACATGTCTCAGGCCTGCCACTGCAGAGCCTGAATGTTCAGTTCAGACTCTCATTCCAACCTGGCAAGTTAACCTACTGGTTTGTTACAATAAATCATGACATGGAACCCATTTCATACTCCTAAGCCTTTTTGAACATCGACGTTAAAATATGGATTGAATATAATGAATTGAATAAGAATAAGAAGGATGAAAATAAAAGGTTGAAAATGGAAAAATGGGGCCTAAATTATATGAATTTAATTCATTGGATTCAGGCAGTAATGTGGCTGTGCAGCTTGGTGGAGCCAAAATGGTTCCCTCGTGGTTAAGTTAACCTACTTGCCAGGCCAAAATCTTCCTTTGTATTACATATAGGTCACTCCTAAGGTAGGCCCTGGACATCTAATTGGAAGGATGTAGCATATTTAAAAAGTAGGAAATGTATGTTATGCATGTCCTGGTAGTGAAATACTCTTAAATTTGTTTTCTACTACTGCAAGGCGAATCTCTCACATAGGATAATAGTGGGATTGGCGTATTACATTTTATAAGCGTAATTTCCAGTTGGGAAAATATGGTACCCCTAAATCTGGTATCTCTGAAATCACAATTTAAAAACACAACATATAGTGAGGTTGGTTTTTAAATTGCAATTCTGTAAATGCCACTTTTAGAAAGTTGGCATTTTCTTACTGTAACCATTTAGTTATTTTGGGCCTGTCTCTTGAATAAAAATTTGGGGTGGGTGACAGCTGGCTACCTCCATTCCCTCTTGATAGCCACACACAAAGGAAGGGTTTTGGGAGGCTGAGTGGCCATATGCATGCTCATGGGTCATCTTGAGTAGGATGGAAGGGCAAAGCCGACACTTATACCTGAAAAGGCTGTGTCCTGTTCCTGCACAAATGGATGCATACCCCTTGTAGTGAGTCTGGAGCCAGGGCAGGAAAGGCAGGGTAGTGTGCACTTGAAAGGCATCTATCTGAAGTCTACTCATTCAGAGCCCCAACTGTGTATAAGTGCTGGACCTCTGACATCACCAAATCAGAACACTTCTGGAACTGAAGGCATTCTACCCGGAAGAAAGACTGATGTGCTGCCAGGAGGGACTTCCACTTTGCTGAACTGATTTGCTTTGTTGGCCTGCTGCTTGCTGCTTCTTGTCTGGGAATGAGAAGGACCAGACCTGTATCTCTGCATCCCAGAACCAAAGTATCTCCAAGGACATGTTGGCTTTAGGGGTGGGCAGAATTTTTAATTCCCTGGTAGAACTGTAGGAATTTAGGAATTCCGCTTTACTCTTGTAATGTGGAATTACTAATAAATTCCGCTGTGCCACTTCACCAGTGGAATTAACTAGCATTACCTTGGAGATGGCTGAATTAACAAGCCTAACACACACTGAAATCAATCAAACAACGCACACTCCTGAGTCCTGCTTCAAGGAATTCAGAAGTTGTCCTGGGAAAAAAACCTGAAACAGATTGAAGATCAAACACATTCACTCTTATGTGAAAGCAAGAGCTCCCCAGTTGTTTAACCAGAACGTCTGGAGGCAGGGGGAAGTGAGTGACAAAGAGGGTGGGGGGCAGAAGGAACACTCACTTGCTATGTCTGCACAATACTTGCTTGGCACACACAGGCAATGTAATGTGCAGTCACGTGGTCTCTGAGCAGCATGCCAAATCCTTGTCAAAGAAGACACAGAAGGACAGTGGTGCCTGCTCTTCAGAGGGCCCAATCAGACATTTTATCGATGCAAAGGATCATTTGTGGCAGAATGCAATCACAATAAGACTCCTGCTTTCAATACTTTCCCCTTCTCAAATTAGCAAATACATCACCCTTCCACACCCCTCATCTAGGATCGAGTCTACTATCCACTTGCAGCTGTAAAACAGTCAACCAGCATCACATTCAGGTGAAACCGTGTCCCCACTACCATCAGTGGTCGTGATTTGCATTGAAATGAACCAAGAACCTCTGCCCGCTCTCCAGGATTTCTGCAGCCACTCATCTGGTGCTACTAAAATCAACCAACCAGGATGCCGAATAGGTCACGGCGACTTCACAGCGGTACGCGCGGAGTTGTGGATTTCTCCGCCAACACTCCCAAAATTGACGGTTATCGAATTACCTTACTCACATCACCTGAAAATACCCTCCTGGCTTGTGGGCAGTAATTGCTCATCTTCCAATTATCACCGATCCAATGCGGGTCCCGCTGACCTTGCAGTTGGCATTTTTTTAATGTGCTATGATGTTTTTCTCCATTTATGCTTGCCCGTTTGATGAATTATTTTCCATGCATTAAGATATGCCTGAGCTCTTTTTTTGTTTGTTCGTACTCTGATTGATGAAGGGTTTGTCGTTCCCACTTTATTTTTGTGTCACAAATTCTCCTAATATTAAAAGTATTCTTGTCCGGCTGGACAACGCAATATAGATTTCATTGTATTGCTATATTTACTGTTTCTCTCCTATTCTTTTTGTGAGGGACCACTGTGTTTGTAGCATACTAACATTAACTTGGGGCACCTCATCAGTATTCTGAAGAGGCTAATCCATGGGATCTAATAGACATGCCATATATGCATAGAATACAGTACAGAGTGTTCACATGCCAGTGCACAGGGCAATCCATGGATTCTGCTTTTAATGTTCACCTTTGCCCATGCTCTACCAAAACATCTTCACTGTTGCTCGGCTCAGCTATGATGCATCACTTTCAATGCAGCGGTGCGACTTCGATGCATCGCTTCAGTGTTTCTCACCCTCAACGCACTTTTGATGCTGAGCATCTTGGAACCAACGCCTCGTCTTCCTTGAAAGGATTGACAACAATGCATTTGACTGCATGAATAGAGGTAAATTGTGAAAGATCCTTTCTACATTAGGGGTGGACAGGGACATATGCTCCATCCTATACGATCTTCATCGAGACACCAAGGCGGTCGTGCGTTACTCGTCCGGCTTGACTGTATCATGCTCATTTACCCTTAGGGGTGGAGTCCATCAGGGTTGCATCTTGGCTCAGTTTTTATTCAACCTTTATATCAACAACCTAGAGAAAACCTTCTTGGAGACCAATGCAGACTTCCCCGAAGCAGGACGGTGGGACCCCCCTGTCCTGTTATACGCAGATGACACCGTCCTGATGGCTAGGACTGAACGGGGTCTGAAAACCCTTTTAACCACCTTTGCACAGTTTATGGGAGACCTGCACCTGACAATTAATACCTCGAAATCATACATCATGCAAATAGAGACTTGACCGAGCAGACCGTATACCTTCAAGGTAGGGCTTACACGGATCCCCAAGTCGAGTGTGTTCTCCTATTTGAGGGTACTCCTGGACGAAAAAATGAAATGGGGCCCCCAACTCACACACAAGAGAAAAGACCTTAACAGGGAGACTGCAGCAATTTTTTATTTCGCCTTCAGACTGGGGAAAAGACCTGTGGGGGCCCAACCTGAGCTACATAAAGCGAAGTGCATTTCTAAGGCCCTCTATGGCAGTGAAATCTGGGGATACGCCGACACAAATGATACCCAAATCGCAGAAAACAAATTCCTGAGACTACTGTTATCAGTTTCCCAGGGTATCCACTCTCTCAATGCCCATGAGGAGCTAGGTATGTCCTACATCATTGACTTTATAGCCTTTCACCCAGTGTCTCTGTGGCTAAAAATCTGGGTTGGGGAGGGGACCACGCTAAACAAAGCATTCCTTAAAGACTGTCTGGCCCTTGATTATGCATCCAGTGTACCATGGCTCAAATACATAGAAAGGAGCCTTATGAGTCTAGGAAGAGGAGATCTTTTTTCAAACCCCGGTTTAACGCACAAGGAAGATTTAGCCCTTAATAAGACAGTGTTTATCACATGCCAGTCCATGGTAAGGGAGGAGAGGGAGCGGTATGTTCCAGTTGAGCTTGTACATAATGTATCATATTTTATCTTGTATTTCATATTGTTCTTTTATGGTTTAATCATCGAAACCGAATAAAGATATTTTGTCTTTGACAACAATGCATCCCCTCCACTGCGCTCCACATTGTCCTTAGCGTCAATGCATCCAAATTACTATTTCAGTGAGCCAAGGTTGGTCCCTGTATCTGACCGGCGCACAATTGTTGTTGGCCTAAACTTTTAGAATCGCCCCAGTCAAACAGGACCTGATAGCACTGGTTGGTGTTATTTGCTTCTAAATACCACAAAACAGTTTGGGTCAGATGTATGAACATTCAGATTTGCGAGTCGCAATTTGCGTCGAATTGCGACTCGCAAAAGTGAGCGTACGACAGTGTCTCATATTCATGAGGCAGTCGCAATTTGCGACCTCATTGGGAATGGCTAGCACTCACAGGGATGGTGGCCTGCTGGGTTGGTTCAGCAGACCACCATTTTTTTTAAATGCAGTCCGCTTTCCTTAAAGGAAAATGGGATGCATTTAAAAAAGAAAAATGAAATTTTTCAGTTACATTTTTTAAGGGCAGGCAGTGGTTCCTGGGACCACTGTCTGCTCTTAAAAAATATTTTCGCTCCCATTCACAAAGGGGAAGGGGTCCCTGGAGATCCTTTCCCGTTTGCGAGTGGCTTACCACCCTTTTGAAAAGGGTGGTAAACTGCGAGTGTTTAACGACCGCAAATGTTGTTGCAAAAATATCATACATTGCAGTCAAATTCACTATTAGGAAGGGACTCACTTGGCACGCCCCTTCGTAATAGTGAGTCGCAAACCATATTTTGCGAGTCGCTAATATGGTTTTTACATCGGGCTGACCAATTTTGCGGTCCCAAAGGGGCACAATTCCCTTTTGCGACCGCAAAAACTGGTCATATTTTCTGCCCCCAAATTCTTTAATAATTCATATCTTGACTTCTACTTACTTGATTATTGTTGTTTTGGTCTTTTTTTACTCATACAAATATTCTCTATTTTTCTAAACTGTAATGTGCACAGATACTTTACACCTTGCTTCCTAAGTTAAGCCTGACTGCTCTGTGCCAAGCTACCAGAGGGTGAGCACAAGTTAATTTTTGGTGTGTAACTGACTCACCCTGAATAGTATTGTGGTCCCTACTTTGACAGGGTTCATACCTCTGCTAACAACAGACACAGGGCCCGATTCACAAAAGTAAACTCAGACAAAAGTCTAACTTTGCAACTTTTGGTATCGACAAAGGCATTTACTACTCATAAATGCCCTTTGAGAATACCAAAAGTTGAACTTTACGACTTTCGGTATTCACAAAGGGCATTTACGAACATTAAATGTCACTTGGGAATTCCGAAAGTCGTAAAGTTAGACTTTCGTCTCATATTTCCTTTGTTAATCAGGCCCTCAATTTCTAACAGTCATTAACCCTCTTTGTGATCAGAGTTGACCATAATCATGCACAGCATCAAAGCAATACAGGCTTCACATTTTCTGACAAGCAGCTAGCTCTTGTTAAAGCAATTCATTCTGCTACTTATGCTAAAGTTACATTTGGTAACAAGAATGCCTCTAACGTTTCTGAAACAAAACACACTGCATAACCATCTCTCAATCCATCATATGGATCTCTCAGACAGGAGCCATCAGCAAACAGTTGTCAAATCTGAGTCCTATAGTAGGACTTCCTTAATATCTGGTCGTGGCTTTGTGCATACCACAGTTACGTCAATGCAATCATGCTCCAGCACGTTATCAACAATATTCTCCCTGCCTTCACATTTGTCTAAAATCAGACGCAATGTTGCTGGGTTCAGGAAAGTGTAAAAAGATTTGCATCTGGCTGGGTCCAAACTGGGGTCGTGTGGTGAGCAAAAGAATGATGGATTAAACCCAGATCCCTGTGACTGGGGGTGAATCTTTGCATTGTCCAGCATTCCATCGATTAATTGTTTCTTTTGTATATATCGCCCTAAGTGGGAAGGGTATGCCCTGACGTGGGTCCCGTGCTCACTACACCACTGGATTCAAGCTAGCCTGGCTGAAGAAGGGTGATGCCCTGGACCTGGTCCCAGGATACTTGCTACCGTTCCAGGGAGGACCTGGCTTGGCAGTTCGGGCTGGACTGTTCCCACATGGAACAGGGTCAAGACTGATTTGCATATGGCTGGGGCCAAACTGGGGGGGTGTGGTGAGCAAAGAATGATGGATTAAACCCAGATCCTTGTGAATGGAGGTGAATGTTTGCATTGCCCAGCATTCCGTCCATTAATTTTTTCTTTTGCATATGTCGCCCTATGTGTGTAGGGTATGCCCAGACGTGGGTTCCGTGCTCACCACACAACTGGATTCAAGCTAGCCTGGCTGAGGAAGGGTGATGCCCTGAACCCGGTCCCAGGATGCTTGTTTCTGGTTCAGGGAGGACCTGGCTTGTCAGTTTGGGCTGGACTGTTTCCACAAGAAACAGGGTCAAGACTGATTTGCATATGGCTGGTTCCAAACTGGGGTGGTGTGGTGAGCAAAATAATAATGCATTATACCCAGATCCTTGTGACTGGGGGTGAATGTTTGCATTGTCCAGCATTCTGTCCATCAATTGTTTCTTTTGCATATGGGCTCAGGAGAGTGCACCTTCAAATTGAAATGTTCTCTGCTCCAAGTATTACCGGTTCATAACTAGGCCTGGGCAGTGAACTCTGCTCCGTTTGCAGAGTTTACGGTGTTTTCAACACTCAGCCGAGTACGCAGAGTTTGTAGTTTTTTCCTCGCTCGCGCTCACCAATTTTGAGTTGGAGAGCGTGAGCAAGAAAAATCCAATGCTAGAATACTTCCCAGCGAGATTTCTCAATACGGATGGTCATGGATGGTCATGACTGCTCACGTTGAAAAACCATCCGTTCGCGTTGAGGAAACTGTGATTCAAGTAGAAAATCTATTTGAGCGGCAGAAAGAAGCAGTGCCCTCTTGTTCTGTGCATGGTGCCACTCGTGCTAATTTTCAGCTCGGGACAAACACCCGGCGCAAAAACTCAGTGCGAACAGCGCAACCGAACACACTCTGCCGCTTGCGGAACTCCACATAGTTTTTTGTTCCCTTCACATTGCTCCACATAGCGGAACTCTGCAAACTCCGCCCTGGCCTATTCAGAACGAGTCAACCAGCTGTTTATTATGTGCTGTGTTTTTGTTCTTTTTAAGAGGGTTTCAACAGAGTGTGGTACACGGACAATTAAAGCATGGCCATCACAATTCCTTCACTATGCTCCATTGCCAGGCAAACTGCTGCAAACATTTTTAGACATCCTGGAAGACTTACAGAAACTGGGTCCAACACTCCTGAAAAATAAGTAATTGGATGCATGAACCCTCTATGTTTCTGAGAAAGTATCGAAAGTGCAAATCCTTTTTCATGGCAAAACAAATATAAATTCCTAATAAATTAAAGAGGTGACAGTGGCCTATACTAGAAGCCAACACATCACAATATTCAGGGAACAGGTCAATAATATAGATAGTATAGCCTGCTCAATGGAACAAATAACACTATGTCACCCAATAGTGTAAAGTATATAAGAAAACACCCTCAAATATACAAAGAGCGTAGTAAATGGCCAGAGCACCACCAATTATTTAGTACATTGTCCATCAATTAGACAGGTCCAAATTTGTGAGACACAATGCTAAATTATGAAGTCCCTATGTGAGATTGATGGTTCCAAATGCTTTAATCTTTTTAGATTGTTCCATTTCTTGTGTAATCTGAATTGACAAACAGCCGACAAGTGTTTCGTCACATTAAGCAACTATTTTAAGGCTCTGAGAAGTTTTCAGCGTGAGTATACAAAAAGTTCATCCAGCATAAATCAGTAGTCAAGATTCTTTATCCTCAGCTCCCCGAGGACCAGAACAATCTGTTGGAAATTTACTTTTCATGTGAATAGCACAGCTACTATCCAAGACCATTCAAGCAGATTTACACAAATCAATGTGCTTTCATTTGAAGACATTAGTAATAGTGATGCGCGGCCCAATATCATAAGCCTTGATATGCCATGGTCCCCAAGCGGCCACAGCTTCCCAGTCTGCGTGAAAGACATTTGTGCTGATTTTCCAGCTCGGGACAAACACCCTGTGCTAAAACTCAGTGTGAACAGCGCAACCCAATGCACTCCCCTGCTTGTGGAACTCCGCCTAGTTTTTGGGTCAGTTCGGGTAGCTCCATGTAGCGGAACGCCCCAAACTCTGCCCAGGCCTATTCATAACGAGTCAACCAGCTGTTTGTTATGTGCTGTGTTTTTGTTCTTGTTAAGAAGATTTCAACAGAGTGTGCAACACAGACAATTAAAGTATGGCCAGCACAGTTCCTTCACTATGCTCCATTGCCAGGCAAACTGCTGCAAACATTTTTAGACATCCTGGAAGACTTACAGCAACTGGGTACAGGACTCCTGCAAAAAAAAAAGTAATTGGATGCATGAACCACTTTGTGTTTCTGAGCGAGTTTTGAAAGTGCAAATCCTTCTTTTTCATGGCAAAACAAATATAAATTCATAGTGTATTCAGGCATCCTGAGTGCGAGCATGTGACAAAAACTCTCTTTCAGTTTCTTAAAAAAATCAAGGCACTCAACATCAAATAGTACTGGATCTTGAACTTCATTACATGTCGGCCTTACTAAAGGCTTTGCAATCTGGGAAAAATTTGGGTTCAGTGGCGACAGTAACCAATAATTCCCAGAAACAACCCTTCATCTCGATGGTTGGGGGACTCAGTTGCAGAATTACCATATCACATTCTTTTGAGACTTTTTGTACATCTTTTTCAATATGGTGTCTGAAAGAGATAACTACATTCTCATCGTCCTGCATTTTTGTTGGGGAGACTTTATGCCCATTTTCTGCCAAATGATTCAACAATGCAACGGTTTCAAGTTTGCAATCCTCTTTTGCTTTGGATGCTAAGAAAGGATTATGTATATACTGAATTACATTGAAAACTCAAACTTTCTAAATCCTTTTTTAAGAATTTGGGAGAAAATTTAAGGGATTTCTGCATTACCTTTTGGAATCCTGAATCACGCAAAAACTTTATGTAAAAATTGAAATGAGAAGGGGAACTCTGAATCCTTATGCAATGGTAATGAAAAAAATGCTTGCCACAAGTCGATGACTGTGTACCGTTCTGCCTGTGCTGGCATTTTGAACATTATTACTTCTGGATTCAGTACCAGAGCACAGCAAGGAACCACAATTTTATAATTCTCCATTTGCCAATTGGTATTTTAATTCCCATTACAGGAGAATTGCATGGACTGCCGAGGATCTCTCGAAGGATTCCCAGCTGAATCATTTTCTCAATGACTGGTTTCATTCCCTCTTCAGCCTCCTTAGTAGTCTATACTGTCTAGTTCTGGGGAATATTGCACCTGTGTTCCCCTTTATGTTTCGTGGTCCTGCTGTTTTAATTGATCCAATTTCTTTCCCTGAATAATTCCATACCTCCGCTCTAACAGTGAGTCTTAAATCTTAAAGGAGGTATTCTTTTATCAGAACTGAGTACATCTTAACTCTGAAGTCCTCTGCACTAAGTTTAAAAAATGAATCCTCATCTCATCTTTCTACTGAACTCAAAGGGTTTTATTAAATTCTTTTCCTGGTGCAGAAGGCATCAGGGCAATTTTGCCCAGTCCTCAACCTCAAGGGAGTCAACAAATATGTACCTCACCAAACTTTCAAAATGTTATCCCCTCAATCCATAATTCCTTTGATCAGCAAGGGAGGTTTTCTTTGTTCCATTGGTCTTTTAGATGCCTATCTGAACATACCCATTCACCTAAGTTTCCAACAATTACACCGGATTTCTGTCAGTGGCACCAACTACCAGTTCCGGGTTCTGTCCTTTGGACTCTCTTCCACTCCCAGAGTTTTTACAAACATCTTGGCTCCAGTGGTAGGTATTGTTCATAGTGATGGCATTAATGTGTTCCCTTACTTTGATGATTTAATATTGAAATCTTACTCTCTTCCCAAGGTGGAGGTGGATGTCCAGGGGGTCTGCAAGGTTCTTCAAAATGTCAGGTTCCTTGTGAAACTAAAAAAGTAATACCTCGCTCTGACTCAGAACCAGTGGTTCATAGAAGCCTTTTTTTTACTGTGCAAGACCAAGTGGTGTTGACTCCCAACAGGAAATTGAAACTGATTTCTCGTTTGTCTGCTCTTCTCTGAAATCTTCAAGCCTTAGTAAGAACAGGACTGAAGAATTAGGGAGAGATGGTCTCAACTCTGAGCATAATGCCTTGGAGCTGATTACACTTGTATCCCCTTATCCAACATGTTCTCAAGTTCTGGAACCCAGTATCAAGGTAATATGAGACTTGAATTTCTGTAACCCAGAAATCATACAAGTTCTTCATTGGGAGTCGGTGCCTGCTAATCTGGACAAGGGCTATATTTTGGCTTCTCCTCCTGCTCTAACACTTGCCATTGACACAAGTAATAGAGGCTGGGGAGCATGTTTGGGGGAGCACAATGCCTATGGGAAGTGGTCTTTCCATCAGATAACACTCTCCCCCCACTGGAAGGAACTGGCAGTTGCCAAACAAGCTCTTCTTCATTCCTTCCCTTTGTGTCACTCTCAGAGCATGTGTGTTCAAACAGACAACCAAGTGGTTCATTCCTATATAACTCAGCAGGGATTCATGGGGTCTCCAGCCATGGCACTCCTTTCAAAATGAAAATTGTCTGTGGGCAAATCAGAATCTCCAATCTCTGTCTGCTGCCCTCCTGAGCCACAGCTTCCAATATCAGTGTCCATGTGTCTATTTCCCCAGATTTTTTTTCAAATATCTTGGAGGTTCAGAATGCCATGGATCAATCTATTTGCAATGGAAGAGAATTTCCTTTTCCTGTGATTCTTCCCCCTCACCCCATTTCAAAAAGCCTTTGGTGAGGGATACCTTTTCCATTCCTTTGTTGACAGGTTTTCTATATTGCTTCCCTCCATTTCCTTTGACACCAAAATTACTAAGGAAGTTTTGCAAGGATTAGGCAGAAGTTCTATTAGTAGTTGCATCTTGGCCAAGGACACCTTAGTTTCCGGTTCTTCTTCAATTACCTATCAAACATCATTGGCGATTTCCCTTCTCTTTACCTCCCCTGAGCCTACCCCCCTCTGTTTTTATTTGCAATGAAACGTCACAACCTCGGGTTCTGGTATTTAAATGTTAGAAACTCATATTGGCAGGTTGTTCTGTGGAGTTGGCAGAAAATCTTCAACAGTCCAAAACTTTTCAACTTAAAAATTTAAAAAATCTTGGATTTATTAAGAGCTGATATTCTGCTGGGTTTGTCTGTTTTTATGATTCAAAGCCAATTGGCAGTCATCTAAGCCTTACTTGGTCCCAACACTTTTCCAGTCTCAACTTTAACATGAGATTTAGCTTCTCTTCTCCACAGACGTTTGTCTGTTTCCCATTCCCCTGTCCCATTCTAGGCTCTCCCTCCGGTGCTTAAATCTCTCTGGGGTCTATCTTTTGAACCTCTTCTTTTGGCAGACCTGAAACTCTGTTAAGGGTATTTTCTTGACGGTCATCTGTTCAGGCAGACAGATGGGTGAAATTGGAGTTTTGTTATCTCCCTTTACTCTTTTTTTAATTCCTGCCATACAAGGTGGTTTTATGACCAGGTCCTTCTTTTCTGCCATAGGTGCCAAGTGCCTATAATTTTCTGTTGCTCATTCCCCAGTCCCATCCTAAGCTCTCCCTCCAGTGCTTAAATCTCTCTGGGGTCCATCTTTTGAACCCCTTCTTTTGACAGACCTGAAACTTGGTTAAGGTTATTTTCTTGACGGTCATCTGTTCAGACAGTCAGATGGGTGGAATTGGAGTTTTGTTATCTCCCTTTACTTTTTTTTAAATTCCTGCCATGCACGGTGGTTTTATGACCAGGTCCTTCTTTTTTGCCATAGGTGCCAAGTGCCGTTCATTTTTCAGAAGACGTTGTTTTATCTATTTTTCCAAACTCTTCTGCAGAAGAGCAAACAGCTCTGTGTACCCTAGCCTACATAGGACACTCTCAAAAGAATATAATCTTTCCGAAGAGTGGACTGGCTCTTTGCAACTCATGGGATTGCTGGAAGAGGCCTTTGCCCTTCCCTGTCAACTTTCTCGAGTTGGGTAAAATTGGCTATCACAAAATCCTATGAGATGGCGGGCCTTTCTCTTCCTTCATCCATTCAGAGCAGGTTCCCATGAGGTGACTTACAACCTGGACTGCATTTAAGGGAGCCTCACATAAGGACATCTGCTCTGCGGCTACTAGGGCCATCTCACACACTCACATGTCTAATTCCAAGATGCAAGTTAGAGACTCCTTATCAACTGATTTTGGGTCACATGTTCTATCAGCAGTGCATGAAGTATAATGCAATATAGTTTTCCTGTTTCGCCACTTATTAAAATGTCAGTGCAGCATTATCACTTCTGTTTGTCTTATTTTTTTAAATGAAGGCTTTTCTGCATGGATATTTCCTCATGTAGAGAGGCCTACAAGAGGAAGACGGACAAGGATGTAATGGCCTGGTTACTTACCAGTAAGCTTGATTACTCTGAGTCCAGGTCTTCCCTGTCACAGTCCGGATGCCCTCGAACCCATAGCCCTTCCTTGATTTTGATATTTAGTTTGTTTTCATATGCTTAATTAAACCAGGAAGTGATATAAGTGGGCTCCATTGTTATGGTATCTAGAAAGATCAGTCACCATCGTGACTATATTATTAGGTCGAGCATTCGAGACCTGTTGTAACTTCTCTTGTGTGCTTAAAGCCATCCCACTGCTTTAGATTTGTTTGTTTCAGTGTCCTTTAAAAATCCTTGATTGCTAGTGGTCAGTCCTGCCTCTTTATCCCTCCCTTTTCTCTTCCGTTCCTCCCAGGCAGCAGGGACTAACTACTGTCTCATTTCGCTATAGGTCTTAATGTGTTCTCAGGGGACTATTGTTTTCTTGGTTTCCTGGTCTGTTACCGTTTGCCTGTGTTAAGCTTCAGCACCATAGCTGCTTACATTTAAATATATCATTCCTCCCTCCCATCTCCTTTTACTGCCCCAGTTGTGTTGGTGCTGCCTCACGCCCTGTGCCTCCCGCTCTGTTAATTGCATTTATTTCGCTTTTTTAAACTTTTCAAAGTCCATGACAATTGGGCTTGTTTTTGGTAGGATTTGTTTTATTTTGAGATTTCTTTTCAAAGTGATTGTTCTTATTTTTATTTGCATACACAGAGCTGCAGTCATGGTTGTAGTCCAACCACTCTATGTGCAATGCTGAATTGGAGCAGGTAAGACTCTAGTGTCTTCTACTAGAAGGTAAGGGCCCCAGTAGGCAGTGCTCTCACAGCACTGCTTTTGTTTTTTTGTGCAATTTTATATAGTGCAAACTTGACCCGCCGGTATGACTGCACTTTACATGAGCAG
This sequence comes from Triturus cristatus, assembly GCF_964204655.1. Taxonomy (NCBI): domain Eukaryota; kingdom Metazoa; phylum Chordata; class Amphibia; order Caudata; family Salamandridae; genus Triturus; species Triturus cristatus. The sequence continues at coordinate 150,571,534 of NC_140584.1, forward strand.
CTGGGACATGAAGGGATTTGTCTTAAGTCACAGGATGCTTGATAAATGGAAGCCGTTCATGCCCTTTCAACATGGCGCCGACTGCAGCTACAGTGACTTGCCCCTGTTCAACAACAGGAGGGAGGAGGTGGCCAACCAGTCTATGAGAAACGCTGAAATGGAGCAACTAGGTATCTTCTACTAGAAGTTAAGGTCCCCGGTAGGCAGCGCACTCCCAACACTGCTTTTGTTTGCAATTTTATGTAGTGCAAACTTGCTTGATCCTTCCGCCATTACACTACAAATACGGGTCAAAGGGAGAGGAAATAATTGCTATTATGCGCATCTTTAAGGCCACTAACTGAAAGCTGTGCCCTTCCAACATGGCAACAACTGCAGATACAGTGTGTCGCCCTTCTTTCATGACAGGCGGGAGGAGGTGTCTGGTAACTTGTGCGTTTAAACTTTCGCACCGTGTCCAGGCTGCCAGTGTCAAGTTGAGTGCATGCACACAGAGACCCTCTTCTGTGCCACTCTTCGAGTGTTGTGCCAGGGAGTGTGCAGCCTTTGCCAGGAGTAGGGAGTCAGCGACGTGTACTGCAGCTGGAGCACTGCACACCACAATTCCTCTCTGGCTGCAGCATGGCTATGCTTAGCTGCCTGCCACTGTGAGCAGCGTTGTTGCTGGCAGCCTTGACGGTAGTCATTGAGCTGCTGTGAACATGGCTCTGCTTAATGAGCAGAAGGATATTGCAGAGCTGGCCAAGCAGCATGCAGATGGGACCTCATTGTAGCCTATTGGAGGGACACTGCATAGATGGGAAACCCTGGATAGTCCCCACTAGCAGATTGTAAACTAAATCCAATTGAAATAAACCATTAAAAGAACAAAATTTGCCTGAAAAAAAGAAATGCTATCCGTTTGCTCTCTGGTAATTTAAGTCTCATCCTTGTTATTGAAATGACTAAACATATAGTCAGCTCAAGTAATTGAGTACCGTGAGCATTATATAAGTGTCCAGATATGACTGTGACTGTTCTTTTTCTGATTTGGAACTGTTATGTAGTTCCTATAAACCTATATAGGATCTCTGTGTGTAGATAACATAGACTGTGGGATTGGTGTCTGGACTGATTCCAGACACCCCCAACAAATATGTTTGCCTGTATACCAGCTAGCTCACAGTGCCACTAGAAACCCCTCTTACCAAGGAAAGATTAGTTCTGGGCAACTATCGAACATGAAAACTCTATCCCATCAGGGATCATGGAAACAGTGCGATACAATTCGCTCAGTCCCTCATGATCACTTTGTCTCAGAGATACACAGAATAAACGGTGGGGATGTTTTTCAATAAGCATTTATTGAACCAGCGTCATTCTAGTGTAAAATAGGTGTTCTGAAACAACCGTCAGACAGAAGCAGATATAAATGATTTATAAGCATCAACAGAGTAATAATAAGGTAGATTTCTACCATAGCGCTAAAACAATGAATACAGGCAGTCCTTCACGAACCGCCAAGCCAGGTCCTCCCTGGACCAGAAACAAGCATCCTAGGACCGGTTTCGGGGTTTCACTCCTCATCAGCCAGGATAGCTTGATTCCAGTGGCACAGTGAGCCCAGGACCTACGTCTGGGCATACCTGGGGCACTTAGGGCGAGAAAGCAAAAGACACACAATTGATGGACGGAATGCAGAACAAATCAAAACATAAACTCCCAGTCAAGAGATCTGGGTTAAATCCATCATTCTTTTAGTCACAATGTCACCCCAGTTTAGACCTGTCCATATGCAAATCAGTCTTGACCCTGTGCCTCATGGGAACAGTCCAACCCGATCTGCCAAGCCAGGTCCTCCCTAGACCGGAAACAAGCATCCTAGGGCCAGTTTCGGGGGTCTCCCGTCATCAGCCTGGATAGCTTGATTCCATTGGCACAGTGGGCCCAGCACCCGCGTCTGGGCATACCTGGCGCACTTAGGGTGAGAAAGCATAAGACACAATTGATGGATGGAATGCAGAACAAATCAAAACATTCACCCCCAGTCAAGAGATCTGGGTTAAATTCATCATTCTTTTGCTCACCATACCATCCCAGTTTAGAGCTGGCCATATGCAAATCAAAACATTCACCCCCGGTCAAGAGATCTGGGTTAAATCCATCATTCTTTTGCTCATCATGCCACCCCAGTTTAGACCTGGCCATATGCAAATCAGTCTTGACCACGTGCCTCAAAGGAAAAGTCCTGCCTGAACCGCAAAGCCAGGTCCTCCCTGGACCAGAAACAGGCATCCTTGGACCGGTTTCGGGGTTTCACTCCTCATCAGCCAGGATAGCTTGATTCCAGTGGCACAGTGAGCCCAGGACCCACGTCTGGGCATACCTGGCACACTTAGGGCGAGAAAGCAAAAGACACACAATTGATGGATGGAATGCAGAACAAATCAAAACATTCACCCCAGTCAAGAGATCTCAGTTAAATCCATCATTCTATTGCTCACAATGCCACCCCAGTTTAGACCTGGCCATATGCAAATCAGTCTTGACCCCGTGCCTTATGGGAAAAGTCTAGCCCGAACTGCCAAGCCAGGTAATCCCTGGAGCGGAAACAAGCATCCTAAGACCGGTTTCAGGTTTCACCCCTCATCAGCCAGGATAGCTTGATTCCAGTGGCACAGTGAGGCCAGGACCCACGTCTGGGTATACCTCATGCTCTTAGGGTGAGAAAGCAAAAGATACACAATTGATGGATGGAATGCAGAACAAATCAAATCATTCAGCCCCAGTCAAGAGTTCTGGATTAAATCCATTATTCTTTTGATCACAATGCCACCCCAGTTTAGACCTGGCCATTTGCAAATCAGTCTTGACCCTGTGCCTCATAGGAACAGTCCTGCCCGAACCACCAAGCCAGGTCCTCCCTGGACCGGAAAGAAGCATCCTAGGACAGGTTTCGGGGTTTCACTCCTCATCAGCCAGGATAGCTTTATTTCAGTGGCACAGTGAGCCCAGGACCCACGTCTGGGCATACCTGGCGCACTTAGGTCGAGAAAGCAAAAGACACACAATTGATGGATGGAATGCAGAACAAATCAAAACATTCAGCCCTAGTCAAGAGATCTGGGTTAAATCCATTATTCTCTTGCTCACAATGCCACCCCAGTTTAGACCTGGCCATATGATAATCAGTGTTGACGCTGTGCCTCATGGGAATAGTCCAGCCCGAACTGCCAAGCCAGGTCCTCCCTGGACCAGAAACAAGCATCCTAGGACGAGTTTCGGGGTTTCACCCCTCAAATGCCAGATTAGCTTGATTACAGTGGCACAGTGAGCCCATGACCCACGTCCGGGCATACCTGGCGCAATTAGGGCGAAAAAGCAAGAGACACACAATTGATCGATGGAATACAGAACAAATCAAAACATTCACCCCCAGTCAAGAGATCTGGGTTAAATTCATCATCCTTTTGCTCACCATGTCCCCCAGTTTAGACCTGGCCATATGCACATCCAAACATTCACCCCCAGTCAAGAGATTTGGGTTAAATCCATCATTATTTTGCTCACCATGCCACCCCAGTTTAGACCTGGCCATATGCAAATCCGTCTTGACCCCATGCCTCATACGAAAAGTCCTTCCCAAACCACCAAGCCAGGTCCTCCCTGGACCAGAAACAAGCATCCTAGGACCGGTTTGAGGGTTTCACTCCTCATCTGCCTGGATAGCTTGATTCCAGTGGCACAGTGAGGCCAGGACCCACGTCTGAGCATACCTGGTACACATAGGGCGAGAAAGCAAAAGATACACAATTGATGGATGGAATGCAGAACAAATCAAAACATTCACCCCCAGTCAAGAGATCTGGGTTAAATCCAACATTCTTTTGCTCACGATTCCACCCCAGTTTAGACCTGGCCATATGCAATCAGTCTTGTCCCTGTGCCTCATGGGAACAGTCCAACCCAATCTGCCAAGCCTGGTCCTCCCTAGACAGGAAACAATCATCCTAGGACCAGTTTCGGGGTTTCACCCCTCATCAGAGAGGATAGCTTGAATCCCGTGGCACAGTGAGCCCAGGACCCACGTCTGGGCATACCTGGCGCGCTTAGGGCTAGAAAGCAAAAGACACAATTGACGGAAGGAATGCAGAACAAATCAAAACATTCACCCCCAGTCAAGAGATCTGGGTTAAATCCATCATTCTTTTGCTCACCATGCCACCCCAGTTTAGACCTGGCCATATGAAAATCAGTCTTGACCCTGTTACTCAAGGGAACAGTCCATCCCGAGCTGCCAAGCCAGGTCCTCCCTGGCCTGGAAACAAGCATCCTAGGACCAGTTACAGGGTTTCACCCCTCATCAGCCAGGACAGCTTGATTTCAGTGGCACAGTGAGCCCAGGTCCCACGTATGGGCATACCTGAAGCACTTAGGGCGAGAAAGCAAAAGACAAACATTTGATGGATTGAATGCAGAACAAATTAAAACATTCACCCCCAGTCAAGAGATCTGTGTTAAATCCATCATTCTTTTGCTCACCATACCACCCCAGTTTAGACCTGGCCATATGCAAATCAGTCTTGATCCTGTTACTCAAGGGAACAGTCCAGCCCGAACTGCCAAGCCAGGTCCTACCTGGCCTGGAGCAAGCATCCCAGGACCAGTTACAGGATTTCACCCCTCATCAGCCAGGGTAGCTTGATTCCAGTGGCACAGTGAGCCCAGGACCCACGTCTGGGCATACCTCGTGCTCTTAGGGTGAAAAAGCAAAAGATACACAATTGATGGATGGAATGCAGAACAAATCAAAACATTCACCCCCAGTCAAGAGTTCAGGGTTAAATCCATTATTCTTTTGATCACCATGCCACCCCAGTTTAGACCTGGCCATATGCAAATGAGTCTTGACCCTGTGTCTCATAGGAACAGTCCTGCCCGAACCGCCAAGACAGGTCCTCCCTGGACCAGAAACAAGCTTCCTAGGACCGGTTTCGGAGTTTCACTCCTCATCATCCAGGATAGCTTTATTTCAGTGGCACAGTGAGCCCAGGACCCACGTCTGGGCATACCTGGCGCCTTTAGGGCGAAAAAGCAAAAGACACACAATTGATGGATGGAATGCAGAACAAATCAAAACATTCACCCCCAGTCAAGAGATCTGGGTTAAATTCATCATTCTTTTGCTCACCATACCACCCCAGTTTAGAACTGGCCATATGCAAATCAGTCTTGACCATGTACATCATGGGAACAGTCAAGCCCAAACTGCCAAGCCAGGTCCTCCCTGGACCGGAAACAAGCATCCTAGGACCAATTTCGGGGTTTCAACACTCATCAGCCAGGATAGCTTGATTCCAGTGGCACAGTGAGCCCAGGACCCACGTCTGGGCATACTTGGCGCACTTAGAGCAAGAAAGCAAAAGACACACAATTGATGGACAGAATGCAGAACAAAAAAAGCTTTTACCCTACTCAAGAGATCTCAATTAAATCCATCATTCTTTTCCTCACCATGCCACCCCAGTTTAGACCTGGCCATATGCAAATCAGTCTTGACCCCGTGCCTTATGGGAAAAGTCCATCCCAAACTGCCAAGCCAGGTCCTCCCTGGACCGGAAACAAGCATCCTAGGACCAATTTCGGGGTTTCAACACTCATCAGCCAGGATAGCTTGATTCCAGTGGCACAGTGAGCCCAGGACCCACGTCTGGGCATACTTGGCGCACTTAGAGCAAGAAAGCAAAAGACACACAATTGATGGACAGAATGCAGAACAAAAAAAGCTTTTACCCTACTCAAGAGATCTCAATTAAATCCATCATTCTTTTCCTCACCATGTCCCCCAGTTTAGACCTGGCCATATGCACATCCAAACATTCACCCCCAGTCAAGAGATTTGGGTTAAATCCATCATTATTTTGCTCACCATGCCACCCCAGTTTAGACCTGGCCATATGCAAATCAGTATTGACCCCATGCCTCATAGAAAAAGTCCTTCCTGGAACCGCCTAGCCAGGTCCTCCCTGGACCAGAAACAAGCATCCTAGGACCGGTTTCGGGGTTTCACTCCTCATCAGCCTGGATAGCTTTATTCCAGTGGCATAGTGAGGCCAGGACCCACGTCTGGGCATACCTGGCGCACTTAGGGCGAGAAAGCAAAAGATACACAATTGATGGATGGAATGCAGAACAAATCAAAACATTCACCCCCAGTCAAGAGATCTGGGTTAAATCCAACATGCTTTTCCTCACAATGCCACCCCAGTTTAGACCTGGCCATATGCAATCAGTCTTGTCCCTGTGCCTCATGGGAACAGACAGACCCAATCTGCCAAGCCAGGTCCTCCCTAGACCGGGAACAATCATCCTAGAACCAGTTTCGGTGTTTCACCCCTCATCAGGGTGGATAGCTTGATTCCAGTGGCACAGTAAGCCCAGGACCCACTTCTGGGCATACCTAGCACACTTAGGGCGAGAAAGCAAAAGACACAATTGATGGAAGGAATGTAGAACAAATCAAAACATTCACCCCCAGTCAAGAGTTCTGGGTTAAATCCATTATTCTTTTGATCACCGTGCCACCCCAGTTTAGACCTGGCCATATGCAAATCAGTCTTGACCCTGTTACTCAAGGGAAAAGTCCAGCCCGAACTGCCAAGCCAGGTCATCCCTGGAGCGGAAACAAGCATCCTAGGTCCAGTTTCGGGTTTCACCCCTCATTGGCCAGGATAGCTTGATTCCAGTGGCACAGTGAGCCCAGGACCCACGTCTGGGCATACCTCGTGCTCTTAGGGTGAAAAAGCAAAAGATACACAATTGATGGATGGAATGCAGAGCAAATCAAACCATTCACCCCCAGTCAAGAGTTCTGGGTTAAATCCATTATTCTTTTGATCACCATGCCACCCCAGTTTAGACATGGCCATATGCATATCAGTCTTGACCCTGTGTCTCATAGGAACAGTCCTGCCCAAACTGCCAAGCCAGGTCCTCCCTGGACTAGAAACAAGTTTCCTAGGTCCAGTTTCGGGTTTCACCCCTCATCAGCCAGGATAGCTTGATTCCAGTGGCACAGTGAGCCCAGGACCCACATCTGGGCATACCTCGTGCTCTTAGGGCGAGAAAGCAAAAGACACCAAATTGATGGATGGAATGCAGAACGAATCAAAACATTCACCCCCAGTCTAGAGATCTGGGTTAAATTCATCATTCTTTTGCTCACCATGCCACCCCAGTTTGGACCTGGCCATATGCAAATCAGTCTTGACCCTGATACTCAAGGGAACAGTCCAGCCCGACCTGCCAAGCCAGGTCCACCCTTGCCTGGAAACAAGCATCCTAGGACCAGTTACAGGGTTTCACCCCTCATCAGCCAGGATAGCTTGGTTCCAGTGGCACAGTGAGGCCAGGACCCACGTCTGGGCATACCTCATGCTCTTAGGGTGAGAAAGCAAAAGATACACAATTGATGGATGGAATGCAGAACAAATCAAATCATTCACCCCCAGTCAAGAGTTCTGGATTAAATCCATTATTCTTTTGATCACAATGCCACCCCAGTTTAGACCTGGCTATTTGCAAATCAGTCTTGACCCTGTGCCTCATAGGAACAGTCCTGCCCGAACCGCCAAGCCAGGGCCTCCCTGGACCGGAAAGAAGCATCCTAGGACAGGTTTGAGGGTTTCACTCCTCATCTGCCTGGATAGCTTGATTCCAGTGGCACAGTGAGCCCAGGACCCACGTCTGGCCATACCTGGCGCACTTAGGGCGAGAAAGCAAAAGATACACAATTGATGGATGGAATGCAGAACAAATCAAAACATTCACCCCCAGTCAAGAGATCTGGGTTAAATCCAACATTCTTTTGCTCACGATGCCACCCCAGTTTAGACCTGGCCATATGCAATCAGTCTTGTCCCTGTGCTTCATGGGAACAGTCCAACCCAATTTGCCAAGCCTGGTCCTCCCTAGACCGGAAATGATCATCCTAGGACCAGTTTCGGGATTTCACCCCTCATCAGAGAGGATAGCTTGAATCCAGTGGCACAGTGAGCCCAGGACCCACATCTGGGCATACCTGGCGCGCTTAGGGCTAGAAAGCAAAAGACACAATTGACGGTAGGAATGCAAAACTAATCAAAACATTCCCCCCGGGTCAAGAGATCTGGGTTAAATCCATCATTCTTTTGCTCACCATACCACCCCAGTTTAGACCTGGCCATATGCAAATCAGTCTTGAACCTGTTACTCAAGGGAGCAGTCCAGCCCGACCTCCCAAGCCAGGTCCTCCCTGGCCTGGAAACAAGCATCCTAGGACCAGTTACAGGGTTTCACCCCTCATCAGCCAGGACAGCTTGATTTCAGTGGCACAGTGAGCCCAGGTCCCACGTATGGGCATACCTGGAGCACTTAGGGCGATAAAGCAAAAGACCAACAATTGATGGATTGAATGCAGAACAAATCAAAACATTCACCCCCAGTCAAGAGATCTGGGTTAAATCCATCATTCTTTTGCTCACCATACCACCCCAGTTTAGACCTGGCCATATGCAAATCAGTCTTGAACCTGTTACTCAAGGGAGCAGTCCAGCCCAAACTCCCAAGCCAGGTCCTCCCTGGCCTGGAAACAAGCATCCTAGGACCAGTTACATGATTTCACCCCTCATCAGCCAGGATAGCTTGATTCCAGTGGCAGAGTGAGCCCAGGACCCATGTCTGGGCATACCTGGAGCACTTAGGGCGAGAATGCAAAATACACAATTGATGGAAGGAATGCAGAACAAATCAAATCATTCACCCCCAGTCAAGAGATCTTGGTTAAATCCATCATTCTTTTGCTCACCATGCCACCCCAGTTTAGACATGGTCATATGCAAATCAGTCTTGACCATGTACCTCATGGGAACAGTCCAGCCCAAACTGCCAAGCCAGGTCCTCCCTGGACCTGAAACAAGAATCCTAGATCCAATTTCGGGGTTTCACCCCTAATCAGCCAGGATAGCTTGATTCCAGTGGCACAGTGAGCCCAGGACCCACGTCTGGGCATACCTGCCGCACTTAGGGAAAGAAAGCAAAAGACACACAATTGATGGACGGAATGCAGAACAAAAAATACATTCACCCCAGTCAAGAGATCTGGGTTAAATCCATCATTCTTTTGCTCACCATGCCACCCCAGTTTAGACATGGTCATATGCAAATCAGTCTTGACCCCGTGCCTTATGAGAAAAGTCCAGCCCGAACTGCCAAGCCAGGTCATCCCTGGAGCGGAAACAGCATCCTTGGACCGGTTTCGGGTTTCACCTGTTATCAGCCAGGATAGCTTGATTCCAGTGGCACAGTGAGCTCAGGACCCACGTCTGGGCATACCTGTGCTCTTAGGGTGAGAAAGCAAAAGATACACAAATGATGGATGGAATGCAGAACAAATCAAATCATTCACCCCCAGTCAAGAGTTCTGGGTTAAATCCATCATTCTTTTGCTCACCATACCACCCCAGTTTAGACCTGGCCATATGCAAATCAGTCTTGACCCTGTTACTCAAGGGAACAGTCCAGCCCGAACTGCCAAGCCAGGTCCTCCCTGGCCTGGAAACAAGCATCCTAGGACCAGTTACAGGATTTCACCCCTCATCAGCCAGGATAGCTTGATTCCAGTGGCACAGTGAGCCCAGGACCCACGTCTGGGCATACCTGGAGCACTTAGGGCGAGAATGCAAAATACACAATTGATGGAAGGAATGCAGAATAAATCAAAACATTCACCCTTAGTCAAGAGATCTGGGTTAAATCCTTCATTCTTTGGCTCACGATGCCACCCCAGTTTAGACCTGGCCATATGCAAATCAATCATGACCATGTACCTCATGGGAACAGTCCAGCCCGAACTGCCAAGCCAGGTCCTCCCTGGACCGGAAACAAGCATCCTAGGACCAATTTCGAGGTTTCACCCAACATCAGCCAGGATAGCTTGATTCCAGTGGCAGAGTGAGCCCAGTACCCACGTCTGGGCATACCCCGTGGTCTTAGGGTGAGAAAGCAGAAGATACACAATTGATGGATGGAATGCAGAACAAATCAAAACATTCACACCCGGCCAAGAGATCTGGGTTAAATCCATCATTCTTTTGCTCACCATGCCACCCCAGTTTAGACCTGGCCATATGCAAATCAGTCTTGACCCTGTGCCTCATAGGAACAGTCCTGCCCAAACCACCAAGCCAGGTCCTCCCTGGACTGGAAACAAGCATCCTACGACAGGTTTCGGGGTTTCACTCCTCATCAGCCAGGATAGCTTTATTCCAGTGGCACAGTGAGCCCAGGACCCATGTCTGGGCATACCTGGCACACTTAGGGCAAGAAAGTAAAAGACACAATTGATGGAAGGAATGCAGGACAAATCAGAACATTCACCCCCGGTCAAGAGATCTGGGTTAAATCCATCATTCTTTTGCTCACCATGCCACCCCAGTTTAGACCTGGCCATATGCAAATCAGTCTTGACCCTGATACTCAAGGGAACAGTCCAGCCCGACCTGCCAAGCCAGGTCCACCCTTGCCTGGAAACAAGCATCCTAGGACCAGTTACAGGGTTTCACCCCTCATCAGCCTGGGTAGCTTGATTCCAGTGGCACAGTGAGCCCAGGACCCACGTCTGGGCATACCTCGTGCTCTTAGGGTGAAAAAGCAAAAGATACACAATTGATGGATGGAATGCAGAACAAATCAAATGATTCACCCCCAGTCAAGAGTTCTGGGTTAAATCCATTATTCTTTTGATCACAATGCCACCCCAGTTTAGACCTGGCCATATGCAAATGAGTCTTGACACTGTGTCTCATAGGAACAGTCCTGCCCGAACCGCCAAGACAGGTCCTCCCTGGACCAGAAACAAGCTTCCTAGGACCGGTTTCGGAGTTTCACTCCTCATCATCCAGGATAGCTTTATTTCAGTGGCACAGTGAGCCCAGGACCCACGTCTGGGCATACCTGGCGCACTTAGGGCGAGAAAGCAAAAGACACACAATTGATGGATGGAATGCAGAACAAATCAAAACATTCACCCCCAGTCAAGAGATCTGGGTTAAATTCATCATTCTTCTGCTCACCATGCCATCCCAGTTTAGACCTGGCCATATGCAAATCAAAACATTCACCCCCAGTCAAGAGATCTGGGTTAAATCCATCATTCTTTTGCTCACCATGCCACCCCAGTTTAGAACTGGCCATATGCAAATCAGTCTTGACCATGTACATCATGGAAACAGTCAAGCCCAAACTGCCAAGCCAGGTCCTCCCTGGACCGGAAACAAGCATCCTAGGACCAATTTCGGGGTTTCACCCCATATCAGCCAGGATAGCTTGATTCCAGTGGCACAGTGAGCCCAGGACCCACGTCTGGGCATACTTGGCGCACTTAGAGCAAGAAAGCAAAAGACACACAGTTGATGGACAGAATGCAGAACAAAAAAAGCTTTTACCCTACTCAAGAGATCTCAATTAAATCCATCATTCTTTTCCTCACCATGCCACCCCAGTTTAGACCTGGCCATATGCAAATCAGTCTTGACCCCGTGCCTTATGGGAAAAGTCCATCCCGAACTGCCAAGCCAGGTAATCCCTGGAGCGGAAACAAGCATCCTAGGACCGGTTTCGAGTTTCACCCCTCATCAGCCAGGATAGCTTGCTTCCAGTGGCACAGTGAGGCCAGGACCAACGTCTGGGCATTCCTCGTGCTCTTAGGGTGAGAAAGCAAAAGATACACAATTGACGGATGGAATGCAGAACAAATCAAATCATTCACCCCCAGTCAAGAGTTCTGGGTTAAATCCATTATTCTTTTGTTGACCATGCCACCCCAGTTTAGACCTGGCCATATGCAAATCAGTCTTGACCCTGTGCCTCATAGAAACAGTCCTGCCCGAACCGCCAAGCCAGGTCCTCCCTGGACCGGAAACAAGCATCCTAGGACAGGTTTCGGGGTTTCACTCCTCATCAGCCAGGATAGCTTTATTTCAGTGGCACAGTGAGCCCAGGACCCACGTCTGGGCATACCTGGTGCACTTAGGGCGAGAAAGCAAATACACACAATTGATGGATGGAATGCAGAACAAATCAAAACATTCAGCCCTAGTCAAGAGATCTGGGTTACATTCATCATTATTTTGCTCACCATGTCCCCCAGTTTAGACCTGGCCATATGCACATCAAAACATTCACCCCCTGTCAAGAGATTTAGGTTAAATCCATCATTCTTTTGCTCTTAATGCCACCCCAGTTTAGACCTGGCCATATGCAAATCAGTATTGACCCCATGCCTCATAGAAAAAGTCCTTCCTGGAACCGCCAAGCCAGGTCCTCCCTGGACCAGAAACAAGCATCCTAGGACCGGTTTCGGGGTTTCACTCCTCATCAGCCTGGATAGCTTTATTCCAGTGGCACAGTGAGGCCAGGACCCACGTCTGGGCATACCTGGCGCACTTAGGGCGAGAAAGCAAAAGATACACAATTGATGGAGGGAATGCAGAACAAATCAAAACATTCACCCCCAGTCAAGAGATCTGGGTTAAATCCAACATGCTTTTGCTCACAATGCCACCCCAGTTTAGACCTGGCCATATGCAATCAGTCTTGTCCCTGTGCCTCATGGGAACAGTCCAACCCAATCTGCCAAGCCAGGTCCTCCCTAGACCGGGAACAATCATCCTAGGACCAGTTTCGGGGTTTCACCCCTCATCTGCGAGGATAGCTTGATTCCAGTGGCACAGTGAGCCCAGGACCCACGTCTGGGCATACCTGGCACACTTAGGGCGAGAAAGCAAAAGACACAATTGATGGAAGGAATGTAGAACAAATCAAAACATTCACCCCCAGTCAAGAGTTCTGGGTTAAATCCATTATTCTTTTGATCACCATGCCACCCCAGTTTAGACCTGGCCATATGCAAATCAGTCTTGACCCTGTTACTCAAGGGATAAGTCCAGCCCGAACTCCCAAGCCAGGTCATCCCTGGAGCGGAAACAAGCATCCTAGGTCCAGTTTCGTGTTTCACCCCTCATCAGCCAGGATAGCTTGATTCCAGTGGCACAGTGAGCCCAGGACCCACGTCTGGGCATACCTCGTGCTCTTAGGGTGAAAAAGCAAAAGATACACAATTGATGGATGGAATGCAGAACAAATCAAAACATTCACCCCCAGTCTAGAGATCTGGGTTAAATTCATCATTCTTTTGCTCACCATGCCACCCCAGTTTAGACCTGGCCATTTGCACATCAGTCTTGACCCTGGTACTCAAGGGAACAGTCCAGCCCGACCTGTCAAGCCAGGTCCACCCTTGCCTGGAAACAAGCATCCTAGGACCAGTTACAGAGTTTCACCCCTCATCAGCCAGGATAGCTTGGTTCCAGTGGCACAGTGAGGCCAGGACCCACGTCTGGGCATACCTCGTGCTCTTAGGGTGGGAAAGCAAAAGATACACAATTGATGGATGGAATGCAGAACAAATCAAATCATTCACCCCCAGTCAAGAGTTCTGGATTAAATCCATTAATCTTTTGATCACAATGCCACCCCAGTTTAGACCTGGCCATTTGCAAATCAGTCTTGACCCTGTGCCTCATAGGAACAGTCCTGACCGAACCGCCAAGCCAGGTCCTCCCTGGACCGGAAAGAGGCATCCTAGGACAGGTTTCGGGGTTTCACTCCTCATCGGCCAGGATAGCTTTATTTCAGTGGCACAGTGAGCCCAGGACCCACGTCTGGGCATACCTGGCGCACTTAGGGCGAGAAAGCAAAAGACACACAATTGATAGATGGAATGCACAACAAATCAAAACATTCAGCCCTAGTCAAGAGATCTGGGTTAAATCCATCATTCTGTTGCTCACAATGCCACCCCAGTTTAGACCTGGCCATATGATAATCAGTGTTGATGCTGTGCCTCATAGGAAGAGTCCAGCCCGAACTGCCAAGCCAGGTCCTCCCTGGACCGGAAACAAGCATCCTAGGACCAGTTTCGGGGTTTCACCCCTCATCTGCCAGATTAGCTTGATTAGAGTGGCACAGTGAGCCCTTGACCCACGTCCGGGCATACCTGGCGCAATTAGGGCGAGAAAGCAAAAGACACACAATTGATGGATGGAATGCAGAACAAATCAAAACATTCACCCCTAGTCAAGAGATCTGGGTTAAATTCATCATTCTTTTGCTCACAATGCCACCCCAGTTTAGACCTGGCCATATGCAAATCAATCTTGACCCCATGCCTCATACGAAAAGTCCTTCCCGAACCACCAAGCCAGGTCCTCCCTGGACCAGAATCAAGCATCCTAGGACCGGTTTGAGGGTTTCACTCCTCATCTGCCTGGATAGCTTGATTCCAGTGGCACAGTGAGGCCAGGACCCACGTCTGGCCATACCTGGCGCACTTAGGGCGAGAAAGCAAAAGATACACAATTGATGGATGGAATGCAGAACAAATCAAAACATTCACCCCCAGTCAAGAGATCTGGGTTAAATCCAACATTCTTTTGCTCACGATGCCACCCCAGTTTAGACCTGGACATATGCAATCAGTCTTGTCCCTGTGCCTCATGGGAACAGTCCAACCCAATTTGCCAAGCCTGGTCCTCCCTAGACCGGAAACAATCATCCTAGGACCAGTTTCGGGGTTTCACCCCTCATCAGAGAGGATAGCTTGAATCCAGTGGCACAGTGAGCCCAGGACCCACGTCTGGGCATACCTGGCGCGCTTAGGGCTAGAAAGCAAAAGACACAATTGACGGTAGGAATGCAGTACAAATCAAAACATTCACCCCCGGTCAAGAGATCTGGGTTAAATCCATCATTCTTTTGCTCACCATGCCACCCCAGTTTAGACCTGGCCATATGCAAATCAGTCTTGACCCTGTTACTTAAGAGAACAGTCCATCCCGAGTTGCCAAGCCAGGTCCTCCCTGGCCTGGAAACAAGCATCCTAGGACCAGTTACAGGGTTTCACCCCTCATCAGCCAGGACAGCTTGATTTCAGTGGCACAGTGAGCCCAGGTCCCACGTATGGGCATACCTGGAGCACTTAGGGCGAGAAAGCAAAGACAAACAATTGATGGATTGAATGCAGAACAAATCAAAACATTCACCCCCAGTCAAGAGATCTGGGTTAAATCCATCATTCTTTTGCTCACCATGCCACCCCAGTTTAGACATGGCCATATGCAAATCAGTCTTGACCATGTACCTCATGGGAACAGTCCAGCCCAAACTGCCAAGCCAGGTCCTCCCTGGACCTGAAACAAGAATCCTAGATCCAATTTCGGGGTTTCACCCCTAAT
The DNA here is from genome assembly GCF_964204655.1 of Triturus cristatus. Classification (NCBI taxonomy): domain Eukaryota; kingdom Metazoa; phylum Chordata; class Amphibia; order Caudata; family Salamandridae; genus Triturus; species Triturus cristatus. Next base: position 150,586,845 of record NC_140584.1, read on the forward strand.
CAGCCAGGATAGATTGATTCCAGTGGCTCAGTGAGCCCAGGACCCACGTCTGGGCATACCTGCCGCACTTAGGGAAAGAAAGCAAAAGACACACAATTGATGGACGGAATGCAGAACAAAAAAAACATTCACCCCAGTCAAGAGATCTGGGTTAAATCCATCATTCTTTTGCTCACCATGCCACCCCAGTTTAGACCTGGCCATATGCAAATAAGTCTTGACCCCGTGCCTTATGAGAAAAGTCCAGCCCGAACTGCCAAGCCAGGTCATCCCTGGAGCGGAAACAGCATCCTAGGACCGGTTTCGGGTTTCACCCGTTATCAGCCAGGATAGCTTGATTCCAGTGGCACAGTGAGCTCAGGACCCACGTCTGGGCATACCTGTACTCTTAGGGTGAGAAAGCAAAAGATACACAATTGATGGATGGAATGCAGAACAAATCAAATCATTCACCCCCAGTCAAGAGTTCTGGGTTAAATCCATCATTCTTTTGCTCACCATACCACCCCAGTTTAGACCTGGCCATATGCAAATCAGTCTTGACCCTGTTACTCAAGGGAACAGTCCAGCCCGAACTGCCAAGCCAGGTGCTCCCTGGCCTGGAAACAAGCATCCTAGGACCAGTTACAGGATTTCACCCATCATCAGCCAGGATAGCTTGATTCCAGTGGCACAGTGAGCCCAGGACCCACGTCTGGGCATACCTGGAGCACTTAGGGCGAGAATGCAAAATACACAATTGATGGAAGGAATGCAGAACAAATCAAAACATTCACCCCCAGTCAAGAGATCTGGGTTTAATCCATCATTCTTTGGCTCACGATGCCACCCCAGTTTAGACCTGGCCATATGCAAATCAATCTTGACCATGTACCTCATGGGAACAGTCCAGCCCGAACTGCCAAGCCAGGTCCTCCCTGGACCAGAAACAAGCATCCTAGGACCAATTTCGGGGTTTCACCCAACATCAGCCAGGATAGCTTGATTCCAGTGGCAGAGTTAGCCCAGGACCCACGTCTGGGCATACCCCGTAGTCTTAGGGTGAGAAAGCAAAAGATACACAATTGATGGATGGAATGCAGAACAAATCAAAACATTCACACCCGGTCAAGAGATCTGGGTTAAATCCATCATTCTTTTGCTCACCATGCCACCCCAGTTTAGACCTGGCCATATGCAAATCAGTCTTGACCCTGTGCCTCATAGGAACAGTCCTGCCCGAACCACCAAGCCAGGTCCTCCCTGGACTGGAAACAAGCATCCTAGGACAGGTTTCGGGGTTTCACCCCTCATCAGCCAGGATAGCTTTATTCCAGTGGCACAGTGAGCCCAGGACCCATGTCTGGGCATACCTGGCACACTTAGGGCAAGAAAGCAAAAGACACAATTGATGGAAGGAATGCAGGACAAATCAGAACATAAACCCCCGGTCAAGAGATCTGGATTAAATCCATCATTCTTTTGCTCACCATGCCACCCCAGTTTAGAACTGGCCATATGCAAATCAGTCTTGACCCTGATACTCAAGGGAACAGTCAAGCCCGACATGCCAAGCCAGGTCCACCCTTGCCTGGAAACAAACATCCTAGGACCAGTTACAGGGTTTCACCCCTCATCAGCCAGGGTAGCTTGATTCCAGTGGCACAGTGAGCCCAGGACCCACGTCTGGGCATACCTCGTGCTCTTAGGGTGAAAAAGCAAAAGATACACAATTGATGGATGGAATGCAGAACAAATCAAAACATTCACCCCCAGTCTAGAGATCTGGGTTAAATTCATCATTCTTTTGCTCACCATGCCACCCCAGTTTAGACCTGGCCATTTGGAAATCAGTCTTGACCCTCGTACTCAAGGGAACAGTCCAGCCCGACCTGCCAAGCCAGGTCCACCCTTGCCTGGAAACAAGCATCCTAGGACCAGTTACAGGGTTTCACCCCTCATCAGCCAGGATAGCTTGGTTCCAGTGGCACAGTGAGGCCAGGACCCACGTCTGGGCATACCTCGTGCTCTTAGGGTGAGAAAGCAAAAGATACACAATTGATGGATGGAATGCAGAACAAATCAAATCATTCACCCCCAGTCAAGAGTTCTAGATTAAATCCATTAATCTTTTGATCACAATGCCACCCCAGTTTAGACCTGGCCATTTGCAAATCAGTCTTGACCCTGTGCCTCATAGGAACAGTCCTGCCCGAACCGCCAAGCCAGGTCCTCCCTGGACCGGAAAGAGGCATCCTAGGACAGGTTTCGGGGTTTCACTCCTCATCGGCCAGGATAGCTTGATTCCAGTGGCACAGTGAGCCCAGGACCCACGTCTGGGCATACCTGGCGCACTTAGGGCGAGAAAGCAAAAGGCACACAATTGATGGATGGAATGCAGAGCAAATCAAACCATTCACCCCCAGTCAAGAGTTCTGGGTTTAATCCATTATTCTTTTGATCACCATGCCACCCCAGTTTAGACCTGGCCATATGCAAATCAATCTTGACCCTGTGTCTCATAGGAACAGTCCTGCCCAAACTGCCAAGCCAGGTCCTCCCTGGACTAGAAACAAGTTTCCTAGGTCCAGTTTCGGGTTTCACCCCTCATCAGCCAGGATAGCTTGATTCCACTGGCACAGTGAGCCCAGGACCCACGTCTGGGCATACCTCGTGCTCTTAGGGCGAGAAAGCAAAAGACACCAAATTGATGGATGGAATGCAGAACAAATCAAAACATTCACCCCCAGTCTAGAGATCTGGGTTAAATTCATCATTCTTTTGCTCACCATGCCACCCCAGTTTGGACCTGGCCATATGCAAATCAGTCTTGACCCTGATACTCAAGGGAACAGTCCAGCCCGACCTGCCAAGCCAGGTCCACCCTTGCCTGGAAACAAGCATCCTAGGACCAGTTACAGGGTTTCACCCCTCATCAGCCAGGATAGCTTGGTTCCAGTGGCACAGTGAGGCCAGGACCCACGTCTGGGCATACCTCATGCTCTTAGGGTGAGAAAGCAAAAGATACACAATTGATGGATGGAATGCAGAACAAATCAAATCATTCACCCCCAGTCAAGAGTTCTGGATTAAATCCATTATTCTTTTGATCACAATGCCACCCCAGTTTAGACCTGGCTATTTGCAAATCAGTCTTGACCCTGTGCCTCATAGGAACAGTCCTGCCCGACCCGCCATGCCAGGGCCTCCCTGGACCGGAAAGAAGCATCCTAGGACAGGTTTGAGGGTTTCACTCCTCATCTGCCTGGATAGCTTGATTCCAGTGGCACGGTGAGCCCAGGACCCACGTCTGGCCATACCTGGCGCACTTAGGGCGAGAAAGCAAAAGATACACAATTGATGGATGGAATGCAGAACAAATCAAAACATTCACCCCCAGTCAAGAGATCTGGGTTAAATCCAACATTCTTTTGCTCACGATGCCACCCCAGTTTAGACCTGGCCATATGCAATCAGTCTTGTCCCTGTGCTTCATGGGAACAGTCCAACCCAATTTGCCAAGCCTGGTCCTCCCTAGACCGGAAATAATCATCCTAGGACCAGTTTCGGGGTTTCACCCCTCATCAGAGAGGATAGCTTGAATCCAGTGGCACAGTGAGCCCAGGACCCACATCTGGGCATACCTGGCGCGCTTAGGGCTAGAAAGCAAAAGACACAATTGACGGTAGGAATGCAGAACAAATCCAAACATTCCCCCCGGGTCAAGAGATCTGGGTTAAATCCATCATTCTTTTGCTCACCATACCACCCCAGTTTAGACCTGGCCATATGCAAATCAGTCTTGAACCTGTTACTCAAGGGAGCAGTCCAGCCCGACCTCCCAAGCCAGGTCCTCCCTGGCCTGGAAACAAGCATCCTAGGACCAGTTACAGGGTTTCACCCCTCATCAGCCAGGACAGCTTGATTTTAGTGCCACAGTGAGCCCAGGTCCCACGTATGGGCATACCTGGAGCACTTAGGGCGATAAAGCAAAAGACAAACAATTGATGGATTGAATGCAGAACAAATCAAAACATTCACCCCCAGTCAAGAGATCTGGGTTAAATCCATCATTCTTTTGCTCACCATACCACCCCAGTTTAGACCTGGCCATATGCAAATCAGTCTTGAACCTGTTACTCAAGGGAGCAGTCCAGCCCAAACTCCCAAGCCAGGTCCTCCCTGGCCTGGAAACAAGCATCCTAGGACCAGTTACAGGATTTCACCCCTCATCAGCCAGGATAGCTTGATTCCAGTGGCACAGTGAGGCCAGGACCCACGTCTGGGCATTCCTCGTGCTCTTAGGGTGAGAAAGCAAAAGATACACAATTGATGGATGGAATGCAGAACAAATCAAATCATTCACCCCCAGTCAAGAGTTCTGGGTTAAATCCATTATTCTTTTGTTCACCATGCAACCCCAGTTTAGACCTGGCCATATGCAAATCAGTCTTGACCCTGTGCCTCATAGAAACAGTCCTGCCCGAACCGCCAAGCCAGGTCCTCCCTGGACTGGAAACAAGCATCCTAGGACAGGTTTCGGGGTTTCACTCCTCATCAGCCAGGATAGCTTTATTTCAGTGGCACAGTGAGCCCAGGACCCACGTCTGGGCATACCTGGTGCACTTAGGGCGAGAAAGCAAATACACACAATTGATGGATGGAATGCAGAACAAATCAAAACATTCAGCCGTAGTCAAGAGATCCGGGTTAAATCTATCATTCTCTTGCTCACAATGCCACCCCAGTTTAGACCTGGCCATATGAAAATCAGTGTTGACGCTGTGCTTCATGGAAACAGTTCAGCCCGAAGTGCCAAGCCAGGTCCTCCCTGGACCGGAAACAAGCATCCTAGGATCGGTTTCGGGGTTTCACCCCTCATCTGCCAGATTAGCTTGATTCCAGTGGCACAGTGAGCTCATGACCCAAGTCAGGGCATACCTGTCGCATTTAGGGCGAGAAAGCAAAAGACACACAATTGATGGATGGAATGCAGAACAAATCAAAACATTCACCCCAGTCAAGAGATCTGGGTTACATTCATCATTCTTTTGCTCACCATGTCCCCCAGTTTAGACCTGGCCATATGCACATCAAAACATTCACCCCCTGTCAAGAGATCTAGGTTAAATCCATCATTCTTTTGCTCACAATGCCACCCCAGTTTAGACCTGGCCATATGCAAATCAGTATTGACCCCATGCCTCATAGAAAAAGTCCTTCCTGGAACCGCCAAGCCAGGTCCTCCCTGGACCAGAAACAAGAATCCTAGGACCGGTTTCGGGGTTTCACTCCTCATCAGCCTGGATAGCTTTATTCCAGTGGCACAGTGAGGCCAGGACCCACGTCTGGGCATACCTGGCGCACTTAGGGCGAGAAAGCAAAAGATACACAATTGATGGATGGAATGCAGAACAAATCAAAACATTCACCCCCAGTCTAGAGATCTGGGTTAAATTCATCATTCTTTTGCTCACCATGCCACCCCAGTTTAGACCTGGCCATTTGCAAATCAGTCTTGACCCTGGTACTCAAGGGAACAGTCCAGCCCGACCTGCCAAGCCAGGTCCACCCTTGCCTGGAAACAAGCATCCTAGGACCAGTTACAGGGTTTCACCCCTCATCAGCCAGGATAGCTTGGTTCCAGTGGCACAGTGAGGCCAGGACCCACGTCTGGGCATACCTCGTGCTCTTAGGGTGAGAAAGCAAAAGATACACAATTGATGGATGGAATGCAGAACAAATCAAATCATTCACCCCCAGTCAAGAGTTCTGGATTAAATCCATTAATCTTTTGATCACAATGCCACCCCAGTTTAGACCTGGCCATTTGCAAATCAGTCTTGACCCTGTGCCTCATAGGAACAGTCCTGCCCGAACCGCCAAGCCAGGTCCTCCCTGGACCGGAAAGAGGCATCCTAGGACAGGTTTCGGGGTTTCACTCCTCATCGGCCAGGATAGCTTGATTCCAGTGGCACAGTGAGCCCAGGACCCACGTCTGGGCATACCTGGCGCACTTAGGGCGAGAAAGCAAAAGGCACACAATTGATGGATGGAATGCAGAGCAAATCAAACCATTCACCCCCAGTCAAGAGTTCTGGGTTTAATCCATTATTCTTTTGATCACCATGCCACCCCAGTTTAGACCTGGCCATATGCAAATCAATCTTGACCCTGTGTCTCATAGGAACAGTCCTGCCCAAACTGCCAAGCCAGGTCCTCCCTGGACTAGAAACAAGTTTCCTAGGTCCAGTTTCGGGTTTCACCCCTCATCGGCCAGGATAGCTTGATTCCAGTGGCACAGTGAGCCCAGGACCCACGTCTGGGCATACCTCGTGCTCTTAGGGCGAGAAAGCAAAAGACACCAAATTGATGGATGGAATGCAGAACAAATCAAAACATTCACCCCCAGTCTAGAGATCTGGGTTAAATTCATCATTCTTTTGCTCACCATGCCACCCCAGTTTGGACCTGGCCATATGCAAATCAGTCTTGACCCTGATACTCAAGGAAACAGTCCAGCCCGACCTGCCAAGCCAGGTCCACCCTTGCCTGGAAACAAGCATCCTAGGACCAGTTACAGGGTTTTACCCCTCATCAGCCAGGATAGCTTGGTTCCAGTGGCACAGTGAGGCCAGGACCCACGTCTGGGCATATCTCATGCTCTTAGGGTGAGAAAGCAAAAGATACACAATTGATGGATGGAATGCAGAACAAATCAAATCATTCACCCCCAGTCAAGAGTTCTGGATTAAATCCATTATTCTTTTGATCACAATGCCACCCCAGTTTAGACCTGGCTATTTGCAAATCAGTCTTGACCCTGTGCCTCATAGGAACAGTCCTGCCCGAACCGCCATGCCAGGGCCTCCCTGGACCGGAAAGAAGCATCCTAGGACAGGTTTGAGGGTTTCACTCCTCATCTGCCTGGATAGCTTGATTCCAGTGGCACGGTGAGCCCAGGACCCACGTCTGGCCATACCTGGCGCACTTAGGGCGAGAAAGCAAAAGATACACAATTGATGGATGGAATGCAGAACAAATCAAAACATTCACCCCCAGTCAAGAGATCTGGGTTAAATCCAACATTCTTTTGCTCACGATGCCACCCCAGTTTAGACCTGGCCATATGCAATCAGTCTTGTCCCTGTGCTTCATGGGAACAGTCCAACCCAATTTGCCAAGCCTGGTCCTCCCTAGACCGGAAATAATCATCCTAGGACCAGTTTCGGGGTTTCACCCCTCATCAGAGAGGATAGCTTGAATCCAGTGGCACAGTGAGCCCAGGACCCACATCTGGGCATACCTGGCGCGCTTAGGGCTAGAAAGCAAAAGACACAATTGACGGTAGGAATGCAGAACAAATCCAAACATTCCCCCCGGGTCAAGAGATCTGGGTTAAATCCATCATTCTTTTGCTCACCATACCACCCCAGTTTAGACCTGGCCATATGCAAATCAGTCTTGAACCTGTTACTCAAGGGAGCAGTCCAGCCCGACCTCCCAAGCCAGGTCCTCCCTGGCCTGGAAACAAGCATCCTAGGACCAGTTACAGGGTTTCACCCCTCATCAGCCAGGACAGCTTGATTTTAGTGCCACAGTGAGCCCAGGTCCCACGTATGGGCATACCTGGAGCACTTAGGGCGATAAAGCAAAAGACAAACAATTGATGGATTGAATGCAGAACAAATCAAAACATTCACCCCCAGTCAAGAGATCTGGGTGAAATCCATCATTCTTTTGCTCACCATACCACCCCAGTTTAGACCTGGCCATATGCAAATCAGTCTTGAACCTGTTACTCAAGGGAGCAGTCCAGCCCAAACTCCCAAGCCAGGTCCTCCCTGGCCTGGAAACAAGCATCCTAGGACCAGTTACAGGATTTCACCCCTCATCAGCCAGGATAGCTTGATTCCAGTGGCAGAGTGAGCCCAGGACCTATGTCTGGGCATACCTGGAGCACTTAGGGCGAGAATGCAAAATTCACAATTGATGAAAGGAATGTAGAACAAATCAAATCATTCACCCCCAGTCAAGAGATCTGGGTTAAATCCATCATTCTTTTGCTCACCATGCCACCCCAGTTTAGACATGGCCATATGCAAATCAGTCTTGACCATGTACCTCATGGGAACAGTCCAGCCCAAACTGCCAAGCCAGGTCCTCCCTGGACCTGAAACAAGAATCCTAGATCCAATTTCGGGGTTTCACCCCTAATCAGCCAGGATAGCTTGATTCCAGTGGCACAGTGAGCCCAGGACCCACGTCTGGGCATACCTGCCGCACTTAGGGAAAGAAAGCAAAAGACACACAATTGATTGATTGATTGATTCTTTTGCTCACCATGCCACCCCAGTTTAGACCTGGCCATATGCAAATAAGTCTTGACCCCGTGCCTTATGAGAAAAGTCCAGCCTGAACTGCCAAGCCAGGTCATCCCTGGAGCGGAAACAGCATCCTAGGACCGGTTTTGGGTTTCACCCGTTATCAGCCAGGATAGCTTGATTCCAGTGGCACAGTGAGCTCAGGACCCACGTCTGGGCATACCTCATGCTCTTAGGGTGAGAAAGCAAAAGATACACAATTGATGGATGGAATGCAGAACAAATCAAATCATTCACCCCCAGTCAAGAGTTCTGGATTAAATCCATTATTCTTTTGATCACAATGCCACCCCAGTTTAGACCTGGCTATTTGCAAATCAGTCTTGACCCTGTGCCTCATAGGAACAGTCCTGCCCGAACCGCCATGCCAGGGCCTCCCTGGACCGGAAAGAAGCATCCTAGGACAGGTTTGAGGGTTTCACTCCTCATCTGCCTGGATAGCTTGATTCCAGTGGCACGGTGAGCCCAGGACCCACGTCTGGCCATACCTGGCGCACTTAGGGCGAGAAAGCAAAAGATACACAATTGATGGATGGAATGCAGAACAAATCAAAACATTCACCCCCAGTCAAGAGATCTGGGTTAAATCCAACATTCTTTTGCTCACGATGCCACCCCAGTTTAGACCTGGCCATATGCAATCAGTCTTGTCCCTGTGCTTCATGGGAACAGTCCAACCCAATTTGCCAAGCCTGGTCCTCCCTAGACCGGAAATAATCATCCTAGGACCAGTTTCGGGGTTTCACCCCTCATCAGAGAGGATAGCTTGAATCCAGTGGCACAGTGAGCCCAGGACCCACATCTGGGCATACCTGGCGCGCTTAGGGCTAGAAAGCAAAAGACACAATTGACGGTAGGAATGCAGAACAAATCCAAACATTCCCCCCGGGTCAAGAGATCTGGGTTAAATCCATCATTCTTTTGCTCACCATACCACCCCAGTTTAGACCTGGCCATATGCAAATCAGTCTTGAACCTGTTACTCAAGGGAGCAGTCCAGCCCGACCTCCCAAGCCAGGTCCTCCCTGGCCTGGAAACAAGCATCCTAGGACCAGTTACAGGGTTTCACCCCTCATCAGCCAGGACAGCTTGATTTTAGTGCCACAGTGAGCCCAGGTCCCACGTATGGGCATACCCGGAGCACTTAGGGCGATAAAGCAAAAGACAAACAATTGATGGATTGAATGCAGAACAAATCAAAACATTCACCCCCAGTCAAGAGATCTGGGTTAAATCCATCATTCTTTTGCTCACCATACCACCCCAGTTTAGACCTGGCCATATGCAAATCAGTCTTGAACCTGTTACTCAAGGGAGCAGTCCAGCCCAAACTCCCAAGCCAGGTCCTCCCTGGCCTGGAAACAAGCATCCTAGGACCAGTTACAGGATTTCACCCCTCATCAGCCAGGATAGCTTGATTCCAGTGGCACAGTGAGGCCAGGACCCACGTCTGGGCATTCCTCGTGCTCTTAGGGTGAGAAAGCAAAAGATACACAATTGATGGATGGAATGCAGAACAAATCAAATCATTCACCCCCAGTCAAGAGTTCTGGGTTAAATCCATTATTCTTTTGTTCACCATGCAACCCCAGTTTAGACCTGGCCATATGCAAATCAGTCTTGACCCTGTGCCTCATAGAAACAGTCCTGCCCGAACCGCCAAGCCAGGTCCTCCCTGGACTGGAAACAAGCATCCTAGGACAGGTTTCGGGGATTCACTCCTCATCAGCCAGGATAGCTTTATTTCAGTGGCACAGTGAGCCCAGGACCCACGTCTGGGCATACCTGGTGCACTTAGGGCGAGAAAGCAAATACACACAATTGATGGATGGAATGCAGAACAAATCAAAACATTCAGCCGTAGTCAAGAGATCCGGGTTAAATCTATCATTCTCTTGCTCACAATGCCACCCCAGTTTAGACCTGGCCATATGAAAATCAGTGTTGACGCTGTGCTTCATGGAAACAGTTCAGCCCGAAGTGCCAAGCCAGGTCCTCCCTGGACCGGAAACAAGCATCCTAGGATCGGTTTCGGGGTTTCACCCCTCATCTGCCAGATTAGCTTGATTCCAGTGGCACAGTGAGCTCATGACCCACGTCAGGGCATACCTGTCGCATTTAGGGCGAGAAAGCAAAAGACACACAATTGATGGATGGAATGCAGAACAAATCAAAACATTCACCCCAGTCAAGAGATCTGGGTTACATTCATCATTCTTTTGCTCACCATGTCCCCCAGTTTAGACCTGGCCATATGCACATCAAAACATTCACCCCCTGTCAAGAGATCTAGGTTAAATCCATCATTCTTTTGCTCACAATGCCACCCCAGTTTAGACCTGGCCATATGCAAATCAGTATTGACCCCATGCCTCATAGAAAAAGTCCTTCCTGGAACCGCCAAGCCAGGTCCTCCCTGGACCAGAAACAAGAATCCTAGGACTGGTTTCGGGGTTTCACTCCTCATCAGCCTGGATAGCTTTATTCCAGTGGCACAGTGAGGCCAGGACCCACGTCTGGGCATACCTGGCGCACTTAGGGCGAGAAAGCAAAAGATACACAATTGATGGATGGAATGCAGAACAAATCAAAACATTCACCCCCAGTCTAGAGATCTGGGTTAAATTCATCATTCTTTTGCTCACCATGCCACCCCAGTTTAGACCTGGCCATTTGCAAATCAGTCTTGACCCTGGTACTCAAGGGAACAGTCCAGCCCGACCTGCCAAGCCAGGTCCACCCTTGCCTGGAAACAAGCATCCTAGGACCAGTTACAGGGTTTCACCCCTCATCAGCCAGGATAGCTTGGTTCCAGTGGCACAGTGAGGCCAGGACCCACGTCTGGGCATACCTCGTGCTCTTAGGGTGAGAAAGCAAAAGATACACAATTGATGGATGGAATGCAGAACAAATCAAATCATTCACCCCCAGTCAAGAGTTCTGGATTAAATCCATTAATCTTTTGATCACAATGCCACCCCAGTTTAGACCTGGCCATTTGCAAATCAGTCTTGACCCTGTGCCTCATAGGAACAGTCCTGCCCGAACCGCCAAGCCAGGTCCTCCCTGGACCGGAAAGAGGCATCCTAGGACAGGTTTCGGGGTTTCACTCCTCATCGGCCAGGATAGCTTGATTCCAGTGGCACAGTGAGCCCAGGACCCACGTCTGGGCATACCTGGCGCACTTAGGGCGAGAAAGCAAAAGGCACACAATTGATGGATGGAATGCAGAGCAAATCAAACCATTCACCCCCAGTCAAGAGTTCTGGGTTTAATCCATTATTCTTTTGATCACCATGCCACCCCAGTTTAGACCTGGCCATATGCAAATCAATCTTGACCCTGTGTCTCATAGGAACAGTCCTGCCCAAACTGCCAAGCCAGGTCCTCCCTGGACTAGAAACAAGTTTCCTAGGTCCAGTTTCGGGTTTCACCCCTCATCAGCCAGGATAGCTTGATTCCAGTGGCACAGTGAGCCCAGGACCCACGTCTGGGCATACCTCGTGCTCTTAGGGCGAGAAAGCAAAAGACACCAAATTGATGGATGGAATGCAGAACAAATCAAAACATTCACCCCCAGTCTAGAGATCTGGGTTAAATTCATCATTCTTTTGCTCACCATGCCACCCCAGTTTGGACCTGGCCATATGCAAATCAGTCTTGACCCTGATACTCAAGGAAACAGTCCAGCCCGACCTGCCAAGCCAGGTCCACCCTTGCCTGGAAACAAGCATCCTAGGACCAGTTACAGGGTTTCACCCCTCATCAGCCAGGATAGCTTGGTTCCAGTGGCACAGTGAGGCCAGGACCCACGTCTGGGCATACCTCATGCTCTTAGGGTGAGAAAGCAAAAGATACACAATTGATGGATGGAATGCAGAACAAATCAAATCATTCACCCCCAGTCAAGAGTTCTGGATTAAATCCATTATTCTTTTGATCACAATGCCACCCCAGTTTAGACCTGGCTATTTGCAAATCAGTCTTGACCCTGTGCCTCATAGGAACAGTCCTGCCCGAACCGCCATGCCAGGGCCTCCCTGGACCGGAAAGAAGCATCCTAGGACAGGTTTGAGGGTTTCACTCCTCATCTGCCTGGATAGCTTGATTCCAGTGGCACGGTGAGCCCAGGACCCACGTCTGGCCATACCTGGCGCACTTAGGGCGAGAAAGCAAAAGATACACAATTGATGGATGGAATGCAGAACAAATCAAAACATTCACCCCCAGTCAAGAGATCTGGGTTAAATCCAACATTCTTTTGCTCACGATGCCACCCCAGTTTAGACCTGGCCATATGCAATCAGTCTTGTCCCTGTGCTTCATGGGAACAGTCCAACCCAATTTGCCAAGCCTGGTCCTCCCTAGACCGGAAATAATCATCCTAGGACCAGTTTCGGGGTTTCACCCCTCATCAGAGAGGATAGCTTGAATCCAGTGGCACAGTGAGCCCAGGACCCACATCTGGGCATACCTGGCGCGCTTAGGGCTAGAAAGCAAAAGACACAATTGACGGTAGGAATGCAGAACAAATCCAAACATTCCCCCCGGGTCAAGAGATCTGGGTTAAATCCATCATTCTTTTGCTCACCATACCACCCCAGTTTAGACCTGGCCATATGCAAATCAGTCTTGAACCTGTTACTCAAGGGAGCAGTCCAGCCCGACCTCCCAAGCCAGGTCCTCCCTGGCCTGGAAACAAGCATCCTAGGACCAGTTACAGGGTTTCACCCCTCATCAGCCAGGACAGCTTGATTTTAGTGCCACAGTGAGCCCAGGTCCCACGTATGGGCATACCTGGAGCACTTAGGGCGATAAAGCAAAAGACAAACAATTGATGGATTGAATGCAGAACAAATCAAAACATTCACCCCCAGTCAAGAGATCTGGGTGAAATCCATCATTCTTTTGCTCACCATGCCACCCCAGTTTAGACCTGGCCATATGCAAATCAGTCTTGAACCTGTTACTCAAGGGAGCAGTCCAGCCCAAACTCCCAAGCCAGGTCCTCCCTGGCCTGGAAACAAGCATCCTAGGACCAGTTACAGGATTTCACCCCTCATCAGCCAGGATAGCTTGATTCCAGTGGCAGAGTGAGCCCAGGACCTATGTCTGGGCATACCTGGAGCACTTAGGGCGAGAATGCAAAATTCACAATTGATGAAAGGAATGCAGAACAAATCAAATCATTCACCCCCAGTCAAGAGATCTGGGTTAAATCCATCATTCTTTTGCTCACCATGCCACCCCAGTTTAGACATGGCCATATGCAAATCAGTCTTGACCATGTACCTCATGGGAACAGTCCAGCCCAAACTGCCAAGCCAGGTCCTCCCTGGACCTGAAACAAGAATCCTAGATCCAATTTCGGGGTTTCACCCCTAATCAGCCAGGATAGCTTGATTCCAGTGGCACAGTGAGCCCAGGACCCACGTCTGGGCATACCTGCCGCACTTAGGGAAAGAAAGCAAAAGACACACAATTGATTGATTGATTGATTCTTTTGCTCACCATGCCACCCCAGTTTAGACCTGGCCATATGCAAATAAGTCTTGACCCCGTGCCTTATGAGAAAAGTCCAGCCTGAACTGCCAAGCCAGGTCATCCCTGGAGCGGAAACAGCATCCTAGGACCGGTTTTGGGTTTCACCCGTTATCAGCCAGGATAGCTTGATTCCAGTGGCACAGTGAGCTCAGGACCCACGTCTGGGCATACCTCATGCTCTTAGGGTGAGAAAGCAAAAGATACACAATTGATGGATGGAATGCAGAACAAATCAAATCATTCACCCCCAGTCAAGAGTTCTGGATTAAATCCATTATTCTTTTGATCACAATGCCACCCCAGTTTAGACCTGGCTATTTGCAAATCAGTCTTGACCCTGTGCCTCATAGGAACAGTCCTGCCCGAACCGCCATGCCAGGGCCTCCCTGGACCGGAAAGAAGCATCCTAGGACAGGTTTGAGGGTTTCACTCCTCATCTGCCTGGATAGCTTGATTCCAGTGGCACGGTGAGCCCAGGACCCACGTCTGGCCATACCTGGCGCACTTAGGGCGAGAAAGCAAAAGATACACAATTGATGGATGGAATGCAGAACAAATCAAAACATTCACCCCCAGTCAAGAGATCTGGGTTAAATCCAACATTCTTTTGCTCACGATGCCACCCCAGTTTAGACCTGGCCATATGCAATCAGTCTTGTCCCTGTGCTTCATGGGAACAGTCCAACCCAATTTGCCAAGCCTGGTCCTCCCTAGACCGGAAATAATCATCCTAGGACCAGTTTCGGGGTTTCACCACTCATCAGAGAGGATAGCTTGAATCCAGTGGCACAGTGAGCCCAGGACCCACATCTGGGCATACCTGGCGCGCTTAGGGCTAGAAAGCAAAAGACACAATTGACGGTAGGAATGCAGAACAAATCCAAACATTCCCCCCGGGTCAAGAGATCTGGGTTAAATCCATCATTCTTTTGCTCACCATACCACCCCAGTTTAGACCTGGCCATATGCAAATCAGTCTTGAACCTGTTACTCAAGGGAGCAGTCCAGCCCGACCTCCCAAGCCAGGTCCTCCCTGGCCTGGAAACAAGCATCCTAGGACCAGTTACAGGGTTTCACCCCTCATCAGCCAGGACAGCTTGATTTTAGTGCCACAGTGAGCCCAGGTCGCACGTATGGGCATACCTGGAGCACTTAGGGCGATAAAGCAAAAGACAAACAATTGATGGATTGAATGCAGAACAAATCAAAACATTCACCCCCAGTCAAGAGATCTGGGTTAAATCCATCATTCTTTTGCTCACCATACCACCCCAGTTTAGACCTGGCCATATGCAAATCAGTCTTGAACCTGTTACTCAAGGGAGCAGTCCAGCCCAATCTCCCAAGCCAGGTCCTCCCTGGCCTGGAAACAAGCATCCTAGGACCAGTTACAGGATTTCACCCCTCATCAGCCAGGATAGCTTGATTCCAGTGGCAGAGTGAGCCCAGGACCTATGTCTGGGCATACCTGGAGCACTTAGGGCGAGAATGCAAAATACACAATTGATGAAAGGAATGCAGAACAAATCAAATCATTCACCCCCAGTCAAGAGATCTGGGTTAAATCCATCATTCTTTTGCTCACCATGCCACCCCAGTTTAGACATGGCCATATGCAAATCAGTCTTGACCATGTACCTCATGGGAACAGTCCAGCCCAAACTGCCAAGCCAGGTCCTCCCTGGACCTGAAACAAGAATCCTAGATCCAATTTCGGGGTTTCACCCCTAATCAGCCAGGATAGCTTGATTCCAGTGGCACAGTGAGCCCAGGACCCACGTCTGGGCATACCTGCCGCACTTAGGGAAAGAAAGCAAAAGACACACAATTGATTGATTGATTGATTCTTTTGCTCACCATGCCACCCCAGTTTAGACCTGGCCATATGCAAATAAGTCTTGACCCCGTGCCTTATGAGAAAAGTCCAGCCTGAACTGCCAAGCCAGGTCATCCCTGGAGCGGAAACAGCATCCTAGGACCGGTTTCGGGTTTCACCCGTTATCAGCCAGGATAGCTTGATTCCAGTGGCACAGTGAGCTCAGGACCCACGTCTGGGCATACCTGTGCTCTTAGGGTGAGAAAGCAAAAGATACACAATTGATGGATGGAATGCAGAACAAATCAAATCATTCACCCCCAGTCAAGAGTTCTGGGTTAAATCCATCATTCTTTTGCTCACCATACCACCCCAGTTTAGACCTGGCCATATGCAAATCAGTCTTGACCCTGTTACTCAAGGGAACAGTCCAGCCCGAACTGCCAAGCCAGGTGCTCCCTGGCCTGGAAACAAGCATCCTAGGACCAGTTACAGGATTTCACCCCTCATCAGCCAGGATAGCTTGATTCCAGTGGCACAGTGAGCCCAGGACCCACGTCTGGGCATACCTGGAGCACTTAGGGCGAGAATGCAAAATACACAATTGATGGAAGGAATGCAGAACAAATCAAAACATTCACCCCCAGTCAAGAGATCTGGGTTTAATCCATCATTCTTTGGCTCACGATGCCACCCCAGTTTAGACCTGGCCATATGCAAATCAATCTTTACCATGTACCTCATGGGAACAGTCCAGCCCGAACTGCCAAGCCAGGTCCTCCCTGGACCGGAAACAAGCATCCTAGGACCAATTTCGGGGTTTCACCCAACATCAGCCAGGATAGCTTGATTCCAGTGGCAGAGTGAGCCCAGGACCCACGTCTGGGCACACCCCGTAGTCTTAGGGTGAGAAAGCAAAAGATACACAATTGATGGATGGAATGCAGAACAAATCAAAACATTCACACCCGGTCAAGAGATCTGGGTTACATCCATCATTCTTTTGCTCACCATGCCACCCCAGTTTAGACCTGGCCATATGCAAATCAGTCTTGACCCTGTGCCTCATAGGAACAGTCCTGCCCGAACCACCAAGCCAGGTCCTCCCTGGACTGGAAACAAGCATCCTAGGACAGGTTTCGGGGTTTCACTCGTCATCAGCCAGGATAGCTTTATTCCAGTGGCACAGTGAGCCCACGACCCATGTCTGGGCATACCTGGCACACTTAGGGCAAGAAAGTAAAAGAGACAATTGATGGAAGGAATGCAGGACAAATCAGAACATAAACCCCCGGTCAAGAGATCTGGATTAAATCCATCATTCTTTTGCTCACCATGCCACCCCAGTTTAGAACTGGCCATATGCAAATCAGTCTTGACCCTGATACTCAAGGGAACAGTCAAGCCCGACATGCCAAGCCAGGTCCACCCTTGCCTGGAAACAAACATCCTAGGACCAGTTACAGGGTTTCACCCCTCATCAGCCAGGGTAGCTTGATTCCAGTGGCACAGTGAGCCCAGGACCCACGTCTGGGCATGCTTGGCGCACTTAGAGCAAGAAAGCAAAAGACACACAATTGATGGACAGAATGCAGAACAAAAAAATTTTTTACCCTACTCAAGAGATCTCAATTAAATCCATCATTCTTTTCCTCACCATGCCACCCCAGTTTAGACCTGGCCATATGCAAATCAGTCTTGACCCTGCGCCTTATTGGAAAAGTCCATCCCGAACTGCCAAGCCAGGTAATCTCTGGAGCGGAAACAAGCATCCTAGGACCGGTTTTGGGTTTCACCCCTCATCAGCCAGGATAGCTTGCTTCCAGTGGCACAGTGAGGCCAGGACCCACGTCTGGGCATTCCTCGTGCTCTTAGGGTGAGAAAGCAAAAGATACACAATTGATGGATGGAATGCAGAACAAATCAAATCATTCACCCCCAGTCAAGAGTTCTGGGTTAAATCCATTATTCTTTTGTTCACCATGCAACCCCAGTTTAGACCTGGCCATATGCAAATCAGTCTTGACCCTGTGCCTCATAGAAACAGTCCTGCCCGAACCGCCAAGCCAGGTCCTCCCTGGACTGGAAACAAGCATCCTAGGACAGGTTTCGGGGTTTCACTCCTCATCAGCCAGGATAGCTTTATTTCAGTGGCACAGTGAGCCCAGGACCCACGTCTGGGCATACCTGGTGCACTTAGGGCGAGAAAGCAAATACACACAATTGATGGATGGAATGCAGAACAAATCAAAACATTCAGCCGTAGTCAAGAGATCTGGGTTAAATCTATCATTCTCTTGCTCACAATGCCACCCCAGTTTAGACCTGGCCATATGAAAATCAGTGTTGACGCTGTGCTTCATGGAAACAGTTCAGCCCGAAGTGCCAAGCCAGGTCCTCCCTGGACCGGAAACAAGCATCCTAGGATCGGTTTCGGGGTTTCACCCCTCATCTGCCAGATTAGCTTGATTCCAGTGGCACAGTGAGCTCATGACCCACGTCAGGGCATACCTGTCGCATTTAGGGCGAGAAAGCAAAAGACACACAATTGATGGATGGAATGCAGAACAAATCAAAACATTCACCCCAGTCAAGAGATCTGGGTTAAATTCATCATTCTTTTGCTCACCATGTCCCCCAGTTTAGACCTGGCCATATGCACATCAAAACATTCACCCCCTGTCAAGAGATCTAGGTTAAATCCATCATTCTTTTGCTCACAATGCCACCCCAGTTTAGACCTGGCCATATGCAAATCAGTATTGACCCCATGCCTCATAGAAAAAGTCCTTCCTGGAACCGCCAAGCCAGGTCCTCCCTGGACCAGAAACAAGAATCCTAGGACCGGTTTCGGGGTTTCACTCCTCATCAGCCTGGATAGCTTTATTCCAGTGGCACAGTGAGGCCAGGACCCACGTCTGGGCATACCTGGCGCACTTAGGGCGAGAAAGCAAAAGATACACAATTGATGGATGGAATGCAGAACAAATCAAAACATTCACCCCCAGTCTAGAGATCTGGGTTAAATTCATCATTCTTTTGCTCACCATGCCACCCCAGTTTAGACCTGGCCATTTGCAAATCAGTCTTGACCCTGGTACTCAAGGGAACAGTCCAGCCCGACCTGCCAAGCCAGGTCCACCCTTGCCTGGAAACAAGCATCCTAGGACCAGTTACAGGGTTTCACCCCTCATCAGCCAGGATAGCTTGGTTCCAGTGGCACAGTGAGGCCAGGACCCACGTCTGGGCATACCTCGTGCTCTTAGGGTGAGAAAGCAAAAGATACACAATTGATGGATGGAATGCAGAACAAATCAAATCATTCACCCCCAGTCAAGAGTTCTGGATTAAATCCATTAATCTTTTGATCACAATGCCACCCCAGTTTAGACCTGGCCATTTGCAAATCAGTCTTGACCCTGTGCCTCATAGGAACAGTCCTGCCCGAACCGCCAAGCCAGGTCCTCCCTGGACCGGAAAGAGGCATTCTAGGACAGGTTTCGGGGTTTCACTCCTCATCGGCCAGGATAGCTTGATTCCAGTGGCACAGTGAGCCCAGGACCCACGTCTGGGCATACCTGGCGCACTTAGGGCGAGAAAGCAAAAGGCACACAATTGATGGATGGAATGCAGAGCAAATCAAACCATTCACCCCCAGTCAAGAGTTCTGGGTTAAATCCCTTATTCTTTTGATCACCATGCCACCCCAGTTTAGACCTGGCCATATGCAAATCAGTCTTGACCCTGTGTCTCATAGGAACAGTCCTGCCCAAACTGCCAAGCCAGGTCCTCCCTGGACTAGAAACAAGTTTCCTAGGTCCAGTTTCGGGTTTCACCCCTCATCAGCCAGGATAGCTTGATTCCAGTGGCACAGTGAGCCCAGGACCCACGTCTGGGCATACCTCGTGCTCTTAGGGCGAGAAAGCAAAAGACACCAAATTGATGGATGGAATGCAGAACAAATCAAAACATTCACCCCCAGTCTAGAGATCTGGGTTAAATTCATCATTCTTTTGCTCACCATGCCACCCCAGTTTGGACCTGGCCATATGCAAATCAGTCTTGACCCTGATACTCAAGGGAACAGTCCAGCCCGACCTGCCAAGCCAGGTCCACCCTTGCCTGGAAACAAGCATCCTAGGACCAGTTACAGGGTTTCACCCCTCATCAGCCAGGATAGCTTGGTTCCAGTGGCACAGTGAGGCCAGGACCCACGTCTGGGCATACCTCATGCTCTTAGGGTGAGAAAGCAAAAGATACACAATTGATGGATGGAATGCAGAACAAATCAAATCATTCACCCCCAGTCAAGAGTTCTGGATTAAATCCATTATTCTTTTGATCACAATACCACCCCAGTTTAGACCTGGCTATTTGCAAATCAGTCTTGACCCTGTGCCTCATAGGAACAGTCCTGCCCGAACCGCCAAGCCAGGGCCTCCCTGGACCGGAAAGAAGCATCCTAGGACAGGTTTGAGGGTTTCACTCCTCATCTGCCTGGATAGCTTGATTCCAGTGGCACAGTGAGCCCAGGACCCACGTCTGGCCATACCTGGCGCACTTAGGGCGAGAAAGCAAAAGATACACAATTGATGGATGGAATGCAGAACAAATCAAAACATTCACCCCCAGTCAAGAGATCTGGGTTAAATCCAACATTCTTTTGCTCACGATGCCACCCCAGTTTAGACCTGGCCATATGCAATCAGTCTTGTCCCTGTGCTTCATGGGAACAGTCCAACCCAATTTGCCAAGCCTGGTCCTCCCTAGACCGGAAATAATCATCCTAGGACCAGTTTCGGGGTTTCACCCCTCATCAGAGAGGATAGCTTGAATCCAGTGGCACAGTGAGCCCAGGACCCACATCTGGGCATACCTGGCGCGCTTAGGGCTAGAAAGCAAAAGACACAATTGACGGTAGGAATGCAGAACAAATCAAAACATTCCCCCCGGGTCAAGAGATCTGGGTTAAATCCATCATTCTTTTGCTCACCATACCACCCCAGTTTAGACCTGGCCATATGCAAATCAGTCTTGAACCTGTTACTCAAGGGAGCAGTCCAGCCCGACCTCCCAAGCCAGGTCCTCCCTGGCCTGGAAACAAGCATCCTAGGACCAGTTACAGGGTTTCACCCCTCATCAGCCAGGACAGCTTGATTTCAGTGGCACAGTGAGCCCAGGTCCCACGTATGGGCATACCTGGAGCACTTTGGGCGATAAAGCAAAAGACAAACAATTGATGGATTGAATGCAGAACAAATCAAAACATTCACCCCAGTCAAGAGATCTGGGTTAAATCCATCCTTCTTTTGCTCACCATACCACCCCAGCTTAGACCTGGCCATATGCAAATCAGTCTTGAACCTGTTACTCAAGGGAGCAGTCCAGCCCAAACTCCCAAGCCAGGTCCTCCCTGGCCTGGAAACAAGCATCCTAGGACCAGTTACAGGATTTCACCCCTCATCAGCCAGGACAGCTTGATTTCAGTGGCACAGTGAGCCCAGGTCCCACGTATGGGCATACCTGGAGCACTTAGGGCGATAAAGCAAAAGACAAACAATTCATGGATTGAATGCAGAACAAATCAAAACATTCACCCCAGTCAAGAGATCTGGGTTAAATCCATCCTTCGTTTGCTCACCATACCACCCCAGTTTAGACCTGGCCATATGCAAATCAGTCTTGAACCTGTTACTCAAGGGAGCAGTCCAGCCCAAACTCCCAAGCCAGGTCCTCCCTGGCCTGGAAACAAGCATCCTAGGACCAGTTACAGGATTTCACCCCTCATCAGCCAGGATAGCTTGATTCCAGTGGCAGAGTGAGCCCAGGACCCATGTCTGGGCATACCTGGAGCACTTAGGGCGAGAATGCAAAATACACAATTGATGGAAGGAATGCAGAACAAATCAAATCATTCACCCCCAGTCAAGAGATCTGGGTTAAATCCATCATTCTTTTGCACACCATGCCACCCCAGTTTAGACATGGCCATATGCAAATCAGTCTTGACCATGTACCTCATGGGAACAGTCCAGCCCAAACTGCCAAGCCAGGTCCTCCCTGGACCTGAAACAAGAATCCTAGATCCAATTTCGGGGTTTCACCCCTAATCAGCCAGGATAGCTTGATTCCAGTGGCACAGTGAGCCCAGGACCCACGTCTGGGCATACCTGCCGCACTTAGGGAAAGAAAGCAAAAGACACACAATTGATGGACGGAATGCAGAACAAAAAATACATTCACCCCAGTCAAGAGATCTGGGTTAAATCCATCATTCTTTTGCTCACCATGCCACCTTAGTTTAGACCTGGCCATATGCAAATAAGTCTTGACCCCGTGCTTTATGAGAAAAGTCCAGCCCGAACTGCCAAGCCAGGTCATCCCTGGAGCGGAAACAGCATCCTTGGACCGGTTTCGGGTTTCACCCGTTATCAGCCAGGATAGCTTGATTCCAGTGGCACAGTGAGCTCAGGACCCACGTCTGGGCATACCTGTGCTCTTAGGGTGAGAAAGCAAAAGATACACAATTGATGGATGGAATGCAGAACAAATCAAATCATTCACCCCCAGTCAAGAGTTCTGGGTTAAATCCATCATTCTTTTGCTCACCATACCACCCCAGTTTAGACCTGCCCATATGCAAATCAGTCTTGACCCTGTTACTCAAGGGAACAGTCCAGCCCGAACTGCCAAGCCAGGTCCTCCCTGGCCTGGAAACAAGCATCCTAGGACCAGTTACAGGATTTCACCCCTCATCAGCCAGGATAGCTTGATTCCAGTGGCACAGTGAGTCCAGGACCCACGTCTGGGCATACCTGGAGCACTTAGGGCGAGAATGCAAAATACACAATTGATGGAAGGAATGCAGAATAAATCAAAACATTCACCCCTAGTCAAGAGATCTGGGTTAAATCCTTCATTCTTTGGCTCACGATGCCACCCCAGTTTAGACCTGTCCATATGCAAATCAATCATGACCATGTACCTCATGGGAACAGTCCAGCCCGAACTGCCAAGCCAGGTCCTCCCTGGACCGGAAACAAGCATCCTAGGACCAATTTCGAGGTTTCACCCAACATCAGCCAGGATAGCTTGATTCCAGTGGCAGAGTGAGCCCAGTACCCACGTCTGGGCATACCCCGTGGTCTTAGGGTGAGAAAGCAGAAGATACACAATTGATGGATGGAATGCAGAACAAATCAAAACATTCACACCCGGCCAAGAGATCTGGGTTAAATCCATCATTCTTTTGCTCACCATGCCACCCCAGTTTAGACCTGGCCATATGCAAATCTGTCTTGACCCTGTGCCTCATAGGAACAGTCCTGCCCAAACCACCAAGCCAGGTCCTCCCTGGACTGGAAACAAGCATCCTACGACAGGTTTCGGGGTTTCACTCCTCATCAGCCAGGATAGCTTTATTCCAGTGGCACAGTGAGCCCAGGACCCATGTCTGGGCATACCTGGCACACTTAGGGCAAGAAAGTAAAAGACACAATTGATGGAAGGAATGCAAGACAAATCAGAACATTCACCCCCGGTCAAGAGATCTGGGTTAAATCCATCATTCTTTTGCTCACCATGCCACCACAGTTTAGACCTGGCCATAGGCAAATCAGTCTTGACCCTGATACTCAAGGGAACAGTCCAGCCCGACCTGCCAAGCCAGGTCCACCCTTGCCTGGAAACAAGCATCCTAGGACCAGTTACAGGGTTTCACCCCTCATCAGCCAGGGTAGCTTGATTCCAGTGGCACAGTGAGCCCAGGACCCACGTCTGGGCATACCTCGTGCTCTTAGGGTGAAAAAGCAAAAGATACACAATTGATGGATGGAATGCAGAACAAATCAAATGATTCACCCCCAGTCAAGAGTTCTGGGTTAAACCCATTATTCTTTTGATCACCATGCCACCCCAGTTTAGACCTGGCCATATGCAAATGAGTCTTGACACTGTGTCTCATAGGAACAGTCCTGCCCGAACCGCCAAGACAGGTCCTCCCTGGACCAGAAACAAGCTTCCTAGGACCGGTTTCGGAGTTTCACTCCTCATCATCCAGGATAGCTTTATTTCAGTGGCACAGTGAGCCCAGGACCCACGTCTGGGCATACCTGGCGCACTTAGGGCGAGAAAGCAAAAGACACACAATTGATGGATGGAATGCAGAACAAATCAAAACATTCACCCCCAGTCAAGAGATCTGGGTTAAATTCATCATTCTTCTGCTCACCATGCCATCCCAGTTTAGACCTGGCCATATGCAAATCAAAACATTCACCCCCAGTCAAGAGATCTGGGTTAAATCCATCATTCTTTTGCTCACCATGCCACCCCAGTTTAGAACTGGCCATATGCAAATCAGTCTTGACCATGTACATCATGGGAACAGTCAAGCCCAAACTGCCAAGCCAGGTCCTCCCTGGACCGGAAACAAGCATCCTAGGACCAATTTCGGGGTTTCACCCCATATCAGCCAGGATAGCTTGATTCCAGTGGCACAGTGAGCCCAGGACCCACGTCTGGGCATACTTGGCGCACTTAGAGCAAGAAAGCAAAAGACACACAGTTGATGGACAGAATGCAGAACAAAAAAAGCTTTTACCCTACTCAAGAGATCTCAATTAAATCCATCATTCTTTTCCTCACCATGCCACCCCAGTTTAGACCTGGCCATATGCAAATCAGTCTTGACCCCGTGCCTTATGGGAAAAGTCCATCCCGAACTGCCAAGCCAGGTAATCCCTGGAGCGGAAACAAGCATCCTAGGACCGGTTTCGGGTTTCACCCCTCATCAGCCAGGATAGCTTGCTTCCAGTGGCACAGTGAGGCCAGGACCAACGTCTGGGCATTCCTCGTGCTCTTAGGGTGAGAAAGCAAAAGATACACAATTGACGGATGGAATGCAGAACAAATCAAATCATTCACCCCCAGTCAAGAGTTCTGGGTTAAATCCATTATTCTTTTGCTGACCATGCCACCCCAGTTTAGACCTGGCCATATGCAAATCAGTCTTGACCCTGTGCCTCATAGAAACAGTCCTGCCCGAACCGCCAAGCCAGGTCCTCCCTGGACCGGAAACAAGAATCCTAGGACAGGTTTCAGGGTTTCACTCCTCATCAGCCAGGATAGCTTTATTTCAGTGGCACAGTGAGCCCAGGACCCACGTCTGGGCATACCTGGTGCACTTAGGGCGAGAAAGCAAATACACACAATTGATGGATGGAATGCAGAACAAATCAAAACATTCAGCCCTAGTCAAGAGATCTGGGTTACATTCATCCTTATTTTGCTCACCATGTCCCCCAGTTTAGACCTGGCCATATGCACATCAAAACATTCACCCCCTGTCAAGAGATTTAGGTTAAATCCATCATTCTTTTGCTCTTAATGCCACCCCAGTTTAGACCTGGCCATATGCAAATCAGTATTGACCCCATGCCTCATAGAAAAAGTCCTTCCTGGAACCGCCAAGCCAGGTCCTCCCTGGACCAGAAACAAGCATCCTAGGACCGGTTTCGGGGTTTCACTCCTCATCAGCCTGGATAGCTTTATTCCAGTGGCACAGTGAAGCCAGGACCCACGTCTGGGCATACCTGGCGCACTTAGGGCGAGAAAGCAAAAGATACACTATTGATGGAGGGAATGCAGAACAAATCAAAACATTCACCCCCAGTCAAGAGATCTGGGTTAAATCCAACATGCTTTTGCTCACAATGCCACCCCAGTTTAGACCTGGCCATATGCAATCATTCTTGTCCCTGTGCCTCATGGGAACAGTCCAACCCAATCTGCCAAGCCAGGTCCTCCCTAGACCGGGAACAATCATCCTAGGACCAGTTTCGGGGTTTCACCCCTCATCTGCGAGGATAGCTTGATTCCAGTGGCACAGTGAGCCCAGGACCCACGTCTGGGCATACCTGGCACACTTAGGGCGAGAAAGCAAAAGACACAATTGATGGAAGGAATGTAGAACAAATCAAAACATTCACCCCCAGTCAAGAGTTCTGGGTTAAATCCATTATTCTTTTGATCACCATGCCACCCCAGTTTAGACCTGGCCATATGCAAATCAGTCTTGACCCTGTTACTCAAGGGATAAGTCCAGCCCGAACTCCCAAGCCAGGTCATCCCTGGAGCGGAAACAAGCATCCTAGGTCCAGTTTCATGTTTCACCCCTCATCAGCCAGGATAGCTTGATTCCAGTGGCACAGTGAGCCCAGGACCCACGTCTGGGCATACCTCGTGCTCTTAGGGTGAAAAAGCAAAAGATACACAATTGATGGATGGAATGCAGAACAAATAAAACCATTCACCCCCAGTCAAGAGTTCTGGGTTAAATCCATTATTCTTTTGATCACCATGCCACCCCAGTTTAGACCTGGCAATATGCAAATCAGTCTTGACCCTGTGTCTCATAGGAACAGTCCTGCCCAAACCGCCAAGCCAGGTCCTCCCTGGACTAGAAACAAGCTTCCTAGGACCGGTTTCGGAGTTTCACTCCTCATCAGCCAGGATAGCTTTATTTCAGTGGCACAGTGAGCCCAGGACCCACGTCTGGGCATACCTGGCGCACTTAGGGCGAGAAAGCAAAAGACACCAAATTGATGGATGGAATGCAGAACAAATCAAAACATTCACCCCCAGTCTAGAGATCTGGGTTAAATTCATCATTCTTTTGCTCACCATGCCACCCCAGTTTAGACCTGGCCATTTGCACATCAGTCTTGACCCTAGTACTCAAGGGAACAGTCCAGCCCGACCTGCCAAGCCAGGTCCACCCTTGCCTGGAAACAAGCATCCTAGGACCAGTTACAGGGTTTCACCCCTCATCAGCCAGGATAGCTTGGTTCCAGTGGCACAGTGAGGCCAGGACCCACGTCTGGGCATACCTCGTGCTCTTAGGGTGGGAAAGCAAAAGATATACAATTGATGGATGGAATGCAGAACAAATCAAATCATTCACCCCCAGTCAAGAGTTCTGGATTAAATCCATTAATCTTTTGATCACAATGCCACCCCAGTTTAGACCTGGCCATTTGCAAATCAGTCTTGACCCTGTGCCTCATAGGAACAGTCCTGACCGAACCGCCAAGCCAGGTCCTCCCTGGACCGGAAAGAGGCATCCTAGGACAGGTTTCGGGGTTTCACTCCTCATCGGCCAGGATAGCTTTATTTCAGTGGCACAGTGAGCCCAGGACCCACGTCTGGGCATACCTGGCGCACTTAGGGCGAGAAAGCAAAAGACACACAATTGATGGATGGAATGCAGAACAAATCAAAACATTCAGCCCTAGTCAAGAGATCTGGGTTAAATCCATCATTCTGTTGCTCACAATGCCACCCCAGTTTAGACCTGGCCATATGATAATCAGTGTTGATGCTGTGCCTCATGGGAAGAGTCCAGCCCGAACTGCCAAGCCAGGTCCTCCCTGGACCGGAAACAAGCATCCTAGGACCAGTTTCGGGGTTTCACCCCTCATCTGCCAGATTAGCTTGATTCCAGTGGCACAGTAAGCCCTTGACCCACGTCCGGGCATACCTGGCGCAATTAGGGCGAGAAAGCAAAAGACACACACTTGATGGATGGAATGCAGAACAAATCAAAACATTCACCCCTAGTCAAGAGATCTGGGTTAAATTCATCATTCTTTTGCTCACAATGCCACCCCAGTTTAGACCTGGCCATATGCAAATCAATCTTGACCCCATGCCTCATACGAAAAGTCCTTCCCGAACCACCAAGCCAGGGCCTCCCTGGACCAGAATCAAGCATCCTAGGACCGGTTTGAGGGTTTCACTCCTCATCTGCCAGGATAGCTTGATTCCAGTGGCACAGTGAGGCCAGGACCCACGTCTGGCCATACCTGGCGCACTTAGGGCGAGAAAGCAAAAGATACACAATTGATGGATGGAATGCAGAACAAATCAAAACATTCACCCCCAGTCAAGAGATCTGGGTTAAATCCAACATTCTTTTGCTCACGATGCCACCCCAGTTTAGACCTGGACATATGCAATCAGTCTTGTCCCTGTGCCTCATGGGAACAGTCCAACCCAATTTGCCAAGCCTGGTCCTCCCTAGACCGGAAACAATCATCCTAGGACCAGTTTCGGGGTTTCACCCCTCATCAGAGAGGATAGCTTGAATCCAGTGGCACAGTGAGCCCAGGACCCACGTCTGGGCATACCTGGCGCGCTTAGGGCTAGAAAGCAAAAGACACAATTGACGGTAGGAATGCAGTACAAATCAAAACATTCACCCCCGGTCAAGAGATCTGGGTTAAATCCATCATTCTTTTGCTCACCATGCCACCCCAGTTTAGACCTGGCCATATGCAAATCAGTCTTGACCCTGTTACTTAAGAGAACAGTCCATCCCGAGCTGCCAAGCCAGGTCCTCCCTGGCCTGGAAACAAGCATCCTAGGACCAGTTACAGGGTTTCACCCCTCATCAGCCAGGACAGCTTGATTTCAGTGGCACAGTGAGCCCAGGTCCCACGTATGGGCATACCTGGAGCACTTAGGGCGAGAAAGCAAAGACAAACAATTGATGGATTGAATGCAGAACAAATCAAAACATTCACCCCCAGTCAAGAGATCTGGGTTAAATCCATCCTTCTTTTTCTCACCATACCACCCCAGTTTAGACCTGGCCATATGCAAATCAGTCTTGACCCTGTTACTCAAGGGAGCAGTCCAGCCCGAACTGCCAAGCCAGGTCCTCCCTGGCCTGGAAACAAGCATCCTAGGACCAGTTACAGTATTTTACCCCTCATCATCCAGGATAGCTTGATTCCAGTGGCACAGTGAGCCCAGGACCCACGTCTGGGCATACCTGGATCACTTAGGGTGAGAATGCGAAAAACACAATTGATGGAAGGAATGCAGAACAAATCAAATCATTCACCCCCAGTCAAGAGATCTGGGTTAAATCCATCATTCTTTTGCTCACCATGCCACCCCAGTTTAGACATGGCCATATGCAAATCAGTCTTGACAATGTACCTCATGGGAACAGTCCAGCCCAAACTGCCAAGCCAGGTCCTCCCTGGACCTGAAACAAGAATCCTAGATCCAATTTCGGGGTTTCACCCCTAATCAGCCAGGATAGCTTGATTCCAGTGGCACAGTGAGCCCAGGACCCACGTCTGGGCATACCTGCCGCACTTAGGGAAAGAAAGCAAAAGACACACAATTGATGGACGGAATGCAGAACAAAAAAAACATTCACCCCAGTCAAGAGATCTGGGTTAAATCCATCATTCTTTTGCTCACCATGCCACCCCAGTTTAGACCTGGCCATATGCAAATAAGTCTTGACCCCGTGCCTTATGAGAAAAGTCCAGCCCGAACTGCCAAGCCAGGTCATCCCTGGAGCGGAAACAGCATCCTAGGACCGGTTTCGGGTTTCACCCGTTATCAGCCAGGATAGCTTGATTCCAGTGGCACAGTGAGCTCAGGACCCACGTCTGGGCATACCTGTGCTCATAGGGTGAGAAAGCAAAAGATACACAATTGATGGATGGAATGCAGAACAAATCAAATCATTCACCCCAGTCAAGAGTTCTGGGTTAAATCCATCATTCTTTTGCTCACCATACCACCCCAGTTTAGACCTGGCCATATGCAAATCAGTCTTGACCCTGTTACTCAAGGGAACAGTCCAGCCCGAACTGCCAAGCCAGGTGCTCCCTGGCCTGGAAACAAGCATCCTAGGACCAGTTACAGGATTTCACCCCTCATCAGCCAGGATAGCTTGATTCCAGTGGCACAGTGAGCCCAGGACCCACGTCTGGGCATACCTGGAGCACTTAGGGCGAGAATGCAAAATACACAATTGATGGAAGGAATGCAGAACAAATCAAAACATTCACCCCCAGTCAAGAGATCTGGGTTTAATCCATCATTCTTTGGCTCACGATGCCGCCCCAGTTTAGACCTGGCCATATGCAAATCAATCTTGACCATGTACCTCATGGGAACAGTGCAGCCCGAACTGCCAAGCCAGGTCCTCCCTGGACCGGAAACAAGCATCCTAGGACCAATTTCGGGGTTTCACCCAACATCAGCCAGGATAGCTTGATTCCAGTGGCAGAGTGAGCCCAGGACCCACGTCTGGGCATACCCCGTAGTCTTAGGGTGAGAAAGCAAAAGATACACAATTGATGGATGGAATGCAGAACAAATCAAAACATTCACACCCGGTCAAGAGATCTGGGTTAAATCCATCATTCTTTTGCTCACCATGCCACCCCAGTTTAGACCTGGCCATATGCAAATCAGTCTTGACCCTGTGCCTCATAGGAACAGTCCTGCCCGAACCACCAAGCCAGGTCCTCCCTGGACTGGAAACAAGCATCCTAGGACAGGTTTCGGGGTTTCACTCCTCATCAGCCAGGATAGCTTTATTCCAGTGGCACAGTGAGCCCAGGACCCATGTCTGGGCATACCTGGCACACTTAGGGCAAGAAAGTAAAAGACACAATTGATGGAAGGAATGCAGGACAAATCAGAACATAAACCCCCGGTCAAGAGATCTGGATTAAATCCATCATTCTTTTGCTCACCATGCCACCCCAGTTTAGAACTGGCCATATGCAAATCAGTCTTGACCCTGATACTCAAGGGAACAGTCAAGCCCGACATGCCAAGCCAGGTCCACCCTTGCCTGGTTACAAACATCCTAGGACCAGTTACAGGGTTTCACCCCTCATCAGCCAGGGTAGCTTGATTCCAGTGGCACAGTGAGCCCAGGACCCACGTCTGGGCATACCTCGTGCTCTTAGGGTGAAAAAGCAAAAGATACACAATTGATGGATGGAATGCAGAACAAATCAAAACTTTCACCCCCAGTCAAGAGATCTGGGTTAAATTCATCATTCTTTTGCTCACCATGCCATCCCAGTTAAGACCTGGCCATATGCAAATCAAAACATTCACCCCCGGTCAAGAGATCTGGGTTAAATCCATCATTCTTTTGCTCACCATGCCACCCCAGTTTAGAACTGGCCATATGCAAATCAGTATTGACCATGTACATCATGGGAACAGTCAAGCCCAAACTGCCAAGCCAGGTCCTCCCTGGACCGGAAACAAGCATCCTAGGACCAATTTCGGGGTTTCACCCCTCATCAGCCAGGATAGCTTGATTCCAGTGGCACAGTGAGCCCAGGACCCACGTCTGGGCATGCTTGGCGCACTTAGAGCAAGAAAGCAAAAGACACACAATTGATGGACAGAATGCAGAACACAAAAAGTTTTTACCCTACTCAAGAGATCTCAATTAAATCCATTATTCTTTTCCTCACCATGCCACCCCAGTTTAGACCTGGCCATATGCAAATCAGTCTTGACCCTGCGCCTCATTGGAAAAGTCCATCCCGAACTGCCAAGCCAGGTAATCTCTGGAGCGGAAACAAGCATCCTAGGACCGGTTTCGGGTTTCACCCCTCATCAGCCAGGATAGCTTGCTTCCAGTGGCACAGTGAGGCCAGGACCCACGTCTGGGCATTCCTCGTGCTCTTAGGGTGAGAAAGCAAAAGATACACAATTGATGGATGGAATGCAGAACAAATCAAATCATTCACCCCCAGTCAAGAGTTCTGGGTTAAATCCATTATTCTTTTGTTCACCATGCAACCCCAGTTTAGACCTGGCCATATGCAAATCAGTCTTGACCCTGTGCCTCATAGAAACAGTCCTGCCCGAACCGCCAAGCCAGGTCCTCCCTGGACTGAAAACAAGCATCCTAGGACAGGTTTCGGGGTTTCACTCCTCATCAGCCAGGATAGCTTTATTTCAGTGGCACAGTGAGCCCAGGACCCACGTCTGGGCATACCTGGTGCACTTAGGGAGAGAAAGCAAATACACACAATTGATGGATGGAATGCAGAACAAATCAAAACATTCAGCCCTAGTCAAGAGATCTGGGTTAAATCTATCATTCTCTTGCTCACAGTGCCACCCCAGTTTAGACCTGGCCATATGAAAATCAGTGTTGACGCTGTGCTTCATGGAAACAGTTCAGCCCGAAGTGCCAAGCCAGGTCCTCCCTGGACCGGAAACAAGCATCCTAGGATCGGTTTTGGGGTTTCACCCCTCATCTGCCAGATTAGCTTGATTCCAGTGGCACAGTGAGCCCATGACCCACGTCAGGGCATACCTGTCGCATTTAGGGCGAGAAAGCAAAAGACACACAATTGATGGATGGAATGCAGAACAAATCAAAACATTCACCCCAGTCAAGAGATCTGGGTTACATTCATCATTCTTTTGCTCACCATGTCCCCCAGTTTAGACCTGGCCATATGCACATCAAAACATTCACCCCCTGTCAAGACATCTAGGTTAAATCCATCATTCTTTTGCTCACAATGCCACCCCAGTTTAGACCTGGCCATATGCAAATCAGTATTGACCCCATGCCTCATAGAAAAAGTCCTTCCTGGAACCGCCAAGCCAGGTCCTCCCTGGACCAGAAACAAGCATCCTAGGACCGGTTTCGGGGTTTCACTCCTCATCAACCTGGATAGCTTTATTCCAGTGGCACAGTGAGGCCAGGACCCACGTCTGGGCATACCTGGCGCACTTAGGGCGAGAAAGCAAAAGATACACAATTGATGGATGGAATGCAGAACAAATCAAAACATTCACCCCCAGTCTAGAGATCTGGGTTAAATTCATCATTCTTTTGCTCACCATGCCACCCCAGTTTAGACCTGGCCATTTGCAAATCAGTCTTGACCCTGGTACTCAAGGGAACAGTCCAGCCCGACCTGCCAAGCCAGGTCCACCCTTGCCTGGAAACAAGCATCCTAGGACCAGTTACAGGGTTTCACCCCTCATCAGCCAGGATAGCTTGGTTCCAGTGGCACAGTGAGGCCAGGACCCACGTCTGGGCATACCTTGTGCTCTTAGGGTGAGAAAGCAAAAGATACACAATTGATGGATGGAATGCAGAACAAATCAAATCATTCACCCCCAGTCAAGAGTTCTGGATTAAATCCATTAATCTTTTGATCACAATGCCACCCCAGTTTAGACCTGGCCATTTGCAAATCAGTCTTGACCCTGTGCCTCATAGGAACAGTCCTGCCCGAACCGCCAAGCCAGGTCCTCCCTGGACCGGAAAGAGGCATCCTAGGACAGGTTTCGGGGTTTCACTCCTCATCGGCCAGGATAGCTTTATTTCAGTGGCACAGTGAGCCCAGGACCCACGTCTGGGCATACCTGGCGCACTTAGGGCGAGAAAGCAAAAGGCACACAATTGATGGATGGAATGCAGAACAAATCAAAACATTCAGCCCTAGTCAAGAGATCTGGATTAAATCCATCATTCTGTTGCTCACAATGCCACCCCAGTTTAGACCTGGCCATATGATAATCAGTGTTGATGCTGTGCCTCATGGGAAGAGTCCAGCCCGAACTGCCAAGCCAGGTCCTCCCTGGACCGGAAACAAGCATCCTAGGACCAGTTTCGGGGTTTCACCCCTCATCTGCCAAATTAGCTTGATTCCAGTGGCACAGTGAGCCCATGACCCACGTCCGGGCATACCAGGCGCAATTAGGGCGAGAAAGCAAAAGACACACAATTGATGGATGGAATGCAGAACAAATCAAAACATTCACCCCTAGTCAAGAGATCTGGGTTAAATATATCATTCTTTTGCTCACCATGCCACCCCAGTTTAGACCTGGCCATATGCAAATCAGTCTTGACCCCATGCCTCATACGAAAAGTCCTTCCCGAACCACCAAGCCAGGTCCTCCCTGGACCAGAATCAAGCATCCTAGTACTGGTTTGAGGGTTTCACTCCTCATCTGCCTGGATAGCTTGATTCCAGTGGCACAGTGAGGCCAGGACCCACGTCTGGCCATACCTGGCGCACTTAGGGCGAGAAAGCAAAAGATACACAATTGATGGATGGAATGCAGAACAAATCAAAACATTCACCCCCAGTCAAGAGATCTGGGTTAAATCCAACATTCTTTTGCTCACGATGCCACCCCAGTTTACACCTGGACATATGCAATCAGTCTTGTCCCTGTGCCTCATGGGAACAGTCCAACCCAATTTGCCAAGCCTGGTCCTCCCTAGACCGGAAACAATCATCCTAAGACCAGTTTCGGGGTTTCACCCCTCATCAGAGAGGATAGCTTGAATCCAGTGGCACAGTGAGCCCAGGACCCACGTCTGGGCATACCTGGCGCGCTTAGGGCTAGAAAGCATAAGACACAATTGACGGTAGGAATGCAGTACAAATCAAAACATTCACCCCCGGTCAAGAGATCTGGGTTAAATCCATCATTCTTTTGCTCACCATGCCACCCCAGTTTAGACCTGGCCATATGCAAATCAGTCTTGACCCTGTTACTTAAGGGAACAGTCCATCCCGAGCTGCCAAGCCAGGTCCTCCCTGGCCTGGAAACAAGCATCCTAGGACCAGTTACAGGGTTTCACCCCTCATCAGCCAGGACAGCTTGATTTCAGTGGCACAGTGAGCCCAGGTCCCACGTATGGGCATACCTGGAGCACTTAGGGCGAGAAAGCAAAGACAAACAATTGATGGATTGAATGCAGAACAAATCAAAACATTCACCCCCAGTCAAGAGATCTGGGTTAAATCCATCATTCTTTTTCTCACCATACCACCCCAGTTTAGACCTGGCCATATGCAAATCAGTCTTGACCCTGTTACTCAAGGGAGCAGTCCAGCCCGAACTGCCAAGTCAGGTCCTCCCTGGCCTGGAAACAAGCATCCTAGGACCAGTTACCGGATTTCACCCCTCATCAGCCAGGATAGCTTGATTCCAGTGGCACAGTGAGCCCAGGACCCACGTCTGGGCATACCTGGAGCACTTAGGGTGAGAATGCGAAATACACAATTGATGGAAGGAATGCAGAACAAATCAAATCATTCACCCCCAGTCAAGAGATCTGGGTTAAATCCATCATTCTTTTGCTCACCATGCCACCCCAGTTTAGACCTGGCCATATGCAAATCAGTCTTGACCCCATGCCTCATACGAAAAGTCCTTCCCGAACCACCAAGCCAGGTCCTCCCTGGACCAGAATCAAGCATCCTAGGACTGGTTTGAGGGTTTCACTCCTCATCTGCCTGGATAGCTTGATTCCAGTGGCACACTGAGGCCAGGACCCACGTCTGGCCATACCTGGCGCACTTAGGGCGAGAAAGCAAAAGATACACAATTGATGGATGGAATGCAGAACAAATCAAAACATTCACCCCCAGTCAAGAGATCTGGGTTAAATCCAACATTCTTTTGCTCACGATGCCACCCCAGTTTAGACCTGGACATATGCAATCAGTCTTGTCCCTGTGCCTCATGGGAACAGTCCAACCCAATTTGCCAAGCCTGGTCCTCCCTAGACCGGAAACAATCATCCTAGGACCAGTTACAGGATTTCACCCCTCATCAGCCAGGATAGCTATATTCCAGTGGCACAGTGAGCCCAGGACCCATGTCTGGGCATACCTGGCACACTTAGGGCAAGAAAGTAAAAGACACAATTGATGGAAGGAATGCAGGACGAATCAGAACATAAACCCCCGGTCAAGAGATCTGGATTAAATCCATCATTCTTTTGCTCACCATGCCACCCCAGTTTAGAACTGGCCATATGCAAATCAGTCTTGACCCTGATACTCAAGGAAACAGTCCAGCCCGAGCTGCCAAGCCAGGTCCACCCTTGCATGGAAACAAGCATCCTAGGACCAGTTACAGGGTTTCACCCCTCATCAGCCAGGGTAGCTTGATTCCAGTGGCACAGTGAGCCTAGGGCCCACGTCTGAGCATACCTCATGCTCTTAGGGTGAAAAAGCAAAAGATACACAATTGATGGATGGAATGCAGAACAAATCAAAACATTCACCCCCAG
Organism: Triturus cristatus; assembly: GCF_964204655.1. NCBI lineage: Eukaryota > Metazoa > Chordata > Amphibia > Caudata > Salamandridae > Triturus > Triturus cristatus. The sequence continues at coordinate 150,622,468 of NC_140584.1, forward strand.
TCAAGAGATCTGGGTTAAATTCATCATTCTTTTGCTCACCATGCCATCCCAGTTAAGACCTGGCCATATGCAAATCAAAACATTCACCCCCGTTCAAGAGATCTGGGTTAAATCCATCATTCTTTTGCTCACCATGCCACCCCAGTTTAGAACTGGCCATATGCAAATCAGTCTTGACCATGTACATCATTGGAACAGTCAAGCCCAAACTGCCAAGCCAGGTCCTCCCTGGACCGGAAACAAGCATCCTAGGACCAATTTCGGGGTTTCACCCCTCATCAGCCAGGATAGCTTGATTCCAGTGGCACATTGAGCCCAGGACCCACGTCTGGGCATGCTTGGCGCACTTAGAGCAAGAAAGCAAAAGACACACAATTGATGGACAGAATGCAGAACAAAAAAAGTTTTTACCCTACTCAAGAGATCTCAATTAAATCCATCATTCTTTTCCTCACCATGCCACCCCAGTTTAGACCTGGCCATATGCAAATCAGTCTTGACCCTGTGCCTTATGGGAAAAGTCCATCCTGAACTGCCAAGCCAGGTAATCTCTGGAGCGGAAACAAGCATCCTAGGACCGGTTTCGGGTTTCACCCCTCATCAGCCAGGATAGCTTGCTTCCAGTGGCACAGTGAGGCCAGGACCCACGTCTGGGCATTCCTCGTGCTGTTAGGGTGAGAAAGCAAAAGATACACAATTGATGGATGGAATGCAGAACAAATCAAATCATTCACCCCCAGTCAAGAGTTCTGGGTTAAATCCATTATTCTTTTGTTCACCATGCCACCCCAGTTTAGACCTGGCCATATGCAAATCAGTCTTGACCCTGTGCCTCATAGAAACAGTCCTGCCCGAACCACCAAGCCAGGTCCTCCCTGGACCGGAAACAAGCATCCTAGGACAGGTATCGGGGTTTCACTCCCCATCAGCCAGGATAGCTTTATTTCAGTGGCACAGTGAGCCCAGGACCCACGTCTGGGCATACCTGGTGCACTTAGGGCGAGAAAGCAAATACACACAATTGATAGATGGAATGCAGAACAAATCAAAACATTCAGCCCTAGTCAAGAGATCTGGGTTAAATCTATCATTCTCTTGCTCACAATGCCACCCCAGTTTAGACCTGGCCATATGAAAATCAGTGTTGACGCTGTGCTTCATGGGAACAGTTCAGCCCGAACTGCCAAGCCAGGTCCTCCCTGGACCGGAAACAAGCATCCTAGGATCGGTTTCGGGGTTTCACCCCTCATCTGCCAGATTAGCTTGATTCCAGTGGCACAGTGAGCCCATGACCCACGTCAGGGCATACCTGTCGCATTTAGGGCGAGAAAGCAAAAGACACACAATTGATGGATGGAATGCAGAACAAATCAAAACATTCACCCCAGTCAAGAGATCTGGGTTACATTCATCATTCTTTTGCTCACCATGTCCCCCAGTTTAGACCTGGCCATATGCACATCAAAACATTCACCCCCTGTCAAGAGATCTAGGTTAAATCCATCATTCTTTTGCTCACAATGCAACCCCAGTTTAGACCTGGCCATATGCAAATCAGTATTGACCCCATGCCTCATAGAAAAAGTCCTTCCTGGAACCGCCAAGCCAGGTCCTCCCTGGACCAGAAACAAGCATCCTAGGACCGGTTTCGGGGTTTCACTCCTCATCAGCCTGGATAGCTTTATTCCAGTGGCACAGTTAGGCCAGGACCCACGTCTGGGCATACCTGGCGCACTTAGGGCGAGAAAGCAAAAGATACACAATTGATGGATGGAATGCAGAACAAATCAAAACATTCACCCCCAGTCAAGAGATCTGGGTTAAATCCATTATTCTTTTGATCAAAATGCCACCCCAGTTTAGACCTGGCCATATGCAATCTGTCTTGTCCCTGTGCCTCATGGGAACAGTCCAACCCAATCTGCCAAGCCAGGTCCTCCCTAGACCGGGAACAATCATCCTAGGGCCAGTTTCGGTGTTTCACCCCTCATCAGAGAGGATAGCTTGATTCCAGTGGCACAGTGAGCCCAGGACCCACGTCTGGGCATACCTGGCACACTTAGGGCGAGAAAGCAAAAGACACAATTGATGGAAGGAATGTAGAACAAATCAAAACATTCACCCCCAGTCAAGAGTTCTGGGTTAAATCCATTATTCTTTTGATCAAAATGCCACCCCAGTTTAGACCTGGCCATATGCAAATCAGTCTTGACCCTGTTACTCAAGGGAAAAGTCCATCCCGAACTGCCAAGCCAGGTCATCCCTGGAGCGGAAACAAGCATCCTAGGTCCAGTTTCGGGTTTCACCCCTCATCAGCCAGGATAGCTTGATTCCAGGGGCACAGTGAGCCCAGGACCCACGTCTGGGCATACCTCGTGCTCTTAGGGTGAAAAAGCAAAAGATACACAATTGATGGATGGAATGATGAACAAATCAAACCATTCACCCCCAGTCAAGAGTTCTTGGTTAAATCCATTATTCTTTTGATCACCATGCCACCCCAGTTTAGACCTGGCCATATGCAAATCAGTCTTGACCCTGTGTCTCATAGGAACAGTCCTGCCCAAACCGCCGAGCCAGGTCCTCCCTGGACTAGAAACAAGCTTCCTAGGACCAGTTTCGGAGTTTCACTCCTCATCAGCCAGGATAGCTTTATTTCAGTGGCACAGTGAGCCCAGGACCCACGTCTGGGCATACCTGGCGCACTTAGGGCGAGAAAGCAAAAGACACCAAATTGATGGATGGAATGCAGAACAAATCAAAACATTCACCCCCAGTCTAGAGATCTGGGTTAAATTCATCATTCTTTTGCTCACCATGCCACCCCAGTTTAGACCTGGCCATATGCAAATCAGTCTTGACCCTGATACTCAAGGGAACAGTCCAGCCCGACCTGCCAAGCCAGGTCCACCCTTGCCTGGAAACAAGCATCCTAGGACCAGTTACAGAGTTTCACCCCTCATCAGCCAGGATAGCTTGGTTCCAGTGGCACAGTGAGGCCAGGACCCACGTCTGGGCATACCTCGTGCTCTTAGGGTGAGAAAGCAAAAGATACACCATTGATGGATGGAATGCAGAACAAATCAAATCATTCACCCCCGTCAAGAGTTCTGGGTTAAATCCATTATTCTTTTGATCACCATGCCACCCCAGTTTAGACCTGGCCATATGCAAATCAGTCTTGACCCTGTGCCTCGTAGAAACAGTCCTGCCCGAACCGCCAAGCCAGGTCCTCCCTGGACCGGAAACAAGCATCCTAGGACAGGTTTCGGGGTCTCACTCCTCATCAGCCAGGATAGCTTTATTTCAGTGGCACAGTGAGCCCATGACCCACGTCTGGGCATACCTGGCACACTTAGGACGAGAAAGCAAATACACACAATTGATGGATGGAATGCAGAACAAATCAAAACATTCAGCCCTAGTCAAGAGATCTGGGTTAAATCTATCATTCTCTTGCTCACAATGCCACCCCAGTTTAGACCTGGCCATATGAAAATCAGTGTTGACGCTGTGCTTCATGGGAACAGTTCAGCCCGAACTGCCAAGCCAGGTCCTACCTGGACCGGAAACAAGCATCCTAGGATCGGTTTCGGGGTTTCACCCCTCATCTGTCAGATTAGCTTGATTCCAGTGGCACAGTGAGCCCATGACCCACCTCCGGGCATACCTGGCGCATTTAGGGCGAGAAAGCAAAAGACACACAATTGATGGATGGAATGCAGAACAAATCAAAACATTCACCCCCAGTCAAGAGATCTAGGTTAAATTCATCATTCTTTTGCTCACAATGCCACCCCAGTTTAGACCTGGCCATATGCAAATCAGTGTTGACCCCATGCCTCATAGGAAAAGTCCTTCCTGGAACCGCCAAGCCAGGTCCTCCCTGGACCAGAAACAAGCATCCTAGGACCGGTTTTGGGATTTCACTCCTCATCAGCCTGGATAGCTTGATTCCAGTGGCACAGTGAGGCCAGGACACATGTCTGGGCATACCTGGCGCACTTAGGGCGAGAAAGCAAAAGATACACAATTGATGGATGAAATGCAGAACAAATCAAAACATTCACCCCCAGTCAAGAGATCTGGGTTAAATCCAACATGCTTTTGCTCACAATGCCAACCCAGTTTAGACCTGGCCATATGCAATCAGTGTTGACCCCATGCCTCATAGGAAAAGTCCTTCCCGGAACCGCCAAGCCAGGTCCTGCCTGGACCAGAAACAAGCATCCTAGGACCGGTTTCGGGGTTTCACTCCTCATCAGCCTGGATAGCTTGATTGCAGTGGCACAGTGAGGCCAGGACCCACGTGTGGGCATACCGGGCGCACTTAGGGCGAGAAAGCAAAAGATACACAATTGATGGAGGAAATGCAGAACAAATCAAAACATTCACCCCAGTCAAGAGATCTGGGTTAAATCCAACATGCTTTTGCTCACAATGCCAACCCAGTTTAGACCTGGCCATATGCAATCAGTCTTGTCCCTGTGCCTCATGGGAACAGTCCAACCCAATCTGCCAAGCCTGGTCCTCCCTAGACCGGAAACAATCATCCTAGGACCAGTTTCGGGGTTTCACCCCTCATCAGAGAGGATAGCTTGATTCCAGTGGCACAGTGAGCCCAGGACCCACGTCTGGGCATACCTGGCACACTTAGGGCGAGAAAGCAAAAGACACAATTGATGGAAGGAATGTAGAACAAATCAAAACATTCACCCCCGGTCAAGAGATCTGGGTTAAAGCCATCATTATTTTGCTCACCATGCCACCCCAGTTTAGACCTGGCCATATGCAAATCAGTCTTGACTCTTGAACATAAAAACATGGCTATTCCAATAATACTCTCCGTCTCTCCTGTCTGTTTCGTTTAAGTTGTCCTATAGCGCCGAGACACCCCCGGGTATTTGCACGCTCAATAAATTGCTTAAAATAAAAAAAAAACCCTGTTACTCAAGGGAACAGTCCTTCCCGAACTACCAAGCCAGGTCCTCCCTGGCCTGGAAACAAGCATCCTAGGACCAGTTACAGGGCTTCACCCCTCATCAACCAGGACAGCTTGATTTCAGTGGCACAGTGAGCCCAGGTCCCATGTCTGTGCATACCTGGAGCACTGAGGGCGAGAAAGCAAAAGACACACAATTGATTGATTGAATGCAGAACAAATCAAAACATTCACCCCCGGTCAAGAGATCTGGGTTAAATCCATCTTTCTTTTGCTCACCATGCCACCCCAGTTTAGACCTGGCCATATGCAAATCAGTTTTGACCCTGTTACTCAAGGGAACAGTCCAGCCGAACTGCCAAGCCAGGTCCCCCCTGGCCTGGAAACAAGCATCCTAGGACCAGTTACAGAGTTTCACCCCTCATCAGCCAGAATAGCTTGATTCCAGTGGCACAGTGAGCCCAGGACCCACGTCTGAGCATACCTGGAGCACTTAGGGCGAGAAAGCAAAATACACAATTGATGGAAGAAATGCAGAACAAATCAAAACATTCACCCCCGGTCAAGAGATCTGGGTTCAATCCATCCTTCTTTTGCTCTTCATGCCACCCCAGTTTAGACCTGCCATATGCAAATCAGTCTTGTTCATGTACCTCATGGGAACAGTCTAGCCCGAACTGCCAAGCCAGATCCTCCCTGGACCGACAACAAGCATCCTAGGACCAATTTTGAGGTTTCACCCCTCATCAGCCAGGATAGCTTGATTCCAGTGGCACAGTGAGACCAGGACCCACGTCTGGGCATACTTGGCGCACTTAGGGAGAGAAAGCAAAAGTCACAATTGATGGAAGGAATGCAGAACAAATCAAAACACTCACTCCCAGTCAAGTGATCTCAGTTAAATCCATCATTCTTTTGCACACCATGCCACCCCAGTTTAGACCTGGCCATATGCAAATCAGTCTTGACCTCCCGCCTTATGGGAAAAGCCCAGCCCGAACTGCCAAGCCAGGTCATCCCTGGAGCGGAAACAAGCATCCTAGTACCGGTTTCGGGTTTCACCCCACATCAGCCAGGATAGCTTGATTCCAGTGGTACAGTGATCCCATGACCTACGTCTGGGCATACCCCGTGGTCTTAGGGTGAGAAAGCAAAAGATACACAATTGATGGATGGAATGCAAAACTAATCAAAACATTCACCCCCAGTCAAGAGTTCTGGGTTAAATCCATCATTCTTTTGATCACCATGCCACCCCAGTTTAGACCTGGCCATATGCAAATCAGTCTAGACCCTGTTACTCAAGGGAACAGTCCAGCCCGAACTGCAAAGCCAGGTCCTACCTGGCCTGGAAACAAGCATCCCCGGACCAGTTACAGGGTTTCATCCCTCATCAGCCAGGACAGCTTGATTGAAGTGGCACAGTGAGCCTAGGACCCACGTCTGGGCATACCTGGAGCACTTAGGGCGAGAAAGCAAAAGACACACAATTGATGGATGGAATGCAGAACAAATCAAAACATTCATCCCCAGTCAAGAGATCTCAGTTAAATCCATCATTCTTTTGCTCATCATGCCACCCCAGTTTAGGCCTGGCCATATGCAAACCAGTCTTGACCCCGTGCCTAATGGGAAAAGTCCAGCTCGAACTGCCAAGCCAGGTCCTCCCTGGCCTGGAAACAAGCATCCTTGGACTAGTTACAGAGTTTCAACCCTCATCAGCCAGGATAGCTTGATTCCAGTGGCACAGTGAGCCCAGTACCCACGTCTGGGCATAACTTGAGCACTTAGGGCGAGAAAGCAAAAGACACAATTGATGGAAGGAATGCAGAATAAATCAAAACATTCACCCCCAGTCAAGAGATCTGGGTTAAATCCATCATTCTTTTGCTCACCATTCCACCCCAGTTTAGACCTGACCATATGCAAATCAGCCTTGACCATGTCCCTCATGGGAACAGTCCAGCCAAACTGCCAAGCAAGGTCCTCCCTGGACCGGAAACAAGCATCCTAGGACAAATTTCGGGGTTTCACCCCTCCTCAGCCAGGATAGCTCGATTCCAGTGGCACAGTGAGCCCAGGACCCACGTCTGGGCATACCTGGTACACTTAGGGAAAGAAAGCAAAAGACACACAAAAGATGGACGGAATGCAGAACAAACAAAACATTCACCCCAGTCAAGAGATCTCAGTTAAATCCATCATTCTTTTGCTCACCATGCCACACCAGTTTAAACCTGGCCATATGCAAATCAGTCTTGACCCCGTGCCTTATGTTAAAAATCCAGCCCGAACTGCCAAGCCAGGTCATCCCTGGAGCGGAAACAAACATCCTAAGACCGGTTTCGGGTTTCACCCGACATCAGCCAGGATAGCTTGATTCCAGTAGCACAGTGAGCCCAGGACCCACGTCTGGACATACCTCATGCTCTTAGGGTGAGAAAGCAAAAGATACACAATTGATGGATGGAATGCAGAGCAAATCAAAACATTCACACCCAGTCAAGAGTCCTGGGTTAAATCCATTATTCTTTTGATCACCATGCCACCCCAGTTTAGACCTGGCCATATGCAAATCAGTCTTGACCCTGAGCCTCATAGGAACAGTCCTGCCCGAACCGCCAAGCCAGGTCCTCCCTGGACCGGAAACAAGCATCCCAGGACAGGTTTCGGGGTTTCACTCCTCATCAGCCAGGATAGCTTTATTTCTGTGGCACAATGACCCCAGGACCCACGTCTGGGCATACCTGGCGCACTTAGGGCGAGAAAGCAAAAGACACACATTTGATGGATGAAATGCAGAACAAATCAAAACATTTACACCCAGTCAAGAGATCTGTGTTAAATCTAATATTCTTTTGCTCACCATGCCACCCCAGTTTAAACCTGGCCATATGCAAATCAGTCTTGACCCTCTTACTCAAGGGAACAATCCAGCCTGAACTGCCAAGCCAGGTCCTCCCTGACCTGAAAACAAGCATCCTATGACCAGTTACAGGGTTTCAACCCTCATCAGCCAGGACAGCTTTATTCCAGTGGCACAGTGAGCCCAGTACCCACGTCTGGGCATACCTGGAGCACTTAGGGCGAGAAAGCAAAAGACACAATGATGGAAGGAATGCAGAACAAATCAAAACATTAACCCCCAGTCAAGAGTTCTGGGTTAAATCCATTATTCTTTTGATCACCATGCCACCCCAGTTTAGACCTGTCCAAATGCAAATCAGTCTTGACCATGTACCTCATGGGAACAGTCCAGCCCGAACTGCCAAGCCAGGTCCTCCCTGGACCCGAAACAAGCATCCTAGGACCAATTTCGGGGTTTCACCCGTCATCAGCCAGGATAGCTTGATTCCAGTGGCACAGTGAGCCAGAACCCACGTCTGGGCATACCTGGCGCACTTACCTGGGAAAGAAAGCAAAAGACACACAATTGATGGACGGAATGCAGAACAAAAAAAACATTCACCCCAGTCAAGAGATCTCAGTTAAATTCATCATTCTTTTGCTCACCATTCCACACCAGTTTAGACCTGGCCATATGCAAATCATTCTTGACCCCGTGCCTCATAGGAACAGTCCAGCCCGAACTGCCAAGCCAGGTCATCCCTGGACCGGAAACAAGCATCCTAGGGCCAATTTCGGGGTTTTACCCCTCTTCAGCCAGGATAGCTTGATTTTAGTGGCACAGTGAGCCCAGGACCCACGTCTGGGCATACCTGGCGCACTTAGGGCAAGAAAGCAAAAGACACACAATTGATGGACTGAATGCAGAACAAAAAAACATTCATCCTCAGTCAAGAGATCTCAGTTATATCCATCATTCTTTTGCTCATCATGCCACCCCAGTTTAGGCCTGGCCATATGCAAACCAGTCTTGACCCCGTGCCTAATGGGAAAAGTCCAGCTTGAACTGCCAAGCCAGGTCATCCCTGGAGCGGAAACTAGCATCCTAGGACCGGTTTCGGGTTTCACCCCACATCAGCCAGGATAGCTTGTTTTCAGTGGCACAGTGAGCCCAGGATCCACGTCTGGGCATACCTCATGCTCCTAGGGTGAGAAAGCAAAAGATAAACAATTGATGGATGGAATGCAGAACAAATCAAAACATTCACCCCAGTCAAGAGTTCAGGGTTAAATCCATTATTCTTTTGATCACCATGCCACCCCAGTTTAGACCTGGCCATATGCAAATCAGTCTTGAGCCTGTGCCTCATAGGAACAGTCCTGCCCGAACCGCCAAGCCAGTCCTCCCTGGACCAGAAACAAGCATCCTAGGACAGGTTTCGGGGTTTCACTCCTCATCAGCCAGGATAGCTTTATTCCAGTGGCACAGTGAGCCCAGGACCCACAACTGGGCATACCTGGCGCATTTAGGGTGAGAAAGCAAAAGACACAATTGATGGAAGGAATGCAGAACAAATCAAAACATTCTCCCCTGGTCAAAAGATCTGGGTTAAATCCATCATTCTTTTGCTCACCATGCCACCCCCGTTTAGACCTGGCCATATGCAAATCAGTCTTGACCCTGTTACTCAAGGGAACAGTCCAGCCCGAAATGCCAGGCCAGGTCCTCCCTGGTCTGGAAACAAGCATCCCAGGACCAGTTACAGGGTTTCACCCTCCATCAGCCAGGACAGCTTGATTCCTGTGGCACAGTGAGCCCAGGACCCAAGTCTGGGCATACCTGGAGCACTTAGGGGGAGAAAGCAATAGACACACAATTGATGGATGGAATGCAGAACAAATCAAAACATTCACCCCCAGTCAAGAGATCTGGGTTAGATCCATCATTCTTTTACTCACAATGCCACCCCAGTTCAGACCTGGCCATATACAAATCAGTCTTGACCCTGTTTCTCAAGGGAACAATACAGCCCGAACAGCCAAGCCAGGTACTCCCTTGCCTGGAAACAAGCATCCTAGGACCAGTTACAGGGTTTCAACCCTCATCAGCCAGGATAGCTTGATTCCAGTGGCACAGTGAGCCCAGGACCCACGTCTGGGCATTCCTGGAGCACTTAGGGCGAGAAAGCAAAAGACACAATTGATGGAAGGAATGCAGAACAAATCAAAACATTCACCCCCAGTCAAGAGATCTGTGTTAAATCCATCATTCTTTTGCTCACCATGCCACCCCAGTTTAGACCTGGCCATATGCAAATCAGTCTTGACCATGTACCTCATGGGAACAGTCCAGCCCAAATTGCCAAGTCAGGTCCTCCCTGGACCGGAAACACGCATCCTAGGACCAATTTCGGGGTTTCATCCCGCATCAGCCAGGATAGCTTGATTCCAGTGGCACAGTGAGCCCAGGACCCATGTCTGGGCATACATCGTGCTCTTAGGGTAAGAAAGCAAAAGATACACAATTGATGGATGGAATGCAGAACAAATCAAATCATTCACCCCCATTCAAGAGTTCTGGGTTAAATCCATTATTCTTTTGATCACCATGCCACCCCAGTTTAGACCTGGCCATATGCAAATCAGTCTTGACCCCGCGCCTTATGGTAAAAATCCAGCCCGAACTGCCAAGCCAGGTCATCCCTGGAGCGGAAACAAACATCCTAAGACCGGTTTCGGGTTTCACCCGACATCAGCCAGGATAGCTTGATTCCAGTAGCACAGTGAGCCCAGGACCCATGTCTGGGCATACATCGTGCTCTTAGGGTAAGAAAGCAAAAGATACACAATTGATGGATGGAATGCAGAACAAATCAAAACATTTACACCCAGTCAAGAGATCTGTGTTGAATCTATTATTCTTTTGCTCACCATGCCACACCAGTTTAAACCTGGCCATATGCAAATCAGTCTTGACCCTCTTACTCAAGGGAACAATCCAGCCCGAACTGCCAAGCCAGGTTCTCCCTGACCTGAAAACAAGCATCCTATGACCAGTTACAGGGTTTCAACCCTCATCAGCCAGGATAGCTTTATTCCAGTGGCACAGTGAGCCCAGTACCCATGTCTGGGCATACCTGGAGCACTTAGGGCGAGAAAGCAAAAGACACAATGATGGAAGGAATGCAGAACAAATCAAAACATTAACCCCCAGTCAAGAGTTCTGGGTTAAATCCATTATTCTTTTGATCACCATGCCACCCCAGTTTAGACCTGGCCAAATGCAAATCAGTCTTGACCATGTACCTCATGGGAACAGTCCAGCCCGAACTGCCAAGCCAGGTCCTCCCTGGACCCGAAACAAGCATCCTAGGACCAATTTCAGGGTTTCACCCATCATCAGCCAGGATAGCTTGATTCCAGTTGCACAGTGAGCCCAGAACCCACGTCTGGGCATACCTGGCGCACTTACCTGGGAAAGAAAGCAAAAGACACACAATTGATGGACGGAATGCAGAACAAAAAAAACATTCACCCCAGTCAAGAGATCTCAGTTAAATTCATCATTCTTTTGCTCACCATTCCACACCAGTTTAGACCTGGCCATATGCAAATCATTCTTGACCCCGTGCCTCATAGGAACAGTCCAGCCCGAACTGCCAAGCTAGGTCATCCCTTGACCGGAAACAAGCATCCTAGGGCCAATTTCGGGGTTTTACCCCTCTTCAGCCAGGATAGCTTGATTCGAGTGGCACAGTGAGCCCAGGACCCACGTCTGGGCATACCTGGCGCACTTAGGGCAAGAAAGCAAAAGACACACAATTGATGGACGGAATGCAGAACAAAAAAAACATTCATCCCCAGTCAAGAGATCTCAGTTAAATCCATCATTCCTTTGCTCATCATGCCACCCCAGTTTAGGCCTGGCCATATGCAAACCAGTCTTGACCCCGTGCCTAATGGGAAAAGTCCAGCTCGAACTGCCAAGCCAGGTCATCCCTGGAGCGGAAACTAGCATCCTAGGACCGGTTTCGGGTTTCACCCCACATCAGCCAGGATAGCTTGTTTCCAGTGGCACAGTGAGCCCAGGATCCACGTCTGGGCATACCTCATGCTCTTAGGGTGAGAAAGCAAAAGATAAACAATTGATGGATGGAATGCAGAACAAATCAAAACATTCACCCCCAGTCAAGAGTTCAGGGTTAAATCCATTATTCTTTTGATCACCATGCCACCCCAGTTTAGACCTGGCCATATGCAAATCAGTCTTGACCCTGTGCCTCATAGGAACAGTCCTGCCCGAACCGCCAAGCCAGTCCTCCCTGGACCAGAAACAAGCATCCTAGGACAGGTTTCGGGGTTTCACTCCTCATCAGCCAGGATAGCTTTATTCCAGTGGCACAGTGAGCCCAGGACCCACAACTGGGCATACCTGGCGCATTTAGGGTGAGAAAGCAAAAGACACAATTGATGGAAGGAATGCAGAACAAATCAAAACATTCTCCCCTGGTCAAAAGATCTGGGTTAAATCCATCATTCTTTTGCTCACCATGCCTCCCCAGTTTAGACCTGGCCATATGCAAATAAGTCTTGACCCTGTTACTCAAGGGAACAGTCCAGCCCGAAATGCCAGGCCAGGTCCTCCCTGGCCTGGAAACAAGCATCCCAGGACCAGTTACAGGGTTTCACCCTCCATCAGCCAGGACAGCTTGATTCCAGTGGCACAGTGAGCCCAGGACCCAAGTCTGGGCATACCTGGAGCACTTAGGGGGAGAAAGCAATAGACACACAATTGATGGATGGAATGCAGAACAAATCAAAACATTCACCCCCAATCAAGAGATCTGGGTTAAATTCATCATTCTTTTGCTCACCATGCCACCCCAGTTTAGACCTGGCCATATGCAAATCAAAACATTCACCCCCGGTCAAGAGATCTGGGTTAAATCCATCATTCTTTTGCTCACCATGCCACCCAAGTTTAGACCTGGCCATATGCAAATCAGTCTTGACCCTGTTACTCAAGGATACAGTCCGGCCCGAACTGTCAAGCCAGGTCCTCCCTGGCCTTGAAAAAAGCATCCTAAGACCAGTTACAGGGTTTCACCCCGCATCAGCCAGGATAGCTTGATTCCAGTGGCACATTGAGCCCAGGACCCAGGTCTGGGTATACCTGGAGCACTTAGGGCGAGAAAGCAAAAGACACAAAATTGATGGACGGAATGCAGAACAAATCAAAACATTCACCCCCAGTCAAGAGGTCTGGGTTAAATCCATCATTCTTTTGCTCACCATGCCACCCCAGTTTAGACCTGGCCATATGCAAATCAGTCTTGACTATGTACCTCATGGGAACAGTCCAGCCTGAACTGCCAATCCAGGTCCTCCCTGGACCGGAGACAAGCATCCTAGGACCGGTTTCAGGGTTTCATCTGGCGCACTCAGGATATGAAAGCTTGCCAGTTCGGGCTGGAGTGTTCCCATGAGGCACAGGTTCAAGACTGATTTGCATATGGCTGGGTTCAAGCTGAAATGGCATGGTGGGCAAAACAACGATGGATTTAAGCCCAGATCTCTGTACTGGGGTGAATTTATGACATTGTTCTGCATCGTGTCCGTCAACTGTTGTTTTTGCATTTGTCACCCCGAGTTGGACGGGTATGCCCAGACATGGGTCCTGTGCGTTCCATGCCACTGGAATCAAGCTATCCTGGCTGAAGAGGGGTGAAACCCCAAAACCGGTCCAAGGATGCTGGTTTCCAGTTCGGGAGGACCTGGCTTGGCAGTTCGGGCTGGACTGTTCCTATGAGGCACATTGTCAAGACTGATTTGCATATGGCTGAGTTCAAACTGGAATGGCATGGTGAGCCAAAAAACGATGGATTTAGTCCCAGATCTCTGTACTGGGGTGAATGTATGACACTGTTCCCGTGAGGCACAGGGTCAAGACTGATTTGCATGTGGCTGGGTTCAAACTAGAATGGCATGGTGAGCAAGAAAACAATGGATTTAGGTCCAGATCTCTGTTCTGGGGTGAATGTATGACATAGTTCTGCATTCTGTCCATCAACTGTTGTTTTTGCAATTCTCTAAAAGTGTCATTTTCCAAATTGTAGTGATATATCTGACCATATCATTAAAGAGGATTTATCCTTAGAATTCCATAGACACTAAACATGACTATGCCATCAGTTCCCAAATGGACATTATAGCTTATTAAATGTAATAAGGAATACCCCAATCTTATCCTATGGGAGGTGTAGGCCTCATCGTAGAGTTTTTTCACTACCAGAACATGTAAAACTTAAAAGTACATGTCCTACTTTTAAAATACTTTGTGTTAAATGGATCCTACATAGGAAAGTCGGACTGCGTATCTAGAAGACAGACCATCGGGATATAGGGACTGTGTCCAATTACCCCCTCCAAATTTGCCTGCCCAATTCCTGACTAGCTAACAGTGAACTCCTATCCTTACCAGAGTAACATTTCAACAACCTCAAACATAACACTCTAATCCTCAAGGGAATCGTGGAAATAGATCTTACCCCTTTTGTTGTTTACTCATGCTTGCCTATGGTAAACACAAGTAAGACTTAAGAAAGTTTACAATATGTTTATTGCAACTATCGTAATCTTGCATACAATGTATGAGCTACGATTATTAGGCAAATGAAACAGAATATTCTAACCAACATTATGAACATGGTAAAGAGAATACATATTACAACCACGGTAAAACTATTTTCCTATCTATAACTACCCCTACTCTGAAAGTATAGTAACAGTACCATCTGTGTGATCTCTAAGATTAGCTTTAGTCCCCATACCTATATATTATGGTTTCTGCTAATCCCTCATTCTGAGATGTAAGCTCAGTCTATGCAGGACTGCATTAGGAGTACTGCAGGCATTCCAGAACGGCCATCACTGACGCAAAATGGGACAGGGCACTTTTTATATAACAAAAACCACTGTGTTAGAAGAACAAAAATGCTCCTCATTATCAACTAATGCTGAGGATGTGCTGAGGATGTGCCTGTCTGTGGTTCTGCAGTGGTATCCGAGCCTAAACCCAAGAATCCAGGAGCCAAAGCATCCATATCCAGGGAGAGAAGTGGCTCATAGAATGCATCATGAAGCAGTGCATGTTCCTGAGAAAACTCCGAAAATGGGTACTCATCAACATATTTATGTCAACAGAAACCACAAAGTTCATTGCAAGGCAGATGTCACATGCACAATAGAAAGGGCACCACATACAATGGAAGACAGGTGTAAAAGACAGGTATCAGTCAGGGTTACTTTCCTGGAGCAAGGATATGCTAAAAAGCTGCCCTGTGCATTCACAGCACATTTGGACTGGTGGTAGATCCAAGAACATTTGGCCTCAAAACAGAACATCCATTGTGGAGCACCAAAAATTGAACCAAAATACCACAATTGAGGAATAACATGAGTAAGATGCCTCCAAAGACACTGGAAAACATAGAATGTTTGAAGGGCGGTATTACTATGAAAATGATCTGGAACATGCTTTAAAAAGGTGTGCTACACAAGCAGTATTAAAAGCATTAAACATGTGTAGCACTTGCTCACCAAAATGTTGTGGGAAATTACTGCATGGAAGTGACTGTATTTCAACAGACAACCTTGCAACCTGTGGTTTAAAGATTTCTTGGGCAGATGTAAGTGCCTTGTCCTTCTGAAACAATTAGGCTTTCAACCTGCTCAGCTTGTTAAATTAACCATCAAAGTTGGAATGGAAGGCCACAAACTAATATCTGAAATTGTGTGCGTTCCCTGAAGTGAAAATGCGTACGAATTAGTAACGTTTCCGTGAAGGCCCAAAAGGAACACAAAATACGAGAAAATTTGAGCTGCTGCAGTCAAGTTCAGATGGAGATCTCGTGTATGAAGTATCATATCACCCGCATATAGAGAGATTGGATGGGCCGAAGGCCCTATTGGTATGCCCCAGTCCCATGTCTCCTACCAAATATGCTGCGCTAGTGGTTTCAAAGCAATTATACACGAATGGGGTAACCCAAGAAGCCCTAGAACCTGGGTGACGTAAGGTACACGCAACAGTATGGTCCTGCAGGCATACTACTTTGAAAAGAAACATATATGATATCTGTTTTCGTATTGTATTTACGGCGTGAGAGAAGGACCACAAAAAACAGATCACACTTAAAGTTCAATGGAAACAACAAAATGAATTAGTATTTTCTTTTTATATTGATATATTATTGAAATAATACATGTAAATCCTTCACAAGGGTTCTTTTCTATGGTTGCTCCAAAAGAAAGTACATAAGAAAAGGTTTTTGAAGGGGTACTCAAGTGTAGGGTGATCAAGCAAAGAAAAGATGGATGTAACTTACGGAATTTACTTTTTGATATTTTTCACCAATGACTCCTAAGACCTGAATCAACCAAGGTGATATAAGCCTGTTTGAAAGAAAACAATCCTTTTGCGCAATGAAAAATGTCCCTATTCAAGAGAAAGTGGTGGCCAAATCCTAGCACAGCCTTCTTTGGGACGTGTACATTCAATTCAGGCTGTAAATAGAAGTGTTGACGTTTCGACCCGACTACTGCGTGAGGCGAATTCGACCCTTGCATGCGGGTCTTCATCAGGACTGAAAAGTGAAAGATTTAGGGCAACCTAAAAAAACAACACCAATTAGTAAGATATTGATTACCTGAAACAATGTGCTCTTATTGAACCCAAGCAAACTATTCAAAACACTGACCTATAATGGGGCAGCCGCACCATAGGAGTTTCTCTCAGATGCAAACCTCCTATTTTGGCACAATGCTCAGTACAAAGTGAGTACTAGAAAGACGGTCTAGAGTCATGAGTAAGTAAAATGACAGTGTATTAGTGGGAAAAAAGTCTTGACTGTCAAACTAAAAATGGGACTAAATGCCTACAATGGCTTACCTCACTAAAGACATCTAATCATAGTGTGTTCGCTCATCAGAAGCAATTCTGACAGATTGGAACGGTGCTTGTTACGACCTGTCTCCTTTTCCAATTAATGGAACAAAATAATTGTAACAGACAAAATGAGCCCAAATCAATCATAAAATTGAATAAACATAAATGAAAAAAGATGTCAAAATGTCCTATCCAAAAGGTCCGAAAGTATTCCACATAACGGAACTAACCAAAAACTAATGAGGAGTGAGCATACTTCCACGCTTACCTCCCGGGTCATCCGACCCTGACTGACAATGCAGAAGAAAGAATGCGCGATTATTCAAAGGTAATTTGCGTCAGCGTGCACCTCCAGCGTGCATGTCAGCTCAATAATGCCTCGTCATTGGAAAACCTCATCATCAGAAGGTTCTGATTCAAGTTCAAACATGTGCCCCGTCTGGGGGAGCCTCTCAAAATGTAAACACCTCCAGAGTGAAGAAACAGAGTTACAAGCCGTGTTCAATAGAAAAATAAGTGTGGCTCATTTTGAAAACAGGAAATCTTATTAGAAAAGAGTATGTATATGCATTTTGCAAGACAGACAGTAGGAAGGTGAAGAGAATAAGTATATAGCTATATATAAGTCTCAAAAAGGTTTTTTCAAATATACCATGTGTAAAGCCTGTAAACATGGAATAAACACCAAAACAGTCTCCACTCCCTTAAGAAAAACTCTGCTCGAGATCAGAGAGAATTACACCTGCAAAACTGATTTCGCAGTATATGTGTTACGCTGTACGTGTAATAAAATGTACGTGGGAAGTACTATCCATCCCTTACACATCAGGATACTGCAACATCTAAGGGCCATCAGCAATGATGACCCTACGTATCCTGTGGCCCGCCATATAAACACATCACATGGCGGTAAAGTAGAGGACTTAACCTATTTTGTTATTGATAGTGTGAAAAAGAACATTAGGGGAGGTAATAGACAATTGGCACTTCGGAGATTAGAATCCAAGTATATAATTTTGTTGGATTGCAAAATTCCAAATGGCATGAATGCTAATGAGGCAATGAGCATACACCTTTAACCCCTTCTGTGCCCATGACGAGCTGGACTCGTCATGGAGCACAGTCGCGCTGTGCCCATGACGAGTCCAGCTCGTCATGAGGCATTCCCTGGGGAATCCCTCTGGTGCGGGCACCAGAGGGATTCCCTTTTACTGAAAATAGCCTTGGGAGCTGGGGAAGAGCTTTCCCAGCTACCGAGGCCCCCCCCCTGCTTTCAGTGTAATGACGATCGGCGCGCACGTCGCGCCGACGTCATTACACTGAAACTGAAACTGAAATGAGCTAAGAGGCTCATTTCAGTTTCACTTTGTACGTGCTCAGGGGGCTATCTCAGCTCCCTGAGCACGTAGAAAGATGGGAGAGGTATCGTTGGAAAGGGGAGAATCTCCCCTTTCCAAAGGTAGCCCTCCCCAGTGGATCCCTGCTTGGGGATCACCACAGGAGGGCGATCCCCAAGTAGGAATCCACCCACTAGACACCAGGGAGGGGGGAGCGGCCCCTTGGGCAAGGGCCTTTGCTCCCCCCAAATAATTTTGGCATAATTTAGTCTTTTTGCCCCCCCGGGGGGCAGATGGGGGCCCCCAATCTGCCCCCGGGGGGCAAAAAGCCTACTAGACACCAGTGAATTAAAAAAAAAAATAGGGGTGGGGGCTGCCCAAAATGGGCAGGTCCATGCCCCCACCCCATCCCCCAATTATCACAGTCTTTCTGCCCCCCCGGGGGTCAGATGGGGCATTGGTCCCAAATCTGCCCCTTCAGGGGGGCAGAAAGCCCACTAAACACCAGGGATTTTTTTTGCGCAATTATTTTTAGGGTGTGGGCTGCCCGAAAGGGGCACGCCAATGCCCCCACCCTCCCCCCCACAAAAATGACAGTCTTTCTGCCCCCCAGGAGGCAGATGGGAGCTGTAGCCCCCAATCTGGCCCCCTCGGGGGCGCAGAATGCCCACTAGAAACCATGGATTATTTTGTTTTATTAGTGTGGGGTAGGGGCTCCCCAAAATGAACATGACAATACCCCACCCCACCCCCAGAGAAATTCCAGTCTTTCTGCCCCCCCCGGGAGGGCAGATGGTGGCAGTGGCCCCTGATCTGCCCCCGGGGGGGCAGAAAGCCCACTAGGCGCCAGCGAGTACGCAGGCTTTTTTTATGCGTTGGGGCCACCCAAAATGGTCATACTAATGCCCCCACCCCCACAAAAATAGCCACAGTCTTTCTGCCCCCTTAAGGGCATATCAGGATGAAACCCCCTTCCCGGATTCCCCCCCAGGGCGGCAGAAAGCCCACTGGGCTCCGAATTATTTTTAGCAATGTGCATACCTGTGGATTTTGGGCCTTAGCGCAGTTGGCACGTAGGCAAACCTAGCAAACCTGTACATTTTTGAAAACTAGACACCAAGGGGAATCCAGGATGGGGTGACTTTAATGGCTCTCTCCAGGTTCTGTTACCCAGAATCCATTGCAAACCTAAAAATGTATCCAAAATAATACATTTTCCTCACATTTCTGTGGTGGAAAGTTCTGGAATCTGCGTTGGTCCACAAAATTCCACCCACCCTGCATTCCCCAAAGTCGTCAGAGAAAAATGGAACCTTACTTGCGTGGCCATCCCTTGGCTTGGCGGCCATCTAGGGAAACCTACCAAACCCACACATTTCTGAAAACTAGACACCCAGTGGATTCCAGGGAGGTATGGCTTGCGTGGATCCCCCAACGTTCCCTTACCGAGAATGCCCTGCAAACCTCAAATTTAGCTGAAAAATCACCTTTTTCACACATTTTTGTGGGGGAAAGTTGTGGCATCACCGGGCTGACACAAATTTCCTACCACCCAGCGTTCCCCGGTTCTCCTGATAAAAACGGTGCCTCACTCGTGTGGGAGGCTCAAGTAGCCGCGACAGGCAAGGGCCCACAACGTAGTGAGGCGACATGAAATTTGCCTATCTCAAAACGACCTGGTTTTGCAAGGGCCCACAACATAGTGAGGCAACATGAAAATTGCCTACCTCATAATGACCTGGTTTTGCAAGGGGGGTCACCTGGGTTTTTGGCCCGGTGCTCGGTGGCCACCTAGGGGAACCTACCAAACCAACACATTTCTGAAAACTAGACACCCAGGGGATTCCAGGGAGGTATGGCTTGCATGGATCCCCCAATGTTTCCTTACCCAGAATGCCCTGTAAACCTCAGATTTAGCAGAAAAAATCACCTTTTTCAAACATTTTTGTGTGGGAAAGTTGTGGCATCACTGGGCTGACACAAATTTCCTACCACCCAGCGTTCCCCTGGGTCTCCCGATAAAAATGGTGCCTCACTTGTGTGGGAGGCTCAAGTACCCGCGACAGGCAAGGGCCCACAACGTAGTGAGGCGACATGAAATTTGCCTATCCCAAAACGACCTGGTTTTGCAAGGGGGGTCACTTGGGTTTTTGGCCCGGTGCTCGGCGGCCACCTGGGGAAACCTACCAAACCCGCACATTTCTGAAAACTAGACACCCGGGGGATTCCAGGGAGGTATGGCTTGCGTGGATCCCCCAACGTTTCCATACCCAGAATGCCCTGCAAACCTCAAATTTAGCTGAAAAAATCACCTTTTGCACACATATTTGGCGGGTCCTTAGGCCTCCCACACGAGTGAGGCACCGTTTTTATCAGGAGACCCGGGGGAACGCTGGGTGGTAGGAAATTTGTGTCAGCCCCGTGATGCCACAACTTTCCCACACAAAAATGTGTGAAAAAGGTGATTTTTTCAGCTAAATTTGAGGTTTGCAGGGCAGTCTGGGTAAGGAAACGTTGGGGGATCCACACAAGCCATACCTCCCTGGAATCCCCCGGGTGTCTAGTTTTCAGAAATGTGTGGGTTTGGTAGGTTCCCCTAGGTGGCCGCCGAGCACCAGGCCAAAAACCCAGGTGACCCCCCTTGCAAAACCAGGTCGTTTTGATGTAGGCAATTTTCATGTTGCCTCAATATGTTTTGGGCCCTTGCCTGTCGCGGGTACTTGGGCCTCCCACACGAGTGAGGCACCGTTTTTATCGGGAGACCCGGGGGAACGCTGGGTGGTAGGAAATTTGTGTCAGCCCGGTGATGCCACAACTTTCCCACACAAAAATGTGTGAAAAAGGTGATGTTTTCAGCTAAATTTGAGGTTTGCAGGGCATTCTGGGTAAGGAAACGTTGGGGGATCCACGCAAGCCATACCTCCCTGGAATCCCCTGGGTATCTAGTTTTCAGAAATGTGTGGGTTTTGTAGGTTCCCCTAGGTGGCCGCCGAGCACCGGGCCAAAAACCCAGGTGATCCCCCTTGCAAAACCAGGTCGTTTTGAGGTAGGCAATTTTCATGTCGCCTCAATACGTTTTGGGCCCTTGCCTGTCGCGGGTACTTGGGCCTCCCACAAGAGTGAGGCACCATTTCTATTGGGAGACCCGGGGGAACGCTGGATGGTAGGAAATTTGTGTCAGCCCGGTGATGCCACAACTTTCCCACACAAAAATGTGTGAAAAAGGTGAATTTTTCAGCTAAATTTGAGGTTTGCAGGGCATTCTGGGTAAGGAAACTTTGGGGGATCCACGCAAACCATACCTCCCTCAAATCCCCCGGATGTCTAGTTTTCAGAAATGGTTGGGTTTGGTAGGTTCCCCTAGGTGGCCGCCGAGCACCGGGCCGAAAACCCAGGTGACCCCCCTTGCAAAACCAGGTCGTTTTGATGTAGGCAATTTTCATGTCGCCTCAATACGTTTTGGGCCCTTGCCAGTTGCGGGTACTTGGGCCTCCCACATGAGTGAGGCACTGTTTTTATCAGGAGACCCGGGGGAATGCTGAGTGGTAGGAAATTTGTGTCAGCCCGGTGATGCCACAACTTTCCCACAGAAAAATGTGTGAAAATTTTGATTTTTTCAGCTAAATTTGAGGTTTGCAAGGCATTCTGGGTAAGGAAACGTTGGGGGATCCACGCAAGCCATACCTCCCTGGAATCCACTGGGTGTCTAGTTTTCAGAAATGTGTGGGTTTGGTAGGTTCCCCTAGGTGGCCACCGAGCACCGGGCCAAAAACCCAGGTGACCCCCCTTGCAAAACAAGGTCGTTTTGATGTAGGCAATTTTCATGTTGCCTCAATATGTTTTGGGCCATTGCCTGTCGCGGGTACTTGGGCCTCCCACACGAGTGAGGCACCGTTTTTATCGGGAGACCCGGGGGAACGCTGGGTGGTAGGAAATTTGTATCAGCCCGGTGATGCCACAACTTTCACACACAAAAATGTGTGAAAAATGTGATTTTTTTCAGCTAAATTTGAGGTTTGCAGGGCATTCTGGGTAATGAAACTTTGGGGGATCCACACAAACCATACCTCCCTGGAATCCCCCGGGTGTCTAGTTTTCAGAAATGTGTGGGTTTGGCAGATTCCCCTAGGTGGCCGCCGAGCACCGGGCCAAAAACCCAGGTGACTCCCCCTGCAAAAGCAGGTCGTTTTGAGGTAGGCAATTTTCATGTCGCCTCACTACGTTGTGGGCCCTTGCCTGTCACGGGTACTTGGGCCTCCCACATGAGTGAGGCCCTGTTTTTATCAGGAGACCTGGAGGAACGCTGCGTGGTAGGAAATTTGTGTCAGCCCGGTGATGCCACAACTTTCCAACACAAAAATGTGTGAAAAATGTGTTTTTTTCAGCTAAATTTGAGGTTTGCAGGGCATTCTGGATAAGGAAACGTTGGGGGATCCACGCAAGCCATACCTCCCTGGAATCCCCCGGGTGTCTAGTTTTCAGAAATGTGTGGGTTTGGTAGGTTTCCCTAGGTGCCGGCAGAGCTAGGGTTCAAAAACTACAGCTAGGCACTTTGCCAAAAAAGGTTCATTTTTCAATGCGAAATTGAGGTGTGTCCACGATGCGTTTTGCGCCGTTTCCTGTCGTGGACCCTAAGCCGACCCACACAAGTGAGGTACCATTTTTTTTGGAAGACTTTGGGGAACACGGGGTTGGTGGAAATGTGTGGATCCACACAGATTCCAGAACTTTCCACCACAGAAATGTGGGGAAAATGTGTTTTTTTGGCAATTTTTTAGGTGTGCAAGGGATTCTGCGTAGCAGAACCTGGTGGGAGGCAGTCAAGTCACCCCATCCTGGACTCCCCTGGGTGTCTAGTTTTCAAAAATGTATAGGTTTGCTAGGTTTCCCTAGGTGCCGGCAGAGCTATGGTTCAAAAACTACAGCCAGGCACTTTGCCAAAAAAGGGTCATTTTTCACAGCGAAATTGAGGTGTGTCCACGTTGCGTTTTGCGCCATTTCCTGTCGCGGGCACTAGGCCGACCCACATAAGTGAGGAACCATTTTTCTCGGAAGACTTTGGGGAACGCGGGGTGGGTGGAAATTTGTGGATCCACGCAGATTCCAGAACTTTCCACCAGGGAAATGTGGGGAAAATGTGTTTTTTTTGGCAATTTTTTAGGTTTGAAAGGGATTCTGGGTAACAGAACCTGGTGGGAGGCAGTCAAGTCACCCCATCCTGGATTCCCCTGGGTGTCTAGTTTTCAAAAATGTATAGGTTTGCTAGGTTTCCGTAGGTGCCGGCAGAGCTATGGTTCAAAAACTACAGCTAGGCACTTTGCCAAAAAAGGGTTATTTTTCGCAACAAAATTGAGGTGTGTCCACGTCACGTTTTGCATCGTTTCCTGTCGCGGGCACTAGGCTGACCCACACAAGTAAGGTACCATTTTTCTAGGAAGACTTTGGGGAATGCGGGGTGGGTGGAAATTTGTGGATCCACGCAGATTCCAGAACTTTCCACCAGAGAAATGTGGGGAAAATACGTTTTTTTGCCAATTTATTTAGGTTTGTAAGGGATTCTGGGTAACAGAACCTGGTGGGAGGCAGTCAAGTCACCCCATCCTGGATTCCCCTGAGTGTCTAGTTTTCAAAAATGTATAGCTTTGCTAGGTTTCCCTAGGTGCTGGCAGAGCTATGGTTCAAAAACTACAGCTAGGCACTTTGCCAAAAAAGGGTCATTTTTCACAGCGAAATTGAGGTGTGTCCATGTTGCGATTTGCACCATTTCCTGTCGCGGGCACTAGGCCGACCCACACAAGTGAGGTACCATTTTTCTCGGAAGACTTTGGGGAACACTGGGTGGGTGAAAATTTGTGGATCCAAGTAGATTCCAGAACTTTCCACCACAGAAATATGGTGAAAGTGTGGTTTTTTTGGCAATATTTTAGGTTTGCAAGGGATTCCGGGTAACAGACCCTGGTGGGAGGCAGTCAAGTCACCCCATCCTGGATTCCCCTGGGTGTCTAGTTTTCAAAAATGTATAGGTTTGCTAGGTTTCCTTAGGTGCCGGCAGAGCTATGGTTCAAAAACTACAGCTAGGCACTTTGCCAAAAAAGGGTAATTTTTTGCTACGAAATTGAGTTGTGTCCACCTTACGTTTTGCGCCGTTTCCTGTCGCGCGCACTAGGCTAACCCACACAAGTGAGGTACCATTTTTTTCGGACGACTTTGGGGAACGTGGGGTGGGTGGAAATTTGTGGATCCACGCAGATTCCAGAACTTTCCACCAGAGAAATGGGGGGAAAAAGTGGTTTTTTTGGTAATTTTTTAGGTTTGCAAGGGATTCTGGGTAACAGAACCTGGTGGGAGGCAGTCAAGTCACCCCATCCTGGATTCCCCTGGGTATCTAGTTTTCAAAAATGTATAGGTTTTCTAGGTTTCCCTAGGTGCCGGCAGAGCTAGGGTTAAAAAGCTACAGCTAGGCACTTTGCTAAAAAAGGGTAATTTTGCATTGTGAAAATGTGGTGTGTTCACATTGGGTTTTGAGCCATTTCCTGTCGTGGGCACTATGCCTACCCCTACAAGTGAGGTACCATTTTTATCGGGAGACTTAGGGTAATTCAGATTCGTAAAGGAACTCTTATTACCTATTGACTTTCGATGCATTTCTGCCTTCCAAATGAAAGACTGTGTAAAAAAGAAGTCATTCTAAAAAATGACTGATTATTCTCATGCTAGTATGAGTATTCCCAATTTCGGAAATGTGCAAATATCTACTGTTTCTAAACTCTATATTTTGTTCCCATTTCAGAAATACATAGGTGTCTTTCATACCGATTTTTCCATGTACACATTTTTACAGAATAATTACTATATACCCGGTACATAATAAAAAACCATTGCAAGTTGCTGCTCAGTTTTTGGCTCTGGGTTCGTCGGGTTCTTGGTGAACCTACAAGTCCTATATATCCCCACAACCAGTAATGTCCAGCGGATGTAACGGTATATTGCTTTCAAAGAGCTGTCAAAATTAGAAGAAGTTACAGGTGAAAACAAAAAATTGCAAAAATAGGCTATATCCCAGAAAAATGCCAAAACTGTGTAAAAAATGTTGGGTTTCTGACAAAAGTCTGGTATCCCCTAAAAGCTGGGAAAATGGTGATTTGAGCCCCACAAACCCTTTTTTGATAACATTTGCAGGGAAAAACCCAGATGCTTTCATTTGCAGCCCGTTTTTCCCATTTCCCCCCCCAAAAACTACATTTTGCTGTATTTTGGCTCATTTCTGTGACCCCTCCAGGGGAATCCACAAACCCTGAGTACCTTTAGAATCCCCATGATGTTGGAAGAAAAGGACGCAAATTTGGCGTGGATACCTTATGTGGTCAAAAAGTTACAGGGGCGCGCACTACCCCAAATAGCCAAAAAAGGGCGTGGCACAGGAGGGGGAAAAGGCCTGGCAGCGAAGGGGTTAACTTCCTGCCAGTGTAGAAATTTGAATAATTGCAAAATTATGAATTAAGAATCACTAAATTAAGATAATGGTAACTACCTACTTTAGACCCTTGAACCAATCAAACCCCCCCCTTTTTCTGACTCACTCTTTTCTTTAATTTTGTTTCTTTACGTCTCAATATTGACACATGTAGGGGCATATCAACAAGGGCTTTATCTCTGCTTTTTTGGCTTTAAAAGCCAAAAAAGCAGAGATAAAACTAGCCCCCTATCAACAACAGGGTGCTAACATGCAAATTTGCATGTTAGCACCCTTTTACTCTACGCTTCCCCTTGCATCTCTAATGAGATGCAAAGGGGGCGTTCCAGAGTAAAATAATAGGAGAAATGTCGCTAAGCGACATTTCTCCTATTATCAAGAATGTCGCTAACCCTGTTAGAGACAAAAAAAGCAGCGCTAACCGCGGTTAACGCTGCTTTTTACGTCTGGTATTTTTCAGACTTAGCCATGATATCCTATGGAAGAAGGATATCATGGCTAAGTTTGCCTGTCCCTATCAACAAGGTAACGTGAGATTATCGCTGGGTTTCCAGCGATAATCTCACGTTAGCCTGTTAGCGTGAGGATTTTTATCGCTATTGAGATAAGCGTTGCTAATAGCACGCTATCTCAGCGATAAATATTCACGCTAGCCGGTGATAATTATCTTAGCTCTAAGTGCGCTTAGAGATAATTATCGCTGGTTGTTGTTGATATGCCCCGTAATTTTTTTATTTTTTATTTTTGTGTTCTGACAATCCCTTTTTTTAAAACACCTTGATATTACTCACCATATCAACAGACCCACTAAACTAATGAAATTGAATTGAGAGAGGTTATGACCATCAGATAGAAACTCCAAAACTCCTGCCCACTAGGGCAAAAATAAATTTATGAATTTATTAGCGCGCACCGTTTCAAATCCATCCACATGCCCCTAAATTATCTCACGCACATGTGTGGTACCTTGAGGCAATTAGCATCACCTTCTCACTGATATTAATGGTAGAGGCTTTTTTGATGGCTGAACATCTCTGTAGCCCGCAACTTATCTAAAATAGATAATGTATTGTATTTTATTTTTATTTTTCCTTGGGAATGTTTTGGGAGTTTCCGAAAAATCTTGTTGTATCCGATTGTGGTAAAGATGTAATTGACATCTTATATTGTTTGATTTTTGCAATAAGTGGCAAGTGGGGTCTGTTTTTCCCGGGTATTGTGGGTCAGAATATGCACTGTTTACGAAAACTTTTCTATGTCGTTCACTAATCTTTTGGTTGCCATGGCAACCCCTTTGGTTTGTGTCACAAGTGTTTGAAACTTTATAAGAACTTACTTGAGTGATGCCGGACACAGTGAGCAAGGCGGACTTGTCCGCCAAAACGCGTCTGGGCTTCAGCATATGGAATAAAAAATCTCTTTGATTAATGGTATCCCACGGAGTCAGTGCCTGCTTTGTATTGACGAAACCAGGATTGAATAGAATATATATATATATATATATATTCTGCTCCAAAGGTTGTCCACCAGGTGAGCAGCACTCGATCAGCAGCTTTGTTTATGATAGGCATGGACGAGGATCCGCTTGTGGAAGCCGCTCCGTAGTGGAATTGCCTGACGCGTTTCGAAGCTCCATATGCTTCTCTTCAGAGGCTTTAACGGAGACGGTGTGTGCAAGCGCTGAACCTACTTTGCCATTTTCATATTGCACTCCCACCAATGGGAAGCTCAAATGAGACTGTGCATTGTGGGAAATATGGTCCGGATAGCACACAAATCTTGTCCTGCATGGACCCTGCAAGTGGACTCGTCCTCAATCCTGTTTGCCGCTGCCGGCCCACATTACTGGCATGATGGTTACCATGTCAGGTGGCCCCCGTAACATTGCGGGGTGGTGCAAGCTCCGCGGCAGGACGGCCGCGTGTTACATTCTGCTCCAAAGGTTGTCCACCAGGTGAGCAGCACTCGATCAGCAGCTTTGTTTATGATAGGCATGGACGAGGATCCGCTTGTAGAAGCCGCTCCGTAGTGGAATTGCCTGACGCGTTTCGAAGCTCCATATGCTTCTCTTCAGAGGCTTTAACGGAGACGGTGTGTGCAAGCACTGAACCTACTTCGCCATTTTCATATTGCACTCCCACCAATGGGAAGCTCAAATGAGACTGTGCATTGTGGGAAATATGGTCCGGATAGCACACAAATCTTGTCCTGTATGGACCCTGCAATTGGACTCGTCCTCAATCCTGTTTGCCGCTGCCGGCCCACATTACTGGCATGATTGTTACCATGTCAGGTGGCCCCCGTAACATTGCGGGGTGGTGCAAGCTCCACTGCAGGACAGCCGCGTGTTACATTCTGCTCCAAAGGTTGTCCACCAGCTGAGCAGCACTCGATCAGCAGCTTTGTTTATGATAGGCATGGACGAGGATCCGCTTGTAGAAGCCGCTCCGTAGTGGAATTGCCTGACCCGTTTCGAAGCTCCATATGCTTCTCTTCAGAGGCTTTAACAGAGACAGTGTGTGCAAGCGCTGAACCTACTTCGCCATTTTCATGTTGCACTCCCACCAATGGGAAGCTCAAATGAGACTGTGCATTGTGGGAAATATGGTCCGGATAGCACACAAATCTTGTCCTGTATGGACCCTGCAAGTGGACTCGTCCTCAATCCTGTTTGCCGCTGCCGGCCCACATTACTGGCATGATGGTTACCATTACGGAGCGGCTTCTACAAGCGGATCCTCGTCCATGCCTATCATAAACAAAGCTGCTGATCGAGTGCTGCTCACCTGGTGGACAACCTTTGGAGCAGAATGTAACACGCGGCCGTCCTGCCGCGGAGCTTGCACCACCCCGCAATGTTACGGGGTCCACCTGACATGGTAACCATCATGCCAGTAATGTGGGCCGGCAGCGGCAAACAGGATTGAGGACGAGTCCACTTGCAGGGTCCATACAGGACAATATTTGTGTGCTATCCGGACCATATTTCCCACAATGCACAGTCTCATTTGAGCTTCCCATTGGTGGGAGTGCAATATGAAAATGGCGAAGTAGGTTCAGCGCTTGCACACACCGTCTCCGTTAAAGCCTCTGAAGAGAAGCATATGGAGCTTCGAAACGCGTCAGGCAATTCCACTACGGAGCGGCTTCTACAAGCGGATCCTCGTCCATGCCTATCATAAACAAAGCTGCTGATCGAGTGCTGCTCACCTGGTGGACAACCTTTGGAGCAGAATGTAACACGCGGCCGTCCTGCCGCGGAGCTTGCACCACCCCGCAATGTTACGGGGGCCACCTGACATGGTAACCATCATGCCAGTAATGTGGGCCGGCAGCGGCAAACAGGATTGAGGACGAGTCCACTTGCAGGGTCCATACAGGACAAGATTTGTGTGCTATCCGGACCATATTTCCCACAATGCAGTCTCATTTGAGCTTCCCATTGGTGGGAGTGCAATATGAAAATGGCGAAGTAGGTTCAGCGCTTGCACACACCGTCTCCGTTAAAGCCTCTGAAGAGAAGCATATGGAGCTTCGAAACGCGTCAGGCAATTCCACTACGGAGCGGCTTCTACAAGCGGATCCTCGTCCATGCCTATCATAAACAAAGCTGCTGATCGAATGCTGCTCACCTGGTGGACAACCTTTGGAGCAGATTATATATATATATATATATATATATATATATATATATATTACCTACTGGCGGTCGCCAGTAGGTAGTTATAGTTAGGACTACGTTTCCATAGGAAATCCGCAACATTCTATTTTGAATAACTTTGGCGCCGGTCGACGAATCCTCGCGAATTTTTCAAAATAGGTGGGGCGCTACGCTCCGCTCCTACCCTGAAAGTCTCGGGGGGATTCGTCAAGCGGGGGCTGAGATAAAAGGGGGGTCCCAAAACGCGTTTTTCCCATGCATTTTTCCATAGGACCTTTAGACAGGGCTACAGCCCGAACGGCTGAACAGAATTTAATGAAATTTGGCAGAGAGGTAGTCCTCAGGTCAAGGAAGTGCCTTTTGTAGGTTTGGTGTAAATCTGTTCAGTAGATTCTGAGAAAATAGCCTTTAAATCAATATATATATCTGAGCCAGCTTACGGTGCGCTTACGGTACGCTTACCGTACGCGTACGGTGGCGTGCGCGAGCGCGATTCTGATTGGCTCTTAGATCTTAGTAAACATTCGAATCGGCCGAAACCAGGAAGCGGCGGCCGCCATTTTCTCTCTCGCACTGAGAGTGTTGTTTAAAATACAAAGCACAAAAACATGTAAAGGGGCTGTTTGGACAGCTCCAAAACACCTAGCCATGGTGAGGGAGTCCCCAAAGATCCCCCAATGCCAAAAACGGAATTTTTATTTTTTCGCTAATTTCGCCGATTACGCTTACCGTACGCGTACGGTAAAAAAAAAATTACAAAAAAAAATTATTCACACTCTCCCCACCCCGTGTGCAAATGGTGCCAGAAGGGCACCATTTGTGCATGGCTTAATAAAATATGTAAAAAATTAAAATATTACCTTTCAAAACGAAGTGCATCATATGTCCTCCATGTGTGCACGGTGCGCGAAGCGCATCGTGCGTACATGGCCCATCTAGCGTAACGTGGGCATGCGGTGCGCGTAGCGCACCGCGTGCCCACCGTGCGTGCATGGCACTAACTGCGTAAAGTGGGCGCGCGGTGCGCGAAGCGCACCGCGTGGTCACTGTGCGCGCACGGTGCGCGAAGCGCACCGTGCGCGCACGGAACGAACTGCGTTAAGTTGGCGCGCACGCCACGAATGGCGTAAAGTAACTTAGCATTTAAAAAACCGTACAAATTCACTGAAAAAACCATAGGTTTCACACACGTTATAGTTAGGAATTAGCATTTAAAAAACCTTGCAAATTCACTGAAAAAACCATAGGTTTCACACATGTTATAGTTAGCGGAAATTTTACTGATAAAAAACCAATGAAATTCCCCCGTTATAGTTAGTGCAGGCAACTATAACTCACGCGACCGCAATCTTCTGCTGATGACATATGTGTCTTTATGAAAAAAAAATATTTGTAATATATGTATAGCTAAAAATTTATGGAAGAAGACATGGGCAAATAAGTGTCTAAATACAGTATTAGCATCAGCAGAGGATTGCGGTCGCGTGAGTTATAATTGCCTGCACTAACTATAACGGGGGAATTTCATTGGTTTTTTATCAGTAAAATTTCCGCTAACTATAACATGTGTGAAACCTATGGTTTTTTCAGTGAATATATATATATATATATATATATATATATATATATATATATATATATATATATATATATATATATATATATATATATATTACACCAAAGTTTGCCCTGCAAATGAAGACGCCATCCACCAGCCAGTAAGTGCCAATTTTTTTAATGCTCAGAAGCAGGATTCCAGCTCCGCTTTTCCATCCATGAGCCTAACGCGTTTCAGAGCATTCATGCTCTTTCATCAGAGGCAGTTTAAATAAAACACATCTATTTTGCACGTACCCACAGTTCTCTGCGTGTTTAATTAATTTCCATTCGCCTCCGGTGTGCCATTCTAACATCTAATTCCCATTGCACGCCGGAACTTGTAGTGCCGTTTAGTGCACAATGTTACCTCCAGTGGTTGTGTGTCCTTTTAAACAAGTATTGGACCAGTGTCAGCCCTCCAGTGGGCCCCAGAGCTGAAAGCTTGCTCCGCAATTAACAGCACCAGCTTCGCCGTCCGTGGTCTGTAGAGTTCCAGGCCTGACGATCCCTGTCACCTTTTCAAGGGCGATGCGAAATTCTACGGCTGGGCCAGCCGCATATCATATTACACCAAAGTTTGCCCTGCAAATGAAGACGCCATCCACCAGCCAGTAAGTGCCAAACTTTTTAATGCTCAGAAGCAGGATTCCAGCTCCGCTTTTCCATCCATGAGCCTAACGCGTTTCAGAGCATTCATGCTCTTTCATCAGAGGCAGTTTAAATAAAACACATCTATTTTGCACGTACCCACAGTTCTCTGCGTGTTTAATTAATTTCCATTCGCCTCCGGTGTGCCATTCTAACATCTAATTTCCATTGCACGCCGGAACTTGTAGTACCCTTTAGTGCACAATGTTACCTCCTGTGGTTGTGTGTCCTTTTAAACAAGTATTGGACCAGTGTCAGCCCTCCAGTGGGCCCCAGAGCTGAAAGCTTGCTCCGCAATTAACAGCACCAGCTGCGCCGTCCGTGGTCTGTAGAGTTCCAGGCCTGACGATCCCTGTCACCTTTTCAAGGGCGATGCGAACTTCTACGGCTGGGCCAGCAGCATTTCATATTACACCAAAGTTTGCTCTGCAAATGAAGACGCCATCCACCAGCCAGTAAGTGCCAAACTTTTTAATGCTCAGAAGCAGGATTCCAGCTCCGCTTTTCCATCCATGAGCCTAACGCGTTTCAGAACATTCATGCTCTTTCATCAGAGGCAGTTTAAATAAAACACATCTATTTTGCACGTACCCACAGTTCTCTGCATGTTTAATTAATTTCCATTCGCCTCCGGTGTGCCATTCTAACATCTAATTCCCATTGCACGCCGGAACTTGTAGTACCCTTTAGGGCACAATGTTACCTCCAGTGGTTGTGTGTCCTTTTAAACAAGTATTGGACCAGTGTCAGCCCTCCAGTGGGCCCCAGAGCTGAAAGCTTGCTCCGCAATTAACAGCACCAGCTGCGCCGTCCGTGGTCTGTAGAGTTCCAGGCCTGATGATCCCTGTCACCTTTTCAAGGGCGATCCGAACTTCTACGGCTGGGCCAGCCGCATATCATATTACACCAAAGTTTGCCCTGCAAATGAAGACGCCATCCACCAGCCAGTAATTGCCAAACTTTTTAATGCTCAGAACCAGGATTCCAGCTCCGCTTTTCCATCCATGAGCCTAACGCGTTTCAGAGCATTCATGCTCTTTCATCAGAGGCAGTTTAAATAAAACACATCTATTTTGCACGTACCCACAGTTCTCTGTGTGTTTAATTAATTTCCATTCGCCTCCGGTGTGCCATTCTAACATCTAATTCCCATTGCACGCCGGAACTTGTAGTACCCTTTAGTGCACAATGTTACCTCCAGTGGTTGTGTGTCCTTTTAAACAAGTATTGGACCAGTGTCACACTCACCTTAAAAACATCGTGAAAGGATCGTCTGACCTGCACTGTTCGGGACAATGATGGCACAGCTGGTGCCATAAACACGGAACAAGCTTTCAGCTCTGAGGCCCACTGGAGGGCTGTTATCGGTCCAAGAATGGTTTAAAATGCACACATCCACTTGGAAAAAATTATGCAGGACTTAAACTACAGGTTCCGGCGTGCATTGGAATTGACTCTACTTAGAATGGCACACCGGAGGCCAATTAATTAACTAAACACGCAGGGAACTGTGGGAGCATGTAAACGAGATGTGTTTTTTAAACTGCCTCTAAAGAAAGAGCAATGATTGCTCTGAAACGCGTCAGGCAGATGGACGTTAAAAGCGGAGCTGTAATCCTGTTTCCTTTGCAATAAACGGGTTGGTTACCTACCGGCTGGTGGAGTGTGTCTCTGATGCATGGGCATTTGTGGGTGAATATTTAACGCGGCTGGTCTGGCCGTGGGAGTTCACACTCACCTTAAAAACATCGTGAAAGGATCGTCTGACCTGCACTGTTCGGGACAATGACGGCGCAGCTGGTGCCATAAACACGGAACAAGCTTTCAGCTCTGAGGCCCACTGGAGGGCTGTTATCAGTCCAAGAATGGTTTAAAACGCACACATCCACTTAGAAAAAATTATGCAGGACTTAAACTACAGGTTCCGGCGTGCATTGAAATTGACTCTACTTAGAATGGCACACCGGAGGCCAATTAATTAACTAAACACGCAGGGAACTGTGGGAGCATGTAAACGAGATGTGTTTTTTAAACTGCCTCTGAAGAAAGAGCAATGATTGCTCTGAAACGCGTCAGGCAGATGGACGTTAAAAGCGGAGCTGTAATCCTGTTTCCTTTGCAATAAACGGGTTGGTTACCTACCGGCTGGTGGAGTGTGTCTCTGATGCATGGGCATTTGAGGGTGAATATATATATATATATATATATATATATATATATATATTTATTACCTACCGGCGGTTGCCAGTAGGTGGTTATAGTTAAGACCTATTTTCCATAGGAAATCCGCAACATTCTATTCCCAATAAGTCTGGCGCCGGTTGATGAATCTTCGCAAAATTTTCTAAACCTTTGGCGAGCTCCGGTCTGCTCCTATCCTGAAAGTCTCGGGGTGATTCGTCAAGCAGGGTCTGAGAAAAAAGGGGGCTCCCAAAACGCATTTTTTCCCATGCAATTTCCCATAGCACCTTTTGACGCAGCTACAGCCCGAACTGCTGAACGGAATTACACCAAATTTGGCAAAGAGCTAGTCCTCAGTTCCTTTGCTTAAATGGTGTAAATCTGTTCAGTAGTTTACAGTTAAAAGTACATATATATCTATGGCCTCGGAGGATCCGCGCACCCTGAGTGCACCCTCTGTGAACCGTGCGTGCACCCTCCCGATCACGCGCTGAATGCTAATTGGCTGTCAAGTGTCAGTCAACATTTGAAATCAGGAACTGTTGGCAGCCATTTTGTGCCTCGGTAGAAGCGAGGCTGAGGTAGTAAGGGAAATAAGTGTGTGAAAGACGTAAAGGGGGCAGGGTAGAAATACTCTGACACTCTAGTGTTGCTTAGGGGGTCCCAGAAGGACCCCCCGGGACCCCCTTTTTGTTTTTTTAAACGGAAAAATGCACGCAGGCGTGGGCTTTCGCGCTTCCTTAATAATTAGCCCCCGGGGTGCCAAATCCTGGGGGCTAAATGCGTACAAATTTGAAAGGGGGTCCCAGGGGGGACCCTCAGCCCCGGGGACTGATACCCCCCGGGGCTAGAAAATAAATAGGGTGGGGGAGCTGAACGTTCCCCCCAAGCTCCGGGTACCACCAACCCCCGGGGCTTTATTTATTGAGGGAGGGGGGCTGCGTGGCCCCCCTCCTGGAGCGTTCGAGGTCCCTGGGGACCTGAGGTGCCCACTCTCAGGACACTGTTGTTTGCTATGAGAGGGCGGGAGTCTCCCGCCCTCCCATAGCAAACTTCGTTTGGATTTTGAAAGAGAGAGCAGGGAAACCCACTCTCTCTTTCAAAATCCAAACATATTGCTTTTCCACACGGGGAGCTGCATGTCAGCAGCTCCCCATGTGGAGAAGCAATGCCGGCTCCCAAAGGACACGGGGAGCCGGCTGGGACCATGGGGGCGTTGGGGCTCCCCCCACGGTCCTCAACATGTTTTTATAAGCCCCGGGGATAATAAAAATTAGTGATAGAGGCTATTTTTTTTTACTATAAAATTAGGAGTTGTGCATCCTAATGCGTTGGGTGCACGATTTCTCACAAGTAGGGCGCGCGGTTCCTAACGCGTTGGGTGCGCGACTCCAAGGAAAAAAACCTCACATTTTTTGGAGATAAACATAAACTTAAGTGTTTTGTTCTTGAGTGGCTTTATGAAGAGCCGTTGTGTTCATTGAGAGTTTTTGGTACTTATAAGTAAGTACCTATACAGAGTCTAAAGTTGTTGAGGAAGACTGTTTCCTTCATCAGTAAAGTGTGCTCCATCTCTCCTATACATCTCTTGCATATGAAAGCGCAGATTGTTATTGTAAATGGACCCCATTCTATAGTCTCGGAGAAAAGCAGTAACAGATTTATTCACATGTTTCCTAGCTTTCTCAATCTGTGGACAAAAATGATTGGACCTGTTCCATTTCTGCCTTTGGCATATGTTAGAATACACAAAGGCAGTTTTGGGAAAAAGTGAAATCAATTCTGCAAAGGTGTCCTTCATAAGCATTTCCAGACCTACCCCAGTCAAAGTGCCTAGGTCATTGCCACCACAGTGCACTATTATGAGGTCAGGGTGTTGGAGATGCATAAAGGATTTTACCAATGGCATCAATTGGTGCCACTTTGACCCTCTCTGTCCAATCCATTTAATGTCTACATTTGGCAAACATAGGTCTTTGTGAATGCCTTTGTTTTCTGCATACCTTTGGCTCCAGAAAATATAGCTGTGTCCCACAATCCACACTCTAAGCATCTTGAAGGGAGGTCTGGATGCACTCAGATGGTCTCTGTAAATGAAATGGCAGTTTGAAATGTAAGATTTTTCTAAAATGGTGGCTAAGATGCAATTTTGAAAAAAGACAAGAAATCATTGGTTGTTTAACAACCTTCTACACTGAAAATTAGGGTGCATGTTTCTGTTTTTTAAACGCATGATTCTTATTGGTTAACACAAACTGATTGAAAGGAACATTATATATGATAAGCTGATATGTTGAAAAGTCAAGCACATTTGCTGTTTTGATTGGCAACATTGTGTGCTGAACTTGTGACCTGTGTGCTCAGTTAAGTGTTCCATGACCTGTTTCTATGGTAACAGGCAGAAGGCAGATTGGGGGTAGGGTTCAAATTTATGTCCTTTGGAAAGGGTTGAAATGTTTAACCAATAGAAATGTGTGTTAGCTTTTGAATTAATGTGGGAAGGAATGTGATTTGATGTTTACATGTATATGTGTGCAAAATGAGAGGAAAACTTTGCCATTCTTTGGTTTTGCTGACAGGTGCACAGTGCAGAGATTCTGTATAAGAAAATCTGGTGTGTGACTGACATACTTCTTAATCTACAAAACAACTAGAAAGGTGAGTTATTTAATTGTGAGGGGATGTATGTGATTTTAATCAGACTAATGTATTTCTCCTGCTAAAGTGCAGGGAGTACTTTTTTTTGTCTACAATATTATTGACAGTGTGTGTGCATGTAGAAACCATTCTGATAAGCATTTGTGTTTTTCATGTGTTTGAAGACAGATAACTGTGCTGTTTTTATGTTTTGGTAGAATTTGAGACCTGTCATTGTTTAAATATTTGCAAAATGAGTCATGTTTCTACACTAAAATGTAGTACTTCTTCTAGGTTAAGAAATGTGTTTTGGTACAGTGCAAGGGATAGCGTTGTTTGTCTAGAATCACTCAGTGAGTCTGTGGGCATTTAGGAATCATTTTGAGAGAAACATATTGGTACTAATGTGTAGTAGAACATTTTTTTCAATGTGTGCAGTCACCTTACGGCCAAAAAATAAGAGGGGGGGGGACACGGAGCTAGTTAGAGAGAGGTCCTGAACCAATGCTCCAATAGGTAGTACAACAACAATGTAAATGGTATCAGTTCCTAAGAAAAAGGTAAGGTATATAACAGCCAAGTCAGCTATAATCAATATGCGGTGTCTCCAAGTAGACTTGAGTGTGCAGAGAGGAGAGAAAGAGTACTCCTGTATGTAACTTGTGGTACCCTCACACACCCTTGCGAGTGTATAGCATCATCATTGGGCAGGTGCTCCTCGTGGGGGTGGCACTGCAGTCCCTCACGGGCCCGTTTTAAGGGGCTCTCTGGCGGAGATCTTCTAGGAGTTGCCGCATTTGTGCATGAGGGTGTGTGGGTCGGGAAGTGGTGGTAAGTGAAAGATAAAATGACCCAAAGGACCAAAACAGTTTATTGGAAGGTCTTTTGAATCAGGATAAAAAATGTCATGGGGATGGAAACGCAAAATAATGCTGAAATGAGAGGGGAACTAAGCAAATAAGATCCCGCTGCTCTCAACCCGTGTGGTGAGTATCTAGAGTGTTAAGTGTAGAATGGGGTCGACATGTTTCGCGCTAAATATTGGTCCCTAGTGGATCCTAGAGCGCTTCATCAGGACCAGTGAGAGAGAGTAGATGTGGCAATGGGGGAAAAAAACGCCCTATATTCCCATTTGTCCTTCTTATAGGTTACAATAAACAGGTACTGTCGTTGGGACACGTAGTTATGCGTGTACCCTGTTCTCAGCCCTCCCTAAATAAAGGATGAGCCTCCTCAGCAGTGCCGTAGGCAGGCAGAGGCAGTTCGCACTCTTCCTTTGTGTACGGGAAAACCTACCCGACATCCACGGATGCTGGTACCTTACATCTTGTAGACTAGTTTATGTATACAAGGGATAGTTGGCTGTCTACAATCAGACTGTGAGTCTGTGTGCATTTGGGCAATTATTGTGAGAAAATCATTTGGTAACATCATGTATTTGCTTGCAGATTACTGCTTTAAAATTTGGTTTGTTGTCAAAATGAGCAGCATTAGAGGACAGTCATTGCTTATGCAATTGCAAAATGAGTCAGGCTTTCACAGTAGTGTGCAGTATTGAAATATGTAAAATGTGTGCAGTCACCTTACTCCTTCTAGAGTAGTGAATGACTTTTGGTAAACTCCTAGAGATAGTGTTGCTTGTCTAGAATTACACTGTTTCAAAACCTGTCATGTTGTCAAGTTTTAGTAGCATTAGAAGCCAGTGTTTGTTTATGCATTGATAAAATGAGTCAGGCTTTGACACTAAAGTGCAGTACTGAAATATGTAGATTGTGTGCAGTCCCCTTAACCCTTCCACAGTAGTGAATGAGTTTTGGTAAAATCCTAGGGATAGTGTTGCTTGTCTAGAATCACACTGTGAGTCTGTGTGCACTGGGGTAAGCATTGTGAGAGAAGCCTTTGGTAACATCGTGTATTTGCTGACAGATAACTGTTTTAAAACCTGTCATGTTGTCAAGTTTTAGTAGCATTAGAAGCCAGTCTTTGCTTATGCATTCATAAAATGAGTCAGGCTTTGACACTAAAGTGCAGTACTGAAATATGTAGATTGTGTTCAGTCCCCTTACCCCTTCCACACTAGTAAATGAGTTTTGGTAAACTCCTAGGGATAGTTTTGCTTGTCTAGAATCACACCGTGAGTCTGTGTGCACTGGGGTAACCATTGTGAGAGAAGCATTTGGTAACATCATGTATTTGCTGACAGATAACTGTTTTAAAACCTGTCATGTTGTCGAATTTTAGTAGCATTAGAAGCCAGTTATTGCTTATGCATTCATAAAATGAGTCAGGCTTTGACACTAAAGTGCAGTACAGAAATATGTAGATTGTGTGCAGTCCCCTTACCTCTTCCAGAGTAGTGAATGAGGGTTGGTAAAGTCCAAGGGATAGTGTTGCTTGTCTAGAATCACACTGTGAGTCTGTGTGCATTTGGGAACCACTGT
Source organism: Triturus cristatus (assembly GCF_964204655.1). Lineage (NCBI taxonomy): Eukaryota > Metazoa > Chordata > Amphibia > Caudata > Salamandridae > Triturus > Triturus cristatus. The sequence continues at coordinate 150,661,182 of NC_140584.1, forward strand.
GAGAGAAGCATTTGGGTACTTCATATCTTTGCATACACATAACTGCTTACAAACCTTTCCTGTTCTCAAGTTTTGGTAGAATTAGAAGCCAGTCATTGCTTATGTATTCGGAAAATAAGTCAAGCTTCTACACTAAAATGCAGTACTAAAATATGTAGATTGTATGCAGCCCCTTTACCCCTTCCAGAGTAGTGAATGAGTTTTGGTAAACTCCTAGGGATAGTGTTGCTTGTCTAGAATCACACTGTGAGTCTGTGTGCATTTGGGTAACCATTGTGAGAGAAGCCTTTGGTAACATCGTGTATTTGCTGACAGATAACTGTTTTAAAACCTGTCATGTTGTCAAGTTTTAGTAGCATTAGAAGCCAGTGTTTGTTTATGCATTGATAAAATGAGTCAGGCTTTGACACTAAAGTGCAGTACTGAAATATGTAGATTGTGTGCAGTCCCCTTAACCCTTCCACAGTAGTGAATGAGTTTTGGTAAAATCCTAGGGATAGTGTTGCTTGTCTAGAATCACACTGTGAGTCTGTGTGCACTGGGGTAACCATTGTGAGAGAAGCATTTGGTAACATCATGTATTTGCTGACAGATAACTGTTTTAAAACCTGTCATGTTGTCAAGTTTTAGTAGCATTAGAAGCCAGTTATTGCTTATGCATTCATAAAATGAGTCAGGCTTTGACACTAAAGTGCAGTACAGAAATATGTAGATTGTTTGCAGTCCCCTTACCCCTTCCAGAGTAGTGAATGAGGGTTGGTAAAGTCCAAGGGATAGTGTTGCTTGTCTAGAATCACACTGTGAGTCTGTGTGCATTTGGGAACCACTGTGAGAGAAGCATTTGGGTACTTCATATCTTTGCATACACATAACTGCTTAAAAACCTTTCCTGTTCTCAAGTTTTGGTAGAATTAGAAGCCAGTCATTGCTTATGTATTCGGAAAATAAGTCAAGCTTCTACACTAAAATGCAGTACTAAAATATGTAGATTGTATGCAGCCCCTTTACCCCTTCCAGAGTAGTGAATGAGTTTTGGTAAACTCCTAGGGATAGTGTTGCTTGTCTAGAATCACACTGTGAGTCTGTGTGCATTTGGTTAACCATTGTGAGAGAAGCATTTGGTAACATTGTGTATTTGCTGACCGATAACTGTTTTGAAACCTGTCATGTTGTCAAGTTTTAGTAGCATTAGAAGCCATTCATTGCTTATGCATTGATAGAATGAGTCAGGCTTTGACACTAAAGTGCAGTACTGAAATATGTAGATTGTGTGCAGTCCCCTTACTCCTTCCAGAGTAGTGAATGAGTTTTGGTAAAGTCCAAGGGATAGTGTTGCTAGTCTAGAATCACACTGTGAGTCTGTGTGCATTTGGGAACCACTGTGAGAGAAGCATTTGGGTTCTTCATATCTTTGCGTACACATAACTGCTTAAAAACCTTTCCTGTTCTCAAGTTTTGGTAGAATTAGAAGCCAGTCATTGCTTATGTATTCACCCAGGAACTCTCCTTGCAATACTGTAAACATTCAGTTAATATCCAAGTAGTCACACTGTGAGAGGGTTGGATGGGGATAAGGGAAGATGGCGCTCAGGCGTGTGCACTATGCATATGCTTCGTAATCAAATAAAAGAGGTGCTGTCAGGTCAGGGGTACCAACCCAAGGAAAAAACCCCTGCAAACAAGTGGGTCAGACCCACTCTAGTAAACAAAAGATTAGGTCCTGCGGACACATTAAGGATATCACTTTTGATAGTGTCCGGTAGAGGAATAAAAAAGGCTCAGAATCCGTAGGATTTTGGAACAATGAAGGTTGACATCAGAAGAATTAGTGAAAAGTATTCTTTATATATGTCAATATCTGACCAATACAGGATATACAGTACATCAGCCGACACATGTTTCATCACACCGTGTAAAGATATGACTCTTCAGGGCTGTTAACGCAGAGTGCATGTTCGTGGAGATCGTAGTTGGGTATGAAAAGTGCGGGTGCGGTACGGTGAGACCGGCCACCCGGTGTGGTGAAGTGGGGCGGCGAAGTACACCTGCCACTTAGGTAACCGGTTGAAAGCTCGAGTGGGGGAAGGATCACGTGTATTGGATCCACCGATTTCAGGATGTAGAAACTGTACACCACGTGATATCCTTAATGTGTGCGCAGGACCTAATCTTTAATATCAAAGTAGTAATGGAGTGAGGCAGGCCTTAGCACATGGATTGATTCAAACGCCTATCCACTATGCATGCAGTCCTCTAACAATCTACACACTTGTCTTTCACACCTTCAATACCCCAGTCAGTATTCATACAGTTCCCGCAAACACCCTGTCACTCCCCTTACACTTCTCCAGTGACCCATTCAGCACCATGTACTAATCCATTTACTGCGTCAAAAGCCAAACACTTATAAATTCACCGAGGCACTCTCCTTGTAGTACTCTAATGATTCAGTCAGTACCCAGGTACTTATGTAGTGAACCCGGCCTTAGCACATGGACTACTTCAAACGTCTATCCACTATGCATGCAGGCCTCTAACCACCTACACAATTGTCTTTCACACATTCGATTGCCCAGTCAGTATCTATATACTCCAATAAACACCCTGTCACTCCCTTGCACACCTCCAGTGACTCATCGAGCACTATGTAGTAATCTATTCACTGCACCAAAACCCAATAACTTAAAAGATTCATTCAGCTACTCTCCTTGCAGTACTCTAATGACTCAGTCAGTACCCAGGTAATCATGCAGTGTCTGAGGTCTTAGCTCATGGACTGTTTAAACGTCTATACACTATGCATGCAGGCCTCTAGTCACCTACACACTTGTCTTTCACTTCTTCAATTAACTAGTCAGTATCTATATACTTCAATAAACACCCTGTCACTCATCTTGCACTCCTCCAGTGACTGATCCAGTACCATGTACTAATCTATTCACTGCGGCAAAACCGAAAAACTTAAAAGTTTCACCCTGGCAGTCTCCTAGCAGTAGTTTAATAAATCAGTCAGTACGCAGGTAATCATGCAGTGAACCATGCATTACCACATGGACTGCTTCAAAGGTCTATCCAGTATGCATGCAGGCTTCTAACCTACTATACACTTGTCTTTAACAGCTTGAATTCCCCAGTCAGTATCCATGTACTTCCAGCAAACACCCTATCACTCCACTTGCACTCTTCCATTGACTTATTCAGCACAATGTAGTAATGCATTCACTGCTCCAAAACTGAAACACTTATAAATTCACCCAGGCACTCTCCTTGCAATAGTCTAATCATTCAGTCAGTAGCCAAGCACTAATGGAGTGAGGCAGGCCGTAGCACATGAATTGATTCAAACGCGTTTCCACTATGCATGGAGGCCTCTAACTACCAACACAATTGTCTTTCAGACCTTCAATTTCCCAGTCAGTATCTATAAACTCCAATAAACACCCTGTCACTTCAATTGCACAACTCCACTGACTCATTTGGCACTAAGTACTAATCTATTCACTGCACCAAAACCCAAAAACTTAAAAAGATTCACCCAGGCACTCTCCTTGCAGTACTCTAATGATTCAGTCAGTACCCAGGTAGTTTTGCAGTGATCCAGGTGCTACTCCATGAACTGTTTCAAACATCTATCCACTATGCATGCAGGTCTCTAGCCACCTACACACTTGTCTTTCACACCTTCAATACCCCAGTCAGTATTCATACAGTTCCCGCAAACACCCTGTCACTCCCCTTATACTTCTCCAGTGACTCATTCAGTACCATGTACTAATGTATTTAATATGCCAAAAAACAAATACTTATAAATTCATCCAGGCACTCTTCTTGCAATACTCAAAACATTCAGTCAGTATCCAAGTACTATTGGAGTGAGGCAGGCCTTAGCACATGGATTGATTCAAACGCCTATCCACTACGCATGTAGGTCTCTAATCACCTACACACTTGTCTTTCACACCATCAATATCCCAGTCAGTATCCATACACTTCTAGCAAACACCCTGTCACTAACCCAGTGTCTCTCCTTATAGTACTGTAATCATTCAGTCAGTAAGCATGTAGTCTTTCAGTGAGGCAGGCTTTAGGGCATGAACTGCTTCAAAGTAGTATGCACTTTGTACAGTAATAGAAAAGTATACATTTTAAATTTATTAATATACATGTATTTGTGATTATTTTTTACAGATACTGTTTTTCACCATTAAAATAGAGAAATCATTCCAGAAAAAGAAAAGAACAGAGAAAGGAGAGTTACTTGAAGAAAAATCAACCACAAGTATTGAATGAACAACATAATGTGGCTAAAAAGAAAAAATCTTCTGGTAAGATCACAAAGCAATTTATTAAAAATGTTTGTAAGACCAGACAGAATGTACAGAATGCTGAAACCTTTGAGAATGCTTCAACTAGAAAAAATGTTCAAAATATTTGGAAAAGCAAAAAAGCAAATGAACAGTCAAAGGAGACGAAGTATGGTAAAAGAAGGCAAAATCAGTATAAGGAAATACACAAAAAAATATTTTACAAGAGAGTAGTACATAATTTGCTGAAAGATGTGAAGAAATATAAAAAGAGAGCTCTATTTTATAAAAAGAAGTAGCATATTGAAACCATTGTTGAAAAGGCTTCTGAAGTAAAAAGGAAACTATTCATTTTAGTATTAAACAGAATTCGATCACTAGATAAACCAATCCATTTAATGAAGGCCAAAAGTAGGAGGAAAAGAGTAATTAATAGAACAAATTTTTGTGATTTTTTGGGAGAATGGAAACACAGTTCCAGTTCAGAGCCTTTCTTTAATGAAGAGAGTTATTTACAGAGCAATAATTTATTGCATGCAGTTGACACCAGTGGTCGAGGTTATGAGGTTAGAGATGGTTGTCCAATTGACAAAGAGAAAGAGGTTGAAAGAAATGCAGAAGAAGTGATAGCTGATGAAGTTCTAGGGAGACGTCCTAAACACCCTGTGTACATTTGGGATTGCAGTAGTATATGTAGTGTACAACAAGAATCTATTGATAAATTATGTAGTTTTTTACGAGCATATAGTAAAAAAAGAGTTAAACAAAAGATTAAGGTGTTGCGAGGACTAGACCCTTGCAGAGTGAGAAAAAATACTGGTTTGCAAGGTCATTCTCTGGCTTGTCTTTCTAGAAAAGTTTGTCAAAGTATTTTTTACCATTTCAGGATGTTGGCAGTACATCATACTCAAATGTGGAAGTTAGTGAGAAGATTGTATTATGCAAAAAGTCCAGCACTTAAGTTAAATGAGTTGAACAGTGCTATTTTGCGTGGGTCAGTATCAGATGTGAAGAAGGTTTGTGATGATATTGAGTTTTGTTACTTTGGTCCTCAGCAAGAGAGTGCAGAAACTGACACATTAGTAGAACAAAATGTTGAAGACAATGTAGAACCTGTGATTACAAAAAAGTTTGAAGATCAAATCACAAAGTTTAAGGTAATTTCAGGTGAAAGACCAAATGTTTCTTGTATTTGTTGTCGGTGAAGTCACTATAAAAATCAGACTTGGAGTGTCAATCTATATTTAAAAAGTGAAATAGAAAATAATGATAAGTGGAAGGAATTTGCAACTTATTTGTTGGTAGAGGATTGTTTTGATTTGGGATCTGAGCAGCGTATTTGCAAATATTGTTATAACAAATTAGATGAGAATAAAATGCCTGCTAGAGCTGTTCATAATAATCTAGAGTTGGTTGCTATTCCTCCAGAGCTGATAGATTTAAATACGTATGAGTCTATTCTCATTCAATGTGTGCACCTGTTTCAGGCTATTGTTCGTATGGAACCTAAAACAGGTAAATTACCTCCATCAGATTTACAAAGAGGATTGAAAGGAAGTGTTGTGTATTTACCGTTAGATTTAAAGAAAAACATTGAAACTATTGGTGTAGACCATGCAGAAAATGAACCACTAGTCATTCTAGTTAAGGGTGTTCCTACTAAGAATAAGAAAATCTGGCAAGAGTTAGTGGATGTTAGAAAAGTGCAAAAGGAATCATTGTATTTGATAAAAAAAATTGAGTACTATAGAAATGTGTATGTAGGAGAAGAAGAAATAGATTTAGCAGAAGATACTGAAACATTAAGTGGACAAATTGAAAAAGTGGACACGTCCAGATCTGAAGAAATCTATGAACATTACAGTGTACATCCACTTCATTCCAAAGAGGTGATGGGGAATACGATTGAGTTGTTCCAAATGAAAAAAGCAAGAGGAAGTCCCATGAGTGTATGGGAAGAGAGCTTGGAAGCTTGTTGTTTCCTGCAGTTGTTTCCAACAGGAAAAGATGGACGATATGATAAACGTCCTGTGCAGATTCCTGCATCTGAATATCGGACTACAAGATTATATGCAGAAGATCCAAGATTTCAACAATGTATCCCTTATATGTTTCATCTTCTGTTTGAAAGTGACTTGTCTGGACTTTCATAAGCAGTAAATCACATTTTAACAACTGGAATGCATCTGCAAAATGTAACTGCAAAGGATTTTATGGATAAAGTGCATCAGCGAGATGATCATTTAGAATCTCAGTTGATTAATCTGATGGCATGTCAGCGTGGGACTAATCAATATTGGTACCATCGTCATGGAGAACTGAAATGTATGCTTCGGAACTTAGGAACTCCTACATGGTTTGTTACACTAAGCTGTGCTGAGTATGCTTGGGATGATTTACTTGAATTTCTTCGAGAAGCAAATTCCAATATAAAAAATATTGAATACAAGACACCTGGAGAATTGTGCTCTTTGGATCCTGTTAATGTATGCAGATATTTCAACCATAGATTTGAAGCTATGATGTCTTTCATCTGCAATAAAAAAATCCTCCTCTTGGAGAAGTTGTGGATTTCTTTTGGAGAAAGGAGTATCAAGCAAGAGATGCTCCTCATATACATATGTTGTTATGGATCAAGGACGCCCCCAAATTTGGAACAGATTCAGATGATACTGTTTTGTCTTTCATAGAAGATCATGCCACATGTGCCGTACCCAATAGCAGAGAAGATAAAAACTTAAAACAACAAGTCTTACAATTCCAAAGCCATAGGTGTGGAAAATACTGTCGACGAAAGTACAAGTCAAAGGATAAGTTCTATACCAAATGTTGTTTTGGATTTCCACGTCCTGTATTATCCAAAGGAAGAGTGAACAGTTTTATGTCAGCTATGCGACATACCATCACAAGAAAGTCTCCGAAAAATACCAACAACTTAAGAAGCGAAGAGTCAAAATACATAAATGACTACAATCCAGTTATTTTATCCATGTGGAACACTAACATGGATATTCAGTATGTTGCGGACAATTCCATTGCTGTTGCTCGATATGTAACGTCCTACATTACTAAATCAGAAAAGACAGAATTGAAAAAAATGTGGGAAGAGATTTCTCACGAGAATACTCTGAGTAAGAAATTATACAGTTTCAGTTTGAAGATGTTATCGCATCGTGAAATTGGAGCATATGAATGCTCATATCATCTGCAAGTCTATACTCCAAAAGTAGAAGAATCATTTGGGTGAGTCTAGGTCTTGCAGCAATGCGAAATCGGGTACTGAAATCTGTTCAAGAAATTGAATATTTAGCAGAAAAAGAACCAGAAAGTAAAAATATTTTGAAAACGAATATGTTGGACACATATTACCCAAACAGAAGTCATCATCTTGAGAACATGTGTCTCTATGAAGTGCTGCAAAACTATACTTTTAAACGGAATACTACAGAGAACATCAATGATGGAAAATATGCAGTGATTGGTTCCGAAGGATGTTTGGTGAAACAAAGGAAAGGAAATGTAATGAATCACAGGAAACTGAGTTGTTGTGACACTGCTGATAAAAGGGAATTTTACTATTTAGCCCTTTTGCAAATGTTCAAACCATGGCGTTCAGAACTGGAATTACTTGGAGATTTTCAGAGCTATGAAGATTAATTTAATGCTTGGAAAGATAGTATACAATGCAGTGCTTTTGCAAATTATGTGAAAATGTTGAATGATGAAATTGGTCAAGAAGCTGCAATTGCAGCTGAGATTGCTAGAGACAGTTCTCAAGACAGTCAAAGTTCTGCTGCACTGAGTCAAGATCCACTAGGACAACCAATTGTTGAAAATGGAGCAGCAATTGCCATGAATGAGGTGGAAACAGCAATGTATCAAGCTCAAGAAGATGTAATACAGTTAGGAAACTTGGAAGAACAACTAAATATTGAACAGAAACAAATATATCAACAAGTGACAGAGCAGATTGACCATGGATTACTTCATGAAAAAGAAAGGGTGCTCATGTACATCATTTCAACCTATCCGAATGTATGTGAGTGGTCAAGCTGGAACAGGAAAACGTTTCTTAATTAAAGTAATTACAAGTTATCTGCAGACAACAACTGAGTCGCATTTGTCTTGTGTTGTCACTGCTCCAACTGGGTTGGCAGCACATAACATTAAAGGAATTACTTTACATCATTTACTAATGCTACCAGTAGATCATGAAAACAAATTGAAATACCACAAGCTATCTGGAGAAGCTTGTTGTGAAGTTTCAAGAGTCCTGAAGAAAATGAAACTTCTCATTATTGATGAAGTAAGCATGGTCTCAAACTTGATGCTTGCCTTTGTGCATTTAAGAATGCACCACATTCTTAAAACAGAGTATGAAGTTTTATTTGGAGGAAAACACGTCATAGTTTAGATCTACTGCAACTGACTCCGGTAAAAGGACAACCAGTATTTAAAACACTTGCACATGAAGATACCAGAAAGTCTCTTGGTAGTGTTGGTAACGTGAACATTTGGACACATTTTGAATACAAAGAACTGACAACAAATATGCGACAGGCAAATGATGCTGAATATGGAAGTATTCTTCAAGATATAAGAATTGGACTTCTGACAGAATATGGCAAACAAGCTTTGGAGAGTCGATTACTTTCCAATTTGTTTCCAAATGAAAATGTAGTTCCTGCGAAAGTGTACATGAAAATTGCAGAAAATAAATCAGTGATCTGCTTAATGCCAACACTGCGCGAGTGTTCTATATTCAACGAGGAACTATTGAAACTGGAAAATGAAGAAATTATAAAAATGGAAGCCATCGATAAAATAGAGCATGAAGGAATCACTATTATTTTGATGGGAAAATTGAAAACAAAACTGGATTCTTTAGAAAAAAATGATCTAAAATGGCTGGTTTAGAAAAGACTCTAGATGCATGTGTAAACTGTGAGGTAATTTTAAGGCGTAATTTGGATGTAGAAAAAGGTTTAGTTAATGGAACAATGGGTAAAGTGGTAGATTTTGTTAATTATCAGAAAAAAGAAGGAATTGAATTTTTTTAAATTAAATTTGATCAGATTGAAGAAGTTAAAGAAATTGGTTGTTGTACAGTTCGTTTTTTGCTTGTTTAAGATTTATATGTCCATAGGAAACAATTTCCATTTTCTCTGGCATATGCAGTGACTATTCATAAATGTCAAGGATTAAGTGTAGACAGTGCATTGGTGAACATTGGATCTACTGTGTTTAAAGAGGGTATGGCACATGTTGCTTTGTCGCGAGTCAGAACATTATCTGATTTGTTTTTGATTGATTTTGATGAGACAAAGGTTACTGCAGATGCAAACTGTGTAAAAGAGTATAATAGGTTAAGAAGGGTGTATGCTCCCAATTTAGGTCAATATCCTGTATTTGAAAAGCGTGTGGTTGGTCAAAAGAGAATGTTTGAGAATATCTGTACTGAAGGTGTAGAGAAGGGAAAAGAACAAGATAATGTTGTGATTGCAAGTAAAAAGAACAAGCATTTGCAATGCAATAGGTCTCGCATTATAAAAGTGTGAGCAGTTGGCATTGCTAATAATAATGCAACACTAGCTATTGGCTTTGTAAATGATAATGGCATTTATTTATATGTTTGTTTTATAAAATAGATTAAAAAAGGCATTGTCATGAACAATGCCAATAGCATAAACTTTTGAAATGCGAGACCTATTGCATTGCAAATGCTTGTTTTTTTTAGCATTGTGGGGGAAGGAAAATCATTTTAAGAGAGTCGTTTTCTCTCTGGATTTCCCTTCTCTTTCTGGAACTCAGGAGCATCAACATTGTCGGGGTGTCACCAGGGCTTTAAGTGGAAGCTTTTTCAATATTATATACAAGCCATAGTTGCTGCCTATTTATCTTATACAACTAACAACCATTGGCAAAGCCAATACTCCTGACTTCTTGTAGGTATGATGTTACTTGTTATATCATATGTCTGGATGCAATGACAGAAACAGAAAAATATAAGTCTGGCAGCACACTATAATAAGCACAGATTTTACCTTACGTGTTTTAAGCCACGCCCTTAATTACACTGGCCACGCCCCTTTGAGAGCTCCCTAGTGTTTTTTAATCCCATTTAAACCGTGACTAGAGACCATTTCAGACACCAGCACAAAGAATTAGGATCCTTGCATCATGAAGGTGATGTTTGTTTATCAATAAGTGGCGTATATTGTAATACAATTCATAAAACATTAACTCTATGGTAAAGTTATCAGAGTAGAGTAAAATGTGCGAATGTAAAAAAATACGCTGCCTGTACAAATTATCGTTCGTATTACAGATTTTTTTTTTTTTTTACAAAATAAATTGTAGCACACTTTCCAAGGAGCTTAGCTGAAAGGTGCAAATTATGTACGGTGTATGGTTTGTTACACCTAAAAGTACACACACAAAAAATACAGTTGTAGGGCTCAAAATGCACCTCCTTACTAGAGATTGATTGAGCAATGTAGCACGAAGTACTAATGCTGTTCGTCCAACAAAATACAATAGAGAATTGGATATGCACGTGACCACCAACTAACCCCCTTTATCACCATGTGAGAGGGTTAAGGAATGAGCGTGAAATTAGATAAAGCAAAAGAAAGCAAAGGAGAGCACAGGTGCAACGGGGAGTGTCTGACGTGATATGGAGTGATTTAGAGAGGGGCACAGGCTCCCGTTTTAGGGTGGGGGTCAGATCAGATAACACGAGGAAGAAAGAAAAGGGTGTCCGAGTCCAGCAAATTATTAGGACTCAAACATTAGATATGAGAGTAAGATGGAAAGGAACGCGGGGATAGGCACATGCAGGTAAGGAGTGGAGCACAAGAGATGGTGTGGCCCTCAGAGTGCTCGTACCTGGCCCTTGCTGCGCTGAAGAGCCCTGGGCTGGGCAGCAGTAGAAGTTGCCGCAGGGAGAGCAGCACCAGCAGCCAGTGCAGCAGGAGGTACAGCAGTATGGACGGCACCAGGAGGCTCTCTCGCAGCCCCGGGCTCCTGCCGCGGGAGGCGCCGCTGCCGTTGCCAGGGGGACTCCTCTGGCGCTTCCTCTCCTCCCCTGTCCCGTTCTGTAACTCCGAGCCCCAGGCCGGGAGCTGCGGGACTCCCGCACGCACACTGTGCACCGCTGCCCCCTCCATCTCCAGGCACCTCTTCCGCCTCGCCTGCCTCTCCGGTGCAGGAACTCAAGCCGGGCTGCCGGTCACGTAGCTCGAGCACAGGGGGTCAGATCTCTGCAGTCCCGCCGCCTCCTGACACTGCACCTGCCCGGGGGAGGAGCCAGTGCGTGCGAGGCTGGGGATAGGCTGAGGCTGTCGGTGGGGAGTGTACGGAAGAGCGAGGTGCTGCTGTCAACCGGGGTGCAGGGTCTCCACGTGCTTCCTGAAGTCAACCTCGGCGCATGAGAGTGCCCGCCTCGACACCCCTCTGTCCCAACGCGAGAGACTGTCGAAAAGTGGTTGCCGGGGCTCGAGATAACTCACACCCCCGAAGGAGCTCCTCGCACAGTGCGTGAAGGGCAGCCCGTCCTTTGCAGTAGCCCGCGACCGCGCTAGCGTTAATCTTACAACCCTCAGAAGTGAATATCTGCACACATGTGACCTGAAATTTGCATACAAATGTAAAAGTGCGTCAGTGACCCACGTTACAGAGGTAAATGGTGTCACATCGATCGCACCTGATAAAATCCGACTCAGCCAATTCAGTTGTTGAGAATAACATGCAGATTTAGGGCCTGATTACTAGTTTCGCGGTCCCACCGCCAAAACAAGCATTGGCCGCACGCGCGCCTCGCGCTTAAAGTTAAAAAAAAGACAAGCCCGGCGGAGCGTGGCGCGCGCGGCTTGGGGGCGGGGGAGCGGACCCTTTGAAGTGCTCCCAAAAGGCGGATTGCATGGCGGCATGATGCGCGTGATTGTGCGCGTGCTAGCCATGCAATCCGCTTTTTTGGGAGCACTTTTCAAACCCGCTCTCTATAGTCTCGCGTATGCGATCGCTTACGCGATAGCAAGGTCGAGACCTAAAAAGGACACTATTGAAGAGATTGTTGGTTATCAGTTTGAAAATAGTTCTTGTGTCAACTGCTATGCTAATGTAGTGGTCAATGTTGTTTTTTATCTTGAAGGTTTGCGAGAACAAATTATGCAGAATCGGCAAAAAAGATTTTGTGTTTTGTTACATTCTGTTTATGAAAAATTGACAACAGATAGAAGTAAAATACAAACTGTTTCAGATGTTCGTAATCTTTTGTATGTGTGTTCTGGTTCTAAACAATTTACGCAAAATATCCAACAAGATGCTCAGGAATTTGTAATGTATATGCTTACTATTTTTGAAAATGAAGGTGTAGAAATAGAAAATATTTTTGGCCTTTCTTACAAATGGGAACATCATTGTGAAATTTGCATGTATACATCTAGCACTAATGTAGACACTGAAAGATTTCTATATTTAACATTAGCAGACTGTAAATCAGTGTCTTCAATACATTAGTTAAAGGTGCAAATCAAAACATGGAGTGTAGCCAATGTAAATCAGAAATGTTATCCACATTATTTAAAAAATGATGGACAATATATAATTTTAATGATGCAACATTGTACAGCTGATGGAAGAAAATTGAATACTTTAATAAAGCAATTTGTAGCAACACAACTATCAATCTCAGGAAGGACTTTTGTAGCAATTGCAATAATTTTCCATGATGGTCCTTCCACAACATCTGGACATTACACTGCCTATCTAAAATGTGTCAAAGGCTGGACACTTTGTAATGATGCCCAGTTGGTTTTTAAACAACATTTGCCTAGTGAATAACCAGATTCCTACCTAATATTTTTAAAGCCAAAGTTTTAGGAAGATTATTCACTCTCTGATGAATTTATTATTATATTTTAATAGGATTACCATTGGACAATTTACATAAAAAGGAGTGCAAAAATACCATTTGACCTCAAGGAAAGGTATATGTTTGAATTATGGACTTTTTCGTGCTCATTGACTCGGTGAATATTTTAAAGCGACATTATTTACAGTTTTTATAAGTTAAAGTTATAAAATTTTGTTAGCCATAAGCATTTCATATAAGTGTGATGTGTATTTTCTGGTATTTTACTGAGAATAGCATGTTGTTTTTTTTTAAACAATCTTTTTGATTGGTTTTTTTTGCCCGCTGTTATGTGATGAGTAGGATTGAAATCACTATTTCTAGTGAAATTCAATATATTCTGAGAACAGCACAAAAGGCAAACAAATTAATTTGTTTAAATTATGCTGTGTTGTTAAAAATGTATTATTGCATATTATAACTAGTTTTTCTTTTCTTTCACAGATCCTAATTCTAAAATAAGCAATTTACCCCAATTTACATTACAAAAAACATCTGAAAAAAATGTGTACCATTTTTATTTCTATTACTGTGAAGGTAAGTTTAACTAAGTATTAATATGCAGAATGGGCAGATCTGCAAGAAGCTACAAAACACCCTGTTTATACCTATGTAGCTTTGGAATCTCCCTTTCATAGGATATCATGTGACCTGTAAAAAAACAGATTTGAGTGGTTCATAATATTTCCAATTGTACCTATTGAAGGACCACAATCATTTCAATCATTCTTCATTGAGCATCTTTGCAGAAAAAACTCTGTGCTTACCTCCTATCATTCGCAAGCAATTTTCCAAACAGAAATATGTCACTTTTTGTAACATAGTTATAGCGCAAGACACTCTTTCATATTTACAAAGAGAGGAAAAGGCACTCTGTGTACCTTTTCTTCTCCATGTAAATACGAACTTATCATACACACCACTTTGCGTTGAAAGGGCGTTCTATAAGTGTTGCTGTGCGTGATTGCACAGAATACTCATAGAACAAGACACATCTCCAGATTTATCAGAAATCATAAATCTCTACATGTGTGTGAATGCTGCACCATTCACCAATTGGTGTAGCAAAGCACAACAAGGAGAATTGTTTTCATTTCTCCTCATGTTTTATCTTTCATTGCATGCTACAATGCTCAGCATACATTGAAGGAGAAAAATGCCTTTACTGATTGTTTTTGTGCAGGAAGGTGTGTCTTCCTGCACAAAAACAAACTCCACATGACACAGATATCCTTGCACCATGGTGCAAGGGTGCCTGTGTCACCACTAGGCCTGGGCGAAAATTTCGTTCCGTTTGCGGAAATTGCGATAATTTGACATTTTCGCGTTCCGCGGAAAGCGCGAAAATGCCAAAATTTCCGCATTCCGCAGCTTGGCGATAATTTGTTTCTTGCCCGCGCTGTAAAATAATACATTCTCGCGCGCGCGCGTTTGCCTTACCTGAATCCCTGCGTTCGCCGACAAGTTTTCTTGATCCGGTCGGGTTCTCCATGAGATGTTGTATTGTTTTTAGTCATTTGCGCTGTCTCGCGACAGTTCGCGCCCGCAGTGACGTCATGCGTCGCACGATCACGTCTTTCTTCTCGCGATCATGCACCGTGAGACAACTGAAAACAAGATGGCCGCGCCCGCGAGCAACCGCATGGGTAAGTTGGCGAGCCGCAACCATGCAGAAAATCTCACGAACATGCGGGAAAAAAACTTCCGCATCTTCGCGATATTTCCGCGTGTTTGCGATAATTTTTAACATTTTCGCGATAATTTGCGAAAGTGGATTTCGCAAATTCCACCCACCCCTAGTCACCACATGGCTGCAGTTTAAGCAGCCGTGCAGAGAGAAGCATAGACTTGCAACATATTTATGTACATATGCTGCATCCCTGTGCTTCGGAAGTACTACTGAACACTGCAGTGAAAGAGGTTACTGTGTAATGCTGCAGCACTTCCTTATAGTTCTGCACTTATGCATTCATCATATGCTACTAATGCATTCGTTCAGTCAATAACGCACTATACATACATTCATCTAAACTTTCACACACTAACATACAAATATAGCTCTTTTTTAAACAGAGAAGTTAGTTCTGACAAGAACATTTTTTTTCTTCTTTTTTCGTTTATATTTTTTTGTGCTTTTTTCAACGATTTTGTGATTTCTTTTTTTTTTTTAAACAAAAAAAGGGAACAGGATGAACAAAATAGTGAACTTTAGGAAACAAAAAAAAAAATGAACACTGATGGTTTCTCTGTGCCCTGCAGATAAGGTCAATGGTCTGCTCACCATAACAGAGCAGTTTGTTGCATTTAATGCAACTAATTTTAAGTTGTCCAAATTCGGGACGTATGTCCGGGTGAACAACAGATGGCGGTGCTGCAGACGTACTTGCCACTGCTGGCGGAGGTTTGTGACGCATTCTTCTGAACTCTTCCCTTGCCAGGTTGACGAGGTGGAGAGTCCTGAGGTGCTTCATCATACTTGCGGTCCCGCAAGAGTATTTTTTGGTTGGATCTCCTCTCGATAGGACTCTCTGGCAAATTACACAGTTTAGTCACAAGTAAGATAGATTTAATCATTCACTTATAGAGTCAGTCACGCACCTACTAAATCATCCATTCACACACTTATACACCCACTCATTCTTCCATAGGCCTTTCCCTATATATATTAAACATATTTAAACTTTACAGAAACACACAGTCACTGGATGATGCCATCAGTGATGTCATCATTGATGTCATTTGAGATGTCATCAGTGATGTCATCAGTGATGTCACTGACCATGTCATGAGTGATTTAATATGTGACGTCATCAGCAGTGCATTCCGGGGGCGCGAGTTATAGTTAGCTGAACTAACTATAACGGGGGAATTTCTAGGGTTTTGTACGAGGGAAATGTCCAGCTAACTATAACGCTCCTGAAACCTATGTTTTTTTCAGTGAATTTCTAAGGTTTTTTAAATGCTAATTCCTAACTATAACGTGCATGAAACCTATGGTTTTTTCAGTGAATTTCAAAGGTTTTTTAAATGCTAACTCCTAACTATAACATACCTGAAACCTATGGTTTTTTAAGTGATCATTTTTGCCTTCCCCACGCAGCACTCAGTTAGCAACAGTGCTTTCTGGGTACTGTAGTCTATGTTGGACTGCAGTGAGAGAGCACCCATGTGACTTGGGGTCGGAATACTCCCTCCAATGGGGGTTACGCAGGACACTTAAAAACGAGGGAGGAGTTATACACCTGGTAGCAGCAGCAGCGTCTGAGGAAGGTTACTATACCGAAATGCATCATGCTTGTGCTGTTTTAATAAAGGGTTTCCATACTTTCCCTCAGGTGGCCTCTCAACATTTCTTCATGGAGGAGGTGTTTTCGTTTGGATATATATATATATATATATATATATATATATATATATATATATATATATATTACCTACTGGCGGTCGCCAGTAGGTAGTTATAGTTAGGATCTATTTTCCATAGGAAATCCGCAACATTCTATTTGGAATAACTTTGGCGCCTGTAGACGAATCTTCGCGAAATTTAAAAAACTTTTGGCCAGCTCCAGTCCGCTCCTATCCTGAAAGTCTCGGGATGATTTGTGTAGCAGGGGCTGAGAAAAAACGGGGGTCCCAAAACATGTTTCCCCATGCAATGTCCCATAGGACCTTTAGCCGCAGCTACAGCCCGAACTGCTGAATGGAATTACACCAAATTTGGCAGAAAGGTAGATCTTGGTTCAGAGTCGTGCCTTTTGCTTTAATGGTGTAAATCCGTTCAGTAGTTCCTGAGAAAATCAAAAGTAAAATCACATATATATCTGGGCGGAGCCTAACCACACATCTCATCGGGAGACCTGATTGGCTGTCAGCACTTCATCCAAGAAGTGTTGGCAGCCATCTTTGGACCAATATACATGATAGCACCTCATTAAAAAGCATTGCAGTTAATAGAAGTTTTTAAGACTTTAGTTACATTATAAATCATTTGTTGATGGTACCATACTCATTTGAGGAATTTTGGTATGTTCTAAGGTGATTTTACCATGTGAAAAAGCCTTCTGCTGGGATATCATGAATCATGATTGAGAGAAAAATATTTCCTCATGCTTTTCCCACAGAGGTTTGGAAGGTGATCTATAAGCTAAACTGAGAGCATATTTCTGCAAATTCACATTATCTTTCTCAGTCATGTGAGAATGAAGTCTGACATTCTCAGTAAAACATGTACATCCAACAAGGGCAGAGACTGTCAGTTGATTCCTTTGTGTTCTACTGCAGCTTCCAAGAGTGTTCCAAAGAACAACTAGAGCACTAACAGTCCTCCTTATGATAAACGTATGGCACACCTGAAGCCATCTTGATTGGAATGAAGTGGTTACTCTTAAAACATTTAATTTAAAAGTGAACAAAATGAGGGGGTTCATTTTGCCATAGAAAGTATGATTAGTGCTACAGAAAGAAAAATTAGGGCACATTTTGAGTGACTTCTCAAATCCTCTTCTATTTCATTTAAACATTCTGACATGCAGACTGAAACATGCCCTTTCAATACCAGCAGCAGACTTCCCTGGTGAGCAGTAGCTTTACTACAGTGATCTAATGAGCAACTAGAGTGCTAACATTGTGAATTTATGGCAAATGTGTGACACATCTGAATGCCTTCTTGATGGAATGAAAGTAAAAAACTGAAAGTATTCCTACTGAGGGGACTGTAGTAAATGAGGAAATTAGGAAACTTCATAACAAATAAGTCTCCCAAGATGGCCACCAGAGACAAAAGAGCCCAAATAACTTGGGAGTTTATTTCGATTGTAATCTCTCTTTTTCCAGTCAAGTTAAGCGTTTGTCTGGCTGCTGTTTTGGTCTTCTCAGAGTTCTGAGAAGATTTCTTCCGCTTCTCCCTCAAGCGGCCAGGGAATCGGTGGTTCGGGCACTTATCCTGTCCCGTTTGGACTACGCCAACGCTC
Organism: Triturus cristatus; assembly: GCF_964204655.1. Lineage (NCBI taxonomy): Eukaryota > Metazoa > Chordata > Amphibia > Caudata > Salamandridae > Triturus > Triturus cristatus. Next base: position 150,679,370 of record NC_140584.1, read on the forward strand.
TCTATGTTGGGCTCCCAGCTTATGCTCTCAACAAGCTCCAAGTGACCCAGAATGCGGCTGTCCGCATGTTGGGTGGGCTGGGCCCCAGGCAGAGCATTCATAGCTACCGTCATTCCCTTCATTGGCTCCCGGTCAAGGCTCGGGTGGCCTTCAAATCCCTCACTATAGCCCATCGTGCTCTGCATGGGCAAGGCCCCGGATACCTTCAGAAACGCTTTTCATTTTACGTGCCGGGCAGATCCTTGAGGTCTTCTTCCCTTAGGTTGATGAAGATTCCTGGCTTTCAGCGTCACCGGTTAGGTGGCGCTTCTCTGGTCGTGTCTGCGGGCCGCGCCTGGAATGCGCTCCTCCTCTCACTACGCACTGTTGAAGACTTTGGGGTCTTTAAAAACCTTTTAAAAATGCATCTCTTCTCTTAAAGTCTGGTTGTAATCTGTCGCTTCTCTGACCGCGCCGGGACACTCCTTGGAGTATCTGCGCGCGTAACAAATGTAATTAACATAACATAACATAACAAATGTAGCACAAATATCACCCAGATGTAGCCCAAGTATAGCCCAATGACAGAATGTCCCAGAGTGTTTTAAAGAACAACTAGAGCACTAACAGTATTACTTATGACAAAAGTATGGCACACCTGAAGCCATCTTGATAGGAATTAAGTGGTAACACTTAAAACATTTAATTTGCAAAGGAATAAAATGAGGGGATTCATTTTGCCATAGAAATTATGATTAGTGCTGCAGAAAGAAAAAATAGGGCACATTTTGACTTCTCAAATCCTCTCCTATTTCATTAAAAAAGTCTGACATGCAGACTGAAACATGCACTTTGAATACCAGCAGCAGACTTCCCTGGTTAGCAGTAGCTTTACTGCAGTGATCTAATGAGGAACTAGAGTGCTACCATTCAGACTTTATGGCAAATGTGTGACACATCTGAATGCCTTCTTGATGGAACCAAAGTAAAAAACTGAAAGTATTTCCTACTGAGGAGACTGCAGTCAATGAGGAAATTAGGAAACTTCATAACAAATAAGTCTCCCAAGATGGCCACCAGAGACAAAAGTGCCCAAATGTAGCCCAAATATCACCCAGATGTAGCCCAAGTATAGCCCAATGACATAATGTGCCAGAGTGTTCTTAAGAACAACTAGAGCTCTTACTGTCTTACTTATGACAAAAGTATGGCACACCTGAAGCCATCTTGATTGGAATAAACTGGTAACACTTAAAACATTTAAGTTAAAAAGGAGCACAATGAGGGGGTTCATTTTGCCATTGAAATTATGCTTAGTGCTGAAGAAAGAAAAATTAGGGCACATTTTGAGTGACTTCTCAAATCCTCTTCTATTTTATTAAAAAATTCTGACATGCAGACAGAAACATGCACTTTTAATACCAGCAGCAGACTTCCGTGGTGAACAGTAGCTTTACTACAGTGATCTAATGAGCAACTAGAGTGCTAACATTCAGAATTTATGGCAAATGTGTGACATATCAAAGTAAAAAACTGAAAGCATTTCCTACTGAGGAGACTGCAGTAAATGAGGAAATTAGGAAACTTCATAACAAATAAATCTCCCAAGATGGCCACCAGAGAAAAAAGAGCCCAAATGTAGCCCAAATATCACACAGATGTAGCCCAAGTATAGCCCAATGACAGAAGTGTGCAAAACACTTAATTTTTGTGTTTTTGCAGTTTTATATAGTGCAGACTTGTCAGGTATTGGTGTGCTTTACATGAGCATTGGTTACATCACACAAGAACAAATTAATTTTGGTTGTAGACATGGGGAAATTAAGTGATTTGACCAGAATCAAGAATGTTGAGCTGAAACAGAATCTCCAACCTGGTTCCCCAGTTGCAAATTCTGCAGCTCTGGAAGTAACACCACATCCTCTCCCCTAAGTGCAACATTTAATCAAGTGGTCAGCTGGATAAAAAACAGAAAGATAACAAAAAATTTAAAAGTGCTTTGTTGCTATTTGAAAACTCAGAAAATATGTCCTCATTTTAGTTTTTTAGAGCACTAACCATAATTTTGATGCAAATAAGACCCTCTCATATATTTCATTTCTAAAGGAAATGCTCTAGGTAATACAGTTTTGATTATATCAAGATGACGTCAGGTGTTCCACACTTTTGTAATAAATATAGAATGTTAGCAATCTAGTTGTTCATTAGGATACTGTTGAGAGGCAGAGGCCAGGGGCACGGACTCTGAAAATTGAAGGCAGGTAGGAGGGTGCAGAGGCAACAATTTGACCACACTGGCCAGGCAGGAAGGGCCGTGGCAGCACAACAGACTATGGAGGGCAGTGGAAAGGGGGGCAGGGGCAACAAACCAACAATACAGGACTGGCAGAAGAGGCTGTGGCAATATAATAGACCATTGTGGGCAGAAGGAAGAGGCAATGGTAGTACAACCATACATGCCGACAGACCTGAATCTGCCAGGAAATTTCCAATGTTTTTAAGCTCAAATGGGCTTTATTTGATCTGTCTCCTGTCTACAATCTCCTCTTTTTCAATGTAACTCAAAGGGGAAAATCAATACCCCAGTTTTTTTTCAAAATCTCCCTCTTATCAAGTTCAAAATGTTCGCAAGTATGGTACATTGGATCATGGAAGGCAGGAGGAATTGGGGTAGGGATATGGACTTGGATAACAGAGGACAGGAGGGACGTGGAGAGGTGCACCAAACTGACCCTGCAGGGCAGGCATTAGGGTTTGCAGCAGCACAATACACCACACAGGTCATGCGGGATGGGAGTGCAGCACAAAAATCCATAGAAAGTAATAGGAAGGGGACAGGACCATGCACATGGACAACAGAGAACAGAGGGGAAAGAGGCAATGGTAGCTAGCTGACCATAATGGACAGACAGGAGAGAAAGCTGCAGCATAACAGACCATAAAGGGCAGGAGGGATGGATCAGGGGCATTACAATGGAACAGACAAGCCAGGAGTGAGGGAATAGGGGTCTGCACATGGAAACAGAGGGCTGGGGGCAAGGGGGCAGGAGCAGCAAGATGATGATGGAGGTCAGGCAGGATGGGCACTAGAAGCAAGATTCACCATGGAGAGCAACTGTAAGACTATGATGGCATACATACAGACCATGGAGAGAAGGTGGGAGGGGGTCAGGGACAGCTAGCTGGCCACACAGGGAAGGTGGGAGGGGCCGTGGCAGCACAGAAGACCATGCATGGCAAGTGGGAGGGTTAGTGGCAGCACAATGGCTATGATGGGCAAGAAGGAGGGTGCAGGGGCATGCACAAAGGACCATGGAGGATAGAAGGGAGGGTCAGGACCTGGGCACAGACAAGAGATTTCAGGTGAAGGGGCCTCACAACAGACCAAGCGGGGCAGGCAGAAGGAGCAGTTGCAGCACAACAGACCAGGGAGGGCAGAAGGGTGTGGCAGTAAAATGGACCATGGAGTACAGGAGGAAGGGGATAGGGGAATGGCATGTGGACAGGCAAGGTGGAGGTGGCAGGGACAGGTTACAGTCATCTGACAATGCTAGGCAGGTGGGAGGGGAGTGGCAGCTCAACAAAACACTCAGAGGAGATAGGAGTGGCAGGTCCATGGAACATGGTGGGCAAAAAGGATGGAGCAGGGGCATGCACAAAGGCATCGGAGGGCAGGGGGAAGGAGAATAGTGGCAGCAAGCTAAGCACAGAGGCTAAGCAGGAGGTCAATGATAGGGGCATAGAATTGGGCAATGGAGGGCAGGAGGAGTGGACTGATACATCATGCTAAATGGAGGGCAGTGGCAGCACATCAGACCATGCATGGCAGGAGGTAGGAGGCTTGTCCATGGATTCAGACAGCAGAGGATAGGGAGGAGGGGATGGGGCAGCAAGCTAACTGTTCAGAGAAGGTGGGTATTAGGAACTTTATTGTTTTTAAAACATGTGTCTGTGTGAACTACTTAAAATATGAACAAGTATGCAGCATAATCTCACTTTTATTCAGGAAGAAGAAGATGTTTGTGACTGTGACTCCGGACTCACTTGGCAGAAACACCCCCTGACCCTCCACCCCCCCCCATCGCAAAATGTAATGCCCGTGAAAAGGGTAGGTGAACGCAGTGTTATATAGAACATAGTCCTGAGAGCACGATTGAAAATGAAAACTAGATATAGTGTATGGTATAAACTATGCACCAAAAAGTGTGATATAAGATGAACCGGGCATGAAATATAATATGCAATACATTGTGCGCAATGACAGATTCATTGGAGAGCACGAGATAGCACAGGCACTAGCGCGTGCTATGCGATATGCGTCTTGGAGTGTAATATGCACAGGACAGTGTTGTGTAACGTAACTAGTCTCTAAAGTTGTAACCTAAAATATGTGCTGGGGAGTGTAACGTTGCATATGCACTGTGACAAAGATACGGATCCCAGATTGTAATATGTATGGCATAGCGCTGTGCGTTATAACATAGGCATCGAGGAAGACATGTTCGATGTGGCAATATAACCCGTGCGAAGGCAAGTGTGGCGTGACATATTCACGGAGTGGTGTTACAGTGCACATGGGCTAGAGAGTGTCATAGCATACGCACTAGATGTTGGAATACAACACAGAGGTGTGCGGCACTCGGCGGGCACTGGTGGGTGTAACACAGCATTGGGCTCAGCCAGGAGTGCACTGTGACTCTCAAGTGAGGTTCGACTCCTTTCCAGAGAGTAAAATAAAAAGTATTACACATCTGCGGTGGATGTGTGTTTTATTAACCATGAGGGGGGTTTCTTGCATAGTTTTGGTCAAATTTTTGTCGAATTCCCTTTGAATGGCCTGGTGTGCGTGTGTATTAAATGTGCCCGTCAATAGCTACCCATGTTTGTATAACTAAACGACAAGGGTGTCTACTTGGAGAGTACCCACCGGCGGGGGCGCTGGGATTAGGCACGGTAGAGTGTCAGACACGTCAGAGCGTCACTAGCGGTGTAAATACATTCCACATGGATACATTGTATGCATAGTCGCCTTTTAATGAATATCACGCAAATCGTCATGGTGATAGGTACGTACAGTTTGTCCAGCATGTCCTAGGTGTTTTTACAAATATATATATTTTTTTAAATAATAAAAAACAATGGCCGGCCCAGGGGGATGGGGTCTCCGGGCCATAAGTGGCCTGAGGAGGGGGGCAACGCAGCCCCCTCCTAAATAATAAAAAAAAAAAGGCCATGCCCCGGGGGTTGGGGTCCCTGGGCCCAATTAAGGCCTTGGGAGGGGGGCCACGTGGCCCCCTTCCAAATAAAAAAAAAATTAGGAGGCAGGCCCTGGAGTATGGGGTTCCCAGGGCCAATAAATTAGAAAAAGAAGGGGGACCACACCGCCCCCCTTCTTAAAAAAATAAAATAAATAAAAGACCGGCATCGCGCCGAAGGCCACGCCCCCTCCTTGCAGCACTCTGCAAACGCACCCCCTGGTGAGTTGTAAGTTGGGGAATTAATTCCCCTTCAATACTGAGGGTCCCTGAAGGCCAACTAGCCCAACAGGTTTCTCCAGTATGCGCCAGGGAGCTGCGTTGCAGACAGGTGTTCTGAGGCCACATCCCTTTTTACACCTCTCTGCAACGCAGCTCTGTGGCGCTTACTGGAGGTACCTAGTGGGCTAGTTTGACCCTAGGGACCCTTAGGATTCAAGGGGACTTAATCTCTCAACTTAGAACGGACACAGGGTGCGTTTACACAGTGGTGAAGGGAGGGGACGGGGCCTGAGGTGACGTGTGCAAACACGCCCTATGGCGCGTTTTAAGTTGGGGAAATAATTCCCTATCAATCCTGAGGGACCCTGGGGGCCAACTAGCCCACCAGGTGCTTCCAGTAAGCCCCACTGCGCTGCGTTGCAGAGAGGTGGTGCAGGCCGTGCCCCTTTTTACACCTCTCTGCAATGGCGCTTACTGGACGAACCTAGTGGGCTTTTTTGCCCCTAGGGACCCTCAGGATTCAAAGGGACTTAATCTCCCAACTTAAAACGGCCACAGGGCGTGTTTACACAGTAGGGGAAGGGAGGGGACGGGGCCTGAGGTGACGTGTGCAAACACGCCCTATGGCATGTTTTAAGTTGGGGATATAATTCCCCTTCAATCCTGAGGGCCCCTGGGGGCTAACTAGCCCACCAGGTGCTTCCAGTGAGCGCCACTGAGCTGCATTGCAGAGAGGTGGTCCATGCCGTGCCACTTTTTACACCTCTCTGCAACGCAGCTCTGTGGCGCTTACTGGAGGTACCTAGTGGGCTAGTTGGACCCTAGGGACCCTCAGGATTCAAATGAACTTAATCTCCCAACTAAAAACGGCCACAGGGTGTATTTACACAGTGGGGAAGGGAGGGGACGGGGCCTGAGGTGACGTGTGCAAACACGCCCTGTGGTGTGTTTTAAGAGGTAGTTTTAATCCCCCTGCCCTATTATATACTAGGGGCTTACAGAGGAGGTCATGCTAATCATAGGGGGACCCCAATGCACAGTGTTTCCGTAGTGTATGTAGGTGTTTTCACTGTATTCTAAGTGTCTTTTAACATAGCACTGGCTCTACGACTGGTTAGTCAGACTCAGCTACCACCAGTATCCGTCTGAAAAAGTTGCAGGTACAGGATGATTTTGCAGCAAGGCTTCTTTCTGCTCTTCTGTTTGTTCTTTCTGCACGTTATCCTTCTTCTTGCACTTTTCTTCATCTTTGAGGACTTCTGTTGCTTCTTTCTGCATTTCTTTTTTTTCTTTCTGTGCATTTTTTCTTCTTTCTTCACATGTCCTATCTCTGTAGGCATAGTTAGAAATTAGCATTTAAAAAACCTTTGAAATTCACTGAAGAAACCATAGGTTTCAAGCACGTTATAGTTAGGAATTAGCATTTAAAAAACCTTAGAAATTCACAGAAAAAACCATAGGTTTCAGGGGCGTTATAGTTAGCTGGACTTTTCACTCGTACAAAACCATTGAAATTCCCCCGTTATAGATAGTTCAGCTAACTATAACTCGCACGCCCACAATGCACTGCTGATGACGTCACATATTACATCACTCATGACATGGTCAACATTACGGCAAATCTCACATTAGCCCCTTCAGGGCAGCAGCATAGCAAACTTAAAACCAGAGGGCTTAATCTTCATCTCTGGCCCTCCTCAGACCCCCCACTCCCTTCACCGCATTCATAATGTATACAGAATTACTCTCCCAGTAAGCCGTTGGTGGTTTGTGGGGTTATGGAGGGAAACAGTGCCATTCTGCCCTCTGAATCTGAGTTGAAGGCACTGCTTGATATTGAGGTGTTATGGGAAGGTGATTGTATATCCCAAAGGGAGGTTGCCTTCTGGCTCTCCATCACCTATCGTGGCATCAGGACTGCATTCCTCTGCATTCACTGTCCCAGTCATCACTAACATTTTCAAGGGAGCCGTTGCTTCTAGGGTGGCAGGCATTGGGAAACTTCAGTTCTGTTTGAGTTTGGTAAGTTTTGCTCCATCCAGGCCCAAGCTGCTTCTGGTATGTCAGTCAAAAAAGTTGTTCTTGTTATCGTGAATAACTTTGGGTTGAGAGGGGAACAACAAGGCATAGGTTAGGCCCTCTGTTCATAGTCTCTGTTTAACTGCTTGAAATTAGGCTCTCTGGTGCTGCACTGAGAGCGTATAGTCAGGGAACAGGGAGACATGAACGTTGTCTATGAGTATTGGTGCTGCTTCTTGTGCACTATAGAGGGTATCCTGGTCCCTGTAGTTCAGGATACGGGCAAACACCTAGCACGGCGGTGTTCCAGGTTACGGTTTCTTCACAGGGACACGGTGTGCCCTCTTAACTGTGAAAAAGGCAGATAGGCCAGATGGTGCCACTGTGGTTTTCAGCCAGTCCTTGAAAAAGTGTTTGACGTTAGGACCCTCAATTCTCTCCGACAGCCCTATAATTTGAATGTTCATATGATCTGCCCTGCCTTCTGCATGTTCTTGCAATGTCTGCTGGAATTGCTCGATGGCAGAGGTGCAGTCGGCCTACCAGGGGGTCTGAGTAGTGTGGGCAGACTCATTAGTTTTAATTCTGCCTGCCAGTTTCTTAAGATCATCTGTGAGGAGGCTAAGATCAGTGGTGAGCGTTCCTAGCCATTGTTCTATCACCAGCTGAGACTCCCATATTTCCTTCAGGATGGTATCTAACTGTTCTGCTGAGGGCCCAAAATGGTGGGAGGGATGCAGTCCTCCATCACCATCGGTGAGCTTTTGGAGCGTGTGGACTGGGATTCAGCCCAACCCTGTGGATCACTACCTCTTGTCCTGGTGAGACAAATTATTTTCAAGAGCTGCAGACTTTGGCCCCAAGAGAAGTGCCTCAATAGCCCATCAAGGCAATCCGGACTGTGTGGCTGGTGTGGGTCTGAAGGTGCTAGGCAGTGCTCAATTATTTTGGATGTGTTCCCACACAGCAGCACCTGAGATAACGGCCCCATGGGGTGCAACATGGGGGAGTTCCCAATATCGCACTATGCAGGGCTCAGCAGTACCAGTTCAAGGGGAAAAAGTAGTGTCCCATACATGTGCTTCGTGCTGAGGTGCTTCTGTTGCCATGCAGTTAGAGTCCCAAAACCAGCCCCAAACTATAGCCACTGTTCATTGGTCAGGCAGAAGGCAAGGGAAATCCCAGAAAGTAGCGCTGAAGTAATCCACCTTGCTGATCAGCAGCTAGAGGCAGGGACCTGCGGAGGCCCACCACAGACTCCCAACCCTGTTCAACACCAGCATCAATTAGAGAGTCCCTCATGTCCCCAGGGCCGTCCAAGCAGAAATAGGCTGTTCTTTTCCCATGCGGGTCTCTCAGCCTCACTATAGTTCCAAGCGGGCCTCTCGCAGGTTCTAGTGCAGCTTCTCTCGCCCTCAGCCATGATGGCTCGCCTCCACAGCTCCCACCAGGATTTCACAACATTGCTCCCACCAGCTGCTTCGGCCACTCTTCTCACCTCCGAAGGGATCAGCTGCATACACTCTGTCTGGTGCCTACAGGCAAGGCCCAGAGGCTTCCCAGCTCCATGCTTCCTGTGGGCCAGTCGAGGGAGTACAGTTGCCATAGTTCTGGCTGCTCAGCTGTTCAGCCAGTGGTCCCACAGATGCACAACTACAATATCCAACTAAATGTGAGGGCCCATCAACAGTATTTGTATACCCTACTGGCATTCGTGCCGTGTGAGGTTCAGCACCGTCTCATTGAGTGGGCCACAGATCGCTGGCTTGACCTAGGCCCAAGCATGCCCAGTGTAGGATTCTCTGTTCCGGGGAGCCGCCCGGGGTCGTTACAAGGGACATCCCATCAGCTGTCTAGGTAGGCAACATTCAGGACTCCACCATGTTGTTGATGGTCCCCCTTGTGGTCAGATAATTCAAATGGCTGGACCCAAGCCTGGGAGCTCCCCAGTTATGTGACCACTATCTTCAACCATTAGCCACGCCCCTTCCCATATTCCTTCTTTACAGAAATTTTCTCCTGAATTTGTGGAATCCAGCTGGAAGGCACTGGCTGGTCCTTTACTCTGGCTACAACAGAAACATTTTCAACTGGGTGTTGGCTTGATCATCACGGAAGTCTTGCAAATCCTGTAGGACAGTGAACTGATCATTTACGTCAATGGTTAGTCTGCCATCCTTGTGTCTGGACCGTCAATGTCTGGAACATGCGTTCTGATGCCAAATAGGACCTCATATTGGGTCTGGCCACCTAGAGATAATTTAGGGAGATTATTTAATACTCTCTGTACCCCATACAATTAATCAATCCGACGCTTCAGGAACGGTGACAATACTGCTCGCACCATGACCTGCCAGCACTTCTACGAGCACCACATCACTTCGCACCACAGCCCTGGTCTTACCAATGCCACTGGATGCTGGCACCAAGCCACTGCCTGCACTTTGACCTGAGGGCACCACACGCCACACCGCTGCACTTCACACTGCAGCCCGACACCTGCTGATGCCCACGTTTCCGACTTCAACCGCCAGAGTTTGATATGCAACCCATGTCACTTCAAGGGTCTGACAATGACTGCACTGACCTCCGGAACCAATGCCGGCTCTTCAGAGCTCAGCAAGAGTTTGCAGATGCCCTGCATTTCTATAGGTACTGTTTTTCAGGTATTCCCGACACCGTAGTTGGCCTGCAACAGTGCGGTCAGCAAGAACTGTTTGGATTTGTTGTTCACGATGCCATGATAGCCCTGGATTGAACGATTGCCTTCAAGGAACTGTATGGAGGATTTTTATCGTTTGGTTATTTGTCTAAAACTGGTGTGGTGTCCTTTTGTAGTGTTTTCACTGTATACTGTTGGTTATGTGCAAATGCTTCACACCCTGCTTCCGAGATAACCTGACTGCTTGTGCCAAGCTACCAAGGGAGTGAGCAGGGGTTATTTTAGAAGTGTATCTCCTTTATCCTGACTAGGAAGAAGGGTCCCTACTTGGACTGGGCAACAACCTGCCAATTAGAGACCCCATTTCTAACAACCACCCTGAGGTGTGGCTTCCTGAAGGCTGCACGCCCACAGGAAAACTGATCTGACAACTGTTTTCCCCTCTCTGTCCCCAAAGCCAACATGCCTACCAGGACAAAAGAGCAACCCTCTCGTGGGTGTCCTCCATTTGCCCTTCAAAGAAGGCTTTCCCTTTGAAGCTCAGCTTTTGGGCTCACATCTTGTGTGGCTTCCTGCCAGGGAGAGGTATCACATTTTTAAATGGCAGGCCGCTATGGTGTCATTTTCTAGGAGTAGTTCACACTTCTCCCCAGGAGGACAGAAGGCTGTTTTGTGGACTTGGGCATCAAGTCAGATTTAATGTTATTATTCTTTTGATATCTTGAAGTACCAACTTTAGTGGTCCCATTCAGGAGTTAGCACAGCTGAGATGTCAGCATATATTTCTGAACTTGCGATGGAGCTACTAGCTTTTCCACAGTAAAAATGAGAATTTGGGGTTTTTACTGTGAGGACATATACAATATATTTTCTTACCTTTTAATATACAGCAGCCTGCCTTAGGGCTCTATAGGCCTACCTTAGGAGGGACTTAGATATACAAAAAAGGGAGGTTTGGAAATTTGTTTAAATGGCAATGTTGAGTTGGCAGTTTAAAACTGCTCCACCAGTCTGTAATGGCAGGCTGAAAGAGGTGGTTTAATTTGTCACACTCAGGAAAGCACAATAAGTGCTGTATCCCATGATGGACACTTTAACTTAGAGACCCCAGGAACCCCTGGTACCACATATAAGGGGCTTATAAGTAAGTTAACTTCTGCCAATTGTGAATAATCCAATTAAGCATTTACTTTTGAGGGTCAGAGTACTGGCACTGAGGTCTGGTTAGCAGGCCTCAGTGCACTTTCAGAGTTGAAAAACCAGCAGCATCAGTCCAAAACTATGAGGGTGATCATGAAAAAAGAGGTATTTCCTTACCCTCATTTTATGTCATGTTTTGCTATGCTATGTAATGTTATGTTATGCTATGCTATGTTATGCTATGGTATGGTATGCTGCATTATGCTATGTCATGTAGATTTGCGAAGCTCACTCTCCCCCGAAGGGTATGCTGGCAGAAAGCAGTTATAAAACTAGCCAAGTGAAGGGCCTAATGTGGTTACCCAAAAAGCCAGGTCTTCAGTTTCTCGCAGATTCAAGTACTGAAGAGGGGCTCTTAAGTGCAGCAGCAGGTCATTGCATGCTTAAGGAGCGATGTAAAAGGCTCGAACTCTGGATCATGTTTTCAAAAATGCATGAGGGATGTGCAAATAGGAGTCCAGCCGAGTGGAGGTTTCTGGAGGATTCGTGAAAACAAATGTGATGAGGTATGCTGGGCCAGTGTTATGTAGTGCTTTGAAAGTGTGAATTTAAACTGTGCTGGTTTATGTATGGGCAGCCAAAGTAACTTTTTTAGGTGAGGTGAGGAGAGGTGAGATGTGTATGCGGCATTGGAGGTTGAGAGTGATTCTGGAACCTGAGGGGTATATTTAAAAGGGAATGGCGGAGAATGGCATTAGGCACAAAATGCTAATGCCATGCTCCGCCATTCCGAAAATGCAGCGATGCGCCTTATTTACAAAGATACTGTGCACCCTTGCATTTTCCATAGAGCAAGTGCTAAATTAAGATGCCTAGCGCCAAGACATAAACAATGACAGTGCACAAACCACAATAGAATCAGATTTGCTGGGTGGCAAGTTATTCTTTATATATAAATTGCATCATTTATATTCTCACCCATATAGTTCTTTTTAGCAAAAAAAGGCTGCCAAAGTTGTGAACATTAAAGTGAATTTGTGAATAAGTGACATGGTGACATAAGTGACACAATTGGTGCGTAATATATACAAAGTGAGTAGAAAACATATATATACACAGTAAAACAGGCCAGTATGAAAAAGAGCAATGACACTGTTTTCAGAAATGACTCAAGTTCTTTATAAAACAAGGTCTTGAACTGGGCCTAGGTGCTGTCGACGTTTCAACCCTATGTATGCGATCTTAAATCGTCATGCGGGTCTTCATCAGGACTAAAAATACACAATGGCAACCTGCGGGAGCAAGTAAAGCGCGTGTCAAAAATAATCTTTGATACAAAAATTCATGTGTTCCAAATACCACCAAATTGTGGTAACAGAGATAGGTGGCCATAACTCACCAACAATTAGTCTAGGAAGGCCTTGTATTGGCACGATGTGGAGCAGAATCACTCATCCAATGGAATTCTGCGGATCAAAGTTTAGATAGAGTAAATTGTTCGTAATTTACACAGTGTGCAATTACTTTAAAATGTAAGTTTACTAATCATCCAGCAGCCGCCAACTGTGCAATAAAGCACAAAAAGCAGTATAAAGGACTACATGACGCGTAGGACCACTTGCAACCAGAATCACATGCAGTAAATGAAAGCATCCAAAGAATGCTGATCAAGGCAAGTGCAAAGCCATGCATGGGTAAAAAAATGCTGCACAATATATCAGAGGGTTAAATTATCTCTGTTGCCCAAATTACCACTCTGATTCTAACCAGGGTAACAAATGCTGGTAATGGTGCTAAACTGGATGTAAAGCAATCGTCAAGGTCAATATAGAGTTGTGGCTGATAGGTGAGCCTATTATAGGAGTCTCTAAACAGAATCAGACGCATATTTAATTCAATGTTATGGAGGGTACAGTCAAAATCGAGAGATAATGAAACCTGATCGGGGCTCACTTTGAAAGTAAATATCGAGTGCTGGCTATTAAGCTCAGCCGAATGTGGAGTAACCGTCAAACTTAATTTAGAAGGGATGTTGTTTGAAAAGTCCTTCTACCAGCGTCTATAACAAAAAGCAGACGCGTACTCAATTAAATGTTCTAAGGGATAAAATCGAGAGAGACAAATTCGGAAAGCTACTCAAGGACTCACCTTGGAAAAGAGACATTGGCATATAGTGAAGAGTATATAACAAACCTCATACAAGAGCAGGGGGCTTCTAACTTCCTTTTGGGTTCAGATAGATTATCAGTAGATGCTGGTCTGAATGAAAAATTGGCTAAAATTGAGAGATTGGAGAAGAAATTAATTCGTTCCAGACTGCATGGGCACGTACTGACCAAATATTTACAATCAAATATAATTCCCAAAGGACTGCAGGTTCGGAATGAGCCAGCTATATTCATAGATGTACCGAAGTTTAGGGAAGGTTTCAGTTACGTGGCCAATAATTGCTCCAGGCACTGGATGGTGCTTGGAATAGAAACTGCGATTGAGTACGTTAAGAAACTCACACAAGAGATTGCGGACCTCAAAAGGGAAATACTGGGGGACAGCGCCCTAGCAAACGCCAAGGAGGCTTTGGACAGGGCGGAAAAGGTCTTAGCAGACTTTAACACAATAACCCTCAATAAAAAGTTAGATAAACTATCCAAAGACATAAGAAATTACGACAAAAATTTCACATACCCATACCTGGCTGACGACTATTATCAACAGGACAGCCAGGGTTTCTTCTCTAATAAAAGTAGGCAGGGCCACAGGAGATTCAAGACCTTCTTTGATTCCTCAGTTGGCAGCGGTTCTGACTCAGATCTAGATAGACCCTCCACTAGTCGTCAGGACAATCAGGGGTCCCATTTTTTAGGGGAGGGCCACCGACAGTCGAGCAGGGGGGGTGGTCCAGAGCAGTTCTGGGGACAGGCAAGAGGATGGAACAACCACAGGGGTGGGAACACTCGGCGCACCAACTCACGGGTCTGTTTCTTTCAGCCAGAAACGCATGGCGAGATCTCGACTCGCAGACAAACATACAGATGGTGAACACACATATGGATACTCTAGTTGATTCTAATTCACACTTCACTTCAGCTAGCATTGGTCCGACTATTTCATCACAGACCTTCAGAGACCCAGATACTTATGGTACGTCCTTGCCCTTACCTATTTTGCAACAGAGACCCGAGACACATGAGTCCATTCGGATCCCGATGGTCTTAGGCACAGGTGGAGCGACAATGGAACGACAGCAAACTCATGATATTGCAATAGAAACTCCACGGTTGGATAATTTTGATACCATTTCCCTCTTAGTCCCTCAGCCTAATTTTCTTGATGACATATTGCCTGCTTCCCAAAATGATACATGTTCTACAACTATTCAAGAAATTTTTGATCCTTTGACAGTTGGAACCCTGGACCCTATAATTAATCTTTCTGACTACAGACTATCAATCGAGGAAAGGGTGGTCCTTGCCAAAGGACTAACATTTGTTCCTACAACTATGCCTGACTCCTTTAATGTTAAGGTTGAACTGCAACGTTTCTTTAGGAAAATCCGTTTGAAATATTACTTTAGTAAAAATGTCTATGTCCCAGCTGTAGCAGCTACACCATTCAGACCTCCCTCCACATTTACACCAAGTGCTTATATGATGTGCGAGAAGATACTGGCATATGAAAGAATTGTCCTTGAAGAAATCATGGCCTTGATGGAGAAGAAGAAATATATAAGGCATAACATCAGCAAGCAAGAAAGACTGGCACTATCTACATTAGGAGCCAACGAGGCAATTGTCATCAAAGCCGCTGACAAGGCCGGGGCGGTGGTCCTGCAGAACACACAAGATTATATTGCTGAAATGGAGCTCCAATTAGGAATCAGAGACAGTTACTGTCCTATACCAAGGGATCCCACGGCAAAGGTAAAGTCACTGATTGAGAAAATAACCACGGATCGAGTGGCAATGGGTTTCCTAAGTCAACCAGAATGCGATTTTTTAAATAAAAGGGAAGCTAGGATTCCTACCATCTATACCCTTCCCAAGATACACAAGCGCTTAGAGAAACCGCCAGGTAGACCAATCGTCTCCGGTTGTGGGTCTATTTTGGAACCACTCAACCAGTTTATAGATCATTTTTTACAACCCTGGATACCCGAGACTAAATCATATGTGCGTGATACAATGCACATTATTCAGCTGTTGGAAGGACAACCATTTGACACCCAAACTCAATTACTCGTTACATTGGATGTATCCTCGCTCTACACTTCTATTCCCCAGGCTGGGGCTCTTGAGGTGATTAGAGCTACTCTTGATAGGAGAACAAGACCTCATTGGATACCAACCGACTTCCTAATTGGTCTCTTGGAAATTGCGATGAAATACAACTATTTTATCTTCATGAAACAATTTTACTATCAATGCAAAGGCGTTGCGATGGGGGCTACCTATGCGCCTAGCCTGGCTAATATCTTTATGGATGCATATGAGGAGGAACATCTTTACAGTCATCAAAATCCTTTTATCGACCAAATTATGGTTTGGAAACGATACATAGATGACGTTGTAATGATTTGGTCAGGTACTGAGGAGGAACTCAAGCGGTTCCATGATTGGTTAAATGCAAGATCGGGAGATATCCAATTCACTATGATGAATGACACCAAAACAATTGACTTCCTAGATTTAACATTCAAAGTTGAAGATGGACAGTTAGTTTGTGATTTGTATCGTAAACCCACAGAGAGGAATACCCTCCTCAAATATGACTCCCACCACCCACACAGCCTGAGGGATAATCTCCCATATGGTCAATACCTCAGGCTGAGAAGGAACTGTACAAGACGAGCCGACTTTTTTAAAGAAACAGAGATCCTCACCATTCGTTTAAAGGAGAGGGGGTATCCAACAGGCCTACTGAAACGTGCACGCAAGCGTGCCTGGTATTGTCCGAGGGACCAACTCTTACAAGTGAAGGAGAAAATACCAAGAATTGAGAGCATTGTATGCGTGACTACGTTTAATACTAAAAGTAACGACATGAAGAAGATCATGAAAAAATACTGGAATCTTGTTGCTAGTGAACTTCCGACCACTGAGGAACCGCTATTTGCCTTTAAACGGGGCAGGAGCGTAAAAGATAATGTGGTCAAAGCATACCTTGAGCCACCAAAACTTCTGGGGCTCAGAAACCAACTTGGCCTGCCTCCCATCACGGGCCACCATAAATGCGGCCACTGTAAGGCCTGTCTGTTGACAGTGGAGGGATCCTCTTTTGCTTATCATGACAGAACATATAAATCATTGAGCTTTACAAATTGCAACAGTACTAATCTAATTTATGCAATAAGCTGTCCGTGTGACTTACTGTATGTGGGTCAAACCACACAAAAGATAAAAGCCAGGATACTCCAACACATGAGCCGCATTAGATACAGAATACAAGGGGCCCCAATGGTGGATCACTTTCTCTCTCAGAACCATCAGCCAGAAAGTATCAGATGGTGGGTGTTAGAACAAGTAAGTCCAGCTCCAAGAGGGGGGTCCATTACACCAATTTTAAAGAGAAAGGAATGCAGGTGGATACATTCCCTGAATACTGTCCAACACGGTTTGAATGAGTTTGAAGAGACGTCTAGACAGATGGGGCAACTGTAATCTACCTCATTTTTGTTAACTGGATATATCTTAACTACCTGAGTGGCCCTTAGTTGTATTGGTACCACATAAACATTGCTAGCTATTGATACTTACCTTTCTGATTAGGTTAGGTTATTGGTGTGGATACTGTTGCATGGTCTGTGTACTGCAACACACTGTAACCAATATTAATAGGTGGGCTCTACAATTGCAAGTCTTTTGCATTATAATTTATTGGGTTGTTCTCTCTCAGAGATGCATGCTTAAAAGTTTTGTGTGTCTTTATTCTGTTGGAGTCTTAACACTTAACAGTGCTACTCACACATTAATGTACAAAGATAATTGTCTGTTTAGTTCCTTGGATGTACGTGTTGCACATAGGATGCTATGACATGTTACCATTGTACTCTACGTGCCTCACTTGCGGTGAGATGTTGAAACTGCATTGAAACAAGCTTGTTTTTTATGTTTATTTGTTTTATAAGTTGTTGCATGAAAATGTTTCCAAAATTATATATCCTTCGCTAGGATTTAGATTAATTTTGTTGAGACTCGTTTTGCTTAACAAATATACATCGAGCAATAGTAGCCTCACGTCACCTACGGAGGTGTACACTGATATGTTTCTCTATCAGTTGCTTTGTCTGGCTTTTGCCGCAACCTCTGTTGCTCAGCAACCAATACGGAACACTTCACGCTGCATGTCATTGAGCATTAGACGTCCTACGTCACCCACAGACGTGCGTGCTGATACGTTTCTCTATCAGCTGCTCTGTCCGGTTTTTGCCGTGACCCCTGTTGCTTAGCAACCAACACGGAACGTCTTACGCTTCACGTCACTTAGGGACGTGTATACGGACACTTATAAGTATCAGCCGGTTTGTTAATTGCAGTTCAAACGCGGTTTTTCCACATTGACGAAAGGTGGCTGAGCGGCAGGATTTAATACTGCTTTGACGCGATTACCGTGATGTGTTTCGGTTTTCATTTTTCAAGGTGAGTCCTTGAGTAGCTTTCCGAATTTGTCTCTCTCGATTTTATCCCTTAGAACATTTAATTGAGTAAGCGTCTGCTTTTTGTTATAGACGCTGGTAGAAGGACTTTTCAAACAACATCCCTTCTAAATTGAGTTTGACGGTTACTCCACATTCGGCTGAGCTTAATAGCCAGCACTCGATATTTACTTTCAAGGTGAGCCCCGATCAGGTTTCATTATCTCTCGATTTTAACTGTACCCTCCATAACATTGAATTAAATATGCGTCTGATTCTGTTTAGAGACTCCTATAATAGGCTCACCTATCAGCCACAACTCTATATTGACCTTGACGATTGCTTTACAACCAGTTAAGCACCATTACCAGCATTTGTTACCCTGGTTAGAATCAGAGTGGTAATTTGGGCAACAGAGATAATTTAACCCTCTGATAGATTGTGCAGCATTTTTTTACCCATGCATGGCTTTGCACTTGCCTTGATCAGCATTCTTTGGATGCTTTAATTTACTGCATGTGATTCTGGTTGCAAGTGGTCCTACGCGTCATGTAGTCCTTTATACTGCTTTTTGTGCTTTATTGCACAGTTGGTGGCTGCTGGATGATTAGTAAACGTACATTTTAAAGTAATTGCACAGTGTGTAAATTACGAACAATTTACTCTATCTAAATTTTGATCCGCTGAATTCCATTGGATGAGTGATTCTGCTCCACATCGTGCCAATACAAGGCCTTCCTAGACTAATTGTTGGTGAGTTATGGCCACCTATCTCTGTTACCACAATTTGGTGGTATTTGGAACACATGAATTTTTGTATCAAAGATTATTTTTGACACGCGCTTTACTTGCTCCCGCAGGTTGCCATTGTGTATTTTTAGTCCTGATGAAGACCCGCATGACGATTTAAGATCGCATATATAGGGTTGAAACGTCGACAGCACCTAGGCCCAGTTCAAGACCTTGTTTTATAAAGAACTTGAGTCATTTCTGAAAACAGTGTCATTGCTCTTTTTCATACTGGCCTGTTTTACTGTGTATATATATGTTTTCTACTCACTTTGTATATATTACGCACCAATTGTGTCACTTATGTCACCATGTGACTTATTCACAAATTCACTTTAATGTTCACAACTTTGGCAGCCCTTTTTTTGCTAAAAAGAACAATATGGGTGAGAATATAAATGATGCAATTTATATATAAAGAATACCTTGCCACCCAGCAAATCTTATTCTATCGTGGTTTGTGCACTGTCATTGTTTATTTCTTCATGTGTTCGTCTTAAATACAATTTTCTTTTGATTATTCTCTTGTTGATTGATACACTCAGCTCCTTTTAATTCAATTGTAAAACAAAGTAATTGTGTGGTTATACCCGACAGAACCATTGTACTTTATATAATTTATACCCAGGTTCTGAGGGACACAGGGTCACCCCATTGTTTATGAAATGGCGCCAAGACAGGCACCCTTGCAACATCGTGCAAGTGTGCCTGAGTTGAGGGAATGATTGTTTTTGTGTAGGAAGGTGTCCCTTCCTGCACTCAACCAATCACAAATGGTGATTTGTAACTTCTATATATGCTGCGTTGTGCAGCACACAAAGAAGTTACAAATCGTCATTTGTAGATGATTGCTTATGTGAAGGAAGGGGCATCTTCCGGCACATAAACAATCATTCAAGGCATTTTGCTGTTTCTATGTGTGCTGACAATGCAAATAAAAAGCCCCTGAGTTCTGAATGGTCCACAGCCTTCTGGTGAGTTATTTGTTAATCCTGGGTTAGTGATTGTTTATAGAGCAGAGCTTGCTGGTGACCAGACCATAGGTGATGGTTTTTTGGGTGTTGGTTGGGACCATGTTTTTGCATTTTCAGGGTGTGAAAGCATGAAACAGTGATGGAATAACTTAGATAAGGTTAAGTTTGCAGATGAGGATGGTCCCAAGGTTCTTAAAGTAGATTTGAGGGGGCGTGGGTGTCAGTCCTAGAACTGTCAGCCACCAGGTGGAGTCCCACAGTGAAGAGTTCTTCCTGAAGACTATGATTTCAATCTTGTTGATGTTCTGTTTCTGGCAGTTAGAGTTCATCCAGTCAACAAATTTGGATGTACTCATTAACTGGGAGCTGGACATCTTGTCTGTGAGGTAGAGCAACATTGCATTTCATCAGCATAGGGGAGGATGTTGATGTTGTGGGAGTGGATGATGCTGGACAGAGGGATAATGTAAGTGTTGAAGAGGGTCAGTCTCAGGGAGGAACCTTGCAGGACTCTACAGATGATATTCTGGGCATCTGGGCTTGAGGGTGCCAGGCTGACTGACTGAGTCCTGCCAGTCAGAATGGAGTAGATCGTGCGGATCGTGAGACCTTGTTTTATCATGTTAACAGGCATAGGATTTGGATGGCATGAGAAACCATGTCAAACCCCACTGAGAGGTCCAGGAGGCTGAGAGCTGCTGTGCCTCCTCTTTCTATGATCATGCAGATGTCACCTGTGGCAGTGATGAGGGCAGTTTCCGTACTGTGGAAGAGTCTGTATCTAGACTGGGTGGTGTTGAGGTGTGGGTGGCCATTGAGGTATTCAGTGAGGCATGTGTTGATGGTTTTCTCTAATACCTTGTCCAGGTAAGGAAGCAGGGAGACCAATCTTTAGTTGGCCAGCATAGAGGGGTTTACTGATGGTTTCTTCACAAGGGTAGGACTGTTGCATGTTTTCAGGTGTCTTGTAAGGTTGCTGAAGAGATGGAGGTATTCTGGGTAGGTGCGAGCATGACGCCGATGGGTCGAAGTCCTCTGAAGTAGAAATGGAGGGGGCAAATGTGTGACAGAACCAAGAGTAGATTGACTTCATGGTAGTGGCAGTTTCATTCTTGGTGATGGTGGGATATGAGGTAAGTGTTAACTGTTTGAATGATATTGGGTGTTGATTAGGAAGGTCTGTTGGGCTGAGTTGTGGGATGATGGTGCTGTATATTGTGGTGATTTTTTTGCTGAGGAATATGGAGAGGCTGTTGCAGAGGTCCTGTGGGGTGTGGTTGAGTTGAAGGCGGCCACTGGAGAGTTGAAATTCTTCTCAATAGGCAAATATTTCCTTGCTTCTGTTGGTACTAGCGTCAATTCGGTCCACAAAGGCAGTTCGTTAAGTGTTCCAGATCAGTTGGTGGTAGTGTCTCAGGTCAGACTTGAATGTGCTCCTATCTTCTTTGTCTTTGTTCATTTTCCATATGCGCTCCTTAGTCTGCACTGACGATTCATCAGACTGAGTTCCCCCAGGTATCAACTGGCTCAAGGTCTGCGCCTTGTTGTGTTAATGTGCTTGAGGGGGCCCTGTGCATCGGTACAGGAGGTGGTCCAATTTTTGTGTTCAAGTTAGCGGGTGCTGAGAGTGGAGATTCAATCCTTGATGTTGTTACAGTTGTGGCAGTCTCTTATGGTGATGGTTCATGTGTATTGGAATGAGATGGGAAAGCTGATCTTGACGAGGGTGTGTTCAGTACTGGTGACCCGTGTGGGTTCTTTGCCTCAGAAGGTGATGATGGAGGTGAAAATGGTGTCCAGGAGGTGGGTGAGTGTAAAGTTTCAAGGTCATTGAGAAGTGTTGTGCAGAAGAATGCTCCCTCTGTATTGTGCGGTGCAGTGTGGCAGCAGTTCTAAGAGCAGAGGCTGGGGATGAGATCACAGAGGATGTAATGGGGTAGAGGTGGGTGGGAGTAGGACCAGAGTTTGTCGTGCTGGGCAGGGACATGTCTTGGACAGTGTAGAAGGGCATGCCTTTCATTGTTTCAGTGACATGTCTGTCTTGCTCGCATCGCTAAGTAGGTCCAGGGAAGGAAGCAGAGCTCAGGGGGTGAAGAAAAGAGCAGGAAAAATTTAGGGAAGTGACAAAGAGAGATGGAACAAACAGCGGGCAATGACGAAAGAGAAAAGGCACAAAAGAAGGAAAAAAGGTCCTAAAAATGGCCATTGAAAAAAAGCAGTGACAAAGAAACGATTCACAAACAAAGGCAATTGACAAAAAGAGAAAAGGTAAAAAATAAAGAAAAAAGGTACTAACAGAGATCAGTGACAGCAAGAACTTGCACAAATACGTGGCAGTGAAAAAGAGGAAGAAAAGGTACAAACAAAGAGAAATGGCACAAAACAGAGCAAGATGACATGTGCATGGGTGAGAAAAAAGAGAAATGGCAAAACACAATGGGCAGAACAGATCTGAAGAGAGCGATAGATAGAGAAAGAGAGAGACAGACAGAGAGAGAGAGATGGCGCGACCAGGAGAACAGCGAAGTGGAGCTCAACACGCTTGAGCTGGGTCCGAGAGGGCCATGCCTGCACGGAGGTTTGGCAGCAGGTAACTACTGCGGAAAATAAATGTTCTCTGCTTACTGGATTTTCTTCACTGCGGCCGTCATCAAGTAGGTCCCATCCTGTGAGGGGGTGAAACACATGCAGATACATGCTGCTATATAGGCCCCTTTTCTAATGACTTTATCACAATGTCTTTAAATTTCGATAAGGGTTACTCTATGTGTAAACCTTTCTCTGCTGCCACCATGGACGGTTTGACATACTGGAGATAATACTAGGCAATGTATGGTCAATACAACGGGTTCTTTTTGGAAATGTTGACGTTTTCACTCTCCCAAGCCCTTATTATATTTCTGAATATTACGATAGAGATCACTGACAATATGAGAGGTGTGATCTCCAATACTGCTCCTCAGTGAATCATTTTAATATTATTAGTATGTATTCTAATCTGAATTAGGTTGTCTTTGCATAGAGATAATCATACTTAATGTAATGTGTTAATTCAACAAATGAATAATAATAAAAAAAGTGCAATGTGCAGTACAATCAAGAGGAGCAAACCAATTGAAGTCAGCTCATGTGCATTAAAATTTCTCCCAAGCATCATTAACTGTAATCACTTGGAACAACAACAAAAAACATAAGAGAAATATTGCAGTCTTCATAGAACAGAAATTACAGTCAAACTTGTGAGAAATGTAAATTAGACAAGCAAGAATGGAAGTGGTGATGGAATAATAGCAATAAAGAGTCAACTAGCAAGAGAGTGAGCATTTTAAATTTAGTTGTGGTACAGGGTAATTGTAACCCCATCTGGGCAGAGGACTTTTCAGATAGGAAAAACACAATTAATCATTGGCATGCCAAAAACACCTGCAAAATGAACGACATATCACATAGAGCAGCGCATATGCATCGCTGCCAAGTTTTCAGGCTGCTTATGCGTGACATTTCTGTAGTTTGAGTGTGCCTATGAATGGCATTTGCCTGCCAAATACGAAACTTTTGCACTAATAAATCAAGGCAATGACCAGTATTTGAGTACCTCTCTGTGTTTTCTGTTATTGCATCCAGACAAATCATACAAGAATAAGCACACACTTAATACAAGCTAGTCCTATTGGTGTTGCCAAATTTTTGTTAACAATATTTTCTAAATAAGTCATATATTTTCTTGCAAATAACTAGAAATGCAAATGTTTCAATTTTTAAAATAGTGGAGTGTGAATTAAACATTGCAAATGTCTGTGGAAGGGCTACTGATATGCAAAGTGTCTCAATCATTCACGTTCTCATCAAAAACAACTTTCCTTTGCAACTTTGCGCCTGATTTAGATCTCAGCAGGCGGATTACACCGTCACAACGATGACAGATATTTCATCCACCAAAATATAAATCCCATATAATAACATAGGATTTATATTTCGGCGGGCGGGATATCCATGACCGTTGTGAAGGAGTAACCCGTCTGCCGAAATGTAAATCAAGCCCTTGTTCTCTCACTGTTTGTCACTGCTGTCCTTTATCTCTTTTACATATTTATTCAATCTTCCATCTGTAAATCTCACAAACCATCTTCTTTCTTTTTCAAACTGTCCATCTGCATGTACTTTTTTGTGTTGTCCCCTTCACCACCCCCACTTTCACCTGACCTGTAAACACACTATTTTCCTGTTATTTAGAACTTTCAATATTTCGACAGCTGTGTACATCTATAGCACAGTTTCACATAAAATAGCATATACAAATGGCATAAACCTGACCGTTGGTCTGTGTGCTCTGCAGAGAAGCCAAGGTTTGGATGATTGTGTAGTTTGAAGATTATATGATCCCCCCCCCTCCCCCCAGCATACTCTGTGAAAAACTCTCAGTGACCTGAATCGAAATTCCAGAGCTCTCAATTTGACCGTTCTTGCACTCCCACACATAACCTAAAAGTATGTATACACCTTTAAGCAACTCAGTTTACAGTATGAACTATACAAGAGTCATGTGTTGCACAGAAAGAACTACAGAAGCACAACATCAAAAAGTGAAACGTAAACATGAACTCAGACTGTACCACTGACATGTATAATGAGAATGGTTAACAGTCACTGTTGAGAACTAGCCCAGATTCAGTAAACTGTCATGGAACACAGCGCAGCCCCTAAAGAGGCTGCCCTGTGTTGCGTGACAGAGAGAGCAGGAGAGCGCCTTATTTGCAGAGATATGGCACTCTCCTCCCCTTTCCCCAGTGTCAGCGCTTATTTAGCTGCTTTGCGTGAGGCACACACTTTAGCTGCATAGTGCTAGGGTGCGTGCCTGAGTATATCATAGATTTTGTGTACCAAATACTATGCTTAGACACACTTCAAAGCTTTTCCTACTTTGAAAGAGTGTGGCACAGTGCAGCCCGCATGCAAAGTCAGAAAATAAAGGAGAAATGAAATAATTTCTCCTTTTAACACCTGCTTTACAGCGGCGTTCATTTGGCACTAAACCCTGTCTACTAAAGTTAGTAGATAGGGTTTAGCTTCAAAATGCATGGTGGTTGCATGGGAACGCCCATGTGCCACCCATGTAAGGCCCTTTGACGCAAAGTAATGCAAAGCAGCAATTCGTACTGTTTTGAGTTACTTTTCCATACAAAACAATGCGAGACTGAGATGCTGGATTGAGAATGGGGATGTTTTATCACACTTCCAAGCAGGTTTTAGACAAAAGGTAGGCACTATGGATCAAGTTTTTAGATCTTTTATGATATATTGGAAAACGGTAGTTCTAGGCAAGGGAACCCTATATTTAGCTTTTATTGATTTAAAGTCGGCTTTCGACTTAATTCCCCGCCAACGCTTGTGGTAGGTTTTATTTCAATTAGGTGTTCCCCATGAGATTCTTGCCTTTTTAAAGCTTTTACATGAAAATAATCATGCCAATATTAGATGGGGGGCCCAGGGCCAGCTTACAGGGAGTGTCGCGGTGAATAGGGGGGTACGCCAGGGCTGTGTGCTGGCTCCCACCCTGTTTTCTCTATACATTAACGGGGTGGTGGACTTCCTCAGAGAGGTCCCTGCCGACGCGCCAGTCCTGGCTGGCGAAAAGATCCCCACCCTCCTGTTCGCCGACGACACTCTCCTGATTTCAAAATCCCCGGCTGGCCTACAAAGAAACCTAGACAGATTTGCCTCCTTTTGCAAATCCTATGGGCTCATTATTAATACCGAAAAAACTAAACTAATGGTTATAAACCCTCCGAGACGTTTTAGCTATACTTTTACTCTTGATGGCACTCCCCTAGACATTGTAGATTCTTTTGATTATCTAGGGATACGTATTGCAAAAGGGATGAAGTGGAGTGCACATCTGACTAAGATGCTTCTCTGCCACAAGAGGGTTTCCGGTGCCATTATAAGAGAACAACATCTCTCTACTAGTCGACCTGTGGCACCGGCTCTTGTGGTATATGAGGCTCAGGCACTGTCTAGCTCTATGTATGGGGCTGAAATCTGGGGCCATGAAAACATTCACGATTTGGTTGTCTCGGAGAACAAATTTATGAGGAACCTCATCTCTGTCCCAACATCATCCCCCCTAAAACCTTTGCTGCATGACCTGGGGAGACACTCTATTCAGGACATTGCACGTCTACGACCCCTATTATTCTGGGCAAGACTGCGGAGGACCCCTGAACTTGCTAAATATGCAGCAGGTTTAAATGATCTCTTATTAGCAGACACTGGGCGGAGGTTAAAATGGATCACTCACATAAAGCAAACACTGAAATTTATTGGCTATGAAGACTCCTGGGTATCCCAGGTACCCCCTCCGAAACAGGATCTTAAGGAAGCTTATTGGAGTTGGGTAAATACAAGAGATCTGAATAATCCCAAATTGGGGAAGCTGAGTGAGGCCTTCTTCGAACATAAGCCCTTTTGTAAACTGGAGGCATACCTTGACTTCATCCAGTCCCCACTGGACAGATCCCTGTATGTACGTTTCAGATTAGGGTCCCTCCCCCTTAATTGTGTGACTGCTGGCTGGAAGGGATCCTTACCTTCATCTGCTGGTTGTCCGAGCTGCACAGCACCTAGTGAGTCTACTCCTCACTTCTTATTTGCTTGCTACCATTATCGAAGGCCAAGAGCCAAATGGTTACGTCCGATCTGTAGAATGTTGGGATGCCGTGACTATCGTACTGTGCTACGCATTCTGCAGACTGATACCTCGTCCCTTACTATTGTCTGCGGCATTGCCAAGTACTTGGGCTGTGCTTGGCTATTGCGTAAGAAAAAAATTTCAGCGCAACTGCATTGATCCACTTTTGTGATCGACCACTATCTGCACTTTAACGAACCTTAAGTCACTAAGCACTTTGTCTCTGTTTCCTATATGCTGTTCTTAACCGTTTTTATAACTTTTTAAGATGTTCACGATCATTGTTGTTGTTTTTATGTCTATCTTGATCCTTTTTTTATCATTGTATGTTGTGCTTTTATGATATTTTATATCGAATAAAGCTTTACCTCCCTACCTACAAAACAATGCTGTTATCAATTACCGTTGGTTTTTTAGTCTATAAAAAGGTTTAGCGTCGGGTTATCATTAAAAAGTGATGCTAACCCATGTGAAGCCTTTGTGACTTGGGCCTAAATCTTGGCTTCGCTTTCGAAGTCCGTGCTGTAGTCAGGTAATACTGACTGGACTTCCACTGTATCCCTGATCTTTTGAGTCAGAGTGTCCCAGTTTCTGAAATGGGAGCTGAGCTGGGACCATAATTGGTTTCCATGGCAACAGAGTCACTTCTTCTCTTAACTAGGATCACACTGCCTGGCGCACAATAAACGCTTAATTAGACTACCACTGGCTTTAAACAAGCTGTTGTGAGATGAACGCACGTCGAGCACGTAGCGTAGCGGGCATTTTTTGCTTGCTCGCAGTCCTCAATGACAAGTTGGTGACCGCGAGCGAGCAAAATAACATCCCGGCGAGACTTTTTCCTCATTCGCAATCAGCAACATCAAGTTGCCAATCGCGAGCAAGGAAAATGAACCTTCCGGCGAGATTCTCAATGCGGGGGGTCAGTTTTCCCATTGCGAGTGGTCGTGTATGCTCGCGGCCGCCCGCGATGAGAAACCACCAGTCCGCGTTGAGAAAGCTGCCGCTCGAGTACAAATCTACTTGAGCGGCAGAGAAACGACCGCTTGCACTGTGCAAGATGCGGTTTGCAATGATTGCACAGTGCGGACATGCATCCGTCACTGTGCAATCAGTGTGAACAGCATTTTGCACAGTGCACTCCGCAGTTCGCGTAGCTACACGTAGCTTGCGTAGTGCAAAGTGCACTTTGCGTAGCTAAGCGTAGCGCTACTATGCAAACTACACCCAGGGTTAATGTCAAGCATATCACCCTGCAGGGTATACTGCCACCTTAAGTAGGGGTGGGGGTTAAGGAGGGTGCCCTGACTGGGGTCTTATGGTTAGCCAGTTTTTAAACTTCTTGCAAAATTCTACCATGGAGCTGGCAGCATTGATGTATAGTGGGAGGTCGTACCTTGTTTTAGGAGTTAGTTAGATAAAGGTTGTGTGCACCAGAACTGGCTCTTCAGATGTGCTAAACTAACCCTAAATGTGTGGCACTTGGCATAGCTGCCTATTGCAATAGGCCAACATAGAGTCAAGTTCGGTTATACATAATGGTCTTTGGATTACTTACTGATAATCTTTATTACTCTAATTCTTCCTTACTTGTCCCATTCCTTACTTATGGAGTGAGTGTGCCCATTCACTCTTAGCAATTACTACTACAAAGTTATTTTCCCTTTCTATGAAAGGGTCAAAAGAATGTCCTATAAAACCCTCCCCTTCTTTTATCCCTTCCTGTTTCCATATTAGGCCCAAAAAAGAAAAGGCTGATTAGAAAGAACAGGGTGGGATGAGAAGGCTGTAAGGAATGGGACGAGCAAGGAGAACTGGAGAGATGAAGATTACCAGTAAGTAATCTGAACTTTGCCTTCTCTTCTTCCGTCCTTGTTCCGTTCCTAACTTATGGAGGCATGCTGAAGCAAAGCTTCTTTCTGCAGTCCCAGAAAGAAGAAATAAGGACACAAAGTTCAGGAAGTAATTTATTGTTTTTCAATCCCATATATCTTAAAGACCAAAAATAAACACTGTTTTAAGTTCCCTTCGAAACAGCTAAAGGTACTGAAACAAACACCTCACCAGTGAAAAAAACTAGAACAAAAGAAAAAGGGTCTGTTAAGCAGATATAGATTGCTTTATAATTTGCAAGCCAAAAACAATTCCCTGAGCAACATTTAACCTGGAATGAGAAATTAAGGCGGAACAAGAGGACCACGTTGTAGCGCTGCAGATGTCCCTAATAGAAACACCAGACCGCTCAGCCTATGAAGCTTTAATCCCTCCTGGTATGCCCTCTGCCCTTTGCCAGATAAGTCAAAAAGATAGCTACCTTGACTTATCTGTATAAGGTGGAGAAAGACAGCTTTTCACCTCTTTTCACAGGACCAACATTTACAAAGAGGCTATCTTATTTCTAAACTCAGATGATCTAGAGAGGTAAGAGTTTAGGGCCTGTACCACATCCAAGAGTCACACTGAAGCATCAGGTTCAGAAATCTCTTGACGTAATAAAGGCAGAACTGTCTCTTGGTCCCTGTGGAATGCTGAATTGATTTTGGGAAATAACTTAGAATTCAGTGTCAGAACTACTCTGTTGTCAAATATTCTAAAATAGGGGTGACGGCAAACCATATTATTTAGTTCTCACAATCACCTCACAGTGCTGATAACCACCAAAAAGATAACTTTTAGTATCAGATGTTTGAGAGATACTTCTTTAAAGGTTCATAGAGGTGCTTCTGAAGGTGAGAAAGGACCGATGGGAGAGCCCAGGAAACAGTTTAGAATCCATTTATTCCATGGACAATAAATGTTCACAAGCGGTTTGAAACACCTTGATAGGGTTGAAACAGAAAGGCCCTTTTCAAACTCCTCCTAGAGCAACTGAAAGATCTCAGTAGTGGTTTCAGAAACTGGTGACACGGACCTCACCCTGTATCACCTATCAAATGAACCCCAATGATGTTCATAAACTCTGTTAGTGGATGACCCTCTAGAAGATTATATGGAACAGGAAACTGAAAAGAGAGTCTCTTTTTAGGAGGCCTTCCCTCTCAACCTCCAAACCAAGAGTTTCAATGTGGCCAATGTCTGCAAAGGAAGAAGATGGTTGCTCAAAGGCGATGAAGTCAATGGAAGTAGCCACTCATTCCCCAGAGACAAGAGCTTGAGAAGAGGTAAGCAAGGTCTCCGAACCCAAAGGGGAAGAATCATGGTCACCTATGTTGACTCCCTCAGTAGTTGTGCCAAAAGCATTTGGATTAACAAAATGGGGGGAAGCATATAGGAGGCCTGGAGTCCAAGGACTCATCAGAGCATCTGACCCTAACAACCCCGGAGACTGGAACCTCATGAAGAACCGAGGCGCTTTGGGGTTCAGGGAATAGGCAAATAGGTCCACTATTGGATCCCCCATCTATCGCAGATTTTGTTATACACCTGGGGATCTAAGACAAATTCCTGAGAGGTCAGATAAGCATAGCTTAAGTAATCTGCATGAGAATTCAGAGCCCCTAGGATGTGAATGGCTCTCAAGCCCTGAAAATTGCTTTCCACCCAGGAGCAGATGTGAACAGCCAACCTGTTGTGGGATGAAGAACCTGTGCCAAACTGGTGATTCATATATGACATTGCCACTTGGTTGTCAAAAAGAATTACCACAGAATGTCCTCACAGCATGGCTAAAATAATAGAGCCTTCCAGACTTCTCTCAACTCTTTCCAGTTTGAGGAGTGTGTGCTCTTTGCTAAAGTTCAGAGACCTTGAGCTGTCTGGTTCTCCTAAATTGCTCTCCAAACTAGAATGCTGGCATTGGCTGTTAAAATTCTGGGGTTCAGATAGAGAAAGGGACTTTTCTTTTCCGGAGATGGAGGAGCCAACCACCAGTGGAATTCCTGTCAGAACCAAGCCAATGCAGGAACCATCACATTGTAATCATCCAGAGGTGGGTGGCAATGGTCTAGAATATGGTGAACCATGTACTCCGTAAGAAATCTAGAACATGATTTGAAGTCCAATGTTATTGCCTAGAAAATAAGGAGAGACAGGAATAAGAGACCTAAAAGACTATGCTCACAATTAGAAGGAATCCTTGAAAGGAAATTGCCTTACCGTATTTATCTGGACCCATCACTAGTCTGTTGTCGAAGCTTCTGGTAACTCCAGGAAGGTCAGGATTAGCCATCTCAGCTAGACAAGGAAGCCTTTTCCCTGAACAGCATCAAACAAAGATCCTATAAATTCATGTCTCTGGGAAGGAACAATTAGAGACTTTGATTGGTTGATAAGGAAGCCAAAATTCACAAGGGGTTGCACTGTCCTCATTGTATCCTACAGGGCTTTGAAAATGAGAGGGGACTTGAATTAGGAGACCAACTAGGTAAGGATGGACAATAATAACCCAAGAATGGAAGAGACATATCACTGGAGCAAATATTTTTGTGAAGACCCAAGGGAAGATCTGTAGTCCAAACGAGAGCACCCAGAACTGGTTGTATGACACAACCATGCAGTCTTTACAATGACTGCGTCTTTACCATGCATGCCTGTTGTGTACATAGTTGCTATGTAACTCGGCATGGACCTTTCATTCTCTGTTCACTCTGTTCACTCTAGAGTGTATGGTCCGTGCTGTGCTCTTTCTGTCAGTTGGATGTTGAAGATTGATGGCACTGGACGCCCTCCGGTGATGCTGTAAACTTATGGATTAAACATCCTTTACTCCTACTACTGGATTCCTCATTACTTAACAATTGCCGACAAAGTTTGGTACAGCATCACCCTGCGGACCTGCGAACCTGCGAGTTGACTTTGTAATTTATTTTTTCTCTCCTTGGGCATTTTTCGACGATTATTCCTAATTTCAGAAGTTCGCTTAAATTGTGCCTACTTGTGGATCTTCCGTTTCTGGTAAAGCAGCGTTTGGATTTGTTATTTTTTATTCTTCCGAATTGCACTTTACTCAACTTTAGAAGATGTCATTTTTCAAAAAAGCTTACCATGACTGCTGAAGGATGACGACATTGGCAGTTGAAGGCTGACGACATTCCTGGAGTCTTCGTGTCCGTGAGTCTGGACTTGCTTTGGCTGTGACGTACTGTCCTTCTAGAGTCCTCTCCTCTCCCGGACTTATTGGATTCTGGAGTGTCAAGCCCTGCGTGCGTCTTACATATTACGTCGTACGTCCTTTAACGTGAGCCAGCGTCATTACGTTGTTTCATGCACCGTGCTGCCATTTTTTCTTTTTGTGTGTCTACTAGCAACTCCGGTTCGACACAGCGCTTTGCTTGGTGTCTCCTTTTCCGGTTATTTAATCACCATACCGATATTAAGCGGAGGTATTTACGGTAACTTTTCCACTTTATAAGGCGAACATTGAATACCCTTATACTCCCATTCAACGTATTATTTTTTTATTACACAATACTTTGTTCAAGATATTTACTCAACAGTAACTTTGCCAGTTTTCGCTATTTACCTTCAACATTATGAAGTGAAGGTTGTACACTGTTGTACTTCTATTCATTGGACATTTCTGTTTACATAACACTTATTATTTTTCTTCAAGATGTCTACTCAGCACTACAACTTGGCTCCTCATCAGTGTTTTTGGCCTGCTGATTCTTCTCCATGCATGAAATGGCCTGAACGGAAAGCATACTTTATTCATTATATTGATACTCTTGATGCTCAAGGGAAAATGTCCCCAGCTCATAAAAAATGATTTTTTTTGCACTTTGTTAGACCTGAGGGACTTAAAGCTTACAGTCAAATGATTAGAGTGAGTTGTGGGAGTGATGAAAATGTCTTTACTACTGCTCTTAATGATTTTGATTGTTATTTTTCCCCTAAAGTATGTATTGGTATAACACGATACTAGTTTTTCCAGCATAAGCAAAATGCAGATTAATCTATTGATAACTATGTTGTAGTGACTTAGTCCAGACGTGTAGAGGATCTTTAGATGTTTATTTGTGGTTGGTTAAAAGTCATCCAATACAATCCAATACAAGACAGTACAAGACCAATCATAGACCCCACCAGGAGCAGCCAGTATGGTGCTCAGCCCTTCTCAACTGACCTCTCTGGCTCCCAACATTCTGTACTACATCATAAGATGAACATTCCACTGGCAAAGCAAGAGATGCAATGCATAACAACAAAGCCAGGATATTACATATGTTTCCACTGTAAGAACTCTTTCCCTCGATTGCCAATAAGGAATCTTACAAGAAGATTTTATAAGGGACCAAGTTGTCATGCATGTTAGAGATTCGTCTATTCAGGATAGACTATGAGTAAATGGAGATTCCAAATTAAATGATATTTTAGCTATACTTAGGAAAGCTGAGATGTCTTGCAGAAGTGCAAAAGAAGTCAGGGTTGAAGATAAGGATAAGGTCGAGAAAGCCAACACTCTTGTTGCTAAAGGAGGTAATATCAGTGTTAATACTAGAAAACAAAGAATGTAATGTTTTACCAGACAAAGACAAATTTATTTGTTACAGATGTAGCAGTAAATCTCATTTAGCAAACAACAAAGCTTGCCCTGCCATGAAACAGAAGTGTTCCGTTTGTAAACTTCTCTCTACGATGTGCAGAAAAGCTAAAGGTGGCAAGATAAAGTGTGTTGATGAGATTGACCAAGGTCAAAGTGATAATGATGACAAATGCACTGATTTTGATAGGTCTTACTTGTTAAATATTAGAGATGCTTCCGGTGTTGTTTTAAACATTGATAACTCGGTTGTCGAAAAGAAACCCATATGCAATATGACTATTGGAGGTGTAGAGAAACACATGTATGCTGATTCGCGATCTCCTTATTCTATAGTAAATGAGAATGTTTGGAAGTCAAAATTTGTGGAAAAACTTGGCTCAAATTTAGATCCGCCGGAGTTCAATCCTGAAGGGTACTCTGGAGAAAGAATTGATATTATTGATTGTCGTTTACTTATTTTCAGGTTCAAAGACTTAGAATGTGTTGCAAGTTTGTATGTTTCTAAAAAAGGACCATCTGTTTTAGGGTGGTTCGAACAGGGAAAACTCAATATTATTCTCAATCCTAATAATCCTGATCCTGTAATGGGTATGGGAGATTCTGAAGAGTACAGTACAATGTTGTTGGAGAAATTTCCCGAAGTCTTCAGAGACGACATTGGTGAATTAAGAAACTTCAAACACAAGATTATTCTAAGGGATAATGCATGTCCCAAAATCTTTAAAGCAAGAAATATTCCCATTTTGGTAAGAAATGAGGTGGAAAAAGAACTTGGGAAATTGATA
Source organism: Triturus cristatus (assembly GCF_964204655.1). Classification (NCBI taxonomy): domain Eukaryota; kingdom Metazoa; phylum Chordata; class Amphibia; order Caudata; family Salamandridae; genus Triturus; species Triturus cristatus. The sequence continues at coordinate 150,712,998 of NC_140584.1, forward strand.
GAGAGTAAGATTATCGAAAAAATTGATTCTTCTGAGTGGATTTCCCCCATCGTTTTAGCCAGACGTGCCAATGGTAACATCAGACTTTGCATTGATTTGTGCCATCTTAATATTAATATTTTAATTGACCAATTTTCTTTACCCAGAATATCTTAAATGTTGTCACTTATAGGCAAAGCTAAGTTCTTTTCCTGTATTGGTCTTTCCGCTGCCTACCATCAAATTGTCCTTGATGAAGACTGTAAGAAATGTACTGCATTTGTTACACCATTTGGGTGTTATCAATTCAAGAGAATGCCCTTTGCCTTGCCTCAGCGGCAGCCGTGTTCCACCGCACCATGCTTAACATTTTTGGGGATTGCAAAAATGCAGTGTGTTTTCAGGACAATATCCTTGTGTTTGCCAACAACAAAATTAATCACGATTACGCCTTATATTTAATTCTGGGTAGATTATCTTCTAGCGGTTTAACAGTGAAACAATCGAAATGTAAATTTGGAGTTACCTCTGTGACTTATCTTGGTCATCTACTATGTGAAGATGGTATCAAACCCAAACCTGAGTTGGTTGAAGCAATTCGATGAGCTCCATCTCCTTCTTCAAAGGATGATGTTAGATCACTTTTGGGATTAACTGAATTTTATGCTAAATACATTCCGAACTTTTTTTGCCGGGTGCTCAATATTAGACAATTGCTTAAAATCAAAAGCAAATTTGTATGGAGTGAGGAGTGTGAAAAGGAATTCCAAGATGTGAAATAAGCCATTGTAAATTCCACAGCTCTTAGCAGTTTTGACCCTCTTCTTTCTTGTGTTATCACCACTGATGCCAGATCCAAGGGTTTAGGAGCGGTACTGGTGCAGAAACTTGAGATGGGTAAGAAAACTGGATTCCTCGTTACTTAACAATGCCTTTACAACAAATTTCATTGGAAAGGCATGTTTTGTAAAGGCATATATTTTGTAAAGATCGCACCTCAGCCCACCCTTCCTTCCCTGATCACTAAAAATCGGCCCTCCTGCAGTGTAATATACAGGACCCAGCCCTATTAACTAGCCTAACCCCCAACCCTGAGGCCCTAGCCTAGATAAACTACCCGACCCCAGCAGCCCGGGCCTAAGCCCTAAAAACTGCCCACTAGCCCTGAAAACTGTCCCTTTCCAGCCTGCCATGAGCCCTAAAAATTGCCCTCTAGCCCTGAAAACTGCCCATTTCCCACCCCCTGCCCTGATTCTTAAAACTCGGCCACTTAAAAATTATCCCAACCCCAGCCCCCCTCCCTGAGCCCTAAACCCAGCCCCCAGTTCCTCAAAACTACCTCCACCTCCTTCCAGCCCCAGCCCAATCTGCCTAGGCGCGCCCCAGTCCGTGCTTGCTGCTCCATGCCTTATGGTTCCTCTCCCATCCGCTTGCACAGCTAGAACGCAGACTCCCTTAACCCTGCATATGAGTGGTTAAGGCAACCATTGTTCAGCTTGTGGGGAAACGGCATGCATGCTTAGTGCCATGTTGTTAAGGCTGTTTCCCCAAATGGCCAGTGATGGTTCCTGATTGAAATTATGAGTAAATGCTGCAAGAATTGAGCTACTAACACATGAAGATATGTTTCTTGGAGGGCAGGCTTCATTAGAAAATCCACCGGAGAAACTAGGGAAATGACCTGTTGTAAGGTTTTCATTTTGAAATTAATCGCTGAGATGAACCTGTTCAGGAATTAAAGTTTTATGATCATTCGATAGTTGCCCAAGACTTTCCTGACAAGAACACTCAAGAATAACAGCGGCATCCTCTTTCCGGAGAGACGATCTCAAGTATGCCTCTTTAGTGCAGCAGTGAGTTAATGCTTTCCCTTAAGGCTACTCTCCTCAATGTTTCTCTGGGCCAGTGGGTCTGTACAAATTGAGGTTCTTGAAACTCATGAGAGAACTCCAGAACGCAGCCTTGAGAAACAACTTGAAGGATCCAGTTGATGAAAATCCATCTCTTCCATACTTCTTGGAGCGGTGACAGACGACCACCCACAGGACCATAGGGAGGAGCCATACTAGGCACGAATCCTGCTTCAAATCTCCATTATTGCCAGACTTGTGGGAGGCACTAGCTGATTGAGAGGTCCTATGCTGAAACCTGGATCTGCTGAGCAGGAGGTCTGTTTTTGTTCTCCTGTTGTATTCAGACTTTTTTCTGCTGCCCTTCTAAGACGTCTGTTTGTGATCAAAAGGCTAAACATGTTTCTGGCTCTTAAAGGACTTTTTAGGAACTTCTAACTAACTCCTCACCGAAAAGCTTGCTGCCTGAAAAAGGTAGCACACAATTATTTTGTGCTGCCTCCACTTTTCATTCCTATAAATGCAAATGTCACCTGGCAGCTACAGAACTGGAGGAAGCCTTTGTATATGCTCTTACATTATCAAAGGTGATGTCAGAGAAGAATTTTGCTGCACTTCTATGTGACGCAATAGCTGTGAAAAGTCCTCACCATCTTGGATGCCAGAAGAGAGTGTCTGGAAGTCCTTCACCAAGGACTGGGAAGTATACATAGCATAAAGCTCTGACCTTAAGGCAAGACTGAGATCAGCAACAGGTCGTTCTAGGCTGCCTTCACTTCCCTTTCCACTGGGCCATTTTAGGTCACATCCTGTAAATAGAGTCGGGTTTTCAGTGAGGTTGGTAAGTAAGGGAAAAAGAGTAAGAACTTGCAGCAACCTAGGCTCGCCCTTTGTCAAAGGATACAATCTCCCCATAAACTTTGGCACCAAGACTCTATCTTGATCTCTTCATTCTCATTTTATATGGCTCTGAATGGCAGGGTTCAGGTTACGTTAGGAACTGACTTCCTATGGAACGCTCTGAACTGTTCCCCACTCGCACTGGGCTGACCCTCATGAGGAGGAAACTGAAGGTTGGGAGAAAGATAAGAGACAACCAGCTCCAAGTCCTCATTCAATATATATTTCCCTCAGGTGGAAAGGCTCTCTGTACCATTTCCTTCAGAGAAGATTCAAATTTTGGTCCGGAATAGGAGAGAGAACCCCTTCTTCTCTTAGACCCATGACACTTTAGTTCCTTGTGATGCCACTAGTCTGATGTTGGAATCTATTCTTTTGCTTTCTCGAATTCAATATTTGGACGTTTCATTGCTTAATATATTTGTTTTCCTGGCACCCCACCCCTGACATTATTAACAGTACCTTATAGGTTTGCCTTCCCTTCCTACTGGAGTCTCATGATTCCTGCCCTGTTACTCTCTTGGGTTCCAATCATGCATGGACTGCCTTCCATTCTCGTTTAACAGATATGTTTGTTTGTTTTCAAGGTTCTTCCTGGTAGAATCTTGTCTTTGAGTTCTGCAGCGTGTATGTGTGAACTCTGATTACCAACTCTGCTCTGGCTCCAAACTCAACCACAAAGCGGAAGGTGACATGTATTTACAGTGCCCATATCTGTTAGCATACTTTCTGGGAGGAGTGACAGGATATGTTGGATTATCCACCAGACCTTATCTCAAAGAAGTGGCCCTTGTCATGGCGGAAACCCTGGTGCCCATGAAATATTAGTACGGACCAATGTGTTGATGTCTAACCCAAATAACACATAGAAAACGTAATGCGCTTCTAAAGTATTCTTTGCAGAATAGATGTAGGCTCTTGTGTACCTGGTAAATAGCTGTCTACCGCTCTTAAGGCAGATTTTTCGTCGTTGGTTCATCCCTGAAATAAATATACTCCAGGGAAACCACTGGTCAAAATTAATAAACTTAATCCCAGCTTCTAACCTAGGGAAGAAGCTATGGTTCATACGGGACCTAGGCCCATCATGACTGAAAATCCTGTATTTCAATAAAAGTGTGTCAAAAATTAATTTGTGAAAGTTCATAGCACAATAATTCTAATACAGTTAATGTGTTATTTTAGGTCATCTAAATAGTTTGCACTAACAAATAAATTTTAACGATTATGTATTTTGAACACGAGCTTGTCATTATTATTAAATTATTAATTTAGGCTCTATTGTTATAGACACTAACATATTTCATGTAAATGCACAATTCTTTATAAATAATTTATGAGTCATAATTCTCATAAATTCTATCACAAAGAAAAAAACAATAGAATGTGCTAACATCAAAAGGAGTGATTACTAGATCATTTATTGTAATTCATTTCCAATGCAATTGTTGCTAGTTTAACATACATGGTTTTCACATACAAAGCTTTTTATCAAGACTTTCGTGACGTTATTCGATGACAGCAAGAGCAAAGAAAATGGACTACATTTTCCTTGCGTATTATACAATAAGAAAATGATACATTTCTGCCCTCATGCACTTTTTAGCATTTCATATAAAAACGATTACTGTAAGTTAAACCATTTTCCCCTAAAGTTAAAGGATCTAACAAATGTCTGATAGTTCTGCTTCCATTGGGTCTTTCAGCAGTATATCAAGATTGAGGCCCATATCCCAAGTTACTGCTTCAGAAAATTCCTACACGTGCGGTATCTACTGTTATCGCCCACACCAAAATTATGAGTTTGGCAGCTAGCATTGCACATTTCCCAGGATACATTTCGGCAGGTCAAGCCTGTCAACATTTTTCAGGGGAAAAATATCCAGCAATTACTTGGGCATACAGATTTTGGTGTGGTAAGTAACAAAGGGGACAAGCTAAAAAGTGTGTGTAATTTATCCCACCCGATAAGTTCTGACCCAGCAGAGTCAGATGTTATCGAACAAGACACATTTCGGCTCAAACACTGGGCCCCTCCTAATGAGGGCCACAGAGGTATTTGAGAGGTAATCTTCAGCTAGTCAGTCTCTTCATTGATAAAAGAATGTTTGCAGAGCAGATTTCTCTTCTGCACAAAGTAATCATCAAACAGATAAATGTACACTTTTGTATGGTGGGGGCTCCCCTGTTTGTTTTTTTCTTTATATGTGGGCGGCCCCGTATTCCCACTTCTTTTTTTAGGTCTCGGCTAGGCAGCGCGCATGCGCTGTCTCTCCGAGACATCTGGTAATCCATATGGGTGTTGAAACTCCGCCCATTGCTTGTTACTTTCTCGTGGCTTGCGATTCGTTATCTTGTGCATTTTTTTTGTGATCAGCCTCATTATTGGTTCTTCATGCCATACGTAACTTCCGTTCATTCCGGAAGCAGCACAGCCTAACTTCAGTATCCTAGCTTACACAGCGTAATTGTTTTTATTTTAAAATAGTGCGCATTAGCATGCGCGCGCAACCCTGCCGCCGAACACAGTCCCGGACTCACTGCTTCCTTGTTTATCAAGCGTCCTGTGACCTCTATCCTTGGTACCTGTGATTGGCCTGGCCACCTCACACACACCATCTTTACCCCGCTTCCACTACCCCCGCTCGGCCCGGTTCCATTGCTCTCATCCCCCCCCCCCCATCTCCCCACTAAGAGTTTGATGCTAATGATATCGGTCCGGTCTGCTGGGCTCACGCTGCTTCCTCCAGTGACATACTGGGCTCGCACGCACCCCCAGTACAGTACCGGTGTCCGGTCCGCTCCCTCAGACCACACGAGCTATGCACACACCACATAGGGCCCCACTCGTGGCTCCGCCTATGTGTGCTCCGTTTAGCCGGGTTCGGTGTCCTCATCTCCCGCTCCCAATACACCCCTGCCGTCCGCACCTGACCCGGCAGCAGTGTCCGGTCCGGGTCCACGGCCCAGGCGCCCCCATGATGAGTCCACACCTTCCCACAGGTCAGTTTTTAACAGTCCGGCATCGGTAGTGAGTATATGTTTTATATTGGTTTGCTGTAACAGGGTACACGTTCTTTGCTGATAACTTCGAGCGGAAATCAAAATTGACAATTCTACATATTGCTATCCGTTTTGCAGGCATATTCATTCCGGTGAATATATAACTTCCGAAGTTCTAGACGCGATAAGATGTACTTTTTAATGGTCTGCCTACCCCTTCACGTGCCACCAAAAGCATTCTGTTGCTTTGCTGAGCTTATTTCCAGGTGCCGAGTCAGCCATCCTCATCGGCTCACATCCCCTCCTCTTCTGAGGTGACTGGTGACCCGCCTTGCTGCAGAGTCTAGAAGGTGAGCCGGGTTCTCTCTCTTCTGGCCTGCAGTACCAGGTGGGGACGGGTGCTAGGACCCAGCGGCGCGCTACCGAGAGCACCTTCAACCCAGCCCTATGCCCGCCCCTGCGCCACTGTGCGCGCTGCTGTGGATGGAAGAGGCGAGCTAACTAACATTGTAAAAACAGATGTTTAGCTTAGATATTTTAAGCTATGCCCTTACTTGAATTGCCTACGGCCACAACAGCATTAGCCCTTCTAGAAAGACTTCACGCAATACCGGTCGGCGAGAGGTGGGACAATTATGAGCCACTCAATACAAAACGGGGTCATTATCGCAAACAGTAAGTGGGTAAAAGGTGCTGTCAAATTGTTTCTCCCTTAGTAATTAATCACAGGTAGAATAAGAATAAACGTTGTAGGAAAGATATCTCAGAATACACACTGAAAATGGCACGGAAGAAAGGCCCGACTAAGTTGTTGGCTGGTTATTGGTATCTCTTAATTTTATGGCTAATAACCTTGTAGGTGAACAAAGAAGCGGTTTATTTCATTAGCCACCCTCTCCTGGCATATAGACCGTTCAGCAGTCTGCCGATCACATGGTTCACCAGAAGTATTTTACAGACATATTTACCTGTGGAGAGGCTGGTAATCAACACTTCCACGTCTGGACTTTCACTGCCCCACGCATCAAACACAGAACGATGCCAAGTGCAAATCTCCCTGCCTGGTCAGGGTGTCTCTGCATTTACAAACCGTTACAGATATTCTAGCCTACAGAAACAGGAACGCTTTTCTTTCTTCACTGTTTGTGTTTGGACTTTGTTACATTTTTAGGATTGCCTTGTAGAGATTGTACTACTCCCAACTATTGCCTTCCCGTACTACCAGTTTATTTTTTATTTATTTGAACACACCTGGCTTGCTTATTATGCAAAATTTGGGTAGGAAACCACTTCAGACATGTGAGGTCAAATTGTACACAAATAACGCTCTAGATAAGTACTTCTCATTGCAGTACTTTAATGGGCCTAGTAGTGTCAAAGCTTCCACGTTAAAGAGCAGTAGATGTAGCAACAAAGATAATCTGTTGCAATTTCTAAATGCTTATACGGTCCCAAAGCCGAGACCAATTGCATTGCAAATGCTTGTTCTTTATTGGGGTGCCCCATACATTAGTTCTCTTTTGCCTCCCTGCCATTGCATTTCACCAATTGCATCTTCTGCGTTGATGATGTACACCAACAGTAAGAGAGGGGCACAAAGGCCGCAAAACATCTATTTATAAAAGATCCTTTAGGGTCGGCATCAAATAGAAGCATGCTACAATGTAAAAGTAACTGACATTTTCTCAACTAATGTAAATTTTAAATGTTGTGCAAAGCAGAATTAGCACGCTTACCTTTGTACATCGAAATAATTTTTCATTAATAAAAGCTGGAATTCATTCGCTTTCATGTAGCTTATGTAAGAAGACATTTGGGAAAATTATTTACTGCATTTCGGATTTGTATCCTTGTTTTCTTGACATTAGCTCCAAATTAGTGCCTTCCAATTGCTATGGCAACCCTACAGTGCTATGGTACATACAAGGTTTAATAAAAAAAACAATTACATCGTCTACTGATGTACTGCCTCTCTTATAGTGTGAAACCTAGGGGCAGATTTACAACTTCTGGCGCATCCCTGCAAATCAGCCGGGATGCGCAAAGAAAGATGCGTCACGCAAAACTACCCGTGTTCCACCATGGATGCGCCGCATTGTGTGGCGCAAGGGTAGGGCGATGCGTGTCGCATCCTGTAGCGTAAGGGCGGGGCATTGCTGGAGTCGTGTCGCAAGCGCGACGCGGCTTCAGCAATGCTCAGGAGCGCCCTATGCCTAACATGCTGCGTCCCTCCTTACGCCTGCTTCAAGCAGATGCAGGGTTTTGATGCAGCATGGATGTAAAAGTGACTCAGTGAAATCTTGTAGATTTCACTATGTCACTTTTACAAGGTGTTCCTGCGCCGGAACGCCCACCCTGTACCGGAACGCCCACATGAAACCTACCGCAAGTTTCATGTGGCGCAGGGCTTTACAACGTGACGCATCTCCCTAGATGCATCATGTTGTAAATAAAGTGCTACGTGGCGCATGGTTTACGCCGCCGCTGCGTCACAGAAGTGACGCAACAGCGGTGTAAATGTGGTGCATTGGGCTTGTAAATCTGCCCCCTAGAAGCCACGGCCTGAAAACATCGCATGTACTGGTGATATCCTATCCCGTTTGTTCTCGTTCCACTCTTTCATCATCTCAACCATAATTTAGCTTTCTAAAAATGTAATATTTCAATTTTTATAAGGGTATGAGGCAGATTCCTGAAATAAAAATATGAATGAGTTGCTTCAATTCACCTTTGAAGAGTGAGGTGAAACATGGCAGAATTGGCTGCTTTGGGATGGTGCACTCATTAAACTGGGGGAATTAGAAAACATTTGGAGTTGGGAGTGCCTGTGTCCAACTCATCTATTACTCTTAAACCCTTTTATCTTTAGATTTGTACGTGCTCTTTGCCACATAACCCCTATAGAGGATGAGTAGTCATCAAACTGATTAGCACACTAAATACCCCATTGACTCCAGTCCGGTCAAGAATTTGGGCTCTCCATAGAGATAAGATTAGCCTTAACCATAGCCAGCAAAATGTGCACAAGTGCCGTTTTCTTCCAGGGGAATACTTCCAATGCATACTTTTAGCAACAGTGATTCATAATTCAAAATTCTGTTAAATAAATAATTCACATAGAGTAAAAATAATTCTGTTTTTTAGAGCTTTGTGTGCTTTTATGCATGTAGAATTACTCAAAAGAAATCACTGGGGATATATCGTATTGGCCTCTGCTAAGAAGTGTTCACATATGAGCCTTCGGTGGTTCTATTAACACAGTTCGCTCTGCCTCTCTTGACATAGAGGCACTGAAAACGATTTAAGTATTACAATTTTACACAAGACATTTTTTAGAACAAAAACATAATTCAAAAACATAAGTGCTTGAAGTACAGAGTGAGGCTTTGAATTGTTTATATGGAGATTTTTTAACCTCTTGACAGAACAATCTCTTGAGGTGCATCTAATAGGAAGCCTTTGCTAGTGTAGCCTTCTGACACCATTAATGTATGCGCATTTCCTGTACTAGTCCTCAATGTACACCATGGCTATTCCAGACAGGAAAAGTCCACAGATGTCCCCCACAAGCTGTAGCACCACGTGCCTGAGACAGGCAATGCAAAATTAGTGACACATTAGAGGTAAATAGATAATTTTCCCCCTGCTATGGGGGGTCTATCATTGGAAAATTTATAATCCCAGTTCTCCCAAAATGGCTTCCGCCAGGGAGGCAGGAGCCACTCCATAGTAAAAATTGTATGAGCTTGGTGACCTCAGTAGCTGGCACGGCAGAGGCGGTATGACTGCCACCCAGCCACCAGTTTGAAAGGACCCACTCAGTAATTCACACAGGATTACTGTTAATTGTTTTGGCATAATTTGGCAAATAGATTAAAGTCAAACATTATAAGACAGCTCAATAAGAATCTAAGGATCTTTTACCAAATTGAATCATTTGTAGGTAATAAGGTTACAAATATCCATTTCACTAGTTTATGCTAGAGAGTGATAAATTCATTTGATTAAGAACAAAGTAAAGGTATTCTTAAATCTTACTTTAGAATTTAATTTTTTCTATAAATATTTAGAAGAAACACACTAAGGCTGGCTTATTACGCCTCAATAAAACCACTTGTTTAAATCTTTCCAAAATGTTTGATTGTGTACTACTTGTTTAATTAGATTTTTTTTGTGCAAGCAAATAAAAATAACCCAGAAAATTAGCAATGTTAGCAATATCTGCCTTCTCCCTGGGAGAACAGTAATGTATCTTCATCTCCTTGATAACATAACCATTACCAATTATTGTCGTCTTGACAAACTCTTCATTAAGAGGTAGACTAGGGAATAGTTTTTGACCAACCATGTAATCGGTACTCCCAAGGAGTCCAATCATTACTAGATGACCACCTGTTTTTAAGAGCGTTGTGATATTTCTAATTGCCTTTGAGTAGCTGTTCAAATCACTGCAAGCACCTTCTAAGCACAATGATGTGACCAGGCAGTCTGCTGGTGGTAAGACGACTGGATTCAATGGATTGCTCTTTGTGACGTCACATTTAAGAACTCGTTTAACTGTTGTTCTTATCTTCTCTTCTTTCTCAGCACATGTAGTCCTAAAAATGAATTGACAACATTTAGAGTACACAATTATTATGTTGATCGCCAACGGCAGAATACACAAGTATTTCTTTAAAAAGTACAATACAAAGTCATTCTTAAGATTAATTACTGCTAAAGAATATCTTTGTTACCCCCAGTCTATCTCACTATCTCTACTAAATCAATTGTTTATCTTAAATAACATTGCCTGCTAAAGTAGTCCTACCTTACATTGTGCTATAGCCAGGGCCAGCAGATCACAGACGTACTTCCGTGACCTGGTGGCCCTGTGACTGAAGGTCTGGAAGGCCAGACATCGGAAATCCTACAGTTCTTACCACTGAGAATGAGATGCGGGCAGTGGTTAGGTCCTCCTGGTGGGTGCCAGGGTGCTGACCAGCACTTATTTCAGACTACCAGGACAGAGGTCATGATTGGCTACAGTAGTATTCACTGCCATTACCATCAAGTCACAGTTCTGTTAGCTCTGTTCCTTCTTGCATATATTACATGTGTTCACTGATAGATAGATAGATAGATAGATAGATAGATAGATAGATAGATAGATAGATAGATAGATAGATAGATAGATAGATAGATAGATAGATAGATAGATAGATAGATAGATAGATAGATAGATAGATAGATAGATAGATAGATAGATAGATAGATAGATAGATAGCATTCTGCGTGGAGGCTCTGTGTTCACACACCTCAGTTTCACTCAGTACCGTGGCCTGAAAGCATACTGGCCATTGGCCTTGTGTCTTCAAGCTAGCCATCTGGTGAATGGTTATTGTGTTGGTAATGCATTTTTCAGTAACTCTGCCTGTGTTTGGAAGGGGGCTGGGCTAGACTTGACAAGGAATATTGGGGCTGTAGGCAAAACACTTTTTAGGCTTGCTAAGAAATTGGGACATAAGTCCCCTCAAGAAATGATTATGCTTTATAAAAGTAAATGCCTTTCTGTGGCCACTTAAGGAGCTGGTGAGTGGGAGCATACGTCTGTGAAGACTTTGCAGTCAGTAGGGAACAGGTTTTTAGATTGGCTCTTAGCACTCTCGAGGTCTACTGTGAGTCTTTTATTCTATAATGAAGTGGGGTTAGGTTTTTTAGAAGATCTTGTGGGTTTGGCTCCTATTCTGTTGTAGGTCAAAATTTGGTCTACATCTGAACTGAGTTTCACACTCAGAATAGTGGAGAATTTTTTGAACAAAAGTAACATGCTAGACATTCCCTGGATTAAATATGTCAAAAATGTTCTTCACGACTTTGGAGTGAGCTGTCTTTTTGAGACTACAGATAATATTAGCCCATATTTTAAGGTGTTCATAAAGGAAAAGTAGTTCGCACATAAAGAAAAGTTGAAATTCATGATAGTTCTTGCTCTGGTGGGTTCTATGATAGAATATTAATAGTAAAAATATTGATAGTAAAAATATCGAAGTAAAAATATAGATAGTAGAAGTATTGATTCCCTATACTTACACAGGTAAGTACAAAACTGTTGAATCAAAAATATCGAAGTTAACAATATAGATGTAAAAAATATCAATTTAGAAATAAAAATAAAATAAAATTATATATATAAAAAAAATTATCATTAACAAAGTAAATTAAATTTAATATACATTTTAACTCAATATAAAAAGTAAACCGAATAAAACCAAATATCAACACACAAACAAATATTTATTCATATATTTACTTTAAGATAATGTATTAACTATTATCTTTATTTAATTTTTTAACTTTTAAATTATATACAAAATAAAATATATACATATATCAATACTTTAAAATAAAAAACATATATAGTTAATTAAAACATTAAACTATTAAAACAAAAATAAAACATACATTACGCCTCACAATAAAAACAACAGTAGGGAAAATGTTGGATAGCGGATGGGTAAAATGTACTGTTCCCACTCCAGTGAGTGAAACAATATGGAAAGTGCTGGATAGCGGAAGGGTAAAAATTACTTTTCCCACTCCACTGAGTGCAACACTATGGAAAGTATTGGATAGCGGAGGGGTACAAATTACTATTCCCATCCCAATGAGTGCAACAGTAGGGAAAGTATTGGAGAGCGAAGGGGTAAAGATTTCTATTCCCACTCCACTGAGTGAAACAGGAGGGAAAGTGCTGGATAGCAGAGGGGTAAATATTACTATTCTCACTCCAGTGAATGCAACAGTAGAGAAAGCGCTAGATAGCAGAGGGGTAAAAATTACTATTCCCACTCCAATGACTGCAACAGTAGGGAAAGTATTAGATAGCAGAAAAGCAAAAAATTACTAATAATATTTCAACAATTAAAAAAATATATATTCTTAAAAATAAACAATATTTTAAAAATATACCATTAAACATATTAAACATATCAAGTCAAGTCAAAGAATGCTTTATTTGGTTGTCATATAAAACAATCATAAAAGCACATAAGAAGAGAACAATTATTTTATCAATTAAAATATCACACATTTAAAAAGTGTCAACCTTAAATGACAGTAAAGTTTCTACATAATGAAGTTGATCATATTTCAAATTATAGATCAAAAGAGATTAAATAGACATACATATCCTTTGACTCAAGACTCGCTTTAAAAAAGTTAAAATCCTGCAAACATTGTGCACATTGTCCAGCAGTTGTATTACAAGGAATGCCAGTCGGCATTGCCGAAGCCCCAGTGATTTCAAGATTGGTAGTAAACAAACTTTCCAAGTATCATGATAACATTTACAAAAAAGTACAATGTGTATTGTGGACTGTGCTGAATGGTTATCACAAGTACACGTATCGAGATCTTGTGCCCGCCCAGTCATTCATTTTAGGGATGGCAACAAGTCTGTGAAAGACCCCCAGCCTGAATCTAGTCAATAAGAATCTTTCATAAACACTTGGTACAAAAGGTAAATAGGGTTGGATGTTAAAAGTAGTTAAAATCAATTTGGTGTACATAACAGTCGGCTCTGTAATCTCTGAGGATATTCTAATCATGCCCAGTTGCCTCAGAGCCTCCTTTTTAAAATCCTTCCTCGTTATGTTAATAGTTTTTGGATTGATAAAATATTCTAAGTGGCCTAGATCTTGTAAAAAATTCCTGACATATTTCAGCCAAGGAATCTTTAAGGCCCCTTCTAATTTTATAGTGTCTGTCAGAATATCTTGATTTAACTTTGTTTTTTTCCTAGTCCAGAGCCTGTGCCATAAAATAACTGGTTCTAGTTTTATTAGATCAGATATAAAGGGAAGACCAAACTCTGCATGGCAAATGGTTGATGAGATATGGTTCGGAACGGATCAAATATATCTTAGAAAGGAGTTTATTGCCCTTTGAATTGGTAGCAGATCAACAAGTCCCCAAACCCCTGCCCCATAAACCGCAGAGGAGACACACTTTGCTTTATAAATCCTAATCAATTCAACTGGTGGTCTCCTATCTAGTTTCTTAGGAAAGTTGGTCAGTGCATTTACTGATCTTATTAACCCTAATTTTTTTACTAAGACGGCTTGTGCCCAGGTATCATTTTGGTCAAACTGAATTCTGAGATCTGAAAATCTCTTAGCGACCCCGATCTTCACCCCTGCCACAAACATATCCCTAGGCTTCTTAATACCGTGACCGCACTTCATAATGAAGGTCTTTGAAGTGTTTATTCTCAACCCAAGGTCTTCCATAAAACTGGCGAAAGACACTAAAGTCCTCTGCAGGCCTACTTGTGTGCGGGACATCAACACCGCATCATCTGTGTATAATAGTGCTGGTGTTGGACGTCCGGCTACTTGAGGAAAGTCTTGATTACCTTTCAGGACTGCCTCGCCCAAACCATTGTTATAAAGATTAAAAAGAAAAAGGGCATGGACACATCCTTGCCTGACCCCTCTTCTGATTGCAAACGGGGCAAAGCACTCACACTGTAAGCCAGAACGTACTTGAGCCTTTGCATCAGTATAAAAACACTTACAAAAATAAATAATCTATACATCAATCCCCATATCTTCTAATATTAATCAGAGTTCACTATGGCTCACACAGTCGAAGGCTACTGTGCGGTCCACAAATGCTAAAAACATCTTTCCTTGTTTCGCCCTAGTGTATTTTCCCACTAATGTTGAGAGGTTTAAGCTCTGCTCTACCGTTCCCAAGCCTGATGGAAACCATATTGTAAATTGGACAAAACCGAATTATCCTCAGCCCAGTCCTGTAAGCGTTCTAATAATATACGTCCCACTATCTTTGTCATAGCATCCAGCAAAGATATGGGTCTGAAGCATCCTGGATCCTGCCGGTCCCCCTTTTTGAAAATCAGGACTATAGTGGATCCCACCCAAGTAGATTGAAATGGAGTATGACAGCTAACAGCAATTACCTGGACAATTATAGGGCCCCACATGGGGGTATTTGACTTGTATAAATCGAAAGGTACCCCATCTGGGCCGGGAGCCTTGCCACCCTGACTTGCAGAAAGAGCCCGGTTCACCTCGTCCAAGGTGAACTGCAGGTCTAAGTGGGAAAACAATGGTACCAAAATGTTCTCCTCTTCACCGTTACTACCCATCACATTGTGGTTAGCCTCGCCATTATATAGTTTGGAGAAATGTTTAATCCATTGTTCTTCAGTGATGGCGATTTCAATGGACGGTCCTCTTACATTAGTCAAGTAAGGCACTTTCACCGCCTTCCAGAATGCCGTGCCATCCTTCTGTAAGGATGCTTTGTGTAAGGCCTCCCAGGCCTCATTCTTCAGAATAGTTTTCCTATTTTTGATAGCTCTCTTGTATTCTATTCCAGCCTGCCTTACTCTATCGAGATTTCTCGGAGTCTCGTGTAAAGCATCTTTTAGCCTGGAGTATGATGAGGTACACCCTGAGTCGAACCAGCCCCGGGACTGGCCCTTATTGCGTTTCTGCCTTAGCAAGGACTCTCTTACCGTATCAGTTATCATTTTAAAAGAGGATAACACTGTGTCTGGGGCGGCTGATTCACTCAGACAGATATCAAAGGCAGATTTGCATTTGGTGACCACGGCCCTGGTAATTGCATCTTGGTCTACCATCGACCAGCGCAAAGAGTATCCATTTGATTTCCCAATAGCTATATTTTCTAACAACTGGTATCTTTAACTCGGGTAATATGTCCGCTCGGTATTAATAGAGCGGAGAGACAAAGGGGAAAATGATCGCTCATGGGTATATCATTAACGGTGAATCAGTGGACAGTTTGCGCATGGCAATTCGAAATTAAAATAAAATCAATTGTGGAGTATAAACCTCTGCCATTAAAAGTCCATGGCATGGGGGCAGGCAGTGGGCATAGTTTGTTTACAAAACCCAAGTCGAGACTAAAAATACATTAGTTAAACAACTCTCCCAGTGCACAGTGCCGGAAATGGGTGTTACTTGTTCCTTCGTCATTTAAAAGACCACATGAGTTATCACCTGTATAGGGGCACAGTGGACAATTAAAGTCTCCTGCCAACACTAACATAGTGGGGCCGATTCCGATCCGGGTCAGAAGGGCACCGAACGCGATCCGGACGGAAAAACTACGCACCGTACGAGTGTTTTCTGCCCGACTCGTACAGCTGTACGAGCGAGCAAGTACGATGCGAGCTACATGAAATTCACCGACCAACTTGTTTCCGGGTCCGAACTGCTCCGTATGTCTTGGTCGGAAGCTAACCGTGGCGTGCAATGGATGCGATTCACGAGCGAGCCAGTACGATGCACGCGTCGGACAGCCTGTGCGAGCCGGAGTGTCCGGCTCGTAAATCGTCCGGGTGGTTGCCTTTGGGGGTCTGGGTCGGACCCCCTGTCACCCGCAGCCCTACGACTCGGGCACAGGGGGAGACCCATGGGTCTCCCCAACACAGGCATATACTGTGCGGATGGCACCGACCCGTACTCACTGTAGGGGGCGCACTTGCCCACGATGTACCCATTCAGTCGATGGGAGCCCATGTACGCGTCGTACAACCGGCTCACATTGACTTCAATGGGAGTCCGACCGAACCGAGTGCGAAGCATCGTACTCGCTCGGTCGGACTGCAGGACTACGGCTCGGTAGGAAAACACTCCGGATTCGGCTCGGTCGAAGTGCTTTCCGAGCATACCCATCCCACTTAGGGTGAATAGTGTTACAGCAAACAAATGATCGACGGAATGCTGACAATTCAGACATTCTCCCCCAGTCAAAAGATCTGGGTTAAATCCATCGTTCTTTTGCCCACCACGCCACCCCAGTTTGGACCCAGTCATATGCAAATCAGTCTTGACCCTGTACCCCATGGGAACAGTCCAGAACATACTGCCAGGGCAGGTCCTCCCTGGACCAGAAACAAGCCTCCTGGGACCGGTTTCAGAGTATGTCACCCTTCTTCAGCCAGGCTAGCTTGAATCCAGTGGCACAGTGAGCAAGGGACCCACGTTTGGGCATACTCATCCCACTTAGGGTGAATAGTGTTACACCAAACAAATGACGGACGGAATGCTGACAATGCAGACATTCTCCCCCAGTCAAAAGATCTGGGTTAAATCCATTGTTCTTTTGCTCACTACCCCACCCCAGTTTGGACCCAGCCATATGCAAATCAGTCTTGACCCTGTGCCCCATGGGACCAGTCCAGACCAAACTGCCAGGCCAGGTCCTCCCTGGACTGGAAACAAGCATCCTGGGTCCGGTTTCAGGGTATGTCACCCTTCTTCAGCCAGGCTAGCTTGAATCCAGTGGCACAGTGAGCAAGGGACCCATGTCTGGGCATACTCATCCCACATAGGGCGAATAGTGTTACAGCAAACAAATGATGGACAGAATGCT
The DNA here is from genome assembly GCF_964204655.1 of Triturus cristatus. Lineage (NCBI taxonomy): Eukaryota > Metazoa > Chordata > Amphibia > Caudata > Salamandridae > Triturus > Triturus cristatus. The sequence continues at coordinate 150,730,139 of NC_140584.1, forward strand.
GACAATGCAGACATTCTCCCCCAGTCAAAAGATCTGGGTTAAATCCATTGTTCTTTTGCCCACTACGCCACCCCAGTTTTGACCCAGCCATATGCAAATCAGTCTTGACCCTGTGCCCCATGGGAACAGTCCAGACCAAACTGCCAGGCCAGGTCCTCCCTGGACCGGAAACACGCATCCTGGGACCGGTTTCAGAGTATGTCACCCTTCTTCAGCCAGGCTAGCTTGAATCCAGTGGCACAGTGAGCAAGGGACCCACGTCTGGGCATATCCATCCCACTTAGGGCGAATAGTGTTACAGCAAACAAATAATGGATGGAATGCTGGCAATGCAGACATTCTCCCCCAGTCAAAAGATCTGGGTTAAATCCATCGTTCTTTTGCCCACCACGCCACCCCAGTTTGGACCCAGTCATATGCAAATCAGTCTTGACCCTGTACCCCATGGGAACAGTCCAAACCAAACTGCCAGGCCAGGTCCTCCCTGGACCAGAAACAAGCATCCTGGGACCGGTTTCAGGGTATGTCACCCTTCTTCAGCCAGGCTAGCTTGAATCCAGTGGCACAGTGAGCAAGGGACCCATGTCTGGGCATACTCATCCCACCTAGGGCGAATAGTGTTGCAGCAAACAAATGATGGACGGAATGCTGACAATGCAGACATTCTCCCCCGTCAAAAGATCTGGGTTAAATCCATCGTTCTTTGGCCCACTACGCCACCCCAGTTTGGACCCGGCCATATGCAAATCAGTCTTGACCCTGTGCCCCATGGGAACAGTCCAGACCAAACTGCCAGGCCAGGTCCTCCCTGGACCGGAAACACGCATCCTGGGACCGGTTTCAGGGTATGTCACCCTTCTTAAGCCAGGCTAGCTTGAATCCAGTGGCACAGTGAGCAAGGGACCCACGTCTGGGCATATCCATCCCACTTAGGGCGAATAGTGTTACAGCAAACAAATAATGGATGGAATGCTGGCAATGCAGACATTCTCCTCGAGTCAAAAGATCTGGGTTAAATCCATCGTTCTTTTGCCCACTACGCCACCCCAGTTTGGACCCAGCCATATGCAAATCAGTCTTGACCCTGTGCCCCATGGGACCAGTCCAGACCAAACTGCTAGGCCAGGTCCTCCCTGGACCGGAAACAAGCATCCTGGGACCGGTTTCAGGGTATGTCACCCTTCTTCAGCCAGGCTAGCTTGAATCCAGTGGCACAGTGAGCAAGGGACCCACGTTTGGGCATACTCATCCCACTTAGGGCGAATAGTGTTACAGCAAACAAATGATGGACGGAATGCTGACAATGCAGACATTCTCCCCCAGTCAAAAGATCTGGGTTAAATCCATTGTTCTTTTGCCCACTATGCCACCCCAGTTTGGACCCAGCCATATGCAAATAAGTCTACCCTGTGCCCCATGGGAACAGTCCAGACCAAACTGCCAGGCAAGGTCTTCCCTGGACCGGGAACAAGCATACTGGGACCGGTTTCAGGGTATGTCACCCTTCTTCAGCCAGGCTAGCTTGAATCCAGTGGCACAGTGAGCTAGGGACCCACGTCTGGGCATACCCATCCCACTTAGGGCGAATAGTGTTACGGCAAACAAATGATAGACGGAATGCTGACAATGCAGACATTCTGCCCCAGTCAAAAGATCTGGGTTAAAATCATTGTTCTTTTGCCCACAACACCACCCCATTTGGACCCAGCCATATGCAAATCAGTCTTGACCCTGTGCCCAATGAGAACAGTCCAGACCAAACTGCCAGGCCAGGTCCTCCCTGGACCGGAAACAAGCATCCTGGGACCGGTTTCAGGGTATGTCACCCTGAAACATCAATAGTTATTTTTGCATTTGTCGCCCTGAGTGGGACGGGTATGCTCAAACGTGAGTCTTGTGCTCTCCATGCCACTGGAACCTAGCTATCCTGGCTGAAGAGGGGTGAAACTCTGAAACCGGTCCTAGGATGCTTGTTTCCAGTCCAGGGAGGACCTGGCCTGGCAGTTCGGGCTGGACTGTTCCCATTGGGCACAGGGTCAAGACTGATTTGCATGTGGCTGGGTCCAAACTGGAATGGCATGGTGAGCAAAATAACGATGGATTGAGGCCCATATCTCTGTACTGGGGTGAATGTATGACATTGTTCTGCAATCTGTCCATCAATAGTTCTTTTTGCATTAATCTCAGCATGAAGGCAATTAACTTTTGCATTACCTATGTTTCATAATTTCGTATGAAGATGATGCACAGATTGTCGTATCTCTGTCAGTTGAAGACAATCACAGCATGAAGGCACTTAACTGTTGCATTACCCATGTTTCATTATAAATATGTTCTTATTCCCTAAAATAAAAGTTTGATAAGACCGAGGTTCTGGTGGTGGGCAATCCCCCCTACTTCCTGGGGTTCCCACCTATGCCCGATGACCATGGACAGTCCCCCAGGCCAGTACCAGTCATGAGGAGCCTGGGAGTGTGGCTTAATGACCAACTTACTATGAGTCATCAGATTAACAAGGTGGCTGCCACTTGCTTTGTTATGTTGAAATGACTCAGGAAGATACTCTTTTGTCTCCCCATCTCTGCTCAGAGAACTGGGGTCAAGCCCTTGGTTGTTTCCAGAATGGACTATGGGAATGTGGGCAGCAAAAACACTTCTCAAACGCCTTCAGATTGTTCAAAATGATGCTGCATTGCTCTTGCTCCACTCTCATATATTCTCATCCACAGCCATTATGTTGCGTACTATACATTGGCTACCTATAAGGCACTGTGCTACATGCACGACTGTCTCTCCAATCCCGGCAGCAGAAGTCCATGCAGGTAAGCGCAGTACGGGGTGGGGTGGGGCGGGAGATGTCGACAGATAACAGATTAGGAATTATTTATTTAGTTATTTTTCCCTATTCTATCATCTGTCGACTTCCTCCCCCCTGCGGTGCATGCCTGCACCGACCGCAGCTGAATACTGGACCTGTTTATCTTAGAGACTTGGTGTCCCAGTATGCTCATACATGTTCATTGCGATCTATTCATAGGAGGTTGGCCGTAATTCCTAAAACACCAAGGAGACTGAGCATTATTTTTCCTGCGACTAAGACTCTGGAATGATCTATCTCAAACAATCTGGGAATGTCAATCACTCTCTCAGTTTCACAAATGTTTAAAGACATGGCTGTTTCAATTTTTGGTATTTTCCTAACTCAACATCTTCCCCTGATACCACTCTGGTCTGATCTATTTACCATAACTGAGTTTAGTGCTGGGAAACATTTTGTAGATAACCATGCGTTTTTACAAATTGCATATAATAATAATAATTAATACAAAAACAATATTAGAAAGAATCACAGTATATACACATTAGCATTTGGAAGAGAGCCCAGTGTTGTATTGCATTGCTTTTCAAATATCAGGCCATTTAAAGAAAAATCTGAAAAAAGCAGTAGTGGTTTGAGCAACTTCACCAAACTAAAATTATGGCAAAGCTCAAAATCTTCTCAGATATGGAAAAACTCTCATATCAGCTTAGATAATGAGTATATTTAGGACAAACGGTGTCAGTCCATAAATTGGTGCATCCAAATAAAAATTCAAGTCAACAACAAGTTTGTTTCAAAGAGGTTCAGGTGGGTGCATATTGTTACTGCAATACTTACAGAATTCACATTCCCACTCATTAGCAGTCAAATTAGTTTATTTGGAAGATGGGTACCTTTGACTTGCGAACTTGGCTCTTTTTGATCTCCTCACAGTTGTTTTCTCATTATCTGTATCACAATAATTGATTGTTCAGATCTTTAAGAAATTGTTGGTTGTACTTTTCCTGTGGTCAGACAGCTTCACAAGATCTCACCTCTTCTAGGGCAATGGTCTCCGGGTGCAACTCGCTTTCTTACTGCACTATGCCATTCATTTGGATCTGTGCCTCTCGTAGTCAACTCTCTTGGCTATGACCCTTCAGAACCTACAGTTGCCTCTCTCGGACTCCCACTCAGTCCAAATGAGTGCTATCCCAGCAGCTTGCTGGTCCCCAAAAGCTTGACTAACGTGATCCCTCTGCCTCATTGTTACCGGCACACTAGGAAAAGGTGCTGTTGTATCATTAAGGGTACTTGGGACTCTACGAGTATGGCTGGCAGCTCAGGAGATCTTTGCACTTCACAGTGATATTGGTGAATAGGATCACTTGGGATAGGCCTCTCCAATAATGTTTAAAACATGTGTTTCTTTACCATCGCCCAGTCCGCCGGACTGAGGTCATTAGCACTGCTCCTGTTGGACCACTTGGGCATCTTCCACTTCCTGGTGAGAAACAGAATGTACCACATCAGCAAGGCCCTTCCAGAAGTCCAAACTGATATCATCCGTTATGTTGACTAGAGCATTTGCAGGAACAGCTGGCAGCCTCATCACTCGTCCCATGATAACCTTGTGGGGCGACAATCCTGTCCTCCTAACTGGAGTACTCCTCAAACTCATCAAAACAAGAGGCAATGCATCTGGAAACTTCAGAGACGTAGAAGCACATACTTTTGCCAATCTGGATTTCAATGTACTATTGATCTGCTCCATCAACCCAGAAGCCTCTGGTCAGTAACTGCAATGTAACTTCTGCTCAACCTAGTAGTGCTGCACATAACATTGTTAGGACCTCATTATTATAATGAGTTCCATGGTCGGACTCAAGAGAAGTCAGAAATCCGAATCTTGGAATCAACTCCCTCAACACTAATTTTGCCAAGTCATGGTTATCATTACTACAAGTAGGATAAGCTTCAACACATTTTGAGAAAACACACACAATGACCAAACAATATTTTAAACTGTTGCAAGCGGAATTTTTTAACCCTTGGCGTAGTTCGCGAAGTAGCCCTACACGAAGCTACGCAAAGTGCACTTCGCACTACGCGAGCTACGCGTAGCACTTCGCGAACTGCGTAGTACCCTGTTTGCACTGTACAAGATGTCGTTTTCAATGATTGCACAGTGCGGACAAGCAACCGGCACTGTGCAATCATTGAAAACGGCATCTTGCACACTGCGAGCTGTAGTTTTCTGCTGCTCGAGTAGATTTTTACTCGAGCAGCAGCTTTCTCAATGCGGACTGGTAGTTTCTCATCGCGAGCGGTCGCGAGCATACGCGACCACTCGCAATGAGAAACATGACCTCCTCGCGTTGAGAATCTCGCCGGGAGGTTTATTTTCCACGCTCGCGATCGCCAACTTGATGTTGCTGATCGCGAACGAGGAAAAAGTCTCGCCGGGATTTAATTTTGCTTGCTCGGGGTCGCCAACTTGACGTTGAGGACCGCGAGCAAGAAAAAAATGACCGCTGCACTACGCAACACTATGCTACGCGTGTTTGCACTGTGCTACGTGCAATTCGCGTAGTGCGAAGTAGCGCAAACTTCGCAAGCTACACGAGCGTAGCGTACTGCTTTGCCCAGGCTTAGTATTTTTATGAAGTCCATTTGCATCCGTTTGAAAGGACCTGCAGATTTACCAATCTGACTCATGACACCTTGTGTTCTCCTTCCTGGGTTTTGTTGCTGAGACCTAACACAACAATGACATAGCGTTTTTGTAGTTCCGAATCTTGGATTGTACACCAGCTGTTGGAAAAGGCACATCATTGCTTCTCTCCCAACATGTGCAAGACTGTGGTAGTATTGTGCCATTGGCAACAGTAGGCTATTAGGCAAAACTGGTCTGCCATCAATGTAAACCCACACATCATCTTCTCATTTGGTGCAACCTACTCACACCCAACCTTGTTGTTCTTCTTCTGTCACCTCGTCGCAGGTATCTAAAGCTGACAAAAACAAATTACAATCCATGACGTAGGATGTGTCTTTCAATATTTCCTCATTAAATGTCAGTCACAACTGATGCAGGTTAAAGCAGTTGGTGGGAGGGGGAGTCGACAGATGATGCTGCATCGCTGAGTCAGTGATGAGGCAAGCGCAAGGTTTATTTTATTTTCCCTCGTCATCATCTGTCGACTCCCTCCCTGCCCCATTGCCCCACTGCTCCTACCTGCACAGACAATGACTGTTAAATGTATGTCCATTCAAGGCACAACACCTTGCCATCTCATCAACGATTACTGACTGTAACATAGTCAGAATCTTGTCGATTAGCAACACCTTTCACAGGAGGGGTGTCTGGGCAATAGCTCACTTGATCTCCCCGAAAGCCCCCAGCACCTTGAAACCTTAAAGAGTGATATGTTAGCACTTTACAAATATGGATTATTTATACAACAACAATTTGGGCAAGCAATTGTAGGGACTGCAAAAGGCTCCTCACACACTCTCCATTTCTAATAAAAGAACCAGACGATGTCATGAACCAACGCTGTGACCACAATTGCCTAAAGTCATGAAGGACTCCAAAGCCATACTGACTTCAGCAGGCAAATTCTCACTCATCAGGAGAGGATGCATCCCCACATCTGATTTCTGTTGGGTAAGTCTAAAAACAACATCTTCATCATTGGTATGAAATTCATTTCCTCTAGGTGTGCAATAAATCGAACATTTCAATTTGCCTAGTAGATCCCATCCAAGCAGATTCACTAGACTTGTGTCACACACCACAAATCAATGCCGATCCTTGCGAATCCTAATTTTACTGTAACTGGTTCTGAAAACTTTTTGTTTGTGACTCCAACAACCTGGATACTTTCTCCCGAGAGTGATAGGTTTGGAACCTCTGCTATTCTGACAGTAGAGCTAGTAGCACCAGCATCGACAAGGAATGATACATGATTCCCATCCACTTCTACATCTACATAGGGATCACTCAGGTCTACCTCCAAGTGTCAAGTACCTCAAGCTGAACTTCGGTTTCCACAGGAGCAGATGCTGGTTCTCCACTCCCCTACTCCGCTGCCGCGAACTCAAAGGCTCACGAACAGCGAGGAGGGGGAAAGGGGAATTGGACAGACAAGAGAGACTGCACTGTGTCTTCTTTCTTGACTGGACACGAACCTCCGTCTTCTAGATTCCTGTAACGAGAGTTAGTAAACAACAGCTCCACAAACTCTACCCCTAAGAATTCCAAATGTAATTATTCCACACAATACCTGTCCTGACACAGTGGGTAGCTACTCTCTATACTCATACGGCTGGGTATCTCGTTGGGAATGAGGGGGCTGTATTGATGACATGCAGCGAACCCTGTAAAGAAAACTCACATGTAAAACCCTATACCTTCCTAAGCCCCCTGCTCCCTGACTCTCTCCCACCAACTTTACCTGTCTCCCAACAAGTGGTATTCTATATGGTAAGAAGAGCTGGGATTTGAGGTTGAGTAAGGTTAGCTCATCTTCTTGTTGAACTCTGCACAATGAAGAGATGCTGGTAGGTGAATGCTCTTAATTAAATATATATATATATATATTTACTATTGCTTTGTTAAGTTCAAGCTGCGGAAGTTTTTCTTTGTCTCACAACTACTCATCCTTCTGTCTCTTAATTCAGTCTCTTTTCTTTTCTTTACTTTCCACTGGAACTCAAAATTGATTCTGACTGGCGAATCTTTACTGAAGAATTACAGTTGCTGAAAGTATGTGAATCATAAGCGGACACTTAATTGCTTACTGACCCACTGAGTCACTAGTCTCTGAAATGAAGCTCTCTGGAAGGTTGACGCTCCAAGAATGTGAGAGAAAAAAGGCGCACTTACTTCTCAAAATGCCCTGCTCTCGCGCCTAGCCTCTCACCCTCCTTACTCATGAAGAACTTGTCCTCCGTCGTGAACGAGAAGACCTCTTCTCTGTAGATTCTCCTCACAAACTCCTTCGAAGATACTGCGGAATTTCTCGAAATAGTGTCCCACTGAGGGACTGTGTGAAAGTTCTTAAAATTGGCAACTAATGTATATTAGAAGGTCAAAACTCTGACTGGAAATAACTGAGAGAGGACGGAGCTCGAGAGAACACCGCCACTCCACAAATTTTGACAGTTGAAGTGCGCCGCGTATTGGAAGAGCGCGCACAACTTCAAAATTTAAACACTGCACTGCAGCGGAGAAACAGTGGGAGGGAAGAATCGGACCGACCAGCGGCCATCTTGGAAGGAAGGGGTAGAAATGTGACTACACTACAAATGACCGTAGGAAGGCGGAGAGCGATCTCACAGAAACGCATCTACGCCTTCCTCGGACCAGCCTAGTCTGACCATGAGATTGTTGCCTCAACTGGGGAGAACTTGACCTTTCAGCTCCAATCCTGACAGTACCTCCCACCAAAACCCCTCTCCTCTCCTCCTTGGGTTTAGTGGGATGGGTGCGATGAAACTCCCTGAGCAAACGTGGAGCATGGATGTTGGAAGATGGCTCCCAGGATCTCTCTTCAGGACCATAACCCTTCCAATCGACTAAGTAGAAAATCTTCCCTCTTTGTAACCTAGAATCTAGAATTCTCTTCACCTCAAATTCTTCACTTCCCTGCACCAAAACTGAAGAAGGGGACCTCTTGACTCTAAAACCCTCAGGACAACGCTGGAGCAAGGAAACATGGAAAACTGGATGAATCTTTAACCTTGGGGGAAGATGAACCTTAACACTGACTGGATTCACCATCCGGTCTACTCGAAAAGGACCCACAAATCTAGGCTGAAACTTCCGGTTCCCCTTCAGACGTAAGTTTCGGGTGGAGACCCAGACCAGATCTCCCTTCTCATAGACTGGATTTGGGCGCCTCTTCTTGTCTGCCTGCTTCTTATAGGAAGTCTTAGCCTTAGACAAATTTCTGGAAGCTAACTGGTAAGCCAAATGTAATTCCTGCACTACTGTCTCCACTGCTGGAACATTGCTGATTTCTTTATCTACTAGTGTGTTAGGATGCCTTCCTGAATTCAAATAAAATGGGGAGTAACCAGTAGATGCATGAACGGCATTATTGTAAGCAAACTCGGCTGTCCATATTAGGTCAGGCCACTCTCCTTCCTGATCCAACAAGTACATGCGCAAGTATTGCTCCAATTCTTGATTTACTCTTTCCGTCTGTCCATCCGTCTCTGGATGGAAACTGGTGGACAGACGAGAGTCAACACCCAACCTCCTTAAAAAAGATCTCCAAAAACGAGAGACAAACTGAGGATCCCGATCGGAAATGACTATCTTTGGAATCCCATGTGCCCTTACTATGTGTTGTGTGAACAGTTTGGACAACTGAGTTGCGTTGGGAAGAGCCTTCAAAGGGACAAAATGACTCATTTTAGAAAAATGGTCCACCACCACCCAAATGACTGAGAGGCCTCCACTAGACGGAAGATCCACAATGAAATCCATGGAAATGGTATGCCAAGGATATGGGGCGGGAGGCAAAGGCTGTAAAAGACCCTGGGGAGCCCTTCTGGGAGTCTTTCCCTTGATACACAACTCACAAGTGGCTACATACTGCCGCACCTGAGCTTCCATTGCCGGCCACCAAAACTCTCTTCGAATCAACTCCAATGTTTTCTTCACCCCTTTATGTCCAGCCAGAGGCTCATCATGGAAGTGTTCGATGATCTGCCTTCGCAATTCCACACTTGATACAAACAACTTGTCTTGAAAATAGGGCCTTCCTTCTTTCACTTGGAATTCTTTTCCCCTGGCTGTCCAATTCCTCACTTCTTCTGGAGACTGTGTGTCTTGTAGTTTCTTTTCTATGTCTGAGTAAGTGAGAGTTCCGATTATTCGATCTACAGGAATTATAACTCCCTCTTCTCCAGTCTTCCCCTCTTCGTTCACATTCAGACGAGATAAGGCGTCCGCCTTTCCATTAGCTGATCCTGGCTTGTAAGTGAGAACAAAATCATAATCGGCAAAAAATAGTGACCATCTCAATTGACGGGGGGTGAGGGTGCGGGCGGATTTTAAAAACTGAAGATTTCGATGGTCCGTGAAGACGGTCACCACGTGCCGGGCACCCAATAAATAATGACGCCACTCCAAAAATGCATCCTTGACTGCCAACAGTTCTTTATCCGCGATGGGATAATTTATCTCTGCCGCTGTTAACTTCCTGGAACGAAAGGCTACAGGATGTAATTGGCCTGTCTGCTTGTGGCGCTGCGACAAAATTCCTCCAATGGCCAAATTAGAGGCATCTGCTTCCACAAAGAACGGTTCTTCAGGATCTGGATGAAGCAACACCGGAGATGATACAAAAATGCTCTTGAGTTCATTAAAGGCTGCTTCTGTTTCCGCATTCCACTCGAACTTCGCCTTTTTCTTGAGCAACTTCGTGAGGGGACAAACTCTCTCCGAAAAGTTAATTATAAAACGCCTGTAAAAATTGGCGAAGCCGAGGAAACTCTGTACCTCCTTCACTGAACTCGGGGAGGGCCACTCCTTGATGGCCCTAACCTTTGATTCATCCATGGAAACACCATTGGGTGACAGGACAAATCCCAAAAATTCCACTTGTATGGAGTGAAACACACACTTCTCCAGTTTGACAAAAAGTTGGTTCTCAAGCAGCTTCTTCAGAATGGACCTGACATGCTGAATATGTTCTTCTAAACTGGCAGAAAAAATGAGGATGTCGTCAATGTAAACCACTGCACATCGATCCAAAAATTCTCGCAACACATCATTAACGAAGTGCTGAAAAGCGGCTGGAGCGTTGCATAAGCCGAAGGGCATAACTTGGTATTCGAACAAACCAAAACGAGTGCGAAAGGCCGTCTTCCACTCCTCTCCTTCAGCCATGCGGACCAGATGATAGGCGCCTCTCAGATCCAATTTAGTATACACCTTTGCTCCCTTTACCTGATCCAAGAGCTCAGAAATCAAGGGTAATGGATAACGATTTTTCTTGGTCACCAAATTGAGGGCGCGATAGTCTATGCAAGTTCTCAGCTGGCCATCCTTCTTCGGAATGAAGAAAAGTGGAGACGAAACTGGAGACTGTGAGGGGCGAATGAAGCCATTAGCCAGATAATTATTCAGATATTCTTTTAAATGGACATTCTCCGCTTCGGTTAATGCGTAAATTCGGCTACAGGGCAGAGAGGCTCCCGGCTCCAGCTCAATGCGACAGTCGTATTCACGATGGGGAGGCAAACGATCCGCTTCTCTTTCGTCAAAAACTGGAGCAAGATCTTCATATTCTTGTGGAATTTCTTGAGTATCTAAAGCACAAATGGTCTTCGGAATGCTAGCTAAGATTTGGGACTGTGAAGCTTGTGAAGCTATAGATGGTTCTGGATGGGATTGGAAACAATGTTGCAAGCAAAAATGTGAATTCATGCGAATGGATCGCTGAGCCCAGTCAATTTGAGGGTTATGCTCAGTGAGCCAGGGCAGGCCCAAAATAAATTGAAACTGCGGAGCATCGATTAAGTTGAATTGTAAAGAGCTCACGTGTTGGCCGGGTCCATACAACAAAATCTCCTCAGAATCGTAGACTATAGGCCCGGAAGACAAACTTGTTCCATCTACAGCACGTACAGGCTCCGGCCGTTACTTCCTCAAGAAGGCGATTCCAAGAGCTCTCGCAAATCCAATGTCACAAAAATTTCCGGTGGCCCCTGAATCGATCATGACCGACATTCCTTCCTTGATCTGTTCTCCAAACTTAATCCGAACTGACAAAATTAAATGTGGGGCCGAAGATTGCAAAGTATTAGCCGCTAATTTCGCCTCTGGAGTTGACTGTTCTTTAGCTTCCACCAGGGCAACCCCTTCTACTGGTGGAGCCGATCTTTTACCCAAGAATTGTTCTTTGGCCTCTTTGGACATTCCTTCACAAAATGGCCAGGGTTCCCACAATACATACACAGTTTTCCCAAACGTCTCTTCTCTCTTTCTTCTTTAGACAATGGACCTCGAACGGAACCAATCTGCATTGGTTCCTCTTCTGACGACGATTCTTTCTGCTTAGATCCTTCTGTTTTCATTCTGTCAAAACGAGGAGGGATATATCTGGTTTCTTTCCGCCTCTCATTCCTCCTTTCATTTTGACGCTGATCAATCTGAAGAACTAAGTCAATTAATTCTGAAACCTCCGTGGGACGTTTTGGAATCTGCGATAGACCATCTTTAATCTCATCCTTGAGACCACGATAAAAAATTGCTGCACGTTTCGCCTCAGGCCAGTTGGTTTCTACAATTAATTTATTAAATTGCGCCAAATAAGCAACTAATTCTCGATTTCCTTGCTTCAGATCTAACAACTCATTATCAGTGGATTGCGAGATGGACCGTCTGTCAAAAATTCGTAGAAATTCTTTCTTGAAGCCTTCAAATTCATATAAAATGGGATCGTTGTTGTTCACCAATGGCATAGACCAGGCGGCGGCATCTCCACTCAGGTACGACAGCATGAACGCCACCTTAGACTGATCTTCTTTGAAAATAATTGGCCGACAGAGATAGTGTAGGGAACATTGAGTAAGAAAAATTTGGGCCTTGTTCGGATCCCCACTATATCTTTCAGGAGCAGCCAATGGAATAGTTGGCGAGATAGCGTGGATCACCTGAGTAGTGAGTTCGGCAGCAGAAGGGGCTGGGGCAAAAGAGGGAGGCTTATCTTCTTGGACGGCTGGACGGGTTCCCCCAGAAAACTCTTCAAACCTTTGGCGTAAATAACTTGCATCTAAAACTGACTTTCTAACCTCTTCTTTCAAGGACTTGTTCTCTTCCATAGTATCACTTAACTGCTTCTGGATACTATCTAGTACTGTAGCTAGAGCCTTAACATCAATCCCCTCAGCCATCGTGCTCGGGTGGAATTCAGTTTTTTGGCACTTCAATCTGTCAAGTACCTCAAGCTGAACTTCGGTTTCCACAGGAGCAGATGCTGGTTCTCCACTCCCCTACTCCGCTGCCGCGAACTCAAAGGCTCACGAACAGCGAGGAGGGGGAAAGGGGAATTGGACAGACAAGAGAGACTGCACTGTGTCTTCTTTCTTGACTGGACACGAACCTCCGTCTTCTAGATTCCTGTAACGAGAGTTAGTAAACAACAGCTCCACAAACTCTACCCCTAAGAATTCCAAATGTAAATATTCCACACAATACCTGTCCTGACACAGTGGGTAGCTACTCTCTATACTCATACGGCTGGGTATCTCGTTGGGAATGAGGGGGCTGTATTGATGACATGCAGCGAACCCTGTAAAGAAAACTCACATGTAAAACCCTATACCTTCCTAAGCCCCCTGCTCCCTGACTCTCTCCCACCAACTTTACCTGTCTCCCAACAAGTGGTATTCTATATGGTAAGAAGAGCTGGGATTTGAGGTTGAGTAAGGTTAGCTCATCTTCTTGTTGAACTCTGCACAATGAAGAGATGCTGGTAGGTGAATGCTCTTAATTAAATATATATATATATATTTACTATTGCTTTGTTAAGTTCAAGCTGCGGAAGTTTTTCTTTGTCTCACAACTACTCATCCCTCTGTCTCTTAATTCAGTCTCTTTTCTTTTCTTTACTTTCCACTGGAACTCAAAATTGATTCTGACTGGCGAATCTTTACTGAAGAATTACAGTTGCTGAAAGTATGTGAATCATAAGCGGACACTTAATTGCTTACTGACCCACTGAGTCTCTAGTCTCTGAAATGAAGCTCTCTGGAAGGTTGACGCTCCAAGAATGTGAGAGAAAAAAGGCGCACTTACTTCTCAAAATGCCCTGCTCTCGCGCCTAGCCTCTCACCCTCCTTACTCATGAAGAACTTGTCCTCCGTCGTGAACGAGAAGACCTCTTCTCTGTAGATTCTCCTCACAAACTCCTTCGAAGATACTGCGGAATTTCTCGAAATAGTGTCCCACTGAGGGACTGTGTGAAAGTTCTTAAAATTGGCAACTAATGTATATTAGAAGGTCAAAACTCTGACTGGAAATAACTGAGAGAGGACGGAGCTCGAGAGAACACCGCCACTCCACAAATTTTGACAGTTGAAGTGCGCCGCGTATTGGAAGAGCGCGCACAACTTCAAAATTTAAACAATGCACTGCAGCGGAGAAACAGTGGGAGGGAAGAATCGGACCGACCAGCGGCCATCTTGGAAGGAAGGGGTAGAAATGTGACTACACTACAAATGACCGTAGGAAGGCGGAGAGCGATCTCACAGAAACGCATCTACGCCTTCCTCGGACCAGCCTAGTCTGACCATGAGATTGTTGCCTCAACTGGGGAGAACTTGACCTTTCAGCTCCAATCCTGACACTAAGGATGCGTCAAGTACGTAGTCTTCCTCCCCCATCAGGCACCGTCATGCTAACAGGCCCTGATCACTATCATTCTATTGGATCAAAAACTGCTGTACTGCATTCTGCTTCTGGAAAGAGTTGTATCTATTTACCTAAACATTCTGTTGTGGCATTGAAGCTTGGAGCATTTGTATTTGCTGTGATACATTAGAACTCTGAATTCCCTGTCCTTGCATCTGAAATGGTACATGCTCTTGTCAGAGCTATGAGCTCTGCAACTTAGGAAGAAGACCCTCCTTGCATCGAATGAAGCTTCCACAAAACCTCTAACTGTACACACAAAATAAACAGCTTTCAGATTTCCTTTATTGCCTCTCAAACATGAACCCTCAACAGACAACACATGAGCATATTCAGGCAATGGTTAATTGAAAATATAAGGATGTTGCTTCGTGTACAACTCAGTCCCATCCAAGCAATCATGCTCAACCTTATCAGTAGCATTCTTATTTCCAGCCCATGGCATCAAAGTAGCTGGATTTAACACTGCACATCTCTTAAGAGTCACATTCTCTGCACCCAACAAAATCTATTTGTATTCAGCCAAACAACTATTAGTGAGGTACTATGTTCGAGTGCGAGTCAACAGTATCTCCACTGAAGGGGGCACAAATACTGTGGATAACCCATGACAATGCTTTCACACTGCTCAAGACTCACACCCGTAGATGCATCTATTTTCAAACATCCAGGTAATGCAGCCGCAACAGGGTCAAGTGTCGCTAGGAAGTCGGCAATAGGCCTGCAATGGCTTTCATGCATTTGTGTCAACAATGAAAGAGCGCACCCTTCCCTTTCACTGTAAAATAACACAAAGCACTTGTAATCAAGCATTCCTAAAGCTAGTGCCCTGCACAGGAATCCTCGCAGCTTTGTGAAGGCAGTCATGCAACTCTTATCCCAGGGTAGCGGATCGGACAAGTCTTTGTGTGTCAACCTCTGGAGAGATTTTGCTGGTAATGAAAATTTGGAATACACTCTTTAATATCCCACCATTCCTAAGAACATGCGGACTTCCTTTTGGGTAGTTGGAGGATTCATGTTAAGAACCACTGAGATTCTTTCCTGTGACTCTTTCCTCGCTCCTTTCTCAAGTTCCTAAGCCCTAAGTACAGGACTACAGTATGTTGTGTGTCCCCCGTGTGTTCTGTGATCTTATGGTATCTGGAAAGGTCCTGAGGAAGGTGATCCAACTACCCCTTGTTCCCCACCGAAATGCGCGTCAACCTTGTCTGTTGAGATTTTTCTGAACACATTCATCTGATATGGTCACGGAGACTCTATAACTTTATGTCTCCCCCTTAGCCAGATATATATGCCTGTATGAATGTTGTATGAGTTTGGATGGTTTTGGTTGGGTATGTATGGAAATTTTGTTGCATTGTCATTTGTCTACATCCGGGGGTATACGTATAAGAGTGTACTTTTTTCATTGTATAGAATTTTATGTAGTAGTTGTGTATATATTTATGTTTGTATCCAAAAAGGTTTTTACAAAAAATGAGAAAAAATCATGCTATCACATCACTGTATGTAATTTTATATAAAATATAAGACAAAGTAATGACTTTGTTGAAATATATGCTTCCAAAGTCAAATAAAAGAAGCTAAATAAACAGTCATGCTAAAATTAATTTCACTTTGTGTATCTTGGCTGATATGACCATACTGCCGCCTAGCCCATATTGAATGTAATTTCATTTTTGATGAAAGCAATATAGGTCATGTGGGAGCTTGCTATTGTATGTTCTGGTTCTCTCCCCTCTTCTCCCTGACCTAAAAGTATTTTCTTCACAGGGGGTCCCCGCTTTATATATACGGATTCACTGGACTTGTGTCACACACCACAAATTGATGTTGATCATTGAAGGATCCTATATTAACTGTTACTGCTTCTAAAATTGCGGTAGAGAACTTTTTATTTGTGACTCCAACAACTTGGATACTTTCTCCTGAGGGCCCGGGGTAGGTTTGGAACCTCTGCTGTTCTTACAGTAGACTGGGTAGCACCAGTGTCGACAAGGAATGAGGCATGATTCCCATCCACTTCTCCATCCACATAGGGACAGCTCTGTTCTACCTCTAAGGCTGCGTCAACTACACAGTCATCCTTCCCCCTCAGGCACGTTCATTGTAATGGGTCCTAATCACTATCATCCAACAGGATCATGCTGCATTCTGATTCTGGAAAGAATTTCTATTTCTCTGCTGATTTTGACTTGCACTGTATTTTTGTATATAAACAGTCTGCTGTGGCATTTGAGCTTGGGGAATTTGTATTTGCTGTGATAAATTAGAACTCTGCATTCCCTGTCCTTGTATCTGTTGAGTATGTCCTATGTTATTCCCTTGAGACTGGGCATATTTCACATTCTGCAACTGATTCCCTATATTATTTATAACAGAGTTACACTTGTGTCTCCAATGTTCACATTTTCCGAAAGCATGACATGGATTTATATTTTGCAAAAGTTACACAACAACTCCAGTTCTTGGATCTGCAGGATTACTATGACCTCAACATTGGGACGGAAAATTCTGCTTTTGAAAATGATTAACACTCTGTATCATCGGAACTTGATTATATGTTCCATGTACCTGTGTTGTCACAACCCATCTGATTTTGACCTTTCTGCATTGCTTTTATCTGGACAATCAATAACCTCTCCTTAAGCTTCTGTACCTCAACTCAATCTCAACACCACAAAATTTTGTGTACAGCAGGATTTCATCCAACGGTTTGCTCTACCAGGAAAGTAATTGCAGTAGGATCATGTTAAAAATCTCAGGTCTCAAACCGAACACAAACCTGTAAACAAACTGTCCCGCATCTGTATCTGCATTACTGTACATTTCACAATATTGCTTTAAAGCCTGTACTAATCTCCTGAGAAGGCATACACTGATTCTTTCAGTTCTTGGGTTGCCCTGTCAATCTGCATTCAATCAATCTCTTTCTGGGAAATCTCTGTCTTTAAATAATTTATTACCTGCTGGTATTTCCTCATTACCATGGTTGATGGTGCTCCTGTCCTAGAATCTCTCTCTGATTCTGTTTCAGGCCATTCCACTCTAACCTTACATTTGACCCACAAATCCCCTAGAACCACAATCACAACCAAAGCATTCAAATCAAGCCACAAAGCTATTAAAAGCTTCACATATCATTTAATTTGTCTGCACCATTCCACGGGATGTTCTCTTAATTTAGGAAATTGTGCACAAATGACAAAATGTCTTGTTGTGTCCATGGTATATGAACATAACCTGTTTCAGGTACTTCTTGCATAGGGAGCATTTGTACTTCCCCTGCACCACCATCCAAGACAGCAGATGGCGATTACACATTGACTCGTTTTGTTTCTTTCTTTTTCGACCATCTACATTCCCATTTTTCTCTTTCCTCCTATTTTCTGATTAAGACCATTTGCACTCTAATCTGCAATTTCTTTCCTGGTGCCCTCATGTTCATAATGTCTCTTTCAGTAAAATCTATCCTATATGATCTTTGTAAAGGCTTTGAATCTCAAATGTCTACATCATATTTCTGAGCCAATTCTATCAATCTCTCATAAATCAATTTTGCTTGCCATGTAACATCTTTAAAGAGAAACAATAGATTCTCTTCTTGGTACACAACTAATCTTGAAAGACTAATTGCTCCCTGAATCATCTCTTCTAATTCAGCTTTCAATCGGACCACATCCATGGGTGCTCTGTTTTTCCTGAGCTGAATTCTGGACTGAACGTAAACTGGCAACCAAATTTGAAGTAGGCACTGAACTAGAAACTGAAGTTTATGGTGAATCTATAGCTAAAATTGGAACTGGAGCTGGAAGTATTGCTGAATTCTGAGTTTTTCGGCGTACTATATCCTTGAAGCCAGTCATCAAATTCTCGAGAGGTCAACCCTGATTGCTCTTTTGTATTATTTACATTTAGGCTTCAATCACTCAAATTTCTACTTATTCCAGGGTTTGCATTTAGTACAGATGTATCTGAAACTGAAATACCCATTGACACAGTCATGTCAGAAGAATGATAATTCATTTTAGGAAGTCTACTCAGCTTTGGGCAATAAAAAGGTGGAAACCTTTGCACTATTCTCTGTGTTCAAATTGTATCTGATTTGCGACAGCATTCATAGCTGTAGTATTCTTAGTTTGAATCAGAACCATTGGTGTATGAAGCAGTGATCTTGCTATCAGATCTCAAGAATTTCCACATACTGCATTTACTCCAGTAGGTACTGTCAAATTATGGGCAGTATTTACCTATAACACAGACTTGTAAAGGGGCACAACAGGTTCCATAGTAACAGGAACAGTCAAAGAGTCTGGAGTACTTGAATCAATAAGGTGTATAGGAGCTGGCATTTCTGTCCTCTCACTCACAGGATTAATAAGCATAGATGTCTTTGGCTCTGCACGCATTATGGGAGCAATAGGTTTCTCAGCTGTACTAATATGTGTCAAGTTTCCACTGTTTGTCTGATTGTAAGGTGGTGGACGATTTATCAATAAATCATTCAAAAGTTCATCATCTGTGTCATTCTCTTCTCCTTCTTTCCCTGAATCTAGTTTGTCTCTCTAAATGCATCTTTTTCTCTTTTCTCTTGTTCTTAGCATCTTCCTCGACCTCTAACATTGGATATAATTGTGTTCTATGTATCACATCTGCTCTCCACATGTTCTGTTGAGCATCCCATCTAGCTTGTGTGTAATAGTCCATTGTTCTCCTATACCTCCCTTGGTATCTCTCTTTGTCTCTCTGATGAGCTATATGGTCCAAGGTATTCAAAACCTTAAATAATAATGGCTCTAACAGGATTTTTCATTTCATACATTGTCGAAAACCCTCAAATGAAATGTACTGTAATGAGGGAACTGAAAGTCTCATCTTTCTCAGTAAGTCTATGTCAACACTCGAGCCACAGACATGGATGTAATTCTTTGTCCATCATGACAGTGTATTGAGAGGTATAGTCTCCTCTTTCTTTATACATTTTTGCAATGACTTGAAAAATGTCATTTTTATTTGAGTCTGTATTCATAAATGATTTCTGCAAATCCAGAAAATGTTATTCTCCCACAATTTGCTTAGGGTCCTATTATGTAAAGAGTGCACATTCCCTGTTTGCACGTGGCGCACCTTAACACAAGTTTGCCAGAAGCAAACAGGAAAAGTGTGCCGTAATTCATGAAAAGCACTGCCCTGGGGGCAGCCGCAAACTTGTACTGCCCTGGGGGCAGTAAATTTCTGTGAAAAACGGAGTGGTTGCCTTGAAGGTGCTCCTTGTTTTTAGAGTGTAGGTGCCGACCTGCCCACATTTTTAAAGGGGATTAGAGATCCCCTTTCAGGCGGGTGCAGTCAGTCACTGCACATGCCTGCAAGGGGATTTCGCTGGTCCACCAAGGGCTGCCCTTAGGGGGCGTACTGACAGTGCGCTTTCTTCTAGATGGTCCACTGTCAGCGTGCTTCCTAAGAGCTTCTTTGCCTCTGCGTCCGTGTCTGTAATATGGCACGGGTTCAGAGACAAAGGGATTGCCTCATTTGCATGGGGCACACTGCCATGCAAATGAGGGAACGCAGCCCTGAAGATAGCGCTGGTGCCTAATGTGCACCAGCACTATTGGTATTACACCCTTGATAAAAATTTACGTGACTAAAATTCTTCCAGGTGTCATGTATGGTGCAGAAATCTGGGGATTTAGTAACCTGAATTCCCTGAGAGTAGCCCAAAACAAATTTCTTTGATCTGCAGTAGGGCTACCACAGTCCGCGCCACGTATTCCCCTCTTATATGACCTGGGTTGTCACCCCGTAGAGGGCATGGTGCAGTTTAGGCCATTGGCGTTCTGGCGACGATTGTGGTCCACATCTGAGTTGTCTCATTATGCCCCTGCCTTGGCCGAGGTTAAAAACCTTCGGGGCTCCCACAGAATAGGTTGGTTGTCCGAAATCAAATCTATACTGATTGGTATGGGTTTGGGTGAATTGTGGTTTAACCCTGAGACAGCGATTTTTCCCCAGAAAAAGCAATTTAGGGATTCATCCTGGCAGTGGGTCAAAGATAAACGTTTTTCCACTAGGATTGGAGGCCCCCTGACTATAACCTATCTGAACAGTAAGGATGACCCACACCTTGAGGTATATTGGGACTTAATTACAAAAGTGCAGGATAGGAAACTCTATCATCAATTTAGACTGGGCACTCTACCTTTACGCACCTTTACCAAAAACTGGTCCATTCCGGGTAACGATAGCTGTCCCCATTGTGAGGATATGATCGAATCAGTTGATCACTTCCTATATGTTTGCCCGGTTTATACACGCCCAAGAAAGCTGTGGCTGCGCCCTGTATGTCATAAACTTGGTACTAGAACAGCTTCTAGTGCCAGTCGTTTATTGAAATCAGATACATCAAGCTTTGTCATTATTGGTGTGGCCAAATATATTAGCTGGGCATGGCTTTTACGTAATAGGTGTATTAGTCCTTAACTATTTTGCTGTCAACATCTTGATCTGTTTGATTTAAAAACCTAACACATAAATTTTATTCCCTCAAGTCATTGTAATGTCGCATATTTAATACTTTTTTTTATTGGTGTTTTTAATGTACAAATTTATTTATAGGTTTTATATATAAATGTCCAATACATATTTCTATGTTTTAACTACTATTGATGGATTTCTTTAGCATGTCTTTTAAGAAGAAAATTCGCAATAAAGACTGATTGACTTGACTTGGTATTACAGAAGGGGCCATACAAGTGTCTGCGACCCCTTTTGTAATATCAAAGTGCCCCGGAGGAGTGCAAAGCGGGCGCAAATGCTTGTTGCGCCCTCTGGGCACTTATGTAATATGGCCTCTGTTTGGCAGCCTCAACCAATGACAGCACAACTCTTATGATGTAGTCAACCAATCCCAGCACAGCTTTACACCAACTGACTAATCACAGCACGGCCCACTGTGACGACAATCTCACTCCTCACAGCAGCTCAACCTCCTTCACAATCTTCTCCTGCATGTTTTTCTCCAAGCAAAATGACAATGCAAGGCAAGCAGCAAATAAACCTGTCTGCTCCACTAAAGGATATTCACTCTCACAAGGTAACTAGCTTCTCTATACTCATTCACTTCAAATAAAACCTCGACCAGCGGGATTTCCCCCTTATTTGATATAGGTATTTCCTGTGCGCCTGAGCTCAACCCTACCAATCGTTTACTACTAACACATGAAGAGAACCTTTTCCAAGGTGTTGTTGACGACATCTCATGATCTGCACCACAATACAGCAGACAACTTACTCAGTGTCTTCTACATTGAGAACAACCTTTAGATAAATATCTCGAGATCATAGGACATGACAGGCCCTTTTACAACTTCAGCTTTCTTTTCACAAAGCGCCACAATCAGACATGGACTTGAGCCATGTGGACTTTAACCACTTCACTCCGCTCAACAACACACTGCCATTTAATAAGAACACATTCTTAAGCAAAAGCAGCAGTAACACTATCAATACTCACACTACTTTGCTGCTGCACTTTGACTTATCCAGAGCAATACTCCATCAGCACTTGATCAATCCTGTTTTTTTGCCACACCAAAATTGTGGACTCTTTGGACTTGGACAAAGCACTATTTTTGGCACCCTAAAATCTCACTCCACTTGGCAGAACCATCTACCACCAACGATTTGTTACAGCACCAGTGTCGAAAGTTGTTATTGTGCGCTTACATTCCTTACTACTCTAATCACATTGGGCCCTTTACAATTAGACAACATACAGCATTTCCATTTACCACAGAGGCATTGGTCCTCGGATGAATCTTTCTCCGCCGATAGGAGGGGTGAAAATTAGGGTAGCCAAACTCACCATTAGTTAATCAATGAGGAGTACTAATTGACAGCCAACGCACAATTTGAGATCAGATTTAGACACACCACTCTAAATACCATTCTGTAGATATAAAGGATAGCCAAAAAGAAGACCTAACCTCTTGAAGAAGTTAAGTCAAGTTAGAATTATACAGGCCAAAAGCTCTGCAATAGCAACACAAAAAAAAATAAGTAAAATTTGATGTTCTGACAGAACTTACTAATTCTCCGTAGAACACATTTAAATTATTAGTAAATAGCACAGTTTAAATTGAAGAACCAACAGGAATCAAGAATAGACTTAGACTGATACCAGATTAGGTTGGATATTGTATTAAAGATTCGAAGTTCATAGCAATGTGCAGTTTCTTCAGCATTTCAGAGTATCACAGATAAGAGTATCACAGTTTGCATTCATGCGCCAAACATTTAGGCAAGACTTTTATCAGATAGTTGCTAATACAAAGTTGGGTTTACAGAGTCCCACTACCATTGAGTCAGAAGGATGGTTCAATTTTCAAACAGCTCAAATTGCTCGAAGAAAGGGAAAAGTTTCAGATTTAAAGTCCATTAGGGGTGAGTCCTTTAGCGTACAACAAAAAGAAATCAGTTTGAAAATTAAATGGTTTTGCAAAGAAGATCTCTGTCCATCAGCTATTGACTGTAGCGTCAGCAAAGCAGTCCAATCACCATTACATGAAAATCACTAATGTTAGGAATACCCTACCACCACTTTCTCAATATTCATATTACATAATTTTCTAAATTCACACAGCAAAATGTGTTTTGAACTTTTTATAAACTTTAAAATCTCTAATACTATTATGCAAAGTTTCAAGCTTGTATCTAATTTCTATGCAATTGTTCACCAACTTTTCTAAATGGTGCATTCACATAGAAAGGCAATAGAAACAGTAGGTCACTTTATTATAGCCTTAGAGCCTAACATAGCGGGCTGTACAGGCCATTAAAGGCACGCTCCAGCGATAAAGACCAGAGTTAAAGGTGAAGGTCTTTAACAAGGGAGCTGGCCTTTAATTGCTGGTAGAGCCCGCTATATAGGGCTCTAGGGCAGAATGTTCTAAATAGTAAAACAAAGGCCTCATGGAGCCCCAGGGGACTGAAATCCCCTCGGGCTCCGTGAGGTCTTTTGATCACAGCAAGAGCTGTGAACAAACATTGGAATGCTGGAGCTCCCGAAATCTACCGGACATTAGAAGCTCGGAACACTCCATTGTTTTAAGTGGGGCTCCCAACATTCCAATGTTCTCATAATAGCATGGCTTCATCAGTAAGCATTAATAAACAACAGTTTCTTCAGTAATTCTCATTAGTGTAAATCATTTATATGCATCAGTGTCTTCTTCATCTTGTGTCACTGTGTCTAAAGTGTGCTAAGTGTACTTTCAGCTTTTCATGTCTTTAATCAGTAAATGTGTTGTGCGTTATGATTTTTAAAATCTTGCTTCATCATCACCGCCTCCCTTCCAAATTCAAAATCATTTATTTATGCACAAATAATTAAAATCATTGCATATAAAAGAGACCAGTGCAATCATTAAGAACTGTAGAATAAATTAATAACTTACAATCACACAATCCACAAGATTTCTACATATACCAACATTTTGACAGTCAGCTTAAGTCAGTGTCTCAATATTTTTTTTATTTCAGCTGGAGTCAGGTACTTTATAAATCTAATAATATATATTGTGACCAACAGATTAAAATAGAACATATTTGACACTGTAATTCTCTCTTGTCATCCAGTAAAAAAAGACAGATACAGACTGGGAGGCTTCTTTATAAGAAGCTTATGCCACCAGAGTGTCATTTTTTTGACACTGTGGCCGCCCAAGCCTCTCAATCATATCTATAAGGCCACGCAAAATCCCCTCTGAGTGTCTTTGCATGGCTTAAGGGATATGGAGTAAGTCAAACCAACGCACATTGCAGCCTTGCCTTACTGTGTGTCAAGAAGGCATTCAATGGGCATTGCAGTGGGTTTACTTAGGAACACCCATGGATTTTAATGCCATCCCAGATTTACGAAATCACAGAAACCTGGGGAGACCAAAATCTTCCCGCTCCCCAGAGCAGGCGGAACAAGTAAAGATATTTTTATTTCTCCTCATTTTTTCCTCTTTACATGTGTTCTGCATTCTGCAGCACAGATGGAAAGAGGAAAAATCATCCTGGGATGGTTTTTCTGCAGGAAGGTGTCCCTTCCTTCCTGCACAACAACAATCCTTCCTGCAATGGAGGCACCATTGCACATTGGAACTAGGCAGCAACTTGTGCACCAGTGCAGGGGGAAAGGACAGGAATGCTTAATATTTCATAAATATGGTGATCCTCATTTACTATATTTTGGCATAGGGATGTGCTTCAAGCCTTTCTGCTGTGCTGCCCTACATCAAAAGGAATGGGCAGGAATGCACCATATCTATGAGATACAGTGCATTCCTATCCTCTTCCACAGCGTTGGTGCACAAATGGCTGTCATGCGCCAACACAGGCACCCTTGCACCCTGGTGTATTCATTGAAATCATATTTTGTTAGTAAGGGAGGGGACACCTTGCCTCACAAAAGCAACCCTTACGCCATCCCTGGGAATGGGTCGGCTCTTGATGCATTCCAAGGTTTACAGCTTGTTGTAAATCTGGGAATGTGTCAAATGCCATTGGTGTTACGTAGGAATACCCACTGTAACGCCGATGGCATGCCTCCTCATCGCAGAATGAAGCTATGCAGTGACCTGCGCTGCATTGCCTCACTCCATATCTAAGAAGTCTTGAAAAGTCATTCATGGTGGTTTTCCGTTTCCACGCAGATTTGGGTAATTCCAGTGCGCCCCCCAAATCATCATTCAAAGTGATTTTCAGGGCTCCACTGGCAGGACCGGACTGGGAACCAAAACCGGCCCTGGCAAAGTGCTCGCCCGCCCCCCTACCCCCTCGCGGGGGTTGGGGGTGCTGCCGAGCTCTTTGCCAGGGCCGGTTTTCTGCCGATTTTGTTGCACGGCCGATTTTGCAGTTATGATGCAAAAACGGCCCTCTAACAAAACGGCCCCCAGGGGCCCAAAACCGGCCCCCACCCGTGCGGCACACCGGGGGATAGCCTGGTGCCCGCTACGACCAGTCCGGCTTGTAAATAAGCCCCGGTACATTCCTGCCCTTTCACATTGGCGTAGGGCAGTGCAGCAAAAAGACTTGGGGAACTGCCCTACACACATTTTTCATAAATGAAGCCCAAGTGTATTAGGTCTTTGTTCGAGGCACCGCATAATATGCAGTTTCTGCTGATTCAAAACGGCACATGGTCCAGTGACGGAAAATCACCAAGTTGGAATTTCAGAAACCTTTTTAAGTAAACAAAATAACCAGATCTTCATTTTCAGGGTATTATAATTATTCAAAACCATCTGCGCATGAGATTACTTGGAGAGGGTTGCCTTATCTTCTAGTAGCAAAAGTTTCCTCATTCGCCTATTTAGCATGTTTTTTACAAGTAGCATAGATGACTTACATAATCCAAAGTTCTTTTATCAGAAGCGAGCACAAGGAATGTTCTAGATAGAATCTTGCGGGTAATTGTACCGTGCCTTGTTTTATTTTTCTCCATTACAAGGTGTTATTGGAGATTTGTCTTGCACTTTGAGTTTATTTTGGAAATGCACTGACTTCTATAGTGGATACTCTTTTCGAAGTAAATTATATGGACTGGATTAGATCTTTAAGGGACCAATAAATTTAATACCTTAAGATTCCCTCAGCTACTTCAAATTTGTTTCAGATTTACATGCTTTATAATCCAAATGACCCGTAGTCCAATTTCTGAACTTCCTTGTTGTTTGGGATGGACCAGCTCCGTTTGAACAACTGATGGCTGCTCCCTAACTATTTTGTCCTGATGATGACCAGATAATTAAATATGTTCGAAACACCGTCGTCGCCTTCCTTGGCAAAAACAAGAGGAAGCATTGAGTGTTGTTTGTCTTTGTGATCCCACAAAACTGCTTTTGTATGTAATTTTTTCCTTTTTTGCCTTGATTACCATTTATGTTTACACTTTAGTTTGTCCTTTGTTGTTGACATATGTTTGTGTAACCTTTGGAGCACCTTCTGTATTGTTGTTTATTAGAATTTCTTATTTATGAAAAATATATTTTTTGATAATATTTGTTTAAGGGGACTGAATCATTTCATGATTTTTCTAAAATGGCATTTCTTTGAATAATTTGAAGTTGTAAATGTTTTGTTTTTGCACGAGGAACCTGAACCATTGAAGCATTCATATTGTTTATCTGCCCCAGGTTTGGGTTCCAGGGCTGCCCCTGTTTGTTGGAATCAGTTTGAGTTTGTAACAGCATTTAAAATGGACCCTGTCTTGCCAGGGTTTGCTCTGCTATACCACACATTTTACTGGGATTTTTTTTTCAGAAGCTCAAACAGTTGTTTGTAGCTTCTTACAACAATGGCATCCAGTGATATAGAGTTTTTGCCAGGCAGTAGTTTACTGCCATATGTGAGAAATGGTAACAGTTTGCTGGCAACTACTTTCAAAAAGGGGCACATTTAGAATGCCTAAGAGAATGAAATAAAGATGCAAATGCAGCCATTAATAGGTTTGCCTTAGCTCTTAACTTCCTTTATTGGGGGATAAATGTCTGGCACTGGAATGAGCCGTGGGGCAGGGGCAGGACAGGGCAGTGGAGAGGAAGTCGATAGAAGACTAGATATGTAAAATTAAATAAAACAATACATAAACCCACATACCTTGCTCTCGCCGCATCGTCAACTCAGCAATGCGGTGAGCATAAGTTAAGTGGATTTATTTTTGTACTTATTTAATTGTATCTCTCCCATCATCTGTTGACTCCCGCCCCACCCTGCCCTGCCCCACCCCTCCACTCTTAACTGTGCCGGCCACGCCTTATGAGTCAATCCCTACTCTCAGATATTTTTATTCATCCACTCGACTAATTTGTTGTCCTTGAAAATACCGTTTATGCTCTTTCTTAATTTTATCAATCACCATGACTTTCATTGTTGTTAGATTTAACTTGAGGCCCTTCTTGATCGAGTATGTTGCCAGGACATCTCATAGCTCAAATTCAATAAAGGGTCACCACCGAGCATAAATGGAAGTGAATTAACCCCCTCTTAGTCTGAAAAAGGTTTGCCTAAAAATAAACAGTTGAGACACTAATAAGCAACTTGTCTTTAGGTCAGATGGTGTGTAGATTTTCCTTGAAATATGTGAACCACACCAAGCCTAATTCTTGTCCATGTCTTACTGAAGAGCAGTTGAATAGCCATGATCAAGGATGATGGTATTCCCCATCGAGCCAGTTTCTCAGAGAGTTTTAGTCGGGTCAGAGTCAAGGGCCGATTTAAAATCTACAAAACAGATTTGTAAGGATGAGTGGGCCTTCAACTTTTATCAAGAATGAAGGCAAGACCCAAGAGATTAGTTGAGGTTCCTGTTCCATGACAGGAACTTGTTTGTTTGATTAGAAATATTCCTCTATCTAAAAGTAAAAGTCCAGCAAAGTATCTGTCTTTATGGTCAAGTAATGCTATAAATCGATAGTTTGCTAGTGATGACTTATCACCCCCATTGTAAATCGGAGTGATAATCAAACCTCTCCAGAAGCATGTTACCTGCTCACTCTGAAGAACATAGTTGAAGACATGGGACAACCTTTCCATCCAAAACTGAGGATAAACCTTATATAAAGCTTAAGAAATGTCCTTTGGGAATCATACCCCGTCATGACGCACCTTTCTTGATTTGCACAACAATGTGACAAGCTCTGCATTTCAGAGCATCCTCGTTAATAACAGGCATCATCAGTTTACCTGGGCTATCCAGAAACGTATTTTTTGAAAGAATTTTGAAAATTTATGAGGCATGGTCAGAGTTTTCTGATGTTAGTATGTTTAATAAGTTATTCCCTA
The DNA here is from genome assembly GCF_964204655.1 of Triturus cristatus. NCBI lineage: Eukaryota > Metazoa > Chordata > Amphibia > Caudata > Salamandridae > Triturus > Triturus cristatus. The sequence continues at coordinate 150,758,203 of NC_140584.1, forward strand.
CACTGAAATACTCAGTTAAAAACTTCACCCAAGTTAGTTTGACGCCATTTGAGTTGTTTACGGTGTGATTAGCTCTTTCTAGAGTGCTGACTATTTCTCAAAAGGATTTAGATTTATTGCCCTTGCATGTATGTAGGATTTTTGCCCAGAACTGGACCTCAAACTTTCTTTTTTCCATCCAAATTAGCTTTTTATATGTTGTCGTAGCCGTGCGGAGGGTATTAATGAACTGATTATGTAATGTATGTAGTGCAGCTAGCAAACAGCTCTAATTAGTCAGTTCTTGAATGTTTAGGCAAGGTAGAAGTTTAGATAGAGCCTGGTCCTCTTGAAGAGCTGATACAGGCTTAAAAATTGCATTCCAAAGAATTTACACTTTTTTTTTCTCTGTATTACCCGAAGATTAAGACTTCAATTGTAAATCTTCCAGATGATGTGGGTAACCATTGTTTTCAAAAGGAGAGATTTTTATTCCCCGGGTTTATAACAGGTTCTTTTCTGCCAATACCTGGAGTACGCAACTTGCGTTTACCAAATGACAAGTGTAGGTTCATTCTAGTTGGAATAACCTAGAAGTAGAAACTCAACATATTGACTGTCATTTGAAGAAGATGAGCTAAACATACCACAGACCTTAGTAGTTTTGCAATGTTTCCATTATTTAAAATGTTAAAGTGGCTTTCAGAACAATGTTTGGGCAAGAAGAGTACTTTGTTTCTGTTAGTGAAATTTATATTCTTGTGATCCAGGAATTTCTGCATATGGTCACCTCCCTTTTATTTCTGTATGGACGTAACACTGTAGTGTGAGGCATAAGAAGAAAGCTGCATACTTAAGATGGAAATAGGCTGGGTTGATCACCTGCATGTAGAGTGGCATAGGTGAACTGGTGGAGCTGGAGTCGCTGTACAAATAAAGAGTCCAAAGGAAGAAGACAGATGATCCTCTCTGGACTGCGAGTGAAGGAGATAAACAATTTATTGCTTCTAGCGGAAGCATAAATCTGAGGGGGAAACTGAGATCTAGAGGCCCCTGGGACTGATAGATTTGTTCTGTGGGTGAGACCAGCATTGTATCTTTGTAACAGAAACAGGAGGCTGCTAAATAGTAAATTTGCCTATAGTATCAGTACTGAATATACAGGAACTGGACTGTTCTTTCACAGGATTCTGCAGTGCTAGGCTGTATTTAATTCTGGCCTACCTCCAAAGGAAAATTAAAGTACCAGTTGGCAGCAGATTTAAGTGCAAAGATAGCGTGATTCTAGAGACCTTATAACAAGATGGGTGTAACTAATAACCCTCAGATACTCAAGGGTATCACTTGTGTTGTGATAAAATGCCTGGAGGAAAACCTCCAAGGTGAAACATAAATAGTGGGAAAACTAAGGCTGGTGGCTAGTGGAAACCACTCATCCTGATAAGGAGAAACACTGCGAAGCGGATTGAGCTGTATACCCAATGAGATTCAGAGTAGAAACTGATTGGCACAAAGAAGTGGGGTTTATTGTATGGAGAACAAAAAAGGGAAGGACATAGAACACAGAGTCCTGCAGAGCAATACATTTCTACAGTACGGTGGAACAGTTGGTGCTCTGAATGGAGGGGGCAAATTGTAATGTTAGCAATAGATGGAGCTTCTAATGCAACAATGCTGGCAAATCTACCTCAAGCCATCCCTGAATGGTAAGCTCTAGAAGGCAAATTGGATTCAGTATTGTTAATGATAACCATTGCCTTGGTGTAACAGTAAGGCTTGCAGACATATGCTCTTCCTAATGCTAACTGTACCTAAAGGAAGTGCCTGTCTAAGATGCTTCGAGCCTCTCTTTCACATCTTGACTCTCAAGATGAGAACATGTTGATTAGGTTGCTCAGCTGAGACATTAATACTATTTTTACAACTAAAGGTTGTCCTCTATCTTTCTCATAATCTCAGCCTCCAGCACATCTGTTCTCCCTGTGTTTTCCAAAATCAAGTAATTCCTTTATCAAGTCTCTTTGTAGAATACTACATATTTGTGTCTTGCCTTTGTTTACCAGCACTCCCTTTTATGCAGTTGCCTAGGGACTTCCTTGTGTAATGGTTTTGTGATTCACAGATGTATGTTTCTTTGTTGATATGCATTCTAACAATGCATTTGGCATGGAGTGTAGAGTTTCTTTGCCAATTTCCATTGAGATGAAACTTCTGTGGGCACATGGAACCAAGGTTAAACAGACAGTGTTCTAGAATCTCACAGAAGATATGTTCGGCTGTCATCAAACTGCAGGTTGTGACATATGCCTAGGTGGCAGAATTAGAGGATGTGGAGATCATCCTGCATTTTCTGTGATTCCTGGAGCAGGTAAGAGGGCTAGCCACAGATTTGCCTCTGGAATTCACGATCATAGACACCCTTAAACCTATGAGAGATGAGGAAAATTAGTTCAGGACCAGTTCAGCACACTGGGTGATGGTGGTAGTAGTTGGAATTCCAATGGTGCAATACACCTGTCGTTTCCACTTCTAAATAGCTTTAGTGCTGTAATGATTGACACGGATTAAATGATTTCATGATTATGACACTGCTCAGAAGATTTGTGGGAAAAAACGAAATTTCAAGTCTCCTCTGAGTCCTCCACTCCTTTCCAAACATCAATGGACAGGGCAATGTGTACTCTTGTCAAGGAAAGGTTTGCTCATATTGGTATGATTGCCAATATGATTTTTTTTAGAGGTGAGGGCAATATGCACTCCCCAAGTTTGATCAAGGTATGTTGGGGGAATGGTTAGTATAAGACATTGAGTTATTAGTTTTGCAGGATGTGAGTAATGTGCAAATAATAGGTTCACAATTGTCTCCTTACTGTAAACCATGTACTCCATTGTAGCATGGGAATCTCTCACAGTAGCAAAGCAGAGCAGTCCAAAGCCTACTGAGGGGAGGTGGCATGGCTAGTAATCTTCCTTCGCTAGCATGCAATATTCAATAAATCATTTTCCAGGCAGTGCGTTTTTCTAAACAAAAGGGCACATATATTTCACACACTCTGCTAAATATTACACATGAATTAAAAAATATATATAGCAGGTAGACAAAAATACTTTTGTAACATTTTCAAACCACATTTGACCCTTAGTGGGTCACGAGCCCCAGAATCACAATAACCCTCCACCTATTCTAGATGCAATATCACAATGCAAGTGAATGTCATTTTAAATTAAACAGACCAATTGGCTTTGTCATAGGGTCACTATATCAATACATAATTCAAGCCTATTGGCTTTATCAAGGTGTCACCATATTATGTGAACAATATTCACATGTAAGGATTCGGCATTGAAACCAATAGTAACTTTTATCAACATTTAACTACAATAATGATCTAATAAAAGCTTTACAATGTTTGCCAATAATCTTTGTGAAAATATACTTTGAACAAAGCATTGCAAATCAAAATGAGGTGTGTCAGAGTCTTTTTTTAACACTCATCAGGCCACAGAAAATGCTGACACAGGTCTGACCACTAGGAGTCCCTGCCCCCTGTAGCTGAAGAACCCCAAGCTCCAGCTCCAGGAAAACTTGAAAAAACCTGAAAAAACTCCCTATATCATGAATCCTATGACCTGAAAGACATCGGGTGAATTATCTTTAAATCATTCCTGAGGTATATTGCACCTTCTGAAGCTATCCATATTGTGTTAAACCAATGTTGTAGGTTGCTAGGCCGTTGTTGGGGTACCACAGAAGAAAGAACTATATCTGAATGAGCCCCCAGAGGGATTTCCATGGCAGAAACATGAATATTTTATTAGCGGGCTTGCTGCGCTGGTTTGCATGGGTTTCTTTTGCTTTTGTTTTCTCTGTGTAATGTGTGCACAGTCCCAAACAGGGCACCCATAGCTGCCAAGAATCACTTGGTGTCACATGGTGACCCCCAAATGCCCCACAGCCCCAACTTGTTTCCTGTGCACGCACCTCTGCCTTGATGCTGTGCTGGAGCCAGCAGCACTTTTCTGCTTCTGCTGGGCAGGTGTATTGTCTTCTCTGCTCTAGTCTGCAGCAGGAGCCATGCTCAATATCCTTCCCATGAGGAGCATGGGCAGTGAGGGGAGGAGGCCTGTGCATCCCCCTGCCCTCCTTCTGTGTTGGTCAGTCCCAGGTATGGGGTCACACGGTCAGTCAGTAATGCATTGTCCCAGCAGTGCCTCTTCTGTGTGTCGCCCTAGTGGTAACAAGGGACCCTGGGGACCTTCATCCACCTAAGGGTGGAAATTGAGCATCCAATGGTATTCGGTAACTTTGTCAACTTTGCAAACTAGAACACCCGACACAAAATAAATTCTAAACTGAAAGAAAAAAAAACATAGCAAAATCTCAAGAATAAATATTTGTTAAGAGTTTGCACTGGAATTCATTCACAGTAAAAAAAACTGTGAAGGGTTCTATAGTAAGCAAGATGAAAAAGAAGAGAAAAGGAGAAAATGCTCATCACAGCAGCATCACAGAATGTATAAGAAGCAGTGTGGGTACTATTCTTTAAAAAACCTAAAAATGTCAAAGTCATCAGCTAAAGGCGCTCAACTTTTGTAGATGTATTCTTTTTTGTAAAATCAGCAAAAACCTAAGGGTGTTTGGACAAAATATTGGTTAAAAAATATTGTGAAACAAAACTATCACTGCAAGGATATTTTGATGCCTAAAACATGGTAGACAGAAATATGAAAGGTAAGAATATCGTTTGAGTTGTTATTTTTACTATTGTTGTAAAAAATACCATTTGTAAAAACATTGGCCCTCGTTACGATGTCGGACACTGTAGCGGACTGGAACTACCCAACCATGGGTCGGCGGTTCGGCCTGCACAATTTGGATGCAACTGCAAATAGGGTGGTTGGAAACATCTATTTTACAATACCAGCTTGTTGCAGCGGGAGGAAAAGGCTCGCAGCACAAGTTGCAATTGTGAAATAGATGTTTTGATATATCCCTGCACAGTGCGGCAGGCACCTCATGGTGCCTGACACACTGTGCAGCAATGTTTAGGGGGGCACCATAGGTGCTAATCAGGCCCATAGTGGAGGACCAGGGGGGAAGAGGCCCTGCTAGTGTCCCCCAAAGTTACTTTCTGACAGCCTTTCCATGTCTTCAAGGCCACCATGGAAAGGCTGTTGGAACGTGACACTGTAATCCAGATGACGGAGCCGAGGCTGGCTCCGACATTATTAATGAGATTACAGTTCTGCTCCTCTCACGACAGGCTCTGTGAGCCCGTCGGAAGAGGGGTGGAAGCCCCCAGATAGCTTTCCACTCGACATCGAAATCAGGCCCATTGTTGTATATAATATTGTTTTAAACTTAACCTGTTCTGTTTCTTGCATTGTATTTATTAATTTTTTTATCCATCAGTTCATTTTTTTAAATTCATTATTGAAAAGCATTTTTTGTAGTTTTATTTTTCAAAATTATGTTTTAATATTACTTTTTAATTGTAAGTTTTTGAAAGTTTTAGGAGCCGGATGTTGGAGTTATAGAGGAAAAGATTTTTAAAACATGTTTGTTGTAACTTTCTTTTATATGAATATTTCAAGGAAAAACTAAACATTTGCTAGAATTATATTTTGAGTTGTAACTTAAAATTTCATTTTTTATATTGTATTATCGTCCATTTTCAAGATTGTTTTTTTATTTTTTTATTAGAAATGTAGAATATATGTTATACAAGTAATTAGCTATCGCTGAAGTCATTCTTTTGTATAACATTTTTGGTAAAAGGCATATAAAATTTGTTGCTTACTAAATGTCTTTATATTAATTAATACTTTATATTGAAATTATTTTTTTTGATTTTTGTATAGTTTGTTTTATGTGGTTCATTTGTTTTGGCTAGTGTTAGAATATTTATGGTAAATAGTTTATTTCTGTGTTTATATGGTTTAAGGGTTGCTTTCCGCTGAACTAATTATGATTAGAAACTTTGTCGTATTAACATTTTGTTAAGAATACTGTATCATCTGTTTATGGTTTAGTAGAATCAGAATTAACTTGATTATTATTTGAAATCATTTATAACATTTGTATATGTAATCATAAAATTATGTTTACATGTAATGAAAGCAATTATATAACACTTTGTTTTGTAATACTATCTATTTTTATGTTTTGCAGAGTGATAGTGTTTTTTTTGCTATTAATTGTAAATGGTATCTCTTTTTTATCATATTTGTTTTAACGTGTATGATTTGATGATAACACACATACATAATTGAGTTTTTTATGGTTATCATATAAATACATTTTATTTGCTTTGATTAAATAGAAAATATTATTTTTCATAACTATACTTTTTTGTTATGTTAGTTGTAGTGTAAACACAATTGCTGCTGCACTTGCAGTGGGGGAGCTGCTGACTCCTCTGAGGGCTCGTCTGAGGGCTCCTGTCACTTAGATTTTAAGCATCGAGTATTGAAGAGGTATGAACCTTTGCATCCTAATTGTTGCTACCCATGGCCCTGAGGCGTGTGGTTAGATGCTCCCTTTGATTCCAGACCTTGGATTAACTTTCTCACTAAAGTGTTGTTTCTCTGTTATAAGCTCACAGATTATGGCTTTTGTCATGTAATGGTATTTTTTCAATTCATAATGACAGAATTATTTTGTATGCATTTTATACGTACATATTGGTTTTACTACTTAGAATTATATCCCTGTATAGCATCGTACATGTAGGAATCCATGAACATTTTTTATCCTGGTATTAGATGATGTAACTTGAAATGCATGTTGGAATGCTTTGTTTTCACATGTGATTGTATTGTTCATATATTGTTGCTGTTTTTAATATTGATTTTATATGTTTTATGTATATGTGTGTTTAATGCTTTTATGGCCTAGTTTTAAAATAAAGCTACTTTGAAATGAAATGTAAAATTTACATTAGATATTTAGTTTTGTGGTTTACTGTTTGTTTTGTCTTTTTGTTATTATTTGGGTTTTTATTAAATGTATTTTGATGGATTATTTGATAATTTCATTATTATTATAAATGAGTGATGTGTATTTATAAGTTAATTTATTTATTTGCAATAATGTGTTTTATTTGTTTTCTTTAGAAGGAATGAACATTTATTTTTATATGTTTTTAATAATATTACAAAATAGTTGTTTTAACTGAGCACAAACCATAAAATCTAAAATGTTTGGTGGCAAACACCTTCCCCTAATTGATTTCGATTGGTGGTGGAATAGCAAATGTGACTATTTTAATGTCCACTTACCACAACATATTTTAGATTGGAGTTGAAATAACACATGTGACTCATTTAGTGTCCAACACTTTTCCCAAAATGCTATAGATTGGAGTGAGAATTGCAAATATCACCACACCTTCCCTAAATTGGTTAAGGTTTGAATGGGAATAGTAAGCGTGACTCCTTTAATGTATCACACATTCCCCAAAATGATTTAAATTGAAGTATGAATAGTAAATGTAACCCTTTTAGTGTTCAGCACTTTCGGCAAATTGGTTTAGATTGGAGGGGGATTGGTATGTGTGAACCCTTTAGTGTCAAACCCTTTCCCCAAATTCTTTTACTTTGGAGCGGGAATAGTATAACCTTTTTAGCATATAGCACCTTCCCCTAAAATTGTTTAGACTGGAGTGGGAATAGTAAATGCAATTCTACAGCATCCAACATCTTACTCAAGTTAGCTTAAATTGGAATGAGAACAGTACATGTGACTCTTTAGTGTCCAACATCTTCCAGAAGTTGATTAGGTTTGTAGTCGGAATAGTCAATGTGACCTCTTTAGTGACCAACACTTTCACCGAAAAGGTTTAGATTGGAGTGAGAATAGTAAATATGACCCCTTTTGTGTCCAACACTTTCCCAAAAACGGCTTAAATTTGAGGGGGAATTGTCAATGTAACCCTTTTAATTTCCAACACCTACCCAAAAGGATTTACGGTCTGATTAAGCGTTTGGCAGTCTGTGGACCACCAAACCCACGGCGGCGCAATAGTGGCAGGTCTGACGACCGTATTATGACCCTGGTGGGTGGACCACAATAGGACCACCGCAGCAGCCAGGGAACCATGATCCTTGGTAGTGGACAACAGTCTGAGGCCGCAATATAAGTGACGGTGCCGCTGCAGCACCATCAAGCATACTTTGCGTTTCCACACCACCAGCACTTTCACGGCGGTGCTCATGCCATGGAAATGTTGGCGGTGAGGAAACTAAGGTGGCCTGTTGCCTCTGGGCATGCACACCCTTTCCTGAACGGGTTTTGGCGCTCCCACTGAGGTGCTTTTCTAATAGGCGCCACTGTGGGACCGCCAAAAGACCGTCCTCCAGACCACAAAGAAACTCGTAATCTGGCCGGTGGTCGAATTTGGTGGTGTGGGAGTGGGGCGCTGGCGTGGCAGCCCGCTCCCATAGCCTTAAACTCGTAATCAGGCCCTTAGATTTGTGTGAAAATAGTACACCTTTATCCTAATATGCTACATTACAGTGTGACTAGTAGATGTAAAGCTTTTAGTATTCAACATTTTCCACTAAAGCATTATTTTTTTCTCTAGTTAACGACATATTATTGTTCTTACATTGTTGTTTATTTAGTTCTTCAGATTTTTTTAATGTATATGTTTACATTTATTTAAACACATGAAGTAATTTAAATGTAAAATGGCTTTGAATTATTTTGATGAATTTACTTTGGACTTTTCATTGTTGCATTTTGTAAAGATGTATGGCTACCGAACAGTATGTATGATTTATTTACTTATTAATGAGTGGGATATGTTATATTTTATTATGTATGTACATTTGTTCTAAATTGGTGTAATTGCATTATATAACTACAAGTTTGGCAGTCCATGAACTGCCAGACTTGTGGGGAGTGGTGGTGGCAGCCTCCCGATTGCCCTTTTACGAGTTGGACAGTCAGACCACCACAGTCCTGCCCCAGCCATGAAGTTGCGGTGGTCAGTAGGCCTCAATGAATGCTTGGCGGGACCGCTATGGTCCCACCAAGAATCTTACAAGTTTCCTCTCTGCCTGTGGTGTCATGAAGGTTCCTTCTCCATGTACACCATGGCAGAGAGGATACAAAGTTGGCCCTGCAGATCCCACTGCGCCTACTCCACATGTAGATGCACACAGGGGGGCACAACATGTGCATCTCTGTGTGCATGCACACAAGTTCCTGCATGGCATGGACTTTTGGTGCCCATTTTCAGGCACCGCCGTGGGAATGTTAAAAAAAAAGCCTGCCAGACAGAAGGAAACTCCTAATCTGCTGGGCAGTCTGACCACGGGTTTGGCGGTGTTGCGGCGGGGGGAGCACGGTGAAGCACTGCCAAAGTTGTGATCGGGCACTTTGTGCGTGATTTAAATAGCTTCATGTTGGGTATATTTCTAATGTTGTACTTTTGGCTGCTGATGTGAAGATTTTAAATTAGGTATTGTAGGAAGGTAGGATCTGACTACATAGTTACCCCCAGTCTAACAGCTCTCTCCCTAAAATGTAATGATATTCACTTAGGTACACTCCAGATTTGATAGTGGGGTACCCTTATAAGTCCCAAGTATATGGTACACAGGTACCCAGGGCATTGATACCCCAGAGGCCACCCATGGGCTGAAGCATGTATAACCCCACCCATGAGAGGCCATGCAAAGTAGAACTACAGGTCTGCCATTGCAGCCTATGTAAGCTGGTGCTTGCACCTCTTACTTTAGATATAGGTTCACTATATCTATAGGTCAGTACACTTAAAACGTATAAGTCACCCATATAGCATGCCTTGACAATCCTGAAGGCAGGGCGCTGGGTTTTACGTGGGAGGGTACCCTTGCATGAGCAGAGCCCCTCACAGCCTTTGGAAACCATTCACCCGGGTTGTCTGTGACTCAGCCAGACATATAGGTAGAGGTGCATTATAACCTTGTGGTAAATGCTATCTCGAAAACGGCTGAAACAAAACATGTCATGTTTGTTATCAAACACCTTGGAATCATACATCCACACTGGCAACCGGTGTGGGAGGTATGATTCCACCCTTCTGAAGCCAGCTTCGTGGGATCACTGTTTTTTCCAATGCCAGCCTTCTTGAACCAGGCAACACAAAATGTTTGCTGCTGACCAGAGACACATTTCTGCCCTCCAGCTGCTGAGCCAAGCTTGAGCAGGGGAAGGCGGGACAATAGGCATCCTGTCACAGGGAGGTGTGACCACCTTCGAGACAGGATTTAGTGTATTGGGGCTGGGTGGGTGCACTTCCAGAGTGCCTGAAAGTCTGCAGCTGGGGCACACTAGGTGTCCCTGTGCATAGTCCAGTTCAAACCAGTTCTGGGAGCCGTTGACTCCTGCTCTGGTGTGAAACTGGACAAAGGACATGGGAGTAACCTCTTCTCTGTCCTGACCCTCCCCTAGGAGGGTCCTCTGAATCTCTCCAGCCCTCTCTCGTGGGTACATGATGGCTTACCTGGTTGTAGGACCTTAGATTTGACGTGGACAAGACTCTGAACAAGAAACCACTGACCTTCGACCATCTGGACACTCTGGACTTTGCTTGACTTCGACTGGGGCTGACTTCATCTCCCACTCCGTCCAAAGCATCGTCTGTGCCCATGCACCATACAGGCTCCATGCAAGACCTGTGGAGCATCAAGGACATCTAAAGAATCTCCCTTGGGGTGAAGGAGTCACCCCCTGCATTCGCAGGCACCATAACGCAAACTGACTGGTCTGCCGATCCTGAGCTCCTGTGGACTCTAAACGCTCCAGCAACACAGGATTCTGATGTTCTTTGAGGTCGAGCTGCCATCTCACTAAGTTGTAGGCCATTTTCCCTTGTGGGGACCGCATAACCTGAACCCCTGTGCACCGTGTACTTTTGCAAGTGTATATTTTTGTTGGAGATTCCCGAGCTTGTGCATTGGACTCCGTGTAGTCCTGACCATGAGCAGTATTTCCACCAAAGAACTCTGGCCTCCTCACACCGAGTGCTCCGTGGGCTGGTAATTAGGGATCTTGCGCGAGGTCCCCTCCCAACTCCTGGTCGTTCGGCTTGTGGGTCCTCCTGAGTGTCATCTTGAATTCTGTTGGGCTTTCCTGGTTTCTGCAGATGTGCCCTGACTCCCCATTGCTTGGTGAGTCCCCTGGACCTTGCAGGTTCACACGTAACCTGCTTGACCTTCCTGAGTTGGATGCTGTTGCCAAGGCTTGTTTGGGCTCCAGCCGGACACCGACCCCGCAGCACTCAACATTCTTCATGGGACAGCTCTCATACAGCTCCTGGTTGTCCTTGACATCTCCTGGTTCTCATGGCTGCAGAGTCAAGCATCCCTTCTTTTCACCTGATGCACCTGACATCGGTGGGCATTCGTCTACTGAGCCCCTGTTCACCCAGAAGTGACCCAGACTCTGTCCCCTCTGCTTTCAGGTTCCTTCCATTATGAATACACCCTTGGATTCCAATGGACACTTTCTTCCTTCCCGACAGCAGCTCTTCTTTAAAGTCCTCCATTGAAAACGAGAGCGGTTTCCGACACCAATTAAGACCTATGCAGCAGGCTTCCATGAGATGGGTAACTCTGGTACTCCAGTATCCACAGGTTGGGTGGCTCACCAACCTCCTAAGTTCCGAAGGGTTTCCTCGAAGTCCACCATGAAGGGTCCTTAAATTCTAAAACTCCAACCGCGATTTCCCCATAGAATTGTACGGAGCCCGCTGTCGTGTTACCACACTGCACCCACCCTCTGTGGGGTCCCTGTTTACTTACCTAGGGTGGTACCTTAGGGTCCCAGCGATTCTACGTGCTCTAGACACTGTCTCGACTCAAGTTGTGGTTCTTATAACACTATTTTAGTATATGGTTTGGTCTCCCCCTGGAGCCCACTGTGTATTGAGCTACTTACAACTGTTTCTTTGCTAAAGTATTATGTGCTTTGTTTTGCATCCTTGTGTAGAGGATACAAGAGAGTGTTATATAAATAAATACAGATTACTGTGTGGTTTTCCTTTCAATTAATTGATCCTAAAGGTGATATTCTGCTAAAACAAGATGATTTACATTCCTTCAAGATTAAGCCTGAAGGTAGCTATCCACAGCTACCACTAGGATAGCTTTCTAAAATTTATCTTTGACCTCATACATCATAAGGGTTGTTTGGACTGATGCAAGGTGCCAACTTTAATTAGTGGATAGCATATACCAGACCAACTTCTCACAGGTATTAATACATATTTGTAATTATCATTCTTTTCGATATTATTTTTTACTGATTTATAAAATTAAACTATTTAATATTTATTTTAAAATGGGTATGTTATGGTGGTGTTTTCTTTTGTTGGGCTTTGTTGTTTAGTATGTAGGTACGTAAGTGTTGTATGATAAAGATATAAGAGTTTGCAATTAATTCTAAGTTGTCTACTCCTTTGTTCTTAAAAAAGATTCTAACTTCACATTGTATCATGCCATACAATTTATGGTTTATGTACTCATTTTAAGTTTAATTTGGCTTACTGAAAGCTCTTGTTGTTAGCTTTGATCTTTTTTGGAGTGCTTCCATAAATTTGCAGAATTTGGGTGGAGTTCTTCCTAGAGCTGCTTGGAAGGCACTATACCATCCTTCTACAGCGTTGTTGGTTTGGGCTTCTTGAGCCAACATTTCAATTGGTATTCAGAATTTGGTTTGGCGCCTGCTAAATCAAGTGTCTGCAAAATAGTCCAATAGGGGAAGCTGGTAAAATTGATTTTCTACGAGCATTTTATAGAGGTTAGCTACTTCTGTTATAGGGACACATATTATTGTAATTAATCTATTGTTTTCAAAGGCACTCAGACAGTTTGCTGCATATGATAAACTTATCACATATTTTTGGAGATGTCTCAAAATGCTTTAGCCAAAAATGGTAATAACAGTTCTGTAAGGCTGTGTGTGAGCATAGTATAAAGTATAGTTTGTATCATTACCTGTTAAAAGTCTTTTAGGACTGTATGTGAGGAATAATTGTTTGTTTTTATCTTGTTGTGAATTAATAGCTCATAGTAGGTGCTACTTTGGTTCTGTTGGGGGGAAAACTTTGTTTAAAGCATACTTGATATGCATATTTGAGGCTCATTTGTGGGGTTGTATGGTTTTTATTTATTATTTAATTCTGAGGTTTAATTGATATTTAGAAGTTGCCTGATTTTACTTACAACTTGCCTTCGTCCACCTGTTTAAATGTTGAGTTTATTTTGTGGTTCTGTTGTCCATTGATTTATCTGTACTTGTTTAGTATCTATACATTAGAAGGGATATACGACTAGAGTATTTCATTAGTTACTTGTAGCTTAATGTTTTTAAATTAAGTTAGTTTACATTGTTTTAATTAAAATGTTATAATGTACTTGAGTTTATAGTTTATTTTCCAGTTTACTTCCTTGGTGCTCTGTTGGGAATCCAGCAGAGTATCATTCTTTTGCAGGGTTATTGTTTTTGGTATCAGATGTGAACAATCTTTTCTGTACCTTGTATAGTGTTTTGTTAATGAATTACGTATTTTTATCGGTTAGTTTGCTTAAATATAGGTTTTATTGGTTAGTGTTTGTTCAGTCTGAATATTTTTTCTGTTATTACCTTTTATGGTGGGTGGTAATTAGTGTTTCTATTTTAATGTTAAATTTATATTTGTGTTATTTTGTGTTATAATGCAAATATTTTAATGTTTAATAATATATTTTTATGTTTAAAATAGTAAACAATTGTGAAAAAGTATTATTTTTAAATAGTTTATTTACTGTAAGGTAACTTTTTAGACATTTGTTTAATGTTAATTTATATGCAATTTTATTTAAAAAATATATTATGATAATACATATGTTAAGTTTAATTTTATTTATTGTATAATCTAACTCATAACTTGCAGAATATTTGGGCTTATCTTCAGCAATAGTATCGTAGTTGACAATGTGTGTTTTGATCATTTTATTAGTTTATATAGTTATCAAAAGGAAAAATATTTTTGTTTATGATAGTTGTGTTTTTGTTGATGTTAAAAAAGATATTTTTGACTGTGATACTTTGGTCCTCGATATCTCTGCTTTGGTTCATTAGGCAATGGATTGTGATAACTGTATATCCGATATTTTTATGATTATGTTTTCGTGAGTTTGTATTGTTTTTCACAATAGTATGTAATTGATTCATACCTATACCTTTTTATTTCTGCAAATTGTAGCTCTTTAGAAATATCCTATTTTCTCATATGAATGTTTCACAGGTGTACATTTTACAAGTGTAGTGGAAACATACATTCCCATAATTTTTCACCTTTCATTCAAACATGCACATGTAAAAAAACCTTTTTAGGTACTGAGTACACATGCATTTTAGATGGAAATTGCACTGATGGTTTATGTGAATACACAAAGTTGCAGTTTGAGCAGTTGTGGAAACTTGGAGAACATTCATGGTTTCACATTTTTATCAAACTTAAAAGTGCTTGAAATCCATCCATAGGGTGGATTTTCACTTGTTTATTTATAATGCATGAGACAACATTTCTTAAGATCTTGATTTTATGAAACAGGGTATGCTATTACACTCACTAGTACCACCTTTTATGTGCCTTATTGAAAGTTAGGTTCACAAAACCTCTCTCTTATCAGATTATTTGTTGGGATTTGTGGATATATCAGTGATGAAAGGAGCCTCTCTGCTACCATCACACAGATCTGTCCAAATGGTAATAAGCATGTGCACAACCACAGTTGAGGCTAATAAAAAGATTGTATAATTTTATTGTTAAAATCAACTGCAACAGTAATGATATACCCCATAGTAACCATGGGTGTCATTCACAAAAAAAGAGTTTTAAGTTATCTGTGTAAATCTGCATAAACCTAGGCCTAGAGTTTGAGTAACTTTCATTTTTTTTCTAAATTTCAAGCACTCAGATACATGCGTATTTTTACAAATGGAAAGGTACAATGTGCATTTCCACATGAGAAAATGAGAAGTTCAAGTGCATGCTCTCTATTATATTAACATTTTATTGTTACTCAGTAGGCTTATATTGTTCACTATTGTTTTTGGATAGAGAAACTCCTGGTCTCAGGATCCACTAATTTTGTGGATGTAATTTCCTATTTTCCTGAAAACATATATACTTCTTCCCTTGACAGGAGTAAATCTTCAAACAGTCCCAGGGTGAGCAAGGACCAATATGTTTGAACAGCAACTAACTTGAAAGGTGCTCTTGAACTATTTGAGTGTCTACAAACTTGAGAGAATGTAGCCTAACCGTTAGGGCTGTCGACCTCGGAGCTGGGGAACCTGGTTCCAGTCTCGGAAGGGAGGCTCAACATTCTGTGATTCTGGGCAAATCAAGTAAACTCTCCTCTGAGTTTAGCGCACTGTGACAGGTGCACCATACTGTGGGTCACTACTCTCCACATTCTGACAATCAATAAAGTAGATCACTTTGAGATCATTTTGAAGGGAGTATCACCAAAGTATGCTTTGTCATATTTACCTGTCTCCTTCCAGCTCACAAACCATGGTTAAAACTGGGGTCCAATTAAAAGTCTTTGGCTCATTTCCCAGCCACCTCTCATATGCTTGGCGGTTCGTGTCTGTCCAATCACTTGCAATGATTTCATTAAAGCACTCACAAGCTGACACAATCGTATGAATGGAGGGTCCACATCCAATGTCAATAAGAAGATCACCTTTCACATCACCTGGAACACAACAGAGGAGTAGACAAGACATGTGAAAAGAGTCAGTACAGTTTTGGACAAAGTAGTTATGATAGGGTGATATCCCCATTAAGTAAATGAACGACTAAAGTGTAATAAAAAAGCGACTTGAGCAATTTCATGCACAATAATATTACTGTAAGTGTATTTGGGAGGGAGGGCTGTGACAACGGGATGGTTAAATTGCCCAATAGAGTTTTGTAAATTAGTCACAATCTCTCATATCTTAACCTGAATCCTTTTTCCACTCGCTCTTCCATTCTAAACCTCTTTTCATTTCACATTTCTCTCCTTCCCATACTTCCTTCCTCTGTTTCAAGTCTAACCGAAGGGATGACGAATTCTGCGGTACTGCAGGACCCAGGAGCTGGTCAGCTGAGGAGTAGGGGCTACACTCCATCGCGCTACAAAGTGTTCCATAATCTCCCACTGTGCAGGATGCCACATTCTGTGGGACTACAAGTCAAAGAAGCCCCAGGAGCCAGTCAACTGAGGTGGAGGGTGTAGGAAAGTCAGAGCTGCTTTTACGGTTACCCCCACTTTTTGCCTGGTGCTATGCTGTTTCTGACTTGTCTGACTAAGATCCTGCTAACCAGAACCCCAGTCTGTGCTTTCTCCCCTAAATTGGTTCTGGTAAGTACTTAGGTATCTCCCAGATTGGATGCTGGTGTAGCCTTATAAGTCCCTAGTATATGGTACTGAGGTACCCAGAGCATAGGTACCCCAGGGGTACCCCATGGGCTTAAGCATGTATTATGCCACCCATGGGAGACCACACAAACTGTAACTACAGTCCTGCCATTGCAACCTATGTAAGCTGGTGCTAGCATCATTCACTAAAGATATAGGTTCCCTATTTCTAAGGTCACTGCAGTCAAAACCTATAAGTCACCCCTAAAGCAGGCCTTTCAATCCTGAAGGCAGGGTGCTCAGTTGTAAGCATGAGGGTTCCCTTGTATGAGCAGGACACCCCTACAAACTTCGGAGTCTATTCTCCCAGGTTGTAAGTGCATCTGCTATTACAATACATACTATGGCCATGCGGCATTACACGATGACCAACTGTAAACTGGCTGTACCAAACCCTATCATGTTAGGTATCATACATGTTGGAATCATACCCCCACACCATAAACACATTTTCATGGCCAGTCCAGTCCTCTCACAAAGTGTGAGGCCAGTATCCCTTGTCAGAGCCACAAGAATGAACCTCTATGCACCAGGTGACTTGTCATTGCCAAGGCTTGTTGGCTTCCTTCCACCAATGTCTTCGAGCTCCAAGTAGCCCCCACTTCAAGCATCTCCGGTGACTAAGATCTGTGTCCTCACCACATCTCTTGCATCGTGGGCCTGCATCTTTAGTGAGCTGCTTGGGTTCCTCTTGCAACTCCAGTGCCTCTTGCCTATGGGTCCCCTTGAGGGTCTTCTCTTATTTCAGTGGGGCCTGCCCTGACTCACCTGCTTGTGGTGAGTCACCTTGTCCTTGCTGGTCTTGAAACTGCACCTTCTTCGCTTTCCACATTGTTTGCAGTTGCCAATGCTTGTTGTTGCTTGTCCACTCAACTCTCAACATCTAACATGGGACAGATCATGAACGGCTCCCAGTATTCTACAGAGTCGCCTAGTCCACACAGCTGCAGCTCCAAGGGCATCATCAGCTCTCCTGCAATACCCAACATCGGTGGACATTAGTCTTCCGTGCCTATTGCTCACTCCTGAGTGGCATAGACCCTGCCCTCTCTGCTTGAAGGTACTTTTGATCTTGAATCCACCTTTGGGTTCCACCAGACACTTTCACCTCCGTCAGCAGCGGAATCTTCCTGAAGTCCTCCATTAAGTTTGACGGAAGTTTCCGACACCACTTCACACCTATGCACCCAGCTTCTCTGGTATATGTATCCTGGTTCCTGGGGTATCCACAGGTGGGGTGGCTCTCCAACTTTCTGTCTCCCATGGAGTTTCTTAATGGTCCACTGGGAAGGGTCTTTATTCTTTAAAATTGCAATCGCAACTTACCTATTGACTTGTATTGAGCCCAAGATTGTGTTCCCATTCTGCACACGGCCTCCGTGGGATTCCTGGTTACTTACCTTGAGTGGTTATTTTGGGTCCCCGGCACGTCTACGTCTTCTGGGTATAGTTGTGACTGGAGTTGTGGTTCTCATACCACTACTTTAGTATATAGTTTGGTCTCCCCCTGGTGACCACTGTGTATCTGTGCTACTTACCTGTTTCTATTGAAAAGTATTGTGTGCATTGTGTATATCTCTGGCTAGGAGATATCTGTATGTGTTAGTGAGTGTCTTATAATAAATACATATTTTTATAAATACATTGTGTGGTTCTTTTTCACCTAATCTATACAAATGCTCTCGTAAAACAAGCTGCTTTACACTCCTTCTGGACTAAGGACTAAGCCTGCTCTCCACAGCTACCACTTCGAGAGCTATCTAAGGTTGTCTAAGACCACTTAAATCCCCATAAGGGTTGTCTGGATTGGTGCAGGGTGCCC
This sequence comes from Triturus cristatus, assembly GCF_964204655.1. Lineage (NCBI taxonomy): Eukaryota > Metazoa > Chordata > Amphibia > Caudata > Salamandridae > Triturus > Triturus cristatus. The sequence goes on from NC_140584.1 coordinate 150,776,453, forward strand.
ACTTACATAAGTGTACACCATATAGCAAGCCAGCCTCTGACAGAGGGACTGTACTCATATTAGGCTACAAAGTGCAGTCTCCTGCTGCGGGGGACATCCCAGCAAAGCCCAGGCCAAGGGCAGGCCTGTCTTCACCCATCATTGCAGGAAGAGGCAGGGAAAGGCCATGCTTCTTGGCTCCGTCTGGAAGTAGGGACAACTCCAGTAAAGCTAGGGAATCTTCCCTTTTTATCCCTGGAGCTCTGAAACGTTTATGCTGGGGTGATGGGTAAAAGAAAAGCCTCATCTTTAATAGTATGTAAAGATTTAGTAGCCACATCAGCACCCTCAATTACTACTTGCCTGACAACCCTTATGTGGGCTATTAACTCTGAAACAGGCACAGTGGAGGAGAGAATAGATACAATTGGGTGCCTATCTTAAATTCCCAGTATGTATTATGGAAAATAACAGCCACAGTACCAATTTGGTAACAAATGCAGTTGAGGAAGAGAGCAGGGGTGCTAAAAAGTTGTTGGCTAAGGAGGAGGCACAAGCTTCCATAATGGTCCTGTTTGCAACCCTTGCGTGACACAAAGTTCCCGAATAGCCAATATTGAGGTCATTACTGATTAGCCTCCCCAGTCGAACGTGCCTTCACCTAAAAAAAACCTGAAAAATGGGCAGGTCCTTGTAAAGAACATATTCTGATAGAAAATCTTCCCAATCCACCGACAGTTAACAAAAAGGGAGGCCTCCGGGTTGCTATTACACAGCTGGATGACAGATCTCAAATTCCCCCTTCGAACCTATGGTACTCCATTGTTGAAGTGCATTGCATGAAATTTAAAAAGTTGGATAAAAATATCTCGGTTTTGCCCGCTAAGCATCAGGATTTGGTAAAACCGCCAGTAGTTTATAGCTCTTCATTGATTGCTCTTTCAGGCTAGCAGACACTCAGGGAAATACTAACTCTTTGCTGAATTATATCTCATTTTCTCATAAGGCATGATCAAACAGCAAGGATAGCATTATTTGTCCAACTGGAAAGTCAATGAACAACATCAGTGATGATTTTAATATTAATCATCAGCAGTGCTCCATATCTGAAGGCCAAAACATACGTCCTTATGGATACCCACTGCCATGCTTTTAATTACCTCCAGATTGTACCCTATATGCCATCCGTTGAACAAGTACCTCCACTACAGACAAATAGGAATGAAAACTGGCTGGATTTAAAACGTAAAATTTCTCATTGGTTTACAGCAAACTCAGGAGGGCCAAGAGATTTGGTGATTGTGTCATCATCAACTTTAGGAGGCCTTAGCTAGTGGAAAACGTATTAGTTCACTTGAATCATCTGTCTGGATCCTAAAGCCTAATAAGAGCACAGCCGTTGGGATTTTTCTACAAGCCTCCATACAATATCAAGCTGTGGCTTAACAGAAGAAACCAGGGAAGGGTGTCAAATGTGGATCCCATTTGTGCCACAAATGGCATTTTGGTATTTTAAGTAGCCGATTATCGCCCTTGGTTAATGTCCAGGGCATTAGCTGGCCCTGCCCCCTGAACAACATCCTGGCCTCATGGCCCCTTTAGCCCTTGTCCTACAATACAGGGTTATGCCTGGGGACTCATTAACCACCTCAAAATCAAGGATAATCAACTCTAGGTTCCCTGGGGGCTTCAACTTATCCTGTGGTATTTCAGGAGTGCACTCTAAGTTGCATGATGAGATTGGTTAACATTTAGAAAGTTATTTGGTATAATTTGTCTTCAAGACACTTGGCATACCAAGGATTTCTATGTTGATGATTATCAATCACATTTTGATCCCTCAACTCCATCTTCTTCCAGGAAGGCATAGTGTAGTTGGGCTTTTCTTATCTCTGTTAATCTTGCTTGCATAAGTGTGAAGACACTGTGTATTGCCTTCATTAACAATTATTGTTGTCATGTGCAGGGTCCTTTGATTTGTTGATTATTAATTTTGATCATAATGTCATTGATTATCAATGTACTGTGGTAGTTGATACGTTGGATGAATTTATTCAAAATAATATTCTAAATAATCGATTATGTTTTAAGATCTGGGCTGGGGATTTTAACTGCCCCTTATGTATGTATATCAGAATCCTGGTATGTGGGGTGGAGGAAACTGAAGGGCATGAGATTACCCACTTTAAACATACTTACTATGTTGATGCCCTAAATAAGTTTATCTTCACCGCCGCACCTTGCCCTCTTGCCTGGGGACTCCAACCAGGAGGCGCCAATGTGATCCTCGCACGCCCATAGGTGCTTAAATTCAGCTCGGGGTCCCATGGCGCGGGATGCGCCAGGGGCAAACACGGGCCAAGGGCGGGCCCTTCTGCACCCATCAGCGGCCAGAAGAGGCTGGGCCACGTCCCTAAATTGTTAAGTAAGAACCCCGGTACCACGGTAAGAGTGTATATAACCACCTTATAATAGCATACCCATTCAACTGTGCACCGTGTTATGTTTTTTATCTTTGTTCTCAATCTTGAGAAAACGTAAGCTCACAGCTGTTTTATCAGGCAGTAAAAATAAAAATGCAAGACTGAGTGCACCTATAACAAATTATTTAAACACCGCTATGGGATTAATTAATAGCGAGATTGTCAATGTCAAGGAGCATTTAGCAGCTACAAAGACAGAACTAAATGCAGTGGCAGAAGATAATATACTGGACATAATTGCACTGGAGACAGATTCAAATATAAATTCCCAACAAAAGAGTATAACGGACTTAATGTATAACACCAGTACAACGCCTTGTCTATCAACCATACCACTGGAAATATCAGTTCGAACAGAGAGTACAAATTCCACTACTCCCTTAGTAAACAAAAGCAAACAGCCATTGAAGGTAAAAACAAAAGAACCCCATAAGGAGCCGCAGTCATTGCCTAAGAAACAGAGTAGGGGTTTCGGAGTTACCTCAAGTAATGATTGTCCCCACAACCTGGACTTGCTATTTAAAAATTTACATGGGAAAATTGATTCAATTGAAAGGAACTTACTGTATGAAATCATAAAAATTAAAGCGATGTAGCCCAAATCTCAAAATTAATTACAGATTCAATACTACCAAAGAAACACCTCTGTGTAACTAATTTGAATGCTACAACTGGCAGGATAGTTACAGATCACAACCAACAAATTATCACAAATGATACTCTATCAGGCTCATTGGAATCAGCAGTACTGGACCGAGGAAAAAATACTATGGAGACTAAGGTCAAGAAAAATAGTCACACTGCGTTGTATTCTGTGCCGTCAGCCCATTGTGAGATAAAAACGACAAAATTAAAAACAAAAACGTGGATCAATCTCAACCCATCCCGCAACCTCCAAGGAACTATCAGAGATCTCTACACTTACCACCTGAGGCAAAACCTTATACCATCATTCTTAAAAATGTGCCAGAACTAATGGATGGGGCCAATGAGGACTGGGGAGAACTGAAAAATAAGGTTGTGTATTGGTTTACTAAACACTACTATTACAACCCAAATACCCTGGCTCAAAACATCATTATGGTAAGAAAGTGTATCTTGGGTGGGGAAATTAACAAAAGCCTGTGAAGAGGATTGTGTTGTTGTTTCCTTTCAATACTCAGAGATGGTTAGAGCTTTGCTTGAAGAGCTATGTAGTAGAGGGGCAATGTCATCAAAGTCTCAGAAAGATGCCATTACTGCAGTTCCCTTAGGGTTCTTCTACAAACCAGGCATGGAACACCTTAGCCACCTCGTAAATGGATCAATAATAGTAGATAGGAATAGACCACTTACATTGTCTAATAGATTTTTACCCCTTAGAAGATGCAACAACTTAGATTGACTACACCAGGTTGCTGAACAAAATTCTTGCCCTACTACAACTAACCAAGTATTACATTCAATCCGAAATTCGAAATCTAAGAACCTGATGCTAGTAACATGGAACATTGCGGGTATCATTAAGAAACTGAATGACAAAGCATGGCCTGAAGTATTAAATAATTGCCAAATCATCTGCATGCAATAAACCTGGCACGCGGAACCCTTCCATATTGATGGATTCTCAACAGTTGATACACAAGCAACTCCCTCTCGAAATGAAGGGCAAAAGGAGGCTTAGCAGTTCTAGATTCCGTTACATGCCCATTAATCCTGAAAAAAGTCTATATTGACTCACCTTATTTTCAATTTGTGTGGTTCCATTCTATTGATACTCAGTGTTTTGTTATAATTAATTTAATAATAATGTATTCGATAACACCAGAAATAAAGTTATACTGGCACTTAAGAAAGAGCTTGATTCATTTTTAAAACATATTAGAAGTGATTTTTTTTTATCTGGGTTGGAGATTTCAACAGTAAGAAATGTGGCATTCTAGAAGGGAAATATTGTGGATACTGGAATGAGTTTGGTGAAAGTTATTCTCATTTCCCACATAATCTCTATGGCGAATCTATCAACGGGGCAATGCATAAATATCATTTAGAATTATTGGATCAGTCTACACCTCAGGGACAACCTCAGCTACCGACTTATGAAGACCAAAGACAGTGTTCAATCATTGATCATATATTAATCTTGGCATATGGACGAGATCAGATAGTGAAAATGGAGGTGATAAAAAGCTATTTTAATGACCATCATCTGCTATTCCTAACAGTGACACTTAATGAGACTCCTGAGGAAGGGCCCTGCTTAGCCCCCTCTATATGCACACAACGAGAAAATGATATTTCTATTAACTGGTCTAGAGTAAATCCTAATGAATTTGTGGATAGACTAATGTATGACTGTAAACATGATATCGAAAACTGTCATAAGGGGGACTCTACTGACAATCAGATTATTAGGGCTTTCTGTAGGATTGAAAATTAAGAACAAGAATAAAGCCCGGAAAAAAGTTAGTTGGTTCGATTGCCAATGTACTAACGCTAACCAGTCCTTAAAAAATGCTTTAAATATTGGGCCTAGAGATAGCGAACTCATCAAAAAACAGAGGGTGATATATAAACGGACCCTTGCAAAAAGGAAAAGAGAGATTCAAGATCTTGCATGGGAAAAATTTACTCAGGACGAAAACACAAAGGATGCACCCTTACTTTGGAAGATGATTAATCATCCATATTATAAAGATCACTCCACAGTTAAAATTCAGAGCTTGGTGCAGCTCCGAAAGTGCATAAGTCATTTTGGACAGGATATTAATCCAGAAAATGAAACCCCCATATTGGCAGAAAATAGTGACCTTAATGGTACCCTGGTGCCATTAGAAAATAAAGATTTTATAACTTTTGATTCCCCTAACCTGGCCTCTATTACCCTGGACGAGGTCACATTGGCCCTAAATAGAAGTGCAAATTGAAAGGGCACCGGATCCCAATAGGGTTCCAATAGATATTTTTTAAATACATAAGGTTTTTTGGGCCCCACTCTTACAAAACGCCTTAGTGGGAACCTGATGCCAAGAATATGGACTTAAAGTTTTAATGTCCCGATTTTTAAGAAGGATGATAGAAGTGACGCCACTCCTCAACACAACTTCAAAAATGATGGGAAGAATTATTTTGGAGAGGTTGGAAATATGGGTAGATGAAATTAAAATCCTCACTGAGTCACAGTACGGATTTAGAAGAGAGATAGAGACAATTGAAAAATGACAATGTATTAACTTGAACCTATTAATCAGCAAATACACAATTGTAAAAAAGGGCCACTTACACCTTTGTTTTGTTGATCTCACTAGTTTTTTCGACCTAGTAAACCATGCGAAGTTATGGAAAACTATGATTCACATGGGTGCACCGAATGACATTATCGTGTACCTCTCACAAATATATAGGGGCTGATTCCGATGTCGGACGGACCATCGGTCAGGAGCCGTAACCGACCTATCTGCTGTCATCGGTTCCAGCCCTGCTAGTACGATGCACTCGTAAACTTCACAATGGGAGCTTGCATTCCGAGCGGAATGCATGCTTGCATTGTGAAAAGCAGGCGGGCAGTTCATCCTTGCACCCTGTGGCCGGCACCCCAAGGTGCCTACCACCGGGTACAGGGATCAACAGAGGGGTACCATAGGTGCCCCCAGGATGCCATTCAGCGGCCTGGCATGCATGGGGGCCATACTGGGGCCCCCAAAGACAGTTTCCGACTGCCTTTTTGTGCCGGAAAGACCGTCACGAATAGGCAGTGGAAAACTGCCATCGTACTCCCTTGGTCATAAAGAGGCAGCTGGGGGAGTACTGAAGGATTTTTGGACGGCGGACAGGCTCTCCTAACCCGTCGGAGGCCATCCGGAAATCCGAGTCAGATTCCTTTCCAACCGAGCCCATCGTAATGGCTCGGTCGGAAAGGAATCTGGCCGGCACTTTCCGATTCGGGCAGAAGGGCTCCGACAATCGCTCGGAGCCCTTCCATCCGAAATTGGAATCAGGCCCATAGTTGTTTGAGTACAAGAGTTCGATATGGGTTAGAGGGAGAGTGCACTACAGGCTTCACGTTATCATGGGGAATACGGCATGGATGTGTCTTTGCTCCACTCCTTTTTTCCCTATACATAAATGGAGTAGATGAGGGTTTTCAAAAGCTAAATGCTGATGTCCCTAGAGTAGATAAACGTGCTTTCCCCACTTTGCCCTATGCGGACGATGCAGTTCTTTCTATCGAGAACAGCGCGCTAATGGGCTCCAGTCTTTAATGGAGAAATTTGCAGAATATAGGCACAAAAAAGATTTGATACTTAACTTGAAAAAGACATTCACAATGGTGTGTGGGGAAGGAAAAGTAAAGAGTAGGGCCCACCATGTAAATAGTGTTCCTATTGGAGCAACAAATTCATTTGTATACCTAGTATTATTATTTACAGCAAGTGGACATTGGAGAGCCCACATAGAACACTGTAAATTAAAGTTTATTCGGATTATAGAGGCTATCTTCAGATTTTGAAAAAAAATGGGTAGCAAACCCATTAGGGAAATCATGACACTATACAAGAGCTAGTGTCTCACTTGAACCTTTTATGGCGCAGCGCTTTGGGGAGCGGCTAATTGTTCCAGAATCAAGAAAACGTCTTTCTACGAAGATTGTTAGCCGTCCCCAGCTCCACCCCCACATATAGCGTGCACAAAGAATTGGAAACCTCTTACATTAATGATTTTATTAGTACGGCAAGTTTAAATGCCGTACTAATATGGAGTAAGAAGGGTACAAAATGTACTTTAACATTATTAAAGACTGCCTCGCACTCGACCATGGGAAAAAAATCCCATGGCTGGTTTATAGTAATAATCTTTTAAATGAATGTGCCACAAATATCGATTTTAATAATCCTTCCAAAATACTTGAGTAGAGTAAAAAAGACCTAACAACTGGTCTCATAGAATGACGGATTTGGCTAAGGGAGCTAACACGAAACAGCTGACCAAGGCATATTGCGAAAGGACCCTTGGGATAGGGATACAATATTATTTACTTCAGGTCACAAATATAAAACAAAGATTTTATCTCACAAGACTAAGAATGGGAATAGCCTATCTCTTAATAGCCTTCCCAACGATGGGCAAGTGGAAACAAAATCTCCCGAAGTGTCCTTGTAATGGGAAATCAGCTCAGACAACGTTGCATTTTATTTTATTGTGTGACTTGTATAGAGAAATTAGGAAGAATATTTTATGACCATTGTTTTTAAAGGAGAGACTGTTTACATATAAAACTGCCTTGGAGTATCTCTGTATCTTAGTAAATGACAGAGTTTGTAATGCAGTGGCGGTTTATATCCAGAAGGCAATCAGAATAAGAAAAAAAAAATCACATTTTGAGGCCCTTGTATATGAAAAAGATGGGTCGTTCATTGATAAATGATGTCCAGGGTCGTAGTTCTGCTCTAGATCATATATTTCACACGTGCCACTTTATGTATAATGTCTTTTTTGGGCTCGCTGTTAAAGCTTTTTCAATTTTAATTCACTTCACAGTATATTTTGTGATGAAATGTGAAGATGTAAGGGTCATAGCCCTGCTCTTGACTGTATATCTTGTATGTGGCGCTTTATGCATAATGTATTTTTTGGGCTCAATGTTGAAATTTCTTAACATTTTAAATTCAAATGCACTTTATTGTATATTCCGTGATGAGATGATGTTATTACTTTTAGGATGCTTTTATAGTTGTACTTTTTAACCGAATAAAGTTTGATTTGATTTGACTGATTTGAAATGTATCTTCAATAATAACTTGATTTTTGCGATTGACATTGGTGCTGCTACTTCCAAAGATTATACAATTTACACAGAGGTGGGGGTAAATAAAGCACTATTGATTTTATTTTGTTGTCCAAAGAGTTCAGTCTTTTAATAACTGGTTTTAGAATTATACCATAATGTAATAGTGACCATAACCTTCTGGCATTGCCTATGAATGTTGATCAGAAAAAAGGGTGTGAAACAATGGATGTAGGTCCAATTGTCTTTTTGTCAAATAATTAGAATTAAATGGGACTCAGTGGAGCTGACTAGATTCATTGAGAATTTATTTTTTGAAAATCTGGATGCAGTGTCTTTTCACTGCTGCCACAGCAAGCTCCATAATAAATAGTTTTGTTACTTCATGCCAATCAATTTTACAATTGCTGAACTGTAAATTCCAGGTTTATTATACCACTCTGATATCAGTTGTTAATGCTGCCTGATCTGAAGCACAATATTATCTTAAGTTAGCCTTAAATAGCTCCCCGAGAAATAAGGAGAGAGTTATGTCGGCTCACAAAACCGTGCTGAGGGCCAGAGAGATAAAAGTTAGAAATTCAGCATGGACCAACTCACAAGCAAAAGAGACTGCCAAGGACCCTAAACTTTTTGGGGAAGTGGAAACCATCCTTTATTTACAGAAGGGCCAGCCTTGAAGGTCGATTGCTTGATTTCAGTAGACATGTGGTCTTCTCACTTTCTTTGAGTATTTAAATCTGATAACCCTACTCAGTGAGGCTCAGGGCCTGGCGATATCATAATGTTTGATAAGGAGCCCTCAATCCAGTTTAATCCCGGTGGTGCCTGCCACTTAGTGCATGGAACTGCCCAGTGCACGCCCCCCTCTAAATGCAATCCCTGCCAGCCTATACATGGCAATTTCACCACCATACACCGGCTGGCGGAGATGCAGCATCGTATGCTGACCGCTCCGCCAGGCAATCGGAACGATTGCCTGTGGCGGATCTGTGGTGGGCGGTCTTTGCGCCCGCCATGGTTGCAGTCAGATTTGCCCTGCCGTCCTAATTTGGTGGGGGGAAAATCACTGTCGGATGGCAGAGGGCCCGCCACCGCCAGCCATAATGAGCCCTAAAGTTGTTTTGACTGACTGACAAAGTCTATCCATCTAGCCAGTCCTTTACTGCTAACATTTCCCTCGCTCTAGCATCTGGGCTCACTTTCCCATCTCTCTCTGTCTAAAACTTGCATCCCCCTTTTCACATATTTTTACCCCAGGACCCTTTCTCGCCCTCTCTTGGGTACAGAAATGTCTAAGACCACTTGACACTGATGCAAAATCAAAAATCTGGAACCATTGTATTTGCTACTCTATTGTTGTTGATTTCTCTTTTCACCAAGGCCCAACTGGACCAGCCAAATGGTACCCCTGTACTTGAATTCACATGGAAAAAGTGTAGAATCAGCCTTGTCCGAATCTGAACTGGTATACCTCTAAAGCTGTTAGCCAGAGTTTTTGATTTGTGTTTCTAGATCATTAGAGTAGTAATTATGCTTGGGTAAACAATGCTGTTCTGGGGTTAAATTTTTCTGAACAACATTATGAAAACTGGCAGATATGTTGCAGTGATAGTGTAAAATTTCAGGACCCATGAGACCTGTATACTATATACTTCATTTTAGTGTAAAACATAGATTTTAGTAGTCTCACAAAGACAGAAAATACTTCCTCAGAGCAAACCTTCAGCCATTTTCCAAAACGGCGGTTATAATAGAGGAAGAAGAGACATGTATAGAAATTAAACAAATAATAATTGTTTTTAATCCTTGTTTGTATACACCAAACAATGTTTATGATGTGAATATGCTAAAAATATAGGGACTGATTATGATGGCAGGCGGACTTCACTCCGTCTGCCATTGTATCGAGGAATGGGACCGCCCGCCTACGAGGCGAGGGTCCCCCAATAGGCATTACAAAGCGACCACCACCACAGTGGTCGCAATGCATATCATTTACATTGCGGCGGATGCTGCTGGGTGCAGCACCCGCCGCAATGTAAGAAAGGGACTTGTTACAGATCCCTGCACCATGTGGCAGATACCATGCAGTGCCTGCCACATGGTGCAGTGATATGTAGGGGGGTACAATAGGTGCCCCCAGGTCCCGTATCTGGGGGCCAGAGGGAAAGGGGGGCCTGCTACAGGCCCCCAAAGTCCCTTCCACCAGCCTTTTCATGGAGGGGACATTGTAGTCCCTACAGTGCCTTCCAGGCACCGCCACCATTGTAGGGAATACAATTACCCCCAACGCAGCGGCAGGCTCAAGGATCCTGTCAGATGCGTGGGGGGCAGACATCTCCCCCGCCCACCATTGTCATTAGGCAGACGAAAAACATCTTTCAGATGGTGGGGAGACCGCCACCTACAGCCCGTCGGTGGCGGTCTCCCCGCCATCATAATCAGGCCCATAATGTTTATCACTCCTGTTTTAGGCAGATTTTTTATAGTTCACTTTATTTATTGGTTTCGGCAATCGCTCGTGATACATTTGAATAAAGTTGAACATTTGAGAAGAGCATATCGATAGGGACATCTTTTTGTACGTGTACGTTCAGTGGGTAAAGGCTTCAGAAATGTTGTAGGTTTTAGCACCCCATCAATATCTTCTGAACAAAAATCACACTGATCTTTCTCTACATATGCATTATCCAAAACATTTACATCTTATGATCAAGTAGAACGCTCTTTGATGTGTCCATGCACAGAATATGATGTCGGTGGAAGGTCACTTAGCAGGACTGGACTCTTGAACTTACTGTCCCTAAGATCGCCAAATGTGTGACAGTCAGAACTCATCCCCCCCCCACACACACAAGGTATTTTTCTATGTCTTTAGAGTCACCTTCTTCCTCTGTCTCAACAAATCCTTTTAGAAACTTCACAGATTCAGCAGTTAAAGCTCCAAGCTTTGTTCCAATTTTTCTCATAGTGTTATCACCCAGAGGAATATGTGCATTGATAAGAACACGTGTCATCTCTGGGTCCAGATTTTTGCACAGAAGTTGAAGTGGGATTAAGTGTCTTTTCTAGTTACACAATGTATTCATAACTCCTACAATCCTCAATTTATGAACATTGCAACAAATCTAAGTAGCACAATAATAACATCTGTGCCATTTGACAGTACAATAACTCAATTGGAACCATTTTGAACAGCCCACTCAGCATGTGGCACAACAAAAAGGTCAGCTTTCTTCAATTTGCTCTTGAGCCCTTGAAAAATGTGGCCCGTACCTTTTGAATATATCTCTGCAGGCCCATACTCCTCATGGACAATCATTCCACTTGAAATAACTGGAAATTCAGTGTTCACTGAAGCATCAACAATGTTTTGGCAAGTTAACATCTCCAAGTTCATCCTATTAATTGTTGATGACCAGAATTTATCAAGTTGCACAGGTATAGATGTTGAATATTTGATGCAGGCAACGTCAATTGGTCCACTTGTTGACATTTGTCTGATTCTCTCACATTGTTGACAGATAGTTCAAGAAAACTGTCAAAGACAATGTGCAGTTCTTGCAAGGTGCACACTGACTTTGATACCTGTAGAACAGTCTAAAGGACCTGTCCAAAGATTTGCATGTATAAAATCTTGACCATTCGCAATTGTGACATATAGTCCACAACATAGCAGTGTTCAATCAGGACACCTTTTTTAATTGAAATTCTTCAGGTTAATGTTTTTTTTTAACTCTTGAACGACTTTATGCTTTACTGGTTTGGTTGTAGTATCTCCATCAAATAATGTGTTTGTTGAAAGAAGCTCATGGAACATAATGCTACTTCCATCTCTGTATGTTGATAAGGCCCCTGGAGGTGTTGGCTCCTGCTTCACATCTGTGCATGTCATTCTATGGATCCTTGGGGCCCTAATACTTAATGCATCGGCCATTGCATGGCACAAAGTCACTCCACGCCACAGCCACTCGCAGCCTGCTGTCCCCATCGATCAGACTGCTTCTTGAGTTTGGGCTCACCACACAATAGTATATATTGCCGAGATGGCCACCGCAAAGGGCTCCAAACAGACTCACGTCACAAAACTAGCTAAATGTGCACTCACCAGGTCAGATGGGGCAGATGGACAACAAGATACCGCAGACACCAAACAGCAGCCCGATGATGGTGCCCTGACATTAGCAGATGTAATGGAAGCGATACAGGGGGTCCTCACTGCATTAGAAAATAAGATTGACACAGTGACCACAGAAATCACCCTAATACGAGCAGATTTGAGTAACATGGGTGACAGGGTCAAGGCAACCAACGATTCTGTCTCCACCCTTCAACACTAAAATGTTGGAGTCCACAGTTAAATGCCTTCAAGCCCAGACTTCGGACCTGGAAGCCATGCTGGAAGATTATGAAGGGCGGGCTCGTAGGTACAACGTTAAATTTTGGGGGTGCCAGAAAGGGCAGAGGGTCACGCTGCATACCTTGTCGTGGAGGACTTGATACAAAAGCATTTGCAGCCTCGTTCCCTCTCGCAATATTTTTCGGTGGAGCATGCCCACAGAGTTCCTGGTGGTCCCCAGATCCTATACTTGCAAGAATTTTCAATTTCAGGGACGGGGACATTATCCTACAAACAGCAAGGGCCGCTCCACCGCTTAAGTTTGAAAACTCCACCATCACATTTTTCCCTGACTTCACCTATAAAGTGCAATTGAAACAAAGATCCTTCTTGGAAGTCAAACGTGTGCTCAGAAGCCATAACTTGAAATACGCAATGTTTTTTCCTGCAAAGCTCCGGGTACAGGCGGATGGAAAGTCGTGGTTCTTTCAGACCCCAGAGGACACTTGGGACTGGTTGGAGGGGTGGAGATCAGCCAACGCACAGAGACACTCTTCACCGACCGGAAAGCTTTGCTCGGAGCGGCACTCGAACTTGAATACTCATACAGAGGGGGACTGAACCTTGGCTGTCACTGGCGTATGTGTAAAGATTTGTTACACCTCTGATGGACAATGAGGTCTCTTGATCAGTTCTGGGTTCGGTGGGCAGATGGCAGCCTAAACGGATCACTGGGTGATTATACTTGACTGGAGAGTGTGTTATCTATTGCTGTTATTCAGATTTTGTTCGGTGAGGATATAACTTACAATGGTCCATAACTTAGGCCTGTCATTAAAGATTGGCGCGGTGGGTGGGATTGTTTTGTAAGCATGCATCAGGGGAAAATAAGGTAAAAAAACAAGCTTCATTCTTGGGCAGTTTAGGCTCTGTAGCGTTCCCCTTTGAATAGCTTTCTTGTTTTTTGGGTATTCAGGTGCTCTGCAAAATTGGGGGTGGGAAGTTCTGAGTCCACATTGGAGGGAGGCAGGGTGGGGGTGGGGTTCAGGGAGCTATAGGTGTTTTGTTTGTAATTATTTACTATGTTATATTTGCAGTCTAATTGATGAGGTCATTTTCAAAGCTGTTTGGGTCGACAACAATGGGGTTTTTGAATATCCCTTGGTTAACTGTACATTGCCTTCCACATGGTTCTTAGTGTGGAGAGCTCTTGAGTCTTCCGTAGAAGCTCCCTTCTCCTCTAGTGGAAGGGGGGCCCCAACTTACATATACGGATGAGTGCAGTCCATAACACAGACCCATCACTGGGCCATCTCAAACTTCTTTTCGTGAAATGTGAATGGATTGGGGGATCGGATTAAGAGGGGAAAAGTGCTACAGTGTCTAAAACGACAGCCTAGGATCTGGTATTACCTCAGGAAACACACATCCAGGGTATTTCCTACTGAGCACTCAACAGGTGGGGGTATAAGTTGATAGTTCATGCAGGTTATACCCGGTGTTCCAGGGGGATGGGCATTCTGGTACGCAGTGCCCTCCCCTTCCAGATACATAAAATCACGTGTGACCCTCTTGGTAGATTTTTTTCGGTTTCGGGAGATGGGAGGGGAGATCCATCATTGTTACAACCTTATAAATCCCCCCAAGCTCCACTCCTCCACCTTGACAGACTTGGGTCCTCATATGCTGAGCCTGCCCGAAGGAGATATGTTGCTGAGTGGAGATTGCAATGCTGCCCTAAATGGGGAACTGGACCTCCTGCCACCTAGACTAGGTGAGTCACCAGGGAAATTGTTGATAGATTTCCTCGGAGCTCTGGGTATTATAGATGTGTGGCACATATGCAACCCCACGGCCAGGCAATACACCTTCCACTCCGGGAGACACAGAAGTATGTCTCACATAGATTACCTTTTCTGTCAGGCCGTCCAGCTCCCCATGTTTGATAAGATATCCTTCCTTCCCAGGGGTATCTCGGACCACTCACGGAATGTGGCTTACTATGGTGGTATACCACCTTCCAATTATCTGGAAATGGTTCTTAATCCTTGGTATCTTAAAGTGACAGAGATACGTGCCGAGCTAACTGCTGCCATCCAAAGTTATTTTGCTGAGAATTATGGTTATGTGAAGTCAGATGTGATACTATAGGAAGCATTTAAGATGGTAATTCGGGGATGTGGGGTGGCGGCGGTAGCGGGTCACAAGAAAGAAAAGAACCAGCAGTTTGAGAATTTTGAAAGAGAGATTACTACCATTTCGCAGGAACTTGTGGCATCTCTATCATCAATGGCTTCGCATAAATTAGCCATAAAGCAAAAAGAATATAGAGACATTGCGGAGCACTTAGCTAGGATCCAACACCGGACCACCCAACATCGAATATATGATATTGATGACAAAGCCAGTAAGTTGTTGGCATGGCTGGACAGGAGAGAATTAGCTAATAGATGGGTGGCGGTAATTGCAGACGTACACAATGTGTGCCACCATGATAAAGTTGGAATAGCGGAGGTTTTTGCCACCTACTTCGACCAAATCTATACCCCATCATCTTCTTCCACCCAAGAAGCAGCAGCTGAGTTACTTGCCACACTTGGATCCCCAGGAGATCATAGAGCTGGATGAGGCCCTGACTTTGGAGGAAGTATCCAAAGCAATACGTTTGTTGCAATCCGGATAAGCTATGGGGCCGAGTGGACTCCCGATCAAACTGTATAAAACCGTTGCCCCGCTGATTGCGCCCTTTTTGGTGTGTATGTACGACGAGAGTGTGAGAATGGGTGTTCTCCCGGAAACATAACGGTT
The DNA here is from genome assembly GCF_964204655.1 of Triturus cristatus. Lineage (NCBI taxonomy): Eukaryota > Metazoa > Chordata > Amphibia > Caudata > Salamandridae > Triturus > Triturus cristatus. The sequence continues at coordinate 150,791,829 of NC_140584.1, forward strand.
GGCTAATATAGTAGTCAATCATAAACAGGGAAAGCCCCCGAACACTGCGCCTCCTATAGACCTATCTCTCGCCTTGACCCAGAGGACAAGATATTGGCTAAGATTCTGGCCCTCTGTCTCTCCATCTCTCGCCCCTTCTTCATAAATTGATACACCCAGATCAATCGGGCTTTATGCCAACTAAAAATACTGCTCTTAATTTACGCCGTCTGTACGGGGTCCTAGGTCGAGCCTCTACAATACAAGAGGACTCTGTGATAATGTCCTTAGATGCCAAAATTGCTTTCGATATGATAGAATGGCCTTTTTTGTTTGCCGCGCTGGAGAGATATGGATTTGGAGTCTACTTTACTCAAAGCCAGAATCACGGTTAATGGTGGCAGGTCAGCAATTTTTTAATTGGGGAGGTGCACACAACAGGGATGCCCACTGTCACCCCTGTTTGCTTTAGCGTTTGAACCTTTGGCGATATGGCTCAGAGGGATCCCCTGATTCGGGGTCTGAATTGGTCACCGGAGTAGATGGATAAAGTTTCCCTCTATGCCGATGACTTGCTCTATTTAGCCAAACCCAGATTTTCGATCAACAGGGTGCTCCCCTGTTACAAAAATACTCCAGTTATACCATCAACTGAGATAAATCATTGGACTATGTCTTGAGTGGACAGCCCCCATTCCTCCCCTCGGGTTGTAGGACCGAGATAGTTACCGATGGTTTCCGTTATCGCGCTATATATATCATGAAAGATGCAGCGGGTTTCTACCAATGAAATTTGATGCCCTCCTTGCATTGTCTCCATGCAGACGTACAGCAATGGAGAACTCTTCCTCTCACGCTTCTAGGAAGGGCCACTCTTTACAAAATGATGGCGCTTCTCTGCTTTCTATGCGCTACAGAAAACACCGCACTTGGTCCCACTCCAGTACTTTCACTCAGTCGAATCAGAAGTTCGTAGTTTGCTATGGAATAATGGCATTTCTCGAATTGCCCTCGCCAAGCTTACAAAAAGCTGGTATGATGGCAGTATCGCCTTGCCGGCCATTAGATCATATTATTGGGCTTCACAGTTAGTGGTTCTTACCACTGGACTCATCGACCTCTTACAGACCCGGCATATAGAATGGACAGGCACAACATGCTCCCTGGCAATTATTTGAGGGCGCTGTATGGTGGGCCAAAACATGCGCCCAAACAAACTCCAACCTCTACCACAGTTTCTATCTGGCATATAGCAAACTCGGCAATGGGCTGGAAGGGTAGGATTACACAGGTTACCCCGCTGCTTGAGTCTTGTCATTTAGGTATGCTTTCGAAGCAACCAGGTTTTAATAAATGGGACCTGATTGGCCTCTCTAGAGTCGGAGACCTATGGGCTAGGGGTGGGTGATGCCGTTCAGCGATCTGCAGACACAGTACCAAATGCATGAGAGGGAGACTTTTCGTTACCTTCAGGTGAGAAATGCAATGCAGAAAGTGTTACCCAGGGGCTCGTACCTACCAGTTTCTTCCCCTTTGGAAGACAGACGCCTAGACGACTAAATTTCCAGACAAGACCATCTCATTAATATATCACAAAATTCTTAATAATTCACCCGATACTCATGACAAAGTACGCACAAAATGGGTTGACGATGTGGGTGAGATTACTGACGAGGACTGGAGAGAGGCCCTAGCCTCACCCCGAGAGGTAGCGATGCGTTCCCGTATTAAACTAATACAGCTCAAAATACTTCACAGGGCCTACTACAGAAGCTCTGCATTGGTCAGGGTGGGTCTCCTTAGCTCTCCAGCATGTCCACATGGCTGTGGCCACACTGGTACCTATTTACATCAATGGTGGGATTGGCCAAATCCTTTCAGAAGTATTGGGGCAGGGTGGTCTCTACCATGTCCCAGATATGTCATAAACCCATTGAAGTTTCTCCGAGGCTTTGTCTTTTGAATATTTGGGATGCTACTGATTTATCCAGAACTTAACAATTATGGGTATCATTGGGCTGCATGGTGGCAAAACGTAACATTGCTAGAACATGGAAGGGTGGTGTTGAATTAAGACGCATTGATTGGAAATACGACATGGATTGGTGTACACAAGCAGAGAGGGTGGTGTATGAAAGTAGAGGATGCCTGGGCAAATAGACAATAATATGGGGCCCCTGGAATGAGAACAGAGGTCGGTTATGTGCCCCCTTTGGCGATGCTCCTCCATTTGTTGTTGACAATGAGTCACTGTAAAAGATTTTCTGATTACATGAGCCCGTGATATATTTGCTTGTACAAGAGCTCCAAAGTTATGATTCAATTTTGACCATTCCTTTACTTTTCGAATTCTGCGTACCTCGATGACTGCTTTATATTGTATTTGTTTTGGTTTGTTCTGTATAATTTAGCTTTTTCTTTTAATAAGAAGATTTGTTAAAAAAAAACAGAAGGCTGTCAACATGTTTATCAAAATGTTCCCCTCTCAGTCCCACAAGGTTGTGGTGAGGAATTTGAGTTTGTCATCTCTCTGAAAACATTGCAAATAGAAATAACTTCTTGATAAACTAGCTGCCATTGAACAACACATTCACTTTTACTTGCCAGACCAATAATTCCCTTGGAGCTTTTTCTGTGATCTCTGGATCGTCTCTTCCAGTTTCATATCTGAACATTCTCTCTCTGTCTTTCACCACAAAATGTCTTTGGATAACATTTCTGTAAAGCTTCTTCACTCTTTCCAAATACCAGGACCAAAAAGTCAAGTGTTTGATGCAATCAAATTCATGAAACACAGTAATCAGTGACTCCACAGTCTTCACATGCAGCTCACAATCACTTCCCGATCAGCATGTACCAACTATTATACTAGAGCTATCATGTGTAAAACATTTTCCCAGGACCTGCAAAGTTCAGATTTTTCTTCACATTCTTTGACAAATTCTACAAACTTTATTTTCAGGTTTTCAGATTTGAACTGAGTGTATAGAACATTGCCTAGCTTTGCATTATGTCTTTTGAAAGAACTGCACCCTGTGCCTTGTTCAATTCTGAGATAAGATATGCAAAACCTAATTTGTCATTCTTGTTCCAGAAAGCAGTCCAACAAAATGTTTTAATAGCCTCAAATATGATAAGCATACATTGTAGCAAACAAACAAAATGGGTTCTGCTCAATACTGACTGGACAGTTTTTCTTCCAAAGATGTCAGCCTCAATAAGTGCAATGTCTATGCCACATTCACTCAGATAACTTCCTGCACACACCGCAATGCAACCTTTGTCATATGAAAAATGACCATCATTGGATAAAAATCATCAAATTCTACCGGATTGGTCATAGAAATGTGAGCTACAATACAGAAAATAGCTTCATCGCAAAAAATTGGCAGGATCCGCTGGTCTTTAAGCTGAGCAAGCACATTTTGGAATTTGTTTTAGAGCTGTGTATGGTGTTGCGTAGTTTGTGACTGGAAATAGTATTACTGGTAAAAAACCAACCTTCTTCAGTGGGACAGTATTCTGGGAAATCACCCAGCGGATCGCGACTGCCCGACCAGCGGTGGCGATCCGCCCGACATCTATCCCCGCTTGCTCTCCAATTACCCCCGCCATATTACAATGGCAGGGGTCGCAGCGACGGACGGTGAGACAATCCCTCTGATTGCCTGCCGGGTGGATCTCGGGCCTAACATGGAAGACACCGCCATCCATATCAGGATGCCTGGCGGAAAGGGCCTTTCCATGGTGGCGATGTTGCCATGGAAAGGCATGGAAAGGCATGCGGTCGTTTGTATTGGGGGCTCGTTGCGGGCTCCCGGGGTGTTGGGGGGTGGGGTGGTGCATGCACAAGGTGGCAGGTAGCAGGCACCACGCAGTGCCTGTCACGTTGTGCATGCAAAAGCACAACAAACTTTTTTTGCATTGCGGCAGGTGCTGCTTACAGCACCGGCTGTCAGAATGTAAAAAATGCGGGATGCGACCGACATGGCAGTTGCATCCTGATTGGCATGGCGAGACCGCTGCACCTATGACAGGTGGAACCTTTTGCCGTTGCAGTGGCGGGCGGACTTTTTCCACCCGCCATCATAATGATGCCCCTAGTTTTTAATTCATAATTTATTAATTAGTTGTTATTTAACTTTAATTAATTATTGACAATTCATTATGGTAATTGTGTAAACATTTTAGGTGTGTTGTGGTGTTTATAGGTGAAAATGGTGGGAAGGGTGGGTAGTAATTTATAAATAAATATTAGTAAATTAAATAAAAATAATTAATTAGTAATTAATTATGGCATTTATGCACTTCATTTTAGGTGTGAGTTGTGAATATTATAGTGTTAAAGACTGCATATTAAATCAATGTTTATTAATGATTTTTATTAATAATAATGTGTCATGATTAATAATTAGGTTAATTATGGAAATAAATTAAAATGAAAATGTTGAAGTTTTTTTATTGGTGTGGTGTTCTAGGCTAGGAAATTAAATACATATATTATTGGTTTTTTTTAATTGTTTGTAAATATTTGCCTATTTTAAATAAATATTGTTTAGAAATGTATTTATTTTGGATAATAGTTCCACGTTTTTGATATATGTAATAATATATTTAATGTTAATGTTTAATATTTAATTAGCTATTAATAAAAAAATATATATATATTTTTTTATATTGTTTACTTTTTTAAATTATTTAAATGTTATTATTAATTTTTGTTTCTCTGCTATCCAACGCTTTCCTTACTGTTGCACTCACTGGAGCGGGAATAGTGATTTTGACCCCTCTGCTATCCTGCACTTTCCCTACTGTTGCACTAACTGGACTAGAATGGTAAATTTTACCCATCCGCTATCGAGCACTTTCCCTACTGTTGCACTCACTGGAGTGGGAATAGTAATGTTTACCCCTCCGCTATCCAATACTTTTCCTACTTTTGCGCTCACTAGAATGGGAATAGTAATTTTTACTCCTTGGCTGTCCAGCACTTTCCCTACTGTTGCACTCACTGGAGTGGGAATAGTAATTTTTACTTATTCGCTATCCAGTTATTTCCCTACTGGTGCACTCACTGGAGTGGGAATAGTCATTTTTACTTATTCGATATCCAGCTCTTTCCCTACTGGTGCACTCACTGGAGTGGGAATAGTAATTTTTACTTCTCCGCCATCCTGCACTTTCTCTACTGTTGCACTTACTGGAGTGGGAATAGTAATTTTTACCCCTCCTCTATCGGTCACTTGCCCTACTGTTTCACTCACTGGAGTGGGAATAGTAAATTGTACGCCTCTGCTATCCAATATTTTCCCTACTGGTGCACTCACTGGAGTGGGAATAGTATTTTTTTTCCCTCCGCTATCCAATACTTTTCCTTCTATTGCACTCATTGGAGTGGGAACAGTACGTTTTACCCCTCCGCTATCAAATACTTTCCCTACTGTTGCACTCTTTGAAGTGAGAATACAAATTTTTACCTTTCTGCTATCCTGCACTTTCCCTACTGTTTCACTCACTGGAGAAGGAACAGTGATTGTTACCCTTCTGCTATCCAGCACTTTCCCTACTGTTGCACTCACTGGAGTGGGAATAGTAGTGTTTACCCCTATGCTATCCAATACTTTTCCTACTTTTGCGCTCACTGGAATGGGAATAGTAATTTTTACTCCTTGGCTGTCCAGCACTTTCCCTACTGTTGCACTCACAGGAGTGGGAATAGTAATTTTTACTTATTCGCTATCCAGTTATTTCCCTACTGGTGCACTCACTGGAGTGGGAATAGTAATTTTTACCTCTCCGCCATCATGCCCTTTTTCTCTAATTTTGCATTCACTGGAGGGTGAATAGTAAGTTTTTACCTCCATTTTCCGTACTGTTGTATTGAAAAATATATGTTTTTTTTATAGTTAAACGTTTGAATTCGTTATACAATGGTTATTTTTTAATTTTAAATTATTGATATATGTATATATTCAATTTTTATATATTTAAAAGTTAAAAAATTAAATATATTAGTTAATAAATTATATTTAAGTAAATATATTCATTTGCATACATTTTTATGTTTGTGTTTATATTTTTTTAATTAGGTTTATTTGTTATATTTAGTTAAAATGTATATTAAATGTAATTTATTTTGTTAAAACTATTAATAATATTTGATATATTTATTTTGTGTTATATATATTTTTAAGTCGATATTTTGTACATCTATATTTTCTACTTCGATATTTTTTATTTGATATTCTTTTACTTACCTGTTTAAATATAGAGAGTCGATATTTTTGTAGTCGATATTTTTGTATCGATATTTTTGTATATTGATGTTTTCTACTCTTATATTTCATCAGTTAACCGATTTTGCACATGTTGACAAGCCAGTTGGGTTATAAGTTTGCAGCTTCATTTGTTTATGCCTACAGATGACAGAGCTTGTTTTCCAGTAGCTACTTCATTGGTACAGTCTTGAAAAAGTACCATGGCATTATCATGTATAATTGATGTTCCAGATAAAGAAGAACTGTCTTCAAAATCAAAATTATCAAGAACTGCAATCGCAAATCCTTCCCTGTTAAAGTGGCATGAAAGTGGTGTGCTGTCAGAGTCACACAATTCTACAGCATGAGTTTCTAACAAGTTCCTACTCCTTACTATGTCATTATAACATGTTGATACACCAATCCTATTCATTGAAGTGATTCACTTTCTACTTTCGCACTTGTCATAGATTGCGTGGGCATTCATCATGTGTAGCAGAGTTTTCTTTTTGTCGCACTGTAATTCATAAAAAATTATTTGGAAAAGACAGTAAATTTGCACAGCATAAGCATGTTGGTTCATGAGATTGTGTTCCACTTCTTCGCTTATATCTTCAAAGCCATCATCAGTGCTGTTGGCTTGCATTCCAAACTCAAGAACTTTAGTTTCTTACAGTTTTGATTTGCTGATATTAAACTATGCTGTAAAAAACGTTAAGACAACATCAGCAATTCTTGTTGACTGCCATGATTTGCGGAGCTCTGGGGCATCACACAATTTGTCATTAAGCCCAAAATCGAAATCTTTCAGGGCATTTCTTAAAATGGTTCCTGCTGATTTTACTGCATCCTGTGAACTTATTTTGGCAGCAAGACGTTTCAGAGTCAATTCAGCAGAGAACACCATAAGTGGCTCATTCTTTTTGTTAGTCTGCCAAAATAAAATTCTGTCACTGTACATTCTCACCAGAAAAATCTTAATTCCATTATTATGGATCAATACAGTTTCATCAATGCTGACCATTAATTTTTAGATATCACTAAGGGGTCTATTAGGATAGCAGTTGAAAAACCACCCCGACCGCCATGGTAGCGGAAATCAACCTCCCCGCAGTACCACAGCAAAACCGGCGATCAACTGCCCCAAAAATTTGACCGCGGTGGAAAGAGGCAACAAAAAAACGCTCGTAGCGGGCAGAGCTGGTGAAAAAGCATCCGCGATCATCGGATTTGCTGTGGAAACACACAAAACCGCTGCCAGACTCGCAGAGTAACCACCCATGAAATTAGCATTCCCTTGATGTGACAGCGGCACGTTCCGCTGTTTCAGACCACCGCGGTCGCAGACAGTGATAAATGGGAGAGCCGGCGGAAGAGCTGTAGCATAGCCACTGCAGCGGACGCTCCGGGACAAATATGGTGGTCGACAAAAAAAAATGACAACAAGGCCACCAAGTGCACAGAGCAAACTAGCTCTGCCCCCAAAAATACCTAACCCACCCTAATGACACGCCCCATGGCAACTACAAAAATACAAATCGCAGGCCAACCCACACAACACACCTGACAGCAATACCTAATGTTGACACACCCACATACCTGAGTATAAAACCAGCCCTTTACCTGACCACAATCCTTTGCAATACTCCAGAAGTGAAGGGCCAAACACCAGAGCTGAAAGGAGAGGCAAATCAACACACCATCACTACACACACCACCGACATCACCACCACCACTTCCACACCTGCATCTCTAACCACTCTGCACATCACACACCTTACACATCATCCCCAACCCCAACATTTACACACCTGCACCTCTAACCCCTTTGCACATCACACACCATGGCACCACAGAAAATGCCCACATTCACAGAGAGTGTGCTGACAGTCATAGTAGATGAGATAATCACAGTATAACCACAAGTGTTTGGTAACCTGGTCCAACAGACACCATTAGCCACCAGAAATCAAATGTGGGTAAGGATAGTTGACACGGTCAATGCAGTAGGGACCACCCTGAGCAATAGATAGGAAATTGTGAAGCGGTGGCATGACCGGAAGAGTGTTATCAAATAGAAGAGGAACAAGAACCATGAGCTGGCTCAGAGGACTGGCGGTGGTCCACCCAGAAGCATGTGTCAGCCATTGTATGGTTCCCCCTCACCTACCAGATAGGTAGCCATTTTCTCAGGGAGGGCTGATTGGGGGTGGGAGGCCTGCAACACAACTCCCACCATGCCCCCTGTCCCACCCCTGAGCAGGATGTAGTACTCTCCCCACCCAAAAGCATGTGGCAGCCATTGTATCACTACAAACAAACTAACAGGTAGGTAGCGATCTTCTCAGGGAGGGCTGTTTGGGGGTGGGAGGCCTGCAACACAACTCCCACCAGGCCAGCCTGAACCACACCAGAGCAGGATGTAGCACTCCACCACACCCAGAAGCATGTGGAAGACAATGTATCACTACAAACAAACTAACAGGTAGGTAGCCATCTTCCCAGGGAGGACTGTTTGGGGGTGGGAGGCCTGCAACACAACTCCCACCATGCCCCCTGTCCCACCCTTGAGCAGGATAGAGCAATCCCCCCCGAATCACGTGGCAGCTATTATATCACTACAAACAAACTAATAGGTAGGTAGCCACCTTCCCAGGGAGGGCTGTTTGGGGATGGGAGGCCTGAAACACAACTCCCACCATGTCTCCTGTCCCACCCCAGAGCGGGATGGACCACTCCCCCCCGAAGCATGTGGCAGCCTTTGGATCACTACAAACAAACTAACAGGTAGATAGCCATCCTCTGCTCTCTTGTCCCACCCCTGAGCAGGATGGAGCCCTCCACCACACATAGATGTGCCACAAATTCCACCCAAATGTGAAAATATAACAGGTAAGTAGACAGTACATCCACCCAGCCATTCCTCTCAAAAAGCATGGTGCCAAATGACAACACCAGCCCTCTCATCTCACAAAAATACACACAGATCCTATTGCCACTTACAGTGTGCAGACGGCTAAGCGAATGTAACTGTTACAGCAACCAAAGTGTGACTCACCAATTCACATGTTTAAGAAAGTCTGTGCACAATCATGCACAGCACTGAATGCCATGTGTAAGTGCCATGGGGCCAGAGCATCAAGGACCATATGAAAACAAAGCAAGCATGGTCTTTAGTACAAATTGAGATTTGCACATGACATTACAAAGGCATGCGTGAGACAACAATAGCTAGTTCATGCTCAGATGTAACGTCTGCCAGGCAGAGTAATCAACAAAGATGCTTCACATGAAATCGTAGTGGCACTAGTCGTTAGATGACAACATGTCCCTGTCATCACAAAATCTGCACATGGCGCATGATAGGTATTGACATGTCACACCATGGACAAGTAATGCATGTACCGCCACACCATGTCAGGATGCACAGTAGCGTGCAGACAAACAATGTGACAACTAGTAAACTGTGTGGTGTATAACCTGTGAATAAGATACATCTAACACCAAGCTTGAGGGGTGCACTTCAATTACCATTTCCCTTCTGTCCCATTGACTGCAGTGGACAACAACAGCAACCTGCCGGGCCAGTCCCCCCCTCCTCCCCCCCACCGAAACATGGACTCTCGAATGTTGACTCCCGGGATTCTGAGTATGCAGAGCTTGAAGCCAGCCCATCTAGTGTGCCAGGGCGCAACTGGTCCCAGGACCCCATTGTCACTCCGACCACATCAGCAGCAACACCAACTTCTCCGCAGACCCCCGCTGTAACGGCCTGCGCGTCCTCCACCACCACCACCACCAGTACTGCCTGCAACATTCTCCCTGTGCCCCAGAGGATGACCACCCCACACCACCAACTGAGGAGGGCAGGGAGAGGATGCGGGTGCCTACAGTGGTGAATCAACAGGTCAGTGGCAGCAGGGCAGGTGGGAAGGCAAGGTTCAATCAAAGACAACCGGACACTGGGACCGAAGCCCTGAACAATATTAACAGAGTCATTGGGGCCTATGAACAGGCCCAGGGACGAAGGGGCCGTGCTGAGGAAGATTCACGCGAGCTCCTCCTGATGATGAGGTCCATGGACACCTGCATGGGCCATATTGTGGACCTCTTGGGCCAGCTAGTGGCAGTACAGAGGGACAGGCCTGCGCCATAACCCACACCTCCACCTCCCTCTGGTGGGCCGCAGGATGACAGTTCACCATCCTCCCCTGAAGACACTGAGAGGGGTGAGTCCTCAGACCCCAATGGCCCCGCAGCAGGGCCCCCCGCAAAATGACCAAGGGGCTGTCCTTAGAAATCCCCGTGAGTATCCCATGGCAAAGCTCCTTCCAAACGCCAGTGACTGAGCTCGCCATGATGGCAACACTCTTCAATACTTCATTGACTTTTTGGACTGTCCTTACCCACACTGCCTTGTGAATGGCATATGTCTGTTAGACTGGGTCACCACATGAATGTGGTGACTAGTAGGCCTGGGCGAAGCACTACGCTACGCTCGCGTAGTTTGCGAAGTTCGCGCTACTTCGCGCTACGCGAACTGCACGTAGCACAGTGCGAACACGCGTAGCGTAGTGTTGCGTAGTGCTGCGGTCATTTTTTGCTTGCTCGCGGTCCTCAACGTCAAGTTGGCGACCGCGAGCAAGCAAAATGACATCCTGGCGAGACTTTTTCCTTGTTTGCGATCGCGAGCATGGAAAATAAACCTCCCGGCGAGATTCCCAACGCGAGAAGGTCAGGTTTCTCATTGCGAGGGGTCGCGTATGCTCGCGACCGCTCGCGATGAGAAACTACCAGTTCGCGTTGAGAAAGCTGCAGCTCGAGTAAAAATCTACTCGAGCAGCAGAAAACTACAGCTCGCACTGTGCAAGATGCCATTTTCAATGATTGCACAGTGCCGGTTGCTTGTCCGCACTGTGCAATCATTGAAAACAACATCTTGCACAGTGCGAACATGTTACTTCGCAGTTCGCGAAGTGCTACGCGTAGCTCGCGTAGTGCGAACTTCACTTTGCGTAGCTTCGCGAAGTGCTACTTCGCGAACTACGCCCACCCTTAGTGACTAGTCGATTGTCTCATGTATCATAACTGACAACTCACTGCTTCACTAATCAGCGTATTGCAAATATTCACCCCCTCACATGTCCCCATTGTAAATCAACACTCCTTACACACACATGTTGTTGTGTCTGCTCTGTGTTTATTCCAGGAAGAGCAGTCTTCACCATGTTTACAATGTAACTGGAGTATGGAATGTATGTAGGCAAGGAGAGGCTGAAGGGACCTAGGAAAACACAACAGAACAATATTCACTAGTCAGGTGTTGGCATCACAGCCATCACACAACATGTGTCATCAAGGTACTACAATCTGCACACATTACAATGAGCAACAGTGCCAACATAAACATCCTGTAGATGCGACAAACTACCCTTTCCCAGAAACATCGGCAGCCGCCACTGAGTCAACAACTGGCTGCAATCACAAAGCTAACATACACCTTGGCAACAACAGCGCCCTCAGCAGACAATGGGTCCCTTGCACATTGTCACTCACCTTCAAGTGAAGTAGCGGTTGATGAACTGTGGATGCAGGTCCACACCTTCCTACTCTTCACTATCCTCATCACTGGACATGGGTTGGTTTGCAGCCGGGGGCCTCGGCTGCTCATCAGCGTCCAGGAGCAGGGGGATCTCCTTGCACAAGGCCAAGTTGTAGAGCATGCAGCATGCAACTGCAATCTGACACACCTTTTTGGGCGAGTACATCAGGTCACCACCAGTCTTGTCCAGGCAGCGAAAGTGTGACTTGAGTAGACCAAAGGTACGCTCCATCACACGACGGGTCTTCCCATGGGCATCATTGTAGCAGACATCAGCAGGTGTCCTGGGATTCTGCAGTGGGCTCAGCAACCAAGGACGGTTGAGATATGCAGAGTAACCTAGGTGCGATACACACAGACCTACTTTGTAACACAACAGTGGCAGAGGACAGCATGTCACACACACAGCACGATAATTGACTCTGCATACTCACCCACAATCCATGCACACTCAGGAAGTAGATTAGTCATCATTTGTGGCACAATGCTGTTACACATGATGTATGAGTCATGGGCTGAGCCTGGAAGTTTAGCACACACGTGCAAGATGATCGTATCCTCCTGGCACACCACTTGGACATTTATGGAGTGGAAATGTTTACGATTCCTGTAGATGTGTTCACGTGCATGTGGTGGAACCAGTCCAACACATGTGCAATCAATGGCACCAACAACATGGGGAATGTGCCCAAGGGCATAAAAATCACCCTTAACACCCACCAATTCATGCCTCCTGGGGGAAATGGATATATCTGTCCTTGTAGATCATCATAGTGAACAGGACAACCCGTAGCACCATGCTGAACATTGGTTGCGACATCCCACCTGCGCCAGACACCGTGTGCTGGAATGATCCAGTAGCAAAAAAATGCAGGGCCGCCATCACCTTAGACGTTGGGGTGAAAGCAGTTGGATATGTTCTGCAAGGCTGCAGGTGGGGCTCTAACATAGCACCTAGGTCTTTTAGGGTGTCTCTATCCAGACGGAAATTCCATATGACTGCCTCATCCTCCATGTCTGCCAGCACTGTGAAGGGACGATGCACATTTGGTCTCCTCCTAGGTGAGATGAAAGGGGACACGTCAATGCAACACACCATGAGATGTGTACAACATCTTACGTATTGACTGACACAACGCCAACAATGACTGTCATCACAGTTGAGCTTACCGCACACCTTCCATGTAGGGACACCTTCAGCCACACTACTCGTAAACTTGTTCACTTTTCACACAGCAAGTACTTCCAAAACAATATCTGACTATGAGACTGCCCAAAGGGTGATGGCCACATCTTGCATGAGCAGCCCTGAGAGTATTTGATACAGCATATGTGTGAAACTGCAACACTACTGTCTCATACCTTGCTGCAGTACCTGCCACACCTTCAGGCGCAAGTCAAACAGGGCACACATCAACAACAAAATGATCACAGTCTGTGCAAAAACAACAAGTGTGCGCATGAGCCTAGAAAAGTAGACAGTCAAATCAGCACATTGTTCAGTAAGACATTCATCACTGTGAGTTGCTCAGCCCTTTCAGACATTGGCATGTGTACCCATTGGAGGGTCCATCACAACACTGTTCTGAGGGCATTCCAGCAATATTACAAGTGACATGTGGGTGAGTACATGCCAATGGTGAAAATCATAAACACAAATATGGCATGTGTAGTCAGCAGTGGGGTGAATGTAACATTGGCATTGTGTGCACAATCATGTGCCATTAATCATGTGGCCACTGGGCACTGTTGAGAACTGCCCATTGGCAATTCACACAGCATGATGTGTCCATAGGTGCTGTCAAAGTGTCCTGCCACCCAAATCACGGTCATTCATATTAATGCATGGCACACATATTGAGGAAGCTACCGCCTGGCCCCTGCGGTGTTACACCGCCAATTCCCAAAACACAATTGCGGTAGTGATAGGCATATACACATGGTCAAATGGCGGTTGGCATACTCCGCCACCCAAATCACGGTCAGTCTAAGCAATGTATGGCACACATATCACGTCAGCGACCGCCTGGCCCCTGTGGTGTGTCACTGCCAATGCCAAAGCCACACTCGCGGTAGTGATAGTGATATGAGTATTGCCAAATGACTTGTGGCATGCCCCGCCACCCAAATCATGGTCATTAATAGCAATGTATGGCACATATATTGCGGTAGCGACTGCCTGGCCCCTGCGGTGTGTCACCGCTATGGCCCATGCCCTCACGGCCAATGGGAACTGCAATCGTCATAGACTAATGTAATTTTTAAAATTGCGGTAGGCGTGCTCCGCCATCGTGGGGCCGATCATTGGATGCAATTGAAAGATGCACAACCGCGGTAGCGACCGCCTGGCCCCAGTGGTGTGTCACCGCCATGGCCCATGCCCTCACAGCCAATGGGAACCACAATCACGGTAGAATAATGCAATTTTGAAAATAGCGGTAGGCGTGCTCTGCCACCGCGGAGCCTGTCATTGGATGCATTTGAAAAAGGCTGACCTGGAACACCAATTGCAGCAGCTTAGAACCACTGAAACTAACCCAGGGGGCTATATATGTGTGGGAGAGAGCCTCACATTTCCAGAGCTCACTGAGCCTGCTGCCTGCCACCCCTCACCACCAGCTGCTGCTGCTGTCTCCAGGGCCTGCTGCCTGCCACCCCTCACCACCAACTGCTGCTGCTGCTGTCTCTAGGGCCTGCTGCCTGCCACCCATCAACACCAACTGCTGCTGCTGCTGTCTCCAGGGCCTGCTGCCTGCCACCCCTCACCACCAACTGCTGCTGTCTCCAGGGCCTGCTGCCTGACACCCCTCAACACCAACTGCTGCTACTCCTGTCTCCTGAACACAGTGATGGCGAGGACTGAGAATATCCAGGCTAGTCCCTTCACCACCGAGGAGCTGGAGATCCTGGTGAACGAGGTGCTCACACAGTATGCGAAGCTATATGGTGCTCCAAATGTCGTGGTAAGTCTTTCAGAGTGGGAGTGAGAGTGCAGGGGGGCACACATGAAGTTGATCTGCTGTAGTATGTGCCTGAGAGTGTGGGGTTGTGTCATGCCACTGCCTAGCATGCCATCTTCAGGGGAAAGGGGTGTGTAGCCTATTTCACATGTTTCCCTGCCGGCACATCAAGATTGGAGGGACAGGTATTGTTTTGTCAGCCATACAGTGATGCAGCAAGTTGGTTATGCAGGAATCAGGACAGAAATTGCCTGTGTGAATGGATGTGTGGGTCACTGATGTTCTTCACAGGCTCATCTGTGGCCTTACCAAGGGTTTACGTCCAGAGGGTAATGATTGAAGGGTGTCAGTCTCAAAATTCACATCATGTATAGTTCAGCACTATGCTCAGGACTTGAATGCCAGAGGGTGACACTCTTGGTGGGAATTCACCGAGAACACAGCAGATTGTTGTACTATTCTTTTAGAGCCCCTTCCATTTCCACCAGCATGTGTACTGACTCCCATGTGTAGACACTGTTTATGCTCTCAATTTGTCCCTTCGTGTGAAATTTCATATGCCCCACGTTGGACCCCAGTGTGAGCCCACCTGGCCTGCACAGTCACTGCCCAATCTGACAAGGACACATCACTGGATGTACAGAGTGAAACATATTATTTGTCTGCTAGACTATTCATCAAAGAGACGTCTCAGACCTGTAGATTGCACAGAACAGGCCTTGTGTGAAGGGTGTGAGATTGTGAGATCATGTCTCTAAATGTGACCCCCATGACGCAGTGAGACATTCACAGGGCAAGTACATTTGGGGCTGCGCTGTGTTGGACACAGTGAGTCTGCCCCAAAACATACTTAACAATGTGATGTATGTCTTGCCCACCCACAAACTGGATAGACGTTGTGGGCACCCTACACATAGCTCTCAGTGCTGGCATCCTGCATGTGTATGAGATGGGCAGGTACTGGGTCCACACTCATCCCTGCATATATTTTCATCCGATTCTCCCATGCAAATGTACTATGTGATAAGCTGTATTTTCTCTGCTAGACATATCTGTGAAGTTGTGCTGAATTAGTATCATGTTCTTGTACTGAAAGGTATTAGTACATAACCCTGTGTCACTGATTTTGTCTTTCGTGCCTGCAGCTCAAAGTCCACCAGCGTAAGGCCGTGTGGAGGGCCATTACACGCAAGGTGCGGGCTCTGGGTGTCTCCAACAGACGGTGCACACAGTGTCACAAGAGGTGGGATGACATCTGCCAGTTGAGTAAATATGTGGCAGAGATGACGCTGGGGCTGATCCCTCAGACTGGCAGGTTAGCACGCAGGAGCATAACACCACTGATGGCCCGCATCTTAGCTGTGACACAGCCTGAGCTGGATGCACGTTTGATGGACCATCAGCAGCAAGCTTGGGTTGAGTGTCCTGTGAAGGGTAACTTTGGTTGTGAGTGACTGCATGTGTTCCAAGCCTGGGCCAGTGCTGGGCTCTGTGATGTTGTTAGTGAGGTGCAATGGCTTGTAAGTGGCCTCTGTGTTGGGTGCCGCTGTCATGCATTTTCCCTATCTTTACTTTCTCATGTCATTGGAGTAATGCCCCTTGACATTGCATTCTGAGTTGTGGCCTTCTGGCATCATCTGCATTGGTGTAGTCAGGGACATCCCTTGGAAGGGAACAAATGTGTGCATCATCTGAGTGTGAGTGTTACTGCACAGGGTGGTTTGCCACATGGGGATATCATCATCTTTTTTTGTGCTTTGCTTGCATATGATGGTTGTGTTAATGCCACCGAACTGACCCCACTTCTCTATTTATTTCAGCATCT
Organism: Triturus cristatus; assembly: GCF_964204655.1. Classification (NCBI taxonomy): domain Eukaryota; kingdom Metazoa; phylum Chordata; class Amphibia; order Caudata; family Salamandridae; genus Triturus; species Triturus cristatus. The sequence goes on from NC_140584.1 coordinate 150,808,452, forward strand.
ACCGTGTCTACAGAAGTGCAGGGGACTGACATCAGTGGTGATGTATCAAGCATGACTGCTACACACGAGCCCAGTGACACTGATGTGACCAGTGCCTCGGAGAGGGACAGGAGTCTGCTTGCGGAATCACAGCCAGAGACACCAACCTCTACATCATCTGATGCTAGCGGTGACGCCTCTATGTTGGCAGGCACAGCCAGCGGGAACTCTGCATCTTTTTCCACCCTCCCAACTACTTCCACTAGTAGTGCCCATGTTTGCACCAGTCAGAAGAGAAGAGTTTCTTTAACCCCAGACACTGCTGCCCCTGTCTATCCTGTTGCCATCAGTGTTGAGGCTGTGGACCTTTTGCGCCAGCTGTGTGTGGGACAGACAACTCTCTTCAATGCCTTCCAATACCACAACAAAAAATTAGCACAGGTAGTTGCTTTCGTGGAGGGCTTGCACTCAGACGTGGCTGGGCTGCATCGGACTGTCCAGTCTTAGTCCTCCGCAGTGATGGCAGCTATTCAGCTGGCACAGTCTCAGAGTCCAGGTCCACTCCCTTTGTCCACACTCATGCCAGTGGCTACACCTGATGATGGTGACCACACACCACAGACCTTAGGCTCATGATACGCACACGCAGCACCCAACAACAGAGGCAGAGCACAGACACCATCCCCACAAAAATCTAAAGCCACCTCAGAGCGCAAAAGCAAAAGCCCTTCAGGCGACACTAAGGGGCATAAAGCCAAGAAGCAGACCTCAGACTCACATGCCTCAGAGGCATCCCCAGCCATGGACTCTCCAGTCCCCAAACCGCAAAGAAAAGCAGTCAGTTCCCCGTCCTGCTGTAAAGCTGCTGTCAGCTAAGGGTCCACAGAAAAAGGCCGCTAAGTCTGATTCACTCACAACCTCAACTCCCATTCAGAGCCCAGTGAAGCAGGTGAAGGTGGTCAGTGTGGGGGGTTCACCTGTTCAACAGGTGATGGGGGAAAAAATGGCAAGCCAGGCCAAGCGTACCTCCGGATCAAGCAGGTCCCCAGAGGGAGGGCCCCCGCCTGACCCTGGTACAGTTTTGTTGGAGAGTGTGCCTGTTGTTGCCACAACAACTACCACTCCTCCCACCAACAGACCTCCATTTCGAGTCCCCAAGAAGTGGAAAGGCACCCCTCCACATTCTCCCTCCCACACTGTGTCTCACGGCAGCATGACTCCACCTCCATGTGCCACCCGGTCCAAGCAGCCCTCCAGCTTCCAAAGGCACTGATGCCTCTACCTCAGCTGCGCCTCTCTCTCCCCGGTCCAGTCCTACAACTTGCTCTGACACTCTGCAACCTCCCAATCTGACTGACAGCCAAGTCTGAGTCCAAGTCCCCCTCACACACCTGTCTCTCCCACAGCAGTGCCTGGACTGGGCATTGTTATCCCCCTAACTGTTTTGCTGACCATGGCAGTGTACAGTCTCACACATCACATGTGCAGCTGCTCATGGACATACTCTGCACTTTGCACTTTCCACTGGCCTTGCTGCTCCTTGCTGTGTTAAACTATTCCCTGTGCAGCTTCTCATGGACATACTCTGCAATTTGTACTGGCTACTGGCCTTGTTGCTCCTTGCTCTGTTAAACTATTCCCTGTGCAACTTCTCATGGACATACTTTGTACTTTGTACTGGCCACTGGCCTTGTTGCTGCTTGCTGTGTTAAACTATTCCCTGTACAGCTTCTCATGGACATACTCTGTACTTTGTACTGGCCACTGGCCTTGTTGCTCCTTGCTGTGTTAAACTATTCCCTGTGCAACTTCTCATGGACATACTCTGCACTTTGTACTTTCCACTGGCCTTGTTGCTCCTTGCTGTGTTAAACTATTCCCTGTGCAGCTTCTCATGTACTTACTCTGCACCTTGGACTGGCCTTGATCGTCACTGCTGTTTGCCCCTTCCCTGTGCAAGATCTCATGTGCCTCATCTGCACTTTGGACTGGCCACTGGCCTTGCTGTTTGCCCCTTCCCTGTGCAGCTTCTTATGTACTTACTTTGCACCTTGGACTGGCCACTGGCCTTGATGTTCACTGCTGTTTGCCCCTTCCCTGTGCAGGATCTCATGTACCTCATCTGCACCTTGGACTGGCCACTGGCCTTGCTGTTTGCCCCTTCCCTGTGCAGCTTCTCATGTACTTACTCTGCACCTTGGACTGGCCACTGGCCTTGATGTTCACTGCAGTTTGCCCCTTCCCTGTGCAGGATCTCTTGTACCTCATCTGCACTTTGTCCTTGCCACTGGCCTTGCTCTTGTCTACCTTTGGTGCCTATCTGTGTAATATGCTGTTAGAAATGGGGGCGGAGCCAGCATTCACATAGGCAGGCACATACCTATTCAGAGTCAGGGACTTCCCTTCCCACTACTCAAAAGGTAGATGTCCCATTCAGCCTAGCGCTGACTCACCCTGCCCCTCTCGGAGCCACACACACCACCCAGCCCCTGTCACTCACACACCAGACATGCAATTCACATCACATAGCACATAGAAATGCCAACTTCTAAAAGTGGCATTTCTAAAATAATAAATCTACGCACACCATTTCGTAACATTTATTATCACTATTCCAAACATACCAAACTTGACCACGCTGCGCCTCTCATATCAGGAATTACCACTGAAACACTTATCAGGGAATCCCCAATGCATTCCTATAGGAGGGCAGCCCCACAGTAGTGAGAAACCAAAATGGCTGTTTGTCACTGCCAGGACATGTCCAACACTTAAGGTACATGTCCTATCTTTTACCTAAAATGCACCCTGCCCATAGGGCTAGCTAGGGCCTTCGTTATGGGTGACTGACATGTAGTAAAAGGGGGGTCACAGACATGGCACACACTTTAGGTGCCACGTCACAGCGGCAGTAACATTGTGCGCACAGGCCCTGCAATGGCAGAGGCCTGGGATAGGTTTGGAAGGCTACTTTGGTGAGTGGCGCAATCAGCCCTGCAAGCCCACCAGTAGCATTTAATTTACCAGCCCTGGGTATATGAGATATCACTTTACAAGGGACTGACAGGTAAATTAAATAGGCCAAAACAGGTGTAGACCAATCCTACCATATTTAACACAGAGAGCACACACACTTTACACTGGACAGCAGTGCTGCAGTGCTAAAGTGCCCAGAGTCCTAGAACCCCCAACACCATGTCAGAAAAAAGGCTAGGAGAAAGGCAAAAAGTTTAGGGATGACTCTGCGAAAAGGGCCAAGTCCAACATATGTGAATAAAGACATTTACTCCTGTTGTCTGCCTTGTCAGTGTCCTTGCTAAATAAAGGGTTTTCTGTGTGGGTATGGTTTACTGTGACACATGCTCTATATGCCACTTCAACATTGGCAATGGCTTGATTAATTTTTTCAGCATTTTACAGAGGTGACAGGCACTTCAGTCCTTCTTGACGCTGAGGCTTGGGTGTGCAATGATGTCGGTTTGTGATGAACTACTGTTAGCATATTCACTGTTTGGTCAGGTTAGCTATATTGTACACATGTCATGTTTGTATGCAATGCCAGCACAGCATGGGATTCTATCCACAGTATTGCAGGCTGGGTGGCCAGGGTTATCATGTCTGTGAGATCTTTCTTGATGTGTGCACAGCAGTGTTGGTGTATGGTCATCTTGTGATGGCCAGGCATACTAGTCACATGGGTAAATTTCAGGGTATGCACTTGGGTGGTCAAGAAGTGTGCAGTGTGAAGGGGGTGACTTCGTCAGTGGTGTTGATGTGTGTGTGCCCCTGCAATGTCAACTGCACACATGTGTCACCCAGGAGTTGAGTGCCTGGTATTTGGATTGGTCAGCCCTGTGCTTGTGATTGTGTGCACATGTGGGAGTTGTAGGTTGTGCACTGTGCAGTGTGTTGGTTTGTCATTGCACTTCCGTGGGACACCTACTTGTTGTTGGTGGCAATTGTGAGTATGCAGAGTGCGTAACTGGCAAGTCAGTGTTGTGTTTTGTTGATCAGCCATGTGCCTTGAAACTGTTTGTACTCACTGCGCTGACCTGCTCAGCCACATTGACATTGCGGGTGTATTTTCTCATGCATTGCTGTCACTTGGGGCTTTTTTGTCTCCATTATTGCATGTGGGGTGTGGAGTCATACCATCCCCTATCTGTGCTTCTGATGCCTTCCCATTGTGAGTCTGCACTCCATCTATTTGTGTATGGTACACTCCTGCCATGTCCACTACTGACATACACAACACTACACTTTCATGTCAGCTGTCCCTTTGGGTTGCCTGTGTGTGTGCCTCCCCATCAGTTCATTTGTTACACTATGCTTTGTAGTGCTGATCTGTGCACAGGACCAATGTGCCACTCGGAACAGTTTCCCAATTGGCTATATGTGATGTTCTTGTCTTGTTTTGCAGCCATGGTTGCTCATATGCAGTTCTACTGTTTGTGCTGCACAGTCCTCTGGTCATGTCGTTGTCACCTGGTAGTCCCAGACTTGTGCATCTGTGGGTGTTGGGTTAGCTGTATGTGTGTTTGCTGAGGTACTGCTTCACTTCCTGAGTGTGATGTTGTCTGTGTGCTGTGCTGATTAGTGTTGTGTGGATTCATGTTGTGTCACTCATATCTGTGTGGGACTGGTATGTTTGGTATGCACACACTGCTTGTCGTGCACAAAGTGTTGTGAGTGTATGTTGCCTTGTCCTTGCCTGGTGTGCACCCCCTGATGTCCTGCTGTGTTTGCAATGTGATGGATTGGCATTTGCATCTGTTGTGTGTTTGATGCGGATGTGTGCAGTGTTTGGGCTGTGTTGTCTCTTGCAGCTGACAGATGCTCTGTGTGTGATGTTCTATTTGCATGTCAGTGTGTGTGTGCTTTGTTAGTGTGTTGTGATTCATTCAGATGTGTGTTTCCAGTGTAGTGTGCATTACTTAAGTGTCTATCACATGCACTTAGGGCTATTTTTGTTCCTGGGCTTGTTTTGGGTGCAACCTTGGGGTTTTCTCCTCTCGTTTGCGACCTGTCATTTGTCAGGATTGTGCATGTGCATGCATGTGGTACACTATAACACCATGTTGACTTGATGGGTGGTGTGGTATGTCTGTCTGAGTGTTTCATTGTAGGCCTATTGGTCCCAGTTAGTGTCCATGATTGTTTTGAGATGATGCACTTCTTGTCTGTGTTGGGGTATGTTGTCTGTGCATTGTTCAAGCCTGATGAGATTCTGTTCTCCTGTTCTGTCTGGGCTCCCATTGCCTTTCTACAGTTTTGCTGCACAGGTCAGGTTTCGTCTTGTTGTACTTCTATGTATGTTCTTATTGAGTTTTGTGTTTGGCTGTTGTTTTTGTGACAGCATTGGTTCAGGCATCCATGAGTGTGTGTGTGATGTTTGTGAATGCCCCCAGGGAGTGTGATTGTTTGTCAGTGTATTGACTGGACATTGTTGGTACCCTTCTGTGTGTTTGACACAGGTGTAGTGTGCTGCAGGTGTGAGGTTGGGGGATGTGGGAAGGACTCTACTTGTGTTTGACAGTCATGGAGTGTAACAATGGACCCTGTGTGTTGTGCTGCTGACACACACCTGTCAAGTAGTTGGATGTAGATGTGTAGCTGTTCACTGTTTGACTTCCGAGACTTCCTTTTATTCCTGGGCCTATACATGGTTTGCCTTGCTGTCTCCCTGAGTTGTTGCACAGAGGTGATTGTGGCTTTATTTCACTCACTGTGCCAGCAATGTGTGATTTGATGGGCTAAGGGTGTTGTTATATGTTCCTTATCTTGTATGTGATGTACCCATGCTTAGTGGTTGGCTCCTTGGCCTTCCATTTGTGAGCACCTCACTTTAGCTTTCCTATTTGTTGTCCTCCATTGATGCTGACATCTGATCTGAGTATGTGGCTGTGTGTCAGTGTGGGGTATGTCTGTATGACTTGACATTCTGTGTGTCCAGTTGAGTGATTGTTCCTGTGATGTATGTGTGCTCATTTTGTGCTTGGACTCAGTTTTGTTGCCATGAGTGTAGTGTAGGTGTGGTGTGAGGGTTGCCCTGGCCCTCTGCTTCTGTGCTGTGTCTTCCTCTGCAGCCCCACCTGCTGAGGATGTCTCCCTAGTTGTTTAGTGTGTGGTACAGGGTGTGGGTTCACCTGGGAGGTTATTGTACATGGGGGAGCACAAGAGAGGCACATTGCATGTCCCTGCATGTGTGTGGGGGCCTAGTGTGTGGAGGCTGGAGGTGTGGCCCTATGATCTTTGTGCACTGTCCATGCCTGGTGCTGGCCCTGCCTTCTGCATTGTGCGCATGTTTTCCCGCATCTTCACCGCTGCGGTGACGTGTCAGGGACATAAATTCAATATCATGATTGGTGTTACGTGGATGCGGGGAGGTGATTTTGTGACATGTAAGACATGTGTTGGTACACTTGTGGATGTGTTCCTGTCCCCACCAGGGTGTCTGGTGTGGACAGGAACCGTATATCAGCCCATGAGTTGTGTGTTGTGGTTGTGTGCGGAGTTGTGTGTTTGTGTACCTGTGGCATCGTCCTCGACAGTCCATAACTTGCTGGTAGTGTATCAGGTATAGCACTGGGAAGACGTGTAGAGCTGGATCCATTGCAGTCGGGACAGAGTGGAAGGGACCGGGAATCTGGTTTTTCGCTCTCCTGTCGTGCTTCCGCGATCTTTGGTTGGGCGGTTTATCCGCTGCACTGCGACTGACTGTTTGGGGCATCTAGATTTGTACAGCGGGCGGGACCTCATTCCGCACGGCGGTGAGTCTCCATTGGCTCCCAAAGCTGTGGTGGCAGACGCACTTTGATGGCGGTTCATGTAGCACAGCAGCGGACGGGAAATGGGCTATGTTTGGCCATACTAATATGGCGGGCGTGAGGACCTCTAATGACGTGCAGAAAAAAGCATTTTCCGCCACTGCCAGCACCGTGGTGGTGCCTCCGCCTGTCATCATAATGGGCCCTAAATGTGAGCCCGCAGCCAGCACTCAAGAGTGGCTTTAAAAGTGGCTTTAAAACGTAATTCGCTTTTTCAAAGAGTGGAAACTTAACTGAAAATTGGTGGTTATGTTGCTGCTGGGAGCTCATTGTGCATTCATATTTTCGAATGTATGCTTGCATGCATTTCAGGTGGGCATACAAATCAGTTGCAAATACCATCACCTCGCTGTTTTAAATGAAGTATATTGTTCTCATGGTTCCTGAAATATTACATCATCACTGCAACACATTTGCCATTTTTTAAAATGTCGTTCAGAAAACTTTTGCCCAGATTTGCATTGTTTACTTCTCTAATGATACGAAAACAGAAATCAAAAATGAAAATCTCTGGGCACATTTTTTTATAGAGGTATATCAAGGGGCCAGGACTTTCACACACATTTATAATTTAGTTATATTACAGCTTTATGTAACACTTGTGCAAGACCCTCTGAGTGTCAGAGCACTTTATATAAAAACAGTTACATACGTCACAAAAACAGTCTATGTAAGAATAGTTTTAACATGCAAAGATTTAACATGTAAAGAGCAATTTAGATAACATCAGTTTACATTATCATTGCACAAAAAAAATCAAAGTTGCACATACAAGCAATCAAAGAATGCCTACATCTATCAAAGCATTACAAATTCTTCGCAGTAATTTTGAGAACGTCATTCCTCCCGAAGTTCTTGCAGCATTTTTTTGACAATGAGGTAGTGTGCAAAGGGTGCATTCAACAAAATCTCTAGGTGTAGATTTACTAAAGCTATGTGCCGTGCTTGCGTCACATAAGGGATGCAATCCCAGAGTAAAGAGTTTGGGTGGAATGTATTATCCAACATTGCCAGACTGGCTACCGGGCATTTTGGTGTGCTGCCAAGCTGGGGGCTGATTTCATTGATGGGGACCTGCATGTGCTTAAAACCATTCATTTTGCTTTGTTTATTTAGAAGCACACGTCGGTCCCCATGAATGAAATCAGCCCCCACCACTGTGAAATCAGCACCCAGCTTGGCCACACACCAAAACGCCCAGTAGCCAGTCCAGCCCTGCTATCCAATGCAAACCAGGATTTGCTTTTTAAATTTCACCAATGTAAATCAAAGTAGTATTATGAGCTACTTTTAGCTGGTATACTGATGCTCTCCATGAGCTGCAGACAAAGGTATAAGATGGCGCAAGATGAAGGGGGGCTTGGGATACTTGAACGGCATCACTTGGTGGATCTGCCCAGAGGAGGACCATGGAGGTGCTCCTACCCATCGTCATCTAGCTTGTTCTTTTGCTATCTGGCAGCAAATGCATTAACCCAGAAAGCAATTTTAATGGTTAATATTCAACACACAGCAGTTTTCAAGCAAGGGAGTCTTAATGGGAAAAATCGAACATGGAAGAGGACTAGACAAAAAGACTCAGGAGAAATGTCAGTCTGTGTCTTCAAATAGAACTGTTGAATCTGGGAAGGATAATTTTAGGCAGATGTGTGCATTTCTGTACGTACGTTTGATGAACATGTCAGTGGGGTGGAGGCCTGAATATTTAGTTTAAGTATAGTTTAGCCTAAGCATTGTTGTTTGGACTGCATAGGTAAATTGGTTTTCTGCACTGAGAATGCAAGAGTCCTAGGTAATGCCCAAATGCCACCTCTGAAGATGTGTGTTATTAGGTCTGGGCCATAAACACGTTTACATGTTTGTTGAACCTACTTATTGTTGCTATAGGAAAGTAGGATCGGCTTTTATGGTTACCCCCACTTGTTGCCTGATGCAATGCTGTATCTAACTAGTCTGACTGGGATCCTGCTAAATAGGACCCCTGTTTCTCTGCTTTCTCCCCTAAATTGTTATGGTAAGTACTTAGGTACATCCCAGATTGGATGCTGGGGTACCCTCCAAAGTCCCTAGTATATATTACTAAGGTACCCAGGGCATAGGTACCCCAGGGGTCCCCCATGGGCTGAAGCATGCATTATTCCACCCATGAGGGACCACTCAAACTGTAACTACATGCCTGCCATTGCAGCCTGTGTAAGCTGGTGCTAGCACCACTTATGAAAAATGTAGGTTTCTCTGTTTCTAAGGTCACTGCACTTAAAACCTATAAGTCACCCCTAAAGCAGGCCTTTCCGATCCTGAAGGCAGGGTGCTCAGTTATAAGTGTGAGGGTGCCCCTGCATGAGCAGGACACCCCTACAGCCTTCGGAGCCCATTCTCCCAGGTTGCAAGTGAGACAGCCCTATAACATATAAAGGGGCACCGCGTCATTATGCGATGAACATCTCAAAACTGGCTGTAACGAACCGTGTCATGCTTGGTATCAAACATGTTGGAATCATACCCTCACACCTTAAACAGTGTGGGAGGTATGATCCCAAGCACTGCAAAGGTCCTCCGTTAGGTCCTCAGTGCTCCCGGTACCAGTCTCCTAGACCAGGACAGCACAACATGGCTGCTGCCAACCAGAAACATGATTCTGCCCTCCTGCTGCTTAGCCAAGCTCTAGCAGGGGAAGGCAGAACAGTAGGTATCTAGCCACAGGGAGGTGTGACCACCTCCCAGACAGGGTTTAGTGTATGAGGGCAGGGTGGGAGTGCTTGCCAGTGCCACTCAGTATTCTTGAGGGGCACATTTGGTGCCCGCCTTGCATAGTCCAGTTCAAACTAGCTCAGGGACCCATTGGCTCCTGCTCTGGCACGAAACTTGACAAAGGTCATGGGAATCTCCTCCCCACTGTCCAACCCCTCCCCCGGGAGGGAACCATGAATCATATTAATTAAGGGCTTACCTGAGGGTGGGTCCCTAGATCCGTCATGGGACATGATTCAATTCAGACATCACTTCAACTTCAACCTTCTGGGCACTCTGGACTTCGCTCTGGGCATCAAGGCTTCAACCTGGAAGACTCCTGCTGCTCCTTATTTCTTTGCCCTGCTCATCTGCTGCAACGTCCGTGCCTGTGCTCCATACAGGAAACCTTCCAAGGCCTGTGGGCATCCAAGACACCTGAAGGAATCTCCCTTGAAGTGAAGGGGTCACTTCCCTGCATCTGCAGGCACCGCAACCAAGCTGACCGTCCTGCTGATCCTGGGCTCCCACAGACTCTGAAGGACTCAGCAACACAGGTGGTGGTTCTCCACATCCCTCTCACCAAGTGTGTGTCCAGTATCCCACGTCAGATCCACAGGAACTGAACCCCTGTGCACCACTTAGACTTGCCCTTGCAAAAGCTTGTTGGCTTCCTTCCATCAAGATCTTCAGGCTCCAAGTAGCCCCAACCTCAAGAATCTCCAGTGTCCAGAATCTTCGACCAAACCACATTGCTGGCACCGTAGGCCTGCTTCTTTGGCAAGCTGCTTGAGGTCCTCTTGCGACTCCAGTGCCTCCGGCATGTGGGTCCTATCGAGGGTCACATTTGAATTCTTTGGGCTCCCCTAACTGTTCAGGGGCTGCCCAGACTCCGCTGCTTGTGGTGAGTCTCCTGGACCTTGCTGGTCCTGACATTGCACCTTCTTCAACTTCCTAGTTGGTTGCAGTTCCCAAGGTTTGTTGGTGCTCCCGCCGGATGCCGACCCCTCAACTTTCGACATCCGACATGGGACAGCTCTTGTATGGCCACTGGTCATCCACAGCGTCGCCACGTCCACACAGCTGCAGTTTCAAGGTCACCGTCAGCTCACCTGCAACACAAGACATCAGTGAGCATTCGTCTTCCTTGCCTCCTGGTCACTCCTGAGCGGCTTAGACTCTGCCCCCTCTGCTTGCAGTTTCTTCACATCTTGAATCCACCTTTAGGTTCTACCGGACATTTTCACCTTCTCCAGCAGCAGCATCTTTCTGAAGTCCTCCATTGGATTTGATGGCTGTTTCCGACGCCACTTCACACCTATGCACCCGGCTTCCCTTTTGCAGGTATCATGGTTCCTAAGGTATCAATGGGTGGGTGGCTCTCCAACCTCTTGTTTTCCACATGGTTTCTTCAGGGTCCACTGAGAAGGGTCCACTTTTTTAAAATTGCAACCGTGACTTACACGTTGACTTGTAAGGAGAACGCGGTTGTGTTCCTTCACTGCACAAGACCTCTGTTGGGCTCCTAGATACTCACCTTGGGTGGTTCCTTGGGTTCCCGGCAATTCTACGTCCTCTTACTCTTGTTTTAACTCGAGTCGTGCTTGGAATACTAATATTTTAGCATATGGTTTGGTCTCCCCCTGGCGACCACTGTGTATTCTGTATTAGTTACCCGTTTCTTTTACAAAGTATTGGGTGCATTGTGTACATCTCCAGTTAGGAGATATCTGTGTGTGTTAGTGAGTGTCTTATAATAAATACATATTTTTATAAATACACTCTGTGGTTCTTTTTCACTTAATCTATACATATAAGATTATGTTCATGTAAAACAAGCTGCTTTACACTTCTTCTGGACTAAGACTGAAGGCTTCTCTCCACAGCTACCACTTAGCTTTCTAAGGTTGTCTAATGCAACTAAAATCACCATAAGAGTTGTCTGGATCAGTGCAAGGTGTCCACTTACATAAGTGTACATCACATACTGAGCCAGCCTCTCACGGTTTCAATACATTATATGTTCTTAAAGTAGGCTGTTGAGCAGTCCCTTGCTCATGAATAGAGGTATTTTAGTCTATCTTACTTCCAGTGTGTATCTTTCCTCCCTGTTCCTGATTCAATGTCTTTTCTCACTATCCTGTTGTTTGTCCCGCTCAGAATCATCAATGTCACACAATGTTCTGGTTGGATAAGGTATTCTGCCCTCAGCGCTTTGCATCTCATTGAAGGGGATAGTTTCTGTCCCTCTCTCGCTCTGCCTACCCCCTGTCAAACCCATTTTTTCACTCATTGCAAAGGTAATCACTTGCCACTGCTAGGACATCTGCCTCCCAATTTGTTAGTGGTAAATGGATCCCTCTTTACTGTTATAGAGTGTTTTATTTACAATCTTTGTGGTTTCTTGCAGATTATTTTCCTTGCTAGTGCATATTTAGTTTCATACATATTCATGTTTTTATTTTATTCTAATGATTTTTTAATTTACAGAAAGTAAAAAATATTCCTCCAGTTAATTCACAAAAAACTGTGGCCATTTGATAATTATTTTCACCTTTGATAGGAGCTCTAGATGTACACGTGTTCAACAGTGAGCTCTCATTTATAAGCTTCAGCTATATTTTCTAAATATATGAACTTTTTTAGTATTGCCGTTATTCATTTGAGAGGTGATTACCCCTACTTACTTAACAAATCCAGTCTAGTTAGGTCAAAACACATTGCTGAAAGAATCTCTGCTAAACTGCTGGTAGCTAAGGAAGAAACAAATGGTAACCTCCAGAAAAGTGTATGTTAAGTTGAAGTACTAACAATACTTAAGTAAAGAACATAAAACAATGAAATTCCCAAACCAATTTAAAAATTAGAGAAAAATGTAGTGAGCAAAAAGACACCACAAACTATTCAAAGAGGTTAAGGGAGCTGAAGTCACTGTTCATGATAGACCGGAACCTCAGAGCAATTTCAGACTGACCACGATGGATCCATGGTTGTAGCCACCATGCAGGTCATAAGGATCACATTTTTTCCTTCTAATTTAGTCCCTGGAATCCGAAATCTTCCAGTGGTGCAGGATCTAAGGCTGTGGCTGGCAATGACCCCTTAAAGTTGGAATTATTGTCCCTGCTCAAGCTGAACCCATTAATTGTTTTGCCATAAGCTCAGAGTGGGACAAATCTGGATTTCTTAGCATCTAAGGTTACTTCATTGGTCAATAGATTTGCTACCTTGTCCCAAACCAATAGTTTACCTTTGGATCTAGTCACTTTTTTCAAAATCAAAATCTTCCAGCAGGGAAGGTTGAAAGCTGAAGCGGGGCAGGGTTCCGCAAGGTCAGATAACTTATCTGCAATATTCTGTTGGAACAGTTTTCAGTGCAACATAACGATCAATGAGGGACAAACCTGGTTTTCTTGCCTGCCTTGGATAAGACCAACACACTAGGCAAACATCAGCACCTTAGCCCAGTCTTAACATTACTAAGCCCCACGTTTCTACAGGCTTTCCATGTCAGGCTTTCCGACATGGAAAGCCTGTTGGAAAGTGACTTTGGGGAACCATAGCAGGGCCTCCTTCTCCCTGCAGCCCCTGGTTAAGGGCGAAGGGGGGCAACTATGGTGCCCCCTTGTTAATCCCTGGTGCCTGCCACATGGTGAAAAGATGAAAAGATTATACCCTTTCTCTGTGGGAGCTTGTGCTATGGCCTCAGAACATGCCCTCATAGAGAAATTGGAGTATGCAATCACACCATTGTATTCGAGCGGTCAGACCGATACCCTGTATGTTGGTCCGTCCACCATCCTAAGCGGGCCCTAAGTAAAAAATGTCCTAGAACTGTCCCAGGCAGAGATGGGGACATTTTATACACGCCTAAAGCCTGCTCAGGAAAAAATATAGCAAAGCCAACATAGTGGAATAGCTGTTGGGTTTTAATTCACTATGAGAAAACAGTAACACAAATATCTAGAGTGTCCTATTTTTATCTACTAGCATTCTGCCCTACCTACTTACAAGTAAGCCTGGGAGAAATTTTAATTACATCAGATGAATTTGCATAATTTCAGGAATTTCAAGTCACGCTGGTTACGTAAAAGTATGCAAATTACTGCACTTGACGTAGTTCTGTGCCCTTTGCTCTAAATATATACAGTTAAACGCACCAATCATTGTAAACATTTACCATAAATACATGAGGACAACAAAACATGAGCTACTGTTGTTCATGGTGCTTTTGTTAAATGCATCTTTATGCCAAACATTGATGAAAGGACATATTTTGCACTACAATATTGTGTGAAAGGATGAATGAATATTTAACTATGTAAAATTTTCCTAAAATCCCACTTAATTATGGGAAAACAAATTACACCAATTTGTCACCCTCCTACTTACAACGTACACTTTATAGGTGAATTATGAATCTATAGCATTCAGCTTTTAGCTATATGGCAAAGGCATTTTTCCTTGACATGTGCGTCTGAAGGTTATGCAAATTGCAGTCCAGCCAGGACAGGACCCTGTTCTTAGCAGTTGTATACTTTTGTCAGATATGTGGGAGGTGTAAACATAGGCCCACATATGACCAGGCAGAGATGTTTTAAAGCATGGGCAAAGAGGGCTCCCGCCCAGGGCCCCAGTATTTCAGGGGGCCCCCTATAAGAGTCTTTTCAACTCTTTGCCTGACCTATCTGTCTTATTCTGATAGACCTGAATTGCTTCTCAAATATGCATGTCCATTTCTTTCAATTTATGTTTTTAAAAGAGGAGCCTGGGTGATGTGGGACTTCGTTATGTACATTGTCAGAGAAATATTTTTAGCCCCATGTAACTCACAAAAGAAGTTTTATTTAGAACTAATCAATGTTTCATTCTGGACTAATGGAATGGGATCACCAAAGCTATTTTTCATAACACTACTAAGCTGAAGTTGTACAACAATTTTGAAAACTCAAATGGTACGGTTTTGCCTGCCATCATATGTATTCTGAACATTGGTACCTAGAATACTTTGCACTGGGGTTGCTTCACTTTTGGAATGCAAACATAGCACATAGCATTGTGGTTGTGTGTACTCTCAACACAAATCAAGGTTTGCAATGGAAAGATGGAATCAAATGAACTCAAAAGATTTATATCGGACTTGCGCCACATTTACGCCGCCGTTGCGTCACTTTTGTGACGCAGCCGCAGCGTAAACCCTGCGCCATGTTGCGCCCCATTTACAACGTGACGCATCTAGGGAGACGCATCACATTGTAAAGCTTGCGCCACATGTTGGCGTACCTGCACGGAGGGGGCGTTCCGGCACAGGAACGCCTCCGAAAAGTGGCTGAGTGAAATCTACAAGATTTCACTCAGTCACTTTTCCGGCCATGCTGCGTCAAAACCCTGCGCCTGCTTGAAGCAGGCGTAAGGATTGACGCAGCATTGTAACGATAGGGCACCTCCGAGCCTTGCTGGAGCTGCATCGCGCTTGCGACGCAACTCCAGCAATGCGCCAACCTTCCGCCATCAGATGCGTCACGCATCTGTTTATCCTTGCGCCACGATGCGCTGCATTGTAAATGCGGCGCATCTATTTGGCGCAAGGGTAAACTTTCGTGATGCATCTTTCCTGGCGCATCCCTGCTGATTTGCAGGGATGCGCCAGGAAACATAAATCTGCCCCACAGTGTCAAGGTGATGTACTATGAATGGGCGTTCCATGCAGCTACCCATGGGTTTAATGCAAACCCCAAACTATTTAGAATTTTACACAGTAGTTTGCACCAAAACCATCTACCTCCTCAAGGCAGTGGTAATGGGGGATAAATATTTAGTTTCTCCATACTTTTCACACTGCATGTGTGCTGCATCATACAGCATGCATACAAAGCAGGACAAGTATTAAAGCATAGTTTTTATATTGGTAGGGTTGCCTTCCAGTATAAAACTAATGCTTAACAGAAACTACACATTCTTTCTCTATTGTGCATGGGACACATCCTTGCTCTATAGTGCAAGGGTATACGTGTTGGTGTATAGCAGTGACGGAGAGAAAATCAACATTACATCTTATTGGATATGGTGCTGTTTTCACCCTTTTGTTTGACACAATGCAGTGCAGCAACTTTGGTTGCTATTCTAGGTTGTGTAAAACTTGATTAAATTCCCCCTAGAGGTAAGCACATTTGAAACATGGAGTGGAGCATATTTATATTTATTTTTTGTGTAATACACCTCACACACTTCATATTTCAGCACATTTATTTATTTATAAAATGGCATAGGCAGCCCTCCATCATCAGTTAATCAATCAATCAATCAATTAATCAATCAGGATTTGTAACGTGGAGCTGCTAAACCCATGATGATCACGAGGTTCTGTGGGAACATACTGCTGGATCATGTTGCCTGTTCCTACTAGTTGAACAGCCAGGTCTCAAGGTCCTTCCTGGACTGCTGGAGCAAATGTGAGTCTTTGAGGTGCAGGCAGAGGGTTTCCCAAGTCTTAGCCACCAGGTGGGAGAACGAGTGGAGGATGCGTTGAGTGGCTGCCAGGGAGAGGGATCCAGAACAAAGTTCCCTGGTGGGTTGGTGAAAGTTCACTCATTTGTTGAGGTATGCCGGTCCGTTGTGTAGTGCTTTGTAAGCATGGGTGATCAGCTTGAACTAGCGTCTCTTTGAGACTGGAAGCCAATGGAGTCTCTTGAGGTGAGGGGTGAGGTGGGTCTGTCTGGAGAGTTCTAGGAAGAAGCTGGCTGCTGTGTTCTGGATGGTTTTGAGTTTCCACATGAGTTGGGCATTGATTCCTACACAGAGGGAGTTGCCATAGTCAAGTCTGCGGGTGACAAGCACTTGCGTGATACTTTGCCTGGTGTTGGGTGGGAACCATCGGAAAACCTTCCTGAGCATTTGGAGGGTGATGAAGCAAGCAGAGGAGATGGCGCTGACCTGCTTCTTCAAGGATAGCTGGCTGTCGAGGAAGATGCCAAAGTTGCATGAGTGTTCGATGGGTTTGGGGGTAGGTCCCAGCTCTGGTGGCCACCATTTGTTTTTCCATAGGGTGTCCTTGCCTTCCTGGAAGATGAGTACTTCTGTCTTGTATGTGTTGAGTTTGAGATAGTTGTTGTTCATCCAGACAGCTATGTCCTTCATGCATCTTTGTAACTTGTTTTTGATAGTTGTAAGGTTGTTTATCAGGAAGAGGTTGATGTTGTTCTTGGCAGGGAGCTGGGATGCGAAGCCTTGGTAGATGGTGATAGTTTTGGTGTGAAAAAATTTCAATAGGGTATTGCAGAGAGCTTGCAAGGGTGTGATGATGTTTTTGGTTGCTGACAGGTTGGTGAACTCCTTGACTATATTGAACAGTTGTAGTTTTTTTTAAGTAACTTTATTGCCATTTATGATATCAAACCGACATCCGGGACAAGCAAATATCCTGTATCATAAGTTTTTCCCACCCAGCCTCCCCCTTTGTAATCTTTGAAGAACAAAATAACACAATTCCACAATAGGAAGAGCCCATCAGCAAATTCAGAGAGACATGACATTGGAAAAATACATCTTTCGGCTTGTTGATTCATTCCAGAATGTCTCATACGCTAACTATACATCTCGTGATGTCTATGTGGACCATGCAAACCCCAACTTTTTAACCCCCCACCCCATCCATCCCTCCTTGTTCCATTTCCTGTATAACTCACTATATCAGGTTTTGATATACCTAATTAGTTAGCACATGCCCTAGGCCTCTTGAGATCCCTCCTCCCTGTGGCGGCCCCCATCTCCCTTCCCGATTCCTGAATTCCTGAGTCTTTTTTCCCGTTAAGCTAACATCTGAGAGCATGCCATAAGATCCTCTTCCAATTTTTCATCTGTACACACTAATTTCATACGTGCTCTTTCTGGAGTTGCCTACTTGTTCCTGTCTTTCATCCATTCCCCCACCTGTGGTGGCCGGGGTCTAAGCCAGCTGATAGTTATGTGCCTTTTTGCAATCACTAGACCCAGTGTTAGAAAGCATCTGCTCAGTATTATGTTGTTAGGAGTGGGGAGTAGACCCATCAGCACCTGTAGGATCGTTTTGGGGATCGTCCAGCCCATCGCCCTTTGTAAGTATGTTGCTATCGAGTCCCAATAAGAGCACAGCTGTAAACACGACCAGACCATATGGAGGAAATCCGCCTCTTGTGTGTTACATCTTCGTCGCTACGAGCAGGGTAAATTGTGTGTAAGGTGGGTGAGGTATACTTGGTGTCCCATGTTGTATTGTAGGAGCTTAACATGTGCATTGGAGCTGACTATGCGTATTCCCTTCTGAGCTTTTTCCTACTCCCTATCCAATAGTGGTTCATCCACCATGGCGTCCCAGCTCTACTTTGCCGGTAATGTCTTGCCTGGCAAGTTGTCTCTTAAAGCTCTATATAAATGCAATATTAATCTCTTGCCCTGCGCCATTTAGGGCATTACCATCAGTATATTTGTCGTGGATGGCTCTGCTGGGAACCCCTGCCAAATTTCACATGTCAGCTTGATATTTTTTCATATTGTAAAAATTGTCCCGGTCCCAGACCGATGGTGTTGATTGTCTTGTCTCGGGTAACAAACCTTCCATCTACATACAGGTCTGCCAGCATTTGACAACCCCCTTCCTTCCATCGTTGTTCAGACATAGTGTCCGCTATTCGGGCAAAAGAACATATTGCCCAAAGGGGCATATCAGAGGCATACAGGGTATGCTGTCCAGACTACACTGTCCCAGATGAGGGCGACATGTCATGCAATGTATGGGGTCGAGGGGGCAGGCTGACTCCCACACATCAAGATTTCAGGCAAGGTATAATCACTGTGTGTACCCGCCAAAAGATCAGTCTCCCAATTATTTTCATTGTCTAGCCAGAGTATTGCTTGCTGAAGTTGGGACGCCAAGTAATGGAGCTCTAAACAGGGAACCTCAAGTCCCCGCGTCCCTATGTTCTCTGCAGCATTGTCAAGCGTACCCTTCTACATTTATAGCCCCATAAGAGGTCTGTCAGGAGCTGGTCTTAAGTCCAAATATAATGTTGTGGGATAATAAATGTGTGTTGCATCGCATAGAGACATCTTGGTAAAATAATCATTTTTATTATTGCGATTCTGCCCATTAGTAACAGTGGTAGGTCCCGCCAGAAGCATATGGAGCCCTGAAGTTCCTCTGATACCCTTTCTATGTTAAGGGTATGGTAGACGGCAGCTGTATCTGCTAATTGTATTCCCAGATATCTTGTTTCTTCACCAGGCCATTGCAACTCTCCCTTGTATAACTCCGCTTGGGGTACCCTTGCTAGTCTTCCAATTGGAATTAACATGGATTTCCCTGCATTGAGCAGGAGACCAGACACCACCCCGAAGTTCCGCAGCACTGCCAATAGGAGTGGCACTGTGGTTATCGGCTGATGTAAATAGACCAAGGTATCATCGGCTTATAGCGAGACCACCTGATCAACCATGCCTAGTTATACACCTATCCTCTCACTTTATCCCTCAGGGCAGTTGCCAACGGCTCCATGACCAGCGCAAACAGAAGCAGAGAGAGCGGAGAGAGCGGACATCCCTGACGGGTGCTTCTACCGAGCGCTACTGGCCTGGATACCATATTTTTCACTCTTATCCATGCCATAGGGGATGTATAGAGTACCTTGGTCCATTTGAGAAACTCTACTCCTTCTCTGATTCTCTGGAGGACCTGCCATAAATACGTCCACTCCACAGAATCAAAGGCTTGTTTTATGTCCAGTAGTGCTAATGCATAGTCAACCTTCATTAAGCATGGAGCATGCCAAATATGCACCAATCTCCTCAGGTTGTGCATGGTGCTATGCTAGAGTATGAATCCTACCTGATCCGTATTTACAATGTGGGATATCCACGGGAGAAGGCGTGCTGCCATGATGCTACTTAGTATTTTTACATCTATATTTAATATGGATATTGGCTTATACGAATTGGGTAACAAAGGGTCCCTGTCTAGTTTTGGTATCATGGCCACCAGGGCCTCCCTCGTGGACAGTGGAAGCACACCCCCCTCAAATGCCTCATTGTAAACTTCTAGCAGGTGATTGGCCAACAGAGGGGAAACCTTCGGGACGATGTTTAACAGCTCCTTGCTGTTGTTGGAGCTGTTGTTGATGAGGGTTGCTAGGGATGTCTTCTTTGTGCTTTTCAAGAGGTGGTAGTATCTGTTGTCTTTGAATCTTTTTCTGTCCTCAAGGGTCTTATTGGAGTACCATCTTCTTTCCTTCTGTCCGCACTCATGTTTCAGGGTTTTCACTCCTGTTGTGTTTGTTTCTTGGGGTTGTTGTGTTTCCTTGGTTGGCACTTGCTGTGATCCAATTCACAAAGTTTTCTGCTGCTTGTTCTGTGTCTTCTGTGTTAGTGGGTAGGCAGGAGTTAAGAGTGTTTGTCCATCGTTGCTCTGATAACTTAGGCCAGCTGCTCCGTGTGTCGCTGGCAGTGGAGGTGGGCATGTTGGGGGGTTCGGAGATGACAAAATGGCTATAGTGATGATTGGTTGAGGTGAGCTCCTCGGTGTGTGTGTATTTAACTCTGTCGCTGGCTAAGAAGATTGGGTTTAGCATATGTCCTGCGGTGTGGATGGGGTCAGTGAAAAGATTCTTGAATCCTAGGTTCGCCATGCTTTCTAGGAGGTCAGGGGCGAAGAAGTTGGGGATTGCATTGCATAAGTCAGGCTTTCTTGAACAAAGCAGCTGTTAGAGGGTTGACGGTGTAAGATATGTGATATTTGAGTAAAGCTGATGCTGTTAAATATCTAACTTGAAAGACAGATGTAGCTTTGAAAGATACAATTGACGCCGAACTTGAATCTTGAAGATCTGTGTAACATGCAAAAGGTTTGCTCTTTCAGATCTAATTCTTCACAATTGTTGTAACCACAGGGATGGATTAGAGGCTGCAGTAATCTTTGCATCCTGGGGAGTTGCTTCCAAGGTCTATAAAGCATATGTAAAACTGCGGAATATGTTATTGTGTGACGCCTCCATCTGTTTTAATATCTGTGTAACTGGAGATCTGTTTTTCAAAGGAAAGCTAGAAAGTGATTGATATGTGTTATATGAGAAACACTCAGGGGGATATGTACAAGCCCATATCGCCACCACAAAGTCACTTTTACGGATGTTGTGTTGGGGGCGATAGGGGCTGCGCCTTATGTACAAGGCAGCGTTAAGCCACTTAACATGGCTTAAGGCTGTCTCATACATAAGGCGCCCTTTCACGCTATGGTTAGCGTGAAAGAGGCAAGCAGTGGGTGTTGTGTAGGCCTGGGCGGTAAATTCCGTTCCGTTTCGCGGAATTTGCGGAATTTGGGCAATTTCGCGTTCTGCGGAGAACGCGAAATTGCCCAAAATTCCGCTTTCCGCGACATCGCGAAATTTTTGCTTGTTCGCGTTCTCAAAATGCGTGTTCGCGAGATATTTCTCCCCGAGCACGCAAACAGCAATTGTGAACAGGAAAAAAGCATCGCGAACAAGCAATTCCGTGTGTTCGTGGAATTTCTGCGTGTTCGCGGAGATTTATTACCGTTTCGCGGAGATTTGCGTAACGCGATTACGCAAATCTCCACCCACCCCTAGTGTTGTGGCAACACCCAATGTATTTGACGCTGCCCCCTATAAACAAGGGTTGTGTACATAGGTGGCAGTGCCAAAATTAAGACCAGGGAAACCCTGGTCTTAAGTTGGCAAAACTAGGAGAACTGCATTATTTCTTCTCATTTTTGCTCTTTCCATGTGTGCTGCCTTGTGCAGCACACATGGTAAAAGCAACATGCCAAGGTTTGTTTATGTACAAGAAGGTGTCCCTTCCTGTACATAAACAAACCTTTTAAATAAAATTGAATTTTGTCACGTTCATGTGTGCTGCATGAAGCAGCACAAATGAAAGTGACAGAATTCCTTTTTAGGATTGTTTATGTGCAGGAAGGGACACAGATAAGGGATGTGACAGGCTCCAGGTGCACACACACACTTCTTGATTGTATTGCCGTACTGCATGAATGAAGCCAATCTGATTAATGTGCACATGCCTGCAGCCTTCAAGATGGCTGTTGCTGTTCATGATTTGTACCCCATTTGCTGTGCATTGAGATTCATGCACCTACAACTTGAGAGCCCTGGTGTCTGTGGGCCATTGTAGGATACCATCCTATGGAAGAGGAAGAAACATTTAACCCCATAACTCTATGACCTGACCAAGAAGACTAAGCTGATATTTCTCACCTCTAAAAGGCTGAGCTATTATCTTTGCCAATGTTTTTTCCCTTGGCGTTACTTCCAATAGACAGTGCCAGCATTTGCCCAAAAATGGAAGGTGCAAGTTCAATGAGAAGTCACTGCAGACCTATATGGGGAAAGAGGCCGCTTCTCCCCTATTTTGTAGTGTAGTGCAGAGCCAAAGGGAGAAAATGGCATCCAGTCACAGGGTTGAGGTAAGCAGCTCTCTTGTGAAGCACGGACTTGACACTATGAACTGATCAGGACATATTTACATAGACTGCTAGAGAGGGGGTTGTGTGCAGCTCCACACACAGCTTTACAAAGTTGGTGGAAGGGAGGAAGATTAAAAAGTGGGGGAAGAGCAGGGCACCACATGTAGTCCCATGGAGTGCTGAAAGCTGAAGAAAGAAGAAAGCCATCCAATCATGAGTGAGGGGCTGACCCACAGCCCACTTAATGTATTGTATCGTCCACAATAGATGTTCAAAGAGAGACAACTAAAGCCGCCTGTAGGCAAGGTCTAAAAATTGCAAGCACTAGAATGCACTGACAAAAAAGTATGCTGAGTGTGCTACAGGCTACTGTCCTATGCAAAGAAGAGGTGAGGGGTAAGCCCTTGTCACCTCGCATCCCAAGGGCTATATCCAAAGCAATTTACAACAGAAGAATGAGATGTGGGGAAGAATACGTGCACTGCAAATTCATTAAAATGATTACATCAATTAATCCTCGATCAACAGACTAAATACATATATTCTTTATTCAATCACGTTGGGTTGTATTCATCAATTCCTCTGTGCAAAAATATATGTTGCTATATGGTGTCACATGATAAAACATGAAGAGCAAGCAATAAGCAAAAACTATACAACAATTCATCAAACAAGACACACAAAAATATACATCAATGTTAAACAATCCTAAAAAGAACTCCTCTTCTTACCTTAAATATACAGTGGAGGAAGTTCTATAGATTTTATGCACAATCGCAATCGAAGATAGTCTCTTATATTAGTACACATACAGGAAGTGTAGTTGTTCTCTTAAATTTCTTAATGATGTGTACTCGATGTTGAATACACAGCTGTTATATTAAAGGAAATGTTGACACGTTTCGGCCAGATATTTTTTGCCTCTTCAGGACCGATGAAAGAAAAAGTTCATGAGGTCAAGAAAAGATGCGTCCCAGCCCCCGGTTAGCTACCTATCCTGGAGTTCGTGAACCAGATAATGGATCCCCTCAATTGCTGTTGTTAGTCCACGTCAAGTCACAGTCCAGCGGAAACTGATCCGATACAGCCTGGCGGGCCTACTAATACTGCCTCTCCGGGGAGAGGCACAGCTCTCTCAGGATCACAACTGGGTCACTTGAGTTGGGCGAGAATCTGACAAAGTATTCTGAGTGTGCTACAGGCTACTGTCCTCCCATGGGATCACTTAAGATCTCTGCCAACCAGACTACAGACTTAAAATGGAGCCATCCATCTGCATCTTAAAGTGCAGTAGATAAGCTCCATATTTAATACTAAGGAAAGCAAGAAAGTTAAATATATTCCAAAAGTGTAAAACCATCACCTGAAAGTGTTGAGAATTCACAGAGAGACAGTGTTTATTAGCTGGAGCTGAGGCAGAGCAGTGTCACCCTACTGATTTAAAGCAGTGCAATGGAAAAAATAAAATGATAATAACAGAAGTTATTAGCATTTTTTTTTTAGTATTCCAGTTGCCGCCAGGCTAGGGTGGGCGGGGCTGGGCTCCCTACGTTCACAGGGGTGAGTGGCTGATGCTGCACCTAAAGTGTGCATGACTGTTTGGCTGGCCGTCTCTGGTCGGCCAAATAGTCATGCGCACTTTGCAAGTTTTCCATCAAGGTTGTATTATAACCTGGGTGGAGAACATGCCCAGGCTCCATTTCTGAGTGCCAAACCACGGCGCTCAGACCAATCACAATGCAGCTATAAGAAGCGTTGTGATTGGCTAGGGGAGTCTGGAAGCCTAGGTGCTTTTTGTTCCTGGTTCCTACGGGGAGAGGTGATGTTGACCAGCAGGTACGTTTTCTGTTTTATTTATTGCCTAACCTACCCACCTCCCCCCACCCCTGTCCCCTACCAGTCGTCATTGTAGTTTATCTTCATTTTCTGCTGGTGTCATAATAAAGGGCTGGGGGTGTGAATTACACTATATAGGTTGCCTGAAGCTCTGCTCAGAAGCCCATGGCTGGTGCAATTTAATGGTGTGCACCGGATAGCAAGGCCACCTACTCCTAAATCTACCTTATGTCTCAAGTGAACACATGAAGCTTGATAAAATGTTGGATGCCAAGGGGTGGCAATCAGCTTCTATTTCCATTCTGGGGGGTACATTTCTTTATAGAGGGCTTCACAGGAGTGGTGTCATGTTTGCATTGCAACAGGTTATGAAACCGTATGGGCAGTGCTTAAAATACAAAACTGGGCCTGTCAAAGAGACAGTGGTGTCCCTTAATGTAAAGACTATGTGAATTTTCACATGTTATCTCTTTAAAAGATCCCTAACAAACAAATTGAGAAAAACGAGCCAAATTCTTTTGTGGTTTGGGTTGTCTGATTTTGCTGGATTTGAACCAAAGACCTGGAAGGTTAAATATATGTAGGCTTGGACCAAATATAAAATATTCTGGCATAATTTGCATACTT
Source organism: Triturus cristatus (assembly GCF_964204655.1). Classification (NCBI taxonomy): domain Eukaryota; kingdom Metazoa; phylum Chordata; class Amphibia; order Caudata; family Salamandridae; genus Triturus; species Triturus cristatus. Next base: position 150,832,917 of record NC_140584.1, read on the forward strand.
TTGTGACTATTGCATTATGCATGGTATGTGCAATTCCCAAAATGTTACTGTTATACCTCAAGGCATAATTGCGTTGCAAAACTCTGGCATAGGTGCGTGAGAACCATAATGGGAGTTGCTGTGGTTCATGGTACTCGTGTTTTGGGAATCATATTTTTTATAATTAGGGACACAAAAATACATTTTCCATATAAATATATTGTTAAATACCATATTTGGATTTTGTGTAATTTTCCCATAATTGTATGTACTATCGAGGAAAGCAATTTGCATGAATTTGGGGGAAACAGTAACTTTAGGGACCCTGGGCCAAACTTATTTTGGGGGGACCTGTTCAAAAGAACTTTGAATTTAGCACCCATTTTCAGCTCACTCATGCCCTCCTAGGATAGTTCGTAGACATTGGCATCTTAAGAATTATTGGGTCCCTTGGCAACAACATATTTTGGGGATTCCTATCAGAAACAAGCATAGCCAATAGGTCTCACTTTTGGGACCTTATAAGAGAATAGCCATGCAATACTTGATGTTATTTAATGTAGGATATAGTGCTGGATAACTAAACATTTATAATGTCCCAAAGGCGACGCCTATTGACTATGCATTGGGGGGCCTTATAGGTGTTTCGGTAGAACTATTGACTTTGGCAATGTTTCTAAGCTGTGCTGTAGAGAAGTGTGGCTGCTGTGCAGTATGCTGAGAAGTTGTAATTAAAAACTGTAAGAAGCACTGAGTGATGCTGTAGTGTTGTTGAGTGATAATGTGCTGACCCTGAGTTATGCTGTGGTGGCGTTGAGTGAAGCCGTGCTGGCCCTGAGTGATGGTGTGGTGGCCCTAAGTGATGTTGTGGTGGTGCAGACTGATGCTGTCGTGATGCTGATTGATGCTGTTGCGCTGCAGATTGATTCTGTGGTAGTGCTTAGTGATGCTGTTGTGTTACTGAGTGATGGTGTTGTGTTCCTGAGTGATGCTGTGGTGGTGCTGAGTGATGCAGTGGTGAAGGTGAGTGATCCTGTGGTGGCCCTGAGTGATGCTGTGGTGGTGCTGAGTGATGATGTGGTGGTGCTGATTGATGCTGTGGTGGTGCTGAGTGACGCTGCGGTGGTGCTGACTGATACTGTGGTGGCATTGAGTGATCCTGTGCTGGCCCTGAGTGATGATGTGGTGACGCTGAGTGATGCTCTTGTGGCACTGAGCGATATTGTTGTGTGCTTGAGTGACGCTGTGGTGGTGCTGAGTGTTGCTGTAGTTGGGCTGAGTGATGCTGTGGTGTTTTTGAGTGATGCTGTGAAAACTGAGATGCAACAGTACAGTTATAATTAAGCTTACCAATGGAAGAGTCTATGGATGTTATTTACAAGCCCCTGCACCGCAAAAAGTCACTTATTGTCACGCTCCGGCGGTGCAGATTACAAAATCATTTGAATGACCTCACAGATATGGAGTAAGGCAGGGCAGCGCAAATCACTGCGCTTCCTTACTCTCCGCTCGGGAGGCATTCCATGAGCATTGTGGTGGTGGGTTTTCCCATGCAACACCCATGCTATTTGATGCTGCCCCAGATTTACAAGAGTATGTAAAACTGGGGAAGCGCCAAATCCTTACACCTCCCAATGAGAGGTGTAACAAGGGGAAGTTTCTTTATTTCTCTTTGATATTTCCTCTTTCTATGTGTGCAGCATTCTTTGGCACGCATAGAAAGAGGAAACGCCTCTTACGATTGGTTCTTGCAGGAAGATGCCCCTTCCTGCACAAAAACAATCCTGCCGACAACACCGACACCCTTGCATCATGGTGCAAGGGTGCCTGTGTTGATGCTAGGCAGCCGGAACAGAGCCAGCGCTGGGAGGGAGGACAGGAATGCACCATACTGCACAAATACAATTCCTGCCCTTTCAGTTTGGCATAAGGCAGTGCAGAAAGATGACTTGCTGCTTTGCCCTACGCTAAATTCCCATAAATAAGGGCCTCGTTGAATTTATTGGCCCAGCGCCAAAGGGCCAGGGAACAGTTTGCCCATGCTTCACGGTGCTTGCATAACCCCTGCTGCATCGTACAACAGTTCAGATTTCAGAGGCTACAGTGGAATATGTATAAGCACCAACACAGTAAAATTGTAAATGAAAATGATTGGCCACCTTAGTGGATTTTCCAAAGCTGCAATTTTAATTAGAAGCAGAACATGCTCACAAAAGCTGTTTATGGCGCTTTTAGCACTTTTCAAAAAATCTTACTTGCATAAAAGGTGGTGTTATTCAAAGTCAAGATAATCTTTATTCGATTTAAAAGATTAGATCATAAAAACACATTGCAGCATATAATATAAAAACAATCATAAAATCATAGATACACATTGTAGCACGTGTTGTGTAAACAGTCATATCGGATTGTGTTAAAAATAGTTAAAATATCATTCATGCAAAACTTTAAAAGGCCAGGTCCATAGTCCAAATTGTTTTCCTGCATCTAATCACAGCTTTCAGATACATAGCTAATGCGCTAATATACACATAATGTTCTAAAAGTTGTAGTATAAGAAAGGCTGGGCGACATTGTCTCTGGCTTAATATAGGCACAATCCATCTTTGTCTTAATATGAAGTAGAATTTACAGAATAATATGTGCATTGTGGATTGCATACATATATCATCACATGGGCACGTGCATAAGGTTCTTGACTGATCATTCATAACTGGGAAAGTTGTTAGTCTGTGGAAGTTCCCTGGGCGAAAACGAGTCAACAGCATCCTATCATACCCCCGTTACAGTTACAAGGTATGGTTGCACGCCAAAGTGAAGTAGTAGCGTTTGATTTTCCCCGACTGTGGGCATAAACTATTTGAGAGGAAAATCTAATTGTCTCAAAAAGCTCTAGAAAGTCAGTCTTTTGTGTTTTTCTTGAAATTGTGGTAATGCTTCCCGGGTCGTCAAAGTATTCGGGGTGCCCAAGATCTGACATAAAGTTCTTAACATATTTTATCCAGGGAATATGAAGCACCATTAGTAACTTAAAATAATCATTTAGCACGGCCCGATTAAAACTAGTAACTAGTTGTAGACCATATCTTGCGCCATAACAGGATTGGTTGGATCTTAATTAGGTCTAATATGTATGGCATCCCAAGCTATGCGTGACACATATAAGTAGCAGTGCTATTCGGGACCGCTAGTAGATACCACAGGAAAGCATTCTCTATTCGCTGGAGGGGCTGTGAATCACCCAGATACCAGCACCATGCATGGCCGTTGAAACACACATCACTTTTTAAATCTCCATTAATTCCACAACCGGCCTTCGACCCAATTTTCGAGCAAAGTTGACTAGTGCTGCCCTGGCTTTTGAAAACAACAGTTTTCTTCCTGATTTGGCATGTGGCTAGGACCCCTTTTGATCGAAGAGGATCCTAAATCAATCAAACCCATATCAGTAGGCGTATGTCCTGCTGCTTCATACATATTAAAATGTATGAGGATATTGAGAGGTTTCCAACTCATCAGTAACCACAATTGCAATTCAGTTGGCGCATTTATTAGGGATATTAATATTTGTGTTGAAAATTATTGCATGCATTTGCAGAACTTGGGGGCATATTAACAAGGCAGCGATATGAAATTATCGCCGCTTTTGCGTCCGCTTTCGGTCGAAAAGCGGCGATAATTTCATTGCCTAATCAGCAAAGACACGCTATCGCGTGTCTTGCTGACATAGCGCCCGTTTTCAGCACGCCTAGCTTTGCATCGCTAATGAGATGCAAAGTAGGCGTGGCTGTGAAACCAACCAGGGAAAATATCGCGAAGGCAGCTTCGCGATATTAAAAAGGAAGGATAGCGATTTTTTAAATCGCGTTAAGGATGCCTTAACACAGGAATTTAACGTCTGTTAAATTCCTGACTAAGGCATACTTAACATGGGGGGTGGATTCTGTGGCTAAGACCACAGGCCCTATCATCTAGGATATTGCCGTTTTCCACATGGAAAACGGCGATATCCCCACTATCTATGGAATTTTTATCGCCTCGGCGATGCGTGTTGTTAATAACATGCTAACCGGGCGATAAATTCCAGAGATAGCCGGCGATAAATATGCAAGCGCTAAGCGCGCTTTGCGATATTTATCGCCAGCCCTTGTTAATATGCCCCTTGGTTTGTATCATTTGCATGTGTCTCTAATCTCTTTTACCTTTTATAGTGGCTGTGCTCTGAATATATCCTATTTTTCTTAAGTGTCAAATACATTATTATATGATCTGGTTTTACATGTTTATGCTATAAGATTCTTTGTTTCAGCTTTGATTTTTGTTCATCCACAACTTAATTACCCATCCCAACAAGGAAAAACTAAAGATTATTGCAAACATTGGGGGGGGGACAGGTGTGATGAGACCTACAAACGTATGGACAGATGATACATAGTCACATGGCCAACTCCAACTGGCAAGGCTATGTAACCATTTGGTGGTACAAAGATAATACATTACTGTATTTAATCTGGTCAAATGGGCTACATCTTTCTGGGTGTAAAAATCGAGGAGGGATCGAGGCTCCTAAGAGGATTTTAAATTAGTTCATCGAACTGATGAAATTTGATGAAATAAGAATTATTTTTGTCTGAAATAAAAGCGCAGAAGCAATTAAATACAATTTCAGGTTTACTTCTATACCTTAACATTCTAGATTAAAAGTATATCTCTGCAGTCATGTTGCAACTTGCCTGATGAGAAGGTTTCATGCAGATTTTCCAGTACAAGCGGCAAAAAGTAGCCAGGCGCATATTCCTTGGAGTTTGGATTGCAGTATGTTTGAAAATGTAAGGCTGCCCGGGGGGGGGTTGCGCAGCGGCCCGCCCCTTGGAGGGCGGCCGCCTTAGTGCCACAGGAAGGCACAGGGGTGGGAGGTCGAGTCCCTGGGCTAGTCCGGGGGAGACCCCAACAGGTAGCTGTTTCCGGCGAGGGGGGGGAGGAGACAAGGGTACATATACTGTCTCCACCCCCTCCTCTTCCTCTTGTCCGCTCGTTCGCCTTGCCAGCAGTTCGTCGTGCTCTGTCGTGTTGCTCTTCTTTCTCGGTGAGTTTGCTGGTTACTTCCCTCTCGCCCCGGCCTTGTCCCTGGGCAGTACCAGGAGACGGGGCCCTGTGATCGGCGTACCACGGGCGGGGGGGGGGCCGTGCTCGGGGATCGAGATTGTGGCGGGGCTCGGGACTTGTGTGCGTGGTGTGGAAAAGGGCAAGGGGGTGTAGGTGCCTACTGGTGGGTGCGTGAGCGGGCCAACATTAACTGCCCGTGGCGGCTAGCGTACTGTAAGGACCTCACGCTGTGGCTCTATGGTGCTGGAGCCTATCTCCCGCTTCGTCTTGGCATTCGTGCCCACGGTTCGAGCCCTGCCACGAGGGTTAGGCATATTCGTAAATAAGGGGTTGTGGAACTCTCTTTGCCGCGCGCGTCACCCCCCTCCCTCCCCCCCCTCCCTCTCTCACCGTTAACTGCAGGGGATGCGGAGGATCGCGGCGCTGGGGGGTGGTATATTCGCGCACTACACATTGCTGTTGAGCGTTGTTCACTTGTTCACTCCCGGCACTTTGGGGCCCACGTGCGTGTTATTGCGATCGTCGAGTTGAAAAACAATTGCAGGCCACGCATATGAATCCTCCCTAGGCTACCCCTCAGCCGTCCATCCTTGGGTGACTTTAGGGAGGGGAGGGGAGGGAAGGTGCGTCGCGGGGTCGGCCACCATCGGCCACAGTTGTTGTTCACGGGGTTTTCGAGGCGCTGTAATGGGGCCCTCTGTATTGGTGGTGCACCCGGGCTGTGTCATCCAGCATGGTGGTCAATCCAATTTAACTGAAGCGGACAGTTGGGTACCTCGCGGACTTGCTTTTGCCATCCGTTTTGAACGGGGAAAACACGGTTTTTGCTTTCGGGGGTGCGGGCTCGGGTCCTGCGGTTTAGCCTACATGCATTTGCGCAGTAGCAGACGGTTTTAGTATGTTGGATTTTTAAGCTGCTTCCTCCCAGTACGATTACTCCCGGCGGCGGAAGTACTTATGAAGGGGTGCGCGCCTTGGTTGCAAGTCCAGGGGGGCTTCGTATAATCTCCCGGTGTGTGCTCTTAAAGGGACGCCAAATCCACGTTTCTCTGGCTTGCCCCCCCCCCCCCTCCTCCCAGGCCTAACGGGCGATGCAGCACCTCCGCTTGATCCTGGCTCGCGTCGGGGGTTTCTTTGTGAATCAGCCGGGCAACCCGGGCGGGAATGTGTATGCGGAGTGTCTGGGGATGTAGCTCACTGGTAGAGCCCGTTCTTCGCATGTGTGACGTCCCGGGTTCAATTCCTGGCGTCTGCAGCTCTTTCGGGCCGCAATTTCAAAAAAAAAAAAAAAAAAATTTAAATAAATAAATGAAAAGAATAAAATAAAGGGGAATTTCACGCTCTGCTCCTGTGCACGTCTCTGCACCCGGAGCGTGGGTTGGCCTGCGCTTGGCTGCGCTAGTCCCGTTTTAGCCCTGGGATCTTCCCGGGGATGCCTCTCAGCCAGTTCCCCTCCCTCTTCCTGCATTTTGCTCGGTGGTTGTCGCGTTGGGGGGGGTGGCCCCGGCCCTCTGAGACGGGTTGACGCCACGTGGGGGGTTTATATGCGGCGCGTGCGCCCTCCCCGCAGACCCTTCCGTGGCCCACCTTCAGCGAGGGAGCGGCTGGGGTTGGTCTTTCGAGTTTGGCAGGAGTTTCAAACATTTGGTGATGCTGGGCAAATCACTTAAGCCCCCATGCGAAATATTAAATGTCTGTCTGTAATGCCATTTGCAAATGTTTTCATATCACAATTTGGCAAATTTCAAACTCGTCTTTCCTCCCCCCCCCCCCCCCCCCCCCATTCACCTTCAGTGTAGGAGCTGTTCTTGGGGGCGTGCATGCGGTTTATACAAGCAAGGAAGTTATAAAAAAAAAAAAAAAAAAAACTTTTGTTGGTTTACAACCCTCTCCTTTCTCCCTCCAGATCGTGACAAGGGTTAGGCGTACCAGACGATCACGCTCGCTGCAGGACAGGGGTGTAAGTGTGCCAAGGGGCCGGGAGGGAATAGGAGAGTAGGCTCTCGGCTTGCAGGGGCAAGAACAAAGTCGCCCTGGGGCGCGGGTTTTTTAACAGCTGTTGTTCTTTGTACGCAGGATATTTGGAACAGCATAAGTTCGGGGCCGAAGGACGTGCGCACGCTTCCGTGAGAGTAAGTAGCAGCGGGTGTGACGGCGCATGATTGGTTTCCGGGCGGGTAGGGGCCGGTTTCAAGTGGTACTGGCCGCAGCTTACGTTCCTTTTTCTTGCAGGCCAGGATACAGTCCGAGATGGATAGTGAGGGTACCCCTGCGCTCTTCTCGACGCCGTCTCAGGTCGATGAGACCCAGCAGGGCAACTCGCAAGACGCACAGATAGCGGCAATTATTGAACTCGCTAAATCTAAAGGACTGGACTGGGCTGCACACCTCCTCAAGGCCAGCAGCCCTGACGACTCTGGAGTCATTTCTGGGGGTCCCACGACGGGACAAGAGTCGACTGACGAGGCGGGCCCGCCCCGGTCCAAACGCTTCCGCAGGGCCACTGTTAGAGATTTCCCGGCTGAAGTACCAGCACACAGGATTCGCTCGGTGCCCACCGTCAAGGGCACATCCGGGCCCCTGCCGCCCCCGGCCGGCCTGGCCCCCCCCCAGCAGTTTAAGCACCTCTTCCTCTAACTTTGCATCCAAGGAAGACCTGGCCAATCTCAATGACACCCTTAAGAATTTCATGGAAGAGGTCAGGGCTGGTTTCTCGCGCGCAGCCTCAGCCGGGGGGCGGCCGATGGCTGACAGTGCGGGAGGGCACCCCTCCGCTGCAGCCTCCGTTTGGGCACCACAAGGGGCAGGTCGTCAGGCCCCTGAGCTGTCCACGGTGCCGTGCACACCAACTATTCCCTTGCCCAGGAGTGCGGACGTGGCGGCGGCAGGTTCTGGGATGTCCACCAGTCAGGAGATGGGGGCTCCAGCTGGCCCCCCCGCACCAGGGCCCCTCCCTGTAGGGGGTGAGCAGCGACAACCAGCAGGAGGTGAGCCGACAACTGGGCAGCCTGCTGCCGTCTTTCAGTCCACTGCCCCCTCCCCCGCCCAAGGGGCCAGCTCGCCCACACAGCTAGCTAGCGCAGCAGTACCAGGGCCAGCTCCGCAGACCTCAGCCAAGAAGGAGGTTACTCATGCCCCGCTCCTGTCTGGGCATAGCTCGCTGATCTGGGAGGTTCCCTTGGCAGTAAAGGAATTCATCTGGAGGCGAGAATTCTTGGACATCTTTTCCCTACTTCTGCTGGGCCAGCATGGGCAAGACGCGCGCAGGCTTGGGGGGAAGGAAGACGATAAGAAGGTCAGGTTCCAGCAGTGGCCGGATAAAACCATTGACAACTGGCTATCCGCCTTCTCCATTTTACAATCGGTTATCCTTGAGAAATTTCCCGAACAGGGCCAGGCGTTAGTTTTGTACCAGCGGCTAATTCACACTGAGGCGCAGAAGTGGGGCGGGGAAGGGTGGCTCAATTATGACCGTGAGTTCAGAAAGAAGATGGCCATTTGCCCAGAGATGGAATGGGACCAGAAAGAGGTACAGCTGCGGATGGACCACATGGGGTCTCGGGGTTCCCAGAGCCCTGCCTCTCTTCCCAAAGGGTCAGGAGGGGGGGGCGGCCAGCCAGGGAATTCCCAGCCCACTTCTAAGCACGCTAGGCAGTCCTTTCGGGGGGGGCGCAGAGGAGGTGGCAGGGGAGGAGGGGCCAAGCGTGTTTCGCCTGGGACTTGCAATCTGTTCAATGCCGGCGCTTGCTCTTGGGGGGTCAAGTGCCGTTTCCAGCACTCATGCAGCAAGTGCGGGGGGCGTCACCCCGCTTCCTCTTGCCAAGCCAAAACAGACAAGAAGCCTGCTGACTCCTTCAAACCGTCTTCTTGAGTCGCCTCCGCACCCCCACCTAGCAGTGGCCTCTCCCCCCCCCTCCCTTACTCCTCTTCAGCCGCCTGTGCACCCACGCCCCAGGCCAGCAAGGGTCCCTCCCCTGTCTGCCTTGACCGCATGCTCGATCTACTCAGACTGTACCCTCTCACCTTTGACAGTGCTCTCCTGCTAGAAGGTTTCTCTGTGGGCTGCACCATACCATATGTAGGTCCCCTGTCCGGTCGCGATGCGGAGAACCTCCGATCTGCCAGGGTCCTTCCACAGGTCTTAAAAGAAAAAGTTCAGAAGGAATTGAAGCTGGGACGGGTGGCGGGCCCTTTCAGGGAGCCCCTGTTAGATAACTTTGTAGTCTCCCCCCTCGGCTTGGTCCCTAAAAAAGAACCTGGGTCCTTCAGACTGATCCACCACCTGTCTTATCCAGAGGGGGGCTCAGTAAACCACGGCCTTCAGGAGGGCTCATGCTCTGTGTCTTATTGTACATTGGATGTCGCTCTTGATCTGGTAAGGAGGGCTGGCAAAGGAGCATGGTTAGCAAAGGCCGACATTGAGTCGGCCTTTCGTCTACTACCAGTGCACCCGAGCAGCCAACACCTGCTGGGTTTCAAGGTAGACGGCATGTACTACTTTGATAAGTGCATGCCCATGGAGTGCGCGGTTTCCTGTGCCTTCTTCGAGGCCTTCAGCTCCTTCCTTCAATGGGCCTTCCAACACACCTACGGCGTTTCTGGGGTTTCCCATTATTTAGATGATTTCTTATTCATCGGGAGGGATGGCACTCAGGATTGCAGGGCAGCCCTCGCAGATTTCCAGGTTCTTATGCATCACCTTGGCGTCCCTTTAGCTCCTAAGAAAACGGAGGGTCCGGCTCAGGTTCTCTCTTTCCTAGGTATTGAGTTGGACACAGTGGCGGGGGAGGCCAGGCTGCCAGCCGACAAGGTGCGGGACCTGAGAGATCAGATTAGCCAAGTGGTAGGGAAGGAGAAGGTTTCCTTGGCAGCCATTCAGAGTGTAGGAGAGTAGGGTCTGCTATCCTATGGTCACCCCAAATTTTTGCTTTTTGCTTCACTGGTTTTTGACATATTGAGGCTGTGGGCCTGCCAATCAGACCCCCAGCCTGCTGTTCTCTCTACTAAATTAAAACTATGCACCCTAGGTGCATAACCAATTGGAAGTGGATCACCCTGTCAGCCCCTGTACCAGTGTACACTAGGTACCCAGGGCATTGGTGTACCCAAGGCCTGCCAAGGGCTGAAGCATGTATTATGCCACCCCAGGCTTGGCCTAACAATTTGACACAACTGGCTGATCACTCAGCTGGGGTAAGTTGGTGTAATCACCTCTTACTTAGGTATAGTATACCTATACCTAACCTTAAATGGGACACCTGGTAACCTATAAGTCACTCCTATGGCAGGCCTTAACAATCCTGAAGGCAGAGTGCTTGGTTCCATGTGAGATGGTGCTCTGGCAAGAGCTGAGCCTGTCTGCAGTGGTCGGAACAACTTCCTTCTACTGTTTCCAGATATCGTCATACCATATACTCTTAAGTGCATTATGAACCTCGCGGTTAAATGCTATCTTTGGTTTGGCTTTATCAAAACATGTCGAGTAAGGTGTCATACGAATTGGAATACTAACCCCTCGCCAATTCTGGTGACGGGGTTAGCATTCCACCCTTCTAGAGGGACACGACATGTACAGTACCTGAAACCCGGGTAAAATCAGACATAGCCTCAGCTCCACAAAATGGATGCTGCCACCACAGACACAAGTCTGCCCTCCTGCTGCTGGGAGTCCTTCCAGCTTGGGAGGTGTGGACAAAGGGTTTCCTGCCAGGGGAGGTGCGTGCGCCACCCCAGACAGGATTTTGTGTATTGGTCAGGTAGGGCTTGAAAGAAACCAGACATGCCTGTGGCTCACAAGGAGCCTCGGTGCATATGCCAGTTCAAACCGGTCCTGGGGCACACCAGTCCCGGGCCTGGGGCGAGCTGGACAAAGGATTGGGGGTGTAACCCCCCCCCTTCCTGGTCCCACCCATAGGGAGGGACCTAGCAGGTAGTCCGGCCCCTAGAATCCGCTTAAAGGTAGGAGCTGTGTCCTAAGACTTCAGACATCCTGGAATCAACTTAACACTAAGAAGAAGACGGGAACTTCGACGCTCTGCTGCACAGAGGACTGAAGCCAATCTCCCCTGTGGTCAGGGAGTGACCACCTTGCTAACGCAAGCACCATCCAGCGAATCAACGTCTGCTTTGCCGCCGCCTCCCGCCGGAGCCCGAGCCCAGAGACTGACAAGACCTGGACCTCCAGACCTCTCACCGCCCGATCCACAGTCCCTGAAAAGAGGAGACCCGTGGAGGCACCGAGACACGTGGAGCCAGCCATCTTGGATCGACTACGACAAGCTGACAAGTGCAACAACCGAGGCTTCCTCCAAGTTGTGCTTTGGGATCTGAGAAGCCCAACTCTCGAGCAGCATTTGCACCAAAGGTGAGCCCTCCAGCATCTCCACGATCTGCGTGGGGCCCTTCTGCATTTTGCCACTTGACGCGCCTAACCGGTTGCTGGCCCGCTGGCTAGTGGCCATCTTGGCAACGAACTCTACAAAAAACACCGCTGGTCTGGTTGCTCCAGACTGGCCCTTGCTCCTCTCCAAAGGAGCAATCCCTCTGACCTTGCTGGTCAGAACCAACAGCTGATTTCCGAATCCTCCTACAATTGCTTTTGCCAAGGCTTGTTTGCTTCGACCAAGTCGCCAACACCGCCGACAGCAAGAGCCTGCGTGGGACAGCTCGTGAGCCGACTCCTGGACGTCGTCGACCTTCAGGGACCACGTGGCTGCGGAGACAAGCTACCCCTCATCACCTGTTTGCACCCGACATCGCCTGGTACCTACCTGGTGCCACGCCGGTCACTGGCTAGTGACTGTGAACACTGTCCCCTCTGCTTTCAGATCTTCTGCAACTCCGATCCACCCTTGGATCCACCGCATCTCTCCCGGGCCGACCGCCTGCAGCATCTTTGTCCCAGGCTCAACGGAACAGATAGAAGAAACCCGACGCACTTTGAGGCCTATGCACCCGCTTCCTGTGGGTGAGGTAAAGCTGGTACTCCGGTGCCCATGTGTAGTAATACATCTCTAGTGCCTGTGTTCCAAATCTTAAGTTCCTAGTCAACCCGGAAGATCTCCTTTGCAGTAACTTTGTACTTTTTACGCACCCATTGAAACCTATGGGAGCACGCGTGTGACTATTTGCTCTGCACACGCCACCCGTGGACCTCCTGGTCACTAACTAACGTTAGCTCCTTGTAGGCCCAGCGATTCTAGAGGCCCTAGGCCTTTTCCCTTTTCTGTTCGTGGTACTTATACCACTATTTTAGTATATGGTTCGAGTGGCCACCAGGGCCTATCCATATAAAGTGCAACTTCTGTGTATTCTGTGATAATCTTGTTTGACGATTTGTGCTCCTGTGCTCATAAAGAGACTAGGGGTTACTTTGAGAAATAAATACATATATATTTTGAATATATATCTGTGTGGTGTCCTTTCATTGGTATAAAAGGGGGTTGCATTTGGTAAAACAGCTGGCTTAACACGCATCACGAGTTTAGCCTCAAAGACTGCTTAGCCTACGCTACCACTAGGGCAGCTAGTCCGAAAAGGATGACTTACAACCACACCATAAGGGTTGCTTGGCATGGTACAAGGTGGTCACTGTAACTAGTGAACATCATATACCAGGCCAACTTCTCACATTGGTGAGCAGCGGTTGGATTTGAGCTTGCTGTGTTTTACCATTGTAATCTCTTGGTTACTAATTGAAAGATCACATAGGTACCTGTAGGTACATATAAAACAAGATTAGATATACATAAGTTCTACTGAACTTAGTTGTTGTAGAGCAAAGGGAGTAGCACACCCTGACTACAACTACTAGATAGGTTTAGTAGGTAAACCCAAGTGTAGGTAGATTGCAACACATCCACCCACACTTAAGAGCAATGGCCGGGGCAGAGGGGTCCACTGTACCCATCTCTGTTGAGAGTGACCCCCAGAGGGCACCATCCAGCTTTGCTACCCTTAATCAGAATGAGCTCAGGCATTTGGCAACTCTTAGAGGCCTTAAACAGCCCAAGAACCCTACCTCTGCTGAGCTCAGAGAACTCTTACAGAATGATGAGAATCAGAGAGAACTCAGGAAAGCTTCCCAGTTAGCCCCCTTAGGGTCAGGAACAGGAGGCCCCCCTTCTGAAGATGCTACAGAGGTACCCAGTTCCAATAGCCATCCCTTAGATGAGAACCATACTACAGGGGAGGAAAGTGGTGAGGATACAGAAAGTAGTGATGATGAAGGGAGAACTAGCCCAGTGCCAAGTATTATACTTGGCCCAGCTAAACTAAGGCTATTGGGGACTGACAATGGGTTCACCCCATTGGATCTCCCCAGTGGACTTAACACAGGGCTTGGGAGGCAAAGGAATCGCTCAGGTGACTCCAATGCTTCTCATGGCTCTAGAGGCTCTCAAGGTCACTCCAGGAAAAGGATGACCACCCCTCAGAGGAGGGAACATGAGGCCAGAATGCAGGAAGCCCAGCTGAGGATCAGGAAGCAGGAGCTAGAAGTAGCCCTGATGGAAGAAAAACTGAACAAGGCTAGGCAACCTAGAGAGAGTGGGTCTATACCCACTGGTGGCAGCATTGTCCCTAAGGACAAAGATAGGGTCTTTGATAATAGGAACCTGTCTAAGGTTGTGCCCCCCTACAAAAGTGGGGATGACATCCACAAATGGATAACTGCTCTTGAGAGAGCCTGCAAAGTACAGCAGGTTCCTGAAGACCAGTGGGCAGCAATCCTCTGGCTCTCCTTTGAGGGAAGAGGCAGAGACAGACTCCTCACTGTTAGAGAAGAGGATGTCAGAAATTACAGAGTCCTGAAGAGTGTTCTGGTAGATGGGTTAGGCTTAACCACTGAACAGTACAGGTTAATGTTCAGAGACACCCAAAAGACACAGACTCAGGACTGGTCTGAATATGTTGAATGTGCCACTAAGGCTTTGGAGGGTTGGTTGCTGGGAAGTAAGGTATCTGATTTTACAGGATTGTATAATTTGATGATGAGAGAACAGATTTTAAATAACTGTCAAAACCAGCAACTGCATCAACACTTGGTTGACTCTGATCTGACCTCTCCCCAAGAATTGGGAAAGAAGGCAGACAAATGGGTCAGAACCAGGGTTAAGCAAAAGAACCAGAACCAGGGCCAAGGGGGTGATCAGAAGAAAACAGACCAAAAGGGTGGAGATCAGAAACCTAAAGACCAGAAGTCTTCAACAGGGCCCCAAACTACTGCTAAGGAGGGTGGGTCCCAACAACAGTCCAAAAAGAAGAAAGAAGGTCAAAAGAAACCCTGGTGCAATCATTGCAAGAATACAACTCACTGGACTAGTGATTGCAAAAAGGGTGGAGCCCCCAACACTGTTGCCCCTAAGGCACCTGCTCCCAGTACTACTGTTAGCAGTGTTGGTCCCCAGACAAAGGGTGTAGTGGGAATCACTATGGGAACTGAAGGAGATTCTGACTTAGACAGAACCCTGACACAGGCAGTCTTGATCTGTGATGGGGACATTGATTTGTCCCTGACTGTGAGCCCCAGTAACCTGGGCAAGTACAGACAGACTCCTTTAATTAATGACAAAGTGGCTCAAGCCTACAGGGACACATGTGCCAGTGTCACTATGGTGACACCAGGCTTTGTGGACCCTGGACAGTACATACCAGGTGAGAACTACCTGGTGACCAATGCCAGCAATGCCACTACTTCACATAGTGTGGCAGTTGTTAACTTCTCATGGGGAGGGGTAACTGGCCTCAAAAGGGTTGTGGTTAGTGCAGACCTCCCAGTAGAATGTTTGTTGGGCAATGACCTAGAGAGTTCTCTATGGTCAGAAGTGGAGTACAGGACTCATGCAGAGATGTTAGGTATATCATCACATGTCCTTGCTGTGACCAGGTCACAGGCCAAAAAGTGCCTCACTGAACCTCAGGTCTTGGATCCTGGAACAATGGACCAAGCACCTACCAAGAAGAAGAACAGGAGGGTCAAGGCTGTGCCTTCCCCCCTGCCTCAGAGTGATGATCAGCCTTCCCAGGAAGCTGATCTAGAGGACCCTGAAGGAACTGTCCCTGAAGAGCTTGAACCTGATCAGGTTGAGTTTCTGGGGACAGAGGGACCTTCAAGGGCTGACTTGAGGCAGGCTCAGTTATCCTGTCCCTCTCTTGAACCCCTCAGACAGCTGGCTGCTGCTGAGGCTGCTGGGAATGCTCAAGGTACCCATAAAGTGTATTGGGATGAAGGGCTCCTTTATTCAGAGGCTAGAGACCCCAAGCCTGGTGCTACCAGGAGGTTGGTTATACCTCTGCAATTTAGGGGCTTCCTTCTTACCTTGGCCCATGACATTCCTTTAGCAGGACACTTAGGCCAGAACAAGACTTGGGACAGACTTGTCCCTCACTTTTACTGGCCTCACATGAATGAAGATACAAAGGAGTTTTGTCGCTCCTGTGTTACCTGCCAAGCCAGTGGCAAATCAGGTGGCACAACAAAGGCCCCCCTAATACCACTACCTGTGGTGGGGGTCCCCTTTGAAAGAGTGGGAATAGACATAGTGGGTCCCATGGATCCTCCCACTGCATCTGGGCACAGATTTATACTGGTGGTAGTGGATCATGCCACCAGGTATCCAGAGGCAATTCCCCTTAGGACCACTACAGCACCTGTTGTGGCCAGGGCCCTGCTGGGAGTATTCTCCAGAGTGGGGTTTCCTAAGGAGGTAGTATCTGACAGAGGTACCAACTTTATGTCAGGATACTTAACAGCTATGTGGAAGGAATGTGGTGTCAACTACAAGTTCACCACCCCTTATCACCCACAATGCAATGGGCTTGTTGAGAGATTCAATAAGACCCTAAAGGGTATGATCAAAGGATTACCTGAAAAGCTCAGGCGAAGATGGGACATCCTTCTACCCTGCCTTCTGTTTGCTTACAGAGAGGTCCCACAAAAAGGAGTTGGCTACAGCCCCTTTGAATTGTTGTTTGGGCACCCTGTGAGAGGCCCACTGTGTTTGGTGAAGGAAGGATGGGAGTTACCTCTCAAAAAGCCTAAGCTAGACATAGTGGACTATGTACTTGGTCTCCGCTCCAGGATGGCTGAGTATATGGAGAAGGCATCCAAAAACCTTGAGGCAAGCCAGGCCTTACAGAAAGCTTGGCATGACCAAAAGGCTGTCTTGGTTGAGTTTCAGCCAGGACAGAAGGTATGGGTGTTGGAGCCAGTGGCCCCAGCAGCACTCCAAGACAAATGGTCTGGACCCCATACAATCCTGGAAAAGAAGGGAGAGGTCACCTACTTGGTCGACCTAGGAACTCCCAGGAGTCCCCACAGGGTACTCCATGTTAACAGGCTTAAAGCATATGTTGACAGGGCAGACATGGGCTTGCTCATGGCTACAGATGAGGGACAGGAGGAAGAGAGTGACCCTCTCCCAGACCTGTTGTCTCAGAACCCTGAAGATGGCACAGTTGAAGGAGTGACCCTTGGAGGCAACCTCACTGCCCATCAGCAGACTGAATGTAGACAGGTTCTACAATCATTTTCACATATGTTTTCCTTGATACCTAGTCAAACTGACTGGTGTACCCATGTGGTGGACACTGGTGACAGTCTGCCTGTAAAGAACAAGCTTTACAGACAACCTGACCACGTCAGGGACTGTATAAAGGCTGAGGTACATAAAATGCTGGAATTAGGTGTCATTGAACCCTCAGAGAGCCCCTGGGCTAGCCCAGTGGTTCTGGTCCCCAAACCTCACACCAAAGATGGCAAGAGAGAGATGAGGTTCTGTGTG
The DNA here is from genome assembly GCF_964204655.1 of Triturus cristatus. Classification (NCBI taxonomy): domain Eukaryota; kingdom Metazoa; phylum Chordata; class Amphibia; order Caudata; family Salamandridae; genus Triturus; species Triturus cristatus. Next base: position 150,849,785 of record NC_140584.1, read on the forward strand.
GATTACAGAGGACTCAATGCTGTCACCAGGACAGAGGCACACCCTATTCCAAGGGCAGATGAGCTCATAGACAAACTAGCTTCTGCAAAGTTTTTGAGCACATTTGACTTAACAGCTGGCTATTGGCAAATCAGATTAGCTGAGGAGTCTAAGGCCAAAACAGCATTCTCAACCCCAGGTGGGCACTACCAGTTTGTGGTGATGCCCTTTGGTCTGAAGAATGCACCTGCCACCTTCCAAAGGCTGGTGAACCAAGTCCTTACTGGGTTGGATGACTTTTGCGCAGCATATCTTGATGACATTGCTGTCTTTAGCTCCACCTGGGAGGATCACCTGATCCACCTGAAGAAGGCTCTTGAGGCTCTGCAAAGGGCAGGCCTCACTATCAAGGCTACAAAGTGCCAGATAGGGCAGAGTAAGGTTGTATATTTGGGCCACCTTGTAGGTGGAGGCCAAGTTCAACCACTGGAGAGTAAGATACAATCCATCAAGGACTGGTCCCCTCCAACCACCCAGACTCAAGTTCGAGCTTTCTTGGGCTTGACTGGGTACTACAGGAAGTTTGTTAAGAACTATGGGTCCATTGTGACTCCTCTTAATGATCTGACATCCAAGAAGATGCCCAAAAAGGTTCAGTGGACAGTAAGCTGTCAAAAGGCATTTGATGACCTGAAGGAGGCCATGTGCTCTGCACCTATCCTGAAAAGTCCTGACTACTCCAAAGAGTTTATTGTCCAAACAGATGCTTCTGAGTTGGGTGTGGGAGCTGTGCTGTCACAACTTAATGTAGATGGTCAAGACCAACCCATTGCTTTTATTAGCAGAAGGTTGACCCCCAGAGAGAAGAATTGGTCAGCTATTGAGAGGGAGGCCTTTGCTGTGGTGTGGGCCCTGAAGAAGCTGAGGCCATACTTGTTTGGCACTCACTTCAAGATTCAGACCGACCATAAGCCCCTCTTGTGGCTAAATCAGATGAAGGGTGAAAACCCCAAACTGCTTAGGTGGTCCATTTCCCTACAGGGGATGGACTTTACAGTGGAGCACCGGCCAGGTACTGACCATGGGAATGCAGATGGTCTCTCCAGGTACTTCCACTTAGGACATGAAGACGAGACTGGTCAAGGCTAGTTTAATGTCCCAGCGTTTGGGGGGGGGGGTTGTGTAGGAGAGTAGGGTCTGCTATCCTATGGTCACCCCAAATTTTTGCTTTTTGCTTCACTGGTTTTTGACATATTGAGGCTGTGGGCCTGCCAATCAGACCCCGAGCCTGCTGTTCTCTCTACTAAATTAAAACTATGCACCCTAGGTGCATAACCAATTGGAAGTGGATCACCCTGTCAGCCCCTGTACCAGTGTACACTAGGTACCCAGGGCATTGGTGTACCCAAGGCCTGCCAAGGGCTGAAGCATGTATTATGCCACCCCAGGCTTGGCCTAACAATTTGACACAACTGGCTGATCACTCAGCTGGGGAAAGTTGGTGTAATCACCTCTTACTTAGGTATAGTATACCTATACCTAACCTTAAATGGGACACCTGGTAACCTATAAGTCACTCCTATGGCAGGCCTTAACAATCCTGAAGGCAGAGTGCTTGGTTCCATGTGAGATGGTGCTCTGGCATGAGCTGAGCCTGTCTGCAGTGGTCGGAACAACTTCCTTCTACTGTTTCCAGATATCGTCATACCATATACTCTTAAGTGCATTATGAACCTCGCGGTTAAATGCTATCTTTGGTTTGGCTTTATCAAAACATGTCGAGTAAGGTGTCATACGAATTGGAATACTAACCCCTCGCCAATTCTGGCGACGGGGTTAGCATTCCACCCTTCTAGAGGGACACGACATGTACAGTACCTGAAACCCGGGTAAAATCAGACATAGCCTCAGCTCCACAAAATGGATGCTGCCACCACAGACACAAGTCTGCCCTCCTGCTGCTGGGAGTCCTTCCAGCTTGGGAGGTGTGGACAAAGGGTTTCCTGCCAGGGGAGGTGCGTGCGCCACCCCAGACAGGATTTTGTGTATTGGTCAGGTAGGGCTTGAAAGAAACCAGACATGCCTGTGGCTCACAAGGAGCCTCGGTGCATATGCCAGTTCAAACCGGTCCTGGGGCACACCAGTCCCGGGCCTGGGGCGAGCTGGACAAAGGATTGGGGGTGTAACCCCCCCCCTTCCTGGTCCCACCCATAGGGAGGGACCTAGCAGGTAGTCCGGCCCCTAGAATCCGCTTAAAGGTAGGAGCTGTGTCCTAAGACTTCAGACATCCTGGAATCAACTTAACACTAAGAAGAAGACGGGAACTTCGACGCTCTGCTGCACAGAGGACTGAAGCCAATCTCCCCTGTGGTCAGGGAGTGACCACCTTGCTAACGTAAGCACCATCCAGCGAATCAACGTCTGCTTTGCCGCCGCCTCCCGCCGGAGCCCGAGCCAAGAGACTGACAAGACCTGGACCTCCAGACCTCTCACCGCCCGATCCACAGTCCCTGAAAAGAGGAGACCCGTGGAGGCACCGAGACACGTGGAGCCAGCCATCTTGGATCGACTACGACAAGCTGACAAGTGCAACAACCGAGGCTCCCTCCAAGTTGTGCTTTGGGATCTGAGAAGCCCAACTCTCGAGCAGCATTTGCACCAAAGGTGAGCCCTCCAGCATCTCCACGATCTGCGTGGGGCCCTTCTGCATTTTGCCACTCGACGCGCCTAACCGGTTGCTGGCCCGCTGGCTAGTGGCCATCTTGGCGACGAACTCTACAAAAAACACCACTGGTCTGGTTGCTCCAGACTGGCCCTTGCTCCTCTCCAAAGGAGCAATCCCTCTGACCTTGCTGGTCAGAACCAACAGCTGATTTCCGAATCCTCCTACAATTGCTTTTGCCAAGGCTTGTTTGCTTCGACCAAGTCGCCGACACCGCCGACAGCGAGAGCCTGCGTGGGACAGCTCGTGAGCCGACTCCTGGACGTCGTCGACCTTCAGGGACCACGTGGCTGTGGAGACAAGCTACCCCTCATCACCTGTTTGCACCCGACATCGCCTGGTACCTACCTGGTGCCACGCCGGTCACTGGCTAGTGACTGTGAACACTGTCCCCTCTGCTTTCAGGTCTTCTGCAACTCCGATCCACCCTTGGATCCGCAGCATCTCTCCCGGGCCGACCGCCTGCAGCATCTTTGTCCCAGGCTCAACGGAACAGATAGAAGAAACCCGACGCACTTTGAGGCCTATGCACCCGCTTCCTGTGGGTGAGGTAAAGCTGGTACTCCGGTGCCCATGTGTAGTAATACATCTCTAGTGCCTGTGTTCCAAATCTTAAGTTCCTAGTCAACCCGGAAGATCTCCTTTGCAGTAACTTTGTACTTTTTACGCACCCATTGAAACCTATGGGAGCACGCGTGTGACTATTTGCTCTGCACACGCCACCCGTGGACCTCCTGGTCACTAACTAACGTTAGCTCCTTGTAGGCCCAGCGATTCTAGAGGCCCTAGGCCTTTTCCCTTTTCTGTTCGTGGTACTTATACCACTATTTTAGTATATGGTTCGAGTGGCCACCAGGGCCTATCCATATAAAGTGCAACTTCTGTGTATTCTGTGATAATCTTGTTTGACGATTTGTGCTCCTGTGCTCATAAAGAGACTAGGGGTTACTTTGAGAAATAAATACATATATATTTTGAATATATATCTGTGTGGTGTCCTTTCATTGGTATAAAAGGGGGTTGCATTTGGTAAAACAGCTGGCTTAACACGCATCACGAGTTTAGCCTCAAAGACTGCTTAGCCTACGCTACCACTAGGGCAGCTAGTCCGAAAAGGTTGACTTACAACCACACCATAAGGGTTGCTTGGCATGGTACAAGGTGGTCACTTTAACTAGTGAACATCATATACCAGGCCAACTTCTCACACAGAGCCTCCTGGGGAAGCTAAACTTTGCTGCCAGAGTCATCCCCGCGGGCAGGGCCTTTGCGAGAAGGATAGCTAGAGCTACGGCCTCTGTGAGTAGGAAGCACCACATGGTTAAATTGAACAAGGGGATGCATGAAGATCTTATGATGTGGGCAGACTTCCTAGTCAACTTCAATGGGACAGTCATCTGGCGCGACCCCTGGGCTAGCAACCGGGAGCTTGCCCTCTTTTCTGACGCGTCTGGCCGGGAAGGGTTCGGAGTGATTTTGGACAAGGAGTGGTGTGCAGAGAGGTGGCCTAACGCCTGGCACAAGAAAAAGGTCAAGTCCAAGATCACTGTCCTTGAACTCTTCCCAATTGTGGTAGCATTTCATCTCTGGCCCAGGGTCCTGTCCGCAAAACGAGTGCTTTTCTGGTCAGACAATCTAGCGGTGGTGCAGGCTATCAACTCCCAGTCTGCCAGCTGCCCCCTGGTCCTGTGTCTACTGCGAGAGCTTGTCAGGGCCTGCCTATTCAACAACGTAGAGTGCAGGGCCAGGCACATTCAAGGGATTTCTAATGTTGCCGCTGACTCTTTGTCTCGATTTCAGTGGCACCGCTTCCGGGAGGCCTGGCCGAGCGCACGTCAAGAGGGGACTCCTTTCCCGCCACACTTGTGACGGCTGCTGAAGTGGGACCACGGATGAGGGAACTGGGAGAACGGTCCTTAGCCCCCAGAACTGCGAAGCGCTACGGGAGCTGTGTCACTCTTTTCTGTGCAATTACAGGGGGCTGGGAGGAGGATCAGGTGGCCCTGGAGCTTAGAGTCCAACAATTCCTTCTGTGGGCCAGAGAAGAGGGCAAAACGTATTCCTGGATAGCAGGTCACCTCGCTGCCATCAGCCACCACGCCAAACTGAGGGGACAGGCCGATCCCACCAAGGCTTTTGTCATCAAAGCAGCCTTGCGAGTGTGGGCCAAGTTGGTTCCGCGCTCCCCTGATCCCAGGTCCCCCATCAGTTTCTTAATATTACAGGGGATGCTGGATTGTATGGGCAGGGCCACCCACTCAGGGTACGAAGCTACACTGTTCTCGGCCTGTTTCTCCCTAGCCTTCTTTGGTGCTTTCAGGATTGGGGAACTGGTGGCTCGCTCTAAATCTGACTCCTCGGGGGTGGCCTTGAACGTAAATACGTAGAACTGGAGCCGGGTTGCCTGAAAATTGTCATGAGACAGTCCAAAACTGACCAGCTAGGGCGAGGGAGGTTATTTGTGCTACACAGCCTGGGGGATGAGAGATATTGCCCGGTAGCATGGGTCAGAACTTACCTGCCGCTTTGCCCGCGGGGGGCGGGTTACCTGCTGGTGCATCCGGATGGCCTCCCAGTCACTAGATTTCAAGTGGACCACATCCTAAAGGCCTGCCTAAGGCTGTCTGGCCATGAGGTTAGGGACAAAAAATCAGCAGCCATTCGTTCCGCATAGGTGCGGCCACCACAGCGTTCCTGGCAGGAATGCCCGCAGAAGGTATCATGAAGGTGGGGCGCTGGCAATCGCATTGCTTCAAGCGATACATTCGGCCCTAGGAGTGGCCGTGGGGGCGGTGGGACAAATTGGTTGGACTGCCTCTTCGGGACCTACAATCTTGCCAGGCCTCCCCCCCTTTCTCTTGCTCCTGATTGACGTATACCTTGACTGTAGTTGTGCTGATGTTTTGCTGATGTTTTCCGTTTAATAAACATATACTCAAAACCAATTTTCTCTTTATTAGGTAAGAAGGTGTGGGTAATTGGTCACTCAATTATTGCAAGACTGGCACATTGGGCGGAGGCAAGAGAGTGGCAGAATCGCTTTGCCGCCACAGACATCACGTGGTTGGGTTTCCCAGGCTTGCGCTGGTGTGAACTGTTACGGAAAGTGAAGCAGAGACTCCGGGGAGGGTGGCTCCCGCCCAACCTCTTGGTGGTTCACCTGGGGGGCAATGACCTCACATCACTAGGAAGGAGAGCTTTGCTCCAAGACATGAGGGATACTTTCTGCAAGTTGAGCGTGTTGTTGGTGCCGTGTGAACTGTGGTGGTCTGAGATGACACCACGCGCGATTTGGCATGGAGCTCGCTCAGGCGACGCCATCGAGGTGTCTAGAAGGAAAGTTAACAGCGCAATGCGCAAGTTCACTGAGCAAAGAGGCTTTGGCTTCATCAGGCATGGCCTTCTGCACGCCAAATCAACGGGATGTCTGAAAAGCGATGGGGTTCACCTCTCGGATCTAGGCATGGAGTTGTTTTTACTGGATCTAGGGGAAGCACTGGCAGCTGCGGGTTGCGAATAATAGGGGACTTTGGTGGGGGGCCCTGGTAGTGACGTGGCCACTCCCAAGGCTGTGGAGGAGTTACAGGGCGATCCAGGGTCTGCACATACCAAGGGGTACAGCATGCAGCAGCACCGCGGGGTGCTAAGCCAGGATACCCAGGGATGTTTTAGCGTGTCCCCTGGAAGAACGACGGCGCCCCATTAACCGAAAGGCGGTTGTGGGTCTGAGCAACCGGGGGCTGCCATGTATGCTCCGCCCACCCATCACGGGGGGGCGTGTGAAGCAAGTGGACTGGTGGTCCATGGATGGGAGGGGGGGACCCTCCCAATATTTGCTATACACCAGTTGGCGTTGCCATGGTGACTCTAGGCTTATCAGACGGGCAGGCGGCATAGGGCTGGCCTGCCCTGGGATCGCCCGTAAGATAACCCACCTTGTTTGCATATTGGTTATGCTAATAAACCTGCAGCAATATTTCTCCACTTACATTACAGTGTCGTGTGTTTTATTTATGTACTTATGTACTTATGTGCTTTGTGATAACTGTTGCCGATATTGGCACTATGTAAGGCTGCCCGGGGGGGGGTTGCGCAGCGGCCCGCCCCTTGGAGGGCGGCCGCCTTAGTGCCACAGGAAGGCACAGGGGTGGGAGGTCGAGTCCCTGGGCTAGTCCGGGGGAGACCCCAACAGGTAGCTGTTTCCGGCGAGGGGGGGGAGGAGACAAGGGTACATATACTGTCTCCACCCCCTCCTCTTCCTCTTGTCCGCTCGTTCGCCTTGCCCGCCCCTCCGCTTACCCGGCGTCCGGAGGGACTAAGGGGGGGGGCAGGTTTCCCTAACAATTTTACTTTGTGTTGCAGGAGGAGTTACAGGGCGATCCAGGGTCTGCACATACCAAGGGGTACAGCATGCAGCAGCACCGCGGGGTGCTAAGCCAGGATACCCAGGGATGTTTTAGCGTGTCCCCTGGAAGAACGACGGCGCCCCGTTAACCGAAAGGCGGTTGTGGGTCTGAGCAACCGGGGGCTGCCATGTATGCTCCGCCCACCCATCACGGGGGGGCGTGTGATGCAAGTGGACTGGTGGTCCACGGATGGGAGGGGGGGACCCTCCCAATATTTGGTATACACCAGTTGGCGTTGCCATGGTGACTCTAGGCTTATCAGACGGGCAGGCGGCATAGGGCTGGCCTGCCCTGGGATCGCCCGTAAGATAACCCACCTTGTTTGCATATTGGTTATGCTAATAAACCTGCAGCAATATTTCTCCACTTACATTACAGTGTCGTGTGTTTTATTTATGTACTTATGTACTTATGTGCTTTGTGATAACTGTTGCCGATATTGGCACTATAACCCTCCCCATCAAACTCCTTTTGATACAAATCTTTTAAGTCGGATTCAGATTCCATCGTGCTAGCTTGAATATCTGGCACAAAATGTGGCAGTTTTATCTCACACACGCGCCTGTTCTACTGTTTCAAAATGGATCCTTGATACTCTGCCAAGCTTGTGATAGTCGTGGTGAGAGCCAAACGGACCTTATGTGACCTCTCAGTTTACAATGCTCCTCCTCGCCGAAGAACCCGGGGCTGCCAACAAATCCAGCTACGCCTTAATCACGAGTCTGGGAAGGTCTTGTAGCTGCCAAAAAACGCCTGAGGCGCATTAAAGAGAGTGCATGGCTTGCTCCTTACTGCATCCGGGGGAAGAAGGGTAAATCACAGAAATGTGACGGTGTATCTAATTACCAACACGTTCTGAAGAGCTAGGTTCGAGTCCCAGAATCGGCCCACCATACTGTAATTCGTGGCAAATTACTTACTCTCAATGCGCATATTAAAAAAAAAGATTGACCTTGTGTAAAGTAATCTGGTTCTCATGTAAACCATTTTAAATCCTTTGGGCTCATGTCGCTTTATATAAATATACAACGAGTGGGCGAGACAGGAAGCCAATGCGTGTTCTCCTCTCACAGTCTTTGGTCCACCATCGAGCAAAACACAGCAGCGCGGCTCGACCTTGTGCTCCACTACTACCTCGTCCTTCACCTCGCAATACTTACTGTTCAAGGAAACTTCAGACTCCACAAACACTGGCTGCCTACAGCCTGAAAAATACACCAGAGGTGCTGACTGCTCTTTCCAGATACTGTGGGAACCAACCCCCAATAATCTCCTGAACCCCAATATTTGATCACCCTGATTTTCACCAAAATAATTCAGCTCCGTTGTGTCCAGTTAATCGAACAGTTCTATTTAGCAGAGTTTAAATACATTTTTGGATGCATAAAGGACTGAGGTAAGGCAAAAAGTGACTTTATTACCGAAAAATCAAAAGGCAGTATTAAGAAAAAATGCTTGAAATGCCATGGCGTCTCAAATACCGAAGTATAGATGAATGCAAACTCATAAAAATGTATAATCCCTAATAAGGCAGAATTTAAGTAAACATTCTGTGTCAAACTCATAAAGTATGCTGATGGTATTGAAATTGCAGGTCTAAAGCAAATGAACAAAGGGGCAGATTTACAAGCCCCGTGCGCCAGTTTGCACTGCTGTTGTGTCTCTTTTGTGACGCAGCGGCGGCAGAAAGCTAGCGCCATGCTGCGGCAGATTTACAACGTGACGCATCTAGGCAGATGCGTCACGTTGTAAAGCCCTGCGCCACATTAAACCTGCGTCAGGTTTAATGTATGCAGTGTGGGCGTTACGTCGGAAAAAGCCTCGGAAAAGTGACGCAGTGAAATCTACGAGATTTCACGCAGTCACTTTTCCGACGCTGGTGCGTCAAATCCTTACGCCTGCGTCAAGGCGTGACGCACCATGTTAGGGATCGGGCAGGTTGGAACAGTGCTGAAGTTGCGTCGCGCTTGCGACACAACTTCAGCACTGCGCCAACCTTACGCCGGCAGATGCGTCACGCATCTGCTTGTCCTTGCACCACGATGCACCGCATTGTAAATGCGGCGCATCTGCAGTGGCGCAAGGGCAAACTTGCGTGACGCATCTTCCCTGGCGCATCCCTGCTGATTTGCAGGGATGCGCCAGGGAACGTAAATCTGCCCCAGAGTCTTGGAGGAAAAGGGAAAGTCACCCATGAGAAAAATAGCCAAAGAAATTCCACGAAAGACAGAAACCCAGATGCTTTATAGGTAATTCACACAAGCTATTAACATATTTTCAGGATGGTATGATCTTGCCTAGGGTCACATTGGAAAACCAGAAACAACAACATAATATTCTAAATCGTTAGTGCTAACCCATGTGGTAAGGTAAGAGAAATCTTCCTCCTGCTCCCTCAGCAACTGCACTCCGGAAATGTACAACACGAATTTAACATTTTTTAAACAATGACTGATAGATTTAGCACATCTACACTAACCGCGGATTCCTTGAAAATGACACTTCGAATACATGATGGAAACTTCAGTCACAAGAAAGGTTTTCTAGCAATGTTGTACATTGTGAATATATTGACGTAATTCAGTTGGTTCTCTGCAGAGAGATGGCTTTAAGCAGGACACTGATCGAGAGGGGGAAATGAGCAGGCAGTTAGTTGAACAGAACACCAGAAACTACATCCATTCTAAAAAACAGTGGTATTTAACACGAAAATGTGACATAACTATTCATAGCATAAAACTGGGGAAGCGCCAAATCCTTACACCTCCCTATGAGAGGTGTAACAAGGGGAAGTTTCTTTATTTCTCTTTGATATTTCCTCTTTCTATATGTGCAGCATTCTTTAGCACGCATAGAAAGAGGAAACGTCTCTTACGATTGGTTCTTGCAGGAAGATGCCCCTTCCTGCACAAAAACAATCCTGCCGACAACACCGACACCCTTGCATCATGGTGCAAGGGTGCCTGTGTTGATGCTAGGCAGCCGGAACAGAGCCAGCGCAGGGAGGAAGGACAGGAATGCACCATACTGCACAAATACAATTCCTGCCCTTTCAGTTTGGCATAAAAGGTGTTGTTAATCAAAGTCAAGATAATCTTTATTCGATTTAAAAGATTAGATCATAAAAACACATTGCGGCATATATTTTAAAAACAATCATAAAATCATAGATACACATTGTAGCACATGTTGTGCAAAGTCATATCGGATTATGTTAAAAATAGTGAAAATATCATCCATACAACTTTAAAAGGCCAGGTCCATAGTCCAAATTGTTTTCCTGCATCTAATCACAGCTTTCAGATACATAGCTAATGGGCTAATATACACATAATGTTCTAAAAGTTGTAGTATAAGAAAGGCTGGGCAACATTGTCTCTGGCCAAACAACCTTAATATAGGCACAATCCATCTTAGTCTTAATATGAAGTAGAATTTACAGAATAATATGTGCATTGTGGATTGCATACATATATCATCACATGGGCACGGGCATAAGGTTCTTGACTGAGCATTCATAACTGGGAAAGTTGTTAGTCTGTGGAAGTTCCCTGGGCGAAAACGAGTCAACAGCATCCTATCATACCCCCGTTACAGTTACAAGGTATGGTTGCACGCCAAAGTGAAGTAGTAGTGTTTGATTTTCCCCGACTGTGGGCTTAAACTATTTGAGAGGAAAATCTAATTGTCTCAAAAAGCTCTAGAAAGTCAGTCTTTTGTGTTTTTCTTGAAATTGTGGTAATGCTTCCCGGGTCGTCAAAGTATTCGGGGTGCCCAAGATCTGACATAAAGTTCTTAACATATTTTATCCAGGGAATATGAAGCACCATTTGTAACTTAAAATAATCATTTAGTACGGCCCGATTAAAACTAGTAACTAGTTGTAGACCATATCTTGCGCCATAACAGGATCGGTTGGATCTTAATTAGGTCTAATATGTATGGCATCCCAAGCTATGCGTGACACATATAAGTAGCAGTGCTATTCGGGACCGCTAGTAGATACCACAGGAAAGCATTCTCTATTCGCTGGAGGGGCTGTGAATCACCCAGATACCAGCACCATACATGGCCGTTGAAACACACATCGCTTTTTAAATCTCCATTAATTCCACAACCGGCCTTGGACCCAATTTTCGAGCAAAGTTGACTAGTGCTGCCATGGCTTTTGAAAACAACAGTTTTTTTCCTGATTTGGCATGTGGCTAGGACCCCTTTTGATCGAAGAGGATCCTAAATCAATCAAACCCATATCAGTAGGCGTATGTCCTGCTGCTTCATACATATTAAAATGTATGAGGATATTGAGAGGTTTCCAACTCATCAGTAACCACAATTGCAATTCAGTTGGCGCATTTATTAGGGATATTAATATTTGTGTTGAAAATTATTACATGCATTTGCAGAACTTGGGGGCATATTAACAAGGCGGCGATATGAAATTATCGCCGCTTTTGCGTCCGTTTTCGGGCGAAAAGCGGCGATAATTTCATCGCCTAATCAGCAAAGACACGTCTTGCTGACTTCGCGCCCGTTTCCAGCACGCCTAGCTTTGCATCGCTAATGAGATGCAAAGTAGGCGTGGCTGTGAAACCAACCAGGGAAAATATTGTGAAGGCAGCTTCGCGATATTAAAAAGGAAGGGTAGCGATTTTTTAATTCGCGTTAAGGATGCCTTAACGCAGGAATTTAACGGCTGTTAAATTCCTGACTAAGGCATACTTAACATGGGGGGTGGATTCTGTGTCTAAGACCACAGGCCCTATCATCTAGGATATTGCCATTTTCCACATGGAAAACGGCGATATCCGCACTATCTATGGAATTTTTATCGCCTCGGCGATGCGTGTTGTTAATAACATGCTAACCGGGCGATAAATTCCAGAGATAGCCGGCGATAAATATGCAAGCGCTAAGCGCGCTTTGCGATATTTTTCGCCGGCCCTTGTTAATATGCCCCTTGGTTTGTATCATTTGCATATGTCTCCAATCTCTTTTACCTTTTATAGTGGCTGTGCTCTGAATATATCCTATTTTTCTTAAGTGTCAAATACATTATTATATGATCTGGTTTTACATGTTTATGCTATAAGATTCTTTGTTTCAGCTTTGATTTTTGTTCATCCACAACTTAATTACCCATCCCAACAAGGAAAAACTAAAGATTATTGCAAACATGGGGGGGGGGGGACAGGTGTGATGAGACCTACAAACGTATGGACAGATGATACATAGTCACATGGCCAACTCCAACTGGCAAGGCTATGTAACCATTTGGTGGTACAAAGATAATACATTACTGTATTTAATCTGGTCAAATGGGTCACATCTTTCTGGGTGTAAAAATCGAGGAGGGATCGAGGCTCCTAAGAGGATTTTAAATTAGTTCATCAAAACTGATGAAATTTGAGGAAATAAGAATTATTTGTGTCTGAAATAAAAGCGCAGAAGCAATTAAATACAATTTCAGGTTTACTTCTATACCTTAACGTTCTAAATTAAAAGTATATCTCTGCAGTCATGTTGCAACTTGCCTGATGAGAAGGTTTCATGCAGATTTTCCAGTACAAGCGGCAAAAAGTAGCCAGGCGCATATTCCTTGGAGTTTGGATTGCAGTATGTTTGAAAATAACCCTCCCCATCAAACTCCTTTTGATACAAATCTTTTAAGTCGGATTCAGATTCCATCGTGCTAGCTTGAATATCTGGCACAAAATGTGGCAGTTTTATCTCACACACGCGCCTGTTCTACTGTTTCACAATGGATCCTTGATACTCTGCCAAGCTTGTGATAGTCGTGGTGAGAGCCAAACGGATCTTATGTGACCTCTCAGTTTACAATGCTCCTCCTCTCCGAAGAACCCGGGGCTGCCAACAAATCCAGCTACGCCTTAATCACGAGTCTGGGAAGGTCTTGTAGCTGCCAAAAAACGTCTGAAGCGCATTAAAGAGAGTGCATGGCTTGCTCCTTACTGCATCCGGGGGAAGAAGGGTAAATCACAGAAATGTGACGGTGTATCTAATTACCAACACGTTCTGAAGAGGTAGGTTCGAGTCCCAGAATCGGCCCACCATACTGTAATTCGTGGCAAATTACTTACTCTCAATGTTCATATTAAAAAAAAGCTTGACCTTGTGTAAAGTAATCTGGTTCTCATGTAAACTATTCTAAATCCTTTGGGCCAATGTCGCTTTATATAAATATACAACGAGTGGGCGAGACAGGAAACCAATGCGTGTTCTCCTCTCACAGTCTTTGGTCCACCATCGAGCAAAACAAAGCAGCGCGGCTCGACCTTGTGCTCCACTACTACCTCGTCCTTCACCTCGCAATACTTACTGTTCAAGGAAACTTCAGACTCCACAAACATTGGCTGCCTAGACAGCCTGAATAATACACCAGAGGTGCTGACTGCTCTTTCCAGATACTGTGGGAACCAACCCCCAATAATCTCCTGAACCCCAATATTTGATCACCCTGATTTTCACCAAAATAATTCAGCTCCGTTGTGTCCAGTTAATCGAACAGTTCTATTTAGCAGAGTTTAAATACATTTTTGGATGCATAAAGGACTGAGCTAAGGCAAAAAAGTGACTTTATTACCGAAAAATCAAAAGGCAGTAATAAGAAAAAATGCTTGAAATGCCATAGCGTCTCAAATACCGAAGTATAGATGAATGCAAACTCATAAAAATGTATAATCCCTAATAAGGCAGAATTTAAGTAAACATTCTGTGTCAAACTCATAAAGTATGCTGATGGTATTGAAATTGCAGGTCTAAAGCAAATGAACAAAGCGGCAGATTTACAAGCCCCGTGCGCCAGTTTGCACTGCCGTTGCGTCTCTTTTGTGACGCAGCGGCGGCAGAAAGCTAGCGCCATGCTGCGGCAGATTTACAACGTGACGCATCTAGGCAGATGCGTCACGTTGTAAAGCCCTGCGCCACATTAAACCTGCGTCAGGTTTAATGTATGCAGGGTGGGCGTTACGTCGGAAAAAGCCTCGGAAAAGTGACGCAGTGAAATCTACGAGATTTCACGCAGTCACTTTTCCGACGCTGGTGCGTCAAATCCTTACGCCTGCTTCAAGCAGGCGTAAGGCGTGACGCACCATGTTAGGGATCGGGCAGGTTGGAACAGTGCTGAAGTTGCGTCGCGCTTGCGACACAACTTCAGCACTGCGCCAACCTTACGCCGGCAGATGCGTCACGCATCTGCTTGTCCTTGCGCCACGATGCACCGCATTGTAAATGCGGCGCATCTGCAGTGGCGCAAGGGCAAACTTGCGTGACGCATCTTCCCTGGCGCATCCCTGCTGATTTGCAGGGATGCGCCAGGGAACGTAAATCTGCCCCAGAGTCTTGGAGGAAAAGGGAAAGTCACCCATGAGAAAAATAGCCAAAGAAATTCCACGAAAGACAGAAACCCAGATGCTTTATAGGTAATTCACACAAGCTATTAACATATTTTCAGGATGGTATGATCTTGCCTAGGGTCACATTGGAAAACCAGAAACAACAACATAATATTCTAAATCGTTAGTGCTAACCCATTTGGTAAGGTAAGAGAAATCTTCCTCCTGCTCCCTCAGCAACTGCACTCCGGAAATGTACAACACAAATTTAACATTTTTTAAACAATGACTGATAGATTTAGCACATCTACACTAACCGCGGATTCCTTGAAAATGACACTTCGAATACATGATGGAAACTTCAGTCACAAGAAAGGTTTTCTAGCAATGTTGTACATTGTGAATATATTGACGTAATTCAGTTGGTTCTCTGCAGAGAGATGGCTTTAAGCAGGACACTGATCGAGAGGGGGAAATGAGCAGGCAGTTAGTTGAACAGAACACCAGAAACTACATTCATTCTAAAAAACAGTGGTATTTAACACGAAAATGTGACATAACTATTCATAGCATAAAACTGGGCAAGCGCCAAATCCTTACACCTCCCTATGAGAGGTGTAACAAGGGGAAGTTTCTTTATTTCTCTTTGATATTTCCTCTTTCTATATGTGCAGCATTCTTTAGCACGCATAGAAAGAGGAAACGTCTCTTACGATTGGTTCTTGCAGGAAGATGCCCCTTCCTGCACAAAAACAATCCTGCCGACAACACCGACACCCTTGCATCATGGTGCAAGGGTGCCTGTGTTGATGCTAGGCAGCCGGAACAGAGCCAGCACAGGGAGGAAGGACAGGAATGCACCATACTGCACAAATACAATTCCTGCCCTTTCAGTTTGGCATAAAAGGTGTTGTTAATCAAAGTCAAGATAATCTTTATTCGATTTAAAAGATTAGATCATAAAAACACATTGCGGCATATATTATAAAAACAATCATAAAATCATAGATACACATTGTAGCACATGTTGTGCAAAGTCATATCGGATTATGTTAAAAATAGTGAAAATATCATCCATACAACTTTAAAAGGCCAGGTCCATAGTCCAAATTGTTTTCCTGCATCTAATCACAGCTTTCAGATACATAGCTAATGGGCTAATATACACATAATGTTCTAAAAGTTGTAGTATAAGAAAGGCTGGGCAACATTGTCTCTGGCCAAACAACCTTAATATAGGCACAATCCATCTTAGTCTTAATATGAAGTAGAATTTACAGAATAATATGTGCATTGTGGATTGCATACATATATCATCACATGGGCACGGGCATAAGGTTCTTGACTGAGCATTCATAACTGGGAAAGTTGTTAGTCTGTGGAAGTTCCCTGGGCGAAAACGAGTCAACAGCATCCTATCATACCCCCGTTACAGTTACAAGGTATGGTTGCACGCCAAAGTGAAGTAGTAGTGTTTGATTTTCCCCGACTGTGGGCTTAAACTATTTGAGAGGAAAATCTAATTGTCTCAAAAAGCTCTAGAAAGTCAGTCTTTTGTGTTTTTCTTGAAATTGTGGTAATGCTTCCCGGGTCGTCAAAGTATTCGGGGTGCCCAAGATCTGACATAAAGTTCTTAACATATTTTATCCAGGGAATATGAAGCACCATTTGTAACTTAAAATAATCATTTAGTACGGCCCGATTAAAACTAGTAACTAGTTGTAGACCATATCTTGCGCCATAACAGGATCGGTTGGATCTTAATTAGGTCTAATATGTATGGCATCCCAAGCTATGCGTGACACATATAAGTAGCAGTGCTATTCGGGACCGCTAGTAGATACCACAGGAAAGCATTCTCTATTCGCTGGAGGGGCTGTGAATCACCCAGATACCAGCACCATACATGGCCGTTGAAACACACATCGCTTTTTAAATCTCCATTAATTCCACAACCGGCCTTGGATCCAATTTTCGAGCAAAGTTGACTAGTGCTGCCATGGCTTTTGAAAACAACAGTTTTTTTCCTGATTTGGCATGTGGCTAGGACCCCTTTTGATCGAAGAGGATCCTAAATCAATCAAACCCATATCAGTAGGCGTATGTCCTGCTGCTTCATACATATTAAAATGTATGAGGATATTGAGAGGTTTCCAACTCATCAGTAACCACAATTGCAATTCAGTTGGCGCATTTATTAGGGATATTAATATTTGTGTTGAAAATTATTACATGCATTTGCAGAACTTGGGGGCATATTAACAAGGCGGCGATATGAAATTATCGCCGCTTTTGCGTCCGTTTTCGGGCGAAAAGCGGCGATAATTTCATCGCCTAATCAGCAAAGACACGTCTTGCTGACTTCGCGCCCGTTTCCAGCACGCCTAGCTTTGCATCGCTAATGAGATGCAAAGTAGGCGTGGCTGTGAAACCAACCAGGGAAAATATTGTGAAGGCAGCTTCGCGATATTAAAAAGGAAGGGTAGCGATTTTTTAATTCGCGTTAAGGATGCCTTAACGCAGGAGTTTAACGGCTGTTAAATTCCTGACTAAGGCATACTTAACATGGGGGGTGGATTCTGTGTCTAAGACCACAGGCCCTATCATCTAGGATATTGCCGTTTTCCACATGGAAAACGGCGATATCCCCACTATCTATGGAATTTTTATCGCCTCGGCGATGCGTGTTGTTAATAACATGCTAACCGGGCGATAAATTCCAGAGATAGCCGGCGATAAATATGCAAGCGCTAAGCGCGCTTTGCGATATTTATCGCCGGCCCTTGTTAATATGCCCCTTGGTTTGTATCATTTGCATATGTCTCCAATCTCTTTTACCTTTTATAGTGGCTGTGCTCTGAATATATCCTATTTTTCTTAAGTGTCAAATACATTATTATATGATCTGGTTTTACATGTTTATGCTATAAGATTCTTTGTTTCAGCTTTGATTTTTGTTCATCCACAACTTAATTACCCATCCCAACAAGGAAAAACTAAAGATTATTGCAAACATGGGGGGGGGGGACAGGTGTGATGAGACCTACAAACGTATGGACAGATGATACATAGTCACATGGCCAACTCCAACTGGCCAGGCTATGTAACCATTTGGTGGTACAAAGATAATACATTACTGTATTTAATCTGGTCAAATGGGTCACATCTTTCTGGGTGTAAAAATCGAGGAGGGATCGAGGCTCCTAAGAGGATTTTAAATTAGTTCATCAAAACTGATGAAATTTGATGAAATAAGAATTATTTGTGTCTGAAATAAAAGCGCAGAAGCAATTAAATACAATTTCAGGTTTACTTCTATACCTTAACATTCTAAATTAAAAGTATATCTCTGCAGTCATGTTGCAACTTGCCTGATGAGAAGGTTTCATGCAGATTTTCCAGTACAAGCGGCAAAAAGTAGCCAGGCGCATATTCCTTGGAGTTTGGATTGCAGTATGTTTGAAAATAACCCTCCCCATCAAACTCCTTTTGATACAAATCTTTTAAGTCGGATTCAGATTCCATCGTGCTAGCTTGAATATCTGGCACAAAATGTGGCAGTTTTATCTCACACACGCGCCTGTTCTACTGTTTCACAATGGATCCTTGATACTCTGCCAAGCTTGTGATAGTCGTGGTGAGAGCCAAACGGATCTTATGTGACCTCTCAGTTTACAATGCTCCTCCTCTCCGAAGAACCCGGGGCTGCCAACAAATCCAGCTACGCCTTAATCACGAGTCTGGGAAGGTCTTGTAGCTGCCAAAAAACGTCTGAAGCGCATTAAAGAGAGTGCATGGCTTGCTCCTTACTGCATCCGGGGGAAGAAGGGTAAATCACAGAAATGTGACGGTGTATCTAATTACCAACACGTTCTGAAGAGGTAGGTTCGAGTCCCAGAATCGGCCCACCATACTGTAATTCGTGGCAAATTACTTACTCTCAATGTTCATATTAAAAAAAAGCTTGACCTTGTGTAAAGTAATCTGGTTCTCATGTAAACTATTCTAAATCCTTTGGGCCAATGTCGCTTTATATAAATATACAACGAGTGGGCGAGACAGGAAACCAATGCGTGTTCTCCTCTCACAGTCTTTGGTCCACCATCGAGCAAAACAAAGCAGCGGGGCTCGACCTTGTGCTCCACTGCTACCTCGTCCTTCACCTCGCAATACTTACTGTTCAAGGAAACTTCAGACTCCACAAACATTGGCTGCCTAGACAGCCTGAATAATACACCAGAGGTGCTGACTGCTCTTTCCAGATACTGTGGGAACCAACCCCCAATAATCTCCTGAACCCCAATATTTGATCACCCTGATTTTCACCAAAATAATTCAGCTCCGTTGTGTCCAGTTAATCGAACAGTTCTATTTAGCAGAGTTTAAATACATTTTTGGATGCATAAAGGACTGAGCTAAGGCAAAAAAGTGACTTTATTACCGAAAAATCAAAAGGCAGTAATAAGAAAAAATGCTTGAAATGCCATAGCGTCTCAAATACCGAAGTATAGATGAATGCAAACTCATAAAAATGTATAATCCCTAATAAGGCAGAATTTAAGTAAACATTCTGTGTCAAACTCATAAAGTATGCTGATGGTATTGAAATTGCAGGTCTAAAGCAAATGAACAAAGCGGCAGATTTACAAGCCCCGTGCGCCAGTTTGCACTGCCGTTGCGTCTCTTTTGTGACGCAGCGGCGGCAGAAAGCTAGCGCCATGCTGCGGCAGATTTACAACGTGACGCATCTAGGCAGATGCGTCACGTTGTAAAGCCCTGCGCCACATTAAACCTGCGTCAGGTTTAATGTATGCAGGGTGGGCGTTACGTCGGAAAAAGCCTCGGAAAAGTGACGCAGTGAAATCTACGAGATTTCACGCAGTCACTTTTCCGACGCTGGTGCGTCAAATCCTTACGCCTGCTTCAAGCAGGCGTAAGGCGTGACGCACCATGTTAGGGATCGGGCAGGTTGGAACAGTGCTGAAGTTGCGTCGCGCTTGCGACACAACTTCAGCACTGCGCCAACCTTACGCCGGCAGATGCGTCACGCATCTGCTTGTCCTTGCGCCACGATGCACCGCATTGTAAATGCGGCGCATCTGCAGTGGCGCAAGGGCAAACTTGCGTGACGCATCTTCCCTGGCGCATCCCTGCTGATTTGCAGGGATGCGCCAGGGAACGTAAATCTGCCCCAGAGTCTTGGAGGAAAAGGGAAAGTCACCCATGAGAAAAATAGCCAAAGAAATTCCACGAAAGACAGAAACCCAGATGCTTTATAGGTAATTCACACAAGCTATTAACATATTTTCAGGATGGTATGATCTTGCCTAGGGTCACATTGGAAAACCAGAAACAACAACATAATATTCTAAATCGTTAGTGCTAACCCATTTGGTAAGGTAAGAGAAATCTTCCTCCTGCTCCCTCAGCAACTGCACTCCGGAAATGTACAACACAAATTTAACATTTTTTAAACAATGACTGATAGATTTAGCACATCTACACTAACCGCGGATTCCTTGAAAATGACACTTCGAATACATGATGGAAACTTCAGTCACAAGAAAGGTTTTCTAGCAATGTTGTACATTGTGAATATATTGACGTAATTCAGTTGGTTCTCTGCAGAGAGATGGCTTTAAGCAGGACACTGATCGAGAGGGGGAAATGAGCAGGCAGTTAGTTGAACAGAACACCAGAAACTACATTCATTCTAAAAAACAGTGGTATTTAACACGAAAATGTGACATAACTATTCATAGCATAAAACTGGGCAAGCGCCAAATCCTTACACCTCCCTATGAGAGGTGTAACAAGGGGAAGTTTCTTTATTTCTCTTTGATATTTCCTCTTTCTATATGTGCAGCATTCTTTAGCACGCATAGAAAGAGGAAACGTCTCTTACGATTGGTTCTTGCAGGAAGATGCCCCTTCCTGCACAAAAACAATCCTGCCGACAACACCGACACCCTTGCATCATGGTGCAAGGGTGCCTGTGTTGATGCTAGGAAGCCGGAACAGAGCCAGCGCAGGGAGGAAGGACAGGAATGCACCATACTGCACAAATACAATTCCTGCCCTTTCAGTTTGGCATAAAAGGTGTTGTTAATCAAAGTCAAGATAATCTTTATTCGATTTAAAAGATTAGATCATAAAAACACATTGCGGCATATATTATAAAAACAATCATAAAATCATAGATACACATTGTAGCACATGTTGTGCAAAGTCATATCGGATTATGTTAAAAATAGTGAAAATATCATCCATACAACTTTAAAAGGCCAGGTCCATAGTCCAAATTGTTTTCCTGCATCTAATCACAGCTTTCAGATACATAGCTAATGGGCTAATATACACATAATGTTCTAAAAGTTGTAGTATAAGAAAGGCTGGGCAACATTGTCTCTGGCCAAACAACCTTAATATAGGCACAATCCATCTTAGTCTTAATATGAAGTAGAATTTACAGAATAATATGTGCATTGTGGATTGCATACATATATCATCACATGGGCACGGGCATAAGGTTCTTGACTGAGCATTCATAACTGGGAAAGTTGTTAGTCTGTGGAAGTTCCCTGGGCGAAAACGAGTCAACAGCATCCTATCATACCCCCGTTACAGTTACAAGGTATGGTTGCACGCCAAAGTGAAGTAGTAGTGTTTGATTTTCCCCGACTGTGGGCTTAAACTATTTGAGAGGAAAATCTAATTGTCTCAAAAAGCTCTAGAAAGTCAGTCTTTTGTGTTTTTCTTGAAATTGTGGTAATGCTTCCCGGGTCGTCAAAGTATTCGGGGTGCCCAAGATCTGACATAAAGTTCTTAACATATTTTATCCAGGGAATATGAAGCACCATTTGTAACTTAAAATAATCATTTAGTACGGCCCGATTAAAACTAGTAACTAGTTGTAGACCATATCTTGCGCCATAACAGGATCGGTTGGATCTTAATTAGGTCTAATATGTATGGCATCCCAAGCTATGCGTGACACATATAAGTAGCAGTGCTATTCGGGACCGCTAGTAGATACCACAGGAAAGCATTCTCTATTCGCTGGAGGGGCTGTGAATCACCCAGATACCAGCACCATACATGGCCGTTGAAACACACATCGCTTTTTAAATCTCCATTAATTCCACAACCGGCCTTGGATCCAATTTTCGAGCAAAGTTGACTAGTGCTGCCATGGCTTTTGAAAACAACAGTTTTTTTCCTGATTTGGCATGTGGCTAGGACCCCTTTTGATCGAAGAGGATCCTAAATCAATCAAACCCATATCAGTAGGCGTATGTCCTGCTGCTTCATACATATTAAAATGTATGAGGATATTGAGAGGTTTCCAACTCATCAGTAACCACAATTGCAATTCAGTTGGCGCATTTATTAGGGATATTAATATTTGTGTTGAAAATTATTACATGCAGTTGCAGAACTTGGGGGCATATTAACAAGGCGGCGATATGAAATTATCGCCGCTTTTGCGTCCGTTTTCGGGCGAAAAGCGGCGATAATTTCATCGCCTAATCAGCAAAGACACGTCTTGCTGACTTCGCGCCCGTTTCCAGCACGCCTAGCTTTGCATCGCTAATGAGATGCAAAGTAGGCGTGGCTGTGAAACCAACCAGGGAAAATATTGTGAAGGCAGCTTCGCGATATTAAAAAGGAAGGGTAGCGATTTTTTAATTCGCGTTAAGGATGCCTTAACGCAGGAATTTAACGGCTGTTAAATTCCTGACTAAGGCATACTTAACATGGGGGGTGGATTCTGTGTCTAAGACCACAGGCCCTATCATCTAGGATATTGCCGTTTTCCACATGGAAAACGGCGATATCCCCACTATCTATGGAATTTTTATCGCCTCGGCGATGCGTGTTGTTAATAACATGCTAACCGGGCGATAAATTCCAGAGATAGCCGGCGATAAATATGCAAGCGCTAAGCGCGCTTTGCGATATTTATCGCCGGCCCTTGTTAATATGCCCCTTGGTTTGTATCATTTGCATATGTCTCCAATCTCTTTTACCTTTTATAGTGGCTGTGCTCTGAATATATCCTATTTTTCTTAAGTGTCAAATACATTATTATATGATCTGGTTTTACATGTTTATGCTATAAGATTCTTTGTTTCAGCTTTGATTTTTGTTCATCCACAACTTAATTACCCATCCCAACAAGGAAAAACTAAAGATTATTGCAAACATGGGGGGGGGGGACAGGTGTGATGAGACCTACAAACGTATGGACAGATGATACATAGTCACATGGCCAACTCCAACTGGCCAGGCTATGTAACCATTTGGTGGTACAAAGATAATACATTACTGTATTTAATCTGGTCAAATGGGTCACATCTTTCTGGGTGTAAAAATCGAGGAGGGATCGAGGCTCCTAAGAGGATTTTAAATTAGTTCATCAAAACTGATGAAATTTGATGAAATAAGAATTATTTGTGTCTGAAATAAAAGCGCAGAAGCAATTAAATACAATTTCAGGTTTACTTCTATACCTTAACATTCTAAATTAAAAGTATATCTCTGCAGTCATGTTGCAACTTGCCTGATGAGAAGGTTTCATGCAGATTTTCCAGTACAAGCGGCAAAAAGTAGCCAGGCGCATATTCCTTGGAGTTTGGATTGCAGTATGTTTGAAAATAACCCTCCCCATCAAACTCCTTTTGATACAAATCTTTTAAGTCGGATTCAGATTCCATCGTGCTAGCTTGAATATCTGGCACAAAATGTGGCAGTTTTATCTCACACACGCGCCTGTTCTACTGTTTCACAATGGATCCTTGATACTCTGCCAAGCTTGTGATAGTCGTGGTGAGAGCCAAACGGATCTTATGTGACCTCTCAGTTTACAATGCTCCTCCTCTCCGAAGAACCCGGGGCTGCCAACAAATCCAGCTACGCCTTAATCACGAGTCTGGGAAGGTCTTGTAGCTGCCAAAAAACGTCTGAAGCGCATTAAAGAGAGTGCATGGCTTGCTCCTTACTGCATCCGGGGGAAGAAGGGTAAATCACAGAAATGTGACGGTGTATCTAATTACCAACACGTTCTGAAGAGGTAGGTTCGAGTCCCAGAATCGGCCCACCATACTGTAATTCGTGGCAAATTACTTACTCTCAATGTTCATATTAAAAAAAAGCTTGACCTTGTGTAAAGTAATCTGGTTCTCATGTAAACTATTCTAAATCCTTTGGGCCAATGTCGCTTTATATAAATATACAACGAGTGGGCGAGACAGGAAACCAATGCGTGTTCTCCTCTCACAGTCTTTGGTCCACCATCGAGCAAAACAAAGCAGCGCGGCTCGACCTTGTGCTCCACTACTACCTCGTCCTTCACCTCGCAATACTTACTGTTCAAGGAAACTTCAGACTCCACAAACATTGGCTGCCTAGACAGCCTGAATAATACACCAGAGGTGCTGACTGCTCTTTCCAGATACTGTGGGAACCAACCCCCAATAATCTCCTGAACCCCAATATTTGATCACCCTGATTTTCACCAAAATAATTCAGCTCCGTTGTGTCCAGTTAATCGAACAGTTCTATTTAGCAGAGTTTAAATACATTTTTGGATGCATAAAGGACTGAGCTAAGGCAAAAAAGTGACTTTATTACCGAAAAATCAAAAGGCAGTAATAAGAAAAAATGCTTGAAATGCCATAGCGTCTCAAATACCGAAGTATAGATGAATGCAAACTCATAAAAATGTATAATCCCTAATAAGGCAGAATTTAAGTAAACATTCTGTGTCAAACTCATAAAGTATGCTGATGGTATTGAAATTGCAGGTCTAAAGCAAATGAACAAAGCGGCAGATTTACAAGCCCCGTGCGCCAGTTTGCACTGCCGTTGCGTCTCTTTTGTGACGCAGCGGCGGCAGAAAGCTAGCGCCATGCTGCGGCAGATTTACAACGTGACGCATCTAGGCAGATGCGTCACGTTGTAAAGCCCTGCGCCACATTAAACCTGCGTCAGGTTTAATGTATGCAGGGTGGGCGTTACGTCGGAAAAAGCCTCGGAAAAGTGACGCAGTGAAATCTACGAGATTTCACGCAGTCACTTTTCCGACGCTGGTGCGTCAAATCCTTACGCCTGCTTCAAGCAGGCGTAAGGCGTGACGCACCATGTTAGGGATCGGGCAGGTTGGAACAGTGCTGAAGTTGCGTCGCGCTTGCGACACAACTTCAGCACTGCGCCAACCTTACGCCGGCAGATGCGTCACGCATCTGCTTGTCCTTGCGCCACGATGCACCGCATTGTAAATGCGGCGCATCTGCAGTGGCGCAAGGGCAAACTTGCGTGACGCATCTTCCCTGGCGCATCCCTGCTGATTTGCAGGGATGCGCCAGGGAACGTAAATCTGCCCCAGAGTCTTGGAGGAAAAGGGAAAGTCACCCATGAGAAAAATAGCCAAAGAAATTCCACGAAAGACAGAAACCCAGATGCTTTATAGGTAATTCACACAAGCTATTAACATATTTTCAGGATGGTATGATCTTGCCTAGGGTCACATTGGAAAACCAGAAACAACAACATAATATTCTAAATCGTTAGTGCTAACCCATTTGGTAAGGTAAGAGAAATCTTCCTCCTGCTCCCTCAGCAACTGCACTCCGGAAATGTACAACACAAATTTAACATTTTTTAAACAATGACTGATAGATTTAGCACATCTACACTAACCGCGGATTCCTTGAAAATGACACTTCGAATACATGATGGAAACTTCAGTCACAAGAAAGGTTTTCTAGCAATGTTGTACATTGTGAATATATTGACGTAATTCAGTTGGTTCTCTGCAGAGAGATGGCTTTAAGCAGGACACTGATCGAGAGGGGGAAATGAGCAGGCAGTTAGTTGAACAGAACACCAGAAACTACATTCATTCTAAAAAACAGTGGTATTTAACACGAAAATGTGACATAACTATTCATAGCATAAAACTGGGGAAGCGCCAAATCCTTACACCTCCCTATGAGAGGTGTAACAAGGGGAAGTTTCTTTATTTCTCTTTGATATTTCCTCTTTCTATATGTGCAGCATTCTTTAGCACGCATAGAAAGAGGAAACGTCTCTTACGATTGGTTCTTGCAGGAAGATGCCCCTTCCTGCACAAAAACAATCCTGCCGACAACACCGACACCCTTGCATCATGGTGCAAGGGTGCCTGTGTTGATGCTAGGCAGCCGGAACAGAGCCAGCGCAGGGAGGAAGGACAGTAATGTACCATACTGCACAAATACAATTCCTGCCCTTTCAGTTTGGCATAAGGCAGTGCAGAAAGATGACTTGCTGCTCTGCCCTACGCTAAATTCCCATAAATAAGGGCCTCGTTGAATCTATTGGCACAGCGCCAAAGGGCCAGGGCACAGTTTGCCCATGCTTCACGGAGCTTGCATAACCCCTGCTGCATCGTACAACAGTTCAGATTTCAGAGGCTACAGTGGAATATGTATAAGCACCTACACAGTAAAATTGTAAATGAAAATGATTGGCCACCTTAGTGGATTTTCCAAAGCTGCAATTTTAATTAGAAGAAGAACATGCTCACAAAAGCTGTTTATGGCGCTTTTAGCACTTTTCAAAAAATCTTACTTGCATAAAAGGTGTTGTTAATCAAAGTCAAGATAATCTTTATTCGATTTAAAAGATTAGATCATAAAAACACATTGCGGCATATATTATAAAAACAATCATAAAATCATAGATACACATTGTAGCACGTGTTGTGCAAACAGTCATATCGGATTATGTTAAAAATAGTGAAAATATCATCCATACAACTTTAAAAGGCCAGGTCCATAGTCCAAATTGTTTTCCTGCATCTAATCACAGCTTTCAGATACATAGCTAATGGGCTAATATACACATAATGTTCTAAAAGTTGTAGTATTAGAAAGGCTGGGCAACATTGTCTCTGGCCAAACAACCTTAATATAGGCACAATCCATCTTAGTCTTAATATGAAGTAGAATTTACAGAATAATATGTGCATTGTGGATTGCATACATATATCATCACATGGGCACGGGCATAAGGTTCTTGACTGAGCATTCATAACTGGGAAAGTTGTTAGTCTGTGGAAGTTCCCTGGGCGAAAACGAGTCAACAGCATCCTATCATACCCCCGTTACAGTTACAAGGTATGGTTGCACGCCAAAGTGAAGTAGTAGTGTTTGATTTTCCCCGACTGTGGGCTTAAACTATTTGAGAGGAAAATCTAATTGTCTCAAAAAGCTCTAGAAAGTCAGTCTTTTGTGTTTTTCTTGAAATTGTGGTAATGCTTCCCGGGTCGTCAAAGTATTCGGGGTGCCCAAGATCTGACATAAAGTTCTTAACATATTTTATCCAGGAAATATGAAGCACCATTTGTAACTTAAAATAATCATTTAGTACGGCCCGATTAAAACTAGTAACTAGTTGTAGACCATATCTTGCGCCATAACAGGATCGGTTGGATCTTAATTAGGTCTAATATGTATGGCATCCCAAGCTATGCGTGACACATATAAGTAGCAGTGCTATTCGGGACCGCTAGTAGATACCACAGGAAAGCATTCTCTATTCGCTGGAGGGGCTGTGAATCACCCAGATACCAGCACCATACATGGCCGTTGAAACACACATCGCTTTTTAAATCTCCATTAATTCCACAACCGGCCTTGGACCCAATTTTCGAGCAAAGTTGACTAGTGCTGCTGAAGTACTGGGTATTTTAGACCCAGCGGTGCAGGGGCACACACCCTATGACTTCTGGGTTCACCCTGTTCCGGACCTACAGAAACACAGAGTCTTCTAGGTGAAGTCAAAGATTCGTTTATTGGCTGCAGACCAATTACAGGTATCCTAGAAGTACAACAGCGTGTATGTTCTCAGGAGACTGCTGAAAATCATAGGAACGGACTTCACTTTAAATACCCTTTTTCTGGCCTCAAGCATACATTCCTAGGTTTTATGATACGGCCATTACAAGTATACATTACAAACGAAAAAGCAGAGTCATGATGACCATCCCACATTCCAGTTCGGCCAGCCCACAATGATACACAGTAAGGTTCAGATCCCACATCTGATATTGACAGACCCCCCAATAAACATGAGCATCTCCTGTTTTGGGAAACAAGTCATAAAGCAGGAACAAGCAGGTGTGAAAGAGATTGGCCGGAGGTTTGCGTAGAATGAAAGGGTTTTATGATGGGTCAAGCCCTGATGCTAATCACAGGTGGACGGAGGAAGGGGAGCTCGTGAGACCGGTTTGACCCGGGGCAGCAGAGCCAGCTGCCCAGGTCACCAAGAAGTCACGGGAAAGCACATGTACTGTGAGGCCCGTATTTGCTCCATTATAGCCTATGTGAGGGCAATGACAAGATGGCCACCGCTTCCAAAATGGAACCCGCGTAGTGAAGCGGAATAACGTGTACACAGTGCATTCATAGCTAGAACGGTATATAAAGCACTCGTACATACCGCATTTACCATTTGCGGTTCGCTAATACCAAGATAGACAGGGGTAGGGCCCTGTCCCCTACGCGGTAACAGAGATTAAAGTACGACAGACCCTCCTTTTGGCCTTACATAGGCAATCACTATACTCATCTCAATCCGAGTCTAAGTCAATGTTCGCAAAGTCATGGAGATGTTGCTGTAGCATCATCCTATTACTTAGCTCGTCCCTCGATACAGGTTTCCTTACACATAAGGTAGCACAGAGGCCACATATCGCAGGAGCACACTGTATGCACAGACAGAACAGGAAAAGAATGGCTAAGATCATTCCAATGACCATCAGAACTTTCCAACCCCAGGCAGATATCAGTTCCCAGAACCACCCCACCAGTGACCAGTCTCCTTTATCCACGTGTATGGATTCAGATATCTTATGGAGTTTGGAGATGGCTTGATACACTGTTGGAGCGTTATCTGGTATGAAAATGCAGCAACTGGATTGAATAACCTTGCATAACCCACCGCGGTCTGCAAGGATAACGTCTAGAACCATGCGGTTCTGTAAAGTCATAAGGCGATCCGCTTGGAGCTCAGCTGTCAGATTACTAAGGGCACCAGCCGTTACATTTATAGTGGATTCAACCACACGTGTCAGTTGTCGCAGGTTCCTACTATTGACCATAGGTCCCCAAAACGGCAGGAAACCCAAGAAGAAGTCTCCCGCTTCCTGACCGGCAGTATCCTCCTTACTAATCACGCCTCTCACAACTCTAGTCTTGTGATAGTCGGAGGCGGCAGTAAATGTAGGCGGTAGCAGATTTGCAATATAACATGTGCCCGAGAAATCAGGGGGCAACCATGTATATGCTCGGTCTTTACAGATTAAATATGTGCCCTTGGCAGCCAAAAACGCAGGGGAGTACTGTGACGGGAAAGTGTATGTTTCAGTACAGTCACTTCTTCCCAGTTGAGCTCTAGGATTCTGACCATTACCCTGTAAGCAGAACCGTCCCATGTGGGGTACGACCCAGATTGGAGATGAGATTTTTCGCTGTCTTTCACCCAGACTAATACTATACCCCGTCGCGTTCCATCCTACATAAGGTCTCAACTCTTCTTTGGGAATGGACGAGTATGCGTCGATATCTCTACTCATATCGGCAACTCCTTTCATCAAAGCCTTATTATTGGTGATAGGTCTGATGGAACGCGGTTGGCGAGGGGAGTACGTATCTAGAGCATAGAGAAACATGGTCTGGAATGCCCATGACGATCCATTATAACTATACGGCAGCACCAGGTAGGGAATACCCTTGTTAATGGTATGTGGCATTAACCCACACACCCAGCAATTGGTCGTATTCATTACTAGTTGGTGCTGGTGCAAGAGCTGGATAAACGAGTTATTTACAAACTCTGATCGTCTGGTCTGTTCGTGCTCAGGCAAAGGGTGAAAAGAGTGAGAGGAGGCAGTAGAAGGAGGTATAGGCTGTTGAGTGGGTGCAATGGGCTTTTGAGCGGAGAAAAACACAAATCCTACAATAAACATTACTATACTACACAGTGTAAAAAGGCACAAAAAGACAAAACATTTACTTTTCATAATTTTACATATCCTTGCTTTAAAGTTCATTTCCTCAACAGGTCTCTCCATCTTAAAAAACTCCATCCTCTACTCGGGCCGCTCGCGGCGGATGAGTTTCTTCTGCTAAGGAGTACGCCTGTCAGTCCAGGGAAACGCCCTAGACCAACCAGAACCGTTGACCTAACGTCTTCGGCCTGTACCCCAAAGTCTTGGCACCGCGACCCTGCGGCAGAACCCGGATGGTGGTTCGATAAACAAAAAATCAAGAAAGTCCTTCAGATGGGAGAGTAAAAAATGTCAAAAAGGAAATAGTAAGGAAATCTTTATTTGTCCATGGGCCTAGGTTTCAAATTATAACGGAGACGGCCAGGTGCTGTTTGGTCTTGGAACAAAAGTTCAGGCTCTGTGGTGTCCAGTCGATTTGGTGGTGGCACAGCTTCCTGCAGAATATTGTCACTCTCTTGGTCTGAAACTGTGCCTCTTATGCGTGCGTCACTGAATGGTATAAAACGAGGTACAGTGTCTGTCTCAGAGTCGGCGATACCCTCCTGGACCCACTGGTCATATGGCAGAGGCAAGGGGACTACTTTGCAGTGGGTACCATGGATCCAGTGCTTCTTCCCTTTTACTCGCACTGCTGATCTTGTCGACAGAAGAACAAGATGAGGGCCGATCCAGCGAGGCTCGTCGTTGCTCTTGCGCTGGAAATTTCGGATCAAGACCCACGAGCCAGGGTTGATAGGGTGTCCAGGAGTTTCAGAGGCTTGAGGGAGAGTATCATGTACCTGTTGGTGCAAAACACGCAGTTTAACAGTCAAATCATACAGGTAATCGAGTAGTACTGGATGCTCGACCTCACTAAACTTCGTAGGCCTCGGTACACCCCATATGTTGGCCGGACGGCCAAAAACTACTTCATAAGGACTAAGTCCCACTCGTGAGTGTACGGTCATTCTGGTGGACAGGAGTGCTAGAGGCAGAGCGTCAGGCCATTTAAGACCGGTGCTCGCCTGAATTTTGGCCAGCTTGAGCTTTAAGGCTCCATTGTAGCGTTCTACTAATCCAGCTGATTGGGGGTGATTTGCAGCATGGAACTTTTGCTGGATGCCTAAACCTTCACATACATTCTTCATCACTTTACCCACGAACTCACTTCCATTATCACACCACACCATTCTTGGCATTCCAAACCTAGGGAAAAACTCTTTCACAAGGGCTTTGGCTGTGGATAGGGCAGTGTTATCTTTCAGAGGATAAGCCTCTATCCATTTCGAGAAAGCACAAACAACCACCAGTACATATTTCAGGTTGTTGCATCTTTCCATGTGAATAAAGTCCAGCTGCAAAACTTCGAATGGACATGATGGGGGTGCAAAATGACCGGCTGGAGTTGGGGTTCCCCTACCAGGGTTGTATTTCAAGCATACCATGCAATTCTTGACCACATTCTCTGCACACTTGGGAATTCCAGCATTCTGCCATACTGGAGCCAACAACTTGCATATACCTTTCGTACTGATGTGTGCCATTCCATGTGCCATAGTAACTACTGGAAGCACATATGCATCAGGTAACAACCATCGCCTATGTTCTGTCAGATCAATCCAACAACCATTCTCATCCAACTTACCCATACTTTCTCTCCACTTGCTTAACTCTTTCTCTGTAGCTTCAGCTTGAAGCGACTTCACACTCTCTATTGTGTTCTCACACATTCCAACATCATTAACCCATCTTGCGGGGCCTGCAACATACATTCTAGTCTTCACATTCTGTGCCGTTTCTTTCGCGGTCTCATCAGCAAACGCATTACCACGACCAACATCATCTGTAACTTTCCTGTGCGCACTGCATTTCATGATCGCAACTTGCAACGGTAGGGTCAGTGACTCAAGGAGATCATTCACCAACTTGCCATTCTGAATTTTAGCTCCATGTGACGTCAGGAACCCACGCTCTTTCCACAATCTCCCAAAATTATGAGCCACGCCAAAGGCGTACTGGCTATCTGTGTATATATTCACTCTCACTCCTTCAGACAACACGCATGCTCTCGTGAGGGCGATTAATTCTGCTGCTTGGGCCGAATTATGTGGCACTCGTGCAGTTTCCACAACTGTGTGCAAAGTCGTGATAGCATATGCAGCAGTCGTGTCACCATTAGGGAGCTTGAAACACGAACCATCCACCCATAAAGTACCATCACACTCAGTCAGGGGAGTATCTTTTAGATCCACTCTCCCTTTCGTCTCTTCTTCCGTTCTGAACAGGCAGTCATGTTGCTCAATCTCATCTGAGTCTGCTGGAATTGGCAGTAACGTAGCTGGATTCAGAGTATTACATCTCTTTATGTGTATGTGATTTGCTAACAGTGTGAGCTCATAGCCTGATAATCGCGCACTAGTCAAGTGTTGTGTCTTGGTCCTATTTAATAATGTGTCTACAGCATGTGGAACCATAACAATCAATGTGTTGTCCATTACCAAACCAGCAGATTGTCGGATAGACATAGCTGCAGCAGCTGTCGCTCTCAGACAGCTTGGCAATGCCCTCGCTACAGGGTCCAAGGTTGATGAAAAATATGCGCATGGGCGTGGTCTGTCGCCAAAAGGCTGTGTTAACACTGACAACGCACATCCATCTTTCTCGTGAACATACAATGTAAAAGGCTTACTGTAGTCAGGGGTACCCAACACAGGTGCTGAACACAATGCATTGCGCAACTCCATAAAACTTTTCTGGCACTCTTCAGACCATGGGATAGGATTCGGTGTGTCTTTGCATGTTAAGGCTAACAAAGGTTTTGCCAACAAAGAAAAACTTGGTATCCAATGCCTACAGTATGAAGTGATGCCCAAGAAAGCACGCACTTCTCTCTGTGTTTTTGGCACACTCAACTGTGCAATAGCTTGAATTCTTTCTGGGGTCAGTTTCCTTCCCTCCTTCGATAAGAGATGACCTAAGTAGGTCACCTCTTGTCGACAATATTGCAGCTTAGAGAGAGACACCTTGTGATGGAAAGCGGATAAATAGCGCAACAATGACAATGTGGCTTCTTTACAGATCTGTTCAGTATCCGCGGCGATTAGTAAATCGTCCACGTACTGAATCAGAATAGCGCCACTAGGTAAGACAAGTGCATCAAGCTGTGCTTTCAAAGCTTGGCTGTATATGGATGGACTCTCAAAGTAGCCTTGGGGAGCGCGTTTGAAGCGGAAGCTTCGGCCTCCCAGACTAAAACCAAAAATGTCTCTGCTCTCTTCTGCAATTGGGATGCTAAAGAAAGCATTCTTTAAATCGATCACTGAAAACCATGCAGCAGAGGCTGGAATCATCGTTAACAAGGCAGTTATATCAGGGACAACCGGAAACTGTGGCACAACAATCTTATTAACCTCTCTAAGATCAATCACAAATCTGTAAACAGGTGGCTGTGAAGGGTCCGTTCGTTTTAAGACAGGTAAAATCGGACTATTGCAAACGTTGCCTCTTGTCTCTTCAATTACACCCTTATTAATCAGGTCGCTGACAATGTCTAACAATGCTCTCTGACCTTCATTAGAGATCTTATACTGGGGAATACGTGGCAGCCTAACATTAGCCTTTAAAGTCACCACGTATGGCGGTATCTCCAAGAGGCCCACATCATTGAGACCAGTAGCCCAAAGGGCGTCCGGAAGGGATGACAATTCAGGCGGCATTGTATTTTTAGACAGGTACATTGGGGAAATCACTTTCTTACCTAATGTAAGTTGTACTCCTGAAGGAGAACAATACAGGGTAGCGTGCAATCTTTTCAACAAATCTAATCCCAACAAATTCTCACCACAACCCGTTGTCAGAATCAGGGGTGCTTTCAGCTCGCAAGGCCCAACAGAAAGTGACATGGGACTAGAAATCGGGTTCCTAACCGGGGCGCCAGAAAAACCTACTGAAACATTTATATCGCCAGACAAAGGTGCGCCAGGGAGTTTTGAATGCATGATTGAACTCTTTGCAGCACCAGTGTCTAGCAGAAAAGGCTCCGTTACATTTGCTGTAGTCACCTCAACATACGGTCCACTCTGATCCACTGGCACTGAAACAACTCCCTCTCTCTGTCTACGGCTGTCCTAGTAATCATTATTTTCTGCATCGCCATCCTCTGCATAATAATCATTATTATAATACTGGGCCGTATTACTAGTCGTATTGGCTTGCTGATCAAAGCTATTAATGGTATTTTGAGGCGGCAGAGGACGCGCGTTCTGGGGAACATTTCCACGCCCTCTACCTCTAGGAGCTTGCTGACCACCTCTACCTCTTGCGCCATACATATTACCGTTCCGCTGCATTAATTTAGGGCAACTATATTTAAAATGACCTTCCTCTTTGCAGTATGAACATTGGTTGGGACCTACAGGGACACGTGGTTGATAATACCCGTTCATTTGCTGATTATTCTGAAATTGTTGGGGTTGGTGATAGACACCTTGGGGTTGCCTATAATTATTCTGACCTCCACGTGGCGGATAGGCCTGCTGTAAAAGGACCTTTGTCTTCAATTCCTTCGTTTTCTTTTCTGTCCTATCTTTCTCGTCTTTATCCCTATTTTCGTAATACTGTGCAGTAGCCAGTATTTGCGCTGAAGAAGAAACAGCCCAAGAACTCTCTGAATCTTTCAACTTTTTACACAAGTCAGGAAGTAAATTCTGCACAAATTTATCCACAAATAACCGTTGGCCACCCTCAGTACTCATATCCTGCCCACTGTGATCAATAAACGTTTCTTCAAACCTGGTAAAGAAGTCTGACACTGTCTCATCTTTCTTCTGCTTGCATGCAGATAACTTGTCCCAGTTTACGCGCATCGCAGGCATTATTGTCTTCATATACGTGATAATTCTACCAGGCAGTTCTGCTATTAAAGGCTCTGGTTTCGCGCCACCAGTTTGTCTAGCGTCAGCAGCAACGATGTTAGCTCATGTATCCCCTAGTTCTGCATCGTGATCTGCATTATGAATTGACCCCCATAGAGGCTGTGGAACAACATTACCAAACAACATGTCTATATCGGCCAGGTTCATAACGCATGACCCTGCCGTCTGCGACAACTCTTTATAATAACCTGCTGGGTTTTTACGGGGATCAGGTAAGGACTGCTTAAGCGCTAACACCTCCGAACGCTTCCATGGAACATGCACCCAAACACGCTGGAAATGCGCCGGCGCAGCGGCAATACCGGCACCAGCATCAGCTGCAACTGCTTCCTTCCACACCGGGGGAACTTCTCTCATAGGGTATTGTCGTGCTTTTACCTTTTTCCCCACAAGGACATCTTGTTCAAACAACGACTGTTGACAATCATCATTCCTGAAGGACAATACAACCGCAACTGCTTTATCTACTTCGCGATCCACAATTATACCAGTTCCAAAATCAAACCTTACTCTACACAACTCCTGCGGACTCGGGTTTTTACCACTATCCTCCAATTCTTCACAGAGAATCTCACACATTTTCTCAAACACATATCTCTGTTTCGGGGCATCCCACTGATGGAAGACGTTGACAACTGATTCCACATCATACAGTGAAGGGAAAACAATCCATCTGCGCGCCATGCGATCTATTACCTTTTTCTCATCAGGGTTAGGCAACTGACTACGCAATTGCTTACGCTGTAAGCCAGGAGTCGCACCAGATGAATCAAAGAGAGGCGACATTAACGTAGTAACCACATTAGCTAAACGCTGTCGCGCCGAAGGAGAAATTGAGGCGAAGACAGGGGGAAAAACAGAGGGAAGAAAAGAGGATGCAGAAACAGGTACTGGAGTGGTGCAAAGAAGAGTGTCGGAGGAGGCAGCTGCTGAATTAGGCAAAGTCGCAGGGAGCGCGGGGGCAGTCGGGAAAACAGCTGGCGGCCCTTGAGAGGGCTGCGCTATATGGATAAGAGCCGGCTGCGCAGCAGCTGGCGGTGGTGGCAAGGCTTGCAGTATATTCACTGGAGGTGGCATATTCACAAGCTGGGGAGGCGCCGTGGCATTTTGAGCATACGGGGGTGGCGAACTCAACAAATGTGACATCAAGGGATCTTTCTCCTTTTCTTCGGACTCATTCTGCTAGAGTGTGGTAAAGCCGGGTAACATTTGTCAATCCCTAACTTACGCTGCCTGTGCAATTGCTCACTCATCTGCTCCTCCTCATTGTCTTTAAATTGTACAGCTGCTTGCATTACTGTCATACCTCTCTCTCTTTTATTCTTTTTCGCTAGCTTAATTTCCTTCTGTTTGGCTTCCTTTCGCCATAAGCGGAAAGAGTCAAACATCGCCGGCCGGGCTTTCTTCTTGAACAATTTAATTTCCAAATTATCTAAAATATCGGTATCGAAACTACCATTTTGGGGCCATTTTAAAACACCGTCTTTCCTGGTGTAGTGGATCCATACTTCGTTATATGCAATGGGGCCTACGCCATGTTTTACATAGAGCTCATAAGTTGGAGTTCCAACCGGAGGAACCGGACATGATTCCTCTAGCTGGAAATCTTTTCCACAACCCAAACAGAATAATCTACCAAATAATCCAGAACCAGGCATCTTCGCTCACTAGTCTAGATCCAAACGTCAAAGGATTATCGATTACGATAGTTTCATGAATACACGAGTCCTCTGGCTTTGGCGTTTGCAAACTCCAAATCACCAATTCAAATGATCCCGAAGGATACCAAAACAAATGGGAGACGCTCCACTTATACTTAACTGAATATTGCTGATCGATGGCGTCACCAGAAGA
Organism: Triturus cristatus; assembly: GCF_964204655.1. Classification (NCBI taxonomy): domain Eukaryota; kingdom Metazoa; phylum Chordata; class Amphibia; order Caudata; family Salamandridae; genus Triturus; species Triturus cristatus. Next base: position 150,886,069 of record NC_140584.1, read on the forward strand.
CTCTCTCGATTGTTTCGCTCTCTCAAAACTCGTCAAGGGTCCAAAACAGGTCGATTAATCAGGGCAGCAGTCCTTCGTAGCCGTCGGGACGCGGAGAACCTCGCAGAAAAGACTTTCGGACCACGTCGACATGCAGGGGTCGATGAAGTGGCGGCCTTCCTCCGGAATTTCCACACAAAGATCCTCACGAACCTCTGGCTTGGACTGGTACCGCTGAAATCGTCCCGAGTTGGGCGCCAAACTGAAGTACTGGGTATTTTAGACCCAGCAGTGCAGGGGCACACACCCTATGACTTCTGGGTTCACCCTGTTCCGGACCTACAGAAACACAGAGTCTTCTAGGTGAAGTCAAAGATTCGTTTATTGGCTGCAGACCAATTACAGGTATCCTAGAAGTACAACAGCGTGTATGTTCTCAGGAGACTGCTGAAAATCATAGGAACGGACTTCACTTTAAATACCCTTTTTCTGGCCTCAAGCATACATTCCTAGGTTTTATGATACGGCCATTACAAGTATACATTACAAACGAAAAAGCAGAGTCATGATGACCATCCCACATTCCAGTTCGGCCAGCCCACAATGATTTACACAGTAAGGTTCAGATCCCACATCTGATATTGACAGACCCCCCAATAAACATGAGCATCTCCTGTTTTGGGAAACAAGTCATAAAGCAGGACCAAGCAGGTGTGAAAGAGATTGGCCGGAGGTTTGCGTAGAATGAAAGGGTTTTATGATGGGTCAAGCCCTGATGCTAATCACAGGTGGACGGAGGAAGGGGAGCTCGTGAGACCGGTTTGACCCGGGGCAGCAGAGCCAGCTGCCCAGGTCACCAAGAAGTCACGGGAAAGCACATGTACTGTGAGGCCCGTATTTGCTCCATTATAGCCTATGTGAGGGCAATGACAAGATGGCCACCGCTTCCAAAATGGAACCCGCGTAGTGAAGCGGAATAACGTGTACACAGTGCATTCATAGCTAGAACGGTATATAAAGCACTCGTACATACCGCATTTACCATTTGCGGTTCGCTAATACCAAGATAGACAGGGGTAGGGCCCTGTCCCCTACGCGGTAACAGAGATTAAAGTACGACACTGCCCTGGCTTTTGAAAACAACAGTTTTCTTCCTGATATGGCATGTGGCTAGGACCCCTTTTGATCGAAGAGGATCCTAAATCAATCAAACCCATATCAGTAGGCGTATGTCCTGCTGCTTCATACATATTAAAATGTATGAGGATATTGAGAGGTTTCCAACTCATCAGTAACCACAATTGCAATTCAGTTGGCGCATTTATTAGGGATATTAATATTTGTGTTGAAAATTATTATATGCATTTGCAGAACTTGGGGGCATATTAACAAGGCGGCGATATGAAATTATCGCCGCTTTTGCGTCCGTTTTCGGGCGAAAAGCGGCGATAATTTCATCGCCTAATCAGCAAAGACACGTCTTGCTGACTTCGCGCCCGTTTCCAGCACGCCTAGCTTTGCATCGCTAATGAGATGCAAAGTAGGCGTGGCTGTGAAACCAACCAGGGAAAATATCGTGAAGGCAGCTTCGCGATATTAAAAAGGAAGGGTAGCGATTTTTTTATTCGCGTTAAGGATGCCTTAACGCAGGAATTTAACGTCTGTTAAATTCCTGACTAAGGCATACTTAACATGGGGGGTGGATTCTGTGTCTAAGACCACAGGCCCTATCATCTAGGATATTGCCGTTTTCCACATGGAAAACGGCGATATCCCCACTATCTATGGAATTTTTATCGCCTCGGCGATGCGTGTTGTTAATAACATGCTAACCGGGCGATAAATTCCAGAGATAGCCGGCGATAAATATGCAAGCGCTAAGCGCGCTTTACGATATTTATCGCCGGCCCTTGTTAATATGCCCCTTGGTTTGTATCATTTGCATGTGTCTCCAATCTCTTTTACCTTTTATAGTGGCTGTGCTCTGAATATATCCTATTTTTCTTAAGTGTCAAATACATTATTATATGATCTGGTTTTACATGTTTATGCTATAAGATTCTTTGTTTCAGCTTTGATTTTTGTTCATCCACAACTTAATTACCCATCCCAACAAGGATAAACTAAAGATTATTGCAAACATGGGGGGGGGGGGGACAGGTGTGATGAGACCTACAAACGTATGGACAGATGATACATAGTCACATGGCCAACTCCAACTGGCAAGGCTATGTAACCATTTGGTGGTACAAAGATAATACATTACTGTATTTAATCTGGTCAAATGGGTCACATCTTTCTGGGTGTAAAAATCGAGGAGGGATCGAGGCTCCTAAGAGGATTTTAAATGAGTTCATCAAAACTGATGAAATTTGATGAAATAAGAATTATTTGTGTCTGAAATACAAGCGCAGAAGCAAATAAATACAATTTCAGGTTTACTTCTATACCTTAACATTCTAAATTAAAAGTATATCTCTGCAGTCATGTTGCAACTTGCCTGATGAGAAGGTTTCATGCAGATTTTCCAGTACAAGCGGCAAAAAGTAGCCAGGCGCATATTCCTTGGAGTTTGGATTGCAGTATGTTTGAAAATAACCCTCCCCATCAAACTCCTTTTGATACAAATCTTTTAAGTCGGATTCAGATTCCATCGTGCTAGCTTGAATATCTGGCACAAAATGTGGCAGTTTTATCTCACACACGCGCCTGTTCAACTGTTTCAAAATGGATCCTTGATACTCTGCCAAGCTTGTGATAGTCGTGGTGAGAGCCAAACGGACCTTATGTGACCTCTCAGTTTACAATGCTCCTCCTCTCCGAAGAACCCGGGGCTGCCAACAAATCCAGCTACGCCTTAATCACGAGTCTGAGAAGGTCTTGTAGCTGCCAAAAAACGCCTGAGGCGCATTAATGAGAGTGCATGGCTTGCTCCTTACTGCATCCGGGGGAAGAAGGGTAAATCACAGAAATGTGACGGTGTATCTAATTACCAACACGTTCTGAAGAGCTAGGTTCGAGTTCCAGAATCGGCCAACCATACTGTAATTCGTGGCAAATTACTTACTCTCAATGTGCATATTAAAAAAAAGCTTGACCTTGTGTAAAGTAATCTGGTTCTCATGTAAACCATTCTAAATCCTTTGGGCCAATGTCGCTTTATATAAATATACAACGAGTGGGCGAGACAGGAAGCCAATGCGTGTTCTCCTCTCACAGTCTTTGGTCCACCATCGAGCAAAACAAAGCAGCGCGGCTCGACCTTGTGCTCCACTACTACCTCGTCCTTCACCTCGCAATACTTACTGTTCAAGGAAACTTCAGACTCCACAAACACTGGCTGCCTAGACAACCTGAATAATACACCAGAGGTGCTGACTGCCCTTTCCAGATACTGTGGGAACCAACCCCCAATAATCTCCTGAACCCCAATATTTGATCACCCTGATTTTCACCAAAATAATTCAGCTCCGTTGTGTCCAGTTAATCGAACAGTTCTATTTAGCAGAGTTTAAATACATTTTTGGATGCATAAAGGACTGAGCTAAGGCAAAAAAAGTGACTTTATTACCGAAAAATCAAAATGCAGTAATAAGAAAAAATGCTTGAAATGCCATGGCGTCTCAAATACCGAAGTATAGATGAATGCAAACTCATAAAAATGTATAATCTCTAATAAGGCAGAATTTAAGTAAACATTCTATGTGTCAAACTCATAAAGTATGCTGATCGTATTGAAATTGCAGGTCTAAAGCAAATGAACAAAGGGGCAGATTTACAAGCCCCGTGCGCCAGTTTGCACTGCCGTTGTGTCACTTTTGTGACGCAGCGGTGGCAGAAAGCTAGCACCATGCTGCGGCAGATTTACAACGTGACGCATCTAGGCAGATGCGTCACGTTGTAAAGCCCTGTGCCACATTAAACCTGCGTCAGGTTTAATGTATGCAGGGTGGGCGTTACGTCGGAAAAAGCCTCGGAAAAGTGACGCAGTGAAATCTAAGGAAATCCTTACGCCTGCTTCAGGCAGGCGTAAGGCGTGACGCACCATGTTAGGGATCGGGCAGGTTGGAACAGTGCTGGAGTTGCGTTGCGCTTGTGACACAACTTCAGCACTGCGCCAACCTTACGCCGGCCGATGCGTCACGCATCGGCTTGTCCTTGCGCCACGATGCACCGCATTGTAAATGAGGCGCATCTGCAGTGGCGCAAGGGCAAACTTGCGTGACACATCTTCCCTGGCGCATCCCTGCTGTTTTGCAGGGATGCGCCAGGGAACATAAATCTGCCCCAGAGTCTTGGAGGAAAAGGGAAAGTCACCCATGAGAAAAATAGCCAAAGAAATTCCAGGAAAGACAGAAACCCAGATGCTTTATAGGTAATTCACACAAGCTATTAACATATTTTCAGGATGGTATGATCTTGCCTAGGGTCACATTGGAAAACCAGAAACAACAACATAATATTCTAAATCGTTAGTGCTAACCCATTTGGTAAGGTAAGAGAAATCTTCCTCCTGCTCCCTCAGCAACTGCACTCCGGAAATGTACAACACAAATTTAACATTTTTTAAACAATGACTGATAGATTTAGCACATCTACACTAACCGCGGATTCCTTGAAAATGACACTTCGAATACATGATGGAAACTTCAGTCACAAGAAAGGTTTTCTATCAATGTTGTACATTGTGAATATATTGACGTAATTCAGTTGGTTCTCTGCAGAGAGATGGCTTTAAGCAGGACACTGATCGAGAGGGGGAAATGAGCAGGCAGTTAGTTGAACAGAACACCAGAAACTACATTCATTCTAAAAAACAGTGGTATTTAACACGAAAATGTGACATAACTATTCATAGCATAAAACTGGGGAAGCGCCAAATCCTTACACCTCCCTATGAGAGGTGTAACAAGGGGATGTTTCTTTATTTCTCTTTGATATTTCCTCTTTCTATATGTGCAGCATTCTTTGGCACGCATAGAAAGAGGAAACGGCTCTTACGATTGGTTCTTGCAGGAAGATGCCCCTTCCTGCACAAAAACAATCCTGCCGACAACACCGACACCCTTGCATCATGGTGCAAGGGTGCCTGTGTTGATGCTAGGCAGCCGGAACAGAGCCAGCGCAGGGAGGAAGGACAGGAATGTACCATACTGCACAAATACAATTCCTGCCCTTTCAGTTTGGCATAAGGCAGTGCAGAAAGATGACTTGCTGCTTTGCCCTACGCTAAATTCCCATAAATAAGGGCCTCGTTGAATCTATTGGCACAGCGCCAAAGGGCCAGGGCACAGTTTGCCCATGCTTCACGGAGCTTGCATAACCCCTGCTGCATCGTACAACAGTTCAGATTTCAGAGGCTACAGTGGAATATGTATAAGCACCTACACAGTAAAATTGTAAATGAAAATGATTGGCCACCTTAGTGGATTTTCCAAAGCTGCAATTTTAATTAGAAGAAGAACATGCTCACAAAAGCTGTTTATGGCGCTTTTAGCACTTTTCATAAAAACGTACTTGCATAAAAGGTGTTGTTAATCAAAGTCAAGATAATCTTTATTCGATTTGAAAGATTAGATCATAAAAACACATTGCGGCATATATTATAAAAACAATCATAAAATCATAGATACACATTGTAGCACGTGTTGTGCAAACAGTCATATCGGATTATGTTAAAAATAGTGAAAATATCATCCATACAACTTTAAAAGGCCAGGTCCATAGTCCAAATTGTTTTCCTGCATCTAATCACAGCTTTCAGATACATAGCTAATGGGCTAATATACACATAATGTTCTAAAAGTTGTAGTATAAGAAAGGCTGCGCAACATTGTCTCTGGCCAAACAACCTTAATATAGGCACAATCCATCTTAGTCTTAATATGAAGTAGAATTTACAGAATAATATGTGCATTGTGGATTGCATACATATATCATCACATGGGCACGGGCATAAGGTTCTTGACTGAGCATTCATAACTGGGAAAGTTGTTAGTCTGTGGAAGTTCCCTGGGCGAAAACGAGTCAACAGCATCCTATCATACCCCGTTACAGTTACAAGGTATGGTTGCACGCCAAAGTGAAGTAGTAGTGTTTGATTTTCCCCGACTGTGGGCTTAAACTATTTGAGAGGAAAATCTAATTGTCTCAAAAAGCTCTAGAAAGTCAGTCTTTTGTGTTTTTCTTGAAATTGTGGTAATGCTTCCCGGGTCGTCAAAGTATTCGGGGTGCCCAAGATCTGACATAAAGTTCTTAACATATTTTATCCAGGGAATATGAAGCACCATTTGTAACTTAAAATAATCATTTAGTACGGCCCGATTAAAACTAGTAACTAGTTGTAGACCATATCTTGCGCCATAACAGGATCGGTTGGATCTTAATTAGGTCTAATATGTATGGCATCCCAAGCTATGCGTGACACATATAAGTAGCAGTGCTATTCGGGACCGCTAGTAGATACCAAAGGAAAGCATTCTCTATTCGCTGGAGGGGCTGTGAATCACCCAGATACCAGCACCATACATGGCCGTTGAAACACACATCGCTTTTTAAATCTCCATTAATTCCACAACCGGCCTTGGACCCAATTTTCGAGCAAAGTTGACTAGTGCTGCCCTGGCTTTTGAAAACAACAGTTTTCTTCCTGATATAGCATGTGGCTAGGACCCCTTTTGATCGAAGAGGATCCTAAATCAATCAAACCCATATCAGTAGGCGTATGTCCTGCTGCTTCATACATATTAAAATGTATGAGGATATTGAGAGGTTTCCAACTCATCAGTAACCACAATTGCAATTCAGTTGGCGCATTTATTAGGGATATTAATATTTGTGTTGAAAATTATTACATGCATTTGCAGAACTTGGGGGCATATTAACAAGGCGGCGATATGAAATTATCGCCGCTTTTGCGTCCGTTTTCGGGCGAAAAGCGGCGATAATTTCATCGCCTAATCAGCAAAGACACGTCTTGCTGACTTCGCGCCCGTTTCCAGCACGCCTAGCTTTGCATCGCTAATGAGATGCAAAGTAGGCGTGGCTGTGAAACCAACCAGGGAAAATATCGTGAAGGCAGCTTCGCGATATTAAAAAGGAAGGGTAGCGATTTTTTATTTCGCGTTAAGGATGCCTTAACGCAGGAATTTAACGTCTGTTAAATTCCTGACTAAGGCATACTTAACATGGGGGGTGGATTCTGTGTCTAAGACCACAGGCCCTATCATCTAGGATATTGCAGTTTTCCACATGGAAAACGGCGATATCCCCACTATCTATGGAATTTTTATCGTCTCGGCGATGCGTGTTGTTAATAACATGCTAACCGGGCGATAAATTCCAGAGATAGCCGGCGATAAATATGCAAGCGCTAAGCGCGCTTTGCAATATTTATCGCCGGCCCTTGTTAATATGCCCCTTAGTTTGTATCATTTGCATATGTCTCCAATCTCTTTTACCTTTTATAGTGGCTGTGCTCTGAATATATCCTATTTTTCTTAAGTGTCAAATACATTATTATATGATCTGGTTTTACATGTTTATGCTATAAGATTCTTTGTTTCAGCTTTGATTTTTGTTCATCCACAACTTAATTACCCATCCCAACAAGGAAAAACTAAAGATTATTGCAAACATGGGGGGGGGGACAGGTGTGATGAGACCTACAAACGTATGGACAGATGATACATAGTCACATGGCCAACTCCAACTGGCCAGGCTATGTAACCATTTGGTGGTACAAAGATAATACATTACTGTATTTAATCTGGTCAAATGGGTCACATCTTTCTGGGTGTAAAAATCGAGGAGGGATCGAGGCTCCTAAGAGGATTTTAAATGAGTTCATCAAAACTGATGAAATTTGATGAAATAAGAATTATTTGTGTCTGAAATAAAAGCGCAGAAGCAATTAAATACAATTTCAGGTTTACTTCTATACCTTAACATTCTAAATTAAAAGTATATCTCTGCAGTCATGTTGCAACTTGCCTGATGAGAAGGTTTCATGCAGATTTTCCAGTACAAGCGGCAAAAAGTAGCCAGGCGCATATTCCTTGGAGTTTGGATTGCAGTATGTTTGAAAATAACCCTCCCCATCAAACTCCTTTTGATACAAATCTTTTAAGTCGGATTCAGATTCCATCGTGCTAGCTTGAATATCTGGCACAAAATGTGACAGTTTTATCTCACACACGCGCCTGTTCTACTGTTTCAAAATGGATCCTTGATACTCTGCCAAGCTTGTGATAGTCGTGGTGAGAGCCAAACGGACCTTATGTGACCTCTCAGTTTACAATGCTCCTCCTCTCCGAAGAACCCGGGGCTGCCAACAAATCCAGCTACGCCTTAATCACGAGTCTGAGAAGGTCTTGTAGCTGCCAAAAAACGCCTGAGGCGCATTAATGAGAGTGCATGGCTTGCTCCTTACTGCATCCGGGGGAAGAAGGGTAAATCACAGAAATGTGACGGTGTATCTAATTACCAACACGTTCTGAAGAGCTAGGTTCGAGTTCCAGAATCGGCCAACCATACTGTAATTCGTGGCAAATTACTTACTCTCAATGTGCATATTAAAAAAAAGCTTGACCTTGTGTAAAGTAATCTGGTTCTCATGTAAACCATTCTAAATCCTTTGGGCCAATGTCGCTTTATATAAATATACAACGAGTGGGCGAGACAGGAAGCCAATGCGTGTTCTCCTCTCACAGTCTTTGGTCCACCATCGAGCAATTCAAAGCAGCGCGGCTCGACCTTGTGCTCCACTACTACCTCGTCCTTCACCTCGCAATACTTACTGTTCAAGGAAACTTCAGACTCCACAAACACTGGCTGTCTAGACAGCCTGAATAATACACCAGAGGTGCTGACTGCTCTTTCCAGATACTGTGGGAACCAACCCCCAATAATCTCCTGAACCCCAATATTTGATCACCCTGATTTTCACCAAAATAATTCAGCTCCGTTGTGTCCAGTTAATCGAACAGTTCTATTTAGCAGAGTTTAAATACATTTTTGGATGCATAAAGGACTGAGCTAAGGCAAAAAAGTGACTTTATTACCGAAAAATCAAAATGCAGTAATAAGAAAAAATGCTTGAAATGCCATGGCGTCTCAAATACCGAAGTATAGATGAATGCAAACTCATAAAAATGTATAATCTCTAATAAGGCAGAATTTAAGTAAACATTCTATGTGTCAAACTCATAAAGTATGCTGATGGTATTGAAATTGCAGGTCTAAAGCAAATGAACAAAGGGGCAGATTTACAAGCCCCGTGCGCCAGTTTGCACTGCCGTTGTGTCACTTTTGTGACGCAGCGGTGGCAGAAAGCTAGCGCCATGCTGCGGCAGATTTACAACGTGACGCATCTAGGCAGATGCGTCACGTTGTAAAGCCCTGTGCCACATTAAACCTGCGTCAGGTTTAATGTATGCAGGGTGGGCGTTACGTCGGAAAAAGCCTCGGAAAAGTGACGCAGTGAAATCTACGGGATTTCACGCAGTCACTTTTCCGACGCTGGTGCGTCAAATCCTTACGCCTGCTTCAGGCAGGCGTAAGGCGTGACGCACCATGTTAGGGATTGGGCAGGTTGGAACAGTGCTGGAGTTGCGTCGCGCTTGCGACACAACTTCAGCACTGCGCCAACCTTACGCCGGCCGATGCGTCACGCATCGGCTTGTCCTTGCGCCACGATGCACCGCATTGTAAATGCGGCGCATCTGCAGTGGCGCAAGGGCAAACTTGCGTGATGCATCTTCCCTGGCGCATCCCTGCTGTTTTGCAGGGATGCGCCAGGGAACGTAAATCTGCCCCAGAGTCTTGGAGGAAAAGGGAAAGTCACCCATGAGAAAAATAGCCAAAGAAATTCCACGAAAGACAGAAACCCAGATGCTTTATAGGTAATTCACACAAGCTATTAACATATTTTCAGGATGGTATGATCTTGCCTAGGGTCACATTGGAAAACCAGAAACAACAACATAATATTCTAAATCGTTAGTGCTAACCCATTTGGTAAGGTAAGAGAAATCTTCCTCCTGCTCCCTCAGCAACTGCACTCCGGAACGGAAATGTACAACATTTTTTAAACAATGACTGATAGATTTAACACATCTACACTAACTGCGGATTTCCTTGAAAATGTCACTTCGAATACATGATGGAAACTTCAGCCACAATAAAGGTTTTCTAGCAATGTTGTACATTGCGAATATATTGACGTAATTCAGGTGGTTCTCTGCAGAGAGATGGCTTTAAGCAGGACACTGATCGAGAGGGGGAAATGAGCAGGCAGTTAGTTGAACAAAACACCATAAACTACATCCATTCTAACAAACAGTAGTATTTAACACGAAAATGTGACATAACTATTCATAGCATTATTTGCACTAAATCTTGGTTCATAGACTCAGAAATTTGGGGATGATTGGGAAAGCCTTGGTATGGGCAATCATTCTTAGAAGATATATTCTTCCAGGTTTTCGAAGGTGATGTTGCCTCAAAATGGATGCCCCTCTGTTGTGAGGTTCTGCAGGGATCATTCTTGAGCCCCACCCTATTCAATGTTTATATGAGCCCTGTTAGATCTGGGGGTGTCTAGTTGGCAGAGGTAAGCACCTTAGACCAAATAGGGACCCTTGCTTCTAGTCATGGTACAGGGACACACACGGTAGATAACCCCTGCTCACCCTCTAGGTAGCTTGGCTCGAGCAGACAGGCTTATCCCCAAGGCAATGTGTAAGGTATTTGCACGTAACAGCTACAATGACCCCCCCAGTACACCACAAACGTAGACCACACAGGTAAGTATATCAAAAATATAGCTTTATCTAGTTTCAGCAGTAAAGATCTATTATCATAGCATTGCACATTAATCTTCTGTTTCTCTTTTAGCTTTCTTGGATCGCTAGGTACGCAAAATAATTAGTCTCTAGTTTCTTGTGAGCGTTAGGTGTCGAAAAGAATATGCCTTTAGACTCTCAGCACGGAAAACACCTTTTTAGCTATGCCCCTGCGCTTATAATTGAAGCGCTCCTCTCCGGCTGTTCCTCCAGGCAAATGCACCCCGGGCGTTAGTCTCTGGGCCCCACAAGCTATGCGGGACGTTCGGGGGTTAAGCGGGCTGTCACAACAGTTACTGATGCTCTCTCTCCCTGCACGGACTCACCAGGCTGCGGGTCGGGGCGCAAGGACTCAGCGCGTCGGAGCCCTTCCTCGGGACAGAGTTCCGTAGCTCACGGACGGTGGCCAATCAGGTCGCGGCTCCCTCGACGAGCCCCCAGGGACGACGTCAGACGTCACCAGGCCTCCGCCAATCGTAGCGCAGTTCCTCCGGCCAGGCCTCCGCCGTCAACCAATCAGGTCGCGACCTCCTCGCTTCGTTCTTCGCAGTCTGTGGAACGGAGAGGCACAGCTCCTGGACGATCCCGGGCCCCCGGGCCGTGGCGGTGAATTACGGGCAGGATATTTCAAAGCGCCGTAGTACAGGTGCCGATAAGCACGTCAATCTTCTCAGCGCCGCAGCCGGTTTCAGGCACTAATCAGCGCCGCTCTCTCAAGCAAAGCAGAGAGCCGACAGCGCACTTCACGGGACACAGCAGAGTCTTGAAGTCACGGCAACCTCTATGTCCCTGGGTTGCCAAACAGGAGGCCAGCTCTACTCAGGCCCTTGGAGATTCAGAGTTGAAGACACAGCACACAGCAAAGTCTTGTCAGGTCAAGCAGGCAGGGTCACAGCACACAGCAAGGCCCCTTCTCCTCCTCAGCTTCAGTTGCACAGCAGAACAGGTCAGCCCTTAAAGCACACAGCAAGGCAATCTTCCTTTAGTCCTTAAGCAGTCCGTCTTTCAGCAGAGGTTCCTCTTGATTGTAGAATCTAAAAATCTGTTGTCAGGGGTCTTGTACTTATACCCCTAAAAGTCTTTGAAGTCTTTGTGCAAGTGGGCCCTGAGCCCGGTCTGATCCAGTTCTGGGTGTTGCTGGAGCACTTTGTTTTCCTGGCTTCTGCTTTCTTTTCAGAGTGAGGGGCAGAGTCGTCAGCCGCCCACCAGGAGGTGGAGCCAGCATTGTGGCAGGCAGGCACAGCCCTATTCTCTCCCAGGTGCTATCTCCTCCCTCCACCCTACTTGCAAATGTCGCCATTCAGCAAAGGGCTGACTCAGCCAACCTCCTGGGGGATCCCCAGCCCCTGTCACTCTCAAGCCAGACAGTCAATCCACAAGCATGCCCAGGCACACAGAAGGGTCAAACAAGAGAACAGCTACTCTCTAAAAAGTACTATTCTCCAACTCAGGATTTAAAAACAACCTCTCCTAAAAGATGTGTTATTAAATGCTGAGCTCAGGGATATCAAACACTCATGTCTTATCTTGTTCCTATGAGAAGATAGGCAGATAGCCATTGGCACCAGCCTCCCCCATGTTAGCCTATGGAGCAAGATAACCTTGCAGCAGTGAACACACAAAATGGCCGCGGTTCACTACCAGAGCATGGTACCTGCACTAGTACATGCTCTACCTCTTACATACACTGCACCCTGCCCAGGGGGGTACCTCGGGCCTTCCAGAGGGATGACTGATGTGCACAAAAAGGGAAGGGTTATGCCTAGTCAGTGGGGACACTGACCAGGGTGACATGGCAGTCCAGGGACTGCAGGCAGGCCTGCGGTGGCAGGCCTGAGACATCATTTTAGGGCTACTCATGTGGGTGGCGCAATCAGCGCTGCAGGCCCACTAGTAGCATCTGTCATCACCAGCCCTGGCACACACAGTGCACTTTACTAGGGACTTCAGGGTGATACAAATATGCCAATCAGGTATATCCAATCAATATGATATTTTACACAGGGAGCACTTACACTCTGGCACTGATTAGCAGTGGCAGAGTGTCCAAAGCATCTAAACCAGCAAAAACGAAATCCAGCACAGCATCAAAAATCCAGGTAGTAGAGGCAAAAGATAGGGAAAAAAACCCACGGCAAGGATGTCAGGTCTAACACGTGTCCCCTCCAGCTGAAAGTGGGGAGAACTACCCACCCCCTTGGGAGTTCTCATCGCTAAGGCGGAAAAACCTGGACAGACCATCAGCATTGGCGTGTTCTGTACCGGGACGGTGTTCCACCGTGAAGTCCATTCCCTGTAGGGAGATGGACCACCTCAACAGTTTTGGATTCTCACCCCTCATCTGCATTAACCATCTGAAGGGCCTGTGGTCAGTCTGAACACGGAAGTGAGTCCCAAACAGGTAGGGCCTCAGCTTCTTCAGGGCCCAGACCACAGCAAATGCTTCCCTTTCAATAGCGCTCCACCTCTGTTCCCTGGGGAGTAGCCTCCTACTAATGAAAGCTACAGGTTAGTCCCCGCCCTCGTCGTCCATCTGTGAGAGTACTGCTCCCACACCTTGCTCTGAAGCGTCTGTTTGCACAATGAACTCACTCGAAAAATCAGGGGCCTTCAGCACTGGCGCTGTGCACATTGCAGTTTTCAGGGCATCAAAAGCAGTTTGACAGGCCTCGGTCCAATTCACTTTCCTGGGCTGATTTCTAGAGGTTAGTTCTGTCAAGGGGGCAACAATGGTGCCGTAACCCTTGATGAACCGTCGGTAATACCCGGTGAGTCCTAGAAAGGCTCTCACCTCTGTCTGCGTCTTGGGGGGTTCCCAAGCCAGAATGGTATCAATCTTCGCCTGTAGGGGTGCCACCCGGCCACTCCCCACCTGGTGTCCCAAATACACCACTGATCCCTGCCCTATCTGGCACTTACTGGCCTTGATAGTGAGGCCTGCCTTTTGCAGAGCCCTCAACACTTCACAGAGGTGTTGCAAGTGTTCCTCCCAAGTGGAGCTGAACACAGCAATGTCATCCAAGTATGCGGCGCTGAATTGCTCCAGCCCGGTCAGTACCCGGTTGACCAGTCTCTGGAAGGTGGCAGGGGCATTTTTCAATCCAAAGGGCATGACGCGAAACTGGAAATGCCCCTCTGGTGTTGAAAATGCCGACCTCTCCTTTGCCCCCTCAGTTAAGGCAATCTGCCAGTACCCCGAAGTCAAATCAAAGGTGCTGAGATACCTGGCAGCTCCCAACCGATCCACGAGCTCATCAGCTCTGGGGATGGGGTGCGCGTCAGTCTTGGTGACCGCATTGAGCCCACGGTAGTCCACGCAAAACCGAAGTTCTGGCGGGTCACCGGGTGTAGCAGCTTTCTTGGGAACTAGGACCACTGGGCTAGCCCAGGGACTGCTGGAGGGCTCAATCACCCCTAACGCCAACATCTTGGAAACTTCTTCCTTGATGCTGGCCCTGACCTTGTCAGCTACTCTGTAAAACTTCTGTTTCACAGGTAGACTATCTCCAGTGTCCACATCATGGACGCACCAATTGGTGACACCTGGGGTCAGGGAGAACAGGGAGGCGAACTGACCCAACACCTGGCGACAGTCTCTCTGCTGTTCTGGGGTCAGGGTGGGCGAGAGGACCACACCATCCACTGACCTGTCTTGCTCCTTGGTTGCCAGGAGGTCAGGGAGAGGATCACTATCCTCTTCCCCACCATCATCTGTAGCCATGAGCATTGTCACTTCAGACCTCTCAAAGTGGGGCTTGAGGCGGTTCACATGCAAGACTCTCAGGGGCTGCCTAGGAGTCTTCATGTTGATCAGGTAGGTCACCTCACTCTTGCGCTCTACCACCTCATATGGCCCGGTCCACTTGTCACGGAGCGCACAAGGCTCCACCGGCGCCATCACCCACACTTTCTGCCCAGGATGAAATTCAACCAGAGTGGTATTCTGGTCGTACCATCTTTTCATCTCCTCCTGGCTGGCTTCTAGATTCTCCTGAGCGAGCTTCCTGAAGCGCTGCATCTGGTTGCGGATGGCCAGCACATAGCTGAACACATCCTGGGGGGTTTTCCCACGGAACTTCTCCCACCCCTCCTTCACCAGTGTGAGAGGTCCTCTAACAGGGTGGCCATACAGCAGTTCAAAGGGGCTGAACCCTAAGGACTTCTGAGGCACCTCCTTGTAGGCAAACAACAGGCATGGTAACAAGACGTCCCACTTCCGTCTCATGGGCTCCGCTAGGCCCATAATCATACCTTTCAGGGTGCGGTTGAACCTTTCAAGCAACCCATTTCCTTGAGGGTGGTAAGGAGTGGTGAACTTATAAGTTAACCCACACTCCTCCCACAGAGACTTCATGTACCTAGAGATGAAGTTGGTACCTCGGTCGGAGACCACCTCTCTGGGGAACCCCACGCGGGAAAAGATCCCCATCAAAGCACGGCCCACCACGGGGGTTGTGATTGTCCTGAGAGGGACTGCTTCCGGGTACCGGGTGGCGTTGTCCACCAAGACCAGGATGAACCTGTTGCCTAAGGCAGTCTTGGGGTCCAGGGGCCCTACGATATCAAGGCCCACCCGCTCAAAAGGGGTGCTCACCACAGGAAAAGGTTGGAGGGGTGCCACGCACTTTCCTCCGCTCTTACCACTGGCTTGGCATGTTTGGCAAGACTTACAAAAGGTACTGACGTGCTTCTTCATCTGGGGCCAGTAGAAGTGGGTGACAAGCCTGTGATAGGTCTTGTCTTGCCCCAGATGTCCTGCGAGAGGCACGTCATGAGCCAGACCCAGTAAGAAGTTCCTGAAGCGCTCGGGTACCACCAGCACACGGGCTGCACCGGGCTCAGCAAACTTAGGCTCACTATAAAGTAAGTCATCCTCCCAGTAAATCAAATGTTCCTTGGACCCTAGGCCCGCTGCCTGGTCTGCAGCCTGCTGCCGCACACCAATTAGAGAAGGGCACTCCTTCTGAGCCTGGCAGAATTCCTCCCTGGAGGGACCACCCTCTTGCTGCCAATGGGTCAGCTCAGGCAATTCCCCCAGTTCGGCCACCTGTTCCCCTGTAGGTTCCAGGGCATCCCCCTCAGGTTCTGCTTCCTCCTGGACCGTGGGAACAGTGGGGGCCGGTTTCCCGCGCCCTCTGCCCCTTCCTCTCCTGACAGGTTCCTGGGCCATTGTTCCAGGCTCCGGTTCTACTAATCCACCCTTACTGGCTGTCATGGCACGTGTGGATACACAGATCCACGCTGGCCACCCCCAGCTCCAAGTGAGTTCTGTGCTCTACGTCCTTCCATGGAGAACTCTCCAGGTCGTTACCCAACAGACAATCTACTGGCAAGGCATCACTGACACAGACTTCCAAGGTACCAGAGACTCCCCCCCATGTAAAGGGAACACGCGCCATCTTGCAGAGGCGCACTGAAGTGTCAGCTGCCACTACTGGGCGGAGCACATAGGGAATGACTTGCTCTTCAGACACCCACTGACACCTGACAGATGTCACACTAGCCCCGGTGTCTCTCAGAGCCTCTATCTCCCTCCCATTGATGGTCACCTTTTGCCCGTATTTTTTAGTGTTAGCGGGTATCAAGGTATCCTGGAACATCTCTTGGTCTCCTAAAGAGACAAGGGTCATCATAGCTAATCCCTCCTCCCCACTGGAAATCAAATCCCCTCCCAAAGCTACACTAGCTAACCCTGGGACCGGAGCAGCAGCTGGTGCTGGGGGTTTCTTGGGACATTTGGGGGCGATGTGCCCCACTTCCCTACAAGCATAGCAAGTAGGCGGTGGTCTGTTATCCTGTCTGCCCTTATGGGGCCAAGACTTCTTAGGCTTGGGGGCTTGGGACTCCTTTTCCTGGGAACTGTTTTGTGGCCCTTTAGAGAACTCCTTATTGTTACCCTTGTCCTCCCCACCTTTCTGCTGGGGACCCTGTCCACCCTTGGCTGGGATACTTACCACCCCTTTGTTGACCCTGGTGCTAGTCCAGCGGTCTGCCTCTTTAGCAAGCTCACTGGGGTCAGTTAACTTGCTGTCTAAAAGATGCTGGCGCAGCTCTGGAACACATTTAACAGAAACACGCTCTCTGAAAAAGGGTTTCATTATTTCATATAAAATCCTAAAGGGTATACCTGATTACTGTAATGCAGGTACAATCGGCACACTACTCGCAGTTCAGCCGCTTTACAAATAAAGGTATTTGAAATTAATGCCGTCCCACAATTAGATAATCTGGTCTGTTCTACGGAAACATCCGTACATGTCCTTTTCCTCGTCGCGACTATTAAGTTCTCACCACAAACGTAGGATAATCTTCAAAGTAATGCTTTTTTCAAGATTGAAAGTAAAAACAAGCTTTAAACAGCAACTGCCTAATAAACACTCCAATTGCCCCAGGACCACCACTTCTGGACTATTAAAATTCTAATGCCACATAAGCAAAATACAATAAGAACAGCTAACATGAAAGGATGGGTAAAATATATATTCCAAATTTGAGTACCTTCATTTTCGAATACGTCTGTTCATGGACAAATGTGCTTTACAGCACCGCCATCACAAAGCCAAACTACAATAATACTAATTATTTGTAACTTGTGAACTTTACAGAAAGTATACAAAGCGCTCCTGTCTTATCTGGGTTCCTCCTAATTATTGCCTCGCTGAATCTTCTGTCACTTAGGTCTCAGCGCTCAGGTGCTGGCAGCTCATTATAGTTTACTGCGCTGCGCGGTGAGGCTGTTTGCTTTTAAAATTCCCGTTTTTCATTTTTGTTCGTTTTTGTTTTCTTGTTTTCTTGACCCTGCTTTTAAAATAGAGGTATTTACTGGGCTCTCCCCTCAACTGCACACTAATTGTGAAGCACCGCTGCTCGAGCGGACCCGGTTCTGGGGTGGTCGGGGGTCTCCCGAGTTGGTTGAATGGCCGCCATTTTGGGAAGGGCATTGACGCTCTTTGAGCGCCATCTGGAGTGTCCTGGTGGTGCGCTTTGACCCTCACCTGGAGGCACTATTTAAACCAGTCCCCAGAGCGTAGCGGGATCGCGTAGCGGGTCGGCCTTCGCTTTGCCTGAGTCTTGCCAGAGTCCTGCCCGTCTGCGTCCGTCAGCGTCTCGGAGGCGGCGGAGCGGCAGCAGGCTCTGGTGGTATTCTGTTCTTGGGCAAGATGATTTGTTATTCTGCTAGGGAACTTTTCACATTGCGAAAATGTTCCTGTACATGCCGATCCGTGTTCCCGGGACGTTATAGGGGTAAACGGCTTTGCCCGGGGTGTGGTTGGGTGCCTAATTATGCCCCCGTTTCCTCACAAGGGAGAGATGAGGATCGAGTGAGACATCTTTTCCTATTGCTCAATACTAGATCGGTAGGCAAGCATGCTCTGGAGATCTTTGATCTCCTTGTGAAAGAAAAGCCACTCTGCCTGCTGCTGACCGAAACCTGGTTGGGGGAGCTGTCTAATCCGGACATCATGGCAGCGATTCCCCCGGATTATAACATCTTCCGGCAAGATAGAGCCAAAGGTAGGGGTGGGGGGGTAGCGGTGGTAGTGAATAAAGCAGTTTCCTGCTCTATTCTTCCTTTTAACGCCATTGCAGGATCTGAATCCCTTGCTTTTACCATCAGACTGTCCCCACAGCAAGCCCTGAAAGGGCTGTTGGTGTATAGATCCCCTGGCCCAGTTGGAGCCTTTTTCGACGATCTCCAGGCCGCCACTGCTGAGCTGGTCTTGAGTGTGCACCACTCTCTTCTGGCAGGAGACTTTAACTTCCATATGGATGTCGCCGGTGATTCGGATGCCAATAAACTGCAGGATATCACGGCTTCTCTGGGCCTTGCCCCTTTTCTCACAGGTCCTACTCATGATAAAGCACACACCTTGGACCAGTTCTTCTCTTCAATCCCTCTCTTTGATATCGAGCTCCTTCCGATGCTTTGGACTGACCATAGGCTGGCCAGATTCTCGATATTAGCCAGCAAGAAACCCCCTTGTAGTGGGCCGAGACAGAATGGCACGGCGCGGAGGGCTCTGCATAGAGTTACACCTGAGATGTTAAGTCAGGCGGCCGAGTACCATCCGTGCCCTATATCAGGCAACTTGGAGCAGGACGTTGAGTCCCTACAGGGGTGGTTGACGGAGAGGTTGGATGATCTTGCCCCAGTTATGGCCCCGAGAAATATGATCAAGAGGGTCTCGGCCCCCTGGTTCACTGAGGCACTGCTGGCCACTCGTCGCCAATGCAAGGTGGCAGAAAGGGCGTGGCGCCTCCATTATGATCTGGAGGCCAGAGCGGCCTATAGGTCAAGGGTTAAAGCCTACCACTGTGACATTCTCCGTGAAAAAAAGGTTTTCTTGGCCAGGAGGATTGAGGCTGCCATGCAAGGAGATCTTTGCGGTAGTTAGGGAGTTTATGGCCCCCAGATCCAACCTGCCCCAAGGGGTTCCATCTGAGTTGTGGGTCTGTAACCTGGCCAGATTTTTCACTGATAAGATTAAGTCCATTCAGGACTCTTTCGCAGTGGGCTCAGCCGTGGTGCATGTGAGTGTGGTGGTGGGACCGGTGTGGCGGCCCTCACAGGCTGTGGTCCTCGCAGAGTTTCCACCTATTTCCACCGATGCTTCCTTGGCGCTTCTGGCCAATCTTAAGTCGGGTTCGCCATTAGATCCTTGCCCGGCCAAATTTTTGGCTAAGATGGCGACTGTGGTCAACCCACTTGTGAATTTGTCTCTGAGGGAGGGGCAGGTTCCATCGCCCTGGAAAAGGGCGATGGTGATCCCCCTCCTCAAGAAGCCTGGGCTGGACTTGGAGATTTTGGCCAATTACAGGCCGATCTCCCTCCTTCCGGCGCTGGCCAAGATCACGGAGAAGCATGTGCACGGCGTTCTTTTCAGCTTTCTTGAGTCCAGTGATCTGCTACACCCCTCACAGTCCGGTGTCCGTCCTAATTTAAGTACGGAGACGGCACTGTTGGAGGTGTCTGAGATCATTAGGGAGACGCTGGACTCTGGAGGACGCGCTATGCTTGTCATGCTCGATCAGGCTTTTGATGGGGAGAACATCCGGGGCTGCTTGGAGTCGGTCTTTAGCTGGTTCCAGTCGAATGGCCTTAAGGCCAATTCAGATAAATCGGAGGTGTTGTTTTTTGGCTGCTCCCTCGACCCTGATTGGCGGGCCTGGTGGCCGACGGATATGTGTCCCCCTGCCCTGGCTTCGCTGGTGGCAAAGAATCTGGGTGTAAAGATGGATAATAGCCTGACACTGGTGCCACATGTTCGTTGTCTAACTGGCACTTGCTTCGGGCTACTCAAGATGCTCCGGAAGTTTTTGCCTCTGCTCTCGGAAGAGCACAGAATGATCACTGTGCAGGCCTTGGTTGGTTCCAGATTTGACTACGCTAATGTCCTGTACAGTGGTCTCCCGGACTCTCTTGTTCAGCGGCTGCAGGTTGTGCAGAACGCTGCAGCTCGCGCTATTTTTGGCCTCCATAGGCGAGTTGGAGCCTCCGGTTTGTTGCAGTTGCTTCATTGGCTGCCCATCCGGAAGCGGATCATGTTTAAAGTTCTGATGCTGGCGCATAAAGCGCTTTTTGGCGTGGGCGCGAAATACCTCCAACGCAGGCTCGCCTTCTACCGCCCTGCCAGATCTTTGCGATCCGAATCTCTGTTCTTGGCTGTGGTTCCTCGAATTAGGAAGGCACGCTCTGGAGGGCGCTCCTTTAGTCTGATGGCCCCTCAGTTGTGGAACACCCTCCCTTTGGCCCTACGGTCCTCTACTAATTTGCTTCACTTTAGGAAGAGCCTGAAGACCTGGCTTTTTAACCTTTAGTATTTCTGTTGTTCTTTTTTTCAGTTGTTCGCTGTATGGTGTTATGTTTTTTATTCTGAGCTGCGTCGATAAAGCGCCGGGACACTCCTTTGGAGTAGCTGTGCGCTATAAAAATAAATGTATAACATAACATAACATAACATAACATAACATAACATAACACATAGACTACTCAAGTGCTCCCAACTAATCAAGTGACACAACCCCACATAATCAGTAACTTTGCTGCCCTTTATCCAACCTTCCAGTGCACGTGTGTACATACTCACACACTCCACCCAAGTACTTGAATCAAGCTTCTTGAAGTTCCTAAACTTCTGGCGGTACTGTTCTGGTGTAAGCCCATACCTGAGGCATAAGGCCTCCTTCATAGTGGGGTAGGTTAAGGTACCTGCTGCTTCTAAGGGTGCTAAGACATCCCTCCCAGAGGCCTCAAAATGCTTCCACAAACCTGCCCCCCAACTCTTCTCAGGCACTTCATTCATCTTCAAGGCAAGCTCATAGGATCTAAACCATGCATAGATATCCTCACCCCTCTGATAATTCTGCACCAAATCTTTCGGTATGTATACTTTACCCGCCTGTACTGGTTGTGCGCTGCCACCATTCGGACTGAACTCCACCTGTTTAGCTTTAATGTCCAGCTCCCTCATGCTCAACTCATGAGCCAACTGGAGTTTTCTCTCTTCCAAAGCGAGAGCATTCCTCCTCTCCTCCGCCTTCTTTTCACTGTCAAGGCGCAGTTTCCTCTCTTCTGCTTGAGCTTTGAGCTTAAAAAGTTCAATCTCATGGGCCCTAATCCTCTGATTTTCCTCCAGTTCCTCTGGAGAAAGGCCCCTACTGGAATGGGTGCTGCCAGCCCTAGACGCTGGCCTATTCACTGGCAAATCATCGGATCCAAATCCGTGCTCCGGTGTACCATCCTCTCCAGTAGCTTCTTCTGTCACACCATTTTTGGCCTCCCACCAGGCCCTTAGAGCTTTCTGTAGCTCTGCCTTGTTAGCGCTGCCCTTCACTGGGCATCCAAGCTGTTTGCAGAATTGCATTAGTTGATCTTTCTTGTATGTGAGCAACTTTTCTACTTCAAATTGCAATTCCACCTCCTCGCCTACTCCATTCAGAGACATGATGCTTCCTAGGTCTTGCAAAAAAAATAGGTTTCAAAAACTTTGTGCAATGCAACTGCTAACTAGACTAGTGATGTACAAAGAATCACTGCAGGTCAAGTGCAAATACTGGTTCTAATCCGCACCGCTGACCACCAATGTTAGATCTGGGGGTCTCTAGTTGGCAGAGGTAAGCACCTTAGACCAAATAGGGACCCTTGCTTCTAGTCAGGGTAAAGGGACACACACGGTAGATAACCCCTGCTCACCCTCTAGGTAGCTTGGCTCGAGCAGACAGGCTTATCCCCAAGGCAATGTGTAAGGTATTTGCACGTAACAGCTACAATGACCCCACCAGTACACCACAAACGTAGACCACACAGGTAAGTATATCAAAAATATAGCTTTATCTAGTTTCAGCAGTAAAGATCTATTATCATAGCATTGCACATTAATCTTCTGTTTCTCTTTTAGCTTTCTTGGATCGCTAGGTACGCAAAATAATTAGTCTCTAGTTTCTTGTGAGCGTTAGGTGTCGAAAAGAATATGGCTTTAGACTCTCAGCACGGAAAACACCTTTTTAGCTATGCCCCTGCGCTTATAATTAAAGCGCTCCTCTCCGGCTGTTCCTCCAGGCAAATGCACCCCGGGCGTTAGTCTCCGGGCCCCACAAGCTATGCGGGACGTTCGGGGGTTAAGCGGGCTGTCACAACAGTTACTGATGCTCTCTCTCCCTGCACGGACTCACCAGGCTGCGGGTCGGGGTGCAAGGACTCAGCGCGTCGGAGCCCTTCCTCGGGACAGAGTTCCGTAGCTCACGGACGGCGGCCAATCAGGTCGTGGCTCCCTCGACGAGCCCCCAGGGACGACGTCAGACGTCACCAGGCCTCCGCCAATCGTAGCACAGTTCCTCCGGCCAGGCCTCCGCCGTCAACCAATCAGGTCGCGACCTCCTCGCTTCGTTCTTCGCAGTCTGTGGAACGGAGAGGCACAGCTCCTGGACGATCCCGGGCCCCCGGGCCGTGGCGGTGAATTACGGGCAGGATATTTCAAAGCGCCGTAGTACAGGTGCCGATAAGCACGTCGATCTTCTCAGCGCCGCAGCCGGTTTCAGGCCCTAATCAGCGCCGCTCTCTCAAGCAAAGCAGAGAGCCGACAGCGCACTTCACGGGACACAGCAGAGTCTTGAAGTCACGGCAACCTTTATGTCCCTGGGTTGCCAAACAGGAGGCCAGCTCTACTCAGGCCCTTGGAGATTCAGAGTTGAAGACACAGCACACAGCAAAGTCTTGTCAGGTCAAGCAGGCAGGGTCACAGCACACAGCAAGGCCCCTTCTCCTCCTCAGCTTCAGTTGCACAGCAGAACAGGTCAGCCCTCAAAGCACACAGCAAGGCAATCTTCCTTTAGTCCTTCAGCAGTCCGTCTTTCAGCAGAGGTTCCTCTTGATTGTAGAATCTAAAAATCTGTTGTCAGGGGTCTTGTACTTATACCCCTAAAAGTCTTTGAAGTCTTTGTGCAAGTGGGTCCTGAGCCAGGTCTGATCCAGTTCTGGGTGTTGCTGGAGCACTTTGTTTTCCTGGCTTCTGCTTTCTTTTCAGAGTGAGGGGCAGAGTCGTCAGCCGCCCAGCAGGAGGTGGAGCCAGCAGTGTGGCAGGCAGGCACAGCCCTATTCACTCCCAGGTGCTATCTCCTCCCTCCACCCTACTTGCAAATGTCGCCATTCAGCAAAGGGCTGACTCAGCCAACCTCCTGGGGGATCCCCAGCCCCTGTCACTCTCAAGCCAGACAGTCAATCCACAAGCATGCCCAGGCACACAGAAGGGTCAGACAAGAGAACAGCTACTCTCTAAAAAGTACTATTCTCCAACTCAGGATTTAAAAACAACCTCTCCTAAAAGATGTGTTATTAAATGCTGAGCTCAGGGATATCAAACACTCATGTCTTATCTTGTTCCTATGAGAAGATAGGCAGATAGCCATTGGCACCAGCCTCCCCCATGTTAGCCTATGGAGCAAGATAACCTTGCAGCAGTGAACACACAAAATGGCCGCGGTTCACTACCAGAGCATGGTACCTGCACTAGTACATGCTCTACCTCTTACATACACTGCACCCTGCCCAGGGGGGTACCTCGGGCCTTCCAGAGGGATGACTGATGTGCACAAAAAGGGAAGGGTTATGCCTAGTCAGTGGGGACACTGACCAGGGTGACATGGCAGTCCAGGGACTGCAGGCAGGCCTGCGGTGGCAGGCCTGAGACATCATTTTAGGGCTACTCATGTGGGTGGCGCAATCAGCGCTGCAGGCCCGCTAGTAGCATCTGTCATCACCAGCCCTGGCACACACAGTGCACTTTACTAGGGACTTCAGGGTGATACAAATATGCCAATCAGGTATATCCAATCAATATGATATTTTACACAGAGAGCACTTACACTCTGGCACTGATTAGCAGTGGCAGAGTGTCCAAAGCATCTAAACCAGCAAAAACGAAATCCAGCACAGCATCAAAAATCCAGGTAGTAGAGGCAAAAGATAGGGGAAAAACCCACTCCAAGGATGTCAGGTCTAACAAGCCCGCTAGTGGAGATTGTGCTTCCGTTTGGGGTTCAAATAGTGACTTACGCTGACGACACTCAGCTTGTTGTGGCACTGAATCACTCTGACAATTCTTCTCTTGGCCTTTCACCTTGTCTGAAGGAGGTAGCCAAGTGGATGAATCATTCATATTCAAAATTGAATGGAGAAAAGACAGAGATGATGCTTCTAGGGAATCCATCCTTTTTGAAAGGAGAAGTAATATGGCCAGCTTGCCTGGGCTCCATTCCTGCTCCCAAGACCCAGATAAAAAGTCTAGGTATCTGGCTTGATCGAGATCTGATCTTTAAGGTACAGGTGCGGAATGTGGCTGCTTCTTGTTATGGCATCCTAAGGATGCTTCGGAAAGTCTTACCTCTTCTTTCCTTCCTTGCAAGAAGGCTCATGGTCTAGGCACTCATTCTTTCTCACCTGGACTATGGGAACGTTCTTTATTTAGGTGCCCCATGAGCTACAATCTCAAAACTCCAGCCGGTGCAAAACTGTGCAGTGCAGATGCTTCTTGGGCTTTCGAATCGTCAATCCGCGAAACCCGCCCTGAAATCTCTTCACTGGATCCCTATCCAAGAGAGAGTTAATTTTAAGGCCATGTGTATCGTTCACAAGACGCCATCAGGGAAGTGACCGTCCATCAACCGCTCCATTGTCCTGCCTTACCGGGCGAACCAGCGCCTGGGTTCGGACGACCTGCATCTTGGCGTAGTTCCCAGGATCAACAAGACTAGAAGTGGTGGACGCCTGTTTTCTTACATTGCTGCCAGGCTGTGGAATACTCTTCCACTTTGATTACGTAGCGAATCCAATCATTTGGCCTTTCGTAAACATTTACAAACTTGGCTCTTGTCCTGATGTGGTTGTGGTGTCTAATGTTTTCACCGCTGCTACCGCTGGGATGCCTCTGGGTAGCTATGTGCTTCATAAATGCCTATTTCTTTTTATTCACTTCTAAGTGACGAGGAAATCCTGTTCTACATGCAACATCATTAGTTTATTAGTTACAACTCTAGCCATCATTAAAAACACTAATTATCAAGGATATTTCTTACACAACATTTACACATTTTGCATACTTTGAAAACGCTATAACAGTTCCTCCTCTGAGTATTATAAGAATCACTAAAATCCCCATTAATAACTTTATCAGTTAAAGTGAGGAAATGGGCCATCAGTTTTGTGGCCTGCACAAGTAATGGGTCCACATTCACCCTTCACTGGAAATGAAATACCCCTTTGCAGCACTTGACTCTCTCATGGTAGTGAAGCAGTCCAAGGCCTATCCAAAAGATGTGGTGTTGGCTAGTAATCGCCATTCATTGGCATGCAATCGTAACACTCAATAAATAATTGTCCAGGCTGTGCTTTTTTTTTTAGAAAAGTAAAAGCACATTTATTACACACATGCTACTCATTACTATTCAATAATTTACAAATATACAAAAGACTGGTGGAAATACCTATGACAACATTACATTAGACCTCTAAGGGTTATGACCCCAACATTACACAGTACAACCCCATTCATGTACATTATAACACATAACTATATACAGGAGGTGTCAGTTTACATTAGGTCTCTGTTGTCACATTTCAGGAATAGAGTCATGTGTTTCTTCAATAATACTTCATTCCATCACTGACTTCAATAACCATAAACCCGCTACCCTTATTATGAATAATCAAGCATTGCAATAAGGAGCTCACAACATCAATATTAAAACATTGCAGCCTCTCAGGGATATCAGTTACTACCAGAATTAGCAAACCTTTAAATAAAGCATTGTCGAACCATCATGATTAACTTTCTTTAAATTAAGAATTTGTAAGTATTAAGAATAAAACTTAGAAGCAAAGCTTTTTTCACATACAGCATGTGTTTGTCTTTTTTAACAACCAATAGGCCACAGAACCTGCAACCATAAACTCAGCCCCTAGAGGGTGCTGCACTCCCAGCTGTAGAGCACATGCTCCAGCCTGCGGAGTGCTTGGAAGCAACAACGAAGCCTGGGGCAGTCTTCCTTACTTTGACCCGTCCAACATAGAGCCTCCTTTACAAAGGACATTGATGTCCTTAGGAAGAGGGATCTGCTGCACTCCTGCATCTCCCCAGTGCTCTTCTTCAATCCTTGGTGGGGCCCCTACTATCCTGAGGGCACCATCAACAGTGCAGCAATGCCTGTTCTTTTCCCTTTTCTCATTTTTGGTAATAGGGTTGCCTGGTCCCACTCAGGCACATCTGTGTCCTTCCAATTATTGTGGCAACCCACAAAGCTCACCCTTGGCCGACCCACCAGCTCTCCACACAGGCAGTACTTCCCCGTGCTACCATGGGAGGCGGCAGTTTCCTTTTCTTGCCCACTCCTGCGGGCAGGGAGCTTGCCTTTGGTGGTGGCCACCCACTCCCCGAAACACAGGCACAGGGAGCGGGGCAGGCACACCACCATTGTGGAGAGTTCGGCGGCACTCCCCCTCTTCCTCTCAGCTGCAGGAAGCTGGATTCGGAGATCCTGAACCCCTCCTCTGCCATTCAGAAGAGCACAATGGTGCTCCTTCTCCTACTATGCATGCCAGCCCTGGAGCTGGGGGTCCCGTGCCCCCCAAAATGAAATTCGGCCCAGGTGTTGGGATCCTTGGGCCCTCTTAGTTCTGGAGAGGGAGCCCCATGCACCTCCCCATCTAGGATAAAATAGTGAAATTAATCCTTGCAACAACACCCAGGGTCTGACAAATCCCTGGGAGTTTTGAGCTGCTGGGAAGTAGAGCTTCACATGCTCTGTGATTGCGTAAAGTTCAAATCATTATCTTGCTAATATCATTTGTGCCAATTGGGCCATTTTGCTCCATCATGGGCTCATTTTGCTCCTGGTAGCAATCCCTAGCCACCTGGAGCACTATGCAGGGTGGTGGCTTCACTGACTCTCTGCACCCACTTCCTCCTCTTTTACCCCTGATGCCTCTCTCCTTCTTGGCACATAAGTTCAGTTCTTCCCTCAACTAGTCCTTAGAGGATTTAAGGGGACCAGGTCCTGGCGAGAGCCTCATTTGTCCTGGGGTCAACAGTAGTCAGAATCCTCAGTCCAGATCGATATTGGGTGTCCCTCCTTCCAGCTGTCCATGGCTGCACCTCTAGTCCCAGTATCCAATAGAAAAACACAGCCAAGAGAGAGCTTGTCCTCTAGTGCAAGATTTAAAGTGAAGGTGAAAGTTCTAGAGGCCAGGCACCCCTTGTCTATCCTGGAGTCATCCTGGGGTGCTACATCACCTCTCGGCCCCGGTCCCAACCATCCTGCAAAGCATACTGAGACAATTCAAAATGGCATCACCAAGAAGCCACTGGTTGCATCTCTTCTGAGAAGCTCATCTCCACCCCTCACTGATATCACTGCCAGGATCTTTCTCACTGAAACTTCTAAGAGAAGCCCCTCCAATGTTGGCTCCAGAGGTCTGGGCTTCTTCATTTGTTCAGTGGGCTTAGACTTGGGATGGCCCATCCCTGGCACAGTGGGACAGCAAATTGATGGATGTAGATTCTTCACCCCCCCTTTCCTGCTTCAAGAGCTGAGTGAAGAACTGTTAATTGCTCCCTTTGTTTGTGGTAACTATTGTTCCTGCTGCTGGAGAGAAATGCAATTCATTTGGCACCACAGGGTGACAAAGGGCCTGGGCTCTGATCCTGAATGAATCCAGAGGAATATGACAATTCTGGCTGACTTACATACAGATGTCTTCTTGGAAATCTGACTCCATTTTGATATGTCATTGGTATCTGTAGGCCAAGGGGAAGTGAAACTGCACTCTAAGGTAGTCTTCACCATAGGTGTATAATGGATTGTCACTGCAGACAAGACAATAAACCCCACTGACTTTCCCTAGGAGTCTAAATTAACATTATGAGGCCTACCCCAGGTCAATAGCCAATCTTGCTGAGTCCTTTCTGCGCCAGGTTACCTGTGCGCAGTTACTGAGCTGCACACAACAGAAGTCTCATACGTGCAGCCCTCACATCTGTGCACAAGTGTGTGTACATGTGTTCACTTGGAACCAGCCATGTACCCCTTACCCATGCTGTGTCACAGTGGCCTTGTCCTTAAAGGTGGTCGCTGGCAGCAACGTTGTACAGTCTATTGATCATGTGTTGACCATGGGTGAGTCATCCATTGTGTGGCTCACCCACAGTAAAAAGATCCAAAACCAAGGGATCAAAAAGCAAAACGTCCAGGCGTATTTGATGGGCAGGACCCACCGCCTTACAGTTAAGTATGTCTTTGAAGTCTTCAACTTTTTAGCTCTCCGAACATCCTCCAACATTTTATTCATATGTTGAAATGCTCAATCCTGATATTCATCCAACTGATAATAGTACCCGGAACTCCTCTTTTTCTGGGAGTTTGCATCACCTTGTTTGTCTCCTTTCTTGTTGCTGTATCCTTTCATTGTAAAGTTTATTAACTTTAATAAGACAACAAAGATATTGCACAATTCAACATTATTTTCATTGTTTCTAAAAACATCTTGCAAAACTTCCCTACCAGCACTACTTAGCCATTCACCTATTCTCCCAAAACCACTCCCTATTTTCTTTATCTAGGACCCTACAGTTTCCCAGTCCCCCAGCTCCTCTAATAACCTAATTTCAAGTCATATTAGTTATGTTAGTAAGGCATGAGTCAATCGCCCATTATATATTCAGGGACATAATTGCAACACTACTTTGCCCCAATTACATTACAAACACTGCCCTCTTTTGCCAAAATAATGTCTAAGGCAAGATAGTTCAGCATTACCATTGCTCTACTTACTAATGTCTCTGCATTCACCAGATTTAAAGACCCCTCTGTATTTATGGCAAGTCTATCCACAACTCTAGAGAAACCTCTAATCTGTACGTCATTCACAGCTATTCCCATAGGAGGAATAATAGCCACCATTATGTTCAAGACCACTTGCCCAAATATGTTCTTCATTCTCCTCAAATTGTGTTCATCCTTCAATTCCTCCACATAATGGATTCTATGAAAAATCTAAAGGTAAATCGCACAAACCCAACCGAGTTTTTGGCAAATTTAAATAATAAGCAGTCTTCCCACCAACATAATTGATTCCCTTCATGATAGGTTCTCTCCCTTTTGGAAAATCCCCATTAAGGTTTCGTCACATGTGCTTTCACCATAAATTCTGCCTTACCTCCTTCCACTGGACTGCACCTTACCATACACATTTCACCTTTTCTGTATTGCTCCATCAATAATCTTGGATGTAAACTCTATGGGGCATATGTATCAAGCCCTTTTCTTGTTTGCAAACAGGCCGATTCTCAAAATCGTCCCGTTTTCGAACGGGAAAAGGCCTTTTGGGATGTATCATCCCAAAACGGCATCGCAAATTAGAGAATCGCAAAATTTGCGATTCTGTATTTTGCAATTGCATTTAAGGAATCGCAAAATGCGATTCATTAAATGCGATGTAGAATGCACCTAAGTTGTGCGAATGTGGCATAAGAAATTGCAAGTTACCACTAACTAACAGTTGGTGGTAATTTGCAAATTCTTGAAAAAAGCTCTTTTTTGCTTTTTTCAAAGTGCCATGTGGCACACATACATGCCCTTAGGGCATGTTTTTGCGCCACATGTGCACACATGCTCATTTCAGGGGTGCTTCAGGGTGTCCTTATGACACCCTTGCAACCTTGAAATTGCATTCTCAATTTGCGATTCTCTAATTGGTAATCACAAATTGAGAATGTCTTCCCACTCATTCCTATGGGCCTCCTAGCCCATAGGGATGAATGGGAAGGTATTCCTTATTTGTGAATCTCAATTTGCGATTCGCAAATAAGGAATATGTATGATTTGCAAAATATTTTGCAAATCCTACATACATTGCATTTTGCAATTCTCAAATAGCGATTCTCTAAAAATCGCTATTTGAAAATCACAAATGTATCCTTTGATACATATGCCCCTATGTCCTGAACTCTTTGCAGAACGTTTTAAAACAAGTATTAAAAGCCCATCTCATCAGCATATTTCTGCCAGTAATGTTCCAATGCTGAAATAGCAAATTATGTTGTATTACTGTAATGTATTTATTGGTATTGTTTTGTGTGCTTTAACACTCATGCCAGTAAGGGACTTCACTATGTGACTCATTTGTTTGTGCTAACTCTGAGGACTCAATTGTTGTTTCCTTTTGGCAGCAGATGTCAGTTCTGGAACATGCTTAAATGACCTGCTGACTCATTTGTTTGCGCTGACTCTGGTGACTTAATTGCTGTTCCCTTTTAGTATCAGGTGATTGTCTGGACCATGCTCAAATGGCCTGCTGACCCTGATGACTCATATGTGTAGGAGGCTGGCTTAGTATATGGTGCTCACTTATGTAAGAGTAGCTCCCTGAACTAATCCAGACAACCCTTTTGGGGGTTTTATTGGTCTAAGAAAGTTTTCTAAGTGGTAGCTGTGGATAGCACCCTTCAGGCTTAGTCCAGAGGGAGTGTAAAGCAGCTTGTTTTACCAGTATTTAATCTTATGGTATAGGTTAAAGCGAAAAAGAACCACAAAGTGTAGTTATAAAAGATATGTATTTATTATTAACGCTCACTAACACAATGCAATATCTCCTACTCGGAGACCTAATCACAAAACACACAATACTTTGACAATAGAATACGTAAGCAGCACAAACACACAGTGGTCTCCAGGGGGAGCCCAACAATGTACTAAAAGAGTGGAATGCGAACCATGACTTTTAGTCAAGCATGGACACAGCAGAAGACGTAGAAAAGTCGGGACCCAAGGAACCACCAAAGGTGAGTATTTAGGAACCCTACAGAGGCTGTGTTCTGAGTGGAAACACGACTGCGTACTCAATGTAAGTCAAAGGGGAAGTTGTGGTTGCAATTTTAAAGAAGAAGGACTCTTTACAGTGGACACTGAAGAAATCCTGTGGGAGATGGAAAGTTGGAGAGTCAACTCACCCATAGATACCCCAGGAACCAGGATACCTACATCAGGGAAGCTGGGTGCCTAGGCGCGGAGTGACATCGGAAACCGCCGTATACCACAATGAAGGACTTCGGAAAAGATGCCGCTGGGGAAGAAGGGGAAAGTGTCCGGTGTAATCCAAAGGTGGATTCAAGATGAGAGGTACCTGCGAGCAGACGGGACAGAGTGTATGCCACGCAGGAGTGAGCATGAGGCACGGAAGACGAATGCCACCAATGTCGGGATGTGGGAGAGTTGACGGTGCCCTTGAAGTTACATCTGTATGGACCAGGCAATGCTGAAGAAGACCAGGAGCTGTTCATGAGCTGTCCCACATCGGATGTCAAGAGCCAAGGGGTTGGGGGTCGGCATGGGCACCAACAAGCCTTGTCAGTGGCAAACAACATAGCCGTAGAAAAAGGTGCAGTGTCGGGACCAGCAAAGTCCAAGTGACTCACCACAATCAGGTAAGTCAGTCAGTCAGTCAATTTAACTTTATTCAATCTTGGAAAATAAGATCATAAAAGTACAATGCATCATAAAATACATATTCCCTCATACAATATAGTTCCAATAGGTTCAAAAGAAGACACAGATAAAAACAAATAAAAGCCGTAGATAAAGCTAAAACTAAGAAACCCTCTGTTACACTGTTCTAAAATCATCCAAATCACAGTATAATGTGCAAAAAAAATGGCATAACCATTTACAAAACAGGATTAAAAGGCAAACAATCTCCTATTTGATGAGGCCTTACATAACTAAGGTGCTTATTCATCCAGATCACAGTATAATTTATTAAAAAACGAAAAAAAGCCATAACCATTTAAAAACAGGACTAAAAAGCAAACAATCACCTATTAGATAAGGCCACACATAAGAAAGAGGCAAGAGAAAAGCATGCAAAAGGGTCAGGGAGCATTTGTAAAAAGGCAAAGCTGGGCGACACTGTTCAAAACGATATTTTCGTAGAAGGGGAAGGATATACTTTTTCCGTTCATACATGTAAAATTTACAGAAAAATATCAAATGCAAGGTTGACTGTGGGGAAATAGCATGACATGAGCAAAATGGCAATTCGCTAATTGAGTAAACACCTGCGGGAAAACCTAACATAAACGGGATAAAATTCAGTCTATAACGCACCAATGCATACTGGTGCCGTGTATTAGTAACAAAAGACATATGAATTTGCGTCAACTGGAATTGTGGGTAGCCCCAAGTAAATGGCTACTATGTATTTAACCCTGTTTTGAGCATGTCTTTTATTTTCCGTATGTAATCTATGTCGAGATTTAATTTCAACTTTAAAAGTTGACTGACATGTAAGTGGCTCATTTAAAAGAGAATCAAAGCCCAATATCGACAAGATTTCTTAAACGTTTGCAGCCCTGATATATTATGGGCATGTTCGAGGGTCAGACAATCCCTGATAATATCTTGGGTTAAACTGACAGTCTCCCTTCCCAAATCGAATGCCACAGTAATGCAGGTGCTTGGGATATCAAATCAGAAAAATATGAAACGTTCAGTTCTTGATGCATGTTAAAATGTTAACAACTGGTAGGAAGAGATAAAACTGTCTTGTAAAAACTATCTTCAAACCTTTTTAGGACGTCAGCATTTGTTGCACCCCAAATCCCTGCCCCATAGGCGGCTGATGCAACTGCTTTTTCAGTATACATCTTTTAACTGGATCTATCGGCTTGGTACCTAATTTTTTTATAAACCAAAATATAGCCATGATGCTCTTTTCTAATGTGTTTCCTCTATTTGTAATCATGTTTGACCATGTCCGGCACTATTGAACAAGACACCCAAGTATAAAAAAAATTGTTGTGATTTCTATCCTATGGGAGAAAATATTAAAAACGTGTAATCTTTTGGGTTGTTTCCCCATAATTAAAATGTAGGATTTTGTTTTGTTAACCTGAAGGTCCAACAAAGCCATATAGGACATATAATTATCCATAAGCCTTTGTAATGCTAAACCAGTCCTGGCTATTAATACAGCGTCATCTGCATAAAGCACGATGGGAGTGCGTTTTTTGTTTATCAATGGAGCATCAGTAATGAATTTGTCCACTGCAGATTCTACACCATTAGTATAAAATGAAAATAAAAGGGGAGCTAGGACACACCCCTCCCTGAAACCCCTGAGGATAGTAAATGACCTTGTACATTCCGCCTGGCTAACAAGCCAGGCGGCATGCCAAGGATTGAGTATATAAGGTAAGTCAGAACAGGCCAGAGCAAGCTGGGGAGCCCACTGGAGCCAAATAAGACCCTGAAGAGGACCCACAGGACAGAGGCACAGGAATCGCAAGAGGACCTCGAGCAGCTCACCAGAGAATAAAGGCCCACGGTGCAAAGGATGTGGTGCAAGCAAAGATATTGGCTGCAGAAGATACTTGAGGCTGGAGCTTCTTGGAGCCCGAAGATCTCTGGAGGAGAGAGTCAAAAAGCCTTGGTAATGGCAAGTGGACACCGTGATCAGGGGTACTCCTCCAGCGGTTCCGACAAGGGATAATGGCTTCCAACTTGCTATGAAGACAGTACAGGCCTCAAGGGAGCTGCAGGACTACCAACTGTGTTGCTGAACCTTTCGGGGTCTTGTGGTAAATAAAATTCCTTTACCGGGACTGAATTTGATACAGAAACATTATAAAATAGCTCAGTAAAATGAGAGGCAGAATCCGTGATATTAGAGGTTCGGAATGGGCTTTATTCCAGTGATCGATTATAATCGGATGCTCCAAGTTCCATCACCACGGGGGTTCAGGAAGTGAAGTACATACTTTATTGACAAGAAGTAACTTTTATAGTACATACATTACAATGAAGTGAATACAGTGGGCGTAACAATTGATAAGGAAATTGACGTTTTTCCTGCGTAACCGAAAATGGGTGTAATAAGGAGTAAAAAGGAACATAATTGGTTATGATGTCATACATAGGTGGATCTATAAGATAATACTTGGCCTAGATGCGCGCGCAGCAGCATGACGTGTAATTGACGTGTAACTAGGGGGTGAAGGGGACTTGACATTAGCTCTACATGTGGAGACGAAAAGTCTGGGGGGTCAAGTCAACCTAATCCCAAATCATATCTAACATCCTATGTTTAAAGAACTATGTTATCCACAAAAGAAGGACTCCCGGACAGAATCTATTCTATACTGACTGTGCGTGCGTGTACAAGCGTCTAAGTGTCTACACTGAATGCGAGGGGGTAGGAATATTCCATGGTAACAGGGCTATGAATTACTTGCATGAGGACAGAGAAGCCGGGCCCTTTTGCTTGGTAACTGGAAGAATGTTTACTTAAACTACTAGGCAGGAATGCATCGGCTGAGGGGGAAGCAGATAATTCGAAGGTGAAATACAGTTCTTGGCAGAGAATAGGCTGATGTCAGGCTTCGTGAGCCGCGCAGAGAATGAGACAAAGTTCATGGTCACAGATGCAGGCTCAGACTGGAGCTTTCAGAGGCAGAAGGCAAGAGGAGTTTTGATGACAGAATCAGGGCCTACTTGCCTGGACTGTAAAATGGCATAAGTGAACCATATAAAGCCGGTGGCCTTTCATATTTAGGAATGGAATATCCGGCCTATTCATGGCGGATCTGACAGAGGACATGTTGACGGTGGACGCACATGTATTTGCGTCTTCATAACTGG
This sequence comes from Triturus cristatus, assembly GCF_964204655.1. Lineage (NCBI taxonomy): Eukaryota > Metazoa > Chordata > Amphibia > Caudata > Salamandridae > Triturus > Triturus cristatus. The sequence goes on from NC_140584.1 coordinate 150,921,075, forward strand.
AACTGGAGGGAACATACATGTACTTGTGACATGCACATGGAACCGTTGGGGTCCAAGATAGGGGACATAACTGACCAGAAAAATCCATATTTCCACATTCCCTCCTTGTCCCCTACTTGCCCTTCAAGAGATATCAATCTTCATCAATCCATTGATCTGTTCATATAGCATCATTTGTTCTTCTTTCTTCTTTCGTGACGAATGAAGTCTTGGTGGTGGAATACACGATGTGGCACACAGACCACAAATCGCTGGTCCACATTGTAGACATAGACAGCAACTGAATAGTATGAGAAGGCCAATACCTAGGAAGGATAAAACTCTCCATCCCCAGGCTGATACCACATTCCAAAACCAACTGGACCAAGTCCAAGTGCCTGGGTTCTGGTGTATCTGGTTTACAATCTTATGAAGGCGAGTGATGGCTTTATATACAGATGGCGAATTTTCTGGTATGAATACGCAGCAGCTTGATCCGATGACCCTACAAGCTCCGCCCCTATCAGCCAGGATGACGTCAAGGACAAGACGATTTTGAAGCACAACAATCCGCATAGCAGACTGCTCTTCCGTTAAATTGCCTAAGGCGGAAATAGTCTCATTCACTACTGCTTCAAGGGTTCTAGTTAATCTACGTATCAGCTTACTATTAGTAACAGTACCTATATAGGGAAAGATACCTTTATTAAAATCTACATACTTGTCCCATGCCGTCTCAGTGTAATCGACAATGGGGAGATCTCTCCGCTCTCTGTTGTGTACTAAATGAATATTTCTGTAATAATCAGGAGGAGCTAGGAAAACAGGTGGCAAAAGGAATGCAATGTAGCAGGTACCATCCCAATCTAGAGGTAGACGCATATATGCAGTCTGACCACATATAAAGTAGGAGTGGCGAGAAGCTCTAAATGAAGCTTTGCCTTGATCACTGAATTCTACTATAGTAGTGCATTTACTATGGCCCATATGTATGGAACCAACCTTTCTTACACACAATTCACCCTTCGCTGGGAATACTGACATGGTGGGTAAGACTAGTTCAATTTCGGATACGACATTTAGAATCATGAGATTAGGTGTAAAATTACCTAATCCATATACTTCATTTTCTAGATCAGTTCCTGTTCTTTTGGGGCGACCCTCCTTGTTAGGGTAGCAGACCTTTAGTAAAACTAGGTTCAGGTTTCCCCATACCCAATGATCTTGGTAAACTGCTGTGTCTGAGTCTATGGAATTGATTAAACTGAACCATGCTCCACAGGAGCCATTATGTGTAAATGGATGTGGAAAGAAAGGCAGGACTCCTTCATAATTCTGATAGGGAGGGAGTCGGCCACACACCCAACAATTAGTGGCATTACTAGTCTGATGGGAATGATGTAACATACTAATGAAAGTGTTATTGCGCAGCGCAAGTCTATAAGACAATTCATGCGGAGGTAAGTCACTAAAAGAATGTTCAGCAGCAACATTATAAACATGTCTAGAAATAGGGTAATATATGTGCAACAACATACTTGTAATAATTATTAAAAGACTCAATAAAAACAAAATTAATAATGTCACTATGCAGTGGCTACGCAGTGATTTACAATACGCCTGTCGTTTCAACATTTTCCGCGACTGTCCATGATTCAGGTCTAGATGATACATGTCAGAGACAAATTCAACCGCTTCACCTTGGAGAGGACTTAAACAATCAAATTGTCTGACGTTCTAGGCCTCAATTTTACTTTATAGAGTTCGGTTTCAGTTTTTTCAACCAAAGGAAGTTTTGAATCAGTCTGTGAGGGAGTGCAGGGCACAATGTCTATATCCGAGGATAGTCCATGAAATTTCTTGATATGGCTTGAATGAATCCAGCCCTTGCGGCCCTCGATCTTCACGGCTGTTCTTGTGGTCAGCAGGACCAACTTGGGTGATTTCCACCTGGGCTCCAGCTGAGTCTTTCGGTCGAAATTCCTCACAAAGACAAGATCACCCGGAACAACGTCATGGGGTTTCACCTCAGTGTTGTCGGGAAAGGCTGCAGCTACCTGTGAACGACAAGATTGTAGTGCAGACATCAAGGAAGCCAAGTAATCTGTCAGCATATTACAGTCAACATCAGTTATTTTTCGTGGTACGGGCGTCCCCCACATATTTGGTGGTCTACCGAAGATCACCTCATACGGGGATAGCCCTGTTCGAGAGTGTGCTACCATTCTCATGTAAAAGAGTGCAACGGGTAACGCTACTACCCAGTCGACACCTTTTTCTCTGCATATTTTGGACATTCTGATTTTCAGTATCTGGTTATGTCTTTCTACGAGACCTGCTGCCTCGGGGTGTCGGACACAGTGGAATTTCCACTGATATCCTAACAGAAGTGAAACGTGTTTCATTAATTCGGATGAGAACGGCTGGCCGTTATCTGAGTGAACAACACGTGGTAAACCGTATCGTGGGAAGAATTCTCGAACCAACTGTTTGGCAGTAGTCGGGGCAGTGTAATCTGAAACCGGGTATGCCTCCGTCCAACGGGACAGAGCGCAAACAACTACGAGAACATATTTGAATCCTCGACATCGTTCCATCTGGATATAGTCCATCTGGAGTACTTCAAAAGGATGATTAGGAGTATGAAATCCACCCTGTTCTACGGGAACGCTTTTTCCTGGGTTGAACTGACAACAGATCATACAGGTACGGACCTTTTGTTTGGCTGCTGCTCGTAAATGTTTATTGAACCAAATGTGTTGAATGCTGTCTAGCATAGCTTTTTCTCCTAGATGTGCTGGACTATGTATAGTGTTAATTATAACTTGGACCATTGAATCAGGAAGGAACCATACAGACTTTTCCTTCATCATCCATCCTTGGTCCGTTTGGATCCCTCCTAATTCAGTCCATTTCTTTATTTCGTCTGGTGTAGCATGTGTCTGTATGTCAATTACGTCAAGAGTAGGGTCTTTAACTGTCATACAATGTGTCGGTGTCGGGACTATTGTCTTTGTCATGTCGGGGGTTTGAGTTTGAGCAGTCTGTTTAGCTGTTCTGTCGGCTAGATCATTGCCTTGGGAAATGATATCAGTAACCTTCGTATGAGCCTTACATTTCATAATTGATATTGCAGTGGGTAGATGTATTGCATCTAATAAGGCATGAATGAGGGGTCCGTGCTGAATGTGGGCACCGTGAGAAGTTAAATAACCTCTCTCTCGCCACAGCACGCCGAAGTCATGTACAACTCCGAATGCATAACGTGAGTCAGTGTATATGTTGACTTTTTTATTCGTGGCTTGAATACAGGCTTGTGTCAGAGCAATAAGCTCTGCGGCTTGAGCTGACAAAGTATTTATACGATTAGTTTCAATGACTTCAGTATCTGTGGTGACTGCGTAAGCAGCCACTAACTCTCCTGTACTTGTTCTCATACATGAACCATCTACATACAATGTCAGGTCTGGATCTGACAATGGGACATCGGTTAAGTCTTGTCTGGGTTTTGTCGTTATTGTAATAACTTCAATACAGTCATGAGCTAGTGGATCTGTTCCGATTACAGGTAAAAGTGTGGCAGGATTCAATGTGTTACAGCGTCTGATTTCTATATGTGGCTGAAACAATGTAAGTTCGTATCCTGTAAGTCGCGCTATAGTCAAGTGTTGTGTTTGCGTTCTATTCACAAGAACTTCTACTGCATGTGGTACTTGAACTGTCAATGGATGTCCTAACACTATGGCATCGCTTTGTCTGATTGCTAAAGCTGTCGCTGCTACTGATTTTAGGCATGCAGGCAAAGCCTGAGCTACGGGATCTAATGTACTAGAAAAATAAGCACATGGTTTGTGTGCTCCTGCTTGTTCCTGTGTGAGTACTGACAAGGCAGTACCTTCGCGTTCTGTAACAAAGAGTGTAAACTGTTTTCTGTAACATGGCGTTGCTAAAACGGGTGCTTGACATAAAGCTTTCTTTAGGCTTTCAAAAGCTTGTGTGTGTTCCTGAGTCCAAGGGAGAACAGTCGGTGTGGCTGCCTCCTGTGTGGTTAACTGAATGAGTGGTTTTGCTAGAAATGCGTACTGAGGGATCCACTGCCTACAATATGAAGTGAGGCCTATGAAAGCTCGTACCTCCTTTTGTGTCTTGGGTATTGACATGTTAGCTATTAATTGAATGCGGTCGGGTGTAAGCTGCCTTCCCTCCTTGGACAGCGAGTGTCCAAGATAAACAACTCGCTGGACACAGAATTGCAGCTTAGAAGGGGACACCTTGTGCCCCTTTTCTGCTAGAAATTGTAAAACTGTCAGTGATGCTGTTTCACATTCCGGTTCGCTTCTCGCGGTGATCAGCAGATCATCGACGTATTGAAGCAGAGCAGTGTTAACTGGCATGTGGATACTGTCAAGTTCTCGTTTCAGTGCTTGGCTATAGATGCTGGGGCTTTCTGTAAATCCTTGAGGTGCGCGGGAGAATTTAAAGCTACGCCCATTTAAACTAAATCCGAACAAATATTGACTTTCCGGATCTATTGGGACGCTGAAAAAGGCATTCTTGAGATCAATTACAGTAAAGAATGTTGCTTCGGAATCAATAGCTGTCAATAATGACGAGATATCTGGGACCACAGGAAATTGTGGCACAATGCATTTGTTTAACTCGCGCAGGTCAATAACCAATCGATATACTGGCGGGGCTGTAGGATCTGTTCGTTTAAGAACCGGAATTATCGGTGAATTACATACATTGGAGTCTGTTTCTACAACTACTCCTTGGGCAATTAGCTCGTCAATGATTTGTAGTAAAGCCACTACAGCATCTGGTGGTAACTTGTATTGTCGCATTCGTGGTAGCACCACTCCTGCCTTTAGTGTGACTCGATATGGTGTAATATTCATGCAACCAACATCAGTAGGGCCTTGTGCCCATAGATGTGTAGATAAAGTCTGCAGTCGGGGATCCATGTCTCTAGACACATAGTGACCTTTAAAATCACGTAAAAACAACCTTACTCCTTCCGGGGAACAACATATTATGGCTCCTAAGGCTTTCAACGTTTTTATTCCTAACAAGTTTTCTGGACATGATTTAGTAAGCAATAAATCTGTAGTTCGGGTCAGAGGTCCTATCGTAAGTGGAAGAGGCTGTGATACTTCATTAACAATAGGTTTTCCTGAAAAACCAAGGGAAATATTCTGAGAGCCTGAGAGGGGTGCCCCTGGAACTTCACTACGTTTTATAGTTGTTCGACTTGCCCCTGTATCGAGTAAAAATTTTCTATCTTGACCTAATAATTCACTATGTACATAAGGTCCTTCTTGGTCTACAGGAATCTCGATAAGGGGTAAGTCAACTTCCCTCTCTAGGCTGGTTCATGCGTAACGCTGATACTCAGGATATTCATACTGTGCGGTCTGATACATTTGTCGTGTTGTTGTCTGTGTGGCAGCAACAGGCAACGGTGGTGCAGCTGGCACAAACTGTATTGGCTGTTGTGCGGCTGGCATGGCCTGGGCATGCTGCATAGCTCCTTGGTCATTCTGATCTTGTCTTAGTGGCCGTGATCTTTCTTGTGTTTTACCTATGGCGATATTATGTTTTAAAACTGGACAATCGTGTACGTAATGACCTGGTTTTTTACAATAATTGCATGTCCCTTTTACAGGTCCTGCTGAATCGGAATGTGTCATACCCTTTTTATGTCCTTCAGCTGGAACTGTCTGGGAAACTAGCATTTTCATTTTCGTGTCTTTCATGCGTCTGTGTTCATGTTCTTGTTCCTCTCTAATTCTATTGTGATGGTACTGTAACATTTGTAACATTTGTGATGGAGTGTTACCTTGCCAGGTACTCTCGAATTTTAATACTCTATTCTTTACTGGGGGCAGGGCATTTTCCACTAATTTTGTTACAAACAGATGCGGGTATGATTCGCTACTTGCTTTTATGCCACTATTTATACCAAAACATTTCTCGAATCGGGCATAGTAATCACTAGTGTCTTCATCTTGCTTCTGTTTACAGGCTGAAATTGTACCCCAATCTTCCTTTTTCGTAGTTAATAAACGTGGCAGTACCTGTACTAGTAGACCTGGTAGTGCTTTAGTTTTGTCCCCAAGCCCCGAACCTGGACCTCGGGCCTTTTCCTCTGCTTCTAATGCTGACCATTCTATCTTTTGGTCACCTACCTCCCACTCTTTTTCCTTGAGTTTCTCATAAATACCAGCAGGCATCAACACCTTTAATATTGTCATAATGTCGGGGTAGGTATACTCTCCCATGAGTAACATGTCTTTAATTTCTCGGTGAAAACCCGCTGGATCTTTGTCATGACTGGGTACCACTTTCTTCATTTGTAACAGTTCTATTTTTGATATGGGCGTATATACAAAAACGCGCCTAAACTCGTTGTCCTCGCCTTTTATTGGGTGCACTTCTCGTAAGGGATTCTGTCTATCCATGTGATACGTGGTTCTTTCCTTGACGGGCAATGAGACATGCTCTGAGCATACAAAAAGAATATACTGCTTTCTTGATTCTAGAATTTCTTTAATTAATTTAGTACCTGGACCTCTCCATTTATTCATAAGCAATTCAGTCAATATGTCAGGTAAGGGACCAGGGTCCGAATGCTGACTCCGATATAGTATAATGAGTTGTTGAATCATATAAATCCCAGCTAACCTCTGTTCATCTGGGGTGAGATTCAAAAATGTGCGTACTACTGTATCATCACTATATTTTCCGGGACTGTCCACCCAATGGACAGCTGCCCTTGCTAAATCTTGTTCATCCATAGAATCGAGAAAATGATAACCCCTTCGTTCTCGGAGTAGTTTGTCGGCGGTTTGGAACGAATGCTCGTTAGACCTTATATTAATTATAGGTATTTGGAAATTCCTGTCATTATCTGGACATATCGGACGTATTGAGTCAGTATGACATCTAGTCTGATTCCTATTACAAGATCTTCCTCTACCTACATAGGCTATGGTGTCCGACTGTCCTGCGGGCAGTCCTGACCCTTCTTCCTCGCTTTGTTCGAACTCGTCTGCCTCTAATCTCTCTTCGTGTAGGCGTTCTATTTCTTTACGGATCTTTCGGCACATGGCTATTATACAATTTTGCTTATCGTGTCTCCCTTCTGATATATTCTGGCTCCACCTTGTAAGAATTTGCATTACTTCCGGGTCTACCCCTGGTCGGTCTACATTTCTGATCACACAGTTTATGAGGAAACGTAACAGTTCCCCCTGTATCTCTACTTTCTGGTATTCCATAGCTCTGTAAATACATTCTGGATCTCGCCCTGTTTGGACAAAATGGTATATTTTATCTAGATGCGCAGTCATTCCTGGTAACTTCGCTAAATACACTGCGGCTCGTCTGATACGCAATGATGCCAGGATCATTTCGTCCTCTATACCGGGCACCGGGTCATATCTACAATCTACAAGAAGTTCTTTAAGCGCACGGGCACTTACGAATTTGGGTGTACGTGAATGCGCTGACTCTTGAAAAGTAAGTTTATTTATTCTAGGTGGCGTAGAAAAAATATTGGTAGCACCTCCCGTGGCCCCATCTGGGGCGTCGGGTGTGAAAGGATTCGTCGAACGTGACACAGCAACTATAGGTGTGGACACAGCTATAGAAGTACCTGTAGGAACAGATGCAGAAACAGATGTGCTTGCCGGAACTTGTGACTCGATTTGTTGCTGTAGGGATACGGGTGCAGGGTCTTGGCGTTGGACCTCCCTGGTATGCGGTCTATGTGGGGCGGAATTAGCATACTCGGGAGCTGCGTCATCTAAATATGAGGAAAGAAAAACATCTTCTGCGGTTCTAGGATGCCCCTTAGGATGTACCTTGATTGGGAATAATGGGGGTGGCAAGTCTTTCGGTATCTCTGGAGTAGCCTTAGGTAATCCTTCGGCCAGAAGGGGATACATATCATTCATAAGGGCATTTCTTTGTCTGTCTACTTGTTCTGATTTCACTCGGATACCTTCCTCAATTAATAGATTTTCTCGATCTTTGTTTGAACTTTCTTTACTCTTCTCTTCCTGTCTACGTGCTTTTTCCGTACGTCTATGAGATTCTTTACGCCATAACTCAACGGCGTCTTTCTGTGACTGTCTGACTTTCCTTTTCCATAACTCTTCCTCGACTTTCATGATGCACTCCGCATCCCAGGTCCCCGTTGCGGGCCACCTCTGACTTTCTGGTAATCCCTTGGTGTAGTCTACCCATAAGTCAAGAAATAATATAGCGTCTAAGCCATGTTTGTGATACATGAAGTGCCCTGGAGTATCCCTAGGAGGAATAGGGACGGCTTCTTCGAGTACCCCTTTTCTAGTAGTGATCTGTCTTAATTTCGAAAAGAGCGGCATATTGACAATCTGATCTGATACTTAATCTTGAACACACTTGATACAAAAGCACAATAATGAACAACCATTCATACCACAATATGCAGGACGTTTAACACATTAAACATTAAAACATTAAACCTTTAACTGAAACAACAATGATGATCGTCTGCATAACTAATCACCACGCTTAATTCTTGACACTAACTAGATACTTCGGAATACTTGATATACTGCTAAACAGTACAGATACACTGCTAAAACAGTGCAGACCGGATTTGTGTACCCAAACCCGTCTTGACCGGCACGACCTATGTGCACGTCAGAAATGCCTCCCCAGTAATGGTACTCACCGGGTAGCTTCGGAAACAGAAGGCCTCGGTAACTTGAACTTGAACCGGACTGGACTCGACTCGACTCGTCGGAAACTGGGCTTGACTTTGAACTGGTGGGTCTCTGTATACCTCGGATCTTGCTCTCTCAGCTAGGCTCTGGTCGGGATACTTCGCACTTCTCACCGCCTCGTCTGGGTGTTGATCGCAGTCTCAGTCGCCCCCGCTTGACCGGAGGGAGATACAGGAAATCCTGTTGGTACGCGTTTATTGTCCGTCCAGCTGTGGCAGGAGACCGGGCCTGCTACTCACCGCCGGCGCGTGAGATGAGAAAGTGTCCCTGTTCGGGCGCCATCATGTGGTAAATAAAAATTCCTTTACCGGGACTGAATTTGATACAGAAACATTATAAAATAGCTCAGTAAAATGAGAGGCAGAATCCGTGATATTAGAGGTTCGGAATGGGCTTTATTCCAGTGATCGATTATAATCGGATGCTCCAAGTTCCATCACCACGGGGGTTCAGGAAGTGAAGTACATACTTTATTGACAAGAAGTAACTTTTATAGTACATACATTACAATGAAGTGAATACAGTGGGCGTAACAATTGATAAGGAAATTGACGTTTTTCCTGCGTAACCGAAAATGGGTGTAATAAGGAGTAAAAAGGAACATAATTGGTTATGATGTCATACATAGGTGGATCTATAAGATAATACTTGGCCTAGATGCGCGCGCAGCAGCATGACGTGTAATTGACGTGTAACTAGGGGGTGAAGGGGACTTGACATTAGCTCTACATGTGGAGACGAAAAGTCTGGGGGGTCAAGTCAACCTAATCCCAAATCATATCTAACATCCTATGTTTAAAGAACTATGTTATCCACAAAAGAAGGACTCCCGGACAGAATCTATTCTATACTGACTGTGCGTGCGTGTACAAGCGTCTAAGTGTCTACACTGAATGCGAGGGGGTAGGAATATTCCATGGTAACAGGGCTATGAATTACTTGCATGAGGACAGAGAAGCCGGGCCCTTTTGCTTGGTAACTGGAAGAATGTTTACTTAAACTACTAGGCAGGAATGCATCGGCTGAGGGGGAAGCAGATAATTCGAAGGTGAAATACAGTTCTTGGCAGAGAATAGGCTGATGTCAGGCTTCGTGAGCCGCGCAGAGAATGAGACAAAGTTCATGGTCACAGATGCAGGCTCAGACTGGAGCTTTCAGAGGCAGAAGGCAAGAGGAGTTTTGATGACAGAATCAGGGCCTACTTGCCTGGACTGTAAAATGGCATAAGTGAACCATATAAAGCCGGTGGCCTTTCATATTTAGGAATGGAATATCCGGCCTATTCATGGCGGATCTGACAGAGGACATGTTGACGGTGGACGCACATGTATTTGCGTCTTCATAACTGGAACTGGAGGGAACATACATGTACTTGTGACATGCACATGGAACCGTTGGGGTCCAAGATAGGGGACATAACTGACCAGAAAAATCCATATTTCCACAGTCTGTAGGATCTCAGGAATAGCAAACCGGCCATATTCAATGCAGTGCCAGCAGATGCAGGGGAGTGACTCCTTCACTCCAAGGGAGATTTCTTTTGGTGTCTTAGATCTTAACAAAACTTGTGAAGAACCTGTATGGAGCACAAACACAGACGTTGCAGCAGACTTGCAGGACAACGAGACCAGGAGCAGCAGGAGTCTTCCCAGTTGCAGTCTTGGTTCCCAAAGCGAAGTCCAGCGAAGTGGAGAGCGCTCAGACGATTGAAGTAGAAGGGGTTTCGGATATGAATCTTGCCCCAGGATGAATCTAGGGACCCACCCACAGGTAAGCCTTTAAGTACCCTAAGGATAGGTTTGGGATGATTCAGGTGTCCCTCCAAGAGGAGGGGCAGGACAGTGGGGAGGTTAATCCCATGTCCTTTGTCTTGTTTCATGCCAGAGTGGGAGCAAACTGGTTCACTGCTTCAAAGCAGTCTAGTGGCACTGGCAAGTGCCCCCCACTCTGTCCCAATACACTAGGTCCTGTCTGGGAGGTTGTGAAACCTCCCTGTGACAGGAAGCCTATTGTTCTGCCTTCCCCTGTTCGAGCTTGGCTCAGCAGCAGGAGGGCAGAATCGTGTCTCTGGTCGGCAGCAGCCATAGTTTGCTGTCCGGGTCTAGAAGACTGGTACCAGGAGCACTGAGGGCCTCCCAGAGGAGCTTTACAGTGCGTGGAATCATACCTCCCACATGTGGGGGTATGATTCCAACATGTTTGATACAAAACACGACGGGGTTTGTTACAGCCAGTTTGGAGATAGCCATTGCGTAATTAAGCATGGCCCTGTATGTATCGTAAAGGCTGATGCACTTACAACCCTGGAAAATGGGCTCTGAAGGTTTTAGGGGTGTCCTGCTCATGCAGGGGCATCCTCACATCTAGAAACGAGCACCCTGCCTTCAGGATTAAAAGGCCTGCCTTAGGGGTGACTTATAGGTTTTAAGTGCAGTGGACACAGTTATAAGAAAATTATATCTGTCGTAAGTGGTGCTAGCATCAGCTTATACAGGCTGCAATGGCAGGCTTGTAGTAAGGGTGGGCGGAATTTGCGAAAGAGCCTTTCGCAAAATATCGAGAAACGGCAAAAAATCTCTGCGATTACGCGTGATCGCGGAGATTTTTGTATGCTGATTAATGCGTTACTGAATTTGACCTTCAACTCGGGCACCTGCTTTATTTGTATCTGTTAGTCTGCTAGTGTTAGCCAAAGTACTGCATCTTAGGACGCAAGGTTTATAAAATAAACTCTTTTAACTTTACCGTGTCTGTATTATTATGTTGTGGACTAACAAATAGATACGAACAGGTATTTTGGATTCCCACCACTCCTGAGAAATATCTAAGTCGCTTGTTCTGGTTTGTCTATACATTTGGACCGCCTAGCTAGATCTAGGCTAACGAATGGGATACTAAGCTAGTCGGATAAGGGGTTCTGGGTTCTGAGGGGAGTTTTCTGGTACACCACAATTCTCTGAGGTCCTGGTCTCCTGCGCATAGTTCTGTGCATATGCAGAATCCCTGCAACATGGCGCACCTAACGTTTGGTCTTATGATCTGAGACGCTTTAGTAGTACTTGTGTTAGTCCACAACCACCCTCACTCTCGTTTCCGGATAACAGGAGTGACGGTATAACCTACCTAGGTTTTGACTATAGGTTCTTACAAGCTTGAAAATTATAAAGGTTATAACTTTTGAGCCCAAGTGCTACTGTAAATATCGTTGTTACTCTTTAGGGTGTCCTTATGGCGGTTAATATTCCCGCTCATAGTAGGGTTCCTCTGCGCGCTCATTTGAGGGCTTATGGGGTACCTGATGACGGGATGGCCGTGGTCTTTGTGGTCAGTGCTGATGCCACCTACCCTTATGAGTTGTTTTACTCATGGGTGACCTTTGAGGAGGTGGATACGGACGATAATTTGTTCCACGAATATACAGCCACGCCTGTGCCTGCGGCTTATGCCCCATATAGGACGCTAGAAATACCTATTTCTGCCTGGCAGCATACGATTTGGTTTAATGGCGCCCTCCCCCATGAGGTCGTATCGGCAAGAATGGGCCCGTTGTCAATTGCAGGGGCCACTTGGCCGGTACTGGCCGGATATACTCCGCACCCACGCTACCTGACGGTGGGAGTGGGTGATTTACGAACGCTACACACAGCCCTGATTACGGTCCATAGGGCTTTAGTGCAGTATGTGTCACGCACAGTTCAGGTGGGAGCACCTGCGGTTGCTGGGCACGGGACGGATCACAATCACGCGGTGGTGATTAGCCCTGTTATGGTTAATGCGGTTGTCGGCAAGCGCCCCCTCAGTAAGGATGAATTTCCTTACTGGCTTGCGGAAAAATTTGATCAATTGGAAGCCGTGTTTCCAAACACTACACCTGTGGATAAACACAGGATACTCACCATTACTTTGCCGAAGGACCTGGTCCCTGATCTTGTTGATTGTGATAATTGGGGCAAGGTCTTTGCTGCGACCTATTCGAAGTGCTACGGCACTCCGTCTATGTCTGTACTGCCCTCCGTCATCAAGAAAGTCCAAGAAAGTCATGGTGCGGAGGCAGCTATTGAGTTAGGATTAGGGCTTGTCGACAGTTTCGATGTGGTTTGTTCCATGGTAATGGGCAACCTCAAAGGAGATGCCATGCAGTTCCAAGTTGGTAATATGCTGGAACTTGTGGATGATGCCGATAAACCCAGGGAGTTGGCAAAAATTATTGCGAAAGCCTACAGGATGGTTGGACGTAGTGCCTTAGGCGTGAAACCCACCATCAAAATTCCTGATGTAGTACAGCAAACTAAGGTGAGTTAGTCTACAAAAGACGAAAAGCCCAACTTTCCTAAACAAAGTTGGCGAGCCAAAAAACAAGAGAAACAGCAACAGAAACAGGTTTCTCGTTCTGCCTCACCCGTACAGTCGTATAGTGAACGCACTTATGATTTGCGCGATCGTACTCGTATTAAGTCACCTGATAGGTTTCAGGTTTCTGAACAACGCTCTCCTCGTTCTTCACAGGAAACATCGACTTCGCACACTGGTGGTGGAGAGCGTGGGAGAGGACGGGGCGTTCAAGGTCGAGACCAGCCCCGCCAGACTGACGGTAAAGGCAAGCAGGAAGACACTGCCAGACAACGTCCACCGTTTCAGAAAAAGAAAGTTGCTGCTATCTCAGCGAGATATGCCTCAGATGGTACGGACACAGCTTCGGAACCTGACATGGGCACTAACGCTGCTAGACAGCGCGGCGGAAGTTACAGTAGTGCGGGAAGCATTGCGTCCATTTCTGGAGGCGACAGCAACTGACATTTATGTGACAGTTGAAACTGCTGATACTCGCGTAGCTCCCCCAGAAAGATTATTTGAAATAGTCCTTAATATTGAGGGTGACATACAACGCAAAATTAAAGTGGTTTTTTGGGACAATCTTACGACCACCAATGATATTCTTTTGGCGGAGAAAGATTGGCCTCCGGCTTTCATTTTGGACGCTGCAAGGGGAGAGGAAGTCATTCTTCCTTCCTTTGGGCACGCAGTGCCCATGGATGAGTCTAATAGGTTGGCCGGGGAGTGGGCACAGGTGCTTGCACCTGCGTTATATCGTAATCAGGTTGGCTGGGATAAATGTTCTCCCAATCATGAGATTCCATTGTGGTCCGAACCCCAGCCTCAACCCCAATACCCCATGCGTCGCGAGGCAAGATCTCATGTCGCATCCATCCTTGAACAATTGGAATATCAAGGAGTGATTGAGACATGTGTGTCACCCATGAATAATCCTTTATTCACTGTGACGAAGCCTGATGGGTCGTACCGCCTAGTTTTGGATTACCGGCATTTAAACTTGCATTGCCGGACGTGTGCGGTACAAAATACTCATAGTTCGGCTTTCGTCGATAGTCTTGTGAGAAAACGTTTCAAAACTACGCTCGACTTATCAAATGGCTTTTATTGCCATAACCTGGCCCCTCATAGTTATGAGTGGACGGCATTTACCTCGGGTGGAAAACAAAAATTGTTTAAGAGGCTCCCGATGGGCTATAAAAACAGCCCTGGAGTTTTTTCCGCTCGCGTGGTCTCTCTCTTGGAGATGGTAGACCCGGAGGCATACTCGTATGTTGATGACATCTATCTGACTGACGACGAGTTGCTTCCACACCTTGCTCGTGTGGATAACATAGTAACTATGTTTGCAGACTTCGGTTACAAGTTTAACTTTAAGAAGTCCCACATTGCTGAGTTCACAGTGTTGTTCTTGGGGTACGAACTCAATAATGAGGGTCGAGGATTGGCACCGCACTTCCTTGAGAAATGCGCACGCCTTCGTATCCCTACGACACTGAAAAAACTACAATCAATACTGGGCTTTCTGAATTTCGGTCGTTCCTACATTCCTGATTATGCCCAGCGTATCAAGACGCTTTATACTTTGGTACAACCAACTTTTACCAGATCTTGCTGGCTGCCAGAGCATTCATCTGCATTGTATTCTTTGCAGACTGATCTTCTTACTGCTACATTTTTACAAACAAGTGATAACCATACCAACCTGGTCATTATAATTGTTCCAGGCGCGGAAGGTTTCACGTACTTAACGTTCAATGAGGGCGACACAGTCCCCATTGCTTACAAATGTCATCTGTACACTTCGGCTGAGCTGCGATTTTCCACTGTTGAAAAAGTCTTGACAGCAGTTCAGATGGCGATCCTGAAAGAACGAGCGCTATCACAAGGAAAGCGCATGCTGGTGGTAACACCGTTTCCTGCTCTCGAAGCAGTCACTAAAGCTATTGTACCGAATTCTAAGGCTTTGCATCCAAGGTGGATACAATGGGCGACCTCCTTAGCTTCTCCTGACGTCGAATACATCTTTGACGCGGAGTTGCAGACTCAGGAGAGTTTGGAGTAGGAATTTGTTCATCCTGCTCCTCTGTCATTGCTCCCTATCGAGGAATACCATTGTGTCATATACACTGACGGGTCGGCGCAACCCGCAACTGGATCAAGGCACGCTTATTCAGCGGCTTGCGCAATTGTAGTCGGTACTTTCGTAAATGGAGAGTTCCAATCTGATGCAGTGCATACGCAGTCATTGGGTGATTGTACCGCGCAGTTGGCGGAGCTTCATGCTCTGGTGCTTGCACTTGAGTTTGCAGATCACAGGGTCACTACTCTTATAGTGAGTGATTCTTACTATTGTGTTCAATCTTACAACGACAATTTGCTTTTTTGGATTATGAATGGTTTTCGTGATTCCAAAGGTGGCACAGTAAAGCATAAAACGCTTTGGGCTCGGGTGGCAGAACTTAAAGGGAGTCTGCCACTTGTGAATGTAATTCACACTCTTGGTCACCAACGAGTTGGTGTCCATGCTGTCGGTAACAGTTTGGCTGACGAGGCAGCTAAAAACGCAGTGGCGACATATCTAGTAGCAGCAGTTACAAGATCAAAATCTAAGATTGATGCTGACATCTTGGCAGCTATTGCTGCTTCTGAGACAGGGACAAACTTCCCTAGAGGTTTCCCTTCTCGATACCATTATCACTTAAGTCCTGATAACGTCCCGTTAGTGAGGATTAACGACGTTGGTGATAGATTGATTCCCAACGCAGACTGCAGAGCAAATTTGATAACGGCTGCCCACGAAGGTGTTGCGTCTGCGCATGCTGGAGTGTCAGCAACTGTGTCTCTTTTACAGCAACGTTACTGGTGGTACGGTTTGTATAAACAAGCGCGGGCTTATGTACTTAGTTGTGACATTTGCCAGCAGTTTAAACCTTCTTCTGTTGCGCGTCCACCTCCAACGCAGCTGCATATATCTAATCAACCACTTGCGTGTGTTTATTTAGATCACTGCGGTCCTTTTACCTCTGATACTGCGTACAAGTACATCTTGGTTGCAGTGGATTCGTGCACACGTTTTCTGTGGGTGTGGCCACAAAGGAGTGCTGATGCCAGGACTGTCATCAAAGCATTGCGTGTCTTTATAGGGAGTTTTGCATGTGGTACCCTTCACTCTGATCAGGGCCCGGCGTTCGCCTCTAAGGCGTACAAAGAAGCAATGAGAAGTTTGGGGGTCCAAGTCAAATTTTCGTCTCCATACCGGCCTGAGGGCAATAGTGTTGTGGAACGGATGAACCGTGACCTAAAGCAATCGTTGACAGCCAAGGTATTAGGTACAGGCCGGAACTGGCTTGCCCACTTGTATGACGTCCAACGTGCACTTAATAACCTCCCTAGAAGGTCTCTGGGTGGGAGGACCCCGTACATGATGCTCTTTGGAGTGAGAATGTTTGTTCCGGATATTGACGGTCTAGACATGGCGGCGGCTGCCGCGCCTTTTGACCTAGATGACCACTGTGCTGTATTGCAGAATCTACAAGAAGCAAGAGACACTCTGGCAAAAGAACACGTGCCCTCTACATCTGAAGAAGCGCTCCTGATTCCGGTAGTCGGCTGGCTACCTCGTGTTGGTGACCTGGTCCGTCAGAAGGTGGAGAACAAGAAGGAGTTTGGCCCCTCTTATCGTGCACCAGTCCCGGTGCTTGGAGTATTGGGTACACGTACAGTTGTTTTACCCCCACTTCCTGGTCGCAAGGGTAACAGGTACATTTCGATTGAGAATGTCAAGCTACACAGGGTGGCCGATTCTCCATAGAATGACACCTTCGGTTTCCTGCCCTTCGATGCTGAGAAACTCTGTTGTGCTGCCACCCTCTATCATCGTGCATGAGGTTTCCATTGAGATGCTTACAGTTACTGATCCGCCTGTGCCACCTACTGCTGGTGGTTTGCCTGATGATCCTGAGTATGCTTATCCTGCAGAAGTCCCTTTGCCCCTATTACATACAACAACACTTACCCAGTCCCATTCTTCCTTTGAAACTGAATCATTGACTTCCACTTCCCCTTCCAAAATTTCTATATTTTTTGCCTGGCTCAAGAGACATTTTTTGGTTGCACCTTGGACTTACATATGGTTGGTGCTGATTTGTATTTTTTTATTCATGACAATTGGCTTTGTGGTAGTGTTTTTTAGACTTATCAATGGACACTACCTGAATGAGCGTTCTACAATTCAATTAATTGATGGAACTTTGGCCCCCCCATTCCTCATCACACATCATGAAAAGAGACCAGACGTTTGTGAACATCACCGCCTGGCCTGTACGTGATGGGATTGCTTGTGATGCAGTGAACTTTCAAATTCATAGTCCCACCGAAGTTATTAATGTGCCAACTGTTTTTCGTGTTTCTATGGGTGATGTAGTTAAACAAAATATCCGCTCAGATGATTGGGATGTACAAGAAATAGAAGCACTATTTTCTGATTTAAAATATTATGCTGCGTTTGATACTGAAGACCTGTATTTAAATACTGCAATTTACGATGAGCAATTTTGTTTTCAACATTATAGCACACATTTCCTACATAGAGCAAATACTTTTCGGAATTTTATTAATTTCACTCAATGGGAACATTGTTCTGTCCCTATGCCTGGCAGCTCTGCCACTTTATTGAAAAAATTCACATACTTTTCGGATTTTAGTGTGTCAAACCCTGACTCTTTTTATTTTAAGGTGGCGGTAGAACCCACTTCTAAGGTCAGATTGACACACACAAAATTATTATATTCCAAATCCTTTATGGATGATTTGGCTATTGGCGGTTATGACGTATGGAAAGCTACTATCGATCTTAAATCGGTTTGGGGAACTAAACCGTGGCAGGTACAAGGAACAGAAGCGTTGCATCGTGCCAGTCTTATCCCAAACCATACATTGTTTTTGAATTCATCTATTTTTCAGACCACCTGTTTTTGATTGGCTATGTCAAAAAAATTAATTTCCCCCTCGATACCGGATCTGGGTGCTTACCTTGGTTGGGAGAATCACTCAGATCTGTCCCTTACTATGTTGCAGTCCCTTGTTTCCAACGACACATTCAATATTTCGACATTGAATCCTGAGGGTTGGTTGGTTTGGCAAACGAGCTCCGATTCCTGTCAACGTCGGTTTCTGGACTTGGCTCCAGGGTATACACAACTTAGGGTTGACCCTCGTTTTACATCTTCACACACTGTGACTACCTATTCTGTAGGTAAGTTATGTCAGTCGTGGCTACAACATTCCATGTAAACTTCAGTTAAGCTACATTTATCACGATTAAATGACAAAATAGATTTGAATGATTTTATTAAGGGTCCTGCAAATGGCAGGTCCAAACGATGGGTTTATGCTATTTACAATGAAATTTGGAAAGTGTCGCCAATTGAAGCTGCTTCAAGATTACGCGCTATTGACCAGGCCAATATGGAAAAAGTATTGGCTGTGATAGATAATAGTATTAATACTTTGTCTTCTAGAATATATACACTAGATAACATTGTTTCTTCTGTCGTAGACATTGTGCAAGATGATGTATCTGTGTTGTATCATGGCCAAAATCAGTTGCGTTCAATTATGCAATTTGCATGGACATTGCAAACGTTAAAGGCAGGGAAAGTCCCTTGGGATTACATGAATATTTCATTGTTGTTCCTTCCTTTTAATTTGACAGAAAAACAGCAGCTCATGTCCATGAAAGATGCAACTTATGCATTGCTGCACATTTAAAAATTAGAACCTTTACCTTTTTCTGTTGCTGAGTTGAATTCAGCCGTGTGGCTTATACACGGATTGGTCACTTTACCTTTTAGTTTGTTTAAATTTAGTTTGTGCATGAAGCATTATGCCATTGGTAGATATGAACAACTTGGTGATGCGTTTTTGCACGAAGTTTGGTCACTTCCGTTCACTTACAGATGCGTAAGGGATGGCAAGGAGGTTTACTTAAAGGGTGAAGAATGCACTTCCGCTCCTGATCATTCTGTGGTTTGTAGACAGCTTGCTGTGGGATGCTAGTGGGTATTCCTTACATAGTCACTGTTTCACAAAAGGTGGTTTGCTGTAATAACGTCCTTTTCCCTCCCCCGCAAGGCCGACTCGATATATCCATCTGGCCAGCGATTCCGACCTTGAACGCAGAGTTCAATAGGATGAGCAGAATAAGGGCTCTTTTGTCTAAAAAGGAGGTTGCGTTAACTTCGTCCCGTGAAACATTTCTTCTTAATGTGGCGAACACACGCACTGAGGTACAAGTTCTTTTAAATACTGACCTCCCCCTCCATTTTGGAACCTTGATTCAAACTATCTTTAATGCCTCGTCTACGACTGGCCTTGTTCATTTTTTTTAAATTGTGGGCTCGGGACTCGTGACATCTTTCCAGACTGTTTTTGGTGTAATCTCCGCATTTTTACATTCTATTTTTTCGAGTGTCTTCGGAGGGTTCCCCTTGCTCCTCGCTTTGGTGGCCGGGATCCTCTTGTTGATTTGCGCACTTCGATATGGCTGCACACCAGGAGTTGCAAGACAGCATGCTCTGCCTGCTCCATCTTCGTAGCCGGATGCTTGATTATTACGGCACTTTCCCTTTGGCGGTCTTAAGCGCCAAGTATGGATTGTCTTTCCGGTTTCCCTTTTTTACCTGTGTGCAACCTGTTTTTCATTGCCTAGATTGTCCCTTCCAGTGGGCTCTGGACTTGTGCCTGTCAACCTTGGCGTCACCTGACTCGGATTTTGATGAACTAATGTGTCCCTTAGTGGCTCATGATTTTGATTGTTCTGGTGTTGGGTTTATGGCTTTGGGTGCTGCACAAGGAGTCCTTGCTGACTGGGATATCGGAGAGGCGGCTATTGAATTCCTTGAAAGGAGTTATATCGAGGATGCTGACAGTTGTCCTATTGTGGTGCTGGATGCTCCGATAATTGATGAACACGTGTGTTCCTTTCCCTTGCTAAATTGGATGGCAGATACTTTTGCGGAACGCTCCAATGATTTCCTCTTGGAAGCTGTTGCAACTTACGGTGCATATATCTTTATGGATTGACTGATTGGCATTGTCACTCCAGGGTGTATCCAGGGCTGTTAATTTTCTTCAAAATTTTTTTTACTGATATTTTTAAGACATCATTTTTATTTTTTTAAACGAATTTTTCTTCCTTTTTATTCTCGGACTTTACACTTACCTTATATGGACTTATAGTTCATGCCCTTGGTTCCGTTATACATCACTTGAACTCTGCGTTCTTGATGAGTGTATCCCTATTGGTTCGTGCTCCGATCATGGAGGGGTGTAGGATGGATTAAGCCACGCCCTATTTACAACACTAAGTTAGCATAAACGAGATAATTGTTAGCAAGCCAGCTTGTCGTTTCTGCTGCGCTGCACACGACACTGTTGTTATGTGTTATTCATTTTAGAAATGCTGACTCGTCTTTGCCTTACAGGATAACAAACTGTTGTTTCACATTCTTAACCGTGAAATGTGCCCTTGGTCTGTACATCATGTAAAGAACGAGTCTGGGTCACTAGAAGGTACAGAGTGTTGTGATTAGATTGATCGTACCACTTCTTAGACATATCATACATGCAGCTGCCAATATCTGAAGGACAAGCGTCTTTAATATTGCAGAACAGTTTGGGTTTACACACATTCGAACAGAAGAACTGATGCATGAGAGAGCTAGCTGATCCTTTGATGTGATTCTACTAAGCTGATCCATACGGTATGGGGTCCCCCCTGTTAACCTAAGAGACCTTCTAATAGTCTAATAATAATAATGTATTAGATTCTAGAGAAAGGAGTGTGGCTGTATACCACTGTCATTATTAGTATGATTGCTCCTTTCATTCTGTATGGTATTGTAATAATGCTTATGGTTCTGATCTGTACTGTTAGTCTGCTAGTGTTAGCCAAAGTACTGCATCTTAGGACGCGAGGTTTATAAAATAAACTCTTTTAACTTTACCGAGTCTGTATTATTATGTTGCGGACTAACAAATAGATACGAACAGGTATTTCAGATTCCCACCACTCCTGAGAAATATCTAAGTCGCTTGTTCTGGTTTGTCTATACATTGGGACCGCCTAGCTAGATCTAGGCTAACGAATGGGCTACTAAGCTAGTCGGATAAGGGGTTCTGGGTTCTGAGGGGAGTTTTCTGGTACACCACAATTCTCTGAGGTCCTGGTCTCCTGCGCATAGTTCTGTGCATAAGCAGAATCCCTGCAACACTATCTAAATTATTTTCATATAATGATATCCCTTTTTCTAATTCTTTCTGATTATTTTTAAATGCAGCATCACTAGTCATGTGTTTTGAAACACTTTCCACAGGAGCCGATAAGCACACTAACAGGCCACATATTATTATTAATATTAAGGTTAATAACGTCATACGTAACGTTCTACAGCAAGAACAAACAAACAAAAATTTTAAACAAAAAGCAAAGCACCAAAATCTAAAACAAAAATACTTGGTAGCAAAAATGAAGTTGATCTTTATCTTCTTCTTTTATTGCAGAGACTGGCAAAATGAAAGTAAAACAATCAAGTTCAGTTCTTAAATTTTTACTTAGCTTCAAATCTCAGTTCTCGGTAATGAGAAAAAGTCAAAATCAGTGCCATGAAATCTGCTGGTGAAATTGTCTCTGCATATCTCTTTTATGTTGTTTTCCGACTTTAAACAGGATTTCCCGGTCTTATCTTGGTTCTCGCCAACATCCAATATTTCATAGTCTCTGTTTCACCCTCAAGGTGGTTTTTCGTCTATATCAGACCCTAGATATTGGTTATTATCATAGCTTGCATGGCACCAGTTCAGTGGGAATTAATCATCTTCATCTGTGTTATTCTCCCCTGTTGTAGCTAAATATCCCCACTCTGGTGATGCATAATTCCGATTAGGAACTCTCCTTCTGGATTGTAGGAAGGTAGATCTGACTGCATGGTTACCCCCCACTTTTTGCCTGGTGTTTTGTTCTGGTTCATGACTAGTCTGACTGTGATCCTGATAATCAGGACACCAGTCTATCTGGTTTATTCCTAAATTGGTTTTGTTATGTACCAGTTACACTCCAGATTGGATACTAGGGTACCCTTGTCAGTCTCTAGTATATGGTACACATGTACCCAGGGAATAGGTACCCCAGAGGTCTCCCATAGGCTGCAGCATGTATTATGCCACCCATGAGAGGCCATGCAAAATGGGACTACAGGTCTGCCATTGCAGTCTGTGTAAGCTGGTGCTTGCATCACTTACGAGAGATATAGTTTTACTATATCTATAGGTCACTACACTCAAAACCTATCAGACACACTTATAGCAGGCCTTGACAATCCTGAAGACAGGGTGCTGGGTTTTACGTGAGAGGGTTCTGCCCCTCTGCAGCCTTCGGAGACCATTCTTCCGGGTTGACTGTGACGCAGCCAGTCATACAGGTAGAGGTGCATTATATGCTAGTGTAAAATGCTATCTCGAAAACGGCTGCAACAAAACATGTCATATTTGGTATCAAACACCTTGGAAGCATACCTCCACACCGGTAACCAGTATGGGAAGTATGATTCCACCCTTCTGAAGCAAGCTTTGTTGGGTCCCTAGTCTTCCCGATACCAGCATTCTCGACCCGGACAGCACAAAATGTTTGCTGCCAACCAGAGACACATTTCTGCCCTCCTACTGCTGGGCCAAGCTCGAGCAGGGTAAGGCAGAACAATAGGCATCCTGTCACAAGGAGGTGTGACCACCTCCCAGACAGGATTTAGTGTATTGGGGCTGGGTGGGTGCACTTCCAAAGTGCCTGAAAGTCTGCATGAGGGGCAACCTTGGTGTCCCTGTGCATAGTCCAGATTAAACCAGTTCCAGGAACTATTGGCTCCTGCTCTGGTGTGAAACTGGACAAAGGACATGTGAGTATCCTCCCCACTGTCCAAACCCTCCCCTGGGAGGGTCCCCTGAATCTGTCCAATCCTCTCCCATGGGTGCTTAAAATCTTACCTGGCTGTAGGACCCTAGATTTGATGTGAAAAGATTCTGAACAAGAAACCACTGACCTTCGACTGTCTGGACACTCTGGACTTCGCTGGACTTCGACTGGGCCAGACTTCGTCTCCCTCTCCGTCCAAAGTGTTGTCTCTGCCTGTGCACCATACAGGCTCTGTGCAGGACCTGTGAAGCATCAAGGACAACTGAAGTGTCTCCCTTGTGGTGAAGAAGTCACTCCCCTGCATTTGCAGGCACTGTAAGGTACTGACCAGTCTGCTGATCCTGAGCTCCTGTGGACTCCAAAGACTCCAGCAACACAGGAGGTGAGTTCATATGTTCTTTGAGGTCAAGCTGCTCTCTCAACAAGTTTTAGGCCAGTATCTCTTGTGGGGACAGCATAACTCGAACACCTGTGCACCACGTACTTTTGCAAGTGCATATGCTTGTTGGTGTTCCCCAACAAAGGGCATTTGGCTATTGATAGTCCCAACCTCTGTGCACATTTTCTATAAAGGACTTCAGCCTCCTCACACTGAGTGCCCTGCAAGCTGCTACTTTGTGAAACTGCTTAAGGTCTCCTCGCGACTACTGTGCCTGCGGCCTGTGGGTTTACTTGAGGGTCAACATCGTTTTCTCATGGTTACTCCATGCCTACCCTGACTGCCCTTGCTGTGGTGAGTCTCCTGGTCCTTGCTGGGCCAGACCGCGACATTTCTTGACCTTCTTCGTGGGTTGCTGTTGCCGAGGCTTGATGGTGCTCCCACCGCACACTGACCCCTCAGCACTAGACATCCTTCGTGGGACAGCTCATATCCGACTCCTGATTGTCCTTGACATCTCCTGGTCCCCGTGGCTGCAGAGTCAAGGTCTCCATCAACACACCTGAAGCACCCAACATCAGTGGGCATTCGTCTGCCGAGCCCCTGGTCCCTCCTGAGTGACCCAGACTCTGTCCCCTCTGATTTTAGGTTCCTTCCATCAAGAATCCACCTTTGGGTTCCACCGGACATTCTTCTTCTTTCCAGCAGTGGCATTTCTTTGAAGTCTCCCATTGAGATTGACGACCATTTCCGACAGCACTTCAGCCCTATGCACTCGTATTCCCTGGGATAGGTAACTCTGGTACTTTGGTATCCACGGGTGGGGTGGCTATCCAACCTTCTATGATCCAAAAGGTTTTTTCTTAATCCACTGGGAAGGGTCCTTAAACACTGGGCTCCAGGGGGGGACCAAACAATATACTAAAATAGTGGTATAGGAACCACGACTTGAGTCAAGACAGTGTCTAGGATACATAGAATCACTGGGACCCCAATGAACCAACCAAGGTAAGTAGGGACCTCACGGAGGACCGGTGCAGTGTGGAAGCATGACCGCGTGCTCCATGCAACTCTATGCAAAAGACACGGTCGTGTTTCGACACCACTAGGATAGCTTTCTAAAGGTTATCTTTGACCTTTTCAATCACCATAAGGGTTGTTTGGACTGGTGCAAGGTGCCCACTTTAATTAGTGGTCAGTATATACGTGGCCAACTTCTCACATTGGTGTGCAGCGGTTGGGATTCAAGCCTGCATCGTTTTACCAGATAAATCTTTGTATTGATTAACTGAAAAACCACTAGTATTAGGTTCATATTTTATACTAGCTTAGATAAGTACGTTCTACTAAACTTGAGGTTGGGAATGTCAAAGGGTTTAGCACACCCTTTTGCCAACCTAAGAGAGTTTAGTTTCCCACTAGGTTAGGTAGGTGCACATACCACACCACCCAAAGTATGTCTTCTAAAGGAGATGCCAGTGGCTCTCTGCCCTCTAGATACAGTGAGCTTTCATTCCAGGAATGGAAAGCCCTATGTGCCTTCTAGGAAGCTGAAGACAGGGTGATGTGCCAACACTCAACGTCTGGTAGAGATGTCACTTCTAGATAACCTCAGGAAGACCCCTGGGTCAGATGAACAGGAGAGAGTGGGTAGGACAGGGAATGAGGACAGGTCAGCAGGTGAACCTTTTATGACCTGGACTCAAACCCTGGCCAGGAGGAACCTGAAGGTTCCCACCTGGACAATTCAGATCGTTAATAGTGTCAAGGGTATGTTTCTGGGGAACCTCTCTTTACCCCTCCTGGAAGATTTCAGAGTTTACCAAGGATATCTAGATCTCCCTCTGCAGAAATGAATCACTCAGGACAGTAGGTAGGGGCCTCTGTATTTAGCAAGAGGGACCACTCTCTTCACAGGAAATACCAATTTCTTGAGCTTGAGAAAGCTAGGCTTAGGCTCAGGCAAGAGCAGTTGGCCCTGGACAGAGAGCCCCTAGAAGTCCAGAGAGCTAGAATAAAGCTGGGACTAGAGTCCCATGGTGGCAACAACAGTGTCCCTAGAGTTAGGGAGCATTCATTTGTCAATAGGAACCTGAGCAAGATTGTCTCTCCCTACCATGTTGGGGATGACATCCACAAATGGATAACTGCTTTAGAGTGGGCCTGTAAAGTTCAGAGGGTTCCTCAAGAGCAGTTGGCAGTAATCTTGTGGCTCTCCTTTGCTGACAAAGGTAGAGATAACTTCCTCACTGTTAGAGAAAAGGATGCTGACAATTATTCAGTCCTGAAGAGTGGTCTCATTGATGGGTTTGGCTGAACCACTGAACAGTACAGGATTAAGTTCAGCGACCCCCAGAATACACAGACTCAGGACTGGGTGGACTTTGTAGATGGTGCTACAAAGGCCCTGGAAGGTTGGATACATGGCAGCAAGGTACATGACTATTTAGGAATGTATAATTTGATTATGAGGGAGCAGATCCTTATTAATTGTCAAAACCAGCTTTAGCTCCAGGACCTGGTAGACTCAGATGTGACATCTCCCCAAGAATTGGGAAAGAAGGCAGATATATTAGTCAGAACCAGGTAAAACAAAAGAATCAGGGTGGTGGTGATCAGAAGAAAGATTCTTCTAAAGCCCAAGAGAAAGGTGGGGATAAAGGCCCCAAAAGTCTTCCTCTGGGGTTGGGTCCCAAACTCCTTTCTCCCTCGTCAAGAACACATATTGCTTTGTCTGTAAGAAGCCAGGCCACAGGGAAAAAAATGATGCCATTTATCCAAAGGTAAGCAATAAGGAGAATATTCCTCCAAACACTACTCCCACACCGCCTGGTACTACAAATAGTAATCCCCCAGGGGGTGGTAGTGCACCCAAAAATGTAGTTGGGTTTTCAATGGGTAACTGAGGTGTACCCTGGTTTAGCCAGTTCCCCCTCACAGGCCACCTTAGTCTGTAATGGTGGCATGGAATTTGCCACTTTTACTGTCAGTCCCAATTCCTCGGGCAAGTACAGACAGGAGCCTCTGATCAATGCCTAGAAAACTGTAGCCTATAGGGACACAGGGGCTATTGTCACCATGGGGACAGGAACCCTAGTGCCCCACTTCCGCTTTTACCTGAATTTAAGTACCAGGTGACCAACAATGATGGTATAAGGACAAATCACTCCCATGAGGCACTGTAGTGTAGTTCCTATATCCTTGATAGGCTCTGCACATTGGAATAACATACACTATAGATTTGACATAGGACTACGATCAGTATGTCTCTATCAAGTATATTAAACTTAATTACTTGTGTGTGCCAGCTAACTCAGAGGTCACTAGAAACGTTACTAAAATCCAAGAAGAGATTAGTCTCTGACAACCGCATAAACATGACAACTTTATTTCCCTTTAGAATCGGAACAGTCTCAGAATCGTGGAAACAATAGATAACAGTTTCACTTAGTCAATCGTGCATGCATTGTTTCTACAGAGTTGCAGATAAATAGGGAGACGGGCATTTCAATAAAAGGGTTTATTGAACAGTCTTATTTCTCATTCAAGAGATATGAATTGCAACAATCGTAAAACAGACTACGATGTACAATATGTATGAGGTTAGTAGTAAGATAAAATAATACTGCAATAGCATGGTTTGTAGCTATGACATATATTTATCAAAATGCATACATAAATAACATAATGCTAAAATGTGATACTCATTTGATGCTTCTAAATTGTTCTACCCCAGTGTACCTAACCTAAGTGCAGTACAAGGTTTCAAGTAGGTGCTGATTTGCTAGCTATATTTTAGTTTAGCCAAGAGTTGCCAAAAGTTTCTCTAAGTTCTAGTCAGCTCCATACCTGAGAATGAGAGAGGTTGGAATCTCTTTTCTGGACTCGATAGTCTAGCCCCCCGCAGGGGAAGTCAGAGAGCACTGGAGCTCGATTCTCTACAAGGAGGATGGAAGCGTCAGGTCAGTGCATCAGGCTGGAACTCGATCTCCTTCCGAACTTGCCGTGGCAAACCGCGTAGTCTGGGTTGGATCGAATCCTCCGTGAACAACAATTTGCCAAGACAAGTGCTCGTATATTTATACCTTGAAGGTGTCTAGGAATGCCACTATTGATGTAAAAGTCGGGCAGAGGAACGTCATGAATGAACCCCTAAGGAATAGATGTTCATGCATACTTCATGAGTTCTTGGAGAAATCAATATTCAAGCTGAGGGAAATTCCTAAAGGCTTAAGGGTCTGGTTTTCCAAGAAGTCGTTGTGACGTGGATGGATGGATGTATGTGGCCATGCCTGTATTTTGGTTTGTACGGACAATGTCTAAATAAGGGCGGAATTTCTATGTCCAAATAAGGGCAATGTGAATTGTACCTATATAAGGGCATAAATCAAGAAACCTATATACGGAATCTAAATCTGCACACAACACCCACTCCAGTTTCATATGAACGATGTTACTAAATCCTAAACGTTCTAAACATATCTTACAACAGAGTTTCGCATGGGTTTGCTAAAATAATTTAAAAACATATCTAAAACATATGTTCCAAAAATACATTACAAAACCATTGCTATGCACAAAGTGTTGTACATATTAAAGGCAATGTTCCATTCTAAGCATTGGATCATATCGGAATGCTAAATGAATGAACCAAAATATATACATGTGATGAAATGGCTCATAAATACAGAAGAAAAATGGGGCCGAAACCATTTCATATCAGGTTACATAAGTCAAATTGTTATACATGACAAGGTGGCATACTATCCCTGGAAGTGCTATCAAAGAATGTTGTTCTCTATGAATAGTTCTACTATAAGCAGATTACTGTACCAAAAAATGCAAAAAAAATACAAATTTGGGAAAAATAAATTAATCATAGAGAAAAAAAAAGGTTCCAGAGTCAGTAACATGTTTGAAAAAGAATGAAGGCCAAATTCAGAGTCTCTCTGGAACACTATGTGCTTGAATCAAAAGTCAGTGTGTGGGGATGGAGAAAACATAACATTTTCTAAACTTGTAGACAACAAGTCGTCTACCGTTGTCGGTGAGAGTTCGAATACCTTGTGTAGAAGATCAACAGCACAGAGATGCGAACTATCTCCTTCAGCATGGGAAGCATCAGCAATGTCCGTATTGGATGTTACCTGCGCACCTGGTGTTTCCTCTCGTACCTCAGCAGTAGCGTGTTGCGTCTGTGAGATCTCAATGAATGCCCTTGCCTGTCGCGGGTACTTGGGCCTCCCACACAAGTGATGCACCATTTTTACCGGGAGACCTGGGGGAACACTGGGTGGTGGGAAATTTGTGTGAGCTCGGTGATGCCACAACTGTCCCTCACAAAAATATGTGAAAAATGTGATTTTTTCAGCTAGAATTGAGGTTTGCAGGGGATTCTGGGTAAGGAAACGTTGGGGGAACCACGCAACCCATACCTCCCTGGAAGCCCCCAGGTGTCTAGTTTTCAGAAATGTGTGGGTTTGGTAGGTTTCCCTAGATGGCCGCCAAGCACGGGCCAAAAACCCAGGTGACCCCCCTTGCAAAACGAGGTGGTTTTGAGATGGGCAACTTTGATGTCGCCTCAGTACGTTTTGGGCCCTTGCCTGTCGCGTGTACTTGGGCCTCCCACACAAGTGAGGCACCATTTTTACCAGGAGACCTGAGGGAACGCTGGGTGGTGGGAAATTTGTGTGAGCCCGGAGATGCCACAACTTTCCCACACAAAAATGTGTGAAAAGAATGATTTTTTCAGTTAAAATTGAAGTTTGCAGGGGATTCTGGGTAAGGAAACGTCAGGGGATCCACGCAAGCCATACCTCCCTGGAAGCCCCCGGGTGTCTAGTTTTCATAAATGTGTGGGTTTGGTAGGTTTCCCTAGATGGCCGCCGAGAACGGGCCAAAAACCCAGGTGACCCCCCTTGCAAAACGAGGTTTTTTTGAGATAGACAATTCTGATGTCGCCTCACAATGTTTTGGGCCCTTGCCTGTCGCCGGTACTTGGGCCTGCTACACAAGTGAGGCACCATTTTTACCGGGAGACCTGGGGGAACGCTGGGTGGTGGGAAATTTGAGTGAGCCCGGTGATGCCACAACTTTCCCACACAAAAATGTGTGAAAAATTGATTTTTTCAACTAAAAATGAGGTTTGCAGAGGATTCTGGGTAAGGAAACGTTGGGGGCTCCACACAAGCCATACCTCCCTGGAAGCCCCTGGTGTCTACTTTTCAAAAATGTGTGGGTTTGGTAGGTTTCCCTAGATGGCCGCCGAGCACGGTGCCAAAAACACAGTTGACCCCCCCTTGCAAAACCAGATCGTTTTGACATAATTAGTTGTTTATTTCTACAGAGTGAGAATTTCGGCACAATATTACAAGGAAAATGTGACAGACATTTTGAGGTTTGCAGGACACTGTGGATAAAATTACTTTTTGGAATTCACAAGAGAGACATCACCATGAACTCCCATGGTTTTACGACAATATCTACAGTTGGTGGGTTATTCTTTCATGGAACGTACACCTTGGCAGATAAACTAAAAAGACAAAGATTCCTGCACAGCCATCTATTCCTCAAACACACACACATACTGGTTGGATTTGGCATGAGGACGAGTGATGGTTCAGTATATTAAATTTTAGTAACAAGAGATTTCACAAAAATGAAATGCACTGTCAATAATTAAATGGACAAAAGAAAACGAACCAATGACTCGCAGCTCGTGAGCTGTAAAGCCACAGCAAGGCACCAACCGCTTTACAGGCCATTCACACACCTTTCATACGTGATACACACAAGACCATTCACACCACCAGGCACAAAAACAACACATTACAACATTCACAAAAAGGGACAAGGTACACCCTGCTTCAGAAAGACAAATATTACTGCACAGCCATCTAATTCTCAAGCACACACACATACTGGTTGGATTTGGCACAAGGGTGAGTGATGGTTCAGTATATACAATTGTATGAGCAAGTGATTTCACAAAAATGAAATGCACTGTTAACAATTGAAAGGGCAAGAAACTGAACCATTGACTCACAGCTGTAAAGCCACGACAAGGCACCAACCTCTTTACAGGCCATTCATACACCTTTCACACGTGTGACACTTACAAAACCATTCACATTACAGCACTCACACTAGCAGCCAGCGCCATTCAAGGGCCCATCACTTTCACATGCCCACATTCTTGACACAGCAACCACACAAGCTGATGGATTGCGTGGAGTGGCACTCAGCTAGCAGTGTGTGTAGTGACCAGCAGCAAGTCACTACTCACACACCGCCAACCGAGCGCCAGTCCACGCAAACCGCTAGCCGAGTGCCAGTCCATGCACACCGCCAGCCAAGCGTCAGTCCCGGCACACACCGCCAGCCAAGCGCCAGTCCAGGCACACCGCCAGCCAATCGCGAGTCCAGGCACACCACCAGCCAATCGCCAAACCATGCACACCACCAGCCAATCGCCTATCCACGCACACCACCAGCCAATCGTCAATCCACGCACACTGCCAGCCAATCGCCAATCCACGCACACCGCCAGCCAAGCGCCAGTCTACACACAACACCAGTCAAGCGCCAGTCCAGGCACACCACCAGTCAAGCACCAGTCCACGCACACCGCCAGCCAAGCGCCAGTCCACGCACACTGCCAGCCAAGTGCCAGTCCACGCACACCACCAGCCAAGCGCCAGCCTACACACACTGCTATCACATTTAGGATTTTTTTTAGACAAAAATAAAAACACAAACAAATTGCAAATAGATACAAATCTAGTAACACAAAATCTGAAACAAAATACATTGCACTAATGCCAACCTTGAAACAGAATCCATTTTTTTAAAGAATACAGACCAGGCAGTTCACTTTACCACTCATGGATGCTCCCAAAAATTATTTTGCGTGTGGTACGCTCTAAAACAAGCAGGGACACACAGCCCAGGTTTAGAAAGACACTCTTGGCAGTACATACGAGTCTCCTTCCGCGTACCTCTTCGCCAACAGACTCTACATCTCCTAGTGGGAAAGTCTTTTGAGGATGTGGGAGGAATGAAATCAGGAAAGTGGCGATTTTTCAATCGAGTCACATCCTCCACCACTTCAACTCTAGGAACACTTGCCTGTTCCACAACAACAAGGTTGCCTATCACAGATTGCTGAAACTGAACAAAAGTCAACTTTGCTAAATTAAAGAGATGGATGGCCAACTTCTTATAACAAAGATAAGCCTTACAAATAGCAGTGTAAGGTTCCAACCTCTGATCTATTCTATTAACACCACCCATGTGCTTATTGTAAAATGCACACAGATTTGCGCACTTCAGAAGTCCGATCCCAAACAGCCACAGGTGAAGTACTCTCATCATGGATGGTATTCAGCATGTGCACATTCCTCCTGTCCACAAATTTCACAGCTAGTAGTTCATCACTACGCAAGGAACTGCACTGTCCCCTCTTTTTTGGGGGGGAAAAAAGCTCTTTTGGATAAGCTTTACGGTTAGAGCGGATTGTGCCACAAGCAAAAGTGTCCACTTTCAACAATTCCTTAAACAATTGCACAGCAGTGTAGAAGTTATCAAGGTACAAATGGTGGCCTATGTTGAACAGTCCTCTAGCAAGATCCCACACAATTTTCTCAGAAACTCCAAAAGTGGACGGACAACCAGGGGGGTCAATAGTGGAATCCCTACCAGTGTACACACGGAAGTTAAAAACATATCCTGTCCTACTCTCAGACAACATATACAGCTTAATTCCATAGCGTGCCCTCTTGCTAGGGATGTACAGCCTAAAAACCAAACGGCCCTTGAACAAGACCAAAGACTCATCGAAAGATATTTCTTTCCCTGGAGTATAGATCTCTGAAAATCGATCTACAAAGTGATCAAGCACAGGCAGAATCTTAAAAAGACGGTCACAGTCAGGGTGAGCTCGTGGCAACGCCAAAGAATTATCAACAAAATGCAGTATACGTAGCAAAAGCAAATACCGATCGCGAGTCATAACTGCAGGAAATATGGCCGTTGCCATTAAGGGACTGGTAGACCAATATGAAGCCATGGATGGCTTCCTTATCAAACCCATCAATAAAGTCAAACCCAAAAACTTCTTAATCTCTTCCAAATTTGTGGGAGTCCGCCGGGTAGCTCTAGAGTGATGCCTAAATTTGTCATTGTTGTCCCTCAAAAAATTAGTCTGCTCAACAATCTCACCCACGATCGTGCAGCAGGAATGCACAAAAGAGGCATCGTGGGAAAGGAAAACCCTTTCCTTTCCCTCAATGTCTCCTTTAACAAATCCCCCCTACCTCCCCAGCCCCAAAACTCACCTTGTGTCTTTGTGACCATTGGTCTGAATTTGCCATCTCGCATGGGACCTTTAACGATAGCACACGCTGCACTGTAAGCTTGTTTACTCCCCGTAGTGGGCTGTGCAGATCCGTCAGTATAAATTATAAATTCGTACTGGTCCAGAGGGAGAATTTCAGTAGGCAGAGGACATTCCTGTTCATATTGCAGGAATGCTTGTATTTTTAAATATGGATCAAAAACGTATTCAACATCAGTTGCAGCAAGAGCATTAACCCATTGTATCCACCTTGGATGTAAAGCTTTTGCATTTGGAATGCTAGCCTTTGTGACTGCCTCTAAGGCTGGTACATGAATCACGACCATAGTGCGTTTCCCCTGTGCTATGGCTCTTTCTTTTGCTACAGCGGTTTGAACTGCTGTCAGACTTTTTTCTGTAGAAGTGAATTTCATTTCTGCTTGTGTATACAAGTGGGATTTGTATGCAATGGGTACTTTTTTACCTTTGTTAAAAGTTAAGTAGGTGAATCCGCATTGACCCGGAATTATTCGGATCACAAAGTTGTGTACATTTACGCGTGTTTACAAGTGTTTTTTTGCTAACAGGTCTGTTTGGAGTGAACGCAAAATTTATGTGTGTTTTTGTGTCCAATGTGTGATTTTAAAATCAGGTTTGATTAATTCGTAGAGAGGTTTAATCCTTTCTGCGTAATTTAAAATGTAAGTTCTTCCAAAATTCCGGAAACCTAGATTCAACTGTAAATTTTTCAGCGTTTTTGGAGGTTGGAGCAGCGCACACTTTTCTAAAAAGTTGGCTGCCAGGCTTTTGCCTCCACTTGATAGTTCATATCCTAGGAAAAGGACGTTGAGGTGGGCAATTCTTGACTTTTTAACGTTGAATTTGTAACCCTCTGAGGCAAAGCCCAATATTATGGTGCTCACCCTGTTCAAGTGCCTATCCAGATCATCTTCTGTCAGATATATATCATCGACATATGACAATGCCTCGTCATCATAAGTTTGTAGTAACTCTGTTACTCTTGCTGAGAATAACCCCGAGTTGTTTTTGAATCCTTGGGGCAGTCGACAAAATTGACCCTGCGTCCCCATTATTGAGAAAGTGGTCAAATATCTGCTTTCTGGTTCAATATTTTGACAAAAGAAACCATTTGAAATGTCTAATGTGGTTTTATATTTTTTACGCACAATGTTATTCTTTAATGCTGTACTATGTGCATTTTGCACTGCAAATGTTTTGCAACAAGAATTTAAATGTCTGTAATCTAAAACTAGACGATATGTGTTGTCTGGTTTGGAGACAGGAAACAAAGGATAGTTCATTGATGTGATGAATGTTTCAATCACCCCCTGATATTCAAGTTGATCTAAGATCTCCCTGACCTGTTTTTTAGCTTCTTCCTTAACTGGGTACTGCCTTTGTGCAGTCGGTTGATTTTTTAACTGGATTTTATGGTGAGGTGAGTCCTCATCCCATCCTACATGATTTTTATACAGTGCTGAGGCTTGGGCTACTGCCTATTTCCTGGCTAATGTATATTTTAAATGAACAGGAATATAGTTGGAGAAGGCAGGCATTATTATGGCCTTACCATGTGGGCCCTCCCTGACAAACTCTGGTGGCCAGTCCCGCTCTGCTAGAAGCATATCATAACCCTTTGAAAGATGCTCCCAAAAAAGTCCTGTCACTTTTCTTGGTATGTCTCCCTCCATCCAGAGTGTTATTTCATATAACCCATTTGGAGAACTAACCCTGCTGTCTACAGTATCAACTTGTATGTCTTCATTCAAGTCCACTGTCTCCAGAAGTCCTTTCAGGTTCTGGCAAGCTATTGTAACTTCAGCTGCACTGTTCAGCATGGTCTGGGCCCACTCTCCGTTCCTTTCCTGAGTTGGGTTTTCAGTATTCTCGGCATGTCTGCTCTTTAGACCTGCTACATTTTTCTTGGAGAATTGAGGATTTGCTTTATTTTTCTGAACATGTTGATCGTCTTCAAGCGTTCTTCCTTGTTTTCTGACCATCCTCTTCTTTCGGATGTCTGTGACGATATCTGAAAGGTATGAGAGGAACGTGTATCATTATATTGATATCCGTCATGTTTTCTTTCTCATATTATCCCTATTCCTGAGGTTGTATCAACTTTCAGAGGGCTCCTTCTGTGGAGGAGACCAGCTTCTGGAATTGAAATGCTTCTCTTTGGAATTCTGTTTGCTATTTTCTATTTTCCCACTTCTTTTTACAAGACGTAGGAGTGTTTTTAGGAAAGACCTTATCAGGACTTTCAGACAGTTGTGGTTTAACTGTATAGTTCTATTAGTTTTTGTATGTTTTTAAGTAATTCCTCATCTGACATTGATTCAATGTCATGGTCAGGTGTGTAGCAGGCTAAAATCGGCCATGTTGCTCCTGGTCTACTTAGTGGACCAAGCCTGGTAATGTGATTGTAATGTTTTAGGGCACCTTTAAACCAGAGCTCATGCTTCTGGTATGTGAGTGGAATTTCAATATCCTCGAAAGGAATATATTCCTCTGGTGGCTCATCTTCTTTGTAGAAGTGAAACAAGTGTGTTACTGGATTTGATTCTGGGAATACTATCCATGAGAAGAATACCTCTGGCTGGTGAGATTCATGTGCCTCTATCACAAAAACTGCTCTACCACCTCTTGGTGTTGGGCCATGTTTTATACGTTTTAGAGTGATGGCTCTCCTTAAATTTGGTGGGATGTGTATAACAACCGCTTCGTTTTCATTAAAACCTGTAACGTCAGCCGCAGCTGTACCGTTTTCAACGACAACATCACCATGGTTGTACATTGTTAAATGAAGTTTGCAGAGCAAGTGTCAAGGGAACAAAGATAAGGTGCACAATATTTTGGAGCACTGTATCCTTTAACGTTGAACTAAAGCAAACAGCTAATACATAGGACTTTTGTCCTACGCAGCTATGGTGGGTATTATCCCTACCCACTCCAGACGTCTTGTGGAGTTTTATGAGTAGAAGGTCTCTGAGAAAAGCACAATTGAGTTACTTCAGTATCTAGCGTTAAATTACCAAACCGTTGGGCACCATGTAGTGTAGTTCCTACATCCTTGATAGGCTCTGCGCATTGGAATAACATACACTATAGATTTGACATAGGACTACGGTCAGTATGTCTCTATCGAGTATATTAAACTTAATTACTTGTGTGTGCCAGCTAACTCAGAGGTCAATTGAAACTTTTCGAAAATACAAGAAGGGATTAGTCTCTGACAACCGCATAAACATGACAACTTTGTTTCCCTTTAACAGTTTCACTCAGTCAATCGTGCATGCTTCGTTTCTATAGAGTTGCACAGAAATAGATATGATTTGCTACAATCGTAAGACAGACTGCGATATACAATATGTACGAGGTTAGCAGTAAGATAAAATATTACTGCAATAGCATGCTTTGTAGCTATGACATATATTAATCAAAATACATACATAAATAACATTATGCTAAAATGTGATACTCATCTGATGCTTCTAAATTGCTCTAACCCAGTGTACCTAACCTAAGTGCAGTACGAAGTTTCAAGTAGGTGCTGTTTCTAAAGTATAGCTAGCTATATTTTAGTTTAGCCAAGAGTTGCCAAAGGTTTCTCTAAGTTCTAGTCAGCTCCACACCTGAGAAGGAGAGAGGTTGGAATCTCTTTTCTGGACTCGATAGTCTAACCCCCCGCAGGGGAAGTCAGAGAGTATTGGAACTGGATTCTCTGCGAGGAAGATGGCAGCGTCAGGTCAGTGCATCATGCTGGAACTCGATCTCTTTCCGAACTTGCTGTGGCAAAACACGTAGTCTGGGTTAGATCGAATCCTCCGGGAACCGCAATTTGCCAAAGCAAGTGCTGGCATATTTACACCTTGAAGTTGTCTAGGAATGCCACTATTGATGTAAAAGTTGGGCAGAGGAACGTCATGAATGAACCCCTAAGCAATAGATGTTCCTGCATACTTAATGAGTTCTTGGAGAAATCAATATTCAAGCTGAGGGAAATTCCTAAAGGCTTAAGGGTCTAGTTTTCCAAGAGGTCGTTTTGACGTGGATGGACGGATGTAGGTGGCCATGCCTGTATTTGGTTTGTACGGACAATGTCTAAATAAGGGCCGGATTTCTATGTCCAAATAAGGGCTATGTTCGCCTTAGTCGGCAGGGTATGCCCATAAGTGGGTCCCTTTCTCACTTTGCCACTGGATTCAAGCTAGCCTGGCTAATGAGCGCTGTTAGCCCGAAACCGGTCCCAGAATGCTTGTTTCCGGTCCAGGGAAGACATGGCTTGGCAGTTCAGGCTGGACTGTTCCCAGGAGTCACAGGGTCAGACGGATTTGTTTATAGCTGTGTCTGAACTGGGGTGGCAAAGTGAGCTAAAGAATGATGATGGATTCAACCCAGATCTGTGACTGGGGGTGAGTGTTTGAAAAGTTTCAGCACTCCGTCCATCATCTTTTTGTGTTTGCTTTGTTTTCCCTAAGTTGACAGGGTATGCCCAGACGTGGGTCTCTTGCTTACTTTGCCACTGGATTCAAGCTAGCCTGGCTGATGAGGGATGTTAGCCCGAAACCAGTCCCAGGATGCTTGTTTCCGGTCCAGGGAGGACATGGCTTGGCAGTTTGGGCTGGACTGTTCCCATGAGGCACAGGGTCAAGACTGATTTGCATATTGCTGTGTCTGAATTGGGGTGTCAAAGTGAGCTAAAGAATGATGATGGATTAAACCCAGATCTGTGACTGGGGGTGAGTGTTTGAAACGTTTCAGCACTTCGTCCATCATCTCTTTGTGTTTGTAAGGACTGATCATCCCATGGCTATAGTCATTCTCAGCTGGGGAGGAGTCATTAGCCCAAAGTGAGTGGCAGTGTCCCCAAACTTGCCTGTAGATTGCCTCTTGGGCAATGATTTAGAAACTTCAGCCGGGGCTGAAGTAGAACTGAATCCCATTTAGAAATATTAGGCCTCCCGGAGAGAGTTGGTGGGACTCTTAGTGCCTGAGTCCAACTCCAGGAAAGTTTGGAGTAGTGGAGCCTGAAACAATGGCCACTCTGCTCCACTAGAGAGCACAGGGAATGAAGAAAAGTCTTCTTCCCCCCAAACTATAGGTAAGGGCCAGCTTCCATTGGGAACTGATCGCAACCCTTGTGAAGGAGCTGCTCCAAAGGTAGTCAGGCCTGTCCTGATAGAACCACTGAGGGCAGGGGACCCTTCCAAGGAGGTGCAGAGTGGTGCAATCAAATCTTAGGCCCTTGGAAGGTAGTTTAAAGTGCTGCATCTGTGAAAATCCATGTAACAAAGATGTTGCACCTATCAAAACTAGCACATCTCCCTCGAAACCGATGTATCGCTGCTGCTCCACGGATCATGAACCTCACATCACCTTGAGGCTTTGCAACAGCATCTTGGATGTTGCACGGCTACAAATTGATCCATCACTTCTAACCCAGTGATGAAACTTCAACGCACCCCTTCATTGTTTCCCTCGATGCACCTTTGACACTGCACAGCTCGGAACTCATTCCTCGCCTTTCTCGAATGGATTGACAGTAATATATCACCTCCACTGCTCCCCTCGTCGTCCTCAGCATCGATGCATCCATGGTACTGTTTCAGCAGCCCAGAATTGGTCCATTTATCCAACCCGTGCTCCATCGCGGTCAGCCTGAACTTTTGGCACAGTCAAACGTGAGCAGATAGCCCCAATTCACACTATTTGTTTCTAAGCACTACAAATCAGTTTATTCTTTAAAAATGTGTCTTGACTTCTACTTATTGGATTTTTTTTGTTTTGCTCAGAAAAATATTCTCTTTATTTCTTAACTGTGGTGTTCTTTTGTTGTGCTTTCACTGTTACTGTGTGTTGTGTGCACAAATATTTTACACCTTGTTTGAGAAGGTAACTCTGACCATCTAATCTACCTGTTTTTATGCCTTTTGATCTCCTGATTGTTGTCCTCTTACTGTGGGAGAGCCTCATAACCTGGGACTCACCCATGGCAAACTTATGGTAAAATGGACTGCTCATGTTTACACTACTATCCATTTCTCAGACCAATTCAGGCCTTTTTAAATTTCCCCTCTTCTGCAATTTTTTTTTTCCAATATCATCTCTCTGTTTGGAGAAGCAACAACTGCATCTGCAAAAATGGATTTTGAACTGGCCAAGATAAAGACTATGGTCCAGCTCAAGGATTTCTGCAAGGGGTTTGAGCAGTCTGCTAATGGTTTCACAAGGAAGGTGGAGCTGAAAAAGGTGCTGAGGGCCTGGGCAGAAGCTCGCAATGCAGGGCCTGTGACCCCAGAAGAGTAATGCAAAAGAAACAATTGATGGTCTGCTGAAAAATACAAACCTTCAGCCAAAGTCACACGGATCTGGGTTTCATCCATCATTCTTTTGCTCACCATACCACCCCAGTTTAGACTCAGTTATATGCAAATCAGTCACGACCCTGTTTCTTATGGCAACAGTCCAGCCCAAACTGCCAAGCCAGGTCACCCCTGGACCGGAAACAAGCATCCTGAATCCAGTTTCGGGGCATCACCCCTCATCAGCCAGGCTAGCTTGAATGCAGTGGTGTAGTGAGTACGGGACCCACGTCTGGGCATACCCTTCCCACTTAGGGTGACAAATGCAAAAGATACAATTGATGGACGGAATGCTGAACAATGCAAACATTCACCCCCAGTCACAAGGATCAGGGTTTAGTCCATCATTCTTTTGCTCACCACACCACCCCAATTTGGACCGAGCCATATGCAAATCAGTCTTGAGCCTGTTCCTCATGGGAACAGTCCAGCCCAAACTGCCAAGCCAGGTCCTCCCTGGACCGGAAACAAGCATCCCCGGACCGGTTTCGGGACATCACTCCTCAGCCAGGCTAGCTTGAATCCAGTTATGCAGTGAACACAGGACACAAGTCTGGGCATACCATTCCCACTTAGGGTGACAAATGCACAAGAAACAATTGCTTGTTTCCAGTCTAGGAACAACCTAGCCTGGTAGGCTAAACTGGAATGGCATGGGGAACAAAATAACAATGCATTTGGCACAGATCTCTGTACCAGGGTGAATGGATGACATTGTTTTACATTCTGTCGATCAATTGTTCTTTTGCTCAGAAGTGAATGAGCAGGAGATTGAGGATGACGAGGAGCTGACCCAGGATTCACTGGAGAATCTGCAACTCTATGTGGGGCAGGGGGGCATTAGCCTGCAAGGAGCAGTGGTTTCCCCCCATTCTGGGAGCAGTATACCATCTACAGGCCTGACCCCAGAGTAGCTGGAGGACAGGGGAGAGGAAAGGAAATTAAAATGGGAGCTAGCTAAGCTTATGTTTGAAAAGAAGCAAACTCTGGAGAAAAGACGTTTGGCCACAGAGGAAAGGAAAATGATGTTGACTCAAGAGCTGAACCTGAAGGATCTGAACATGAAGGTCAGGAGGGCTGAGTCCGGCCAAGATGGTGGCAGCATTTCATCAGAGTCCTCTGATAAGAGAGTACACATACCTAAGGATCTGGTGCCTGATTATGGAGTGGAAGATGATATCAACAGAGGGTTTGAGGGTTATGAGATTGCTTTACAGATGCACAAGATCCCTGAGGGGCTAGGCTGTGGAAGCATGTCCATACTGAGGGGAGGGACTCCCTACTGGTGTTAGAGGGGATTGACAGGATGAAGTACCCCTCCATGAAGGAAGCCCTAATCAGTAAATATGGCTTGTCCCTAGAGAAGTACAAGCAGAAGTTTAGGGACAGTGTGAAACTACCCACAGACCTGGATGGATTGTGTTGAGTCTTTTTGCAAGTCATCGAATGGTTGGGTGAAGGGAAATGAAGTTAAGGATTATCAGGGCTGTACAATTTGGTTGCAAGGGAGCACATGTTTAGTCTTTGTTTTTCAGATCTGCTCCAACACCTGTGTGTTAGTTTACTGATCCTGGGGAACTTGATAGGGAGGTCAGATCTCTGGATCAGCACCAGGGTCCAGAAAAAGGTACCTGGGAGTTACCTCAAGTAGGGTGGTTCAGGCTCCCCCAACAGAGTGAGGGGGAGGTCAAGAGACACACGGACAGGTCCCAGGGTAAGGGGGGAGAAACTTGTTTCCATGCCCCTTCTGAGAAACAGGGAGAAGTTTCTGGTTGGCGGTAGCCCAGAGCAGCCCATTTCCAGGCCCATTGCTTTGATTGTTCCCAGCTAGGACATAAGCAGGGGGACTCTGTCTCTCCTAACAAACCACCCACTTGTAGTATCTCTACATGGGTGACCAATGTGGCCCTAGGGCTAAGTAGTCCCCTCGGGCAGGCGATAGACCATGCCATAATCTTCATTAGCTGAGAGGTGCGCTTAGAGGGGGAGATGGTGATCACTGACAGAGGAAGTAATCACTTCCACCAGGTGAACGTGAATGGGGTCCCAGTCACAGGTCTGAGGGACACTGGGGCTAGCAAGACCCAGTTGTGGAAATGCTAATTTCCCCAGAGCAGTAAATCGATCAGGTTTGTAGTGTGACATAGTCCCAGGGGCTAGAATTCTTCTGCCCTATTAGCCTGGTATCCCTGGAGTGGGATGGAGAGGTGACCCAGAGGAGAGTCATAGATAGACCCCAGATGCCTATAGGCTGAATTCTGGAGAATGTGTTTCCCCAGCTGTCAGATGAACTGAGAGGAGCAGCTGCCCAGGGTGCCCTGACAGTTCAGTGTTCTGAGGATACTACTCCCAGATACGGCATACAAGACCCCAGATGGAGGGGCAGGGTGAGAGAGAGCTCACTCCTATCACCTGTTCAACCTCAGGGTACAGACCCCAGGCTGAGAGACAAGTGTCAGGATACCACCTCTGAACTGGTGGGAGGTGGAGTAGAAGAAGGGCGCAAGGCAAGTGGGGCTACTGACCCCACTCTGATAAACCATGGAGGTCAGAGTTTGCTGGATGGTCTGTGGCCTGGCTCTGGACACTGGCAGCTGTTAGTGGCCTCTGTTAGTTGTTGTACTTGTGGACAGTTTTCCCTGGGTTAGGGACCGAAGTCAGACCCAAGAGATGGAATTGGCCACATCACTTTGATGGCTATGGTGGTACTGTCTGACTACTGGGATGCATCTGTGAGCAAAGTAAGGTGGGGTTCAACACAGATGGGGTCTACAGATGAGGAGAAGGGTTACCCATGAGTAGCTCAGAAGAGTATAGACAGAGGGATCAATCTGAGTTCAGTGAGGCGTA
Organism: Triturus cristatus; assembly: GCF_964204655.1. NCBI lineage: Eukaryota > Metazoa > Chordata > Amphibia > Caudata > Salamandridae > Triturus > Triturus cristatus. The sequence continues at coordinate 150,963,076 of NC_140584.1, forward strand.
GACCTGACAAGTGCCCCTGCAGTAGTGAGCTATTATCCATGTTTCATTGCCTAAGCAGGGAAGTCAATCAATGTATTGATTGGTCTACTTTGGCTGTAGGTTGGAGGGAGCTTGAATTAGGAGTGGCCATTTCTGCAGGGTCACCCCCAAACGTTCTGCCTGTCTCCTCCCCCTTTTGCTGAATATGTTTTTAGAATCTGGGCACTTCACCACTGCTAACCAATGCTAAAGTGTATGTGTTTTTTACATAAACATTTTTAATATTGGTCTATCCCCATTTTGCCTATTTGTGTTAGTTACTAGTCCCTAGTAAGGAGCACTACATGTGCCCAAACCCTGTACATCAAATGCTATGAGTGGGCATGCAGCACTGGTTGTGCCACCCACTTAAGTAGCCCTTTAAACATGTGTCAGGCCTGCAACTGCAGAGCCTGTATGTTCAGTTCAGACTGTTGTTTTAACATGGCAAGTTAACCGACTTGCCAGGCACAAATCTTCTTTTTTATTACATATAGAAAGGCCCTGGACATCCCATTGGCAGGATGTAGTGTATGGAAAAATTAGGAAATTAATGTTATACATGTCCTGGTAGCGAAATACCCTTAAATTCGTTTTACACTGCTGCAAGGCCTATCTCTCACATAGGATAGTAGTGGGATTGGCTTATTACATTTTATAAGTTTACTTTCCAATTCAGAAAATATGGGACCCCTACATTTGGTGTCTCTCAAATCACAATTTAGAAACACAACGTATGGTGAAGTTGGTTTATAAATTGTAATTCTGTAAATGCCACTTTTAGAAAGTTGTCATTTTCCTATTGTAACAATTTAGTGCCTTCTGCCTGTCTCTTGAATAAACATTTGGGGTGGGTGACAGCTGGCTACCTCCATTCCTTCTTGACACCCACACACAAAGATGTAGGAGGCTGAGGAGAAGGAGTCTGAGTGGTCATCTGCATGCTCATAGGTCATCTTGAGTAGGATGGTAGGGAGGAGCTGACACTTATACCTGAAAGGGCTGTTTTCTGTCTCCGCACAAATGGTTGCATACCCACTGTAGTGAGTCTGGAGCCAGGGCAGGAAAGGCAGGGTAGTGTGCACTTGAAAGGCATCTCTCTGAAGTCTCCTCACTTTAGAGGCCCAACTAGGTATAAGTACTGGACCTCTGACATCACCAAATCAGACCACTTCTGGAACTAAGGGCATTCTACCCTGAAGAAGGACTGATGTGCTGCCAGAAGGGACTCCCACTTTGCTGAACTGATTTGCTGTGTTGGCCTGCTGCTTGCTGTTTTTTGCCAGGGAAGGAGAAGGACTGGACCTGCATCTCTGCATCCCAGAACCCAAGTATCTCCAAGGACATGTTGGCTTTAGGGGTGGGCGAAATTTTATATTCCCCTAGTAGAACTGGAGGAAAATAGAAATTACGCTTTACTTTTGTAATGCAGAATTACTTCCGCTGTACCACTCCACCAGTGGAATTAACTAGCATTACCTTGGAGATGGCTGAATTAACAAGCCTGACACACACTGAAATCAAACAAACAACTCCCACCTCTGAGTCCTGCCCTAAGGAATTCAGAACTTGTCCTAGGGGAAAAAATGAAACAGATTGAAGAACAAGCACATTCACTCTTATGTGAAAGCAAGAACTCCCCAGTTGTTTAACTAGAATGTCTGGAGGCAGGGGGGAATTGAGTGACATAGAGGGTGGGGGGCAGAAGGAACACTCACTCGCTATGTTTGCACAATACTTGCTTGGCACACACAGACAGTGTAATGTGCAATCACGTTGTCTCTGAGCAGCACGCCAATACTTTGTCAAAGACACAGAAGGACAGTGGTGCCTGCTTTTCAGAGGACCCAATCAGACATTTTATCCATGCAAAGCATCATTTTGTGGCACAGCGTAATCGCAATCAGACCCCATCCATTCAATACTTTCAACTTCTCTAATTAGAAAATACATCACCCTTTCACACCCCTCATTTAGGATTGAGTCTACTATCCACATGTAGCTGTAAAATGGACCACTAACATCACATTCAGCTGAAACAGTGTCTCCACTGACATCTGTGTCTGGTGACAATAATATCAATGTGGGGGGCCTCATAAGTATGCTAAATAAGCTAACTCTTAGCCAGATCCATGGCCACTAATAGACGTGCAGTGTCCAAACGCCAGTGCGCAGGGCTATCCATGGAGACTGCTCTCAATGTTCACCCCTGCCCATACTATATCAGAACATCTACACTGTTGGTCGGCTCAGTGCTGATGCATCGCTTTTAACCCAGCAGTTCAACTTCGATGCACCCCTTCAGTGTTTCTCGCCGTCAATGCACTTTTGATGTTGCACATCTTGGACACGACGCCTCGCCTTCCTCGATTGACAAAAATGAATTGCCTCCACAGCTCTCTGCATCGTCCTCAGCGTCAATGCATCCAAATTACTATTTCAGTGGGCCAAGGCTGGTCCCTGTATCTGACCGGCGCACAATTGCAGTTGACCTAAACTTTTGGAATCGCCCCGGTCAAACGCGACCTGATGGCCCTGGTTGGTGTTATTTGTTTATAACCACCACAAAACAGTTTATTCTTTACTAATTCATATCTTGAATTCTACTTACTGGATTTTTGTTGTTGTGGTCTTGGTTTACTCATACAAATATTCTCTGTTTTTATAAACTGATGTAGAGTCCTTTTGCGGTGTTTCCACTGTGTTACTGTGTGTTGTGTGCACAAATACTTTACACCTTGCTCCCTAAGTCAAGCCTACCTCTTTTTGCCAAGCTACCAGAGGGTGATCACAAGTTACATTTTGGTGTGTACTTACCCTGAGTAGGATTGTGGTCCATACTTTGACAGAGTTCATATGTGTGCCTACTACAGACTCATGGCCCGATTCACAAAAGTAAACTGAGACGAAAGTCTAACTTTATGACTTTTGGTATCGACAAAGGCATTTACTACTCATAAATGCCCTTTGTGAATATCAAAAGTTGAACTTTACGGCTTTCGGTATTCACAAAGGGTATTTACAAGTAGTAAATGCCCTTTGGGAATACCGAAAGTCGTAAAGTTAGACATTCGTCTCATTTTACCTTTGTTAATCAGGCCCTCAGTTTCTAACAGGCATTAACCCTCTTCGTGATCAGAGTTGACCATATTCATGCACAGCATCAAAGCCGTACAGGCTATCTGTATAAATTGTAACATTCACATTTTCTGACAAGCAGCAAGCTCTTGTTAGAGCAATTAACTCTGCTGCTTATGCTAAAGTTACCTTTGGTAAGGAGAATGCCTCCAACATTTCTGAAACAAAACATACTGCATAACCAGCTCTCAATCTTTTATATGGACCTCTCAGACAGGAGCCATCAACAAACAGTTGTCAAATCTGAGTCCTCTAGTGGGACTTCCTTAATACCTGGTTGTGGCTTTGTGCATACCTCAGTTACGTCAATGCAATCTTGCTCAAGCACGTTATCAACAATATTCTCCCTGCCTTCACATTTGTCTGAAATCAGACGCAATGTTGCTGGGTTCAGGGAAGTGCACCTTCAAATTGAAATGTACTTTGATCCAAGTATTACCTGTTTATAACTGGGCCTGGGCAGTGAACTCTGCTCCATTTGCGGTGTTTTCCACACTCCACGGAGCATGAAGAGTTTGGAGTTGTTACTTCGCTCGCACTCGCCAATTGTAAGTTGGAGAGCGTGATCAAGAAAAATCCAATGCTAGAATACTTCCCGGCAAGACTTGTCAACACATATGGTCATGGATGGTAATGACCTCTTGCGTTGATTAACCATCCTTTCTTGTTGAGGAAACTGCCACTCAAGAAGAACATTTATTCGAGCGGCAGAAAGAAGCAGTGCCCTCTTGTGCTGTGCATGGTGCCATTTGTGCTGAATTTCCAGCTTGGGAAAAATACCCGGCGCTAAAACTCAGTGCGAATGGCACAACCCAGCACACTCCGCCGCTTGCGGAACTCTGCACAGTGTTTGGGTCCCTTTGCATAGCTCCACTTAGAGGAACTCCACAAACTCCACCCTGGCCTATTCATAACGAGTCAACCAGCTGTTTTTTATGTACTGTGTTGCCATCACAATCAATTCCTTCACTTTGCTACATTTACAGGCAAACTGCTTCAACTGTTTTTAGACATCGTGGAAGATTTACAGCAACTGGGTCCAAGACTAATGAAAAATAAATAATTGGATGGGTGAGCCCTCTGTGTTTCTGAGCAAGTATTGAAAGTGCACACCCTTCTTTTTCATGGCAAAACAAATCTCAAATTCTTATTATGTTCAGGCATTTTGAGTGAGGGCACATGACAAAAACTCTCTTTCAGTTTCTTGAAAGATTGAAGTCACTCAACATCAAATAGTACAGGATCTTGACCATCATTACAGGTCAGCCTTACTAAAGGCTTTGCAACCTGGGAGCAATTTGGGTACATTGGCGACAGTAAAGAACAATTCCCAGAAACATTCAAACCTTCATCTCGATGGCTGAGCGACTCAGTTTCAGAATTAATGTATCATATTCTTTTGAGACTTTTTGCACACCTTTTTCAATATGGTGACTGAGATAGATAACTACCTTCTCATCATACTGCATTTTTGTTGGGGAGGCTTTATGCCCATTTTCTGACAAATTATTTTACAATTCAATGGTAACAAGTTTGCAATCCTCTTTTGTTTTAAATGCTAAGAAAGGATTGTGTATATACTGAATTACATCGAAAACTCTAACTTTCTAAATCCTGTTTAAGAATTTGGGAGAAAATTAAATGGATCTCTGCATATCCTTGTGGAATTCTGCGTCACACAAGACATTTATGCAAACATTGAAATGAGAAGGGGAACGGTGAATCCGTTTGCAATGATACAGAAAAAAGTGCTTGGCACAAGACGATGACTTTGTACCGTTCTGCCTGTGCTGGAATTTTGAACATTATTACTTCTGGATTCAGTACCACAGCAAGGAACCACAAATAATTCTCCATTTGCCAATTGGTATCTTAATGCCCATTACAGGAGAATTGCATAGACTACCAGGAACATCATGAAGGATTCCCTTCTCAATCATTTTCTCAATGACTGGATTCATTCCCTTTTCAGGCTCCTTAGTAGTCTGTACTGATAAGTTCTGGGGAATATTACACCTTGGTCCCCCTTTATTTTTCCTGGTCCTGCTGTTTTAATCAATCCAATTTATTTCCCTGAAAAATCCCATACCGCCACTCTGACAGTGAGTCTTAAATCTTAAGGGAGGTGTTCTTTTATCGGAACTGAGTACATCTTAACTCTGGAGTACTCTGCACTAAGTTTAAAAAGTGAATCCTTATCTCATCATTCTACTGAAAGATTCAAAGGGTTTTATTAAATTATTTTCCTGGTGCAGAAGGCATCAGGGCTAATTTTCTCCAGTCCTCAACCTCAAGAGAGTCAAATACAAATACATACCTCACCAAACTTTCAAAATGTTATCCCTTCAATCCATAATGCCTTTCGTTCAGCAAGCAAGGTTTTCTTTCTTCCATTGGAATTTTGGATGCCTATCTGACCATACCCATTCCCCTCAGTTTCCAACAATTCCACTGGATTCCTGTCAGTGGCGCCCACTACCAGTTCTGGGTTCTGCCCTTTGGACTCTCTTCCACTCCAAGAATTTTCACAAAGATCTTGGCTCCAGTGGTAGGTATCGTTCATAGAGATGGCATTAATGTGTTCCCTTACTTCGATGATTAACTAATTAGATCTTCCTCTCTGCAAGCTTCTTCAAAATTTCAGATTCCTTGTGAAACTAAAAAGATAACACCTCACTCTTACTCAGAACCTGTGGTTCATAGAAGCCTTATTTCGTACTGTCCAAGGCCAAGTGGGGTTGACTCCCAACAGGAAATTGAAACTGATATCTCATCTGTCTGCTCTTCTCTGCAATCTTCAAGCCTTAGCAAGAACCTGGCTGAAGAATTAGGGAGAGATTGTCTCAACTCTGAGCATAGTACCTTGAAGCTGATTACACATGTATCCCACTATCCAACATCTTCTCAAGTTCTGGAACCCAGTCACAAGGTAATATGTGACATGAATTTGTGTAACCCTGGAAATCATCCAAGTTCTTCATTGGGGGTTGGTGCCTGCTAATCTGGACAAGGGCTATATTCTGGCTTCTCCTCCTGCTCTAAAACATGCAATTGACACCACTAATAGAGTTTGGGGAGCGGTTTGTTGGGAGCTAAATGCCTAGGGAAAGTGGTCTTTCCATCAGATAACACTCTCCTCCCACTGGAAAGACCTGGCAGCTGTACAACAAGCTCTTCTTCATTTCTTCCCATTGACTCACTCTCATTCCATGTGTGTTCAAACACATCCGAGTGGTTTGGTCCTATATAACTCAGCAGGGATTCATGGGGTCTCCAGCCATTGCACTCCTTTCCCAGGAGATTTGTCTGTGGACAAATCAGAATGTCCAATCTCTGTCTGCTGACCTGCTGAGCCTCAGCTTCCGATATCGGTGTCCATGTGTCTATTTCCACATATTTTTTCCAAATATCTCGGAGGTTCAGAATGCCATGGACTAATGTATTTGGAACGGAAGAGAGTTTCATTTTCCTGAGATTCATCTTCCTCACCCCATTTCAAAAGGCCTTTGATGAGGGACGCCTTTTCCATTCCTTTGTCTACAGGTTTTCTATATTGCTTCCCTCCATCTCCTTTGACACCAAAAGTACTAAGGAAGATTTGCAAAGATATGGCAGAAGTTCTATTAGTAGTTACATCTTGGCCAAGGACACCTTAGTTTCCGATTCTTCAATTACCAATCACGAATCATTGGCAATTCCCCCTCTCTTTACCTCCCCTGAGCTCTCTCTTCATTTGCAATGAAATGTCACAACCTTGGGGTCTGGTATTTAGAAATTAGAGACTTATACTGGCAGGTTGTTCTGTGGAGGTGGCAGAAAATCTTCAACAGTCCAGACACTCTTCAACTTTAAAATTTTATAAAATTTTGGATTTCTTAAGAGCTCATATTTTGCTGAGTTTGTCAGTTTCCATGATTCAAAGCCAGCAGGCAGCAATCTAAGCCTTCCTTGGTCCTGACATTTTTTTAGTCTCAACTTAAGTATGAGATTTAGCTTTCCTTCTCCACAGACATTTGTCTGTTGCTCATTCCCCTGTACCATCCTAGGATCGTTCTTGGTGCTTAAATCCCTCTGGGGTCTATCTTTTGAGCCTCTACGTTTGGCAGACCTGAAACTCTGCTAAGGTTAATTTCTTGATGGTCATCTGCTCAGGCAGACAGATGGGTGAAATTTGAGTTTTGTTATCTCCCTTTACTTTTTTTAAACTCCTGCCATACAAAGTGGTTTTATGACCAGGTCATTCCTTTCTACCATTGGTGCCATTTTTCAGAAGACGTTGTTTTATCTATTTTTCCAAACTCTTCTGCTGAAGACTAAACATCTCTGCATACCCTAGCCTATGTAGGGCACTCTCGAAAGTATATAATCTTTCCAAAGATTGGACTGGCTTCTTGTAACTCATTGAATTTCTGGAAGAGGCCTTCGCCCTTCCTTGTCAACTTTCTTGAGATGGCTAAAATTGGCTATCACAAAACCGTATGAGATGGCGGGCCTTTCTCTTCCTTCATCCATTCAGTGCATTCAGGGCAGGTCCCTATGAGGTAACTTAAAAAATGGACTGAAAGTGAAAACTTTATTGCCTGAGTTGATAAAACCTTTGCAAAATGCAAAATGTAAAAATATAGCACTTATTAAATGTGTTAAAAAGAACCCCGGTTCCTGTAGTTAAAAACACCCAACATCCCAATTCTAAAACTCTCTTGTAAGTGCACTGCCCATCAATCCTATAATGGTGTTCCGTTAAGGGGCAATGTTAATTCTGGTTGAAGTAGCTTTTAAGTCCCAGATTTAACCAGCCTATGCGCCATTCCCCTTCCGATAGTCATTTTGATTTGGTATCTCCAACAGTTATCAATGTGCGTGGCTGCACCGCAAAAATAGTTGTTCAACGACTATTGCGATGAACCAGGGGTCTGAATCTCTAGACTTAAAACATGGACTGCATTTAAAGGAGCCTCACATAAGGACATCTGCTCTGAGGCCACTAGGGCCATCTCGCACACTCACATGTCTCATTCCAGGATGCAAGTTGGAGACTCCTTATCAACTGATTTTGGGTCACATATTCTAGCAGCAGTGCATGAGGTATAATGCAATCTAGTTTTCCTGTTTCACTACTTATTAAAATTTAAGTGCAACGTTATCACTCCTGTTTGTTTTATTTTTCAAAATCAAGGCTCAGGCCTGCAAGAGGAAGACAGACAAGGATGTAATGGCCTGGATACTCACCAGTAATCTTGATTACTCTGAGTACAGATCTTCCTTGTCACAGTCCTGGATGCCCTCCACCCCATATCCCTTCCCTGATTTTGATATTCTGTTTGTTGTCATATGTTTAATTAAATCAGGAAGTGATGTTAGTGGGTCCATTCTTATTGTGTCTAGAAAGGGCAGCCGCCATCTTGAGTATATTATTCGGTTGAGCATTAGAGACCTGTTGTAACTTCTCTTGGGTGCTTAAAGCCATCCCCCTGCTTTCGATTTGTTTGTTTCAATGTCCTTTAAAAATCCTTGCTTGCTAGTGGTCAGTCCTGCCTCTTTGTCCCTCCCTTTTCTCTTCAGTTCCTCCCAGGCAAAAGGGACTAGCTGTCTCATTCTGCTATAGGTCTTTATGTGTTCTTATGGGACTATTTTTTCTTGGTTTCCTGGTCTGTTACTGTTTGCCTGTGTTGAGCTTCAGCACCATAACTTCTTACATGTAAATATAGCATTCCTCCCTCCCATCTCATTTTACTGCCCCAGTTGTGTTTGTGCTGCCTCACGTCCTGTGCCTCCCATTCTGTTTATTTTATTTATTTAGCTTTTTTAAACTTTTCGATGTCCATGGCACTTGGGCTTGTTTTTGTTAGGATTTATTTTCTTTTGAGCTTTCTTTTAAAGGTGATTGGGCTTGTTTTCATACACAGAGCTGCAGTCATGGGTGTAGCCCAAACAGGCTATGAGCATCGCTGAATTGGAGCAGTTAGGTGTTTGGTGTCTTCTATTGGAAGGTAGGGGCCCCGGAAGGCAGCGCTCCCCCAACACTGCTTTTTTGTGTGCAATTTTATATAGTGTAAACTGGAACCACCAGTATGATAGCACTTTACACGAGCAGCTGGGAGATTAAGAGATTTGCCTTAAGTCTCAGGATGCTTGATAACTGGAAGCAGTGCCCTTCCTACATGGCGCTGACTGCAGCTACAGTGCCTAGCTCCTCTTCCACGACAGGTGGGAGGAGGTGGCCAACCATTCTATGAGAATCGCTGAAATGGAGCAACTAGGTTTCTTCTACTGGAAAGTAAGGGTCCCCGTAGGCAGCGCACTCCCAATTTTATACAGTGCAAACTTGCTTGATCCTCCCTCCGTTACGCTACAAAAAATACGGGGGCAAGGGGTAGGAAATAATAACTATTATCCTCGCATTTAGGGACACTAACTGAAAGCTGTGCCCTTCCAACATGGCACTGACTGCAGCTACAGTTTCTCGCCCTTCTTTCATGACAGGTTGGAGGAGGTGACTGGTATCTTGTGCGTTTTAAACTTTCGTCCTGTCTCCAAGCTGCCTGTGTCAAGGAGAGTGCATGTGCGCAGAGCCCCTGTTCTGTGCCACTCATCGCGTCTTGTGCCAGTGAGTGTGCAACGTGCGCAAAGAGCAGGGAGTCAGCGACATGCACAGCAGGTGGTGCACTGCACACCCCAAGTCCTCTCTGGCTGCAGCATGGCTGTGCTTAGCTCCCTGCCACTGCGATGAGCGCTGGTGCTGGCAGCCTTGACGGTGGTCATTGAGCTGCTGTGAACGTGGCTCTGCTCAAAGACCGGAAGGATATCGCAGAGCTGGCCAAGCAGCATGCAGGTGAGACCCCATTGTAGCCTGTTGGAGGGACACTGCATAGATGGATTCCCCTGGATAGTCCCCACAGCAGAATTTAAACTAAATCCAATTGAAATAAACCATTAAAAGAACCAAATTACCCAGAAAAAAAAAGAAATGCTATCCGTTTCCTTTCTGTTCATTAATGTCTTATACTAATGTACATTATTGTCTCATGCTTGTTATTGAAATAACTAAACATATAGTCAGCTCAAGTAATTGAGTACCGTGAGCGGAGTATAAGTGGCCAGAGATGACTGTGACTGTTCTTTTTGCTGATTTGGATAATGAGATGGTTATAAATGGATTTGTTAGCTCATGTCAACACAACTTAACGTAAAAGAGAAAACTAACAATGCCATGCAAGGAGGACTTATGACGTTCTAGCCATAGTTGATAAGTGGTATACCTCTTTATCGCAGCAGCCCCTTTAAAATCCTACCAGTTATCAGAAAAAAACAAATTGTACATACAAAAAAAATTGTTTCTTTGTTATCGCGTATTCTCTCTGTCTCTTGTATCTTATAACACTCGTTTTAGAGTAAGTTTTAATGTATATAAGAAATCTCCTTTATCAGGGCAATGCAATAGGTCTCACATTTGTGAGAGTTTGAGCTATTGCCATTGTACATAACAATGCCTATATTGATGTGTTTTGAAAACCTGCAAGTGGTGCAGAGAAATAAAACACATTGTCATTTACAATGCCAATAGCTTTGCATTGCAAATACTTGTTTAAGCTGACCAGGCAATCAATTTCTGTGGAGTCAGACATTTCCTCAATGGGCAAAAATTACGACAAGGAAACCCTAAGTAATGAAGATTACTGGTAATGAGCAGGGTGGATGCAGTGAGGAGTGCCTTTTGATGGCACTGGGATACTCCCCGGCATCCACATCATTCTTCAGAGTGCTCTGACATAAGCATATATTTTTTAATCATTTTTTAAATCATTTTATTGCTCTCAGATTACACCAACTCCTTAATCATTGAATAGATAGTTTAACATGGTGCAGGGCTGAAGTGCTTCTACATTTTCCATCCACTGATTTCCAAATGTTCCAAACTAAACAGGTGTTAACTGAAATAAGCATTAGCAAAGCGAAAAGGTCTCCCCTATGCAAGATCTGTTGGCTTTGTCAATGTTTTTAGCCATATTGTGCAACATCCATGCTGCTATGCAACATGGCTGAAAGTAAAAAATAAAAAAGTACTAGGACATCAGCAATGTTGGCTACATCACAGTGCTTTTACTTCTAACCATGCTGCGCAGCAGACATGCTGCTATAAACAAATGCAAAAAAAAAAACATTGACAAAACCAAATGGCTCTCCTACTTGACTTTTGTCAATGTGTCCTTAAGCCGTGTTGTACATCACCGCATCTGATGTGCAGCATTATTAAAAGTAAAAAGAAAGCTCTATCACATGGCCAGTGTTGCCCTTATCATTGCAATTGTTGTGTTTTTTTTTACTTTCAGCCAATTAGTCTCATCATTTAAATGCATTGCTTTCACAAATGTTAGTTTTCACTAGCACACTCATGCACTTAAACTTATTTTATTTTTAGTTTACCATTCCGGCTTGTCTGTCAGCTATGTGGAATGGATAAACAATATAAATGGCACTTGGCATGTCACAACACAGCCATGCAGTACAGTGCATATGTACTCGTGTTAGGACAGACAGGGGCACATAGGCACATGCAGGATATTTTGACTTCTTGGAAAACCCATTTTAAGATGGCTTTTTTGTCTGCAACATTTTGTGTGAATGCATCACAATGGATGCACATATATGAACTGCAGTGCATGCACATGCATGCTTTATGACCTTGCGGTGGCATTTTTGGCTCTGTCACTTTACTCTTAGTGAGTGGTTAATGGCCATATAGGAAAGGCAAATTACAAATTTGAATAATGAAGTGTGTGGATGTGTGTAAAACAAAAGTAAGTGGCCTGGGAGCACATGGCAGTTGCCACATCCATGAAAAAAAAGTTAACAAAAAAATGAAATGGCCAGGAGATGGGGAAATATGAGAGCAGGGTGGGGATAGGTGGGGAGTAGTTGAGAGCAACAGACAAGCAAGGATGTAGGTGGGCTGGGCACCCACAGCATGTGTGTTAGTGAGATGTGGGCAAGCCTAGTATGTGCGAGATTGAGAAGTGGCAATACTTTAAAGATGTTTCCTTCTGCAAAATGTGGGTTGAGGCCAAGCTTGATGGGTAGCTCAGATTACCAACGCATAAAGCAAGTGGTTACAGTAGCTAAAAGGAGAGTCAAAAGCATTTTTCTATAGATGCTTTTGAAGGGATGCTCTCTGTTTTTCTTTTTAGTTTGATGGGTCCCTATATTTATATAACCCAATCAACAGAGTAGAATTACTCTTTAAACAGGGCTCCCATGCCTGCTCCCTTTGTTTATTCAACCAGAATCAAAGGAGTTGAGCGCGAGAGAACATGCAGATAAAAGTGATTTAAGTTGGAGACATTGCAAAGGATGTGTTAAAAAAACAACAAAACGAACCTCCAACCACTGACTTTGCTGTGAAATTTGAATCCTATGAGACAGATCCAGTAATCCATCCTTCATTGGTCAGTCGATTTAATACAGTTAAACTTCTTAATAATATATGTTGTCAGTCAGTCACTTTAAACTTTATTTCGGTCATAGACCATAAAAGTCACAGATAAGATATTCAAATACAGTACAAAAGTCCAGTTACAAATACAGTCCATTTTGAAATGCAACAATTAAGAAAAATAATGTGGGCTCACCTGAGTGACAGTAAACCAAATACCATACATCTTAAAACCATAATATAAAATGATAATTAAAAAGCCATAAATAATCATTTTTGCGAAACATGAGGAATGATTCAATTAGATATAGTTATGCCACAATAAATTGATCTCGCCCTGAATATTAGCATGGAATGGCTTTGTGCTGGATCGACCAAACACTGTCTAAAAACGTGTCGATCAAAAACACGATGGTGAGCGAGGTGGCGACCCTATACTGGTGCACTGTTAACAAACATAGAAAGGGGACGATCCAGCATTTGCACTGCTTCAAGTGAAAGGGGGAAAAACCGCAGATGGTCATTAGTTTCCTCACACCCATTGCATGCTGGGCGGAGGCTACTTCCCCCGCGCCATGATTCCATTTAGAGGTAAATGAAGCGAGTGGGAGAGTGCCCAATCTGAACCTTAAATAAAGGGCTTTGGTGGAGGGAAGATTCAATCTGGTCCACATAGGCCTGAAGTCTATAAAGCATTTGGTAAGGTACCCCAGACTTAGCTGGTTAATCAGCTTCATCTCCTCATGTTCCCAATAAAGTAACTTCAGCTTTTTAATTGAGGAAGATGTGATGGTAGATATGTCTACCCAAAACTCTTGCACCCCTTATGAGTAGAAGGTCTGTTTAATATAACTCAGCCACGGTACCAAAGCCTGACTTTTTGATTTACCCAAGATGTCGCTCAGGCCTGCCCTGTAGTGTGACAGATCGGGAACAGACCCAAGGCATAGCCAGTAAAGCAGGGGTTTAAGTCATACCAGAGACATGATAGGGCAGATACCAAGGTCTTGTCTAAAAATCAAGTGAGTGCTGTGAGGTAATTTAAGGGCCATCCTCAAATTTAGTTTTTAGTTGTCCGATCGCACCTATTTTACTATGCCTCCAATGTTCTGCACCATAGGTAGTAGCTACTACTGCAGGGACGGCTCCTCCATTAGGGTGGAGGAGTGTCGCTCCACTGCTTTCTCGCAGTGCAAGAAGCAGAAACAAAATGGTATTTTAAATACCATTTTACGTTTCTGCTTCTCGCATTGCGAGAAAGCAGAAGGCTGGGTATGCTTGGTTGGGGGCAGGCGGGAGGGTATGCCTGGTTGAAGGCAGGTGGGTCCGGGAGGCGTGGCTTGCCCACTGTTGTAAGCCCTGACTGTTTGGTCGGCCCTCTGGAGCTGACCAAACCAGTCATGCACACTATGCATTTTCTCTATGTAGGCAGCATGCAGCCTACATAGAGAAAACGGCCTCCCTTCAGGTGCCCGGCTGGGCGCTGTCCACACCAATCACAAACCTGCCATTGCAGCATTGTGATTGGCTTAGGGGAAGAAGGATGCATTCTTCCTTCCTCTTCAAGGAAACTGCAGGTGCATCACCCAGCCAGGAACGGAGGCGGTGCAGGACCCAGTAAGGTAAGGTTGAAAAGAACAAATTCAACCCCCACCGCATCTGCGACCACCATCCTACCCACGATTCATGCGAGCTGCGACTGCTATCTAGTTTTAGGAGATTACACCACTATCTGCACTCGCCGAGGCTGATTACAAATCAAATGACAAATGTATGGAGATACTGGGTGGATAGAATTTCCCTTTCCCACTGGCATCACCAAACATTAAAATCAGTCAAAGCCCACAGAAGGAGTGATAACTGTGCAGACCTAATTTTCCCAAATCCATGAGTTTTAATACTCATGTTTATCAGCTACCCTGAGCCGGTGACAAATATAAGCAAGGGGCCACTGCAGTGGTTCAGAAGGGGTAGGTCACAAAGAGTACACTTCCAGGATGAGTATTAATTATAAGAGCATAGAGGTGAAGGGAGGGGAAGAGGCTGGCAGGCCCAGGGGTGTGGGGGGGGGTCTATGGTGAAGGTGAGAAGAGCTCTCAGAGTCTGCTGTTCTTTTCTAGACATTTTACACCTGTGTCTCTGATCCTATAGAGGAGGACGAGGTGCTGGGGGTGGAGGGTGCCTTGAGGTGTGTCCAGTCGAGGAGGTGACTCTCCCCCGTTAGGAAAGGTGTGGAGAATATGGGATTTCCTGACATGTGGAGTTGAGTGTTATATTCCGATATAAATGTTGACTTCTGTGCTGGCAGGAAGTGTTCCCATACCGCCTCTAAAATGACCATTGGTTGGTTCTTTTAGTAAAGTATTCGTGCGTGTGCCACCATCACTGTCATTTCTTGGGACCAGTCTGTGTATGACGGCATTGCTGGAGATTTCTAGCCTCTCGATTGTTAGGCCCCGGGGGAAGCAGAGTCACAGACTAGTCTTCCCCCACGGTCTTTCGCGCAGGAGGGCCAGGCTGGGGTCAGGGGGTGGGGTTTGTGGGGTGGGTATAAGAATGTTGGGGAGGAAGGTGACTTCCTCTTCCTGCATTCTGGCACTGTCTGGAGTGTCCAGTTAAGAATGGTGAGGATTTAGGACCTAGTGGGGTAGTGTTCAGGAGTCTTCAGGCGGCGGTTCGCGGAGTCACTGGTCGGTTGCTTTGGGTATTGGAGATCGGACGTGAGCGCACAGGCGGCGCGTGATGGCAGTGGTGACGGCGGAGCAGGTGTGGGAAGCCCTGAAGTTATTGGGCAGCACCGGCTGGGAGGATCTCCTTCGGCCTGGCGTATTAGAGGAGGTGTGGGTGGGCCTGTCGTGGGCCCTGCTCACGGTCTCTGCAGGGGTGAGTTTGGCGGTGGTGGCTTGCATGGATGAGCCACCACTGACCGGGAAGTGCGTGTAGGGGAGAGGGTGGGGCAGGGTGAAGAAGGAGTCTGGGGCACGCGGGGGTGGCGTAAAAGCCTGCCTCCGCACTCGGGACCCGTGGCTGCAGTCGTGGGAGGTCCCGCGGGGGCTGAGGGGATAGCGGGAGGCTTGCTGGGGCCGTGTGGCTGGCCAGATGCTGTTGGGGGTGGGGTGGCACAGGCCCCTACCGGTGCCGGGTGAGGTGGGAGAGCCTGAGATACTGGGCGAAGGCCCCGGGGTGGGGGCTGGACCTGCAAGGGGAGCGGGGCTGCAACAGGTGCTGGCAGTTGGTCCAGCTGAATTGGTAGGGATGCAGGGCAATGGGAAGACGCCCCAATTGATCTCTCTCAGAGATCACGAGGGAACACCCTGCCCCAAAGGGGGGGCTGCCCCAGACCAAGGGGATCCTGAGCGGGTGGAGGGCAAGGGGGCCCCCAGGCAGCATGATAGTGGGGTGGGGCTATGAGGTCCTGTGCAAGATGGAGGGGCCCGGGGGTACTGCCCCCCCTCCTCCCAAGGTGGGAGGCCATGCCAGTGGCGGAGAGAATCAGAGAGCAGTGCCTCCTGATCCAAGAGATGGAGGTGCACTGGGCAGAGATGAGTGCGGCCAGGGGTGGGGCGGTGTGGGATGAGGTGGCAGTGGGGTCCCCCCTGCCAACCTCCGCAGAAGAGAGGTGAACGGAGCAAGAGGAGAGGGATAGGGGTGTCAAGGGCCAGTGGGACTGGGTAGGGGATGTTGGGGGGGGGTCACAGTCCAGGTTAGGGACAGCCAGGACAGCTTTGAGAACCGATGGTGCAGGGGCCTGCCCAGGTTGGAGCGACCTGGGGGGTAGGGGGGATCCAAGCCGATGGAGGTTGGCAGAGTGTGGGGTGGCACAGAGGGGCACAAGACGGCCTTAAGGCGCTAGCCTGAAGCAGCAGGGGGTTCCGCGGCGGCCTTCCCTCCAGCGCGGGAGCAGACAACAGCAATGTGTGTGGCAGGTGGCGGTGGCATGAGTGCAAAAGCGTGTAAAGGATTAAAAAGAGATGTGAGGGAGGTGATGTGGACGCCTGTTGACGTGGAGCCTGTGGTGGAATTGGATTATGACTCGGAGAGTGATAAGCTGGAAGACGGGGAGGTGAGGGATGACAAAGACAGGACGGTAGGGGCAAAGAGCAACAGCAGGATTGGTATTTTGGAGGTAGCAAAACCAACAAAGACCAAGGCGAAGGTGGAGACCACCAAATCGGGCCACGGCAGAGGAAAGGCGGGAGAGACGCAGATGGCATTGCAAGGTGAGGGGGCAAGGTAGGTGGCTTGGGACGGGGGTCCTAAAGGGGGGCGGAAGAAAGCCTGCCGGTCAGTGGGGGTGGGAGATGAGTCTGTGAGGGATCCCGTAGGGTCACCACAGCGTGGAGAAGTTGGGGGGACCAAGGAGACCGGGGTGGGCAAGAAGGTGGCAGTAGCGGAAGTACAGATGGACAAGACGGAAGGGTCAGATGACAAAGGGGCAAGGGCGAGGACTAACATCCCAAGAAACTGCCGAATATGGGGTTGTAAATGCCACTGGGGTCGCATTTGTTGGAGAAAACTGGGAATAGAATTTGGAAACACAAATATGTGGACGTGTTTAAGTTATTACACAGGGAGATACAGGCGAAGGAGTGCTCTAAGGAGGAGGAATGGGAACGAACGAGACGGCCCAGGTTCCCAGTGAACATGGAGAACAGGACATTGGCTTTTCTCATTTACGCAAGTATATATTGCGAGAAACATCTAGACAGGGCCATAGCACTTCTCAAGTACATGGATATCATTAGAAAAGCCCAGATGCATTTTGGGGGCTTTGCCTGGCTGAGTTATGATGAGGAATTTCGGGCCAGGATCAGTGTGAACCCTGATAAGCCTTGGGAGTAGGTGGACCAGGAATTGTGGATGCAGTGGATGTCATCCACACAGTCATCGGCTTCTACTCACACGGCCAGCGGTTTGCCGGTCACTTATCGGTCCTTTCCACCGTGTCCCGCCCACGGTGGGACGGGGGGAACTACTGCCAGTCCAGGGTGTGCAGGGCCATCTTCCAAACCATGTAGCAGCAATACGGGAGCGTGCTGGAGTTACAACAGGGGATATTGTTCTCGATACCCCTGCAAGTTCAAACATGAGTGCTCCAAGTGTGGAGGACAATATGCACTTACCCAATGCTTTTCCTTGGACATGCCTTCAGAACAGTGGAGGTTTACGAAAGGGAGGGGACAGACTGCGCAGAAGGGTGCCTATGCCAGTTAAGGTGGAGGCGATGGGCCCGTGGCTATTGCGTTACCCTGACAGGCAAGTGGCTTTGTAGATTCAGTGGGGTTTCACGGAGGGTTTTCGGGTGGGGTATCAGGGCCCTAGAGAGAGGAGGTGGGCAGACAACCTGAAATCAGCCAAAAAGTTGCTGGAGGTGGTAGCGGCTAAACTAAAGAAAGAAGTGGATGAAGGCAGGATAGTGGGCCCGTTTGTTGACTGGCCGGTAGACAATTTGATCATCTCCTCATTGGGAGTGGTGCCCAAGAAGGAGCAGGATGAGTTTAGAATGATTCATCACCTCTCGTGGTCGGAAGGGTAGTCTGCAAATGATTTAATCGCTGGAGCAGATTCGAGGGTGCTCTATGCATCGGTGGATGATGCGGTCCGCCTAGTGCGGGTGTGTGGGCCGGGGGCGGAAATGGCAAAATGTGATGTAAAATCAGCCTTTCGCCTGCTG
The DNA here is from genome assembly GCF_964204655.1 of Triturus cristatus. Classification (NCBI taxonomy): domain Eukaryota; kingdom Metazoa; phylum Chordata; class Amphibia; order Caudata; family Salamandridae; genus Triturus; species Triturus cristatus. Next base: position 150,981,336 of record NC_140584.1, read on the forward strand.
TCCATACACCCTGCGGATTTCTCTCTACTGGGAATGCCATTTGCAGGGGCCATCTACGTGGACAAGGTACTGCCCATGGGGTTTGCGATTTCCTGTGCGCTTTTCGAGATGTTTAGCACATACCTGCAGTAGGTTTTTACACAGATCAGTGGGCATCGGGAAGTTTCTCACTACCGGGATACATTTCTCTTTTTGGGAAAGGTGCATTCAGGAGCTTGTGGCAGGGCACTGTTGCAGTTTCAGGAGATGTCGCAGCATTTCAGGGTTCTGTTGGCGCCTGAGAAAATGGCTGGGCCCAGCTGTAGACTGACTTTCTTGGGAAATGAACTGGTCTTCATTCAGTGGATAGCTCGACTCCCTAATGCAAAGATGACAGAAATACAGGCGTGCCTTTTGTGGGCAATTGGGGAGAAGAGGATTGCGTTGAGGACGGTGCAACAACTGTTGGGTTTCCTGAACTTCGCATGCAGGGTGGTGAGGCAGGACAGACGTTCTGCAGACGGCTCGGCATGGTCATGTCGGGTGCAGTCTTACCACACCACAGGGTTCGGATCTCCATGTGTGTCCGGGTGGATTTGAGAACATGGCTGACTTTCCTGACTAATTTCAGTGGGATGTCACTGGACTGTGAGGAAGAGAAAATGGTTTGGCAAGTACAAATTTACTCTGATGCGGCTGGGGCAGCGTGTTTTGGGATATTATGGGATGGTAGGTGGTGCACAGAGGACTGGACGGCCCATTTGGTGAAACAAGGGAGGAGCATTGCGTTTCTTTACATTTTTTCCCTGCTGGTTTCGCCAGAGGTGTGGGGTGCTGAATTTCAGAATCGGTCGGTGCTGTTTCATGTTGATAACATGACTGTGGTCAAGTTGGTCAACCGGCAGCGAGCAAGGGATTTGAGAGTGCTGAGATTGTTGAGGAGCTTTATGCTGAAATGTCTGAGATTGAATGTGGTGTTTCGAGCGAAGCATATCCCAGGGGTGAATAATGACATTGTGGATGCTTTGTCTCGTTCGCAGTGGCGATGGTTCCGGCAATTGGCACCTGGAGCAGATCAGTACAAGACCAAGCTGCCGGACTGCATCTGGGCATGGGGGGAGTGAGGGTGATAGGCCTGGTGGAGCAATCTATAGCTGATAACACAAGGCAAACATACATTTTGGCCTGGGCGGAATTTGGATCATTTATGGGCTGGCATGGGGAGACGTCGACGGGAGACCGCTCAACTATGGAACAGGGAGTGTTGCAGTTTGTTTTAGATTGCATTGACAGCGGTTTGTCTTCCGCGACGATAGCAGGAAAGCTGGCTGGTGTGTCCTTTTATTGCAGTTTGTTTTTTGGGCTTGATCCTACAAGGGATGTGATCATTGGCAGAGTACTCAGAGGTTGAGGCAGGGAGAGGGGAAGGCGGGGGAAACAAGGGGTTTTGAGGGAGGCAATTACATCTCGATTGCTGGTCAGGCTGGTTGATGTGTTGCCTTTCTGTTGTTACGACGGTTTTGAGGTTGCGGTTTTCGCCTCTGTATGGTGTGGATGTTTTTTGGGGCTTTCAGGGTGTCTTAGTTGTTGGGGACAAGAGGGGTGGGTGGCAGGAGATATAAGGAGGTTTGGTTGGATGCAGGTTGCTTGGGGATTTGGTTGGGGCAGTCCAAGACTGATCAGTTGGGGCACAGTAAATGGGTATGGCTGAGTGAGAGTGGTTGTGGGGGAGCGTGTCCGGTGGCTGAATGGCGGAGGTTCCCACAGGAGGCGGATGTTCCTACAGGCGGCGCGGGATCCAAAAGGGGAGATTTTCTGCCATGCGTCTGGGGCGAGGGTGACAGCAGCACTACTGTTGGCGGTGTTGTGTATGGCCTTGAGATGTTTAGGTCTGAATCCGGCGGGTTTTGGGACTCACTTCTTCCGTATTGGGGCGGCAATGGCGGCAGCTCATCTGGGTTGGTCCTGGGATAGGATTCAGCAGATTGGACGATGGAAATCTAGTTGTTGCTAGCGCTATGTGCGTAAATGAAGGGTCTGCATAGTACCTGATGGTGGGGAGATGGGGGTGTCGGAAATATGATACTAATGCTTTTTCTCACCGTAGATTGCGTTGGTGGCCCAGGGGCCAAGACGATCACATGGATGGTCGGTCACTCGTTTGTGCATTGGGCCTCCAAGTATGCGGAACAACAGGTGTACGGCCGTAACCTGGAACTCAGAGGAAGCCATCACGAGGTGCATTGGTGGGGAAAACGGGGGATGCGATGGTGAGCAATATTGCCCTGGCTCGCAAAGATGGTCTCCCAGAAAGGATGCCCGGACTTGTTAATACTGCACTTGGGGGAGAATGATCTGATTCGGCTGTTGGGTTTGGCGCTCTTACAGCTGATGCAAAGAGACTTGGAGCTGATGAAACAGAGAATGGCAGGGACCTGCATTGCTTGGACAGAATTTGTTCCCCGGAGAGTATGGAGAGGAGCACTTAAACATGGGGCTGATGCGAAAGCTCGAAGAAAGCTTAACAGATTGATGAGGGTTTTTTGTGGGGAGAAGGACATTAAAGTGATCGCTCATACAGGACTGCCACTGGAGGAACCGCTACTGTTCAGGGATGACGGTGTGCATCTTTCGTGAATGGGAAAAGCGTATTATATGATGGAGATGAGGGATGTGGTCAGCAAGTTGTGAAATGAGGTTATTTGGTGCAAGAGGGTTGATTGAGTAGGAGGTCAAAAGATGCACAATATGTCCCGGGGGGGCATGTAACTGCCCTAAAGGGGGTTCCCTGGAGGCGGTACTTGGGAGGGGTGGGGGAGTCTCTGGCAGGCGCACCCATCCCTCAGGGTGGAAGAGTGAATGATGAAGGGGATGGAGGAATGAGTGTAATGCCTGGTGATACAGGGGAGGATACTAGAAGAGAAGTGAAGAAATGGATGAAGAACAGAACGGGGCATGGAGTGGAATGAGAGGTGAGTTTGGAGTGGGGGAAGGGAGTGAGTGAATGGATGAAGAGTTTGATGTTGGGGGGTTTGTTATTGGTTATTTGAGGTTATTGTTTATTGATTTGTTGTGCAGTCTGGTCCTAATAAATGGCCTTTTACGTTTGACCATCAGAGTGGACTGCTTATTGCGCGATGTTGGGCCCCGAGGGAGGCAGAGTCGCAGACTAGTCTTCCCCCGGGGTTTTTCACGCAGGAGGGCCAGGCTCGGGTCAGGGGGTGGGTTTTGGGGGGTGGGTATCAGAATGCAGGGGAGGAAGGTGACTTCCTCTTCCTGCATTCTCGCACTGTCGAGAGAGTCCAGTTAAGAAAGGCCACTAGCCCACCCTACTGTTCTACTAGGGTTCGGAATCTGGGTAGGCTGAGCATTGCCAGTTTAGGACAGGTTGCAAGTGTGGCGGTACCTGGGAGGGGTGGGGGAGTCTCTGGCAGGTGCACCCATCCCACGGGGGGGGGGGAAGAGTGAATGATGGGGGGGATGGAGCCATGAGTGTAATGCCTGGTGATACAGGGGAGGATGCTAGAAGAGAAGTGAAGAAATGGATGAAGAAAGGAACGGGGCATGGAGTGGAATGAGAGGTGAGTTCGGAGTGGGTGAAGGGAGTGAATGGATGAAGAGTTTGATCTTGGGGGATTTGTTATTGGTTATTTGAGGTTATTGTTTATTGATATGTTGTGCAGCCTGGCCCTAATAAATGGCCTTTTATGCTTGACCATCAGCGTGGACTGTTTATTGCATGAATACGTAGTGACGCCACTGTGAGCCGTCTCCTCCTTATATGTGTGGTCCTGTCAGGGGCATCCTCTCTGTTGCTTAGCATGACCACTCGCGTCGGAAGTGTGAAAGGTACATCAGGAGCTTGTGCTACGAACCTACCAATTTGTGACCAATATTGCCTGAGGTATGTGAGTGGTCTGTTCTTGAGCATTGTTAGCATTTGGAGGATATATAACTGGAATGCCAGGAAATTTGATTCTATGTGTGGAATTCGTGGACCTTCCATTTTGGATGTTGCATATTGTTTATGGAGTTTCAGATTCGGTTTAGCGCGTCCCCAAAAGCATTGTTTAATGACTGCTTCTATTTCTCTAAGTAGTGTTTTTCAACTTTTAATAATGGTATTGGAAAGACGTAGTTTATTCGGGGGCTAGAGACATCTTTATCACTTGAACCCTGCCCCCATGTTGATGGCTGGAGACCTGACCATCAAATGACATCTGACAACATTCTTCGTATGAGAGGTCTATATTGTCATGCACCGTTTTAATCACAAGTATTTCATATTCTGAAACACCCACGTAAAGGAGTAGTCACCCAAGGAGGCCTTTGAAAGAATAAAAGGTAAGTTTTCACCGCACTAAATTTTAAATCTGGAAAATATAGAGAAATTGTCTATTAGCTTCACAGTATCTGATATTAAGATTTTGGATTTGTAAGTGTCTAGAAGATACCGTCTGTGCGTCGCCAAAGGTTCAAGTGTCAATTTGAAGAGATGGGATGTTAGAGGGCCTCCCTGCCTTGTGCCTCAGTTGATACAAAGGGTCAGGGAGAAAGCCATTTTAAGTGATCTGTGCTGTGTGGTTGCCATTCAGCAGGCACATTTTTTATATAAAATTGTGTCCTCACCCTGCTCTACACAAAGTTCTGAAAAACCAGCCCTATTCCATATAGTCAAATGCTTTCTTCAGCATCCAGGGGGACCACATTTTCATCTAAGGCATCTCTGACTCGCCAAATTTCATGCAAGGGTCTGTTTGGATTATATCCTTAGCTCCTCCTGGGCACACCGCCTACTTGTATTGATGCATCAATGAAAGTGTCCATGTGTCCAATCTGTTGGCAAAAAGTTTTGCTAGTATTATGACCTCTGTGTTCAGCAGGGAGCTGGTCCTGTAGCTGGAGCAGGATAATTGGGCCTCTCCTGGGTTTGGATATTAGAGCTGATATTGCCCTTTTACACTCCAGATGCTATTGAATATGTACATATTAGCATGGTAAGAAGGGAAAGCAAAACAGTGCAAGCTTCACAGAATGGGATAGCAAACATATACTGCCAACACGGTATGGTAAGGCGTGATACCAAAACTGTATTAGCGTGGGAGAAAGAGATAAAAAGCAGTCCAAGCATTGACAGAAAGGCTCGCAAAGTAAATCCATACATTGATACATACATACAAGCATGGTAGTCAGAAGGAATAGCAAAAAAATGCAAGCGTAGAGGAAGGGATAGCAAAACTGTAAGTGTGCGAAGGAGGGACAGCAAAACAAAATGCAAGCTTGAGGAAAGGGGACAGCAAAACAGTGAAAATATGAGAAAAAGGGATTGCGAAGATGTGCAGAATGGGGAGAGGTGGTAATAAAACAGTATAGGGACCCCACAAAGCAAAATACATTAAGGGGATAGAAACCAGCAAACCAGTGTACAGGATATGGAGACCATATAGTGACAACTACAAGCAGCTTGGGAAGAAATAGAAGAAGACAGCATAGCGTGTGTTATACGGAGAAAGATTACTGGAGCAGGGTGTGCGGCACTGAGAATGAAGGTAGCCAAACTCACTGCAAGATCGGCAGGAAAAACAGCAAAACACAGATGAATGTGATGTGGTAGCCAGTGCTTCATGGGCCCAGGAGCAAGACAGGAAACAGACGCCTGGCTGTTTGAATTATAAAATACATCAATAATAAGGGTTTATTGGGCCCCAGCTCAATGGGCCCACTGCACTGCACCTGCTGGACCAGTTAAAGCTACGCCCTTGATGCGAGGTAATTGGTAGCATAACTTGGAACTAGGTCCGAGCCGTTATAGAGTAGGCCTGGGCGGTAAATTTCGTTCCGCTCGTGGAATTTGCGATATTTTGACATTTTCGCGTTCCGCGGAGAGCATGAAAATGTCAAAACTTTCGCAACCTGCCGCAAAACGGAAGTTTTTTCTTGTTCGCGCTTTAAAAATGCATTCTCGCGTGCGCGGTTGCGACTTACCGGGTCACTGCGTTCGCTGACGAGTTTTCCTATCCGTTCGTGCGCGTCATAAGATGTTGGATTAATGGTAGTGGGTCGCGCTATCCCGCGAGAGTTTGCGATCGCAAACACGTCATTGCGATCTCAAACAGGAAATAAGCATCGCGAGCAAGATGGCTGCGCCCATTAGCGACCGCATGGGCAAGTTGGAGATATATCTTCCCGCGAGCACGCAAAAAACACATCGCGTACGGGCGGGAAAAGCAATCTCCGCATCTTCGCGAAAGTTTCGCATGCTCGCGGAGATTTTGCGCAATTTCGCGATAATTTGCGAAAGTTAATTTCGCAAACTCCGCCCACCCTTAGTATAGAGTCATAATATCATTGTTGAAATATTGATCTGCCATAATATCGATGTTTAAATATCGATGTGACACAATATCGACCTGCAAGAATATCGTTGACCAGAATATCGACATGCAGGTAATAAATATCGTTTTGGGTAATATTGAAGTTAATAATATCGTTCGGCAAAATATCGTTGTTAATAATATCGAAATTTACTTTAGTGTTCTGTATTTTAGTATATGTGTTAAAAGTACTGTTTAATTTTCTAATGTATATTTGAAATTTTTGGAAGTAATTAATTTTATGTTAAGTAATTTTTGCGTATTTTAGTTCCGTAGCGGGTTGTGGGTTTATAGGGGAATAGGGTGGGAAGTAATTTAATTATAATATATTTATTAATACATTTTTAGAAGTTATTCATTTTTAAAGAAATTAAATATTGCATTTTAGTTCTGTAGCGGGTTGTGAATTCATAGAGGAAAAGGGTGGAAAGTAATTTAAATAAAATTAATTAATTAATAAAGTTAATTAATTAATATGTTTGTATTTAATAATTTATATTTTTAATTGTGTTAATTACTTTGTTATTAATTGTTTATTAATTATTAATAATTAATTGGTAACTATCTTGATTGTGTTATTTTTTTAAGAGGGGGTGTGGGTTTATAGGGGAGTAGGGTGGGAAGCAATGTACTTATAATAATTAATTCATCGTTTTTATTAATTACTATTTGTGTATTTAATGTGTCCTATTGTTAATTGACTTAAATAATGTTTTATTTATTATTATTAATTGGTTATTAATTATTAATAATTAATTGGTATATATGTAAATTGTGTCCATTTTTTATGAGTGAGTTGTATATTTATAGGGGAGTAGTGTGGCAAGTAATTAAATATTAATATTTTTTTATTTTTTCCAGATAATCTTTATTTATTGTTATTTTATAGTTGTAATAGTATCAATTAATGTATTACTCATTGTTTTAATTTTTTTTTGTTTATTGTTATTAGTTAATTAATTAATTATTAAGCAATTATGTTAAATGTGTCATGTTTTACAATAGTGGTGGTGTTATTTATAGGGGTATTTGTTGAGAGGTAAATTATTTTTTATTATTTAAGTATTTGTTAATTAATGTTTATTCAATTTCAATTTCAAACCAGCTTTATTCGACACATCGTCATAAAAGCTCATAAAAAGTATGATATTTACAATAAAAGTGTCATTCAAATATTTATAAAAGCCTAATTGGACAATGGTTACACTTTGTGTCCCCATGGATCATACTTTCGTAAACAAAACTCTGTATTCACAGTTTGTCTAGCTTGACACAATCATTTCATAGCGTATGATTTGTAAACAAAATTCATAAAATTCATAATAAAGTGTTAAAAAAGAATGTAATTAGACAAGTTGGCTAAAACCCAGTAGATATAAACAAAAAAACATTGTTTGACAGAACATATTTTAAAATCTCATGATGATAAAAATATGTTAACACAGTTTAACACAGTTTAGCAATGCACAATTTTAAATAGCAATGGATTTTGCCCTAATTGTCCACATCCATCCTAAGTATTTGGCAACTGCTACGAATATGGGGGCTGAAATGTCCGTACGCAATATTCTTTCAGCTGCCAGACTACATCTTGTCCCCAAAAGCTTACATATGGGCCTTAGCCAAACTCTACGAGGATTCTTGTAGGCTGGACAGGCAAATAACATGTGCGCAACAGATTTGTTGGGGGCCAAACAGCAAGGACACTTACTCTCACCAGGTTTAGTCCACCTCGAAGTGAAAGACCTTCGTGGCAATGAACCCACTCTCAGCTGAAAATAAAGCTTCCTGTCTAAAGGTTTAGTGACAGTATCCCAATATGGTTCATAGGTCGAGATGGTTTTGAATTCCAAGAATTTACCTATTAAGGAGGATGCTTCACTGGCACTAAAGACACTTAATGAGACCATCTCCCAATATTTCTCTTTTAAAAACTTCTTAGTTGGAATGCAAGCTGAAGTAGGTTCGTCCCAGAGTGTTGACATTCCAATTTTAACTAAGATTTTTTTCACACCACACAACCAGCTAATTTTATGAAAGGTATCAGCTTTTCTAATATCCAAGAAACCTTCAGCATAATCTTTCAATTCCGGTGTTGTCCACAATCTTCGCCAGTATAGCACGGTGCGTAGCTTTGCAATATCCTGAAGAGGTTTCATCCCAAGATCATGGAAGAGCGGACAAAGCGGTGTACTTTGTGGAAGATTGGTAATGCCTCTCATGAACTTATTTTCAGATGAGCTTAGTTTCGACAAGTTCTCTAGCCCCCAAAGTTCTACGCCATACAATGCAGAGCTTACCACTTTAGCGTCGTAAACTTGGAGCACTGGTTTAATGGGTTTCATCAAAGACCTATTGTGATCAAGGCGTAGAGCCCCTGACAACTGCCAATGTTTCAGGGTGGAAGTCAATCTGGTGGTTCCACTTTAAATCATTCTGAATATTCACCCCTAGGTATGTAAAGTCCCTAACTTGTTCCAGGGGTCGACTATACATTAAAATGCCACCTTTAAAAACGTTATGTTGATTAAATATCATGAGTTTCGTTTTTGACACGTTGACTTCGAGTCCCCGAGCGGAGCAGAACTCCTCAAATACTCTCAGGGCTCTTTGGAGCCCACTCAGGGTCTTCGAAATTATCAGAGTGTCATCAGCAAACATTAAAATTGGGATTTTAATCCATGCCAAAACCGGAGCATCTGTATTGACTCTAGCCATACAATCAACTATCCCATTTATGAACACAGTAAATAATGTCGGGGCCATGACGCACCCCTGACTTACCCCACGCTCAACCGGGAAAGAATCAGTCACCTGGCCCTGTGAGCCCCAGCGTATTGTTGCATAGTTGCCCTCATGCAATCTCTTTAGGAGCGTCAAAAGTTCAGCGGATAGACCTAAATCTTGAACGGTCGACCATAGCCTAGAGCGGGGGACGAGATCGATGGCCGATTTTAGGTCCACAAAGGCAGCATACATGCTGCCTTTGCCCAGGACCACCACCTTCCAGTATAATAAAAAAAAACGAAACACCTGATCAATAGTGCTTGTATAAGCAGGAAAACCAGCTTGCAGAGGTGATAGTATGCTGTGCTCGTCCACCCAGTCATTGATCTTATTAAGAATTAATCTCCCCAATATTTTTTGTAGTGAGTCAATCAAACTAATGGGACGATAATTCCCCGGCACAGATTTATCACCTTTCTTATACACGGGGATTATTTCAGCCCCTTTCCAGGAGTACGGTACGGGAGCTCCTCGCGCAATTGCGTTAACCAGTAGTAAGATGTATTTTCCCCATCTGATTTTGTCATATAAAAACACATCAGCGGGGATACCATCTTGGCCGGGGGCTCTCCCTCCAACAACTGCACAAGGGGCTACCTCAACATCATTAATGGTGAAAGCCTCATCTACAAAAAAAAATACACAGTTTGTCTCACCCACTGTAGACTCCAAGGAGCTACATGCGTATTGTGGCCCGAAATGTGTTACCCACTCTTCCTGGGAAACGTGATTAATTGGAGAGTCAGGAATACTATCTCTATGCCACTTGATAATGGCCCAGAAGTGCTTGCTATCCTTCTTGTTACTGGCCTCTTTCAAATCCTGCCATCTCTTTTCATCCCAGGAGCATTTTGCTTTGGCCATAGAGTTTTTATATGTCTGTCTAGCAGCGTGTACTGTAGCTAGGTCCCCTCCTTTAACGGCCTTTCCTAGGAGGGCTCTTGTCTGCCGGCATTCACTGTTGTACCACCGACAGGTGTTCTGAGGAGTTGTCAGGATCCCTAACGTGAGTTCCAAAATGAAGCGCAAGGGATTAAGTTCAAGAGGCGCTTCGGTGTGGAATAAGCTTCAATGGTCGAGTTGGTGGCATGCCCGCAATTCCAAGATGGCCGCTAAGGCGCTGGGGTCTGCAGTCTAGTTGTTAGCAAATTCAGAGAGACTGTGTGACGCGCGCACGCCTGAAGTATTGCGCACTTCACTAAGACATTTCCTCAGAGAAGTCAGGTTCCGCGAGTGTTCCCAGGTTGAAGTGAATTCTTTTAGAGTAGAAGTTTTTCTTGAGAGCAACCCTTGGTGAACCATTCTTAGACAAGAATCCGATACTTACCGAAGAAGAGAGGAAGACGCTTGGAATCCGAGAAGGACTACTAACGGAAGTCGAGTACGGAGTCGCCTCGTCTCTTCAGAAAACGAGTGAAGACTTCAGCCGCGCCTGAAAAAGAACAAGTAGAAAGCTAAGTGAATTAAAAAAAGAATTTACAGGCACATTAATGTCAAATAATGTTTAGTGATGAAGAACCGCTAATAATAATTAAAGACTTACTGTTTAGCAGCGATAAGCGTCCAGAGTCCTGTAAGAGAAAAAGAGAACATTTATGAATATTGTGAAAAGTCCTAGAGAGATGAAAAGACAACAAACAGACAACGAAAAATAAACTAGAGAAGAAACGAGATAAACTCACCTGAGTTAATCCAGCACTGTGATAACCTGAGGAGAGAAAACACAGGAAGAGATAATCAAAAAGACGACAGCTTAGAATATAAAAAAAAAAGCGGAATAAAGAAAAACTATGAGAGGAAAGAGAAAGCTACCACTAAATTAAAACTACTGGTAGGTTTTAAAAAGAGAAACAGTAGAAGCATAACACATCAAAGATTGAAAAGGTTTGACTAATAGATACATGTTTTACAGATAAGTAGCAACAGCAATAACAAGAAAAGAAGAAGACAGAGTCTGACAGGAAGAGCAGCACAGAGTTCAGGATTCTGGGTAGGTAGCGAACACAAGAGAAAAGGAAAGGAAAAAGATACGATAGAGTAGAGAGGGAGAAATAATAAATTGTTGTGTGTTTAGTTACCTTAGGAGTCTTCAGTAGCAGACCGAAAGCAGAAGAAGAATTCCAGATAGGAAACCAGAAGGTCCAGAACCAGTCTCTTCTTATTGTTTATTATTTTATCCACTTTCCCTCTTCCCCCTCACTAATCAGTTGGCGCCAAAGCATATCTTGGGGCCGAGTGGTTGGTAGGTGGAGTTGGGAAGCTAGCGACTTCTGTTCCTGTGCAAGACAACAGTAATCAGCAAGAAGCTGAAGGTGAGCTCTGACAGGAGTTGTCGTCTTTATCTTGTGTGCTTTAAAAAAATAGGATCTCAAGTGTAGAAAAAGGCTATCATGGTACTGGGTGACATTCTCCAGACTGATATTATTGGGATTTGTGCTATTCAGCATTACTAGAGCGTGGTCAACTTCCTTAGCTATTTTGTCCAAGGCCTGTGTGTCTTCAACTACGCTCGACCACTTAAGTCTTCTCACATTATTCGTAGGGAACACATCGCGGGAGTGTAATTCAGCCTCTCTGGCAGTTGCTTGTTCCGGTGCCGAACATTTAAAAGCAACACACAAAGGATTGTGATCACTTTCCAGTCGATCCCTCACTTCCATGTCATCCACAATATGCCAGAGATTCAGGCTGACAAGTACATAGTCAATCCTACTTTTACTAAACCCGTTATTGAACGTATTAAGCCCTGACTTAGCTAAAGGAGTCCTGCCGTTTAATGCCCTGAGCCCTTTCTCCAAGCAGACTGAGTTTATCTGAACTACCAGCTCAGTCCATTTCTTAATAGGAGCAAGCTCTAGCTTTGGAACTCTCCACTCGGCATCTTCCTCTTCAGTGAGGGGCCATTCCTCCCCAACAAGTGGTTCAAATGTTGTATTAAAATCACCTACTATGATTATTTTACTTTCTGAGGAGTGAAAATCGAGGAGTTCATCTAGGGCTGCTATAGCTTGCGACCGACCCCTTCTTGTTCCTCTTGCATAGATAATAAAGATATCAACTTTACCTTGAGAACCCAAATATAATCTTACGGCCTGAATATCCTTGTTATTAGTAGGAAGTTCCTTAATGCTAATGCCTGAAGATTGCCGGACCCATATGGTTAGGCCACCCGAGGGGCGCCCTTTTGCCCCTTTGACTGCCGGTACATAAAAGGTTAAAAAGCCTTCCCGATGTTGCACAGTTAACATCCATGTCTCTTGAAAGCAGCAGATATCAAAGAGGTCAATAAAGGCAACCCAGTCTGGAGATAGTATTTTGGAGCCAATTCCTGCAATGTTCCATGATAACAGAGTGCTCCTTTTAGTATCATTACTATTGGGTATGGGGTCCAGGCAAAGCTCTAGACGAGGGTTGTCGTGCCTTTTCCAGCCACACTTGCTAATACTTTTGGAATTGGATTTTGGACAACCTCAATCAACCCGCCTTGGGTACTACAGGACCACGGCAATATGAGATCACTCTCCCCAAATGAGGATTGGTCTACTCCACTGTCAGCACATGTTAAAACACCCCAGGCAGTCAATCAATACATTCAAGAGAAGAACTGCCTATTCTGTTTACCTGTTGTGTGTGATTGCATTCAGAAGTAAAATGATCTATTCTAGTTACCTGCCATGCGTGAAGATTGTTAAAATTAACAGCGGGGAGAGAGTGCCTAAACTGAATAGTCTAATGGTCAGGGGAGCAGGTTCTAAATTCGAGGGTCAAAAGATTTTCAACTAAGGCTTCACTCTGCATAGTATGCTCAATACAATCCAGCGAATTAGTAGGAGAAATAAGCCTACTCACTTTCAGAATGTCCTCCCTTATTACTGAACGACAGCCCCTTACATGCCGCATCCAAATGTTTATTATTTTGCTGGAGTGGGAATAGTATATTCTTCACCTTCACCATCCAACACTTTCCCTATTTTTGCAAATGTTGGAGTGGGAACAGTAATTTTATCCCCTCCACTATCCAACACTTTCCCTACTGTTGCACTTGCTGGAGTGTGTATAGTAAATTATTACCCTCCGCTATCCAACACTTTCCCTACTGTTGCACTTGCTGCAGTGGGAATAGTAAATTATTCCCCTCTGCTATCCAACACTTTTCCTACTGTTGCAATTGTTGGAGTGGTAATAGTAATTTTATCCCCTCTGCTATCCAATACTTTCCCTACTGTTGCACTCCCTAGAGTGGGAATAGTAAATTATTCCCCTCCGCTATCCAACACATTCCCTACTGTTGCACTCGCTGGAGTGGGAATAGTAATTTGATCTCCTCCACTATCCAACACTTTCCCTACTGTTGCACTCCTTGGAGTGGGAATAGTAAATTATTCCCCTCCGCTATCCAACACTTTCCCTACTGTTGCATTTGCTGGAGTGGGAATAGTAAATTATCCCTCTCCGCTATCCAACACTTTCCCAACTGTTGCACTCCTTTGAGTGGGAATAGTAATTGTATGCCCTACGCTATCCAATATTTTTCCTACTATTTTAGTAAATGTAGTGTAAAATGTTGTTTTAAGGATATTTATTTTAATATTTTATCATATGTATTCTTATATTTTGTAATTATTTATTAATATTATATTGTTAATATTATTAAGTAAATATATGTCTTTTTTTATATGTATGTTTAATTTTATTTTTATATTGCATTTATGTATAATTTTTAACATTTTTAAATAATTCTATGATTGTATTAATTGTATTTATTATTTCATTTATTTTATATTATTTTTAAGACATTTAAAAAAAAAGATATTTTGAACAACGATATTTTAAACAACGATATTTTGGTTTCAATATTTTTGTACTTACCTTTGTAGAGATAGGATGTCGATATTTTGTCCTTCGATATTCATGACATGATACTCTGGTAGGTCGATATTGATGTCGTTGATATTATGTCAGTGCTGCGGCTGAGCCAAGAATCGCCTCAACATCCTGTGGTTCTGGGCAAACTACTTAATCTCTCTGTTCCCAAAACAAATCTGACCATGTGTAATGTAATCTGGCGCTCATGTAAAGCGCCCCAATGTCTTTGGGCCACGTTTACACAATATAAAACTGTAACACAGTAAATAAACACAGGAGCATCTTGAGGAGAAGAAACAAGAATCTTCAATGTGCATGTAGCAATGGGCAAATGAGTTAGGAGAGCAGGAACCTTTGAGCAGCAGACCCAACCAATCACAGTGTAGCACTGAGGGAGCCCTTCCGGTGGAGAGCAGGAGGCCAGCCCCTCTGACAAAGTCCAGGCCGTGCACAAAAAGCAGAGTAGGCAGCCATGGGGACACAAAAGCTCTTGGGGAGACGAGCTTGAAGCCGAGGTGCATCCAGGTAACAACAGCTTCTATACTCTGCAGCCATCGAGTGCCCTCTGTTGGTGGGCCTGCGTTTCATGCTAATAAAACATCCTGCTCTGACTCTCCACAATATTTATCCAGTTCAAACCTTTTCAATGAAAAGTTGCGATGGCCCAGCTTTTCAACGTCTGAGGAGTGGTCCCTTGTTAGGGGCATATCAGCAACAGACGGCAATAAATATTGCAAAGCGCGCTTAGCGCTTTTATATTTATCACCGCCTATCGCTGTAATTTATCGCCCGGATAACACTTTATTAACAACGCGTTAGTCCAGGGCGATAAATTTTACATCAAAAGCGGCGTTATGTGGGAATATCGCTGTCAAACCAGCGATATTCCCACAGCGATAGAAGAAGCATTGATGATAAGGAGATGTGGATTCAGCCACTGAATCCACCTCCCATGTCATAGATAGGGTAGTCATGAAAAATAGCAGACTTAAAATACCAGCGATAACAGCGGTTAACGCTGTATTTTACATCGCTATGGGTGTCCTGGGCCGTATTGTAAATACGGAGCAGGGCAGTTAGAGATCATTTTCCCTTACTTTTTGCAGGGAACGCCTACTTTGCATCTCATTAGAGATGCAAAGCGGGGCGTGAACTAAACAGGAGCTGATTCAAGGAAACACGCGATATAATTATCGCCGCTTTTCGCCCAAAAACCGACGCTAAAGCGGCGATAATTACATCGCCAGCCCTTCTTGACATGCCCCTTAGGGGCATATTGTCAAGCCTGGCGATAAAATTATCGCCGCTTTAGCGGCAGAAAACTGCCGCTAAAACGGCAATAATGGGCTTGCTAATATGCTCTATGGAATTACAATTGAAGCCCATGTTAGATGTCCTTCACATCTAACATGGGCTTCAATTGGAATTCCATAAAGCATATTATAAAGCCCATTATCGCCGCTTTAGCGGCAGTTTTCTGCTGCTAAAGCGGCAATAATTTTATCGCCAGGCTTGATAATATTCCCCATAGGGGCTTATTAAGAAGGGCAGGCGATAAATATCGTAAAGCGCGCTTAGTGCTTGCATATTTATTGCCGGCTATCTCTGGAATTTATCACCTGGTTTGCGCGTTATTAACAACGCGCATCGCCAAGGCGATAAAAATTCCAGAGATAGTTGGGATTTCGCTGTTTTCCATGGTGGAAAACGGCGATATCCTAGATGATAGGGCCTGTGGTCTTAACCACAAAATCCACCCCCAATGTTAAGTATGCCTTAGTCAGGAATTTAACAGACGTTAAATTCCTGCGTTAAGGCATACTTAACGCGATTTTAAAAATCGCTACCCTCCCTTGTTAATATCGCGAAGCTGCCTTCGCGATATTTTCCCAAGGGAGTCTTGTCAGGCACGCCTCCTTTGCATCTCATTAGCGATGCGATCGGAGGCGTGCTGCAAACGGGCGCTAAGTCAGCAAGACACGCCCGAAAACGGACGCAAAAGCGGCGATAATTTCATATCGCCGCCTTGTTAATATGCCCCATAGTTCTTTAAAAATGTTGAAAGGCTGTTTCAGGTGAAATGCGGGGACTATCCTTCCTTTAATATTACGATGTACTAGAGAATTCTAGCCCGGTACTTTATTGTTCATTTATTGATGTTAGTGCTCAGAAGAGCAGCACGCCCAACCCTGTGCAATGCCACAGAGCGCCTTAAAACAGTTACCCCAGCACTAGCTAGATCAGGAAGGATCCATCCCCTGAGGGGTCAACAGCATCACAGTGCAGGCGAGAGAGACATTCAGCATTCAGAGAGGCATTGCAGCTGCTTTACTACTGCTTTGAGCAGGGGGCATTTGCAGGACACGAGCAGACACGTTCACCGGTTATTCACCAGTAGTTTCTGGCGGTGAAAGCGCTGCACCCGTTTCTTAGCTGCTCTCTGCCCTACTTTGCAGGCGCCGCAGTATCGCTCCTCCACTGCTGCTGCAAGAGACAGATGATGCCCTTTTGGGTACAGAATGTTTCCATGCAGGGCACAAGTCCTAAAAAAATAAGTTAAATAAAAAACAAAATGAAACTGACCACTGACTTTGCTGTGAAATGTGAATCCTATGAGACAGACCCAGTCATCCATCCTCCATAGGTCAGTCAATTGAATGCAGTTAAACTGCTTAATAATACTGTATTATTTAAAGCACTTATATATTCATAAATGTGTCATAACGCACAATATAAAAACTAGCAATGGCAAAGACAATGGGCCTGGCTTATTTTAGTTGTGTGTTCTTTGATTTATTGTATTGTAAAGAATGGAAATGACTTTGTCGTGTAATTTGAATTCACCAACAGACTGTCATATAAATACCCTTATTCACGGAAAATACAAAAACCCAGATGCACAAAGTCAAGAAAGAGAGGTACACATTTATTTATTGAATTGTCTGATACAGTCAGGCACATATTGGCATCTGTAGACTGATAATTGACGGTGCATGCAAGGGCTGATAGCTAGGCAGCTTCATTCTCAGGTGGATAGATAGATGGCAATAGGTGGATACAAAGGCGGATATGATTGGTTGATACGTGGGCACAGGATTATAGATAGATGTTATAGATAGATAGAACACAGGGAGTGGATGGGTGCATGACTGATGATGGATACGTGTAAGAAGGCTAAATACGATGGGTTAATGATTGTGTGGATGGTGAAATGGGTGAATTCATAAAGCTACAAATAGATGAGTCAGTAGGCCGTTAAATGAGAGTGAATGGATATTTAATTTATGGTTCCAATAACTGTTAGGTGCTGTACCAGGGTAGCATCTTGCATTCCCTCTGCTGTATGATTGCTTAATCCTTGTTGTAATGAACAGTACTTGACAGTAGCAATGCTTGTTAGCCAGCGTTTCTTTGTATATGTATTTGACAGTAGCAGTGCTTGTTAGTCAGCGTTTCCTTGCTCACGTGTTGGTTTAATACATTTACATATTACAACTGTCAAAGTTTCCACGTGCTTTATGAGACAAATGCAGCACGAGTACTGGAACGTGCCTCACGTGTACAGAAAAACAAGCACTACATGACTACTGGAAACGCACGAGTATTTGAACGTGCTTCAATTAACAGAAACCCCTGAGGCTATAAAAACCCCATCCTTCTTTCACCCAATGCTTCGCTTCAGTGTCATCACTGGAGTTCCGGATCCTACCTCGTCGTGAGTCAGCTGCCTTTGGCGAAACCTCCTTCCTTCGCTGGTCTGCTTCAGCTTTGGATCGTCCCTCATCTTCTTCCGGTCCGTTCCTCATCTTCCTCCGGCGCCTGGGATAACATCAGCAGGACGTCATCTACAGGACAAGAGGAAAACACAAAGACATGAACAGCACTTGTATGTAGTCAAGTAAGCAGAGTTCTTAATCGGAATAGGTAAGACTTTTTATTACCGTTTGACATTTCAACCTTGGCAAATCGGAAGCCCTCTGTGTGTAGCTCATTCAGAGCTCTCATCTACGGACTGATTATTTAAGCGTTTCAAGGGCTTGTGAATATTTCAAAGGGCTTGTGCATATTTCAAAGAAAAGACTGATAACAAATGAGACTCATTATTTAAGAGTGTAAGCACAAAAAAAAGGCGCAGGGATTAATATTTGCGCTAATCATGTTTTGTGAATGATATGCTGAAAAAGAGCAGCATTTGCATTTTGTATAGAAATTAGAGCTTAATATGTTATTAGGGTTATGCTGTGTAAATTGTAACGCTTGACACATTGTATAGGATTTGCGCTAATAGAAGCGCTTGCAGGCAGACTAGGTGGTTTGTTTGTTTCTTTTGTTTGTTTTCTACAGAATCCTTTAGAAGAAAAGATCCTGAAAGATATAAGGTATGCACCATTGAACTTCTCTAATTCCACAACTAACCACATTAACAAGTTAGAGGGGATGGATTTGGGTACATGCACAGCTATGTTTTGATTGATGATTCTTTTTCTTAAAGGTTGCTCATACCAATTTTGTCATAAGCAAAACAATTGCGAAGTGTCTACAAGGGGTGTTCTCAACCGGGTAGGTAATTATAAAAGCAAGTCTAGAGTAGAATCTAAAGCTCCAGAATTGTACTACATTACATGTTGTTGTATTATTGTTTTCACAGATACCTGTATAACTAGGTCTGAAGGTTCCACGATTTCAGCTGAGCCCCCCGAACACTTCTAGCAGAGAGACAGCAGACTTCACGGCTTCCTCCACTTGGAAGATCGCGAGTTCCGTATCTTCTCTTGTTCTCTCTTCCCATTTCCCCTTCCCTTCCCGGAGCAGGCTAGCTTGGTCGGAGTATCTGTTTTCTTGCCGGGCTGCCTGGTTCAGGGAGGGATTGGGACCAAGCAACATCAAGCAGGAGACAACCGGAACACTGGTGAGCGATTTCTAACAGAAAGCGAAGCCAAAAAATCTTCCCTTGTCTCCTCTTGATTTGCCTTCTGCAGTATGGATCCAACACAATTGTCCCATTTGGTTCACAAATTGAGTGAGGAGTTACAGGAGGTGCGATTAGAGAATCAAGCCCTGAGACGTGAGTTAGACAAAACTAGGTCAGGGTTTACGAACTGGAGGGATCCATCTGGGTCAGACACTAAACCAGTCCTTGCACCTCCCAAATTTGGTCCGACTACCTTTTCCCAGAATATTTCAGGAGGACACACTGAACAACCAATGCAGTTAACCGTAGTCACTCCAACTCCTGTTCCATTAGCTAATCCGGAAAGGTTCACGGGGGACAGTAACCGTTTCACAACCTTCATGAGTCAGTGTCAGCTACATTTCATGTGCAAACCACAGATTTTTACCACAGATTCCACTAAAGTAGCTTTCATTATTTCATACTTAGGAGGAGTTGCAGCTAACTGGGCTATGCCCTTGGTTGATAATAATGACCCTTTATTGCAAAATTTCACCAATTTTAAAACCGCTATGGCCAGTTTGTTTGCAAAACACACCTTCATCCAAGCTTCTGATAATGAGCTATTAAACTTGCGTCAAGGGTCTAAAGATTTGATAACATATGTAACAACGTTCAATAGACTATTAGCTGAAACACGCTGGCCAGAGGAAAAACGAGTATCCTTGTTCTATAGAGGTCTTAGGGATGATTTAAAAGATTCATTATCCCACATTGTTAATTTACCAGAAGACTACGATGCGTTCTTGGACCTGGTGGTCAAATTAGATCATAGGTTGGGAGAGCGTAGAAACGAGAGACCGAAAGGTGATTTTCGAAATCTTCATTTTAAAACAGAGAAGAAGGTAATTGAGGATAAGACGTCACAAGTGGAACCTATGCAAATAGGTGGTTTGAAAGGGCCGCTTTCCTCAGAGGAAAAGGAACGTAGACGTAAAGGCAATTTGTGTCTTTACTGTGGTAAAGCTGGCCATTTTGCAAAAGACTGCCCAGTAAAAATTAGTAAAAAAAAATCGATAGCCATCATTAATGAATCAACTCAGGAGTCGGAAAACTAGATCTCTCGGAGAAAGACGAGGTCGTTTCTTCGAGATGCTTGGAAAATCAGATCTCCCAGTATGCTACCAATGTAATGAACCGCATCCCTAAACATTATACCGTAAGGCTGACTTTTGTCATAAACATTCAACAAAGGCACAGTATACCTGTTCTTTTAGATTCTGGAGCCACAGGTAACTTTTTTGATCTGGCGTTGGCTCGCAAATTACAAATTGTACAAATACCCAAGAAGGAACCAGAACCTGTCCGAGCTGTGGACGGTTCAGTGTTGTCATCAGGTTTAATCAGATTCCACACTTCTCCTTTAACCGTTGTGGCCGAGAACGGACATACTGAAGATATAATGTTTGACTTAATCGATACGCCAACTTTCGGCGTTATTCTGGGAGTTCCTTGGTTGGAACTCCATAATCCAAAAATTGATTGGGTCAAACGGACCGTGACTTTGGATTCAGTATATTGTAGAACTCACTGTTATCAGGAGACTAAGGACCCTATTATGCCTCTTTTTTGTGCTGCTTTACACGAAGACTCAATTGGCATTCCAGAAGAGTACCAAGACTATTCTGATGTTTTCGATCCTATTAAAGCAACGAAACTACCTCCACACAGAGTTTACGATTGTAGGATCGACTTGATTCCTGGTGTGGCCTTGCCTTGTAGCAGGATCTACGCCCTGACTGAACCAGAAAACCAATATCTCAGGTCATATTTGGATGAACTGCTTGAAATAGGCTTTATTCGACATTCCACGTCTCCTGTTTCATCGCCTCTTTTCTTCGTAGCAAAGAAATCTGGCGATTTAAGGGCTTGCATTGACTATCGCGCTATAAACAAGGCAACGATTAAAAACAGATATCCTTTGCCTTTAATTCCTGTCTTGTTAAATCAAGTAAAAGGTTCAAGTATTTACACCAAATTGGATTTACGGGGAGCCTATCATCTCATTCGCATAAAAGAAGGCGATGAATGGAAAACGGCTTTCCGCACAAAATATGGCCTATTCGAGTATACAGTAATGCCTTTCGGGCTGTGTAATGCTCCAGCTGCGTTCCAGTATTTTATTAACGAAGTTTTACATGATTTGCTGGACATATGCGTTATTGTATACATCGATGACATCTTAATTTACTCAAAAAATCCAGAAGAGCATATTAACCATGTTCGTTCTGTTTTGCAGAGGCTAAGAAACAACTCATTATTCGTGAAATTAGAAAAGTGCGTATTCAATACGACTAAAGTTGAGTTTCTAGGTTACTGGCTCTCGCCAGAAGGAATAATCATGGACCCAAAAAAGGTAGATGCTATTTTGAATTGGCCCATCCCAACATCAATAAAAGACACACAAAGGATATTGGGATTTGCCAACTTTTATAGACGTTTCATATCTAACTTTTCGGAGATTGTAACACCCATCACTCACTTACTTAAAAAGGGAAAAAAGTTTCTGTGGACTCCAGAAGCAGAACAAGCTTTTGAAACGTTAAAAAGGGCTTTCACATCAGCTCCCATTCTGATTCATCCAGACCCTGACAAACCCTTTTTTGTTGAGGCGGATGCCTCTCAAACAGCCTTGGGAGGCGTACTTATGCAAAAAGATTCAAGAACTGGGCATTTTCATCCAATAGCCTTTTATTCACGTAAACTTTTAGTTGCAGAACAGAATTACACTGTTGCAGAACATGAGTTACTAGCAATAAAGGCAGTTTTCCAGGAATGGAGACATCATTTGCTAGGCGCAAAACACACAGTCACTATATTCTCGGATCACAAGAATTTACAGTTCTATTCAACTGTAAAAGCGCTCACTCCTAGACAGATGCGTTGGTTACAGTTTTTTAGCGAGTTTGACTTTCTTATTACATATCGTCCAGGACCAAAACAACTGTTATCTGATACCTTATCTCGCTTAGTTTGTGATAAAACTAAGGAGTCAGACGTTAATGCACCAAGTATTATTCCTGGGGAAAAAATTGCAGCAGTTACCCACTCAGAATTGTTTCTAGATCAAGTAAAAGCAAGAGTAAAAGGGTTGGATCAACATCAGTGGCAATCTCAGAGTCATAATACTATCCATGATGGGTTGTTTTTTCATAAAAACAAACTGTATATTCCAGAAGAGACATTACGTCTACAGGTTTTAAATTGGAACCATGATTCAGGTACAGCTGGTCATCCAGGGATTCATAAAACCCTAGAATTATGTCAGCGTTATTTTTGGTGGGAAACCATTAAAAAAGATGTACAAAATTACGTCAAAGCTTGTCCAATATGTGCTCGACAAAAATCCCTTCATTCATCACCTATGGGTTTTCTACAACCTTTGCCCATTCCCCCTCTTCCCTGGCACACCATTAGTCTAGATTTCATCACAGACTTACCTGAATCTCATGGGTTTACCACAATTTTGGTGGTAGTAGATTTGCTATCTAAAATGGGACATTTTGTTCCTTTACGTAAAATACCTTCGGCCAGTGAGTTTAGTGACATATTCTTGACTAATATTGTAAAACTTCATGGACTCCCAAGTAAAATTATTTCAGATAGGGGGCCCCAATTTACCTCTAAATTTTGGAATCAACTTAGCAAACGTTTAGGAATAGAGATAGCATTATCTTCAGCGTTCCACCCTCAGACTGATGGTCAGACTGAAAGATTAAATCAACATCTAGAACAAACCTTGCGATGTTTGACTTCTACTGTATCATCCCAATGGAGTGAAATGTTATCACTAGCTGAATTCACATATAACAACAGTTATCATGCTGCTTTAGGTTGTTCCCCCTTTTATTTTCTAACCGGTTTACATCCTCGTTCAATTCCAATCATTTTTCCAGAAACTGAACACATGATGCCAGCCGTCACAGAACGATTAAGGACATTACAAGAATTCCAGGATCTAGTAAAAAAGAAATTGGCAACAAATAAAGACAAGGTTAAGACTTTTATTGACAAACACAGATTACCCGCACCACTCTATAAGCCAGGGGACCTAGTTTGGTTATCAACCAGAAACATTCAAATAGAAGGATCCAAAAAATTAAAACCACGCTATATAGGGCCATTTCCTATAATAAAAATTTTGAACCCGGTTTCTATTAAACTAGATCTACCACAAGATTATACTATTCACCCAGTTTTCCATGTGTCCCTACTCAAGCCACATAACCCTTTAACTCGACCCGATAATCCACCTCCACCTGTGATAGTTGGGGATCATTTGGAATACGAGGTGAATCGTATCTTGGATGCAAAACGCATTCATGGACGCCTGCATTACTTAATTGATTGGAAAGGCTACGATGTTTCAGAAAGATCTTGGGAGCCTGATTCAAATGTACACGCCCCAAGGTTAGTAAAACTCTTTCATAGTCAACATCCTGAAAAACCTCGTCCGATACAGCGGCCTTTGGGGGGAGGAACTGTTAGGTGCTGTACCAGGGTAGCATCTTGCATTCCCTCTGCTGTATGATTGCTTAATCCTTGTTGTAATGAACAGTACTTGACAGTAGCAATGCTTGTTAGCCAGCGTTTCTTTGTATATGTATTTGACAGTAGCAGTGCTTGTTAGTCAGCGTTTCCTTGCTCACGTGTTGGTTTAATACATTTACATATTACAACTGTCAAAGTTTCCACGTGCTTTATGAGACAAATGCAGCACGAGTACTGGAACGTGCCTCACGTGTACAGAAAAACAAGCACTACATGACTACTGGAAACGCACGAGTATTTGAACGTGCTTCAATTAACAGAAACCCCTGAGGCTATAAAAACCCCATCCTTCTTTCACCCAATGCTTCGCTTCAGTGTCATCACTGGAGTTCCGGATCCTACCTCGTCGTGAGTCAGCTGCCTTTGGCGAAACCTCCTTCCTTCGCTGGTCTGCTTCAGCTTTGGATCGTCCCTCATCTTCTTCCGGTCCGTTCCTCATCTTCCTCCGGCACCTGGGATAACATCAGCAGGACGTCATCTACAGGACAAGAGGAAAACACAAAGACATGAACAGCACTTGTATGTAGTCAAGTAAGCAGAGTTCTTAATCGGAATAGGTAAGACTTTTTATTACCGTTTGACATTTCAACCTTGGCAAATCGGAAGCCCTCTGTGTGTAGCTCATTCAGAGCTCTCATCTACGGACTGATTATTTAAGCGTTTCAAGGGCTTGTGAATATTTCAAAGGGCTTGTGCATATTTCAAAGAAAAGACTGATAACAAATGAGACTCATTATTTAAGAGTGTAAGCACAAAAAAAAGGCGCAGGGATTAATATTTGCGCTAATCATGTTTTGTGAATGATATGCTGAAAAAGAGCAGCATTTGCATTTTGTATAGAAATTAGAGCTTAATATGTTATTAGGGTTATGCTGTGTAAATTGTAACGCTTGACACATTGTATAGGATTTGCGCTAATAGAAGCGCTTGCAGGCAGACTAGGTGGTTTGTTTGTTTCTTTTGTTTGTTTTCGACAGAATCCTTTAGAAGAAAAGATCCTGAAAGATATAAGGTATGCACCATTGAACTTCTCTAATTCCACAACTAACCACATTAACAAGTTAGAGGGGATGGATTTGGGTACATGCACAGCTATGTTTTGATTGATGATTCTTTTTCTTAAAGGTTGCTCATACCAATTTTGTCATAAGCAAAACAATTGCGAAGTGTCTACAAGGGGTGTTCTCAACCGGGTAGGTAATTATAAAAGCAAGTCTAGAGTAGAATCTAAAGCTCCAGAATTGTACTACATTACATGTTGTTGTATTATTGTTTTCACAGATACCTGTATAACTAGGTCTGAAGGTTCCACGATTTCAGCTGAGCCCCCCGAACACTTCTAGCAGAGAGACAGCAGACTTCACGGCTTCCTCCACTTGGAAGATCGCGAGTTCCGTATCTTCTCTTGTTCTCTCTTCCCATTTCCCCTTCCCTTCCCGGAGCAGGCTAGCTTGGTCGGAGTATCTGTTTTCTTGCCGGGCTGCCTGGTTCAGGGAGGGATTGGGACCAAGCAACATCAAGCAGGAGACAACCGGAACACTGGTGAGCGATTTCTAACAATAACAATTACTTATATGAAATAAAAGAGAGAGACCCCTTGTAATACTCAAGGGAATAGGGTACTCATAAAAGTGTCAACTAGCAGTCCCTTGTGTACTATCGTTATTAAACAATTATTTTCCACCACTCTTATACAGAAATCATTTGAATTTATTATTTAAAAAACATGTTATACATCACTTTTTAAAAAAACACAGTCTAAAAAAGTCCCTACTTAGCAATTACTATGAACAGTAAATTTTTCTTAGTAGCACAAGAAGGAACCTATTACAAATACATATGAGAAATTCAAATATACCAATTAGATTTTTACATAAAAATCAAACAACAACATATTCCGTTATGAACCAGCATAACCGAGAAAACCACAAAAAAAGACAGTACACTTTGTCATATATTGCACATCCTCCTGAACATAAATCAGATTATACCACTTATGAGATACTTATATATTCATCTCTATAGGTCGGTACTCATTCCTTGAATTGTGCCTTTTTTGCGTCGACGCGTTTCGATGGGCTCATTTGTTTGCCACTATCTTTTTCAAGACCATTGATGAGGGTTTTCTCAACTCAATGTTCAATATTTCAATCCTTTTTGCACTTTCAATTCCTTCTTATCTTGGGTTGATCTATTCTATGATCATACTTCCTTTTAGGTTTGTAATAGATCGTCTCACTTTTCTATTCGTTTGGCTGTATTCTTCAAGTTGCTTTCATTATTGCACATAGTTTTCTTTGTTTCTGATCTGATTTATTTTTCTTTTTTGGCGCAGGGGAAACGGATTCACGTCTATGATGTCTCTCCCTGTTTTCTGGACCGCCTTCTCCTGTGGCGTGCAGGTGATGTTCTTGTGCAGAAACGTCTCCTCTGTATTTTCTTACCAATAACAATTACAACATAAATCTAGTACTTTGCTGTTAAACGTAGGGAGGTCGTGGACAGGTGGTCGCATTGACAGATTGTGAGTGATGTGATGTGATAAGAATTCATACTTTAGACAATCCTTCTGTGTTTACTTCTACTGTTGTAAGAACTCTAAATTGCAGCTGCAACAGTTGTGAAAAAATATGTCATCGAATGGAGAATGGTGCATTGAATTGAAGATAGAGATGGGGCGCGTTGGAAGTGAGTTGTACAGTTTAGATCCTGCATTTGCTACATAATGCACTGTAGTTCACAGCTTTTAAATGTAAAGCATAGAAGCGCAGAAGTGCAGCAGAAAGCGCTTTGTAAGATTTGTTGATGTATGGGACAGAGGTGCCCACGTGGCTGCGCTGTTGATTTTGGCTGCGTGTGCACAGGCCGCATGAAGCAGCTTCATGTGAATGTAGAGTACAGGCTGCGCCCCCAGGCACTGATTGTAATACAGCTCCTAGTAGGGAGGTGCCTTATCTTTGCAGTATGGCAAGTGGTGGAGCCATTTTGTTGTACAATGTACTAGTGTCTGCAGGGGGTGTAGCATGGTCTACAGTGATAAAGGTTTTCACCTCAGTGAGTACAACTCAAGGGCAACTCAGTCTGTGATGCTTGCGTGGAAAATAAATAAGCAACCAGAGGGTGACCAATCAGCACTTGTTTACAGCGTTGAGAGCACCAAAAGTGTGGCATGAAGCACTACATCAAATATAGCTTGTGGCAAGAGAGTTGACAAGGGATTGTATGAATAGGTTGTAACAATAGAGGACAGGTGTATATGATAGTGCTTCATGCCCCACGTTTGCCCTTATAAGCACTGTAAATTGAAGATCTGATTTTCATAGCTTATTGGGGCAGAGGATTACACGCCATGCCACACATACATTGTTGTAAGGGGTGGCCATGGTGCTGGGTAGGTGATTTGAGACAAAAGACAGTTCCATTGTGAGCACATTTTTGGCCACATGAGCTAATCTTTGGGGCGAGGAGGGGCGTGAGTGCGGGGTAGAGAGAAAGAGACTGTTAACAATGCAGTGTGGTCCGTGGCTCATGCGTCCACTTCTGAAATGTTTCCATCATCTTCAGGGCGATGTAGCCCAGTCTTTGTGATGAACCTTCAGAGGGAAAAGGGGGACAAGAGGGGCTTTTACCACACTCTGGAGCCTAACATTTTTCCATGCTTCCCTGACTGCGATGTGTTTTAATTAAGATTAGTATACTGGCAAAATAATTTCAGGGAAATCTAAAGATGTATCTTTATAAATATAATCATTCAAAAAATCTCATTGACGCTAGTAATGACAAACTCTATTTCTTATTAATATGCTTTATCTAAATAATGTGTTTGCTCATCAAGTAGAATACAAATAGAATCATAGATCATCACACAAGAGAACAGTAATGAAATAACCCAAATACACATCTCCTTCCACGTACCCAAGAGATACCTCCGATCCACCGACCTCGCCCTCGCCGAAACCCCGCGCTTCCGCAGAGCCAGACCACGGGGAACAGCCTTCTCCTACATCGCAGCCAACACCTGGAATGAGCTCCTGATTGGCATCAGACACGCCCCCTAATTGAACATCTTCAGGAAGACACTCAAGACATGGCTCTTCGACTGAGCGGAGCTGCTTACCCCCTCCCAACGCCTTGAGACCCTCACAGGTGAGTAGCGCGCCTAAAATCCCCCTGATTGATTGATAATCAGTACAATGAGTGAGCGGATAGGAGTAGAGACAAAAGAATAAAGGTAATTTGCAAATTAAGAATTTTGCAAAATCAGTATATCATATTAACCAATATCAAGATCTAGAAAGCTGAAAAGCTACCCTCTGGCCATGAGAGTAAGCTGGGCATCCCCAAGAAGAATTAAGGAGCAAAGTTAAAGTGTCAGGTTCAGCAGAACCACAGCCAGCCGATAAGTTTAGGAAACAGCAACACAGCTCTCTCCTCTCATAAACAGGAAACGTGTTCTAACCCCCACCCTTTCACTACAAGTAGTTATACTCTAAAATCGCAAAAAGTCCAACCCCTCATATTCATAACACATAAAATTCTCAAATCTCATTGGTTCAAACAAGGGGTGTCTAATCACTCCACTCTCAATCCACCTAACTTTTTCAACAGTTCCTTTGTATTTGGCACTTCACGTCATCAGCATTTCAGCAAAGGCAATGCAGTTATCGTTCTTCCATGGCTTGTGCATTCTTCATTCTCACAAATGTATCCATATCATTATACAAGTGTCCACATACTCTGCTCGGCAAGGAAGTTCCTTTTCAATTTTTTCATTGTTTTCTCTATGCAACCTTGGCCAACATCAGGAACTCGCGAAGGACATTTGACATATTTTCATTCTACACTCTAATAAAGAGACTAAACCTAAAAAGACTCGAGACCTTCTCTGCGGAGCAGAAAAATGCACTCTAAGGAAAACAAATACAGGTTATTATCATGGTTATTTTATAAACTCCACTTTTACACATTTTATGAATGCTTTTGCTTACATATTGTAACGCTTTGCACATTATTTCAAAACAGTTTGTAAAAAGAATCTTGCAGCATCAAGCAGTTATTTTCTGCATTAATCATGTGCGTTTTACGGCCTATATTAACTCTCCCCAGCAAGTGCTTGCTCAGTTTTCATTTTTCCCCTTTTCAGTATTATACTATTAATTTGCACACCATTTTGTTAATAATCCACACAATGAGGAGTTCGACCCGAGCAGGTTTTATGTCGTGAAAACCCTGCACCATCAGAGGTTTATTGCATAGGTCGTGCACGTAACTTTTATACATCATTCCCAGTATATTTACTGTTTATTCAGTTTCCAGTTGTATTGGCCATTCTATTTAAATTTTTGTATACCGTAGGCCAATCCACATTGTTGTGATCAGCTATGTCCGGCAAGCACTGAGGATCAGGAGGGACATGAATGTTCTGGCTTTGCCAGCTCTCTAGTTTTAAGCTGCGCGTGTATTTGTGGCGATGACATGTCATCTATGATCCGTTTGTATATAAATGTTATTATAATGCTCTGTATTTATCATATTGTTTCATATACTTGTCAACTTTCTTAGTTAGCGGGGCTAGTCTCTTAAGCACTTTATGTATATCTCCTTGCATCTTTTTAACGTGCGTTTTATTACTGCGTGTTTGTCTTTTTATGACAATATAGCCAAATTAAAGTATTTTGACTGACCACATTGCAGTGGAGGGAAAATAGAACATGAAAAAGGAAGTAAGGAGAGGCAGAAGAAATAACGTAAGCAGACAGAATGAACCACAGATCTGATGTCAGGATTTTAGGGAGGTTCTGAAGGCCATGTGGAAATAAGTCTATAATACAGAGGTGTAACGGACACCCCCATGGGCCCCAAATCTCCCAGTCATGCCAGGGCTCCCTGAGCCTCAGTTTGTGCTTGGTTTGGTGTCTGTCTGACTGTATCTTTTTAATGTTCCTCTGTCATGCATGCTGGTGCAGAGCTGACCCAAAGTTGAAAGATAAACAACAAACACATTGGAGAAAGTGGGAGGATGCTCCTTCGGCCAGTCGACTGGATCGTCTTGTATACAGGGGCATCCAGAGTTGTGAGGGGCCAGTGGTGTCGGCCCCTATGACGTAATAGGGGTGATCTGCGTTATGTCCATCGTTGATAATAGTCCGGGGTGAAGTTAGTGCACGCCCGAGACTTTGTAGTTGAATGCTGCAGTCGGGGGTCACATGGGTGAATCAATAAAAGGGAGCCTGCACGGATGTGACGCCAGTGGCACACATATGCGTGAGCTCCGCAACACTGCAAGACCGTCTCCATGTGTTCTGTCCTGACAGCCTACTGCGCAGTGTCTGTGTGTCAGCGCAAACCCCTCTGGCTGAAGTGCCCGCCGCTAATGAGACAGCACGGACTACACATTGGCGACGAGAGTGGGCGGCCGCATTGCACGTTTGCTCTGTGGCTGCTGCGGTGCTCATGCCACGGAGCGGGAGCGCGCATGTGCGCATCGGCTACTGCATAGAGGAAACGCATCTGCGACTTGCTCCTTGTGACAGCAGAGTCCTTAGCCTGCTCGTCGGTCCCCGGTGGTGGCTGGAGACAACACGTGACACAGAGCCCCAGAGATGCTGCCCAGGAGTGGGGGAGGAGCAAGACACCACTGTCGGTGTGCCAGCAAGAAGTTGAGTCTCCACAAAGGTCACAGGACCCAGAGGGACTGGTCTATGTGATTTCCTCATTACACTGGAGCCAGAGTCGGGCTGCCAGCAGCAGAGGGGAAGGTCACTGGTAGAGAACTTCAGCAGGAAGACAGAACAGCTCCTCATTTAGCACTGGTGCCGTGAGAGTGTGAGAGGTCCTCTGATTACACCTCAAAGATTGCCTGTACCATGTCCGCAATTCCACCTATTGAACCCTTCATAGTGGATGGCCCAACTTCTGCCCAGGCGCCCAAATGGAAGGAATGGGTGGAGAGGCTGGTCCTGTTCTTTGAAGTCATGGGGGTGCACGATGACCAGAGAGGGCCATGCTCCTGTATTTAGGGGGAAAGACATCTACAAGATCGCCAAATCGCTGCATGAACCAGCCCACAAAACTCACTTCACACTAATTGGAGCTCTGTCGATGCATTTTGAACCCATGGCGAATCAAGATTACGAATGTTTGTATTCCGGCAGGCGCGCCAACATGCCGATGAATCTATTGACACATTACACACCCAGATTAAGAATTTAGCAAGCACCTGTGGGTTCACTGATGAGGTGGAAATTATTTAAGGCCAAATCATACCGGGCTGCGCCTAGCACAATTCATGGACAGAATACTGGGGTAATCGGTGAAGCCCCTGTCCGACATCCTAACCCTAGGGAGAACCAAGGAACTGTTGCAGGCCCGAGCAGCCCACATGAAGGTGGCCCTACATGCACCGGTAAAGGTAGCCAGAAAGAGTCAGGGAAGCCCACAAGCTGCGGGTACTGTAGCAGAAACCCGCACAGGGCACTGGACTGTCCGGCACAAGGAAAGAAATGCACTGGGTGCAGAAAGTTTAACCCTTTCAAACGAATGTGCCGATTGTGAAGGAACAGCTGACCTCGGCCAGCAGTCAGTCTCATCCCAGAAGCCCAAAGTGTAAACAGTGACATGGACGATGATGACAGAGAAGAGCAAGTGGTCCATACCGCATACATGATTGGAACGGCTATTCAGATGTCTCGCCGGTTGCCGCAATGTCAAATACGGGTGGAAAAGCAGGACATCACCGCTGTCATAGATACAGAGGCCACCATCAACATCATGTCATCAGAACTCTACACGGTGATGAAGCCGGCTACACTGCTAGACGCCCCAGCGTTCAAAGTCTTCGCGTAGGGACAAGACAGACCCCTGCTGATGCGCGGGAAATTCAAGGCGACGATCTCGTATGGCTCTAACTTCATAAGATCACAGGTTTACATAGCAGCGCATGAACAGGCCATGCTATTAGGATGCCGAGCTGCCAAAGATCTTGGAGTTGGGACATTCACTTTTGGGATCCACCAAGAGATGGTACGACACATCCTAGCCGAATTTCCAGACATATTCAACGGGATTAGGAAGTTGCGAGGAAAAGACGTACATCTACACATTGACCCCACTGTTCAGCCAGTAGCCCTACGCCTCAGGCGCGTTGCCTTTCACCTGAGGCCAATAGTAGAAAAAGATCTATCCAAGCTGGAATCGACTAGCATCATTGAGAAGGTAACAGGTCTCACCCCCTGGGTATCACCAATCGTGGTCACTCAAAAGCCCAAGCAACCGGGTGAGGTGCGGGTCTGTGTTGACATGAGGTTACCTAATGCAGTAGTAAAAAGAGAAAGACACCTCAGTCCCACGATTGATGATCTGATTGGGAAACTGAGCGGAGCGTGTTGGTTCTCTAAGCTTGGATAACACCAGTTGGTGCTGGACAAAGAGTCACGCTATATCATGACTTTTTCCACCCACGTCAGCCCGAAGAGATACACCCACCTGAGCTTTTTAGTGTCAAGTGCAGCGGAAGTCTTTCAGAATGTGATCAATGAGTTGCTGATGGATCTTCCAGGGGTGGTGAACGTCAGTGATGACATTCTCATTTAGGCCAGGACCATCGCGGAACACAATGCCAGACTGACGCAAGTACTTCAGAGGATACAGGAATGTGGTCTCACTCTCCATTGAGACAAGTGTGAATTCCTCAAACAACATATCCAGTTTTTTGGCTACGTATTTTCAGCCTCCGAGGTGAATTCCGATCTGGACAAGGTGCGTGACTTCAAGTTGGCCCCTGCCTCCACCAGCGTCATCGAAGTAAGAAGCTTCCTGGGCATGGACAACTATTGTGACCGATTTATCTGGGACATGACCACCCTCACCCAGCCTCTCTGAGAACCTACAAAAGGCTCTGTCTCCTGGATCTGGGGTCATGAGCAGGAAACAGCTTTTCAAGCTGGCAAGGATGCCCTGTCTACCAATAAGACCCTGAGTTTCTTTGATCCTCGGAAGTTGACGGTCGATGCTGGACCGAAGGGTCTTGGAGCGGTCTTGCTGCAGCGGAGTAAAGTAGAGGAAGACTGGGCCTTGGTGGCTTTCGCTAGTCGGTCATTAACAGACACCAAAGAGCGATATTCCCAAATAGAAAAGGAAGCCATGGCCATCCACTGGGGATGTCGCCACTTCCACTTGTATGTGTATGGGCACGCTTTCATTGTGGCCACTGACCATAAGCCGCTTCTCTCACTATTTGCTGGAACCACCTCTAAAGCGACCCCATGCATAGAAAAGTGGATGCTGCAGCTGCAGGGGTACAACTGAAATATCATCCCGGAGCGCAGAACCCAGCCGACTATCACTCCTGTCACCCCAGGGCAGCTACCCTGGTAGAGGAGGATAATGCAGAGGACACAGAAGAATATTTCTGACACATTATGGCCAGATCGTGCCCTATTCCATTGTCCATGAAGGTGTTAGGGGAAGAAACCAGAAGGGATGAGTTCATCCAGCAGACCATAGAGATTCTGAAGCATGGCCAGTGGCAAAGTGTGAGAAGTGAATGGAAAGTTCTCACCACTGAGACTAGAAGGATCATGGAAAGTCTGTACAACGTCCTGCAGGAGCTAAATGAGGATTTTGTGGGATGCCTACATCGAGGTAACCGCCTGGTGATACCTTCGGCCCTGACCAACCAGGTGATCCAACTGGCACATGTGGGTGACCAAGGAATGGTGAAAACTAAGACCCGCCTGAGGACAGAAGTGTGGTTTCCCCTGATGGGCGAGAAAGTTGAGAAGGCGGTAAGGTCATGCCAATTGTGCAAGACCACCGGTGACAGTACCTCACCTGCTCCAATAATCACTGAACCTCAACCTGACGGACCCTGGGCGTGGGTCAGTTTAGACTTTGTGAGTCTTCTGGATGGGAGTCACACCTTTGTGCTGATCGATGACCACTCAAAATATCCTGAGGTGGAAATATTACAGTCGCTAGGGGACGGCGCATCCTTGATAGTTTGGGACTTCCGTGGGTCTACCTGGATCTCTACTTAGTTGAAGAGGTATCCAAAGAATTCTATTTTCTTTTGGAAGAAGAGGCACTTTTCCCAGTGTAGGGTATCACCATGCTCCTTGAGGCACCTCAGCGTAGCTCTGAGATTACGGTAGTGTATTTCTGCGGTAGTGGATTGGATGAGAATGTCGTCACTTACGTTCAGCACCCCTGGCAGCCCCAACAGGATTTCACATATGGTGTCCTGGAATATCTCTGCTGCGGACAATCTTCCAAATTTGAGGCGCTTGTATCGCCGCAGTCCCAGATGGGTGCTGAATGTGGTGATGTATCTGCTCTCCTTGGCCAGGGCCAACTGGTGGTGTCCTTTGTTTAATTCCAGCTTCTAAAACCACTGGGACTCGTTAACGTCAACCACTATGTCATCCATCGCTGGTGTGATGTGGCGCTCCCACCAGATAGCTTGGTTGGGGAGCCACATAATGCACAATCTGATCTTCCCTGGTTGCCGTGGCTTCTCGCCCCTGACCATTGGGTGACACTCAGGGGCCTGCCCGGACACCTTTTTGATCAACCCTTGGTCCTCCAACTTCTACAGCTTCTGCTCCACTAGGGGTTTGATGTGAAAAGGGATTCTTCGGTGGTTGAGTGCTGTCGGGGTCACCGCTGGGTTGATGTGCATCTTCACTGGGGCTCTCTTGATGCACCTGAACCCCTCGAAGAGACTTGCAAATGGGCTCAGCAGCTCTTTCATTTGGTTCACTTGTACGCTCCTTGCGAACGTCACCAGGCCCAGGTATGCTGAGTAGGGTATCGGCCTCCTAGTCAATTATGTGGACCATCGTGGTAATTTCGTTGTCTTCTGACCAGATTGGCATGGTCATTTTCCCTCGTAGAGGTGGGGCGACTGGCTCTTGTACGCAAGTAATTTGGTCTTGGATGGTGCAAGTTTGGGTCGGGTCGTGGTCTGTTGTGCTGCTGTTTACCCATAACAAAGCGATACCAAAGGGGATGATGGAGGGAGCACTTGAGCAAATCAAACACTCACCCCCAGTCAACCGATCTGAGTTTAATCCATCATCATTCTTTAGCTCACTCCACCACCCCAGTTCAGACATGGCCATATGCAAATCAGTCTGACCCTGTGCCCCATGGAAACAGTCCAGCCCGAACTGCCAAGCAATGTCTTCCCTGGACCGGAAACAAGCATCCTGGGACCGGTTTCAGGTTCATAACCCTCATCAGCCAGGCTATCTTGAATCCAGTGGCAAAGGGAGCAAGGGACCCACGTCTGGGCATACCCTGCCAACTTAGGGCGAACAAAGCGATACCAAAGGGATGATGGACGGAGCGCTTGAGCAAATCAAACACTCACCCCCAGTCAACTGATCTGGGTTTAATTTAGGCCCAGATCTCTGTACTGGGGTGAATGTATGACATTGTTCTGCATTCTGTCCATCAATAGTTCTTTTTGAATTTGTCACCCCTAGTGGGACGGGTATGGTCAGACATGAGTCTCGTGCTCTCAATGCCACTGGAATCAAGCTATCCTGGCTGAAGAGGGGTGAAACCCCGAAACCAGTCCTAGAATGCTTGTTTCCAGTCCAGGGAGGACCTGGCCTGGCAGTTCGGGCTGGACTGTTCCCATAGGGCACAGGGTCATGACTGTTTTGCATATGGCTGGGTCCAAACTGGAATGGCATGGTGAGCAAAAAAACGATGGATTTAGGCCCAGATCTCTCTACTGGGGTGAATGTATGACATTGTTCTGCATTCTGTCCATCAAT
Organism: Triturus cristatus; assembly: GCF_964204655.1. NCBI lineage: Eukaryota > Metazoa > Chordata > Amphibia > Caudata > Salamandridae > Triturus > Triturus cristatus. The sequence continues at coordinate 151,016,627 of NC_140584.1, forward strand.
AGTTCTTTTTGCGTTTACCCATAACAGTCACGGAGGCTCCAGTGTCAATGACTGCCTTTACTTCCGAGCTAAATATCCTCATCATGCATGTGGGTTGCGGCCTCCTCCGTTTCTTTAACTCCTGTGTGAATGAGACGAGGTATGTCTCGACTTCTTCATCTTCTGTGGACGTGTTTGTAGGTGGCCTGATCAGTCTTCTTAATGCTGCTCATGGGCATCAGGGAGGCACTCAGCAGTTGGCGCACCATCTTCCTCTTTGGCTTTCTGCCCCAGGTGTCTTTCCGTTGACTCTTCTTTTGGCATATGGAGGCAAAATAGTTCGGGATCCCACAGTGGGAGCACGTCCATCCCTGGGCAGCACACAATTGAGCAGGATGCTCCTCGCATCCACAATATCCACATTTGCCCTTCGGGGTTTGGGGCGGACGGCTTCCCTGCCCGCTCCCTCTGTCTCAGGTCCTCACTGCGTCAGCGTGCTCTGTCTTGACTGCTGTGTCTTTGTCTGTTGACCGTGTTATGGCGAGGTCCATCTCATCTGCTCTTGTGGCAGATAGGTTGTGTATACTGGCCAGGAGTAGTATGTCATTTAGGGCTATATTCGGCTACCTCAGGATCAGCCCTCGTAGCGTCTTGCTGCTGCAAACATGAATGATTTGGGCGCAAATCTCTTCCGTGGCCCTGTCATCCATTGCGTATGTGCTGGCTAGCTCCCCCTGCCGTGCTGTCAAGGCTAGCAACTATGGTTCTAATGGAACGGGAGCAGAACAACGCTAGTTTCCAATGCCCCTCTCGGAACCTCCCTGCTAGTATCTCAATAAACCATTGCAGATAAGTACCAAGGGGGGAAAGGGGAATGGGACGGAGAAGAGACAGCTCCCAACACTCTGCTTGTTCTGCCAATCTTCTTTTCTTCTTCGTAGTGTTCTTGTAGTGCACATTAGTAATATAACTTTACTTTTCCATTTATCTAATTATAACTTACTTTCCTTAACATTTAGTATTGCTTGTCTTACCAGGATAAGATTGGGAGCCTACTTCTCTTCTTACTTCTCTTTTTTTATTTTCTTCTTTATTTATAAAGAGAAGTGCAGTTCAGTAATCGTCTTTCTTCTTTTTCAAGGACGACAGCGCCTATCCTGCTTCAGCTTCCTTCACAAGAAATTATACCTGTAAGTCTAAGTTTTATTTATTTAATTCAGTAATGGTGTGCCTCTAATTTCTATTAGTGTACTTACAGTGAGTTGAACTGAACTGGCTGTATTAAATGGGGTTTGGGAATTCATGTCTCTGCCTTTCTTTCTTGTAACACAGTTTTAGTAAAGACTTTTTAGCTTCCTAGTATAAATTTGCAGTAATGTGTTATTTTTATTTATTTATTTATTTTCTGTAAAGCTCTTCCTTTGCTTGGAAAGCATCTGGAGCTCTAATTATTACACACAAATATCTCTGACTCTGGTAGGGACTTATTTTTAAGGGATGTCCTTTTTATGTTAGTTTTAATTAGCTCTACATGTCCTTGAAAAGAGCCTTGATTTATGGTGTGCTAATCAACACACTGGAATAACTCTGACTCTGGCTGAAAAGTTTTTGGTTTAAAGAATATTCCCTTTTTATTTAGCTGAGAGGAAACTCTGTGTGTTAAAAGAGAAGCCCGGGTTATTTTGCCTCAGCTGACTGAACACAGCTGAAATTGGATGCTTGTATTTCTCACTGGTAAACACTGTGTGTTGAAAGGTCACGCCCGCATTCAGGAGAAACCAAATGGTTCTGACAGAAATTGTCTAATGAAAGCCTTTGAAAATTCACTGAAGGTTTAGAGTGGAACTGAGGAAGCAGTTTTAAATACTTTTATTTAACCTCTATCCTCCCGGTGATATTTAGAATCTAGGCTATTAGCTTTTCACAAGCATTTCTTTTTTACCTGACAAGAACTAAACAGTTCACTAACCTTGACTCTGGAAATGTTACCAACCGTCAAATCTAACCCCGGTGTGTACGCAAACTACCCTGACTGACTTCCACGATGCCCATGAAATTTCGTTGCTCTTCCTTGAGGTACTTTGGTGAAGTGCACAGTGGAATCTTGGAGAATTCTTCACCAGAGTGTGATTAACCTAAATGACTAGACTGCTACACAGCGAGATGCTGCAGCAGTGTTGGAATGTTGGCGTCCATGTTGGAATTTCTACGATGCCAACTTGCTCTCCAACTCCAGGGATCGAATGCTTTTTGATGGTTTTGTGAGGGGGAAATGGTGGCCAGAGGTAAATAAGGAGGAAACCTATCATAAGTCCTGACACTTGCGTAAAATGCATCGATCAATTTCCCGTTACACTGGCGGGCTGGCCGCAGCTTGAATCTCTCAAAGTCTGGGTTGAGTTGTGGGTCAAAGTGTGCGTTTACCGCCGTCACAGTGGCGTCATAGTCGGTAGGCACTCCTTTATTGGGGAGGAGTTTGAACATGAGGTATACTTCTTACCCAGCATAGTGGAGGAGCAAGGATCGTTTCACTGCTCCATCTGTCTCTCACCACAAAGTAGTTGTCAAGTTGCCATAACCACGTCTTCCACCGTGGGGACACGTGGTTGGATCGGCTGCCACGCTGAATGGTGGTAGGACCCCTGTATGGAGCGTGCTGTGTAACTACATGCGTCTGTGGCTGATATGCATTCAGGTTATCCCCCATTTTGCGTCTCTGTGCACCTTCGAGTGAGCTGCCTCTGGGGAGTTGTGCATGTAGTCTTGTGTTGCCTTGTGCTTGTTCCCTGGCCTTTGCCTTGTTTCCTCTCACCAATGTCCTTTATTTTCCTTTAGTTTTTTTTTTCTTCTTCCTGCCTCTTTATTCCTAGGGCTCACTTTCTACGTGCCTCCTTGGATCTGGGGCTGGGCGTACTTGTGGGGTAGCCCTTCTCCCTGCATGCAGTGTGAACAGATTCCCAGCCTGCGATGCTCCTTGGTGCTGGATGTGAACGCTGGCCTGGTCGGGTGTGGTTCTGCTGCGCGAGCCTGTGCGCGGCCAGAGCAGACAAGCGTCAACGTTAGAGCAGTGCTCTTACCGCTTGTTGATCAGTGTGCTGTCGTCAGTGCAGGTACTTACCTCGTAAACAAGACACACCACAATTAATAGTATTAGTTGAGTGGAGAATGCGACGTGCGGCCACTCCCCTATTTATTTATTTGCTCAGGCCATGCCTGGCCCAAGCGTGTGGGTGCGCCATATACAGCTCAGACCGCTGACTTGCTACATCTGGCACACTAACTGTGCCATTGCTGGTGTAGCAGATACAATCTTTCCATTTGGGCATGTAAAAGATGATGTCTGTAAATATTATGCCCTGGCATAATGAACAGCCGCGTGGGTGATCAGGCGTATAAGAAATAGGTGGTTACTAGTGTCCAATTTCAGTTAAGTAAGCAAAGGCCATTCTTAAAAGAAGCACTGCTGCCCATGCTATTTGACTGCTGCTCATGCTGCACACCTGTGAGAGACGCATGCACTGCTACCTGTTTTCTGTGCTGTAGCCTTTTAGAGAAGGAAACTACAGCAGCTGCTGCTCATTGTTTCATGGTTTGTGCAAGGGAAGTTTGCTAAGCACCTGCCCATGGCTTCCTAAAGCTGTGTTGAAAGGGAAGCTTCAATGCGATAACTATTTTGTGTAACGAAGGCCTGTTCCTGAGTCTGTGCAGGTATTGTGCAAAAAAGGTTATCACAGCTTCTATCAATGCTGTGCCTTTTTCTCTGTGTGGGAAGCTTGCACTATTTCTGCCTATTGTGGCTTGCCAAACAGTGCTTCTTTGTGACATGGAAGCTTGAGGTGCGGCTCTGTGTGTTTGGCCTGTTCCGCCTAAAGGAAACAGGCACTGATTTTGACCATGCCAAACCTTTTCTGTGGTAGGGATATTTTCACTGTTGCTTTCTGTTCTAGAGCTCAATTTTTGGGATTGGACAATCATGTTGTTTTGTTAGCGAAAATAAACTCAACTTGATGGAGGATGACAAATATAATGAGAATAAATGTAGGGATGGCATGGCAAAAGAAGATGGAAAGACGTGGAAATGTGTGGTGTGGGAAACAATAAAAAAGGAAGGAAATGAGAAAAAATTTGCGAGTAGAAGGGGAAGGAAAGGAAAAGGGAATAAAACAACAAATTCAAGGATAACGGAGTGATGGAAAGAGCTACAATGAGAAAGAAACATAAAGAAAGCAGGAGACAGAATGAAATACATCTAACTTTGAAAGAAGTGAGATGGAAAAACAAGTAAGGAAATCTAAGATGGGGAGATCATGAAAGAAAGGAAAAAGAAATGGACAGCAAAATACATAAATAGAAAAGATGTAATGAAAAGTTGCAATATGGGGTGGTGGTAGAAAGAAAGTAAAAAGACAAGTACAGAATCACCCATAAATAGACAAGGAGTAACAAAGGGACTGAAGAAAGAAAATGGAAAATTAAAGGAATTGATTGCTGAAAGGATAGGGACAATAAGGTAACACTTGAAGAATAGGGAAAACCCATGAGAGGGCGACCATGAGAAGGAAACCAAATGAGAGCAGGAGGCAAACTGAAGGGGAGGGTTGAAGCTACTATGCGCAAGTTGGATAAGGATCCGATGCAGAATGGATAGGGAAGTAACAGAATTTTTTGAGAGATGGTATGTGAAAGAGATGGTAGAGTGGTGAGAAGATAAGTTTCATACACAGAAAAAAAAAGGGGGGAGGACTGAGAAAAGAAACTGGAACTTGGGTGAGCAGAAAGGATAATTGTCCAATACACAAATAGGAGAAAAAAGGGAAAATAGTATATTGCCAGTATCATGGAAAAAGCTGGAAGACGCATGTGAAAATGAGGGAGATAGTGGTAACAAAACCGAAGAGATAGGTGTTAGAGAATAACAGGGTTGAGAGGAGGAAGAGCAAAGTTACAGGAGTCACTTAACAGGACAAGAAAAGGAAGAGGGATAGCAAAGTAATAGAGGTAATTCCTTGCTACCATCCTGTTAGGTGATGCAGGCATGGCATCCCTTCCAGATATTGCATCTGGTGTGGTTAGCTGCTGGTCTCTGGTGTCAGTCTGTCTACACTGCTCAACTGACCCTCCCAAACCAATTCAATACAACTGTATTCCTGGAGGGCTTCTGCCTCCAATCCAATTGAAGATCCTGGGGAACTGGCCTGTAGCACCATCCAAACTTCCTCCTGTGCCTGAATAGACTCAGCAGGAGCTGAATGAGTTCATCTAAATTTCCACAGGCAGACCAGCCAAATTCAAGAAGTTATTAGTGAGAGGGCTTTGTAAACAAAGATGCATCTGCCTTGCAGTAAGCCTAATTTTGTAATTTTTGGTGCTGCCCATTTCTTGCCCTGGTACTGCTTGTGATAATGTCGGTATTTTCCAAACTATTCCTTACCTATTCATTTGCATTGCAGTAACTGAAAACCTAATTCAATCCCCACCATCAAATCCTAAACATCTCTCATTTTACTTGTCAGTGGGTATTTAGAATCCAGCTTGTTGGGTCACCTGATATTCTCACTGTAAGTTCAGCCAAGAGAAGGTAGATCACAATCAGCAGATTATATAGCAGTAAAGTACAGTCACAGGAAGCTGTAATTTTGTTCTATGTTTCCTAAAAAGCAAGCTACAAATAGAGGCAAAATGGGTATGAGAGTTGGGTGAGATGGAGATATATACAGAGCCTCAAGAAAAGATCAAATAAGAGTCCCCCATGTTGTATCCCCATTGATTCAAGAAGTGTACAGACTCCCATATATCCAGGAATGGCAGTGCCTGAAGAAGACTTCTATTGACATTGAGTCCCTGTTAAACGTACAAGAAAAAATTAATAGATGGGCAACCTGGGGATGCTCAAGAACTGACAAAGGAAACACCTTGAAAAATCTGATTACTGACACATACCTGTAAAAACTGAAGATAGTGGCGTCACTAAGGGTGCAGGGACAGAATATAGAGTAAAAAATATTTAATTGCACAAATATTGTGGCAAAAATATCGTGGGTCAAGAATATCGACAGACAAATTCTCGTGGTCAGGAATATCGATTTTAGGTAAGTAATATTGTTTTAAAAAATATTGAAGTGTTTTATATCGTTTGCAAAAATATAGATGTTAAAAATATCGATTTCTTATTGATGTTATGTATTTTAGTATATATTTTATAGGTGTAATGTATGTATTTTTTGTATTAGAACTGTTTGTATTTTTATTATATGTGTTAAAATTTTAGTAGTTATTAATTTTGTTTTGTTTGAATTTTGCGTTTTTTAGGTCCGTAGTGGGTTGTGGGTTTATTGGAGAATAGAGTGGGAAGGAATGTAATTATATAAAATGTATTAATTATTTTTTGTAGTTATTTTGTTTTTTAATTTTACGTTTTTATTACAGTAGCAGGTTGTGGGTTTATAGGGGAATAGGCTGGGAAGTAATGTAATTATAGTAAATTTATTGAATAATTTTTATGTATTCATATTTGTAGAATTGAGACGTTATACTGTCAAATGTGTAAATAATTGTTTTATTATTTATTTAATCGTTAGTTGTTAATTAATTTTATTAAAGGTGTCCATAGGTGTATATAGTGGGAAGGTTGGTAAGTAATTTATTTTAAATTGATGAATTAATAATTAGTTGTTAATTAATTAAAATTGTGTAATTCATTTTAGGTGTGTGTTGTTCATATTATAGTGTTATAGAATGCGTATTCAATGAATGTTTTTTAAATTAATAAAAAAAATTAAATTCATTATTAATTATTTTAATTATGGAAATGAATTTTAATAAAAAAATTGAAGTTTTCTTTTATTGGTGTGGTGTTATAGGGTAGGAAATAAAATACATATATTTATGTTTTAAATATTTTTTTGTTTGGTATTTATTTGCATCTAAATGTTGTTTATTAATGTATCTATTAGTTTATTTTAGATGATAGTTGTACCTTTTTGTTATATGTAATTATTATATTTAATGTTAATGTTTAATCTGATATTTTAAAAATATTGTTAGTTATTTTCAAGATTATTTAAATTTTTCAATTGTTTACATTTTATCAGTAATTTTTGTTTCTCTGCTATCCAACACTTTCCTTACTGTTGCACTCACTGGAGTGGGAATAGTAATTTTTACACCTCTGCTATCCAACACTTTTCCTACTGTTGCACTTATTGGAGTGGGAATAGTAATTTTTACCCCTCCACTATCCAGCACTTTTCCTACTGTTGCACTCACTGGAGTGGGAATAGTAATTTTTACTCCTCCGCTATCCAAACTTTTCCCTACTGTTGCGCTCACTAGAGTGGGAATAGTCATTTTTACCCCTGCGCTAACTAACACTATCCCTACTGTTGCTGTCATTGGAATGGGAATAGTAATTTTTACCCCTCAGCTATCCAATACTTGCTCTACTGTTGCAGTCTTTGTAGTGGGTATAGTAATTTTAACCCCTCAACTAGCCAATACTTTCTCTACTGTTGTACTCACTGGAGTGGGAATAGTAATTTTTACTCCTCCGCTATCCAACATTTCCCCTACTGTTGCACTCACTTCAGTTGGAATAGTAATTTCAAGCTCATGAGGCAAGATGGCGTCTGAGCGGCGGTAGACCAGTACAGCTCCACCGGTCCGGTCCCGTAAATATGTAACAGCCTTCAATAATTTCAACTGCACCTCGAAGTTTTAACTTTTCGAAGAGGAAAAGAAAAAAAGAACTGGTAATAATCTGACCTGCTTGGCGGTTTCTGCTCGTATGGTTGTCACCTTGGCTCCGAGGCAGCGCCGGGATCGGCTTGCATTGCTGGTGGTGCTGTGCTGGAGGGACGGATCGCCGACGACTGTTGTTCCGATCGGGGAGTCAGGCAAGTCTGGCAGCTCCAGTATCCTTGCGCTGCGCTGACCTGCGGCCGTTCTCTACGGCGTGCCGCGCTACGTGGTTTCTATCGGGGGTCTGGAGACCTCTGACGCCGGCACTGATTGCAGTACAACGAGGGAATTACAGTGATAGGACGCAACAGGGGATACTTTGTTTCCCGGCAGCTAGCAGTTTCAAAAGGGAAAAACAAGCAAGGATGTCGGGGCGAGGTACGAAAGGAGTAAAAACCAAAGGTAATCAAGCATTGGCACATACAAATAAGCCCACACTGCCTGAAAGCTTACAAAGACGCCCAGAGACACGAGGATTAAGGAATAAAGGACAAAATGAGCAGAATGGGCTAACAACTGCAGATGATAAAGCAAAGCCAAAGCCAAACAAAAAGGCACAAACATATAGCTCACAGCCACTAATTTCTAATCTGTTTAGCCCAGTGGAAATGGGTGGGCTTGGGGGGGGGTTGGCAACAAGTCTCGAAAAGAGGAGGCATCCGCAGACCAGTCAGAAGTCTGTGTACCACTCTCAGCAAACGGAGGAGTAATATCAAACCCCACCATTTCATCACCAGTGGCCCTTATTGTACAAACAGTACACCATACTTCACTGACAAGTACAGATATGATTTGCAAGTCAACAAGGAATACCGAAACCAGTCAGCAGAGAGAAAAGCCCTTGACTGTACCCCCATCTACTGTCTCAGGAGCCACTGGGTTAGAACTGAAGACAACAAATCCAACAAGTGAAACAAATAATCTTCAAAAAAATGCTTAGAGCACTGAGCCACCCGACGTTTTGGATAGACTTTGCCCAATCACGGATGACTCAGAAATGTACGAAACTAGTATATCATCATCATCCAGTGAAGGAGAAAAAAATGAAGGAAAGAATGAATGGGGCGATAGTACTGATTCGGAGACCTTGTGGCAAAAGGTTACCCAAAAAAAGAAGCAAGAAAAGAAAAAAAGAAAAAAAAGACATAGCGATCATAAAACCGGGGGATCCTCAGATCAGGATAGCAACCCCGAGCTCAGATGGGATTACTCATCCTCTAAATTTGCGACACCATCAGATTGCACGGTACGATCAGAGCATATTCCTTCCTCAATTACAACCTCAAGTGGGAATGCTAGAAATATAGTAGAACCCACCCTTGCTGAAGTCTTGCAATCAATTAAGGGCTTTCAAGAATAAGTTAAACGAGATAATCGGACAGGCCGACAAGCCACACAAAAACTTCAAGGCGCTATTTGGAAAGTGGGCCGAACTTGCAATGAAATTGCAGATAGGATGTCATCTGTGGAAATTCGAACTGAGAATCTAGAGAAAGATGTCTCCACACTTAAAGAACAAGGAGATGCGCATGATGCCATAGGTAAAGACTTAATGGGGAAAATCGAGGAGCAGGAGAATAGAATGTGACGCAACAACTTACGCATCCTCGGGATTCTGGAGGGAACGGAAGGCAATGACCCCAGAGCATATATAATATCACTTTTTAAAGGCGACTTTCTGGAGATGCAATCCTGGGACTGGGATAAAGAAGTACAACGTGCACATCGATTCCTCTTGACACCTTCTAAACGAACCACTTCTCAAAACCAATATCCCCGTGTAATCTTAGTGTATTTTGGAAATTTCCTTTTGCACCAAGCTCTTTTTGATGTAGCTAGACCAACAAGCAAAGAAGAATATAATGGCATCACCTTCTTCACCAGGCCAGATTTCGCTCACACCACCGTTGAACATCGATGGAGATTGAGACAGTTATTCATGCCATTTCAGATAGCTGGAGCTACGGTTTACCTACTGTAGGAACCTGGGGTCACCAGGCCCTATAGGCAGTAGCGTGGCGCGAGCCGGTTGGGCAACCAGAGGGCTATGTGTTAAGCAACCATACACCACACGCTTCTCATGGACTAGAGTCACACACAATAAGGGACGCCACACCGTTTAAATTATGCCAATACTTCAAGTTTATCCAAGTATAGCTGGTCAGTTGCAGTTCAGGAAATAACAAGGTAATACATGAAACATAATACCATCGTAACATTACATTCGACACTCTGGGTGATATCTATGCAGTGCCTAACCTTGTTCTAGCGCTGTGCGCGCTTACGTAAAGTCTTTCCCTGAACCGGCCGTCTAACTAAGCGTAATACTTGAAGGGGGAAACATTGGGTTCACTAACATGGCGCCTGTAGAACTGAGCGCTCCTCGTGATCAATGGCCCCTAGTACTGTGAAGCAAGGCATATAAACATAGCGCTACGCGCAATCAGTTGCATGTGGATACGTTTGCGTAGAACATTTAATACAGCGCGTGACTCGTAATCAGTCGCATGTCATTACCTTTGAGCAGAGCATATAACACAGTGCGCTACTCGCATTCCTGGGCATATAATTACTTTCGAGCAGAGCATATAACACAGTGCGCTACTCGCATTCCTTGGCATGTAATTACTTTCGAGCAGAGCATATAACACAGTGCGCTACTCGCATTCCTTGGCATGTAATTACTTTCGAGCAGAGCATATAACACAATGCGCTACTCGCACTCCTTGGCATATAATCTACTTCGAGCAGAGCGTGTAACACAGTGCGCTACTCGCATCCCTGGGCATATAATCTACTTCGAGCAGAGCATGTAACACAGTGCGCTACTCGCATCCCTGGGCATATAATTACTTTCGAGCAGAGCATATAACACATGGGGTTACTCGCCGTCCCGGTCTCTCCGGCTGAGGAAGCAGAGTCGGTGGCGTGAAGCGCCACGTGAGAGCAATGTCAGTCAGTACTTTGAACGGCTTCCAGCGGGGAGGATTACTGGACTTGAGGAGCGAGTCCCTATGCTCCGGTGCAGTTCACAGAGCACCGCGCTCAGTAGCACAGAAGGGGGGACACGGACAGGATCCCTCGGCGGGGTCTCTCCGTCGCGCAGGCAGGGGAGGGGATTCCCACGGAGGGGACAACCCGGGCCAAGTGCGGTGCGGTTTCCGGACCAGCAGGGGGCGCACCAGGGGGGATCTCGGCCTCCGGGCTTACCTCCGTCTCGGCGTCAGCAGGCGTCCGTCCTCACGACGTTGGGGGAACTCGGCCCCGACCTTGCGCTTCTCCTCACACGGCTGTGACGGCAGCGACGGGGCCCCGGACTTCGCCTGGGCCTCGCGACACAGCAGGGCACTCCTCCAGGCCTCCAGGCCGCGGCGGTGAGCGCGCTGTCTTCGTCGTCGCAGGGGGGGGGCTCAAATTAAGGATGGGGATCAGTGCTCAGCGGAGCACGCTGCCGGGGGTCCCAGACCAGGGCAGGGAGCGCGGGGGTCACAGCGCTAGTACCTGGTCGATCCCCGGTGACTTGGCAATCGGCTTAGTATTTTGTTCACTAGGGTAGCTTGGACACGCAGTCTCAGCTCTGGCATTCAAGGCTTACAGCTCGCTCTTGTCATGCAGTCTCAGTTCTTAAAGTTAGGTTTCAGTTCTCAGTTGACAGATGAAGTCTTTTGGCGCAGATGTATCTGGCGCCCTTAAGGGGTTCTGTTACAGGGGTAGGGATGGAGAGGGCGACTAGGTCCTTCCTAGTCAGGCTGGCAGAGAGTCTCTGGGTCCTCCTACTACTGGGCAAGATCAGTGGGATTCACAGGGCACCTCACTCACTTAAGAGGCAGTACCTAAATCCTGTCACTCTCAGAGGCATAAGTCCCTGGCTAGGCCCTACCGCCTACACTCCTGGTGGATTCTTCCAGCTCTGCTTCACCCCAATGGCCAACTCACCACACAAGTTTCCCTCCCACTCTTAAGAAGCCCTAGGTCAGGTGACCTCTAGCCAAGGCGGCAAAAGTAAAACCCCACCTCCCTTCTAGAAGGTTCCAGCTTCTTCCAGGAGCTTCCCCACTCTAACTATGGGACAAAAAGGCGGGCTGGTATCGCAACATTGTTGTGGGTCCCAGCCAGCTCCTGGCAGCTAGGGTGCTACTATGAAAAACGACCACCCTGCAGTAGCAGGGGTCTGTGGCAGCCATCTTGGGCGAAGTAAGCACCTGCACCTTAACATTACAAAAACGAAAAAAATGAGGGAAAAAGGGCCAAGTCCAACATAACCCCCTTCCAGCCGAAAGCCAGGGTAGACCGATCAATGCCTTGATGGTCTTCCCCGCTTGGGGCGAGAAAAGGTGGACGCAGGCCCGCAACGGCAGGAGCACCCGCAGGTTCTCCTCCGCTCTGGAACCCAATGGTTCCCTAACAAACCTCCCTGGACCAACGAAACCACCCCACTGGGGCTCCCTAGCTAGTTGTGGCCAGGACCGGCCCCTGGGCCGTCCAGATGTCTCTGGCCCGGGTGATCTCGCGGAGTGGGGGGCAGTAGCCCCAGGCCTGTAGTGCCTGTTGACCACTCCGGTCCTCCTCCTTGCAGTCCTAAACTGCCTCTGGTCCTTCCTCCTGGGGTTCACACCCTTAGGCTGACCAGCCTTCAGGGGCGAGGCTCTCCTCCCCCTAACTCTCCTTCTGGGGTTCCTCACCCTACCCTGCGAGGTACCCTCAGACCACCACTTCCTCCTCAGTCTAGGGCCTTGACCCTTCAACTGATTCCTCAACCTAGGGTCTAAACCCTTAGGCTGAGTCGGTGCCCGAGGCGAGACCTTCCTCCCTCTGCACCCCCTTCCAGATTTCAGCACCCTCCTAACGGGAAAAGTACCCCTGGAAGTCAATTTCGGGGGGACCCTGTTAGCAGAGGCCCCACCCGCCAGGTCAGGCAACCCCTGAGCCTGGCACCCCAGCCCAGGACCTAAACCCTGAAACTGGGCCAACCCCAGAACCTCAGGCTCGCTGGTTACAGTCGCCCTGGGTCCTCCTGACACTAGGGGCTCCCCTGCACTGGATGGCCCATCGGGACAGCCTAGGCTCCCAACCTGGGGCTCCCTTGTGGAACTCTCCAGGCCCTGAGACTTCGGTTGGGGCACCTCGGGACACCTCCCCGTCTCACGCCTTCCTACAGATAGGTCGTGAGGCCCTACAACCCTCTCTCCCTGGGACCTAGCTGGGCTATCTGCCACTTCTCCCACCTCGCTGGGTTGGGAGATCCCTGCACCACCCCCTTCAGGTTCACACCCCAATGCCTCCTCAGACACCCTGGTGATGTCATCCTGGGGTAAATAAACTTCTAGCTCCTGTGGAGCTTCCGGTATGCTGCCACCAGTGTCCTCACTGGACACATTCATCTGGAGGGCACGCAGCTCCAACTCCTTCATTCGAAGCTCATGCGCCATCCTCCTCTCCTCCATTGCCCATTTCTTATTCTCTCTTTCTTGTTCCAATCTGGCCCTTTCCCTTTCTTTCTCCTGCTCTAATTTGGCCAGCTCCCATTTTAATTGCCTCTCTTCCCTCCTGTCCTCGTACTCTTGTGGAGACGCGCTCCTCCTGGACCCTGTCCTACTACTGGCCCCAGAACGTCTTCCTGGGGGCACATTCTCAGACATGTCTACATTCAAGATGTCTAGGACTTCCTGGGCGGTCTCCCCCTGAGGTGCCTCTGGCGCTTCCTGTCCCTCATCCCCTCTCCCGTCTGGGTGGGCCTCTACCCATGCCCTAATGGCGGTACGGAGTTCCGGCCCTTTGGCCCTCCGCATCCCAGGCACCCCCAACTCCTGCGCGAACTCCCTTAGTTGCTTCGCTGTGTACCCCTCGAGGTCAGCTAACCGGTATTCCATTCTGGCAGGTGGGGACCTAGACACTAAGGAGAAAATTCCTAGGGTGTAGGCAACAGTCAATAGCTAACCAGGCTTCTTGCACTCTCTACCTGGACAGTGGAACTAATGATCCAGCAACAATGGTTTCTGAGCTGTGGAACAAAAAAAAATGTAGGATAGGCGTTTAATTGTGGCGCCCTTCGCCTCACGGAAGGGTGCTGTATGGTCACAAGTCCCAAGGATCCCACCGCTGCCACCAATGTAGGAACCTGGGGTCACCAGGCCCTATAGGCGGTAGCGTGGCGCGAGCCGGTCGGGCAACCAGAGGGCTATGTGTTAAGCAACCATACACCACACGCTTCTCATGGACTAGAGTCACACACAATAAGGGACGCCACACCGTTTAAATTATGCCAATACTTCAAGTTTATCCAAGTATAGCTGGTCAGTTGCAGTTCAGGAAATAACAAGGTAATACATGAAACATAATACCATCGTAACATTACATTCGACACTCTGGGTGATATCTATGCAGTGCCTAACCTTGTTCTAGCGCTGTGCGCGCTTACGTAAAGTCTTTCCCTGAACCGGCCGTCTAACTAAGCGTAATACTTGAAGGGGGAAACATTGGGTTCACTAACATGGCGCCTGTAGAACTGAGCGCTCCTCGTGATCAATGGCCCCTAGTACTGTGAAGCAAGGCATATAAACATAGCGCTACGCGCAATCAGTTGCATGCGGATACGTTTGCGTAGAACATTTAATACAGCGCGTGACTCGTAATCAGTCGCATGTCATTACCTTTGAGCAGAGCATATAACACAGTGCGCTACTCGCATTCCTGGGCATATAATTACTTTCGAGCAGAGCATATAACACAGTGCGCTACTCGCATTCCTTGGCATGTAATTACTTTCGAGCAGAGCATATAACACAGTGCGCTACTCGCATTCCTTGGCATGTAATTACTTTCGAGCAGAGCATATAACACAGTGCGCTACTCGCATTCCTTGGCATGTAATTACTTTCGAGCAGAGCATATAACACAATGCGCTACTCGCACTCCTTGGCATATAATCTACTTCGAGCAGAGCATGTAACACAGTGCGCTACTCGCATCCCTGGGCATATAATCTACTTCGAGCAGAGCATGTAACACAGTGCGCTACTCGCATCCCTGGGCATATAATTACTTTCGAGCAGAGCATATAACACATGGGGTTACTCGCCGTCCCGGTCTCTCCGGCTGAGGAAGCAGAGTCGGTGGCTTGAAGCGCCACGCGAGAGCAATGTCAGTCAGTACTTTGAACGGCTTCCAGCGGGGAGGATTACTGGACTTGAGGAGCGAGTCCCTATGCTCCGGTGCAGTTCACAGAGCACCGCGCTCAGTAGCACAGAAGGGGGGACACGGACAGGATCCCTCGGCGGGGTCTCTCCGTCGCATAGGCAGGGGAGGGGATTCCCACGGAGGGGACAACCCGGGCCAAGTGCGGTGCGGTTTCCGGACCAGCAGGGGGCGCACCAGGGGGGATCTCGGCCTCCGGGCTTACCTCCGTCTCGGCGTCAGCAGGCGTCCGTCCTCACGACGTTGGGGGAACTCGGCCCCGACCTTGCGCTTCTCCTCACACGGCTGCGACGGCAGCGACGGGGCCCCGGACTTCGCCTGGGCCTCGCGACACAGCAGGGCACTCCTCCAGGCCTCCAGGCCGCGGCGGTGAGCGCGCTGGCTTCGTCGTCGCAGGGGGGGGGGGCTCAAATTAAGGATGGGGATCAGTGCTCAGCGGAGCACGCTGCCGGGGGTCCCAGACCAGGGCAGGGAGCGCGGGGGTCACAGCGCTAGTACCTGGTCGATCCCCGGTGACTTGGCAATCGGCTTAGTATTTTGTTCACTAGGGTAGCTTGGACACGCAGTCTCAGCTCTGGCATTCAAGGCTTACAGCTCGCTCTTGTCATGCAGTCTCAGTTCTTAAAGTTAGGTTTCAGTTCTCAGTTGACAGATGAAGTCTTTTGGCGCAGATGTATCTGGCGCCCTTCAGGGGTTCTGTTACAGGGGTAGGGATGGAGAGGGCGACTAGGTCCTTCCTAGTCAGGCTGGCAGAGAGTCTCTGGGTCCTCCTACTACTGGGCAAGATCAGTGGGATTCACAGGGCACCTCACTCACTTAAGAGGCAGTACCTAAATCCTGTCACTCTCAGAGGCATAAGTCCCTGGCTAGGCCCTACCGCCTACACTCCTGGTGGATTCTTCCAGCTCTGCTTCACCCCAACGGCCAACTCACCACACAAGTTTCCCTCCCACTCTTAAGTAGCCCTAGGTCAGGTGACCTCTAGCCAAGGCGGCAAAAGTAAAACCCCACCTCCCTTCTAGAAGGTTCCAGCTTCTTCCAGGAGCTTCCCCACTCTAACTATGGGACAAAAAGGCGGGCTGGTATCGCAACATTGTTGTGGGTCCCAGCCAGATCCTGGCAGCTAGGGTGCTACTATGAAAAACGACCACCCTGCAGTAGCAGGGGTCTGTGGCAGCCATCTTGGGCGAAGTAAGCACCTGCACCTTAACATTACAAAAACGAAAAAAATGAGGGAAAAAGGGCCAAGTCCAACACCTACAGAATCCGGCACGGTTAAAAATTATCTTTAAGGGGGCTACTCGTAGCTTTACATCGGAAATTCAAGCTCAAGCTTATTTTTAGGAAATTACAAAGACAAATAGAGACAGACCCACAAGCTGAACTGATATAAACTCAATACTTAAGGTTTAGGGTCACTTAAAGGTCTGAATTGGGAGCAACACGATAGGTAATGAAATCGATAAAAATGTGCAGTTCAGGACATAGGACCGGACCGGAGGGATGGTTCGAATCACTGCCGTCTTAGATGTTCACACCCTGGTTCAAGTTGAACCAGGTAAGCCTCAGTGGTGGGTGGTGGGGGGGTGGGGTTTTTGGGAGGGGGAAGAGGAAGGGAAGGGGAAGGGAAGGGAGGGCGTAATGGGTTGACCCTAAGAAAATCTGTTCTATTAACTAGCTTTTCCTCAAATGTTTCTCAACTATTTAAATTCTCCTATTCTCTATACTGGGGCGAAAGTAGGAGACATTATTATGATCTGACTAGAGTTCTCTTGAATGGGCCTAACCCTAAGCCTAAGAAATGAGTAAACTACGCATAGCCACACTAAATATTTGTGGTTTGAACGACCCAAGGAAACGTCGTAATACTGCAGTAGCCCTTAAATTATTGAAAGCTGATATCTTATGTCTACAGGAGACACATATTGGCAGGACACAGACTCACCTTTTTGGTACATTAGGATTTAAACTAATAGGTGCCACCTCACAGAGCGCTAGGACACGGGGGCCGCAATATTATCCGCCTAAAGTACACTTCAGTTCTCACGCACTTCAGTAGATCATAATGGGAGGTGGGTTATAACTGAATGCCGAAGGGAAAACGGAGCTATAATCACGATATGTACGGTCTTTGGCAGCATTGTTGATGATCCAGCAGTTTTTGATTTTTTAAATAATGAATTGGCCGAGTGGCCGTTGCCTATTATTATCTTCGGCGATTTTAATATAAATATACCACCTAGTCAAAGTGTCTCCTCAGACACCAACTGGAACTACATAGGGAGGAAACCTAAGGTGTTTAAAGCTTTGAAGACCCTAAGCCAGGAGCAAGCATTAATTGATGTTTGGCAATCATATTTTTCTACTGACCCAGGCTACACCTTTTACTCTTTTCCCCATAGAAAACCGGTTAGATTAGACTATATTTTTGCATCCTACACTATTCTCCACAAGTGTTCAATAGAAAAACATACACAAATCATATCGGATCACAATCCTTTGGTTTTAGAAATAAGAGGGGAAACAATAGTTAATCAAGATATGATTAGTTGATCATTCGATCGCTCTCTACTTTCTAATGATGCATATTACAAACATATGAGAAAATGGATCCCCCAATTTATTAAGGAGAATTTGGTCAGTACTAAGATAGAAGTGGTTTGGGACGCACTCAAGGCCGCTATAAGGGGAGAGACAATGAGCCTCTCGTTAGCTTTTAATAGGGACAAACGCCTGTTATTGGATCTTCTGCAAGCACAACTGGCAGCTACAGAAGAAAACCTGATTAAGGTATATAGAGATGGGGAGGATCCCACAGAAGCACTGGCGAAAACATTTACAGCTAAATCATTAGTTATGGAGGTCATCGCCAAAAATGCAGCAGATAAACTAGAGATTTGGAGAAAAGAAGCGTACTAATGTAGTGAACAAGTTGGACACCATCTGGCAGTTAGAGCTAGACAAAAAGCCACAAAAAATCCTATTACAGCAGTGAATGACACTACTCAGATTACAATTACAGATCCAGAAGGGATACGTAATGAATATTTAAGATATTATCAAAATCTATATCAAGAATCTACTAAATCTCAGCCAGATCGTATTACGTCTTATCTTAATCAAATTCCAACAGAACAACTATCTTCAGATGACCAGGCCCAACTTGAGGAGCCCCCCCAATGGGTTGATGCCTTGCTGTGCATCAATAGTCTCTCTAATGGTAAGGCAACAGGCCTAGATAATATCCCGGCAGAGTTTTATAAGATATTTTTGACAGAAATAAGAGAAGCTATGCTACCGCTATTTATACATGTTTTTAAGGGGGGAAGACCACCGGAATCATGGTCGCAAGCAAAAATAATTGTCTTTTTGAAAAAACATAAACCAGTACTAGAGCTCGCTTCTTATCGGCCAATTACATTAATAAATACAGATAGCAAAATGTATTCTAACCTATTAGTGACTAGATTAGCAGGGGTGATCCATAAAGTAATCTCCCCAAGGCAACATGGATTTATCCCGGGACGTGGCACCACAGATCATATAAGAAGAACCATTTCACTTTTTGATACAGTACAAATTTCTGGAAATCCCATGGCACTTATCTTACTTGATGCAGAGAAAGCCTTCGACAGAGTCTCATGGCCATTTCTCTGGGAGTTTCTGTCGAGGGTTGGGATCGGCCAACATTGTATGCAGGCATTCAAGATGCTGTACTTTCATCCAACCGCCAAACTATTTGTTAATGGTTCACTTACTAACTCTTTTAGAATAACCTGTGGCACACGTCAGGGATGCCCCAGCTCGCCGCTGCTCTTTGCTATCTATATCGACCCCTTCTTACGCACTCTAGAATATAACCACAGGATTAGGCCAATTGTCAGTCAAGGCTGGGAAACAAAAATATTGGCCTATGCCGATGATATAGCACTAGTAACATCTAATCCGAAAGAATCAATGGCAGAAGTAGAGCAGAAGGCGTTAAAATTCGGCCTTGTGGCCGGATATTCCTTAAAGAAAACTAAAACCCAGATTATTTATAAAAATGTTAATATGGGCGACGACATGAGACAGGTAAGAAATGCCACTTATCTGGGAGTAGATATTACCGCCAATGTCGAAAAGCTAGTTGAAGCAAATATCGATCCAATGATAGATAAAATAGAACCAGAATTGAGACGATTACACAACTTGCATCTTTCTATAATCGGAAGATGCAATATAATCAAAATGATTTTTTTCCCTCTGATAAGAGCTATCCCACTGGAATTTAATCCCAAATGTAGAAAAAAGATTGAGGATATGTTCTCCCGGTTTATTTGGTCTTATGGAACACCTAGAAGGGCATATAGGTTCCTCTCTCTACCAAGGGATCAAGGCAGCTTGGCTCCTCCAAACATTAAACTTTCCTATTGGGCAACTACTCTCTTACATAATAATAATACCCTTTTCTCTGATAAACCACTAGACGAGCTGCCCAGTTATGTTCCCACACCTATAGAATTAATAATGGGCAATCAGGCCTGGCGTTGGGCCTGGAAATTCCTAAATGACTCCCACTACAAAAGGGTACGCTACAAGACGTTGGTTGCAGGACATAAAACTATGAAGGTAATTCGCAAGATGTTAGAACTGGACACTCTGAATTATTACACTCCGATAAATAATAATTTTAATCTGCCAGGAATATTTACAGACCATACAATTAGGAGATGGATAGATAAAGGCTTAACCAAGCTTGGAGATTTTTACTCTCTTATGAATATAATCACTTTTGAAAATCTCAAAACACAATATGGATTAGATTGGAGAGATTTTTTTAAGTATCTACAAATACGTGATTTTTTAAGTAGGAAGGGTGGGGGCCCAACAGGATTCTTAAGCAACTCCATTATAGATAAACTAAGACAAAACAGTCAATCAATCGGGATGGTATATAATTTGCTTAATTCCTTGATGACGGATGACATGGGACATCGGGCTAACAAATGGAAAGAAGAAATAGATGTCTCACCTGATCTGTTTCTATATTCCACAGAATTAGCACAGAAACTTTTAATACCAACACAACTGCAGGCGCAGTATTATAAAACCTGCTTTTCACTCTACTTTACACCGAAAAGGATTGCTAAATGGGGAACTGGGAAGGGGACGCAATGCTCGCTGCCTCATGTGGACTTAGAACATATGCTGGCATCCTGCTCTACACTAAATATTTTAAAATCTGATATTAAGAGATTTTTCAAAGAGACTCTAGGAAGAGATATTAATCTCTCCTCTGCCCTGTTCTGTTTAGGGGTAGATCAGGAGACCCAAGGGATGCCCGGAGAACAATATATTTTTATAAGTATGTCAATATATCGCCTTACCCTTACATCAGCCTGGTTAGATCCATCTCCACCAGTATACCATCAGTGGCTATCACGTTTAATTGCGAATTATAATTTTGAAAAAGCTCTATATGGGAAAAGAGGGATCCGATCTCGCTCAAAAAGTCTTAAAATTTGGGAACCATTGACTAAATGGCTGGGGAATTAAAGGGGGGGAAGATATGCTAGTTATATCCTAGAACCTCTTAGATTTTACTAAAGGATATCACATGTAAATAGATGGTCAACCTAGGGAAGGGAGGGGGGAGGGGCCGTTGGAAAAATGATTAAAATGTGCATGAGACTACAATTTAGAAATGTTACAAATGTGAGTTAACATTTTTTGTGTTTGATTCTTCTCTTTTTTATGCTATAAGATCAATGTATAGTATTGAAATCATGCACCAATAAAAATATTTAAAAAAAAGGAATAGTAATTTTTACTCCTCCGACTTTCCCTACTGTTGCAGTTACTGGAATGGGAATAGTAATTTCTACCCCTCCACTATCCAGCACTTTCCCTACTGTTGCAGTCATTGGAGTGGGAATAGTATGTTTTACCCCTCTGCTATCCAACACTTTCCCGACTGTTGCACTCACTGGAGTGGGAATAGTTATTTTGACCCCTCTGCTATCCAATACTTTCCTACTGTTGCACTCACTGGAGTGGGAATAGTAATTTTATACCCCTTCGCTATGCAGAACTTTCCCTACTGTTGCACTCACTGCAGTGGGAATAGTAATTTTTATCCCTCAGTTATCCAACAATTTCCCTACTGTTGAACTCACTTGAGTTGGAATAGTAAATTTAATTTTTCCGTTATCCAACATTTTCCCTACTGTGCAAATCAATATTTTTCACTCTATATTCTGTCTCTGCCTTCCCCCGCTGGCGGTCCATTCTGCCCTGCAAAGAGGCAGGCTGTTATTGGCTCATACTGGTTTTTGGTGTGAGCTGCATGGTCGCAGTGTGAAAGGGACAGTTCCTGGTTGAAAAGAACCCAACAGCTTGATTTTAGAGCCTGTGAGCCTCACCAAGAGCCCAGGACCTGAAAGGCACCCTTTGGGGATCAGGAGCTCACTACAGCTAGGTCCAGCATTTTACTAGGGAGGCTTTTATGTCGCTAAGGGACAGATCAGGAGGCCAGCAGACTAGCCTTTGTAGTCACTCTGGGGTCCTTGGTTCAAGATGAAGTTGCAGCACCAGTTCTTCTTCCCCAGGCAATTAGACAGCAGGCAACAGGTCAGAACAGCAGAGCCTCTGTTCCTTTAGAGCAGCAGGCCAGCAGAGTGGCAGTCCTTGTAGCAGCAGCAGAAGTTCTTCTTCCTGGCAGAATATTTGCAGGTCCAGAAGTGTAATGAAGAGTTCCTCTCTGAGGTCCCCTTTTTATACCCTGGTGCCCTGCTTCTGGAAGGTGGAAGAATCTTTCAGACAGAGTCTTAGATGTGAAAGGACTCTAATGCCTCCCCTGCCTTGGCTATAAGCTGGTTGAAGAGACAATGCAGGGTCATTAGTCCCTTTTTGTCAAGGCAGTGCACTGGCTATCTAGCTGTATTTGGGGCTGTGCGCTGTGCTCAGCTCCACTTCCCATTCTGCCAGCAGATGGCCCACTCAGGCACACCTAATCCATCTAATGTGTGGCAGTCTGGGAGAAGTTAATTAAGTCTATTTGCTAGTTACACCCAGTCATGTGACCCAAGCCAGGCTACAGGGACAAAAGTTTCAAGGCAGGAAAAAGCCAATTTTCTGAAAGGGCATTTTCCAATTTGTAATGATAAGTCTGACCTTACCATTAAAGAGGGTTCATCATTAGAATTCCATAGACATCAAACATGACTAAGCCATCAGCTTCCAATTGGACATTACAGCTGTAAAAAGGAATCTCCCAATGTTATCCTACGGGAGGGGTAGGCCTCATCATAGAGTTTTTCATGACCAGGACATGTAAAACTTAACTGCATAACCACAGCGCAAATTCTCCCGCAGTGTGGGAGAATTAATGAGTGGGTGGAGGTGCGTCGCCCAATGGACGTGCACAGCACCAGCGAGGTAGTGCTTGCATAGGCCGTTGGCCGACACAAGCACGGAACGGGTTAAAAGTACATGTCCTACTTTTAAAATACATTGTGTTATATGGATCCTACTTAGGAAAGTAGGACTGCGTATCTGGATGACAGACCATCATGATATAAGGGACTGTGTCCAATTACCTGCCCCAAATCTGCCTGCCCAATTCCTGACTGGCTCACAGTGCCTCACTTGAACTCCTATCCTTACCAAAGTAACAGGTGATTTCAACAATCTCAAACATAACACTCTGATCCACAAGGGAATCGTGGAAATAGATCTTCCCTATTTTGTTGCTTACTCATGCATGCCCATGATAAACACATGGAAGACTTAAGAAAGTTTACAATATATTTATTGCAACTGTCGTAATCTTGCATACAATGTACGAGCTGCGAATATTAGGCAGATGAAGCAGAATAATCTAACCAACATTGCGAACAATTTTCCTATGTATAACTACCCCTACACTGAGAGTTTAGTAACAGTGCCAACTGTGTGATCTCTAAGATTAGCTTTCCCCCATACCTGGATATTATGGTTACCGGTAATCCCTTATTCTGGGATATAAACTTAGCCTATGGAGGACTGCATTTGGAGTACTGCAGGCATGCAAGAACGGTCATCACTGACCCAAAATGGAACAGGGCACTTTTTATATAACAAAAACCACTGTACTAGAAAAAGAAACATGCTTCTTTTTATCAACCAATGATGAGGATGTGCTGAGGATGTGTCTGTCTGTGGTTCTCCAGTGGTACCGAGTCCAAAACCAAGAATCGAGGAGCAAAATCATCCATTTCCAGGGAGGAAGTTGCTCATAGAATGCACCATGAAGCAGCACACGTTCCTGGGAAAACTCTGAAAATGGGTACCTGTCAGACTCATCAACATGTTTATGTCTATAGAAGCTACCAAGTTTATTGCAAGGTAGATGTTGCATGCACAATAGAAAGGGCACCTTCTACAACGGAAGGCAGGTTTAAAAGACAGGTACCAGTCAGTGTTAAGTTCCTGGAGCAAGAATACTCTGAAAAGCTGGACTTTGCGTTCACAACAAAATTGGACCGGTGGTATATCCAACACCATTTGGCCTCAAAACAGAACATCCATTGTGGAGCACGAAAAATAGAACCAAAATACCACATATGAGGAATAACACGAGTGAGACGCCTCCGAAAACATTGGAAAACATAGAATGTATGAAGGGTGGTATTACTCCCAAAATGGTCTGGAACGTACTTTAAAAAGGTGGGCTACACAAGCAGCATTAAAAGCATTAATAGCGTGTTGCACTTGCTCACCAAAATGTTGTGGGAGATTAGTGCATGAAAGTGACTGTGTTTCAGCAGACGACCTTGCAACCTGTGGTTTAAAGATTTCTTGGGTAGATATATGTGCCATGTCCTTCTGAAACAATAAGGCTTTCAACCTGCTCAGTTTGTTGAATTAACCCTTTTAAGTTGGAATGGAAGGCCACAAACTTATATCTGAAATTGTGTGCATTGGAGGAAAAAGCACATTATTGGAATATGTTACTGTCTGGGAGACTGAAACTATGTATGGGACACCTCCTTTCATCCCGCGCAATCCTGATCATTCAACATCAAAACATTTCCATTATAAAGTAAATTAAAAATAGGACGAATAGAGGATGTTAGTATTCCCTTCAAATAACATGATCAATTAGCTACCAAAGCATTGCAAGCCCTGTAAAGTGTTTTGTGTTTACAAACAAGAGAGTAGTCATGTGAAGAGTAGCATTCATTTCCAGTAAGAAACATTTCCCATTCACTATTCACACATTGGTAATCAAAGAGACAAGAGAAAGGTGTTTTTTCACTGCAGACTGCATGAAATGCCCCAACCATTATTGACACAATTTCTTTACCAAATAGGTAGTAATTACTCCTCAGTGTTGTGACTGAGTACAAGAAGAATCAGGTCTGCTAGCCTTAAAACCCAGTGTAGAGTTAAAAAAATTAACATGACAACCATTTGTGTCCACTGGCCAATATAACCACCTGTTAGTACCTGAAAGTGTTGAATTAAAAATACCATTTTGCATCATACCATTGAACTGTTCCTCAGTGAAATGTGTCAAGAGTCGCCATTTATGAAACTAGACACATTAGGCAATACTATGCAAGTTAAATTCCTTAATGTTGGCCAGCCCTAAACAAGCAGTTTGTAGGACTTTTTCATTCAAGAAAATCATTTGTGTTGTAATCAAACAAGATCTAAATAAGGTTTCAGTTCCCTGTACTTGTTAATCTTTAGCACCCCAAAGTGATTTCAAAACTGTTTCTTTCCAATATTAGTCTAATTTAGAAACAAATGAATATATTAATTTGGTTTTTGCTAGCATATTTTTCCCGGTCCTGGAAGGAACAAGTTTAAAATAATATGACACAGATTTTGATATATTATGACCTGAAAAGTATGAAAAGCTATTTGAACTACCAATAGGTGGAACCGGGCAATGTTTCCATTGTGTATCATTAAAAATTGTGTGGGGTGACTCTAGCTTAATGCAAAAAAATGATAAACATAATGATGATAACAGAACATTTCACCACAATCAGCAGTGTTGCAGTACAAGTATTCTCTTTAAAAAAAACAGCATAATATTCAAGACTTGAGAGCATTTATTTTTTATTTTTATTTTTTGCAGAGTTTTATAGACCGCAAACTTGACCCATATCCAATCAGGTATCAGAGCGCTTTACATAGCACCAGTTATGTTAGATGAGGACACACATTCATTTTTTTGTTAGGCACGGTTAGCATTGATTCTAGTTTTAACATCCCAGTCATAAGAATGAAACCCAGGTGTAATTACATCACCCAGTACGACCTTAACAACATAAGGAATCTGTAGTGTTTCTGTAGGTCCAAAAATATATGGGCCCTTGTCCCAAACAATTTGATCAATTACTGGGAAAGCTGAAAGTCTCCCCTAGACAGGTCTCTTCACAGCGTTGTGTGAAGATGAGGTGTCAAGATTGAGGTATCAAGACCTCGTCCACCAGTTCTGAACAGATCATTTCGGAAGATAATGTCCATTTATCAGTAGAAAGAAAACAGTCAAATCCAATGCAAATAATCAGAAAGCACAATGAAACTGTGATCCAAATGTAAAGCCAAGAAGGGACTAAATACGTATGTTTTAGCCAAAGATAAAAGATACAGCCTGTATGTGGTGGAGTGTCAGAAAAAAAAATAATCCATACCTGCAAAGTAACCAGACATGGTGTGTTAAAAAACAGAAGCATGAATCGGCAAAACAGAACTGGTAGTCACCTCCAAAGGTGGATCCTCTTAAACGTCTTAATTACTAGAATTAGTAGAAACCAATGTAGTACTCACATCCAATGTGAGGCTTTTAGAAGTAGCTGATTTAGGAATAAACAAAAGTTGATCCTTCAACCCCACCAGCTGAGAAGAAACATCATTGGTGTTCCTCAAAAGCTGTAGAGGAAATTCTTGTGTAGTAGGGGGAAGAGTTAAGGAACTACACAGGAGTTCTCAAAGCCTACAGTGTAACATTGGCTACATGATGTAAGTTTACATGATCAATTGAAATAAATCCATTGTCTTTACAAACAGAAACTGGCGGCAGAATCACTGTTGTGCTGCCGCAAATACCAAAGACGAGCACCCGTCCTCGATTTGATGGGCCAAATTCCTTTTTTTTTCTTTACAAACTTTATTGAACTTAAGCTCTTTTGCAGTAGTGCAATACATACATTTCACAGTGTGGGCAATCCTGAGATGGTACCCCAATCCACATATCATTATGCATAATGACTGATCATACAAGTTTTTAGTTTCGGTATTAGGAATGATAAGAAAGTAAAGGAGACACAGCGCCGCATCAGCGATGGTAACATTTGTTCGTCATAGCTACACACAGCCTCATTCAAACCTGTTCAATAATATCCTCCACCCTCCCTTGAACTGGACATTTCACCTATGAAATGCACATCTATTGTAACATGTTAGCACAGATGCAAATGTTGTTTAGCTGTATCTTTAAGAACCTGGAATGTTCAGGTGACTCAATCATGATACAATATAATTGTGCAACAGCTATGTTAATGTGCTCCAAAAGGCTCCCCACCATGCTTTCAAGATGCTAGACATTGCTGGTGTCACCTCGGAGCTTAATTGGTGTGTGCTCCAATTCTTCGTAGCAGATGAGGGATTAAGTATCAGTGGTGTCTTGGGCTTTAAAATAATAAACCAATGCGCCCCACTCCATTGCTAATGGAATTTTCCACAGACCCCTATATTCTTCCCTATGTAAAAGCGTGCTTTCTGCCAAGCCATACCTCTCTACCTCCTCTCTCCATTGTGTTATAGTGGGAGCAGTCGCCAACTTCCACTACCTGGTCAAGAGGCATGTAGCCAGTAGTAATGCCAGGCATGCACATTGTGCCTCCACTTTTGTGCCCTTGGGTCTGGAATACAGTCCCATTTTACATGCATCCAATGTATGCCAGTCCTCCCTCCCAGATAGATCCATCAGTGATATCCGGATTTGTTACAAGTAGGAAGTTAAAGCAGCGCAGGTCCACAACCAATGGTTCATGGCAGCATTGTCAGCATGACACCATGGTCATGCCATAGACACTGTAGGGCACATTACATTGAGCCTATGAGGAGGTTTGTAAGTTCTGTGGAATATTGAGTACTGCATACATTTAAATCAGTAATATATAGATTTTTTTTAATGATATTTGAGCAGGAAGGCCCATTCCTTATCTCAGAGTTCCCGTTCAGGTCCTCCTCTGATTTAGCTCATAATGGAATTGGTGTGATAGCTAAATGTTCACAGAGGACTCTGTACAAACATGCCTGCCGTGACTGATGCTAAGCATTACCTGCAAAAACTTGTGCTCATGGGTCTCCTCTACTACCGGGGCCCAGTCCTTTTTTATATATCGTGTGATACTCGCGCTTGTCTGAAACAAGTCGCCTGTTATGTTCTGAGCGTTAATTAAATGTACGTGACTCAAGATAATGGCATATCCAAATAGGTCTGCAACTGTAGTGACCCCAGTCCCCTCCCACAGCTTAGCCTGTGATAATACTGCAGAAGTCATGCAAGGTCCAGTAGGGGTATTTTAGGGGTGCATGGTGTTGTTGGTGCTGTGGATTGCATGGCCAGTTTCCAGTATGCAAGTGCAACATGCAGCAGCAGGTGGGCAACTCTTGGTGTGGGGGATCCAGTACAGATCCAGTTACGGAGCTTACCCTGCTTTAGCATAGTGTTGGAGCAGCCTACCTCTTGTAGGTTCCTTCTCACCAACCAGTACGATAGCCACTGCAGCTGGCCTGTCAAACAATAGGCTTTGAAGTCCTGGACCCCATTCCAACCCTGTCAGAGGGCAGACTAACCCTTAAGCGTCCAACCTCCCACACCAGGTCTAGGAACAGGGTATTCAGTGCCTTGAAAAAGCAAGAAGAAATCACCAGGGGGAAGTTCACAAAATAATAAAGAAGGCAGAGCAACATCACCATCTTAACAAGCACTAATCAACCCTCCACTGACAGTGGTAATGCGACCCAGAAGCTAGTTTGAGATCTGAGAGGTGTAATTGTTTATTGCAGTTTTGCCTCTTTCAGATCTATTGATGTTCTGTAAATCTGAATTCCCAGATACTGAAATGTATTGGGAGCTACTGGTATCATCACTTCCCAAAAAGACAGGGACATCTCAGTATAAGTTTCCTGAAATCAAAATACATACAACTTAGTAATGGTTATGTGCAGGACCGAAAGGAACAAAAAATCCAAGAAAATCTGAGCTGCTGCAGTCAAGTTCAGGCCGAAATCTTGTGTATAATGTATCATATCATATCATCCACATATAGAGATTTTGCATGGGCCAAAGGACCTATTGGTATCCCTCAGTCCTGTGCCTCCTACCTAATATGGTGCTCTAGTGATTCCAAAGCGTTTATACACTAATGAGGTAACCCAAGAAGAACTAGGACCTGTGTGACATATGGTACATGCACCAGTATGTTCCTACTGGCATACTATTTTCAAAAGAGACTTATACAATATCTATTTTCGTATTGTATTCACGGCATGAGAGAGACACACAGAAAACAGATCACTCTTAAAATTCAATGGAAACAACAAAATTAATTTGTATTTTTTTTTGGGATTGATATAATATTGAAATATTACATGTAAAAATCTTCACAAAAGTTATTTTCCATGGTTGCACCAATAGAAAGTACATAGGAAAAGGTGTTTGAAGGGGTGCACAAGTGTAGGGTAATCAAGAAAAGAAAAGATGGATATAATTTATGGAATATACTTTTCGATATTTTTCACCAATGACTTCTAAGACCTGCATCAGCCAAGGTGAGATAGGCCTGTTTGAAAGAAAACAATCCTCTTGAACAATGACAAAAGTCCTTATTCAAGAGAACGTGGTGGCCAGATCCTAGCACAGCGTTTTTTGGGACATGTATATTCAACAAGTATAGAAATAGAAGTTTTGACGTTTCGACCTGTCTACTGCATGAAGCGAATTCGGCCCTTGCATGTGGGTCTTCATCAAGACTGAGAAAAGAAAGAAGTAGGACAACCTAAAATAAAACAACCCCAATTAGAAAGGAATTGGTTTCCTGAAATAATGTGCTCTCATAGAGCACCAAACAAACTATTAAAAACACTGACCTATAATGGTGCAGCCGCACTGTAGGAGTTCCTCTCAGATACAACCTTCTATTTTGGACCAATGTTCAGTACACTGTGAGTACCGAAAGACGGTCTAGAGTCATGAGTAAGTAAAATGACACTGTATTAGTGGGGAAAAAGTATCGACTGTTAAACTAAAAATTGCACTAGATGCCTACCATGGCTTACCTCACAAAAGAAAGCTGATCATAGCGTGTTCGCTCATCAGTAGAAATTCCAACTGAATGGAATGGGCCTTGTTACGACCTGTCTCTTTCTCCAAAAAATGGAACAAAATAGTTGTAACTGACTTAATAATCCTGAATCAATCATAACTGTGAATACATATAAATGCGAAAGGATGTCATAATGTCCTATCCACAAGGTCCAAAAACATTCCGCACAACAGGACAAACAAAAACTGACTAGGAGTAAGCTTACTTCCTCGTTTACCTCCTCGGGTCGTCCGACTCTGACTAACAATGCAGCAGAAAGAATGTCATTTGCGGGGCAGTTCTTAATTGTCAGAAGGCCCTGATTCTAGTTCAACAACGTGTCCTGTCTGGGGGAGCCTCTCAAAATGTAAACACCTCCAGAGTGAAGATACAGATATACAAGCTGTGTGCAACAGAAAAATAAGCGTGGCTCATTTTGAAAACAGGAAATCTTACTCGAAGAGTATGTATATGCATTTTGCAAGATACACAGTAGGAAGGTGGCTTAATTAAAGACGATCTTTGTTTTAAGAGAATATGTATATATGGACTTTATAGTCCCAGTACATGCAACAGGCTAGAGAAATTGAGCATAACGCTCATACAGAGACAGCAAGTCACAAGACTTATTTGTATTACATATTGTACAACATTTCATATTAATACAAACTGATCAAAAGTGGGGCTGTAGTGATTGGAATAGGTGGAAACGATAGCTTATTGTTGCGATACATTTAAAAGTGCATCCATGTGTGTATATACATTGTGCACAGCCCAACTGGAACAAACATGACAAACATATATTTAACAAATACAATTAAAACTTTTCTTATTCATCTGATGTATGGTAGAGGAATGACAGCCAACTAAGGAAAAAAGCATTATGACGGACTTAAACCCAGTCACAATATAGAGACTTGTCTGGAAATCTCCTCATATTCGTTAAGGCCCCTTGTCACTGTGTCCAGAATGCTTTTTCCCCTAGTTGGCTGTCATTCCTCTACTATAAATCAGATGGATAAAAAAGTTTTTAATTGTATTTGTTAGATATATGTTTGCCATTTTTGTTCCAGTTGGGCTGTGTTCAATGTATTTATACACATATGTATATACTTTTAAATGTATAGCACCAATAGGCTATCATTTCTACCTCTTCCAATCACTCCAGCCCCACATTTGATCTGTTTTTAATATGATAGGTTGTACAATATGTAATACATATAAGTCTTAGGATGTGCTGTCTCTATATGAGCCTTTTGCTCAATTTTTCTAGCCTTTTTCATGGACTTGGATTATACTGTCCATTACATATATACGATAGATTAAAAATTGCCTTTAATTAAGCCAGCTTCCTACTGTCTGTCTTGCAAAATGCATATATATACTCTTTTCTAGTAAGATTTCCTGTTTTCAAAATGAACCACGCTTATTTATCTGTTGCACACGGCTCGTAACTCTGTTTCTTCACGTTTTGAGAGGCTCCCCCAGACGGGACACGTGTTTGAACTTGAATCAGGGCCTTCTGTCAATGAGGTTTTCCTATAATGAGGAATTACTGAGCTGGCATGCATGCTCGACGTGCACACTGATGCTAATTGCCTTCGAATAACCGTGCAGCACAGCTCATTCTTTCTGCTGCATTGTCAGTTGGGGTCGGAAAGCGTGGAAGAATGCTCACTCCTCTTTAGTTTTGTGTTTGTCGCATTGTGTGAAATGTTTTCGGACCTTGTGGATAGGACATTTTGACATCCTTTCGCATTATTATTTATTCACGGTTACGACTAATTCAGGATCATTCAGTCTGATACAATTATTTTGTTCCATTAATTGGAGAAGGAGACAGGTAGTAACAAGGCCCGTTCCATTCTGTTGGAATGGCTACTGATGAAGGAACACACCATGATCAGCTTTCTTTAGTGAGGTTAGCCATGGTAGGCATCTAGTGCAATTTTTAGTTTGACAGTCAATTTTTTTCCCGCTAATACACTGTCATTTCACTTACTCATGACTCTAGACCGTCTTTTGAGTACTCACTGTTTACTGAACATTGGGCCAAAATAGGAGGTTGTATCTGAGAGGAACTCCTACGATGGGGCTGCCCCATTATATGTCAGTGATTTGAATAGTTTGTTTGGCGTTCTATGAGAGCACATTGCTTAAGGAAACCAATCCCTTACTAACTGGGGTTGTTTAATTTTAGGTTGCCCTACTTCTGTCGCTTTTCAATCCTGATAAAGACCCTCATTTAAGGGACAAATTCGCCTCACGCAGTAATCGGGTCAAAACATCGACACTTCTATTTCTAGTCTAGATTGAACATACACATCCCAAAGAATGCTGTGTTAGAATTTGGCTGAAACTTTCTCTTGAATAGGGAAATTTGTCGCTGCGCAAAATGATTGTTTTTTTCCAAACAGGCTTATCTCACCTTGGCTGATTCAGGTCTTAGGAGTCATTGGTGAAAAATATCAAAAAGTATTTTCCTTAAATTATATCCATCTTTTCTTTTCTTGATCACCATACACTTGAGCACCCCTTCAAACACCTTTTCTTATGTACTTTATTTTGGAGAAACCATGGAAAAGGTGAAGGATTTTACATGTAGTGTATCAATAATATATCCATATAAAAAGAAAATACAATTTCATTTTGTTGTTTCCATTGAATTTTAAGTGTGATCTGTTTTTTGTCTCTCTCTCTCACGCCATGAATGCAATATGAAAATAGATATTGTATATGTCTCTTTTCAAAATAGTATGCCAGTAGGAATATACTGTTGCAATGATCAGTGGTTCCAAAGCTCAAATACCATGGGAGGCAATGGGCAGCCCTGACTGTTGCGATGAAATACTGGGTAGGAGTATGATATATATGCAGCAATACGTGCTCTCACAGTAGGGGAGGTGCATAGTAGCCGGACACATGGTATATATGATGACGGAATTCTAAATCTACTAAATGTCACATGCATATATTCCCATCCCAATGTGCCAAAAGCCTGACAGAGATCCGAGGGAAGACACCCAGACCGCGGATAATGCTCACAAGCAGATTTCATTATATAAGATATCCTGCGGATGTTGACGGAAGTGGCACAGCCAGGGACGAACTCGTATTGGTCAAAATGAATGAACTTGGGTAGCAATGGAAGAAGTCTATGCCTTAGAAATTTGCTGAGGATCTTATAATCCGTAATTGAGCAGTGACAGTGGTCAGTAAGAGGACATTTCCATCTTGGTCTTATGAGGTTTTAGTAAAGAAATTACTAATACTTGTCTAGGATTGGGGGATAGCATACTCTCTTTGCGGAAAGCCTAATACAACCTCTCCAACTGCAGAATCAGCATTGCACCTTTAAGTTGTATAGAATTTAACCAGTGCCTGGGGATTTATTACGTGCTAAGTCCTTGATGTCTTCTCAGATCTCACTGCCATTAATTGGACGTCAAGAGATGCTCCATCTGCAGCTAACAACTGTGGCAAAGTCAGTCCCTGTAGGAACTCACAAATCTCCTGAGGTCTAGCCGGGGATGGTGCAGTGTATAAGGTTGTATAAAAATCGTGGAACACTGTGTTGATGTCGAGCTGTGTATTGGCATTAGTCATCTTTGGAGTAATAATATGAAGAACAGGAGTGGGTGTGGGTAATTCGCGAATAATCAGAGCTAGGAGCATACCAGATTTATCTACTTCATTGTGTGTTTTCTGCATGTATGTCTTTTGGTCTATGGTGCACAGCCTTTCAAGTAGCGGCGCATATTTAATTCTAGCTGTTTGAAGTTATGTTTCACATGAAGCGTCCACTGCCTGCTCCAGAGGTCTCAGACTGGCCTAAAAGCAAGCAAACACATGGACAACCGTCTAGCGGGTCTCCACTGTGGCACCTATAGTTGTGTCAATAATTACAACTTTAAATGCCTCTCACTTCACCAATGGAGAGTAGACAGTATTAGAGTTTTCAGTGAAATAAGCATCTATTTTTGTGGCAATTGTGTCCCGGAATGCCCATATTCTAAGAGCTGTGGCTGCATGCGCCATGTTGGTTCTGGAGTTTGCACCCTACCCCAGGATAATGTCACTTCCAATGGATTGTGGTCAAACACGAGTTTGCTTATATATGTTGCATGTGTCACATGGGTTTGGATAGATGTGGTACAAAAGATTTAGTCAAGTCACGAATGTAGGGTATGTGGGGAAGAGTAGAGTGAGTATTCGTGCATGCCCTCATTGCGACACAGCTACACATCCGAAAGCTTCCTACCCTGTACCCAATGCTGCAGGACCTTGGCCTGTCTTGTTGGTGCCAAGCAGTGGGAGGTGTGAACGATTCAGATCTATGTCAAGGAAAGCATTACAATCTTCTCCCAGCACCCAGGGGTACTGCACTCTGTCTTCCAGCACAGTGGATCGATGTGCCAAGAACAGATCCTGCTCCGTATTAGGAGAATATATACTACCCAACACTATCCGCACTCCATTCAAAGTGCCCCCGTGGAGGTAATAATGTCCATGCACATCTATTTTAGTATATTAGGCCTGGAATGTGACCACAGAGCATATCCAAATCACAGCCCCCACGCAAATGCAGAGTATATAGTGTGAAAAAATTGTCCCCTTCATTTTTTGCGCAGCTTCAAGGTCTCATGTGTGGTCAGGTGTGTTTGGTGCAGGCATACAAAATGAGGTCAGCGGCAGTGGATTTGGGCCTGTATTCTAAGTCACTTATGTACAGACCCTATTCCACATACATTCCAAGTAAGTTTGTTATAGTGATTTTCTACCAACTTCATTCTTTATTTCGATTGGATAGAGAATCCTATATATGTGCAACAAAGAGTATCTAGATGCCTATACATTAGGCGTGTCGATGTCATTTTAACTTTAACAATAATATCCCTCAATATAAGGCCCAGCGAGAAGGCCTCGGTTGATCAAACCTGTAAAGCAAAACATGCAAACAATATAACTATATGTGCAATCGCATATGGGGTATGTGACCTGCACCAGAAAATCAATTGTGGAGAAACAAATATAATCCTATGGGGACTGAGGGGGCACCCATACCCGAATCCACCATCCAAGTATGCAAATCAGGTTTCCGTATAGGAGGGAGTAATAAGCAGTCCATGTTTAGTAGTGAGTGGCGGGGCACAAAATTGAACCATCACAGTATTAGGGCCAGGGAATTAGCCGTGTAGCAGTAGCTCTCGCTTGCAAGTCACCATTCTGGCAAATCTCACAGTAGCCCCTTCAGGGCAGCAGCATAGCAAACTTACCACCAGAGGGCTAAATCTTCATCTCTGGCCATCCCGCAGACACCCCACTCCCTTCACTGCATTCATAATGTATACAGAATTACTATCCCAGTAAGTTGTTGGTGGTTTGGGAGAATATGGAGGGAAACAGTGTCATGCTGCCCTGTGAATCTCAGTTGGAGGCACTGCTTGATATTGAGGCGTTACTGGAAGGATTGTGTGGCCTGAAGGGAGGTTGCCTTCTGGCTCTCCATCACCTGCTGTGGCACCTGGACTGTATTCTTCTGCATTCACTGTCTCAGTCATCGCTGACATTTTCGAGGGAGCCATTACTTCTAGGGTGGCAGGCATCATGGGGCTTCAGTTCTGTTTGAGTTTGGGAAGAGCTGCTCCATCCAGTCCCAAGCTGGTTACGGTGTGTCAAAAAAGCTGTTCTAGGGCTCGTCAATCACTTTGAGTTGAGAGGGGAACAACAAGGCATAGGATAGGCCCTCAATTCATAGTCTCTTTTTAACCACTTGAATTGAGGCTCTCTGTTGCTGTACTGAGAACGTATAGTCAGGGAATAGGGAGATATGCTCATTGTCTACTAGCATCGGTGCTGCTTCTTGTGAACTGCAGAGGAGGGTATCTTGGTCCCTGTAGTTCTGGATGCGGGCCACCACCTGGCGCGGTGGCGTTCTAGGTTACGGTTTCGTCACAGGGTCCTGGTGCTCCCTCTCAACTGTGAAAAAGGCAAATAGGCCAGATGGTGCCACTGTGATTTTCAACCAGTCCTCGGCAAAGTAAGTGGCATTAGGCCCCTCAATTCCCTCCAGAAGCCCTATAATTTAAATGCTCTTATGCAGTGTCTTGCCTTCTGCATGTTCTTGCAATGGCTCAACTTGCTGCTGGAATTGCGCGATGGCAGAGATGTAGTCAGCCTACCAGGGGTCTGAGTAGTGTGGGCAGTCTTGTTAGTTTTCATTCTGTCTGCCAGTTTCTTATGATCATCTGTGAGGGAGGAGGCTATGCTTAGTGGTGAGCATTCCTAGCTGTTGTTCTATCACCAACTGAGACTCCCACAATTCCTTCAGGATAATATCTAACTTGTCCTGCTGACAGCCCATACTGGTGGAAGGGATGCAGTCCTCTGTCACCATTGGGGAGTTTTTGGAGGGTATGGAAAGGGATTCAGCCCAACCCCATAGGTCACTGGTTCTTCCCCTGGTGCGACCCAATATTTGCAGGAGCCGCAGTCTGTGGCCCAAGAGAAGTACCTCAAATGCTCACCAAAGCAATCTGGACAGCATGGCCGATGTGGGTCTGGAGGTGCCAGGCAGTACTCAGTTCTTTTGGAAGCATTCCCACACAGCAGCACCTGAGGAAAGGGACCCATGGGGTGGGGCAATGGGGAAGTTCCCAAATCGCACCATGCAGGGCTCAGCAGTACCGTTTCAAGGGGAGAAAGTAGTGTCCCATACAGGTGCTTTTTGCCAAACAGCCTTGGTTGCCATGCAGTTAGAGTCCCAAAATCAACCCTACACTATAGCCACTGTTCATTGGTGGGGCAGAAAGCTAGGGAAATCCCAGAAAGTAGGGCTGAAGTAATACGCTTTGCAGACCAGCGGCTGGTGGCAGGGAGCTGACTCCCAACCCTGTGCAACACCAGCATCAATTAGAGAGTCCCTCAATGTTCCCTGGGCCATCCACTGCCAAACCAGCTTTTCTTCTTCCTCCCTGGATCCCTCAGCCTCACACTAGTTCCAAGCGGGCCTCTCGCTGGTACTCGCACAGCTCCTATCACCCTCAGCTATGATTGCTTTCCTCCACAGCTCCCACCAGGACTCCGCAATGTTGCTCCCACTGGCTGCTTCAGCCACTCTTCTCAATTCCGTGGGATTGGCTGCAGACACTCCGTCTGGTGCCTACAGGCAAGGTCTTCGCAGCTCTGTGCTTTCAGCGGTAAGCCGGTCGAGGGAGTACAGTCGCCGTAGTTCTGGCTGTTCAGCTCTCCAGCCAACGGTCCCACAGCTGCACCGCTACAATCTCAAACTAGATGTGAGGGCCCGTCAACAGTATTTGTATACCCTGCTGGCGCCGGTGCCATGTGGTGTTCAGCACCATCTCACTGCGTGAGTCACAGATCTCTGGCCCTACCTTGGCCCAAGCATGCCCAGTGTAGGAGTATCCATCCTGGGGAGCAGAGGGAGTTGTTACAATGCACACCCCATCAGCTGTCCAGGTAGGCAACAGTCGGGGTCGCACCCTGTCTTTGGGTAGTCCCTTTGTGGTCAGATAATGCAGATGGCTGGGCCCAAGCCCGTGAGCTCCCCAGTTATGTGACTGCCATCTACGGCCGCTAGCCACGCCCCTTCCCAAATTCCTTCTTTACTGCAATTTTCTTCAGGATGTGTATGGCTCCCAAGAGCTGAAAATTGCTTTCCATCCAGGAGCAGATGAGAAGAGCCAACCTGTTGTGGGATAAAGAACCTGTGCCAAACTGGTGATTCAGATATGACAATGCCACTTGGTTGTCAAAATGAACTACCAAAGAATGTTCGCGCAACAGGGATAAAAATAAAAGTAGAGCCTTCCAGACTTCTCTCAACTCTTTCCAGTTTGAGGAGTGTGTGCACTCCTATAAAGTTCAGAGAACTTCAGCTGTCTGGCTCTCCA
Source organism: Triturus cristatus (assembly GCF_964204655.1). Taxonomy (NCBI): domain Eukaryota; kingdom Metazoa; phylum Chordata; class Amphibia; order Caudata; family Salamandridae; genus Triturus; species Triturus cristatus. The sequence goes on from NC_140584.1 coordinate 151,053,801, forward strand.
AAATTACTATCCAAACTAGACTGCTGGCATCGGTCGTTAACATTTAGGGGTTCAGATAGAGAAAGGGACTTTCCTTTTCCAGAAATAGAGGAGCCAACCCTCAGTGGAGCTCCTGTCAGAATCAAGCCAATGCTGGAATCATCACATTGTAATCATCCGAAAGTGGGTGGCAATAGTCTAGAATATGGTGAACTATGTGCCCCAGATGTAAACTAGAATATGGTTTTAAGTCCAATCTTGCTGTCTAGAAAAAAGGAGAGACAAAAATAAGAGACCTAAAAAGCTATTCTCACAATTAAAAGGACTCATTGAAAGGAAATTGCCCAGTACCTGGCTTGCTGTATGCCCCTGGATCCATCACTAGTCTGTTGCCAAATCTTCGGGTGGTTCCAGGAAGGTCAGGATTAGCCATCTCAATTAGAGATTGAAGCCTTTTCCCCCAGAACAGAATTGAACACAGCTTCTATAAATCCAAGTCTCTAGGAAGTAACAATAAAATACTTTGATTGGTTGATGAGGAAGCCTATAGGGCTTTCTGCTGAGAGGGTGTTTGAATTAGGAGACTAACTAGATAAGGATGGACAATAACATCCCACGAATGGAATAACTGAAGCACTCAGGACTGATTGCATGGCACAACCATGCGGTCTTTACAATGACCGCTTCTTTACCATGCATGACTTTACAATGAATTTTGTTGTAAAGGAATGTTTGGTAAAGGTATATGTGTGGTAAAGATCCCCCTCAGCCCACATTCTCCAGTGTCCTAAAAATTGGCCCTCTTGCGGTGTAATCTACGTGCCCCAGCTCTATTAACTACCCTGACCTCCAACCCAGAGCCTAAAACCTGACCCCCTAGCCTAAATAAAACTACCCCAATCGCAGCACTCCTGCCCTGAGCCATAAAACTGCACCCTAGCCCTGAAAACGGTCCCTTATCCAGCCGGCCCTGATCCCTCCAAACTGCCCCAGCCTTGAAAACTGTCCCTTTCCCACCCCCTGACCTGAGTCCTAAAACTTGGCCCCTTAAAAACGACCCCAACCCCAGCCCCTCTCCCTGCGCCCTAAAACCTGCCCCCATTCCTAAAAACTAACCCCACCTCCTCCCACCCCAACTTACCCAGCCGCTTCCTGGTCAGTCCTTCCTGCTGCATGCCTTCAGGTTCCTCTCCCATCTGCTTGCACATCTAGAATGCTGACTGCCTTAACCACACATATGAGTGGTTAAGGCAAGCATTGTTCAGCTTGTGAAGAAACTGCATGCATGCTTAAGGCCGCGTTCTTAAGGCCTTTACCCCGAACTTCCAGTGATTGTTCCCAATTGAAAATCGGAAGAAATGCTGCAACATTTGAGCTACTGACACATGAAGATATGAGTCTTGGAGGACAGCCTTGAGATGAACCTTTTCGGGAATTAAAGGTTTATGTTCATTCGATAGTTGCCCAAGACTTTCCTGACAAGAACACTCAAGAATAAGAGCTGCAACCTCTCTCCTGAGAGAGGATCTCAAGTATGCCTCTTTTGTGCAGCAGTGAGTTAATACTGATTCTTAAGAGTACTCTCCTCAGTGTTTCTCTGGGGCAGTGGGTCTGTACAAATTGAGGTTCTTGAAACTCTGGAGAGACCTCCAGAACGTAGCCTAGAGAAACAACTTGAAGGATCCAGCTGTCAAAAATCCATCTCTTCCATACACCTTGGAATGATGACTGACGACCACCCACATGACCTTAGTGAGGAGCCAGACTAGTTACAAATCCTGCTTCAAACCTCCACTATTACCAGACAGGCAGGAGGCAAGAGCTGATTGAGAGATCCTATGCTGAAAACTGGATCTGCTGAGCAGGAGTTCTGTTTTTGTTCTCTTGTTTTGTTCAGACTTCTTTCTGCTGCCCTTCCAAAGACATCTGTTTGTGATCGAAAGACTAAACATGTTTCCGGTTCTTAAAGGATGTTAGAATCCAGATTCGCTGGTTGGCACAGGTAGGTACTTGTGTCAAGCAGGGAACCTTTCCTCCAGTCAGGGTAAGGGGTTACACTCTAACAATAACCCCTGCTCACCCTCTAGGTAGCTTGGCGCGAGCAGACAAGGCGTTATCTTAGGCGTAATGGTTAAGCATTTGGGACCACATACAACAATTCAATGATACCCCCACAAATGGACTCCACACTGGGTTTATCAATAATAATTATTTTATGGATAAGCAGATTTAGCACAAGACCCAATAACGTTAAGACGGGCCCACAATACTTTGTAATAAGTAGTTCTTGAGTTTAAGCGTATTTCAGGAGTTCTGTGCACTTCGTGCGCGTCGTGCGGTTCGTATGACTGGAATAGGCTTGCGAGCGGGGCACACAAGCGTTTGCAGACGCTCCGAGCGATGCGTACACCTTACGGTGCGAAGGGGGCACAGTACCTTTATCTTTCAGGAGTTTGTCATGGACGATGCAGTGAATCCCAGCGCGCTTGTACGGCGCGATGTCCTTTCAATTGCGGTGCGAGCTACGGCTCGAAGGGGGCCTCAGTCGCGATGCTCAGGGGGACAATGCGGGTGTACGGTGCGCTGGCTCTTCGTTGCGGCGTTCGAGCCGTACCTTGAGAGCGGCACCTTTGTTCTCAGCGCGATGTGAAGCAGGTAGTACGCTCCGGGGGAAGCCGCGTACCAACCACTCTACGCACCACAGCCTGCCCTCAGCAAGGGTAGGGGAGCACGCACAAGGGGTACGATGCGGAGAGGGGCAAATAGCAAGTGTCACGAAGTCCTCCCTTTAAGTTGCGAGCTACGGCTCGAGGGGCCTTAGTCGCAGTGCTCGGGCCGGGTAGGGGGCACAGGCTTGCCAAAGTACACGCCCAGTTTTGAGGCCCACACTTTCCTCTGCATCAGCTTCACGGGTAGAACGGCGGTTCTCAAGGGGGGTGAAGTCCACTGGTCCTGGGACTTCGTTCAGGGGGCAAGCTCAGTAGAAGCCCTTGGAGACCTTAAACAGCACAAGTTGAAGCAAAGTTTATCAGAAATCTTTCTCCTCTCCTTCAGCAGCAAGGCAACCACTGCAGGCCAATCCCCCAGGTCAGGGACAGTACTCCTCCTACAGCTTTCACGGTTCCTTCCCCTCAGGCAGAGGTTCGTCTTGTAGCAGAATCTAGTTTCTTAGGAGCAGGGCTCCTACATTTATACTACATTTCTTTTGTTCTCCCAGGCCAGGGGGGCCCTTGCCTAGTTCAGTCCAGTTCTGGAGCACTTGTTGACGCGATGCAGGCTTCTTCATTCAGGGTGCAGGCAGAGTCATCAGACGCTCCACAGGGGGCGGAGCCGGCATTGTGGTGGCAGAGCACAGTCCTATTCAAAGTCCAGGTGTACTCCTCCCACCCATCTACCTGTCAATCGTCCTATTCACCACCAGGCTACCTAGCCCTGCCCATCTGGGTTTCCCCAGCCCTGTCACTCACGCAAGCCAGACAGCAGATACACATCACGCAGAGGCGGGCTGAAATGGTTAGGCAAGCAAATGCCAACTTTTCTAAAAGTGGCATTTGCAAACGCAGAATATTAAAATAAACCTTGCTAACAGATGTACCTTATTATTCTGAGTTCAGGCATACTAAACTAGATTTTCTACCATGTTCCCTGGGCCTGTTAGGATCATAGGATGTAACAATCTTAACAGCCCATGCTGGCCTATGAGAACAGGGTAGCCTTACAATAGTGAAAAACGGAAAATGGCTGTAATTCACTATTAGGACATGCCACACACAACAGGGCTTGTCCTACCATATGCTTACAATGCACCCTGCCCTTGGGCCTACCATAGGGGTGACTAATATGAAGTTAAGGGAAGGTTTAGGGACTGGCAAGTGTGTGCACTTGCCCAGTCAGCATGTCAGTACCAGACTGCACGCAGGTTCTGCAATGGCAGACCTAGACACATTTTACCAGGCCGCTTCTGTGGGTGGCACAACCAGTGCTGCAAGCCCACCAGCGGCATTTGTATTTACACGCCCTGGCACTTCTGGTGCACTTTACTGGGGTCTGATAGTAAACCAAATAAGCCAATTATGGAATCCAACCATCATATACATTTTACATAGGGAGCACTTGCACTGTGGCACTGGTTGGCAGTGGCACAGTGCTCTGAGCGGCCAACACCATAAAAACACATGAGGCACAGCGACAAAAAGTGGAAGGGAGACTCACGCCTAGGTGCCAGGTCTAACAAGTGTCCCCTCCAGCTGAAAAGTGGGGAGAACTACCCTACCCCAGGGAGTTCCTCATCACTAAGGCGGAAAAATCTGGTCAGACCGTCAGCATTGGCGTGATCTGTACCAGGGCGATGTTCCAATGTGAAGTCCATACCCTGTAGGGAAATGGAAAACCTCAACAGCTTTGGATTTTCACCCCTCATATGCATCAACCATCTGAGGGGCCTGTGGTCTGTCTGAACCCGGAAGTGAGACCCAAACAGGTAGGGTCTTAGCTTCTTCAGTGCCCAGACCACAGCAAATGCATCACGCTCAATAGCACTCCATCTCTGTTCCCGTGGAAGTAACCTCCTGCTAAGAAAGGCTACACGTTGATCTAGGCCCTCTTCATTAATCTGTGAAAGAACAGCCCCCACACCATGCTCTGAAGCATCTGTCTGAACGATAAACTCTTTGGAGAAGTTGGGACCCAAGAGCACGGGCGCCGTGCACATAGCAGCTTTCAGGGCCTCAAAAGCTTTCTGACAGGAGTCAGTCCAAATCACTTTCCTGGGCTGCTTCTTAGAAGTCAGCGCTGTCAAGGGGGCAACCATGTTGCCATACCCCTTGACAAACCTCCTGTAGTACCCGGTGAGACCTAGGAAGGCTCTCACCTCTGTCTGGGTTTTGGGCGACTCCCATTTCAGGATGGTTTCTATGTTGGGTTGGAGGGGCACCACCTGGCCGCTCCCAACCTGGTGCCCCAAGTACACCACGGAACCCTGCCCGATCTGGCACTTACTCGCCTTGATCGTGAGGCCTCCCTTGCGCAGCGCCATCAATACTTCCCAGAGGTGGCGCAGGTGTTCTTCCCAAGTGGAGCTGAACACCGCGATGTCATTCAGGTAGGCTGCACTGAACGAATCCAGCCCAGCCAACACCTGGTTGACCAACCTCTGGAAGGTGGCAGGGGCATTTTTCATTCCAAAGGGCATGACCCGGAACTGGTAGTGCCCATCTGGGGTGGAAAATGCTGACCCGGTGACTGAATTGAGTCCTCTGTAGTCCACACAGAACCAGAGTTCGGGTGTGACTCCCGGCGCTGCAGCCTTTGGGACCAAGACCACTGGGCTGGCCCAAGGACTGCTGGAGGACTCAATTACCCCGAGTGCAAACATCTTGGAGACCTCCTCCTTGATGCATGTCCTCACCCTGTCAGTCACCCTGTATGCCTTGTGCCTCACAGGTGTACTATCCCCAGTGTCCACATCATGGACGCACCAATTAGTGACACCGGGAACCAGGGAAAACAGATCAGAATAGTGTCCCAGCAACTGGCGACAATCATTCTGTTGCTCAGGGGTCAGGGCGGAAGAGAGGATGACACCATCCACTGACCCATCTTGCTCCTGGGCTGACAGGAGGTCAGGAAGAGGCTCGGTCTCCTCTTCCATCACAGCATCTGTTGCCAAGAGCATGCCCACTTGGGACCTCTCCAAGTGGGGCTTGAGGCGGTTGACATGAAGGACCCTTAAGGGGTTCCTTGGAGACCGCAAGTCCACCAAATAGGTAACTGGACTCTTGCGCTCCACAACCTCAAAGGGACCGGTCCACTTATCCTGGAGCGCACAAGGCTCCACGGGGGCCAAGACCCGCACCTTTTGTCCAGGCTGAAGCTCTACCAGAGTGTCATTCTGGTTGTACCACTGCTTCATCTCCTCCTGGCTGGCTTCCAGATTTGCCTCAGCAAGTTGCCTGAATTGCCTAGTCTGATTTCTGAAGGCCAGCATGTAGCTATATACATTCTGGGGAGGTTTCCTGGGAGATTGCTCCCAGCCTTCCTTGACTAGACTTAGAGGTCCTCTCACTGGGTGGCCATACAGAAGCTCAAAGGGACTGAACCCTAGAGACTTCTGTGGCACCTCACGGTACGCAAAGAGAAGGCACGGCAAGAGGACGTCCCACTTACGCCTCATGGGTTCTTCCAGACCCATTATCATGCCCTTGAGGGTACGGTTGAATATCTCAACCAACCCGTTTCCTTGGGGGTGGAAAGGGGTGGTGAACTTGTAGGTTACACCACACTCTTGCCAAAGGGATTTCATATATTTGGATATGAAATTGGTACCCCGGTCAGACACCACCTCTAGAGGGAATCCCACTCTGGAGAAAATTCCCATCAGTGCATGTCCCACCACAGGGGCCGTCACTGTCCTCAGAGGGATGGCTTCCGGGTACCGGGTGGCATGGTCCACCAGGACCAGGATAAACCTGTTGCCCATGGCTGTCCTGGAGTCCAGGGGCCCCACAATGTCAATCTCTGCTCGCTGGAATGGGGTACCGACCACAGGGAATGGCTGGAGAGGAGCCTTCTGCTTCCTCCCACTCTTTCCACTTGCCTGGCAAGTCTGACAGGTCCTGCAGTGAGTGTCTGAACTCCTGCGCATTTGGGGCCAATAAAAGTGGGTGACAAGCCTTTCAAAGGTCTTGTCCTGCCCCAAATGTCCTGCCAATGGCACATCGTGAGCCAGGCCCAGTAGGAAGGCTCTGAAGTCCTGGATACCACGAGTGCACGGGCTGAACCAGGCTCAGCAACCTTAGGCTCTGTATATAGGAGGTCGTTCTCCCAGTAAATGAAATGTGACCCAGACTGATCACCTGCGGCCTGGTCTGCAGCCTGCTGCCGCATACCCACGAGAGAAGGGCATTCTTTCTGTGTCTTACAAAAGTCCTCCCTGTAGGGACCCCCTCAAGGTCTGCTTCCTCCTGGACCGTGGGAACTTCAGGGGCCGGTTTCCCGCGCCCCCTGCTCCTTCTCTCCAAGGGCGTTCCCTGGGCCTCCCTCTCAGGCTCCAGGACCTCTTGAGCACCTCTACTGGCTGCCATGGACCGTCTGGTGACACACGCCCAATCCAGCATACCCAACATCTTCAGGTGAGCACTCTGCTCTACCTTAGCCCCAGGTGAGCTCTCCAAAGCGTTCCCTAACAGACAGTCTACAGGCATGGCGGGCCTCACAGCTACCTGAAGAGTACCAGAGACCCCCCCACTCAAAGGGAACCTGAGCAACCTTGCAGTGACTCTCCGTGATGTCAGCAGCAACATCTGGATAGAATGCTCCTGGGACAACCTGCTCTTGAGACACCAGGTGACACTTGACAGCTGTCACACTGGCTCCTGTATCTCTCAGAGCTTCCACCCTACGGCCATTAATGGTCACCCACTGCCAGTATTTCTTAGTGTTATCAGGCAGCTGGGTTTGGGGGACATCTCACAGTCTCCTATTGAGACAAGGGACATCTCTGCGGGACCCCACCCACCTTGGACTGCCATCTCCTCCCCCAATGCTACACTAGCAATCTGCCGGGGTGGGGCACCAGTGGGTGCTGGTTTACCAAACAAAGGACACTTTAAATCAGAGGCATAATGCCCTATGGTGCCACACTTGTAACATTTTATGGGCCCCTTTTGAACAGGTGGACCTGTCGGGGCCCCAGTCGGTTTCTGGGGTGGGGGAGGCTGAGAACCTTTCCCTTGGTTCCCTTGGGGATTACTTTGGGGCCTTTTTGGAAACTCCCTCTGGTTACCCCTGTCCCCTCCACTCTTCTGCTGGGGTCCCTGCCCACCTTTGGCAGAATCTCCCATGTGACCCTTGTGGACCCTGGTACTGACCCAGCGGTCCGCCTCCTCAGCAAGCTTTCTAGGGTTAGTCAGCCTACTATCAATCAGGTGTTGGCGTAGCTCAGGAAAACAATTACTGGACAAGTGCTCCCATGCCATTAAATCAAGAAGCCCTTGAAAATCATCAACCTTGCTACCCTTCACCCAACTATCCAGTGCTTTGCAAAAAAAAGTTACATACTCCACATAGGAATCTTTGTGCAACCCCTGAACCTTTGTCTATACAACTCAGGGGTCAACCCAAACCTAGTCATCAATGCTTCCTTCATATGGGGATAAGAATTATAAACATCTGAAGGTAAGTCTAGCAGTGTGTCCCACCCTTCACTAAGGAACCGTCCCCACAACCCCGTTCCCCAAACTTTCTCAAGGACCCGGTGGGAAGACATGGCTACCTCATAGGCCTTGAACCGCTGCCCTATGTCATCATTCTTAAAAAATTCCTTTACCACATCCTTGGGTATGTACACTCTTGATTCTGCCTGCACTGACGGTGTGCTGCCACCAGAGGGAGTAGACTCTAAACTTTTAGCTTTCAGATCTAATTCCCTCAACTTCATTTCATGCTCCATTTGGATTCTTCTCTCTTCCAGAGCCAGCATTTTGCTTTCCAGCTCCAGTAGCCCATTCAATTTAAGTTTTGCCATCTCCATTTCATGCATCCTGGTTTCTTTTCTGTCTGCCAACTCTCCAGGCGACAAGCCTCTCCCAAAGCTCTGGACGCTTTCTGCTGGTTCAACCACTACCACATCTCCAGGTGCCCTTGACTCAATCCAGGCCCTCAGCGCCTTGAGTAGATCTGCCTTGAGCTTACATCCAACAATGGGGACATTGAACTTTTTACAGAAGCCCCTCAGCTGGGCCTTGGTGTAGCTCTCTAGTCTCTCCTCTTCCCATTCAACATCCTCAATTTCAGAGACGACAGATGCTGCTCTCTCCACAATGACTGAATCAGGCATGGTTTCTTCCAACAATGGCGATTTCCAGCAAAACGAAAATTAAAAAAGTATGTGGCTACGTTATGGGTCTGAACTCACTATGTGGCGTTTCAAAAAACTGCTGTACATAAATCACAAATGCAAATTCAGAATCCTCACTGCTGACCACCAATGTTATAATCCAGATTCTCTGGTTGGCACAGGTAGGTACTTGTGTCAAGCAGGGAACCTTTCCTCCAGTCAGGGTAAGGGGTTACACTCTAACAATAACCCCTACTCACCCTCTAGGTAGCTTGGCGCGAGCAGACAAGGCGTTATCTAAGGCGTAATGGTTAAGCATTTGGCACCACATACAACAATTCAATGATACCCCCACAAATGGACTCCACACTGGATTTATCAATAATAATTATTTTATGTAATAGCAGATTTAGCAAAAGACCCAATAACGTTAAGACGGACCCACAATACTTTGCAATAAGTAGTTCTTGAGTTTAAGCGTATTTCAGGAGTTCATGCGCGTCGTGCGGTTCGTATGACTGGAAGAGGCTTGCGAGCGGGGCTCACAAGCATTTGCAGACGCTCCAGGCGATGCGAAGGGGGTGCTGCAGATCGGAGCATATAAATTCTCCCTACTTCCGCGGACAGAGTAAATCCACAGTCGCACGCACATACACTCATCATACGCTAGGGCCCATCACACTAACATTCATTCTATTACTCTATCCGGACTGAATATATAGGAGAAATCCTAAACCAATCTGCATCTAAAGCGAGGTCAATGTAACCTAAAGAAATTGTCCTGAGTCATGATTTTAAACATAGGAAATACATCCGGAACTCAATAATTGACAAAGAAATAACCACCCGACACTGGAATTCAAACAAAGGTCATCTTTTATCTAAATTAGTTCAAATCAATAGCAAAATCATTATTCTCATAGTTACCTATTCTAGCTAAATGGGTCAGGACAGGTCTCTCAGTAAAGTCTCCCGAGTCGCCGTCCTCTCGATCAGCATCGATCCTCACGAGCATAGGTTCAGGAAGAAGTGGCCTTAGACCCTCTCTAGTCTAACAATATTTATACTGAAATTTGCATATTAAAAGTTACAAACAAACTCTTAACGTCCGTTGAGCCGCTGAGCAGAGCGAGCAGGAAAGGATGTTGATTTGCAACATTTAGAAAATCTCCGCTCACAAAAATCACAAAAATAAAAACACGGAAGAAGGAAACTCAAGCAAGGGAAACGATACATTCATGAATGCACTTCCTTGGAACCATAGTGAAGCCACCGCAAGTTATCAAAGTTCATTGTGGCTTTATTCTTCTCCAAGGGCAATTGGCAGCAAGCCTGGAGCTGCTGTCCTCACGGAAACTTTTTATTCAGACAGAGGCTGTGGTAATGTGACTTCCAACCATGTTCAGCAAGGCCTCTCGTCACATTTCAATCACTCGAGTGCAGGCTGCAAATAGCGGCCATCTTGGTTTAGGCCAAAACGGACCATCTTAATTAAAAGAAACACAAAATAACGTCAATTCATCGTAATGATTATACAGTGTTAATCCCCACTAATACCCTTATGTGTATGTATTTACCTAGCCATCTGCAACACAAAGAAGCATTATAGCACGTTATTTTAAAGCGCAAACACGAAACAAATAGCACTTTAGCAACACCCATTTAATTAATCTGCTCACCAATTTAGTTCACATATTAATAAAGCAACATAAATGCATTCCCGCGTGTAATTTCTCTCATTAGTAATGTTGATTAGTCAAGACTTCTAACAAAGTTAGTAATTAATGATTATAAATCAGTAATTTTAATCATGACACATAACATAAACTGGAGTTTAAATCTCAATAAATTTTCAATAGAAAACCCTGCTCCAGCAATCCCCCCTTTGGTGATATATATCACCACAAAAAAACAACCCAAAAATAAAATGTAGTCCCCATTTTTAGGAGAAATTGAAAATGTCTTTTATGACACAACATTAAACCCCAGATTCTCTTTCATCATCCCTCTTCGACTCCAAGTAAACACTCTCCCTCAATTCTTCTAATTCTATTTCTTGTGGGTCTCTCTTTGACCTCTTTTGTTTCTTTGCAAAATTTCCTCTAATTATTCTCTTTTTCCCTCCCATGTTTTTACAACACAAACACCCTAATCTAAGCAACAATAAAGCAACAATTACACGTCAAAGGAAATAATATCTTACCAATAATGGTACTACCTATCTTAGCAATAAAACTCTTAACAGCTAGTAGCTTATTAGCCATTTTAGTCCAGATACTTTCAGCTTCCAGTGGTACTAATTCTTCATGCAAATCAGTAATATTTTTGATATAGACCTTTAGATCTCTGCTTTCGTCAGGAATGTAAGTGCAACAATGTTGAACTTTCAGCATTCCACAGACTCCACCCTCTTTGGCCAATAAAATATCAAGGGCAAGTCGATTTTGCATAGACATGGCACGTACGGCAATCATCTCCGTATTTACCAAAAGAAACCCTCCAGCGGTACTTGTCGATAAGCGATCCACCACTGTTGACAGTTTCCGAATTCCATATGCATTTAATGAAATTCCCACTGCTGGAATTAAAGCTCCAAAAATATCACCTACAATTTCTGACCAAGTTTCTCTCTTAAAACGTGTTAGTATATTAATGTGTTCTACATCTTCTATCTTATCTATATGAAAAATCTTTGGAAAGACCGAGCCAACATAACACGTGCCATACCAATGGTCAGGCAACCTGTAATAAGCCTTATTCCCACAAATATAATACACTCCCGGGAAAACTGGATCTTCACCACCTTTAAAACCCCATCCTGTTGCAACAAAGTATGTATCATGACACTCACTAGTCCCAACAAAATAATTATCATATTGGGATTTCTTTCTGGTAATGCATAGTTTACCCTTCTGTGGTGCATCTAAAGCCAAAGTTGGACTGGCCCCATTCCTCAATTCTTTTCCCATCTCAGTATCCCATATTGTCTTACTCGTTTTATATTTCCCTGCCTTTTCATTCATCCTCACTCTCCTTTTCTCTACCAAGTCTAGGAAAGCCTTTTCCTCTTCTTTCAAGCTGCAAGTTAAATTGTTTCTAAAAATGTAATCTAATGTTAATTCTTCTGTCTCTATAAAAATCTCACCAAAAATGTTAGCTTCTTTAGCTGGATTCAGCTTTTTATCCATAGGTAATTGCCCAAAAATATTATCTTTGTTAGACATCTCATAATCTATTTTCCCTAACAAATAAAAAACACTACTGAGCACACTACATGAAATCCCATACGTAGCTGGTAAATGGTGATAAGTAACACCTTCTGAAACGGATGCAGGTAATTGCATACAGACATAGCAATCCCTAACTTCCATTGTCTTTACGTATTCATACAACAATTTTGAAAAAACATTGCTAGAAAAATCATTAATCGACCTATCTTAAGGTATGTAAATGTTACTCATTCTGGTCGGAACTACTTTCTGTGAATTCTTCCCTATATTAGTCACATTCTCAGTATGTATTCCAAAAGTATCTATTGTAACCCTAAAGGTAACTAATAAAGCAAGTACACCCCACAACAGCATTAATAACCCAGTACAGCAGCAGCACATTCTACACCATCTTTTCAAGAAGGCACATCTACTTTGATTATTTTCTGTGTTAGCCATTTTACTACTTTGGCAGTGTCTTTTGACTTAGCCTCTTCTACTCCACTACTGAGTTTCTAGAACTCTAGATTATTTCAAACAACTAATTTCAGACTTTTTCTTTTCACTTTTCTCCAAGTGACTCCTTTAGTCTACTCAATTTGGATTTTCATCACTTTTCACTTCTTCTTCAGCAACATCAAATTGTATCAGATCTTCAACAATATCCTGAGCATCCGACTCTTCTCCAATGTCAGTCAAGATAACTTTCAGGATTCCAACAGTTTTCTCCTCAACCACCTCTCGTACGGTCCCCTCTGGATTTCCTTGACTCTCTGTCTCTTCACCTTCAGACAGTGCCACGTACGTCCATTCCGGTGACCTATACTTCTGGTTAGGTTTTCTGATTCTCTTGATCTCTTCCGGTTCTCTTGAGACCTTTTGTTTTTCACCTTTTGCTTGATTCTGACTCGACACCTCGTTCACCTGTTCAGCTTTCGATGAACTTGAACTTGCACTTGCTCGTGTCAGTCTGTACCTTAGCCTCTTTATTCTGTTAGGCCAAAGATCTCCTCTTACAACCCTTTTTGGTCTTACTTCTTTATTATTTCTCTCTCCGATCCAAGTTCTCTTTCTCAGAACTCGACCCTCTGATTTCTCATTCTCACTCTCATCTGATTCTGTCTCATTTGCCTCTTGTCCATGAACAATTTTCTTTTGCTCCACAGTCTTTTCCACTACCGATTGAGATTTCCCTAATTCTGTCCCTCCTCGGGTCTCCGACACGCAATCTTCTTGCTGTCTACTTGTCCCTTCACCTAGCTTATCAGGAATGTTCCCTACACCTCCTCGGGAGTCTTCCGCAATCTGTCCCTCTCTATTTTCTACTGACCCTGCTTCTTCAGGTGTAATCTCAAGTGGATTTTCAACCTCTTCATCTGATTCAGGTGTAGTCTCTGTGGAATTGCTCTCTTCTCCTCTTTCTTCTCCACTGTTCTTTGGAACTTCAGGCACTCTTACAGAATCTGATCTCTCCTCTGAGACTCCCAATGTTTCTCTTGAATCCTCTCTTGGAAAGAAAAAAGGATCACCTGACTCTCTTTCTCCTTCCCCCCTTTCAGGATTCTTTTTTCTTCTCACTGGTTCAGTTTCTGCATCATCACTGGAATCCGACTCTTCAAAATACTCTTTACCAGTCCCATCTTTTGGATTCGGAACTCTTAGAGTATGACTCGCATGAACCCAGTTTTTCACACCAGCACACTTCACTGCAGTTGTCGTAGTCAGAATAACTTGTCTTGGCCTTCCCCACCTTGGAACCAAGCAATTTCTTCTTCTGTGCACCTTAATCCTCACCCAGTCCCCTGGACTCAGATCATGGGCTTGCTTCTTCTCAAGTGTGGTAGCGTCTTCTCCAACCTGGTGAAACACAGAATGAACTGCGTCAGCCAGGCCTTTACAATAATCCAAAATCATGTCATCAGTTATTGTCATCAACTTGTTGACAGGCACGAATGCATGTCTCATCACACGTCCCATCAATATTTCATGTGGACTCAACCCTGTTGTTCTATCTGGAGTAGACCTAATAGTCATAAGCACTAGAGGCAAGACATCAGGCCATTTCATTCCAGTGGCTAAACACATCTTACCAATTTGGTTTTTGATTGTGCCGTTCATCTGTTCAACCACACCAGAAACCTCTGGTCTGTATGCACAATGTAGCTTCTGCTGTATGCTCAATGCTTCACAAATTAAACCCATGAGCTCATTGTAGAAGTGTCCACCTCTGTCTGACTCAATTGTCACTGGGAACCCGTACCTAGGAATCAACTATCTTAACAGTAACTTTGCCACTGTTATTCCATCATTCCTCCTAGTCGGATAGGCCTCCACCCATCTTGAGAACAAACAGACTACCACTAGAACATACCTCAATCTATTCACTTGAGGCATTTCAATGAAATCTATTTGCATTCTGGTAAAAGGACCTCCCTCTCTGCCTATTGTTCCTAGACTCACCACTGTCTTTTTCCCTGTATTAAACTGCTGACAAATCAAACATCTTTGACAGATTCTCTCTGCAATCAGCCTGAACTTTGCATTGTACCAGGTTTGTTTGAAGGACCTAATCATTGCGTCCCTCCCAAGATGTCCCTGACCATGATACATTCTTGCCATTGTTGACAACATGCTATTTGGCATGACTGGTCTTCCATCTCTATAGATCCAAACATGATCTGTCTCTCTTGGGGCACAACCTGCCTTGATCCAATCTCTCATTTCTTCATCTCCTGCCTCATCCTGCAACTGTTTCACTTCATCCCACGTTTCTAGGACATTAGTAAACATCACAGAACAAAAAGACATCTCCCTTTCTCGTCCCCGATTAATCGAATTATTGTTCTTTGCACAATACTGTGCTATGTCATTTGCAAAACGATTACCAAGAGTAACAAAATCATCTCCTTGTCCATGAGCTACACATTTCACAACTGCTAGCTCTTTAGGCAGCTCTATCGCCTCAAGCAACTTTCCAATCACCTCAGCATTCTTTATTGGAGTCCCACTCGACGTCAAGAAACCTCTCTGAAGCCAAAGTTGGCCAAAATCATGAACCACTCCAAATCCATACTGACTATCAGTCATCACAGTCACTCTCAAATTCTTCCCAATCTTGTAAGCTTTTGTCAATGCCACCAATTCAGCCACCTGAGCAGATCTTACTCCTTTCAAAGATGAAGCTTCCATAACCTCTGAAACCTTGCACACCGCATATGCTGCACTCAGCACACCATCATCAGTTCTCAGACATGATCCATCCACAAACAGCACATGATCACTCTCAGGTAATGGCAAATCTCTTATGTCTGGTCTTGGTTTTTTACAGTAGTCAAGCACATCCAAACAATCATGATCAACATCATCTCCCACATTCACATTGTCAGCATCTGGCAACAGAGTTGCTGGATTCACATTCACACATCTCTCAAGAGTCACATTTGATGCTCCCAGAATGATTTTCTCATATTTAGTCAACCGACTGTGTGACATATATTGAGTCCTGCTTCTTGTTAAAAGAATTGCCACATCATGAGGTACGAATACCCGTACAGGATATCCCATTATTATACCCTCACTCTGTTCCAAGCTTCTACATGTAGCAGCTACTGCTTTCAGGCAACCTGGCAAACCCACAGCTACGGGATAAAGTGTTGATGAGAAGTACGCAATTGGCCTTCTCAGTTGACCATGTTTCTGGATTAACATTGAAAGTGCACATCCATTTCTCTCACTGCAGTACAACTCAAACTCCTTCTCATAGTCCGGCATTCCCAAAGCAGGAGCTTCACACATTCTGCTCTTTAACTCTTCAAATGCTGCCATTTGTTCTGCATCCAATTCCAATGGGTCTTTCACTTCACTTTTGGTCAGTTTAATCAGTGACTTTGCTATCAGGGAGAAATGACTTATCCACTGACGACAATAACCCACCATCCCCAGAAACATCCTCACTTCTCTTTGGGTCATTGGGGCTCTCATTCCTCTGATAATTTTGATCCTGTCATCGGTCACCTTTCTCAGACCCTTTTCAATATTATGTCCAAGATAATGCACCTCTTTCTTGCAAAATTGCAATTTGGCTGGAGATACCTTTAACCCTCCATCTGCCAGATGATTCAGTAAAGTTATGGTATCTACTTCACAAGCTTCACGTGTCTTTGATGCCACAAGTAGGTCATCGATATATTGTACTAGTACTGAACTCTCAGGCATGAGCAAACTCTCTAAAGACCTTTTTAACAACTGATTGAATATTGATGGACTCTCTGTATACCCCTGTGGGATACGACACCATGCCAAAATACGCTGTCCAAACCGAAATGCAAAAATCGGCTGGCTGTCATGATGCAATGGAATTGAAAAGAAAGCATGACACAAATCAATCACCGTGTACCATTCAGCATCATGAGGAATCTGATACAAAATCACTGACGGATTTGGCACAATGGGACAACATGCCACCACAATTTTGTTAACTTTTCTCAAATCTTGTACAATCCTGAACTTTCCATTAGGTTTCTTCAGCCCCATTATCGGTGAATTACATGGGCTACTCAGTAACTCTCTCAAAACACCCTGTTGAATCATCTTGTCAATTATAGGGGTTATTCCCTCAATTATCTCTGGTGTCAATCTATACTGTGGGATATTAGGGTAAGTGATTCCCTCTTTCACTGAAATCTTCACTGGATCTACATTATTCATCAATCCCACATCTTCTCCAGTAAAATCCCAAACCGCTGTTTTTACTGTGTTTCTCAATTCTTGAGGCAAATCATCTGAATTAAACACAGCATATGTCCCAACAGTCTTACTCTCTCTATCATCTAGAGTCATCCTGTACAAGACATCCTCATCTGGTGTCTCAAAAGCTACTCCATCCGGAGTACAAAAAATTGTACAATTCATTTTACACAACAAGTCCCTACCTAACAAGTTCACTGGACTAGTGTCACAGACTACAAACCTGTGCATGTCTGAAAATTTCCCTATTCTTACCCATACTGGTTCGGTAAGACGAGTTTTAATCTGTGTATTAGCTACACCAACCACTTGGATTGCTTCGTCCGAGAGAGGAAGATTTCTTATATCTGCTGACCTGACAGTTGATCTCGTCGCTCCTGTGTCTACCAAAAAAGTAACACTTTCCCCATTTATTTTCCCATCTACAAATGGTCCTGCCTGATCAATTTCTAGAGTTGCACCAAGTATGCACTCTTCCTCCTCTCTTCGGCACCGTCAATAGTCCCCTTCAGACTCACTCCCCTCATTCTTTAACCAGTACTGCTGTACCAGGTTAGAACGTCTCGGTTTGTTTACCTGCTCATCATTGTAGAATCCTGAGTCCTGGTTATACTTTTGGGACCCTCTATTCTGCGGCAAGAGCGGTTTTGGCTCTTGGCTCTGCTGTCTGACAACCTTCTGCTGTTGTTGCTGATGATTACACTCCTCGTTCTGCACCTGTTGATTCAAGGGTTTATTCTCATTACTCACTAATGGTGGATTGGTACACTCGGATCTCCAATGCCCCAATTGTCCACAGTTGTGACAAGGGAACTTTTTCTTTGCTTCTTCTAGATTCCCCTTCCCTTTTCCTGCATATCTGGGTCTATTTCCTGAATATTTGCTTGTTCCACCATCTGTGCTTCTTGTCTTTCAGCAACCTTCACCTGTGCCCACATTGCTTTCTCTTTCAGCTTACTTTGTTTTGCCTCAATCTCATCACTGAAGTACTTTGCATGTCTCAAGATTTCATCAATCTTTTTACTCTGCCAATCAACTGTGTGCTCTCGTATCCTTTCACTGATTTCAGGTCTCAGGCCATATACAAACCTGTATACAAAATGACTCAAATCCTTGTCACCCAGGTGTTCATCTCCACTAAACTGTTTAAAAGCCAATATCAGCCTTTCGTAAAAAGCATGAACTGATTCTTTTGCCTCTTGATGTGTTCGATCTATCTTAACCCAGTCTGTCTCTTTCGGGGGTACCTTATTTTTCAAGAACACAATTACCTGTTCGTATTTCCTCATTACCTCTGGGTCTGGAGCTCCTGTTTTCGGATCCCTCGGGTATTCTTTAGTAGGCCAATCTATGACTATTTTACACTCTGCCCACAAGTCTGCTGGAACAATTATATCAAACAGACTATTCAGGTCAATCCACAGCACTTTTGACAATTTCACAAACCTGTCTACCTGCCTATACCACTCGACGGGCTTTTCTCTCAGTCGAGGAAAATCATTCGTAAATGACAAAATATCCTGTCTAGTCCATGGGACATGTACATATCCTCCTCCAGGAATCTCTCTCATAGGATAAGCATCCACTGTTTTCTCTTTCTCTCTCATTGGGAAAGCTGAGTAAGTCCTGTCCACTGAATCTTCCCTTTTCTTGTACCACCTATCCTTCCATTTTTCCACATCACCCCATTTTCGCAATAAGGCAATCATTTCCTTAATCTGCCCTGTTCTGCCAACACAATTTAGATTCTCAATAACCAGGGAAAACAGATCAGAATAGTGTCCCAGCAACTGGCGACAATCATTCTGTTGCTCAGGGGTCAGGGCGGAAGAGAGGATGACACCATCCACTGACCCATCTTGCTCCTGGGCTGACAGGAGGTCAGGAAGAGGCTCGGTCTCCTCTTCCATCACAGCATCTGTTGCCAAGAGCATGCCCACTTGGGACCTCTCCAAGTGGGGCTTGAGGCGGTTGACATGAAGGACCCTTAAGGGGTTCCTTGGAGACCGCAAGTCCACCAAATAGGTAACTGGACTCTTGCGCTCCACAACCTCAAAGGGACCGGTCCACTTATCCTGGAGCGCACAAGGCTCCACGGGAGCCAAGACCCACACCTTTTGTCCAGGCTGAAGCTCTACCAGAGTGGCATTCTGGTTGTACCACTGCTTCATCTCCTCCTGGCTGGCTTCCAGATTTGCCTCAGCAAGTTGCCTGAATTGCCTAGTCTGATTTCTGAAGGCCAGCATGTAGCTATATACATTCTGGGGAGGTTTCCTGGGAGATTGCTCCCAGCCTTCCTTGACTAGACTTAGAGGTCCTCTCACTGGGTGGCCATACAGAAGCTCAAAGGGACTGAACCCTAGAGACTTCTGTGGCACCTCACGGTACGCAAAGAGAAGGCATGGCAAGAGGACGTCCCACTTACGCCTCATGGGTTCTTCCAGACCCATTATCATGCCCTTGAGGGTACGGTTGAATCTCTCAACCAACCCGTTTCCTTGGGCGTGGAAAGGGGTGGTGAACTTGTAGGTTACACTACACTCTTGCCAAAGGGATTTCATATATTTGGATATGAAATTGGTACCCCGGTCAGACACCACCTCTAGAGGGAATCCCACTCTGGAGAAAATTCCCATCAGTGCATGTCCCACCACAGGGGCCGTCACTGTCCTCAGAGGGATGGCTTCCGGGTACCGGGTGGCATGGTCCACCAGGACCAGGATAAACCTGTTGCCCATGGCTGTCCTGGAGTCCAGGGGCCCCACAATGTCAATCTCTGCTCGCTGGAATGGGGTACCGACCACAGGGAATGGCTGGAGAGGAGCATTCTGCTTCCTCCCACTCTTTCCACTTGCCTGGCAAGTCTGACAGGTCCTGCAGTGAGTGTCTGAACTCCTGCGCATTTGGGGCCAATAAAAGTGGGTGACAAGCCTTTCAAAGGTCTTGTCCTGCCCCAAATGTCCTGCCAATGGCACATCGTGAGCCAGGCCCAGTAGGAAGGCTCTGAAGTCCTGGATACCACTAGTGCACGGGCTGAACCAGGCTCAGCAACCTTAGGCTCTGTATATAGGAGGTCGTTCTCCCAGTAAATGAAATGTGACCCAGACTGATCACCTGCGGCCTGGTCTGCAGCCTGCTGCCGCATACCCACGAGAGAAGGGCATTCTTTCTGTGTCTTACAAAAGTCCTCCCTGTAGGGACCCCCTCAAGGTCTGCTTCCTCCTGGACCGTGGGAACTTCAGGGGCCGGTTTCCCGCGCCCCCTGCTCCTTCTCTCCAAGGGCGTTCCCTGGGCCTCCCTCTCAGGCTCCAGGACCTCTTGAGCACCTCTACTGGCTGCCATGGACCGTCTGGTGACACACGCCCAATCCAGCATACCCAACATCTTCAGGTGGGCACTCTGCTCTACCTTAGCCCCAGGTGAGCTCTCCAAATCGTTCCCTAACAGACAGTCTACAGGCATGGCGGGCCTCACAGCTACCTGAAGAGTACCAGAGACCCCCCCACTCAAAGGGAACCTGAGCAACCTTGCAGTGACTCTCCGTGTTGTCAGCAGCAACAACTGGATAGAATGCTCCTGGGACAACCTGCTCTTGAGACACCAGGTGACACTTGACAGCTGTCACACTGGCTCCTGTATCTCTCAGAGCTTCCACCCTACGGCCATTAATGGTCACCCACTGCCAGTATTTCTTAGTGTTATCAGGCAGCTGGGTTTGGGGGACATCTCACAGTCTCCTATTGAGACAAGGGACATCTCTGCGGGACCCCACCCACCTTGGACTGCCATCTCCTCCCCCAATGCTACACTAGCAATCTGCCGGGGTGGGGCACCAGTGGGTGCTGGTTTACCAAACAAAGGACACTTTAAATCAGAGGCATAATGCCCTATGGTGCCACATTTGTAACATTTTATGGGCCCCTTTTGAACAGGTGGACCTGTCGGGGCCCCAGTCGGTTTCTGGGGTGGGGGAGGCTGAGAACCTTTCCCTTGGTTCCCTTGGGGATTTCTTTGGGGCCTTTTTGGAAACTCCCTCTGGTTACCCCTGTCCCCTCCACTCTTCTGCTGGGGTCCCTGCCCACCTTTGGCAGAATCTCCCATGTGACCCTTGTGGACCCTGGTACTGACCCAGCGGTCCGCCTCCTCAGCAAGCTTTCTAGGGTTAGTCAGCCTACTATCAATCAGGTGTTGGCGTAGCTCAGGAAAACAATTACTGGACAAGTGCTCCCATGCCATTAAATCAAGAAGCCCTTGAAAACCATCAACCTTGCTACCCTTCACCCAACTATCCAGTGCTTTGCAAAAAAAAGTTACATACTCCACATAGGAATCTTTGTGCAACCCCTGAACCTTTGTCTATACAACTCAGGGGTCAACCCAAACCTAGTCATCAATGCTTCCTTCATATGGGGATAAGAATTATAAACATCTGAAGGTAAGTCTAGCAGTGTGTCCCACCCTTCACTAAGGAACCGTCCCCACAACCCCGTTCCCCAAACTTTCTCAGGGACCCGGTGGGAAGACATGGCTACCTCATAGGCCTTGAACCGCTGCCCTATGTCATCATTCTTAAAAAATTCCTTTACCACATCCTTGGGTATGTACACTCTTGATTCTGCCTGCACTGACGGTGTGCTGCCACCAGAGGGAGTAGACTCTAAACTTGTAGCTTTCAGATCTAATTCCCTCAACTTCATTTCATGCTCCATTTGGATTCTTCTCTCTTCCAGAGCCAGCATTTTGCTTTCCAGCTCCAGTAGCCCATTCAATTTAAGTTTTGCCATCTCCATTTCATGCATCCTGGTTTCTTTTCTGTCTGCCAACTCTCCAGGCGACAAGCCTCTCCCAAAACTCTGGACGCTTTCTGCTGGTTCAACCACTACCACATCTCCAGGTGCCCTTGACTCAATCCAGGCCCTCAGCGCCTTGAGTAGATCTGCCTTGAGCTTACATCCAACAATGGGGACATTGAACTTTTTACAGAAGCCCCTCAGCTGGGCCTTGGTGTAGCTCTCTAGTCTCTCCTCTTCCCATTCAACATCCTCAATTTCAGAGACGACAGATGCTGCTCTCTCCACAATGACTGAATCAGGCATGGTTTCTTCCAACAATGGCGATTTCCAGCAAAACGAAAATTAAAAAGTATGTGGCTACGTTATGGGTCTGAACTCACTATGTGGCGTTTCAAAAAACTGCTGTACATAAATCACAAATGCAAATTCAGAATCCTCACTGCTGACCACCAATGTTATAATCCAGATTCTCTGGTTGGCACAGGTAGGTACTTTTGTCAAGCAGGGAACCTTTCCTCCAGTCAGGGTAAGGGGTTACACTCTAACAATAACCCCTACTCACCCTCTAGGTAGCTTGGCGCGAGCAGACAAGGCGTTATCTAAGGCGTAATGGTTAAGCATTTGGGACCACATACAACAATTCAATGATACCCCCACAAATGGACTCCACACTGGATTTATCAATAATAATTATTTTATGTAATAGCAGATTTAGCACAA
This sequence comes from Triturus cristatus, assembly GCF_964204655.1. Lineage (NCBI taxonomy): Eukaryota > Metazoa > Chordata > Amphibia > Caudata > Salamandridae > Triturus > Triturus cristatus. The sequence continues at coordinate 151,076,084 of NC_140584.1, forward strand.
GACCCAATAACGTTAAGACGGACCCACAATACTTTGCAATAAGTAGTTCTTGAGTTTAAGCGTATTTCAGGAGTTCATGCGCGTCGTGCGGTTCGTATGACTGGAAGAGGCTTGCGAGCGGGGCTCACAAGCATTTGCAGACGCTCCAGGCGATGCGAAGGGGGTGCTGCAGATCGGAGCATATAAATTCTCCCTACTTCCGCGGACAGAGTAAATCCACAGTCGCACGCACATACACTCATCATACGCTAGGGCCCATCACACTAACATTCATTCTATTACTCTATCCGGACTGAATATATAGGAGAAATCCTAAACCAATCTGCATCTAAAGCGAGGTCAATGTAACGTAAAGAAATTGTCCTGAGTCATGATTTTAAACATAGGAAATACATCCGGAACTCAATAATTGACAAAGAAATAACCACCCGACACTGGAATTCAAACAAAGGTCATCTTTTATCTAAATTAGTTCAAATCAATAGCAAAATCATTATTCTCATAGTTACCTATTCTAGCTAAATGGGTCAGGACAGGTCTCTCAGTAAAGTCTCCCGAGTCGCCGTCCTCTCGATCAGCATCGATCCTCACGAGCATAGGTTCAGGAAGAAGTGGCCTTAGACCCTCTCTAGTCTAACAATATTTATTCTGAAATTTGCATATTAAAAGTTACAAACAAACTCTTAACGTCCGTTGAGCCGCTGAGCAGAGCGAGCAGGAAAGGATGTTGATTTGCAACATTTAGAAAATCTCCGCTCACAAAAATCACAAAAATAAAAACACGGAATAAGGAAACTCAAGCAAGGGAAACGATACATTCATGAATGCACTTCCTTGGAACCATAGTGAAGCCACCGCAAGTTATCAAAGTTCATTGTGGCTTTATTCTTCTCCAAGGGCAATTGGCAGCAAGCCTGGAGCTGCTGTCCTCACGGAAACTTTTAATTCAGACAGAGGCTGTGGTCAGGTGACTTCCAACCATGTTCAGCAAGGCCTCTCGTCACATTTCAATCACTCGAGTGCAGGCTGCAAATAGCGGCCATCTTGGTTTAGGCCAAAACGGACCATCTTAATTAAAAGAAACACAAAATAACGTCAATTCATCGTAATGATTATACAGTGTTAATCCCCACTAATACCCTTATGTGTATGTATTTACCTAGCCATCTGCAACACAAAGAAGCATTATAGCACGTTATTTTAAAGCGCAAACACGAAACAAATAGCACTTTAGCAACCCCCATTTAATTAATCTGCTCACCAATTTAGTTCACATATTAATAAAGCAACATAAATGCATTCCCGCGTGTAATTTCTCTCATTAGTAATGTTGATTAGTCAAGACTTCTAACAAAGTTAGTAATTAATGATTATAAATCAGTAATTTTAATCATGACACATAACATAAACTGGAGTTTAAATCTCAATAAATTTTCAATAGAAAACCCTGCTCCAGCAATCCCCCCTTTGGTGATATATATCACCACAAAAATCCAACCCAAAAATAAAATGTAGTCCCCATTTTTAGGAGAAATTGAAAATGTCTTTTATGACACAACATTAAACCCCAGATTCTCTTTCATCATCCCTCTTCGACTCCAAGTAAACACTCTCCCTCAATTCTTCTAATTCTATTTCTTGTGGGTCTCTCTTTGACCTCTTTTGTTTCTTTGCAAAATTTCCTCTAATTATTCTCTTTTTCCCTCCCATGTTTTTACAACACAAACACCCTAATCTAAGCAACAATAAAGCAACAATTACACATGTCAAAGGAAATAATATCTTACCAATAATGGTACTACCTATCTTAGCAATAAAACTCTTAACAGCTAGTAGCTTATTAGCCATTTTAGTCCAGATACTTTTAGCTTCCAGTGGTACTAATTCTTCATGCAAATCAGTAATATTTTTGATATAGACCTTTAGATCTCTGCTTTCGTCAGGAATGTAAGTGCAACAATGTTGAACTTTCAGCATTCCACAGACTCCACCCTCTTTGGCCAATAAAATATCAAGGGCAAGTCGATTTTGCATAGACATGGCACGTACGGCAATCATCTCCGTATTTACCAAAAGAAACCCTCCAGCGGTACTTGTCGATAAGCGATCACCAACTGTTGACAGTTTCCGAATTCCATATGCATTTAATGAAATTACCACTGCTGGAATTAAAGCTCCAAAAATATCACCTACAATTTCTGACCAATTTTCTCTCTTAAAACATGTTAGTATATTAATGTGTTCTACATCTTCTATCTTATCTATATGAAAAATCTTTGGAAAGACCGAGCCAACATAACACGTGCCATACCAATGGTCAGGCAACCTGTAATAAGCCTTATTCCCACAAATATAATACACTCCCGGGAAAACTGGATCTTCACCACCTTTAAAACCCCATCCTGTTGCAACAAAGTATGTATCATGACACTCACTAGTCCCAACAAAATAATTATCATATTGGGATTTCTTTCTGGTAATGCATAGTTTACCCTTCTGTGGTGCATCTAAAGCCAAAGTTGGACTGGCCCCATTCCTCAATTCTTTTCCCATCTCAGTATCCCATATTGTCTCACTCATTTTATATTTCCCTGCCTTTTCATTCATGCTCACTCTCCTTTTCTCTACCAAGTCTAGGAAAGCCTTTTCCTCTTCTTTCAAGCTGCAAGTTAAATTGTTTCTAAAAATGTAATCTAATGTTAATTCTTCTGTCTCTATAAAAATCTCACCAAAAATGTTAGCTTCTTTAGCTGGATTCAGCTTTTTATCCATAGGTAATTGCCCAAAAATATTATCTTTGTTAGACATCTCATAATCTATTTTCCCTAACAAATAAAAAACACTACTGAGCACACTACATGAAATCCCATACGTAGCTGGTAAATGGTGATAAGTAACACCTTCTGAAACGGATGCAGGTAATTGCATACAGACATAGCAATCCCTAACTTCCATTGTCTTTACGTATTCATACAACAATTTTGAAAAAACATTGCTAGAAAAATCATTAATCGACCTATCTTTATGTATGTAAATGTTACTCATTCTGGTCGGAACTACTTTCTGTGAATTCTTCCCTATATTAGTCACATCCTCAGTATGTATTCCAAAAGTATCTATTGTAACCCTAAAGGTAACTAATAAAGCAAGTACACCCCACAACAGCATTAATAATCCAGTACAGCAGCAGCACATTCTACACCATCTTTTCAAGAAGGCACATCTACTTTGATTATTTTCTGTGTTAACCATTTTACTACTTTGGCAGTGTCTTTTGACTTAGCCTCTTCTACTCCACTACTGAGTTTCTAGAACTCTAGATTATTTCAAACAACTAATTTCAGACTTTTTCTTTTCACTTTTCTCCAAGTGACTCCTTTAGTCTACTCAATTTGGATTTTCATCACTTTTCACTTCTTCTTCAGCAACATCAAATTGTATCAGATCTTCAACAATATCCTGAGCATCCGACTCTTCTCCAATGTCAGTCAAGATAACTTTCAGGATTCCAACAGTTTTCTCCTCAACCACCTCTCGTACGGTCCCCTCTGGATTTCCTTGACTCTCTGTCTCTTCACCTTCAGACAGTGCCACGTACGTCCATTCCGGTGACCTATACTTCTGGTTAGGTTTTCTGATTCTCTTGATCTCTTCCGGTTCTCTTGAGACCTTTTGTTTTTCACCTTTTGCTTGATTCTGACTCGACACCTCGTTCACCTGTTCAGCTTTCGATGAACTTGAACTTGCACTTGCTCGTGTCAGTCTGTACCTTAGCCTCTTTATTCTGTTAGGCCAAAGATCTCCTCTTACAACCCTTTTTGGTCTTACTTCTTTATTATTTCTCTCTCCGATCCAAGTTCTCTTTCTCAGAACTCGACCCTCTGATTTCTCATTCTCACTCTCATCTGATTCTGTCTCATTTGCCTCTTGTCCATGAACAATTTTCTTTTGCTCCACAGTCTTTTCCACTACCGATTGAGATTTCCCTAATTCTGTCCCTCCTCGGGTCTCCGACACGCAATCTTCTTGCTGTCTACTTGTCCCTTCACCTAGCTTATCAGGAATGTTCCCTACACCTCCTCGGGGGTCTTCCGCAATCTGTCCCTCTCTATCTTCTACTGACCCTGCTTCTTCAGGTGTAATCTCAAGTGGATTTTCAACCTCTTCATCTGATTCAGGTGTAGTCTCTGTGGAATTGCTCTCTTCTCCTCTTTCTTCTCCACTGTTCTTTGGAACTTCAGGCACTCTTACAGAATCTGATCTCTCCTCTGAGACTCCCAATGTTTCTCTTGAATCCTCTCTTGGAAAGAAAAAAGAATCACCTGACTCTCTTTCTCCTTCCCCCCTTTCAGGATTCTTTTTTCTTCTCACTGGTTCAGTTTATGCATCATCACTGGAATCCGACTCTTCTAAATACTCTTTACCAGTCCCATCTTTTGGATTCGGAACTCTTAGAGTATGACTCGCATGAACCCAGTTTTTCACACCAGCACATTTCACTGCAGTTGTCGTAGTCAGAATAACTTGTCCTGGCCTTCCCCACCTTGGAACCAAGCAATTTCTTCTTCTGTGCACCTTAATCCTCACCCAGTCCCCTGGACTCAGATCATGGGCTTGCTTCTTCTCAAGTGTGGTAGCGTCTTCTCCAACCTGGTGAAACACAGAATGAACTGCGTCAGCCAGGCCTTTACAATAATCCAAAATCATGTCATCAGTTATTGTCATCAACTTGTTGACAGGCACGAATGCATGTCTCATCGCACGTCCCATCAATATTTCATGTGGACTCAACCCTGTTGTTCTATCTGGAGTAGACCTAATAGTCATAAGCACTAGAGGCAAGACATCAGGCCATTTCATTCCAGTGGCTAAACACATCTTACCAATTCGGTTTTTGATTGTGCCGTTCATCTGTTCAACCACACCAGAAACCTCTGGTCTGTATGCACAATGTAGCTTCTGCTGTATGCTCAATGCTTCACAAATTAAACCCATGAGCTCATTGTAGAAGTGTCCACCTCTGTCTGACTCAATTGTCACTGGGAACCCGTACCTAGGAATCAACTATCTTAACAGTAAGTTTGCCACTGTTATTCCATCATTCCTCCTAGTCGGATAGGCCTCCACCCATCTTGAGAACAAACAGACTACCACTAGAACATACCTCAATCTATTCACTTGAGGCATTTCAATGAAATCTATTTGCATTCTGGTAAAAGGACCTCCCTCTCTGCCTATTGTTCCTAGACTCACCACTGTCTTTTTCCCTGTATTAAACTGCTGACAAATCAAACATCTTTGACAGATGCTCTCTGCAATCAGCCTGAACTTTGCATTGTACCAGGTTTGTTTGAAGGACCTAATCATTGCGTCCCTCCCAAGATGTCCCTGACCATGATACATTCTTGCCATTGTTGACAACATGCTATTTGGCATGACTGGTCTTCCATCTCTATAGATCCAAACATGATCTGTCTCTCTTGGGGCACAACCTGCCTTGATCCAATCTCTCATTTCTTCATCTCCTGCCTCATCCTGCAACTGTTTCACTTCATCCCACATTTCTAGGACATTAGTAAACATCACAGAACAAAAAGACATCTCCCTTTCTCGTCCCCGATTAATCGAATTATTGTTCTTTGCACAATACTGTGCTATGTCATTTGCAAAACGATTACCAAGAGTAACAAAATCATCTCCTTGTCCATGAGCTACACATTTCACAACTGCTAGCTCTTTAGGCAGCTGTATCGCATCAAGCAACTTTCCAATCACCTCAGCATTCTTTATTGGAGTCCCACTCGACGTCAAGAAACCTCTCTGAAGCCAAAGTTGGCCAAAATCATGAACCACTCCAAATCCATACTGACTATCAGTCATCACAGTCACTCTCAAATTCTTCCCAACATTGTAAGCTTTTGTCAATGCCACCAATTCAGCCACCTGAGCAGATCTTACTCCTTTCAAAGATGAAGCTTCCATAACCTCTGAAACCTTGCACACCGCATATGCTGCACTCAGCACACCATCATCAGTTCTCAGACATGATCCATCCACAAACAGCACATGATCACTCTCAGGTAATGGCAAATCTCTTATGTCTGGTCTTGGTTTTTTACAGTAGTCAAGCACATCCAAACAATCATGATCAACATCATCTCCCACATTCACATTGTCAGCATCTGGCAACAGAGTTGCTGGATTCACATTCACACATCTCTCAAGAGTCACATTTGATGCTCCCAGAATGATTTTCTCATATTTAGTCAACCGACTGTGTAACATATATTGAGTCCTGCTTCTTGTTAAAAGAATTGCCACATCATGAGGTACGAATACCCGTACAGGATATCCCATTATTATACCCTCACTCTGTTCCAAGCTTCTACATGTAGCAGCTACTGCTTTCAGGCAACCTGGCAAACCCACAGCTACGGGATAAAGTGTTGATGAGAAGTACGCAATTTGCCTTCTCAGTTGACCATGTTTCTGGATTAACACTGAAAGTGCACATCCATTTCTCTCACTGCAGTACAACTCAAACTCCTTCTCATAGTCCGGCATTCCCAAAGCAGGAGCTTCACACATTCTGCTCTTTAACTCTTCAAATGCTGCCATTTGTTCTGCATCCAATTCCAATGGGTCTTTCACTTCACTTTTGGTCAGTTTAATCAGTGACTTTGCTATCAGGGAGAAATTACTTATCCACTGACGACAATAACCCACCATCCCCTGAAACATCCTCACTTCTCTTTGGGTCATTGGGGCTCTCATTCCTCTGATAATTTTGATCCTGTCATCGGTCACCTTTCTCAGACCCTTTTCAATATTATGTCCAAGATAATGCACCTCTTTCTTGCAAAATTGCAATTTGGCTGGAGATACCTTTAACCCTCCATCTGCCAGATGATTCAGTAAAGCTATGGTATCTACTTCACAAGCTTCACGTGTCTTTGATGCCACAAGTAGGTCATCGATATATTGTACTAGTACTGAACTCTCAGGCATGAGCAAACTCTCTAAAGACCTTTTTAACAACTGATTGAATATTGATGGACTCTCTGTATACCCCTGTGGGATACGACACCATGCCAAAATACGCTGTCCAAACCGAAATGCAAAAATCGGCTGGCTGTCATGATGCAATGGAATTGAAAAGAAAGCATGACACAAATCAATCACCGTGTACCATTCAGCATCATGAGGAATCTGATACAAAATCACTGACGGATTTGGCACAATGGGACAACATGCCACCACAATTTTGTTAACTTTTCTCAAATCTTGTACAATCCTGAACTTTCCATTAGGTTTCTTCAGCCCCATTATCGGTGAATTACATGGGCTACTCAGTAACTCTCTCAAAACACCCTGTTGAATCATCTTGTCAATTATAGGGGTTATTCCCTCAATTATCTCTGGTGTCAATCTATACTGTGGGATATTAGGGTAAGTGATTCCCTCTTTCACTGAAATCTTCACTGGATCTACATTATTCATCAATCCCACATCTTCTCCAGTAAAATCCCAAACCGCTGTTTTTACTGTGTTTCTCAATTCTTGAGGCAAATCATCTGGATTAAACACAGCATATGTCCCAACAGTCTTACTCTCTCTATCATCTAGAGTCATCCTGTACAAGACATCCTCATCTGGTGTCTCAAAAGCTACTCCATCCGGAGTACAAAAAATTGTACAATTCATTTTACACAACAAGTCCCTACCTAACAAGTTCACTGGACTAGTGTCACAGACTACAAACCTGTGCATGTCTGAAAATTTCCCTATTCTTACCCTTACTGGTTCGGTAAAACGAGTTTTAATCTGTGTATTAGCTGCACCAACCACTTGGATTGCTTCGTCCGAGAGAGGAAGATTTCTTATATCTGCTAACCTGACAGTTGATCTCGTCGCTCCTGTGTCTACCAAAAAAGTAACACTTTCCCCATTTATTTTCCCATCTACAAATGGTCCTGCCTGATCAATTTCTAGAGTTGCACCAAGTATGCACTCTTCCTCCTCTCTTCAGCACCGTCAATAGTCCCCTTCAGACTCACTCCCCTCATTCTTTAACCAGTACTGCTGTACCAGGTTAGAACGTCTCGGTTTGTTTACCTGCTCATCATTGTAGAATCCTGAGTCCTGGTTATACTTTTGGGACCCTCTATTTTGCGGCAAGAGCGGTTTTGGCTCTTGGCTCTGCTGTCTGACAACCTTCTGCTGTTGTTGCTGATGATTACACTCCTCGTTCTGCACCTGTTGATTCAAGGGTTTATTCTCATTACTCACTAATGGTGGATTGGTACACTCGGATCTCCAATGCCCCAATTGTCCACAGTTGTGACAAGGGAACTTTTTCTTTGCTTCTTCTAGATTCCCCTTCCCTTTTCCTGCATATCTGGGTCTATTTCCTGAATATTTGCTTGTTCCACCATCTGTGCTTCTTGTCTTTCAGCAACCTTCACCTGTGCCCACATTGCTTTCTCTTTCAGCTTTCTTTGTTTTGCCTCAATCTCATCACTGAAGTACTTTGCATGTCTCAAGATTTCATCAATCTTTTTACTCTGCCAATCAACTGTGTGCTCTCGTATCCTTTCACTGATTTCAGGTCTCAGGCCATATACAAACCTGTATACAAAATGACTCAAATCCTTGTCACCCAGGTGTTCATCTCCACTAAACTGTTTAAAAGCCAATATCAGCCTTTCGTAAAAAGCATGAAATGATTCTTTTGCCTCTTGATGTGTTCGATCTATCTTAACCCAGTCTGTCTCTTTCGGGGGTACCTTATTTTTCAAGAACACAATTACCTGTTCGTATTTCCTCATTACCTCTGGGTCTGGAGCTCCTGTTTTCGGATCCCTCGGGTATTCTTTAGTAGGCCAATCTATGACTATTTTACACTCTGCCCACAAGTCTGCTGGAACAATTATATCAAACAGACTATTCAGGTCAATCCACAGCACTTTTGACAATTTCACAAACCTGTCTACCTGCCTATACCACTCGACAGGCTTTTCTCTCAGTCGAGGAAAATCATTCGTAAATGACAAAATATCCTGTCTAGTCCATGGGACATGTACATATCCTCCTCCAGGAATCTCTCTCATAGGATAAGCATCCACTGTTTTCTCTTTCTCTCTCATAGGGAAAGCTGAGTAAGTCCTGTCCACTGAATCTTCCCTTTTCTTGTACCACCTATCCTTCCATTTTTCCACATCACCCCATTTTCGCAATAAGGCAATCATTTCCTTCATCTGCCCTGTTCTGCCAACACCATTTAGATTCTCAATATCCTTGTCGGTGAAATCCACCCTGTAAGGCTTCTGCAAAGCTTTTACCTTATCCATGTCAACTCCTTGTTCACTCGCTATTGCTTTTAACCTGTCATGTGTACTTTTAGCCCTCCAGGTAATACTTTTGGACATAAATAACAACTCTCCATCATGATTGTTTTTCAATATTTCTGTAGGAATTGTTCCTGCAATTAGCTCCTTCAATTCTATGCGCAACCTGGCTACATCAATTGCCTGTGAATCTTTATCCTTCTTTTGGAGAACCTTCAACCAATCATTCAAATCTTCAGCTGTTATCTCTGTAGATTTTTTCACTGCACCCACTTGTTCTGCCATCCTCTGTGGTTCCAAAATCGAGCCTCCCAAACAACCAGCATTCAATCCTGAACTAGGCTGTACATCCAATCCTCCACTACATGTGTCATGTGTCCGCTGTCTCAAATGATTTTCTCCCGTTCTCATTCTCGATTCCTCCAAAGTGCAAGAACCAACCAAACCATTTCCTACATAGGGAACTGTCAAACCATTTTCACCCATTCTTTGTTTATCAAAAATAGGCACAACCGGACCTATTGTTACAGGCACTGTAACAGCTTCTAGATTTTTCGTCAGCTCTCTTATTTTCTCAGTCAGCTCAGATGTCGTTCTGGCCAATTCTCTTGTTTTCTCATCACCGATTTGATTCTCTCTCTCTCGCTCTCTCTCTCTCTCCCTTTCCATGAAAGAGCTACCACTTTTCAAATCAGGTGTCACAACCTCAGTTTTAACAATTCGTAAAGTATCTCTTATGGGAGTAGCAACTGGCGTGCTCTCTTCTGGTTCTGGTCTATATGGAGGTGGTCTTTTGTAAATCATGTCATCCAAGACCTCATCCTCATAATCATTAGCCCCATACCTTCTCACTTCTGTATCAGGTACCTTTTCTGCACCTTTCCTCCCTTCCGCTTCTTCAACAGTTCTCATAGGATATAATCCCTCTGACATACTAGCATCTTGCCATCTCCTCATTCGATCATGATAAGTTTCACAATCATATTTTCTCCCAAAAATATACCTATAGTTGCTTCCACTCCTCTGCTTTTCTCGCTCATGTACCTCATCTTCCCATTCTACCAATGCCTCGAACTGTGTCGGCCTTGGTCTAGGCTCTAGACTCATCATCTTTTCTCGTAAATTTCTCAACACGGCCAGATTAAATGAACCATGTTCTGGAAATGCTAGAACACCATCTCCTTTGGTATACTTAGTCCAGTTGTCTAACCATATACAGGTATGATACTAGGCCTGGGCGAAGCACTACGCTACGCTCGCGTAGTTTGCGAAGTTCGCGCTACTTCGCACTACGCGAACTGCACGTAGCACAGTGCGAACACGCGTAGCGTAGTGTTGCGTAGTGCTGCGGTCATTTTTTGCTTGCTCGCGGTCCTCAACGTCAAGTTGGCGACCGCGAGCAAGCAAAATGACATCCCGGCGAGACTTTTTCCTTGTTCGCGATCAGCAACTGCAAGTTGGCGATCGCGAGCATGGAAAATAAACCTCCCGGCGAGATTCGCAACGCGAGGAGGTCCGGTTTCTCATTGCGAGTGGTCGCGTATGCTCGCGACCGCTCGCGATGAGAAACTACCAGTTCGCGTTGAGAAAGCTGAAGCTCGAGTAAAAATCTACTCGAGCAGCAGAAAACTACAGCTCGCACTGTGCAAGATGCCATTTTCAATGATTGCACAGTGCCGGTTGCTTGTCCGCACTGTGCAATCATTGAAAACAACATCTGGCACAGTGCGAACATGTTACTACACAGTTCGCGAAGTGCTACGCGTAGCTTGCGTAGTGCGAACTTCACTTTGCGTAGCTTCGCGAAGTGCTACTTCGCGAACTACGCCCACCCTTATATGATACCCATATTTCGCAACCATGAAGGATGCAGGAGTTCTTGTCGGAGGTAGCAATTCACCTTCTCTAGTTATTATGTTTTTATCCTTGTCGAACCACCTTTTAATTTTACCGAACAAGGATTTCTTCTTCTTTTCCTCCGGTTGATAATACATTTTCGCGTTTACTACAACCCTCTAGTCCTTTCCGCAACTGTACGACCTTTTGTCCAATAACAGCGCTACTCACACCAACGCACCAATCCTGGAGCGTCTACGTCACCCTGTACTCCTTCCAATCCCTGCGCAGCTCACACCAACGCACCAATCCTAGCGCGAGCACTGTTCTGATCCACTGCCCAATCACAGCGCGGTCTGTATGACGTCAATAGTCGCTGGCTGCAGCTTCTTCTCCTGTCTCCTGTCACTCGTCTACCCCTCCTTTACAAAACCTTCTCAGTAGACTTCGTTTCATATTTTTACAAAACTATTAGTTACAACATATAAACATCTCCATTGTCTGATTCGCTAACCACAGAATAGTAAAGAAAAGTCTTTTTCACAAGAATTCCGCTTCTTTCTAGAACAGCGCTTACCTCTGCTCCACTACGGATTAATGACTTTCGTTGACACAGTAGTACATCCCTCTACTCTGCCCTTCTAACATGCATCCATTAACTGTTTCCTCTAGGACTGCTCCAAAGAGTCTCACAATCAACTGAATGCTCCTACATTCACACACTTTCACACCAGAAAATGTAGCACATGCACACAGAATCCTGCCTTTCCCGAGAACAGCGAACAGTCTGTCCCACTACAGAATTATAACACACGTTAACCAAGCAGTGCTTACCTCTGCCCAGTTCCTCAGACAAGCTCAGAGAGTACCTATTACTACTCCAGCAGTAAGCTTTAACGGCGAACCTTACGGATCCCTGGGACTTAAGACCAGAGTTTCACAGATAACCTTCGCTACCATACACACTCCATTTACACCGAAAATTGTTCCTAATAGTAACACACGACGATGTCACTGATTCCGAACCCAGACAATGTGACGCGCAACTTCAATTGTCAAACGTTTTCCCCGCATACGTACAGGGCCAACAATCCCGTCTTTCCCGAGAGCAGCACTCACTTCCCTCTGCGCTACTACGGAACCGTCACCAGCTCCCCATGTTCCAGAAGCTGTACACACTACATAAAACTCAATACGACGACCTCAACATATAGTATTAGTACATATACCAACATCAATCAATAAACCAATAAATCAAAAGCATATATACAAGCAATCTATTAGATCAAGACAATAATCTTAACCATCATACTGCTACCAGGAAACTGCTGCAGATCGGAGCATATAAATTCTCCCTACTTCCGCGGACAGAGTAAATCCACAGTCGCACGCACATACACTTATCATACGCTAGGGCCCATCACACTAACATTCATTCTATTACTCTATCCGGACTGAATATATAGGAGAAATCCTAAACCAATCTGCATCTAAAGCGAGGTCAATGTAACCTAAAGAAATTGTCCTGAGTCATGATTTTAAACATAGGAAATACATCCGGAACTCAATAATTGACAAAGAAATAACCACCCGACACTGGAATTCAAACAAAGGTCATCTTTTATCTAAATTAGTTCAAATCAATAGCAAAATCATTATTCTCATAGTTACCTATTCTAGCTAAATGGGTCAGGACAGGTCTCTCAGTAAAGTCTCCCGAGTCGCCGTCCTCTCGATCAGCATCGATCCTCACGAGCATAGGTTCAGGAAGAAGTGGCCTTAGACCCTCTCTAGTCTAACAATACTTATACTGAAATTTGCATATTAAAAGTTACAAACAAACTCTTAACGTCCGTTGAGCCGCTGAGCAGAGCGAGCAGGAAAGGATGTTGATTTGCAACATTTAGAAAATCTCCGCTCACAAAAATCACAAAAATAAAAACACGGAAGAAGGAAACTCAAGCAAGGGAAACGATACATTCATGAATGCACTTCCTTGGAACCATAGTGAAGCCACCGCAAGTTATCAAAGTTCATTGTGGCTTTATTCTTCTCCAAGGGCAATTGGCAGCAAGCCTAGAGCTGCTGTCCTCACGGAAACTTTTAATTCAGACAGAGGCTGTGGTCAGGTGACTTCCAACCATGTCCAGCAAGGCCTCTCGTCACATTTCAATCACTCGAGTGCAGGCTGCAAATAGCGGCCATCTTGGTTTAGGCCAAAACGGACCATCTTAATTAAAAAAAACACAAAATAACGTCAATTCATCGTAATGATTATACAGTGTTAATCCCCACTAATACCCTTATGTGTATGTATTTATCTAGCCATCTGCAACACAAAGAAGCATTATAGCACGTTATTTTAAAGCGCAAACACGAAACAAATAGCACTTTAGCAACACCCATTTAATTAATCTGCTCACCAATTTAGTTCACATATTAATAAAGCAACATAAATGCATTCCCGCGTGTAATTTCTCTCATTAGTAATGTTGATTAGTCAAGACTTCTAACAAAGTTAGTAATTAATGATTATAAATCAGTAATTTTAATCATGACACATAACATAAACTGGAGTTTAAATCTCAATAAATTTTCAATAGAAAACCTTGCTCCAGCAATCCCCCCTTTGGTGATATATATCACCACAAAAAACCAACCCAAAATAAAATTTAGTCCCCATTTTTAGGAGAAATTGAAAATGTCTTTTATGACACAACATTAAACCCCAGATTCTCTTTCATCATCCCTCTTCGACTCCAAGTAAACACTCTCCCTCAATTCTTCTAATTCTATTTCTTGTGGGTCTCTCTTTGACCTCTTTTGTTTCTTTGCAAAATTTCCTCTAATTATTCTCTTTTTCCCTCCACTGTTTTTACAACACAAACACCCTAATCTAAGCAACAATAAAGCAACAATTACACATGTCAAAGGAAATAATATCTTACCAATAATGGTACTACCTATCTTAGCAATAAAACTCTTAACAGCTTGTAGCTTATTAGCCATTTTAGCCCAGATACTTTCAGCTTCCAGTGGTACTAATTCTTCATGCAAATCAGTAATATTTTTGATATAGACCTTTAGATCTCTGCTTTCGTCAGGAATGTAAGTGCAACAATGTTGAACTTTCAGCATTCCACAGACTCCACCCTCTTTGGCCAATAAAATATCAAGGGCAAGTCGATTTTGCATAGACATGGCACGTACGGCAATCATCTCCGTATTTACCAAAAGAAACCCTCCAGCGGTACTTGTCGATAAGCGATCCACCACTGTTGACAGTTTCCGAATTCCATATGCATTTACTGAAATTCCCACTGCTGGAATTAAAGCTCCAAAAATATCACCTACAATTTCTGACCAAGTTTCTCTCTTAAAACGTGTTAGTATATTAATGTGTTCTACATCTTCTATCTTATCTATATGAAAAATCTTTGGAAAGACCGGGCCAACATAACACGTGCCATACCAATGGTCAGGCAACCTGTAATAAGCCTTATTCCCACAAATATAATACTCTCCCGGGAAAACTGGATCTTCACCACCTTTAAAACCCCATCCTGTTGCAACAAAGTATGTATCATGACACTCACTAGTCCCAACAAAATAATTATCATATTGGGATTTCTTTATGGTAATGCATAGTTTACCCTTCTGTGGTGCATCTAAAGCCAAAGTTGGACTGGCCCCATTGCTCAATTCTTTTCCCATCTCAGTATCCCATATTGTCTCACTCATTTTATATTTCCCTGCCTTTTCATTCATGCTCACTCTCCTTTTCTCTACCAAGTCTAGGAAAGCCTTTTCCTCTTCTTTCAAGCTGCAAGTTAAATTGTTTCTAAAAATGTAATCTAATGTTAATTCTTCTGTCTCTATAAAAATCTCACCAAAAATGTTAGCTTCTTTAGCTGGATTCAGCTTTTTATCCATAGGTAATTGCCCAAAAATATTATCTTTGTTAGACATCTCATAATCTATTTTCCCTAACAAATAAAAAACACTACTTAGCACACTACATGAAATCCCATATGTAGCTGGTAAATGGTGATAAGTAACACCTTCTGAAACGGATGCAGGTAATTGCATACAGACATAGCAATCCCTAACTTCCATTGTCTTTACGTATTCATAGAACAATTTTGAAAAAACATTGCGAGAAAAATCTCGACCTATCTTTATGTATGTAAATGTTACTCATTCTGGTCGGAACTACTTTCTGTGAATTCTTCCCTATATTAGTCACATTCTCAGTATGTATTCCAAAAGTATCTATTGTAACCTTAAAGGTAACTAATAAAGCAAGTACACCCCACAACAGCATTAATAATCCAGTACAGCAGCAGCACATTCTACACCATCTTTTCAAGAAGGCACATCTACTTTGATTATTTTCTGTGTTAGCCATTTTACTACTTTGGCAGTGTCTTTTGACTTAGCCTCTTCTACTCCACTACTGAGTTTCTAGAACTCTAGATTAATTCAAACAACTAATTTCAGACTTTTTCTTTTCACTTTTCTCCAAGTGACTCCTTTAGTCTACTCAATTTGGATTTTCATCACTTTTCACTTCTTCTTCAGCAACATCAAATTGTATCAGATCTTCAACAATATCCTGAGCATCCGACTCTTCTCCAATGTCAGTCAAGATAACTTTCAGGATTCCAACAGTTTTCTCCTCAACCACCTCTCGTACGGTCCCCTCTGGATTTCCTTGACTCTCTGTCTCTTCACCTTCAGACAGTGCCACGTACGTCCATTCCGGTGACCTATACTTCTGGTTAGGTTTTCTGATTCTCTTTATCTCTTCCGGTTCTCTTGAGACCTTTTGTTTTTCACCTTTTGCTTGATTCTGACTCGACACCTCGTTCACCTGTTCAGCTTTCGATGAACTTGAACTTGCACTTGCTCGTGTCAGTCTGTACCTTAGCCTCTTTATTCTGTTAGGCCAAAGATCTCCTCTTACAACCCTTTTTGGTCTTACTTCTTTATTATTTCTCTCTCCGATCCAAGTTCTCTTTCTCAGAACTCGACCCTCTGATTTCTCATTCTCACTCTCATCTGATTCTGTCTCATTTGCCTCTTGTCCATGAACAATTTTCTTTTGCTCCACAGTCTTTTCCACTACCGATTGAGATTTCCCTAATTCTGTCCCTCCTCGGGTCTCCGACACGCAATCTTCTTGCTGTCTACTTGTCCCTTCACCTAGCTTATCAGGAATGTTCCCTACACCTCCTCGGGGGTCTTCCGCAATCTGTCCCTCTCTATCTTCTACTGACCCTGCTTCTTCAGGTGTAATCTCAAGTGGATTTTCAACCTCTTCATCTGATTCAGGTGTAGTCTCTGTGGAATTGCTCTCTTCTCCTCTTTTTTCTCCACTGTTCTTTGGAACTTCAGGCACTCTTACAGAATCTGATCTCTCCTCTGAGACTCCCAATGTTTCTCTTGAATCCTCTCTTGGAAAGAAAAAAGAATCACCTGACTCTCTTTCTCCTTCCCCCCTTTCAGGATTCTTTTTTCTTCTCACTGGTTCAGTTTCTGCATCATCACTGGAATCCGACTCTTCAAAATACTCTTTACCAGTCCCATCTTTTGGATTCGGAACTCTTAGAGTATGACTCGCATGAACCCAGTTTTTCACACCAGCACACTTCACTGCAGTTGTCGTAGTCAGAATAACTTGTCTTGGCCTTCCCCACCTTGGAACCAAGCAATTTCTTCTTCTGTGCACCTTAATCCTCACCCAGTCCCCTGGACTCAGATCATGGGCTTGCTTCTTCTCAAGTGTGGTAGCGTCTTCTCCAACCTGGTGAAACACAGAATGAACTGCGTCAGCCAGGCCTTTACAATAATCCAAAATCATGTCATCAGTTATTGTCATCAACTTGTTGACAGGCACGAATGCATGTCTCATCGCACGTCCCATCAATATTTCATGTGGACTCAACCCTGTTGTTCTATCTGGAGTAGACCTAATAGTCATAAGCACTAGAGGCAAGACATCAGGCCATTTCATTCCAGTGGCTAAACACATCTTACCAATTCGGTTTTTGATTGTGCCGTTCATCTGTTCAACCACTCCAGAAACCTCTGGTCTGTATGCACAATGTAGCTTCTGCTGTATGCTCAATGCTTCACAAATATATAGGAGAAATCCTAAACCAATCTGCATCTAAAGCGAGGTCAATGTAACCTAAAGAAATTGTCCTGAGTCATGATTTTAAACATAGGAAATACATCCGGAACTCAATAATTGACAAAGAAATAACCACCCGACACTGGAATTCAAACAAAGGTCATCTTTTATCTAAATTAGTTCAAATCAATAGCAAAATCATTATTCTCATAGTTACCTATTCTAGCTAAATGGGTCAGGACAGGTCTCTCAGTAAAGTCTCCCGAGTCGCCGTCCTCTCGATCAGCATCGATCCTCACAAGCATAGGTTCAGGAAGAAGTGGCCTTAGACCCTCTCTAGTCTAACAATATTTATACTGAAATTTGCATATTAAAAGTTACAAACAAACTCTTAACGTCCGTTGAGCCGCTGAGCAGAGCGAGCAGGAAAGGATGTTGATTTGCAACATTTAGAAAATCTCCGCTCACAAAAATCACAAAAATAAAAACACGGAAGAAGGAAACTCAAGCAAGGGAAACGATACATTCATGAATGCACTTCCTTGGAGCCATAGTGAAGCCACCGCAAGTTATCAAAGTTCATTGTGGCTTTATTCTTCTCCAAGGGCAATTGGCAGCAAGCCTGGAGCTGCTGTCCTCACGGAAACTTTTAATTCAGACAGAGGCTGTGGTCAGGTGACTTCCAACCATGTTCAGCAAGGCCTCTCGTCACATTTCAATCACTCGAGTGCAGGCTGCAAATAGCGGCCATCTTGGTTTAGGCCAAAACGGACCATCTTAATTAAAAGAAACACAAAATAACGTCAATTCATCGTAATGATTATACAGTGTTAATCCCCACTAATACCCTTATGTGTATGTATTTACCTAGCCATCTGCAACACAAAGAAGCATTATAGCACGTTATTTTAAAGCGCAAACACGAAACAAATAGCACTTTAGCAACACCCATTTAATTAATCTGCTCACCAATTTAGTTCACATATTAATAAAGCAACATGAATGCATTCCCGCGTGTAATTTCTCTCATTAGTAATGTTGATTAGTCAAGACTTCTAACAAAGTTAGTAATTAATGATTATAAATCAGTAATTTTAATCATGACACATAACATAAACTGGAGTTTAAATCTCAATAAATTTTCAATAGAAAACCCTGCTCCAGCAGGGGCACAGTACTTTTATCTTTCAGGAGTTCGTCACGGACGATGCGGTGAATCCCAGCGCGTGTGTATGGCGCGATGTCCTTTCAATTGCCGTGCGAGCTACGGCTCGAAGGGGGCCTCAGTCGCGATGCTCAGGGGGACAATGCGGGTGTCCGGTGCACTGGCTCTTCGTTGCGGCGTTCGAGCCGTACCTTGAGAGCGGCACCTTTGTTCTCAGCGCGATGCGAAGCAGGCAGTACGCTCCGGGGGGAGCCGCGTACCAACCACTCTACGCACCACAGCCTGCCCTCAGCAAGGGTAGGGGGGCACGCACAAGGGGTATGATGCGGAGAGGGGCAAATAGCAAGTGTCACGAAGTCCTTCCTTTAAGTTGCGAGCTGCGGCTCGAGGGGCCTTAGTCGTGGTGCCCGGGCCGGGCAGGGGGCACAGGGTTGCCAAAGTACACGCCGAGTTGAGAGGTGCACACTTTTCTCAGCGTCAGTTTCACGGGGAGAACGGCGGTTCTCAAGGGGGGAGAAATCCACTGGTCCTGGAACTTCATTCAGGGGGCAAGCTCAGCACAAGCCCTTGGAGACCTTAAACAGCACAAGTTGAAGCAAAGTTTATCAGCAATCTTTCTCCTCTCCTTCAGCAGCAAGGCAACCACTGCAGGCCAATCCCCCAGGTCAGGGACAGTACTCCTCCTACAGATTTTCTGGTTCCTTCCCCTCAGGCAGAGGTTCGTCTTGTAGCAGGATCTAGTTTCTTAGGAGCAGGGCTCCTACATTTATACTACATTTCTTTTGTTCTCCCAGGCCAGGGGGGCCCTTGCCTAGTTCAGTCCAGTTCTGGAGCACTTTGTTGACGCGATGCAGGCTTCTTCATTCAGGGTGCAGGACAGAGTCATCAGACGCTCCACAGGGGGCGGAACCGGCATTGTGGTGGCATAGCACAGTCCTATTCACCATCCAGGTGTACTCCTCCCACCCATGTACCTGTCAATCGTCCTATTCACCACCAGGCTACCTAGCCCTGCCCATCTGGGTTTCCCCAGCCCTGTCACTCACGCAAGCCAGACAGCAGATATACATCACGTAGAGGCGGGCTGAAATGGTTAGGCAAGCAAATGCCAACTTTTCTAAAAGTGGCATTTGCAAACGCAGAATATTGAAATAAACCTTGCTAACAGATGTACCTTATTATTCTGAGTTCAGGCATACTAAACTCGATTTTCGGCCATGTTCCCTGGGCCTGTTAGGATCATAGGATGTAACAATCTTAACAGCCCATGCTGGCCTATGAGAACAGGGTAGCCTTACAATAGTGAAAAACGAAAATGGCTGTAATTCACTATTAGGACATGCCACACACAACAGGGCTTGTCCTACCTTATGCTTACAATGCACCCTGCCCTTGGGCCTACCATAGGGGTGACTAATATGAAGTTAAGGGAAGGTTTAGGGACTGGCAAGTGTGTGCACTTGCCCAGTCAGCATGTCAGTACTAGACTGCACGCAGGTTCTGCAATGGCAGACCTAGACACATTTTACCAGGCCGCTTCTGTGGGTGGCACAACCAGTGCTGCAAATCCACCAGCGGCATTTGTATTTACACGCCCTATCACTCCTGGTGCACTTTACTGGGGTCTGATAGTAAACCAAATAAGCCAATCATGGAATCCAACCATCATATACATTTTACATTGGGAGTACTTGCACTGTGGCACTGGTTGGCAGTGGCAGAGTGCTCTGAGCGGCCAACACCATAAAAACACATGAGGCACAGCGACAAAAAGTGGAAGGGAGACTCACGCCAAGGTGCCAGGTATAACAAAGGACTTTTTAGGAACCTCTAACTCCTCAACGAAAAGCTTTCTGCCTGAAAAAGGAAGCAAACAATTATTTTGTGCTGCTGCCACTTTTTTATCCCTATAAATGCAAACGTCAACTGACAGCTACCGAACTGGGGGAAGCAATAGTAGATACTCTGACATTATCAAAGGTGATGTCAGAGAGGAATTTTGCTGCACTTCTATGTGATCCAATAGCTGTGAAATGTCCTCACCATCTTGGATGGCAGAAGAGAGTGCCTGGAAGTCCTTAATCAAGGAATGGGAAGTATCCATAGCATAAAGCTCTGACCTTCAGGCAAGACTGAGATCAGCATGAGCTCATTCTAGGCTGCCTCCACTTCCCTGTCCACTGGGCCATTTCGGATCACATCCTGTCAATGGAGTTGGTTTTCCTGTGAGGTTGGTAAGCAAGGGGTCAAGAGTAAGAACTTACTGCAACTCAGTCTCCCCTTTTGTCATAGGATACAATCGCCCCATGAATTTTGGTACAAAAACTCTCTATATATCCTCATTGTCATTTTATTTGGCTGTAAATAGCAGGGTTTAGGGTACCTTAGGAACTGACTTCATCTGGAACTCTCTGAACCATTCCACACTCACACTGGGCTGATCCTCATCAATAGGAAGCTGCAGGTTGGAAGAAATATAAGAGACAACTGGCTCCAAGTCCTCCTTCAATATATATTTCCATCTCGTGGATTACTTTCTGTACTAATTCCTTCAGAAGAGATTCACATTCGGGTGCAGAATAGGACAGAGAACCCCTTCCGCTTTTAGAACCATGACACTTTACTTCTTTGTGCTGCCACTAGTCTGATGTTGGAATCTATTCCTTTGCTTTCTGGAATTAAGTGTTTTGATTTTTCATTGTTTAATATATCTGTTTTCATGGCACCTCACCCCTGACATAATTAACAGTACCCTATAGATTTGCCTTTCCTTCCTACTGGAGTCTCATGAATTCTGTCCTGTTACTCTCTTGGTTTCCAATCAGGCATGGACTGGCTTAGATTCTCGTTTAACAGATATGTATGTCTGCTTTCAAGGTTCTTCCTGGTAGAATACTCCCTTGGAGTTCTGCAGTGTGTATGTGTGAACACTGATTACCAACTCTGCTCAGGCTCCAAACTCAACCACAAAGCAGAAAGGGACATATAATTGCAGTTCCATATCTATTAGCATACTTTCTGCGAGGAGTGACAGAATATGTTGGATTATCCACCAGATCCTTTCTCAAAGAAGTGGCCGTTGTCATGGCGGGCATGAAACCCTGGTGCGCCCATGAAATATTATTCCAGACAAATGTATTGATGTCTAACCCAAATAACATGTAGAAAATGTAATGCGCTTCCAAAGTATGACTTTTCTTGTCTCTGCAGAATAGATGTAAGCAATTGCGTACCTGGTAAATAGCTGTCGACCACTCTTAAATCAGACTTTTAGCTGTTGGTTCATCACTGAAATAAATATTCTCCAGGGAAACCACTGGTCAAACTTAATACAATCACCGACAGTTTCTAACCCAGGGAAGAATCTATAGTTCACACAGGAAAAAGGCCCATCCTCACTGAAGAGCCTGTATTTGAATAAAAGGGTGTCAAAATTAAATGAAAGTTCATATCACAATAATTCTAATATATTTACCAAAGTGTTATTTTAGGTCATCAAAATATTTTTGTACGACTAATAAATGTAAACGATTATGAATTTTGAGCCCTAGCTTGTCAATATTATTACATTATTAATATGGGCTCTATTGATACATAAACTCTTACATAGTTCATACAAATGCAAGATTCTTTATACAATTTATGAATCATAATTCTCATAAATTCTATCACAAAAAAACCCATAATGGAATGTGCTGACATCAAAAGGAATGCATACTAGACCATTTATTGTAATTCGTTTCCAATGCATTTTCTGCTGGTTTAATGTACATGGTTCAATCAAGACTTTTGTGACCTTATTTGATGACAGCAAGAGCAAAGAAAATTGACTACTTTTTCCTTGCTTCTTGTACTATACAATAACAAATCGATTAATCCTGCCCTCATGAACTTATTATCATTTCATATAAAAACGTTTACTGTAAGTTAAACCATTTTCCCCTAAAGTGGAAGGGTCTAAAACATTTCTGATATTTCTGCTTTCATTAGATCTTTCAGCAGTATCGAGATTGAGGCTGCTATTCCAAGTTACTGGCTTAAAAAATTCAGACATTATCTACTGTTTTTGCGCACACCAGAATCATGAGTTTGGCCACTAGCATTGCACTTTTCCCAGGATACATTTTGGCAGGTCAAGCGTGCCATAATTTATCAGGGCAAAAATATCCAGTAATTACTTGGACATACAGATTATGGTGTGGTAATCATCAAAGCGGGCAAGTTCAAAATTGTGTGTAATTTATCCCACCCGATAAGTTCTGACCCAGCAGAGTCAGATGTTATTGAACAAGACAAATTTCGGCTTAAACACTGGGCCACTCCTAATGAGGGCCACAGAGATATTTGGGAGGTAATCTACAGCTAGTCAGTCACTTCATTGCTAAAAGAATGTTTGCAGAGCAGATTTCTCTTCTGCACAAAGTAATCAGCAAACAGATAAATGTACACTTTTTAGGTCTCGCCTGAGACAGCGCTTTAGCGCTGCTCTGGCGAGATTTATAGTAAGCACTTTTGGAAGTGCAAACGAGTGCTTTCAGGCCGCCAACTACTGTGCATGTGTGCCGGGCGCGCGCACCATTTGGCAGCCTGAAAGCACTCGTTGTCTTTCACTTTCGCGGCCGCTCGGCCGCTTTGATGTTTTATCGTGATCGCGATCACTTTCACATTCGCGGCCGCTTCCCTTCCTACTTTAATGCACTGTTAAAGCAGAATCCACGCGTCGTAAAGCACATCGTGACCCCATCCCCGGCCATCGCTCTCTTCCATTCACCATCTGCCCCCCGTCCTTTCCCCTCCTCCTTTCACTCAGTCATTCCATTCTTACCCCTCCTTCATTCACCACTGCCTCTCGCCCTTCTGTTAGTTTCTTTCCTACTCTCGCCTCTATCAGTTCTCTTCTTCTCCAGACCTTTCTCTTTGCTATCTCACCCTCCCTACTCTCCTGTCCTCTCCTCCATTCTCTTCATCCGTTCTTCCTCCAAGGTCCCCTCTCAGTGCCAGAGGTGGTATTTGCAGCTGTGTCGTTTATGCCCCGTGCCTGGCCGCTCCTTCCCCCATCTCAGATAATATCGTTTTTTTATTCTGTCTTTATTTCTATGGCCTATGGCGTGATATGGACGATGAAGGCGCGGATCGATTGGACGCTGCTGATAGCAATAGAGCTTCCATCTCACAGGGTGCCACCGACTGGTTTTGTTTTCACTTTGTTTGCACTCGGCGAAAATGTCCCGATATTTCTTGTGAATAGCGCTTTCTTTTCCAAGGAGAACCTGTTGTCATCTGCAGGGAAATTATAGCAAAGTTCATAAATAGGTCCAGTCCTGCCTCTACATGCCCTTTATAACAGTTACTTTTATGCCCAAACATGAGAGACAGCGCGGTACGTATCAGACGCATCTCTCTGGATGGACTCCCAGCTATGTCATGGTATTAATTTAAATTGTTTTTTTTCAATGCTTTGCAAAAAAACAATCTTGATGATTGGCGATTAAAAACATGGACACAGGCCTTCCACTACAATCTGCTTTAAAACCCATATTACTCGTGACCGAGGCACTGACTGTGGTGTTTGCTTATTTTGGGGGGGGGCCGAGGTTGGGCTGTTATTGACAGTACAGCTGTGCTCACAAAGCATAAGTGTTTGAAGAACTGAAAACTGGGGGAAGCCTGGAAGCAGGTGGGGGGGATGGGCTGGCGCGGCCAACTTCAGCTTAGATTTTCAGGATTACTTGTGTCATATTTGTTACCTTTACAGATGCATCCTGCTCTCTCTCACCCTAAAGAATTTACAGGTGCTTAACAAAAAGGCCACAAACCCATCTGCATGCCACTGGGAATCCCAGCCATAATTGCTCCCTTTCCCAAGGCAACCCCCCTGCTCTGACACTTTATTGCCCTGGCTGTCTCTGAGGTCTCGGCGCCTCATTCCACACCGCCGCCATCTGGTTTGCGCTGTGGTTTACCCCTCACTGTGGGAGTCGAAGGGCCTTGTACCCAGGTGGAGGGCGCCCAGTGCAGAGAGCCACCCGTCTGCCTGTGATTAAAGAGGCCTGCTCATCTCCCGCGGGTGTCATTTTCAACACGGTTAATGAAACTGAAGCTGTATTCAAGAACAACACGCGTGGGGCCTAGGACTTCTCGGTGCCCCCTTGTGAAATATTCAACAACATCGCTGGTTCCTTTCCACCTTAGCCGGCCCCTTTCCCGCACCCGGCTGTAGGCTACATTTCTACATTGTCTGATGCAGCTGTTCATGATTCAGGTGACACTATGACCTCTGGGAACCCGAGAGCAATAAATAATAATAAATAGGCTTCGTCCTCTTTTAAGAAGCAGTTTCTCTATTAAGGTAAGGGAGGGCCATACGGAGCTGCTCTAAATGGCCTGTCTTATCACCTGAGCTAATTCCGGTGTTTAATGAATAGATCTTTGTATTTCTTGGTAAATCTGGTTGTGTATCATTTGAATTATTTACTAATCTCTGCAAACCCTGTATGTTTCCTCCTATCCCGTGTAATTTTCAGACTTAATCTGATGGAGGCGTCCATGTAGCTGACCAGCAGTGAAATTAGCGGTTCATTATTGGAGTTGTTTGGGGTGGGGGGGATGTTGCATTCCGATGGAACGCCCTCGCATCATGACAACAAGCATTTGCAATGCAATAGGTCTCGCAGTTGTTAAGAGTTTGAGCTATTGGCACTGTAAATGGCAATGCATTTTATTTATGTGTGGGTTTTTAAAACATAAATAAAAGGCATTGTCATTTACAATGCCAATAGCTCAAACTCGTATAAATGCGAGACCTATTGCATTGCAAATGCTTGTTTATGGTGGGAGGCTCCCTGCTTCCTTTTTGACGTGGATCCTCGACAGCGCTTGCTCTGTTTCTAAGACCTGATGTAATCTCTTTAGTGGGCTTTAGGAACACCCACCAATTGCCAGTGCCACTGGTTGTTATCTGTGGTATTCAGAAATCCTGGCATATTATTGGTGTTTGTCCGTGTAGGTCCCTCCTTTCTGTGTGCATTCCCAGCTCATGTCGATTTCGCTTATGGGGGCATATTATTAAGCCAAGCGATAAAATTATCGCCGCTTTAGCGACGGAAAACTGCCGCTAAAACGGCGATAATGGGCTTCATAATATGCTCTATGGAATTCCAATTGAAGCCCATGTTAGATGTGAGGCACATCTAACATGGGCTTCAATTGGAATTCCATAGAGCATATTATCAAGCCCATTATCGCCGTTTTAGCGGCAGTTTTCTCCCGCTAAAGCGGCGATAATTTTATCGCCTGTCTTGATAATATGCCCCATAGCCTTCCCCTTCTCCTCCCCTACAGTGCCATATTCCCTGTGCTCCGGTTTCAAGCTCCCTCGTGCAGTAAGTATGTGAATTAACCACCATTTGAAGAAGAGCACATTTTATTCTATTGGTTTTTCTTCCACGATGCCCGATTGCATGTGGCGCAGCCTTCTTCCTTGGACGAAGGCTACCAGAGAGATACCATTTTTTTAAATAAGTCATCACCACAATTCTCATGGCCAAATATAAATAAATAAATAAACATAAGCAAACAAATATTTAGAGCTGCGGCAGTAAAGTATCACATAACACAAAATAATTTATTTGCGTGGAACATCCATTTTTTTGCCTTGGTAATTGTCTGTCTCCTGTCTTTTTGAACAATGAAGGTAAACTAGAGCATGCAACTGGGATAAAGTTTGCTGCACAACTTGTCCTACTGGACATAGTGTTTTTTTCTTATACCCACTGTCTGGATTTTTAGTTTTAAATAGGATATTTATTTTTAGAAATGATTCAGCAGCAAGGGCATTTTTCAGGATGCAATATACGTTCTAGTAATTCTTTTGCACAAAGTTTGCGTTCACTGCCAATCATGAACTTGATATATTGACTGGCTGCATTTGACAGTGTTCTTAATGGATATATTTGTCTGCATTAGATGTTAACTTCACTCACTGTGAAGTGTTAACATGTGTTTCTAAAAGAATAATTGGACTTTGTAAATTTGGAACATTTATGTTTGCTTTTTCATTGTTTGTATTTTTTTGACTGACTGCATTTATGTGTCGATCTCTAACAATGCGGACTCTTGGCATGGTATGAAAGCGCCACTTACTTAGTTACTCAAATTATCTGCTACTCTGTTCCCAATAACACTTTAATGTATTTGTCTATCCATAAATCGTTATATCTGTCCATCATCTGCCACCTACCGACCCATCTGTTTATGAATGTACTGTCTCACTTGACTCTGCTTCCGGCCTAAAAGTTAACTATCCGTTACCCCCAGGTCCCTCCTGTCCTCGTACCATTCATGACAAGTGGAGATAATCATCTCCCGACAGAAAAAAAAACAGAGGAATAATGCTGAGACCCTAACCCCAACCCCTCCCACTGAGAGTACATAAGTAGTACTTACCCAGGGTTCCACCTGTTCTTTTTTTCTGTCTTTCGACAGGAATGGGATGAGGAGCTGGTGCTGCTGGTGGTGGGATGAAGTGGCGTTCCTCTTCGTTCCCCGTCTGGATGCCTGGCTGTTCTGGACGGGGTGTCTTCTGTGCTGCCTCCAGGCCTGCAGGGCATGCTGGGAGGGTTGAATGTTTTCGGCTGGCTCTTAGTGGTGTGGGCTGGCTGGCCCTTTGTGGCTGGTACGCCGGCCTCCTGGTCAGTTCCGGGTTGGAGAGTGCGTCTTCCTAAGGCCTGGCCTGGTGGAAGACGCGCCGCAGTTGCTGGTTCCCATGCCTTCCTGCCACTGATCTGTTCTCTGGAGTTAGGCGCGGTTGAACTAGCTTTGTTCCTGGCTGTGAGTCCGCCTTGGGATGCCCGTTTCTGTGAGAAGGTAGGACTTTGATGCCCCTGGAGTGCCTGGTGACCAGGCTGGTTACTTTCCTCCTGCCCTGGCGTGGATGCTGGTGGGGTACCTTGGGCTGGCTGGTGGGGGGGCCTTGTTTGGGTTTGTGGTGTCTCCCAGCCCCCTGGGTGTGTACCATGTATCGGTTTGCCTGTTTCCTTCCTCTCTGCTGGGTTTTCCTCGTGCTGTAAATTGGCTGTTGGCACCTGGTCTCCTCTGCGGTTCTACCTGATTGGGAATCCGCCTGGGAACCTGGTGCTGTGGAGTGTGTATGTGCAACCTACGGCCTTACCGCATGCCAGCTCCCGATCTTGTCTGCTCTCAGGAGATATGCAGAGTCTGGCTTGGTTGGTACGTGGATGTGAGTTTGCCTGGGACTACCTGGTGCTGTAGACTTTGAAGTTTCTGTTTGGGATACTGCCTGTGACTGCCCTGTGCTGATTGGTTTTTCTTAGCAGATGTTGGGCTGCGGGAGTTGGGTGTGTCTTTCCCCCATTGCCCTGGCTCCTCCTTCCTTGGCCCTTCTTTGTGGCCTGTGGACACGCCTCTCTGTTTGCCCTTGGTCTTGTCTCCTCTCTGGAGTAGTGCTGGGTCAGGCCTTGTTCCTGCCTGTGTGGGGGCCCACTTGGGAAGGCCTGCTGCTATGTGCTTCTTGCTGTCGTTACCATATTGGGCTTTGGCTGCCTGGGGCTGTCCTCTGTGGCGTGGTCCTGTGGCTGTTGGGCCCCTCAATTGCTTAGTTTTTGTTCCCCCTGCGATGCTTTGCTGTGAGTGTTTTTCTTCTTTGACCCTTGTGTGGTCGGCGGTCCGTGGGCTGTTCTCCGGATGCCCCTGGTGGGCCGGCTTGCTAGTGGTTTGGCTTGGCCTCCGACTGTGCCACCTTGGTGCCGCCCGCTCTTTCTGCTCTCGGTGGTTCAGCAAGTTCAGGCCTGGTTGCTGCCTGGTTGGGTGTCCGCCTGGGTTTCAGTGTGCTGTGCGCTCTGTGATTCCCTGGCGCTTACTTGGGGGCCTCTTGGGCTGCCTGGTGGGGCTTTGATTGGTGTTCTGTCTGGTGTTCTCCCCCTTTTTTCTGGTATATGCGTTTTACCCAGTCCTGTGGTGTTGGGGGGTATCCTGTGGTTTCTGGCTTGCGCGGTCTCTGTCTGATGGGTGGCGGGTCCCTCTGTGGTCATGTCACGGTGCTTACGGGGGTGGGGTGGTTCTGCCATTTGTGGCCTTGGACTGTGGTTCCTGCTGGGCTGGTCTTTGCCTGTTGGCCCGCTCTGGTCTTCCCTGCCTGCCCCCCAGGGGCCTGCTCCCGATGGGGGTGTCAATTGGTCGGCATGCCCCCCCCATCAGGGGTGCAGTCACATGGTGTTTGTCTTGCCACTTTGGTAGCCAGCCCGCCATGCTGCTGGTGTCCAGGGGCTTGGTGCTATGGGTTGTGCGGGGTCTTGTGCCTCTGGCTTCTCTACTCCCTCCTGTTCCTGGGCTGTTGTCCCTCTGCTGGCTGCTCTGTTTTCTGGGTCGGAGTTTCGGGATCTTCCTGCTTTGGGTTGTGGGTTTGGTGCTGTACATCTTCCCGGTCCAACTGGCTCCAGCTCTGGTAGTAGGACTGTGGCTGTTGCCTCTATTCTGTTTTAGGCCGGGCTGTTCTGTTCTCGGCCCTCACTGGTCTGGGCTGTTGGGCTGGTGCCAGTACTCTGCATGGGCATTCCCCGGGTGCGGGTTGGCCCGCCGGGTTCTCCTGTCCGGGTGGGATGCTTGGGTTTGGCCATGGCCTCCTGGCAATTTTTTGCACTTTGTTGCCTTGGTTGTGGCTGGTTTCCCTGTGTTCAGCCCTGGGGGTTTTCTACCCTGCTCCTGCCCTCTCTTAGTGCATGCTGGACCGTGCAGTTTGTGTGCCTGTGTGGTCTACTTAGTTTCCACCCTGGTTTCTGTTGCCTCGGTGGCTTGGCTAATTGTGGTTGAGGGTTTCAGGTTTGTGGCTGTTGGCCCTGTCCCGCCCCTTCCGGGCCTGTGTGCATTCTTTGTTAGTGGCCTCTGGTCTTTGCTGGCCTGTCTGTGGTTTGGACAGCTGGCTGCTTGGTCCCTTTGGGGGTGTCTCTGGCTGGATTGTTCTTTCTGTCGTTTCTGGTCATGGCTCTTCTGCTGCTGGTGTTGGGGGCTCGCTTGGGGTATTCCCTTGCTGTGGTCCTGGGTTCTCAGGGCCGCTTGGTCAGCTGGCTGTTCTGTTGGGGGGCTCATTGTGCCTCTTCTCCGGTGGTCGGTGTGTCCCTTCTCTGGGGCTGTGGTTTTCTGCTCTGGATGCCCCCAGGTTTCTGGTTGTGATTAGGCCTGGGCTAAATTTCCGTTCCGCTCGCGGAAATTGCGATAATTTGACATTTTCGCGTTCCGCGTAGAGCGCGAAAATGTCAAAATTTCCGCATTCCGCAGCTTAGCGATAATTTGTTTCTTGCTCGCGCTGTAAAATAATACATACTCTCGCGCGCGCGATCGCCTTACCTGAATCCCCGCGTTCGCCGACAAGTTTTCCCGATCCGGTCGCGTTCTCCACGAGATGTTGGATTGTTGGTAGCCATTTGCGCTGTCTCGCAACAGTTCGCGCCCGCAGTAATGTCATTGGTCGCGCGATCACGTCTTTCTTCTCGCGATCATGCACCGCGAGAAGAGTGAAAACAAGATGGCCGCGCCCGCGAGCAATCGCAGGGGTAAGTTGTCGAGCCGCGACCACGCAGAAAATACCACGAACGGGTGGGAAAAAAACTTCCGCATCTTCGCGATATTTCCGCGTGTTTGCGGAGATTTTTAACATTTTCGCGATAATTTGTGAAAGTCACTTTCGCAAATTCCGCCCACCCCTAGTTGTGATATCCTCATGGGGCTGTGTTGTTTGGGGTGGAGTCTTCCCTGTTTTTTTCCTTTTGTTCTTTGGACTGCCCTGGTCTTGGTTGCCTTGGGGGTTTGCCTTGCCTGCCCCTGCTGGTCAGGTGTTTTGTGTCTGGCCCTGGTTCGGTTTGGGTCTGGTGGTTTCTGCCCTTTTGCCTTTCCTTTGGTATGACTCTGTTGCTGGCCTTGCTCCTTGTGGGGTGTTGGGCCTCACGGGGTTCTGGACTCTGGCTCTTCCCCTGTCCTCTCAGGTTCAGTTGGCGTTGGAGTCTGGCTGTCTGGTCCTCCTGGTTGGTCTTCCGATCTTTCGGAGGCTGGTTTTCTCTTGGGTGCTCGGGCCTGCTCCCTTCAGGCTCTGGGGGCCTTGTGGGGTGGGGTTACGGGGGTTGTGTTCCTGCTTCCCCGGCAATCTTGTTTATGCCTTGGCCTTTGCCTCTTGGCCTTTCCCTGGGCTCCCGCTCTGGCTCCGTCTACCGGGCTGGGTGCTTGACAGTTGTCCAGTGTCAGCTCTGGTGGTTGGTGCAGGCCATTCTTCCCTTGGGCCTGGTCTTGCTCTGTGGGGTTTCGGTGGTGATGTCCTGAGGGCTCTTTAGAGGGCTCTGTCTTTCTGGTTGGGGGGCTGGTGCCTGGCCGGTGCTTCCCCCCTTCCTGGGTTGGCCTGGGTGGTCCTGCCCTTGGTTGGTCCTTTGGGTTTGTGCCTTTGCCCTGTTGGCTGGCCCTATCCTCTTTCTTTTTTGGGTTGGTCTCCGGTGGGACTGCCCGGTGGTGTTGGGGTTTGTTCTGTGGTTGGCCCTTTCACCCTTCGATCCTGGCTGTGTCAGGGGCTGTGGGGTCCTCCTTTCTTCTCCTCATCTTTCTTTGGGGTTGCTTGTGTGTCCGTTTGGCTGTCAAGGTTTCCCTACTGTTCTTGCTAGGGCTTTCTCTGTGTCTGTGCTACTGCTGGGTCGGTGTGGCTGCCTAGTGGTGCTGGGCTTGTCTTCCTTTTGTCTGGTGGGCACTCTTTTGGGTTTTTGGGTCTTTTTGGAGCTTCATCTTCTCTGGTCTACTGGGTTCTGGTGGTGTTTGTTGCTTTGACCCCTGTTTCTCTTCTGGGGCTTTGCCTTTGACGTCTCTCTGGTGTGCCTCCTTTTTGGCCTTGGTTTCTTGGCCTGGTCACCTTTGTGGCATGCTCTCTTCCACTTGGCAAATTGGGGCTTGCCTTTTGTTGAGGCCTGGGTGCTTTGATTCTCGTTCTAGTTGACTGGCTCCTTGGTGTCGCTGTCATCTTCTGGTTTTCATGATCCCAGAGTACTTGGTTGTGTCCCTGCTGGCCTGTTTCTGGCTTGCTGGTTGGTTTGGCCACATACGGTCTTTTTCCATGTGTGGCCTTGTCGCTGTACGTCTGTTGTTGGCGGAATCTGGTGTTTTTCTTGATGGTTCTCTTCCTTCTTTGTTGGCTTGGGGGGTTCCTGATGTGTATTGTATGCC
The DNA here is from genome assembly GCF_964204655.1 of Triturus cristatus. Classification (NCBI taxonomy): domain Eukaryota; kingdom Metazoa; phylum Chordata; class Amphibia; order Caudata; family Salamandridae; genus Triturus; species Triturus cristatus. The sequence goes on from NC_140584.1 coordinate 151,107,780, forward strand.
CTTTGTGGGTTTTCCTTTTCTTGGTCGTTTTCTGCTTGTTTTAGGTGGATGAGGCCCTGCTTTTTGGTGGGGTGCTTTCCTGAATGGGTGCTCTGCCTGTTGTTTCCTGTGGTTCTCCCTTTTGTTCCCCTGGGGTTGCTGCCTTTGGTGTGGTTTCCTGGGTGTGCATGAGGGTTTCGGAAGGCTCGGCTTCTGGCTTTGGTATCCTCCACTTGTCATGAATGAGACGAGGACAGGAGGGACCTGGGGTAATGCCCTATTACTTTCCCGTTATCTTCATTACTCCTGGTCCTGTTGTCCTCGTTGCATTCCTTACACCCTGCCCTCCCCTCCCTTCTGGATGGCTGGCCTTCCTGCTAGGGGCTTGGAAGTTCAGGCGGAATGCTGGGTAAGTACTGCTTATGTTCTCCCAGTGGGAGGGATTTGGGTTAGGGTCCCAGTATTCCTCTGTTATTTATTCTGTCGGGAGTTCATTATCTCCACTTGTAATGCCTCTCTAGCTCCTGCCGTTCCGTTTTCCCGGGGCGATTTAAGGGTAAACGCCGTTGTCCGTGTTGTGGCTGGACGCCTTTCTGGACCCATGTTAATGTTCCTCGCCCTGCAACGGCTGGCGCACAGCATCTTTGTTTGCTGTTGAATACAAGGTCGGTAGGCTGCCATGCCCTGCATATTTACGATCTCCTTGTAAGGGAAAATCCCCTTTGCCTGCTACTTACCGAAACCTGGTTGGGAGAGGCTTCCAATCCGGATGTCTTCTCAGCCATTCCTCCGGCGTACAATATCTTCCGGCAGGATAGAGTGAAGGGTAGAGGCGGGGGAGTGGCGGTAGTGGTGAAAAAGAGCGTTTCCTGCTCAGTTCTTCCTCTTAATTCCATCGGGAGCGCTGAGTCGCTCGCCTTCACGCTCAGACTGTCCCCGGGCCAGGCCCTGAAGGGGTTGTTGGTCTACAGGCCACCAGGCCCTTTGGGTTCCTTCCTGGAAGATCTGCAGACAGCTGTCTCTGAGTTGGTGCTGACCTCACAGCACTGCGTCATGGCTGGTGATTTCAACCTCCACCTTGACGTAGCGGATGACTCGGATGCGGTCAAACTGTTGGATATTACATCTCCACTGGGATTGTTACCGTTCGTGTCGGGGCCAACCCATGAGAAGGGGCATACCCTGGATCAGGTGTTTTCATCTGTCCCTCTTACGGAGGTTGACACCCTGCCGGTGCTCTGGTCCGATCACAGGCTGATCAGATTTTCGGTGCTGGAGAGTGCGCGGCCGGATAACAGTGCCTCAGTCTTGTCTAGACCGACCTCGAGAGCGCTGCACAGAGTGACACCTGACATGCTGGAACAGGCGCTTCTGGATCACCCATGCCATCTTTCGGGCGATCTGAATAGCGACACTGAGGCTCTGCAGCGGTGGCTCATTGATAGGCTGGACGATCTGGCCCCCAAGGTAGCCCTCCGATCCACGGTGGCACGGCAATCTGCACCATGGTTTACGGAGGCTCTTCGTGTGGCTCGCAGCCAATGTAAGGTGGCCGAGAGGGCCTGGCGACGTTTGTATGATGGGGAGGCTAAACTCGCCTACAAGGCGGTGGTGAAGGCCTACCATCGGGACATTCTGGGAGCTAAGAGGGACTATTTGGCTAGGAGGATCGAGGCTTCCGCGAACTCCTGTAAGGAGATCTTCACCATTGTGAAGGAGTTCACGACCCCTAGTTCCCAATCGCCCCCTCTAGTTTCTTCAGATATGTGGGCAGGTGATCTGGCCGGCTTCTTCACTAATAAGATCAAGGCGATTCAGGCCTCCTTTGTGGAAGGACCGGAGGATGGAAGCGGCGTCACCGGGGCTGGGTGCGGATTTCCGCACACACCGACGGCGGTGCTGTCTGATTTTCCTGCTGTTTCCAGCGATGTGTCCAGGCAGCTGTTGGCCAATTTGAAATCTGGCTCGCCACTTGACCCCTGCCCCGCCAAATTTTTGGCTGGGATGGCGGAGGCGGTGAATCCGCTGGTTAATCCCATCCTCAACGCCTCGCTGAGGGAGGGGAGGGTCCCCAGCTCTTGGAAGAGAGCGATGGTGATCCCCCTCCTAAAGAAACCGGGTCTCGACGTCGAGGTTCTGGCCAATTATAGGCCAATTTCACTTCTTCCGGCCCTCACGAAGATCACGGAAAAACACGTCCACGGTGTCCTGTCGCGCTTTCTGGAAGCTAACAATCTGCTCCATCCATCTCAATCCGGTTTCCGTCCTAATTTTAGGTCGGAAACGGCATTGCTAGAGGTCACTGAGATCATCAGGGAGACTCTTGATGTCGGCGGGAGGGCGATGCTGGTCATGTTAGATCTATCGGCGGCCTTCGACACCGTCCCCCACAGGGCGCTCTTAGCGAGGCTTTATGACATCGGCCTTAGGGGGACGGCGCTCAGGTGGTTTACATCCTTCCTTGAAGGCCGCCGCCAGACGGTCTGGGTTTCCCAGAGCTCTGCCGAGATGCCGCCATTGGGAGTTGGGGTTCCACAGGGATCTGTGTTGAGCCCCACATTGTTTAACATCTTTATGTCCCCTTTGGCGGCCTTGGTGGAAGCATATGGGGCCCAGATCATCTCTTACGCCGACGACACGCAACTCCTCTTCACATGCGGGAAAGACCAGGAGTTTGATGGAGGGAGAATTCGGGACTGTCTTACATTGGTCTTTGACTGGTTCCAACGGAACAGTCTAAGGGCCAACTCGAGCAAGTCCGAGGTTCTGTTTTTTGGTTGCGGTGTCGATCCGGAGTGGCAGCATTGGTGGCCGTCCGACATGAGCCCTCCTGCACAGTCTTCCTTGGTGGCTAAAAGCCTGGGTGTAAAGCTGGACAACCAGCTATCGCTGCGAACACACATTCTGGGTCTGGCTGGCACCTGTTATGGAATTTTGAAAATGCTCCGTAAATTCCTGCCCCTGCTGTCTGAGGAGCACAGGCGTATTACTGTGCAGGCTCTCGTCGGTTCGAGGCTTGATTATGCTAATGCCCTCTTCCTTGGCCTCCCTGATTACCTAGTTCAGCGCCTACAGGTGGTACAGAACTCTGCCGCCCGGGCTATCTTTGGCCTGCGTAGACGAGCCCGAGCTTCCGGGCTGCTTCAGGCGCTACATTGGCTGCCTGTCCGGAAGCGGATCCAGTTTAAATCCCTGACTCTGATGCACAAAGCCCTGTTTGGATCAGGGGCTGGATACCTGCGGCGGAGACTAGCCTTCTATCGACCAGTCCGCTCCTTGCGCTCGGAATCCCTTTACAAAGCGGTGGTCCCTCGGGTGAGGAAGGCCCGCACGGGAGGGCGCTCTTTCAGCTGCAAAGCCCCACAGCTGTGGAACTCGCTTCCTCTTTCGCTGCGCAGCACTGTCAATTTGTTCCAGTTCAGGAAGAGCCTGAAGACCTGGCTTTTTAATCTTTAGGCTGTTCTTATTGCTTCAGTTTCAGTTCTTTTTCTCATTTTTTTGCTGTGTTGTGTTATTTTTATTCTGAGATGCAGGTGGAAAGCGCCGGGACACTCTTTTCGAGTAGCCGTGCGCTATAAAAGAACGCTGTAACATAACATAACATAACAATGAATGGAATGAGGACAATGGGACCAGGAGTAATGAAGATTACAAGTAAGTAATAGGGCATCCACCCGTCTGTATAACTGTCGTTCCCTCCCTACCCTTCATTCACCCACCAGTCGTCATCCATCCATTACTGAATTTGTATCTGCTAATTGCCCACCTGCAGACTCAGAGAACAACGTTTACTTCCAGCATCTTTACCAATTCCGCCAGTGAGCGCATTCATATTGCTTTATTGAAAGGGAGACCATCAAATTGGATTTCGTTTCCTGGTTCTTGACACACTTCCTCATATTCACTGCCAATAAATACTCTGTTTTACTGTAAACAACTGTATCAATGTGACCTTCAGTCCAGACCAGCACTCTCCCCAGCAGCCCCGCCTGACCGCCGCAGCCTCCTGTCCTCCGCTGTACAGGGTTCACGCCAGCAGCCCATCCAGCCTCTTGGTGATTTCATTTGTATTTCTGCATTCCGCCGGTCGCACTGAGTAATAATATTTAATTTTGATGATTTGTTAAGCCCGTTTTACCACCGCTGCTGCCCCTGCGGCCCCTCCCACCCCGACATAGTCCCCGCTTCCACCTCGCTACCGCTGGACCTGTCCCCCTCCCCTACTTAATGGCGACCGTTGAGGGGAGCGCATGTGAAACCTAGACCTTCGGTCCAGACCAAAACTCTCCCCAGCAGCTCCGCCTCACCACCGCAGCCTCGAGTCCTCCTCTGTACAGGGTTCTCGACAGCAGCCTGCCCAGCCTGCGGTGATTTCATTTGTATTTGTATTTTTTCATTCTGCCGGTCTCACTGAGTAATAATATTTAATTTTGCTGATTTGTTTAAGCCTGTTTTACTTCTGCTGCGGCCCCTGCAGCCCCTCCCACCCCGACACAGTCCCCACTCCAGCTTCGCTACTGCTGGTCTCGCCCCCTTCCCCTACTTAATGGCGACCGCTGCCCAACCGTGCAGCAGACGCGCCGCTGGCGCGCCTTCGGCAAGCTCGTCTGTGCCCGTACGCGACCCGACCGCGACCAGCGCCAGGAACCCTGGTTCTCCCAGGCACCACTGGTACAACTCCACCACCCTCCACGCACTCAATCCCGGAAAACACACCGACTGCGAAAGATCCTTGCCGAACACCACCCATGGACAGTTCTTGTGCAGACCCTGACACATATTCTTCACCATCGACAAAACCCCCACAACCATCGAAGGCCCGCCTGATACACGCACTGCCGAAACCCTGACTTGCATCCTCCTCAATGTGTGCGCCCTGTACCGACACGCCGTAGAGATCTGGGACCTGATTGACACCCTCTCGCCTGACGTCGCCTTCTTCATGGAAACCTGGACCAATGCCACCTCCAAGCCCTGACATTGTCACTGCCATCCCCGATGGCTACAAGTTCCAGAGAAAGGACAGGCTTCACAGCCCAGGAGGAGGACTCGCCATCACACACAAGACCCCCCTCCGACTCTCCACATCCAGCACGAGTGACCCCCCACTCCAATGCAGAACACCTCCACTTCCAGATCCAGACCGGCACCCTCACATACAGACCGCCAGGACCTTGCACCCAGTCCGCATCTATCATCGCGGAGCTTGCCGCACCCCAAGCCATCACCTCCACGGACTGCATTCTACTTGGGGATCTGAACTTCCACCTCGACAACTGCAATGACCCCGACTCTACCACTCTCCTCGACAACCTCGCCAACCTCGGACTGAAGCAGCTGGTCAACATGCCCACCCACAGAGCTGAACAGGCCCTCGACCCAATCTTTGCGGGAGGGACAAACATACGCTTCAGCCACACCACCCAGCCCCTCTGGACGAACCACCACTGCATCCACTTCACTTTCAACACCACCACCGCACCCAAGCCCGCCCCAACTGAACTGGAGCAAGGTCACACAGAAACACCTCAACATCACCCTCCTCCAAACCCCCCCAGCGCCACCACCGACAGAAACTACGCAGCCATAGAATTTCACCGCTGGATCTCCTGCTGCACCGACAAGCTCGCACCCCTCCACCACCCCACCAAACAACACCCTCTGAAGGCCGCCTGGTTCACAACAGAACTATAAGAAGCCAGACGCTCCTGCAGATGCCTAGAGAAAACCTGGCAAAACCAGAAAAACAGAGAGGCACGGAACAACTGCAGGAGCGCCCTGAAGGAATACCATCAGCACATAAGGGACACCAAACGGACCTTCATAAGAGACAAAGTCCAGACCAACGTGACCAACACCAGGGAACTGTTCAACGTCATAAAGCAGTTCGCAAAAACCCCCAGCGAAGCCACAGACGTCACACCTTCCCAGGAACTCTGTGACAAGCTCAGCTTCTACTTCCATCTGAAGATCAAGGTCCTCTACGACAACTTCAGCGTACAGATGCTGGACACCACCCCCTCCCCCCTCCCCACTGCCGCCGATAAGCCAATCATCATGACCTGGGATCCTGCCACCGTCGAACACATCACCATGTCCATGAAGAAAACCCACTCAAGAGCCCCAACGGACCCCTGCCCACTGCATATATTCCACAGGGCCACCCTTGCCATTGCTCCCGAGCTAGGAGGGACCATCAACGCCTCCTTTAGATCCAGCATCTGCCCAGATGACTGGAAGCGGTCGGAGGTTAAACCCCTCCTCAAGAAACCAACGTCTGACCCAATGGACTTGAAAAACTACCGGCACATCTCTCTCCTCTCCTTCGCAGCCAAAGGCACTGAGAGACTCGTAAACGCCCAGCTGACCGCCTTCATCAAAGAGTCAAAGAGAACTCCATCCTAGACGCCTCCCAGTCTGGATTCTGCAGCAACCACAACACTGAGACCGCCCACCTAGCCGCCACTGACGACATCCACATACTACTCACCAGGGACACACTGAGACCCTCATCCTTCTAGACCTCTCCACAGCCTTCGACACCGTTTCACATTGAACGCTCGCAGCCAGACTTCATCATGCAGGGATAAAAGGAGCCGCCCTTGACTGGATCCAATCCTTTCTCGCTGCCAGAACCCAGAGGATCAGACTCCCTCCCTTCCTATATGAACCCACCAACATCAACTGCGGAATACCCCAAGGATCATCACTCTTCAACATCTACATGGCCCCTCTCGCCACCATCGTCAGACAGCATGAGTTCAGCATTGTATCCTACGCCGACGACACCCAGCTCTTCCTCTCACTCACGAAGACTCTGCTTCCAGGAAGGAATGAAGAATGTGGCAGCCTGGATGAAAGACAGCTGCCGGAAGCTCAACTCAGAGAAGACCGAGGTCCTCATCCTTGGACTCTGCACCTTTGCCTGGGATAACACCTGGTGGCCCTCCGCCCCCTCGGAAATCCACTGACCCCTACAGAGCACGCACGAAACCTCAGCATCATCCTCGACTCCTCCCTCTCCATGAATGCCATCACGTCCACTAGTTTCAACTGTCCTCGCATCGTCCGTTAGACCTTCAAATGGATCCCCCCGACTGCAGAAGGACCGTCACCCACGCTCTCATAACCAGCAGACTGGACCACGGCAATGTCCTATACGCCAGAATCAACAGAAGTCTTCTACACAAACTCCAAACCATCCATAACGCTGCAGCCAGACTCGTCCTCGGGAGACTGCGTCACGAACACATGACCCTACACTTACAAGACCTCCACTGGCTCCCTGTTGAGAAGAGGGTCACCTTCAAACTCCTCACCCGTGCATACAAATCCCTCAACAACATCGGACCCAAATACCTCAGAGAGAGAGTACCCTCTCATGTACCCAAGAGGAACCTCTGCTCCACCGACCTTGCCCTGGCAGAGGTCCCCCGCATCCACAGAAATAGAACAGGCAGGAGAACCTTCTCCCACATCGCAGCCAAGACCTGGAACGAGCTCCCTGTGAACATCAGAAGCTCCCGAACCCTGCACACGTTCAGGAGCTGTTCGACTAATCCGGAGCCGCTCCCCCCAGCGCCTTGAGACCTTCACGGGTGAGTAGCGCGCTTTATAAACCCCTGATCGATTGATTGATTGATAAAACGTTTTACCAACTCGAGTGGTGCGCTGGGTCACATTAAATTTCAGGCATGCTTAGATAAGTACCTCAGCTACTTGACCTAAATAATGAGACACTCTAATCGCAATAAAGAAAACAAACACATCATGTTTACTTCTACACTGATGTTCTTTACTCAACTTTTGACAATACTTCAAATATTTCTATAAGAACTTACTAAAGACACCTTGGCAAACTAACTGTAAACTGTTTTAAAATGGAAGTGCATTTAGTACTGAATAATATTTAATTAGAACATATATATTATCCGAAGATAAAACAAAAGGGACTAAGGGTGCAGCACGTGTGTGGGTTTGTGTGTATACCATGGCATTTTAAAAAAGTGTGGCACAAAAAAATGTTACTTAGATGAGGCATACTTACAGACACAAATTCACATGTTTAATATTACATTGCAAAGTTCAAATTCCATATTAATAATATAATAAAGTGAAACGGACAAAGGAAAATGCTATATACTGCCTCACAGATTGCAAGTTACAATGACTTTGCGCAAGGTAACAATTGGTAATACTGTAACCACAAAAATGGGAAACTTAGGGTCCGACCAACAAACTTAAGATGAAGTAGGTAGATACTACAACAAGGGAAAATAAATCCCATCAGCCACTTAGGTAGCCACCCACATCATCTGGGATTTAGGAGCCTTTCTAGTGCCCTTGGTTAGAACAGGGCCACAAGAAGAAAGGACCAACGTGAACCTTATCTTCACTTTGATGTTGTATCAACCAAGGTTCCTAATAGTGTGGGTAGTAGCGAGGGAAGCAGTGCAACAAAACGTGAATCTTAAAATCATCTACCAGAACAGAAAAGAAGCTTTATTAACTCTGTTCGGGTGACGAAACTAAAACCAGTGCACGAGCAGTTCGAAAAAATAACTGCTCAAGTCCAGCTCAAAAACGGTCTACATGTTTCAGCCATATGATTGTATTCTAATCTGGCTTTCGTCAGGACCTATGAACTTATGCTACTGCTGTGTATATGTGTAATCCAAAAATAAACACAACTGAAAAGGAAAATATACAACCTACTTTGGTTGCTGATTTTTTCGCGATACTCTGATCATTTTATCAGTAGTGTTAATCCATTCCCTACAAGAGAGGAGGGAAAAAGGAGAAAGATCAGTACCCAGACTTGTGTATCACTCCACTTCATCAATATTTGCTGTCTATCACTAAGGGTCTATATGTAACCTCTTGAACACTTGTAATTATTTGTGATTCTTTTCAGTGTTTCTTGTTCAATACAACACCCATGAGAAAAACAGCAACACAAAAAGAAAAAGCTTACCCGTCGATGTACGGGAGCTCTCCTCACCTCACCCGGCATCTGCTCGGAGTAAATGAGGCCCTGCTCTATATGCAAACGAACGGGTGTAGGACATATTACATGTCTTTTAGAAAAATAGCAATCAAAATATCGTACATGTCTTGCAACAACACCTTGCATATTGATAAAATACAATTGTGCGCACATCCAGTTCATTAATTACCTATTTTGTGTGTAAACCTCTATTCTTCATAGGCCAAACACTCGAAAACGGTAATTCTTCTGTCAGTTGTAAAGGCTAAAGACCTCTAGGCACACCAATAACTTAATAAATAATTTTATGTTCGCTTTCTTGACATTAGCAGCTAATTAGTACCTCCCAATTGCTTTGGCAATTCTACAGGTATCGGCAAGCGCTATGGTACATACAAGGTACCTAAAAAAAATCAATTACATCATCTACTGATGTGCTACCTCTGTTATAGCTGTGAGACCTAGAAGCCACAGCCTGAAAACAATCTCATATACTGGTGATATCCTATCCAGTTTGTTCGCATTCCAATCTTTTATCATCTGAACCATATTCGTCAATAGCAATATTTACATTTTTATTAGGGTAGAAGGCAGATTCCTGAAATAAAAATATGAATGAGTTGCTTCTTTCTCCTTTGAAGGATCCTTGTAGTGAGGTGAAACATGACAGCATTGGCCGATTTGGGATGGTGCACTTATTAAACTGAGGAAATAAACATCTGGAGTGGGCAGTGCCTGTGTCTGACTCATCTATTACTCTTAATCCCTTTGATCTTCAGAGCTTTACCTGCTCTTTGCCACCAAAGCCCTATGGAATATATTGATTGGCACGCGAATTACCCCATCGACATTGGTCTTGTCAAGAATTTGGGCTCCCATTGAGTTAAGTTTAGCCTTAAGGATTACCTGCAAATTGTTCCCTAGTGGCCTTTTCTTAGCTGGGGATACTTCCCTTATATACTTTTAGTAACAGTGATCCATAATTTAAAAATCTGTTAAAAAAGAAGTCACCATAATTCAGTTTTTATTAGGACTTTGTATGTTTTTACACATGTAGAATGACTCACAAGAAATCATTGGGGATATGTCAAATTGGCCTTCGCTAAAAAGTGATCATATATGAGACTTCAGTGGTTCTATTAGCAAAGTTCGCTCTGCCTCTTTTGACATGGAGGCATTGAAAATTATGTAACTATTATAATTATTACACAAGACATTTTTAGGAACATATACATATTTCAAAAACACAAGTGCTTGAAGCACAGAGAGTGAAGCATTTAATTTTTTTATACGGAGAGTTTTTTAACCTCTTGACAGAACATTACCTAATGTGAATTGCATCTAATAGAAAGTCTTTGCTAGTACAGCCTTCTGACATGATTCATTTATGCGCATTTTCTGTACTGGTCCTCAATGTACACAATGGCTATCCCAGACAGGAAAAGTCCACAAATGTCCCCCAGAAGCTGAAATGCATATTAGGGACACATTAGAGGTTAATAGATAACTTTCCCCCTGCTTTGGGGTCTATCTTTGGAAAATTCAGAATGCCAGTCTATTCACTGAAATAGAAATGGCAGACCCGTGGTCGCTGTTTTTTTCTCCCCAAAACGGCTTCCGTCAGGGAGGCAGGAGCCACGTCATAGTAAAAATGTTATGAGCTGTGTGACCTCAGTAGCTGGCACAGCAGAGGCGGTATGACTGCCACCCAGCCACCAGTTTGAAAGGACCCACTCAGTAATTCAGACATTTGGCAAATAGATTATAGTCAGACATTATAAGACAGCTCAATATGAAGCTAAGGATGTTATGCCATATTGGATCATTTTTAGACAATAAGATTACAAATATCCATTGCAACAATTTATGCTAGAGAGTGATACATGTATTTGATTAAGAAAAAAGAAAAGGTGTTCTTATATTTTGTTATTTTAGTATTTGAATTTTTCTACAAATATTGAGAAGAAACACACTCAGGCTGCTTATTATGCTCAAATAAAACCACTTGCTTAAACCTTTCCAAAATGTTTGAATCTATACTACTTGTTTAATTAGATTTTTTTTGTGCGAGCTAAATATCGGCGTTCTCCCTGGGATGTATCTTCATCTCCTTGATAACATACCCATTACCATTAATTGTGGTCTTGACAAACTCTTCATTAAGAGGTAGACCAGGGAATAGTTTTTGACCAACCTTGTAATTGGTACTCCCAAAGAGTCCAAACATTACTAGATGCCCACCTGTTTTTAAGAGTGTTGTGATATTTCTAATTGCCTGTGAGTAGCTGTTTAAATCCGTGCAAGCAGCTTCTAAGCAAAATGCTGTGACCAGGCAGTCTGCTGGTGGCAGGACGACTGGATGCAGTGGATTGCTCTCTGTAACGTCACATTTCAGAACTCGTTTGACTATTGCTCTTATCTTATTTTCTTTCTCAGCACATTTAGTCCTAAAAATGAATTTACACAATTTAGAGTACACCATTAATATGATGATCCCTAACTGCAGAATACACAAGCATTTCATAAAAATCTACAATACAATGTAATTCTTATGGTTAATTGCTGCTAAAGAATCTGTTTGTGACACCCTGTCTATCTCACTATCTCTACTCATTTAATTGTTTATCTTAATCAACATTGCCTGCTAAAGTAGACCTGCTTTGCTGTGTGATACAGCCTGCTGGTGTGAGGTGCTTCCGTGACCTTGTGCCCTGTGATTGAGGTCTGAAAGTTGAAGGTTTTTTGTGAGGTTTCGAGATCGGAAATCCTGCAGTTCTTCCCACTGAGAATGAAATGGGGTAGTGGTTTGACCAGCATCCATTTCAGATCACCAGGACATAGGTTGACCCACAGGCATCATTTATGATTGGCTACAGTAGTATTCACTGTCATTACCATGAAGGTGCATTTCTTCTGTTAGCTCTGTTCCTTCTTGCAAATATTACTTATGTTCAGTGATAGATGGATAGATAGATAGATAGATAGATAGATAGATAGATAGATAGATAGATAGATAGATAGATAGATAGATAGATAGATAGATAGATAGATAGATAGATAGATAGATAGATAGATAGATAGATAGATAGATAGATAGATAGATAGATAGATAGATAGATAGATAGATAGATAGATAGATAGATAGATAGATAGATAGATAGATAGATAGACAGCAATCTACTTGCGAGCCCTGTGCTCACACACTTCAGTTTCACCCTGGACACTGGCCTGAAAGCATGTTGGCCGTTTACCAGGTTGCTTCAAGGTAGCCACCTGGTGAAGGGGTATTGTGTTGGCAATGCATTTTTCAGTTGCTATGCATGTGTTTGGAAGCATGCTGCCCTATACTTGACAAAGACATGATGGGGCTGGGTGCAAAACACTTTTTAAGTTTGCTAAGAAATAGGGAAATAAGCCCCCTAAAAAATGTTTATGCTTTATACAAGTAAATGCCTTTCTGTGGGCACTTATGGAACTGGCGTGTGGGAACAAACGTCTGTGAAAACTTTACAGTTGGTAGAGAATACGTTTTTTAAATAGGTTCTTAGGACTCTCTTCATCTACTTTGAGTCTTATATCCCATTACGAATTGGGGCTAGGTTTTTAGAAGATCTTGTGAGCCTGACTCCTATTCTGTTGTCGATCAAAATGTGGTTCACACCTAAACTGAGTTTCACGCACAGAAAAATGGAAAATTGTTTGAACCAAAGTAACATGCTAACCATTCCCTGGATTATATATGTCAAAATTACTCTTCAAGATTTGGGATTGAGTAGTCTCTTTGAGACTACAGATAATAACAGCTCATATTCTAAGGTTTTGATAAAGGAAAGGTACTTTGCACATAAAGAAAAGTTAAGACTCATGAAAGTTCTTGCTTTGGTGACAGTTCAGTCGTATATATCACTTTCAACTACCAATGGCATGGAGCCCTATTTAATGTGGATAAAGGCACCCAAGCACAGGTTGTATTTAACATGGCTTAGAGTCAATATGATTCATTACTTTGGGGCCTTTCCTGTCAGAGGGTCCTGGTTTGATTCACTACCATGCTTTCCTTGCAATGGAGTATCTCGCCAGTCAACTAAGCAATTTATGTTATTTTCCCTCTGTATTTAGATTATGGTTTGTCCACCCTATTTTCAGTGGAAGATTGTTTAAAACACACCAAGAGGGTTTGCTTGTTGTGCAACATCTGGAGTCCCCAACAATCTGTTTCGCAGTCTTGAATTTAATTACTCAGGCATTGAATTTAGGGAAAAAATATGTATCATTATTTTTTGGGGTGTTTGTTGGGCTAAAGATGTACATGTCATTAACTGAATTCTAATGATACTGATATGCTGTGATTTGTTTGTATGTGTTTTAAAAATGTGCTCTTATAGTCATATATTTGACTGACTAAAGATTTTAATTGATTGATTGACATATTGTTAAAAGTCGCACATGTAAGCTATCTGAAACACACATTGCATAACCGTTTGTTGCATAACAGCCAAAGGATCCATGATTTGTGTGGAACAATCAGCCAGGTCTGGCTTTTAACCCAAGTGCTTTGTATACTTGATTTCAAAATAAAAACATAACTAAAAGTCCTATTATAGAAAAGGTCCTGACTGACTGAAGGGTGTTACACATCTCATAGGGCCACATGGCAGTTATGTTTTTAATGCCCTTATTGAACTCAAAATTTCAAAGCAACATTTGGAAGGGTAACAGGGGAGGTGAAAAAAATGAAGACTTGGAGGCCCGTTACGATGGCGGTCAGATACGCATCAGATCGCCATCATTATGGTAAAGGAGACAGCTGACAAGTAGTCGGCGATTCTGCCTGTCAAATTACGATGCAACCACCGTGGAGGCGGTCAGAAACATGCTTCTTTGCAATGAGGCTTGTGCTGTGCTGCAGCCTGGAAAAGGGCCGCAGCACAAGCCCCAATACCAAAAGGCTTGTTTGGAAACAACCCTGCACCCTGTTGCAGACACCATGCGATGACTGCCACAGGATGCAGGGGTGTTCAGGGAGTACCATAGGTGTCCCCCAGGGCCCATAGCGAAGGGCCACACTGGATAGGGGCCCTAAAAATCAATTTTACATTGGAAGAAGCATCGTGAAATGGCTGGTGGGAAAGGTGGATCATAATTCTCATGGCGGTGCCTGAGAAGGCACCGCCTCCTTTGTGGGGAATGCGATCGGACCGACCATCTGATGGGCTCCTTGAGCCTGTTGGAAGCTTTCGGTCAGTCCCTGGGCATTTTAATGCGACTGTCTGACTGTGGATAAAGATGTCAGTGGGACCGACGGTACATCAGTGCCAGTCCCATCAACATCGTAATCGGCCTCTACGGTCCAAAAAATGTAACACTGAAACTAAAATCATGTTGCTTAGAAACACTCGGTTTTAGTTGTATGCTTAAAGTCACAAAGACAAAATCCGCTATGATTCATTTGCCACATGCCTGGTCAATATTCATTTTTATTACTAAAATCAGCAAGATGCTTAAAATATATTGCACCTTCTTATATCTGATATGTCTTTATATATTCATACTCATTTTCAAAGCATAGCTCTCCATACAGAAAGATTTGAACAGACTAGAACTAGATTATATTGTTATCGCCACCTGCACCCAAATCCATTTGAATTTGGTGTACAATTGCTACAGAACTAAAGCACAGAGAGCTCAAGTTAGTAAATGTGATGTTGAGTTTTTTTAGGTTTTTATTGTGCAGTGGTGTTTTCTAGTGACTGGGAATGAGGAGAACCAAGTTCTAATGCAAACTTCCACGATAGGCCAAATGGTGTGACAATGGACAAATTATTCCCCGGCCATCTATATCTGACTAAATTGGTGGTATTTACAAACAACCTCAAAAGTGATATCAAGTGCTATGTAAAAAATAATAATTTGCATTGCAAAGTAGTATTACTTTTGGAATACCACCTTGTGATTTAAGTACTGGAATGTTTGTTATGGACTTTCTGCTGCTTCAAAAGTACTACTGAGCCTGAGATAGGGAAACTGTAGGGACTATGAAAGTGCCTATGAAAGTCCTTACAAATCTCATTCTTTTTTCTTCTATTTGCTACTTAGATCTCGCCTAGGCAGCGCTTGCTCTGTCTCTTCGAGACATGCTGTATTCAGGTATGGGCTTGAAGCTCTGGCCATTTTCCGCCCATGTTTTCAATTGGCTCCTGCTACTAAATAGTTACTTTTGATACTTGAATAACCTTAGTATTGCCTCTTTAGTGCGGCCTTTCATCCTTTTGTAACCTCCCATAAGGACTAGCCATCTTACGTGTGTTGTTACTCAGTATGATTTATTTACAGTCTGTGACCACTATTTTCTTAAATGACTTTCTCCTAGTGCACGCACAACATCTTTACTGGAACCGCTTATGTTTTTTAAGGAGTGCCGCAGCGCTTTATCTTATTTTATGTTTTACTTCAAGAATGACGGTGCACCATTAACTCTGCTCAAAAAATAATATATTTATATATATACATATATACATACATATATATAATCACTGAAAAAAACATAGGTTTCACACATGTTATAGTTAGCTGGACATTTCACTCGTAAAAAACCATTGAAATTCCCCCGTTATAGTTAGTTCAGCTAACTATAACTCGCGCGACCGCAATCCACTGCTGATGACGTCACATATTACATCACTGATGACGTCATCCAGTGAGTGTGTGCTTCTGTAAAGTTTAAATATGTATAATATATATAGGGAAAGGCCTGTGGAAGAATGAGTGGCTGTACAAGTGTGTGAATAGATGATTTTCTAGGTGCGTAACTGACTCTATAAGTGAGTCATTTGAGATGTCATCAGTGATGTCATCAGTGATGTCACTGACCATGTCATGAGTGATGTAGTATGTGACGTCATCAGCAGTGGATTGCGGTCACGCGAGTTATAGTTAGCTGAACTAACTATAACGGGGGAATTTCAATAAGTTTTTTACGAGTGAAATGTCCAGCTAACTATAACATGTGTGAAACCTATGGTTTTTTCAGTGAATTTGCAAGGTTTTTTAAATGCTAATTCCTAACTATAACGTGTGTGAAACCTATGTTTTTTTTAGTGAATTTGTAAGGTTTTTTAAATGCTAATTTATGTATGTATTATTATATTTTTTATATATTTATTTTACAATAAACTACCTATGTATATAGTTATAGATTGACTGTATCCTGTAATATGGAATGGCTCAGCTCTTTTTTTTTAATTTGGATAAAGTTGAACAGCATAGTTAATATCTTCTATAAACTTATAAACAGTTTAAAATGTCTTTTTTTTTTAAGGGTTTTTCACGGTGCGCGCATCGTGCGCGCACTGGCAATTCTTTTTATTAAACAAAATGTTTTTTTTTTATTTACGAGGTCCTTTAGGGACCCCCTGAGAAGGTCTAGGGGGTCTGGGACTCTCTACCCTGCCCCCTTTTCACGTTCTCCACTTGTGTTTTTAGCTCTCTTCTGCCTCTAAAACTCAAAATGGCGGCTGGGGGTGCGCGCACCCCACGATTTTTAGAAAATAAATAAAATGTTTTTTTCACCCTTCGGGGTCCTTCAGGGACCCCCTGACAAAGGCTAGGGGGTCAGGAACTCTCTACCCTGCCCCCTTTTCACGTTCTCCACCTTTCTTTTTCACTGTCACACACAAAATGGCGTCCGACACTTCCTGATTTTGACCGATTGGAATGTTGACTGACATCTAACCACCAATCAGAATTACGTTTGCGGACATTTGGTGCGCGCACGGTGCGCGAATATAGTCATTTATGTACTTTTAACTGCAATTTTCTCAGGAACTACTGAACAGATTGACACCATATATGCAAAAGGCACATGCCTGACCTGAGGACTACTGATTTTGCCAAATTTCAAGTAATTCTGTTCAGCCGTTCGGGCTGTACCTTCGACTATGGGAAAATGCATGGGGAAAACGCGTTTTGGGACCCTCCTTTTTTCTCAGCCCCCGCTTGACAAATCACCCCGAGACTTTCAGGGTAGGAGCTGAGCGGAGCGCCCCATTAGTTATTCAAAATAGAATTTTCAGATTTCCTATGGGAACTCGGTCCTAACTATAACTATCTACTGGCGATTGCCAGTAGATAATATACATATATATATATATATATATATATATATATATATATATATATATATATTAACAGAAAAAATCATAGGTTTCAGGGGTGTTACAGTTAGCTGGCAATTTCACTCGTACAAAACCATAGAAATTCCTCCGTTATAGTTAGTTCTGCTAACTATAACTAGCGCGCCCGCAATGCACTGCTGATGATGTCACATATTGAATCATTCATGACATGGTCAGTGCGAGTTATAGTTAGCATAACGGAGGAATTTCTATGGTTTTGTACGACTGAAATGGCCAGCTAACTATAACACCCCTGAAACCTATGGTGTTTTCTGTGAATTTCTAAGGTTTTTTGAATGCTAATTTCTAACTATAACGTCTCTGAAACCTATGGTTTTTTCAATGAATTTCAAAGCTTTTTTAAACGCTACTTTCTAACTACAACGTTTTTTAAATGCTAATTTTTAAGTGTGATAGTAGTTATACCTTTTTTTGTACTGATTTTCTACAGATTTTTAACTGTTTATCTATAAATATTTTATTCATTATATATTTTTCTGAAAATTGCAAAAAAAGAAATTTTTTAAAACATTCAAACTGAAATAGTGATTAATTTTTTTGTTTTCATTTTTTATTTATATTATTATTATTTATTTATTTTTAATTCCAATTTTTTTTGGAGTTGCGCACTCAAAGCATACACATCACGGTGGGTGCGCGGATTCTAGCCGCCATTTTAGAAAAGTTGTGAAGGATCCGCATATCGTGTGCGACGGCTGCGTGTTTTTCAGTTACAGGGGAAGGTGAGGTTTGAGGAAGCATCAAGTCACCCGGGCTTTAGAAGATTAAGAACCAATTTCTGCGGCACGTGTTACAACTTGGTGCAGGGACCACAATGAGAGCACTCAGAAATCAGTTGGGCTTATACAACATTGGATCTATTGCAGCACTCAAGCCACTCTTGTTTTGGCATCAAAAATGGTCTAAACTGAACTTATTACCTTACCTCATGCCAATTCGTGAATTTGGGATAGTAGCAATACTCATAAACTACCATGGTTCAAACACATTGCAAAAAACCTTGCCAACATCGGTTGTCGGGAATATTGGACTAACCCAGAGTCTATGAGGCCATCAACCTCAGACATAATAAAAGAAAAATATTGGATATGGTCAACAAATCAAATCAATGGTAAACTGCTACTTGCAATTTTGTTTTGAGGTCAATATGGACCAACTATTTCCACAAATTACACAAGCAATATTGATAAAATTTAGGCTAGGGTGTCTCTCTGTAAAGAACTTTACACAGAACTGGTCAAAGTCTAGCAATGACTGCACTTGCTTCTGCTCATGGGGTGGAGATGACACTCTCATTCATTTTATGTTACTCTGTGCTTTTTCTTTGCCAGCAAGAAGGAGGTTTCTTCGCCGCATTTAAATAAAAAAAGTATGATATCAGACTCCATTGCCTCTCTGAATTTTTGTCTAGGGACTGATATTAATTCTGTTCCTAACTCAGTGGCCTCTTACATTTACGCTGCATGGAAAGTGACGAGGCCCTGATATAGATAGCTGAATGCCAGTCCAGAGTTCCTTAGATGTTTTATTAAAAACTATTTTAATGGTCTTTCACTATTTTGTTAACCGTGTGGATCTACAGGTAAAATATTATTGTAAATCAGTCATTTATTCGTACAAAGCACTTTAGCAGAAGACATTACTCTCCTGTTGATTGTATTTGGCTGCAGAGTTGTTCTATTTTGAAACTAGCAATTTTACTGATTGCCTTTTTGGAATTAGCTACTGAGTGAGGAAAGTAAACAAGAGCCTTCAGGATGAGATTGCTTTATATTAGAAAACTCTTTCACTGCATTTTGTGTTATATTTGTGTGTAGAATTTATTTATTGCTCATTTCACTTTT
Organism: Triturus cristatus; assembly: GCF_964204655.1. Lineage (NCBI taxonomy): Eukaryota > Metazoa > Chordata > Amphibia > Caudata > Salamandridae > Triturus > Triturus cristatus. The sequence goes on from NC_140584.1 coordinate 151,126,784, forward strand.
ATTGTAAAATGTGGATTTTATTATAAATATATTGTATGGCTGATGTATATAAACTGACACAATAAATATGTACATGTACAAAGGGAAGATGAGTACAAGTGACTGCTTCTCCTATGCCCAAGGGATACTCAAAAGTTCAAAAGAACTTTATTCAGATAGGACCATATCGATAAAAGCACTTCACATACAGAAAATTAAAAGGACAAATTCATGTTCACAGTAAAACAATTTCAATAACTGTCATCACAAGTGCAAAATATTTAAAAACACAAACAGCAAGTTTCTAATGGAGCCCGCAAGTTTCGAGTCACTTTTCATGGGTTGCACATCGTTTTACGAGCCCGTACTGCATTTCTCAAAAAAGTGCCAACACGAGAAACTACCTCATCATCTTTGAATTTGAGTATGCTCCTATATGCATCTACTAAATGGGTAGGTAACATTTTTTTTAAATGGTATTAAAAGCCATTTTTTATACTTTATATAAAACTTGCATACAAATAAGAAATGTAAAATTGTTTGATCACTCTGTCTGTCGCTCGGGTAAGGCAAATAGTCAAGATTTGCTTTGTACCCAAGGGGGAAACAAAGTAAGAATTTTATAGCGTCAGCCCTTAAATGGAAAAGGAGACCCTCTCCCAATGACATATAGGTATAGTGAGATAACTAGGCGGAAGGTGAGAGGTGTGCTCGATGGTCATAACATTTGCAACTGTTGATTTCTTAGACTCCCTCTCCAGTCTTTCCATACTCTAGAGTGTATATAGTGCCATCCTAAGGGCTTCTTTATGTACAGACTCAGTTGCATTTGGACTTATAAAGAGCCTGCCATGATTAATGCTACTTAGGCTCTGATTCACCCCGGCAATCCATCCCCTTCTCACAATTAATGCAATCACCTATTATCTCTCTTGTGAGGGACGCTGCTGGATTTTTCCATATGGCAAGCCAGAATAAAGCAGGATGGGCCCTTATGAAATCCTGAATGTAGCTTAATTTCAGTTCACTATGTCAATGTCAGGTTCGCCGTACGAAGTCCTCGGGATGGTGCCGATGCTCAAAGAGGTCCACCTCTAAACTGCCCCAAGTCCAAAGAGCAATGTACTCGGACTAGTGAGATAGTTAAGTGGGGGAAGGAAAGGATAGGGACTGCTGGAAGGGAGACCTGAAATAAAACGTTGAAGGCTGAGACTTGAAGAGAGGTGAGGGTGAGTGCACATGTCCGACCCAATGCCCGAGGCGAGGACGGCTATGTGGTTAGTGCAAACAAGCGGCTGTTGTCACTCATAAGGGGTCATTTGACTTCCAAGTATCCAGGACGGGAGGTCTCAATCCCAAAAGGCTTCTTGCTCTCTTTTCCTCTTCGGAACAACCTTGGGTTTTGACTTCAAGGCAGCAAGGCCAAGTCAATATATGATTAGAAGAACAAGAGAGTTGCCAGTGCTGCACAAATTAACAACAAAATACTTCAAATGGACTGAACAAAACAGTGCCACTGAAAACCACTTTTTCCGTTTGGTTTTAATCAACAATTTTTAAAGGATCAGTGCTTCATTAACTCATTTTTAAGCACGGTTCAATTTATACAAGAAATAGCAAAAAAACACTCCAATATCAATATATACATTTCCTACATAAATATACACGACACTACTACTAGCATACAAGTGTCACTCATACCATACATTCATACTACTCAATCATACTGTGAGACATATAAGACAAATACTCAAATGACAATTTTGTGACTTTACAAAGAACAAGGGGGGGGCCACCGTGATTTTATTTACAGCCTAACAGTAATTTTTGAAAATAATTAGGTTGAAGTTTATGCGGTTAGCCCACAGCGAAGAGGTCTACGCGTTTCGAATCCCTCAAGTTGTGGGGATTCTCATCAGGACCAGATGCTCACTTGCAACCAATGCAACCCGAAGGGAGACTAGCGAGTGTGGAGTATAGACCTTTTCAAGAGAGACTTGACAGTCTGTTGATGTCGTGTATCTTGCTGCTGGCGTGCCTTCGGACTGAATGCCGGCAGTTGCCAGAAGTGATTTGAGTGTCGGAGAAGCTTCAATTGTCGTCTTCCGAGTTAGTTCAACGCCAATTTAAACGAAGCAGCCGTCGTCCGTGTTAGTACCGCCAATGCAGGTATGGTTCCAGTGAGCATCTGGTCCTGATGAGAATCCCCACAACTTGAGGGATTCGAAACGCGTAGACCTCTTCGCTGTGGGCTAACCGCATAAACTTCAACCTAATTATTTTCAAAAATTACTGTTAGGCTGTAAATAAAATCACGGTGGCCCCCCCCTTGTTCTTTGTAAAGTCACAAAATTGTCATTTGAGTATTTGTCTTATATGTCTCACAGTATGATTGAGTAGTATGAATGTATGGTATGAGTGACACTTGTATGCTAGTAGTAGTGTCGTGTATATTTATGTAGGAAATGTATATATTGATATTGGAGTGTTTTTTTGCTATTTCTTGTATAAATTGAACCGTGCTTAAAAATGAGTTAATGAAGCACTGATCCTTTAAAAATTGTTGATTAAAACCAAACGGAAAAAGTGGTTTTCAGTGGCACTGTTTTGTTCAGTCCATTTGAAGTATTTTGTTGTTAATTTGTGCAGCACTGGCAACTCTCTTGTTCTTCTACTCTTTTCCTCTTCGGCGTGGGCTGGATACGGTTCTGGTCCCGGGCGTGGACGTCAGAGGACTCACGATGCCGGCCACCCCAACAAATGGAGAGAAAAAGAACAGAGGCTGGGGTCAGTAGGACGCTCAGGGTAAAATACCGTCAAGGGCCCGGGGAGGTGAAGGAGACACTCCGGTGTTCATGTGCCAAACAAACGAAACACTCTACACGACCGGTGTGAACAGGGGAAGCGGTGCAAGTGAGGGGGGAAAAAAGGGTCAAGTGCTCTCAATATGTACAAGTGAGGCGGCAAGCGGTTCTTAGGTTATTTCTCAGCCTTCTCCCGCCTACCGACCCAGCCCGTGAAACGTTCACGTACCTGGGTCAGCCACGCTCCTCCGTGGGCGCGGCTCAGCGAAGCATGGGTACGGAGTACTCCCGTCTCCGACTTCTCCTCCTTCGGCGTAGTCCCTCTCGTCTCCTTGCTCCTCAATTCTCTGTAATCCTGCTCCGATGCTCCTCTCACTTCTTCGTCTCCCGCTCCGGTGTAGCCACACACCATGACTCTTTCTTCCTGGGGCCTTGTTGGGTGATCGACCTCATTGTCATCGTAGGGGGCGTGATTACGAGGGAGCGTACTCCAGTTAAAGGGGAAGACGTCCGCAGGTGCTTCCTCCGATGTTGTCGATGTCCATTCGTCTCCCTGTGATTCATAAAAGACACTGTCCGTGATCTCTCGAGCCTCCCACCAGTCCGCCCCTTGCAACCTGTCGCCCCTGCTCTCCTCGTGACACACAGACAACTTGCTGGGGTATTGCAAAAGGAATATAACACCTCATTCTCTTAGATAATCAGCACGGAAATAGAGATCTATAATATGAAAGTCCTCAGCTCTTCTTTATATGGGGCGGAGCTTTGGGAGCATGAGAATTTAGTTAAGCTCACACTATCTGAAAACGACTTTTTTAGAAACATTACAAATCTGCCACAGAGTACCCCGACACATCCATTATTGAACGATCTTGGTAGAAAGTCAATTGCAGACACTGCTAAATTACGTCTTCTTTTATACTGGCGAAGACTTTGGTCCACTACAGAGCTCTCAGACTATGCGGTTGGTTTTCTTGATATAATAAGGATTGACACATCGCCCAAAATAAAATGGTTAAGAGAGCTTAGAGCTATCCTAGCGAATATTGGTATGTATTCTTTGTGGGTGGACCCAATGAACACCACTTTTCCACCCAAAAAGATCCTGAAGGTCAGATATTGGGAATCGGTCCGGCTTAATATTGTGAGAAGTTGTGAGTCTTCTTCTCTAACAGGGCTATTTCTGGACTGTAAACCTATTCCTAGGCTGGAAAAGTATTGGGATTTTATTTCAAAGCCCCACAAGCGGAAACTATACTTCCAGTTTAGGGTGGGTACACTGCCATTAAGAGTTTTTACAAGTAAATGGTCGAAACATAGCAATGACTTGTGCTTGGTATGCCAGTATGGCAAGGAATCACTGGCCCATCAATTGTTTGAATTTACAGGATACATTGCTCCACACCGTGTCTGGTTGACACCAATTTGTAGGCTCTTGGGAACAAGAAGGGCCAGTGAAGCTGAAAGAATCCTAAAAACCGTCACAACAGAAGTGATCGTCATAGCAATGGCGAAATTCCTGGGATGAGCGTGGGCAATAAGAGCACGTCACCAGGATTAGCCATTAGATTAAATGAGATTATGTCATGCTGTACAGTATTTTTCTTTTGTGGGAATACTTGACTTTTTTTAATAACCACCTTGCTCTGAAATCTGAAGACGGTATTATGAATTACTACAAAGTTTCATCATAATAACTTTTACTGGATTATATATTTGTACATAGTGATTTTATGATAATTGTATATATACATCCACTTGGGCGTGTTCCACTTTTGACATGATGCTTAATGAAATGATTTTAGATGTTTTATGAATTGTGGTTGATGTATTTTTGTGTGCTTTTATGACTTAACACGTCGAATAAAGCTTTTTGGAATGGAAATATCATTAGTAAAAACATTGTTGTATATAACATTGTTGTATCCTTAATTTGTTCTGGTTTTTGCACTGTAATTGTTAATTGTTTTATGTCAGTTTGTATTCCAAAATGTTCATTGTTTCATTTCTTTAGTCTAAAATATTTTTTGAAGTTTTTGTTTTCAAAATGTAGTTTTAATATACCTTTTTAATTGGTATTTAAGAATCGGTAAATAGAATGTAGGTAAAAAATCGGTAAATTTTACCGATTCGGTAATATTCGTTATTATTCGGTATTCGGTATTTACCGAATCGGTAATAAGGCATACCTTCCCAGGCCCATAGGAATGAATGGGAAGCCATTCACTATTACCGATTCAGTAAATACCGAATCAGTAATAGGGGGAGCATATTCAAGGGTGGCAGGGTGTCACATTGACACCCTGTTGCACCCCTGAATCGTGCATGTGTGCACAAGTGGCACACATACATGCCCTAAGGGCATGTATGTCTGCCACATGGCACTTTTAAAAAAGCACAAAATTGCTTTTGAAAAGGTATTCGGTATTTACCATCAACTTGTAGTTGGTGGTAAATAACGAATCCTTAAACCACAAATGCACTCACTTGAGTGCTCCCTACATAGGATATAAGGATTCGGTAATTTGCCGATTCGGTATTTTATTGATTTCTTAAAATACTGATTCGGTAAATTACTGAATCCTTAAAACCTGCCTCCTACATTAGGAAGGGCTAAATACCGGTCGGTAACGGGAAAATTACCGATTTTCAGCCGTTACCGACCGGTATTTAGCTATCTACATATGGCCCTAGATGTTGGATTTATTGAGGGAAAGAGTTTGAAGATTTTTCAAAACATATTTGTTGTAAAACATGTTTCTTTAAATTTTATTTTTATGTGAATATTTTAGGAAAAATTAAATATTTGCTAGAATTAATTTTCGAATTCTTGTTTAACATTTTATATTTTCAGAATTATTTTTTAATTTTTTAATTAGAAATGTGGAAGATGTACTATTCAATTAATTTGCTTTTTAAATTCATTCTTTTGTATAACATTTTTGGTAAATGTTATCTATAAATTGTTTTTTATTAAATATCTTTATATGATTAATAATTGATATCATAATTATTTCTTTTGATTCTTATATAGTATATAGTTTTTTGGGGGTTGATTTGCATTTACAAGTGTTAGATTATTTAATATGGTTTAAGGGTTGCTTTCATCTGAATTAGTTACTAATAAGAACTAAGGGCCAGATTGCGAGTTCGGTGGTCTCACAGCAGACTGCTATGCCAGCGCCCCGCTGCGAGACTGCCAATCCTGTGGTCCGACTGCCTGCTGGAATAAGAATTGAATCTGGTGTGGGTGGTCCTGTGGTGGCGGAACAACGGCAGTACCTTTTTAAGGCTCAAAAGAGAACCAAAGAAAGATAACGCTGTGGGAGCGCTGCAACACATTTCTGCACAGGGAGAAATGCACCATGTAATGCATTTCTTACAGTTTTTTTCTTCAATAAATGATTAAATCCTGCAATTGAAAAAAGAGAAAAGAAACACCCAAAATACATTCCTTAATGATGAAATAATGCTCAATAATACAATTATGCCTAAAAACATTGATTTATTTGTAGTCAATCATCCGTAGTTCAATTGGAAACATACATATTTTCAGAAGAGGGTCACTACCAAGGAGTGAAGAAGAAAGTGAAAAATTGGTGCTCACGTGAAGGAAGAGAATCAGGAAAACTGGAACAATATTTAAACAATGTATAGGATCTGGCTCAGATAATTTGCCAAGGCCAATATCCTTATGCTAGCAGGCCTGCCCCTAGTATCATTAAAGTCTTTATCATTGTTGGTTTTTGATCAAAGCACAGTGAGACTTCATCTGTGACTGGGGTGGGGGGTACATAGAATACAGGCCCAATGGGGGGTGTTTCGTATGTACCTCAACACGCACCCATAACCCTGTTTACCCTCCCTTTATTCACTTTTATTGTACTGTACATAATGTTAATATATTTTTTGGTTAACAAATGTACATTTCTGTTATAAATATGGAGTTTATTGACACTCATGTGACTCTCCTGTGCTCTAATTGTATTATATTGTACATAATGTAATAATTGCATTCTGTCAATTGGTAAATATGTACTATACACTTCCTCACTTTTGCTTTGCCTTACATTTCTCTTGGAAATGAACTAATCCCATGTTAGCTTTAGCACCACCTTTGCAACTATCTCCAGCATTTAATCATTTATTGAAGAACTAATCTATTAACATTGATTCTAACATTTAATAATACTGTCTAGGACCTATTGTGTTCTGTTCCAATCGATACCCAGGTCCTTTGACATTTTCTGGGTCACCCCATTTATTTCTTCCTGTGCAGGAACTGGGGGATACAAACATGCAGGGGGACACAACATGTGCACCCCTGCATGCACACTCGTGCACAGAGGTCTGATTTGCCTCACCCCCACTCTTTCCATGCCGGGGCTCACCGACATGGAAAGGGTCTTAGTAGCCAACTCATACTATGCTAGGAGGTGCTGTATCTGCACCGCCAGTATACTGACCCATGGTGGTTGCTTCCGTCCTGTGGCAGTCCTACTGCCAAACTCGAAATACCGTGATTGGACCGCTGGTGCGACGGTTGCCGCACCCCCTCCATGGGTTTACGGTCCTTTGGACCTCCAAACTCATAATCAGGCCCTTTTTTTTGGTGTATTAACATTTTGCTACCAATATTGTAATATCTGTTTATGTTTTTGTAGAATTAGAATTAACTTGATTATTATTTGAAACTGTTTATAATATGTGTATACTTAATTTTAAATTTATGTTCACATTATTTTAAATCAATTATATATTGTTTTGTTGTATAACAGTATTTATTTCTATGTTTTGCAGAATGAAGGTTTATTTCTGTGCTAATTATTGTAAATTATGTCTTCATTTTAAATATAATTGAATTATTTGGTATTAACAATAATAAATAATTGAGTTTTTAATTTTTAGCATATAAATGTATTTTATTTGCCTAAATTAAATAGCAAAATATTGTTTTACATAAATATGCTTTTGTATTATGTTAGTAGTAGTTTATCACATGTTTAGTTTCATGTTTTACTGTTTGTTTTGCCTTTTTATTAATGTGTGTTTCTTGAAAAAAAAAGATGTATTATTTAATAATTTCCTTATTATTCTGTAATATATTAGTAATGTGTGTTTCTGTTATGTTATGTTATTTAATTGTAATACTGTGTTTTTACTTTTTTTATTTATATATATATTTAAATATGTTTTTAGTAGGGAAAAAATGATTTTTATATGTGGTGATAATATAACAAAATATTTGTTATAATTGAGCACTAACCATAACATCTAATATGCTTGGTGGCAAACACCTTCCCCTAATTAATTTAGATTGGAGGTGGAATAGCAAATGTGACCATTTAAGTGTACACCACTTACCACAAAATATTTTAGATAGGAGTTGAATAATACATGTGAACCTTTAAGTGTTCAACACTTTTCCCAAAATGCTATAGATTGGAGTAAGAATTGAAAATGTCATTACTTTAGTGTCCAACACCTTCTAAAAATTGGGTTAGGTTGGAATGGGATTAGTAAATGTGACCTTTATTGTCCCAACACTTTCCATAAATTGTTTTTGATTTTTGTAGGAATAGTAAATTTTACCCATTTAGGATCCTGGAAAAACCGGGTACGAACCGTCGGTCGGAGCGTTTTCTCCGTCCGACTCGTACCCGGTCAAAAAATATTACAAAAATGCAAGTACGATTCGTATGGAAACACTATTTCCGTACGAATCGTACAAAACACCGACCGACGAAAAAATACATACGAATGTGATCCGGGAAAGCGCCGACGTGACGTCGGAACGCATCCAGGCTGCGTTTCACGAACCAGGAAGTACGATCTGTACCGACGTCACCCCGCACGGATTATATTTTCCAACTGCCAAAAACTGCCGGGAAATCAGGATGACGCGCACAAGGAGCACCTGTACGCGACGGACAGCCATGGACCCGAACCTACGTGTCATCCCAGCCCTCATAGCAGTCCACATGTATGAAGCGTACCCCCACCCGTGTATGAATGGAGCATACCCACACCCCACCAGTGTATGTTCGGAGCGTACCCCCACCCGTGTATGTATGGAGCGTACCCACACCCCACCAGTGTATGTTCGGAGCATACCCCCACCCATGTATGTATGGAGCGTACCCACACCCCACCAGTGTATGTTCGGAGCGTACCCCCACCCGTGTATGTAAGGAGCATACCCACACCCCACCAGTGCATGTACGGAGCATACCCCCACCCGTGTATGTATGGCGCGTACCCACACCCCACCAGTGTATGTACGGAGCGTACCCCCACCCATGTATGTACGGAGCGTACCCCCACCCGTGTATGTATGGAGCGTACCCACACCCCACAAGCGTATGTTCGGAGCGCAACCCCACCCATGTATGTACGGAGCGTACCCCCACCCGTGTATGAATGGAGCGTACCCACACCCCACCAGTGTATGTTCGGAGCGTACCCCCACCCGTGTATGTACGGAGCGTACCCCCACCCATGTATGAATGGAGCATACCCACACCCCACCAGTGTATGTTCGGAGCGTACCCCCACCCATGGATGTACGGAGCGTACCCCCACCCGTGTATGAATGGAGCGTACCCACACCCCACCAGTGTATGTTCGGAGCGTACCCCCACCCATGTATGTATGGAGCTTACCCACACCCCACCAGTGCATATACGGAGCATACCCCCACCGGTGTATGTCCCGAGCGTACATGGCCAGACATAGGAGGGGTGGGTGCCTATCACTCCCAGCAGTCCCCAGACACAGGAGGGGTGGGTGCAGAGTCCTCCCAGCAGTGCCCAGACACAGGAGGGGTGGGTGCAGAGTCCTCCCAGCAGTGCCCAGACATAGGAGGGGTGGGTGCAGAGTCCTCCCAGCAGTGCCCAGACATATGAGGGGTGGCTGCCGAGTCCTCCCAGCAGTGCCCAGACATAGGTGGGGTGGGTGCCTATCACTCCCAGCAGTGCCCAGACACAGGAGGGGTGGGTGCAGAGTCCTCCCAGCAGTGCCCAGACACAGGAGGGGTGGGTGCAGAGTCCTCCCAGCAGTGCCCAGACATAGGAGGGGTGGGTGCAGAGTCCTCCCAGCAGTGCCCAGACATAGGAGGGGTGGGTGCAGAGTCCTCCCAGCAGTGCCCAGACATAGGAGGGGTGGTTGCAGAGTCCTCCCAGCAGTGCCCAGACATAGGAGGGGTGGGTGCAGAGTCCTCCCAGCAGTGCCCAGACACAGGAGGGGTGGTTGCAGAGTCCTCCCAGCAGTGCCCAGACACAGGAGGGGTGGGTGCAGAGTCCTCCCAGCAGTGCCCAGACATTTGAGGGGTGGTTGCAGAGTCCTCCCAGCAGTGCCCAGACACAGGAGGGGTAGGTGCAGAGTCCTCCCAGCAGTGCCCAGACACAGGAGGGGTGGTTGCAGAGTCCTCCCAGCAGTGCCCATGGAAAGAAAAGGGTGCAGTACCCACAGATACAATGCACACAATTGTCAGTCAGGTGCTCAAAGACCCTGCAGAACACGGAACACATGTGTGCGAGGCTGGGAGTACACACATGCATAGTGTGTAAAAGGGAACATGTCCACATGAAGTCACGTCAACATACTCGAAACTCAAGTACAGTGACCACCAAGGATGCCACTAAGGATGCAGGTGGAGACATTGCCCAGCATGCATGGGCAAAGTTGAATGGATCCGTCACACACCAAAGATATGTAGACACAGCTCAGCAAAACATTTAGGAAACACCCTGCAGGGAAGATGTCAGGGTCCACAGAGGAAGGAACACACCTTGGGACAATGTCACCATGCAGTAAGAGCTTACATGAACAAAGTTATTTTGCAAATACCTTGTGATGGCACACAGATACCAGGGTCCACCCCATGAGCAGCACACTACTACATTTCCCAGACACCTAACACATTATCCCCACCCCTAATCATGGAGCAGCACCACCAACAGCAATACCAGAAAAGCATTATTGTTCAAATGAAAAAAAATGCTTTATTCAGCATGAAAATAAAAGAGGTTGTTATATGTACACTATTAACAAGCCCCATAGGGAAATCCATATTTCCATCCCTGGTGGGGGACACATTGGGACACGTGTCCCCTGGCTTGCCTGCACAGTTCATAGTTCCTTGTCTTCCACAGGGGTAGGGGCATCATGTGGGGGGGAAGGACCTGGCACTGCAGGGACAGGAGGGGCAAGGGTAGGTGTTGTGGGTGCAGGGACGGAGGACTCCACCACAGGGGGTGGGGCAGCGCCAAAGGTGGAGGTGAGAATGGCGCTGCACACGGTTGCAAGGTCCTCCAGCGTCTCCCCTGCACCCGAAGGAACCACAGGCCCCAAGGAGGTGGGGGTCGGAGGGATGGGTCGCAGCGCTACTGGGGGAGGGTGTGGACAGGGGGGGACTCAACTACCCTGCCGCTGTCCTGCCTCCACCGCTTGCAGGGTGGAGCCACACTGGGGCTGATGGACAGACTGGGCAGGACTGACCCTGTGTCCGACTCTTGGCCAGGAGAGCTGAGGGGAGTGGATTTGGAGGCAGGGGGTTGTGATGAATGTGGACTCCCACTGTGGCTGCATGTCTTACGTTTGCCCCCCGACCCACTGGGTGTGCCTACTTCACCCTGTGTGTGCGTGACAGGAGGTGTGCGCTTGGGCTTCCCTGGTGGTGTGGTGCCTGTGTCTGGTGGGGTGCGTGCATGGGTACGTCTGGGTGTGCTTGGGACAGGCATGGGAGTGGGAAGTGTCAATGGGGCAGGGGTAGTGGGGGGGACGTAGCGCTGCAGGAGACCCACTGCTGCAGTCAGTGTAGAGTCTATGGGCCTCAGCAACTGGCGTTGGTCAGACTGTGCAGCTGAGATGCCCTCCATGTATGCCTCCATCTGGGTGAGCACTCGTGTGTGGCCATGGAGGACATTCAGCATCGCAGTCTGACCAACCTGCAACTGGCGCAGGATGTCCACAGACTCGGCATTTGCGGCAGCAGTGGAGACAGGGGCAGGGAGCGTGGTGCCTGGCAAGAAGAAGACACGTGGTGACATAGCACGGCGGGAAGGGACCAGAGCAAGTGGGAGGCCGGTGATGGGAATGGAGGGGGAGGGTAGAGATCGAGTGCTGCTTTCAGCTGTGGAAGCAGCCTCTGCCCCCTCTGGGAGCTCAGCCTCGGACCCGTCAGCGTCATAGTCGGTGGTGGGACTGGACAGGTCCTCCGCCTCACTCCCCCCGGCCTCCGTGCCACTCGATGTGCCAGACAAGACAGCACTGCTGCCACTGGTGCTTGCTCCCTCCTCACGGTCCGTGCCAGTGTCTCCCTCGGAGTCCCCCGACGATGCTGTGGGCAAGGTGAAGAGACAGGAAATAATCAGACACCAGTATACATATGTCACATGAGTCAAATCTACATAGGTCACAGTGCATAGCCTGAAAAGCAACATGAGTAACATCTACAATACAAGGTACATATGTAGGCCATGTAACACACAGCTGTTTGACCCACCATGCCACTGAGAAACAATGGAGAGCATGACCCAACAGCAAATTACTTGATATCAAATTGGACAGAGGAGGCAGGCTCTGGGGACAATGGTGCACAGCATCTGTACCACACAGCGTTGCCAAAAAAGGGATGAGCAGGAACCATGTCTATTAACTTTGTGCACATGCTGCAAAGCTAAGGCATTAAAACATGCCCAATATGACTGGGTCACTGCACCTTGAGTGTATGTCCAGACAAACATCACACACAGGCCAGACCTAGCAAGGAGACATCAGATTTTGACATGTAGGCCTTGCCCGCATAAACCACCCCCTACCTGAGACAATGTGATTGAGATAGAGGAAGTACTTACACCTCTTACCCTGGGATGAAAACACATGTGCTGCACTAAATCCTGATTGTACACAAACCACCCCTGTTGCGCCTGTCCACATACATCATTGACAACCAACCATCATCAGATTGTCGTACCAAGACACACAGGCAATGCCCACTGTGAGTATGCACAAGCAAAATTGGGTCACACTGTACAGTGGACACATGTAGCACAGTTTACGTCAATACAGATGAGGCCAGGGTACAATGCCACAGAGCCCAACCTATGCCGAAGACACAGAGAATGTCCACATTGTTGGATGACACACATGATACCTAGGAAAAGGTGCCCCAGGGCACGGTAGTGGCCACACTCCTCCATGGTCCTGGATGGATATGACTGCAACTGAAGCAACCGTCCCTGCACTGTGCATTACTCCCACTCATGCACATCATGTCAGAGGGCACAACATTGGACATGCATGCTGTAAGGCAGTACACTTTAAAAACACACTCCTATGTTGGGACTCAGCATCAGTGCCAACTGACATGGACCCCACAATGACAGAACTGGCCAGGGCACAGGCAAGGTCCCAAAACCTGTAACACACCACCCCCACACATGATGCTGCAAGCATTGGGCACTTGGATTAACTGCCAGCCTAGATTACCTGTACAAGAGTGACTACACACAGACCAGGGAACACATGGCAAGGAGGGGAAGGGAGGAAGAACAGCACCGGTTTACTTTGGGGAACAGGTCATGCACTGCACATTTAAACCCTGGCAGTGTATCCATGCAACTGCGCACTTCCAAAAGCTGGTGACACACAACAAACACACATGCACCTACCCCCTTCCTGCTGCTGCTTCTCCTGTAAGCGCCTGTCTAAGTCGGGGAAGACCACCGCCAGCACACGCTTATGGATGTGGGTCAGACGCCGGCGCCCACGGTTCTTGTGGCTCTCAGGTGAGTTCCCCAGCAGGACCTGTGCAATCCTCCTCGTCCAGCACCGGATATCCTGCCAGCGTTTCCTCACCTGGGCTAGGCGCCGCTTCCGACCCTCCGTCTTCCTCACGGCACTGACGGCTTGCTTCCATATCTCTCCCTTGGCATGGACGCCTACCTGTGAGGATGCAAAAGTGAGAATACTTTAATACACCTGAGCAATGACACAGAGACACACATATTAATAATTTGTCTTGTTTGAACAGGCCATGGTTTGCAGGCAACTCATTGCACCTTTGTCATAGGGACATTATCCTCTGGGGAAGGCAAAATGCACTACATGGCAAGTACACAGGTGGCATGAGGGGTGCCACACAATCATTGATCCTGGATCACACTGTGCATCCCAAGCAACACCAGGATTATGGACAGCACCTCAAAGCAGTCACATGCCCCAGCCCACTGACGCAACCTCAGCAGAGTACACAGACACACACAGACACACACAGGCACAGGACAATCACCTGCCATTGCCAACTGCGGGTACAAACCTCACTCTGCCCATGCACTAGACTGGGGGGTGTCACAGGTGTGGGGCTGGCTCAGCACGGCAGTCACACAGCACTGCTCCCTGCTCACATCACATGGCCAGGGTATATCCATCCCTCATGCAGCTGGTGTGCAACACTCCCCATATGCACTCACCCACATGACAGGGGACTTACACACACACACCACTGTCCAGGGGACGAACACATCATTTGGACACTCACAGCACAGGTACACTAAACAAACACGCATCTATGGGTACTGTCACCTGTCACACAGGGGGGACAACAGAATCACATCAGGACTGTAGCAACAACATTCCCAGGAGGAGTAGCCAGGCAGAATGTGGCATGCACCATGCATTGATTGTCACAGTAAGCAATATGCAAGTGAGGAGTGTACACAGGAACTACAGCATGCGTTGCCTGGGAGACATGAGGCCTTCCCCACCCTGGGACCCACTCTAAACAACATTGCATGTCTGTCACACAGGGACACAATGCCAGAAGTCACAGTCACAAAAAAGGGGCACAGTCTAACCTAGTGGAGTCAGCCCTCACCTGCTCCCCTGGTCAACCATACAGCATGGTGTACTGTGGGAGGATCACATCCAGCAGGGCAATGTTCTCCTCCTGTGTGAATGGCTGGGCCCTCTCCACAGACCTGGACATGGTGCCAGAGGAATCACGAGCAGCAGCAGTGTTGTGGATTGAAAGGATGTGCAGGCAAGTGCTCTCTCATGGGACCTGGCTGCCTTATATCTGCCTTGCTGGCCTGTTTCATTTACAGGAGTACAGAGAGATTGGTCAGTCACATTAGCATCCTACGTTTCCTCCAATCCCTTTAAACCTACCCCTGTGAGTGGCTTTTCATGGTTTAAAAAATGAGCATGATGTCAAGTCAACAACCACTTTGCAACAAAGTATATTGTTTCCAACCGACTTCTGCTGGCCACCTGATGCAAAAATTCAAACTGTAAACTCAGTCTCCATGACAACCAGCATGCATTTAGGCCATTATACTTGTCCCTCATGTGTCCCCTATGTAATTTCAAAATTTACACACAGGTACGGTGCGTTCCACAGCCCTAGGGCACCCCAAATGCAGTGATACGGACTGTACACGCATGTATAGGATCCCTATCACTATGGTTGTGTCGCCGTAGGCGTATGCCATGGTGATACGGACCGTACACGCGTGTGTAGAGTCCCTATCACTATGGTTGTGTCGCCGTAGGCGTACGCCATGGTGATGCAGACCGTACACGCGTGTGTAGGGTCCCTATCACTATGGTTGTGTCGCTGTAGGCATACGCCATGGTGATACGAACCGTACACGCGTGTGTAGGGTCCCTATCACTATGGTTGTATCGCCGTAGGCGTATGCCATGGTGATACGGACCGTACACGCATGTGTAGGGTCCCTATTACTATGGTTGTGTCGCCGTAGGCGTACGCCATGGTGATACGGACCGTACACGCGTGTGTACAGTCCGTATCACTATGGCGTATGCATACGCCAGCACTCCCATAGTGATAGGGACCCTACACACGCCCTCAGAGCGTATGTACGGTGCGTTTCACACCTGACAGTGGTGACAGACGGCACACAGACAGGAATAGAGCTGTCATACTTGGCCAAGGCTGGACATCAAGGCATTGTCTGTGCAGTACTATATGTGTCGGGCACATGTGTGTCAGGCTGTGATGTGGCACATTACTCCTGAGGTGTGAAGCTAATTAAAGTATGATGAGCTGTGTACACATGTCATGTGTGATGGTGCACTATGTGCCACACATCCCCTTCACTCCTTTGACATGTGTGCATGTGGTACAGACTCGTTGAGCCATGCGTCACTGGCATGGCACTGTCACCGACACCCGCAACTGTCCCCTGATGCCAGGTACACGGAATATTACCCCTGAGATGTGAATGCCAGCGTTGCACACTGTAACTATGTCATGTGTGTGTCATGTGTTCCCATAGGTTTGCTGTAGGTGTTTGGTCAAATGCATCTGCAGTTGCTGCAACCAACATGTGTCTGTGTGTAGATGGGCATGGCACACTGTTACGCACACCAGCCCACATGTGTAATCCGACATAATGTGTGTATGTATGCATGGACACGGAGTTTCATGACAAGGACATATCTGCATACTCTCAATGTATGTGTGATCAGTCTTGACATGTACTCCTTCATGGCAAGGGGTGTGGTCTGTCCTTTTTCAATGACATGTGACCTGTGCATCTAGTGTTCGGCAACCTGTCTGTACAATAAACATCCTACTTCTGCACATATGTGGATGTCTGTAACTCCTGTAATGCGTCTGCCTGTTCACTTACACTGGCCCACAGCTAGTTTCATGGCATGGCATATTGAGGTTGAGAATCGACGTTTGTAGCTGGCTCTTGGTAGGAGTGTCACCTGCCTGGCATACGTGTCCAGGGCATATTGCACAGACCTGACTCTGTATGTAGCATATGTGTATTGCCTGTTGAACATGTGCTCAGTACATTGACATTGGTGGTGTACTGTACTCACTCTTCGTTGTCCCTTCAAATTCACTGCAGGGCTCCGCCTCTCCCTCGGCCAATTCCAGACTTGGCTGACCTGAGGGAACATGACTGTATACGCCGCTACCGCTTCCCCCAACAGTTGATTGAGGATTTGACGACACAGCTGGCACCACACCTCCAACCACTACACAGGTATCCTACTGCACTGACACCCAAGATGAAGGTGATGGCAGCCCTACATTTCTTTGCCACGGGTACCTTTCAACATACCATTGCTCACGTTGGTGGCATGTCCCAAACCATGTTCAGCCGTGTGCTGCATGATTTTTTAGAGGCCATGTTGGATCACCTGGATGAGTTCATTAAATTCCCAACTCCTGAGCAGTTGACAGGTGTCAAGCGTGAGTTCTATGCCCTGGGAGGGATGCCCCATGTCATTGGGTCCATAGATGGAACACATGTGGCTTTGGTACCACCACAGGCACAGGAGGTAGCGTATAGGAACCGCAAGCATTACCACTCCATTAATGCCCTTGTGGTGTGTCTTGCCAACATGGTGATTTCACATGTCTGTGCTCGTTTTCCAGGATCAGCACACGATGCCTACATCATGAGGCGTAGCAGGGTGCCTGAAATGATGCTGCAGCTGCGCAACGAACAAGCATGTATTGTTGGTGGGTATACTCTGTCAGTCCTGTATTTAGTGTCATCTTCCTGTCTTACTGCTTCCCCTGACCCACTTTTGTCCATGATGTTTCCATGTAGGGGACGCTGGCTATCCCAACATGCCATAGCTGATCACGCCTCTCCGCAACCCCAGCACGGCTGCCCAGCACCACTACAACAACGCCCATGGGCGGACCAGGCGAGTGATAGAGAGGACGTTTGGCCTCCTGAAGCCGATTCCGTTGCCTCCACAAGACCGGTGGCGCACTCCCATATGCACCGGTGAAGGTCTGCAAGATGTTCCTTGTGTGCTGCATACTGCACAACATGGCAGTGGAGAAAGCTGTGCCACTCATCCTGGATCCAGATGAGCAGGACCATCCATCCGTGGAGGATGAAGGGCTTGGTCACGAGGCAAGTGATGTGGAGGAGGAGGAGGCGGCAGAGGACATCCGGAGTCAGCTCATACGCAACTTCTTTGCTTAGTGGTGAGTTCCAGTGTCTGAGTGTGCACGCATTGGGCCGTGTGTGGCATGTGTTGCAATGTGTGTGTCCATCTGCATGTCTGCCAGGTGAGTCAGAGGTGTGTTTGGATGTGTCACTCGAGTGATGGTGCAATAGACGAATGTTTTTCCAGAGTCATCATTGTCACCTAGCATGTTGACAACCTTATACGTGTCGAGTACATGCACATGCATGCGGATGTGCTTCTTTTGGCTGACTTCTGGTGTGTCTCTCATCCACAGGTACTTGCGCATGCTGTCTGCTGGTGGCATTGTTGTGCTCCTGCTATTCCTCATGAACACAGCAACATGTGCTGAATCAGCGTTACATGCACGGACAAGTTTGAAAATCTCCTTAGGGTAAGGGATGCAGCACGGCTTTTTGGGTGTGGTATTTGTTTTGATTGTGTGTGCACTGCTCCTGTTCATGTTTGGATACTTAGCATACATGTAGAATCACCATGGGGCACATGACATGGAGCTGAATTCACCAGAATTGATGGTCAGACTTGGTGACAGTCATCTGTAATGGGATTGTGGATTGTGATGAAGCCATCAATGTGTGTAACACTGCCCTCGGAAACATACGGGTTGCACCGGGTTGACATGGTGTGTGATTTCCCCATTGGAGGCTCAATGGTGTATGGCAGCCTCTCCGTGAGCAGCAGGGGGTGTTTAGCTGTGACCCGTCACTTGTGTGCCAGTTCTATGGATTTCCAGCATATGTGGTGCAAAGGGGGGTGCCAGTGTCGGTCCCACATGTTCATCCACATGACCTGTGTATGTGTTGACAGAGTTGCTTTAGCATTCCGACACACATGACTAATAAAGGTGTCCCTCTGCCTCCAAGGTGCCTCATCTCTGTCAATGGTGGTCTGTTGCCACTGTGCATGCGGCATGTCTGGCATAGTTATCAGAGATGGTGCATATGAGTCTATGTGTAGAGTAGCAAGATGCAAGCTGTTTGTCAGGGATTAGAATCTGCATTGTGCATGATGTCCATGGCTGTATAGGTTTTGTGGCATGTCAGTCTCCATGATGGGAACTGTGCTGCATGTGCATCCATTGTGTGTGTGTGTGGCATGTTGAACTAGACATTCCTTCCTTGACATACACCTTTTGCATAGTTCCTTCCTTAGATCCATGTCTTTGTGTGCAACTTGGGGCATTGTTTTCTTGACATGGCGCATGCTGCTGCAGGCCCTGCAGCAAGGGCACCCAGTGTCAACGGAAACAAGCTGGTGTTCATCATGGATTGCTTGCTGACATGTGCTATGCTGATCAGCAGCATCTGTGCCTCATGCTGCAGCACACTCTGCATTGTGCACAAGATCCCCAGTTCCATCCACCTCAAGGCAAGAGAGACCATCCCCCAGGTCAACTATGACATCCGTGTCTAATCCTACCCTGCACTCTACAGACATGTGCGTTACAACTCCCATGATACTTGTCCACATCCTGGGTGCATCTGCACAGCTCTGCTTCTACATCCGGCGAGCAGGCCACATCAACTTCCAACAGAGATGGGGGGAATGGATCACTGGCAGCTGCAGGATGACCTTCTCAATCCACGCACACACTCAGGATGCAGCCCACAACCACAACACAACCTTGTGGCACTGTGATCCAAGACCCCATTGTGCCATCTCCATGCATCCAACCTTGTCCGGCCCACCATTCTCCACATCCACCTGACTCAAGCATGCAGGCCATGGTTCTGCCACCTGTCTACACATACCTGGGAGTAGCACCCCAGGACACTCCACATGATCCCTGACCTCTGCGCATGACTGTTGCTCTTCTAAATAGGTCTGTGGGCACAGTTGTGCGGGCACCCCCTCAGCTGGTTGGGCCTATCACGAGTGAGTATGGTGCTCCATGTCTGTATTGGATGATACATTGTGACCCATGTGTGTCCTGTGCCAGACTCAGAGCCCAGGGTATGGATGATTGGAGTTACTTCAGAATTCAGGCATGGTTTGACTTTACAACACACACATGTAGTGGAATAATGCAAAATGACGGCATCATCTCGTGATTGTGAAGATATTTATTTGTGGTGGGGTACGTGTTTGGGGGGATGACAAGGGGTGCTTGGCGGGAGTGTAGAATCCAAAGTTCACTGGGGAAGTTGGTATCCTTGCCATTGGAAGTCATCAGAGTCTTTGCCACAGTCTTTGTCAACATTGGTCAGTCAGTGACCAGCAAGTCCATGTGGCAGAGAATGTAATTTGCTGATGTGCTGCTGTTGGGCCAGAGGGCCAGGAGCCAGACCAGGTGACCTTGGAGATGGTGATGTTCCGCTGACTCTCACGTTTTTTTGCGTGGATGACCCACCTACCTGCGGGGACCCTCAGAAGCAGGCCGTGACGATGCTTGGGATGCTACGTCGGATGAATCCTCCTCGTCCTGATCCCTCCCTGTGGGTGGTGATGTTCTTCGCCTGGTGGCACAGGGAGGGTTGCCCATGTTGTCGCCAATCCGATGGAGTACACGGGTCATTTCCGTTTGCACCGCCACAAGCTCAGCCTGTCTTGCCTCCATCCGTCCTTGGTGTCGCTGTTGACTGGCATATTGCTCGGCCTGCATGTTCTTGATCTCATTGAGGGTCTCCACTATCTGGCTGAGGCCCCTGGTGTCCCGCCGGTATGTGTCGAGGATGTTGCTGACATGTGACATTACCGGTTCCTGAGCCAACTGGTCAGGTTCGCGCCTCCGCCGTCCTCCACTCCCACCACCCCTGCCCACTTGCACCTGGCCTGCCGTTGTGGGCACATTGGGTCTCCGGGACCCCTGAGGGATGGCATTTGCGGTGTCGCCTGCCTCCTCCTGGGTGCCCGGAGAACCTTGTCCCTCCTGGCTGTGTTGTTGTGTGCGGGCAGGGCTCCTGGGTGTGTCCTGGGACGTGGCAGGAATGGGGGTGGTGGTTGGCACAGTTGTACCCGACGCAGATGCTGCAGGTGGTTGGACACCAGAGGGGCCAGGTTGGTCTGGGTCATCCACGGAGTGGTGAGAGTCGTCGCTGCCGGTGGGGTCCTCTTCACGCAGAGCCTGGTCCTGTGAGTGTCCCCCCCCAGTGTTGGGGGGAGATCGACGACGTTGACCTGTGTGTGAGAGAGACAATGTAATTGTGTTACATGCGACATACATGTTTCATTCATTTTTGAGTTGACACAGTTCCTCTGGGTGGTTGGATATGGCTTGCATTCCTCTCGCAGTGCACTTGTGCATGGGTATGTCCCTTAGCCACAGCTTTCGACACTTTACCTATGTGTGACACAATCTTAGTTGATGCATCTTTTTGGAACGCAGTCAGCAGTGTAGTGAGCGGGCGTAGCAAGCCATGCAGAGCCGCCTTACGTGTTGCACTGTACGTGGGCAAATGGTGTTTTTTCCATATTATTGGAGAATGCAGGTAGGTAACTTAAGCATTTGTGACAGGGTTCTAACAAACACAGTGGGTAGGTTTACTGGGTGATTGACACATGGCCCAGTGTTTATCAATGGAAAAAGGGGGGGTTCAGGCACTGCCAAACCTTGTCTACATGCACACAGTCCACCTGCTGACGAGCGGACATGGCCACACCACCCAAGGGTGATTTGGTCTCCCTCTGTCTCCCTTTCTCCCTCCCTCTGTCAGCCTCCTCCCTCTGTCCGTCTCCCTCTGTCTCCCTTTCTCCCTCCCTCTGTCAGCCTCCTCCCTCTGTCCGTCTCCCTCTGTCTCCCTTTCTCCCTCCCTCTGTCAGCCTCCTCCCTCTGTCCGTCTCCCTCTGTCTCCCTTTCTCCCTCCCTCTGTCAGCCTCCTCCCTCTGTCCGTCTCCCTCTGTCTCCCTTTCTCCTCCCCTCTGTCAGCCTCCTCCCTCTGTCCATCTCCCTCTGTCTCCCTTTCTCCCTCCCTCTGTCAGCCTCCTCCCTTCCTCTGTGTGTCACCCTCTGTCACCTCAGCCCAGCTTCCTGGGCACACACAGTTTGCAGGTCTTTCAAAGGCCATTGGCTTGTTCATGTGCGTTTGTTTGTAATCTCCGGGCACCCATTGGGCGGAGTGTCTGAGTCTGCGCTGCTGCTGTGGCAGTGTGTGCTGACACTCTTCCAGAGTGATGCGTCTTGATTAGCTGCTGTTATGTGCAAATTGTGCCTTCATACCCATGTCATCCTGCCACGCGGCCACCATTTGCAGGCAACACAGTACTTTGTGGGGACAGACTGTTTGTATGGCTGTGCCCTAGGCCATATGGGCTGAGTGCATTGTTGGGTGCTTCAGAGTTGCTATGTGTTAGTTTTGGGGCCCACCCTCCCGGCATCGGGGACATCCTGTCTTGTGTTGGTGTTTTGTGTGGCCTGTGACTTGGCATGGCCTTGCTAGGTGCATGGGCCATGGAGGCGCTAGTGGCATCTGTGTGTTTTTGGAGTGTGGTTGTGTCCGGTGCTGGCTTTGGGGGGGTTGCATGCATGATTGGGATTTTTGTTTTGTATGGCGTTCCCCCCATGTGAGGTGAGTTGTTTGTGTACTCACCAGGGTCTGGGACTCCTTGTGCTCCGTCTACTCGTGGCCGGCGGCGTGGCCATTACCTTCTCCTCCCAGGGATGGTACTGTACCAGTCTGCGGGGCGGCCCTCCTCCAGTGATGTTCCTCTGGTTGTGATCGTCCGTCATTTTGCGGCGGACCGTCCTCCGCAGATCGTACCACCTGGCTTGGCACTCATGCCTGGTCCTTCTGGTGGCCCCAACAGCATTCACAGCATCGACAATCCTCTGCCACATGGCTAATTTTTCGGATATGCTGGTCCGTCTGACCAATGTTCCAAAGAGCTGTGGCTCGACTCTGATGATTTAGTCGACAAGGATCTCCAGCTCATCCTTTGTGAACTTTGGATTCTTGTTAGTGGGCATGGTGTGGGGTGTGGGTGTGTATGGTTATGGGGGTGTGGGTGTGGATGGTTGTGGGGGTGTGGGTGTGGTTGTGAAGGTGTGTGTGTGTGAATGTGATGAGGGGGTGTTTGTGATGGTGGTTGTGTGAAGGAGTGCAAGTGTAAGGTGTTTTGATGGCTGTAGTATGGTGCAGTGTGTTGTCTCTGTGGTCTGGCAGTAGTGGATCTGTTGCAAAGGATCATGGTTTGTGTGTGTTGGGCCTTTTTATTGGTCCATTTGTGGCCGTGGCTGTGTTTGAACTTTGGGTGGGTGTGTTATAAGGAGTGGTTGTGTTTTGGGCCTCTGTTTAGCTGTTTGGCAGTTGCAGGTCAGTGTATGTGGTGTATTTGGGCTTGTTGGACATGTTTTGTGGTGTTGTGTGAATCGAATTGACTCTCCTTGTGTTGTTTTGGTTTGTCCTGGTTCAGTACGTGTGTTTTTGGCGTCTGGATGGAGCGTACATGCACTGGTGGGGTGTTGGTACGCGCCGTACATACACTGGTGGGGTGTTGGTACGCTCCATTCATACACGGGTGGGGGTACGCTCCGTACATACATGGGTGGGGGTTCTGCGCATACATGCACTGGTGGGGTGTTGGTACGCGCAGTACATACACTGGTGGGGGTTCGGCGCGTACATCCGCGGCGGGGGGGCATTTGGCACGTACATACGGGGGCTGGGTGGGGTGTTCGGCGCGTACATACGAGGGCTGGGGGTGTTCTGCGCATACATACGGGGGCTGGGGGGGTGTTTGGCGCGTATGCGGGCACATGTCTCGATGGTTGCTATAGGAGTTCGGTCCGTACGGTGTTTTTTCCATGCGGTGGTAAAATCGGAAGGACGGGACGGATTGTACTTGTGTGGTCGGACTTCATTTTTCCGATTCGTACGGTAAATCGTCCGGGGATGTGTCGGACACATTTTCCGACCTGAGGACGTGTGGGGAAATTTTCCCAATGCGATTCGTATGGACTTTTTCCCATACGAATCGTACTTGGCAGTTTGTACGCTACTTGTACGATTCGTACGGTAAAAATACCGGATACGATTCGTACGGGGAAAATTTTTCCAGGATTTGTCGTACTTTAATCTCTGGCACCGCGTAGGGGACAGGGCCCTACCCCTGTCTATTCTGGTATTGGCGAACCGCAAATGATTAATGCGGTATGTACGAGTGCTTTATATATCGTTCTAGCTATGAATGCACTGTCTACACGTTATTCTGCTTCACTACGCGGGTTCCATTTTGAGAGCGGTGGCCATCTTGTCATTGCCCTCACATAGGCTATAATGGAGCAAATACGGGCCTCACAGTACATGTGCTTTCCCGTGACTTCTCTGTGACCTGGGCAGCTGGCTCTGCTGCCCCAGGTCAAACTGGTCTCACGAGCTCCCCTTCCTCCGTCCACCTGTGATTAGCATCAGGGTTTGACCCATCATAAAACCCTTTCATTCTACACGAGCCTCCGGCTAATCTCTTTCACACCTGACTGTTCCTGCTTTATGACTTGTTTCCCAAAACAGGAGCTGCCCGTGTTTTATTGGGGCCTATTGATATCAAATGTGGGATCTGAACCTCACTGTGTAAATCATTGTGGGCTGGCCGAACTGGAATGTGGGATGGTCATCATGACTCTGCCTTTTCTTTGTAATGTACACTTGTTTACTGCCGTATCATAAAACCTAGGAATGTATGCTTGAGGCAGGGAAAAGTGTATTTAAATGAAGTCCGTTTCTATGATTTTCAGCAGTCTCCTGAGAACATACACGCTGTTGTACTTCTAGGATACCTGTAATTGGTCTGCAGCCAATAAACGATCTTTGACTTCACCCAGAAGACTCTGTGTTTCTGTAGGTCTGGAACAGGGTGAACCCAGAAGTCATAGGGTGTGTGTGTGGAAATTTAGCTTGTAACTGAACATTATCTGCGCCATCTTGCCTCTCCCCAGCGCCACGCACAGCGAGTACACGACAGCCATTTTAGGCACCCCACTCTCTCCCCGCTCATTCTCGATCGCCAGCGCTTTCCCCTGGCGCTGCGAGCATCCCCCGCGTGCCGGCCACCCCCGCTCTCTCATACACAGGCCATAAACCCTCTCATTCAGCGCGACCCTGCCATGGAACCACATCCCACACCTGACCGACATCCCATACATGGTCATGCCCCTCTTTGATAAACCCCCTTCCTCTGCGCCCCATTGTCCGAACCGATCCCAGGCCATCACCTAGCCCTGCGGATACAGTTTATTGCCCCTACTGTAAGGGAAACACCCCACATCAAAGGGATTACGGTGGATCAAAGCCCCTACCCCCTGAGACCCGGCCGGTTGCACACACCCCCCGGGAATTGGCGGAATATCCAGCTGCGTGATAGCCATCTCCTACTGTGGGTGGGGACTTCTACTGTAGATATGTGTGGGAACGAGCTTGAAGTGGGGGTTCCAAGGAATGTCTTTCCGTACATCAAAGCCTCAACAAGAATGTACCATATGTAATAAAGCAATAAACCTGTGTATAAGAGACCAGGTCTCAGAGATGCAGTTAGAGCACCTCGTGACGATACCTTGCTGTCTGATCTGATGTGTTCTGCTCCGACGGAATAAAACTTTGTTTCCTGCCTTCCAGTCTCCGGCGCCTGCCTCTTTCATTGGTAAATTATCGAGTGGTATGAGAGGCGATTACCGCCGGGCAATACTTGAAAGGTTATCGACTGAAACTGCCGCTACCATTTAACAATTGGCGTCCCAAACGTGGGGCCCATCAGCGACACGTGGATCCAGTGGGAGAGGTCCCGACGACAGAGTGAACGACTGCAACGATCGGGAGAGCTCCTGCCCAATAGACCCTCGTCTGGCAGCCGATCATCCGAACTTCACTGGTTCCGAGCAGACATCTCTCGAGTGATCTACGGTCCTGACTGGGAACCATCAGGAGTGCCGCGGCAAATACGGAGAGTAGAGGACGATCGGGCGCTGGAGGCGTAAGACGAGAAACTGTCCACGCGGTCCGGGTAAGGTCGTGATATACGACAAATTGCGAAATAATTGATTGATTGTTTGAAGCTTTGGAATACTAGTATTGCTCATTGATTGTGCTCATTGATTGTTCTCTTTGAGATATTCGCTGTCTACAAACGGGGAGGAGTAGAAATACTCTCTCTCTCTCCCTTTGCAGATAGTGAAGGGTAGGTAACGCAGACTTTTGTCCCCGTTGTAACCCGTCGTGCCTATCTTTATCTCCCCACTGATTGATTGTCCGAACATTGATTGTTTTGAAAAATAGTGCTCTTTGAGATATTCTCTGTTTGCAAATAACGTAGAATAGAAATATTCTGTCTAGTCTTTGCGAATAGTGAAGGGTAGGTAACGCAGACTTTTGTCCCCGTTGTAACCCGTCGTGCCTATCTTTATCTCCCCATTGATTGATTGATTGATTGTCCGAACACTAGTTGTTCGATATTGGTTCTTTTGGAGGTATTCTCTGCTTACAAATAACGAGGAATAGAGATATTCTGTCTAGTCTTTGCAAGCAGTGAAAAGATAGGTAGTGCTGACTTTTGTCCCCATTGAAACCCGTCATGCCTATCTTCTCCCCACTGATTGGTAGTTGGTTCTGCCCGGACCGCTTATTAGAGGTGGACCATCCGGCCCCACTGGAAGGCACCCCTAATAAGGACATGTTCACTAAATATGGACTAGTCGCCGTAGCTTATACGAAGCTATGGCATAAATATACAAAGAAGGACCCCGAGAGTCAGTGGCCACTGATGGGATCCTTCGACGACCATAAGATAGAAGTGCTAGAAATAGCTCTGCGTAGCAATAAGACGACGCCTACTATGCTTGACAGTATCGGCATGTGGCGCAAAGAAGCAACGCAACGGAAAAAGAGGGAAGAAGTAAAAGCAGAAAAGGAATTACGAAAAGCAGCTCACATTGCCGCTAGAAAGTTAGAAGAAGAAATAAAGGAGAGAAGGGAAACTAAACTAAGACAGGAGCCCAAAACATCAGGCCAGTACGCTGTTAGGACCCCTTCTTTGCTCTACCCTGAGTTATCCTCTAAGCAGCGAACGAATGATGAATTACTATTAGGTCCCCCGATCATTTACATGCCCCCTCCATACGCACCCTCCCAATCAATAGTGCAACACCCACAACCCCCAAACAAGAGCGAAAGCAGTACAGGGGCCTCGGTCCTCACGGCCTCCGCGCCGGCCGAGCCTCCTGTACTGAACACAACGTCGGCAATAACGTTGGATGACCCTGAGATGAGAAAGAAAGATTCCACCAGAATGAATCGACTAACGAAGGATGAACGAGCAGGAATCGACAAAATAGTAAAGACACTAGTGGAGCGTAAGGAAAGTGAGGAGTATATAACAGACGTATATAACTCGTATGCAGACAGCCGCAGACGACACTTTGTCGTACGGCTTTGTTATCATGCCTTAAATGCATATGAGGATAGGTACCGCGATAAAGGTCCCGAAGGCTTAGCGACCCTATATAGGAAGGTAGACATTGGAGAAGAAGGAGAGGGCGATGTAACGAACCTCTTCACTCGTACACTCGAGGTCTATCGACACCTTAGAGAACACAGGCAGACCGCCAAAGCAGAAACCCCCATAGCGACTAAGCCCCAAGAAGGAAGGGCTGATACCATGATGCCCATCAAAGAGGCTGCCCCCTACTGGGTCCCCCCACGAGGTCAGGGAACACATGACGACATCAACCACCAAGATGCGAAGGGAAGGGTTGTATATAATTGGGTCTACCAGCCATGGGACCGACAAGATATTTTTAGACCTTTAGAAAAACTCTACCCGACTTGAGAAAGAACCAGACTGCCTTCTACACTGAACTGGGTACAGCCTTAGGTTCTACGATAATGACTTTAGCAGATATCGACTTGTTCTTTCGGCTATGTCTGCCGGCTGATGTGTGGAAGCAAATCCGGAAAGTTGACTACGCTGAGCCGTTCGGATATACCTGGGTACAACTCGATACCATAGATAAACAGCGAGAACCGGGACAGAAACCCCCGAAAGCCATATTAGAGCTCCCAGACAAGATTGTACTTAAGTTGAAGACTCTAATCCCGGAAAGAAAGGTAGATTGGTCAATAGTGACGGCTTGTCGCCAGAAACCCCAGGAGGATGTGTCTGAATATTTCTCTCGGTTCGAGACTGTGTTTTCCGATTATAGTGGCCAGGACATGACCACTGCAACCGGACATCACCTCTTTGTCCAGAATTATATGAAGGGTCTGTCACAAGAAGTTTCCCAGAAGCTACAGACCAGCGAGAGTAGTTGGGCAGCCTCCAAACCCGCAGCAATTCTCCAGATGGCCCAATATTACGAAAACCAGAAGAACGAGAACGATAGGGCGTCAGAGAGGAAGAAAAAGGAACTGAAGGAGAGGGTAATGATAGCACAGTTGCAAGGGGTGACCATAGGAAGGGAATCCCCGAAAGGGAATTACCAACCAACCGCCCCTAGAAAGCTACCCCCTAGAGACCATACACCTGCACCCTACAACGGACGGAGAGACTTAGATGGGAACAAATGTGCGTTCTGTAGAGGGTTCGGACACTGGAAATCCCAGTGCCCGGTCCTTCTGGAACTGAACAAAAATAGGGATCCCAGAGACACAGCATATGACCCCAGAAATAGAGGACAGGGACGAGGGCACACGAACGACGCCATCAACGACAGGCCAGGCAGACCAAACACCTTTGATCGCCCCCGACAAAACCAGTGTCAGCAGTCCGACTACGAAAGCACCCATGACTTCGCATAGGACCGCCAGGGGCAAGGGAGGGATCCAGTCGAACTCCGTGTTGACCAGCAAGGTCCTTACGTCACTGCTAAGGTCTTGGGCACAAAATCTCCATTCCTGGTAGACACTGGGGCGACACGTAGTGCGTTATCCAAACGACTGATCCCTAGGGCACCCTTGTCTGGCTCACATGTAACCTCAATAGGCTTCGATGGAACGCCCTCCACTAACCCCTTATCAGCACCAATCTCCTTTGACTTAGAAGATAACACCACTGACACGACCTTTCTGCTCTCCTCCAACACCCCCGATGCTATTATGGGACTTGATTTGCTAAAACATTTTCGAGCTACCATCAGATGCTCCCCAGACGGAGTTCGAGTCATCCTACATGATAACCCAGATCTGTCCAGACCCTGTCACACACGGCGTATGCTCTCTATAACCGATGCTGACATGTCCCTACTCGACACATTACCTTCACATCTATGGGCTAAAACCGACTCAGATGTAGGGCGCATGGTGATCGACCCGGTACACATAACCGTCCGACCGGACGCAGTGCTCCCAAAGCTTCCACAGTATCGGATATCACCCGAAGGCGAGAAGGCATTGGTGGAAATCATCGAGTCCCTAGTCGAGGCAAGAGTGGTAGAAGAAGTAGTCAGTAATGTTTGCAACAGCCCTATCCTACCCATTGTAAAGAAGCAAGGCGAGGGAGATGAGAAAGCCTACCGTTTCATTGTTCATTTGCGAGAGGTTAACAAAGTAGTCATACCCCAGTACCCCGTGGTCTCAGACATCACCACCATCCTCACCCTGATTCCATCCACTGCCACCACCTTTACTGTTATTGATCTCAAGAACGCATTCTTTTCCATCCCCATCCACCCAGACAGCCGCTACCTGTTCGGCTTCACTTTAAAAGCCCGTTCGTACAGATTCTGCAGGGCACCCCAAGGCTACACTGAGAGTCCCAGTATTTATAGCCAAGCCCTCAAGAGGCAGCTAGATGCAGTCCAACTACCCGATGGAGTGGTGTTGATACAGTACGTCGATGACATTCTTTTGGCGGCCGACACCACTCCACTTGCCATCACAGCCACCATTCACCTCCTCCGCTTCCTTGCGGAGAACAGTCACAAGGTCTCCAGAAAGAAATTGCAATTCTGCCAGCCCCAAGTAACGTATCTAGGCCACCTACTATCCAAAGACGGGAGGAAACTTACCCCTGACCGAATTCAGACCATCCTAGAAACCCCTGTTCCCAAAACTCAGAAGCAAGTGCGGTCCCTAGTAGGCCTCACCTCCTTTTGTCGACAATGGTTGCCAAACTTCAGTCTTATCGTAAAACCTCTGCTTTCCCTGCTGGCTAAAGATGTCCCCTTCCCCCTCCCCTGGACACCCGAATGTCAATCCTCCTTCAAAGAATTACGAGACGCCCTCTGTTCGGCCCCAGTCCTAGGAACCCCAGACTACACTAAACCTTTCTCCCTCTACACCCACGAAAGGGAGGGATGTGCATTGTCTGTCCTAACCCAGTCCATAGGCCCTAAACAACGCCCTTGTGCCTACTTCTCTGCCACTCTTGACACTGTAGCCAGAGCTTTGCCCGCATGCCTTCGAGCAGTAGCCGCCGCGGCTATCTCTATCCGGCAAAGCGAGGGGATCGTACTCTCAAACCCCCTCACAGTATTGGTACCCCATGCGGTTGACACCCTCCTGAACCAAACCAAGACTCAACACCTGACTAGCGCACGACTGACCGGTTACGAACTGACTCTGCTTGCACCCCACATCACATTGAAACGATGCACCACTCTGAATCCAGCTACTCTACTACCTCTCTCTGACACTGATCCCAATGCGTCCCCTATACACGACTGTGTGACCCTCACCGACGAACAGACCAAGAGTAGGGTCGACCTCCGAGATACTGCCTTCCCGGACCCTGACGGAGAACTGTGGGTGGATGGCTCATGCATCAAGCTCCCCGATGGCACCACCTCAGCTGCCTATGCAGTCACCACAGCCCGAACAGTTGTTGAGACAGCCCGCATCACACAGCGATCCGCACAGGCGGCAGAACTAATTGCTCTCACACGAGCCTGCATCCTGGCAGCTGGGACAACCGCAAACATCTACACAGACAGTCAGTACGCCTTCGGGGTAGTTCACCACTTTGGGCTCTTATGGAAAGAGAGGGGATTCTTGACTTCTCATGGCACACCCATCCTGCATGGAGATCTAGTCTCTGCCCTGACCGAAGCGGTCCTCCTCCCCACACGGCTGGCTGTGATCAAATGCCAAGCACACAAGAAGGTGACAGACATTATAGGACAGGGAAATGCACTAGCTGACATTACTGCCTGAACCACAGCCGAGAATAGGTCCACGACCCGTATGTACGTGACCAGGTCACAAGCTGAGAAATGGAAGGATGCTAGGGAAACGATTAGGGACATCCAATTAGCCAGTACACCACACGAGTTAACTGAATGGGTACGGGTGGGATTGAACAAATGGTTGCTACCAGACTCATACTTGATCCCCATGCTGACCATGGCACACTCCCCCGCACACATAGGGTCTGCCCCCATGATCGAACTCATCTCCAAAGTCTGGCACAACGACAAGATCCCAGACTCAGCCAAACGTCTGGTCCAACAATGCCTAGTATGCCTCCAACACAACCCTGGGAAAGGAACTGCTGTACCCCGGGGAGGGTTCGGGGTCCCCAATCACCCTTTTGAAGTCCTACAAATGGACTATGTCCAGTTAGAAAGGTGCCAAGGTTTGAAGTACGTACTTGTCGTTGTGTGTGCCTTCAGCAAGTGGGTGGAAGCCTACCCAACCCACGACAACACCGCCATGACTACCGCGAAAGTACTACTGTAGGAATTCTTCCCCCGATACGGCCTTTGTCGAATTTTGTGGAGCGACAACGGCCCCCACTTCGTAGCCGAAGTTATCCAACTCATCTTAAAAGGGTTGGGTGTAAAACAGAAATTCCATGCGGTCTTTCATCCCCAATCTGCAGGCTTGGTTGAGCGACACAACGCCACATTGAAGCTTAAGATAGCAAAAATAGTCGCCACCACAGGACTGAGATGGCCAGACGCTCTCCCGCTACCATTGCTATCAATGCGTTCCGCCCCCACTAAACACCACTTAACCCCCTACGAGGTCGTTTTCGGGCAGGCCATGAACCTTTGGGCTGCTCCAAAGCCAACATCCATCCACGACGTCCCGGACGTCCTCATGTCTGACTATTTGTATAACCTAACTAAAACGTTGTCTGTCATCCATCAGCAGGTGCTGCACGCCATTCCCGATGTTTCCAGGGGCCCCGGACACGACATCCAACCCGGTGACTTCGTCTTAGTGCGTAACTTCCAGCGCACCAAGAGTCTGGAGCCCAGGTGGACGGGCCCCCTGCAAGTCCTGATCACCACCCGAACAGCTCTTCGAGTGGAGGGGAAACGCAATTGGCTGCATGCACACCACTGCAAGAAGGTATCACCGACCCTGACAACCACGGACAACATCACCGCCCAAGAAGAACTTCTGGACAAAGACCGACCATCCCTGAGGCGCTGCCCAGATACAGAGACACTCGAGTTAGTAAGATATCCTGATCCCACCGTGCCATCCAAGGAAGGGTATAACTTGCGACGAAAGGAGAGAACTTCGGCTAAGCAGACCACAGGCTAAGTGGAAATCTCAGAGCGGTAGCCTAGTCACCTCAAAGGCCACCAGGAGAGAAACTAAACAAAGTCTGTGGTTCTGCCCGCTACCGAGTCTCTTGAAGGTTATGGAAGCGCCCGACATGAAGATGATGGAAGCAACCGGACGTCCGAAGATCCACTACAAAAACCCAAAGACTGACCGAATGCACAGCTTAAAGACTATTGCACTTTTCATTACCCTTCTCTTTTGCCTTCTCCTCGTGGTCACCTTCTGGATCATGGAGGAGAGCACACCCGCTCATAAGATATTGCTGACCACCGTTCAACCTACCACCACGAAAGAACACCATCTGATCTCACTTTCACCCCAACTCCGAGAAAGGCGTAAGGAGTTCTGGAATAACTCTTTTGTGCAGCTGCTCCACCAACACAATCTTGCTGCCAACGCCACTAATTGCTGGATCTGTGGATTGCTACCACATGCCACTGGACACTCTATCCCTTTCATCCCTTCACCTTTTTCTGTCCATGGTTCCTGCCTCGCCTGGCTAATCCTCCTGCAAGAAAGCTACAAGGACAATGCCACTTCCGGCAGAACCATGTCACACTTCTACCATGGGTTCTGGCTGAACAAAACTGGAAGAACTTCTGCCCTCTTCTGCCCTCTGAGATCGAACACTTCCTTTCACATGGACATCCCTGCCAAAGAACGGGTTGAAATGCAAGTGTTCAACAACCCAGCCAGACCCACCTTCTCTTACCTCCGGAAACGGACGGCCGCCACCCTAACAGTGGCCCTGTCCGTCATCAACATCACTGGATTTGTGTGCCTCGAAGGCCTGGGGGCGCAGCTGGTGGGCCACAGCTCCTGCCTCATCACCCGAACATTGGACTCAGTTGACCCACCCTCCTTTGTTGCCTCCCCGAATATGTACTTCGTCTGTGGTACTAAGGCCTACACCTGGCTTCCGAAAGGTTGGGGAGGCACCTGCTACATCGCCTTTGTCCTTCCTCCGACATATGTGGCTCCAGCAAACCATCACCGACAGAAACGGGCCAAACACATTGTGCAAGCCGACTCCGCCGGAGCACAGTTCATGGACGCAGTGAAAGGCCTTGTTCCACTCTGGGGTCCAATGGCAAACAGCCGTGCCATCCGCCACTTAACCCAGGCAGTCGAAATGGCGATGAACATTACGGCTGGCGCCCTCGCCAACAACACCGCCGAGCTCCAGGCCGTCCGCTTAGTGGCCCTTCAGAACCGCCTCGTTCTAGATGTGGTTCTGGCTGATCGTGGAGGAGCATGCCGCATCATTGGGTCCAGCTGTTGTACCTACGTACCGGATAACTCACCCTCAGTCTACAAAGCAATTGAACACCTCCACAGACTGTCCGCAGAGGTCCATCAAAAGCAAGAAGAATGGTCACTGGGGAGTTGGTTTTGGGACACTATTAAAAGTTGGGGATGGAGGCTGTTTTCATTTATCCTCATACCAATTGTGATACTATGTGGATGTTGCTTGGGGATTCAGTGTCTGCCACCTTTATGTTCGCTTTTATGAACTGCATCTGCCCTAAGACTTTGAACTTTGAAACAGAGCGAATGAAAGCTCTGTATGAGGTGGAAGTTCGGAGTATTATGGGGATAGATCCGAACTAGACAAGCTGGCGAGATATGTTAAAAGGGAGGACTGTGGAAATTTAGCTTGTAACTGAACATTATCTGCGCCATCTTGCCTCTCCCCAGCGCCACGCACAGCGAGTACACGACAGCCATTTTAGGCACCCCACTCTCTCCCCGCTCATTCTCGATCGCCAGCGCTTTCCCCTGGTGCTGCGAGCATCCCCCGCGCGCCGGCCACCCCCGCTCTCTCATACACAGGCCATAAACCCTCTCATTCAGCGCGACCCTGCCATGGAACCACATCCCACACCTGACCGACATCCCATACATGGTCATGCCCCTCTTTGATAAACCCCCTTCCTCTGCGCCCCATTGTCCGAACCGATCCCAGGCCATCACCTAGCCCTGCGGATGCAGTTTATTGCCCCTACTGTAAGGGAAACACCCCACATCAAAGGGATTACGGTGGATCAAAGCCCCTACCCCCTGAGACCCGGCCGGTTGCACACACCCCCCGGGAATTGGCGGAATATCCAGCTGCGTGATAGCCATCTCCTACTGTGGGTGGGGTGGGGACTTCTACTGTAGATATGTGTGGGAACGAGCTTGAAGTGGGGGTTCCAAGGAATGTCTTTCCGTACATCAAAGCCTCAACAAGAATGTACCATATGTCATAAAGCAATAAACCTGTGTATAAGAGACCAGGTCTCAGAGATGCAGTTAGAGCACCTCGTGACGATACCTTGCTGTCTGATCTGATGTGTTCTGCTCCGACGGAATAAAACTTTGTTTCCTGCCTTCCAGTCTCCGGCGCCTGCCTCTTTCATTGGTAAATTATCGAGTGGTATGAGAGGCGATTACCGCCGGGCAATACTTGAAAGGTTATCGACTGAAACTGCCGCTACCATTTAACATGTGCCCCTGCACCGCTAGGTCTAAAATACCCAGTACTTCAGTTTGGCGCCCAACTCGGGACGATTTCAGCGGTACCAGTCCAAGCCAGAGGTTCGTGAGGAGCTTCGTGTGGAAATTCCGGAGGAAGGCCGCCACTTCATCGACCCCTGCATGTCGACGTGGTCCGAAAGTCTTTTCTGCGAGGTTTTCCGCGTCCCGACGGCTACGAAGGACTGCTGCCCTGATTAATCGACCTGTTTTGGACCCTTGACGAGTTTTGAGAGAGCGAAACAATCGAGAGAGTCTTCTGGTGACGCCACCGATCAGCAATATTCAGTTAAGTATAAGTGGAGCGTCTCCCATTTGTTTTGGTATCCCACGGGATCGTTTGATTTGGTAATTTGGAGTTTGCAAACGCCAAAGCCAGAGGACTCGTGTATTCACGAGACTATCGTAATTGATAATCCTTTGACGTTTGGATCTAGACTAGTGAGCAAAGATGCCTGGTTCTAGAATATTTGGTAGATTATTCTGTTTGGGTTGTAGAAAAGATTTCCAGCTGGAGGAATCATGTCCGGTCCCTCCGGTTGGAACTCCAACTTATGAGCTCTATGTAAAGCATGGCGTAGGCCCCATTGCATATAACGAAGTATGGATCCACTACACCAGGAAAGACGGTGTTTTTAAATGGCCCCAAAATGGTAGTTTCGATACCGATATTTTAGATAATTTAGAAATTAAATTGTTCAAAAAGAAAGCCCGGCCGGCGATGTTTGACTCTTTCCGCTTATGGCGAAAGGAAGCCAAACAGAAGGAAATTAAGCTAGCGAAAAAGAATAAAAGGGAGAGAGGTATGACAGTAATGCAAGCAGCTGTACAATTTAAAGATAATGAGGAGGAGCAGATGAATGAGCAATTGCACAGGCAGCGTAAGTTAGGGATCGACAAGTGTTACCCAGCCTTACCACACTCTAAGCAGAATGAGTTAGAAGAAAAGGAGAAAGATCCCCTGATGTCGCATTTGTTGAGTTCACCACCCCCGTATGCTCAAAATGCCACGGCACCTCCCCAGCTTGTGAATATGCCACCTCCAGTTAATATACTGCAAGCCTTGCCGCTACCGCAAGCTGCTGCGCAGCCGGCTCTTGTCCATATAGCGCAGCCCTCTCAAGGGCCGCCAGTTCTGTTCC
The DNA here is from genome assembly GCF_964204655.1 of Triturus cristatus. Classification (NCBI taxonomy): domain Eukaryota; kingdom Metazoa; phylum Chordata; class Amphibia; order Caudata; family Salamandridae; genus Triturus; species Triturus cristatus. The sequence continues at coordinate 151,162,655 of NC_140584.1, forward strand.
CGACTGCCCCCGCGCTTCCTGCGACTTTGCCTAATTCAGCAGCTGCCTCCCCTGACACTCTTCCTTCCACCACTCCAGTACCTGTTTCTGCATCCTCTTTTCTTCCCTCTGTTTTTCCCCCTGTTTTTGCCTCAGCTTCTCCTTCAGCGCGACAGCGCCTAGCTAATGTGGTTACTACATTAATGTCGCCTCTCTTTGAGTCATCTGGTGCGACTCCTGGTTTACAGCGTAAGCAACTGCGTAGTCAATTGCCTAACCCTGATGAGAAAAAGGTAATAGATAGTATGGCGCGTAGATGGATTGTTTTCCCTTCACTGTATGATGTGGAATCAGTTGTCAACGTTTTCCATCAATGGGATGCCCCAAAACAGAGATATGTGTTTGAGAAAATGTGCGAAATTCTCTGTGAAGAATTGGAGGATAGTGGTAAAGACCCGAGCCCGCAGGAGTTGTGTAGAGTGAGGTTTGACTTTGGAACTGGTATAATTGTGGATCGCGAGGTAGAGAAAGCAGTTGCGGTTGTATTATCCTTCAGGAATGATGATTGTCAACAGTCATTGTTTGAACCTGATGTCTCTGTGGGAAAGAGGGTAAAAGCACGCCAATATCCGATGCGTGAGGTTCCCCCAGTTTGGAGACCCGCTGATGCAAATGCTAATCCACCTGTCGTAGCACATTTCCAGCGTATTTGGGTACATGTTCCATGGAAAAGATCTGAGGTGTTAGCACTTAAGCAGTCATTGCCTGATCCCCGTAAAAACCCTACTGGTTATTATAAGGAGTTGTCACAGACTGCAGAATCTTGTGTAATGAATCTGGGTGATGTAGATATGCTGTTTGGGAATGTGGTTCCACAGCCTTTGTGGGGATCCATACGTAATACGGATCATGCTGCAGAACTAGGAGACACATGGGCTAACATCATCGCTGCTGATGCTAGACAAACTGGTGGTGCGAAACCTGAGCCTTTAGTAGCAGAACTGCCTGGTAGAATTATCACGTATATGAAGAGAATAATGCCCGCGATGCGCGTAAATTGGGACAAGTTATCTGCATGCAAGCAGAAGAAAGATGAGACAGTGTCAGACTTCTTTACTAGGTTTGAAGAAACGTTTGTTGACCACAGTGGGCAAGATATGAGTACTGAGGGTGGCCAACGGTTATTTGTGGATAAGTTTGTGCAGAATCTACTTCCTGACCTGTGTAAAAAGTTAAAAGATTCAGAAAGTTCTTGGGCTGTTTCCTCTTCAGCGCAAATACTGGCTACTGCACAGTATTATGAAAACAGAGATAAAGATGAAAAGGATAGAACAGAAAAGAAAACGAAGGAACTAAAGACGAAGGTCCTTTTGCAGCAGGCCTATCCGCCACGTGGAGGTCAGAATAATTATAGGCAACCCCAAGGTGTCTATCACCAACCCCAACAATTTCAGAACAATCAGCAAATGAATGGGTATTATCAACCACGTGTCCCTGTAGGTCCCAACCAATGTTCATACTGCAAAGAGGAAGGTCATTTTAAATATAGTGACCCTAAATTAATGCAGCGGAACGGTAATGCGTATGGCGCAAGAGGTAGGGGTGGTCAGCAAGCCCCTAGAGGCAGAGGGCGTGGAAGTGTTCCCCAGAACGCGCGTCCTCTCCCGCCCCAAAGCGCCATTAATAGCTTTGATCTGCAAGCCAATGCGACTAGTAATACGGCTCAGTATTATAATAATGATTATTATGCAGAGGACGGCGATGCAGAAAATAATGATTACTAGGATAGCCGTAGACAGAGAGAGGGAGTTGTTTCAGTGCCAGTGGATCAGAGTGGACCGTATGTTAAGGTAACTACAGCAAATGTAACGGAGCCCTTTCTGCTAGACACTGGTGCTGCAAAGAGTTCAATCATGCATTCAAAACTCCCTGGCGCACCTTTGTCTGGCGATATAAATGTTTCAGTAGGTTTTTCTGGCGCCCCGGTTAGGAACCCGATTTCTAGTCCCATGTCACTTTCTATTGGGCCTTGCGAGCTAAAAGCACCCCTGATTCTGACGACAGGTTGTGGTGAGAATTTGCTAGGATTAGATTTGTTGAAAAGATTACACGCTACACTGTATTGTTCTCCTTCAGGAGTACAACTTACATTAGGCAAGAAAGTGATTTCCCCAATGTACTTGTCTAAAAATACAATGCCACCTGAATTGTCATCCCTTCCGGATGCCCTTTGGGCTACTGGTCCCAATGATGTGGGCCTCTTGGAGATACCGCCATACGTGGTGACTTTAAAGGCTAATGTCAGACTGCCACGTATTCCGCAGTACAAGATCTCTAATGAAGGCCAGAAAGCATTGTTAGACATTGTCAGCGACTTGATTAATAAGGGTGTGATTGAAGAAACAAGAGGCAACGTTTGCAATAGTCCGATTTTACCTGTCTTAAAACGAACGGACCGTTCACAGCCACCTGTTTACAGATTTGTGATTGATCTTAGAGAGGTTAATAAGATTGTTGTGCCACAGTTTCCGGTTGTCCCTGATATAACTGCCTTGTTAACGATGATTCCAGCCTCTGCTGCATGGTTTTCAGTGATCGATTTAAAGAATGCTTTCTTTAGCATCCCAATTGCAAAGGAGAGCAGAGATATTTTTGGCTTTAGTCTAGGAGGCCGAAGCTTCCGCTTCAAACGCGCTCCCCAGGGCTACTGTGAGAGTCCATCCATATACAGTCAAGCTTTGAAAGCGCAGCTTGATGCACTAGTTTTACCTAGTGGCGCTATTCTGATTCAATACGTGGACGATTTACTAATCGCCGCGGATACTGAAAACATCTGTAAAGAAGCCACATTGTCATTGTTGCGCCATTTATCTGCTTTCCATCACAAAGTTTCTTTCTCTAAGCTGCAATATTGTCGACAAGAAGTGACCTACTTAGGTCATCTCTTGTCGAAGGAGGGAAGGAAACTGACCCCAGAAAGAATTCAAGCCATTGCACAGTTGAGCGTGCCAAGAACACAGAGAGAAGTACGTGCTTTCTTGGGCATTACCTCATACTGTAGGCATTGGATTCCTAATTTTTCCTTGTTGGCAAAACCTTTGTTAGCCTTAACATGCAAAGACACACCGAATCCTATCCCATGGTCTGAAGAGTGCCAGAAAAGTTTTGTGGAATTGCGCAATGCATTGTGCTCAGCTCCTGTGTTGGGTACTCCTGACTACAGCAAACCTTTTACGTAGTATGTTCACGAGAAAGATGGATGTGTGTTGTCAGTGTTAACACAGCCCTTTGGCGACAGACCGCGCCCATGCGCATATTTTTCATCCACCTTGGACCCTGTAGCGAGGGCATTGCCAAGCTGTCTGAGAGCGACAGCTGCTGCAGCAATGTCTATCCGACAATCTGCTGGTTTGGTAATGGACAACACATTGATTGTTATGGTTCCGCATGCTGTAGACACATTATTAAATAGGACCAAGACACAACACTTGACTAGTGCGCGATTATCAGGCTATGAGCTTACACTGTTAGCAAATCACATACACATAAAGAGATGCAGTACGCTGAATCCAGCTACGTTATTGCCAATTCCAGCAGACTCAGATGAGATTGAGCAACATGACTGCCTGTTCAGAACAGAAGAAGAGACGAAAGGGAGAGTAGATCTAAAAGATACTCCCCTGACTGAGTGTGATGGCACTTTATGGGTGGATGGTTCGTGTTTCAAGCTCCCTAATGGTGACACGACTGCTGCATATGCTATCACGACTTTACACACGGTCGTGGAAACTGCACGAGTGCCACATAATTCGGCCCAAGCAGCAGAATTAATCGCCCTCACGAGAGCGTGCGTGTTGTCTGAAGGAATGAGAGTGAATATTTACACAGATAGCCAGTACGCCTTTGGCGTGGCTCATAATTTTGGACGACTGTGGAAAGAACGTGGGTTTCTGACGTCGCATGGAGCTAAAATTCAGAATGGCAAGTTGGTGAATGATCTCCTTGAGTCACTGACCCTACCGTTGCAAGTTGCGATCATGAAATGCAGTGCGCACAGGAAAATCACAGATGATGTTGGACGTGGGAATGCGTTTGCTGATGAGACCGCGAAAGAAACAGCACAGAATGTGAAGACTAGAATGTATGTTGCAGGCCCCGCAAGATGGGTGGATAATGTTGGAATGTGGGAGAACACAATAGAGAGTGTGAAGTCGCTTCAAGCTGAGGCCACAGAGAAAGAGTTAAGCAAGTGGAGAGAAAATATGGGTAAGTTGGATGAGAATGGTTGTTGGATTGATCTGACAGAACATAGGCGATGGTTGTTACCTGACGCATATGTGCTCCCAGTGGTTACTATGGCACATGGAATGGCACATATCAGTACGAAAGGAATTTGTAAGTTGTTGGCTCCAGTATGGCAGAATGCTGGAATTCCCAAGTGTGCAGAGAATGTGGTCAAGAATTGCATGGTATGCTTGAAGTACAACCCTGGTAGGGGAACCCCAACTCCAGCTGGTCACTTTGCACCCCCATCATGTCCATTCGAAGTCTTGCAGCTGGACTTTATTCACATGGAAAGATGCAACAACCTGAAATATGTACTGGTGGTTGTTTGTGCTTTCTCAAAATGGATAGAGGCTTATCCTCTGAAAGATAACACTGCCCTATCCACAGCCAAAGCCCTTGTGAAAGAATTTTTCCCTAGGTTTGGAATGCCGAGAATGGTGTGGTGTGATAATGGAAGTGAGTTCGTGGGTAAAGTGATGAAGAATGTATGTGAAGGTTTAGGCATAAAGCAAAAGTTCCACGCTGCAAATCACCCCCAATCAGCTGGACTTGTAGAGCGCTACAATGGAGCCTTAAAGCTCAAGCTGGCCAAAATTCAGGCGAGCACCGGTCTTAAATGGCCTGATGCTCTGCCTTTAGCACTCCTGTCCACCAGAATGACCATACACTCACGAGTGGGACTTAGTCCTTACGAAGTGGTTTTTGGCCGCCCGGCCAACGTATGTGGTGTACCGAGGCCTACGAAATTTAGTGAGATTGAGCATCCAGTACTACTCGATTACCTGTATGATTTGACTGTTAAACTGTGTGTTTTGCACCAACAGGTACATGATACTCTTCCCCAAGCTTCTGAACCTCCTGGACACCCTATCAACCCTGGCTCGTGGGTCCTGGTCCGAAATTTCCAGCGCAAGAGCAACGACGAGCCTCGCTGGATCGGCCCTCACCTTGTGCTTTTATCAACGAGATCAGCGGTGCGAGTAAAAGGGAAGAAGCACTGGATCCATGGCACCCACTGCAAAGTAGTCCCCTTGCCTTTGCCATATGACCGGTGGGTCCAGGAGGGTATCGCCGACTCTGAGGCAGACATTGTACCTCGTTTTGTACCATTCAGTAACGCACGCATAAGAGACACAGCTTCAGACCAAGAGAGTGACAATATTCTGCAAGAAGCTGTGCCACCATCAAATCGACTGGACACCACTGAGCCTGAACTTTTGTTCCAAGACCAAACAGCACCTGGCCGTCTCCGCTATAATTTGAGACCAAGGCCCATGGACAAATAAAGATTTCTTTACTATTCTTTTTTTTGACATTTTCGGCTCTCCCATCTGAAGGACTTTCTTGATTTTTGTTTTTCGAACCACCATCCGGGTTCAGCCGCAGGGTCGCGGTGCCAAGACTTTGGGGTACAGGCCGAAGGCGTTAGGTCAACGGTTCTGGTTGGTCTAGGGCGTTTCCCTGGACTGACAGGCGTACTCCTTAGCAGAAGAAACTCATCCGAGCGGCCCGTTTAGAGGATGGAGTTTTTTAAGATGGAGAGACCCGTTGAAGACATAGACTCTAAAGCAAGGATATGTAGAATTGTAAAAAGTAAATGTTTTGTATTTCTGTGCCTATTTACGCTGTGTAGTATAATAATGTTCATCGTAGGATTTGTGTTTTTCTCTTCTCAAAAGACCATTGCGCCCACTGTACAGCCTATACCTCTTTCTACTGCCTCCTCTCACTCTTTTCACCCTCTGCCTGAGCACGAACAGACCAGACGATCCGAGTTCGTAAATAACTTGTTTATCCAGCTTCTGCACCAGCACCAACTAGTAATGAACACAACCAATTGCTGGGTGTGTGGGTTAATGCCACATACCATTAACAAGGGTATCCCCTATTTGGTGCTGCCCTTTAGTTACAATGGATCGTCATGGGCATTCCAGACCATGTTTCTCTATGCTCTAGATACGTACTCCCCTCACCAACCGCGTTCCATCAGACCTATCACCAATAATAAGGCTTTGATGAAAGGAGTTGCCGATATGAGTAGAGATATTGATGCATACTCATCCATTCCCAAAGAAGAATTGAGACCTTATGTAGGATGGAACGCGACGGGGTGAAAGACAGCGAAAAATCTCATCTCCAATCTGGGTCGTACCCCACATAGGTCGGTTCTGCTTACAGGGTAATGGTCAGAATCCTAGAGCTCAACTGGGAAGAAGTGACTGTACTGAAACGTACACCTTCCCGTCACAGTTCTCCCCTGCGTTTTTGGCTGCCAAGGGCACATATTTCATCTGCAATGACCGAGCATATACATGGTTGCCCCCTGATTTCTCGGGCACATGTTATATTGCGAACTTGCTACCGCCTACATTTACTGCTGCCTCTGATTATCACAAGACCAGAGTTGTGAGAGGTGTGATTAGTAAGGAGGATACTGCCGGTCAGGAAGCAGGAGACTTCTTTTTGGGCTTCCTGACGTTTATGGTGAATAGTAGGAACCTGAGACAACTGACACGTGTGGTTGAATCCACTGTAAATGTAACGGCTGGTGCCCTTGGTAATCTGACAGCTGAGCTCCAAGCGGATCGCCTTATGACTTTGCAGAACCGCATGGTTCTAGACGTTATTCTTGCAGACCGCGGTGGGGTATGTAAGGTTATCCAATCTAGTTGCTGCATTTTCATACCAGATAACGCTCCATCAGTCTATCAAGCCATCTCCAAACTCCATAAAATATCCGAAACCATACACGTGGATAAGGGAGACTGGTCGCTGGTGGGGTGGTTCTGGGAATTGATATCTGCCTGGGGTTGGAAAGTTCTGATGGTCATTGGAATGATCTTAGCCATTCTTTTCCTGTTCTGTCTGTGCATACAGTGTGCTCCTGCGATATGTGGCCTCTGTGCTACCTTATGTGTAAGGAAACCGGTATCAAGGGACGAGCTAAGTAATAGGATGATGCTACAGCAACATCTCCATGACTTTGTGAACATCGACCTGGACTCGGATTAAGATGAGTATAGTGATTGCCTATGTAAGGGCAAAAGGAGGGTCTGTCGTACTTTAATCTGTGGCACCGCGTGGGGGACAGGGCCCTACCCCTGTCTATTCTGGTATTGGCGAACCGCAAATGATTAATGCGGTATGTACGAGTGCTTTATATATCGTTCTAGCTATGAATGCACTGTGTACACGTTATTCTGCTTCACTACGCGGGTTCCATTTTGAGAGCGGTGGCCATCTTGTCATTGCCCTCACATAGGCTATAATGGAGCAAATACGGGCCTCACAGTACATGTGCTTTCCCGTGACTTCTCTGTGACCTGGGCAGCTGGCTCTGCTGCCCCAGGTCAAACTGGTCTCACGAGCTCCCCTTCCTCCGTCCACCTGTGATTAGCATCAGGGTTTGACCCATCATAAAACCCTTTCATTCTACACGAGCCTCCGGCTAATCTCTTTCACACCTGACTGTTCCTGCTTTATGACTTGTTTCCCAAAACAGGAGCTGCCCGTGTTTTATTGGGGCCTATTGATATCAAATGTGGGATCTGAACCTCACTGTGTAAATCATTGTGGGCTGGCCGAACTGGAATGTGGGATGTTCATCATGACTCTGCCTTTTCTTTGTAATGTACACTTGTTTACTGCCGTATCATAAAACCTAGGAATGTATGCTTGAGGCAGGGAAAAGTGTATTTAAGATGAAGTCCGTTTCTATGATTTTCAGCAGTCTCCTGAGAACATACACGCTGTTGTACTTCTAGGATACCTGTAATTGGTCTGCAGCCAATAAACGATCTTTGACTTCACCCAGAAGACTCTGTGTTTCTGTAGGTCTGGAACAGGGTGAACCCAGAAGTCATAGGGTGTGTGCCCCTGCACCGCTGGGTCTAAAATACCCAGTACTTCAGATTGGAGTCCAGCACATTCCGCAACATGGTTTAGATTGGAGTGAGAATAGTGAATGTAACCACTTTAGTGTCCAACACCTTCCCCAAACTGGTTTAGGTTCAATTGGGAATAGTAAGTGAGACCTCTTTAATGTCCATCACCTTCCCCAAAATGGATTAGATTGGAGTGGGAATAGTAAATTTAACCCTTTTAGGGCCCGATTGCGACTTTGGCTTTGCAGCGCTAAGTCCACTAATCCGCCGCACCACCAAAGCCATGGTTGGGCTACACAGCAGATTAGGAGTTTCCTCCTTTCTGGTAGACTTTTTTTGGGTGTTCCCACAGAGGTGCCTCTAAAAACAAGCACCTCAATGGGAATGCCAAAAACAGTGCATGCACACAGGGGGGCGCATATTGTGCCCCCCTATGTGCTTCCACAGGGTGCAGATGCACCAGGGGGCCCTTTAGAGTCGCCTCTGTTTCCTCTCCACCAGGGTTTACATGGATGAAATACCTGGTGGAGAAGAAACTCCTAATATGCTTGGCAGGACCTCGGCGGTCCTGTCAAGCCTATGGATGCCTCTACACCGCCGCAACACAGCCAGGAAATTGCACTTCCATGTTTGCTGCAGCAGGGCTGTGGCTTTCCCACTGACCATTTCATAATATGGCAGTGAGGAGACCACCATCACAGCGCCCCTGTGAGCCTGGCAGTGCGTGGACTGCCAGACTCATAATCAGCCCCTTAGTGTCCAACACTTTCCCACAATTGTTTTACATTGGAGTGGGAATAATATAACCTTTTTAGGGTCCAGCACCCTCACCAAAATTGTTTATACTGGAATAGGAATAGTAAATTAGATGCAAAACCAAAAGGGATGATGGACGGGGTGTTGAACATTGCAAGCACTCACCCCCAGTCAACTGATCTGGGTTTAATCCATCATCATTCTTTAGCTCACTCCGCCACCCCAGTTCAGACATGGCCACATGCAAATCAGTCTGAACCTGTGCCTCATGGGAACAGTCCTGCCCGAACTGCCAAGCCATATCTTCCCTGGACTGGAAACAAGCATCCTGGGACCGGTTTCTGGCTAATCAGCCATCATCAGCCAGGCTAGCTTGAATCCAGTGGCAAAGTGAGCAAGGGACCCATGTCTGGGCATACCCTGCCAACTTAGGGTGAACAAAGCAAAACCAAAGGGGATGATGGACAGAGTGTTGAACATTGCAAGCACTCACCCCCAGTCAGCTGATCTGGGTTTAATCCAAAATCATTCTTCAGCTCCCTCCGCCACCCCAGTTCAGACAAGGCCATATGCAAATCAGTCTGACCCTGTGCCTCATGGGAACAGTACAGCCCGGTTTACTTGGATGAGATACCTGGTGGAGAAGGAACTCATAATATGCTTGGCAGGACCGCTCCGGCCCCATCAAGCATATGGATGCCTCTACACTGCCGCAACACAGCCAGGAAATTGCACTTCCGTGTTTACTGCGGCAGGGCTGTTGATTTCCCACTGACCATTTTGTAATAATGCGGTGAGGAGACCGCCATCACAGCGCCCCTGTGAGTCTGGCAGTGCGTGGACTGCCAGACTCATAATCAGCCCCTTAGTGTCCAACACTTTCCAACAATTGTTTTACATTGGAGTGGGAATAATATAACCTTTTTAGTTTCCAGCACCTTCACCAAAATTATTTAGACTTGAATGGGAATATTAAATGCGATATCTTCAGTGTCAAACATCTTCCTCAATTTGGCTTAAAGAGGAACGAGAATAGTAAATTTGAGCCTTTAGTAGTGTCCAGCATGGTCCACAAATTGATTTACTTTGGAGTGAGAATAGTCCATGTGGCCCACACTTTCCCAAAAAGATTAAGGGGCTGATTACGATGATGGTAGGCTTGTCACCGCCAGCCCGGCGGTGGCAGTCCTTCCTCCATCACACAGTGAATTACCCACTGCCCAATTAGGAAGTCAGCGGGGGCAGCGGCGGACGCCAAGTCTGTCTGCCACTTCACCGCCAAAGGCGATTGTACCGATTGCCTGGTGGATGGTGCAGGGTGCCTAAAATGGTGTTGTGCCTAGCAGGCACCATCCACCAAGGCTTGTGGGGATTGGGCAATGGGCCCCATTGTTTTGGGGGGAGGTGTTGCTGCACTGGGGGGTACCCATGATACTCCCCCTGCATTTCCCTGCAATGCGTGGCAGGCACCACGTGGTACCTGCCACATAGTGCAGGGAAAGGCACAGCATCTCCTTTTAACATTGCGTACGGTGCTGCAGACAGCAGCACCGTCCGCAATGTTAAATGCTCTGGCATCCTAATTGCAGTGTTGGGACCGTCACATGTCTGGAGGCCAATGATGGCGGGCGGACTAAGGTCCACCCGCCATCGTAATGAGCCCCTAAGATTTGAGTGAAAATAGTAAATGTGACTACTTCAGTATCTGACACATTCTCCAATTTGGTTTCAACTGGAAGTGAGAAAAGTAAATGTGACCACTTTAGGGTCCAACTCCTTCCCCAAATTGGTTTAGTTTAGAGTGGGAAAAGTCAATATAACCCTTTGATTTTCATCACCATACCCAAAACGATTAAGATCGGAGTGGGAATAGTACACCATAATCTTAATATGTTACTTTACAGAGTGACCAGTAGATGTAAGTTACTATTCAACATTTTGAACTAAAACATTATTTGTTTCTCCAGTGAATGACATGATATATATTTTATATTGTTATTGATTTCATCTTTCATATTTTATTTAATGTACATGATTGCCTTGATTAAAACACATCTTTTAAATGTAAAATGGCTTTGAATTACTTTGATGGATTTAGTTTGAATTTTTTATTTTGCCTTTTTTGGGTTCTTTCAGCTTTATTGTTTACTTTTCAATGTTTTCATTTTTTGTAGATTGGACTTCGTGAACATGGATGTGGACAAAGATGTACAGCTGCAGAACTGTAAGTATGATTTATTTATTAATTGTGGGAAATGGTATATTATGTATGTGTATTTGGTTTAATTGCAATGCAATCATTTTAGTTTTTCTGTGTGTGATTTAATTATATTCATGTTGGGTTTATTTCTAATGTTGTGGTTTTGGCTGCCGGTGTGAAGAGTTTTCATTAAGGGGCTTATCACGAGTACAGCGCTCCCGCTGTGGCTGTTTGACACCACCACCACAGCGGGTCCGGCCGCCATAATTTGAATATGGTAGTGGGACGGCCACGAGATGGCCACCTCTGCCGGGATCAAGGATCCTGCTCCGGCGGCGGTCTGCAAATGACCTGAATATGCTGGTGGTGCTGATGCCAGCACCGATGAGCATATTATGACCTGCATATCCCCTACCCTTTTCATGGCAGGGATCGTGCCATGAAAAGGGTGGTGGACATGCAGGTAAGGGGGCCCTAATGGCCCCCGGCTGAATCTGGGCCAGGGGGTGCGTGCGGGGGGGGGCACCTGTCATGCTCCCCTGAAATTGCACCCTCATTCCTGCATAGTAGGGCAAGCACAACATGGTGCATGCCACACCATGCAGAAATGTGCAGTAGGTCTGCTTGTTAAGCTTTCCTTGTGCACCTAAAAGACCACCACTGTGACACCACTGCCACAACTCCCACTCTGGATTCAAGTTGTAATACAGCGGGTAGGCTCACCACATGCTTGGCAGTCTTCTTGGGACCGCCGCTGAGGCGGTCCCATTGGAAGACCGCGAAAACTCACAATAAGGCCCTAAGTATTTATAAATATTTTGTATTTATCATTCTTTTACATGTTATAAATATGTTTTTGGGCTGATTTGGAAAAATAAACTGTTTAATATTTATTTTAAAATGGGTGAGTTATGATGGTGTTTTCTTTTATTAGGCTTTGTTGGTTGGTATGCAGATAGATAACTTTAAAATGCAGCATACAGTAAATTTTGTGGTTTGTTTACTCATTTTAGGTATCATTTTTCTAACTGATTCTTGTATCCTTAATTGTTGATAGCTCTGATGATTTTTAGAGGGCTCCTATAAATGTGCAGTGTGTAGGTTGGAGTCTTCTTGGTGTGGCTTGGAAGACATTGTACAATCCTTCTACTGTGTTGTTGGTTCTGGTTTGTTGAGCCATGGTTTCACCATGATATTCAGAATATGGATTGGGGTCTGCCAACCCAAACGTCTTTAAAATAGTCCATTAGTGGACATAGTTTATATTTGTTTTGTTGATAAAATTGACTTTCTATAAGCATTTTGTAGAGGTTCGCTCCCTACATTATAGGGAAATATGCTAGTTCAATTCATTTCTTTATTTCGAAGGCATACTGGCAGGTTGTAGCATATGCTACACTTAGTACAGATGTTTAGAGATGTCTCAAAATACTTTGGACAAAAATGGTAATAACAGTCCTGTATGGCTGAGTGTGGTTATAGCTTAAGTATTGTTTGTATCAAAACCTGTTCAAAATGTATTAGTACTGTATCTGGGGAGTAATTGTTTGTTTTTATTTTGATGTGGTTTAGTAGTTCATAATAGGTGCTACTTGTTTGTTTCTGTTGTTTTGTAATTTGCTTTTAAGGTTTACTTAATGGTCAGAAGTTGTCTGATATTACTTACTTATAACTTGCCTTTGTCCAGGTGTTTGAGATTTGGAATTTAATTTGTGATTCTGTTGACCACTGATTTTTCTGTACTTGTTGTTTAGTGTCTGAACACTGGAAGAGAAATAAGAATAGAGGGTTTGGCTAGTTACTTGTAGCTTAATGTTTTCTTAACTAAGTTAGTTCACATTGTGTTAGCTTAAATTTTACACCTTACTTGTTAAGGTATTTGTAGTTTGTTTTCCACTTTACTTGGTAGTGTTCTCTTGGAATCCCAAAGATTGTCATTCTTGTGTAGGTTTATTTTTGTGTGTCACATGTAGTAAATGTTTCTGTTCCTTTTAAATTATTTTGTTAAAGAATTCATTATTTTTATTGGTCAGTTTGCTTTATGGTAGATTTTAATGGTTAGTGCTTATTTAACCTGAATATGTTTTCTGTTATTACCTTTTATGCTGGGTGGTAATTAGCGTTTATACTTTAATGTGAAATATATGGTTGTGTTGCTTTTTGTTATCATGCAAATATTTTTAATGTTTAATAATGTACTTTAATATTTAAAAAAGTTAAAGAAATTGTAAAAAAAAGTATTTTTGAAATCGTTTATTTATGTAAGGTAACTATTTTTATCTATTTGTTTAATGTTAATTCATATGCAATTTTATTTTGATGTATATTGATGATACATACTTTAATTTTATTTGCTCTATAATGTCAATCCTAATTTGTATAATAGTTTGCAATATTTTGGCTTATTTTTAGCAATAGTATACTGATAATGTGTATTTAGATATTTTTGATAATTTGTATATTTATTTAAAGGCACAAATATTTTTGTTTGTGATATTTGTGTTTTTAATGTTGTTAAAAAAACATTTTTGACTGTGCAATTCTAGTCACCAATATCTCTGTTTCGTTCATTAGGATAGCAATAAATGTGTAAACCAATATTTTTAAGGTGATATTTGTGTGAGGTGGTATTGTTTTCCACAATATTATGTAATTGATTCAAACCTATAACTTTTTATCTCTAAAAATTGTAGCTCTTCAAGAATACCCTTTTGTCGCATATGGACTTTTCACAGGTGTACATGTTACAAGGGAAGTGGAAACATGCATTTGCATAATATTTCTCCTTTTTTCATTAAAAAAGTACACTTACACAAAGCTTTTCTGCTACCGAGTACACATCCATTTTGGTTGGAAATTGAATTGGTGATATATGTAAATACCCACAAAGTTGCTGTTTGAGCAGTTGAGGAAACCTGAAGAACACTGATGTTGTCACATTTTTACCAAATTTAACGTTGTTGAAATCCATCCACAGAATGGATTTTCACTTGCTTATGTTTCAGGCGTGGGACAAAATATATTTAGACCTTGATTTTCTGAACTAGTGTTTGCTATTACACTCACGAATACCACCTTTTATGTGCCCAATTAAAAGTTAGGTTCACAAAAGCTCTTTTTTATCAGATTATTTGTTGGGATTTGTGGGTCTGTCAGTGATTAAAGGAGCCTCTCGGCTACCACCACACAGCATTAGCTCAAAAGGAATCAGTATGCACACAAGCACAGTTTAGACTAATAAAACATTTGTATAATTTGATTGTTAAAATCAACGGCAACAGTAATGATATCCTCCATAGTAACCATATGTGTCATTTACAAAAAATAGTTTTATGTTATTTGTGTAAATCTATGTAAACCTATGTCTAGGGTTTGGGTAAGTTTCAAATGTTATTTAATAGTTTAAGCACTGGTGCTTAATTTGAGCCGGTGCTTTCCGGTGCTGAGCACCGGCACTTAATTGGTTTCCGGTGCTCGGCACCGGCACCTAAATGTCAACACCACACTTAGGGCAGTCTGCCACAAGGTGGTGCTGCTCATGTAATTTAGGGATGAGCAGTATAACAGTCGTTTAGGAAAACAATATACATAAAAAAATTGCTAATACCTGCCTCCCCAACCATTCCTTTAGCTTTGGGGACCAGGAATAATCTGAGCTGTCGCATTTATATGCAAGAGAGGTGGTTAGTAGTTGTTTTGGCAGCGATGACAGGGGTGAGGGGTGGTGCAAGCTGCAGTGGCCTCCTGGTCAGAGCCCTGGCACTTAACATTTTACAAATTCCCTGGAACTATTAAAATTGTATGCTTGGGTGACGGGTAAAAGAAAAGCCTCATCTTTAAAAGTAGGGAAAGATTTAGTAGCCACATTAACCCCTACCATTATGGGGACTGTTAACTCTGAAATTGGCACAGTGGAGGAGAGAATATATGCAGATAGGCACCTATCTTAAACCGCCAGATATGTATTATGGGAAATAACAGTAACTGTTCCAATTTGGAAACAAATGCAGTCGAGGAGGAAAGCAGGGGTACTAATAAAATTGTCAATGGAAGAGGAGGTACAAGCTTCTGTAACTTTGGCATTCTCATACTAATGAGGCATACTCACTCACTTCCGGTGAGCCACCACGGTTCAGCAGTCTAGTGGTTGGCCACCGGAAGCATACATATACGATGCTTCGCCGGACGCGCAGCGGACGCGCGCAGCGGGCGCGCCTTAGGCGCGCCAAAAGCACACCTAAGGCAAGCCGTCTGCGCCCGTCCGCGTCCGGCATGCGGCCGAGGCGGAGAACGCTGTCTGTTCAAGTTCAGGTATTTATTATACCGCCGAGGAGTTATTAAAATTAAACAGCTATGGTAGGAGATGTCCAGTGCAATATCATGTTGGTGATATCAAGGGGTCAGTATCTTGCCTGATGTGCAGGGTTTCGCTAGATATTTACAGACCCATAATGGTAGTTAAAGAAAGGGAAGTACTTAGTCCTCACTTACATTGTGGCCTGATAAACGCACGTTCCCTGTCTAAACATGCTACCTATACCTATGACCTTCTTAATACAGAAGATTTAGATTGTTTATTTATCACCGAAACATAGATGAATAATTGTTCGAATCCGGATATTGTACTGGCACTACCACAGGGTTATACCCTAACTAGACAGGATAGAGACGGAAAAAGAGGGGGGGGTCTTGCAATTATATATAAGCAACAACTGATATTAAAAAACATAGACGCTATGGCTCTTGATGGGGCCGAGAGTCTCCAGTTCTGCTTTCAATTAAACAGCAGCACTACGTTTACAGGAGGTCTTATTTATAGACCACCAGACCCTCCACAGAATTTTATAGATATATTAGGAGACAGTATTGGCCCCCTGGTAATTAGATATTCCAATTTTACCATTTTAGGTGATATGAATATCCATTTAGACTCCCATGATAATCCCTATACAACACAGTTTTATGAAATAATTAGTACTGTAGGCTTAAAACAAATAATTGAGACCTCAACTCATACTGCTGGGCATATCTTGGATGGCATTTGCACTAACATGACCAATCTCATTACAGAATTTCCCTTAGCAATCATGTGGTCAGATCATAAATACATCTCATTTAAGATTAGATTTGATAAGGATCCTACAGTGACTGGTTGGAACCCGCAAGACCCTATAAAAATCCGGAAATGGAACAATATGCTTACACATCCTGAGTTTTTAAATATGGCAGAGATAACTAAACCCAGTCTTTCAGGTATTCCTTCTATAGATACGGATAGGTTTAATGAATGGATGGCATCTTTGGCCGATAAGTTAGCCCCACTCACGTATCTTCGAAAGGTACGGAGTAATTACAAAAAGCAAGCCCCATGGTTTACCTCCCGTTTAAAGGAATTGCAAATGATTTGCAGAAAAAAAGAAAGAATTTGGAGGACTAGTTATACATCAACGGATCTCAGGTTGTTTAAAGATGCTCTCAAACAATACCATCATAATATTAAAGTGGAAAAAGCTACTTTCTACTCTAATCAAATTGAGTCAGCAGGAAATGACCAAAAAAATCATTTTTGATATTGTCAAGTCATTCATGGAACCTAAGATACTGATTCAAGAAATGATACCATCACAAGTACTATGTGATTCAATCTCAAAATACTTTGAAGAAAAAAATCAGAGACCTGAGGGAAGATTTTCCGGCAACCACCCCCTCGAGGAATGGGTCTATACTCGTAGGGTCTGCAAGAGTTTTTTTCAGCTTTCAAGAAGTCAGTTTGGAACAATCAAACCAGGCTATCCTTACCTGTAAATCGGGTTCCCCGTTCGATCCGTGTCCTCCAAAAGTCTTCCAGGCACTTGTAGATAGTATCAACCCAGTCATCAATAGGATAATTAATTCATCATTTGAGTCTGCTAGTGTCCCGGACACTTGGAAAATTGCAGCAGTAAAACCTCTCCAAAAAAAGAAAGTTGCTGATCCCAGTACACTTTCTAATTTACGGCCAATTTCATTACTGCCCTGGTTGAGTAAGTTGGCGGAAAAATTGGCAAATAAGCAATTGAACGAATTCTTAGGGAAAGAAAATATTCTCCATCCTAAACAATCTGGTTTCAGACCTGGCCATTCGATAGAATCAGTGCTGCTCCATACATCAGAAACATTAAAATTGGCGTTAGACCAAGGTAGGGATGCAGTACTGGTTCTGTTGGATTTATCGGCAGCGTTTGACACTATCTCCCACGTTGTCTTGTTGGATAGATTGGCGACTTATGGCATTACCAACAAGGTATTATCCTGGTTGACATCTTTCTTAGGAAATAGACGTAGTATTGTCACCCTCGGCCACTACAAGTCGGCAGAAAAATTTAGTCTGTCAGGGGTCCCTCAGGGCTCCTCTCTAAGCCCCGCACTTTTCAATCTATATATGACCCCGCTACTCACTCTGATCGACTCATTTGAGGTTGAGGCTATTACATATGCAGATGACACTCAGATCATCCTTACCTTAGATAAATATTCCACCAATTCCGAGGAAAAATTCTATCACTGCCTAACGGCAGTTATGAATTGGATGAAGGAGAACCATCTAAAATGTAATAGCCAAAAAACCGAAATTATGTTGTTTGGAAAAACTAATCTTTTCTCACCTAGTCAGTGGTGGCCTGAAAATATGGTTCCTCCACCAAACATCGCGGGCTCAGCTCGGAATTTGGGAATTGTATTTGATCATTCTTTATCCTTCCATAGACAAGCATCAGCAGTGGCAGGCATGTGTTCTTATACTAGAAAAACTTTGAGAAAGTTTCTGGACCTATTGCCTGTTCATGCTAGGAAGGCAGTTGCAGTGGCGCTAGTGCTTTCACGCCTGGACTACTGCAACAGCCTTATGCGCGTGTAAACAAATCCATTATAAAAAAGTTACAAGTGGTCCAGAACACAGCTGCCAGGCTGGTGCTTAGGCTTCCTCGGAGAGGCTCCTCTTCGTCAGCACTTCAACGTCTACATTGGTTGCCCATACATAAAACAATCCTGTTCAAAATATTAACTATCATCTACAAAACTACTAAAGCACTAGGGCCATTCTATCTTAGAACTCGAATTCAGCCTTACACCACACAACGCTCTCTTCGGTCATCATCTGGACACTTTCTGATAGTCCCCCGTTATTGACTGAAAACAAAAGGTGGCAAAACTTTAGCGGTTCTAGGGACAAAGGCCTGGAACAGGTTGCCGGCTCAGCTGAGACTAGCTAAATCAGAATGTCTTTTTAGAAAGCTCTTAAAAACCTGGATTTTTTCCGTCAATGATAGTGTTGTGTTTTCTCTGCTATCATGCCAATCACCTCTATCTGTCTCTCTATTGCTTTTGTTACCGCTATGTCCTTTGTTTCGGTCTGACATCGCCAAGATTCTCCTTGGAGTGGACGTAGCGCTCTATAAATAAACTCATTCATTCATTCATTCATTAGCTCACTTGGATCATCTGGCTGGATACCAATGCATATTTTTTCTAAGTACTCCGTACAATATCAAGCAGTGGCTTAACAGTATCAAATAGGGAAGGGTATCAAATGTGGATACCATTCAGGCTGCAAATGGTAATTTGGTATTTTAAGTAACCAATTATCTTCCCTGGCTGATGTCCAGGATATTGACTGACCCTGCCCTCTAAACAACATTCTGGCCTCAGGTCCCCCTCCTTTAGTCCCTTTTCTACAACACAGGTCTGGGGCTGGGAATTCATTAATCACCTAAAACTCAAAGATAATAAACTCTAGGCTCCTTGGGGACTTCAATGTATCCTAGAATATTGCAGAAGTGCACTATAAGGTGCAGAATGAGATTGGCTAACATTTAAAAATGAATTAGATATAATTTTTCTTCAAGAAACTTGCCATACCAGGGATTTCTATGTTGACGATTATCAATCACGTTGCAATCCCTCAAATCCAACTTCTATCGGGAGGGGAAAGTGCAGTTTGGCTGTTCTTAATTCTGTTAATTTCTCCTGCATAAGTGTGAAGACCCTGTGCAGTACCTCCATTAACAATTATTGCTGTTGCCACAAGCAGGGTCCTTTGAATTATTTATTATTCATTTTTATCATAATATCTCTGATTATCATTGTACTTTGGTAGCAGATACATTGGATGAATGTATTTAAAATCTGAATCTAAATAACCGATTATGTTTTAGGATCTGGGCTGGGGACTTTAACTGGCACTTATGTATGTTTAGCAGAATCCTAGTGTGTGGGGTGGAGGATACTGAAGGGCATGAGATCACCCACTTTAAACATACTCAGTATGGCAATGTCCTACAAAAGTTTATCCTCAATAATGACGTGATTTTTGTAAGTGACATTGGTGCTGCTACCTCCAATGATAATCCAACTTACACAGGTGGGGGCAAATGTAGCACTAATTACTTTATATTGCTGTCCAAATGGTTCAGTCTTTTAATAACTGATTTTATAATCATACCAAAATGTATTGACCATAACACTCTTGAATTGTCTATGAATGTTGATCAGAAAAAAGGGAGAGAAACAATCATCTTTTTGTCTAATAAGGGTCTGAGAATTAAATGGGACTCAGTTGAGCCAGCTAGGATCATTGAGACTTTACTTTCTGAAAACCTGGATGCAGAGTCTGTTCACTGCTGCCCCAGCTAGCTCCATAATAAATAGTTTTGTCACTTTATGCCAATCAATTTTGCAATCTCTAACAGTAAATTCCAGGTTATTTAGACTACTCCCATATCGGTTGCTCACGCTGCCTGCTCTGAAGCACATTAACATTTTAACTTAGCCTTGAATAGCGCCCGAGAACTAAAGAAAGATTTATGTCAGCTCGCAAAACCGTGCTGAGGGCCAGAGAGATAGAACTTAGAAATTCAGTATAGGCCGAATCACAAGCAGAAGAGAGTGCCAAGGACCCTGAACTTTGGGGTAGTGGAAACCCTCCTTTGTTTACAGAAGGGCTTGCCTCGAAGTTTGATTGCTTAATTTCAGTAGACACTTGGTCCTCTCACTTTCTACGAGTCTTTAAATCTGACAACCCTCCTCAGAGAGACTCAGGGCATGGAGATATCATCATATTTGATAAATAGGCTGCAATCTAGTTTAGTCACTCTATAAGGGTAAATGAACTAGCCAAAGCCATTAAAAAGTGTTAATGTGGAAAGCCCCTGGGTCCAGATGGCGCCTATGTGGATATCTTTAAAGAAAATATTGATTATTTGGGTGCCTTTGCTCATGAATGTGATTAGAGCTGTAATCACTGGCCCAATATTACGCACAATGAATGAAGCAACTTCTGTACCCACCTTCGAAAAGTGTGACAGGAATAACCCAGCCTGCTATCGCTCAATATCTTTGCTGGAATCCATGGTTAAGATTTGGGACTAGTTGCTCTTTTTGAGGCTGGAGGATTGGGACAAGACTAATAACATTCTGTCAGATTTCCAACATGGGCTCGGGATTAGGAAATGGAATGGTGGAACAATGTCTAAATCTCTCTCTCTTGCATGGAAATTATGGACCTCTGAAGCGCGTTTGATACAGTGCTCTAAATGATGATCAAATTCTGGGAAATATTGAGGGTGATATGGCATTGGTTGCTTTATGTCGTCATCAGCAATGGGACCCCATGGTTAAAATGTGTTACGGCTCACGTAGGGAAGGCCCTACACCTTTAATAGTAACTGAGGATTGCGACAAGGATGTATTTTGGCCCCATTTTATTTTAATTTGTATTAATGGGCTAGAATGTTTTTTTATCACAAAATAGGCCTAACATCCCAATGGTAGGTAATCGTTATATACCCTCAGTATTATATGCCTGGGATGCTGTCCTTATGGCTAGGACTGCTAACGGCATACAGAATTTGATGGATGCCTTTTCGTGAATTTACGTGCTCTTTAGAGAAAAAGGTAAATTGTTGAACGTCCTTTACTATGATCAGTGGGTGTAACGGTATTAAAACTAAAGAGCATCAAATAGAAGGTGCCCCAGTTGGTGAAACTTTGCCGAACCAGATGACCGCATGAAGACGGATGCAACTTTCGCTGATAACACTTTTTTCTTGTTCGTGAAACATATTGAACTGACATAAACCATAATGTCGAATATATAAATTTCAAATCGATTGCATATTAACTTTTGACAACAACTGAATTAATTAATATTCTTTGCACTTTCAAGCCCTGAAGAAGTCCGATTGAGGACAAAACGCGTTGGCGGCTGTTTTGAACTCTTTTAAAGAACATAAATAAAGAATAACTTTTAAACATTACAAGATTCGATCGACTTCTCTCATTTGGGAAAATGACCATCTACTGAAAACTACTTACATTATGGATATAGTTTGAAAAAAAAATATTTATATGCTTATGTGACTATTATAAAGAATGCAGGGCTATTGTGTATATATTGTTGTAGAGTGTACAAAGATGTTTTTTTGTCTCTCTAGTTAGGACCTTTGGGGATTGTGTCCTAAGCCTAATTGGTAGTATACTATTATGTGGGATGTTAAGACTGGTGCAGACATCAATGCTTTGATCCCCATTCTGTGTGATATACAGTTGCCAAAGTAAGTAGTTTTATTTTCGAGGAATCCCTTTTGAGTCACACTATCTTACAACAGTTCAGATCGCAGAATTTCCAAAGCTACAATTTCAATTAGTAGCAGCACATGCTCATATAAGCTGTTTATGGCCCTTTTTCATGCTCTTTATAAAAACGGACGTGCGTTGCATTTTTCAGTTGGGCACATTTATTAGGGATATTAATATTTATGGGAAAATTATTAACTGCTTCGGCAGAACTTGGGGGCATATTATCAAGGCAGGCGATAAAATTATCGCCGCTTTAGCGGCAGAAAACTGCCGCTAAAACGGCGATAATGGGCTTGATAATATGGTCTATGGAATTCCAATTGAAGCCCATGTTAGATGTGAAGGACAGCTAACATGGGCTTCAATTGGAATTCCATAGAGCATATTATCAAGCCCATTATCGCCGTTTTAGCGGCAGTTTTCTGCCGCTAAAGCGGCGATAATTGTATCGCCTGTCTTGATAATATGCCCCTATGTTTATATAATTTGTTTATGTCTCCAATCTCTTTTACCTTTTGTAGTGGCAGTGCTCTGAATACATCCTATTTTTCTTAAATGTCAAGTACATTATTATCTGACTTTTGTTGTGCACTGATATGCTATAAGATTCCTTGTTTCAGCTTTGATTTATGTTCATCTAAAACTCAATGACCCATCCCATGGGAAAAACAAAAGATTATTGCAAACATGGGGGGGGAACAGGTGTGATGAGACCTACAAACTTATGGACAGATGATACATAGTCACATGGCCAACTCCAACTGGCAAGGCTATGTAACCATTTGGTGGTGCAAATATAATACATTAGTGTATTTAATCTGGTCAAATAAGTCACGTCTTTCTTGGTGTAAAAATCGGAGAGGGATCAAGACTCCTAAGAGGATTTTAAATTACTTTATCGAACTGATGAAATCTGATGAAATAAGAATCACAGAAGCAATGAAATAAACGTGCCTGATGAGAAGGTTTCATGCAGATTTTCCAGTACAAACGGCAAAAAGTAGCCAAGGACATATTCCTCGGAGTTTGGATTGTAGTACATTTACAAGTAGCTCTCTGTATCAAACTCCTTTTGATACAAAACTTTTACGTCGGATTCCGATTCCATTGTGTTAGCTTCAATATTTGAAACAAAATGTGGCAGTTTTATCTCACACAGCGCCTTTTTCTTGTTGCGAAATGGTTCCTTCATACTTTGCTAATCTTGTGATAGTCGTGGTGAGAGCCAAACGGACCTTATGTGACCTCTCAGTTTACAATGCTCCTCCTCTCTGAAGAACCCGGGGCTGCCAACAAATACTGCTACGCATTTAATCACGAGTCTGGGAAGGTCTTGTAGCTGCCAAAGTACACTTGAGACGCATTAAATTAAGTGCATGGCTTGCTCCCAATTGCACATACTGCACCCCAGGGATGAAGGGTAAATCACAGAAATGTGACCGTGTATCTTTTTACAAACACTTTCTGAAGAGCTAGGTTCGAGTCCCAGAATCGGCTCACCATTCTGTAATTCGTGGCAAATTACTTACTCTCAATGTGCATATTAAAAAAAAGGTGACCTTGTGTAAAGTAATCTGGGGGCATATTAACAAGCCAGGCGATAAAATCTTCGCCACTTTAGCGGCAGAAAACTGCCGCTAAAACGGCGATAATGGGCTTGATAATATGCTCTATGGAATTCCAATTGAAGCCCTTGTTAGATGTCCTTCACATTTAATATGGGCTTCAATTGGAATTCCATAGAGCATATTATCAAGCCCATTATCGCCGTTTTAGCGGCAGTTTTCTGCCGCTAAAGCGGCGATAATTTTATCGCCTGGCTTGTTAATATGCCCCCTGGTTCTCATGTAAAACATTCTGGGGGCATATTAACAAGCCAGGCGATAAAATTATCGCCGCTTTAGCGGCAGAAAACTGCCGCTAAATTCCAATTGAAGCCCATGTTAGATGTGAAGGGCATCTAACATGGGCTTCAATTGGAATTCCATTGAGCATATTATCAAGCCCATTATCGCCGTTTTAGCGGCAGTTTTCTGCCGCTAAAGCGGCGATAATTTTATCGCCTGGCTTGTTAATATGCCCCTAAATCCTTTGAGCCAATGTCGCTCTATATAAATATACGAGTGGGCGAGACAGGAAGCCAATGCGTGTTCTCCTCTCACAGTCTTTGGTCCACCATCGAGCAAAACAAAGCAGCGGGGCTCTACCTTCTGCTCCACTACTACCTCGTCCTTCACCTCGCAATACTTACTGTTCAAGGAAACTTCAGACTCCACAAACACTGGCTGCCTAGACATCCTGAATAATACACCAGAGGTGCTGACTGCCCTTTCCAGATATTGTGGGAACCAAACCTCTTTCTACATAATGTGGGAACCAAATCCCAATAATCTTCTGAACCCCAATATTTGATCATCCTCATTTCCACCAAAATAATACAGCTCCAGTGTCTCCAGTTCATCTAGTGGTTAGAGACTACACTTAGCAGAGTTAAGATAACATTTGAGATGGATAAAAGACTGAGTTAAGGCAAAAAGTGATTTTTTTACAGAATATTCAAAATGCGGAACCGAGAACAAATGGAACAAAAATGTCATAAAGGCCCAAATACACAACTATAGATAAACGCAAACTCATAGAAAGTAATATTCCCTAATTAGGTAGAATCTAAGTGAACGCTCTAAATGTCAAACTCAAAAGAATACTGAAGGTGTTCCAATTTCAAGTCTAAAGAAAAGAAAAATAGTGAGAGAAATTTCATGAAAGACAGAAACGCAAAGATTTTATAGTTAATTCACACAAGCTATTAAGAGATTTTCCAAATTCAGCATGGTATGATCATAGCTAGAGTTGCATTGCAAACTAGAAAGAACAAAGCAATATTTTAAATCTTTCATGCGCACCCATTTATTAGGGTAAGAGAAATCTTACTCCTACTCCCTCGGCACCTGCACACTGGAGATGTACAAGGCAAAGGAAACATTTCTTAAACAATGTTTTCAAGATTGAACATGTCTACACTAACACATCCAGCGGATGTCCTGGAAAATGATACTTTGGATACACAATGGAAAGTTTGTTCACAATATAGGTTTTCTAGTAATGTTGTTCATTGCTAATACATTGATATCATCCACTTAGAGTTGGTTTGTAGCGGGACAATGATTGAGAGGGCGGAATGAGCAGGAGTTGGTTGAATAGAATACCAGAAACTACATCCATTTTAAAGAACAGTGATGTTTAACATGAACATGTGACATAACTATTCAAAGCATTATCTGCACTTCTAAGTAACATGGAAAAGTAGTTCTATGTGCAACATCATTAGTTTATTGGTTACAACTCTATGCATAATTAAAACAATTAATTATCATGAATAATTTTCACACACCATTTGCGCATTTTGCATACTTTCGAAAATGCCAAAACAATTCCCCCTCTGAGTATTATAAAAATCACTAAAACCCCATTAATAACTTTATTAGTTGATGCAATGAAATGCCTGCACAAGTAATGGGTCCACAGCCACCCTCCATTTGGGAACCAAACACCCATTTGTAGCACTTGACTCTCTCAGGGTAGCGAAGCAGAGCAGTCCAAGGCCTATTCAAGGCTAGTAATGCCCATTCATTGACATACACTAATAAGACACAATAAATAATTGTCCAGCCTGAGCTTTTTCTTCCGAAAAGTAAAAGTACATTTATTACACACACACACATATTACTCAATACTATGCAATAGTTTACAAATATACAAAAGACTGGGGGAAATACCTTTGTCAAATTTACATTGGCCCCCTAAGGGTCATGACCCCAATATGTACAATACAGCCCCATTCACCTACAATATAACACATAACTCTAACCTGGGGTGTCAGTTTACATTAAGTCAGTGTTGTCACATTTCAGGACTAGAGTCATGTGTTATTTCATTAATACTTCATTCCATCACTGACTTCAATAGCCATAATCCCTCTAGTCTTGTTATGAATATCTAAGCATTGCAATAAGGAGCTCACAACATCAATATTATACCTTTGCAGCCTCTCAGGGATATCAATTACTACCAGCATTAACAAACCTTTAAATAAAGCATTGTCGAACCATCTTGATTAACTTTCTTTAAATAAAGTTTTTGTAAGTAATATGCATACCACTCAGAATGAAAGCATTTTTCAAATACACCACATGTTTCTCTTTTTAACAATCTTTAGGCCGCAGAACATGCAACCATAAACACAGCCCCTCGAGGGCACTACACTCCCAGCTGTAGAGCACATGCCCCAACCTGGGGAGTGCTTGCAAGCAAAAACAAAGCCTGGGATGGTCTTCCTTTCTTTGACCTTTCCAACTTAGGGTCTCCGTTAAAGGACATTGATTTCCTTAGGAAGAGGGATATGCTGCACTTATGCAGCTCCATAGTGCTCTTCTTCTTTCCTTGGTGGGGTCCCTACCATCCTGAGGATGATACCAGCAGTGCAGCATTCTGTGTTATTTTCCCTTTACTCATTTTTCACCATAGGGGTGCCTCGTCTCACTCGGGCACCCCTGCATCCTTCCAATTATTGTGGCAACCCAGAAAGCTCACCCCTGGCTGACCCACTGATGCTCGATGCTCCACACAGGCAGATCTTCCTCACGCCACCACGGGAGCCGACAGTTTTCTTTCCTTGCCCACTCCTGCAGGCAGGGCAGTTGACTTTGGTGGTGGTCACCTCCTCCCCAAAAAGAGGTACAGAGTAAGAAGCAGACACACCACCATTGTGGAGAGTGCAGCATCATTCCCCCTTCTTCCTCTTAGCTTCCGGGGCCTGGAGTTTGGGATCCTGGGCCTAACTTCCTCCAATCAGAAAAGCACAATGCTGCTCCCCTGCTACTATGCACATCGTGCCCGGAGTTGGGGGTCCTGTACCCATGGAAATGAAATCTGGCCAAGATGTTGGGATCCTTGGGCACTCTGAGCTCTAGGGAGAGAGCCACACACACACACCTCCTAGGGTATAAAAAATGTAATTAATCCTTACAATAACCCCTGACCCATCCCTGGGAGTAATTAGCTGCTGGGCAGTGAAGCTCCACGTGCTCCATGATCGTGCAGGAGCAAGATGATCTGCTTGAATGCCATGGTAGCTGCTCCTCCAGCTCCCGCTTAGCCAGCAGACTGGTGGGGAAGGAAGGAACACTGACCCAAAGGATGGGATGATAGTGGAGTGCGCTCACTGCCAAAACTCAATCTGTGGTGTACTTGGTAGAGGCTGCGTGGCTTCCGGTCTGCGAGTGGTGGTGATAGCGGAAAGACAGCTGGCCAGTTACTTTAGGGAGCTTTAGCGTAGTAAGTGCTCCATGATCAGCATGATGCTTGGGAAGGATCGTACAGAAGCAAAAGGTGCGGTGGCGGCCTCACATCCATCGGCACAGTCTCTGTCCTGACAGGAAGCCGCCTCCAGGAAGACAGAGGAGGTGGATGTGGCTGCCCCTGCAGCAGAAAAGCCACATCAGGAGGTTAAAACCTGGAAGTATGCCCCCCAAAAAGCTAGGCCTGGTCTAGCTGAGCAGAAGCAGCCTTCAATCTTGAAGATTTTTCCCACAGCTGGACAAGGAACAGGAAAAGGACAAGGAATGGAGCTTACCTCAGAACTCACAAGGCAAGATGACCTGCTCCTGATGGCAGTGAGTGGGGATACTGCAATGCTGCTTATGCAGGGAGCTACCGTGAGAGAAAGGACAAAAGAAAATACTCAGGTGGCTTTTATCAAGAAAACCAATAGACCTTGGCCCTTAGGCTGTGAAAGAGTAGTAGCTTTGGGCATGCAAGGAGAGATGCAACTTTCAGAAGTCTTAAAAAGAGGGGATGTAATGTATACAACTGCATCAAAGGAGGCTGTAGAGAACTTTAAGGCCTCACAACTCCAGATGGGACCAGGGTCTCCGGAGTTTGGGGAATTTTCTTTTCCCTCACAGATGATTCAGAGCTCTCTAAGCTAAGTACAGGCTCAACAGATGAGGAGTCGGCATCTGGAACTTCAGAAGAAAGTAATGGCAATAGCCTGGATAAACTAGCTTCACAGAAATGAAGGCAGCCCCAAGAGGGAGGGAGAAAACAGAAAGATAAATCCAGAGCTAATAAGACTGTGCAAGAGTTAGATACAGTCACTGTACGGAAATTAAAATGTGACTATTCCGCTACCCCAATGGTGTAGAATGAGGAGGCTTATGGGAATATATAGGTTTCCTGCAGTGAGATAAGTGATTGCTCAGGTTCTACAGGAACTCTCTCTATAGAGCTGGTGAATGCTACATTTTTATTTTTTTTTGTCCTCATATTCAGCCCATTTGAAGCCACCCAGGCATTGGAGCGAGAAGAAAAGAGTGACACCGCCTCAGTGCACTGGATTTGTAAACTTTATCAACAGACAAGCTTACCGGTGTATCTCCTTCTCAAACACTAGCCAGCGGCGATATACACTAGGGACCCAATTGCTAGGCCCGGAGAGGCAATAGCAAGGCAGGAAGGGCAATGAAATCATTGGACAGGGGGGAGAAAAAAAAATAAAAATAAAAAATAAATAAACCCCCGTCACCACTTCATAAGTTTCCAAAATTCCTGCTTCTTCTTACTTCCTGGTCTTATAAGGTCCATCTTGGATATCCTTAGGAGAGAAGTCTGCCAGTCTAAAAATTCCGGAGGCTTGGGATCTTTCCATTTAATACAAATCTCTCTTCTTGCTATTAAGATGGCATAAAATAGCAGATGCTTGGGTGAACCAGTCAGATTGGGTATTAATCCAAAGAAAATCAGAGAAAAGTCAAGGGTAATAGATATCCCCAAAGAGGTAGACAGAGCCTTACCCACTTGGTACCAAAAGCTCGATAAGAGAGGGCAAGTCAAGAACATGTGAGCATCAGACGCCGCTTCTTCACCGCATCTAGCACAGCACACAGGAAGATCTTTTGCAAATTTAGTTAGCCTCTGTGGTGAAAAATAGGCTCTATGAATCGTGAAGATATGATTCCTTCTTAACCAAGCAGGCTTTACAATATCCCATAGTGTCTTACACGAATTAAGCCACAACAGCTCAAGATCAACCTGTGGAATGCAGCTATTCCACAATGAAGTTGGGAGTTTAAAGTCACCATCGATCTCTTCAAGAATAGTGCGATACCAAAAACCAACCTCTTTTCTAAATGGAGGTTTCTGTGTAGCCTGTGTCTCCAACTGTGTAACCCTACCTAGAGTGTAATTGCTTCTAATAGCATAATTTGTGGTGGCCCAGCTAGAAAGCTGGAGAAATTTGAATCTGGAGATAGAAAAGCCAGTATTTTCTCGGAGGGCCTCCCAAGGGATCAGTGAGCCCTCCACGAAAAGTTCACCCCACCTCGCTATACCGGCTACCCTCAGTGGTAAGGACAAACTATCCTTTAGGAACTCAGGTGTCCCAGGCGAGTCCCAGATTGGGGCTAGGTTAGAAAAATACCCCATCTTCATTGCAGCTCGCATTTTAACCCAAGTTTTTAACAAACCCCATAAAACCTTTAATCTAACTTTTTTTAAAAACTTGGGATCTCCATATTTAAATAGGAAGCCATCTTCGGAAAAGCCACTCACTCTTAACATGGACAGGAACATCAAACCCATACCACTACTTGTTGGAACCTTTAATAGCATCCGTGAATGGGTGAATTGGAAGGCCCAAGCATATATTTGCAGGTCTGGGGCTGCCAGGCCGCCCTTCTCTCTACGTCTTCTTATTTTCTTCCAAGCGATCCTGGACCCTCTAGAAGCCCAAATGAAGGTGTTAAGCTCACTCTGTATTTTTGCTAGAGAAGCACTCTCAAAAAATAAGGGGATACAATCAAAAAGAAAAGTAAACCTTGGTAAAATTGACATTTTGATCAAATTAACCCGACCCAACATTGACAGAGGTAAGTTGGCCCAATTTTTCAATAGTTTTCTGATTTCTTTTATAATTAATGATAAATTGTGAGAGGGGATCTTATCAATTTCATGTAGGATATGGACACCTAGATATCTTATATCGGTTTTTAAGGAAGGAAGATGAGAGTCTACATACATATTCCAGGCCATAATTTCCGTCTTCGAGGTGTTTATCTTATAGCCTGAGACAGATCCAAATTTCTGGGCTAGTTCGATAACAGCTGGGAATGCCATATTCAAGTTGTCTGTCAGAATAAGGATGTCATCGGCATATAATGCCACTTTCCTTTCCCACTCCCCGCATTTAAATGGAGACACCCTAATGTCATCTCGCAACATCTGTGCAAAAGGTTCAATATATAAATTAAATAATAAAGGGGAAAGAGGGCATCCCTGATGCGTACCCCTTGTTATCGCAAGAGATTTTGTGAGGGAGCCGTTAACCATGATATTCGCCGATGGATTGCAGTATATAAGAGAGATAACTCGTCTAAATTTATCGCCTAGCTTAAATTTGGCCAAGACCTCCGACATGAACAGCCAATTGACCCTGTCGAAGGCCTTCTCCGCGTCCAATGTCATTCCCGCCAAAGGAAGAGACCATGCTGAAGCCATATCAATGGCTCCAATGAAATCATAGGTTAAATCAGACAGGTGACGGCCCTTGACAAAACCCTTTTGGTCTAGTTGTAATAGAGCACCTACGACTCCTCCCAATCTATTGGCCATGATGGAAACAAAGATCTTGTAGTCGGTGTTCAAAAT
Source organism: Triturus cristatus (assembly GCF_964204655.1). Taxonomy (NCBI): domain Eukaryota; kingdom Metazoa; phylum Chordata; class Amphibia; order Caudata; family Salamandridae; genus Triturus; species Triturus cristatus. The sequence goes on from NC_140584.1 coordinate 151,193,078, forward strand.
TGAGATTGGCCTGTAAGATTCGCAATTTGAAGCTGATTTCCCAGGCTTCAATATTAGTGATATTGTCGCTTTATTCCACGAGGGAGGAAGAGGAGTGCCTTCTTGTAAGATTTCATTAAACAAGGTAGTTAGGAAAGGGGTGATCTCTTTTGCCAAGCATATATATATTTCCGAGGGTGAACCATCCGGCCCAACTGCTTTCCCTTTCTTTGAGCCCATCACAGCCGTATATACCTCATCATATGTAATAGGTGCATCTATTTTCGTTTGTTGATCTGGATTTAACCCAGGAAGGTTTATATTGTTTAACAAGGACAGAACTTTAGCGGAGTCATGGTGTCCCTCTTCCTTATATAAGTCTGAAAAAAAAGAATAGAATTGTGTTTTGATATCCTCATCAGAGGTATACAATATCCCAGATTTAGAAACTGAACTAATATAATTCCTTGCCCGGTCTGATCTAATTTTCCAGGCAAGAAGTTTCCCGGCGCCCTCCCCATACTCAAAATGGGCGATCTTGCTAGCTTCCCATCTTTGTGATAATCTGGAATTAAGGACAGACTCCAGGTCCCCCTTCAGGGTCCGTAGAGTCTCTTGTGCACCCTCTATGCTCTCTCGATTGCCCAGATCAATAACTGCTTGGGTTGCTTTGATTTTACTTTCGATATCCGCGATGTCTGCCTTGTACCTTTTTGACCTATAGGAGGAGATACTTATTATATGCCCCCTCAAATAGGCCTTAAAAGCTTCCCATATAATAGTGGCTGAAGCAGTTAGGGCATTTCTAGCTAAAAATAATTTAGTTTCCGACTGGAGGCCCACTAATACCTCTTCCTGCATAAGTAGAGTGCGGTCCATTGACCATGTCCTCTCCACTGGGGGCGCCGGTTTATTGATGACTAGGCTGATCGCAGAGTGGTCAGAGAGGTGAGACGGAAGATAGAAAATATCCTCTACCCAGCTTTTTATTGATTGACTCACTAAAATAAAGTCAATCCTAGACTTATGCCCGTATTTGTAGTTGCAAAAAGAGTACTCTCTTTTAGTCCCTGCTTTTATCCTCCATATATCTAAGAAACCCAATTGTTTCATAAAGTCGGTAAGGCATGTTCTAGTTTTGTGAGATGTAAGTGGCCTGTACTGGGAGGTCTTGTCTAACAGGGGGTTCAAGATCAGGTTAAAATCACCTGCCAAAATAACCGGGCTAGAAAACGCTATTAAAGCAGATGCCATGCCATTGAAGGAAAGAGGGTCGTCCTGATTTGGACCATAGTAGGCAGCAATTGTTAATCTTACATCCTTTACTTGACACTCTGCTATGGCCCATCTCCCCCCTGAATCCACGACTTTAGAAAGGAGTGTTGCTTGGGCTGATTTTTTAACCAGTATAGCTACTCCCCTGGTATTAACAGATTGAGTGGTACAAACTACAAAATCCAACCAACCCAACCTCTTAACTAAAGTAGATAGTTCTGACTCAGTTAAATGCGTCTCCTGCAGTATAATGACCCGCGCACTACTATCCCGTAAATATTGGAAAATCCGATGCCTCCTTGAATTAGTGCGCAGGCCATTAACATTCCAGGAGAGAATGCCTAAGCTATTCATGATTCTGAGTCATCCTCAAAAAAAACCCTCTTGGCTACAAATCCCACACACACTTATCATGCTTCTAACTCCCATATAAAAGACAAAATGGACTATAATAGGGAAAATGAGGACTATTTTTTTCTTTTTTCCCAATGCAACACCCACCCTTTTCACCCCCCCGTGCCCTCGTCCCAACCCTGCCACCCCTACCACCCCTAGAAACCCACCCGTGGAAACCCTTGCCCCAAGAATCTGGACCTAGTCCAGAGTTCAGCACCTTCGATGCATAATGCGAAGCACTCAGCAGTAATTAAATTAAATTCATGCCTATACTATTCTTTTATTATCCCATTCTCTCATCCCGCGAGCCAAGCAATTGAAGGAATAACTGTAGCTAACTGGACAAGCACAGTGTGGTCGAGGAAACATGGCGGCCGTGAGCTAGCGGTCGCGGCACCCGATCTGTAATGCTTGGCGCTCGGCATCACTGAGTTGACAATACGATGCCTATACCCCGACTATGAGCGTGAAGTGATTGGGCTTTCCTTCTCCTTACCTTCGGCCCCCGGGGGGGGGGGTGCTGCCATCGTAGCCTCTGTCTGTCTCCGCTTGTCCGTTTCTGACCTCGCCGTTGTTTTGCTCCCTGCACTTCATCAATGTGCGGTTCCTCTTCCGGGCTTGCGCTGCAGGATTTGACTCTCTCTGGCGTCCCGTGCTGGGTTCGGGCGTCACCGGAGCTTCGGAGAGTGAGGAGCGGACTGCGGAGCTCTGTCCGAGGCTGGACGTGGAATAGGGCGCTCAACTCGGCTCCTGCGAGAGGTATCACCCTGGAGGGTGACACAGCAAGCTCTCTGAAGGTGGCTGAGCAGCTGCCGACCACTGGAGGAGTGTGTGAGGTGGTAAGTCCACTGGGGGGACGGTAAATGTTAAGCAAGCCCAGACTGCCTGTACCACCCGAAGTTCCAAGCGCCAGGGCGGACAGGCAGCCGCCCAGGCAGTCGCCCAGGATAAACAAGATTTTAAAAACAGAAGGAAGGGGGCCAAAAAGAGTATAGTTAAACCCCGCAAAAATATCGTCACTGCTATTACTACTACAGCCATTGTTGGGAGACCACAGCAGACGACGGGTTCAACGAGCAAATCGTCTGGTCAGACAGACACCCCAGTAGTTCTTCCAGGCGTCGCTTCTCTAACGGAAGCAGTCCCTTCTGTTTCTGCTGTATCCTTTGAGCCAGCAGCCACCCCAGTGGCAGGTAAAGCTTATACCTTAAAACAGAAACGAAAAAGCCAACTGGGGGGGGGCCTCAAGATCACACCTTCCTTGAGATCCTATTTTAAGGTGTTACCCCAGATTTTGGCGCTCCCCAAAAGCCCAACTTCTTGTATTGGCTCAATGCAGGATTGCTTGAAGCTTCCAGTCATGAGCTCCTCGGAGCTATCAAGTAATCTTTCTCAGAATGACCTGGTCTTAGGGGGACCCTCGCAATTCCAACAGGGGGTTAAGTCTCAGTCCGGGGGCGCTGTAGCGGTACTATCTGTTACCACAGAATTGCAAGATGACACAATTGTCCCACTTCCTGGTGGAGAGCCTTCTCTATTTCCAATAGATGAGCAATCAGAGTACTCCGTTGGGCAAATGCTGAGAGCATTGTCTCAGGACATCAAATTAGGTTTTCAGACCTCAACTGCCAACCAGTTGGAGATCAGGAGTTTCTGTGAGTCTCTGGAGACAAAAATTGACCTTCTAAATACCAGAGCGGCAACGCTAGAAAGTAATGTTACAAATTTAACCTCGAGTCTTCGACAAGCTGAAGATAAAATAGAGCTCTTAAAAGCCAGTGAAGCTAACCAAGCGGAGAGAATGGAGGCCCTGGAAAACAACAGTAGAAGGAATAACCTCCGTCTTCTTAATGTTCCGGAGGAAAGAGAAGGGGGCGATATTAAGCAGTTTATTGTTTCCCTTCTAATAGAAGCCCTGGGTCCAGACTTATTGGAAGAGGAGTTATTGCGAGATATACAAAGGATCCATAGAGACCCATTTCGTAAATCCCCACAAAGACAGAAGCCCAGGAAGATTTTAGTCAACTTTATGACGTATACCCTTAAGGAGAAGATATTAACTTTAGCTCTCAAACAAAAATCACTTTCAGCTAAAGGTTTCTCTTTTCAGATTAGGTCAGATCTTTCAAAAATTACTCTTGAAAGACAGTGGGAGCTAGGTAACAGACTGGAAGATTTCCGCAAGCTGGGTGCTGTGGCCCAGCTAAAGTTTCCCGCTGCCTTGAGAGTAATGTACAATAAAAAAATGTACAATCTTAGATCTGTGGAGGCAGCGGATGGGCTTCTTCAACAACTCAGGGGAATATAATGCAAAAAGAAAAGGGAAAAAAAAAAAAAAAAAAAGTTATTCCTTCAATTGCTTGGCTCGCGGGATGAGAGAAGGGGTGAATGCTACATTAAAGCAAATGCAAAGAGAAGCTTATATCAAGAATCGCAGGGTCCATTTGAGTACTCCGTTGGGCAAATGCTGAGAGCATTGTCTCAGGACATCAAATTAGGTTTTCAGACCTCAACTGCCAACCAGTTGGAGATCAGGAGTTTCTGTGAGTCTCTGGAGACAAAAATTGACCTTCTAAATACCAGAACGGCAACGCTAGAAAGTAATGTTACAAATTTAACCTCGAGTCTTCGACAAGCTGAAGATAAAATAGAGCTCTTAAAAGCCAGTGAAGCTAACCAAGCGGAGAGAATGGAGGCCCTGGAAAACAACAGTAGAAGGAATAACCTCCGTCTTCTTAATGTTCCGGAGGAAAGAGAAGGGGGCGATATTAAGCAGTTTATTGTTTCCCTTCTAATAGAAGCCCTGGGTCCAGACTTATTGGAAGAGGAGTTATTGCGAGATATACAAAGGATCCATAGAGACCCATTTCGTAAATCCCCACAAAGACAGAAGCCCAGGAAGATTTTAGTCAACTTTATGACGTATACCCTTAAGGAGAAGATATTAACTTTAGCTCTCAAACAAAAATCACTTTCAGCTAAAGGTTTCTCTTTTCAGATTAGGTCAGATCTTTCAAAAATTACTCTTGAAAGACAGTGGGAGCTAGGTAACAGACTGGAAGATTTCCGCAAGCTGGGTGCTGTGGCCCAGCTGAAGTTTCCCGCTGCCTTGAGAGTAATGTACAATAACAAAATGTACAATCTTAGATCTGTGGAGGCAGCGGATGGGCTTCTTCAACAACTCAGGGGAATATAATGCAAAAAGAAAAGGGAAAAAAAAAAAAAAAGTTATTCCTTCAATTGCTTGGCTCGCGGGATGAGAGAAGGGGTGAATGCTACATTAAAGCAAATGCAAAGAGAAGCTTATATCAAGAATCGCAGGGTCCATTTGCCTGCGAAAAAGGTACAAGGGGCAATTCGAAAAGTAAGCAAGGTTTGCTCAAGATGACTGAGAGAATTACAATGGTGGAAGATCCTATTTACAATTTTACCAGCAGATTTGATAGAGCTAATTTTGACAAAAGATCTTACCGTGGTAGTGGTGGCAGACGTCAGGATGCTGCGGGAACACAAGGACATGCAGGAGTCTCAAATGAGCGATGTAATGTGGAAGCTGGAAGAATTAGAGAATCATCAATGGAGTAACAATTTAGGGTTCTTCTGCCTTTCAGAAAATATCGAGGGGAATGACATTCGATCATTTATGGTGAATCTACTTAAGGGGCTTTCCCAGATCTTGCTGATTGTGATTTGGGCATTGAGCTGCAACGGGTTCATCGGATCCCATTAATGCACACGAAAAATCATCACACAGGGCAATCTGAGAGGCCTACGGTGATCTTAGTGTTCTACCGGAACTTTCACCTTCACCAGGTGATTTTTGATAAGGCCAGGCTAAGCGCTCCTTTGATAGCCATACATTCTGCATTTAACCTGAATTCTGACATACTACAGTGGAAAGAAGATGATGCCTGCAACAGTTATTCTCAACTTTTCAGAGCATGGGTTGCGAGGTATTTTTACTGAACCCTGCAAGGCTCAAAGTTATCTTCCAAGTAAAAGTGGGAGCCTTTTCCTCAGAAATATAAGAGCAGGAGTACCTGAAAGAGATCACGGGGGACAGAAATGGGATTGAGTATGGAGTCAGTTAAGGGTTTTCTTTGACTGGGAGTCAAGGATATATGTTGTTATTTCTTCCCTTTATATATATGTTTACTTGGTTAGTGATTTATGGCTGGTGGGAGGGGGGAGGGATAGGAGAGTGTAACAGTGTGTGGCATCCTCAGGGTCATGCATGAGCTGTTTGCCCGGTGTTGGTGGGGAAGGGGCTTTGGGGGGAGGGAGTCAAGGTGGGGGAGGCAATAGAGTTGGAAGGGATGGGGTTAAATGGGATGGGAAGGGGATCCCAAGCAGACTGTAGTAGGAAGAATGGGGATGTACAGATGTAGTGCAGTAGATCTAGATATTGGCATTAGGTCACCTAAAACAATGGGTAAGATGGATATTGCAACAATCAGTATTCGATAAAAACAAGAAGAGTTGCAATTGACATCAAATATTTAAAAGCAGACATCATTTGTCTGCAGGAGATGCACATTGAAGGGTCAAGACAGTATATTCTAGAATCACTGGGGTATCAGTTAGTGAGTAGCACCTCATAAGGGACACGCACATGAGGGGTGGCAATTCCAGCCCGGAAAAATAACATGTTCCCGCGATGCAGGGCAGATAAGCACGGGCGGTGGGCTATTGCAGTGTACCACTGCCACAGTGTGGTTTTTACGATTTGTGCCATATATGGATCTTCATTGGAAGACTTAGACCTGCTTGACTGGTTGAATGGTGAACTAACCTCATGGCCGTTACTGCTTATTATGTGTGGTGATTTTAACATCAGCATAAGGAGGGAGTATTGTGAGGGAGCATTAATCAGTATGTAGGTTGTAAGCCCAACATTGTTAGATCAGTTTTAGATTTAAGAAAGATCCATGGACTAAAAGATGTTTGGGCCAAAAAATGCACCATCGATTAAGGGTTCACATTTTTTTCAGCACCACACCGGGTACAAGTGAGCCTAGAGTATAGTTTTATATCACAAGGTCTGTTGCAGGGGAGTTCAACTAAGAAATACCCGCAAGTTATGTCAGACCATAATCAATTGGTCCTGGAGGTGTCATTGATTAATACACCATGCCAACAACAGAGATGGTCTTTTGATCGGGCTCTATTGTTGGACACTGATTATGTTAGCAACATGCAGGAATGGATTCCAGTATTTATGACAGAGAATTTAGGCAGCGCCCCTGCAGGCATTATATGGGAATCCTTTAACTCAGACATTTGGGGGGAGACAACTCATTTTAGCTGGGCAAACAAAAGAAGGAAAAGGCATGGATGATACAATTGTATTAAGAATTGATACTTGCGGAGACTAACCTGATAGGTGCAGTAAATAGGGGAAATGAGGTAGATATGACGCAACAAAAGGTTGCAGTTGCGAAAGAGGAAATATATAACATTTCAACAGATAAAGCGGCTAGCAAATATATAGCACAGGAACATTTATGAGTACAGCAAGAAGGTGGGGCACTTTTTAGCTACACGTACCAGACAATGAACAGCACAAAGTTTAGTTAAAGAAATTCTGGATCGAGAAATTGGGTTAGTTTCCGAGGTGGAAGGGATGCAGGCTGCTTTTCAAAATTTTTATCAAGACTTGTATACTGAAAATGGGGAAACAAGGACGGGGTATTTAACTGAATATCTAAAATCAATGTTACATGGAAAATTAGATACAGAAGATCAAGAGAGGATAGATCAGCCCTTCACGCTAGAGGAAAATGCTACTCCAATCTCTAGCCATTCACCCAGGAAAGCCAATGGAACAGATATTATTCCTGGGGAATTTTATAAGATCTTATGTTCTAGTCTAAATATAAATATATATATATATATCCCGCTCAACTGCACCTAAGAAGCGCGGCACACTAAAGGCGGGTGCTTCAAATGCGGAGGTGCGCCGCAATCTCTATTCACGCTCCATGACTCCTTCAGGTTTCCAGGAAAGAATCGAGCACTCACGGGTAAGTAGTATGGCAGCTTCGTTTAATTCGGAGGAGTAAACAACAGACGCGTTTCGGAGCTAGTCCTTCCTCAGTGTTGTTACTAAGTTCATTACAAGCTACTTCTTATATACATCATTCAAAATTAAACATAGAGGAGGTCGGAGGAGACAGCGGTCCGGGACTATTGGGCGCCATCTTTGAAGGGTCAAAAATTAATGGTTCAGATACAAAAATAAATAGGTATATAGTTATGGATTGGCTGTGAAGTTTAAACAATTAATGTATTTCGAAAACATTAATTGTTTAAACTTCACAGCCAATCCATAACTATATACCTATTTATTTTTGTATCTGAACCATTAATTTTTGACCCTTCAAAGATGGCGCCCAATAATCCCGGACCGCTGTCTCCTCCGACCTCCTCTATGTTTAATTTTGAATGATGTATATAAGAAGTAGCTTGTAATGAACTTAGTAACAACACTGAGGAAGGACTAGCTCCGAAACGCGTCTGTTGTTTACTCCTCCGAATTAAACGAAGCTGCCATACTACTTACCCGTGAGTGCTCGATTCTTTCCTGGAAACCTGAAGGAGTCATGGAGCGTGAATATATATATATATATATATATATATATATATATATATATATATATATATATATATATATAGATATAAGGGTTCTATATTTGTGGTGCTTGTAAAGCATGTAGGAATAGCACCAATCTCATGAGGTCAAACTTTCACAGAGAAAACCTGCATACACAATCAACAAACACCTGACTTGCAACACTGAGTACTGTGTGTATTGTTTAGAATGCCCATGTTCATTATACTATATTGGCAGTAGCATTCATGAAGCCAAAAAAAGAATTGTTGAACATCTATGGGTTATAACTTACGAAGATAGACAATATCCAGTGGCAAGACATTTTAAAGAAAGACACAAAAAAGTTATCAGCATGTTAAAATTCTGTGTTCTGGCTAGAATCCTGGTAATAGAGAGAGGAGATAAAAGAGTTCAAATGTTGCGCAGATTGGAATCCAAAATGATTAACAAATTTGAAACTAAGTTCCCAAATCGTCTCAATAGGGATGAAAAATTATCTGTTCATTTGGGGTAAACAAAGGGTTTCATACGTGTGTTGAATTTCCGTAATGGGAGATTGATTTTGACATGAGTTGTAATGGAAACAAGGTTACAGAAGAATGAGAGAAAATATGTTAGTAGATAATGTGTTTATGTTTTTGTAGGTCATACTGGGCATAAAGAAATACAGAAGTGAGAATCAGTCTAGGGGCTCATTATGATGCCGGGCAGACTTGGTCCTCCCGCCACCGTAGCGGTGTTTGGGACCGTCCTCCAGGCATGCGGTTGTCCCGGGCTCATCCTGGGCCTTTATAATTGCAGGCGATGCTGCTGGCTGCAGCACCGTCCACAATGATAAAGGTGCATGCGCCACATTTCCGCTGTGCCTGCCACTTGGTGCATGGAAATGCTCCAGTGCAGTGACCACGCCCCACAAGGGGGGCCCGAAACGGGCCCCCAAAACCAATCCCCGCCAGCCTTCCCCCACATCCTAAAATGGCAGATGGTGCCTGCTTGGCACCACCACCATATTAATGGTCCTGCTCCGTCCGCCATGCAATCGGTGCGATTGCCTGTGGTGGAAAAGCAGCGGACGGACTTTACGTCCACAGTGATACCCACCGCCATCCTAATTTGGCGGTGGGTAAATCAACATGGGATGGTGGAAGGACCGCCACCGCTGGCCCGGCGGTGGCTGTCTTTCCGCCATCATAATGAGCCCCTAGGTTCCAAAAACATTTGGATATTATATAGAACCAGCTTGTCTATATATCAATCACAGGGGTTGAAGAATAAATGATGATATCTGTACCTCACATTCAAGCCATCAAGAAAGTGACTCTATATGTATTTACAGTTTTACTTACATTTTCAGTGGGTCACTAGAGCAGTACTCTTCCTATGTTATAAGATGGCTGCCATGAAAAACAAAAGAATGCCCTGTTAAGTCATATTTTGATGGTGATGGTTGATCACATGTTTTTATGATGGTGTAATGATGATGTAAACTGACCTGTGAGCAAGAAGCTTTCGCTTCGAAAGGCATCGGGACACTTTATTGTTGTTGCCTTAAGAAATAAATTCACTCCTAATGAAATTGTGCCCTGATATTACCTACTGGCGATTGCCAGTAGGTAGTTATAGTTAGGACCAAGTTTCCATTGGAAGAGCATTTGTTGTTTTGCTTATAACTTTGGCGTCGTTTAATGAATCTTCATGAAATTTTCCAAACTAATTCTTTGTTCATATCAGCTCCTATGTTGAAAGATTGGTGTTGATTTGTCAAGGGGGGGCCGAGAAAAAAGGGGGGTCCCAAAACTTGTTTTCGCCATGAAAATTTCCATAGGAAACTTCAGACAAGGATACAGGTCGAACGGGTGAACAGAATTACCCCAAATTTGGCAGGGAGAAGAGTCTTGGTCTGGAAAGCATGCTTTTGTTTATGTGGTGTAAATCCGTTCAGTAGTTTTGGAGAAATATTGAAATTTACAGATATTGATATTTGGGAATTCTGCCATCTGTGTGGCTGAGGCGTTACGAGCACGAGCTTGCTGCTTATTGGCTGCGAGCGGTGCTAGCGTTTTGCAACTAGGAAGTGTTGGCCGCCATTGTGTGAAGTGAGTAAGGGGAAAAAAGGGTGAAAAAAGTAGGAAAGAGGAGGGTAGGAGCACTGTAACCTCTGTGGGGTGTTTAGGGTGTGCTATGCAGGGTTACGAAGCAAACTACTCATCCCTACTGGTCAGAAAGTGCTGGGCTACGTGAATTAAGTGAGATATTGCCTAGAGTCTGATGCTGCTAAGGTGAGCTGCTGCGGGATTTGGGGTTTAAAGCGTGAGCCCAAACTGTGTGTCTTATGCTGTGAAGTCATGTGCCCTCTCTGTTGCACCACAGCTGTGGAAGTAGTGTCAGCATGTGTTTATACCTAGTAGGATGAACTACTGACCCCTACTGGTCTGAAAGTGCTGGGGTACAGAAAATATGTGAGGTATTGTCTAGAGTCTCATGCTGCTAAGCTGAACTGCTGCCGGACTCGGGGATGAAAGTGTGAGTCCAAACTTTGTGTCATATGCTGTGAAGTCATGTGCTCTGGCCGCTGTGCCACATCTGTGCAAGTAGTGTCAGCATGTAGTTATACCTACTCGGAGGAACTTTTGTCCACAGTGTTGGATGACACACATGATTCCTAGGAAAAGGTGTCTCAGGGGACTGTAGTGGCCACACTGCTCCATGGTCCTGGATAGATCTGACTGCAACAGGAGCAACCGTCCCCGCACTATACATATCTCCCCCTCATGCACATCATGTCTGAGGCCACAACATCGGTCGTGCATGCTGCAAGGCAGTTCATTTTAAGCCTCACACTCCTATGTTGAGACTCTGCATCAGTGCCAACAATCATGGAACCCAAATGACTGAACTGGACAGGGCACAGGCAAGGTCCCAACACATGTCACAGACCACCCCCACACATGATGCTGCAAGCATTGGGCACTTGGATTAACTGCCAGTCCCTTTGCTGCTTGTGCATGCAGGAGGATGCGTGTGTAGCTACATCTCCAGGCTCACTGCCAATGCTGAGGTGACATGGTAACGTCCGCTGAAGACAGCTGACTGTGATGTTGCAGGGCCCGTGCCTATCATGCTAACACAAAGATCACACGGACATACTTGCTCAGATGCGGGTTTGGGGGTGTTGGCGGTCCTGGGGTTGTTGCGATAAGTGTTATGGCCCTCATGGGTATCCGTGTATCATGCTCATTGACTCTATGGAACCTGTGGGTGTTCAGGTGTGGCTCTTGGCTGTGTTCCTTTTCATGCTGCAGGTAGTCACCCTGCTTAACACCAGCAGAAAGCAGGTGTAAAATCTCTGGTGCTAACACGGCTTATTGCTGGAATTTCTTTTGCATCGCAGTTTTTGCCTTTGGTTGTGAAAGTTGTGATGTGTTTTTTTCATGTACAGAAAAATAAATGAACTGGGCACTGTATCCCGTCAAGATCCAGCACCTTACCCATTATTCCCAATAAATATAAATACAATGAGATTGCTTCATTGATTTTGTGTGTACACTGTACATGCACCCACTACCACAGTGCAATTCAATAGAGAATGTTTAGAATAAATCGCAAAGGTGCACCTCGTGTGTTTTTGCACGGGAACGCCTGCTCTGCATCTCATTATCAACACTTTAATGCAACTACAGTTGAGATAAATCTAACACACTATTCAGAAGCAGGTGCGACCTGCAGACATCAGCAGTATCCCCGCAATAACTGCCCCAACATTTAACACCATGGTGGACACCACTAAATAACAGTAATAAGAACGAGAAACAGTCACAGAGCACTTAAGTAGCAACCAAAAACTTTATTGATTTTTTTTTTCAAACTTTATTTTTTCGTAAACGTATATATAAAGGATAAAGTAAATTGAACAAAATGAACAAAAAACAACAAGGCAGAAGACTCCTGTCGGGACCATGAATGTCGACGACAGCCTGGAAAATAAAGCACAACATAAGGACGTGTGTAATGCGCATATCAAAGGAGCGAGACACAGAGAAGGAAAAAAAAGTCAGAGAGAAAAAGAGAGGGAAGGAAAGAAAGGGAGATAGAGAAAGAGAAGGAAAGGAAGGAAGAGAGTGAGAGAGAGAGTGAAGAGAGGGAAGTGAGAGAAAGATAGAGACACTGCCGCCCCTGCGCATCCATGACTAAATAATTACCTGCTGCCACAGGAGTGTCTACCAGTGGACACTCCACGTCCCTGTCAAAGCTCTGTGGCCCGGCAGATCTAACAGATGTCGCTGAGTCATGAATGGCGGAGACCACATCAGTGCCTACATGGCCCGGCAGATCTCACACATGTCGCTGAATCCTGAGTCATCAATGGTAGAGACCACATCAGCTTTTAGTGCCGCTAACCCTATGCAATGCAAGTCAGCACCACGTGGTGGTAGGCCGCTGACGACCATACAACTTAGGGTGTGACTAACCCTGTGTAACTCAAGTCAGCGCCACGTGGTGGCAGGCCCCTAACGGCCACATCAGCTTCGGGTGGCACTAACCCTGTGCAAGTCAAGTCCGCGCCACATGGTAGTAGACCCCTGATGGCCATACAGCTCAGGGTGTGACTAATCCTCTGCACAACTCTTCACGGACTCTTTATGATTCAGACCCGTGGAGCGTCTTTCATCCAGTCACCACCGGCAATAAAAGATGTGATGTTGTCGATGTATTATATGTGCGTGGTCACATGGCCTGTGACGCATGTGCCAAATGGGTGTGGTGTGTGTCAAACCTGCCCTCAGGGAGTGGCCATGACATGTTGACAACTAGAGCACTGACCTGCACACTGACAGCGAGTATGCCTGCGTCTGGTAGCTATGTGGGGCTGTGAAAACGTGTTTTCTCAATGGATTTTCCATAGGAAACTTTAGATAAGGCTATAGGTCAAACTGCTGAACAGTATTACGCCACATTTAGTAGGGAGAAAGGTCATGGTCCAGAAAGCACACTTTCTTGCATCAAGTGAAAATATAAAAGAATGGTCCCAGGATAATTTAATATACCATAGCTCTGTCTGTGCGAGATAACCCTTTCACGCTCCATCTTCCCAACATCACCACTTCGCAGCTAGAGCGTTAGAAGCCAGTCCATCAGCTCGCAGCTCTCTACCTTTGCGAGCTACTACGCTGCTGTGCCTGTACCTCTGCGAGCTACTACGCTGCTGTTCCTTCGGGAGAGAACGGCTCGTAGTACTGTGTCTGTGAGTCGACCGGACGGGCGCAGTTGTCCCTCTGCGAGCCTGGGTGCAAACTGTTCATAAGTCACACTGCATAAGCATTGAAAAGCCATTTAGTGATTCAGTCCATCAGCTGGCATCTGTCCGAGGCATTTCTGAAAACATACCTGAGTTCTTTCTGTGAGAGATACCCCTTTCACACTGCCTCTCCCACATCAGCAGGTAATGCACCCTCTTCCGACATTACCAACATATCCCCAAAAACCTTCTTGGTCCCTGTGTGGTTTGACAAACAAGAATCTTAGTCATGTATAGATTTACATATAAAACATTTTATTTAAACAAAACAAATACAAATAAAACTGAAGGGAGTCTGGTGTTGTACTGGGTTAGTGGCACCACGTGTCATCGGCCTTGCATATGGAAATATGCCTGACTGATCAAAAGGGAGTCTGGTGCTGTGGTCACTGCTATGAAGTTGGGATCACTGCCATTCAGGACTTAGGACACAGTTGCACATGTGGAATCGGCTTGTGTTGAACAAGGTTAGTGGCACCACGTGTCGTGGCTTATGTTGACCATGGTTAGTAGCACCACGTGTCAAAAATTGAATTTGCGAGCTCTGTTGCCCGCAGTGTAGACTGTTATTGAGTGTTTGTTTGCACTTGAAGATGAATTTGTTGATTATACTAAAGCAGTGTTTCCCAAACTGGGGTCCCAGGACCCCCAGGGGTCCGTGGCACATTCCCAGGGGGTCAGCAGGCAGCAGTTTTAAAAGCACTGCAAAGTTCCTTGTAAAATTAGCAGTTTTCGAGCAACTATAAAAGTGTCAAGAAAATGCCAGTGATTAATGTACCTGCTGGAGAGAGATGAGAGTTTTGTCTAGTGGCAGCTTTGACTTATCTAATGTGACACAGAGGGTTAATATGCCTACTGCAAAGAACGTGTACAATGCATTTTAAAAAACAGTATTTTATGTGCATAGGTCAGTGGGCTACTGATTTTGTCACAGAGATTCTTTTGTCACAGTGCAATTCATAAGGGACAATTGTAATCTAGCACAGTGTCCTATAAACTGTCAAAGAGCTGCTTACAAACTGCATGGTAAATGTTAGCAACATATGTTTATTCCCAGTCTATCATTATCCTGATGCTGCTATGTTCCCACTTCCTGCACATGAACACTTTTGTAATGCCTTTTTGTCACTTCTATGTGTGCTGCCTAACCCAGCATACATGGAAGTTACAAAACGAATTTTTATTACATTTTTTGTGCAGAAAGGGTCACCATCCTGCACAAGTTGGAAAAAGCAAAAGCAAGGAAAAATAAGGCATTTCTCCTCATTTCTACAAGTTAAGACCAGGTTTTTCATGGCATTAATTCTGGTGCTGTCTCCTATTTAAGTTGACCTTGTAAATAGAGGGCAGCGTCAAAATCAATGGGTGTTGGAGTGAAATGCCCACTGCAACTCCCACTGCCCACCTTTTTCACGCTAAGCATTGCGTGAAAGGGGTCCTTATATACAAGGCAGCGTTAAGCCACAAAAAGTGGCTTAACACTGCCTTGTAAATAAGGCAAAGCCCCTATTGCCACAGGAACATCGCGAAAAGTGACGTTCCCATGGCGATAGGGACTTGTAAATATGCCCCTAAAATCCTTAGTAATTTGAGTATTTGTTTTGTGTGCACACGTTTGTTTATTTTTTTCGAATTACTGTTTTAATGTTTGAAATTTAAATCCTACAAATTGCTTGGGGGTCCCCGGCTTCCAGTGGTGACTCAATGGGGGTCCTCAGGAGTCAAAAGTTTGGGAACCACTGTACTAAAGCTATAACTGATTTTAAAAAAAAGTTCCTGAAGCAAGAATACTAAAAGGATATTATGTAGGTTTTAGGCCTGTGATAGTTACTTGCCTAGTGGACTCTGTAATTAATGAATCAAGATTTAATTCTAATTGTTAGCCCTACTGACTGCAGTGTAGGCGTATCATGAAAAGATTAAAAATGTGTAGAATACACTGTCGAAGTGCATGAGCCTGTGATGCTGCTTGGTGCTGATGGGCCGCAGTGGGAGCTATGTCACTTGCCTACTGCGTCATCGGCAATCGCAACTGTATCTGAATTGAGTCCTGCTGAGTGCAGTGTAGTCCAGAGGTAGCAGTGAGCAAGGGCCCACAGCCACATGCATAGGTTGGTGGCCCCAACGCCCTGCGTAGTTTAGGTTCAGTGGCACCACGTGTCGCCGGCCTTCCATATGCAAATACTAATCGAAGAGAGTCTGGCGCTGTGGTCGCTGTCACGAAGTTGGGGTTACTGCCATGCAGGACTCAGGACACAGTTCCACATGTGGGATCGGCTTGTGTTCAACAGGGTTAGTGGCCCCATTGTCGCCGGCCTTGCATATGGAAATATGCCTATCTGATCAAAGGGAGTATGCTGCTGTGGTCGCTGCCACGGACTTGGGGCACTCCCATTCAGGACTCAGGACACAGTTCCACATGTGGGATCGGCTTGTGTTGAACAGGGTTAGTGGCACCACTTGTCGCCGGCCTTGCATATGGAAATATGCCTAACTGATCAAAGGGAGTATGCTGCTGTAGTCGCTGCCACATACTTGGGGTCACAGCCATTCAGGACTCAGGACACAGTTCCACATGTGGGATCGGCTTGTGTTGAACAGGGTTAATGGCACCACGTGTCGCCAGCCTTGCATATGGAAATATGCCTAACTGATCAAAGGGAGTATGCTGCTTTGGTCGCTGCCTGTCAGGACTCAAGAGGTTTCCTCCTTTTAACGCAACGCTGGCTACCATCTCCCCCCTACTAAATTATCAAAGGTCAGTTCATCCCTCAAGCTGGAGTGCTTGTTGGCACCGATGGAACTCCAAGATGGCTGCCAACATGCACATAAGGCAACAGCACACCGCTGTTAGCAATCTAGTCTTTTAGGCTTCAGAACACCTGGTGAAGTGTGCTTCAACATTCCACTGCACACTTCACTGAAGAGATAATTGAAAGAGTACATGTTTACTCCAGCGTCGTGGAATTCGGTTAGGGTAGTTGCGATAAAATCGTGGTAACTACATTCTCTCACTAATCAGGTTAGTGTTAAACTATGTAGCTAAAATAAAACATTCTGTGAGAAAAGGTTATCGTGTCAGAGGTAAATTTCTATTTAAAAAGCAATCAAAGTCAGAATATATTTTCCTATGTTAGAAAACTGGAACTACCTTTCAGTAATTGCTTTCCTTAGCCGAGAAGATTCAATAAAAAGCTTTTTGAATCAGCTGTCTTATTCAGCTGTTCCATAATCTGTCAGACTCTGGCATGACCTTTCAACACACTGTGTCTTCTTTGACTGAAACTTGTTCACTCTTCAGAGAATTAATTAAAAGGTGAAAGTCAGAGTCAAAAGCCCGGCATGTTTCTTTCTCATGCCACATGTTAGGTTAAATATGTGAAGGCCCAGTTAAAGAACTCCAGTAATGTTCTATGGCCAGAATAAATTAACTCTTCAGCAAACATTAAAATCCGGGGCAGAATAAATTGTGCTTCCAGCAATCAATAAGACTGAAGGCCTGAATAAAAACAAACAATTCCTTTTAACATTTAACCTAAGTTCTAAAGCATTGTTTAAAAACTAATTAAAGACAGAAAACCAGTCATCCTACTTCAGAAACCCCAGTTCAAGGCCCACTCCAGTCTCTTAACAGTGAGTTAATAGAAAGAATTAGAAACCCGATAATACGTAAATTAGGAAAACAGGAATAAATGCTTACCTTATCTTTCTTACATTAAGGAATAGCAGGATCAAGTGCAGATTGTACCTGAGAATAAAAAGAAAAGAGATTTGAGTGAAGACTTACATACAACCAAGCAAACAATACATGAGAAGTAGAAGAGAAGTAAGCTTCAGTAAACATTCTGGTAAGATAAGTTATATATACACCATAGAAAAATCGATAAGTTAACAGGCACAGTAAATAAAGGTTTTTACATGTTAATGTTGCAGTCCTGTAAGAAGAAGAACAAGACGTAGCTGAACAGGCAGAATATTGGAGCAGTCTCTTCTCTGTCCCAACCCCTTTTCCCCCGTTAGAACTTACCTGCAATAGAATACTAAAAGACCTAGCAGGGTTGGTTCTGAGAAGGGTATTGGGATCTAGCGTCATTCTCCTCCTGTGTGTTTCAGACAGCAATAAGTATTTAGACCCTAACACTGCCACGGACTTGGGGTCACTGCCATTCAGGACTCAGGACACAGTTCCACATGTGGGATCGGCTTGTGTAGAACAGGGTTAGTGGCACCACGTGTCGCCGGCCTTGCATATGGAAATATGCCTAACTGATCAAAGGGAGTCTGGTGCTGTGGTCGCTGCCACGGGCTTGAAGTCACTACCATTCAGCACTCAGGACACAGTTCCACATGTGGGATCCGCTTGTGTTGAACAGGGTTAGTGGCACCATGTGTCGCCAGCCTTGCATATGGAAATATGCCTAACTGATCAAAGGGAGTCTGGTGCTGTGGTCGCTGCCACGGACTTGGGGTCACTATCATTCAGGACTCAGGACACAGTTCCACATGTGGGATAGGCTTGTGTTGAACAGCGTTAGTGGCACCATGTGTCGCCGGTCTTGCATATGGGAATATGCCCAACTGATCAAAGGGAGTATGCTGCTGTGGTCACTGCCACGGACTTGGGGTCTCTGCCATTCAGGACTCAGGACACAGTTCCACATGTGGGATCAGCTTGCATTGAACAGGGATAGTGGCACCATGTGTCGCCGGCCTTGCATATGGAAATATGCCTAACTGATCAAAGGGAGTATGCTGCTGTGGTAGCTGCCACAGACTTAGGGTCACTGCCATTCAGGACTCAGGACACAGTTCCACATGTGGGATTGGCTTGTGTTGAACAGGGTTAGTGGCGTCACGTGTCAAGCCATGTGTTGTACAGGGTTAGTGGCACCACGTGTCACCGGCCTTGCATATGGAAATCTGCCTAACTGATCAGAGGGAGTCTGGTGCTGTGGTCGTTGCCACGGACTTGGGGTCACTGCCATTCAGGACTCAGGAAACAGTTCCACATGTGGGATCATTTGGCTTGTGTTGAACAGGGTTAGTGGCACCATGTGTCACTGGCTTGTGTTGAACAGGGTTAGTGACACCATGTGTTGCGGCTTGCGTTGAATTCTGCCTGAATAAGTCTACGTGGCAATGACTTGTGGTGCAGTGAGTTAGTAGCACCAGAAGCACTTAGCGTGTGCGCACCCTGCGTTGATGCGTGGTCCGTGCTGGCCTCACTGGTAGCAATGTCTTTGCATGCTTCGAAAGAATCTTCATAGCAGTAAAAATCCCCAAGTAATTCCATTTCAGTCCTCCAAGGTTTGAAGAGTTGCAGAAGAGCTAAATAGAAAAACTCTCTCTTATCTGGAGTATCACAACTTAATTTCCTGTGATTAATAAAATTTGCTTTGGCATTCTTTAAGAAACGTCCATCAGATCCAATTACAGCATATTTCCCTTCATTTATTTTTTCTGTAACATTTTTTCTAAAACTATAATGTTGCAGTATTTAATATAGTCATATGTTTTCCAGGTATGGACTTACATTTGGATAGTATGCGAGGAACAGTAATTGAGTTATGTCCATATTTGCATTCCACATCTTCAAAAAATGGGATTGTAATCATTAATGTACTTCGATTCTTCTGTTCTTTTTATATTATAAGTATTTTTGGGTGATTTTCGAGTGATAGTATGCCTCACTGCTGATTTAAAACTGTTCACTCTTCCTTGCGATGACTTATGGGGCACTGAGTTAGTAGTACCTTTGGTGCTCAGCGTGTATGTATCCTGCGATGATGCGTTGTCCGGGAGGGCCGCACACGGACCAATGTCTTTTGTCTATTGAATTCTGCCTCAGTAAGGCGATGTGTTCTTGTCTTGTGGTGCACTGAGTTAGTAGTACCTTTGGTGCTCAGTGTGTACGTACCCTATGATCATGCGTTGTCCAGGAGGGCTGCACTCGGACCAATGTCTTTTAACCATTGAATTCTGCCACAGTAAGGCAACGTGGCGATGACTTGTGGTGCACTGAGTTAGTGTCATATGAAGTACTCAGCATGTGCGTACCCTGTGATTTTGCATGGTCCGAGAGGGCCGCACTGGGAGCAATGTATCTTGCGTACTGTACTGCGTCATATGAAATCGCTACTCCATCTGAATTGTGAGGCCTGCTGTCCGCAGTGTAGATTGAAGGCAGTAGTCTGTACAGACATAAGTCTGAGGTGCTGTGCAGCTGGGTTCGCAAAGAGCCTATGTCGAGGAGACCTGCGGTCATGGTGGCAGCCTCGTGGCAGGGTGAGGCCCACTGCTCTAGCACAGTCGTGGGTCTTCACAGTTCACAAGTGAACCACGCCCAGAGCCCCGGCCTATTTATTCACACTCCTATGCTGAAGTGGTGTACGTCGGACCAGCCCACTCCAGTTACGCTTATGCTTATGGAGGGGGCAATACAGCTACATGACTGAGATCGTCCCTAGTGTTTGATGTAACATTTTTGGGTCCACTGTCCAAAACACTACAAGCACCAGTAGTATTTGTGCTCATGCAGAGGTGTGTGTTCTGCATACTGAGATGTGTCCAGCACATCACCTCTACACTTTGCATTGTGTCCATTTTTATTCATGGGTGAATTGCTTTCTTCACATATAGTTTGTTCACACCTGTCCGAATATTCAGCTATTGTGTGGCTGAAGGGTCATGCCGTTTTCGGAAAGTTCGCTATCTTGTTCTGCGCTGCCTCGGTGGTAGGGGGGGTCCTGGGGGTGGTGGTGGGTGTTGTGGCTTTCTTGGTTCTCGGAGCTGCTTGATCAGTAGGTCTATGACATGTGTTGGTCTTCAGATGTGGCTCTGGGCTGGGCTCCCTTTCATACTGTATGTTATTGTATAATAATTAAAAAACAAGAAGACAATAAATAATAAATAAAAAAATATACAAAAACAATTTTTAGGATATTAAAGTTACAAAATATCACTTTTTTTTCAAAATTACTGAGAAAAACAGAGCTTTTATGAACATCATAATTAGAAATTAGTATTTAAATAACCTTTGAAATTCATTAAAAAACATAGGTCTCAGGAAGATTTAAGTTAGAAATTAGTATCTAAAAAAATAATCAAATTTACTGAAACAACGATTGCCACATTTCCCAAAATTGAGCTATTAGATGGCTAAGGGACCATGCCGTTTTTGGAGGGTTCGCTGGATGGTCCTGTTCTGCACTGCCTTGGTGGTAGTAGGAAGAGGGGTTGTATGGGGGGAGGTCCTGAGGGTTTGGCAGTGGGTGTTGTGTCCTTCTTGGGTGTCGGAAAAAACTATAGGTTAAATGAACATTATAATTAGAAGGTAGCATTAAAAAAAACGCAGAAATTCACTGAAAAAACACAGGTTTCAGGGACGTTATAGTTAGAAATCAGCATTTAAAAAACCTTAGAAATTCTCTGAAAAAAACATAGGTTTCAGGCATGTTATAGTTAGAAATTAGAATTTAAAAAACCTTAGAAATTCACTGAAAATCCATAGGTTTCAGGGACGTTATAGTTACTTGGATATTTGACTCATAAAACCAGAGAAATTTGCCCGTTATAGTTAGTTGAGCTAACTATAACTCGTGCGCCCGCAACGCATTGGTAATGACATCAAATATTACATCACTCATGACATGGACAGTGACATCACTCATGACATCACTGATGACATCTCAAATTACATCACTGATGACATCATCCAGTGAATGTGTGTAAATATTTTTCATATATATCTATGCCAAGGTCTATTGAAGAATGAGTGGATGTAGAAGTGCCTGAATGGTTTATTTAGTAGATGCATGACTGACTGTATAAGTCACTGGTTGAACGTATGTTACTCAATGCATGGGTTATTGACTAAACTGTGTGAATGTCTATAGTAGTCTCTCATCAGTCATCAGTGATGTCATGAGTGATGTCACTAACCATGTCATGAGTGATGTAATATGTGACGTCATCACCAGTGCATTGCGGGCGCGCGAGTTACAGTTAGGTCAACTAACTATAACAGGTGAATTTCTCTTGATTTATTTGAGTCAAATGTCCAAGTAACTATAACGTCTCTGAAACCTTTGTTTTTTTCAGTGAATTTCTAAGGATTTTTAAATGCTAATTTCTAACTATGACGTGCCTGAAACCTATGGTTTTTTCAGTGAATATTTATATATACATATATATATAAATTTACACTCCTGTAGGTCCTTTCGCTGATGTGGCACTCTCTCAGCTGTGCGCTACCTCACGACCGAGCCTGGCCATCATAAATATTTCAACACTTCCAGAAGAAAGAAAGTAGGTCGCACTCTGGCATTAGTTTTCAAAAACTTTTTCTGGTTTTAATTTTCAATCACTCCTGAGACGGAACAAACCAACACTTTTCCACTGAGATCTTGTTCACTGAAAAAAAACATAGGTTTCAGGGACATTATAGTTAGAAATTAGCATTTAAAAAACCTTTCAAATTCACTGAAAAAACCATAGGTTTCAGGGACCTTATAGTTAGTTGGACATTTCACTCACACGAAACAAGAGAAATTTGAATGTTATAGTTAGTAGAACTAACTATAACTCACGCCCCCGCAATGCACTGCTGATGATGTCACATATTACATCGCTCATAACATGGTAAGTGACATCACTGATGACATCACTGAACATCTCAAATGGCATCAATGATGACATCACTAATGACATCATCCAGTCAATGTGTGTTTCTGTAACGTTTAAATATATTTTATATATGTCAATGCCAAGGTGTATTGAAGAATGAGTTGGTGTATAAGTGTTTGGGGGGAGGATTTAATGTGTGTGTGACTGACTGTATAAGTTAGTGATTAAATGTGTCTTACTGAATGCATGGGTTAGTGACTAAACTGTGTGAATGTCAGTATCAGTCTCTCAGTTGTTGAGTAAGCTGCTGCATGGGTTGATGATTAGGTACATGACTGTCTATATGGGTTACTTATTGGTTGTATGAATATCTGTATGGGTGCCTCAGTGTGTGGGTGGGTGGGTGGATGGGCGGTGTGTGACTTTCTGCCTACATGTGTGAGTGGATCATTTACTGGGTGTATGGGTTCAACAGTGCATGTGGAAATAGTTGTACAGGTGAGTGAGTGTGTGCATCAGTGTGTTGGTGAGTGAATGTATGTCTCACTGGTATATGTGTGAGTAACTATATATGTGAAAGGCAGTATATGTGAGTGTTGGAGTATATAAATGAATATATGTGAGAGTGAGTAATTGTGAGAGTGGCTGTATAAATGATTGTGTGCTTGTGTCAGTGATAATATAAGAGAAAAAGGGTGTAAGGAGGTGCATCAGAATATCAGGTGGATGATGTCATCAGTGATGTCATTTTAGATATCATCAGTGATGTCACTTACCATGTCATGAGTGATGTAATATGTGATGTCATCAGCAGTGCATTGCGGGAGCAAGAGTTATAGTTAGCTCAATAAACTATAACGTTCTAATTTCTCTTGTTTTGCACGCGTGAAATGTCCAACTAACTATAACGTCCCTGAAACCTATGAATTTCTGTGAATTTGAAAGGTTTTTTAAATGCTAATTTCTAACTATAATTTCCCTGAAACCTATGGTTTTTTTCAGTGAACAAGGTCTCAGTGGAAAAGTGTTGGTTTGTTTCTTCTCATGAGAAAATTAAAACCAGAAAATGTTTTTGAAAACTAATGCCAGAGTGCAACCTACTTTCTCTCTTCTGGAAGTGTTGAAATATTTATGATGGCCAGGCTCGGTCGTGAGGTAGCGCACAGCTGAGAGAGCGCTACATCAGCGAAAGGACCTACAGAAGTGAATTTCAAAGATTTTTTAAATGCTAATTTCTAATTATAATGTTCATTAAACCTATAGTTTTTTCAGTGATTTTAAATTATCATTCCATTCTCAACCTGGTGAAAACAGGCGATATTGCCAGTTTTCCAGCAAGAGCTTCCGCAAAGAAAATCACCACAATGATAATAATATGCAGAGAAGGCGTTTCTGTGCAAAAATAACACGAAAGTACCACTTCCCGATATATTCAATGAGCTGCCAAATCTACGGTGCGATCCAAAAACAGGCGATAAGCTGTGTTAGCAGTAGGAATGTAACATCTGCCTTTTACTGGTGTGAAGTAGGACGACTACCTACAGTGTGAAAAGGAGCCCAGCCCAGAATCACATCTGAAGAACAACACATGTCATAGAGCTACTGATCATGCACCCCTGACACCCAAGAAGGCCACAAAACCCACTGCCACCACCCTCAGGACCTCCTCCCGGACCACGCCCCCTACTACCACCGAGGCAGCGCACAACAGGACAGCGGACCGTCCAAAAATGGCATGGCCGCTCAGCCACACAATAGCTGAATGTTGCGAGATGTGGCAATTAAACATGTGTGAAGGACGCAAGTCACCCACCAATAATAATGCACACAATACCAAGTGTAGCGGTGATGTGCTGGACAGACCTCACTATGCAGAGCACAAACCTCTCGATATGTATATATAGTGTTGGTGCTTGTAGTATTGTGGACAGTGGACACAACCATGTTACCTCAGGCAGTGGGGAAAATCTCGGTCATGTACCTGTGTCGTTGTCCCCTATAAGCGGAAGCGCAGTGGGCTGGTCCAACGTGTGCCACTTCAGCGTAGAAGTGTGAATAATTAGGCCGGGGCTCTGGGCATGGTTCAAAGCAAAACCAAAGGAAATGATGGACGGAGTGTTGAACATTGCAAGCATTCAACCCCAGTCAACTGATCTGGGTTTAATCCATCACCATTCTTTAGCCCACTCTGCCACCCCAGTTCAGACATGGCCATATGCAAATCAGTCTGACCCCGTGCCTCATGGGAACAGTCCAGCCCGAACTGCCAAGCCATGTCTTCCCTGGACCGGAAACAAGCTTCCTAGGACCGGTTTCTGGCATTTCAGCCGTCTTCAGCCAGGCTTGCTTGAATCCAGTGGCAAAGTGAGCAAGGGACTCACGTCTGAGCATACCCTGCCAACTAATGGCGAACAAAGCAAAACCAAAGGAAATGATGGACGGAGTGTTGACCATTCCAAGCACTCACCCCCAGTCAACTGATCTGGGTTTAATTCATCACCGTTCTTTAGCCGACTCTGCCACCCCAGTTCAGACATGGCCATATGCAAATCAGTCTGACCCTGTGCCTCATGGGAACAGTCCAGCCCGAACTGACAAGCCATATCTTCCCTAGACCGGAAACAAGCTTCCTAGGACCGGTTTCTGGCATTTCAGCCGTCTTCAGCCAGGCTTGCTTGAATCCAGTGGCAAAGTGAGCAAGGACTCACGTCTGAGCATACCCTGCCATTTGTGTGAAGGCCAATGTGTCTGCTAGAGTGGCGGCCTTCACCCTGCCACGTGGCTGCCGCCAGCCACCTCGACACAGCCCCCTGCAAACTCAGCGGCACAGCACCGTGGAGTTATGTCTGTACACACACTACTGCCTCTGATCTAAACTGCGGACAGCAGGGCTCACAATTCAGATGGAGTTGCATTTGCAGATGACGCAGTCCAGTAGGTAAGACACATTGCTCCCAGTGCAGCACACCAGAGGTACCACTAACTCAGTGCACCACAAGTCAATGCCACGTGGCCTTATTAAGGCAGATTATAGTACACAAAAGACATTGCTACCAGTGCGGCCTGCCCGGACCACGCATCATCGCAGGGTGCGCACACGCTGAGTTCTTCAGGTGCCACTAACTCAGTGCACCACAAGTCACCATCAGGTGGCCTTACTGAGGCAGAATTCATTAGACAAAAGACATTGCTACCAGTGCGGCCTGCCTGGACCACGCATCATCGCTGGGTGCGCACATGCTGGTTGCTTCCGGTGCCACCAACTCACTGCACCATAAGTCATCGCCAAGTACCCTTATTAAGGCAGAAGTCATTAGACAAAAGACATTGTTACCAGTGTGGCCCACCCAGACCATGCATCATCGCAGGCTCCGCACACGCTGAGTGCTTCTGATGCCACTAACTGTGCAGCTCAACTCAACGCCACGTGGCTGTGGGCCCTCACTGACCGCTGCCTCTGGCCTACACTGTGGTCAGCAGGGTTCACAATTCAAATTAAGTCTTGATTAATTAATTGCAGAGTCCAGTAGGCAACTAACTACAATGTCTTTGAAACCTACATAATATCCTTTTAGTATCCTTGCTTTAAGAACTTTTTTGATATCAATTATAGCTTTAGTACAATGCCCAAATTCATCTTGCAAGTCCAAAGGAACACTTAATGGCAGTCCACACTGTGGAGAGCAGAGCTCACAGTTCGAATTCAGTTTTGATTTATTGATTGCAGACTGAACTGTACTCTATATCGTTGGATTTTCTCAAGAGGAAATCACAAAAAGCATTCCTCGATGTCTGTGCTGATCACTGCCTTCGATCTATATTGCGGACAGCAGGGCTCACATTTCAGATGGAGTCGTGATTGCAGATGACGCAGTCTAGTAGGAAAGAGACATTGCTCCCAGTGCGGCCCACCCACACTTCGCATCACTGCTGGCTGCGCCCACGCTGAGCGCCACACCTACCACTAACTCTAAATAGCTCAAGTCAACGCCATGTGGCTGTGGGCTCTTCCTGACCACTGCCTCTGCTCTACACTGCGGTCAGCAGGGCTCACAATTCAAGATTAGTTCCAATGCAAATTGTGTAGGAGACTATAATAGGTTAGGAAAACCAAATGCTCCTAATCTGTGCAGCTAAAGTCAATGCCACGTGGGTGTGGGCCTTTGCTGACCCCTGCGTCCGGCCTACACTGTGGTCAACAGGGCTCAAGTCACAATTCAAATTCAGTCTTGATTCATTAATTTCAGAGTCCAGTAGGCAACTAACTATAACGTCCCTGAAACATACACATTTCGACAATGTATTCCATACATATTTCATCTTTTGTTACCTACACTGCGGTCAGCAGAGCTCACAATTTACATTGAGAGATGATTTATTAATTGCAGACAGAATTGTACTCTAAGTCTTAGGATTTTGTCAAGAGGAAGTGACAAAAAGCATTCCTCGATGTCTGTGCTGACTACTGCCTTCCATCTACATTGCGGACTGCAGGGCTCACAATTCAGATTGAGTTGCGATTGCAGATGACGCAGTCCAGTAAGGAACAGACATTGCTAGCAGTGCGGGCCTCCCAGACCACGCATCATCGCTAGCTGTGCACACGCGGAATGCTTCTGATGCCCCTACCTCAGTGCACCACAACTCATGGACCCTTTATGATAGAATCTTTTGTGTATAATTTCAGATCTGCTGCCCCTACCTCAGTCTACCACAAGTCATGAACCCTTTACGATAGAATCTTTTGTGTATTATTTCACAACTGGTACCCCTAACTTAGTGCAGCACAAGTCATGGACCCTTTATGATTGAATCTCTGTGTGTGATCCGATAATAACTGTTGTACTTGTTGCCAGCACCAACCATTCCCTGAGGGCAGGTTTACACTCTCCCCACATGCATCCAGCACAGACGTCACTGGACATGTGACCCTGGTAATAAAAAGGGGCCAAGCGCATGTGCCCGTACCCAGTTCCACTATCTATCTAACTGTGTCCGTGTGTTCATTATGTATGCATGATGCTTCCCCTGGGCCTTACCTCATTACATTCTGCTGTGGACAGCGCTCGCAACTATGTTATCTCTGGCAGTGGGGGAAAACTTTGGTTATGTAAGTTTGTCTCGGTCATTGTGTAAGTACATAGGTAGAGACTGTATCATTAGAGTACTGCAAGGAGAGTGTATAGTGAATTTATAAGTGCTTCGGAATTGGCGGAGTGATTGGATAAGTACATATGTTGGCAGAGCCTAACCCCAGAGCACGAGCTTGGCTCTAATTGGCTGCCCTCCATGTGTAAAAACCGGAAATTTGGGTTTTGCATGGCCCTGTATTGCTACAGCTGCAACACTCCACTGAATGTGCAATAAACATACATATCCACTCAGATATGTCATGTGCATGATCTTTCATTTGTGGAAGTATGGATGAATGGGGTCAGTGAATCCCCCTACCTTCCATGTTGGCCATGTTTTAGGACTTGGGTCACAGGGTGACACATTAGCACTTGCAGACCGGGTGGTGGCAGAACTACAACAGGGACACCCGTATCATTTGATTCCTCATACAGCCCAGGACGGAACCACGCCTAGAGCTCTGGAGTCATTGTTCACGGCCTCACGCAGGACTGGCATACGCCAGGCCAGCCCAATCCGCTTACACATACAGGGATGGACAACAACGCTACATGTCCCAGATTTTCATTGTAGTGATCTGCTGCTCACAGGTCTAGTTGTCAGTATGCCACAGCCACTTCCTGATGGCTGGTTTACACCCACACCACACCCATCAAGCACCAGTGTCACAGGACACGTGCCCCTGCCAATAAAAAAACCAGGCGCAGGTGCTCCACGCCATTTCCATTTCAGACTTGATGCACCGGATGCACTGTGCCCGGCACAGGCACACCGCCACGGGACGGTGACTTTTGGTGCACTGAGGTAGGGGCACTGTAAGTGCTGAGCGGGTGTGCAGCCTGCAATGATGCCCCGTCCCGGTGGTCCGGACAGGTCAGGTTTTGTGTACCCTGCGGGACCGAAGTGTAGGCATGAGCCATCGAACAGCGGGGGCCTACTGCCATGTGGTGAGGCCTCACTGGTCACAGAGTTCGTGGCACCGCAAGGGCTGAGCGGGTGTACAACCTGCGATGAGGGCGGGTGCTGTGGTATGTCCTCTGCCATGGTAAAATCAAGACACAACACCAAATGTGAGACCTGGTGGAGCAGGGCTGCATGATTTGGAGGGTTCACTGTCCGTGGAAAGGTGAGCAGTGAGGCCTGGGTGCGCAGGGGCGGGCAGACACCTGTGGGTGGCGGGAGTGGATGGGATACAGCAGCCTGGGTGCGCAGCAGCGGGCAGACACCTGTGGGTGGTTGAAGTGGATGGGGTACAGCAGCCTGGATGCACAAAGGCGGGACAGCGATTTAGGTGTGCGCAGTCATATGTACTGTGCCATTACTGATTCTGTACTATGTTTCAGATGAGTGAGCTCAAGGGCTCCACTATGTCCCGAGACGTGGTTGGAGACACACCAGTGATGGAAAGTTGAGCTGTGAGGGTTTTGTCAACAGTGTGTCACTCACTGTCCCTATCCATCTCTTCCTTTCTCTCCCTCACACTCTTTCTCTCTCTCTTCATCTCTCTCACACTATTTCTCTCGTTCTCTCTCTCTTCCTCTATCTCACTCGTTCTCTCTGTCTTTCTCTCTCTCTCAATCTTCCTCTGTTTCTCTCTTCCTCTTTCTCACACTGTTTCTCTCTTTCTCTCTCTCTTCCTCTCTCTCTCAATCGTTCTCTCTGTCTTCTTCTTATTCTTTCTTTCTTTCTCTCTCTCTCTCTTCCTCTCTCTCACTCTTTCTCTCTCCTTTGATGGACGCATGACGCACAATTTTATCTTGCTTTTTGTCTAGCAGGCTGTTATTCACAGATTGACGGCCCCCCACCCCAAACGGACTTCCCAGCACAGGGAAATGACTTCAGTTCTACTGAGTTAGTGCCACCAGAGCTGAACGCGTGTGCAGCCTGCGATGATGCGTGGCCATCCTGGCAATCAACATCCACTCTGCATTGTGAGCTCAGCTTGACCACATGTACACAACAGCTGAGGAGGTTGCTTCGGCACGTGTTAGACCTTCTTACACACTCCAGTGGCGGAAGGTGAGCAGAGACGCTTGTTTCCGCAGCAGTGGGCAGTCACCTCTGGGCGGTGGGAGTGGATAGTGTGCAGAATCCTGGGTGCACAAGAGCGGGTAGACACCTCTGAGCAGTGGGAGTGGATGGGGTGCAGCAGCCTGGGTGCACAGGAGCGGGCAGACACCTCTAGGCCGTGGGAGTGGATGGGGTGCAGCAGTCTGGGTGTGCAGGAACGGGTAGTCACCTCCGGGCACTGGGAGTGGATGGGGCGCAGCAGCCTGGGTACACAGCAGCAGGCAGACACCTCTGGGCAGTGGGAGTGGATGGGGTAAAGCAGCTTGGGTGCGCAAAGACAGGAAGACACCTCTGGATGGTAGGAGTCGATGGTGTGCAGCAGCCTGGGTGCACAGGGGCGAAACAGAGAACTACGCATGTGCAGTTGTATGTACTCTGCCATTACTGATACTATACTATGTTTCAGATGACTAAACTTGAGGGCTGCACTATGTCCCAGCATGTGGTTGGAGACACACTGGTGGCAGAAAGGTGAGCTGTGAGGATTTTCTCAAAAGTGTCAACACTCACTCTCCCTCTCCATCTCTTCCTTTCTGTCATTCACACTCTTTCTCTCTCTTTCTTTCTATCTCTTCCTTTCTCTTTCTCACACTCTTTCTATCTTTCTCTGTCTCTTCCTCTCTCTCTCTCTCATTCTTTCTTTCTCTCTCTCTTTCTCTCTCTCACTCTTTCTCTCTCTCTTCCTCTCTCTCACACTGTTTTTCTCTTTCTCTGTTTTCCTTGTATCTCACTCTTTCTCTCTCTCTTCCTCTTTCCCTCACTCTTTCTCTATTTCTCTGTTTTCCTTTCTCTCTCACTCTTTCTTTCTCTCTCTCTCTCTTCCTCTCTCTCACTCTTTCTCTCTTTCTCCTTTGACTTTGATGGATGCATGACGCACATTCTAATCTTTCTTTTTGTCTTGCAGGCTGTGATTCACAAATTGTTGAGGGCAGCCTGTGAAGATGCGTGGCCATCCTGGCAATCAACACCCACTCTGAATAGTGAGCTCGGCTTGACCATGTGTACGCAATGGCTGAGGAGGTTGCTTTGGCACGTGGTGGACCCTCTTCTCCACCACGTGTGGCAGGCGGTGAGCAGAAGGTGAGCAGAGAGGCTTGTTTCCGCAGCAGTGAGCAGTCACCTCAGGGTGGTGGGAGTGGATAGTGTGCAGCAGCCTGGGTGCACAAGAGCAGGCAGACACCTCCGAGCAGTGGGAGTGAATGGTGTGCAGCAGCCTGGGTGCACAGGAGCGGGCAGACACCTCTAGGCAGTGGTAGTGGATGAGGAACAGCAGTCTGGGTGCGCAGGAACGGGCAGTCACCTCCGGGCACTGGGAGGGGATGGGGTGCAGCAGCCTGGGTGCACAGCAGCGTGCAGACACCTCTGGGCAGTGGGAGTGGATTGGGTATAGCAGCCTGGGTGTGCAGAGGTGGGCAGACACCTCTGGGTGACAGGAGTCAATGGGGTGTCTCTTCCTCTCTCTCTCTCTCTCTCTCATTCTTTCTTTTTCTCTCTCTCTTCCTCTCTCTCACTCTTTCTCTCTCTCTCTTCTTCTCTCTCACACTCTTTCTCTCTTGCTCTGTCTTCGTCTCTCTCTCACTCTTTCTTTCTTTTGCTCTCTCTTCCTCTCTCTCACTCTTTCACACTTCCTCTCTCTCTCTTTTGATGGATGCATGACTCACAATCTAATCTTTCTTTTTGTCTTGCAGGCTGTGATTCACAAATTGTCGAGGGCAGCTTGCGATGATGCGTGGCTATCCTGGCAATCAACACCCACTCTGAATTGCGAGCTTGGCTTGACCGCGTGTCCGCACCGGCTGAGAAGGTTGCTTTGGCACGTGGCAGACCCTCTTACACACACGCCGGTGGCGGAAGGTGAGCAGAGAGGCTTGTTTCTACAGCAGCGGCCAGTCACCTCTGGGTGGTGTGAGTGGATAGTGTGCAGCAACCTGGGTGCACAAGAGCGGGCAGACATCTAAGCAGTGGGAGTGGATGGGGATTTTGTCTTAAGTCAACTTAGACAAAGACAAAGACAAACTTAAGACAAAATCCTAACTTCTGTGAATACCAAAAGTAGTAAGTTTAGGATTTTGTCTTAAGTTAGTTCTGTGAATCGGGCCCGCAATGCCTGTACCTACTTTTATTTTAAATAAAATGTTTTATATGTAATTCCATAGATGACTGAGATTCTTATTTGTCCAACCTCACATGCACCTTTTTAATTATATTTGTGCGACATCAGCCAATCTGTTACGTTCCAGATTTCCTAAGGTTGCTGTCACATTTGTTTGTGGGGGGTGGGGGAGAGGGGGGATGGCAGACAAGGGACTGGTGGCGGGGGGTGTCGGAGCAGTGTTGGGTGTCCGAGCTGCATGATCGTTGGCTCCATTGCATCTGTTGTCATTCAAGTGTGGCTCTGGGCTGGGCTCCCTTTTATGTTGCAGGTTGTATTCCGACTTTACACCAGCTCAGAATAGGTGTAAACTTCCTCCTACTAACACACCTTATCGCCTGTTTTGTACTCTCTTTAACGATCTTGCTGGTAGTTGAGAAACTTGCAAAGTGATGTGTTCGCTGCTTTTTGCATGGCTACACCTACTCTACATCTCATTCGCAATATTTGCCGGGGTCATCCGTGACGATGCTTTTTGAGGCTGCTATCGCTGGTAAACTGGTCATATGGGCTGTTTCCTCTAGCTTGTGAATGGAGTGTTAAATTTATTATCATTTTGGTTGCGATAAAGTGCCGTTAAGTCGGCGATGTGTCCTTCAGAATATACCCCTCTGTGATTGAAAGACTTAAGAAGTACTTGAGTGCCGCGCTGAGAGCTGCGCACCCATCGCTTTCACATGGGGGGGCCACGCTGAGAGCCGCGCTAGAGTCGCAACTCGATTTTTCTTTTAAAAAACGTCCACTTTTACTAATTTACATTTGCCTCGGGGACCCCATCCCTCGAAGCATGCCGATATATTCCTTATTTTAAAAAAAAACGAGAAGAGGGCAGCGTCGGCCCCCCTCCCGTGGCCAATTCCGGCCCCAAGGACCCCATCCCCCGGGGCCTGGCCTCACCGTTGGGGACCGTGGGGGGAGCCCCAATGCCTTCATGGTCCCGCCGGCTCCCCGCGTCCTGCGGGAGCTGGCATTGCTTTTCCACATGGGGAGCTGCTGATATGCTGTTCCCCATGTGGAAAAGTAATAAGCTTTGGATTTTGGAAGCAAGAGCTGGTTTCCCTGCTCTCGCTTCAAAAATCCAAAGCAAGTTTGCTATGACAGGACGGGAGTCGTGCGGCTCCCGCCCTGTCATAGCAAACAGCAGTGTCCCGGGGTGGGCACCCCGGGACACTGCAGGAGCTGGCTCTGGGGGTTGGCGGTCACCAAGGCCATCACGGGCTCCAGGAGTAGGGCCGCTCGCCCCCCTCCCAACATGAGTGAAACCTCGGGAAGGTGGTGGTCCCCGGGGCTCCGCAATTTTTTTTTAGGAAATGCCCCCGGGACCTAGCCTACCCGGGTGCCTCATTAAAATAAAATGCAAGAACCTGCGCTGAATTGTTTTTAAACAATTTCGGCGGAATTCGTGACCCCAGCACGTATTGCGCCGACATTTAAAAAAAATGCTTTTTTTGTCCCTGGGGGTTCTTCTGGGACCCTCGCTGAGCAGGCCTAGGGGGTCAGGGTGTTTCTACCCTGCCCCCTTCTCTTGTTTTACATCTTTGTTTCTCTGTTTTCTGGTTACTCGCTTCTACCGAGTCACAAGATAGCTGACAACACTTCCTGGTTTGGCGTGTTGACAGCCATTTAGAATGAAGCTTGTGGTTGTGGCAGCCAATTAGAATGAAGCCCGTGATATGGAGGGTCGTGACTTCACCGCTGCCCTCTATATCAAAACTTTTATTTTATGAATTTCTCAGCAACTACTGAACGGATTTCAACGATTTAAAAAAAGGTCGCTTTCTGAAAACAAGCACTACCGTTTTGCCAAATTTGGGGTAATTCCGTTAAGCAGTTTGGGCTGTAGCCTTGCCCAAAGTTTCCTATGGCAAATTGATTTTTTGACTCTTATTTTTTGAATTTCTCAAAAACTACTGAGCAGATTTACACCATTTAGGAAAAAGGTTGCTTTCTGAACCAAGCTCTACCTTTTTGCCAAATTTGGGGTAATTCCGTTTAGCAGTTCTCAAGATTTCCTATGGAAATGAACATGGAGAAAATGCGTTTTGGGACCCCCCCTTTTTTCTCAGCCCCCGCCTGATGAATCACCCCCATACTTTCAGGATAGGAGCTGAACTGAATATACTTTTTTTGGGGGGGGAATTTCACGAAGATTCATCAAACGACACCAAAGTTATTAGCAAATCAAAATATGCTTTTCCTACCGCCAGTAGGTAATATATAGTGATGTGTAACAGGCTCTCTGATGACAGATACCATGGACACTTTACAAAAAACATTACCATTCTGAATCAAGGAGACATTTATATGTACAAAAAATGAGTCTGATCAGTACTTTGATACAAATTTTATACCACATTTGCACTTGTAATCACTGTTTATAAGCACTCATTAATGGTGTATTTATAGGTTATTAATACACAGAAGAATGCACACATCATGACAGACGTGGAAACCGATATATAAATAACAGCAGCAGATGTATGATTAAATCTCTAACAGTATACATGGCGGACCAACAAATTGAAAAACGTGTTAATTAACGTGATTAATGGAGCACTTTGCAATAATTATAATTTACACAATTGTTGCCGTATATCAGATTATACACTGTCTAACTCTTGAGAAAATCTAAGATGATAACAATCGAAGTGTTTCCACTATGTCTATCCATGCTGTGTCACCACGTGATGTTTCACATATTGCACTGTCACTTTAAAAATGCGTGAAATGCTAACCTCCGTGTCATGTGATCAAGGCTCACCCCGAGCCGAAACGCCAGGACCGAGCAAGGCAATAAACAATCTTTTAAGCACTGTATCGTGGTCCGTCTCCGTCTTTGCAGGAAAGCTGAGGAGTGACGGAGTGCATATATATATATATATATATATATATATATATATATATATATATATATATATATATTTATATACAATTCACTGTATGCGCCCCTCCTCGGTAAGGCCAAAAAGAAGAGCCCAAACTCCACTTTTAACACATGTTTTTTTATTCTTCACCACCACACCTCACAGTCATAACTTGTTTCGGTCACAAAGTGACCTTGATCTTATACTGCCAATGCTTTGCGGCCATTCTAAAATGCCAACCCATTATGTTACGTAATTCCCTAGACATAGTAAACAGACTGTGTTTTGCAACTTTGCTACATACGAGTTCATCATATTTCAACCCCCGTGGGGACATTTCTGCTTCCCTATCCAATTCATAGATATTTGCAAAAAATACATGTGCCATGTTCAGTATAAATAAATAAATACATACATACATATATATCCTCAACAAAGTTAAAATTGTTCAACCATTTCTATGTTCCTAAAACCTCTGCAGAAATAATCATCCATTTGATATAAATTTCGGATTGATAATTTATGCCTGCATGCATGCGATACAAAATTATTTTGCAGTAAGCTCTCATGATGTATATTCATTTGAAAACAATTATACATAAACATTGTGCACATTAGTATCCCAAAAACTATAAAATTGGAAATTCTGATAAAAACCTGAGCGTTTAGCAGCAATATAAGGTGCAAAATTAGCCTGGAAAATAAACTGCTGTTGTGCGTTCAACTTACTAAAATGCAAGTTACTATAAAAGGGCTTAAGTACTAAATAGTGCAAAACTAAGTGTCACACTAAGGAAAATCTTTTTTTCATTTTTATAAAATCATATTTTTCTATTTTTTAAAAAAAATTGAGGCTTTTAGAAATGAGTTTAAATACAAGGAGCCAAATGACACCTTATCTATAAACACTTAGATTGTAAACATTTTATAGTGTAGTGCTACAAGCTATCTATATTCTTAATTTTAATGCTATGCCAGCTTACTAATATGATGAGAAGTACCAAGGCTTAGTCACTTGGTCCATATCATTAGAGTATATCATGGTGGGATTGGAGGTTCTCTATCCTTTTATTCTAACATATTGAGGAATAGTTAAAGGAAGTTATGTAGATCTTCGTTATCATTTGACCCAAATCGTGTCTTGCAGTCTAGCTCCAAAATCATGTGAGTCTTGAGCTGACGTAGCAATCTCTCTCTGTTTCCCCCTCGTCTGAGGCTAGGGATAGAGTCGATAATGAAGTATTTTTAACAGTCAAGTTTGTTGCCATGTACTGCCTTGAAATGCTGGGCCACAGGATATGTGCCATCGCTGTTCACTATGGCCCTTAAGTGATGCAAAACTCTCACGTCCACTTGCAGCTTAGTGCTGCCAACATATCTTAAGCCACAAGTGCACGTGAGAACATATACAGCAAAGTCAGTCCTGCAGTTAAAATTCCTTCTAATGGCTATCTTGGCAGCACTGGATGGTGTCTCATAATGAGTGGTATTTACACCAAATTTACATGCTCTGCACGATGAGAATTTGTAAAAAAACATTCTTTGGTTTTAGCCATGAGATAATTGGACTGACTTCTGGGCTGCCTTTGACTAAATGTGTCCTCATGGATGGCGCCCGTCTGAAGGTGATTGATGGAACCTCTGGTAATCTAGGGGCTATAACAGCATTGGTAAGTACTATTGGCCAATCTGTCTTTATAATAGCTTTGATCTGCCTCTCTTGAGTGCTAAATCCAGTAATGAGTCTAGCTGTATTTCCCTCATCACTTGCATCAGATATTTATGTCGGTGTTCTTGTTTCACTTCCTTCACTGTACTGTTGGAGTAGAGTTTCCCTCGTTCTAGTCTTGGCCTTTTCTGCTGCCATATTTAAGACTCTTTTGCTGTAACCCCTTTTCCTGAACCTCGCTTTTGCGTCTTCCATACACTTATCTAGCTCTGCTTCTGTGCTACAGATTTTTTTCAACCTCGGTAATTCTCCAAAGGGAATGCTTGCTATTAAATGCTTTGGAATGGCACTTTTTGCATGTAATGTTGTGTTTCCAGCTGTGTTCTTTCTATGCAATGTTGTCTCTAATCTCATATTGGATACTTACACCGTAACATTTACAAATTCCACAGATTGACTACTGATGTAATATGTAAACTTGAGGTTCACAATGTTTTCATTGATATTACTTATAAAATTCTTTGCACTTTTCAGATCTCCTCTCCAAATCACAAAGATATAATCGAGGAACCGAAGCCAGTGCATCACATGGGTGGAGTACTTTGCAGCATGGGTTATTTTGAGAACTTGCTCCTCCCACCAGCTGGGGGAGAAGCAGGTTCCCATTGCTACTCCTCATTTATGTCTAAAAAACTCTTTGCCAAACAGAAAAAGTTATTAAAAAGACACCATCTGGACAATTCTATCAACATAATGTTGTGATTATAGTTGATTAAAGGTCTTGTGTCCAGAAAGTGTTTGATTGCTGTTAAGCCTACTTGATGGCCAATGCTAGTATACATGGACTCTATGGCCAATGTTATAAGCAGCAGTCCTCCCGTCCATGTGATTGCATTCAATTTTGATAAAAAGTCACCAGTGTCCTTGATGTATGTTGGTAGTCTCTGTACATGATCTTGAAGATAGTAGTTAATATACTGGGTAATGTTCTCACATATCCCTTTAATTGCTGAGATAATTGGTCTGCCTGGAATTGTTATCCTTTCCTTGTGTATCTTATGCATAAATTTGAATTCATCTTTAGAATTCAGACCTTGCCTTTTCCATTGCATCAGATCTCTTTTTAGGTCTTCTTTTGCTTTGTTGCACTCTTTTATATTCGCTTTTTCACAGCATTCTGTATAAATGAGCTGAGGATATGCTTCTTCTACATAATCTTTTTTGGGCCAGATGACAATATTACCACCCTTGTCAGACTTATCAATTACTATCTTCTCATTATTTTTTAATTTATGCATCAGCTGGTCATATTGGCGATCCTGAAACTTTATTCTTTTTTCAGTCCACTTCACTTTATGATTGAGTCTTTTAAGATCCTCTACCACCCTTTCCTGGAAAATGACCAAAGCATCCTTTGGCATTAGTGGCAGAAAAGTCAATCTTGGGTTGAAAGGACTACTTCCTGCGATTGATTGGACAAGCTCCAGTGTTTGTAATTTTACTTGTGTGGATTCTAGTCTCGATTACGGTAGTAAGTCTGTATTGCTTTCATTTCCCAATTTGTACATCGTCAGAATAGTTGAGGCATCAGATGCCTGCAGATTGTCCTTAAGCACGTTAGTCATATCTACTGTGTTTGTTCTATTAGTGCCTCCCTCGATGGTAAAGAACTTTTTAAACTTTAATTTCCTAATGAATTGGAATATGTCGATTCTAGTGCTGGCATAGTCAAAATTACTTTCAGGGCAATAAGATAGGCCGAGTGCTAGAAGTTGTATCTCAGCCTTGGTTAATGTTATTTCTGAAAGGTTTATTACTGTGTTGTTTTGCCCTGTGTCTTACGCCATTGTGTCTTCTTGGTCCTTCGGTTTTCTTATCTTTTGCCTTGTTCGCCTCCTCTTATTCCTTCGTTTTCTGTTGGCTTTTTTATACTCCGCGGTCTCAGTGTTCGTTTTCTGTCTAGTGCTAAAAAACTCTAGTACCTCCGCTAGGCTTAATTTTTCTCTTTCATTTTGCATGTTGGTTGAAATCGAGCTTCCTTCCCCTTGTGATTCTGTTTCACTGAATACTGAGCTTAAGTCCAAAGTAGACAACATAATTCCTTCATGGGTTGCACTTTCTGTTGCTCTAACCAAGGTAGTAGTTTTAGACATGGTATTCAATCTGATTCTTTTTGCATTGTCGTACTTGCGTGCAAACGTAAATATCTGGACTTGCTCATAATCCGCTTTGACCCTTGCAAACCTATGGGCTTTCCTGGTTTTGATTTTATCTTCTTGCTTCTTTAGTATTTCCTCGATTTTCTTTTGGATTTTGGAATCTAATCCTTTAAATCACTGTTTTCAAGCTCTTGATTACTTCTGTCAATCTCTTTCAATAGAACCTCAAGGTCGATTTGTATATATTTATGCGGGGTCAAAACGCGTAATGGCTGCCGAGGCTTGATGGGCTGTCACTAAAGATTTGTTTCCAGCATTCAATTTGCGGTCTGTACTCCATTCTTCACAAACTACTGAATTTCAAATGGAGTGTTGCTTATAACTATATATATATTCACTGAAAAAACCATAGGTTTCACACACGTTATAGTTAGGAATTAGCATTTAAAAAACCTTGCAAATTCACTGAAAAAACCATAGGTTTCACACACGTTATAGTTAGCGGACATTTCACTCATAAAAAACCAATGAAATTCCCCCGTTATAGTTAGTGCAGGCAACTATAACTCACGCGACCGCAATCCTCTGCTGATGAAATATGTGTCTTTATGAAAAAAAAATATTTGCAATATATGTATAGCTAAAATTTAATGGAAGAAGACATGGGCAAATAAGTGTCTAAATACAGTATTAGCATCAGCAGAGGATTGCGGTCGCTTGAGTTATAGTTGCCTGCACTAACTATAACAGGGGAATTTCATTGGTTTTTTATGAGTGAAATGTCCGCTAACTATAACGTGTGTGAAACCTATGGTTTTTTCAGTGAATTTGTACGGTTTTTTAAATGCTAAGTTACTTTACGCCGTTCATGGCGTGCGCGCCCACTTCACGCAGTTCGTTCCGCGCGCGCACTTTACGCAGTTAGTGCCGTGCACGCACGGTGGGCACGCGGTGCGCTACGTGCACCGCGTGCCCACGTTACGCTGGATGGGCCATGTACGCACGATGCGCTTCGCGCACCGTCCGCACACGGAGGACATATTATGCGCTTCGTTGTGAAAGGTTATCTATTAAATGTTCAATATCTACATGTGCCATGCACAAAAGGTGCCCTGCGGGCATGTTTTGCACACGAGGGGGGGAAATTGAGGATATATTTTTTTTAAAATTATTTTTAACCGTACGCGTACGGTAAGCGCAATCGGCGTTTAAAAAAAAAAAAAAAATGAATTGTTGCCCTTGGGGGTTCTTTTGGGACACCCTAACCAAGGCTAGGTGGTTAGGAGCTGTCTAGCCTGCCCCTTTTCCTGATATCCAACTTTGTTTTTCCTCCCCCCCTCAGAGTGCGCGAGAGAAAATGGCGGCCGCCATTTCCTGGTTTCGACCGATTCGAATGTTTACTAAGATCTAACAGCCAATCAGAATTGCGCTCGTGCACGGCACCGTACGCGTACGGTAAGCTTACCGTAAGCGCACGGTAAGCGCACGGTAAGCTGCCACAGATATATATATTGATTTAAATGCTATTTTCTCAGGAACTACTGAACAGATTTACACCAGACGTACAAAAGGCACTTCCTTGACCTGTAGACTACCTCTCTGCCAAATTTCAAGTAACTCTGTTCAGCCGTTCGGGCTGTAGCTGTGTCTAAAGGTCCTATGGAAAAATGCATGGGATAAAACGCGTTTTGGGACCCCCTTTTTTCTCAGCCCCTGCTTGACGAATCCCCCCGAGACTTTCAGGGTAGGAGCGGAGCGTAGCGCCCCATAGTTTTGAAAATTTCGCGAGGATTCGTCGACTGGCGCCAAAGTTATTCCAAATAGAATGTTGCGGATTTCCTATGGAAACAGGGTCCTAACTATAACTATCTACTGGCGACCGCCAGTAGATAATATATATACATATATATATATATATATCCACAAAACACGATAACTCCTTCTGAAGTGCTGGGACCCTTAGGAAGGTGGCATACACACCGGCGGAGTATGCCGGCAAACGTAATCCAAAGCAACAAAATGAATATCGTACGCTCTCAGGATAAGAGGCAGGACAATAGTTTAATAAATCCAAGTTTAATCCACAACGCGTTTCGACTGCTGACAGTCTTGATCACGTCATATATATATATACATATATTTATATGCAACCAATCCTGCCAAGAACAATGATGACAGGCGTAGGCTCCGTGAGTATCAAGCAAGGAACGGTTTTATTTCACAAAAATGAGGGCCATGACGCGTTTTGACGGCAAGCCGCCTTTATCACAACGACGGGCTTCACATTCGGCAGCCATTATATGCCGAGTTATTTGGAAGGTTGCCATGACAACATTGAAAGCAAAAACATAGAAGTACAAACTTAGGATAACCTCTCATTGCTGAAATACAATACATGGTAAATAGGCAAAAGAAATACATAGTTCTATGTTCTACATACACAAACAAAATATAATATGTATATTTCAGAGAATAGATCAATTTCTTAATCCTAAATAACTCAAAGAAATATATACCCCGATATCTGCACAGAAAAAATACTATTTTTCATTTTTCTTATTGTCAATGCATATATCTACATTGTTACTTTTCGTATTGCTCTCAATATCCGCTCCAGTTTGTATATCTAAAATATGACACTGCATGATTTATCCACTCAAAAAGGAAATGCTGTAATAATAAACAAACATAGTCCAGAATTGAGAATATGTCACATTGATGGATGACTGTTAAGTATCGTATGGATATAGTAGTTACAACTAAATAAATACATGTATGTAAACCAAGTTGAAAATCAAATTGGAAATCGATACGCAGTCATACCATACCAGGTAAAGCCCAAGTGGGCAATGGTAGCCGACCTGCGGCTGGACAATGCATTATCTTAGTGACAATAAAGGGCGGAAAGTTACTTCAGCAATATACAAACTGGGATACTTACAAAAGAAGAGAGACATCGAAAAGAAAAGTGTATGCAAGACAAAGAGAAAAATATATAATGTGTAATGTATATAATTAGAAAAAATGAGAAGAAAAACAGGGAAAAATTATTTAAAGACTAAATATGTCGGAAAAAATCTGGCTGTATAACTGAACCAAGTAACTCAGAAAATGCTCCAAAGGATAACAGGTGAGCCTGAGGTAAAAACTGGGAGCTGGGTACGGAGCAGGACAGACAGGAAAGGACTACAGGTGTACGGAAAGTGCTTCATCGGCATTCATACCATGAGGAATTTTGGTGTTAAACAAGATTATGTATTTAGATTCAAGTCTGCGAAGAGCCTGTTGTCTATTTCCTCCTCTCGGATTTTTAGGTACAGTATCAATTACACAGTAAGAGAGATCACTTACATTCCCACAATGATATTGGTTAATGTGTTTCGCTACTGGTTAGTTGGGGTCATCATTGTTGATGGCCCGCAGATGTTGAAGAATGCAAACATGGACAGGATGGATGGTACTCCCTATATAATGTTTGTTGCGTGTACATTGCAACAAATATACAGCAAACTCACTTTTGCATGTAAAAAGGAGAGTGTCTTAAAGGGGTGGTGATTTCTTTGGTATTGGCGCCATGTCGGCAAACCTCACATTTGGCGCATTTGGTAAATCCCTTATTGGTTCTGAGACAATCCGAGCCTCTGCTGGCACTGGGGGCATTGCGCACTAGTTCATGTCTCATTGATTTGGCTCGCCTGAATGAGATAGATGGAGTTTTAGGTATTTTCTGAACAAGAACCAGGTCATTGTGTACAATTTGCCAATGTTTATATAGCATTTTGCGACATATACTATGGTATGTGTTGAAGCCTGTTATCAGTCTAGGAGTTCCTGTTTCACAATTTTCTTTTTTGTTACTTCTTTCTTTTTGACACTTTTGGTATTAGGGAACAGTAGTTCATTCCTAGTGATATTTTTGGCTTTGGCGTTCTCTTTACCTAAGGTGTTGGCACTGTAACCCCTGGCTTTCTGCCTATTGAAAAGTGTGTCAGTGGCCTTAATTAGACTGTTCTCAGTGCTAGAATTGAACTTCATGCGAAGGCACTCTGCAAATGGAATGGTTTCCTTTAATGTGGTGGGATGAAAGCTGCTGTAGTGCAAAATTGAGTTCCCTGATGTGGGCTTCCTGTATGTTCTAGTTTCAATTTTATAGTCTTCCACAAAAACCTCAAGATCTAAGAATTGAATAAGTGACGTACTCGTGTGGCAGGTGAAGGTGAGATTCAGAGAGTTTTCATTCATCTCACTGGCAAACGCAAGAGCAGATTCTTCCGAGCCTTGCCAAAGAATGAAAAGGTCATCAATATATCTTGCATATATCACCACATTTTCTGTCATCACTTTTCGGCA
The DNA here is from genome assembly GCF_964204655.1 of Triturus cristatus. Taxonomy (NCBI): domain Eukaryota; kingdom Metazoa; phylum Chordata; class Amphibia; order Caudata; family Salamandridae; genus Triturus; species Triturus cristatus. Next base: position 151,235,659 of record NC_140584.1, read on the forward strand.
CTCGTTCATGAATACCTGCTCCTGCCACCAGCCCATATGCAAATTAGCATAACTGGGGGCGAAGCAGATACCCATGGCTGTACCGCACAGTTGTTTATAGAACAATTTGTCAAATATGAAAATATTGTTCTATAGATATACATATATATATATATATATATATATATATATATATATATATATATATATATATATATATTACCTACTGGCGGTTGCCAGTAGGTAGTTATAGTTAGGACCTTTGTTCCATAGCAAATCCGCAACATTCTATTCCCAATAACTTTGGCACTAGTTGACGAATCTTCGCGAAATTTTCAAAAACGTTTGGCCAGCTCTAGTCCTAAAAGTCTAGGGGTGATTCGTCAAGCAGGGGCCGAGATAAAAGGGAGGTCCCAAAACGTGTTTTCCCCATGCAATTTTCCATAGGAACCTTTAATCGCAGCTACAGCCCGAACTGCTGAACGGAATTTCACCAAATTTGGCAAAACGGTAGCCCTTGGTTAGGAGTCGTTCCTTTTGGTGTAAATCCGTTCAGTAGTTCCTGAGAAAATCAAAAGTAAAATCACATATCTATCTGGTCAGAGCCTAACCACACATCTCATCGTGAGATCTGATTGGATGTCAGCACTTCAATGACTTCATCCAAGAAGTGTTGGCAGCCGTCTTGGGACCAATATACATGATAGCACCTCATTAAAAAGCATTGCACTGAATAGAAGGTTTTAAGACTTTAGTTACATTATAAATCATTTGTTGATGGTACCATACTCATTTTAGGAATAGTGGTGTGTTCTAAGGTGATTTTACCATGTGAAAAAGCCTTCTGCTGGGATATCATGAATCATGTTTGAAAGAAAACTATTTTCTCATGCTTTTCCCACAGAAGTTTGAAAGGTGATCTATAAGCTAAACTAAGAGCATATTTTCTGTAAATTCACATTATCTTTCTCAGTCATGTGACAATTTAGTCTGACATTCTCAGTAAAACATGTACATCCAACAAGGGCAGAGACTGTCAGTTGATTCCTTTGTGTTCTACTGCAGCTTCCCAGAGTGTTCTAAAGAACAACTAGAGCGATAACAGCCTTACTTATGACAAACGTATTGCACACCTGAAGCCATCTTGATTGGAATAAAGTACTAACTCTTAAAACATTTAATTTAAAAAGGAACAAAATGAGTGGGTTCTTTTTGTCATAGAAAGTATGATTAGTGCTGCAGAAAGAAAAATTAGGGCACATTGTGAGTGACTTCTCAAATCCTCTTCTATATCATTAAAAAATTCTGACATGCAGACTGAAACATGCACTTTCAATTCCAGCGGCAGACTTCCATGGTGAGCAGTAGCTTTACTACAGTGATCTAATGAGCAACTAGAGTGCTAACATTCAGAATGTATGGCAAATGTGTGACACATCTGAATGCCTTCTTGATGGAATCAAAGTAAAAAACTGAAAGTATTTCCTACTGAGGAGACAGTAGTAAATGAGGAAATTAGGAAAGTTCTTAACAAATAAGTCTCCCAAGATGGCCACCAGAGGCAAAAGAGCCCAAATGTAGCACAAACATCACCCAGATGTAGCCCAAGTATAGCCCAATGACAGAATGTCCCAGAGTGTTCTAAAGAACAACTAGAGTGCTAACAGTCTTGCTTATGACAAAAGTATGGCACACCTGAAGCCATCTTGATTGGAATAAAGTGGTAACACTTAAAACATTTAATTTCAAAGGAAAAAAATGAGGGGGTTCATATTGCCATAGAAAGTATGATTAGTGCTGCAGAAAGTAGAATTAGGGCACATTTTGACTTCTCAAAACCTCTTCTATTTCATTAAACAATTCTGACATGCAGACTGAAACATGAACTTTGAATACCAGCAGCAGACGTCCCTGGTGAGCAGTAGCTTTGCTTCAGTGATCTAATGAGCAACTAGAGTGCTAACATTCAGAATTTATGGCAAATGTGTGACACATCTGAATGCCTTCTTGTTGGAACCAAAGTAAAAAACTGGAAGTATTTCTTACTGAGGAGACTGCAGTAAATGAGAAAATTAGGAAACTTCATAACAAATAAGTCTCCCAAGATGGCCACCAGAGACAAAAGAGCCCAAATGTAGCACAAATATCACCCAGATGTAGCCCAAGTATAGCCCAATGACTGAATGTCCCAGAGTGTTCTTAAGAACAACTAGAGCGCTTACTGTCTTACTTATGACAAAAGTAGGGCACATCTGAAGCCATCTTAATTGGAATAAACTGGTAACACTTAAACCATTTAATTTGAAAAAAGGAACACAACGAGGGGGTTCATTTTGCCATAGAAATTTTGATTAGTGCTGAAGAAAGAAAAAATAGGGCACATTTTGCGTGACTTCTCAAATCCTCTTCTATTTCATTAGAAAATTCTGACATGCAGACTGAAACATGCACATTTAATACCAGCAGCAGACTTCTGTGGTGAGCAGTAGCTTTACTACAGTGATATAATGAGCAACTAGAGTGCTAACATTCAGAATTTATGGCAAATGTGTGACATATCTGAATACCTTCTTGATGGAATCAAAGAAAAAACTGAAAGCAACTCCTACTGAGGAGACTGCAGTAAATGAGGAAATTAGGAAATTTCATAACAAATAAATCTCCCGAGATGGCTACCAGAGACAAAAGAGCCCAAATGCAGCACAAATATCACCCAGATGTAGCCTACATGTAGTCCAATGACAGAAGTGTGCAAAACACTTTTTATTTTTTGTGTTTTTGCAGTTTTATATAGTGCAGACTTGTCAGGTATTGGAGTGCTTTACATGAGCATTGGTTACATCACACAAGAACAAATTCATTTTGGCTGTAGACATGGGGAGATTAAGTGATTTGACCAGAAACACAGAATGTCGAGCTGAAGCAGAAACTCCAACCTGGTTCCCCAGTTGCAAAGTCTGCAGCTCTGGAAGTAACACCACATCCTCTCCCCTAAGTGCAACATTTAATCAAGTGGTCAACTGGATAAAAAAACATGAAGATAACAAATAATTTAAAAGTGGTTTGTCGCTATTTGAAAACTCCGAAAATATGTCCTCATTTTTAAGGGTGGGCGTAGTGGGCGTAGTGGGGCTACGTGAAGCAGCACGTAGTGTGCCCAAATCTACGCACACTACGCGCTTCGCGTAGCCCCACTACGTGCCACCCACCTCCCACCCGCCATTCTTTTAAATATTATAAGCAATGAAAAATAAAGTAAAAGTAAGTCGACTTACCCGTAAGCGCGGCGTCTCCGGGGCTCCCTCTTTCAGTTTCTAATTTCTTCTGGCAAATGCGCATGCGCGGACGCCCGCGCATGCGCATTTCTCGCGAGAAATGCGCATGCGCGGGTGTCCGCGCATGCGCATTTGCCAGAAGAAATTAGAAACTGAAAGAGGGAGCCCCGGAGACGCCGCGCTTACGGGTAAGTCGACTTACTTTACTTTATTTTTCATTGCTCATATATTTAAAAGAAGGGCGGGCGGGAGGTGGGTGGCGGGTGGCAAGCAGCTACGCTTCGCCCTCGGCGTGTGCGTAGCGCTGCCCTGCTTCGCCTACTTCAGAAAGTGCGAAGCAGGCAGCGCTACGTACACTACGTGGGCGAAGCGTAGTGCTACGCCCGGGGTTACTCATTTTAGTTTTTTAGAGCACTAACCATAATTTTGATGCAAATAAGACCCTCTCATATATGTAATTTCTAAAGGAAATGCTCTAGGTATTACAGTTTTGATTACATCTAGATGACGTCAGGCGTTCCACACGTTTGTAATAAATATAGAATGTTAGCAATCTAGTTGCTCATTAGGATACTGTTGAGAGGCAGAGGCCAGGGGCACGGACTCCGAAAATTGAAGACAGGTAGGAGGGTGCAGAGGCGACAATTTGACCACACTGGGCAGGCAGGAAGGGCAGTGGCAGCACAACATACTATGGAGTGCAGTGGAAAGGGGGGCAGGGGCAACCAACCAACAATACAGGACTGGCAAGAGAGGCTGTGGCAATATAATAGACCATTGTGGGCACATCGCCATCGCCATCCCGGACGGCTACAAGATCATCCGGAGGGACCGCGTCAACCAGTTAGGAGGAGGCATCGCCATCATCCACAGGAACACCATCCGCATCACGACCAACACCGACGACTCCCTCACACCCGCCGAGCACCTGCACTTCCAGATCCACATCAACCCCAAGACCACCCTCAGAGGCACCCTCATCTACAGACCCCTGGGACCACGCACACAATTCAGCGAAGACATCGCCGACTTCATCAGCCCGCACGCCCTCCCCTCCGCTGACTACATCCTCCTTGGGGACCTCAACTTCCACCTGGAGAACAACAACGACCGCAACACCACCACCCTGCTGGACAACCTTGCAAACCTCGGACTCAAGCAACTGGTGACCTCCCCCACCCACTACGCCGGACACACACTCGACCCCATCTTCTCCTCCAGCAAGGACATCGCCTTCAGCCACGCCACCGGACTCCACTGGACGGACCACAGCTGCGTCCACTTCAGCTTCAGGAGGACCACGATCCACCACCACCAGCAACAGGTTGCACGCCAAAGCTGGAACAAGATCACAGCCGACCAGCTCGCAACCTCCCTGAGCAAGAACCCACCCACCAGCGCAACGAACCCCAGCCAAGCGGCCACCAACCTCACGAAGTGGATCAGCGACTGCGCAGACGACCTCGCCCCCCTGAGGGCCCCGCCTAGCAGACCCGGCAGCAAGAAAGCCCCATGGTTCACCAACGAACTCAAGAGCTCCAAGAAGAACTGCCGAGCCCTCGAGAGAGACTGGCGCAGAGACCCAACACCTGTCAACATGACGGCCCTCAAGCTCGCCACCCGAAAACACCACCAACTGATCCACGCCACCAAGAAGACAGCATTCAAGGAACGACTGGACAACAATGCACACAACAGCAAGGAACTCTTCAACATCGTTAAAGAGCTCTCCAACCCCAACGCCGGAAACAACGACATCACCCCTTCGCAAGACCTCTGCAACTCCCTCGCCTCCTACTTCCACAACAAGATCGCGGACATACACAACAGCTTCAGCACTCTACCATCGCACGCCACGACCGAACCACCGCCCCCCACCACCACCCTCCGCGCCTGGACCCCGATCAGCTCCGAAGACACCGTCCGCACGATGAACTCCATCCACTCCGGATCACCGACCGACCCCTGCCCTCACCACGTCTTCAACAAGGCCGACGCTGTCATCGCACCCCACCTGCGAGACATCATCAACACCTCCTTCCACACCGCTACCTTCCCGGAGAGCTGGAAGCACGCCGAACTCAGCGCTCTACTAAAGAAGCCATCAGCCGACCCCGCCAACCTCAAGAACTACCGCCCCATCTCGCTGCTCCCGTTTCCATCAAAAGTCATCGAGAAGGCCGTCAACAAGCAGCTGGCCGCCTTCCTCGAGACGAACGGTTCCCTCGACCTCTCGCAGTCTGGCTTCCGGGCCAACCACAGCACCGAGACCGCCCTAATCGCAGCCACCGATGACATCCGAACCCTGCTCGACAACGGAGAAACAGCGGCCCTCATCCTCCTAGACCTCTCCGCGGCCTTCAACACGGTCTGCCACCGTACCCTAGTGCAGCGCCTCAGCAATGTTGGAATCCAGAAGAAGGCACTGGAGTGGATCATCTCCTTCCTCGCTGGAAGGACACAGAGAGTCTGCCTCCCCCCGTTCAGATCAGAAGCCACCGAAGTCATCTGCGGCGTTCCTCAAGGCTCTTCGCTTAGCCCAACCCTCTTCAACGTCTACATGAGCCCCCTCGCAGCCATCGCACGCCAGCACAACCTCAACATCATCTCCTACACCGACGACACCCAGCTGATCCTCTCCCTCACCAACGACCCCGACACCGCTAGAGCCAACCTACACGAAGGGATGAAAGAGGTAGCCGAATGGATGAAGAACAGCCGCCTGAAACTGAACTCGGACAAGACGGAAGTCCTCATCCTGGGATTCTCACCCTCCGCCTGGGATGACTCCTGGTGGCCCCCCGCTCTAGGCAGCGCACCCAAACCAACAGACCATGCACGCAACCTGGGCTTCATCCTGGACTCCTCCCACTCCATGACCAGACAAGTCAACGCCGTCTCCTCGTCGTGCTTCAACATCCTGCGCATGCTACGTAAGATCTTCCGGTGGATCCCCACCGAGACCAGGAAAATGGTCACTCAGGCCCTTGTCACCAGCCGTCTGGACTACGGTAACTCCCTCTACGCCGGAACCACCGCCAAACTCCAGAAGAGACTCCAGCGGATCCAGAACGCCTCAGCACGACTCATCCTGGACATCCCCCGCCGCAACCACATCTCCGGACATCTGAGAGACCTGCACTGGCTCCCGGTCAACAAGAGAATCACCTTCTGTCTCCTCACCCACGCACACAAAGCCCTACACAACCAAGGCCCAGGATACCTCAACAACCTCCTCAACTTCTACGCTCCCAAACACCAGCTTCGATCGACCAGCCACGCCCTCGCCGCCATCCCCCGCATCCGAAGAGCCACCACAGGAGGAAGGTCCTTCTCCTACCTCGCCGCCAAGACCTGGAACTCCCTCCCGACCCACCTCCGCCTTACCCAGGACCACCTCTCCTTCAGGAAGCTGCTCAAGACTTGGCTGTTCGAGCAGTAGCGGACCCCCCTCCCCTAGCGCCTTGAGACCCTCTGGGTGAGTAGCGCGCTATACAAATGCTTTGATTGATTGATTGATTGATTGATTGACAAGGAAGAGGCAGTGGTAGTACAACCATACATGCCAACAGACCCGATTCAGACAGGAAACGTCCAATGTTTTTAAGATCAAATGGGCTTTATTTGATCTGTCTCCTATCTACAACCTCCTCTTTTTCAATGTAACTCAAAGGGGAAAATCAATACCCCAGGTTTTTTTCAAAATCTCCCTCTTACCAAGTTCAAAATGTTCACAAGTATGGTACATTGGATCATGAAAGGCAGTAGGAATTGGGGTAGGGACAGGGACTCGGATAACAGAGGATAGGAGGGACATGGAGAGGTGCACCAAACTGACCCTACAGGCCAGGCATCAGGGTTTGCAGCAGCACAATACACCACACAGGGCATGCAGGACGGGAGTGCAGCACAACAATCCATAGCAAGTAATAGGGAGGGGACAGGACCATGCAAATGGACAACAGAGAACAGAGGGGAAATAGGCAATGGTAGCTAGCTGACCATAATGGACCGACAGGAGAGAAGCTGCAGCATAACAGACCATAAAGGGCAGGAGGGACGGATCATGGGCATTACAATGGAACAGACAAGCCAAGAGGGAAGGAATAGGGGTCTGCACATGGAAACAGAGGGCAAGGGGGCAGGGCAGGAGCAGCAAGATGACATTGGAGGTCAGGTAGGATGGGCAGTAGAAGCAAGACACCCCATGGAGAGCAACAGTTAGACTATGATGGTATACACACAGACCATGAAGGGAAGGTGGTACGGGGTCAGGGGCAGCTAGCTGACCATACAGGGAAGGTAGGAGGGGCCATGGCCGCACAAAAGACCATGCATGACAAACGGAAGGGTTAGTGGCAGCACAATGGCTATGATGGGCAAGAAGGAGGGTGCAGGGGCATGCACAAAGGACCATGGAGGATAGAAGGGAGGGTCAGGACCTGGGCACAGACAAGAGAGTTCAGGGGAAGGGGCCTCACAACAGACCATGCGGGCAGGCAGGAGGAGCAGTTGCAGCACAACAGACCAGGGAGGGCAGAAGGGTGTGGCAGTAATATGAACCATGGAGGACAGGGGGAAGGGGATAGCGGCATGGAATGTGGACAGGCAGGGTGGAGGTGGCAGGGTCAGGTTACAGTTATCTGACAATGCTAGGCAGGTGGGAGGGGAGTGGCAGCTCAACAGAACACTCAGAGTAGATAGGAGTGGCAGGTCCATGGAACATGGTGGGCAAAAAGGATGGAGCAGGGGCATGCACAAAGACATCAGAGACCAGGGGGAAGGAGAATAGGGGCAGCAAGCTAAGCACAGAGGCTAAGCAGGAGGTCAATGATGGGGCATAGAATTGGGCAATGGAGGGCAGGAGAAGTGGACCGGTACATCATGCTAAATGGAGGGCAGTGGCAGCACATCAGACCATGCATGGCAGGAGGGAGGAGGTTGGTCCATGGATTCAGACAACGGAGGATAGGGAGGAGATGGATGAGGCAGCAAGCTAACTGTTCAGAGAAGGCGGGAAGGCCAGTGGCAGAACAACGGCCATACAGGGCTGTAATAAGGAAGCAGGGGCATGGACTTGGACAATGGATGGCTAGGAGGAGAGAAGGCCGGAGCAGCAAGCTTGGGTGAGGGCAGCACAATGCCGGGCCCGGCTTCCAACCCCCCACCATCCATTGTGATATGCATCTTACTTAACGTTAAAAAAAACTAGAAATTTGCTGAAAAAAACAAAGATTACAGGGACTGTATAGTTAGACTCAGATTTCACTCATACACAACCAGTGAAATTCAGCAGTTGTAGTTACCTGAGCTAACTATAACTTAAGCCCCCGCAATGTACTACTAATGACCTCAGACATTACATCATTCATGACATGATCAGTTACATCACTCACGACATCACTCATGACATCTCTAATGAACTGTGAATGGAATGGAACTATAATCGCTAGAATTTTATTTATGGATAGTGTGGGTATATTAACACCCCCTTCTTTTTCCTTTTCTTTCATGTAAGAACCATTATAATACGCAACGTGCCCAAATTAATATGGCAGATAGCCTTTAACTTTAAAGTAATGTGTAATCCATTGTTTATGTTGATGTTTACAATCCTAAGTATGTTTATTATGAATATATCACGTTGACAAACATACAGGTATGGCGGTCACGGGGCAAGATATGCTGAAATGACATTGTGTGCATATTAACACTTGTTTTCTTTTCTTTATTGTATCAATTGCTGAATTTTCACATCGTGACCAGCCCAATATGGCCGCCAGCTTTTTGGATCAACCCCTTCGCTGCGGCGCGAATTCCGCCGCAGCGCTGGGGGGGTTTGGGGGGTTTGTGGCGCCGCCATGCTCATGACGGAACCACGCCATCATGAGTCACGGGCGAGCTGTGCTCATGACGGCGTGGTTCCGTCATGACTCCACCCACTTGCGCTGATCGCCCGCACAGGCGGGGAAACAGCGCCGCGTGGGCGGAGCGGCCGTCAACGGCCGCAGCATGACGGAACCACTCCGTCATGAGCACACGGCGCCCGTGGGTCATAACGGAGTGGTTCCGTCAGAAGCATGCAAGGGGTTAATGTAATGCACTGGTGATGACGTCACATATTACATCACTCTTTACATGGTCAGTGACATCACTGATGACATCACTGATGACATCTCAAAGGACATCACTGATGACATCATCTACGTGATCATCTGATGCACCTCCTCACATCCTAAAATACAGACTACCATTCTCGAAACCATAGACACACCAATACTAGTACAGTTACAATATTCTGTGCACTATGTATTCAGACCTCTAATCAGCAACATAGCTTTGATACAGTCTTTTAAATACTCATTTAGTACCTATGCAGTCTAGGAATCCTTCAGTCTGTCCCATTCACTTCTCCATTCAACCATCCAGCACTATCTACGTATCATATCACTCTGCCAATACCTAACCACTAATAAATTTAGCATGCACTCTCTTTGCAGTACTGAAGTTAGTCCAGTTATTAGTCATATACTTAGGGAATGGCCTAGCCACTAACACAAGTGCAGGTACAATATATTGTACACTATGCATGCAGACCTCTAACCAGCTACATACTATTGATACACTCTTCTAAATACCCAGTTAGTACCTATGCAGTCTAGGAATACATCTGTCTGTCCCATGCACTTCTCCATTCACCCATCCAGCACTATCTACGTATCATATCGCTCTACCAATACCTAAGCACTTATAAATTCAGCACGCACTTTCTTTGCAACACTGAAATTACTCCAGTTATTAGTCGTATACTTAAGGAATGGCGTAGTCAAAAACACAAGTGCAGGTACAATATTTTGTACACTATGCATGCACACCTCTAACCAGCTACAAACTATTGATACACTCTTCTAAATACCCAGTTAGTACCTATGCAGTGTAGGAATCCTTCTGTCTGTACCATGCACTTCTCCATTCACCCATCCAGCACTATCTACGTATCCTATCACTCCACCAATACCTAAGCACTTATAAATTCAGCACGCACTTTCTTTGCAACACTGAAATTACTCCAGTTATTAGTCGTATACTTAAGGAATGGCATAGTCAAAAACACAAGTGCAGGTACAATATTTTGTACACTATGCATGCACACCTCTAACCAGCTACAATCTATTGATACACTCTTCTAAATACCCAGTTAGTACCTATGCAGTGTAAGAATCCTCCTGTCTGTCCCATGCATTTCTCCAATCACCCATCCAGCACTATCTATTTATCCAATTACTCCACCAATACCTAAGCACTTATAAATTCACTATACACTCTGTTTGTAATACTTTTAATATTCTAGTTACTAGTCATAAACTTCTGGAATGGCCTAGCTACTAACACAAGTACACCATGTATACCATGCCACTTGATGCCTGAGGCTTGAGCCGGGCAGATGCTTTTACTTGATTCTTAAATATTCTTGTGTGATATTACTCCCTCTGTGTCCTACCCCCCCTGCACAGCGCGCGGATTTATCGCAGCGCGTGTCTCCACCAATTGAGGGTGGAGGCATAGATTCGTTTAATATTTTAAAATTACCTCCTGCACCCCCCCGAATTCCGCGCTGCACGGACAGCACCTCAGCCTCCCCCCAGAGCAACCGGCCAGTTCAGGGCGGTCTTGCCGGGACACGGAAGGAATACGGCGGCGGCCATTTTGGGTAGGGCTAGATAGTATATAAATAGACGGCTATGACTCCACGCAGCGGACGCGCTCAGCTGGCACGCCGCATTCATGCCGGAGTCAAGCCAGAGTCCAGCCCGTCTGCGCCCGTCCGCGCACAGGCCGGGCACAGGGCCAGGGACCCTGTGAAAAATGTCATACCCAGGTGCTATGATAGACAAGATCTGCTTGCCTTACAAACAAAGCCCTGCTGTGGCTCAAATAAACTCGATCCCTCATACTGGGCAGGCCCAGTGAGCTGCCAGGCCTGTCGCCACACTTTTCTGTGGTCCCAAGTTTCGGCCTTCTCAACACCCCAGGATAGCTTTAAAGCAGCCCTAATAAATGCCAGATCTGTACCGAAGCATGCCCAGCATATCCAGGACTTATTGATAGATGACAATTTAGATTGTCTCTTCATTACGGAGACATGGCTTAAACCCTGGTGCACCCCTGATGTGGTTCACACCCTGCCTCCTGGATATGAAATACAAAGAGTAGATAGAGAGAATGAACAATGCGGGGGAGGAGTGGCCATTATATATAGGGACTCCCTCAGCTGCTCGACGATACCACTGCAAGAGCTAACAGATGCAGAAGGGATGGGTTTCATAATAAAAATTAATGATAACTTCTCCTTCTCGGGGGCTTTGATCTATCGCCCACCAGGACCCTGTGCTGGCTTCCTGGGTAACATCGGAGAGGTGCTCAGCCCATTGATACTTAGATATTCTAATTTCACTCTGATGGGTGACATAAACATCCACCTAGAGTCCACAACCGATGCACCTGCTGCCTCCTATCGGGAAACCATGGAGGTTTTGGGCCTCACTATTCGAGACACCCTAGCCACCCATGAGGCAGGGCATACAATAGACTGCATTGCCACTAACCTAGACACTTTGACAACTAACCCCCTTAGACCCCAAATTTGGACTGACCATATGCTGATTCCTTTTATGCTTCCCCTTATGTCCTACCGAGAAAACGATCATAAAAAGGAACACAGCAAGGTCACAAGGGATGAATGGAAAACGATACTGTCCCACCCAGAACTTATAACTATAGCCAGGAACTGTAGACCCCAGCTGGTAGTACCTGTAAATCCCATCAGTTTCAGAACATGGATGAATGATCTGAAAGGTACAGTTGGGCAGGGAAAAAACAGAACGAGGCAGGGTAGAAAGAAAACATCTGCACCCTGGTTCGATCGAGATCTCAAAGATAAACAAGGGGAGCTTAGAAGAGCTGAACGAAGCTGGCGGAAATACTAATCTAGCCTAGAACGTAGCAAATACAAAAGGATAAAAAATGCCTATCATGCGCTAATTAAACAGGCTAAAAAAAGGTACTTCTCGTTGGCAATAGAAACAGCCAGCAGCAAACAAAAGGAAATATTTAAAATTGTAAACGGCTTTAATAAGCCTAAATGTTTAGCGCAGGATATCCCGCCCTCGCAGGCACTCTGTGACAAGATCGCAGATTTCTTTGAGGGAAAAGTACAGGGGCTGACGAAGGACTTCGATGTCCCTATATTAGAGCTAAGAACAGAGGATGATATAGTGAGGCAAGGAGCCACGCAGTTGACAACTTTCCTTCCAGTTAGCCTGGAGGATACTAAAAGAGGAATTCTGGCAACAAAATCCGGATCCCCCTTCGATCCATGCCCAGTTAGACTTTTACACCTCATTCTGGACATTGCCAATCCAATAATAAATGCCATTGTCAACACCTCACTGTCCACAGCCAAAGTCCCCCCAGAGTGGAAACTGGCAGCGGTGAAACCACTGCAAAAAAACAACTCCCTGACCCCACCACATTGTCGAACCTACGACCCATCTCACTACTTCCGGCTCTGTGCAAAGTCACAGAGTCAATTGTAAATAAACAACTTACTCGTTTCTTGGAAGATAGTGATGTATGGCACCCCAACTAGGCAGGTTTCAGGGCCCAACATTCCACCGAATCGGCCCTCCTGTTCGCTACAGAAACTATCCGCTCAGCCCTAGACCAAGGCAAGAAGGCCGTCCTGATTTTATTAGACCTATCGGCGGCCTTCGACACGGTCTCACATGCCATCCTATTAGACCGGTTAATAACATCTGGTGTCACAGGGACAGTGCTTGAGTGGATAAGAAACTTTTTAAGTGACAGGAGGCAAGTGGTGACCCTGGGGGAATTCTGCTCCAGTGAAAAAGCGCTGTTGACGGGAGTTCCGCAGGGTTCGAGCCTGAGCCCGACCCTGTTTAATGTTTATACTGCACCCCTGATAAAACTGATATCGTCATTTGGCATAGACGCTATAGCCTATGCCGATGACACACAACTTATCCTGGTAATGGATAAGGATAACCAAGCCTGGGAGGATAAGCTCAAAGGTTGCCTAACGGCCACCTTTGAATGGATGCGCCTAAATCACCTGAAATGCAACACAGGTAAAACAGAGATCATGCCTATAGGCCCAAAAAATGAGTTCACCCCACGATTATGGTGGCCAGAAAAAGCTGAAATACCACCTCATACAACCAACTCGGCCCGTAATCTGGGGGTGCATTTTGACTCTGACCTGTCTTTTAGACAACAAGCAGCTAGAGTGGCAGGCATGTGCTTTGGGGTAATAAAGGGACTGAGAAAGTTCTTTGATCTTTTGCCCCTTGAAGCAAGGAAAACAGTTACGGTTGCACTTGTAACATCGCGCATCGATTACTGCAACAGCCTCTATGCTGGTACAAATAAAGTTGTCACACACAAACTTCAGATGGTGCAACATGCAGCAGCGAGGCTGGTTCTAAAATGGCCGAAAAGATCATCTGCAACCATAGCCCTCAAGGCATTACATTGGCTGCCCATTACAAAAAGGGTTTTGTTTAAAGTACTGTTAATTACTTTTAGAGCTGTTCACAACCTAGGCCCGTCCTATCTGAGGAAAAAATTCAGCAGATACTGTCCAACCAGAGCACTGCATTCTTCAACGGCCAACCTGCTTACCGTCCCGAGTTTCAGACTCAAAACTCGAGGGGGCAAATCCCTGGCGGTACTGGGAGCAAAAGCATGGAATACTCTTCCCCCCCAGTTGAGATTACTGGATAAAGAAATAGACTTCCGTAAACATCTAAAAACCTGGATCTTTAATCTCCAAGATATAACTGCCAGAAGCCTAGTGTAATTCGGGTTCTCGGTCAAGTAAGCATAGGGACTACCTAACACCTGGTGGTCCTTTCTGGGCGCCTAGATGCTCCTTGGAGCGATTGCCGCGCGATACAAATTGGCACTTACATTACATTACATTACATCTATAATATTTTGTGCACTATCCAGCAGACCTCTAACTAGCTACATACTATTGATACACTCTTCTAAATACCCAGTTAGTACTCATGCAGTGTAGGAATCGTAAAGTCTGTCCCATGCACTTCTTTAATCATTTATCTACCACTATCTACTTATCCTATCACGCCACCAATACGTAAACACTTATAAGTTAAGTGTTCACTCGGATGGCAGCGCTGTCATCATTCCAGTTGCTAGTGGTATTCTTATGAAATGACCTAGGCACCAACACAAGTACACATAAAATATTCTGTGCATAATCCCTACAAATCTCTAAGCAGATACATACTATTGGTCCACTCCATTAAATACTGAAGTAGTACCCATGCAGCATAAGATAAGTCAGTCTCATGCAATTCTTCAATCACCCATCCAGCACTATGTTCTTATTGTATCAGTCTGCCAATACCTAAGCACATATGGGTCAGATTTACAAGCACCCTGCGCCACCAGTACATCACTTTTTGTAACGTAGTGATGGCGCCAGGCACTCCTTCATATTTACAAGGAGAGGAAAAGCCACCCTGCGTGGTTTTTCCTCTCCTTGTAAATACGACCCCTTCATACACAGAACTTTGCGTTGAAGGGGCGTCCCATCGGTGTTGCTGTGGGTGTTCCCTTGCAACACCCATAGAACAAGACACATATCCAGATTTATGAGAAATCGTAAATCTGGAGATGTGTGTGAAGGCTGTGCTAAAGAGCTTGCAGTGTCACGCTGCAGTACTTCTTCATAAATCTTCACCTATAAATTCACCATACACTACTAATGCATTTGTTCAGTCAATCATGCTGTATACATATATTCAACCAAACTTTCACACATTTCCTTGCAATTATATTTCTTTCTTTAACCAGGTAAGGTAGTTCTTATAAGAACTTTTTTTTCCTTTGTATTTTTTTTATTTTTTGGAACAATTTTGTATTTTTTTAGTTTTTTCAAAAAATGAACAAAAAAAAGAACGAATAAAACAGGAAACGTTTGGAATTACTTATCATTCCAAAAACAAAAAAGTAAAAAATTAACAACGATGGTTGCGTTGCGCAGCACAAACTGCATCCATCGACTTCTCACCAAAGCATATACGTTTCTTACACTTCACGCAGTGTTGCTCGAGAAAGACGAATTCTGGCCTAATGTCCATTGCAGGTGTTCCTGAGGATGCTCCAGCAGGTGAGGCGTTCAAAGTAGCTTGCCTCATTTCCTCCCAAGCAAGAATGAGGGGATGTGTGGTCTGGAGATGCGTGTACATAGAAGCAGTGCCACAAGAGTATTTTTTTCACTGCCTCTTGACAGGACTCGGTCACAAATTATGCATGTCACCTTTCTCGCATTTACTTTCTTCTCTCCAGGTGGAAAAGTGAAGAATTTCCAAACAACAGATTCCGGCCTCTGCGGACGTGGTACCTCCTGCAAGAATTCTTCTTCAGAAGAGACTTCCTCCTGCTGCTGCTGCTGTCCAGATGCCATTTTGTTTGATATTTTTTGAAAACCACCAAAAAATAAAGCAAAAAGGGTTCTTGAAGGAAAAGAGATGTCTCTCTAAAGATGCTCCAACAAGAATTATTAAAATGGGTGGGGTCCTTCAATAGTTACAGTGGGAAATGTTATGAACCAATCAAATCTTTTTTTTTTAGGTCCCATGGTAAATAATATAAGTTTATTATAAGTACAAATATATTATTTTTATGAATATCTTAGATAGTCTCTTGCCCTAATATAAGTATTAAACAGACATACATATCATTTTAGAACATACAAAAATTTCGCGGGAGTCGCCCACCCAGCATGCCGCAGCACGTATATGACATCACGCAGGACCCGCCACCGCGCAAGCATCGCGTTCCCTAATGCGCATGTGCCGCGAATGCACGGGAGCAGGAGTCGCGGACTGGTCACATATCGATCGCACACATCACGTAATATTAAATGTTTATGATGTAACTGAAAAAAACACAGCCGTCGCACACCGTTCACGGATCCTGCACGACATTTCTAAAATGGTGGCTAGAATCCACGCACCCACCGTGATGTGTAAGCTTTAGGTGCGCGACTCCGAAAAAATTTGGAAAAATGTTTTTTAAAAAGAAAATAATACAAATATATTAAAATAAAACAATAATACAAAAAAATTAAACAATATTTCATTTTGTTGTTGTTGCAATTTTCAGAAAAATATATCATGTTATTTAATGAATAATATATTCATAAATAAACTGTTAAAAAACTGTAGAAAATCAGTACAAAAACATAGGTATAACTACTATTACATTCAAATATTAGCATTTAAAAAACCTTTGAAATTCACTGAAAAAAACATAGGTTTCAGAGACATTATAGTTAGAAATTAGCATTCAAAAAGCTTTGAAATTCACTGAAAAAACCATAGGTTTCAGAGACGTTATAGTTAGAAATTAGCATTGCAAAAACCTTAGAAATTCACAGAAAAAAACATAGGTTTCAGGGGTGTTATAGTTAGCTGGACATTTCACTCATACAAAACCACAGAAATTCTTCCGTTATAGTTAGTCCTCCTAAATATAACTCGCACTCACGCACTGCACTGCTGATGATGTCACATATTACCTCACTCATAACATGGTCAGTGACATCACTGATGACATCACTGAGAAATTAATGGTAGGAGCCCGTTTTTTTAAAGGAAAAATTATGAGTCGGGTAACTAGCGCGCCGCTCAGCGCGGCCTCCTAGTCTGCACGCGAGGGGTACACGACTCCTAGCATGAAAAGCTATGCCGGCTCCTGAAGGTCGTGGGGAGCTGGCAGGACCGTGGGGGCATTGGGGCTCCCCTCACAGTCCCCAACATATTACATAGGCCTCGCAGGATGGGGTTCCCGGGGCCAATATAAATTAATGGTAGGGGCCATTTTAGTTTCATAACATTTGGAGTCGCGATACTAGCGCGGTGCTCAGCGTGGCCCCCTGGTGTTAACACAAGGGGTGCACGACTCCCAGTGCAGCTCCCAGGTGTGAACGCGAGGGATGCGCGACTCCCAGCGTGGCCCCCTGGTGTGGACACGAGGGGTGTGCGACTCCCAGAGCAGCCCCCTGGTGTGAACGCAAGGTGTGTGCGACTCCCTTCATGGCCTCCTGGTGTGAACGCGATGGGTGTGCGACTCCTGGCCGCACTGGATGCACGACTCCTAGGCCAAAAAATGAAAGATTTTTTTATGATAAATGTAGGTTGTATGTTTGGAACTTAGATGGCTCTAAAAAGAGCCCTTGTATTTATTGAGAGAAGATGGTAGCTACCGATGCAGAGTCTGAAGTTGTTGAGAAAGGCTCCGTGTCCCTCATCTGTGAAATGTACACAATGTCTCCTGTATATGCCATCCATATTAAAACGCAGATTGTTGTTGGATATGGACCCCATACTATGGTCTCTGAGATAAGCAGAAACTGCTTTATTTACATTTTTTCTAGTTTTCTCAATCTGAGGACAAAATTGATTGGACCACTTCCATGTCTGTCTTTGGCATATGTTAGAGTAGACAAAGGCAGTTTGGGGTAAAAGCAACATCAATTCTGCGAAGGTGTCCTTCATTAGCATTTCCAGAACTACACCAGTCAATGTGCCTAGGTCATTGCCACCACAGTGCACAATCATGAGGTCAGGTGGTTGGAGATGCAAAAAGGATTTAACCAATGGCATCAATTGGTGCCACTTTAATCCTCTCTGTCCAATCCATTTAATGTCTACATTTTGAAAAGCTAGGTCTTTGTCTTATACCTCTGCTTCCAGCATACCTTTTGCACCAGAAAACATAGATGTGTCCAATAATCCACACAGAAAGCATCTTGAAGGGATTTCTGTTGGTAATCAGAAGATGTCTGCAGCTGAGGTAGGCAGGTGGAAGAATAAAATCTATCTAAAATGGTGGACAAGATGCTGTTTTTAAGAAAGTAGAGATTTGATTGGCTGTTTAAGAACTCTCTACATTGAAATGTAGGGTGCATTTTACTTTGTTTATAAAGCATGTTATTAACATATGTTGGAAAGGTACAGCAGAAAGGATAAGGGCAAGCATTGCAAAGCCAACCACACCTGCTGTTGTCATTTGCAACATTGTGCGGTGAACTTATGTCCTGGCAGCTAAGTTGAATGTTGCATGACCTATTGCTATGGAAACTGACATTAAGGACCAGGGGTGAAGATGTCAGTTGAAAAGTATTATTCTCTATGACCAATAGAAATTATTTTTTCAATTTGAAAAACACTGGGAAGCAATGCCATTAGTTGCTTATGTCTATATGTTTCGAAAAATAGAGGGCAAGTTTGCCAATACTGCTTCAACCTTGCAGAGTGTGTTGATCTACATTCTCTGTGTGAAAAAGAAAATCCTGACTGAGTGTGTGAGATTTAGCATTCAAATATTTTTGCATAATTCTGATCTTGTATCAGTGAATGTTTCATTCTCATCAGTCTACCAGGTGACTGATTTTTTGCATTTGACTCGGGCTCACTGTGTTTTTGCTTGCAAGTTCTTTCCTGGGAATTTCTTCAGCGATAGTTTCCAGTTCTCAGTTTCTTATTATATTCAGATTTCACTTAATATGATACTTTGTTAAGGCTCTCATTTGCTTGCTCCTTCTAGAGGGAATTTTCTTCTTTCAAAGTGAGTTTTTTCTACTCTGATTTTCAGTTTCAAATTGTCAAGCTTATCACTTTGACCAGAGTCTACTTCTTCTTGCTGCCACCCATGTTTTGATCTTTTGCATGGCAACAGTCCTTCACTCGGATCACTTTGTGACTGGGCTTCTGGTTTTTCACACTTTTTATCTTAACTTTCCTTCACTTGAAACTGTTGCTTTAGATTATGCTTTGGATTTTCAACTTGATATTCACCAGTTACAGAAGATATAGAAGTTTCTTCACCTCCCACTGGATACATACCACAAACTTGGCCTGAACTGTCAATTGAATTGTGTTAGACCTGGCACCATTGGCGTGAGTCTCCCTTTCATTTTTTCGCTGTGCCTCCTCTGTTTTTTCTGGTGATAGATGCTCTGGGCGCTGCGCCACTGCCATTCAGTGCTGCAGCGTGGATGCTCCCTGTGTAAAGATGATATATCAATTGATGTATCCATGATTGGCTTATTTGGTATACCTGTTAGTCCCTAGTAATGTAGCCTGTGTGTGCCCAGGGCTGGTAAACCAAATGCTTCTGGTGGGCCTGCAGCACTGGTTTGCACCACCCACAGAAGCAGCTTGTAAAGTGTGTCTCAGACCTGCCACTGCAGTGTCTGTGTGCAGTCTAGAACTGCCATCTTGGCTGTGAAGTGCACCCACTTCCCAGCCCCTGAACCATCCCTTGGCATCAGGTAAGCCACCCCTATGGTAGGGTGCATTGTATGTGTAAGGTAGGACATGCTCTGATGTGTGTAGCATGTCCTAGTAGTGAATTACACCCAATTTCGTTTTTCACTACTGTAAGGCTACCTGTTCTCCACAGGCCAGAATGGGAGGTTTGGCTATTACATTCTATAGTCCTAACTGACCCATAGAACATGGTAGAAAACGAATTTAGTATGCCTGAGCTCAGAATATTAAAATACATCTTTTAGGGAAGTTTATTTTTATATTCTGTGTTTGAAAATACCACTTTTAGAAAGTAGGTATTTACTTGCCTAAGCCTTCCAGTGTGCTCTGCTGTTATGTGTATTGGCTGTCTGGTTTGGGAGGGACAGGGCAGGCTGAGTCAGACCTGGGTTGAATAGAGAGATCTGCATTGGAGTATGGGGAGGGGTAGCTCCTGGACCTGAATAGGGCTGTGCCTGGCAAGGTGAATGCTGGCTCCACCTCCCACTGTGCGTCGGATGGCAGACCCCCTCTTTCTGAAAGGAAGGATGCAGCCTTGTAAACAAAGTGCTCCAGGGCAGGGCAGAACTGGTTCTGGCTGGGTTCAGTGACTTGTAGCTTCTGAGAACAAAGACTTTTGGGGTATAAATATCTGTGCTGAAACCCCTACAATTTGTTTTGCCCCTGGATCTCAAGACCAACCTCTGTCCGTGGAACTGAAGGAAAACTGCAGGAGAGGACTGTCCTTGTGCTGTGTGCTGTTCCCTGGATTGACCTGCAGTAGTTGTCATTGGACTGGAAAGAAGAGGGAAAAGGAGCTGTAAGAGAACTTTTTAATCTTGAACCTGCAATCACCCAAGGGCTAGAGAGAGAACTAGCCTCCTGACTGAAGTCTCAGGCCCAGTAGACTTCATTTTGACGCTAAAGCCTGTTAGCGAGCCGCCGCAGCCGAGGAGCATCAAGAAAGCCATCGCACGGCTACAGCTGAGTGCTTGCTGACCAAATCATTGCCCGCACGTTTCAGGGCCTCGAAATCATCGCTATTGCCCGTTTGCGAGCCGCCACAGCCGAGGAGCGTCAAGAAATCCATTGCACGGCTGCCGCTGAGTGCTCGCAGACCAACTCATTGCTCCGCACGTTTGCAGGCCTCGAAATCATCGCTATCGCCCGTTTGCGAGCCGCCGCAGCCGAAGAGCGCTCAAAAATCCATTGCGCTGCTGCAGCTGAGTGCTCGCTGACCTGATAATCGCCCCGTATGTTTGCGGGCCTCGAAACCATCGCTCAGGTCTGTTTGCGAGCCGCCGAGACCAAGAGCGTGAAGAAAAACGTCGCTATCGCGCTGTAGCGGCATTTTGTGGATTATTGACACCAACATCCAGGAACTGTGAGTAAAAGGGTCGCAGAGACCACTGCCCTGAACTGAACGTTGCATTCCCCATTTGAACTATTTTTGCAGCATTAAGAGAGTATTATTTTTGTACAGTATTGTGGCTTCCTCGTTATTTGGTCTTGTGATAAGCTTATATATAAAGATAACTATTTTTGATAACTACCTGTGTTGTATCCCTTTGTAGTGTTCCTCACTGTATTACTATGTATGATCCTAGATGCTTAACACACTGCCTCTGAGATTAGCCTTACTGCTCGTGCTATGTTACCACAGGGTGGAGCAGGGGTTGTCAAAGGGGTGCAGCCCTTCACTCTGACTTAGAAAGAAGTATCCCTGCTTGGACAGTGGCCATCCACTACCAACCAGAGACCCCCATTTCTAACAAATTGTCACTTTGTTCAGTAGTCTGTGCACATTGATCATCTTCTCCTGCCCCTTCCACTGTTTCCTCGGGTCTAACTCTCTTTGTGTGTGCAACATGGATCCATTGAGGCACTCCAGCGCATTTGAATGCACTATTTGTCATCAGTATAATCTGGAAAGGGTCACTCCAGCTTTCATCTAGGAACCCATAGCAGACATGTCTATGGAAGAAAATCCTGTCCCCTTCATTTATATTGTGACAGCGCATGTGTCTGTAGTCTTCTGTGACTGCATCCACCTGTCGAGAGACAGATTTTACCACATCTGCCAGAGATTTGAAAAAATCCAGAAGAATATCATCAGTTATTGAACTAATGCACTTGATGGTACATGCACAATTCTCATTGCTCTACCCGCGATAATTCATGGAAGAATAAAACTATCTTCCTGTTTGGAATACTTCTAAAATTCATCAGCATAAGGGCAAATGCATCTGTTCATTTCAGACCTGTCGAGGCACAGACTTTTTCCAGTTTGTTCTTCAGAGTATTATTCAATCTCTCCTCCATGCTAGAGGATTGTGGTTGATAATGGAATCTGTGCTTTATCTCAACAGCTACACAGATCACCGGTAGGACTTCATTATTGATGTGGGTGCCATGATCAGTATCAACAGAAGTTGGGAGCCCAAACTGCAGTATTAACTCCGTCAATTAGGTAAAAGACTGGACTTCTGTGCAAGGAGGAGAGAGACTCAGAAGGAGAGCAAGGTAAAAGGCTGGCGCCAGTAAACTGTGAAAGCATCTCCCTGAAAAATGTCTCACCCGTGGATGCCAGTAGGCTGAGGAGAGTACGCTAGGTGCTAGGGGTCACTACCAGAAACAAACTAGGCCAAGATGGTTGAAATTGGCCTAATGGGGCCACAGTTATCACCGTTCAAAGTCCTGGTGACCTTTGACCCCAATCTCCTGGTGCAAGGGAGTGGAGCTCTGCTGTCGGGTGACGTTTTATCCTCCGAGGTGGGGCCAGGCTCCCTGAGGCTGCCCCCAAAAAGAAAATCATCAGGGAAGCGCCGTCGCCCTACCCCTTTGTGGGGAAAAAGCGGGGTCCCCGAAAAACACTCAATCGAGGGAGCGCCGCAGTGCTTCTTCGGTGGGAGAGGAATGGGTCCAGGACCCCATCCCTGGGCCTTAAAGATTAGGAGAAGACTGCTGTGAGAGAGCACCATTGCACTCCCTGTGTTTGGAAGAAGAGGCCCATGACCCCATCACTGGGTTCCAAAAAGACCAGTGCTGCAGGGGGTGCCATCACACTATCCTGTGGAAAGAGGGAGGGGACATTCGAGACCACATTAACTGTGGCCTTAAAATGGAAATGTTCAATGTGAATTTTCATGTTGAGAGACACAGTCTAGGGCTGAAAGGCGGTAATTACATGTGTTGTGATTACAGAAGTGGTGTACCTATATGGACCATGTTTAAAAGCAGTATTGTATTTTAAAAGTTTTCAAAGTGTATGCTGCACACAACTTCTAGGTCACTGAATATAATTGCAAAGTATTGTAATGAGAAATGTGATTGAATTGCGTGATTCATGTTGACAGTTATTATGAGTACACTGCACTCCCAGTCATGCTTAGACATTGATTCTTAATAATGCTCTATTTGAACAATGAAACTGACAGCCACGCATTAATAAAGATTGCATGCTATATTGACAGTCTTTGGTGCCCTCAGTCATGGTTATATGTATTTATTGCATTTATTCCTATGGTGAAATGCTTGTTGAAATAATGGGGTGTACAGCCACTTGCGTAAGTACCAGTAAAAAGTGCTCTTACTTCAAATCTGTTCAACCCATGGCGTTTAGGGACAAGATAATGTTCAGACATAGGAGTTGTGATACTGGACCCTCCTCTTTAGGAAGAGGTAAGAATATTTACGCAATGTCATTCAAAAGTAATTCCATCAGCTTGTGCATATTTTTAAATTTCTGCATAGTATTGAGTGGTGTGTAATAAATGTACCTTTTTTCAAAATAGAAAGCACAGACTGGACAATCATTTACTGAATGTTATTATTGAGGAGCTGTGAATGGTGATTACTAGCCCATACCACCTCACTTGAGTAGGACCTTGACTGCTTTGCAATGCTACCCTATGAGAGTAAAGAACCACAATGGGATGTTCGGTTCCTAGTGGAGGACAAATGCAGACCAAGTGCTTGTGCAGGTCACACAACTAATTACTAATTTTTCAATACTTAGCTTCCTACGCTAAGCCTACCTGTTCTGTGCCAAGCTATCAGCGGGTGAGTACAGGTTAATTTAGGGTGTGTAACTGACTTATACTGACTTGGATTGTGGTCCCTATTTGGACAGGGTGCATACCTCTGCCAACTAGAGACCCAATTTCTAACATGGGTGATCAGAGGTGAGGATAGGACTTGTATTTGTGCAGTGTATACGGTGATTGAATTTAAATTTAAATTTCCCCTGTTTGGAAAGGTTGACTTTTTCCAAAACCATGTCTCTCTGGAGAGGCAACAACTGCACCTGCACCTGTAAAAAGTGGATTTTGAGCTGACCAAGCTGAATACCTATACTATTGTCCAGCTCAGCGATTTCTGCAAGGGGGTTGAGCTGTCTACTAAAGGCTTAACAAGGAAGGTGGAGCTGAAAAAGGCACTGAGGGCCTGGGAATGAAGCTCACAATGCAGGGCCTGTGACCCCAGAAGAGGATGAGCAGGAGATTAAGGAGGATGAGGCGCTGACCCAGGATTCACTGGAGAATCTGCGACTGCCTATGGGGCAGGGGGCCAACACACTGCAACGAGCTGTGGTTTTCCCCCAGTCAGGGAGTGGCATATCATCTGGAGGCCTGACACTAGAATATCTGGAGGACAGGAGAGAGGAAAGAGAATTGAGACCGGAGCTAGCTAAGCTCAAGTTTGAAAAGGAGCAAGCTTTGGAGGAAAAAGGTTTGGCCAACAAGGAAAGGAAAATGATGTTGGATCAAGAGCTGAGCCTGAAGGATCTGGACAAAAGTCCAGGAGGGCTGAGCCCAGACAAGATCGTGGCTGCATTTCATCAATGTTCTGTGACAAGAGAGTACACATACCCAATGATCTGGTGCCTGATTATGGAGTGAAAGATGGGTTGAGGCTTATGAGATAGCTTTGCAGATGCACAAGATCCAGAGGGCTTTTGAGGGCTAATCTGTGGGAGCATATCCATACTGAGGGGAGGGACACCCTACTGGTCTTATAGAGGTGTGACAGGATAAAACACCTCTCAATGAAGGAAGCCCCAATCAGGAAACATGGTTTGACCCTGGAGAAGTAAAGGCAGAAGTTTAGGGACAGTGTGAAACTATTCCCACAGACCTGGGTGGACTGTGGTTAGTCATTTTGCAAGACACTGGTTATTTGGGTGAAGGGAAGTGAAATCAAGGATTATCAGGGGCTGCACAATTTGGTTGCTAAGGAGCACATGTTTAGTATTTGTTTTTCAGATCTGCACCAACACCTGATTGATAGTAAGCTTGATACAGAGGCAGACCTCTGAATTAGCACCAGGGTCCACAATAAGATACCTGGGAGTGATCCCAAGAAGGGTGGTTCAAGCCTCCGTCCTACAGAGTGAGGGGGAGTTCAAGGGAGACACAGACAGGTCCCAGAGTAAGGGGGGAGAAAGATGTTCCCATACCTCTTCTGAGAAACAGGAAGGAGGTTCTGGTGGGTTGTGGCCCTAATTCGCTCTATTTCCTTCCCCATTGCTTGATTGTTCTCAGCTAGGGCGCAAGCAGAGGGACTCTGTCTGCCCTAAGAAACCACAAATTGTAGCACCTCTACATTGGTCAATGTAGCCCCAGGGCTAAGTAGTCTCCCGGAACATGCCATAGAGCATGTCATGATCTAAAATAGCTGAGAGGTGCCCTCAGAGGGTGAGTTGGTGATCCCTGATGGTGAGGGTCGACACTTCCACCGGGTGAAAGTGAATGGGGTCCCAGTCAGTGCTAGACCAGATCTTGGTTGTGGAAAGAATAGTTTCCCCAGAGTAGTACACCAGTCAGGTGTGTAGGGTGACATAGGCCCAGGACTTCTCCGCCCTATGGCCCTGGTATCTCTGGAGTGGGATGGCGATGTGACCCATAGGAGGTTCATAGATAGTCTCCAGATGACCATAGACTGAATTCTGGGGAATGAGTTCTCCCGGTGTCAGGGGAACTAAGAGGGGTGGCTGCCCAGGGTACCCTGACAGTTCAGTGTTCTGGGGATGCCACTCTCAGACGATGCGTAAAAGACCTCAGATGGTGGGCAGGGTGAGAGAGAGCACACCCCATCACATCTTCAGCCTCAGGGTACAGACCTCGGGCTGAGAGACCAGTGTCAGCATGCATCCCCTAAACTGGTTGATGGTAGAGTAAAAGAAGGGTGCAAGGAACCTAGGGCTACTGCCCCCCACTTTGAGAAACCACAGAGGTAAGAGACCCCTGTATGGCCTGGGGCCTGGCTCTGGACACTGAAAGTTGGCAATGGCCTCTGCTGGTTGTTGTCTTTGTGGACAGAGTTTTCCCTGGGTTAGGGTCAGAAGTCAGACCTGAGGGATGGAATAGGCCACATCACTTTGGTGGCCATGGTGGTAGTGTCTGCCCACTGGGATGCATATGTGAGCAAAGTAAGGTTAGGTCCTGCAGAGATGTGGGTCCACAGATGAGGAGAACGATTCCCTATGGGCCAGAACAGTGGCTCAGGAGAGTATAGACAGATTGATCCAACTGAGTTCAGTGAGGCATAGAACTGGCAAGTGCCCCAGCAGTAGTGCGCTATTGTCCACGTTCTATAACCTAAGCAGGGAAGTCAACCAAGGTATTTATTAGTCTACCCTGGCTGTAGGCTGAAAAGAGGTTGAGTTAGAAATGGCTATTTCTGCAGGGTCACCTCCAAAAAGTTTGCCTTCCTCCTCTCCTTTCTGCTGATTTCATTTTTGTTGGCTTTAGTAATCTGGGCACTTTACCTCTACTAACCAGTGCTAAAGTGTATGTGCTTTTCACTTAAAACATGGTAATTTTGGTTCACCTACAATATGCACATTTTATTTTGTACTACTCCCTAGTAAGGTGCACTGCATGTGCCCCGGCCATGTACATCAAATGCTACCAGTGGGCGTGCAGACTGATTGTTCCACCACTTGAGTATCCCTTTAAACATGTCTCAGGCCTGCCACTGCAGGGCCTGTTTGCACAGTATAAACTGCCATTTCATTATGGTAAGTTAGCCTACTTGCCAGGCCCAAACCTTATTTTTATTACATATAAGTCACCCCTAAGGTAGACCCTGGACAGCCCATTTTCTTACTGTAACCATTTAGTGGCACCAGACAGTCTTTAGATTACATGTATGAGGTGAGTGACAGCTAGCTACCTGCATTCCCTCTCAACAGCCACACACAAAGAAAGGGTATGGGTGGCTGAGTGGCCATCTGCATGCTCCTGTGTCATCCTGAACGAGATGAAAGAGAAGAGCCAACACTTACACAAGTAGCTGTGTCCTGTCCCCACACAAAGAGTTGCATATGTCCCTGTAGTGAGTCTGGAACCAGGGTAGGAAAGGCAGGGTAGTGTGCATGCCAAAGGAATCTCTTTGAAGTCTCCTTACTTCAAAGGCCCAACTGGGTATAAGTACTCGACCTCTGACACCATCAAATCAGGTAACTTTCAGAACTGAAGGCATTCTGCCAGGAAGAATGACTGTTGTGCTGCCAGGAGGGACTTCCACTTTGCTGAACTGATTTGCTGTGTTGGCCTGCTTATTGCTGCTTGTTGCCTGGGAGTGAGAAGGACTGGACCTGCATCTCTTCATCCTAGAACCAGAGTATCTCCAAGGGCTGCCCAAGTATTACAGAGTGCCAATTCCTCAAACCCAATAATACATTTTGAACTAGTTCTTAACAAAATAGTTCCATCCTTGCAGGATATTCCAAAATGTCGGAAATTGCAATTGGGAAATCAGAAAAGAAAGAACCCAGATAAAGGATCCATTGCACTAAATAAACTAATTTGAATGCAATTTCTACACTTTTCAGAGATCAGACACCAAGAAATCAAAAACATAAAGAATTTCCACTGGAGGGAAAAAGAAAAAGACAAAAAAACTCAACAGGATCAAAACTGGATTGATATCCAGATAGCAGCTAAACAAAAAAATAATCGGGCATACTGGACCTTAATTGCCAAAGAAACAGGAACAAAGAAATTCCTGCAAACCTCACTCGTTCCCCCAAAAGAATGAGAAACAGATCTACATGATTTATATAGATTAAACTTGAGGCAAGAAAGCTCGAACCAAGCAATAAGCAAAACAGGAAAAAATATCCAAGATATCCTCGCTCCTGCAGCTTGGCACATAGAACACCACATAAACAATGCCAGATCTTCTGCTGCAATGGGTCCAGATCAGATCCCGATAAAAGTACTTCACAGCAACCCAGAAGAATGGAGTACGTTTTTAGCCCCCCTATATCCTTATTGCTTTGCTACTGGGGAAATCGCTCAATCATGGCTGGGGAGAATCATGATCCCAATCTTCAAAAAGGGCTCTAGATTGCTTCCCTGGAATTATCGACAAATTGCCTTGTTGGATGCTACAGGGAAGATCTTTGCGGCAAGCGTCCTGGAACATCTGAAGGACTGGGCTTTCTCATGTGGAGTGATCCTTATAAATCAATCTGGGTTCCAACCAAAACACTCCGTAACCGACAACATAGCGGTGCTACACAGTAATAGATAAATATTTTGTGTCAAAATCGCAGGTTGTCTATTGTGTCTTTGTAGACTTTACGACAGTGTTTGACAGAGTAGACAGACCTATACTCTGGAAAAAACTTAGAAAATTAGGAATGCCGAATAAACTACTCCATATTATTACATCATTACACTCACCAACATAGTGTCAAGTACAAATGAGGAAAGAGAAGGGACTCAGCCGACCAATAGCTACACTGAACGGTCTGAGGTAAGGCTACCTTTTAGCCCCCCCCTTTTTTTCTTTATACATATGTAATCCCCAACACTGTTTTACACAAATTATTAATTTCCCACAAAAAATATCATCTTGTAAAATCCACATTATGATGTACACCGATGATGTGGTTATTTTAGATCTTATCCCATTCGGCCTACGAAGGAGTTTACAGGCTTTAACCAGATACACAGAAGACATTTTTTTGTCCCAAACATAGCCAAAACAAAAATTGTTCTGTTCAGAGGAAGAAAACAGTATATAAAATTCAACTGGTCATTAGGGGGAAAACCTCTAGAGGTGGTTAAAGAATACACTCATTTAGGGCAAACTTTTACGCAAACATTACAAAAGTCCCCTCATCTGCAGCATCTAGGCCGTAAAGCCGATGTACACATTGGCACTCACCAAAGCTTATATTCTTCTTCCGGGCACAGGCACTTTCATTCCCTTTTACAGGTTTTTAGTTCTAAAAGTCCACCCATTTTATCGTTTGCATTGGAATACATTCCAATAAAACAGTGGCAAAAAACACAAACTAAAGAAGGGAAAATACTTCGTAAATTGATTAAGGTCCACCAAGCAGTTCCTGCACAAACTCTGCGCATCGAGCTCTCACTAGTTAGCTCATATGCTAGAGCTATCACTAACATCATAAAATGGGCTTATAATCTTACACAAGCAGAACAAGGAACTTTCAGATTTTTATTAAAAACTGAGACTTGTGAGATTGAATTATCGCATCATACTTTTAGACAAAGTCTAATTACAGTTTTTAAATTATCGAACTGTACAACTACACTATTGAAATTTTGGACTCCTGCGCACTTGAGGTTCTTTTTAAACCATTTAACGCTGAGGATAAGTTACGACCTCGACATCAAACATTGTACTCAATTGCATCATCATGAACATTATGCAGAGTCAATAGAATACAAATATCTGCAACAGTACATTATTTTTACCTTAGGGCATGGAGTCCGGCGATGCATTATTTTCTTACTGCTTGGGATTCTTCACCTAAAAGCATGTACTTCCAGATGGAACTACATTGAAAATGCCACCAGTATTTATGATCTTATTAACAGAGGAGTGCTTAATTTGCAGCATGTTCTGTTTGTATGCCCAAATCTGACATTAGTCGAGGCCAGACACTGGTACTTAACACCTATTCAAACCAGATGTAATATCACTTCAGTGCAAGGCCTTATTTTGCTTCTTCAATCGCCGCCTGATGAATTTGTGTGTCATAATTTGTTCAAATGTTTAAAGACTTTTAAAAAACTGTATTAAAATGATTATCTTATTAATGTTTTATAACAAATGCATTTTTGAAATGTGTTGTTCTCAGTAGAGAACTAAGGGCCATATGTAGGTAAAACGTGTTTTGCGATTCTCTAATTGCAATCTTTAGGGAATCACAATTAGAGAATTGCAAAACGCAATGTAGGTAGGATTAGCAAAATATTTTGCGATTCCCACCTATTCCTTATTTGCGATTCTCTAATTGAGATTTGCGAATAAGAAATACCTTGCCATTCATTCCTATGGGCTAGAAGGCCCATAGGAATGAATAGGAAGACATTCTCAATTTGCGATTCTCAATTAGAGAATCGCAAATTGAGAATGCAATTTCAAGGTTGCAAGGGTGTCAATAGGACACCCTTTTACACCCCTGAAATAAACATGTGTGCACATGTGGCGCACATACATGCGCTAAGGGCATCTATGTGCGCCACATGGCACTTTGAAAAATGCAAAAAAGTGCATTTTTCAAAGAAATCGCAAATTACCACCAACCTGAAGTTGGTGGTAATTTGCGATTCCTTAAGCCAAAATCGCACAACTTGGGTGCTTCCTACATTGCATTTAAGGAATCGCAATTTGGGATTCCTTAAATGCATTAGCAAAATAAGGAATCGCAAATTTTGCGATTCCTTATTTTGCGTGTGGGTTTTTGTGTGCTACATAGAACACTGCCCAAATTGCGATCGCAAAAGCTGAAATTCAGCATTTGCGATCGCAATTTGGCTTCCTTCATATGGCCCCATATCAAATAAAAACATGACTTGACTTGACTTGTTGGCTTTAGGGGTGGGTGGAATTTTTAATTCCTCTAATGGAACTGGATACATTTAGAAATTGTGTGTTACTCTTGTGAAGCGGACTTACCAATACATTGTGATGCTCCACTGCACCAGTGGAATTAATCAGCACTACCTAGGAGACAGCTGAATTAACAAGCCTGAGACACACTGTAATAAAATTAACAATGCCCCCTCCCAAGTCTTGTCCCAAGAAATTCAGAATGGGCCCTAGGAAAAAAACCAGAAACAGACTGAACAACAAGCACATTTGCTCTGATTTGAAAGCAAGATCTCCCCAGTTGCTTAAACAGAAATTCTGGAGGCGGGGGGAATGAGTGATGCAGAGGGATGGGGGCAGACGGAACAAACACAGGCAATATAACGTGCAGTCACGTGGTCTCTGAGCAGCACGCTAGTACCTGGTCGAAGAAGACACAGAAGGACAGTGGTGCCTGCTCTTCAGAGGGCCCAGATCAGACATTTTAATGATGCAAAGAATCATTTGGTGGCAAAATGAAATAGCGATAAGACAACTGCTTTCAATACTTTCGCATTCTCAAATTAGAAAATACACCACCTTTCCACACCCTGCATCTAGGATCGAGTCTGCTATCCACATGCAGCTGTAAAATGGTCCGCCAACATCACATTCAGCTGAAACAGTGTGTCCACTACCCTCAGCAGTCATGATGTGCATCAAAATGAACTGAGGACTTCTGCCCACCCTCTAGGAATCCTGCAGCCACTCATCTAGTGCCACTAACATCAACTTGGGGCACCTCAACAGTATGCGACTCACCAGTATGCCGAGCAGGCTAACTCTCATCCATATCCATGGTCACGTGAGCAAACGATAATGCCGAACTAAGGAACTCACGTGACCACAATGCACCTTTCTGACTTGTAAAGCCCATGAAGAAGTAAGCTAACGAAACGCGTCGGTGAAAGTCAGGTGTTTGTAATCAGATCTGACCGCGCATGCCCGTACCAATAAAGGCTGTTGGTGAAAAGCAACTTACTCTCGAGTGCGGCTCATTTTTGGACATTTCCCCATGGAGCCTGATGTATTGGAGGTCTTCCTGCCGCCGAGCTCGCACCACCACTGGTGAGGGGGCCATGGACCTCCTAGAGATGGAGAGTTCGCTGAGTGGGGAGTAAGCACGGATTGAGGACATGCGTGAGCAGAGGGGCTCTTGCGGAGCCTTCATAAATCACTGTATTAAGGGTGCATTCATCCAGGATCAAAAATGGACTGTGAATCCTCAAGGCTACGTGCAAATAATTAAGCAGCCCATTTGGGCAAACGATAATGCCGAACTAAGGAACTCACGTGACCACAATGCACCTTTCTGACTTGTAAAGCCCATGAAGAAGTAAGCTAACAAAACGCGTCAGCGAAAGTCAGGTGTTTGTAATCAGATCTGACCGCGCATGCCCGTACCAATAAAGGCTGTTGGGGAAAAGCAACTCACTCTAGAGTGCGGCTCATTTTTGGACATTTCCCCATGGAGCCTGATGTATTGGCGGTCGTCCTGCGCCGAGCTCGCACCACCCCTGGTGAGGGGGCCACGGAGCTCCTAGAGATGGAGAGTTCGCTGAGTGGGGAGTAAGCACGGATTGAGGACATGCGTGAGCAGAGGGGCTATTGCGGAGCCTTCATAAATCACTGGATTAAGGGTGCATCCATCCAGGATCAAAAATGGACTGTGAATCCTCAAGGCTACGTGCAAATAATTAAGCAGCCCATTTGGGCAAACGATAATGCCGAACTAAGGAACTCACGTGACCACAATGCACCTTTCTGACTTGTAAAGCCCATGAAGAAGTAAGCTAACGAAACGCGTTGGCGAAAGTCAGGTGTTTGTAATCAGATCTGACCGCGCATGACCGTACCAATAAAGGCTGTTGGGGAAAAGCAACTTACTCTCGAGTGCGGCTCATTTTTGGACATTTCCCCATGGAGCCTGATATATATATATATATATATATATATATATATATATATATATATATATATATATATATTCACAGAAAAAACCATAGGTTTCAGGCACGTTATAGTTAGGAATTAGCATTTAAAAAACCTCAGAAATTCACTGAAAAAACCATAGGTTTCAGGGGTGTTATAGTTAGCTGGACTTTTCACTTGTACAAAACCATTGAAATTCCCCCGTTATAGTTAGTTCAGCTAACTATAACTCGCGTGCCCGCAATGCACTGCTGATGACGTCACATATTACATCACTCATGACATGGTCAGTGACATCACTCATGACATCACTGATGACATGTCAAATGACATCACTGATGACATCACTGATTACATCATCCAAAGAATATGTGTTTTTCTGAAAATTAAATATGTTTTATATATGTATATCTCAAGGTCGATGGAAGAATAAATGGGTATATAAGTGTCTAAATGGATGATTTGTTTTTGAAAAATTTATTGTGTAACTGACTGATTAAGTGTATCATAGTGAATACATGGCTTAGTGAGTAATGTTTAAATATGTAAATATCTGTATCAGTCTCTCACTTTGTGTATAAGTGGCTGCATGGGTTGGTGAGTAGCTACATGGGTGTCTATATAGGTTATTAGTTGGTTTTTTGTGTATCAGTCTGAGTGTCTGCATGGTTCGGTGGGGGGTATTACGTAGTGCATAGGTGCATGAATGAGTGACTCACTGTTTGTATGTGTTGAACACAGCATGTGTGCAGGACTGTATGGGTGGATGAGTGTGTGTATGGGTGTGTTAGTGAGTGAATGACTGTCTCAATAGTGTCTTTATGAGTAACTACATATGTTTTAAATTAGTATATGTGACTATTGGTGTATATATGTGAGTATATGTGAGAGTGAGAGATTGAAAGAGTTCCTGTATGAATAAGTATGTGTTTCTATACGTGATTGTTTAAAAGACTAAGTATGTGTAAGTTTCCGTAGAAGTAAGTGTGGTGGTGTGTGTATAACTGTATATGCAAGTAAATGTATGTTTGATTCTTTATTAGCATGAGTGACTATGTGTGTGAGTAACTCTATGGATGAGTGGCATTGTGTAACAGGATGTATAGGTGTATGAGTACATATGATGAGTGAATACATGTATGAGTGACTGTATAGGACTGTTGGTGAATGAGTGGAT
This sequence comes from Triturus cristatus, assembly GCF_964204655.1. NCBI lineage: Eukaryota > Metazoa > Chordata > Amphibia > Caudata > Salamandridae > Triturus > Triturus cristatus. Next base: position 151,269,282 of record NC_140584.1, read on the forward strand.
GTGTATGTGGATCTTAGAATTACTGAAGAGGTTGTTGTAACTGGTATTGGTATGTCCATTGTTTTGAAAATTTTAGTCTCTATTTTTGAATGTGTGTATCAAAGGTTATATTAGGGTGAGAGGAGGTCTGCCACTCTATCACAAGGATGATGTCATCAGTGATGTCATTTGAGATGTCATCAGTGATGTCATGAGTGATGTCACTGACCATGTCATGAGTGATGTAATATGTGACGTCATCAGCAGTGCATTGCGGGCGCGCGAGTTATAGTTAGCTGAACTAACTATAACGGGGGAATTTCAATGGTTTTGTACAAGTGAAAAGTCCAGCTAACTATAACACCCCTGAAACCTATGGTTTTTTCAGTGAATTTCTGAGGTTTTTTAAATGCTAATTCCTAACTATAACGTGCCTGAAACCTATGGTTTTTTCTGTGAATTTCAAAGGTTTTTTAAATGCTAATTTCTAACTATGCCTACAGAGATAGGAAATGTGAAGAAAGAAGAAAAAATGCACAGAAAGAAACAAAAGAAGTGCAGAAAGAAGCAACAGATGTCCTCAAATACGAAGATAAGTGCAGGAAGAAGGATAACGTGCAGAAAGAACAAAAAGAAGAGCAGAAAGAAGCCTTGTTGCAAAATCATCCTGTACCCTCAACTTTTTCAGACGGATACTGGTGGTAACTGAGTCTGACTAACCAGTCCTAGAGCCAGTGCTATGTTAAAAGACACTTAGAATACAGTGAAAACACCTACATACACTAGGGAACATTATGCGTTGGGGTCCCCCTGTGATTAGCATGACCTCCTCTGTAAGCCCCTAGTATATTATAGGGCATGGGGATTAAAACTACCTCTTAAAACAGGCCACAGGGTGTTTTTGCACACGTTAACTCAGGCCCCGTCCCCTCCCTTCACCACTGTGTAAACACGCCCTGTGTCCATTTTTAGTTGGGAGATTAAGTTCATTTGAATCCTGAGGGTCCCTAGGGTCCAACTAGCCCACTAGGTACCACCAGTAAGTGCCACAGAGCTGCGTTGCAGAGAGGTGTAAAAAGTGGCACGGCCTGGACCACCTCTCTGCAATGCAGCTCAGTGGCGCTTACTGGAAGCACTTGGTGGGCTAGTTAGCCCCCAGGGGCCCTCAGTATTGAAGGGAAATTATATCCCCAATTTAAAACGTGCCATAGTGCGTGTTTGCACACGTCACCTCAGGCCCCGTCCCCTCCCTTCATCACTGTGTAAACGCGCCCTGTGGCTGTTCTAAGTTGAGAGATTAAGTCCCCTTGAATCCTAAGGGTTCCTAGGGTCAAACTAGACCACTAGGTACCTCCAGTAAGCGCCACAGAGCTGCGTTGCAGAGAGGTGTAAAAAGGGGCTTGGCCTCAGAACACCTGTCTGGAGCGCAGCTCCCTGGCGCATACTGGAGATGCCTGTTGGGGGCGCGTTTGCAGAGTGCTGCACGGAGGGGTCATGGCCTCCGGCACGATGCCAGCCTTTTATTTATTTTAATTTTTTAAGAAGGGGGGCTGTGTGGTTCCCCCTCTTATTCTAATGTATTGGCCCTGATGACCCCATCCCCCAGGGCCTGTCTCCTAATTATATTTTTTTGACCCCAATCCCCAGGGCCGGCCACTGTTTTTTATTATTTTAAAAAAATATATATTTATAGACACACCTAGGACATGCTGGACAAACCGTACGTACCTATCACCATGACGATTTGCGTGATATTCATTAAAAGGCGACTATGCATGCAATGAATCCACGTGGAATGTATTTACACCACTAGTGAAGCTCTGACATGTCTGATGCCCTACCGTGCCTAATCCCGGCAGACACCCTAGTCGTTTATTTATACAAACATGGGTAGCTATTGACGGGCACATTTAATACACATGCACACCAAGCCATTCAAAGGGGATTCAACAAAAATTCGACCAAAACTATGCAAGAAACCCCCCTCACGGTTAATAAAACACACATCCACTGCTGGATGTGTAATACTTTTTATTTTACTCTCTGGAAAGGGGACGAACATCACTTGAGAGTCACAGCGCGCTCCTGACAGAGCCCAATGCTGTGTTACACCCACCATTGCCTGCCGAGTGCCACACACCTCTGTGTTGTATTCCACTAGCTAGTGCATATGCTATGACACTCTCTAGCCCATGTGCACTGTAACACCACCCCGTGAATATGTCATACCACACTTGTCTTCGCACGGGTTATATTGCCCCATCTAACGTGCCTTCCTCGATGCCTATGTTATAACGCACAGTGCTATGCCATACATATTACAATCTGGGATCCATATCTTTGTCACAGTGCATATGCAACGTTACACTCCCCAGCACATATTTTATATTACAACTTTAGAGACTAGTTAGGTTACACAACACTGCCCTGTGCATATTACATTCCAAGGCGCATATCGCATAGCACGCGCTAGTGCCTGTGCTATCTCGCGCTCTCCAATGAATCTGTCATTGCGCACAATGTATTGCATATTATATTTCACGCCCGGTTCATCTTATATCACACTTTTTGGTGCATAGTTTATACCATACACTATATCTAGTTTTCATTTTCAATCGTGCTCTCAGGACTATGTTCTATATAACACTGTGTTCACCTACCCTTTTCACGGGCATTACATTTTGCGATAGGGGGTGGAGGGTCAGGGGGTGTTTCTGCCAAGTGAGCCCGGAGTCACAGTCACAAACGTCCTCTTCTTCCTGAATAAAAGTGAGATTATGCTGCATACTTGTTCATATTTTAAGTAGTTCGCACAGACACAATGTTTTAAAAACAATAAAGTTCCTAATACCCGCCTTCTCTGAACAGTTAGCTTGCTGCCCCATCCCCCTCCTCCCTATCCTCTGTTGTGTGAATCCATGGACTAGGCTCCTCCCTCCTGCCATGCATGGTCTGATGTGCTGCCACTGCCCTCAATTTAGTATGATGTGCCAGTCCACTCCTCCTGCCCTCCATTGCCCAATTCTATGCCCCATCATTGACCTCCTGCTTAAACTCTGTGCTCAGCTTGCTGCCCCTATTCTCCTTCCCCCTGCCCTCAGATGTCGTTGTGCATGCCCCTGCTCCATCCTTTTTGCCCACCATGTCCCATGGACCTGCCACTCCTATCTACTCTGAGTGTTCTGTTGAGCTGCCACTCCCCTCCCACCTGCCTAGCATTGTCAGATGACTGTAACCTGTCCCTGCCACCTCCACCCTGCCTGTCCACAAGCCATGCCCCTATCCTCTTCCTCCTGTCCTACATGGTCCATTGTACTGCCACACCCTTCTGCCCTCCCTGGTCTGTTGTGCTGCAACTGCTCCTCCTGCCTGCCCCGTGTGGTCTGTTGTGAGGTCCCTTCCCCTGAACTTTCTTGTCTGTGCACAGGTCCTGACCCTCCCTTCTATCCTCCATCGTCCTTTGTGCATGCCCCTGCACCCTCCTTCTTGCCCATCATAGCCATTGTGCTGCCACTAACCCTCCCACTTGCCATGCATGGTCTTCTGTGCTGCCATGGCCCCTCCCACCTTCCCTGTGTGGTCAGTTTGCTGCCCCTGACCCCCTCCCACCTTCCCTTCATGGTCTGTGTGTATGCCATCACAGTCTCACTGTTGCTCTTCATGGTGTGTCTTGCTTCTAGTGCCCATCCTGCCTGACCTTCATGGCTATCTTGCTGCTCCTGCCCTGCCCCCTTGCCCCCAGCCCTCTGTTTACATGTGCAGACCCCTACTCCCTCCCTCCTGGCTTGTCCGTTCCATTGTAATGCCCCTGATCCGTCCCCCCTGCCCTTTATGGTCTGTTATGCTGCAGCTTTCTCTCCTCTCTGTCCATTATGGTCAGCTAGCTACCATTGCCTCTTGCCCCTCTGTTCTCTGTTGTCCATGTGCATGGTCCTGTCCCCTCCCTCTTGCTTTCTATGGATTTTTGTGCTGCACTCCCGTCCTGCATGCCCTGTGTGGTGTATTGTGCTGCTGCAAACCCTGATGCCTGCCCTGCAGGGTCAGTTTGGTGCACCTCTCCATGTCCCTCCTGTCCTCTGTTATCCAAGTCTATGTCCCTATCCCATTTCCTTCCATGATCCAATGTACCATACTTGCGAACATTTTGAACTTGGTAAGAGGGAGATTTTGAAAAAAAACTGGGGTATTGATTTTCCCCTTTGAGTTACATTGAAAAAGAGGATATTGTAGACAGGAGACAGATCAAATAAAGCCCATTTGAGCTTAAAAACATTGGACGTTTCCTGGCTGAATCGGGTCTGTTGGCATGTATGGTTGTACTACCATTGCCTCTTCCTTCTGTCCACAATGGTCTATTACATTGCCACAGCCTTGAAGGAGGGTAGATTTTGTATCACAGGGGGCCCCTGGCCCGTTCTGTCCACACCTGAAGTATGAGACCCTTGTCCTTGCCCTGCCAGCCGCATTTGTAGGCCGTATTAAATTGACCAGCGGGTCCTGTGTTGCTATATAATTATCCTGAGACATCCTTACCACTCAGCCAGCATAAAACCCCTGTGTAGGCCCTTCTGTTCAATATGTAGGCCTCTTTGTTAAATTGACCATAGCTCTGCAATTTTAGTGTATAGCAGTCTGAAGGCAGGTCTGCGAGGCCTTCTGCTCCAAACTAGTAGCCCCCACCCTACCCGAGTGCTCCGTGCTCGGTATCAAAGTTCAACATCCCCCTGAAGCTGTCGACATACAGTAGGCTGCATCCTGGACTGGTACTTGCTTCCTGGGCAGGTTTCCCGCTTTTAAGGAAGTGGCAACCACAGAGCGTCAAGTTAGGAGAACTGAGGAGATTTTATACATGAATATATTGAATTCCCGTACAATACCCATTATTTTCTGCTTGCTCTATGGAACTTACGATAAGCGATTGGCCTGAGAGACTGACCTTTTCACCCAGTCCATTGTCAGCATTAAGTGGGTAAATGATGAAATGTCTGGTAAAATCTGCAGACAAAGCTTTTGGGTAGCATACGTAGGTAGATGTAGCGTGCAAAGGAGCCCACAAAATGATATAAAAAGGAAGCACCCACAGATATCGACGGACTACCTCGCCGTCTGTATGTAGGTTAACAGGCTGTGCAGGTTTTCCCCAAGAGCTGGGAGCTCTTGTCTTCCTTTGCTTAAAATGTCTTGCTCTGCTTTGCTTGAAGTATCTTATTCTATTTTACCTATATGAAATGTCATGTTATGTTTAACCATTGTTCTCTTTACTTTTGCATTTAAAAGATTTTGTATTGTAATTGCAGGAATGCTTGCTCTAAGAGTAAACGTGAGTGTTCCTAGGTAACATTTTCCTTGGTGTAACTTGTTTCTCATGATGCATTTATAGATGTGTTTTCTCTCTCTCTCTGTCAGTACATTAATTGAGATACAGAGAATATCATGACAGCTGTATGATTATCTGGATTCTGTATTTTGTACTTTATGTCTCTATTCTGCGGTTTCTTTGAAGTTGCATCTTCTCATTAAACTGCCATTGTATTCTGCTTCCAATTCCATGTCTCATATGTCTGTTTTCTTCATTTTTGGAGCAAGCGTTACTAGGCACCCCGGCTCAAATTAAGGTGCCCCTTTTGTCCCTGACTCACTCTCCTGCTCAGTTCTGTGGTGGCTCCCGGGGCTCTGGGGACCGCCCCTAGCTTCCTTGACCCGTAATAGATCTTCCCTCCAACAGCCTCTCTTGCAAGTCCTGTATTGTTGGTTTGTTGCCCCTGCCCCCCTTTCCACTGCCCTCCATAGTCTGTTGTGCTTCCATGGCCCTTCCTGCCTGCTCAGTGTGGTTAAATTGTTGCGTTTGCACCCTCCTACCTGCCTTCAATTTTCAGAGTCCGTGCCCCTGGCCTCTGCCTCTCAACAGTATCCTAATGAACAACTAGATTGCTAACATTCTATATTTATTACAAAAGTGTGGAACGCCTGACATGATCTTGATGTAATCAAAACTGTAATACCTAGAGCATTTCCTTTAGAAATTACATATATGAGAGGGTCTTATTGGCATCAAAATTATGGTTAGTGCTCTAAAAGACTAAAATAAGGACATATTTTCTGAGTTTTCAAATAGCGACAAAGCACTTTTAAATTATTTGTTATCTTTATGTTTTTTTATCCAGTTGAACACTTGATTAAATGTTGCACTTAGGGGAGAGGATGTGGTGTTACTTCCAGAACTGCAGACTTTGCAACTGGGGAACCAGGTTGAAGTTTCTGCTTCAGCTCGACATTCTGTGATTCTGGTCAAATCACTTAGTCTCCCCATGTCTACAACCAAAATGAATTTGTTCTTGTGTGATGTAACCAATGCTCATGTAAAGCACTCCAATACCTGACAAGTCTGCACTATATAACACTGCAAAAACACAAAATAATAAGTGTTTTGCACACTTCTGTCATTGGGCTATATTTGGGCTACATCTGGGTGATTTTGGGCTACATTTGGGCTCTTTTGTCTCCGGTGGCCATCTTGGGAGATTTATTTGTTATGAAGTTTCCTAATTTCCTCATGTACTGCAGTCTCCTCAGTAGGAAATGCTTTCAGTTTTTTACTTTTATTCCCTCATGAAGGTATTCAGATATGTCACACATTTGCCTTAAATTCTTAATGTTAGCACTCTAGTTGCTCATTAGATCACTGTAGTAAAACTACTGTTCACCATGGAAGTCTGCTCCTGGTATTAAAAGTGCATGTTTCAGTCTGCATGTCAGAATTTTTTAATGAAATAGAAGAGGATTTGAGAAGTCACTCAAAATGTGCTCTCATTTTCTTTCTTCAGCATCAATCATAATTTCTATGGCAAAATGAACCCCCTCATTGTGTTCCTTTTTAAATTAAATGTTTTAAGTGTTACCAGTTTATTCCAATCAAGATGGCTTCAGGTATGCCATACTTTTGTCATAATGAAGACAGTAAGCGCTCTAGTTGTTTTTAAGAACATTCTGGGACATTCTGTCATTGGGCTATACTTGGGCTACATCTGGGTGATATTTGGGCTACATTTGGGCTCTTTTGTCTCTGGTGGCCATCTTGGGAGACTTATTTGTTATGAAGTTTCCTAATTTCCTCATTTACTGCAGTCTCCTCAGTAGGAAATACTTTCAGTTTTTTACTTTGATTCCATCAAGAAGGCATTCAGATGTGTCACACATTTGCCATAAATTCAGAATGTTAGCACTCTTTTTGCTCATTAGATCACTGTAGTAAAGCTACTGCTCACCAGGGAAAACTGCTGCTGGTATTGAAAGTGCATGTTTCAGTCTGCATGTCAGAATGTTTTAATGAAATAGAAGAGGATTTGAGAAGTCACTCAAAATGTGCCCTAATTTTTCTTTCTGCAGCACTAATCATACTTTTTATGGAAAAATGAACCCCCTCATTTTGTTCCTTTTTAAATTAAATGTTTTAAGAGTTACCACTTTAATCCAAGCAAGATGGCTTCAGGTGTGCCATACGTTTATCATAAGTAGGACTGTTAGCGCTCTAGTAGTTCTTTGGAACACTCTGGGAAGCTGCAGTAGAACACAAAGGAATCAACTGACAGTCTCTGCCCTTGTTGGATGTACATGTTTTACTGAGAATGTCAGACTTCATTCTCACATGACTGAGAAAGATAATGTGAATTTACAGAAAATAAGCTCTCAGTTTAGCTTATAGATCACCTTCCAAACCTCTGTGGGAAAAGCATGAGAACATATTTTTCTCTCAATCATGATATCCCAGCAGAAGGCTTTTTCACATGGTGAAATCACCTTAGAACATACCACAATTCCTAAAATGAGTATGGTACCATCAACAAATGATTTATAATGTAACTAAAGTCTTAAAACCTTCTATTAACTGCAATGCTTTTTAATGAGGTGCTATCATGTATATTGGTCCCAAGATGGCTGCCAACACTTCTTGGATGAAGTGCTGACAGCCAATCAGATCTCAGGATGAGATGTGTGGTTAGGCTCCGCCCACATATATATATGCTTTTAAATGCTATTTTCTCAGGACATACTGAACAGATTTACACCAGACCTACAAAAGGCACTTCCTTGACCTGTAGACTACCTCTCTGCCAAATTTCAAGTAACTCTGTTCGGCCGTTCGGGCTGTAGCTGTGTCTAAAGGTCCTATGGAAAAATGCATGGGAAAAACGCATTTTGGGACCCCCCTTTTTTCTCAGCCCCCGCTTGACGAATCCCCCCGAGACTTTCAGGGTAGGAGCGGAGCGTAGCGCCCCACCTATTTTGAAAATTTCGCGAGGATTCGTCGACCGGCGCCAAAGTTATTCCAAATAGAATGTTGCGGATTTCCTATGGAAACAGGGTCCTAACTATAACTATCTACTGGCGACCACCAGTAGATAATATATATATATATATATATATTCACTGAAAAAACCATAGGTTTCACACATGTTATAGTTAGCGGAAATTTTACTGATAAAAAACCAGTGAAATTCCCCCGTTATAGTTAGTGTAGGCAACTATAACTCACGCGACCGCAATCCTCTGCTGATGCTAATACTGTATTTAGACACTTATTTGCCCATGTCTTCTTCCATACATTTTTAGCTATACATATATTTCAAATATTTTTTTTTCATAAAGACACATATGTCATCAGCAGAAGATTGCGGTCGCGTGAGTTATAGTTGCCTACACTAACTATAACGGGGGAGTTTCACTGGTTTTTTATCAGTAAAATTTCCGCTAACTATAACATGTGTGAAACCTATGGTTTTTTCAGTGAATTTGCAAGGTTTTTTAAATGCTAATTCCTAACTATAACGTGTGTGAAACCTATGGTTTTTTCAGTGAATTTGTACGGTTTTTTAAATGCTAAGTTACTTTACGCCATTCGTGGCGTGCGCGCCCACTTAACGCAGTTCGTTCCGTGCGCGCACGGTGCGCTTCGCGCATATATGTATATATGTATTACCTACTGGCGGTCGCCAGTAGGTAGTTATAGTTAGGACCACGTTTCCATAGGAAAACCTCAACATTCTATTTTGAATAACTTTGGCGCCGGTCGACGAATCCTCGCGAATTTCTCAAAACAGGTGGGGCGCTACGCTCCGCTCCTACCCTGAAAGTCTCGGGGGGATTCGTCAAGCGGGGGCTGAGATAAAAGGGGGGTCCCAAAACGCGTTTTTCCCATGCATTTTTCCATAGGACCTTTAGAACGAGCTACAGCCCGAACGGCTGAACAGAATTACTAGAAATTTGGCAGAGAGGTAGTCCCTAGGTCAAGGAAGTGCCTTTTGTAGGTTTGGTGTAAATCTGTTCAGTAGATTCTGAGAAAATAGCCTTTAAATCAATATATATATCTGAGCCCGCTTACGGTACGCTTACCGTACGCTTACCGTAAGCGTACGGTGGCGTGCGCGAGCGCGATTCTGATTGGCTCTTAGATCTTAGTAAACATTCGAATCGGCCGAAACCAGGAAGCGGCGTCCGCCATTTTGTCTCTCGCACTGAGTGTTGTTTATCAAACCTGATGGCAAAAAACATGTTACGGGGCTGTTTTGACAACTCCCTCCCACATAGTCATGTTGAGGGAGCCCCCAAACATCCCCCAAGAGCAAAAAAGGTTTTATTTTTTTTTCGGCAATTTCGCCGATTACGCTTACCGTACGCTTACCGTACGCGTACGGTCAAAAATTAAAAAAAAAAAAAATCCACACAGTTTCTCCACCCCGTGTGCAAATGGTGGCCGCAGGCCACCATTTGTGCATGGCTTATTTGAGCTCAGAAATTCCCCAAAAAAATTCAACAGATTACCGATCACAAGGAAGCGCATAATATGTCCTCCATGTGCGCACGGTGCGCGAAGCGCATCGTGCGTACATGGCCCATCTAGCGTAACGTGGGCACGGCACTAACTGCGTAAAGTGGGTGCGCGGTGCGCGAAGCGCACCGCGTGCTCACTGTGCGTGCACGGTGCGCGAAGCGCACCGTGCGCGCACGGAACGAACTGCGTTAAGTGGGCACGCACGCCACGAATGGCGTAAAGTAACTTAGCATTTAAAAAACCGTACAAATTCACTGAAAAAACCATAGGTTTCACACACGTTATAGTTAGGAATTAGCATTTAAAAAACCTTGAAAATTCACTGAAAAAACCATAGGTTTCACACATGTTATAGTTAGCGGAAATTTTACTGATAAAAAACCAATGAAATTGCCCCGTTATAGTTAGTGCTGGCAACTATAACTCACGCGACCGCAATCTTCTGCTGATGACATATGTGTCTTTATGAAAAAAAAATATTTGTAATATATGTATAGCTAAAAATGTATGGAAGAAGACATGGGCAAATAAGTGTCTAAATACAGTATTAGCATCAGCAGAGGATTGCGGTCGCGTGAGTTATAGTTGCCAGCACTAACTATAACGGGGCAATTTCATTGGTTTTTTATCAGTAAAATTTCCGCTAACTATAACATGTGTGAAACCTATGGTTTTTTCAGTGAATTTTCAAGGTTTTATAAATGCTAATTCCTAACTATAACGTGTGTGAAACCTATGGTTTTTTCAGTGAATATATATATATATAATACCTACTGGCGCCAGTAGGTAGTTATAGTTAGGACCTATTTTCCATAGGAAATTGGCAACATTCTATTCCCAATAACTTTGGCGCCGGTTGACCTATCTTCGTGAAATTTTCAAAACGTTTGGCCAGCTCCGGTCCGCTCCTATCATGACAATTTTGGAGTGATTCGTCAAGCGGGGGCTGAGAAAAAAGGGGGGTCTCAAAACGTGTTTTCCCCATGCAATTTTCCATAGAAACCTTTAGTTGCAGCTACAGCCCGAACTGCTGAACGGAATTACACCAAATTTGGCAAAGAGGTAGCCCTTGTTTCAGACTCGTCCCTTTTTGTTAAATGGTGTAAATCTGTTCCGTAGTTTTTTAGATATTAAATGAAAAAATACATATATATCTGGGCGGAGCCTAACCACACATCTCATCGTGAGATCTGATTGGCTGTCAGCACTTCATCCAAAAAGTGTTGGCAGCCATCTTGGGACCAATATACATGATAGCACCTCATTAAAAAGCATTGCAGTTAAAAGAAGGTTTTAAGAATTTAGTTACATTATAAATCATTTGTTGATGGTACCATACTTATTTTAGGAATTGTGGTGTGTTCTAAGGTGATTTTGTTGCAGCGCGGAACATCAGATTCCCCTTCATCACAGACCAAATACCTCAACATCAAATTCACTCATATACATTCATTGTGGCCCATAACACCAATACTTACACTCAGTTGATCTGCTTTCCTAGGGAAATAAGCTTCCAAATGCTGACATGAAAGGAATACCTTTACCTTACCCTAAATACTTGGACTTCAACCCTCAGATATTCCCCTCATAAGGCAATGAATCATTTAGTTGTTTATAGGTTTAGTGTCTCAATCATTTATCTACTCTTTAAATCCTAAACTAAATTCTCTTCTTTAAATAATCGACACAACACATTTGTCAATTAATCAAGTATTCTTTATCTAAGAAATATTGCAAGAATCGTTAGAAATCATCATTAGCATTTCAGAGCATCATATTTACCTATTCTGGCTAAAAGTCGTCCTCTAAGTCAGCCAGGTCAGGGAAAAATTTTATTTAGCAAAGTTAGGCCGCAATTCAGTCTCTCAAAGATTCAGGACAACAGCTGTCCAGCAGTGTCACCGTCCTCTCCGTCAGCATAACGTCAGGAAATCGAGTTCGTCAAAGAAGAGCGATTTTTTTTTTAGTTCAATTCCCTACCTACTTTTATAATGTAAATAGTCCTGATTGGTCGACTTGGGGTCGCGAGGTGAAGTTCTCAGGGTGTCTGTGTGATGAACTCATCACACTTGCTGGTTCCGGTTTTTAAATCGGTCATAGTCTTTGGTACTGGCGACGTTCCCGGAGCGAACTTGAAGGGTACATGTTCTCCCGGGGTCAGGTCCAGGCCACTGCTGCTGACGGTGACGCCTGCGCACTTCACCCAGAACCTCGTGTTGTCAGGGCAGTCACATTCAACGTCTCGTTCAGCCATCTTGTTTAGGACGAAATGGTCAGCTTAAGCAAAAGAAACACAAAAACGTAATTAAAACATAGAAATGGAAAATGTTATCCCTTCGCTAATACCCATATGTATTTATCTAGCAGAAGCAACACTCAGAGCAGTTTATACTCACTTAATAAAGCACAAATCATAAATACATCACCAAAGCAACATATAACATGCAATATTCTAATTTTCTACTATTAGTATGCGTACTCAAGTTAGTTTACAATTAGTATAGCCATGCAAATGCAATTCCAACATGTAATTCTTTTGTTAGTATGATTGATAAATATTTCACTACAAACCAATTAATATGTACACTATTAGTTAATTATTCAGATTAATATAAACATGCAGAATGGGGGGGTATACAACATTTTGTACTACCCGCTCCAGCGATTTCACCATGTGAAAAAGCCTTCTGCTGGGATATCATGAATCATGTTTGAGAGAAAACTATTTCTTCATGCTTTTCCCACAGGGGTTTGGAAGGTGATCTATAAGCTGAACTGAGAGCATATTATCTGTAAATTCACAATATCTTTCTCAGTCATGTGAGAATGAAGTCTCACATTCTAAGTAAAACATGTACATCCAACAATGGCAGAGACTGTCAGTTGATTCCTTTGTGTTCTACTGCAGCTTCCCAGAGTGTTCTAAAGAACAACTAGAGCGCTAACAGTCCTACTTACGACAAACGTATGGCAAACCTGAAGCCATCTTGATTGAAATAAAGTGGTAACTCTTAAAATATTTAATTTAAAAAGGAACAAAATGAGGGGGTTCTTTTTTGCCATAGAAAGTATGATTAGTGCTGCAGAAAGAAAAATTAGGGCGCATTTTGAGTGACTTCTCAAATCCTCTTGTATTTCACTAAAAAGTTATGACATGCAGACTGAAACATGCACTTTCAATACCAACAGCAGACTTCCCTGGTGAGCAGTAGCTTTACTACAGTGATCTAACAAGCAACTAGAGTGCTAACATTCTGAATTTATGGCAAATGTGTGACACATCTGAATGCCTTCTTGATGGAATCAAAGTAAAAAACTGAAAGTAGACTGTAGTAAAGGAGGAAATTAGGAAACTTCATAACAAATAAGTCTCCCAAGATGGCCACCAGAGACAAAAGAGCCCAAATGTAGCACAAATATCACCCAGATGTAGCCCAAGTATAGCCCAATGACGGAATGTTCCAGAGTGTTCTAAAGAACAACTAGAGCGCTAACAGTCTTACTTATGACAAAAGTAAGGCACACCTGAAGCCATCTTGATTGGAATAAAGTGGTAACACGTAAAACATTTAATTTGCAAAGGAACAAAATGAGGGGTTCATTTTGCCATAGAAGTTATGATTAGTGCTGCAGAAAGAAAAATTAGGGCACATTTTGACTTCTCAAATCCTCTTCTATTTCATTCAAAAATTCTGACATGCAGACTGAAACATGCACTTTGAGAACCAGCAGCAGACTTCCCTGGTGATCAGTAGCTTTACTACAGTGATCTAATGAGCAACTAGAGTGCTAACATTCAGAATTTATGGCAAATGTGTGACACATCTGAATGCCTTCTTGATGGAACCAAAGTAAACAAGCATTGAAAATGCAATAGGTCTCGCCCTCGTTTAAGTGAAAGCAATTATGTTTGTAATTAGGTGGCTTTTTAGCTTTGCTTTTATTAGTGTTTTTCAAACTTTCATGTACATAACATGCATATGTATGCATATATGTAGATGTATATGTATGCATGCATTTATATTTGTATTTATATAGATATGCAGATTATATATATGTTTATATATGTATGTATATATATTCACTGAAAAAAACATAGGTTTTAGGGGTGTTATAGTTAGTTGGACATTTGACTCATATAAAACCAGAGAAATTTGCCCGTTAAATTTAGCTGAGCTAACTATAACTCGCACGCCCGCAATGCACTGGTGATGATGTCACATATTACATCACTGATGACATGGTCAGTGACATCACTGATGGCATCACTGATGACATCTCAAATGACATCACTGCTGACATAATTTTTCTCCCTTTTTTTGCTGTCATCAGCTTCTACTTAACTTCACTATTCACAGTGATGTTAGTGTAGATTCATCATAAACAGCAGGGAAAAAAGATTAAAACTAGATTGTTAAAAGAAAACAAATGCCTCATTCTTGCACATATAATACAAAGTCAACACAAATAACACATCCAATACTATTTCCAATCTTCAAATCTTACCTTTACTTTGTAGTTTCTGTTCACATTTTGCTATAAGCCAAATAATGTATCAAAAATTTCATTTTGTAATCATCCAGTATGAATTTCTTAAAGTATCATTACACCTTCCCACTAGGCCGAATGATGTATCTAAAATCTTTGTTTCAGAAAGATCAAGTATGAGTTGGGTAATTCATAAGGCAATCTTGATTTCATTTCCAAGTGTGTATCGTTGCAGTGACTCCAACCATTATTACACTTTAAATAATCTGTATAATGTCCACTTTTGGTAGAACTTCCAGCACGGAAAACAACAGCAACTGTTGCAAACATTCTTCCAGAAATAGATGCTTGACTAGCAACAACATTTTTAATTTTGGTTTCCACTTTTCTTCCATTTGGTCTACAGCGTTGCAACATTATAATCAAATATTTTCCATATCTTTGTAGGCATAATGTAGATAGCATTGTTGATTTACAATGAGAACAGATCATCTCATGATCAGCTTCTTTTACTAATTTGGAAAATGGTACAGATTTGCAGTCAGGTATTGTCAAATACAGAAATCGTTCTCGGTCAACTATAGTGCTTGAAGTTAATGAACACTGTTCACATTTATGTTCCCATTTGTAACTGAGTCCAAATAAACTCTCAATCTGAATTCCTTCATCTTCTAGTACTCCAAGCATAACCATCAGAAATTCTTGTGCATCTTGTTGTATATTAGCACTGAACGTTAAAGATCCAGTACATGTTTCTGACAGTTGGCGAATACCAGAAGCAAAATGGATCTTACTTCTATCAGTTCGCAATTCTTGAAATAAAGTATAAAGTGCTGAACATAATCTTTTTTCCTGCTTTCCATAATTTCACCATAAACATCTTCAAGATAAAATATACCATTTAGAATAACATTACCATAGCAGTTGACACCAGAATCATTTTCCAATTGGTATCCGACAACATCATCACTTATTTGTATTTTCTGTTTCTTTACATCTTTTTTTTCTATTGATTGTGTTTCTGCTTTCCAACCATAGTTGATTCTTCAACATGTTTGTGTTTTGAACACACAACACGTTTCTCATAAATAGGATATTCACCTAAACTTGAAGCATAAAGCCTTCTCAAAAGATTATATTCTCTTACACAATTAACATCAGCTTTAACCTTGTTCTCATCAAAATCAATTAAATACAAACCAGAAAACATTCTAACTCGAGATAATGCAACATATACCATTCCCTCTTTAAACACAGTTCTTCCTACATTTACCAAAGCATTATATACACTTAAACCTTGAGATTTATGAATAGTTATTGCATATGCTAAGCAGAAGGGAAACTGTTTTCTGCGAACATACAAGTCTTTTACAAGCAAAAACGGACAGCACAACGCTCAATCTGTTTTACCTCTGTAATCTGATCAAATTATCTTTCAAGAATTTAATTCCTTTTCTATTTTGATATTTCACAAAATCAACAACTTTCCCCATTGCTCCATTCACTAAACCTTCTTCTACATTCAGATTAGGCCTCAAAATTACCCGACAGTTTAAACATACATCTACATTTTTTTCTAACCAGCAGTTTTTGATACAGACTTTTCCAGAGAATTCAATTTAGTCTGTAGTTTTTCTGAAAGAAGAATTGTTATTCCTTGATGCTCGATTTTATCAATAGCTTCAATGTGAACTATTTCTTGTTCTTCTAATTTCATAAGCTCTCTATTAAATGTATAACACTCTTCCACTGTAGGCATTAAGCAAACTACAGACTTTTTTTCTTTCATTTTCTTGTACATTACTTCTACTGGTGTGTTTTCATTTGTAAACAAGTTCTTTAGTAGACGACTTTGAAAAGCTTCTTTACCATGTTTGCTTAGAACACCAATTCTTACATCTTTTAGAATATTTGCATAATCTTCATCTCTTGCTTGTCGCATATTCTGAGTGAGTTCTTTATTTTCAAAATTTAACCACAGATTCACATTTCCAATACTTCCCAGAGATTTCTTTTGTGTCTTCATGTAGAAGAGTTTTAAACACTGGTTCTCCTTTTACAGGGGTTAGTTTTAATAGATCTCCAAATACAATTAAATGTTTTCCTCCAAAGAGAACGTCGTAATCTGTTTTTAATACCTGTTGCAATCTTAAGTATACAAAAGCAAGCATTAAGTTTGAGACCATGCTCACCTCATCAATAATTAATAGTTTCATTTTCTTCAGCACTCTTGACACTTCATGAGAAGCTTTTCCAGACAACTTCTGATATTGTAATTTATTATCATGCTCAGCTGATAACATCAGTAATCTGTGCAAAGGAACTCCTTTAACATTGTGTGCAGCTAATCCAGTTGGAGCTGTTACCACAGAACATAAATGTGAACCAGTAGTTTTTTTAAGATAACTGGTCAAAACTTTAATTAAAAAACGTTTACCTGTCCCAGCTTGACCACTGATGTACATCAGAAGAGGTTTAAAAGATGAACACACGCATCTTGTTTTCATGCAACAAACCATGTTCTATCTGTTCTCTCACTTGTACATATTTTTATTTCTGTTTAACATTTAGTTGTTCTTCTAACTTTTCCAATGTAATATTGTCCTCGTGTCCTTGTTGCATTGCAATTTCGACTTCATGCATAGCAATCGCTGCTTAATTTTCCAGTATTGTTTGTCCAAGAGGATCTTGACTACATTGACCACTACTTTGACTATTTTGAGAACTTTCATTAGCTATTTCAGCTGTAATAGTCTTTTCCTGTTCAACTTCATCATTCAACATTTTTAAATATGTAGGGTAAATTGTACATGCAATGCCATCTTTACATGCATTAAAAGAATCTTTGTAGCAGTGAAAGTCTCCAAGTAATTCACTATGCCATGGTTTAAAGAGTTGGAGAAGTGCTAAATAGTAACATTCTTGCTTATCTGGAGTTTCACAACTGAGATTCTTGTGGTTTATAAGATTACCCTTTGCATATTTTACTAAACAACCATGACATCCAACTACTGCATATTTTCCTTCTTTTAAATTCTGTTTAACATTTATTTTGAAGATGTAATGTTGAAGTACTTCATATAGACATAGCTGTTCCAGATGTCGACTCCTTTTTCGGATAGTATGTGTCCAACATATTAGTTTTAAGAATGTCTGTACTGTCTGGTTCATTTGCTGCTAAGTATTCAATTTCTTCTAATGATTTCAACACTCTATTCCATGAGCAGGCAAGACCTAAACTTACCCAAATGATTCCTCGTGACTTTGAATATAAACTTGAAGAGCAAAAGCGGTCTGAACATTCATAGGATCCAATTTCTCAGTGGGAAAGCATTTTTAAAGTTAAGCTGTACAATTTTTTGCTAAGGTTTTTCTCTTGTGCAATTTCTTCGCACATTTGTTTCATCTCTGTTTTTTCTGATTTTGTTATGTACGATGTAACATAACGTGCAACAGCAATTGAGTTTTCTACAACATACTGGATGTCCATGTTCGCATTCCACCTTTTTAATATGACTGGATTGTAGTCATTGATAAACTTTGACACTTCTGTTCTTTTTAAGTTGTGGGTATTCTTTGGAGATTTCTGAGTTTTTGTGTGCCTTACAGAAGAAAAAAAAGAATTTACTCTCCCTTTACAAATGACTGGACGAGGAAAACCAAACTGACATTTGGTGTAGAATTTTCCTTTAGACTTGCATTTTCTTCTGCAGTACTTTCCACAACGGTGACTTTGGAAACGTACAACTTGCTGTCTCAAGCTTCTATCTCCTTCTTCTATCAGAATCTCACATGTCACATGCTGTTCGATGAAAGACAATACTGTTTCATCAGAATCAGTTCCAAATGTAGGTGCATCCTTGACCCATAGTAGCATATGTTTATGAGGTGCACCTCTTGCTTGGTACTCTTTTCTCCGAAAGAAATCGGTAACTTCTCCAAGAGGTGGATTCTTTTTATTGCAGATAAAAGACATCATAGCTTGAACCCTATGATTAAAATATCTGCACACATCTACAGGATCCAATGAACACAGTTCACCAGGAGTCTTTATGTCAACATTTTAGGATTGGAATTCACTTCTCAAGCAAATCTTCCCATGCATACTCTGCACAGCTAAGTGTAACAAACCATGTTGGTGTACCTAACTTCCATAACATACACTTGAGTTCTCCATGAAGACAATACCAAAGCTCATTTGTTCCATGTTGACATGCCATCAAATTGATTAACTGTGTTTCTAAATGTTCATCTGTTTCTTGAACTTTTTCCACAAATTCTTTTGCAGAAAGAAGTGATTGATGAACTCCAGTTTTAAGTATGTGGTTCACTGCATATGACAGAGAAGATAGATCACTTTCAAACAAAAGGTGAAATTTGTATGGAATGCCCTGTCGAAATCTAGGAACTTCAGAATACAATCTTGTTGACCAATATTCTGAAGCTGGAATCCGTACAGGTCGGTCATCACCTTCTCCAGTAGGAAACAGCTGTGGAAAACAACGAACTTCCAAGCTCTTCTCCCATACACTCATTGGAGTTCCCTGTGCTTTTTTCATTTGAAATAACTCAATTCTGCTTCCTATTACTTTTTTTGAATGCAAAGGACATATTGTGTAATGTTCATAAATCACTTCAGCCCTTGACTTGTCCACTTTCTCTATTTGACCACTTGAAATTTCACATTCATCTTCTAAACTTATCTCCTGTTCATCCAGATTTATAGTTTTGTAATAAATATTGTTCTCTATAAAATATAAGGTAGCCTTTTCAACTTTATTAACATCCACAAATTCTTGCCATATTTTCTGACTCTTTGTTGGTACACCATTTACTAGAATGACTACTGCGTCATTTTCCTCTTTCTCTCTAGCAAAAGTTTCAATATTGTTCTTAAAATCCAAATGTAAGTACACCACTCTTCCTTTCAGCCCTCTTTGCAAGTCTGTTGGTGGCAGTTTACCTGTTTTAGGCTCCATCCGAATTACAGTTTGAAAAGGAAGAACAGATTGAATTAGAACAGACTCATATGTATTCAATTCTGCCAGTTCCTCCGGCATAGCTCCCAATTCTAAGTTGTTATGTACTGCTCCAGCAGGCATTTATTTTGTTCTCTTCTAATTTGTTGTAACAATATTTACATATACGTTGTCACTACCTAACTCAAATCGACCTTCCATCAACAAGTAAGATGCAAATTCTTCCCACTTACTATTGTTCTCCTTTTCACTTTTCAAATACAAATCAATATTCCTAGTTTGACTTTTATAATGAGTACGTCGACAACAAACACAAACATAGTTTGGTATTTCAGAGCACACTACATTAAACTTTCCAATTTCTTCTTCAAACTGATCAGTGCTAATCACTTTCCCATCTCCGTCAACATCTGTAACTGTCAAACTTTCACTTTCTATGGACTGCTCTTCTGAACCAAAATATCGCATTTCAATATCATCACACTTTTTTTGAACATCTGATAAAGAACCATTGAAAAGACCTGTATTCAGTTCACTTATATATAATGCAGGACTTTTTACATAGTACAGTTTCCTTACAAACTTCCGCATTTCTGAATGGTGTACTGCTAACATCCTCAAGTGATGAAAAACACTTGTACACACTTTTCTTGAAAAAAAAACAAGTCAGAGAATGCCCATGCTTCTCAGTATATTTTCTTACATTACATGGATCTAGTCCTTGCAACAACTTAATCTTCTGTTTAATACTTTTCTGTGTATATGCTCGTAGCAAATTTTGCATTAGATCAATAGATTCCTATTGAATCCTACAAATACTGCTACAACCCTACTTATACACAGGAGCTTGTGTACGTTTCCCTTGCACTTCTTCAGCTATTAACTCTTCTGCACTTTTACCAACCAATTCCTCTTTTAGAAGGGGACAACCATCCTGAACTTCGTAGCAACGACCTCCAGTATCAACTGCAAATGGTAAAGTAACTTTCCTCATTAAAAAAAGGCTGACTAGTAGAAGTATGTTTCCAATGTCCACTAAAGATTTTGCAAAAGTTAGTTCTGTTCACAAGTCTTTTTCTTCTACTTTTTTCTTTCAACACTTTGATTACTTTATCCAACACTTTGATCCTTTTCAAAATCACAATGAATAACTTCTGTTTTAAAGTGAAAGCAGTATCCACTATACTTTCAATACGCTGCTTCTGTTTGAATTGCAGCACTTTCTTTTTATATTTGCAGAATGTTTTCATTAAATTCTAAATCACTCTAGTTCGAAAAAGTCTCTGACGAATTTCTTGAACTTGTTTTTGTCTCCAGGTAACAGATACGGTTTCTTTATCATGTTTTCTTTTCCTAGTATTTGAAATTGAAGTCTCCTTCCCCTTACTTGAAAAATTCTTCTTTTTCCTTTGTTTGATGTTATTTTCATTAAATGTTCGTAATAGTTTTTTTCAGAAATTGTATAGTGTTTTTACAAGAAGAAACTGTGCAGTGCTCTAATTTTTTTCTAATTGAAAATATTTCCTTTTCTTCAAATATATATATATATTTTTCTTTTATTTTTTTTCAGTTCTTCCAGGCATTTTCAAATTTTAATCCAAACTAAATAATTTTCTGACAAAAAATAAAAGATAGATTCAATCAATTCAATTCAATTCAAAGATAGCTTTATTCGATTTAGAAAATCATAAAAGCACATAAAAATTAATACATACAATAAAACACAATGGTGGAAATCCAAAAGCATGACAGGTTACGTAAATAATACTAGAACTATCTAGTTCAAGACAGAAGTTGAATTTAAGCCATAGAGGATCTGCATCTAATTGTAAATGTTAAAAACTTGCATACCGCATTTATAGACATTTCATCTTGCAATAAAAGCAGCTTGAGAAAAGCAGGTCTGCATTGTCTCAAGCCCCAGATCTTTAATAAAGGTATCTCTTTCTCCCCCATGCATAAAATTTACAAAACAAGACACAATAGATTGTACATTGCGTGGAAAGATCATCACATGGGCATTTGATTAAATTAATCGACCAATCATTAGTATCTGGAAAAGTTATCAGCCTAAAATAGCTGCCAGTTCTCAACCGAGCTAATAGCATTCTATTGTAACTAGGTTGCTCGGGGATAGATACAGATGCAAACCAGGGCCCTGTAAAAGTAAATAATGTTGGATAACGGATGCCTTCTTCCCCTCCGCAAACCATCGTTGATTTTCCAGAAAAGCAAGACAACGTTCTTTCAAAGCTTTTCTAGAGATTGAGGATAGCGAGGAGGGGATGTTAAAATATACTGGGTAACCTATATTTATCATGAAATCCTTTACATAGGATAGCCACTGGATATTTTTAGATCCCTCATATTTAATGCAATCCGCTATAATTGCTCTATTAAAAACAGTTGCCCTGGAGGTCCATATCTTATGCCATAACAATACTGGGCTTATTTTAATTAAGTCAGCTATGTAAACCAAATCCAGTTCCTTATGGCAAACGTATGTGGAAGTAGATTTAGGGACAGCTAGAAGATAGCGCAGGAAGACATTTTCTTTTGCCTGAACTTCCTGACAATCCGTAACCCCCCAAATACCAGCCCCATAAATAGCAGTTGACACACATTTAGCCTTGTAAATATCCATCAAAATGCGAACCGGCCTACCCCCCAGTTTATTGGCAAATTGTTTTACTGCACCTATTGCACGAGCAAATGCAAGGCTCCTAGTGCCAACTGCTGTGTTCCAGGTACCCCTTTTGTTAAAAACAATCCCTAAGTATGAAAAGGTGCTTGTTAGTTCTATCTTGGTCTGTTCTAAAAAGGTATTACAAGAGATCTTATTTTTTGATGAGCAGCACATGGCAAATGTTTTCCCAATATTAATTTTTAGGCCCCAGATCCCATATATACTGAGAAGCTTGTTAACGCCTTTTGGAGGCCTACTTGGGTTCTTGCCATTATAACAGCATCATCTGCATACAATAAAATGGGCACCGCCATACCACCAATTTGGGGATAATCTACATCTAGTTTCATTAGAAAGTCTGCCACACCATTAATATACAAATTAAAAAGAAAGGGTGCCAAAATACAGCCCTGTCGTACTCCTTTCAGTATTGGGAATTTGTTTGTGCATTCGCCTTTCTTACCAAAACGCACCTTTGCCCCTGCCCCTCTATACAGTTCTTTAATAAAGTTGAGAATATTTGAGTCAATACCGAGGCCTGTTAAGGTATCCCACATAATCTCGTGACTCAAACCATCGAAGGCCAAGCTAAGATCTACAAATGTCATAAACAGATTACCCTTTTTTGCCACCACATATTTACCAGTTAACATAGCCAGATTAAGTCCTTGTTCAACGGTACCCAATCCTGGCTTAAAACCATACTGGAACTTGGAAAGAACACCTCCATCCTTGGCCCATATTTGCAGTCTATTTAAAATGATTCTACCTGCCACTTTCATCAAGGAGTCAAGTAGTGAAATGGGCCTATAACATTCAGGGTCGTTTCGATCTCCCTTTTTGAAAATAGGCACCACTATCGCTTCCTGCCACGTGGGAGGAAATCCTTTATTATTATAACTATTAAGCACATTCGTCAGAAGCAGGGCCCATAAGGAAATATTATCCTTGTAAATGTCTATGGGGATTCCATCGGGTCCTGGAGCTTTATTGTTGGAGCTTTCTAATAGTGCCAATTCCACCTAAGCGATGGAAAAATAGATCCCCAGAGGAAACAAGACAGAAGGGACAGGCTCAGTGACAATCAACTGGCTATGGCAAATACTTTCTGAGCTAGCCAATTGATCTTTCTTGTATAACTGGGTGAAGTGATTAACCCATACAGACTCCTCTATGGCAATATCTATCAGATCAGATTTCTTTTCAAGAAAGAAGGGAGCGTTTACTGCTTTCCAGAAGGCGGTATTATCTCTTATAGAACACGCCTTTACTAGGGCACCCCACGCAGCCTCTTTCAACTCCGATCTCCGTTTCTGTAATGTAGTTTTATAAACTGTTCTAGCGCATCTAATATCTTGCTGATTTTTAGGTACTTTTTTTAAAGTCTGCTTTAAAAAAGTATGTGCTTTACTGCACTCCGAATTAAACCAGCCCTCCACCTTATGTCTCTCCCCTACCCGTAATGTTCCTGTCAGTTTATTACCAATTTGTGCTATAATATTCTGGAAAGCTGCAATGACCGCGATTGGGTCAGGGGTTTCCTCAAGGCTGAACATGAAGTTACTATACTGGCCCACTACTAGGGTCTGCAGGAAATTTGTGGGGTCAACCTTACACCATTTTATTACGTAGCCATTTGTTCTCGCCAACGATATAGCATGGCGATATAAATTTTCAACTGTGTTGGATGCTAGTCTACTGCTCACCCCAGTATCGAAGGTTAAACTGATTGGGAAATGATCGCTCAGTGCAATGTCCTCTGTTTTAAACGACAGGACACTATGATGGTAGTTTACAGTAACTAATATATAATCTATAACAGTTCGCCGGTCCCTCCCATTGAAGGTGGGTTGGAAATTAACCTGAGGACTACATAATTCATTTGCAAAACCCAGGTTCCAATCATAAATTAGATTATTAAACAAATTTCCCAACATAGAATGCTCGAAATGTGTGCAGGGGTCACCCATAAGATTAGCCATTCCACATATACCCAAGTTACTATGAGGACATAGATGGCAATTAAAATCACCCGTCATTATGATGCACCTATCATTATGCGCGGGGCCTGTCCCATATCGTAAGGAGTTGCTTAGGTCTTCCAAAACTCTTTTTTGGTCATCCTTTGGTATATTGTTATACAAGTTTACAAGGGTAATATGCTGATTTCCTCCTGATTTAAGGGAGAGTACCTGATAATAGTTATTCCCCCCTGTGGTCTGGTGCTTAATAGTCAGATTGGCAATATTAGAAATGTATGTGGTGAGCCCACCGGAACATCTACCCCTCCTAGTCTGCAATGCTGTAGAAAAATAGGTGCGGTACCCAGCTAAGTGTATTTCCTCCTGTTCCCAGCACTCTTGAAGACAAATAGCATCATAATTATCAATAAATGCTCGAAATATGGGATCCTTTACTTTGCTTGACAGGCCCGCTATGTTCCAAGAAAGAAGGGCCAGCTTCCCCCTTCGGTCGTCAGCTAAAATCTCTGGGTCTAAGGGAGTGCCAGTACAATTACCTATTTCTATAGATATAGGTGCAACATTTTCCCCAGAATCCCCCACTGTAAAGTTTAGGGGTCGTTGGCGAGCTGGCTCTCTTACTTTACCACCACCAGTATGTTTGAGGACTGCGGGCTCATGTCTATCTGGCCCCTTTAACGATGAGCACAAAGAGGAGCCGGCCATAGCTACATCTTTATCCCTGGTCTTAAGTTTAGGTTTTAGAATACTATACGCCAGGTGATTAGGTCTTCTATTTGAGTTACTAGGCCTCTCTCGACAATCATGCGTAAGCCCAATAGTCGGAGGCAGTCAATCAACCATCTCCAGGGAACTATACCTGTTAGCAGTCGGTATTTCTCTCCAGTTATCCCGAGATGTTGCATCCCTTGTCATATGACTTCCCCGCTCCCTCCATTCTGCTCCCCACTCTTGATGGCCTACTCTACACCAATTCCTATCATCATCTGGGTAGAAGCGACTCCTGGGAGGCTAAAAAAAAGAAAGTCGTTTTGTTGCAATACCCTCATTTATGCCCTGCATATCCCATGAACATATATGATCGACCACAGGCGGGTCCTCAAAATTAACCAAAACACAATCACCCTGGATTATTTTTCTCCCATGCCCCACCCAGGGCACCCTACGCACCATTAGGATCTTACTCGACCAATAAGGGGGTAGTGGTCAATTGACATTAAGCCAGTTTTGTACCTTATTTTTTAATGACCAACCAGGCTCCTCAGTGGGATTACTCAACTCTGGGACCCCAGTCATCACCACCACGAAAGGGCTAGCTTCAGGGGGCAGATTAATAGCTAATTTCCCCAATGGGGATCCCCAGTTAGAGTCCCCATTTGGGTCCTGTCTAGTGACCTTAGGTGTATTTACCTTCTGTCTGGGGTTCACGATGGGGGTATTAAGATTGTCTACCGTTTTTACCTCTGAAATTATAGGTTCCATCGACTTTGCATTCGCCATTGCATTCACCACTGGAAGAGATGGTTTATTTACTGGCAAGCCCACTGGTTTATAATGATTACGACTTAACTTCCTACCCCCTGCCTTCAATGTCCCAGGTTTAACTGGAGTTTTTGAGATAGTAGTTAGTTCAATTAGCTGCTTTTCTATACACTTTAGTCTGAGTTCTATCGGAGAGAGATACGTTTTAAAAAGCTCTCTCATTTTTTCAAAAAATCGGCTATCAACCTCATCATCCTCACTGTTACCAATCACGCCATCCGAGACCTCTACGCTTCCTGAGTCCAAGTCCACGATATTCGCATCTGTGTGTATAGAGGCACACCCACTATTTCTTTGTTTTTCTAGACCCTCCCCATACCTTTTGGATAACTCACATGGCCCCTTATCCACGGGCGCTGTAGTTTTCCGTGACTTCTTTAATATTTTCGTTATAGCGCCCTCTCTAGTTCCCCTCGACTGCCTGGAAGGTATATCCTCCTGTAGTAGATTTAACTCTACATCCGAGGTTCTTTCTAGTTGCGAAGCGGATATGAGTTCTGACGCTGACAAGTCTCCCATGTTTGGGATACTATACACATCTGCGTGGACTCCTATGGAGCCTACTTCCTTATTATGCTGATCTGGGGTTTTAGCAGTCGCAAAATGCCCCAATGATGATCGTTTTGCCAATGCTAAATCTTGGGACACTCTCCGTTCCATAAGGGCAATCCCTTGATCAATAACTGAATTTGCCCTTACAATAAAATTATCTAATGGACCTATTATGTTGGCTGCTTCCGTAGCCGTTTTACTCCTGCTTGCTCGTGTGGTCATCATAATAGTAATATACGTATACACATACAAATACAACTTAAAATGATAAATAAATATACATGGAAATTACGCAATAGCAGGAGTTAGAGGGGGGGCCCGGCCCGGCCTTGTTCGGTCTTTAACGGGCTTAAACAGGCCCGCCCTTGGCCCGGGCTTGGCCTGGCGACCGCCCGCGCACGTCCTGCGTCGCGTGAATAGACTAAGTATAAATAGACAATGCTGGCTGGAAGGGGAGTGTCCGGGAAGAGGCCGCAGCTGTTGTTGAGATTTGCGCTGCTGGTCCTCGCAGTCCCGCAATCCCACACCGATGAGGCTCACAATACCAAGGGCTCCGAGTTCACAGCTACGAGTGGCTCCCACGAAGCTGGGGCCGCGAGCTGTTAAGAGGAGGCTGACCAAAAAGGGGAGTGTCCTGGAAGAGGCTGCAGCTGTTGTTGAGATTTGTGCTGCTGGTCCTCGCAGTCCCGCAATCCCACACCCATGAGGCTCACAATACCAAGGGCTCCGAGTTCACAGCTACGAGCGGCTCCCACGAAGCTGGGGCCGCGAGCTGTTAAGAGGAGGCTGACCAAAAAGGGGAGTGTCCGGGAAGAGGCCGCAGCTGTTGTTGAGATTCAATCATTTTTACATCAGTTCAATATATTAAAATAATAACATACAATTACATAAGTACTACTGACGGCTTCCAGAGGCAGTGCTGCAACGTGATGGAGTAGGGCAGGGGAGCAGTAGGATGACGGGTAGTGCCATAGAACATACAGCAAGTTTTTATTAAATTATTTACATACACCTTTACAATTTACATGTAACTGCACTACCTCGTACTTTTCACCTCTCCACCGCACCTCACCGAAACACAGCACTCCCTCTGCAACACACCGCAGACAACTTTATAAATAGTATTTTTAAAAATTGTAATCTATGTACTTAGGATGATATTATCAACCAAACGGCACACAGAAAAATTACCATTATTAGCCTAGCAATTTTATCTACCACTTCGCAAACATAACACTGCACCCAAAGCTTTAAGTGGGGGGGTCTTTAGGGGTCTGAGCGCCAGCAGTTTATTTTTAGGGGCCTCAAAATGGATATCTATGAGGCTCTATTTTCGGGCCTCGCAAAGGTAGTCCGTTGTTTTTTTTTTATTGGACTGTAGTGAGATAGTGAGATCATGCACATTGCTCACTACTGAGAAGTGGAGACATCATGCCAGGTGAGTCGCGTTGTAGGAGAAAAGAAATCCTTTAAAGAGAGTCATTTTCTCTCACGATTTCCCTTCTCTTTTTGCAATATTGGAGCAAAATCATCGTGGCGTGATTAGCAGAGAGACCACCAGGCGCACAACGCCCATTGCCTTGGACTTCCTGAGACAGCTTCCCAATCGCACACACAGAGTCCCACCCGAGTACTTCACAGGTCTTCAAAAGACCATTTGCTTGTAAATGATGCTCTGTTCTTTTTCACCCCTTTTTAAAGCCCCTACATCCCCACTCTGCCTATTGCTGAAAGAATTAGCCTCCCCCAAATTTTCGCTCTGGTTGCGCCTTTGGAGACGACCACATGCAGCCAACTCCCGCACAACCCTGCTTTGACCTTTCACAGTGTCTTGTTCTAGTGCTATGAAAACACAGGCTTTGCCTGGCTCACTTAGTGGCATATTATCAAGAGTGGCGTTAAAATTATCACCGCTTTAGCGGCAGGAAACTGCCGCTAAAGCAGCGATAATGAGCTTGGTGATATGCCCTTGTGAATTCCAATAGAAGCCCAGCTTCACACCAGAACCTGGGCTAATATGGGAATTCACAAGGGCATATTATCAAGCCCATTACCGCCGCTTTAGCAGCAGTTTCCTGCAGCTAAAGTGGCAATAATTTTGGCGCCGCTCTTGATAATATGCCCCGTTATGTTTCTAAATTAACGTCTTACACTGAAAAGCTGCTTTACATTTCTTTCGCTGGATCATCCTTTGTTTAAAACACCACCAGAGAAGGGTGGTGAACTATGGTCCACAAAGAGCAACTCAAAGCTTTTTTGTTCTTTATCAGAAACATCTGCCTGTCAATGATTATCGCCAGCCTTTTCGGCCCCTTCAGAGGCTGAGTGGATGAGTATAATAAGCAGTATTTAGGATCGGGCGGAGGGTGCACGGAAATAAGGCCGGATAGTTGAATATAGTGTGAGTGGATGGATGAACTGATGGATGAATGGATAGCTAGATGGATGTATGGATGTATGTATGAATGGATGGAAGGATGAATGGATGCATGGATCAGTACTTAGGATAGACGGGTGGGCTGATAGATGCGTAGGAGTGGTTCTGGGATAGATGTATGTATGGATATATGGGCGTATGACTAGATGGATGGCACAGTGCTTACCATAGGCATGTGGGCTGATAGATGCTTAGGATAAGTGCAGGGACAGATGTATGTATGTATGTAGGTAGGAATGTATGAGTGAATTGAAAGATGGTTGGATGGCGCAGTACTTAGGATGGATGGATGCAGGGCTTTAAGTGGGCCAGCTCTGAGCACCGGCATTTAATTTCAGAAGGCCTCGAAATATGTCTCTATCGGGCTCTATTTTCGGCCCTTGCAAAGGTAGTCAGTTTTCTTTCTTTTATTTTTTATTGGACTGCAGTGAGATCATGCACATAGATGTGCGCATGCTCATTTTGCTCACTACTGAGAAGTGGAGACATCATGCTAGGTGAGCCACATTGTAGGAGGAAGGGAAATCCTTTAAAGAGTGAATTTTCCAAACGTAGGATAATTGGAGGGGATTTTCTTAAATACACAATGCTAATTATCTTGATATAGACCACACCCCTACTTGGATAGCCCACACCCCTTTAACAGGTTTGTCCCGCCCCTTTTAGAGCACCCCCAGTTTTATTCCGTCTTAAATCCCTGACTGCACCATAGTAACAAAGAAATGGTCCAAGCTTCCATTCAAATGTACAATGGCACCAGGTTTCATAATTTGCCATCAACGCTGGCAGCCTTCTACCACAGTGCAAGAGTGTCTATCAGCACGAAGATTTGTTATCCACAGAAATGTTGTGTGATTTGCCTAGCTGTCTGCTGGAAAACACTTATCACCAAAAGGTATTAAAACATGCAAATTTGTGAGTAAAACATATACCATACCATTAAGCGGTTCATAAATGGGCCCAGTGCCACTACACCACCCTCATCCCCATTCTTGCTTAACCTTACAAAATCAAAGAAAGAGCCCCAGCAAACATGGTGGAGCCACTATAGCAATACATAATAATTTAAACAAGTGTCTGCCGGAACGCTTAGCAACAAAAGGTATTAAAACATACATATTTCCGGATAAAACATATACCATGCCATAGAGCGCTTTATAAATGGACCCAGTGGCACTACATAATCCTATACTAACTAAACATGTGCACGTTATAAATGTCTGTGTTATAAGCAGCAACATACCCAGCTCTCCCACCCCCACCCCTGCACTTGCTTAACCTTACAAAGTCAAACAACGAGCCCCAGCACTCCCGTTAGCGCCACTATAGCCATACATAGACTTAATTTCAACAGGTGTCTGCCAGAACGCTCATCAGCAAAAGGTATTGAAACCTGCAGTAAAACATACACCATACCATAAGGCGGTTTATAAATAGTCCCAGTACCACTCCACCACCTCCACACCTGCCCTTGCTTAACTTTACGCAATAAAACAAAGAGCCCCAGCAAACCTGGAAGTGCCACTATAGCCATACAGAGGCTTAATTTCAACAGATGTCTCCCGAAACACTCATCAGCAAAACATATTAAAACATGCAAATTGTCGGGTAAAACATATACCATGCAATAGGGTACTTTATAAATGGTCCCAGTGGTACTACATCACCTTTAGTAGCTAGACATCCGCACGTTACTAAAGTCTGTATTTTAATCACAAACAGACCCACCTCCCCCACCCCTACCCCTGCCCTTGCTTAACCATACGAAATCAAACAGAAACCCCCACCATTCCTAGTAGCGCCACTATACCCATACACAGGCTTATTTTTAACAGGTGTCTTCCGGAAAGCTTATCAGTAAAATGTATTCAAACATGCAAATTAGCGGGTAAAACATAAACCATCCCATAGCACGGTTTATAAATGGGCCTAGTGGCACTACACCACTTTTACTAGCTAGACATCTGTATGTTAATAAAGTCGTTTAAACACTCTGTAGAGTGTATAGCAGAGGATGGGGAGAATAAACAAAGTTCTCATTCCCAAACTTTTGATATACCGTCCCTTTACTGTATGTATATTAAGGACATTAAATGGAATGAAAAAATTGACGAGTGTCTCAAAAGGGATAGTGAAGCTGAGCACCATTAAAACCCAGACCACTTAAACACATACGTATATTCAGCACAGGGACACAGCCTGACAATTAGTATCACTTATAATCACATGTAGTTTACTAATGTCAAGAAAGTCATACAGAAAATATACCAAGCATTTTCATTTCTTTTTATCTCTCACATATTTATAAAACATCTCTTCTAAAGAAACACTCCCCAACCATTTCTATTTCATAAGAACAGACAATCATTAATACGTTTGCTACCATATATTTTAGTATATCTACCGTTTTATTATTCACTAGACACAAACTACTAAAACTATTAACTAGACCCAAATGCAAACCAGAAAACATGTTCATATTGTATCTCAACCTATATTCAAATGATTCAAACTATGCGTACATATAAAAGGAACGTATCGCTTTTACTATCTCCATCTCCTCTCCATGTAATCTCCAAACACTGTAGACAGTACAATAACCTACCTAGACTTATATTCAAATCTACCTCTCACTGTCAAAAATGAGACCACAACCTGTCCACATAACATTTCTGGGTTTGGTTTTATCGCTTTTAACTTAATAACACATACATCTCCTACCCCCCCTTCCCCACTACTTCCACAAACAGTATAATTTGCAAACGTGGGACATTTTGTTTATCTCACCTGAATACATTAGCAAACCCAAATTAACGCTGTACCTCATTTTCAAAACCATACCGTTCTTTAAAGATGACAAACTACATTTCTTCTTTGTGAAAAATTCCTAAACATATATAAAGTACTTATTTAACAACAGATCAAACTTTATACATATTTTATAACCAATATGAAACACCACACTTTACTAACAGTATATTATTTTGAAATAAAAATGCTTTCAAACTTAAAAATATCACCTCAAATACTTAATCACTACTACAGAACACAGAACATACCTTGTTCATTTTTACCTCACCTTTGTAGTTGGTATGCAGATTTCAAATGTCACACACGCATGCAATTCTTTCTTTGTCACACAGTACATGTAATGCACTGCTTTCATCAAGAATGGAACCAGTAATGGCACAATTTCTCTGTCGCTCCACATATAAATACATGTAAAGAAAAACTAGAATACTTCATTCCTTCATCGGCATTCCAAAACTTATCTCCATTGGTTATTTTAGAATTTTCCATCTGAAAAGCCACTTACAGGTCAGAAGTTCAACCTATTTTATCACCACACTTTCTGTAACATTCTACGACACCTGCAGGTTAAAGGTTCATGATTTTTTTAAACGTAACTTTTTTTTCAGCATATTCTCAAACATTTAACAGCACCTGCGGGTTAAAAGTTCACCATTGTTTTAAGTTCCAAATGTACTTTCCAAATGCAAGTAGCATGTCTGGTTGATCTGAGCACATTTCATCCTATCTTATGCACTCCACGTTTAGACTGCTCTTTATTAACCACTTACAAACATGCTTTTTCACGCAACCTAGTTTTTAATGCTTCTTATCTTCCAATCAATTATCGTTTTTTGTGGAAAAAAAGATTTTCCCCATCTTTAAACATATCTGTTAATCTACGAAGCAACTGCATGAGCTACAGACATCTTTCCATACCTTCCAGCCATATCTTCAAAATGCTAGTGGGGATCGTAGAACATAGCTATGTTTTCTGGTGCAAGAGGTATGCAGAACAGAGACGTATTGACTTAGACCTAGGTTTACAAAATGTGGACATTAAATGGTTTGCACAGAGAGGATTGAAGTGGCACCAATTGTTGCCTTTGGTTAAAACCTGTTTGCATCTCCAACACCCTGACCTCATGATTGTGCATTGTGGTGGAGACGACCTAGGCACATTGACTGGGGTAGGTTTGGAAATGCTAATGAAGCACACCTTTCGACAATTGATGATGCTTTTGCCTCAAACACTCTTTGTATATTCCAATATATGCCAAAGACAGAAGTGGAAATGGTCAAACCAATTTTGTCCTCAGATTGAAAAATCTAAGAGGATTGTCAACAAAGCTGTGTCTGCATACCTCAGAGACCATAGAATGGGGTCAATCTACAATAACAACATATGTTTTGATATGGCTGATATCTACAGAAGTGATAGAATACACTTCACAGATCAGGGAAATTGAGTTTTTCTGAATAACCTGAAGCTGTGCATCCGCACTTATATGTAGCTCCAACTAATAAACACAATGGCTCTTTTTAGAGGCACCTTATAACTGACAACTTAGGCCCACTATTTTAGGGCCAGGTAACGGCAACTCCCGCACCCTCGCCAAAATGTATTCTCCACACAGCTGTGGCGCAGCGGCCACACCATATGACTTTGGAGCACAGAGCTCTCGCTTTGATCACCGACTCTAGTGACAGCTCAGGATAGCACCATGTGACTCTGAGCAATAGCTCACTTAATTTCCACGCCGGCCCCCGGCGCCTGCAGACCCGTACGAGTGAGTGGTTTGCACTTTACAAATACTGGATTGATTGGAAAGGCAGAATTGAACTGCACACTCCCTCTGTAGCACCCCAAATCACCCTACAGACGTCACACTGTTTAAAAAAAACCTTCCTCCTAATACGTATGAACACAGGCTGATACTACTTAGACAGGTGTGCTGCAGCGGCCAGAAACCATGAGTTCAGAGCACATGGCTCAAGGTTTAATCCCCTGCTCTGGCAGCAGCTCAGCTCAGCACCATGTGAGTCTGGGCAATAGCTCACTTAATAACTCACATAATTTCCACGCCAGCCTCCAGGGCCTTCAGACCCATAGCGGTGAGAAGTTAGCGCTTTACAAATACCGTATTGTTTACCTTCGCACTCCCTGTTTAACACCACCTAAGCACCAAATACAAGTTACCGTGTTCCAAACAAAACTTCCTCCTACTATGTATAAAATATTACTGACACTACTTGGACAGGTGTGGCACAGCGCCCAGAGCACATGAATTCATAGCATAGGACACACAGTTTGGGCTTACGGTTTCATCCCCTAGTCCAGCAGCAGCTCAATTTAGCGGCATAACACTCTAGGCAATACGCGCACTTTCAGACCGGTAGGGGTCAGTAGTTCAGTGCCTTTATCCCCAAGTCCGGCAGCAGCTCAGCTTATGCCCCCAGCGCCATCAGACCCATACGAGTGAGTAGTCTGCACTTTCCAAATACCAAATTGATTCGATACGCACAAATTTACCTTTGCACTCACTGTATAACACCCCCTAAACACCATACACAAATTATAATATTCTAAACAAAAGTTCCTCCGAGTAGGTATAACTACATGCTCACACTACTTGCATAGATGTGGCACAGTGGCCAGAACACATGACTTCACAGCATATGACACACAGTTTGGACTCACGCTTTCATCCCCGAGTCCAGAAGCAGCTCAGCTTAGCAACATGAGACTCTAGACAATACCTAACATATTTTCCGTACCCCAGCACTTTCAGTAGGGGTCAGTAGTTCGTCCTAGTAGGTATAAACACATGCTGACACTACTTCCACAGGTGTGGTGCATCAGAGAGGGCACCTGACTTCTCAACATAAGACACACAGTTTGGGCTCACGCTTTAATCCCCGAGTCCCGCAGCTGCTCACCTTCGCAGCATTAGACTCTAGGCAATACCTCACTTAATTTCGCACGTTCAGACCGATAAAAATGAGTATTTTGCTTTGCACACCCTATAGAGCACACCCTAAACACCCCACAGAGGTTACAGTGCTCCTACCCTCCTCTTTCCTACTTTTTTCACCCTTTTTTTTTTCCCCTTACTTGCTTTGACAGAATCACAAAATGGCTGCCAACACTTCCTAGTTCCAACCACTCGCACCACTCGCAGCCAATAAGCAGCAAGCTCGTGCTCGTAAAGCCTCAGCTAATCAGATGGCAGAATTCCCAAATATCAATATCTGTAATTTTTGATATTTCTCCAAAACTGCTGAACGGATTTACACCAAATAAACAAAAGCGTGCTTTCTAGACCAAGACCCTTCTCCCTGCCAAATTTGGGGTAATTCCGTCACAAGTTCGACCTGGAGCCTTGTCTAAAGTTTCCTATGGAAATTAACATGGAGAAAACATGTTTTGGGACCCCCCTTTTTTTCTCGGCCCCCCCTTTGACGGATCACCTCCAAACTTTCAACATAGGAGCTGATATGAACAAAGAATTAATTTGAAAACTTTAGTGAAGATTCATCAAACGACGCCAAAGTCATAAGCAAAACAAAAAATTTATATTTATATATATATTGCCTACTGGCAGTCGCCAGGAGGTAGTTATAGTTAGGACCAAGTTTCCATAGGAAGAGCATTTTTTGTTTTGCTTATAACTTTGGCGTCATTTGATGAATCTTCATGAAATTTTCCAAACTAATTATTTGTTCATATCTGGGCAGGAAGTGTACTTATGTGTGTATCCCTGTTGCAGTTCTGTCGTCGCACAATCCACAATTTACATTAACGTAGCATGTACTGGGAGGGTGGTAACAATCGCTAATGAGATGCTGTCCGAAAACATTGAATGGACAACATCACATGTCGTTGTCAAGCATTTGGATATGCGCAGACACGCATGTCAATGGTGTGCAGTATTATTGAAAGTGTTGCTATCGCGAATCGCACACATGTGAATTTGCTCCGGTGGAGGGAGGATCAGCAGTGAGGCTACGTTATACACAGTGATAACGCTCATTACAGTCAAGCAATGCATGTCAAACATGAATCTGAAAGTCTCACATATGACACACTACTATACTGGTAAAGCCTGACAAGAGAGCATACTGCAACACAAATCTACACATTACTCTTTACTGTTTGTCAGTTGTGATCTAGGGTGTGCACTTTGCCCATGGCTGATGATTCCCTTTTGAGCCACCAATACCCAGGCCGAAAGGCAGCACAATAATGGGCACACACACACACACCAGGGGCATCATGTAACACACATTTGTTTTTTGATGTAACGTTTCAGATGCATGGCCATCACACGTGGAAGGCTACTGTACAGAGCATGAATATTGATCAAGATGATCGTTGCATGTTGTGTGTACTATAAGATATGTGTACACAGCAAAAAACCTTTCAAAAAAGCTCTCAAAGCAGAAGAGGTGTCTCTCATCAAAAGCTGTAGAGAGAATGACTAAAATGGGTGGGGTCCTCCAACTGTTACAATGGGAAATGTTATGAACCAATCAAATGCTTTTTTTTTAACTCACATGGCAATCGCGCACCGAGCGTGCAAGGAGGCCACACCCGACGCGATTTTGAGAAAAAATATTTAACATAATATACGTTTATTAAAAAAATAAAAAAAGGATAATAGAGTTCCAAAATATTACAATAAATTGAAAAATATAGGTTTTATAAATATTAAAATATGAAATTAACATTTAAAAAACCTTTGAAATTCACTGAAAAAAACATAGGTTTTACAGATGTTATAGTTAGGAATTAGCATTTAAAAAACCTTAGAAATTCACTGAAACAACCATAGGTTTCAGAGACGTTATAGTTAGGAATTAGCATTTAAAAAACCTTAGAAATTCACTGAAAGAAACATAGGTTTCAGGGACGTTATAGTTAGTTGGACATTTGACTCATAAACCCAGAGAAATTTGCCCGTTATAGTTAGTTGAGCTAACTATAATTGTGCCTCCACAATTCACTGGTGATGACGTCACATATTACATCACTCATGACATGGTCAGTGACATCACTCATGACATCTCAAATGACATCACTGATGGCATCACTGATGACAATAGGTACTCGCAAATTGTGAATACAATTTGAAGCGTGCCAGGGGGCCTTAAAGGCCACCCTGCTGCACCCCCAAATTTGGCATGTATGCTTATGTGGTGCACACATATGCCCTAAAGGCATATGTGTGCACCACATGGCACTTTGAAAAATGCACTTTTGTCCATTTTTCAAAGTTTTAGCAAATTACCATCAACTTGCAGTTGATGGTAATTAGCGTTTCATAAATGCGAAGTCACATTTAGGAAAGGGGTTTGATGCATCCCAAATAGGGAATCACAATTTGTGATTCCCTAAAAGCATTCACAATTTAGGTAATAGCAAAATTTGCGATTCCCTATATTGCAAATGGATTTTGGGTATGATGCATCGGAAATGGTATTTTACCGCCCGCAAACGGGCCGATTCAGCAAATCGGCCCGTTTGCGACCGGTAAAATGCTTGTGCCAGTTAATGTACTATCCATCGCTTAATTCACAGATGGAAAACTGTCTTTATTTTAAAAAAGTGATAATAAATGCTTAAAAAGGCAGAAGTACGCAAGTAGGTCGTGGACAAGTGATTACATTGACTGATTGTGAGTGATGGGATAACAATGTAAACTTTCGACACTCCTTCAGTGTTCACTTCTGCTGTTGTGAGAAGTGTACATTACAGCTGTTAAAGAGCTTAAAGTGGCGGTACTGTCTTAGGAAAATGTTGTGTAAAAATACATTCATCGAATAGAGGTGAACATGGGGTTATTTGGGAATCTGGGCCACAGTTTGGTTTGAGGGCTGAGGTAGAGTGGGTTTTGGCCAGGAGGATGGGAACATGTAGCAGTGGCTTTTTCATGTGCATTTAAGTGGTGGTAGAGATGGGGCGCGTTCAAACAGAGGTGTACAGTTTACATCCTGAATTTTCTACTGAATGCACTGTAGTTCACAGCTTTTAAATGTAAAGCATATAAGTGCAGAAGTGCAGCAGAAAGCGCTTAGAAAGATTTGTTGATGTGAACTATGCCCAGGCTTAATTAAAATCCTTCCCCCCCCCATGTACTAGGTGCATTATTTTCCCGCAGTTTACGTTTACCAAAAAGGAATCTTCAGGCCTAATTTCAAGTCTGACAGATGGTGGTGCAGTGGTGGCGGTCCACCCACCGCAGCACCGACAGTCTGAACACCCAATTACGAGTTGGGCGGTCAGACCGTAATTGGTCCATTGGCTCCGTCAAAGAACTGCTGTTCTCTGCCGGTGGCGCAGCGAGCAGGACCATTGTAAACTGCAGGCAGTAGTGCTGTGGCACCGCCATGCATATTACAAGTTTGAGGACCACCAGCATTTTCATGGATATCTTTCCTTCATGAAAATGCTAGCGCTGTTTTGACACCCTGGGGAGGCATGCAGGGGGGCAAAACTTGTGCCCTCCTGTGAACATGTGCCCCCGTTCTGTGTACATGTGCCCCAGTTCCTACATGGCATGGACATTGCAGTTGCTGGTGTGCAGGAACCTTTGTGGCATTCCCATTGCAATTCCTTTTTCAAAGGCACCTCAGTCTTTGAAAGAGCACCACCATGGGTACCAACATGCCGCCTGCCCACCAGACCACAAAATTACTTGTAATCTGGTGGGTGGATGGCAGCAACTCTTGGCAGTACATACAGGGGCACAGTACAGGCAGCCTGCCCACCCCGCACCACCAAAAGTCATATTTAGGCCCTATTAAACAAACATAGCTCATCCAGAATCCACCTTCAGTATATGACCCATGTATCTTTTTCATGCACCTTTGGAGTTTTACAGACAGAGGGATGGCAACCCCTCCCTTTGCATAAGATTGTGTTTTAAAAAAGAGCCTTTGGCCAAAATATTGAAAAAAAATATCAAGGTGCCAAAATTATGAGTCTGAATTATTGTGATGTGGAAACATTGTGTGCAAAAATATTGTTGACAGGAATATCGGTTTTAAGGTAAGATATATTGAAGTTAAAAATATCCAATTGTTAATGTTGATGTTAAAAACATCTGTGTTGTTAATATCAATGTTAAATATATGTTGTTAATATTGTTGACAAAAATGTTGTTGATAATATATATTTGTAAGTATTTTTACAGTATATGTTATGAATTGGTTAGAAATTTGTAGTTGTTTTTAAATGTAATTTATTAGTTTACTTGTATTTTTAATGCTGTAGCAGGTTATAGGGTTACAGGTTTATGATGTAATTTAATTATAATTTATAACTAATTAATACTAATTATTTAATTGATAATTATGTTAATTATGTAATTACATTTTTTAATTGTGTTATGTTTAAGGTGTGGGCTGTGGGGATTGTAAGGGTATAGGGTGGGAGTAATTACATTATAATTAATTATTAATTAATATTAGTTCTTCAATGAATAATTATGTTACTTATTTAATATATTTTTTCAATTGCATTAAGTTTTAGGTGTGGGTTGTGCGGTTCACAGAGATATAGGGTAGGAAGTAATTTAATTATAATTTATTGTTAAATATTAATAATTATTTAATGAATATTTAATTAAGTTAATTGTGTAGTTTTCTTTTTATTTCCTTAACTTTAAGGTACAGGTTGTGGGTTTGTAGGGGTATAGGTTAAGAAGTAATTGAATAATTATGAACAATTACTTATTACCTAATATAAATGTGTAAATAGATAAATGATTTTGTTAATGGCGAAATTAACATTTGTAATTGCTTTAATTTTTGTGTGCGTGTTGTAGGGTATGTAGGGTTATAGGGTGGAAGTTATGTAATTATAAGTATTTAATTATTAGTTTTTAATTATTGAATTGATAATGAAGCAACTTAAATTATGTAAACGACTTTATTATGTGTTCATGTTTTTGATGTAGGTTTTGTTGTGTTTGTAGGAGTAAAGGGTGGGAATGTATTCAAACATAATTGAAATACTATGAGCTAATTGTTATTAATTATTTAATTGATAAT
The DNA here is from genome assembly GCF_964204655.1 of Triturus cristatus. Taxonomy (NCBI): domain Eukaryota; kingdom Metazoa; phylum Chordata; class Amphibia; order Caudata; family Salamandridae; genus Triturus; species Triturus cristatus. The sequence continues at coordinate 151,308,601 of NC_140584.1, forward strand.
TAGTTATATGAATCCTTTAATTAAGATTTTTTTAAAAATATATTGCACATGTGTATCTGAATTTGTATGGATAAAGGGTGGGAAACTTATTAAATATTATTATTGCATTATCAATTAATCAGTATTAATTGTTTAACTGATAATTATGTAAAAGATATATTTTAGGAGTGTGCTCTTCACTCTATAGAGGTATAAGGTAGGAAAATATTGAAATTAATAATAAACTTAAACATAGTTATGTATGTTTAGAAAATGAGCTGTTTATTATGTTATGATTTTAATTATGTTATGGTTTATAATTGTAAATAAAATTATATGTGTTGGTTGTTCTAATTGTAAAAATATAGTGGGGTAGTTTAATTATCCTTCTATTGTTTGTTTTAATTTAAAATATTTATATTTCATTGTAATAAATAGATTATAGAATATTTACTTTTGTTTTTAGGTAATGTAGTTATTAAAATATTTTATTTGTTCAAAGTGAATTACTTTCTGTCTACTGCTGCTCATACTGGAGTGGGAATAGTGAATTTTACCCCTTTGCTATCGAACTGATTATGAGTTTTGCAGTCTTCTTGTGGTCCTCAGAAGACTGACAAGCATGTGGTGAACCCGAACAACAGATTACAGGTTGAATACAAGGCTGACAGTGCGGCGGCAGTGGTGTCACGGCAGAGGATATGTCTGGCTCATAGGAGCGCATAAACAGCATACCACTGCCATGACTGTACCTCTAGCACGTCCGTGCATAGTGTGGCATGTAGTATGTTATGCATGCCACACATTGCACGCACAACCATGCACGTTGGAGGGGCACATATTTGCCCTGGGGCTCTGTTGGGGACTGATTTCCATGCCTTACCACTAAGCATTTCAACTTGTGGGGTCCTCACCATGAAATGCTTGGTGGAAAGGCAGGTTGGAATCTGCACAGTGCAGCCTGCACTGCCGTGGCTGGTCTATTGGGGCTGAGGGGCCATGCCCCTCCACCTTTTCCCCCTCACGAACAGTGTCTGTCAGGCTAAATAAAGGTCAGCCTTACAAACACTGTTCATTTTAGGTCAGGTAGCCAGGAGCCAGACATGCGCTAAATACACAGGTTCCTGGCTGCCTGTGCTGGACTTTTCTGGGCTGAGGAAATCACAGCTCTTGTGGGCATGATGTCCTCAGCTCGCAAAGGTCCCTGAGGCCCTCCCCTCAGTGATAAGGGGTAGCGTCATTGATTGCCTCGCACCTTGGCACCTCAGTTTTAGGCCCTGAAGCACCTAGGGTCAAGTGTAAATCAGTGACAATTCATCACAGAGTAGATTCGGCAGTCCCACTGATCCCATCCCACTCTGTGATGACTTTGGAACTGCTGCCTTCTATCATTGGCTGACCTAAGGTAGCAGTCCCAAGACTCCTGTAACCTTCGAGGCAGAGCTGGCTGCAGGTAAGTGTTTTTACTATTAAATTAATGTTTGGTGCGTGCGTGCATGTATGTATGAATGTTTGGTAAAGAGTGTTGTGAATTGATGTGTTTCTGTGTGTGTGTGTGCATGCGTTTGAATGCATGGCTGTGAGTGCTATGTGTATGTGTGCGTGTGTGTGTCCCATATACCCTCCTCCCTCCTCCATCCTCCCTCCAAAACATACCGGCCACCACTGCAGCTATTCTTGCCTGCTTTCCCCACCTCCGCCACAGTGGGATCCTGATGGTGTCGACAGTCTTGTTATGGTCTCACCGCCACCATCTTAATACAGTGGTCAGACCATTGGGTTGGTGGCAGTCAGACCATCACCACAAGTACGATGATGTGAGGCTGCTGTACTCTTAATAACAAGGGATTTTGTTTGGAATGAGAAAATTATTTGAGAATTTCAAAAACCTTAATTTATAAATGTGTTGAAATGAATTAACACCACTATGAAATAAATCGACTGATCTAATCATCAGTTATTAACGACAACACACACGGGGATTTTTTTCTGTGATTTAAACACAATGATCTTTATATATTCATCAGAGATAAAAAGGAGTACAGATGGAACAATGATTTGAGCAATATTTCATGAAAACAGGGAACGATATTGGGTCCACATTTCATCAAAAGAACATCTATTCCAACTTAGTTTGAACAGAGACAAAACTCATTGTTGAGAAGATAGTCAACTGTCAATAACAAATATACTGGAAGTAGATGGTATAGTCGACGTTTCGGTCTTGGGTGGTGTCAATCCGTCAGACCATCTTCAGGACAATAATTGCATATACAAGACTCTTTTTAAATCTTTTTAGCGTTCTCACGGAACTTTGTTTAAAATCGTGTACTAGATATTTTCATTGGTGCAGGTAGTCTTTGCCAATTTTGACTGCCAGTTTGTTAAAAAATGGGAGTTAATCCTCCTGTAGTTTCACAGAAGCCAGGCTTTCCGGACTCGGACGGACCCCCTTTGCGTACTTTGACACAGACGTCAGAAATCTGCGAAACTACAGGAGGATTAACTCCCATTTTTTAACAAACTGGCAGTCAAAATTGGAAAAGACTACTTGCACCAATGAAAATATCTAGTACACGATTTTAAACAAAGTTCCGTGAGAACGCTAAAAAGATTTAAAAAGAGTCTTGTATATGCAATTATTGTCCTGAAGATGGTCTGACGGATTGACACCACCCAAGACCGAAACGTCGACTATACCATCTACTTCCAGTATATTTGTTATTGACAGTTGACTATCTTCTCAACAATGAGTTTTGTCTCTGTTCAAACTAAGTTGGAATAGATGTTCTTTTGATGAAATGTGGACCCAATATCGCTCCCTGTTTTCATGAAATATTGCTCAAATCATTGTTCCATCTGTACTCCTTTTTATCTCTGATGAATATATAAAGATCACTGTGTTTAAATCACAGAAAAAAATCCCCGTGTGTGTTGTCGTTAATAACTGATGATTAGATCAGTCGATTTATTTCATAGTGGTGTTAATTCATTTCAACACATTTATAAATTAAGCTTTTTGAAATTCTCAAATAATTTTCTCATTCCAAACAAAATCCCTTGTTGGCAAGTTTACCTTTTTGAATTTATCTGCCCAAGCCCTCAAGGGTATATTGGGTCTGTCCCTTATTCATTTCCGTACTCTTAATAAGGCCCTTTGTCTTCTGTTGCACTGACTGGAGTGGTAATAGTAAATTTTTCCCCTCCGCAATCCAACACGCTCCCTACTGTTGCAGCAACTGGAATTGTAAATCATTACTGCTCCTGAGTCTGATTTGTTCCCTACTGTTGCACTGACTGGAGTGAAAATAGTAAATTTTACCCCTCTTGAGTCCAATGTTTTAGCTGCTGTTGCACAGAGTGAATAGTATATTTTACCCCTATGCAATCCAACACTTTCCCTACTATTGCACCAACTGGAGTGGGAATAGTAAATTGTTACCCCACCTGAGTCCAACGTTTTCCCTACGTTTGCACTGACTGGAGTGGAAAAAGTAAATTTTACCCCTGCACTATACAACATGTTTCCTACAGTTGTAGCGACTGGCATGGGAATAGTAATTTGTACCCATCCTGAGTAGAACGCTTTCCCTACTGTTGCACTGACTGGAGTGGGAATAGTAAATTATACCCTTCCGCAATCCAACACTTCCTCTACAGTTGCACAGACCAGAGTGGGAATAGTAAATGTTCCCCTCTTGAGTCCAATGCTTTCCCTACTATTGCACTGTGTGGAGTGGGAATAGTACATTTCTTCCATCTTCAATCCAACATTTTTCCTACTCTTGCAGTTATTGGAGCAGGAATACTAATGTGTACCCCTACTGAATCCAACTCTTTCCCTATTGCTGCACAGACTTGAGTGGGAATAGTATATGTATTATTCATATACTATTATAGTATTGTTTATATTGTTTAAATTTATATTTTAATATAGTGGCATGGGCAAGCTGGCAACCAAGATGGCCACACGGCATTAAATCTCTGCTGACCAATGCCCGCAGCATCCATCTTATCGAACTCTCCACCATTTAATTATAGGCTCATCACTGGTTCTGGTCCTATTAAGTTCATATTGAGGGCAAAATTCACTGGGCCAAGTCCCGGTGCGGCTCTCAACATATTTTTTCCCCTACGGTCCTCTCGCTGTGGTCTGACGCAGCAGTAAACCAGAGGGCAGGGTTGTGGCATCCCTCTTGCCGGTGGCCTGTGCTTCTGCGGATGGTTGCCAATCAGCGCATGCGCATTTCTCGGGAGAAGTGTGCATGCGCGGGCGCCCACGCATGTGCATTTGTGAGGAAGAAGCCACGAGGAAGCAGGAAGATGGAGCCCCGGGACGCCGCAGCTCAGATAAGTAGTTTTCTTTATTTTTAAGGTTCTAAGTAATTTTAAAATGAGGGCGGGAGGGAGGCGGGCGGCGCGTAGTTGGGCTACGCAGAGTGTGCGGGTGCGCATAGATTTGGGGACACTCCGTGATGCTCCGTGTAGCTCCACTATGCCCACTACGCCCAGGGTTATTCCACACAAGGCACACGGCCCCCGTGGGTCCCCTGTGTCACTACCTTGGTTGGTTCCTTGGGGTCTCAGCGATTCTACAGGCTCTAGGCCTTGTGTCTCGTTAAGTCGTGGTTCTTATACCACTATTTTAGTATATGGTTTGGCTCGCCCGTAGGGCCTGACGTATATTTGTGCTATTTTACTGTGATTATTAAAGTGTAACTTATGTGTTTTGACCTATAGTCTCATAAAGAGACTAGGAGGCTGTGTTTAGTAATAAATACATATATTTTATATATACCTGGTGCGGATATCTTTCATTTAGTGACTCAAGAGATTATAGACTGGTAAAACAAGATGCTTTACATTCCTTCAAGACTTAGCCTGAAGGCTGCTCTCCATAGCTACCACTAGGATAGCTTTCAATAAAGGTTGTCTTTAACCTATAACCAACAAGGGGTTGTTTGAACTGATACAAGGTGCCCACTAGAACTAGTGGACAGCATATATCAGGCCAACTTCTCACATTGGTGTGCAGCATGTGGGATTCCAGCTTGCTATTGTTTACTAGATAATCTCAATTGAGTAACTAACTGAAAACCACTTAAGGTTCCCCAGGTATATATAATACAAGCTTAATAATACAGAAAGTTCTACTGAACTTAGAGTTGTGTGTTAAGGGATAGCACACCCTTTCTACAACTCAAGAGAGTTTAATAGGCCACACTAGAGTAGGTAGTGCAATACACCACACCACACTAGTAATGTCTTCAAGGTCAGGAACCAGTAGGTCCTTGCCAGAAGCCAATGGGCTTCAAGATTCCCAGTATGATAGACTCCCATTCATGGAACTGAGAGCATTATGTACAACTAGGAAACTGAAGACAGGCAAAAGTCCAACCACCCAGAATCTCATAGAGGTACTCAGGCTGGATGACCTTAGCAGAGCTTTAGGATCTGAAGGGCTAGGCAGAGTGGGTGGGACAGCACCTGAGGAAAAGCCTAGGGGTGTAACTCCCCATGACATGACCTCTGAGGCTGACCAGGCAGATAACAATGACCTGGACCTGTAAAATCCAATTCCCCTAGACAGTGATGGAGAGGACCAAAAAAGACCCCTCTTTGTCACTCCTGGGAGGCTTGGTGGTGGGTCAAGAAGGTCAAGATCTCCCTCAGTGGAGTCTAACCATTCTAACTCATCTGTAGGGACCTCAATCTCCTCCCATAGGAGGGAAACCTCTCGGGAGAGAAGGGAGAGACTGCTTAAGTATGAGGAAGCTCAGCTTGAAATCAGAAGGAAGCAGGTAGCCCTAGATAAGGAGGCCATGGAGCTCTAGAGAGCTAGGAAAAAGTTGGGACTAGGGTCCTATGGTGGCAGCACCATCCCTAGAGATAGGGAGAGGTCTCATGACCATGGAAACCTGAATAAGATTGCCCCTCCCTACCAGAGTGGGGATGACATCCACAAATGGATAACTGTACTGGAAAGGGCCTGTAAAGTTCAAAGGGTCCCCCAGGAGCAGTGGGCAGCAATCTTATGGCTCTTCTTTACAGACAAAGGTAGAGATAAGCTCCTCACTGTTAGAGAGGAGGAGTCAGGTGATTACAACAGTCTGAAGAGTACCTTAATTGAAGGGTTTGGCCTAACCACTGAGCAATACTGGTTAAAGTTCAGGGATACCCAAAAGGCACAGACTCAGGACTGGGTAGACTTTGTAGATTGCTCTACTAAGGCTCTGGAGGGTTGGTTACTTGGCAGTAAAGGGCATGACTATCAAGGATTGTACAATTTGATTATGAGGGAGCAGATCCTTAATAATTATCAGAATCAGCCGTTGTACCAGTACCTGGTAGACTCAGATCTGACCTCTCCCAAAGAATTGGGAAAGAAGGCAGACAAGTGGGTCAGAACCTGGGTGAGGCAGAAGGTACAGAACCAAGGTGGTGAACCCAAGAAGCAAGATCCTAAAAACTCTGATAAGGGTGGGGATAAGGGTAAAGACCAGAAGTCCTCACAAGGCCCCAAAAAATCTTCTTCAGGTGGGGATTCACAGTCTAAAAAGGGAAAAGGCCAAAAGAAACCATGGAGCAAGATTTGTAAACAGAAAACTCACTGGACCAGTGATTGCACCAAGTCCAAAGAATATACTCTCGCCACCACTGCCCCTAAGGCAACTATTTTCCCTACAATTGGTGGTGGTAATGTTCAGAATAAGGGTGTAGTAGGGTTGACCTTGTGTTCTTAGATGGACTCAGGCCTAGTCAGAGATCCAACTCAGGCTGTGTTAGTCTGTGATGGGGGCATGAATATGTCCCCCTTTGTGAGTCTATGTAATCTGAGCAAATACAGACAACGGCCTTTAATAAATGGGATAGAGGCTTTGGCATTCAGGGACACAGGAGCAAGTGTCACAATGGTGACACAAGATCTTGTGGACCCTGGGCAGATTATACTTGGTGAATAGTTTACCAAGTGACCAATGCTAGCAATGTCAGAACAGACCATTCCCTGGCAGTTGTTAACTTCTCCGGGGAAGGAGTAACTGACCTTAAGAAGGTTGTGGTAAGTGCAGACCTACCAGTACAGTGCTTGCTTGGCAATGATCTAGAAACTTCATGGGCTGAAGTGGAGCTCAAGACACATGCAGAAATGTTAGGGATCCCTGCTCATGTCTTTGCTGTGACTAGGTCACAGGCCAAAATGTCTAAAACTGGACAGGCCCTGGATTCTGGAATAATGGACCAGTTGCCTCCCAAGAAGAGGAGCAGCAGGGTTAAGGCAGTGCCTTCCCACCTGACTCAGATTGCAGATCAGTCTCCTCAGGGAGAGCCTGAAGAAGGAACTGTCCCAGAAGATCTTGAACCTGACCAGGTTGAGTTCTTGGGGACAGGGGGCCCTTCCATGTCTGATCTGAGCCAGGAGCAGAAAACCTGCCTCTCTCTGGTACCCCTCAGAAAGCAAGCTGCTGATGAGGCTGCTGGGAATGCTAGTGGCACCCATAACGTTTATTGGGATGATGGACTCCTTTATTCAGAGTGTAGAGACCCCAAGCCTGGTGCATCCAGGAGGTTGGTTATACCTCTGAAGTTTAGGGACTTCTTATTGACACTTATTCCCCTAGCAGGACACTTGGGCCAGAACAAGACTTGGGACAGAATTGTCCCTCATTTCACTGGCCCCACATGTCTGAAGACACTAAGGAGTTTTGTCGCTCTTGTGTGACCTGCCAAGCCAGTGGCAAGGCAGGTGAAACCACAAAGGCCCCCCTGATACCACTACCTGTGGTGATGGTTCCCTTTGAGAGGGTGGGGATTGACATTGTTTGTCCCATGGATCCTCAAACAGCATCTGGGCACAGGTTTATACTGGTGGACCATGCCACCAGGTACTCAGAAGCAATTCCCCTAAGGACCATTACAGCACCTGTGGTGGCAAGAGCTCTCTAGGGTGTGTTCTCAAGAATAGGCTTTCCTAAGGAGGTAGAATCTGACAGGGGTGCAAACTTCATGTCTAGTTACTTGACTGCTATGTGGAAGGAGTGTGGAGTGAACTACAAGTTCACCACACCCTATCACCCACAATGCAATGGTTTAGTTGAAAGGTTCCACAAAACCTTAAAGGGCATGATTAAAGGACTCCCAGAAAAGCTTAGGTGAAGATGGGACATACTCTTGCCCTGCCATTTATTTGCATACAGGGAGGTGCCTCAAATGGGGGTTGGTTACAGCCCTTTTGAACTTTTGTTTGATCACCCTGTCAGGGGTCCATTGTGTCTGGTTAAGGAAGGATGGGAGTTACCTCTCAAGCCCCCCAAACAGGACATAGTGGACTATGTACTTGGTCTCCGCTCCAGGATGGCTGAGTATATGAAAAAGGCAACCAAAAACCTTGAGGCTAGCCAGGAATTATAAAAAGCCTGGCATGACCAAAAGGCTGTGCTGACTGTCTATCAGCCAGGACAGAAAGTGTGGGTGTTGGACCCACTCCCTGACCTGCTTTCTCAGATCCCTGATGATGGGTCAGTTGATGGTGTAGCCTTGGCAGGCAGCCTCACTGCCCAGCAGCAAACTGACTGCAGAAAACTTCTCAGCCAGTTCAGACATATGTTTTCTCTGACTCCAAGTCAGACCACCTGGTGCACTCATGAAGTGGACACTGGGGACAGTCTACCTGTGAAGAATAAGATCTACAGGCAACCTGACGATGTCAGGGACTGTATAAGGACAGAAGTCCAAAAGATGGTGGATTTGGGAGTTATTGAACCCTCAGTTGGCCCTTGGGCTAGTCCAGTAGTCCTTGTACCTAAACCTTGCACCACAGATGGCAAGAGAGAAATGAGGTTTTGTGTAGACTACAGGGGTCTCAATGCAGTCACTAGGAATGATGCCCATCCCATCCCCAGGGTAGATGAGCTAATAGATACTTTGGCCTCAGCCAAGTTTCTAAGCACATTTGACCTGACAGCTAGCTACTGGCAGATCAGATTAGCTGATGATGCAAAGCCAAAGACAGCATTTTCTACCCCTAGTGAGCACTATCAATTTGTGGTAATGCCCTTTGGTTTGAAGAATCTACCTGCCACTTTCCAAAGGCTGGTGAATCAAGTCCTTACAGGCCTTGAAGACTATAGTGCAGCCTATCTAGATGATATTGCTGTCTTTGTTTGACATTGTTTTAAAAAAAAGCCAAGTCCTGGGAACACTTTGGTGCCGATTACGATCCTGCAAAAAAATTCCCCGTACGACTCGTATCCGGTCTTATTACCGTACGAATCGTACAAGTGCAGTACAAACTGCCAAGTACGATTCGCATGGGAAAAAGTCCATACGAATCGCATTGGGAATTATTCCCCACACGTCCTCGGGTCGTAAAATGTGTCCAACACATCCTCGGACGGTTTACCGTACAAATGTGAAAAGTGAAGTCCGACCGCGCTAGTACGATCCATCCCGTGCATCTGATGTTACAACCGGATGGAAAAAACACCATCCGCACCGAACTCCCATAGCAACCATGGAGACATGTGCCCGCATACGCGCCCAACACTCCCCCCAGCCCTCCTATGTACGAGTCGAATCCCCACCCGTGTATGTACACCCGTGTATGTACGAGACGTACCCCCACCTGTGAATGTACACTCGTGTATGTACACCCGTGTATGTACACCCGTGTATGTACGAGACGTACCCCGACCCGTGTATGTACACCCCCGTACGTACGGAGCGTACCCCCACCCGCGTATGTATGGAGCGTACCCCCACCCCAACCGTGTATGTACGACCCGTACCCTCACCCGCGTATGTATGGAGTGTACCCCCACCCCAACCGTGTATGTACGACCCGTACCCTCACCCGCATATGTATGGAGCGTAACCCCACCCCAACAGTGTATGTACGGACCGTACCCCCACCCCAACCATGTATGTACGGCCCGTACCCACACCCGCGTATGTATGGAGCGTACCCCCACACCAACCGTGTATGTATGACCCGTACCCTCACCCGCGTACGTATGGAGGGTACCCCCACCCCAACAGTGTATGTACGGACCGTACCCCCACCCCAACCGTGTATGTACGGCCCGTACCCACACCCGCGTATGTATGGAGCGTACCCCCACCCCAACCCTGTATGTACGGCCCGTACCCTCACCCGCGTATGGATGGAGCATACCCCCACCCCAACCGTGTATGTACGACCCGTACCCTCACCCGCATATGTATGGAGCATACCCCCACCCCAACCGTGTATGTACGACCCTTACCCTCACCCACGTACGTATGGAGCGTACCCCCACCCCAACAGTGTATGTACGGACTGTACCCCCACCCCAACCGTGTATGTACGGACCGTACCCACACCATCGTATGTATGGAGCGTACCCCACCCAAACCGTGTATGTACGACCCGTACCCTCACCCGCGTATGTATGGAGCATACCCCCACCCCAACAGTGTATGTACAGACCGTACCCCCACCCCAACCGTGAATGTACGGCCCGTACCCACACCCGCGTATGTATGGAGCGTACCCCCACCCCAACCCTGTATGTACAGCCCGTACCCTCACCCACGTATGGATGGAGCGTACCCCCACCCCAACCTTGTATGTACGACCCGTACCCTCACCCGCGTACGTATGGAGCGTAACCCCACCCCAACATTCCAAGTACGGAGCGCACCCCAGGCCCCAACACCAGCACCTTCACCTAACATCGCGCATGTACGAGTCGTACCAAGCCAGACACAAGGACAGCACTGTACAACAAAATTGCCGAAGTACACACCGTACACATACTAAAAACGCACGTACACAACCAGGACAAAGCAAAACAACACAAGAATACACTATTCGAATGGCACAAAGCCACAAAACATGTCCAACAAGCACAAATACAACACATTCACTGACCTGCAACTGCTAAAATCCCAAACAGAGGCCCAAAACACAACCACTCCTTATAACACACCCACACGAAGTTCAAACACAGCCACACCCACAAATGGACCAATAAAAAGGGCCCACAGACACAAACCATGAGCCTTTGCAACAGACTCACTGCTGCCAGACCCCACAGACAACCTACAGCACCATACTTGAACCTTTACTACACCTTACACTTGCACACCTTCACACACCCACCTTCACAAACACCCCCTCTTCACATTCACACACACACCTGCACAACCACACCCACACACCCACAACCATCCACACCCACACCCCCACAACCATCCACACCCACACCCCTCACCATGCCCACTAACAAGAATCCAAAGTTCACTAGCCAAGAGTTGGAGGTCCTTTTCGACGAAATCCTCAGAGTCGAGCCACACCTCTTTGGAACATTGGTCAGACAGACCAGCATTTCCGAAAAAACAGCCATGTGGCAGAGGATTGTCGATGCTGTGAATGCTGTTGCGTCCACCAGAAGGACCAGGCATGAATGCCAAACCAGGTGGTACGATCTGCGGAGGAGGGTCCGAGCCAAAATGACCGACGAACACAACCAGGCCAACATCACTGGAGGAGGGCCGCCCCGCAGACCCGTACAATACCATCCCTGGGAGGAGAGGGTGATGGCCATACTGCCGGTGGTGTCAGTGGACGGAGTAGAAGGACTCCGAGAGCCGGGTGAGTACATGAACACGCACATGCCACTAGCGCCACCATGCCCCATGCACCCAGCTGGACAATGCCAAGTCACAGGCCACAGAAAACACCAACACAAGACATGGTAAGCCGGATGGCGGGAGTGTGTGCCCCAAAAATCACATAGTGCAACTCAGAAGCAGACAACAATGCCCTCTGCCCATATGGCCTAGGTCACAGCCAGACAAACAGTGTGTCCCCACACAGGAAAGACTTGCCAGCAAATGGCAGACGCCTTGCATTAAGACATGGGGGTGAAGGCACGTTTTTGCACATGACAGCAGCTAATGAACAGCCAACACTGTGAAAGAGTGGCAGCACACACCACCACAGCAGCAGCGCAGACACAGACACTACACCCAATGGGTGCCTGGAGATCAGAAACAAACTCACATCAACAAGCCAAGGGCCATTCAAAGATCTGCAAAAAGTGTGTGCCTAGGAAGCTGGGTTGAGGTGACAGAGGGTGACACACAGAGGGAGGGAGAGGGGGAGAGAGAGGGAGGGAGACACAGGGAGATGGACAGAGGGAGGAGGCTGACACAGGGAGGGAGGGAGAGGGGGACAGAGAGGGAGTGAGAAAGGGACACACAGGGAGACCAATTCAGCCTTGTGGGGTGTGGGAATGTCTGCTCGTCAGCAGGTGGACTGCGTGCATGTAGACAAGGGTGGCCAGTGCCTGAATCCCCCTCTCTTCTCCATGGCAAAACACTGGGCCATGTCTCAACCTGTGCACGAGCACAACGCCAGCTACCTGCATTATATAAGTGTGTGGAACAACTCCATGTGCCCACGTACAGCGCAACACGGAAGGCGCCAATGCATGGCTCGCCACACCTGCTCACTCCACTGCTGACTGCAGTCACAATTGACGCAGCAAGTAAGACTGTGGCACACATAGGTAAAGTCTCAAGAGCTGTGGCCAAGGGACATACCCATGCACAAGTGCACTGTGAGTGGAATGCAAGACATATCCAAATTCCCAGAGGAAATGTGCCAACTTAGAAACGAATGAAACATGGATGTTGCATGGAACAAAATTAACATTGTCTCTCTCACACACAGGTCAATGTCGTGGATCACCCCCCAACACTGGGGGGGAAGACTCACAGGACCCGGCTCTGCGGGATGACGGACCCACCGGCAGCGACGACTCTCACCACTCTGTGGACGACCTCGACCAACCTGGCCCCTCTGGTGTCCAACCACCTGCAGCACCTGCGTCAGGTACAACTGGGCCAACCACCACCCCGACTCCTGCCACATCCCAGGAGACACCCAGGATCCCTGCCCCACAAACACAACGCAGCCAGGCTGACCAGGAGGAACACGGTGTACCGGGCACCCAGGAGGAGGCAGGCGACAACGCTAATGCCACCCCTCAGGGGTCCCGGAGACCCGATGTGCCCACAAGGGCAGGCCAGGTGCAAGTGGGCAGGGGTGGTGGGAGTGGAGGACGGCGGAGGCGCCAGCCTGACCAGTTGGCTGCGGAACCGGTATGTTCCCATGTCAGAAACATCCTGGACACATACCGGCAGGACACCACGGGCATGGCCCAGGTTGTGTCCATCCTCGAGGAGATCAAGACCAAGCAGGCCCAGCAACATGCGGAGCAACATGCCTGTCTACTGCGACACCAAGGGCGGATGGAGGACAGACAGGCTGAGCTTGTGACGGTGTTCACGGGAATTCACCGTACACTCCGTTGGATAGCCGACAACATGGGCAACCCTCCCTGTGCCACCAGGCGTAGAACATCACCACCCACAGGGAGGGATCAGGAGGAGGAGGAGACATCCGACGGAGCATCCCAAACATCGTCATGGCCTGCTTCTGAGGGTTCCCGCAGGAGGACGGGTCGTCCACGGAAAAGACCGTGGGGGTCGGCGCAAAAGCACCATCTCCCAGGACACCTGGCCTGGCACCTGGCTCACTGGACCAACAGCAGCACATCAGCAAAAGACGTTCTCTGCCACATGGACTTGCTGGTCACTGTCTGACCAATGTTGACAAAGACTGTGGCATGGACTCTGAGGATTTCCAATGGCAAGGACACCAACTCCCCTAGTGAACTTTGGATTCCACAGACCCGGAAAGCCCCTCATGTCATACCCCCCCCACGTACCCCAACAATAATAAATAAGACATGTGTCTTGTTAAGTCTAACCATGCCTGAGTTCTCATATGACTTCAACCATCCACACCCTGGGGCCTGAGTCTGGCACAGGACACACATGGGTCACAATGTATTCGGCAACACAGACATGGAGCACCATACACTCCCGTGATGGGCCCAACCAGCTGAGGGGGTGGCCGCACAACCATGCCGACAGACATATTGAGTACAGCGACAGCCATGCGCAGAGGTCAGGGATCATGTGGAGTGTCCTGGGGGCACCCAGGTATGTGTGGACAGGTGGCAGAACCATGTCCTGCAAGCTTGAGTCAGGTGGATGCAGAGAATGGTGGCCTGGCCAACGTTGGATGCATGGGGATGGCACATGTCACAATACCTACACAGTCATGGACATCATGCACAATACACAGTCTAATCCCACACAAACAGCTTGCATCTTGCTACTCGACACATAGACACATAGCCATTATCACGGAAAACCATGCCAGACATGCCGTATGCACCATGGCAACACACCTGCATTGACTGAGAATAGGCACCTTGGAGGCATAGGGACACCTTTATTATTCATGTATTCGGGAATGCAGAGGCAACTTGGAGTACACATACACAGGTCATGTGGAGTAACATGTGGGTCCAACACTGGAACCCCCCTTCTGCAGCACAAATGCGTGATAGCCATGGAACTGGCACACAAGTGTCGGCTAACAGCTAAACACCCCCTGTTGCTCACGGAGAGGCTGCCATACACCATTGATCCTCTGATGTGGAAGTCCCACACCATGTCAAGCCAATGCAAACCGTATGTGTCCGAGGGCAGTGTTACACACATTGATGCCATCATCACAATCCACTATCCCATCACAGATGACTGTCAACAAGTCTCACCATCTATTCAGGTGTACCCAGCTACATGTCATGTGTCCCATGGTGATGCGACATGTCTGCAGAGGAACCAAACATCGACAGGGGCAGTGTGCACACATTGTAAACAACTGCCACACCCAATACACCCCTGATGCATCCCTTACCCTAAGGAGACTTCCAAACTTGTCCGTGCGTGTAACGCTGAGTCAGCACACGATGACGTGTCCATGAGGAATAGCAGTGCCACAACAATGCAACCAGCAGACGGCATGCGCAAGTACCTGGGGATGAGAGACACACAAGAAGTCAGCCGTAAAAAGCACAGCCACTTGCATGTGCATGTACTCGACACATGTAAGGATGACAACATGCTAGGTCACAATTATGACTGGGGAAATACACTCATCACTGGCACCATCACTCGAGTGACACCTCCACACACACCTCTGACTCACGTGGCATACATGCAGATGGACACACACATCGCAACACATGCCACACGGGGACTGATGCGTGCACACTCAGACACTGGTACTCACCACTAAGCAAAGAAGTCGCGTATGAGCCGACTCCGGATGTCCTCTTGCGGAACCACATCCTCCACATCACTAGCCCCATTGCCAAGCCCTTCGTCCTCCACGGGTGGATGGTCCTGATCATCTTGATCCAGGATGAGTGGCACAGCTTTCTCAACTGCCATGTTGTGCAGCATGCAGCAGACCATGAAGATTTTGCAGACCTTCGCCGGGGCATATGGGAGGGCGCCGCCGGTCTTGTGGAGGCATCTGAATCAGCTCTTCAGGAGGCCAAATGTCCTCTCTATCACTTGCCTTGTCCGGCCATGGGCGGTGTTGTAGCGGAGCTGGGCCGGCGTGATGGGGTTGCGGAGAGGTGTGATCAGCCATGGCATGTTGGGATAGCCAGCGTCCCCTACATGGAAACCACATGGACATAAGTAGGACAGGAGAAGCGGTCGTGCTGGAAGTCTACGCAAAATACAGGACAGACAGAGTGTACCCACCAACAACACATGCTCGTTCGTTGAGCAGCTGCGTCACCATTTCAGGCACCCTGCTATGCCTCATGATGTAGGCATCGTGTGCTGATCCTGGAAAATGAGCACAGACATGTGAAATCACCATGTTGGACAGACACACCACAAGGGCATTGATGGAGTGGTAGTGTTTGTGATTCCTGTACGCTACCTCCTGTGCCTGTGGTGGTACCAAAGCCACATGTGTCCCATCTATGGACCCAATGACATGGGGCATCCCTCCCAGGGCATAGAATCCATGCTTGACCCCAATCAACTGTTCAGGAGTTGGGAAATGGATGAACTCATCCAGGTGAAGCAACATGGCCTCTACGAAATCATGCAGCACACGGCTGAACATGCTCTGGGACATGCCACCAACATGAGCTATGGTATATTGAAAGGTACCCGTGGCAAGAAAATGTAGGGCTGCCATTACGTTCAGCTTGGGTGTCAGTGCCGTAGGATACCTGTGCAGCGGTTGCAGATGTGGTGCCAGCCTTGCCGTCAACTCCTCAATCAACGGTTGGGGGAAGCGGTAGCACCGTATACAGTCATTCTCCCGCATGTCAGCCGAGTCCGGAATTGGTCGGGGAAGAGGCGGCGCTCTGCAGTAATTTGGAAGTGACAAGGAAGAGTGAGTGCACTACAACAATTTATTTGTACTGAGCACATGTTAATCTGTCAATACACATATGCTACATACGGAGTCAGGTATGTGCCACATGCCCTGGACACGTATGGCTGCCAGGTGACACTCCTACCAAGACCCAGCTACACACGGAGATTGTGAATCTCCACATGCCATGGCATGGGATTAGCTGTGTCCCAGTGTAAGTGAACAGCCAGACGCAACACAGGAGTGACATACATCAACACATCAGCAGAAGTAGGATGTCGATTTCAGAGACAGGTAGCGGAACACTAGAGCCACAGGTCACATGACATTACACTAGGACAGCCCACACACCTTGCCAATAAGGTGTACATGTAATGACTCACCACACATACATTGAGAGGATGCAGACATGTCCTTGTTACGCTACTCCGTGTCCCATGCATACATACGCACCTCACATCCGATACCACATGTGGCCGGGTGTGCGTAACAGTGTGCCATGTCCATCTACACACAGACACATGTTGGTTGCTGCAACAGCTGATGCTTTTGAGGGAGCACCAACATCAAGCTAATGGGAACACACCACACATACATGACATAGACACATCGTGCACCGTGGGTAGTCACATGTCTGGTGTGGTAACCCCTGTAGCGGGCATCAGGGGACACTTGCGTGTGTTGTTGACTGTGCCATGCCAGTGACGCTCATCCCAAGTGTGCAGTACGACATGCACACATGTCAAAGGAGTTAAGGGCATGCCTGGCACATATTGCACCGTCACACATAACATCTGTACACATCTCATCATACATCTATTGCCTTCTCGACTCAGGAGTAATGTGCCACATCACAGCCTTTCACACCTGTGCCCCACACATGTAGTACTGCCCAGACAATGCCTTGATGTCCATCCATCGACAAGTATGTCAGCTGTATTCCTTCCTTTGTGCTGCCTGTCACCACTGCGATGTGTGAAAGGCACCGTACATTCGCTCAGAGGGCCTGTGTACGTTCCCTATCACTATGGGAGTGCTGCCGTATGCGTACCCATAGTGATAGTGAGCGTACGCACGCGTGTGCGGTCCGTATCACTATGGGTACGCATACGCGAGCACACCCATAGTAATAGTGAGCGTACAGGCGTGTGTACGGTCCGTATCACTATGGGTACGCATACGCGAGCACACCCATAGTGATAGTGAGCGTACAGGCGTGTGTACGGTCCGTATCACTATGGGTACGCATACGCGAGCACACCCATAGTGATAGTGAGCGTACAGGCGTGTGTACGGTCCGTATCACTATGGGTACGCATACGCGAGCACACCCATAGTGATAGTGAGCGTACAGGCGTGTGTACGGTCCGTATCACTATGGGTACGCATACGCGAGCACACCCATAGTGATAGTGAGCGTACACGCGTATGTACGGTCCGTATCACTATGGGTTTGCTTGCGTATGCGTACCCATAGTGATACGGACCGTACACACGCCTGTACGCTAACTATCACTATGGGTGTGCTCGCGTATGCATACCCATAGTGATACGGACCGTACACACGCCTGTACGGCCCGTTACAATGCATTTGGGGTGCCCTAGGGCCCCGGAACGCACCATACCAGTGTGTGAATCTACAAATTACATAGGGGACACATGAGGGACAAGTAAAAAGCCCTACATGCATGCTGGTTGTCATGGAGACCAAGTTTTAAGTTTGAATTTTTTTCATCAGGTGCACAGCAAAAGTCGGTTTGAAAGAATCTACATTGTTGCAAGGTTGTTGTTGACATTACATCATGCTGAATTCCCCAAAAATTCTAAGCCCCTCACAGGGGTAGGTTTAAATGGATTGGAGGAAACATAGGATGCAAATGTGAGTGACCAATCACTCTGCACTCCTGTGCATGAAACAGGCCAGCAAGGCAGATATAAGGCAGCCAGGTCCCATGAGAGAGCACTTGCCTGCACATCTATTGATTCCACTACACTGCTGCTGCTCGTGATTCCCTGGCACCATGTCAAGGTCTGTGGAGAGGGCCCAGCCTTTCACCCTGGAGGAGAACCTGGCATTGCTGGATGTGATCCTCCCACAGTACCCCCTGCTGTATGGGTGACCAGGGTATCAGGTGAGTGCAGAGTCCACTAGCACAGACTGTGTCCCTTTTTTGTGACTGTGACTTCTGGCATTGTGTCCAGGTGTGACACACATGCAATGTACTGTAGGGGGGGTCCCAAGGGGGGGTAATGCCTGATGTCGCCCAGCCAGAGCATGCTGTGGTGCATGTCTGCCGTCCTCACTTGCATTGTGTTTACTGTGACAATCACTGCATGGTGCATGCCACATTCTGCCTGTCTTATCCTCCGGGGTATGTTGCCTCTACAGTCCTCATGTGATTATGTGGTCAGCCCAGTGTGACAGGTGACTGTACCCACAGATGTGTGTTAGTTCTGTGTACCTGTGCTGAGAGTGTCCATATGATGTGTTCGTACCCTGGACATGGGTGTGTGTGTAAGTCCCCTGTCATGTGGGTGGGTGCATATGTGGAGTGTAGCACCCAAGCTGCATGAGGGATGGATATACCCTGCCCATTTGATGTGAGCAGGGAGCAGTGCTGTGTGTCTGACTTGCAGAGCCAGCCCCACACCTGTGAGCCCCCCCGTCTAGTGTCACATGTGCAGAGTGAGGTTTGTAGCTGCATTTGGCAATGGCAGGTGAATGTCCTGTGCCTGTGTGTGTCTGTGTACTCTGCTGAGGTAGCGTCAGTGGCCTGTGGCATGTGACTGCTTTGAGGTGCTGCACATAATCCTGGTGTAGCTTGTGATGCACAGTGTGAGCCTGGATCATTGATTGTGTCGTTGCCCTCATTCCACCTGTGTACTTTCAATGGCACGTACTGCTTTTGCCCTTCCCCAGAGGATAATGTCCCTATGACAAAGGTGCAATGCGTTGGATGCATACTATGCCTTGTTGTAACCAGCAAAATTGTTCTAATATGTGTCTCTGTGACATGTGCCAGGTGTATTGATGTAGTGTCACTTGTGCATCCTCACAGGTAGGCGCCTCTGCCAAGAAGCAGATCTGGATGAACGCCGTTAGTGCCATGAGGAGGACGGAGGGTCGCAAGCGGCGCCTGACCCAGGTGAGAAAACGCTGGCAGGATATCCGGTGCTGGACGCGGAGGATTGCACGGGTCCTGCTGGGGGACTCACCTGAGACCCATAAGAACCGTGGGCGCCGCCGTCTGACCCACATCCACAAGCGTGTGCTGGCGGTGGTCTTTCCAGACTTGGACAGGCGCTTACAGGAGAAGCAGCAGCAGGAAGGGGGTAGGTACATGTGTGTTTGTTGTGTGTCACCAGCATTTGTAAGTGCGCAGTTGCATGGATACACTGCCAGGGTTTAAAGGTGCTGTGCAGATCCTATTACCCACAGTATAGCAGTGCTCTCCTGCCTCCCTTCCCCTCCTTGCAATGTGTTCCCTGGTCTGTGTGTAGTCACTCCTTCACAAGGTTATCTAGGCTGGCAGTTTATCCACGTGAACAATGCCTGTAGCATCATGTGTGGGGGTGGTGTGTAACAGGTTTTGGGACCTTGCCTGTGCCCTGTCCAGTTCAGTACTTGTGGGTTCCATGTCAGTTGGCACTAATGCTGAGTCCAGACATGGGAGTTAGTCTCTCAAGTGTCATGCCTTACAGCACGCATGTCCTATGTTGTGGCCTGTGACACGATGTGCATGAGTGTGCGATACGCATAGTGCAGGGATGGTGGCGTGTGTTGCAGTCATTCCCATTCAGGACCATGGAGTTGTGTGGCCACTACTGTCCCCTGGGGCATATTTTCCTAGGTGTCATGTGTGTCATCACAAAATGTGGACACTCTCAGTGTCTACAGCATAGGTTGTGCTCTGTGCCATTGTCCCCTGGCACCATGTATATTGACGTGAAATGTAGGACAAGTGTCCACTGTACAGCCTGACCTGATTTTCCTTGTTAATACTCACGGTGGCCAGTGCCTGTGTGTCTTGTTACAATCATCTGTTGATGCCCATTTGTACATGATTATTTGGACAGGCGCACCTTGGGTATTTTGTGTCCAATCTTGCATTTTTCCAGCCCATGTGTATTTCACCCAGACTAAGAGATGTAAGTGCTTCCTGTGTCTCAACAAATTGTCTCATGTAGGGGGTGGTTGGTGCGGGCAAAGCCTACATGTCAAACCTGAAATCTCCTTGCTAGGTCTGGCCAGTGTGTGATGTTTGTCTGGACATACACTCAAGGTGCAGTGAGCCAGTCATGGTGGGCATGTTTTCAGTATTACCTATGCAGCATGTGCCTAAAGTTCATGGATATGGTCCCTGCTCATCCCTATGTTCGGCAACGCTGTGTGGTGCAGATGCAGTGCTGGATTGTCCCCAGGGCCTAGCTCCTATGTCAAAATCCATGTCATTTGCTATTGTGTCATGCTCTCCATAGTTTTTCAGTGGCATGGTGGGTCAACCAACTGTGTGTTGCAGGGCCTACATATGTACCTTGTTTTGTAGATATAACTCATCTTTCTTTTCAGGCTATGCACTGTAACCTATGTAGATTGGACTCATGTGACATATGTATACGGGTGTATGATTAATTCCTGTCTCTTCACCTTGCCCACAGCATCGTCGGGGGACACGGAGGGACCGAGCACCAGTGCCAGCGGTGACATCTTGGCTGGAACATCGAGTGGAACTGAGGCGGAGGAGAGTGAGGCGGAGGACCTGTCCACTGCCACCACAGAATATGAAGCTGACGGGTCCGAAGCTGAGCTCTCCGAGTGGGCGGAGGCTGCACCATCGGCTGACAGCGGCACAACATCTCTCCCCGCCCCCTCCATTGCCATCAGCCGCCTCCCACTTGCTCGTGTCCCTTCCCAGCGTGCCCGGTCACCACATGTCTCCTTCCTGCCAGGCACCGCACCCCCTGCCCCTGTCTCCACTGCTGCCGCCAATGCCGAGTCTGTGGACATCCAGCGGCAGTTGCAGGTTGGTCAGGCTGCGATGCTTAATGTCCTCCATGGCCACAGCCAAGTGCTGACCAACATGGAGGCATACTTGGAGGGCATTTTCTCATCGCAGGCTGACCAACGCAACTTGCTGAGGTCCATTGACTCGACACTGACTGCAGCAGTGGGTCTCCTGCAGCGCTTCGTCCAACCCCCTACCCCTGATCCATCCACACTTCCCACTCCCATGCCTGTCCCACATACACCCAGACGTCAGCATGCACCCACCACAACAGACACAGGCACCACACCAGCAGGGAAGGTCAAACGCACACCTCCTGGCACGCATACACAGGGTGAAGTAGGCACACCCACTGGGTCGGGGGGCAAACGTAAGACACGCAGCCAGAGTGGGAGTCCGCATTCAACAAAATCCACTCCCTCCAAATCCCCTCCCCTCAGCTCTCCTGGCCAAAAGTCGGATACAGGGTCAGTCCTGCCCAGTCTGTCCATCAGCCCCAGTGTGGCACCACCCCGCAAGCGGTGGAGGCAGGACACCGGCAGGGGAGTTGATTCCCCCGCCTGTCCACACCCTCCCCCAGTGGCGCTGCAACCCATCCCTCTGACCCCCCCCCCTCCTTGGGGCCTGTGGTTCCTTCGGGTGCAGGGGAGTCGCTGGAGGACCTTGCTAAGGTGTGCAGCGCCATCCTGACCTCCGCCTTTGGCGCTGCCCCACCCCCTGTGGTGGAGTCCTCCGTCCCTGCACCCACGATGCCTACCCTTCACCCTCCTGTCCCTGCGGTGCCTGGTCCTTCCCCCCCACATGATGCCCCCCCGTGGAAGACAAAGGAGTCTGACTGTGCAGGCAAGCTAGGGGACACGCGTCCCACTGTGTCCCCCACCGGGATTTGAACTTTGGACTGCCCTATGGGCATTGTACATTTTGAACTTTCAAGGGACAAACAGATTTTTGGATGCTGAATAAAGCAATTTCTTTTCCCTTAGTACACTACTGTCTATCTGGTATTGCTGTTGGTGGACCTGCTCCATTATTTTGGGTGGTGATAATGTGTTGGGTGTGTGGGAATTGTCCTCTTGTGCTGGTCATAGGGTGGACTCTAGTATCTATGTGCCATCACAAGCTGTTGGCTACATGACTTTGTTCATGTAAGCAGTTACTGCATTGTAACATCGTCCCAAGGTGTGTTCCTTCCTCTGTGTAACCTGACATCTTACCTGCAGGGTCATTCCAATATGTGGTGCTGAGCTGTGTCTACATTGGCTGGGTGTGTGACGGACTCGTTAGACTTTGGCCATGCATGCTGAGCGATGTCTCCACCTGCATCATTTGTGGCGTCCTTGGTGGTCACTGTACTTGTGTATGTAGACTGTTGACATGACTTCATGTGGACATGTTTTCTTTTCGGCGCTATGCATGTGTATACTCCCAGCCTCGCACACATGTGGTACATGTACTGCAGGATCTTTGTGCACCTGACTGACATTTGTGGGCATTGGATCTGTGGGTACTCCACCCTTTACTTTGCAGGGGCACTGCTGTGAGTGTTAGGCACCCACCCCTCCTGTGTCTGGGCACTGCTGGGAGGACTTTGCACACACCCCTCCTGTGTCTGGGCACTACTGGGAGGACTCTGCACACACCCCTCCTGTGTCTGGGCACTGCTAGGAGGACTCTGCACACACCCCTCTTATGTCTGGGCACTGCTGGGAGGACTCTGCACACACCCCTCCTGTGTCTGGGCACTGCTGGGAGGACTCTGCACACACCCCTCTTATGTCTGGGCACTGCTGAGAGTGTTAGGCACCCACCCCTCCTGTGTCTGGGCACTGCTGGGAGGACTCTGCACACACCCCTCCTGTGTCTGGGCACTGCTGGGAGGACTCTGCACACACCCCTCTCATGTCTGGGCACTGCTGGGAGTGTTAGGCACCCACCCCTCCTGTGTCTGGGCACTGCTGGGAGGACTCTGCACACACCCCTCCTGTGTCTGGGCACTGCTGGGAGGACTCTGCACACACCCCTCCTGTGTCTGGGCACTGCTGGGAGGACTCTGCACACACCCCTCTTATGTCTGGGCACTGCTGAGAGTGTTAGGCACCCACCCCTCCTGTGTCTGGGCACTGCTGGGAGGACTCTGCACACACCCCTCCTGTGTCTGGGCACTGCTGGGAGGACTCTGCACACACCCCTCTCATGTCTGGGCACTGCTGGGAGTGTTAGGCACCCACCCCTCCTGTGTCTGGGCACTGCTGGGAGGACTCTGCACACACCCCTCCTGTGTCTGGGCACTGCTGGGAGGACTCTGCACACACCCCTCCTGTGTCTGGGCACTGCTGGGAGGACTCTGCACACACCCCTCTTATATCTGGGCACTGCTGGGAGGACTCTGCACACACCCCTCCTGTGTCTGGGCACTGCTGGGAGGACTCTGCACACACACCTCTTATGTCTGGGCACTGCTGGGAGTGTTAGGCACCCACCCCTCCTGTGTCTGGGCACTGCTGGGAGGACTCTGCACACACCCCTCCTGTGACTGGGCACTGCTGGGAGGACTCTGCACACACCCCTCTCATGTCTGGGCACTGCTGGGAGTGTTAGGCACCCACCCCTCCTGTGTCTGGGCACGGCTGGGAGGACTCTGCACACACCCCTCTTATGTCTGGGCACTGCTGGGAGGACTCTGCACACACCCCTCCTGTGTCTGGGCACTGCTGGGAGGACTCTGCACACAGCCCTCCTGTGTCTGGGCAATGCTGGGAGGACTCTGCACACACCACTCTTATGTCTATGCACTGCTGGGAGTGTTAGGCACCCACCCCTCCTGTGTCTGGGCACTGCTGGGAGTGTTAGGCACCCACCCCTCCTGTGTATGGGCACTGCTGGGACGACTCTGCACACACCCCTCTTATGTCTGGGCACTGCTGGGAGTGTTAGGCACCCACCCCTCCTGTGTCTGGGCACTGCTGGGAGGACTCTGCACATACCCCTCTTATGTCTGGGGACTGCTGGGAGGACTCTGCACACACCCCTCCTGTGTCTGGGCACTGCTGGGAGGACTCTGCACACACCCCTCTTATGTCAGGGCACTGCTGGGAGTGTTAGGCACCCACCCCTCCTGTGTCTGGGCACTGCTGGGAGGACTCTGCACACACCCCTCCTGTGTCTGGGCACTGTTGGGAGGACTCTGCACACACCCCTCTCATGTCTGGGCACTGCTGGGAGGACTCTGCACCCAACCCTCCTATGTCAGGATATGTACGCTTAGAACATACACGGGTTTGGGTATGCTCCATACATACGGGGGTGGGGGTACGGTCCGTACGTACACTGTTGGGGTGGGGGGTACGCTCCATACATACGGGGGTGGGGGTACGGTCCGTACATACACTATTGGAGTGGGGGGTACGCTCCATACATACGGGGTGCTGGTACGGTCCGTACGTACACTGTTGGGGTGGGGGGTATGCTCCATACATACGGGGGTGGGGGTACGGTCCGTACGTACACTGTTGGGATGGGGGTACGCTCCATACATACGGGGGTGGTGGTACGGTCCGTACGTACACTGTTGGGGTGGTGGTACGCTCCATACATATGGGGGTGGTGGTACGGTCCGTACGTACACTGTTGGGGTGGGGGGTACGCTCCATACATACGGGGGTGGGGGTACGGTCCGTACGTACACTGTTGGGGTGGGGGTACGCTCCATGCATACGGGGGTGGTGGTACGGTCCGTACGTACACTGTTGGGGTGGGGGTAAGCTCCATACATACGGGGGTTGGGGTACGGTCCGTACGTACACTGTTGGGGTGGGGGGTACGCTCCATACATATGGGGGTGGGGGTACGGTCCGTACGTACACTGTTGGGGTGGGGGGTACGCTCCATGCATACGCGGGTGGGGGTACGGTCCGTACATATCCGTACCCACGCTGTGGAATGCTTGTGCGGGCCGTACCCAGGCCTTTGCCACGTGGGTACGAGCCGTCCCGCCATTGTTGGGGTGACGTAGGTGTGGGCGTGGTACGACTCGTACCCACGCTATTAAGGCGTGGGTACGGGACGTACCTGTATTGTTGTATTACCGGTTCGCGTCGTCAACCATTTCCGTTGTGGCAGATGCTGGCTTTGCTGGACACGCCCCCACCCCCTCGTAGTGACCATGGCCTGGGGGTCAGGTATGTCCAGGGCATGTGTGCTGTGTGACTTGTGTGGGGGTTTTGTGGCCTGCCCCTGCTCCTGCCCCCCCACCCCCCTTTCCCCCCTCCCTTTGTTGTTCTGACCTTCTGCAGCGTCTGCGTCGGAGCCTGTAGAGGAGGTCGACTGCTATGAGGGCCGGGATGACACGTAGGTTCGGGTCCATGTCTGTCCGTCGCGTGCAGGTACTCCTTGTTCGCGTCGTCCTGATTTCCCGGCAGTTTTTGGCTGTCAGAAAATATTCTCCGTGCGGGATGACGTCGGTGCGAATCGTACTTCCTGATTCGTGAATGGCAGGCTGCGTGCGTCCCGACGTCACGGTGGCGCTTTCCCGGATCACATTTGTATGTATATTTTCGTCGGTCGGTGTTTTGTACGAATCGTACGGAAATAGTATTTCCGTGCGAATCGTACTTCCATGTTTGTATCTTGTTCCGACCGGGTATGCGTCGGACGGAGAATATGCTCCGTCCGACGGTTCGTACCCGGTTTTTACAGGATCGTAATCGGCACCTTTGTATAATAAAAACAATGTTTGTTGAAGTTCTGAGCATCTATAGAGCTGTTATTAAAGTCCACCCGAATGGTCGATGTTAATAGTTTTAATTTCAAATAGAAAAAGGACAAAGGACAACAAGCCAACACGTGTTTCGTCACAATGGGAAGTATCCAGTGACTTCTTTAGGGCTGTAAAGGATATGTGTAAGTTGAGGAAGCACTCCGCTGG
This sequence comes from Triturus cristatus, assembly GCF_964204655.1. Classification (NCBI taxonomy): domain Eukaryota; kingdom Metazoa; phylum Chordata; class Amphibia; order Caudata; family Salamandridae; genus Triturus; species Triturus cristatus. Next base: position 151,334,816 of record NC_140584.1, read on the forward strand.
TGATAATTCCAAGCCGGCTGGTCTGCTTAAAGAAAAAGGTGCTGAGATCCAATATAAGGTTGGGGGAGCCCAGGCTAGCGCTGATCCCAAGAGGGAATGATTGAAAGACCGTGGGTCAGTGGGTCAACGTCTACACGGATCTGAAAGATAAAGGGTAACCTCTGTAATCTCTGTAAATCGAATAGGGAACCTCCAGGGTATTTTTAATTCCAAAGTTGTGCCAGCAGCTTGTAAATGGGCGAGTCAGCCGGTCTACATGATCTTCAGTGTAGAAATAATGCCGCAGGACCGCTGGCACTGACTCTTCTCTGTTCCGTGTGAGGACCTCACACGGAACTAAGATTCGTGGAGACATTGACCCACTAACCTATGGTCTTTCAATCATTCCCTCTTGGGGTCACCGCTAGCCGGGGCTCCCCCCAAATTATATTGTGTCTCAGCACCTTTTTCTTTAACCAGCCTAGCCGGTTTGGAATTATCACCGGCAGAGCGATTCCTCAACTTCCACATATCTTTTACAGCCCTGAAGAAGTCACGGGATACTTCCCATTGTGACGAAACATGTGTTGGTTGGTTGTCCTTTGTCCTTTTTCTATTTGAGATTAAACTATTAACATCGACCATTCGAGTTGATTTTATTAACAGCTCTATAAATGCTCAGAACTTCAACAAACATTGTTTTTAATATACAAACGTGTGCCCGGGACTTGGCTTTTCAGTAACTTTTGTGGGTTGTCACCCACATATACATATGGGGGTTATAGGATATTTCCTCCAACCTGGCAGCACCGTGCTACACACACACACTACTATTACTATATGCACATACAGCAAGGCTCCACACTTCTTGGCATATCCAAAACCCTATCTCCAAACAATTATCCCATTGTTTCACATGCTACTGGAACAGCTGAAGAGGGTGTCTACAATGTACGCAGGTGTGGAGGAAAAAAAATAAGTATATGAGTTGGACGAAGAGCTTAACCTTTCGCTTATCTGAAAATACAAGGGAGCAAAGAGGCATTGTGTCATCCAACCATTACATTTGTGCCACAATTCTGGATCCACAGTACAAACCATTACTGCACACTTTCATTCCTTTTTCAGATGGGGATATTGCCAACTACAAAACTTGGATTGCTGTGGAAGCCAGTTATCCAGAAAAAGAACGGGCTGGAATTAGAGTCCCGCAAATCCAGGGTATAACAAGTACTGCTGGGTAGCCAGCTTCAAGTTCAACTTCAAGGCCTGAGGGTAGTGTGATTGGCTCACAGCAGCCAAAACCACCAACAACACCCGGAACAACATCAACAAGAAGAACAACAACAACAGGAGCATCAGCCCTAAAATCGACACAGGAATGGTTTCTACAGCAAGGGCTTGAGTCCGGTGCTGAGGCAAAGGAAAAAGAGGCCGAGCCAAACAGAGCACCCATGAGCATTGAGTGGATGGTCCAGGCCTTTCCGGATGACACAACAGAGGACTACTCTGATCAGAACCTATTGCTGTATTGGTATGGGAAAAGGCGCTAATGGCCAGTGCTCAGCAGGCTGGCGATAAACCATCTGGCTTGCCCTGTCGCAAGTGTCTCTTCTCAGTTTGTTTTCAGTACTGAGTGTTGTTCTGACAGTGAGAAGGACCAGTCTCTCGCTACAAAACGTGTAGAGGCTAACCATGGTCAAAATGAAGGACTCACTCGGGACTCGGGAGTCAGGACACTGTTGCAGTAAGAGTCAAGAGGATCAGAGATGATTGATGGAATGAATAACTAAGGGCGTGAAGTGGTCTAAAGCTAAACAACAACACCAGACCAGACCTATATGTCTGTGTAGTGGAGGTGGTGTGAACGACAGTTGTGCATTGATTTTTTTTTACTTAATTTGGATAATGCTATGTTGGTGTGTGTGTATGTGTGAGCTAGGTGCTACTGCTGTGTTGTCTAGCTCAAATTCGGAGCTAAGTGGAGGTTGGGTGGGGGGGCCTGATCCTGTTGTTGGAGGTAACTAACTGCCAGAAACAGACATGATTTAGCCATGCCGCCTCTGAAAGTCTTCTTGTTGCACTCCTCCTTAATTATGCAGTTTAACTATTCTCCTTGATTTTTCAATATCCTTTTCGTTTTTCCATCTACAGGCCCTTTTCCCTGTGACTTACTGGGAAAAACAACTCACACTTACCTTACCAAACTGCATCCGCCAGGCACCAAAAATTTACAGACGGACAGTCCAGGGAAGGACCAAGAGGAATGTGGAGATGCAACTCCTAATTCTGCAAAAATATAATTCAGTAACAGTATGTTCTTCATTTGATTAATATTTTTTCTTCAATCATTACAGCTGTGTGTGTTGTTTGCTTATATTTTACTCCTACAGATATTTTACCTTTATTTGCTATCTTTCAAAGGAAGCCCGGGACAACAGAACATAATGTATGTATGTATATCACTTGGGTGTCTCCGGGGGCAGACAGGTACTTGCATAATTAACATACTGCCCTCTACTAGTCTAGTACTACTCCTCATGATGCATGCATTTCCTTTTTCTCCCTCAACAGATTTATGATGGACAGCTACCAAGATCAATGTGTTGTCCATGTGTAGTGTTTGTCTTTGTCAAACCTTTTCCTCAAACCTCCCTTCCCAACCATTTGGCAAACCCTAACCCTCTTAGCCCGGACTTACTGATTTATATTGAGGTGTGACTAAATTAAATTTACACCAATAATTGATCACAAACTTGCTGGGGCGGATATGGTGAAAGCAACACTAACTCAAGGCAGGGCAAAGATCTTCTTCTGCTTGCCCACCCATGCTCAGTATTCGCTATTCATTTTTTTTCCTAGAGGAACATAATCCATCATAATTAATTGCCCGCATTGATTCATCATCCTTCCAGCACTAAAGGTTACGCTCATCCATTTCATAGGTCGAGTCAACTTCAGTTTGTAACTTGTGCTAGGCTATTCCCATCACCATTATGTTTTATTTTATTTAAGCATGGCTTATCATCATCATGGTTTCTTGTTTGCCAGTCTTCTTGTGTACTGTACTCAATCCCAAGTCTCCTTCAGGTGACTGACAGTCTCATTTTCTTTTTTTGCAAATGCTACTGTCAGTGTCTAGTACTACTACCAGCACCACCATGGCACCTTGGGAAACCAAACCATCATTACCATGCAGCCATAGCTTCGCCTAAATATAAATAAACATCAATCACAGGTAAGAGAAGAAGTTTGGAGTAAGAATAATTAAAAATATGGAAATTAATTCATTAATTCACACACCCACACCCATCCGAGTCCAGTTGCAGACTGCATAGACTAGGAGGAGAGACTGACAGTACTAGTAGGACAAGTCACAAGTGAGGGTACCGCATCTATCTGATGGTGTGTTACACTATCGAACGATTATTTCAATGATAAACTAACTGCCGCCCTGCAGCAGAAAAGGAAACCGTGTGAAGTAAAAGAGTAACCCCCCACAAAACATTTACATTGTATGTAAAGTGTAAATAATGTATTTCCCCAACAAAATAAACTATAGGAAAAAGCCCACAACACCTGACCCGCCCCTCTCACTAACCCCAACCAATGTCCATAAGATAAGAGTCCAATGACCACTCCAATGTCCATAAATAAAAATAACTTTTCCTCAATGCCCAATTCCCACCCACCACAAAAAAAGAATAAAAAAGGGGCGAGGCGATGGGGTTCTAGTGGTGGGCTCACCGGTTACTCTCCAGGACCTTTATCCGCTCCTCTAGGAAGGCTATCCGGAGGAGAATGTGGCGCTTGAATGCTTTACAGTTGCATCCACAGGGGTGGGCAGCAGTCTTCAAAGAAGTCGGGTGGGCTGCTGCCAGACCATGGCGCCATACCACTGGAGGAACTGGGGGTCCTGGCTGGGGCCCGGGGCATTGGAAGAGGCTGCAGCTGCTGCCGCCTCCTCCGCCAGAGCCACCAGCCACCGTTATTCAGTACAGATGGCCTCCAGCTTCCGGTGCGGGCCTAGGCTGCTAACTCCTTCCTGTTTAGTGGTGGTTTCTGTTGGGGAGGAGTAGCTATATCAAGAAAGAAAAAAGACAATTGTAACCAATACTCTTATCAAAACAGTAACAAAAATTCATTATACACATAGTGGCACAGTAACACTAGCAAGCACAGTACATAACATTTGTGGTATCCTCCCACTTCCTCGGCCTCTAACATTTGTGGGAGTCTTAGGCATTACTACTGGGCACTGTGGAGTAGACAAGTCTTCTTTTTTTCTCTATCTTGTTTAGCTAAATTAACCATTACAGGCATACAAGCTCAGTCAGTTTGCACCCTAGACAGACATACTTGTGTGGCAGACTCACATTATTTTTATTTACTACTGTCTACAGGTGGGGCAGTTGTAGTCTACAACTACACAACTATCTAATTTTTCTATTATGGCCATACTCTGTTACATGAATGGCAACTGCTCAATTTCACTTTAACCCTGACAATACAATAAGCAGATTATATCTGATACAAATGATCATTGATTATATATGGGACAACGTGAGGTACTATTGACTGACTGTGTAACCAGGCAGCCAAAAGGCCTCCCATGGCAGGGTGACACAGTTGAAAATTACATAGGTAGGGAGTGGGCCTCAGAGTCGGAGGGAGGTGATTGATAATGGGTGGGTTTGGGTGCATACATACATACACAATATATATATATATATATATATGCTGTGAGTGCAAACTACTGAGAGTCGAAGGAGTATTCTGAAATACAAACTTGAATCAAAAACCTTGAAAAAACAGTCGTTGTTTCTCTTACCAGCGATTTTTCAATTTATCATTGCATTGCTCTTCTACCATTATATTTTTTTAATTCTAATCTTATTCTATTCTCCTTGATTTTGCTACTCTGGCACAGTTTATTTTTCCTTTGCATTGTCTTCATCCAGTTACAGTCTCCACTTATGCTATGATTGAATACCATGATTGAATACCAACCAGGCATCCATCCATTCAAACTAAACATGGCTATCATTCTTCTTAATCTCTCAGCAATCCTTTCACCAACAACATACATTTGTAATTGTTTTTTAAACCGCCCATACGTCCTTCCTGGCTTGCCTTTGAGTTTGACCCATCAAACCCCCCAGAGAATTCCTATCACCCATTACCCACCCAGGGAGGCATCCTTTCTTTCACCTTTCACCCATCCTTCAACCACCCATACATCCGATCCCTATCAGCCACCTATGCATCCCACACATCCTTCTCTGCCAGTCATATATTACATGTTGCCCGTCCTTCCTCCTTCAATCCTTCTTTTAATTTTCGTTCAACCAATCCATCAAGGTCGTCTGACTCATTGTCTTCTTCATAAATCTTTCCCAGCTAAGTTGAAGTCAAATAGAAGAGGCCATTAGTTACTCAACTCCTGCCACTAATGCTGTTGATAATGCTAAGTGAAGGGTGTCTTCTTCAATTTAGTCTCTCTCAACAGCATAGTGTACACCCTTGTAGCGAGTGTGTTATGTCAATAATTAATGAATATATCTTAACAGCCTCTGCAACTGCTGCTGGCTCACCCACCCCTGCAGCAGCTGCAGGATCTCCTGCCTCCTGTCTAGCATCACCTGCCCCGCAGCTGGCCCCGGCACTGGTGGTCGGTATGCCTAGAAAAAACAATACACATTTTTTTAGATGCCATATACGCCTACTGATAGAAATGGGGGTCTCTAGTTGGCAGAGGTAGATACATTTGACCAAAAAAGGACCCTTGCTTCTAGTCAGGGTAAGAGGGACACACACTTTAGATAACCCCTGCTCACCCCTTCGGTAGCTTGGCTTGAGCATACAGGCTTGTCCCAAAGGCAATGTGTAAAGTATGTGTACCAACACTCACAGTAACACAGTGAAAACACCACAAATGGACACCACAACAGTTTAGAAAAATAAAATATCTTTATCTAAACTAAGCAGGACCAAAATGATAAAAATCCAACATACACAGTTAAAAATATGGCTTTCGAAAGGTTTCAAGAACTTCAAAAGATTTACAAAAGAGGTCTAGGATATAGAAACAGCACTTATCACAGTCTTGGGAATATCCGTCAAAGTAAGGTGCAAGGATCAAGGAAGCAAGACCCCTTCGCTTCCTCAAGAGGTGGAAGAAACTTCCACTCTAAACAATTTATAGGATTTTAGATCCGCACTCAGATGAAAAATACAAGTCCATCCAATTAGTGTATTTTTAAAATGTTCTTTATTTTCGTATTCTTTCTTTTAGTAGCCAACGCGTTTCGTCCTATTTGGGGACTTCTTCAGGGCTACAACATAAATAATAACTATTATTAAAAACCATTAACCATAAAAACTTTTTGTCTTACTTAAAATACAGTCAGGTTTATAGTTATAATAGCGTTAGATCAATGAATTTTTTTCAAAATCATGCGAATTCACAGATCCAATTTAACCAGACACACAATCCATCATAGCGAAATATAAAAAAACGTTATTCAAAATGTACCAGTGTGGACATCAGACAGTATGGGAAAGCTCATTGAGTACTGTCTAGTATCAGATGCACAAATCACACTGAGATTAGGCAAATTCCATTTCGGCACAAAATCACATATAGACGCAAATTGCTTCTAAAGAGTAAGGGAGATAATTGTTGTGTCTTTTCTTTTATGTCTATTTATACATTACTCCCATACATCATTATATATTCCTTAATTTGCATTTGCATCCAACAAGAATTCTAGTTTCAATACCTCAATCCATGTTCTTCATATGAGAGTCTGAATGGTTCTCCTTTCGCTGGTTGTACCTCATTTTTCTCTCTATAAAGGTATATTACAATAATTGCATCTATTCCTTAGTGATATTTTAAATATCAATCATATATCAGTACATTGCATATATTAAAATATTAATCATAACAAAAAAATCTCAGTGACAGCCTCAAATTTCTTATTCATATGTATACAAGAAATTGGGAGCTAGGGCATAGCATTCACAGCATTTGTTTATGCAAAATTACATACATTTTAGACCAATTCAAAACATCATACCTTAAAAAATGCTCATTCGTGTTAAGTTATATGACGACAGGTAGACGACCATCCTAGGTAAAGGACGACATGTGTTTTGAAAGCTTTCTTTAGGTAATCACTATTACAGGCATCTAATAGAAGGAGATAAAAGTAAACGAGAACCCTCCTATGCTTGACTGACATATATATATTGTCACAATTCTACAAATATCATTCCTATTCACTTGTTTCAAAAAGAGTCAACCCCAAGAAGTCAAAGAACGAGGCTATTCTAGCCCTAATATACATTCTTTATCGCACAACAAAATGGCAGGGTCCCCCCCTTATCAGCAAACAAATTCACTAGCTAAATGTACCACTTCAAATGGAAAGGGGTCACTGATCTTACAAGAGTCGTAAATTCATCAGCACGAACTAGTCTAATAGGACAAGATCGGAACATGCACACTCAAGCGAAAATGTAACGGTAACCGCCATCTTTAAAAGGCACTCATAACCAAAACAATTACGTCAGTGGACAGTACACATTCCAATCTGAACCATAACGTCAAGCTAATAACATTAATTACTTGAAAATATGGAAGATAATGAGCACAGTATTCTCAGTGCCAAGCAGTAGTTTCCGCAAGCAGCAAGAGATATACCAGTATACTATGTTACAAGCTTTGCGCATAGTATCTTAGAAGGGCCCACTTGAAAGCAAGCAAGCACAACTGAGAACCGCCAACTTGGAAAAGGCTATGTGAGTAGGAGAGACAATCTCAGTTGCTATTTAACAGTGTTAACCCAACAATAAAACGCACGAAACACATTCTTCGAGATGTCAAGAGGCTATTATTACTACCATGTGTTATTCAGAACCCAGAAAGGAATAAATTAAAGAGATGAATATATGTTACCCCCGTATGCGAGAAATTCGAGTAACACACAACGCACACCTACATATATAAGTTAAGAACTGCTCGGCCTAATTTACCGTAAGCGTCAGTTTGTAAGCGCTATCACTCCATCTTCTTGCTGAATAGGCAAGACGAGTTTACAAAACCGCGGGCTTAAAACGCCGCATCACAAGATTGGTGCATGCGCCGTGAGTAATATCACATGTAGAAAGCATCCGCCATCTTAGAGTGGCTTACAGAACAAACGCAGGTATAGACGTAACACTAACCAAGAATTAATCCCAATGCGAAGTGCTGGTAATGTTCGACAAAATCTTTGGGAAATAAACGGTCATGTGCGTCTATAGAAAGGCAAAGCTGGAATCTCGCCTTCATTAGTCCTGAATGTACCAGGGAAGATTGCCACCACAAACTCCAATCACATGTAAAAAGTATCAGCCATCTTAGATGGACACAAGTACAGACGTCTTAATTACAAGACATAGTCCGTAATATGAAGTGCTAATATTAATAGCCAATATTTTTAAGAAGTAAATAAGCATTTAAATTAATGCCCGGAATGTATATATAGAACTGAACTCACGCCTTTGTTTCCCAAGAGTGAACTAGGAAAAATTATCTCGACCATCCTCCTGATGGATACATGTACTATCTAAGGTGTGTAATATAAATAAGATCGCCATCTTGATAGGGCTTAGTGAGCCAGGCAACACTTGTAATTACAACATCTTACTACGTATTTCACGATGTCCATGTGGTATTTCCTATTTCAAAATAACCAAGTAACGATGTCTCTCTTATTCCAAAGTATCCAATGTCCTACAAAAAAAGTATAAAGACTTACAACACGATCAAGTTGTAGGTCGATTTACATTCCGTGGCCCATCATGCCCACAAAAATAAGACGATAAACAGGAATAGAGTATAAGCCAATATTAAAAGCCCAAGTAATCATAGAGCAAGGTCACCACTACCAATGCCGCGTACTCCCAAGAAGACATATGGTGTGAGACCCCTAGTGAAAATTCATTATTAAAATGATTTCGTGGCAATTGCATGATAACCCAACAATATTTTAACCTTTTTTTGAGAGTTTTCATCATTTCTCAGTCAATGTCAATATCCTACAAAAAGAGTAAGAGACTTACAACACGATCACAGTTACAGGTCTATTTCCATACCGTGGCCCATAATGCCAATGAAAATGAGGTGATAAACAAAAATAGAGTGTAAGCTAAAGTTAAAAGCCAAGGTGATCATAGAGCAAGATCACCACTACCAATGCAGCGTACTCACAAGAAAACATATAGTGTGAGACCCATAGTGACATAGCTTCATCATTACTCAATCGAAGAACATAATTGTCAGAGAAGTGTCTATCTCTGACATCCGAGGATCTATCCTACCAATAATTTGGCCTTCAGTGCCCCAAACACATTACGAAAAGCTCATCATGTACAGTAGATTATATATGTCGTTACGAACAGAGCTGGTATGTCCAAAAGACTCATGGAAAGAAATACCATTACCAGAATCAACATGGACATCAGATTGTATAAGCCATTGACAACAAAACTGGTATGTTCCAGAGATCTCACAGAAAAATGTACCATTACCGGAATCTTAAAGGCCAGAGAGTACAATGATATTGTTTACAGGAAATAATGCATTTCCGAATTCACATTCAGTCCCTGGTGCATGGTCCTCAAAGCACATATCCATTTAGCCTCTTTCTGTCTGAGGAAAAGTTCCCTATTTCCCCCTCTATCATCTGCAAACACATGTTCAATTGCATAAAACCAGATGTTTTTATTTTCTGGATGAGCATTTTGTATATGCATAGCAACTGAATATCTTTCATCCATGTTTTTGATAGCTCGCACGTGCTCTTGTATCCTCACCTTTAGACAACGTATACTGCTGCCCACATACATTTTTCCACATCCACACCCTATAATGTAAATTGAATAGGTAGTATTGCAGTTAATAAATGACATGATCTTATATGTCTTGCTTGTATTGTGTGTGAACTCGCTAGTTCTATTTTTACCTATTTTACAAACAGAGCAGTTGCCGCATTGGTACATTTAGCTAGTGAATTTGTTTGCTGATAAGGGGGGGACCCTGCCATTTTGTTGTGCGATAAAGAATGTATATTAGGGCTAGAATAGCCTCGTTCTTTGACTTCTTGGGGTTGATGGGGGCAGTTGACTCTTTTTGAAACAAGTGAATAGGAATGATATTTGTAGAATTGTGACAATATATATATGTCAGTCAAACATAGGAGGGTTCTCGTTTACTTTTATCTCCTTCTATTAGATGCCTGTAATAGTGATTACCTAAAGAAAGCTTTCAAAACACATGTCGTCCTTTACCTAGCATGGTCGTCTACCTGTCGTCATATAACTTAACACGAATGAGCATTTTTTAAGGTATGATGTTTTGAATTGGTCTAAAATGTATGTAATTTTGCATAAACAAATGCTGTGAATGCTATGCCCTAGCTCCCAATAGCTTGTATACATATGAATAAGAAATTTGAGGCTGTCACTGAGATTTTTTTGTTATGATTAATATTTTAATATATGCAATGTACTGATATATGATTGATATTTAAAATATCACTAAGGAATAGATGCAATTATTGTAATATACCTTTATAGAGAGAAAAATGAGGTACAACCAGCGAAAGGAGAACCATTCAGACTCTCATATGAAGAACATGGATTGAGGTATTGAAACTAGAATTCTTGTTGGATGCAAATGCAAATTAAGGAATATATAATGATGTATGGGAGTAATGTATAAATAGACATAAAAGAAAAGACACAACAATTATCTCCCTTACTCTTTAGAAGCAATTTGCGTCTATATGTGATTTTGTGCCGAAATGGAATTTGCCTAATCTCAGTGTGATTTGTGCATCTTATTATTAACGAATTTTGTACCGCGCACGGTTACCCTGATACTAGACAGTACTCAATGAGCTTTCCCATACTGTCTGATGTCCACACTGGTACATTTTGAATAACGTTTTTTTATATTTCGCTATGATGGATTGTGTGTCTGGTTAAATTGGATCAGTGAATTCGCATGATTTTGAAAAAAATTCATTGATCTAACGCTATTATAACTATAAACCTGACTGTATTTTAAGTAAGACAAAAAGTTTTTATGGTTAATGGTTTTTAATAATAGTTATTATTTATGTTGTAGCCCTGAAGAAGTCCCCAAATAGGACGAAACGCGTTGGCTACTAAAAGAAAGAATACGAAAATAAAGAACATTTTAAAAATACACTAATTGGATGGACTTGTATTTTTCATCTGAGTGCGGATCTAAAATCCTATAAAAGGTTTCAAGAACTTGTACCATCGAAAACTATGGTTGCACGACTTGTCACCAAAGTACCTGGAGATGCGTCAAAGTTCCAAATGCCAAACAGCTGCGGAGTCAGAAAACAAAGAGATGCAACACTCCTGAGACCTTGGGGGAGGTGATGCGACAGTCCCGCTGCATGCAGAGGGAGCGTTGTGTCGAATCCGGTCTGTACGGGGAGTGATGCATTGATTCTTCATGACGGTTCCGGTCCGCGGGTGATGCATCAGAAAAACTTGCCGCACAGGTACGATGCTTGGAAATCCGGGATGCGTCGGCGATCGATACGGCGGGATGAAGCGGCGCTGTATCGGTCCTCTTCAGCCGCGATCCCTTGATGCGTGGATTCTTGCAGCAGCGACAGGCACTGCAGAGGTTTCTGCAGCAGCTCGGCGATACTTGGAAATTCTTCTCACGGAATGGAGATGCATCGGGAAAACAGCTGCAAGAAGTGCAATGTGTTGATTTCTGTAGTTCTTTGAGTCTCTTACAGCTCCCAAACAGCAGGAACTACCTCCAGAGGCCCAAAACTGGCACAGGCACCTCTTGCAGCTCATAACTCACAGCAGCAGAGTTCAGGGGAGATGGGGGTAAAGTCTTTGTATCCCCAAGTCTTCAGAACAGGAGGCCAGCTAACTTCAGGCCACTTGAGATCTCCTTCAAGCAGGGGACACAGCACACAGCAAAGTCCTTCTTCTTTCCTTGACAAAAACAGCAAGTGCAGCCCAACTCCAGACACACAGCAAGTGCAGTACGTCTCCTCAGTCTCTCCAGCTCTTCTCCTTGGCAAAGTTCAGGGTTTTTAGGTCTAATACTTATACCCCAAAATGTCTTTGTTCTCTTTGTGCAAGGGGCTCTGAGCCCAGTTCATGCCAGTTCTGGGGGCACTCTGCAAGTGCACAACAACATCCATTGTCAGTGTGAGCCTTGGCTCGAAACACACCACAGGGGAGTGGAGCCAGCATTGTGGAAGGCAGGCACAGCCCTATTCAGGTACAGGTGCTACTGCTCCTACCACGCCAAATGCAGATGAGGCCTATTCAGCTTAGTGCTGACTCATCCAGACTCCTGGAGCCACTGCACCTCCCCAGCCCCCGTCACTCCAAAGCCAGCAGTCAATCCACAAATAGGCAGAGGCACACAGGATGGTTGAACAAGAAACTAGCCACTTTCTAAAAGTGGTATTTTCAAACACACAATTTAAAAACCATATTTACTAAAAGATGTGTTATTAAATCCTGAGTTTAGGGATACCAAAGTCCATTTTTCTGAATTAAGCCTATGGGTAGACATGCTTGTAAAATGTTGCAAAGCATTCCCCAGTCTGTCCTATGGGGCAAGATAGACTTTCAATAGTGAAAAACAAAATTAGCAGAATTTCACTATCATGACATGTTACACACACCAGTAGATGTCCTACCTTTCACATCTACTGCACGCTGCCCAGGAGAGTCCCTTTGGCCTACCGTAGGGGTGTCCAATGTGTAAGAGTAGGGAAGGGTACGTCCTGGCAAGTGGTTGCACTTGCCATGTCGACACGGCAGTTAACAAACTGCACACAGGCACCGCGGTGGCAGGCCTGAGACATTTTTTCAGGGCTACTCATGTGGTTGGCACAACCAGTGCTGCAGTCCCACTAGTACCAGTTGATTTACCAGCCCTGGCACACTCAGTGCACTTTAATAGAGACCTACTGGTAAATCAAATACGCCAATCATGGATAACCAATCACAATAACAATTTACACAGAGAGCATATGCCCTTTAGCACTGATCAGGAGTGGGAAAGTGCCCAGAGTCCACAGCCAACAAACACAGTTCAGGAACAAATGGGAGGAAGAAGCAAAAAGTTTGGGGATAACCCTGCAAAAAAGGCCATTTCCAACACCTACCCCCTATTTATTTTCACTAGCAAGATTGAAAATACGGTACTAGAGTAGAGTAGACATTATCATGTCCTACCCTATCAAAAATAATAAAATATCTGGTTGGGCATTTATGTTGGTGGCAATTTTCAAAAAGCCTCTCAAGAAGAGGGCAACCCAAAGGACTGGACTCAGTGGCTAGAGCTCTAGGTGAATCTGAATTTTAAAACGTTTTAAAAAGAAAAAGAGTGGCCTACTGGGCAAGCTACAGACAGAATAATAGTAGTACAGAGTCAGAGGCGGTTAGATTGATGTAAAAAAAGACACTAGAAATATAATAAGTAGGTAGGTAATGCAGGGATATCAAGAATTTAGAAACAGGTAGATCAAAGAAGATTTGGTAAAAAATAGAATTAGGAAACGGAAATAATAGTTCGAAAAAAAGAAGGTGCAGTAAAATTTAGGAACATATAATTATTTATATTAACAACAGGAGCACTTACTGGGGCCAGCAGCAGAGCCCTGTGTAGAGGAGCCATCCTAGCCCTGGGAAGCATCTCCAGCTTCCGCCTCAGACCCATCGTCTTCTTGCCCCTGGATGCTGATTATGTAAGATAATAATAAAGAGACAAAAATGTATTGGTGTGAAACAAATAAAATATTTTTTAAAACACTCTAAAAAGATTTTTTGTCAGGAAATGACAATTGCAATAAAATTTACCTATCTATTTCGATCGACTAGTAATATCGCGATCGCGGACTGTCTAGGTATTTTATTTATTAATCCAGTGTTCCTTTCGGATTCCAGAATCCTAAACCTAAGTACCACCAAGCCCACCTATTCCAAAGACATTGGAAAGAATTGCCAAAAATTATATTTGCTTCTTCTAAGTTTCAATCTTGTTCAAATTCATCAATTAATCTACCCCCTTTGACAGGCCAATTGTTCACTAAGTCTGCATTTCCATTCATCTTAGTCCTCAAAAATGCATAGATGGACGCATGCATATTGCATACACAAATTGTTGGTTGGTTGCTGCTGATGTGCTGATGAGTTGCTATATTACTCACCCACTAACAAACTACAAAAGGTTGTACTAAGGACTGGAGTCAGCAGCACGTGACTGAGGACGCGTCACACGGACCACTAAAAAACTTACCAACAAATACTAATTAACTGACTTTAATAGCTACCTACCTACCACTACTATATTAGTGACAGGACAAAGGAAAGGAGTCTCTCTAGCATTACCTAACTTAAGTTCTCCAAACTCTCTTACATAATCAGCCAAAGCGAGCGAAAAGTTGCAAACAAGTAAGATTAGTAGCGCTGATCACCTGTCTAGTGTCTAGAAGAATATCAATCACATAACATAAGATGGATAAACGTGACTTAACTGCATGTAAGCTGCAGCATTCTTGCTATTTGGGAAAAAAATAATATTTGTAATAACACAGAGCAGAACACACAATAGTACCATAATTAGCTACTCACCAAGCCACACAACCTCAACACCTAGCAGGTCCAGCAGGTCCTGCTCCTAGTCCAAGATGTCGGACCACCTGTGAATCAGCTGCTGGTGGGTACGCCGGACCTCAGCACAGTGAAACACTTCCCGGTGCACCCTTGCCCAGCTGTGGTGATGCACCTGCTGCCAAGGTTAAGGAGAGGTGGAACTCTACAAAAAAAAAACAAGGGCATCCACCTCCACGTCGGAGAACAAGCCCGGGGCTGCACCCATCCTGGGTGGCATCTTCTGCAAGGGAGGTGGCTCCTGGTTGCACTAGCCTTAGCCTTCTTACTAGTAGCCTTAGCCATGGTTCTGAGGGTGCCGTGGCAGAAAAGAAAATGCAGATGTAAAAAATAAAGTCAGGAGAAGTAGGAAAGTAAAAAAATATATAAAGCAAGTAATAGAAAAACAGTACAAAAAAGGCTTTAAAGTAGAAATAAAACTCAAAATATATACTTAGGGAGCAAGAGGGATCGATACAAAATAAAAAAAGATCAGAAAAACAGTGTACTAAACAAAGGATTGAAAAGATTGGAGAGGGGTGAAAAACAGGCCCCTTACAAAGAGTAGGAAACAAGCTGGCCATGCCCATTGGCGACCGTGTGGTGAAGTTCGCCTGATATTTTCCCCCGAATATGCTTTCCGCATTGCCGAACGTCTGAAACGTCTCACAAGCATGCGCGAGCATGAGGAACAAGCAACTCGGCATGCTTGCGGAAGTCCACGTAGTGTTGCAGAGTTTTTTTGCTGCTTTGCGGAGTTTCGCGTAGCGCGGCTACGCAAACCCTGCACGGGCTTAGTAGGGAGTCCAGGGAGACCCATATTGGTATACAGAGGCAAGAGTAGATAAAACTAAGGCTCCATTTGTGGTAGTGTGATCAAGCAGTTAGGCTTTTTAGAGAGTAGTGATAAGGATTTGTTATTCTCACAAAAACAATAAATGAGACACACACTCAAGAATAAATCCGAGACCAATTTATAAAACTAACACAGATTTTTCTGTAATTTTTCAGACAAAGAACTTTGTTCTACAGTAAGCACTTTTTAAGATAGCAATTTTCAAAGTTTGCTAAATGAATTACATGTGTGTATAATTATGCACCATGGAAGTCAATGGGAGAAAATAGAAAAATGCATATAAAATCACACAGTTGGTATTAAAGGTTCACCTTTAGGATTTAGGTAAGTAGCAAGGGCAGGGCCAAAGTTCCACCAGCAGATTCTCAGGAGTGTTTAGGATTTGGCATGAGCCGGGTGCTTAGGTCATTGCTAGCTGGTGCACAACCAAAAATGGGACCACTGGAAAAAATACATAGGGGCTTAAAGGTAGATCTGAAGTGTCCCACTCAAGAGAGAAGGTCACAGCACCATGAAAGCACAGCTGTATTGTCATTACCAAGGCCATTCGGGCCTGGTGAAGAGCAGATGTTCTGGTGCACGTCAATATGTCCTCGCGGTCGGCAGCAGGCAGCTCGGAGAAGAGATTCCAGGACAGCTGGGCCACTCACAAGTGTGCTCATGGGTCTTGATTCCATTGATGGTTACTTGATTCCCGGGCAGTTGGAGTCTAGACTGGACATTTCATCTCAGTGAATGCTGCAGAGGGTCTGGTACCCTGGGTGTTAGTGCAGCACACCTCCGATAGATCCTGCTGTCTCCACACTTAGAGGAGATACACATTTGATCCTCCAGAGCTGATGTGTAACTTTTGGTTTGGTTGCTGCATTGGTGTCGCCAGATAGTAGCAATTCAGTAAAACTTGCATCTGCGATTTAGTGCCTGCATCTGCAGGGGAGCGGTACCTCCACTCCAAGAGAGTTCTTTGGTGTTTTGTAAAAGGCTGGAGGGGCTTTGGGGTCCTTGGAATCCTCACAGTTGCAGGGCAAGGGCAAGACAGCACACCACAAATGTCAAGTCCTTAATGCAAACAGAAATAAGTCCTGTGTACATGCACACAAGTTAAAAGATAGTGCACCACAGTTGTCGTTGACTAAGGATGAAGACACCTATTTTCTTTATGGGTTGTAGTGTTCACTTTTAAGCTTGTTGCTTAAAAAACCCGCCAACACGTGTTTCATCAGTGGGTTTGTAAACCTGTGACTTCTTAAGGGCTGGAAACAACATGGAAAATAACAAGTGTTACAAACTGTTATCACTTAATTCACTACAAAAGGCATGAACACCAATGATAACCAGGTGTGTCAAACCTTATTCTTAGTTGTGAGGAAGCACCTGAGTTTATACTACAGGTTTTGTCAAAGTTGATGTAACACAGAGAGGTAAAAAAGTATTGTAGCTGTTGACAGAAAGTGTGGTGATAGCATGCATGGTGCCCTGGTGCAAGTGTGGATAAGTTAAAAGAACATTGCTGTTGAACAATGTTTGGTGTTTGTTACATAATGGGAACTGTGCATAGCCCAAGTGAAAAACAAGCCAGTGATCATTGCAGGATCATCACATGAACTGTGTGTTTATATAGTGATCTATAAATGATAGCTACTTATGGTATTATCATATCACGAAGTGAGTAGGTCTGACCTGGGCGTGAATGTGCAGTAGGACAAGGTTTTATAGCACTCATGGGGTGTGTGACAAAAGGTGACGACCGTACAAAATGAGACTCATGATGGGTAGTATACTGCTGCCTGCCCGTAATGAGGCAACCTATTTCCTAGACCTGTAATGGAAGTTAAGTTGTCTAGTAAAAACCAGTATCTCAAAGTGCATTTAAAATCCACAAACCTAAATTCCTAAACACTAGTATCTGAATCAATAGATGGCTCACCTTACAACTAGTGATAATTCCGACCCGGAATTCTTCAAATTTGTTCTTTTCACCTTCTCTGTTTAATCAATCTGCAGATCAACAATACCTGTCCGTAAGTTAATCCATACAGGAAAACTAATGTTGCCAAGAAAAGAAGCCTTTACATCTAGTGGCTTAAACGCACGTGCAGGGAAATTGAGCAATATTCTGTTTGCCGGATTCATAAAAAACCGAAGTCTGTCCACTAGTACTTACATTTATTATTATATTGACAGGCCACATTACCATTCTGCCGGTTACTTAAAAAGCAATGAATCAAACTATGCATCTAAACCTAGACAGAGGGAGTTTGTCAGGCGTTTTGACAATGTCACGTTAGATTCGTCCATTAAAGCTTACCTTCCAATTCACTTGTAACATATGTATATCGACGTCATATTGCAACCATGAGAGACTCTTGTGAGTAATGAGGGAATACTGCCTCCAAAAGTTCAATTTAACACGACTCCGTTATCCATGCAAGGATCTGTTCCAAAAGAGTACAAGAAACCCAATAAGTGTGATGCGCCACCTCCGTATCGCGTGCTTTTCTTAAACCAACATTCTTAAATCCTGAAAAGAACTCGTGGTACTTCTTACCTGAGCAAGTATGCTCTATCATGTTTCTGGTCCTGAGATAGTGTTCCTACCGGCTACGGTGGAACATGTAACCCGTACGCTTTTAAGTCCTTAATGCAGCAGGCAGGGTTTGGTGCTAATTTTCTGCAACAGGGATTCAGTCCTTAGGTCAGCGGCTCTCCTTTGTACTTTTCTTCTCCATGTCCATTCCATCTTAGTTCAGGGTCTAGGGCTGCCACCTAAATACTAAATTTAGGGGTGTTAAAGGGGGTGACAGGTAGTATCCAATGGGCTGCCTACCTTTAGGGCTTATACAGCCACAAGTGACCACTTCCTGTGGAGAGGGACACTACCCTGACCCTAATTGGCTAATTCCCTCACAAACCAAAAATGGGGAAATGAAAGTGGCCTCCACATCACCTGTTCCGCCTTAGGTCTGCAGCTGGCTGATTGGGGATCCACCTCCTAATTTAACTCATTTTCCCATCTGTCCTTCCACCAAATGTGGAGCAGGAAAGGGGAGTTGGCATCCTCCCCTATCTGAAGCTGCCTGGATTGCATTTAAAAGGCGGCAACACTTTTGAAGCTTCCTGCCCTGGAAGGCCATCCACGCCTGGAGGAGGTGTGAAGCACTTCCTCCAAGAGCAGGCTATGTTCCTGGCCTCTGAGAGTGCTGGCTCTCGCCCCATGAGGTCTCTCACCCTATGAGGTCAGAAAAATGTCTGGTGGTGGCAGACTGGCTAGACTAGTCAGAGACTACACCAGTGCTTGGTAGTTTTTTAGGGGGCCCTCTAAAGGGTCTCATGTGTGCATTTATTAATAAATCTAACACTGGCATCAGTGAGGATTTATTTAGGTGAGATGTTTAGTACCAAACATCTTAGGGTACCGTGAAGCCGTAATGGAGCTAGGAAACTGGTAATGACAAGTATCCAGCCTGTGTACTCTCTATAGCTTCCATGTGCACTTACAAATACACAAGAATGGACTTGATACTGTAGGGTTATATCTGCTCAAGCAGACATGTCCAAACATGGGATAGTGTGCACTCTGCCTTAGGGCTATTTGGCTTTGCAGTAGGGGTGACTTGCCTATGTAATGTAATGTAAATGTAATGTAATGTAAAAGAAATTTGTAAAGCGCGACGTTCACCAAGCGGTTTCTTGGCGCTAGGATAAGCAGCTACCTGAGGAGGAAAGGGGAGGAAGAGAGGGGGGGAGAAAGAGAAAGGGAGAAGAGCAAGGAAGAAAAGAGGGAAAAGTTAGTTGTAAGCAAAACGGAAAAGGTGAGTCTTAAGAAGAGATCTGAAGTGAGTGTAAGATGGGGCCAATCTTATATCCAAGGGAAGAGTGTTCCAAAAAGAAGGGGCAAGAAAAGAGAATCTAAGACCGCCCCATTTCTTGCGCTTAACTCTGGGAACTTTGAGGAGAGCCTGGTGGGCCGAGCGCAGATTGCGGGTAGGAACATAAGGGTGAATGAGAGAAGAAATAAACACGGGGCTAAGACCAGCCAAAGATTTGAAAATGAGGCACCCCAGCTTGAATTTGCAGCGTTCGGAGACAGGGAGCCAGTGCAGAGATTTTAACAAGGGGCGAGTATGACAGTGCCTAGGTTGATGGAAAATGAGGCGGGCTGCCTGATTCTGAACAAGTTGCAAGCGTTTGAGTTGATAGTTGGGGATGCCTACATATAGAGAATTAGCGTAATCGATTCTGGAAATGACTAGGGCTAAGAGGGCCAGAGTGAGAGCTTCAGTAGTTAGAAAGCGAGCAATTTTGCGGATTTTGCGCAGCTGAAAGAAGCAGGCAGAGATAGTGGCATTAATCTGAGGTTTCATAGAGAGGTCTTTACTGATGATAACTCCAAGACTTTTAGCCGAGGTAGAAGGGCAGGGAGGCAAACCCAGACTGACGGGCCAGAAGTTAGAGTTCCAAGGATTGGAAGGGCCACCGACAAGAACCAGTTCGGTCTTGTCGGGATTCAGTTTCAAATGGTTTGCCCCCATCCAATTACTGATGTGACAGAGGGTAGTTTGAAAATCAGCAACTGACTGGTCCGAGGAGTTGATGTTAAAGACTAATTGAATGTCATCCGCATAATTAAATGCGGAGACATTTTTATCTCGGAGAGAGCTGATCAAAGGAGTGAGGTAAAGATTAAAGAGTACAGGGGACAGGGAGGATCCCTGAGGCACACCACAGGTCAAGTCGACCTTATCTGCAGAGAACTGTGACAGACGAACCGCTTGTTGGCGGCAGGAGAGAAACGAGCGAACCCAATCAAGGGCAGTACCCTCGATCCCGGCCTGTCTGACACGGTCGACCAGGATCACATGGTCGACCGTGTCAAAGGTGGCCGACAAGTCTAGGAGAACCAGGGCCTGGCAGATGTTAGAGTCGGCTCCTCTTCGTAGTGCTTCCATAACGGAGAGTATGACCATCTCGGTGGAGTGTGCAGGCCTAAATCCGGCCTGTTGGGGATCGAGAAAATGGGATCGCTCGACATGGGAGCTCAGGATGTTAGTGACATGGGTCTCTAGTACCTTCCCGAGGTAGGGAAGGAGAGAGATGGGGCGAAAATTACTCATAACTGTTGGCTCGCCAGTCGGTTTTTTTAAAATAGGTACCACTTCTGCTGTCTTAAAAATGCAGGGGACCTGACCAGAGGTGAGGGAAGAATTCAGAAGAGCCAAAGGGGGGACGGGGCAGGCCGAAAAGGCCTTGCATAAGATCTTGGGGGGGCAGCAGTCCGTGGGAGATCCTGAGGAGACTCTACTGAGGAGAGCGGGAAACTCTGATTCCGTGATAGCAGGGATCCGCGAAAGGGGAGGGGAAGGAAAGGGGTCAACACAAGGGGAAACTGGAGACAGGGAAGGGAAAGGGAGGGGCGGTGCCTGGATGCTGTTTTTGATTTTTTCAATCTTCTCAATGAAGAAGTGATTGAGGGAATCGCAGAGCATCTGGGAAGGGAGGGGTTTGATGTACACTCTGTCAGGATGGGATAGTTCCTCGACGATTGCGAAGATGTTTTTAGCTTTATTGGCTGACTCCATGATTTTATTGGAGAAGTGTGAAGTTTTAGCAGACGCGATGGCGGATTTATAGCCTTTAAGAAAGGACAAAAACTCTGCCCTAGCTGCAGAGGAGTAATTTTTACGCCACTGGCGCTCGGCTTGCCTAAGGCCGAGTTTTAAGGCTTTAAGGTCCTCAGAGAACCATTTTTGTGCGTCATGAAGACGTCTGAGTTTGATCCGTCTGAGGGGGGCAACCACGTCGCTGGCAGACTCAAGCCAGAGATTTAGGTTCTGAGCATGAATGTCCAGAGAGTCGGATTCCAAAGGGATGGAAGTCCTGAGTAGATGAAAGAAGTGGTCAATGTCCGCTTTGTTCCAATTACGGGCGGAATGGTTGGAATCAAGGGAATTGCTTGGGGGAGTGGAGATTTTGAAAGAGAAAGCAATGCAGTGTAGGTGGGCCTGGCACACAGGGCTGTGTGACATGTCTACTCTTCGGTTTTCTCTGAACCAAGACACACAGCCTGCAATGGCAGTTTGCATAGTCTTGGTGAGGATAGGCCTGGGCAGTGAACTTCGCTCCATTTGCGCAGTTTGCAGAGTTTTCTGCACTCCACGGAGCTTGCGGAGTGTAGAAAACTCCACTTGGCAATGTGCAGCGGATTTTTTCCCAGCTCGTGATCGTGAACGGTAAGTTCGCGAGCGCGATCAGTAAGTTCACGAGCGCGAACAGTAAGTTCATGAGCGCGAGCTGGCGCTCTAATAGAATTTCTATCCAAGCGGCAGGAATACCAGCACAAATTGCAGTTCCCACAGCACTCTACCACTTGCGGAACTTTGTGGAGTTTTTTTGTAACTTCACGGAGATCCGTGTAGTCAAACTCCGCAAACTATGCCCAGGCCTAGGTGAGGCGTGTCTATGGTGCCACAAATTTTGCTGCAGCTCTAGAGGACCCTCTCCAGTACCATTGCCCTAGGTACCAGGGGTACTATTCACAAGGGACTTACAGGGGTTGCTGAAGTTGTGCCATTTGTGGTACACATTTAAGAAAGAGATCTTGCACTGGGAACCTGATTGGCAGGGACCCAGTGCACTCTCAATTCGAGATCACACCATATGCTTGGCAAAAAGTGGGGGCTAACTATATAAAAACAGGCACTTTCCTGCAGGTGAGTTGGTAGTTTTGGTCATGTGAAGGCATTTTGTTAGGATGGTGTTCCATTTTGAAGCACAGGTGGTGTGAATGATGAGATCCTACCTCTTTAGAACTTTTAAGGCATTATAATAGATATTCGCAATGAACAATTTGGGGTGTAGTTTGTGTTGACCCCGGGAGTTTCAGCCTTTAACATCTATAGCGCAAAATGTACTCTACCTACTGCTTGTGGATTCAGCATTTTTCAGTGAGCAGCTGACTCACCGCGGTTCCCTTGCGGCGGTTAACAGCTCGGTGATTCAAGCAGCTGACTCACCGTGCTTCCCTCGTGGCGGTCAGCGGCTCCGTGATTCAAGCAGCTGACAAGCCACGCTCTCCTTAGCGCCTAATTGGACATACCCAGCACGGATTTCAGCCCATACAGCCGCTGTGGAGTTTATCCAGAGTCCTATCTGGATTACGTTAAACAAAGTGAGGACGCGCTGTTTACCTTGCTCGTGACTGTAAGTGTCAAAAGGCAGAAATGGCTTCTGCTTTCAGCAGCGTGAGGACGCGTTGTTTGTGATCGCATTCTCGAAGCGGTGGATATTGTTTCTAGTTTATTTTTTAGACGCGAGGCTTAGGAACAAAGTCCTCATCCGTCTCTGAGCAGCCGACTGTAATCCCTCGAGTTTTTTACACTGCCTTGTTTTACTTGTACTAATGAAGAACTGGTGGGGCATTTAAAAAGACAAAACACGCATAGCATTATAAGACACTGTATGCAAGGACTGTGTCAATTTCTTTTTGTTTGTTTTGAAACAACTTTATTGAAGCACAATGCTAACAGGAGTCTCCTGAAGGAAGCAGTGCTAGTTATCGTTTTTTTTCTTCATCAAATTGAACTACCCCAAAGGCTGTCTACATCACACGCTCTGCAACCTGAAAGAGCGTTTTTTTTTTTTTCTTTTTTTTTTGGGAAGAGACATCTTATTGAACGGGATATACCCTATCTAATGTCTTGGGACAAAGGCTCCAGTTGTTTGCTTCTCCTGTCAGCTTGCCCAGTTTGAGGTCTTCCCAGGTGGTCCTTTTGTTGTCTCTTCTCTCCCTGTGGGTATTAGTCATTTTCATTATCATATCCTTGGCTTGAGGTGACTGTACCCCAGGGGAGAGTGGGGGCCAATTCTTCACTCCTGAATCAAAGTCCCAGTTTCGTGAAAATCTCTGAGGAGAGAGTTCCCCCTGTTCCCCGCTGGTCTGTGTCAAACTCAACTGTTCCAATATTACCGGACGGCAGCAAGCACACCATGGCCCTAAAGAGAATTCACAAGGGTACACAAATGTGACGATTTGGGCGCAAGACTGAAGGACGCCTTCGCATTATTTTGTTCGGCGGGGAACCCACCTTGCTGTCACCGCGCTGAGGGAGCCTATCATCTTGGGAGACATCGCGCTGGAAGCGCAGCACCATCTACGGCTGTTAGTCCCCCTCGCCGCCGCTTGCTGACACCGAGTAGCCACTGAGTGGGGGGACTACAGCCCCCACAATTCCTGCGCTGACCCGCCCACCAACCAGCACTTCCATGCCCGGAGGCACAAAACACAGCTGCTCCCTCCGCGTCGTGGGACGAGCCGGTCAAACCCCGGGCAAAGGGCGGGCCGTCTGTGGCCGTCTGGGGCTGGGCTGGGGTACCCCCCTGACACTGTCTTCTAGATATGCGAAGTAAGACTTTAGTTTAAATTTTGACCTAACCTTATTATTTGTTCTTGTCTACGCCAGGAAACTGGTTTGTTGTCATCCCCTTTTCCAATCTGCATTTATATTAACCCTTGTAGGAATATGAGTGGTCGACGTAGTAAACCTAGGAAATCTCTGGTGGGAGGTTCGCTCCAAGGGACTCTTGATCTTTTCATTACAAGGGCTGCCTCCGTGCTCGAACGCGAGATCAAAATCACGGAAAGGCGTCTATCCTCCGAACTCTTGTATAGTAAACGTTCATCCCTGGGCAAAATACAGTCAGCAACCACTCCAACGGTTCAGATCCTTGATAATTCCCAAGAGGCTGACATTGGTATCCCATTTCAATTTCAAGATCGAACTTCCTTAACGCCACCACATTCGAATGATACTTCCATTGACACGACTTCAGATACTACCTCAGAGGAGTTAATAACTACTATTTCCTCTAGGGATTCCTCGCTTAAGGAAACGCATACCAACATAATCACCCCTAGGCAAACAACAGGTAAAGGGAAGCATGGGGGGACACACCAGGCCCATAAACACACAAAAATGCTTAAATTAGTCAGGAACAACCCAAAGAACACCGAGAAAACTGTGGGAAATGGAATACAGGATAATTACATTCAACCCACCAATCTCACCAATGACTTAATGGGTAGTATGGAGAAATTAGTTAAATCGCTAATACTGCCGTTAATAGAGCGAATCAAAAGAATGACTGAACAACTGGGGAGCATAGAAAAAGCAACCACAACCAATACAGATTTACTCAATGAATTAGTTAAGGCTAGGCCCCACCAACAAGACCGTACGATACTAAATGGGCCAAAAACAGCAGCGAAAACATCTCGTAATATCACGTCAACAACACAAGTTAAGAAAACTGCAGCCCCCCTGACAACAGACAAAAGTCATTCCAGACCTCAGGAAGTGAGCTCGGAGAGCCAGGCAACACCAAAAGATAAGTCAAAGACCAATGCCTTCACGAACCCTCTTCCTATTGTTCCCCGAATGATGAACAGGGACGATAAAGCGGACGGGCCAATCAATAAGACAGACAATTCCCAGACTAGTGTAGCTAGGAAGTCCCTTTCCGCTAAATCTCAAACGTCATACCAACAAAATATTGACCTACCACCAGAAGCGGCACCGTATCTCGTGGTTTTAACTGGGGTTCCGGAACTTCCAGTGGGAAAAACTGAGGGCCAACAGGGACTTAAAAACAAAGTCATATTTTGGCTGAGGAATAACAGGCTACTACCCCCCAATATAAACGGGGAAATTCTTCATGTTAGAAGATTAGGGTGGGTAGGATGTAGACCAAAAGATATCAGAGGTGATGTAGTTATAATAAATTTTAGGGACCGTAGAGCAACCAAACACATTGTTGATTGGTACTCCGAGAAAAGAGGGGAAGAAATTTCTACTCACGACCTCAACTACTTCTACCCACAATCCCTATTGGCCCATTCCCCAAGATCCAGTGCCCTTTATGGTTGCAGTAGGGAAATCTTTGGTCTAAATGGCCTTGGTTTTAATGTTTCCACATTTAATCATTTCTCTTTGCTCTCAGGGCTGGAAGGAGTTGACTGACTGCTTAAACGAGACATCGGGGTGAATCATGTTTCTAGACAATCAGAAATTTTACCAACTCTAAAAGTTAACTTAAAGCCAGATAAACAGCCCGAAAACCCGAATCCTATTGTATATAGGCCGATAAGCTACCATGAGGTAGAAAATCAATGTACCATGGCAGGAGAACCATCACCGGGCATTAATACGCACGAAAAAGTAGATGCTGTGGAATTTACCGAAGAGACTTCAATGGAACAATCTTTAGGGCTAGTGGAAACTCCCCCAGTTAAGACATTCCTATTCTGGAATATTGCCGGATTACGCCGGAAAATAGAAAATGGTATGGGGATAAGTTTCCTGGAGGAATTTAATATTATATCTCTCCAGGAGACCTGGTTAACAACTAGGGGTGGGCGGAATTTGCGAAATCCACTATTGCAAATTATCGCAAAAATGTTAAAAATTATCGCAAACACGAGGAAATATCGCGAAGATGCAGAAGTTTTTTCCCGCATGTTCGCGAGATTTTCTGCATGGTTGCGACTCGCCAACTTACCCATGTGGTTGCTCGCGGGCGCGGCAATCTTGTTTTCAGTTGTCTCGCGGTGCATGATCGCGAGAAGAAAGACTTGATCGCGCGACGCATGACGTCACTGCGGGCACGAACTGTCGCGAGACAGCGCAAATGGCTAAAAACAATACAACATCTCATGGAGAACGCGACCGGATCAAGAAAACTTGTCGGCGAACGCAGGGATTCAGGTAAGGCGATCGCGCGCGCGCGAGAATGTATTATTTTACAGCGCGAGCAAGAAACAAATTATCGCCAAGCTGCGGAATACGGAAATTTTGACATTTTCGCGCTTTCCACGGAACGCGAAAATGTAAAATTATCGCAATTTCCGCGAACGGAACGAAATTTTTGCCCAGGCCTATTAACAACTGAAATCTATCTGGTAGGTTACAGAACCTTTTTTTCCCCCTGCAATACATTCAACCTCAGGTAGAGCAAAAGGCGGCCTGACAGTATTAATTTCAAACACCATAGGGGGCCTGGCCATTACTCCACTAGCCTTGGAAACAAATTATCAAACTTTGCTCCTCCGTCTGAGTAAAGACGAGTCCGTTCTATTAGTGAACTTTTATAACTATCTGCCAGACAGGGAACTTCAAACTGTTGTGCGACAGTTGTGCTCCCAATTATCCACCATGACTAGGGATTCTGCAAAAGGGGACACCATTTTATGGGGGTGCGATTTTAGTTAACATCCCTGTAAACACTGCAACCATAACTTGTGTGGGTTAATGGACGAGAATGAAGAACCATTGGTTCATTTTTCCCACTCAAGTATTGGAAACTGCCTAAACGAATCCTTACTCGACCTGGACTTAAAAATTGTAAATAAAACAAATGTTTTAACTCAGAGGTTAGATGCAACTTACATTGGAAGAGGCAGTCAAACCACCAAAGATTTCATTTTGATTTCTAATTCCTCAAGGAACCACGCCACCAACTTTCAAACCCTCGTTAGTACACAAAGTGACCACTGTGCCCTTACTATAACATTCCACCCATTGCGAGAGGACAGCACGCAAATTAGTGCACTGAGGCGAAATAACCTACACTTGGACAGACTTAATGCTTTCTCATTGAAATGGGAAAAAAATGATCCCCAAAAATCACAAGGAAAGTCATTCAAATGGCTTACAGTTCGATCTTTAAATGCCTAGATTTGTCTGTACATAGTGAAGAAGTAATAAGTAATTTTGAGGAGGTCACAAAAGCAATAAAAGCAGCACTGTTTGTAAAATTAAAAAATACGTAAAAGAAGAAAGCGGGATGGTTTAACCACCGATGTACAGTGGCGCACTCTAAACTGAAAGTTGCCTTGCAAAACCCAAACAGGGTGCCCCAAGAAAGAGCAGACTTAAGGCGAGAGTATAACAAAGCTTTAAAGGATAGGAAAATAGAACTCAAACAGGCCCTATGGGATCAATTGCACAAAAGCTGTATTCTTAAAGATAGCTCCGCGTTTTGGGCTGTGGTAAAATCCCCATTTCTGCTAGAGCAAAATAATCAACCATCCATTGATGTGGCAATCGATGAATTGACCTGGGTAGATTATTTCTCAAAGATATTTGGAGGGGGCCCAGCAGACATAAGCGTAGATTCAACCGCTGTTCCACCCAATACCAACTATCCACTAGAAATAGATATTGACATCGGTGAAGTTCAACGAGCCATCAAAACCAGTAAAAACAGTAAAGCCCCAGGACCCGACGGTGTCCCGATAGACCTATTTAACCCCTTCGGTGCTCATGACGGAACGGTTCCGTCATGAGCCACGGTTGAGCTGTGCTCATGACGGAACCGTTCCGTCATGACCACGCCCGCGCAAGAAACCGTCAGCACAGCGGCGGAATTTGCGCAGCATGGAAGGGGTTAAGTCAAATAAAGAGCTTTGGGCACCAATACTTACAAGGGTACTTAGGGCAGCCTGTGAGGTGGGACTACGGGACTCATGGTCAAAATCAATTTTGGTCCCAATTTTTAACAAGCATTTACAATGCAATGGTCTCGGCATTGTTAAAGTTAGAGCTATTGGCATTGCTCATGACATTATTTTTGTTTATGTTTTTGTTTTTAAAACATTTAAAGAAACGGCATTGTTATTTACAATGTCAATCGCTTAATCTCTCTCAAATGCTAGACCTATTGCATTTGCACCCACACACAGAGCCACACACACAAATACTACTAAATAATAGATGACTGCTGTTCATCAGATCCTACAACAAACACACAGCCTCCGCAGTAAACAGAACTGGTAAATAGACAACCTAAAAGGGGCAGCAGACGGTTCAACTGCACATGCCCGGTAAACGAGGTAACTAACCACGAAACGCTCCTTGCGCAAGAGCAGAGAAGCAGAGACACTGATCGCCGAGGCACTCTCACGAAAGCTGGCAGAATCCCTACCAACAGAACACATCGCATTAGGATTTTTGTCTGACGTTTTACCTTTCATGCGTCTTAGAAGTTGGTTAAAACAAGGGCATCTGAAGGGCCCCTGGAGGGACCGTGTTTAGACCGAGGAGCAAGGGGCGTGTTTTTCTTTCTCTCCTCTTGCCATTGGCTGGAATATTTACATTCCAGTGGAGAGAAAGAAAGTAAAAAACACGCCCCCAAATCCGAAAAAGACAGGGCTTGTTTGGAGAGACAATGCTCTTCTCCAATGGCTGACCAGTATTTCAGAGGCCAGCCAATGGAGAAGAGGTAAAAAAAAGGGGCGGGTTAAAGCCCCACTCCTAACATTAAATCTCGGAGCGAGACTGCGCAAGCGCAGCCTTTGAGCCGAGACCTAAAAAGGGAGGTTTGGAGAAAATCGGGCAAATTGTATTTTTACCCATTACCTAATGTTGCAGCGAAGGGAGTTTTAAAAGAGAAAATTAAGCCATTTAAAAAAGTGCAGGGGTGTTTCTTAAATTGAGTGTGGGTACATGTGCATGGATTTGGTCTTTATCTGAATGAGTGCACGGGCTGTCCTGAAAAAGGACCCCATAAAGTGTTCAGAACCACCACCCACAAACCGGAATTGAATCATTCTTATAGATTTCACAAAAATGTTTTGTAGAGCACCTCTAGACTCCTCTCAGCCACCCCATGTGCCCCCTCATGCATGGGAGATTATTGAGCACCTCTAGACTCCTCTCAGCCACCCCATGTGCCCCCTCACGCATGGGAGATTATTTACATCAGCTCCCATTCGGAACATGTGCAGACTGGCACCAATCCCTGCTCCAAACTGGAAACCAAGCAAACATTACAGCTTGGATGGCTCAGTGAGCTAAACGCTCATTGCTTAGCTATGGAGGTTCCAAGTTTAAATCGCAGCTAGGCCTACTCAGCCAACCAGTCTTCCCAGGTAGAAAGACGGAGTACGATAAAATTAGGCAACAGTGAAACTATTGTCTAAATCTAGGACAAGTCATTTTTACACGCGATGTTTACTGTCGTTTTTATATTACTTTAATACCGTTATCGTAGAATGCGTTTGTTTTGTACAGAACACCATTAAAATCTCCCATCTTCAGTGCTGTGAGTAGCGCGAACTACATCATCCAACTCAACGGTACTAATTGGATCAACTTCAAAAGCATGGCACAGACTTAATTTTTTCAGGTCTGTGGGTCCAAGTGAACTAAACCTGGACTACGATTTCCAGAATGCACTCATGTGTAATGAAGATACAGGACTGGTCTTCAGACTTTTAATACTAAACTACAATCACAAACATTTGTTGTTTGTGTTTAAACGTTTTGTGATTTATGATGCTGGGGCGCTGCAAGCTCGTTCTGTATCCCAGATGTCAGAGGCGCAATTAGAGACAAATTTCGGGGGGGGGGCTAAGCAAAAATATCGGGGGGGGCTGAATCTTTAAACAGTAGGCAGAGTGGCGCTGATTTCTGGGGTGGGGGGGCTGAATCTAGGCAGAGTGGAGCTGAAGGGGCTCTTAGAAGGGGTGAAACAACAGTGAGGCCTCATTAACATGCAAATGGTCTTTTTAAAGACCTGCGAAGTGCTCGGGCGCGAATTTGTGTCTGCCCGGGAAGCGGTCTCATCCCGGGCTGCCGCACACGACGGGGGGGGCTGAAGCCCTTTGAGTTCAATGGGTGTTGTGCGCCTGCCATATGTTATTTCATCAATATGTGGTAAAGTGGCCATGTGTACCTCATCAATTATAAACTGCATTAATGCGAGGCGCCCTAACATCCGAGGGGGCTTGTCCTCGCCGAAATGAAACTTCAAGACAAATAAATAAACATTCATGTAATCTACAGAAAGGGAGAGGCGTGCTTCTGCACCCCCCACCCCACACTGCCTGCACTCACCGAGGCCGGCTGAGACAAATTTCAGGGGGGCTAAGCAAAAATTTCGGGGGGGGGGCTGAATCTTTAAACAGTAGGCAGAGTGGCGCTGATTTTGGGGGTGGGGGGCTGAATCTAGGCAGAGTGGAGCTGAAGGGGCTCTTAGAAGGGGTGAAACAACAGCGAGGCCTCATTAACATGCAAATGGTCTTTTTAAAGACCTGCGAAGTGCTCGGGCACGAATTTGTGTCTGCCCGGGAAGCGGTCTCATCCCGGGCTGCCACACACGACGGGGGGGGCTGAAGCCCTTTGAGTTCAATGGGTGTTGCGCGTCTGCCATATGTTATTTCATCAATATGTGGTAAGGTGGCCATGTGTACCTCATCAATTATAAACTGCATTAATGCGAGGCGCCCTAACATCCGAGGGGGCTTGTCCTCGCAGAAATGAAACTTCAAGACAAATAAATAAACATTCATGTAATCTAAAGAAAGGGAGAGGCGTGCTTCTGCACCCCCCACCCCACACTGCCTGCAGTCACCGAGGCCGGCTTGCCCGTGGCTTTGGCCAGCTGCTGGGTGAGCTCGCCCAGCAGGTTTTCGGGGACGGCGTCCTTGCAGACGTTGGTGTTCATTACGAAGGTGGGCATCCGGGAGGTGTGACGCGGGCCTCACTGGTGCTGTATGGGCGGGAAGGGCCTCTTTGCTGCGATGCTGCTGCGGAAGATTGATAATGGCCTCTGTCTGTCCTGCAGTGGTGCTGCTGGAGGGACAGAAGAGCGCGAGCCTCGACGCTGCCTGTGCTGGGAGATGAAAGATGGAGGGCGGTCGCAGCCTCTTGTACTGTTCCTAGCTCCCAGGGGCCGCACATGTGACTGGACGCCTTCAAGAGACAAACACCGTTTTTCCCCCCGCATTTTGCCCCGTCGCAGCCGGGAGGCATGAGTGCTGTCCAAAATCCTTTGGCCTGAAAAACAAATTAACAATTTGAGGACTTCAGGACTTCCTGAAAGTCCAAGTTCCAGGAAGTCCCCAGGACTTCCTGGGGACCGTCTCTGGAGGCCTGCAGGGAGGAGAAGGTAAGGGGGCCTGGGAAGAGTTGAGAGGGGTGGACGGAGGGGCTGCGGGGAGGGGGTGTCGGCGGGGCATTCGTGGGGTTCATTCCGCTTCAGAACTCTCTCCGGATCAATGAGTGTCTGGGCTCGGGAGGACATAGGCGCTGCGCCAGGTTCAGGGCTGAAATGGAGGCGGGAGGGGGAAAGGCGGACCAGCTACTGAGCTGCGAACTATTGTGAAGAAGTCCTGGAATGTACCCCTCAGTTGTATTTCACCAAAATATCGTACGTTTCCGTTTCCCTGTCGGTCAAAGTTGCGAACACGGGGCATGCATACCAGGCCACCGCCTTTCTCCGAGGCGAAGCAGAAATGCCTCGGAGAAACGCAGTGGCGGTTTCGAATTCGGGGGCGTGTTTTCCTTTTCTCTCCTCTTGCCATTGGCTGGAGGAGATAATTAGAAAAGTTGGAAAAAACACGCCCCCGAATCCGAAAAGGACGGGGCCTGTTCGGAGTGACGGACCTCTTCTCCAATAGCTGGCCAGCATTCAAGAGGCCAGCCAATGGAGAACAGGGGAGAAGAGGGGCGGGTTCAAGCCCCTCTTCTCCAAGTCATTAAATCTCGGACCGAGACTGCGCAAGCGCAGCCTTCGAGCCGAGACCCAAAAAGGGGGACCGTCAGGAGGTATCGTGTTACCGTCCAATCTCCCTGCTGGATTCTTTGGGTAAAGTTGCAGGCAGGATCATTTTGGAGCGTCTCCAGCAGTGGGCGGAGGATGGCGGGATACTTTCAGACATCCAGTTTGGATTCCGTGAGGGCCGGGGGACAGTTGAACAGGCCCTGAATCTAACTCTGCTCCTAGAGAAATACGTATGTGCAAAAGCGGGCAGTATCCACATGGTTTACGTGGATCTGTCCGCTGCCTTTGACTGCGTTTGCCATGCTAAATTGTGGTCAGTATTGTTGGATATGGGGGTGGAACTACCTTTAGTAAATTTTCTGCGTGAATTGTATACAAATGCATCGTCTAGGGTGAGGTACGGTGCAAATGGGGAGCTATCGGCGCCGTTCAAACTGGAGAGGGGAGTGAGACAGGGACGTGTCCTGGCTCCCTTTCTCTTCACACTTTATACCAACGGCCTGGAGCAAGCCATGCTGAACGGGAGCCAGGAACTTCCCCAAGTTAACAACCGTTCGATTCCAGCGTTGTTCTATGCGGACGACGCCATGTTATTGGCACGTACCCCGCTAGAACTTCAGAAGGCCCTAAATAGGTATTCCCAATTTATGGGAGAGTTGAACCTACGCATCAACATCAAAAAGACTTTTGTTATGAGTGTTGGATCAGCGAAACAAAGGCCAAAGAGTATATTCTTACACAATGAAAAATTGGATGTAACAGCTCAATATCCATACTTGGGCATTACTATTGACCACAAATTAAACTGGTCCCCCGCAATAGAGTCTAGAAAATTCCATCTAGTAAGAACTACTATGGCTCTTGTAAACCTTTCGAGAAAATTGGGCAGAAGACCACCAGTAGAGCTCATAAAAATATACAGAGCCAAGTGTCAGTCAGTAGCGCTATATGGAGCAGGAGTGTGGGGGTATGCAAATATTAAAAACTTACAAGTGGCAGAAAATGCATTCATCCGTTTCCTCCTAGCGGTACCTAAAAGTACATCCACCTTCGCGTGCCATACAGAACTGGGAATTTCATATCTAATGGACCTAGTAAAAATTCAGCCACTTCTTCTTTGGCATCGTATATAGTCCGGGGATAAAAACACACTCACTCAGCAAATTATTTTGGATTGTATTGCTTTGGACCACTCATTTAAAATTGGCTGGTTGGCTTATATAAAAGGGTTCTTAGTTGATTTGGGACTGGAAAAATACTATCTGGCTCCCGCTACAATCCAGTCACTATCAAGAAAGGCATTACAGGCGCTCTCATTGGCCCATCTAGAAGAAATTCGGTTAATGAAAGAAGCCTTTAAACCATCTGTGCAACAATGCGTTTCTGTCCAAACAACCTTATCAATCCAGCCATATTTAACCCACGATCTTACCACTTTTGAGAGATTTCTCTTAATAAGATTCAGGTTAAATATTTTTCACCGTCTGGTTGCTTTCCCGGAAAGAAACAACTGGGATACAGTACCATCATTGTGCCCGTGTGATGAGACCTCAATTCAGGCCACTATCCATACCCTTTTCTTTTGTAAATTTTATAGAAAGCACAGAAAGATCTGGCTGATCCCGCTATGAAAACATGTAGGAATAAGAAGATGTCGTCCGGCCCTGTTATTTTTACAATCATTGGGGGAGGAGTGGATGTCGAAGTGCATTGTTAAATTTCTGAAATGCATTTTTCGACATCGACTAAATCTGTAAACGTGCCTAGTTTAAAGTAAACCAACTGAGCAAAGTGAGAGCGACATCTCGCTAGAATGTTGTATATATTAGTAATGAATTTGTGTTAACACTATAAATAAAACATAGCGAAGTAACTAAGTAATTTTTATTGTTTTTTAAAAGAAATGAAAAGAAAAAAGTATTTTTATCTTGTATTAACTGTCAGTAGTTCGTTTTTAAAATTGTTATGAAATGTAAATGTCTTTTTTATGTGATCGCTTTTATGTTTTTTTTTTATCTGCTAAAAACCGAATAAAGAAATACTTGACACTTGACTTGTGTTGAGAATTTTAGATGCTGTGGAGGATAGGTTGGGAGGTAGGGTGATGGAGAGGGAGTTTGGACCATGAGGATTCAGGGGAGAGGAAGAGCTGGGTTGGAGGGTGCTGTAGGTGCCTTCATCTTGTAGGGGATCACTAGCATCGGTATTTGGAGGCTCAACTGGATGTCTGCTGTCAGAAAGGGTGAGTTTGTCCTCTTTCTTTTGTAGGTCCAGGCAGAATCAGGCAGGAGAGAAAATAGCCTGTCTGCCCATTAACAGGGATGGACGTCCCCATCCTAATGAATGTAGTCCTCTTTCTATGTTTCTGATCATAGTTCTGCTGTCATGGAGGGTGGTCCTCTCCTTTTTCTTAGAGTAAGCATAGATAGCATCAGGTAAGATAAGGAGTAGGCTGTATGCCCTTAACAAAGATGGCCATCACCCTCACGGTGAATGCAGTCTTTGCTGCTGACCATTATTCTGTTGTCAGAGAGTGTGTTCCTGTCCTCTTTCTCAGCGTATGCCTCGACATCATCAGGCAGGATAAAGAATAGGCTGTCTGCACTCAACAAAGATGGCCGTCACCATACAGTGGCTATAGTCCTCTTTCTGTGTTCTTGATCCTAGGTATTGGTGTCTCCAGTAGACAGTGTACTGTAACCGGACTGCAGCCCCCTCCCCAGGGAAGAGAGGGCAAAGGTACAATGAAGATGCAGGGACCACGATGGGATATGGATCAAGTGGCTCCAAGAACCTTGGTGTCTGAGTGAATGCCCTTGGTCAACAGCACATGGCACTCATTCATGGACTCTCTGCCTCTGAAGAGCTCCAACCCTTTACAGCGGATGCGCAATGCATCCCACAGATCAACAATGTGAGTATCCTCCACCTCTTCCTCCTCCCCGCTGTGCCCAATCCCTCGCAAGCACATGATTTACTTCAAGGGTTTCAAATGATGATGTCAAGCCCCCCCTGGAGTGCCCGAAAGCCTCGGCTTCTGCCACAAGACTGATTGTGATTTTTCATCAGTGTGGAGCCAGCCAGTGGCTGAAGTAGTGGGTACCCTCTGATAATAAAGAGAAGGGATCCTGCCAATCTCTCCCAGTAGTTGGCAGTCTCCTGAACTGTTGTAGGATGAAGGAGCTCCCTCAGGCTTTGTTCACTCCAGTGCCTGTGATGGGAATAGAGTCGGATGGGGGCAGGCCGGCTGAGTGAGCAGATCTGTTTGGTTACCCAAGTCAAGGGGGGGCTAGAGATGCCACCTTCTCAGGCACAGCAGACTCCCTACTTCCAGGTAGTGCCAGTGAGCCTTAGCAGTTGCCATGGTCCACTCAGGGTCCAGTGTTGTGGCAGAAGGGTTCGGTTTTCCAGTTTCTGCTAATGTTAGTTCTCTATACAGTTAGCATTTTATGCTCGGATAGTGGGGGCTTGTTCAGCTGGGCTTCAAAGGGATTTACACTTAGAGCAATCCCTCACCCTCGGAGCATCCAAATGTTGCTCCTTCTCGATCGGCCATTTTGTCATTTGAGAGTAAATAGAGAGTATGACACAATGAATGGCAAATGTTTTAATTATTATAAGTTGGCTGGGATGAATACGAGGGCGGATGACCTGCCTATTGGCATTCATATGTTGGTGTGATGCATGTGGCTTTAACCTCTTGGCTCCCAAGAGCACCCCAAAAGTAGGCCTGGGCGCTAAATTCCGTTCCGCTCACGGAATTTGCAGAATTTGGGTAATTCCACGTTCCGAGGAGAACGCGGAATAGCCCATAATTATGTGTTTCGTGGCTTCGCGGAATTTTTTGCTTGTTCGTGTTCTCAAAATGCACGTTCATAAGATATTTCCCCCCGAGCATGCAAACAGCATTCGCGAACAGGAAAAATGCATCGCGAACAAGCAATTCTGTGGATATACCAGCACCGCAGTCAAATATGCTGCAAAATACCTAATGCACCACTGGTGGAACATTACTCCAGCAATGCCCACAGTGAGGATGACTTGAAGATTGGAAGATTTTACCATAAGATCCAACCTGAACCTGAACTTTTTACAACTTTGATCCTTTTACATTTTTTTCCCGCAAGTGATCCTCCCATTTCAAATGTACCACTTATAAATATTACTGTGTCAGTATGTATGAATTCTTTTGAGTGAGGCAGAGTACTTCCTTTCCACCACTCATGTTTGACTTAAAGATGTAATGTCTTTACACCTTGTTACCACAATACCCCTTGTACAATGTCGTACATAAGCATTAATTGACCTATCTCTATTTTTGAGCTCTTCCACAACTCTGAGATGGCTGGGCTGTTTCTTTGTTATTCGGTCTTCTTACTACCAAGTAGCCAATGTATTTTCTACCACTCTAAGATGGCGGCAATTAACATGTAATGTTTCTGGCTTTTGGGTATGTCATTGTCTTTACAGCTCCATCTGTCAGCTTAACAGATCTGTTAATTATAAAAAATGATGCCCACAATCTGTTTGCTCTCTTTTCATTACCTATAACCTTCTCTTTCTTTTAATACTCTCTATTTTTTAGCTCTTCCACAATTCTAAGATGGCTGCGCTGTTTCTTTGTTATTCGGTCTACTAACTACCAAGTAGCCAATGTATTTTCTATCACTCTAAGACAGCCAACATTAACATATAATGTTCCTGCATATTGGGTATCTCATTGTCTTTACAGCTCCATCTGTCAGCTTAACAGACCAGTTTATTATACAAAAATGATGCCACAATCTTTTAACATCTGTTCATTGCCTATAACCTTCTCTTTCTTTCAATATTCATTTTGCTTGGCTAATTCTACCCTTTCAATATAGCGGCTACTGCCGAGTCCCCGGGCACCTTCCGATCACGTGATTTGTCACATGACCCTCCCTGCACTTCCTTATATACCCCTCCTCCCGGCTCGCCCATTCCCCAAGCACACTTGTATACTAAAGGATGCACAGGTAAGCCCCATCACCGGCAAGACCCTACTTGCATAGACATCCTTTCTCACTCCCTTGACATGCTGTTATCTCCCCACACAGGTCATTGTACCAGCTGAGGAGTACTTGCATCATTTGTTGAGAGACTCACAGCACCTTTCAAAATTTCCAAATTGGATTGGTTGCCGCTATTTGTGTAATTAGGTAACCCTGTCAGCAGCTGGTGTTTTTATCCTTCACATGCCTACCTCCGCAGTACTCTCACTGTCTGTGTGCCTTCTCTCTTCTTAATATGATACTGCACCTCTTCATACCAGTACCCTCAATTGGGAATTGCCCCAATCTCACCCTACCTCTTTTGCTTTGGTAAGAGGTAACACATGCACGTATCGGTTTTAGACCTTACAATTGGTGGCTATTCCTGAAATTCATTTCTTTTTACCAGCATCAAGACTAATGAGTGATCTAAAGTACATCCGTGCTACCGCAGTAATCCCTTCCTGGCATTTCCGTAATTGCCTCATTGCTTGCCCCTTGCTATTACGCTTGGTAAGCTACGCTAGAAATAACTTAGACCATCACAACTCACGCCATTAAAGCACTTGTATGCAAGGCTGCCATTTCACCCATAGCACCCACATTGTAACACTTTAAGGTCTTGATCAATTGCTGCACCTTGAGATCATTGTTTCTTACCAGCATGTGCATTGTAATAACACCTAGTACACGACGTCTGGATGGAAGAGTTGTACAACCTTTGACTCTCACAAGCACTATGTTACAGACCATTATTTCTAAAGTCTTTTTGATCTACTTATTTGTGTTTTGTCCCCTCTACCTTTCTTTTTTTTATTTTTTTATTTTTTATTTTTTCCTCATTATGCAATACCGGGTATTGAGATTTCTCAGGGATCTCTTGACATTTGGGTAGCTCTCCTTCGCAACCCCCATTATAGAGAGTTTTTTTTTTTTTTTTGTCAAGGACACTGTATCTCTTTTACCCTTTTATGGAAGGTGGGAAGAGCTAGCCATTCAGGCTACTCCAGTCCTCGAGACTTCTGGTGTATTGCTATTACATAATCATTGGACCCATTTTGAAACGACCTGTGGTTTAACTGGTCAAGACTTCATGTTGTTCCCAAATTTCCCAAAATTTAATTTTTTTTTTAACACTCCCACTTCTGTCTAAACGTGAAATCCTATGTACATTGTTTATCCACCCCATATGTGAGGGGGTGGTAGGTCTTATCCAATTCACACATATTTCCCTTCTAGCAAGTAAAATTAGGGTAAAAAGCAGATTCTCTTGCTCTTTCGTTAATTTAAGAAGATTTGCCCCTTCTTCTCTAACCCCAAAGATAACCAGGTGGGTACTTACGTCGACTGGATATTTAAATACCTTCTCCAGAGTTTTAGTCACTTCTCTCCAGAAGACATCGATCTGAGGGCACTGCCGAAATATATGCAAGTCATCTACCTCTTCTTCTTCACATTTCGGGCATTTTTTCCGATCCGAGTTTTTGAATTTTGAGAGTTTTTTCGGCGTCCAATACGCTCTATGGAGAGTGAACAGGTGATTCCTCCTTAGGGCAGCAGATTTTATAACACCCCAGCATTTCCCCATAGATACTTGCCATAAGTTTTCGATGTCACTCGTCGGCAATGCGTTTCTCCAGATCTTCTCTAATGTCTTAAGGTTGTCATCTCCTGATTCTATAAGTGCCCAGTACCATATGGAGACTTTTTTCTTTTGGGCTCCGATGTTAAGCATTTTGAGCTCCAGTTCTCTGTCTCCTTCATAGGATTCCGTCGATGTCTTGATCCAGCTGGATAATTGATAGAACTTGAATTTGGATAGGGAGCCTCCCATAATATTATCCAGGAGAGGCCAGTTTATAATGCGATCCTGTTTTATCAGTTGCCCCCATCTAGTAATCCCATTTAATAGTAGGGGAGTTGAAAGACTATCTTGGAGGCATTCTGGCGTACTGGGGGAATCCCAAATCGGGGCATATTCACTGTAATAGGGGATTTTGATTAATTTTCTTATTTGTGTCCACAGTTTGACTGCAGATAGGAGAACCTTTAGTTTTATTTTTTTGTAGAATTTTGGGTGGCCGAATTTGTATAAAAGGTTTCCCACAGGTCTCGTTATAGCTTGCAAATGGGGTGGGTAAAGTTCATAATCATTTAGTAAAATTCTAGCGTATTTAAACTGAAAGGCCCAACAGTATTGTAATAGGCCTGGGCTAGCTATACCCCCTTGATCTTTCTTCTTTCTAAGTTTATTCCATGCAATTCGAGGGGATTTATTAGCCCAAATAAAGGAGTTTAGCTCTCCCTGCAGTTTCTTTATTGATGTTCTATCAAATTCCAACGGAATCGTACTAAAGATGTAAGTGAATTTCGGCAGTATCGTCATTTTAATGATATTTGACCTTCCCATAAAAGTTAACGGTAAACCACTCCAAGTTTTTAAAAGTTTTCTAGTTTCACTAAGTAGCCTTTTAAAATGTACTTCCGTAATTTTATTTAAGTCAGTAATTATGTCTAAACCTAGATATCTTATTTTCATTTTTATCAAGGTGTGATTGTTGGTACAGTTCCACACCATAATTTCAGATTTGGCCTGGTTAACCATATATCCAGAAATTGCACCAAACTGATTAATAGAAACCTCGATATCATGGATGGACGTTAAAAAATTGTCTGTAAAAATCATCAGATCATTTGCGAAAAGGGCAACTTTTTTCGTCCATCCATTAAAGGAGAATGGAGATATATTAAAGTTGTTCATTAATTTCGTTGCTAGAGGTTCTATGTAAAGATTAAAAAGAAGTGGCGACAGAGGACAACCCTGTCTAGTGCCTCTCATAATTTGTATCCTATTAGAGACACTATTATTGACTAGGACTCTAGCTGATGGATTTTTATATATTAATTTGATTGAGTCTTGAAAGTTGTCTCCTAACTCGTATCTACTCAGGACCGCGTTCAAATATACCCAGTTGACCCTATCAAACGCCTTAGCTGCGTCCAAGGTGATGATAGCTAGTGGAAGTTTTTCCTGGGTTGCTATGTCTATAGCTGTGATAAGTTCTTGAGTTAGTTCTTGAATTTGTCTACCCTTCATAAAACCCTTCTGATTGTTATCGATTAGGGGGCTGACTACTTTGGTCAATCTTTTTGTTAGGATTTGTGTATAAATCTTGTAGTCGCAATTTAAAAGGGATATGGTCCTATATGATTCACACTGGTCAGGATTTTTTTCCGATTTCAATATAATACTAATAGTCGCTTCATTCCATGAAGTCGGGAGATTCTTTTTATTGATAAAAATGTCGTTCATTAATTCAGTAAAGTGTGGGATTAGGGCTTTGCTTAGTGACTGGTAAAATTCGTTTGGCAAAGCATCTGGTCCGGGTGCTTTTCCTCTCTTAAGACTACTAATAACTTCTTTGACCTCTTCTTCATCTATTTTCTTGTTTAGTTCTGACCTTTCTTGTTCACTGATAGAGGGAAGGTCTATCAACTCCAGGTAGTTTTGGAGTTGAGCCTCGGTCGGATAGCAGTCTTCTTTATAAAGACCACTGAAGAAGTTTTGCAATTCTTCTCTGATTTCTGCGTCTTCTGCTGTTAATATTCCCGAGTGACCCTTACGTATCTTGAGTATCTTATTTATAGTTTGTTCAGTTTTTGACTTCCATGCTAATAGCTTCCCACAGCCTTCTCCATATTCATGGTGGGAAAGTTTACTCATCTCTCCCTTAA
Source organism: Triturus cristatus (assembly GCF_964204655.1). Taxonomy (NCBI): domain Eukaryota; kingdom Metazoa; phylum Chordata; class Amphibia; order Caudata; family Salamandridae; genus Triturus; species Triturus cristatus. The sequence continues at coordinate 151,375,679 of NC_140584.1, forward strand.
TCTAATCTCTAGATGATCAGCTAGATTTGCCTTTTTTTGAGATCTTTCAGCTGTTAATTGCACTCTATTTGAAACTGATAATTCTCCTTCCAGTTTGGTGTCAAGGGTTTTTAGCTCATCCTCCATAAGTTTAATCTTAGATTTACTCGTTTTAGCTTTCCAGGCTGCAATGTTTAGAATTTTGCCTCTCATAACTGCTTTATAAGTGTCCCAGACTGTTTGTACTGACATCTCCTCTTTATTTGTCTTAAAAAATTCTACTGTCTCAGTCATAAGAAGATCTATATTCTGATTGTCCAGAAAGTTTGTACGATCTACTGTCCAGCGCCCTGGGGCGTTGTTTTTTTTCATCCGTAAGTCCAGGACTATTGCTGAGTGGTCTGATAAATGTGCTGAAATGTGGTCTACTCGAGTAGTATTTGGCCCTAGGCTGGAGTCTAGAAGAAAAAAATCGATTCGGGAGGAGTGGCCCAATCTTTTGTTCTGGAAGGTAGACCCTGTTTCCCGGGATTTTTTCCTCTCCAGATGTCCACCAAACCAAGATCTTTTATACTCAATGATATCAATTGTCTCATATTTGGTAGATTTATTTCTTTCCTTGGAGGTTGTCTATCAAGTTTTGGGTCTAGAATGATGTTAAAATCTCCCCCCCAAATGATGGGGGCTGTTGATGTTAGTAGCTGAGTATAAAGGTTTTGCAGGGGTTCGGAATCATCACAGTTAGGGCCATAGTAACCAACTATTGTAAAGGAGTTGCCTTGTAATTTTATATTAGCTATAGCCCATCTCCCCTTTTTGTCAACTGTACTTGCTACAACAGATGCTTCGGCGGATGTTTTAAATAAAATATTTACTCCCTTTGTATTGCATTTCTGGTCCGTACAGACATATGAATCTATCCATCTGAGATTTTTTATAATGTCCTCCCATTCTTCCTTCAGCAGATGAGTCTCTTGAAGAATCAAAATGTTACACTCAGACAATTTCAAATATTCTAAAATCACCCTCCTCCGATTTTTACTCCTAAGACCATTAACATTCCAGGATAACATTTTTACAGTCAATAGATCATCCATGAGATACTGCCTTTTTCTCTGTGCGGGGGGATGTATTTGTTACCCTTAGACCCCCTTTCACCTTCCTATTTTTGTTTTGAGGATGTTTTTTTATTTTTTTTCCCTATTTTGCTCCCCACCCTTCTTGTGCACTGTTTTACTTGTTTGGTTTACAGTGTCTCTGGAGACCCACCCCGAGGAAGCCTCCCTTGGTTTCATTGGCAAATCGATTTGCCCGTTTTGAGCTCTTTACCTACCAGTCTATGACTTGTTTTCTTATTGTTGTTCCTTTATTTGTATCAGAAATTGTTCAACCTCCCTTGGGTCTCTAATATTGTGCATTTTGTTTCTCCACATGATCTTCAAGGAGGCTGGAAATTTCATCTGCACCGTCGCCCCAAGAGATTTTAGCTCGGTCATAAATTGTCCAAGTTGCCATTGTCTGTCCTGTGTGACCTTGGCGACATCAGATCTAATTCTGAAGGACCAATCGTCCTTGTTGTAAACCCCCTTTTTTAGAGCCTCGCCCAGTATTCTTTCCAAGGATTTTTCTTGGATTTTTCTTGAGTTCATCTTTCCCAAATGGGTCTCGATGTGCTCTTTGTATGTCCTCAGCTAGCACTGCAGGATCTACCCAAGGGAAATAGTCTTTAAGTAGGCCTGTAACAAAACCTTTCATATCTCCACCCTCACGGCCCTCTGGTATGTTGAGAATTTTTATGTTATTCCTTCTAGATTGATTCTCAAGCGATTCCAACTTATCGCGAAGGGCTGCTTCGTTGGATTTCAAAACGCTGATCTCACTTTGCGAGGATGCTACCTCCTTGCTCAAAAGTTCCACTGTAGTTTCCACTATTTTAACTCTTTCTCCCAGAGCATTCAACTTGGTATCAAAAGCCTCGCATGTCTCTTGGATTTTTGATTGATTCTTCTCTGAGATTGCAAAGTTGTTTCTCATTTCTGCCAGAACAGTCTCAAGGAGACTACTCGAGGAAGCCATTGATGTCTGATGATCAACCATATTGGGGTCGGGAGATAAACCCTCAGGTGAATCCACCTGAGAGAAGTTGTTAACTGTAATACAGGGGTGTATACATACTAAGCTCCTCTCCCCCCTGGTCTTTGATGCAGACTTTGGGTCAGAACTGGATTCAATCATGGTCGCTGTTTCTGTCTCACTCGAGCTGCTCCTGGCATTAGCTCGGTTACCTACAGGATCCATGTTAGCAGTAATGCTGGTTTCTGATAAACTGTTATCTTGATCAAAGGTAGCACAGTCTGAACTAGATTGCAAGATTGCTTCGGCGTTTTGATTATTCAGTTGTTTTTCCTCTTGGATCTGGATTTTAAAAAAGGATCTAAGAGAGGGTGTAACCTTGGGTTTAAGGCCTGTCTCTAAAAGGGGGTACTTGGTCCTGTCCTGTTTATTTTTGTTTTTTGAGTAGGAGGCTGATGGTGGTTTTATCGTAATACCTCTCTTTCTTCCCTTAATTTTCTTAGTGCTAGTAGGAGTAATCTGTGGGGCTTTTAAGTTAGGGCTAGTCAATGGACAGTCAGCTAAGAATTGTTTATTCCTTAGACAATAGCTAGCTCTCCTATTCAATTCACAAAAATCTCTATTGGTCTCCTCTGTATTCCCCAAAGTTGAGTTATCGCCTACCGATGTTATTAGCGAAGTCAATTTTGGTGCTGGATTGACGTTCGGAGTTTTATCCTCCATCTGCTTGTCAGCTGCGGGAGGAGGTTTTGTGTTTGAAGCCTTCACAGGGGGGACTCCCTCAAATTTCTTTGCCCTCCTCATGCAGCCCCCTGCTCTTACCTTTTTCACCGGATTTTTGTTGCTTATAATAACACCTAGTACACGACGTCTGGATGGAAGAGTTGTACATCCTCTGACTCTCACAAGCACTATGTTACAGACCATTATTTCTAAAGTCTTTTTGATCTACTTTTTTTTCTTTTGTCCCCTCTACCTTTCACTATTGTCTTTCAGGCTAAAATTCCCTCAGGCATGTAATTTTTACGTCCTGATGATGATCCGAATATTGTTTCTTTGGGATCGAAGGGTCGTTGACCGTACATGCTCCGTAAACGCAATTCAATTAATTACTGATGAGTAACGTTGTCTCTACATATTGTTTGCTTGTTGCATTTCTTTTTACAAGTTACATGCATTTTTTGTCCTGCCTGAGCCTTTTTCTGAATTTGTGAATTTCAGTTCATTTGTGTCTTGTTATATATGTTGCCTTGGACGCAGGGATGTGTTCCCCTTTTTTCATGTGTTTTATGTGATTTAATACATCAATAAATTTTCCCGGCTGGACAGCTTTAACATAGCACTAATTTCAGGCCTATATTAATTTTTTTCTGTGTGAATCTCCCCTGTCAAGGACTATTTTGTAATGGTAACGTGCTACTATCCAAGTTCCCTGACCATTACAATTGGGTTCCCCTGTTAATTAAACACATTGAGCGCAATCGCTGGATTGAAAGGGTTCTTGACTCTATTCTCCTTCTTGCAGTGGGTTACCTTCCTTGCTTCCCCATCTCCCTCCTTCTCCCTTTCAGACTTCCCTTTCACAATCCATCTCTACACATAGTGCTATGTCAGACAATGCCCCACTGTACTCTGACGATTATATAAAAAAAAATACTTGAGGAACCGTCCCTGTTTTCAGACTCAACGGAACCCACTCCCAATGCCAACATCTCTCCTACAGAACAACTAGAGAAATGTAAAATGAAATATGTTAGATCGCAATTAATGATCCGTATCTTGACTGAATACCTAAAGGCAAATATTATTCCGGTAGGCCTGCAAGTTAGAAACGTTCCCGGAGTCTTTACTGACAATAACAAATATATCACTGACTTTAGCTACATCGGAGCTACCTGCTCACGGCACTGGATGGTGCTGGGCATAGAGACTGCCACAGAAGCATTGCAGAAACACAATGAGGAAATTGCTTACTTTGATAAACAAATCAAAGACACCAGCTCAATTGCTGACTGTAAAAAACTACTAGAGCAGGTAAAAAAAAACGTAGACGAATTCTACCGACTCAAACAAAGTAAAAAAACTCTTGAAGTAAAAAAGGATATTAAATCGTACAATCTAGAGAGAAAATACCCGTACCTACAAAAGGACTTCTACCTTAATTGGTCCTATTCTAATCCCCAAAACTCTAGACCTTGGGTCAGATTCAACAGACGAGATAACCTGGTAGGATTTTCTGATACTACTGCAGAGTCATCTGACAACTCAGACCGCTTTAATATAGCACTGATTTCAGGTCTATATCAGTGGCGGCTCAGTGGGGGGCAGTGGGATGAGGCAGGACGGGGTCAGGGCAGGGTGGGGGGTAGTAAACTCCATAATTCTTAGGTACTGAGTTAAGTAAATAAATAAATAAATAAAACAATTTACATTGTGCGCGCTGCATCACCAACTTGGTGATGCCAGAGTTTACTACTACCCCCGCCCCGCCCTGCAGCACTCCCTCAGCGAGCCGCCCCTGATACTCTTAGTTTGATGTGCTAGTGTTCTTCCTTAGAAAATTGTACTGTACCCTATCCGGGTCTGGTGACTTAGTTGACCAACGTGTCCCGGTTGGGGTACAAGCCTGACACCATGGTCACATGCTCAAATCGAGGCGGTTCCAATCAGCCTCCAATCTTTCTGAGGTCAACAAAATGAGCACCACCGAGTTGGGCAACAACAAATCTCTGCCATCCAGTGCCAAGAGGCCCTTTAGGGTGAATGTACACCTCACAACATAAATGCTATGTTACATTACAGGAGACTTTAAGCCCACTAATTTAATAGCGTGTATACTGGAATAGCAGCAAATGCCTTATGTACTCTTACCACGGTATTCAAGCTCCAGATAAAATGTCAAAATATGTGAATAGCCGATGACACAAACTAAAATGTAAAAGTCAATTTCAAGTCCATGAAGCCACATGGCTTAATATCGTGGCCCATACCAGCCATGAATTTAGCCAGTGTGTGTTCGGTAGATAAATTCTTCATAGATGATGTGCAACACTGTAAGTACAAAATTAATATATTAAGAAAGTCCCCAACTCCGATGTCAAATGAGATGCCATGACGTGCGTTTGTTGCTTAGCTAAGGTGTTGTGAAGTGCGTTTGGGAACCTGTGGCAAAGCAAAGCATATATCACATTCGTTTACAGACCATACGGTTCTGAAACTTGCCAGATTGGTAGTGTTTGGAGGTCATTGCAATCTATTGCTCCTTTGAGGCCAAAGTGAAATAATTTCCTAATTAATGAAATTTTACATCACAGCTCTACACATTGAGTTACCTCAAGATACTGCCTGTTGAGATAGACTCTAATGCCACTTGATTGGGAAAAAAAAGGAAGTCCGACTGACGTCCCAGCTTATATCCGCTCATCCCACATACAAAAGCACCATCCACAATTACTGAATATGCTTTAGACCACTGCCTTTTCCATAGGCCTCGAATGTCGTATCAGTTTGCAGTTGTGGCATGCCTTTCATACTCCCTGTGCTACAGGCATGTAAAGGTAGAGCACCATTCATGGTTCACCTCGACAAGGAAAACTACAACCTAGCCCGCAAGGTCATCTGGATAACAGTGATCAAGAGAGTTTGAACACGCTTCACGCACAATTGGACTACACTTTCCCGGTTGTGCAAAAAATAGATTTTTGAGGGTTACCATTAGTGCATGATGTCATTTAAAACACTCAACTTTGCAGGTATTAGAACTTCATTTGACATGCCTTAAAGTCATGCCTATTTAAATCTTTTTAGCTATGCATCCATCAGTTCAAGCCATTCATACAGCTTTGGGGGTGTTGAACAATCTAAGAAGTCACACTTCTTGCAGTGTGATGGTTAGCGGCTGGTGGGCACTCTATTTGACCATGCTGGCAGTGGCAATTGGTGGTGCAAGCAGTGGTGACCCTGTGACGAGTGCCCGGGTACTTTTCCTCTTCATACGAGTATAGGGTGGCAGAGCACCTTACACCACACACACACAAACATTACCGAAACAATCAATTGTATGTGTTTAATTAAGTGTATATGTAATGTTACATAAGACAAACCACTACAAGGGAGCCGATTCTGATTCCGGCCGCAAAATGAACCGACCGACACGGACCCAGACCGAATACCGACTGACATGGACCAGCACCGTACGACCCGTGCAGTACAATGCAATGCGTGTGAATTACAAACGACACGTACGGAATACAAGCGGTGCGACTGAGCCGTAGGGAAAATAGTGATCCGGCCGGAAAACCGACGCGATTTTCACCAACCGACATGAACCCGGAATGAACCTGACCGACCCGTACCCGCAATGTACAATTAGCGCAGCACGATGCAATCCGTGTAAAACCAGACCGACTGCAACGGAGACCAAGCTGCACGACCGAGACGAACAGACAACCGGGCACACAAGCAATAGAGACCGCCGCGACCAATGCGTACCAAACACAGAAGACAGGCAGCGTGAACGAGGCGTAGAAGCCTGCACGAGACAACAGCAGCGTCCGTTTCCATCACATGAACGTCTCCTTCATGCCTACAAAACACAAAGGAAAAAAGACGAAAAAAGGACCAAACAAGCAATGACAAAGCCAATAAATACCACAAAAAAAACATGGGACAAAGACACACCCACAACTCCAACTACATAAAGGACTACAATCACTTCCATCATCCCTTGCAAACAGGAGACACAGCCAGCAGCAAACACCAGTACACAGCATCCACAGACACACTCACAACTCACCCATCACACAACTAACACACCATCAGCACCTCATACAAAAGCACACCCTCACACACACATCCCTCATCACCCCCACCCATCACCATGCCTCCAAAGAAGAATCCAAAGTTGACAGATAGTGAGTTAGAAGTGCTGGTAAACGAGATCATCAGAGTAGAGCCACATTTGTTTGGTACATTGGTTCAAAGGACCCCATTCTCATAGAAAACCAAGATGTGGGCGAGGATTGTGGACAAGGTGAACGCACAAGCACCAGCAAGGCGCACAAAGGACGACATCCAGAACAGGTAGGTATGACGTGCGCAGGAGGGTCAAGAAACTCATAGAAAAAGATCACGCCCTGAGACAGGGCACCGGCGGTGGCCCTCCTGCCAAACCAGTCTACTTCAGGACCTGGGAGGAGAAGGTGCGGGACATCCTACCACCAGAGAGCATCCATGGCCTAACACACATCCCAGAGCCTGGTGAGTATACAAACAACATACCCAAGATTGTGTGGCAAGGGGACAGTGAAACCATGCACCGCAAGCAAAGCTACACTAACCAATAGATAATCAGCCCAAGATGTGTATGCCAGTCACACAAACACAATACCTGCCATCTCATAGTGACTGGGAACTGTGTCATGACATGCACCAACCTACAAACAAATAGAGCAAGCCATTGGCACTAAGCCAAATACACCCTGACAGACAGTTTGACACCACAAACACACCACCTCACAGTGCAGCTGACTGTCAGGAAGGAATAGTGGGGATGCAGGTGAAGTAAGTTTAGCCAAAAGCATAATGGGGCCTGTAGTCACAGATAATGCACACCCTCCTGATTGGCCCATCAAGACCTCTCAGAAACATGCCCACATCACAGGGAGTGTAAAATGACTGACAAGATGGCTGACACTGGATCCTGCTGTGGGGAGCACAAGGCCCTGCTAGGGGTAGTGTGCAAATCAGAAGCAGTACACCACTGACTGACATCCTGAAAGACAACTTGCACGCCCTGCAATGGAAGCACGTTTCATGATGAGAAGGAGGACTGACAGCCCTGACCATACTAATCAGCATAGGGAGACACCCCCCTCAACACAAACTCAACACAACTCACTGGGTACAATGCATTGACACACACCTCATTGGAATATCAGCAAAAGATACCCTGTACTGGGTGCTGCTGTGTGAAGCACAGGGGCTCACTTGGGACTTGTAGCCAAATAAACACCAGGATTTCACATTCAGCCATCTTGCCATTGCTGTCACATCCCCTCACAGGGAAGCAGAGTCAAGAGGGAGGAAGTATGGGGATGCTGGGAAGGGGGTGTAGCCAAGAGTATGATGGGAGTCGCTGTCACAGACAACCTAAGCCCACCCACATGGCCCAGCAAGATCAAACTGAACCATACTCGCCTTACAGGGAGTGGGAAGGGACTGACAAGATGTCTGACACTGGGCTCTGTTGTGGGGAGCACAAGGCCATGCTGGGAAATGGCCAACAACAAACATCAGAACTACACAGTCAACCATCTTGCCATTGCTGTCACACCCCCTCACAGGAAAGCAGAGTCAAGAGGGAGGAAGTATGGGCATGCTGGGAAGGGGGGTGTAGCCAAGAGCATGATGGGATTCACAGTCACAGACAACCTACCCCCAACCACAAGGCCCAGCAAGATCAAACTGAACCATACTCGCCTCACAGGGAGTGGGAAGGGACTGACAAGATGTCTGATACTGGGCTCTGTTGTGGGGAGCACAAGGCCATGCTAGAAAATGGCCAACAACAATATAAAACTCTGTCTGTGACAAGCTGGGAAAAAGCATTGTACAGGCAGGCATCTGTTTGAAAGGTAGAAAATGTCATGTTTGTGAACCAACGATGCATGTAGAAACATAAATCACATTGTGTGTCTCTTCCAAACACAGGTGGTGCTGGGCACCCAGCACCAAATGACGAGGATACCCAGTCCCAGACTCTGGTGGACACTGAGCTCTCTGGTCTGACTCTCTCACTGTCCTCTTCGGATGACGAGGACCAACCTGGCCCCTCCGGTGTGAGCCATCATGCAGCACCAGCAGCATCAACATCTGCCCCCCCTGTACCCATGCCTCCAGCATCTGGACACCGACAGGGCACCCCCGCCAACATGGACAGACCAAGGACAATCAACACCCACAGCACAGGGACACAGGACCCCCCGGAAGCTACAGCCAACACCACCAGCAACCCCACCCAAGGGGTCCCAGTGTCACCTGTGCGTACCGCCGCTGGTCCTGCCCGTGTGGAGAGGGGTGCTGGGAGGGGTGGGAGGCACAGGGTGTGCCTTGCAGAGGGGTCTGGACTGCATGATGACTCCCAACTGGCACGCATCTTAGATGCGTACCAGCATTGCACCAGAGGATTTGGACAGGTAGTGGAGATCCTCAAGGACATGCAGCACAAGCAGGTCGCCCACCATGCCAACATAGAGGCCAAGTGGGATGACATCACTGCGGTGTATCGGGACATACTACAATGCCTCCGCCAGATCAACACCAACCTGTCCACACCCCCCTGTGTGCCCACCACACCTGTCGCAACACCATCTGCCAGCGCCACAGGGAGGGAGGAGGACTCTGGCGGAGAGTCCCCTGTACTGCCGAGGCCTGCACAAGAGGATCCCCTCCCACCCGGAAGAAGAGGGGTCATCCGAAGAAGGACATGTGAGAGGCAGATGTCCCAGCACATCCCCCAGGGCCTCCAAACCTGGTCTGGACAATGTTCTTTGTGCGCAACCCGTTCAACTTGTAAAATCGCACACAACTATCCCACATGACATGGAGGGTTCATGTTGAGCCAATTTATCAGATGACTGTGGACTTTACTCTGGACATTTCATCTACCAGCACTTCCAACTCCAATGCGAACTTTGAATTCCCAAACCAATGTACAGCACCCACCATCCTGTGCACTTCCCTCACACATGTTTGTAAATAAACTCACCAGTACACCATACTTGCCTCTGTTGTGATTCCAACTTGTCATGTTCAGAGATGTCGATTTGCTACACAACAGAGTGCATGCCAAATACTGCAACAATGTGACCAACATAAGGTGAGTCATGGGGATGTGACACAAGTGAGGGACACACACCACTATTGCAACACAAAACATACTCACCATGGCCATGTTACCCAACACAAACAATGATGTTGACCTGAAGCACATTGGCATGCACAGACACAACACCAAGCCCAGTCAGTGGTAACAAGTCCACAGGTGAGGTAAGCAGATGTCACTCAGATGTGGGAAGACAGACAAAGCACATAACAAAGCGTAGCACAGGTTCATTACACATCAGCAACACGTTTATTCCACATTAGTTGCACGGTAATTCTATGTAGCAGTGGACACATGCTCCCAGTGTGTTGGAGAATGGAAGTCCAGGGATATGTGGTACATCAGTTGTTGAGAATTGTCAGCTTCCACACTGGTGTTCTGGGTGATGGGGGTCAGTGTTGACCTCACAACAGGCAAAGTACCCTGGGAAGGACAGACAAGATACAGTCAAAAGCACAGAAGAACAGGAGGGAAACGCAAAACACATGCTCAAAACGTGTAGCAAAACACCTACACAAACACTAGTTAGCAGTACTACCCTATTGTGGAGTACATACCACCTGAATGAACACATCACCGCACACATCCAGTCAAGTGGCACACAGACACACTCAGACAGCAACAGAGCTGGCTCAACACATTCCAGGCTACCTCCATACATTCACATAACAACCCCGGAAACTCACATTCAGGTGAAGAAGTTGTTGATGAGCTGGGAGCGGACGTCACCATCATCTTCATCATCACTGGCATCTTGGCCCAGGCCGGGATCCTCCACAGGTGCCAGAGGTTGGTCGTCGTCATTGTCATCCTGGATGAGAGGCACCTCCTTCCGCACCACCATGTTGTGTAGCATTCAGTAGACAAGGATTATTTTGCACACCTTTGCAGGCTCATATGGTAGGGCCCCTCCGGTCTTGTCCAGGCAGCGAAAGCAGCTTTTCAGGAGGCCGAATGTCCGCTCAATCATGCTCCTGCTCCGACCATATGCCTCATTGTAGCGCAGCTTGGCTGGTGTCACAGGGTTCCTGAGGGGTGACAGCAACCACGGCATGTTGGGGTATCCGGAGTCACCTACACACACAAAAATGAACAAGTAGTTGAGTTTTGTAGGAGTGCGGAATACAACAGTGACAAACACACAGAATGAGAAACAGTCAGTACACACCGACAAGCCAGGCATGCTGAGCTGGCATCTGTGACATCAGCGTTGCAATGCGACAACTCCTCATAATGGAGGCATCGTGCGCCGAACCAGGGAACCGTGCACACACATGTGTGATCGACATGTCAGCAAGACAGACCATCAGAGCATTGATCGAATGGTAGTGCTTCCTGTTCCAGTATGCCTGCTCATGTGCCTGTGGCAACATGTGTCCCATCAATAGATCCGATGACTTTCGGCATCCTCCCCAGTGTATAAAAGGCATCCTTTATTTCAGGGAGTTCAGCTGGGCTCGGGAACTTGATATACAGGTCGAGGAATTGCAACATCCCCTCCAAAACATTGCGTAGCACCCGACTAAACATCGGTTGCGACATACCACCAGCAGTAGCCACAGTGTACTTGAAGGTACCGGTAGCAAAGAAGTGCAGGGCTGCCATCACCTTCACCTCTGGGGTCAGTGCTGTAGGGTATGTCCGGCCAAGTAGCAGATATGGCGCCAACTGCTCCGCCAACTCCGCAATCAGTGGACTGGTGAAGCGGTCCCATCTGATGCAGTCGCGTTCCTGCATGGTTGCAAGGTCTGGGAACGGACGATGGACACCTGGTGCCCTGCAGTACAGAGATGCACAAAGGAAGATTGTCAGTTCATCCACCCATGTGGCCAAGACCACGATCACTATCACATGCTAGTTCATGACATTACACAATGTACTGAGGTGTGTGATGTTGGGCATGGACACATATGTCACCTACAAGACCACCACCTCACATCTCAATTCCACATGTCCACATGAGTCCCATGTAGCGCAATGGCTAATCATCTGGCTGTGTCATCCAACCTATGTGCTGCTGCAACGTTCAAAAAACGCACCACTGTGACAATTGAGGCCTCATGTCTCCCAGGCATCACAGATCTTTGCCATGCAGAAACCCAGGCTCTCTGTATTGCCACATCAACACAGCAATGGACATGGCGTAGCAAGTACACACCACAAGGCAAGCGTAAGTCCCACAGGTAGTGGCCACTGTTCCTGCCGGCCCTACATATACGTCTCTTAGACACACACCCCATCAAGGTTGATGCATATACCACATGGATGTGGAGACTGTCACCCATTGGTAACATTTGATCACACATATCTGAGACACAACATGCACACAGACTGTGGGTGCACATCAGTATTGTGGCTACAAGTCTCACTGTGACATACATGCCATCACCCCCAGGACTCAGGGTGTATGTGACATGTCCTAAACATATCCAACCTGACACTGTGGCCTTGACTCATGCCCATTACTGTCCAATTGCACATCACAGTGGTAATGTGCACAACACACAAAGGATTCTGCCCCCATGAACACATGCACAGCCTGGGAGTGGCTGCACAAAGTGCCAGCCAAAAAAACAGCTGTGGCCTCCCAAACACCCAGGGAATGCAGCCTTACATGCCTTTCATGTCCGAGCCGTGTGTACGCTTTGGCATAGATTGCAATGAGGTCCGACGCAGGTGACAATGCGTACACATTGCACGGGTCATGTCCGAGACGTTCGTACGCTTTGGCATTGAATGCAATGAGGTCCGATGCGGGTACAATGCGTACGCATTGCACGGGTCATGTCCGAGCCATGCGTACGCTTTGGCATTGAATGCAATGAGGTCCGACGCAGGTGACAATGCGTACGCATTGCACGGCTCATGTCCGAGCTGCGCGTACGCTTTGGCATTGAATGCAATGAGGTACGACGCAGGTGACAATGCATACGCATTGCATGGGTAATGTCCGAGCCATGGGTAGGCTTTGGCATTGAATGCAATGAGGTCCGACGCGGGTGACTATCATGCATACGCGTCGGACAGGCATGGTCCGAGACAGGCGTACGCCTTGGCTATTGAATCGTATGTAGACGGGTGCATGTGTATATTCAAAATACGCGTTGTACAGTCAGTTGAACGAGCCGGGCGCACCCATTGGCTCCGGACTGTCATGTAGACGGATGCGGATTCAAAACTTGTATGAGTTGTGCACTGGAAATTCAGTTGGATGCCTACACAGTGTTGCAATTTCAAGTGTTCCATGAAGGTGAAGAATTGAACGATGTGGAAGGCGTGTACGAGTTGTACTTTTAAATGGATTGGCCAGATTCATAGAATGCAACCCTGTTGGACCTATCACTTGGGACACATGGCACAGAGTCTGCCTCTGCAGCACAGATATAAGGCTAGCTAGCCCCCAGGGAGCTCACTTGCCTGAACTACATGCTACTGGACAACATCCCTGCTACCACTGCTGCTGTCTCTGCATCCTCTGGCTCCTGCTATGGCACGTACATTGGAGAGGGCCCCAGCCTTCACTGAGGAGGAGAACCAGGCCCTGCTGGACGGGCTCCTTCCAGAGTACAGCAAGCTCTATGGGAAACCAGGGGAGCAGGTGAGTGTGCAGTCCACTGCCTTCCTAATTATGCATGTTGTCTGACTGGCAGTTCTAGCAGTGTGTACACCAGTGGCAAGCATTCTTAATGATTGCTTTCATTCCCCAAAGTGTGTAGGTACATGTAATGAATAGTTTTCCTGCTGCTAAAGTGCATTATTGCAACCTTAAACTATCCAGGCAGTGTTAACCTGTCAGACATGCATGTGCTTTTGCAATCCCCATGGTTGCACTACCTGTGTAATTTATTTCCCTTTGTGATGGTGACATATCCATCCAAATGTGTACTGTAGAAATCTGGGGCATGTGTGTTAATGTACTTTTCACTTTTTCCTCCTCACAGGTTGATGCCTACCAGAAGCAGGAGATCTGGCTGACCATCGCCCGGGATGTTCGTTCTGTGGGGGTCTACAAGCAGCGGATCCGCAACTGCCAGAAGAGGTGGCAGGACCTTCGAGGCTGGACCCGGAGGATAGCTAGAGTCCAGCGAAGCTGTCAGCTCCACGCAGGAGGGGTGGACACCGGGCCCTGACTCCCCACATGCTCCGTATCCTGGCGGTGGTCTTCCCGGACCTGGATAGGCAGCTGAAGGCCAGACAGCAGCAGGAAGGGGGTGAGTCCATGTCTGATCTGTGTACTATGTCTGACATGCAAATAGAAGTCTTTTGTCCTGGTCACACTTCCACATTACGTAGCTCTTGTAGTGCCAAATCTGTTGCTTGTGTCACTAGGGCACTGTGTCCCTGCAGTCAGCTATGCTTCAGGTACCGGTCAGTATCAGTTCCTGTGAATCTGTTGTGTGTTTAATGGGTGGGTCAATTGTTTACACAATGCCTGAGATCTGACGTGTGATCTGTGTGTGCCCTTGAGATGTGTACCAATTGCTGGTCTCACTCGCAACATGTGGCTGGGGTATTCCAAACAAACCCCTGCAGCAGGGGACTCCGATTTTTGGGCCTCAGGAGTATGTATAGCAAGTATGTCACACATTGCTTAGCCACGTGACTACTGTCCAGGGCCAAACACTTTTTCACTTAGTCCTGGCCAGTCATGCCCCCTCAAGGGCATTTAGAAGCACTCTGTAATCCCACTCCTGTGTATGAAATTGCAGGTTGTGCTCAGTGACATGCGCCCTCAGGTGTCTGCTTCTGTGTCATTAGGGCGTGGCTTGTTGCTATGTACAACTGGGGTGTCCATGATTCAGAGGGTCAGCATGACATCTGCGATGTGACTGTGAGAGACAAGACCTGTGTGACATATAGGTGTGTGATCATCTGACAGCGCACAGTGGTGTATGCAACTGTGTCCTTCATGCAGCTGGGTTACATGCATGGCAGACTATGATGTGTTAATGTACAGGGATTAGTGTTTGCTGAGACTCATATGTCTGATTTGCATGATGTGAGGTCTTCTGGGTCCTGGATATGTTGTTTGCATGGGATGGGCAAGTGCGCCGGTCATCTGCTGAGTTTGCTTTACCCCAGAGCTAGGATTGTGAGTAAGTGCATATTGTTGTTGTCTGGATGCCCTGCCCCTGTGACAGGAGACAGTGTTGACTGACTTTCAGGGCATACCAGTGCCAAGGCATTTAACTTGCTATGAGTGAGCCTGCATTGTGTTCAAGTGTGCACCATGCACCACATTGTGGTATTGACCATCAGGACAGGAGTACATCATAGTGTGTGTTGCTGGCATGCATCACAAGCATGTGGAATGAGTCTCTGCCCATCCCTTCACCCGGACACCTGTACTGAGTCAGTAGCAAGAGATGTGCTGTGTGTATAGTGACATACTCCTACATGTTCACTTGCATGTACAACTAATGTGTGGGCGGTGCATGTTGGCACATTGGGGTGTTAGCATCCAACATGCAACGGACAAATGTGTGAAAGTCAAGGAGGGATATGTGTGCCATGGTTGATGTTGAGAATGACAATTGTCTTATCCTAAACAGTGTTGGCACTTTGAGCTGTGTTCAGCTGATGATGCCAGGGCTTGCCCTGTTATGTCATGTACTCAGTGTGGTGTGTGCAGTCTGTGCAGGTGACTGATGTTGTTCTGTTACTTCTTATTCCTATCCAGATACATCCACAGCCACAGAAGGGGACAGCTTCACGGACCAGGAGGTGCCACAAAGCCTTACAGGGACAAAAGGAGAGGAGTCGGGTGGACCCAGTGGCACGGAGGGCGAGTGGAGCCACACAGAGGAGTCGTCAGCACCATCCCCCCAGCTGTGGGCCACAGCAGCTCTGAGGATGACTCCCTTGTGGAGGCAGGTGTCAGCAGCTACCAAACCCCAGCTAGTGAGGCTGTCCCTGTCCCCGCCACCACCACCCCCCTCCCATCGGCTCCCATCCCAGAGGTCCCTGTGGGCTCCCGTGTTCGTGAGCATGTCTCCTCTGTGCCAGTCACCGCACCCCCTACCCCAGTGACCCCTGCTGCTCTAAGTGAGAAGTCTGTGGACTTACTTAGACAGATCCATGTAGGACAGACGTCGATGCTGAAGGTCCTCCATGCACAACTGGTGTCATTCATGGAGGGCATTTCCTCTGGCATGCCCTACAAAGGACCAATCAGTCCGTGGCCTCCTCCCTGACGGCAGCAGTGCCACTTCTCTAACAGTTCCGTACCCCTCCTACCCCTGCACCACCCATGATTCCTAGCTCCCTACCTGTCCCAAGCACAGAAACCCCCAAACCAAGGTCTAGACGTGCACACTAGCAAGCGCAGGGGACTGATTCTACACTCACAGGGGCTGGTTTGCTGACACACACACAGGCATCCACAAACACTCCGCAGTCCTCCGAGACCTCTCCCTCCCAGCCCCCTTCCCTTGCCTCACCTGCAACCCCTTCCCCCCAGAAGCTCTTCCTCTGTGACCTTGGCCTCTTCCCCACCGACCCTGCAGAACCTGATTACAAGGGGAAGAGGAAGTCCCCACACACAGAAGGGAGTGCCCCTCACACCTGGACACCCTACCCCAGGCGCAGTCAGACAGAGACGCCCACCCGCAAGTCCCCCCGGCGCCAGAAGAGCAAGTCCCCACACCACCATGCAGCTTCAAGGCAATGTCTCTGTCCTCCATACCCCAGGCCACCACTCCAGAGGTTCCCCCGCCACTCCCTGCCCCGGGTTCCCCCACACACAGATACACCATCCCCAAAATGTTAAGGCCATCCCCCCCTAGCACTTGCTCCTCCACACCTGGTCAGACAGTTGGTGCCACTGATGTGGGGACCGTGTCCCCCCCTGCCCTGCCGACCTCACCTGTCCCCCATTCCGCTCCCATGGATGTAGGCACAGCTTTGTAGTCCACAACCACCCCGTCTGACTTGGGCACTGCAGTGGTGAGCCAATCCACTCCATTTGACCTGCCCACTGGAGTTGTGCCAGCACCCACCCCATCTGACGTGTGCCCCACAGTTGTGACAGCACCCACCACTTGAGTCAGCTCCACTGCAGTTGCAAGTGTCTCGCCTGCATCCACCACCTCTTCACTGCCTCATTCTGCTGTGCCCTGATCCTGTCCCTGCGGTGCCTGGCCTGCCCCCATGTATGCCCCTCCGAGGGGATGACCCTGGTCCTTAGCAGTGCAGGCAAGAAAGGTGTGACAGTTGTCACTCTACTTCATTCCTTGGCATTTGGACATGGACTGGCCATTGGCCTTTTGTTTGTACAGACGTTTAGATTTTCATATACTGAATTTGTTAGAACAGACGTTTCACTTTTAATATGCTGAATAAAGCTTTTTTCTTTGTCCCTGTGAACTTGATTTAGCTGTACATTATGTTTATGTTGTTTTACATGCCCTTGCACCTGTAATGCTTGGTTTACAGTGTTGAATACTGATGTGTTGATGTGAGGTACTCCCTGTGGTCCATGAGATATGTATCCTATTCTGGTGGGTATCCATGTCATCCTTTGCAGCTACATGGGTGTGTCAGGATCACCTATTTGTGTACATCTCTCTGTGAGCATTTCATTTGCATGGTCACATATGTGGCTTGCACCCCTGCACATATGATGTGCTTCTCATTGTCCAATTTGTCACTCCCACATACTTTGTGCTCATCAACACTGGACCTACAGGTGTGGGCATCATTGTAATAGGAGCAACTGGGTCCTCTGTGCAACTTGCTAGACATATGTTTTGGGTATGTGCAGATGACTTAGGGGAGACTCACGTACCCAGGCTGTTGTGACCAGAGCCTTCATTGTGTGGTAACTGATGGCTGACTTGCGGTGAATATGTTTGGCACAGCTGGGCTCCCACAGGAGTTGTGTCCCCTCAAGTAAGTGTGTTGTCCAGTGACATGGCCTGGGCCCGTGGTGTGTGTTGTATGAGCATGTGTGTGTGTCAACATTCCTGTTCATACACAGACAGTGTTCCCTTGATATGTTCCTGTTGTTGATGCTTGCTGAGTGGTACTGGGTTCATCCCACTACTTTTCCAATGGGCTACCAGATGTGTAGGTGCATGACACACTACTGTTAATTGATGTATCATCAGTGGTGATGATGTTGTCAGACACAGATGGGACACAGTCAGGGTTCCTCAAGGCACCTGTCTATTTGCTAAATCATGTAGTTGTCCCTAGGTGGAAGTTTTCACTGATTGAGACATTTGTATGTGTGTGTGACTGCTCCCACTCGTCGGGTTCATGGCTGCAATGCTGGCAGGTGTCAGCATGTGTGCATTGTGTTTCTCCTTGGCATCTGCATTGTCCTGGAACTGTGGCAGGGATTCTGAAGGTTACATGAGTTTTGAGGTCATGGCAATGTACCACATACTATGCAGTATGTCTGTCATTCTCCAGGGTTGTGAACTGTCCTTGTGTGATGTGTGTGTGCACCTTAGTTCCTCCCAACATTCCTGTGTTTGTAATGGGTGCATTTGCAATGTCACCTGTCCATGTGGGCTTCACAGATACACATTGTTGCAGTTCAGGGTGTGTGGTGTTGAGGGTGGACTGATGTGAATGTTTGCATGGGTGGACCCCTAGCTCCCGTTTGTCCATGGATGAGGGGCCATGCTGAGTGATTTGTGTTTGTGTATGTGTGATGTACGTTTGTGGCACAGGACACATGTCTGGGTTTCCCAGTTTGTACGACATCTGCCTTTAGCATCACAGTGGAGGTGTCATGCATGCTTGTGTCACCCCAATGTCTATTCCTGGGGGTAGTGGTGTTGTGTGTCTGTCTCTTGCTGTGTTAGTTGGTGTTCATTCCTGCTTGTGTCACATGTGTCTGTTGTGCTCCCTCTCATCTCCCAACGCCTGATTGCCCACTGAGGGTGTCCCAATGATGGTTTACTTTTGGATGGCACTGTGTCCACATCTGTGTCACTGTGGTTCAGCCCCCCTCATGTGTTGTGTATTTGCCTGGGGATACTGTGACACACACACACACACACACATGTTGTGTCCGATGTGCAGTGTGAGTTTGCCTGTTTGTGTTTGTACATCTGCACCAGTGCATTGGTATTGCTGTTGTGGGCCTTTGTCTCAATGCTGTTTCTGTGATTTTGCATGCTGTCCCTGTGAGTCATTTCACATCATTGTGCACATTCATCCTGGTTGTTGGATGCCATTGCTGGCATGGAATGTGAGTTTGGGATCTGACACCTACAGTCTACACATGTTGTTTTGATTAGTGTGTCTATTTTCGAGATGTGTGTATGCTTGGTGATGGTCACTTCTGCTGTTGTGTCATTGTACGCTGTACGCATTGTCAGCCCCCATGTGTGGTGCTTGTCTGCATATGGCCGAGAGTGTGTTATGTTTTCACAGCATTGTTAGCCTCACCACATCTCTGTGTGTATGAGACACAACCACTAGTTTGCCCCAGAAGTGTTTGATGTGTTGGGAGCAGGGATCATACATGCTGTTTGTTACTTGCAGCTTTGACCACGATGACACTTACCTTTTGGTCACTGTAATGAGGGGGATTTAGTCCCCATCACCACAATGCTCGACATCTGCTGCATTTTGGGAGCCCCCACTTAACTTCTGTTCTACACAGTGAGGGGGTGTTCTTTTTACATTGCCACAGTGCTATGGTGATGCTTGCCTTGTGTATGTCACACTCATGTGCTGGTCACACATGTGCTGTTACTTACATTGTATGCTTGTAGCCATAATCACTGTTGTGGGCATTTGTCACAGACTACACACTGTTGTCATGATGTTAGGGGGGATGTATTTTGCGGACATACCTGATATTGGAGTATGCTGGATGTGTTGCGCATCACCCATCCTATGGCTGGGGGTGGCTGTAGTGATGGGCAACATAAGCCCTATTGCTGGGGGTGGCAGTAGTGATGGGCAACATAAGCCCTATGGCTGGGGGTGGCAGGGGTGATGGGCAACAGGTCCCCTGTGAGTGGGGGTGGCAGGGGTGATGGGCAACATAGGCCCTATGGCTGGGGGTGGCAGGGGTGATGGGCAACATAGTCCATATGGGTGTGGGTGGCAGTAGTGATGGGCAACAGGTCCACTATTGGTGGCTGTAGTGATGGGCAACAGGTCCACTATGGGTGGGGGTGGTTGTAGTGATGGGCAACAGGTCCACTATGGCTGGGGGTGGCAGGGGTGATGGGCAACATCAGCCTTATGGTTGTGGGTGGCAGTAGTGATGGGCAACAGGTCCCCTATTGGTGGTGGTGGCTGTAGTGATGGCCAACATAAGCCCTATGGCTGGGGGTGGCAGGGGTAATGGGCAACAGGTCCCCTGTGAGTGGGGGTGGCAGGGGTGATGGGCAACAGGTCCACTATGGATGGGGGTGGCTGTAGTGATGGGCAACATATGCCCTATGGGTGTGGGTGGCAGGGGTGATGGGCAACATAAGCCCTATGGCTGGTGGTGGCAGGGGTGACGGGCAACAGGTCCCCTATGGCTGGGGGTGGCTGTAGTGATGGGCAACAGGTCCACTATGGGTGGGGGTGGCTGTAGTGATGGGAAACAGGTCCACTATGGGTGGGGGTGGCTGTAGTGATGGGCAACATAAGCCCTATGGCTGGGGGTGGCAGGGGTGATGGGCAACAGGTCCACTATTTGTGGAGGTGGCTGTAGTGATGGGCAACACGTCCCCTGTGAGTGGGGGTGGCAGGGGTGATGGGCAACATAAGCCCTATGGCTGGGGGTGGCAGGGGTGATGAGCAACAGGTCCCCTATGGGTGGGGGTGGCTGTAGTGATGGGCAACAGGTCCACTATGGCTGGGAGTGGCAGGGGTGATTGGCAACATCAGCCATATGGGTGTGGGTGGCAGTAGTGATGGGCAACAGGTCCCCTATGGGTGGGGGTGGCTGTAGTGATGGGCAACATAAGCCCTATGGCTGGGGGTGGCAGGGGTGATGGGAAACAGGTCCCCTGTGAGTGGGGGTGTCATGGGTGATGGGCAACATAGGCCCTATGACTGGGGGTGGCAGGGGTGATGGGCAACATAGTCCATATGGGTGTGGGTGGCAGTAGTGATGGGCAACAGGTCCACTATGGGTTGGGGTGTTAGTGGTGCTGGCCATGCAACCCCTATGGTGGGCTGTTGTTAGTGGCCAGGATGTGGATCCCCTGTGTGTGTGTGCCATTTTGCGGGTACGTGTCGTTTGTTTGTGTTGTAGGTGTCTGACTTACCGCCTGCGCCGTCGCTGTCGATCCCTGAGCCGGTCATAGATGTAGAGTACTGGTATGACCTGTGCGATGGGATTCATGATGTGTTCGTGTCGTACACGCTGCTTGTTGCTCCATCTCGTACCCGCTGCAAGCTGGTCCGTCTCGTAGCCGTGGATTGATTTGTGGCGCGAATCGTAGCTGATATGCTTGTTTTCTGGATTCTGTGACGTGCCGTACGTGATGACCCGTCCGGCACGTAGGAAGTACGCATCGTACTTGTCATGCCGGAAACTGCTATGGATACTGCTTCCGGGCGACTCGGTTCATCTTTAGGAGTTACGGCTCAGACGGAGAATGGGGCTTGATTCACAGCCTACGTGTCGGTCGTATTTTTGGCAGTTATGCGCATCATACTTACTCTACAGGACGGACCGGCCCCGGGTACGTGTCAGTCACATGGTAAGGCTACGGACAGCTGTGCGACCGGCTATCGGAATCGGCCCCAAGGTGTCGTAGTTACAAGCCATCCATCCTGATAGGCACTATAGTTTAAGAGTGCTTGGTCCTGAAGAAGCACTAACTTGGAATTTAGACGTAATACCATGGTTGGGGGTTCTCTTTATTATAAGAATTGGTTTCTACCCCAATGATCCCTTTTTGCAACATTATGATAACGGACTAGAGAAATCATATTGCTTCAATTTATTTTTTGCAGTTGCATGCAGCTCTTTGATGATAGGAAATAGCTCACTACTCTAACTAAGATTTAAATTATAAATTGTAAGTCACACAAAGATCTCCCTGACAAAAGCAAAAGCCCACTGACTTATTTACCTTAATGCACTTTGTAATCTGCTTGGTACACGTTCTTTGTGGAAAGAATATTAATCTTCTACACTACCTCACGATGAGTCAAAACATCCACAAAACACAATTCCAGCCTCCCTCCAGGAGGAACATAAATCAGCAGCGTTCTTGCAGCCACACAGGTGCAGAGAATTCGTGCTTGGCTTGGAAATGTGGAGGCATATACGGGTAGACTCTCTAGTTTGGTGCCTGGAAGAGCACAGCACATGCCTGCCGGTCCATTATGGAGTTTCCACATTGTCTGCAAAGCCACCCACAGGCGTGCAGGTCCCTTAGGGTGTCTACATCATGTGTACACTATGCCTAACAGGGATTTTGGGTGTGAACAGGATATTAGCTTGCTGTGTACTCAATAGCGTTCAATCCCCCAGAGTATTCATCAGAAAATGTACTGTATACTGTCTATTCAATGGGCTCTTAAAACGCCTGAATGAATAATGCCATATTTAACTGCTGCGCGACACCTGAACCCAGAGAATGTTTGTTCTGAACTAATTTATACTGATCAGTAGGGAACATACCGAGAAATTAGTGATTGTCATAGAGAGAACACTTAAATTGGGTACAGGTGAATGGGGGCCATGTGAAAAAGGCAGCTGTATGCCATTAGTTCATGCACACGTTGAACCTGCCCTGTTGGCCTTCCTTGACCCTCGCGATTAACCGTGAGTCAATAACATTTTCCCGATAGGCACAGGTACTCCTCATTCACCTTCAGGTGGCCCACAGGACTCGATCTACCGACCGTTCTAGTCCAGAAGCAAGATTCACACCAGTCCTCTTCTGACTTTGTCCTGGATCTGCAGGTACCCAGCGGAGCTGAATGCTAGCAGTCAGCAGCACAAACAAAGGAGCATATTCACAAGAACATGCAATAATCAGCGCCAAAATAGGATAACGTAATTTTTCATATCGCCGTCTATCACGGGAAAATAACTCTGTGTTAACATCGTATTCTCAACATGGCGGTAACATGCAATATTTTCCCGACAACGCATCAAATGTCCACGATAAAAGTCCCGGGGTGGCGATAAAAATCTCAAGTTTAACGTGAAAAAAGTGGCGATGGGCACAACCACACTAAAAAAATCAGCCATAAGCTGCGCCAGGCCTGCAATTCACACACGTCAGGCAGGAAAAATCAATATAAAAGCCAGAAAAAACCCCACAAACAAACCCAAAACAACTGGGAAGCACAATGGAGGCTGCCAGAGCAAGTACAGAGGACAAGCAGAACCCCACAAGCCCCACGGAGGACCAGCCTGGGACCTTGGGGTCAGGGAAGGGCAAGGAGAAGAAGAAAAGGAAGACACGGTTCAGTCCGCAGGAAAACAGGATCCTGATAACGGAGGTGATAGAACACCATCAACTACTGTTCGTCACCTACACTGTGTCATTGGCAACAAAAAACGGAATATGGCAGTCCATCGTGGACAAGGTGAATGCAGTCGGAGTGCTGAGGAGGACAATGGAAGAGGTCAAGAAGCGCTGGAATGATGTGAAGCACAAAACCAAGCAGAAATTTGGCAACAACCAGAAGGCAGCAGTGCAGACTGGAGGTGGGAGTCCAGCACCACAGGAGGAGCTGGATGCGATGGAGGAAATGGTATCCACAGTCATCAGTGTGGAGACGGTGGCAGGAGTTGGGGGACCGGACACTGCTCAACATGACCTGACACAACAGCAACAGGGTGAGCAACGACCAGGGACTGGGGGGAAACGGGGAAATGGGCACAATGGCACAATGGCACACATGCACAATTAATTATAGCACAGTGCACACCCTCAATGACTCTGGATCATGTCCGTGATCCCCTTGGCATACTGCAGAACACCTACAAACAGCAAGTAGGCCCCCGTCGACTATGTGCCCAGAGAGGGCCCTTCACACACATCACCAATCTCACAACCAACCGATGCACATGTGCCAAACCCAGCAAAGCGGCATGTCTGTAAGCCACACTGACCATTCAAGTGACACTGAATGTTGAGTAGCATGGCTGCAGTCAACATATCATGACATGTTGTACGCCACAACACTGAGGTGGCTGAGTGTGGACCACATCCGTAAAGTTGCAGGTAACACTCTGAAACATAAACGCGCACAAACAACCCCTGATGTCAACAACACATCTGCGGACAAACCATGCACCAGAGTCCCAACTCCCACCAAGAGCACAATTCACCCAAGTATGCAACATCTCAGCACTGTATAAGCACAGAAGTCAAAGGAAGGGGATGGGGGGCAGCAAAATCAGAGCTGCAGGGGCGACTCTCCCAAAATGTAGCACACACATAACATTCAGAGCACATCAACATTGACAACAATGTGGTAAAAACTGCAACACATGCACAACACAACAGAGGACACACATACTACCGCTTGTGTGTAGAAACTGGCCACTCACATTTGGCATAGCAGGGAAATGTGAGATGGCAATGTTCAAGTACAAACACACGTCCGTGATGTTGTTGAAACGTCCACTGTCCTGCATCAAATAGGCAGCTCCTCCCAATCAGTCACAATGTACAGTGATATGCAGTCTGTCTGTAAACTTGTACAAAGCGTCAACATATATGTGAACAGAATGTTAAACTGCATCTTCCCTTCACATTGCAGAGGGAGAATGAACACCTCCTGCAGAGCAGACCCAACAGCTCTTCACTGATGATGAAGAGGACCTCCACACCTTCGACTCCGATGCCCTCCAAAAGCTCATGGACAGCTTCGGCACCTCACCTCCAGGAGCAGGGCAGCCCAGCTGCATCAACGAGACCTCACCTCTGCCTGCACAGACCACACAACAGGAAGCACCCACCACCACGGCTGACTCCCAGGACCCCCACAAACTACATATGGCCTTCCAACTCCGTGTGTTAGGGTGCCAGGAGAAGATGGCTGATCAGGTGCAGGTGGGATTCAACCGCATGGCAGCCAAACTAGATGCCATACGTGGGTGTCTAAGTCCCATCAGGGACCACATACAGTCCCTAACGGACACCCACAGTCCGCTCCATGCTCTCCAACTATCCATGGCTCACATTGCTGGAGTCCTGACTCTGAGACAAGAACAACTGTCCAGTCCGAGTGGCTCCAGCGATGTCATCCGGCAGTTGGGACACATACAGAGGAGCGTGGAGAACATGGAGCGGATGCAGGTGGACAGAATGGCTGCCACGGCTGCACACCAGCGAGATGTAGGTGGGATCTTCCATACCCGGCAGACCCTCATCATGGCATTGCTGCCACAAGACCTGGTGCAGATGAACACTGCTGCTACTACTCCATCCACATCTATGCCCCCTGAAGTGTCCGTGCCTCACAGTGTGGTAGACAATCTACTTCGGCCCCTGATGTGTCAGTGCCACATGGTGTGGAAGACAAAACCCCACCACCCACATGTTAGGCACATGAGACGTCAGAGGACGAAGATGAGGATGATTCTGCCTTAGTGGTAAGAAGGAAGTGGTAGCATTCATCTCAGCCATATGGCCTGTTTCTGCTTGGTTATTCACTCTGCATCATCACCTTCCACTGTCCCCCCATACACTCGGCAACACTC
The DNA here is from genome assembly GCF_964204655.1 of Triturus cristatus. NCBI lineage: Eukaryota > Metazoa > Chordata > Amphibia > Caudata > Salamandridae > Triturus > Triturus cristatus. Next base: position 151,401,253 of record NC_140584.1, read on the forward strand.
ACCTTGGACCTCGACATGGACTGCCATATTCTGTTTGGTTACCAATGACACAGCAATCAGACTGCGGACTGAACTCTTCCTCTTCTGATGAACTTGTCATTCCCTAAAGGACCCTGGCTGGCCCTCCACGGGCAACAATATAAAGTGGGATTTGCATGGCCCTGTTCTGCTCCAGCTCCAACACTCCACTGAATGTGAATAAAACATTCAAATTCACTCAGATGTGTCATGTGTATGTTCATTCAAATATGAAAGTACGGATGAATGTAGGGTCAGTGATCCCCTCTTACGTCCATGTTGCTGATGTTGTGGGACTTGAGTCACAGGGTGCACCATTGTTGATCGCGGCCCCGGTGGTGCCGACACTACAACAGAGACACACGCATTTGTTACTTCCTTGTCCAGCCCAGAACTGAACCACACACAGAGCCCTGGGCTCAATGTTCACACCCCTACGCTGGACTGGCATACAGCAGGCCAGCCCACTCCGCTTACGCTTACAGGGGGGACAAAGCTACATGTCCCAGGTCTTCCATGTTGTGATCTGCTGATCACTGGTCTAGTTATCAGCATGCCACAGCCACTCCCTGAGGGCTGGTTTACACCCACACCACACCCACCCAGCAAAGGCGTTACAGGACATGTGAGCCTGCTAATAAGAGGGGCCTACCACATCACATTCCCCACTGCCAGATGTGACATGATGGCGTCCGCACCACAAGACTCCATCATAAAGGGTCCAAGACGTGCCTTGCACAGAGTTGGTGTCAATGCCGTGTTGTGAATGGCTTAGGGGAGGGACCATGGCTGCCGCTTTGTGTTCCTGTAGTCGGAGACAGGAGAGCAGGAGCAGCGACTCAGGACCAACCTCAAGGTACATTTACATTTTTCCTCTTTTTTTCACCCTTCTGTGGCACACCACCTGCGACACCCCCCCCAACGGCCATCCTCATGACCCTTGCAAATTTCTCAGGTGCCGGTGAACTCAACGCCTCATGCGGTACACGGCCCTCCACCTCTTTCTCCCACGCACCGCCATTCTCGCTGCTAGTGCTTGTGTGGCAGGATTGGTGGGTCTCTTCCTGGCTGAAAATTTGGTCCTGAGGCCCTCATTGGCCAGAAGATCCACAGCACCCATTGCCTTCTCCTGAGCACCATTGTCCTGGCTCCAGTTTGGTGGGACAAGATTATACATTGTGTTTCGCCACTCTGCTGATGCATCCAAGGACGGGCCTCTGACTTTGGCTATCCATACAGCACATCAGTCTCTCTGCCCCGTGGTATCTTATCCCTAATGATCATTTTGCTCCCCGCACTTCTTGCGTGGAATCTCGTACGGCAGGGACAACCATCAATTTCCTGCCGCCAACAAAGCTGAGGGCTGCGTGTCCAGGTCACCGTTTAGGCCGTGCTTATGACCATCTATCTCTTTCTTGATTAGGTCCTTTGAAACCAAACCTACGTGGCCACTCACTGGCATTTTCCTAGGGATGCTGTTGCTCCCTGCTGCTGCCATGCCCTGTGACTGTCGCCCCCATGGGGGGGATTTGGCCGCCCTCCCTCTAGGGGCGGTTGAGCTTCCCAGTCGGAAGTAATTCTAATTTCTGTCCTGCTGAGAAGCAGCATAAACAAATGCTTCTCAAGCTCATTTATCTCTGATGTATATCTGTGTCTGGAAAGCAAGTTACCTTAAAGGAAGTTCACAGTTTAATTAGGCAACGGGCTTTCTAGACATCAAACGTAGGTGCTGGATCAGAAGCATTGGTCTTGGCTGCATCTCGGTCTGCCTGAAGGACTGGGCTATTCTAAGGCCCAGCGGTGCCAGGGGACAACACCTGAAACCTTCGTGGGTTACCTGTTCCGGCGTACAAAACACAGAGACACGGGACACTTCCGGCGGCGTCAAAGATCAGCGTTTATTTACTGCAGGGATACAGAAATCGCAAGAAGTACACAACGTGTAGGTTCTGGGAGACTGCTTCGAATTGCAAAAGTGGATCGCTCCTTTTATACACATTTTCGCCATTGAACAACATGGCAAACAAAGGTTACTACTCAGTTCCCACAATAAACTTCAAAAGGGTCGCACTCATGTTTCAGAAACCCGGAACATAATTACAGCAGCATTTGCCGGTTCCCAACTGTAAAAGCACATTATCCCCACATTAAGCACATTCCATTCTGACTGTAAACGAATTAGGATAAGGGACAGAAACAGATGTAAAGGAAGAACAAGGATGCACAACAGATTGGAAAAGAGTGTAGAGAGTAATAACGGAAACTTGATTGCAGGATCAAAACCCTCGTGACTAATGCATGCATGACTGAAACAATAGACTGGCACGGCAAGATGAGCCTTGAGCGGGGCCATCTGCCTTTGCCGTGTCATTTCCCCTATCATAAAAGACACCCTCAAAGAAACACGTGTCCTTCGTGAAAGCTTGGGAATCCCAGGGTCACAGAGCAGACAAGGTCCGTTCGCTGGCTACTTGAGGGCAAGAAACAAAATGGATGCCGCATCTAAAATGGAACCCGAGGGTTCGGATGGACATACCTAGGAATGAGACGATCCGTACATAGTAGCGTAGCGAAAACGCGTACACCCACTAAACTCGTCATTTGCGGTTCGTAGATACCAAACTCGTCCATATTAGAACACACCCAGAAAGTGTCGTTCCGATTCACACGGAACCTCAGACGCTCCTTTTGCCCTCATGTAGGCAAGCACTAGTCGAGTAAGAGATGGCCGTCTTATACACGTTGTAGCACAAAGACTACATAAGGCAGGGCCACACTGCACACAAAGACAACATGTGAATAGGAACGTCACAACAACCCCTACGATCATCAGAATCTTCCAACCCCAAGTGGATATCAGGCCCCAAAACCATCTTAGAAGTGTCCAATTACCCTCGTCCACGTGTATGGACTCGGAAACTTATGCAACTTCGAGATGGCTTGGTAAACAGTTGGAGCGTTGTCAGGAATGAAAATGCAACAGCTCGAATGGATAACTTTGCACACACCACCTCTATCTGCAAGAACAACGTCTAGAACCATATGGTTCTGCAACGTCATGAGTCTATCCACCTGAAGTTCTGCTGTTAAATTACCAAGAGCACTCGCAGTTATGTTAGCAGTCGACTCTACCACACGGGTCAACTGTCTTAGGTTCCTACTATTAACCATGGGTCCCCAAAACGGCAAGAAACCCTTAAAGAAGTCTCCTGCTTCTTGACCGGCAGTATCCTCTTCACTAATAACGCCTCTCACAATTCTAGTTTTGTGATAGTCTGAGGCAACTGTAAAAGTCGGTGGCAAAAGATTCGCAATATAACAGGTACCCGAAAAGTCACGGGGCAACCATGTATATGCACGTTCATAACATACAAAATAGGTACCCTTGGCAGTCAGAAAAACAGGGGAAGAGAGCATCGGTAGAACATACGTATCAGTACAAGCACTGTTCCCAAGTTGTGCTCTCGGATTTCGACCAAGACCTTTCAAGCAGAAATTACCGAGGTGGGGTACGATCCATATTGGAGACGAGCTCTTAAGCTGTCTATCACCCACTGACATACTATACTCAGCCTCACTCAGATCCTTATAGGCTTGCACCTCTTCATCTGGAATAAGCGATGCATCAAAAATATCTCTATCTAAATCAGCAATCCCTATCGCCAAAGGCTTATGGTACGGGCCAGGACCAAAGCTTGCAGAGCGTGGCTCTCGACTGGGGTAGGAATCTAGTGCACTACGGAACATAGTTTGGAATGCTCGAGCTGACCCTTGGGAGCTATAGGGAAGAACCAGATACGGAATACCCCTATCCATGGTATGTGGCATTAACCCACACACCCAACAGTTGGTAGTATTCATCACCAACTGATGCTGATGTAGGAGTTGAACGAAGGAGTTATTCATGAATTCCGCACGTCTAACCTGTTCATGTTGGGGCAGAAGATGAAAGGAATGTGGAGAAACAGTGGTAATAGAGCTTAGTTTAGGAGAAAGAGTAGGTGAAACGGAAGGCAATAGCGACTGTATTCCGAAATACACTCCACCCACCAATAGCATAGACACAGTCAGGAACAGCAGAAATACCTGAAACAAAAAACATTTCGTTCGTACAATCTTATGCAATTTTGATCTTTGCGCCGACATCCTTTCTACTTCCAACAGCTTAGAGAATGCCATCCTCTAAAAACCGTCCGTGACGTACTTGACGCACTTCGTTCTGAGTAGCGATTATCAATTCCCAGGAGTTCCCAGGAGTCGACAAAAAGTAACCAACCTAGTGTCAGAAACCTGCTAAACAGAAGGGAGTACCCGCACGGCCCTACGGTTAACCCGGATGATAGGTTTTCCTAAACACTCAGCTTAATACAAATCTCTTAGCTGCGAAAAGCACACATAAAAAGAAACTCAAAAAAGGATGTAATTGTTCGTAATGTTCGTGGCACCAGTAAAGGAAAATATAAGAAAAATGTTATTAGTCTTTGTTACGTGGACGAAGAAAGTATCGATTTCTTCCAGGTCGAGTCTGTTCTTCAAATAATTGTTCAGCTGGTGAAACAGTGTTCAGTCGATTGGATGACGATTCAGACCTCGAATTCTCTACAACTGACGACTCAACAGGTGTGTCTGACTGCAATGAATTGTCTCTTACAGGTTGAGCATCGCTAAACGGCACAAAGCATAGAGGGGTCTCAGTTTCCGTTGCCGCTATACCAGTTCTCACCCAACCATCTGTTGGTGAGGGGATCGAAACCTTCTTGGTATGGCCGGCGTGTACCCAGTTCTTTCTGCCTTCCAACCGAACTGCAGTCCTTGTTGCCAATAGCACTTGAAAGGGTCCCACAAATCTCGGCTCCAAGTTACGTTTTCTGCCAAAATTTCGGGTAACGACCCAGTCACCTGGCCGGAGCCGATGTCCAGGACCCTCTGTCTGTGCCGGCAAAGCTTCAAAGACCTGTTGATGAATTAACCTCAGTTTAGCAGTCAGATCATGAAGATAATCAATTAGCATTGGATACTCAAGACTATCAAAGGCCTTAGGTCTCGGGACTCCCCAAATGTTCGCAGGGCGGCCGAACACAATCTCATATGGGCTGAGCCCTACTCGAGAGTGTACAGTCGCTCTGGTTGATAGGAGAGCCAGAGGCAAGGCATCAGGCCATGACAAACCAGTCGTAGCTTGTATCTTCGCAAGTTTCAGCTTCAGAGTACCATTGTACCCTTCAACCAAACCCGCTGCCTGGGGATGATTGGCGCTATGGAATTTCTGTCGAATTCCAAGGCCCTTACACACACTCTGCATCACACTTCCCACAAACTCACTTCCGTTATCTGACCACACGATCCGTGGCATTCCATACCGAGGAAAGTATTCCTTAAGTAGGACTTTCGCTGTGGACAGGGCAGTATTATCCTTAAGAGGATAGGCCTCAATCCATCTGGAGAACGCACAAACCACAACTAAAACATACTTCAGATTATTGCATCTCTCCATATGGATGAAGTCCAGTTGGATAACCTTAAAGGGACAGGCAGGAGGAGCAAAATGACCAGGTGGAGTGGGGGTGCCCTTGCCAGGATTATGCATCAAATACACCATACAATTCTTAACCACCCTCTCAGCACATTTAGCAATACCATCGTTCTTCCATACAGGGGACAATAACTTGCATATACCTTTCGCACTAATGTGTGACAACCCATGAGCCATAGTCACGACGGCTAATACATAAGCATCCAGTAACATCCACCTCTGACGTTCCGACAAGTCAACCCAACATCCATGCATATCCAACTTTCTCGTACCTTCTTTCCACTTGGTCCTTTCAGTTTCAGTGGCCTCATTCTGAATTGCTTTCACACTCTCAACAGTGTCTTCACACATACCAGTCTCCGTCGGCCATCTCACTGAACTCGTAACATACATTCGGGTTGCAAGATTCTTAGCCGTTTCTTTGGCAATCTCGTCTGCAAATGCATTACCACGACCAACGTCATCCGTAACCTTCCGATGAGCACTACATTTAACGATCGCTACCTGTTTAGGCAATGTAAGTGCATCCAAAAGATCATTCACGAGCTGCCCGTGTTGGATCTTCGTACCATGCAATGTCATAAATCCTCTTTCTCTCCACAATCGACCAAAACTATGTGCAACACCGAATGCATACTGACTATCGGTGAACACATTCACTCGCTTTCCTTTAGACAAAACACACGCTGTTAAAGCAATCAATTCTGCCGCTTGCGCTGAATTCTGACTCAATCTCGCAGTTTCCACAACCGTGCTCAACGTCACTACAGCCTACGCAGTCGTCACATCACCATTCGGCAACTTAAAACATGAACCATCAACATACAAAGTGCCATCGGGATCTGTCAACGGAGTGTTTTTCAGGTCCACACGACCCTTCGTTTCTTCCTCAGTTCGTAAATAACAATCATGTGGTGGTACATCATCTGATTCCATATTAGTCGGCAACAATGTCGCCGGATTCAGTACATTACAACGCTTGATCTGTATATGACTTGCCAAAAGAGTCAACTCATACCCAGACAACCTTGCACTCGTCAGATGTTGAGTTTTTGTCCGATTCAGGAGAGTGTCAACTGCATGGGGAACCATCACTATGAGCATATTATCCATGACCAGACCTGCGGATTGTCGAATAGACACTGCAGCTGCCGCTGTCGCCCTCAAGCAACTTGGCAACGCTCTAGCCACCGGGTCTAAAGTCGAGGAAAAATACGCACATGGACGCTGCTTACCACCGAATTGTTGCGTCAAAACACTCAACGCACAACCTTCTCTTTCGTGAACTTATAGTGTAAATGGCTTACTGTAATCAGGAGTACCTAACACTGGAGCCGAACACAACGCATCACGTAGTTCAGAAAAACTTTTCTGACATTCTTCCGTCCATGGCAAAGGAGTCGAGACATCCTTGCACGTGAGAGCTATCAATGGCTTCGCTAACAGTGAAAAATTCGGAATCCACTGTCTGCAGTATGACGTGATACCTAAAAAGGCACGCACATCTCTCTGAGATGTTGGCACAGTCATTCGAACAATTGCTGCAATTCTGTCAGGGGTCAACCTTCTTCCCGCCTTTGACAATAAGTGACCTAGATAGGTTACTTCTTGACAACAATATTGTAGTTTAGAAGGTGACACTTTGTGATGCAAGTCACATAGATGCTGTAACAGTGATACTGTAGCAGTTTTGCAAATCTGTTCAGTGTCAGCAGCTACCAACAGATCGTCAACGTACTTAATCAAAGCCGCACCAGCCGGCAACACAAACGCATCAAGCTGACTCTTAAGAGCTTGGCTGTAGATCGATGGACTCTCACAGTAGCCCTGAGGTGCGCGTTTGAACCTGAAGCTGCGACCACCTAATGAGAAACCGAATAAATCTCTGCTTTCTTCAGCAATCGGAATGCTAAAGAACGCATTCTTCAGATCGATTACCGAGAACCATGATGCAGAAGCTGGAATCAGAGTCATCAAAGCTGTAATATCAGGCACCACGGGGAACTGTGGAACAACAATTTTATTCACCTCCCTTAAATCAATAACAAAACGATACACAGGAGGCTTGGATGGATCAGTTCGTTTCAAAATAGGTAACACAGGACTATTACACACGTTACCTCGCGTTTCCTCGATGACATCCTTATCGATCAAATCGTAAATGATCGCTAATAGCGCTCGTTCACCATCAAGGGAGATACGATACTGGGGAATGCGTGGCAGTCGCACGTTGGATTTCAATTTAACAACATAAGGTGGTATATCCAGCAGGCCCACATCATTGGGACCTGTCGCCCACAAAGAATCAGGAAGAGAACTCAATTCCGGTGGGAGCTTATCATTCGACAAATACATAGGAGAGATCACTCTCTGACCCAATGTAAGCCCCACTCCCGCAGGAGAGCAGTACAAAGTCGCATATAACCGCTTCATCAGATCCAAGCCCAAAAGATTCTCACCACAACCAGTAGTCAAAATAAAGGGAGCTTCTAACTCGCGAGACCCAATTGCAAGGGGCAAAGGGCTAGAAACTGGATTGCTAACGGGGGCGCCAGAGAATCCAACGGAAACATTCGTTAAGCCAGACAAAGGCGCGCCAGGGAGTTTCGAATGCATGATGGAACTTTTCGCTGCACCAGTGTCCAACAGAAAAGGCTCAACTATGCCCAATGTAGCAACTGCGACATAAGGCCCTCTCTGATCAACCGGAACTGATACTACTCCCTTTCTTTGTCTACGGCTGTCCTAGTAAGTACCGTCCGCATCAACATCATGCTCGACATAATAGTCATCCACATGATACTGTGCAGATCTACCAGACGATGGATCGCGCCGATCAAAGCAATTTCGCGAATCTGATGAAGTGGCAAGACGCTCGTTCTGATTCTGAGTAACACCGCGACCTCTACCACGTGATGCTTGTTGAGGACCACTACGACCTCCTCGAGCCGAAACACCATTGTTTCGGTCACGCAAAACTGGACAATTAAACTTCAAATGGCCCTCACCCCTACAATATGCGCATTGATTATACCCCAACACAAAGCGAGGTGTAGAGGAGTCAGTACGCGACTGCGATCTAGAAAACTGCGATTGCAAGCGATTTGACTGTTGCGAGTCATTCTGATTCGAGCGTGGAGGATACGCTTGCTGCAATAAGACCTTTGTTTTAAGATCCTTCGTTTTCTTATCTGCGCGTTCGCTTTCTTCTTTCTCTCTATTTTCGTAGTATTGGGCCGTGGCTAATATCTGAGCAGTGGTAGAAACGGCCCACGAACTTTCAGAATTCTTCAACTTGTTGCTTAGTTCAGGCAACAAATTCGATACAAATTTATCAACGAACAACCGCTGACCTCCCTCAGAGCTCATATCCTGACCACTATGATCAATAAATGCCTCCTCAAATCTCGTAAAGAAATCAGAGACACTCTCATCCTTCTTTTGCTTGCACGCAGACAATTTGTCCCAATTAACGCGTATTGCTGGCATAAGAGTCTTCATAAGTGTAATTATCCTCTGGGGCAGATTCTCAATGAGCTGTTCAGGTTTAGCCCCACCAACCTGCCGTCCGTCAGCCGCCGCAAGAGCAGCCCAATCAGCGCCTAACTCAGCTGCGTGATTCTCTTGATGGATTTTCGCCCAAATCGGTTGAGGTACTACATTACCAAACAACATGTCAATATCGGCAAGGTTCATGACAGTAGCATCCACTAACTGGGATAACTCCTTATAATAACCTGCAGGATTTTTACGGGGGTCAGGCAAGGTTTGCTTCACCTGCAAAACTTCCGATCGCTTCCATGGGAGGTGTATCCAAACTCTCTGAAAGTGTGGTGGAATAGCAGGATTAGCATTAGGATCACCTGGCATCCATACTGGGGGAACTTCCCGCATAGGATACTGACCTGGTTGTGCCATCCATTCCTCAGTGGCGTCCTTAAACAATGCTCGAGGTTGCACTATAGATCGAAAAGATAACAGACGCTCGAGAGCACGTCGGACGTTATCACCTACAATCATACCTGTCGTAAATTGATTCTGAAGCTCAGTGATCTCGGGCGGTACATTATCTACCTCCTCATTATCCCATTCTTCTCTCAAGAATTTACACATTTCCTCGAACACGAATCTTTGAGTGGGCTCATTAAACTGAGAAAATGTCTCAAAAACTATACGCGAAGCGTACTTCACAGGATGCCTAATCCATTTACGCGCCATTTTCACCAACGACTCACGTTCCCTACCATCAGGAATTTGACTGCGCCTCTGAGCAACATCAGAAAGATTTGACCCGAGTACTGGTCCAAAAAACGGAGAATAGAGAGTAGCGACAGCATTAAATATACGACTACGAACAGAAGGGGAAGAAGAAGGAGGTACAGGAGCAACAACATTAGGAGTAGAAACAGTAGCAGTAGTCGGGGTAACAGGAGTAGTAGTAAGATTGGGCTGATGAGATACTGGCAAAGGAGCAGTAGGAAAAAGAGCGGGTAAAGGAGGATGGACAAGTTGTGGCACAAGGGGATTCGGAAAAACAGGAGGAACGACAGGCTGACCAGCAGCCGCCAAAACAACAGGTTGAGGAACAGGAGGAATCACAGGACCCACGGTAGCTGGAGCATAGGGAGGTGGCGATTTCAATAGATAGGACAATAATGGATCCTCTATCACTTCCTCTCCCGTCTTATCAGAACTAGACGGTAAAACCGGATAACATTTATCCACCGCCATATGATGAAGTCTAGCACTAACTTCCTGCTCCTTCTCATCTTTGTCTCGCTGATACTGTTCTGCATTTCGCATCACCGTAATGACACCTTCTCTCTTATTTTTCTTAATCTGTTTGATTTCTTTCTGCTTGGCCTCTTTGCGCCATAATCGAAAGGAATCAAACATGGCCGGCCTAGCCTTCTTTTTAAACAATTTAGCTTCAAGATTATCTAATATTGCAGTTTTGAAACTACCATGTGATGGCCAACTAAGAACACCATCATTTTTAGTGTAACGAATCCAATATTCATTATATACAATAGGACCTACGCCGTGGCGACTATAGAGCTCATAAATTGGAGTTCCAACTGGAGGTATCGGGTATGAATCCTCCAGCCGGGAATCCGTGCTGCAACATTTAAGGAAACCAAACAAAGTACTACGGCCAGGCATCGTGCACACTGACTGAGTTTACAAACTTCAAGGGCTATCGAATTACGATGTCCTCGCAAAAATGCAAGACCCTCGGTTTTTGGCAATTGCAATCGTCAAATAAAACCCAACAACTAAAACCCAACAACTAAGAACCACAAATGCAATGGAACCATGCAAACAACAAAGTAACCTGGGAGCGACCCACAAATACTTAACTGAAAGAGCAATGGCGTCACCAGGAAGGCCCGTCTATCGTCTCTCCGTACAAAGGACTACGCCAGGCGCCAAAACAGGTCGACAGTCAGGGCATCAGTCCGTCGCAGCCGTCAGGAAGCGGGAATCTTCGCGGGAAAAGTCTTCGGGCCACTTATTTCGACAACTGGATCGATGAAGCGGGGTGCACCTTCTCTCGGAGATTTCACACGAAGTTCCTCACGATCGTCGGGCTTTGGACCGGTACCGCTGATGTCGCCCGACGTTGGGTGCCAACTGAAGGACTGGGCTATTCTAAGGCCCAGCGGTGCCAGGGGACAACACCTGAAACCTTCGTGGGTTACCTGTTCCGGCGTACAAAACACAGAGACACGGGACACTTCCGGCGGCGTCAAAGATCAGCGTTTATTTACTGCAGGGATACAGAAATCGCAAGAAGTACACAACGTGTAGGTTCTGGGAGACTACTTCGAATTGCAAAAGTGGATCGCTCCTTTTATACACATTTTCGCCATTGAACAACATGGCAAACAAAGGTTACTACTCAGTTCCCACAATAAACTTCAAAAGGGTCGCACTCATGTTTCAGAAACCCGGAACATAATTACAGCAGCATTTGCCGGTTCCCAACTGTAAAAGCACATTATCCCCACATTAAGCACATTCCATTCTGACTGTAAACGAATTAGGAGAAGGGACAGAAACAGATGTAAAGGAAGAACAAGGATGCACAACAGATTGGAAAAGAGTGTAGAGAGTAATAACGGAAACTTGATTGCAGGATCAAAACCCTCGTGACTAATGCATGCATGACTGAAACAATAGACTGGCACGGCAAGATGAGCCTTGAGCGGGGCCATCTGCCTTTGCCGTGTCATTTCCCCTATCATAAAAGACACCCTCAAAGAAACACGTGTCCTTCGTGAAAGCTTGGGAATCCCAGGGTCACAGAGCGGACAAGGTCCGTTCGCTGGCTACTTGAGGGCAAGAAACAAAATGGATGCCGCATCTAAAATGGAACCCGAGGGTTCGGATGGACATACCTAGGAATGAGACGATCCGTACATAGTAGCGTAGCGAAAATGCGTACACCCACTAAACTCGTCATTTGCGGTTCGTAGATACCAAACTCGTCCATATTCGAACACACCCAGAAAGTGTCGTTCCGATTCACACGGAACCTCATGCCAGAATTTAGAATTCTGCTTCCTAATGTGATCACTGCTCTCTGTGCTGTACTGAGATGCCAAGGTTTGAATGACAATGTAGTCAAACAGCTTTATGACTCACTGAGAGGCACTGTGAAAAAACGTCGACTGTCTGCAGCCTGACCTTCAATAATCTCGACTGTAACCAGCTATACAGACCTGGAAGCCAGTCATATGAAAGTAAAGATATGTGATGTAGAGGGTCAGCGGTATAGTTGTTGGTGTGGGCGGAGCTAGGTGGGCCAGAGGAAGAGGAGGAGCCAGGACAGGACGAGGGCAGATAGAGTAGGGACAGGGAAGGTGATGGATGCAGCATAATAAAGTTAGACTTACACATAGTCCTGGTGTCTGTCGTTACTGCTGCTGGACATCCCAGCTGACGACGAGGGTGGTATGCTGCAGCCCAGTGTCCCCAGAAACAGAAAACGACGTGCCCCTGTCCCGTGGTGCAGCCGAGGAAGCAAACGCGCTCATCGTCGAGCGCCAAAGTGAGGCGGAGCAAATGGCGCCAGAAGTGTAGAAACAGAAGCGGGAGCCCACCCCGACGAATGCTGACGGCTTCTGAAGCGGTTGTCGGCTGCACCGAAGCGGTAGACCACATGAGTGCCAGAGCGCTGTTACGCGCTAATTGAAACCCTCACGCCCGATGCGTGATAAACGGTACGTGAGCGGAGAAGAGCGCCGGGAGCAAACCCCGAGCTTGTTGTGCCAGCTAATGACTCCTGGACTGCATGTGAGGCACTAAAAGTGGTGGTAAATGCAAGGCACTGACAAATAGTGTGGCAAGGAGGCTGAGAGTGTTGCCATCATGTCGAACCACAACTCGCCGCAAAGACCCGAAGCCACACCGATTGTGACAAGCGTGTCACACCTGCGCCCACCAGAGCCGCTACCGTTGACGGTTGGGGAGAGTATGGGCCCCAGATGGCAAGAATGGCTCGAAGACTTTGAGGATTACATCAAAGGGTCAAAGGTGACCGAGGATGAGGACAAAGTGATTGCACTGCGCAATCTGGTCGGCAAAGAGATTAGCAAGATCATCAAAGAACTACCTCGTGCGGACACCGGAACTTACGATAAAGTGCGTGAGGCGCTCAATAGGAAGTTTCTGCCGAAACGAAATGTGGATTATGAGAGGTACACCTTTCATCAAGCTCGTCAAAGGAAAGAAGAGGTGATGAGTTCGTTCATAACACGACTGCGTCGATTGTCCCGATATTGCGATTTTGATGCGTTTTCAAAAGATGATGCCATCCGGTCGCAGATCATTGATGGGTGTCAGTCTGAGACACTGAGGAGGAGGCTGCTGAGGAAAAGTCAAAACCTAGAAGAAATAGAAGAGATGACTCGAGTGTATGCCCAGCGGAGGAGCAAGCCGAGAGCATGGAAGCCGGGCGCCCTGAAAGACAGGAGCAAGCATGCCGGGTGCAAGACAGTCACCGACGCAGACACTCGAAGGAGCGCCGGTACCACTCTAGGCCTTCCTCGTGCCAGAGGTACACCGAGCACAGAAGACATGGATCGAGGAGAAAAGACAAGAGACAATAAGGGGGAAAGAAGTGCTACAGATGTGGATATGACTTCCCGCACCGAGAAGCGTGTCCAGCCATGGGGCAGCAATGCTGGAAGTGTGGACGAACTAATCATTTTGAGGCGACTTGTGGTGAATATCGCCGGGAGAGGAAGGATGACGCGATGAGGCCGACTCGTTCGGACACCAGGTGACACCACGTGAAAGCGGTGCAAGCTCGGCCAAAATCGTCCTCCAGCTCATCTCATTCCAGCCGGGAATCGAGGAGATCTCGCTGGGCAAGAAGGTCACCATCCGCGGACTCTCGATCAGGGTTGTGCGAATCCGAGTACACGGTCGAGTATGCCAGCATGGTTGCCGATCCAGATCAATTGAAGACCTACCCGAGACTGGACATCAGTGTGGGCAATTATGACACGCAGTTTGTCCTGGACAGTGGGGCATCACTGAATTACATCCCGGTGACGGAGTACAAAAAGATGAAGCCACCACCGCCGTTGTGCCCGGCATACGTCTGAGTCTTCACCTGGATGTCCAAGAAACCACTCCCCTGTCTAGGGAAGTTCCAAACCACTCTTCGACACCAGAACAAATCGATATCGGCTGTAGTACACGTAATTGATGGCCCGGAAGCTGATTGCCTTCTCAGCTTACCGACGGCCGAGAGACTTCGGCTGGTTGAGATCTTATACCATGTCAGTGGGGATCAGGGCATACTACACAAATTCCCCAAGTTATTCACGGGGTTGGGAAGGCTGTATAAATGTCAAGTCCGGCTCCACATCAATGAGCAGATCCGACCTGTCGCTCAACATCCCCGACGGGTACCATACCACCTTCAGCAGGCTGTGGAGGATGAGCTGCAAGAACTGCTCACGTCAGACATCATTGAAAGGACTGATGGCCCCACCCCATGGGTGTCACCCGTAGTCATCGTGCCCAAGAAGGGCACTTCTGGAAAAGTGAGACTGTGTGTGGACATGCGGCTTCCCAACACCGCGATTGAGCGTGAACAACATCCTGGGCCTCACTTGAGTGATATGATTGCTGCGTTGAATGGGGCCAGAGTGTACTCAAAATTGGACTTAAACAAAGGCTACCACCAGCTGGAACTACATGAACGGTCAAGGTACATAACAACGTTCGCGACACACCTGGGTCTGTATCGTTATAAACGATTAAGCTTTGGCATCTCTTCTGCTGCGGAGATCTTTCAGGAAGCAATACGCCAAACCATATGCGACATACCTAACACGCTAAACTACAGCGATGATATCCTTGTGTATGGGTCCAACGTCCAAGAGCATGACAAGGCCCTTGATAGAGTATGCCACGCTCTCTTGGACGCCAACCTGACATTGAACAAAGAGAAGTGTGAGTTCCATCGCTCCACACTCAAGTTCTTTGGGCATGTGTTTTCTGGAGCAGGGATGAAGCCTGACCCTGAGAAAGTGCTGGCTTTAAATGACACCAAGAGTCCTCAAGATGTTAGTGATGTCCGTTCCTTTCTGGACATGGCCAGTTATTGTGCGAGGTACATCAAGGACTATGCCACCATCAGTCATCCACTTTGCACTCTCACCAAGCAGGGAAAATTGTTCGACTGGACCCGGCAGTGTGAGCAGGCCTTTCAGGACATCAAACGGGCAGTTGAGACAGCTGACAACTTGGCATACTTTGAGCCCAAACGGAAGACGGAAATAACCGTGGATGCCAGCCCGGTGGGCCTAGGGGTGATCCTGGCTCAGTATGACCGCGAGGAGGATCAGCGCCACATCGTAGCGTATGCAAGTCGCAGTTTGTCTGACACTGAAAAAGCCTATTCTCAGCCAGAGAAAGAGAGTCTGGCGGTTGTCTGGGCCTGCGAACACTTCCATGTGTTCATCTACGGCAAGCACTTCACGATGGTGACAGATCACCAGGCGCTCGTCACCATATTTGGAAATCCACGGTCGAAGATGCCACCTCGGATAGAGCGGTGGGGCCTGCGTTTGCAAGAGTACACTTACACCATAGTGCACAAGCCGGGCAAGTCAGCCAACCCGGCCGATAACATGTCTCGCCACCCGAGACCTGTGCCGGCGCCAACGGCATCAATTGCAGAGGAATATGTCCACTTTGTCGTGGGCCAGGCCCAACCGCCGGCGGTTCCCCTGGAGGCCATTCAGGAAGCGACGGCGCAAGACGTCATTCTTCAGAAAGTACTCAGGCGCCTGCAGACCAACAGGTGGAGAGCTGATGATGATGAGGACCCGGAAGATCTAGCTAGCAACCAAGAGCTGCAGGCATTCAGACACGTGAGTGAGGAGTTGTCTGCCACCTCGGAAGGGCTTCTGCTAAGGGATCACAGGATTGTTATCCCGACGCGACTACGACAAGGGATTGTCAATCTAGCTCATGAAGGTCATCGTGGGGTACTTGCGACGAAGCAAGCCCTGAGAGAGCGAGTGTGGTTCCCGTTATTAGATCAAATGGTGGAACGTACTCTCAAAGACTGTCTGCAGTGTCAGCTTGTCAGCCAAGGAAGTCCCCCGGCTCCCTTGCGAATGACTGAATTACCCAGTGGCGTGTGGCAGGAACTTGCTATGGACTTCTACGGACCCCTTCAGTCAGGGAAATATGTCCTGGCAATTATGGACGAGTACTCGCGGTTCCCGATAGCCCAGTTTGTATCATCCACTAATGCGGCCAGCACTATCGCGGTACTGGATGAAGTGTTTGCGGCGTGGGGTATTCCAAAGGTGCTCAAAACGGACAATGGCCCCCCGTTCAACGGACATGAGTTTAGTGACTTTGATTGGCACATGAACTTCACGCATCGGAAAATAACACCCTTATGGCCACAGGCAAATGGCACCATTGAAAGATTCATGGCCACTCTGAAGAAAACGTTTCAACAAGCGACCTGTGAGAGAAGGGACCTCCAGGTGGCTCTCAATGAGGTTCTCCGGGCCTATAGGTCAACTCCCCATGCCACCACGGGAAAATGTCCTGCCACCCTAATGCTGGGAAGACCGATCCGGAATAGGATACCCACATGGGAAGGCGCCCTACGAGCAGTATCACCTGTTCCCATGCATCAAGAGGTTGTGTCCACAGATCGTCGTGGGAAAGAGAGAATGAAATCGTATGCAGACGCCAGAAGGAGAGCACGATCACCTTCCTTCCATGAAGGAGACTGTGTTCTCGTCAAGCAGGAGCAACACCGGAAAACAGACTGCAGGTTCCGAACTGAACCATTGACAATCACTCAGAAGAAGGGTACCATGGTGACGGCAGAATCGGACAGTCGAAGAGTTACCCGAAATGCGTCTTGCTTTCAGAAATGCACGCCTGGTATGAAGGAGTCACTTCAAAGACTGAGTGGGCAACCAGAGAGTGAAGTTCGAGGGCAACATGCTGGAGCTGCCGAGAGTCCGTGTCCTGGGCCTGAAGGAGACTCAGAGGTTGTGACAGGAACGATGTCACTGAGACCGAGACAGGACATTCGCAGGCCGCGACGACTGATTGAAGAACTATAACCAAGTCAGTCATTTCTTTTCGTTTTGTTAAAAAAGGGGGAAGATGTAGAGGGTCAGCGGTATAGTTGTTGGTGTGGGCGGAGCTAGGTGGGCCAGAGGAAGAGGAGGAGCCAGGACAGGACGAGGGCAGATAGAGTAGGGACAGGGAAGGTGATGGATGCAGCATAATAAAGTTAGACTTACACATAGTCCTGGTGTCTGTCGTTACTGCTGCTGGACATCACAGGTGATTATAATAGCAATGGGGTAACCCAGTATCCCTCAGAACCTGGGCAGTATACAAAAATAATAACAATCGGTTCTGTCGGGTAAAGAATATTTCTTAAAGCACTAAACCATCATTGGTTTATTTGTTGAAACATTCATCAAAATTGACACACATAGAGACCATAAAAAGTATTCCAAGAAGTTTTATAAATTGCATCATTTATGAATACCCACGTTCAATGGCTGTCAAGGACTAAGAGTGAACTATACTTGTGACAAAGATACATATAGTGCTCAGTGCTGTGGTGAAAAGTGCGTAATATATACAAAGTGACTTATGGAAGTATTGATAATTTACAAAAGGCCAGAAAAACAAATATTTGAAACAGTCTGCAGACAGATTGAGTAAGTCTTTATGCGGAGTCTTTTCAACTGGTCCACGGAAAAAAATGTCGACGTTTCGACCCAGGATAGCATTACTAACTAGTCAATGCGGGTCTTCATCAGGACAGGGACAGTCGGGTGACAGCCTATGGAATAGTAAGGATTATGGTCAGGTCTGCTCGGAAAATTAGATGCTGAGACCGTTCAAAGCATGCAAGGTGAAAACTCACCTAAGTGAGCCCGATGTGGCTCATGGGGCAGGGTAGAAAGATACTCGTGCAGGAGCAACAGTATCCTGTACGGCGTGGATGTAATTCAAACGAGAATTCTAATCAAGAGAATGAAACTGTATAAGGAATGTCCCATAGGTGGCTGTATAATTCACCGGCAATGCTGTGAATGCGCTAATGGACTCACCCGGTAATGGGATATGATCTCTTCCCAGAATGGTCAATCGACTCCAAGTGCAGCTAATGAAAATTGGATGGGGTTCAGGACTGTTTCATCAGATCGAAATAATCCCACTGAGGTTCTGTATAAACAAGAGGTGGGAAAGGAAATGAGTTTCATCCATGCCAATAGTTTTTACCAAAATTGGCGGGCAAAGATAAGAATGCATTGTAGGACTCACCCACAAAGGGGATGGATTTCTTCCCATATCGGAAATCCCAAAGCGACTAGGGGGTTGGATGGGGCTCAGGCAAACGTCCTGTGTCCTCAGATCAAGTGAATCACACTGAGGTCCTGTATAAACAGGGGAGATTAAGGGTGAAAGGGAAATTAATCTCTTCCATACCAATCGAGTTAGGCAAAGTAGCCGGACCATAATGTTCAATCCGCTCACCTTCAAAATGGGCCCGGAAGAACGATTACTTCAGGTCAGGGAGAGGGCAGGCAAGCGTCCTGTCTCTTCAAATTCTGTCTACGAGTTTGTTAAAGCGCTGTGAGTTAATAGACTGATTGGAGCGCGTGTACGTGGCGTGAGCAACCGCGTCATGCGCTCGTTGCTAGGAAACGCCCTCCGTGCGATAAACTGCTCCGGAGTAAATGAACCGTAAATCGTACTTAATCCTTGTAAAGTTAGTGATGAAGACGGTCTCATCGTGGAGAGTGGAATCCAAAAACCATCTCAGGGACTAATGCGACTAGTGCGGTATGTTCGCAGTACGCGAAAACAGAGCGAGAGTGACACAACGCTCGTTGCTAGGTAACGCAGGTGAGTCAACACATTTATGAGTGTCTGGCTCTGCTCTAAAAGCTTGTGTACGAGTCGAGTCCTGAAAATGTTTGCTGTGTAAATCATATAACAAACATCACATCAAATGTTATGCTGTCTCTTCACATTCCCAAAATAAGTATTTCTTTAGCATTCAAAAGCTTTAACAATATTACACATTTATAGCACTTCACTGCAAAGTGCTTTTGAAAAGTGATTATTTTTAAACATGAACCATAAGTAAGCTAAGAGGCAAGACAGAAGTCATGTAAATCTTGTGCATGGCCCAGATTATTATAGAGCAACAATATAGTCTATTAAATTAAACTCAATAGGTTTTTGTACAGCTGGCATTCAGAACTCACATAATTAAAAAGTGATTTCATGAGTGATGAAGAAAATAGAGTTTTAGTGAAATAAAGTATTTGCCTAAGATCACATATTTTAAGCGGGGAGGCCACGATTCAGACAGATTTTCTGGTTTCTGGTTTCACTTTGTACAAATCAGCCCCTGAACAGACATCTATTTGTCTCTCATTTTGTTAAGGGTTTGTTTTTGACTTCTTTGTGCAGTTTTTATGCAGCTCAAACTCGACCCAAAGGTATTGAAGTGCTTTCAATGAGCACCAATTAAATTACAAAAGGTTGCCATTTTTTTTTTTAGGTACAAGGGAATATTAAGTGAATTCCCAAGAATCACAGGATGTTCAGCCAACTCCAAGAATTTAACCTGGTTCCCTAGTACCAAAGTCCGCAGCTCTAGCCATAAAATCACATCCTGCGTAAAGAGAGGGTGGCAGGCTGAAGCCCGTATAAGAACTGAATTTTTGGTCCGGGGTTGCAGGATCTGCTCATGGAATGTAAATGGCTGAGGCACAAACTTAGAAGAAGTTTACTTTGCAGAATTGATCCAACAGTACAACATTCACCTATTCCAATAAACTTGGCAGACAACAAACTCACCATTAGTAGGTTATAAAGAAAACCCTATTCCAGCCATAAAGGATGCACAGTATAGAAGGGCAAAAGGTGGCCTATCAACCTTCATTTCAACTCACCTCCCATGGAAAGATGCAGTCATTGATCTTGACTACCCCTGGATGAAATACACTAAGCTATAACTCTGGCGCTTAATGAGCCTGCTTATCCTGAACATCTACATCCATCCTGCGGCAAAGCAAAAAGGAAAAACATCGAGCAATTAATCGCCGTAATCAAAATGCTGAAACTCACCTATCCATGTGATAACATAATACTAACCAGGGATTTCAACATGAAATTACTGCTAGGACAGGAGAGAAACCGAGCGGGCTTCATATAGCCAAAACAGGGCAATGCAAGCAGACGAGAAACCGTGGGCAAGAAATGCACGGCAACACTGGACAACCTCTTCCGGTACATGCTAAATGGTAGAGGTTCATTGGACAGCCCCACAGCATTCACAAGAGTTATGAGCAAAACAGTTTTAACAATTGACTTCACCTTAGTGCACCCCGATGTATTTCCCTACATAACGGAATTTCAAATACAGGAACGATTAGAAAGTGACAACTGTCCTAATACATTCACATTAACCATCACTTCAAATAGGTCTGGGCGAGCTAAGGGGCATATCAACAACAACCGGCGATAATTATCTCTAAGCACACTTAGCGCTAGGATAATTATCGCCGGCTAGCGTGAATTTGTATCGCTGAGATAGCGTACTATTAGCAACGCTTATCTCAATAGCGATAAAAATCATCACGCTAACAGGCTAACGTGAGATTATCGCTGGAAACCCAGCGATAATCTCACGTTACCTTGTTGATAGGGACAGGCAAACTTAGCCATGATATCCTCCTTCCATAGGATATCATGGCTAAGTCGGAAAAATACCAGACGTAAAAAAGCAGCGTTAACCGCGGTTAGCGCTGCTTTTTTTGTCTCTAACAGGGTTAGCGACATTCTTGATAATAGGAGAAATGTCGCTTAGCGACATTTCTCCTAATATTTTACTCTGGAACGCCCCCTTTGCATCTCATTAGAGATGCAAGGGGAAGCGTAGAGTAAAAGGGTGCTAACATGCAAATTTGCATGTTAGCACCATGTTGTTGATAGGGCGCTAGTTTTATCTCTCCTTTTTTGGCTTTTAAAGCCAAAAAAGCAGAGATAAAGCCATTGTTGATATGCCCCTTAGCCTCTTACACTATCAACGCAACTCTATAGTTTAAAACAATTAACTTAGAACGCAAACAACATTAACTCCATTATGGAAACATGCTGCTCGTTATTAACACCATCGGAAGCAGAGCAAGACGTCATAGAGACCTGGGAGTCATTCATTGACAATAGAAAGAAAAGAAATTTGAGTAATTGCTTTGGCCATAAACCAGCCAGAACCAGCGGGGCGCCCTGGTACACACATAAAATACTGATAAAAAAAACACGGTTAAGTAAGCACTTAAGGACACTGCAAACCCAACCGATACAACAGATCCTCACAACAATGGAAAAAATGAAAAAGGACCTAAAACAGGAAATTAAGGCGGCCAAGCAAAAACGCAAGGAACAACTTGAGATCAAAATGCTCCATGCTAGCAAGCAAAAAGGTTATAAATTGTTTTGGGCTAACATTAACCTTTTGTAAAATGACAAATATTGCCACTTTAATTTGGACAAAACGGAGCAAACATGGAAAACTCATATTAAAGCAACATATAACACAACAGCCCCTTCAAATGCAGTAAGCATCTCCGATGCTTCAAATAAGATCGGAACACACACCAGCTCGATTCCAAAGTTTAAAGACCTGAATCCAAGCACCAATGAGGAACTAGATATCACACACAGTCCATTATCAGCTGAAAAATCAGTTCATCACCCAACAAATCAAATCAAAGAAAAATTTCAAAAAGAAATCCAAGAACCAAGAAAAAGCACGAGTTGAGGGAACATCAAGTACTGAACAACCTAAAGCAGTTAGAGAACATATTAAAACATCTGAGATCTGATGGGGCTCCAGGACCAAATGGCTTGCCTAATGCCCTGTTCAGGAAGTACCCAGCATTTTGGTCTAGTCATTTAACTCCACTGTTTAGACCTAGCTTAGAGACCAGTATCATCCCCGACTCCCGGCGGGGCAGCATTCTTCAGCCTATATAAAAATCAGAGACACGTTCAGATCCAAATACCTACAGATTGATTGCTTTCATTGACGTAGAGGCAAAGATCTATGCATCAAGCCTATTGGCAGACCTTGAGATCTGGGTCAGCAGTATAAATTTAATCGTGAAAACACAAACCGGATTTTGGGCCGGTATGGGCACCTTAACAAATATATTGGCAGTCACCCTCTTAGCTAATCAAGCAATTGTCAACTTAAACATCTTCTTTGCGTGCTTCGTAGATCTTAAAGCAGCCTTTCACAAAGTGCCAAAATCCAAGTTATGGGCCAAAATGAAAGCCTGGGGAGCTCCTTCAAAACTATTGGAAGCAATCATCAACTTGTACTCGCAAACTAGGGTCCAAATTAAAAAAGAAGACGGATGAAGCCTAACTAAGAAAATCTCGACCGCCAACAGGTTAAAGCAGGGATGCGTCCTGGGGCCCAGCCCATTCAACATCTACACCGCTGATTTAGAGAGTAATCTTCGTCTAACACAAGATGACCCTCCTAAGTTGGGTAACATCCCAATAGCAAGCCTGCAATATGCGTATGACATTGTGTTAGTTTCCCAAACACCTTGTGGCTTGCAGCAGTTGATTTCTCACCTAGCACAATATACCTCAAAAGCCCAACTAACACCCAATTTAAAAAAATCGAATGTTCTATGCTTCTCCAGCACCCATAACTTTGTCTGGAGGTTAAATTCCAGTACTTTATCGCAGGTGAATGTATATAAATATTTTGGGGTTCATTTATATCGCCAACTTAGCTACAAGCAACATCTAGACCTTGGGCAAGCAAACGCAAAACAACTACTATTTGCCTTTAAAATTCTGCAGAAAAAACTGTGCAGTAGCTCCACAAATCACTTATTAAAGATCGTATTAGCTAAATTCCTGCCATCTATTCCATACAGCTCAGAAATGCTAAATACCAAGGAATCAACAACCCTAAACACAACCCAATCCAGTCTATTTAAGAAACTGTTCCTTATCCCACGTCATATTTATCAGGCCCAGATATGACTGGAATACGGAACCAGATACCGGCTAGACAAGGAGCATTTGCTAAATATTACTGGAGAATGAGGTAAGCTGAAGAAAATACGTTAGCCCATCACTACAAGGAGGAGGTTGAAAAACAATCAAGGCAGAACAAGTCAATATTTCGAATTTTTAAAAAAACACTTTCAGTATTAAAGCTAGAGGAAGCCTGGCATACATCAGTGCCATATTCTACATTCAAATAAATCATCAATAAAGCAATCAACCAACAATTGCTGCAAATTGATAAAGCCTCCTTGGCCTGCAAAAGACATGCATGGATGGTGATGCCATCTTATAAATATCTGAAACCACAACCATATCTTCAAGATCATTTTACCGACTATTACAAGCGGAACTTGTGCCTTCCGAGACTGGGGTCTTTCCCGACGAAAGATCTCATTCCAAAACGGCAACGGACTTGGTCGACCACAAATTGCCGCCTTTGTGGAATTGGAGAGGAGTAACTCTTGCACCTACTATGTATCTGGTCAGGGGCTAGTTCCCTGTAGGATTTCACTGTATTAGCTTGTATATGCCAATAATTGTGTTACATTGTACATAGAATGGTGGTTTGTTCCACCCTTTTATGATTTTAAGAGAACCATTTGAAAAAAATAAACAGCAGTGGACCATTTATCATAGAAATAGTGCAGAAAATTGCACCAAAATATCCCATTTTTTTTTAATGATGTTGTGCTCAGTCGC
Organism: Triturus cristatus; assembly: GCF_964204655.1. Lineage (NCBI taxonomy): Eukaryota > Metazoa > Chordata > Amphibia > Caudata > Salamandridae > Triturus > Triturus cristatus. Next base: position 151,425,128 of record NC_140584.1, read on the forward strand.
TTAGCTTTTAGTAGAAATGGTTCATTGCTTTTACGGCCCACAACTTTCAGGTTGCACCACCCACCACTAAACAATACAAATATATTACTGGATTTGCCCCCGTTGCAATTTTCATTAGTAGCAGCACATTTTCAAATAAGCTGTTTTTCGAACTTTTAGTACACTTTGTTACAATGTCCGTGTCTAAAAGGTGGTTTGAAATCAGAACCCATAGGATTAGGAGTCTGTCCTGCTGTTTTGTTCATATCACATTTAGGAAGACATTATGAGGTACCCCACTAACTCATAACCACAAGTGCATTTATTCAGTGAAGTTATATGTATTGGCAGTTATGCAGGGACTGTCTTAGCGCTGGTAGCACCTGGTGCGACAAAGTTTATTGGCACCCCCTAATGACCTACTTCTCTATGGATTCTCTAACTACCACCCTTTAACAGTGCCCCTCAAGTCTCTATAACCACTCTCTCATGCATTTCTTTTGTTTTATAGCGCCACTCAAACCAGTGTAAGTTGTCAGGGTGTTTTACAATACATAAGCATTACACAGAGGTAATGAATCATGTGTATAAATCAGCATATAGGAAACATTCCATCAGACAGAGGACTACAAGGTGTGGGAGTCACAAGCCATCCCTACTAGTAGACAGTTTAATTTAGGAGTGCTTGGTCTTTAGAAGCACAACTTAGACTTTAAAACATAACTATGTTTGGGGGTTGGCTTTACTAATAAGAACTGGTTTCTATCCAAGTGAACCATATTTGCAACTTTAGGATAACGAAAGACTGTGGGGGGAGGAATCATAACGCTCTAATCTATACCTTGCAGTTTGCATTCAGCTATAGGATGATAGTTAATAGCTCACTGTTCTATATTAGAATTAAATTTATAAACTGCATATGAGAAAAGGGGCTCTCTGACAGCAGCAGTAAGGCAATGACCTATTTACATTATAAGCACTTTGGGATCTACATCATCAAGTGCTTTGCAGCAGCTGCACTACTTTATGAAGAGTCAACACTTCCACTAGACAGAACTCCACATCTCTGCAGCCGGGCCATCAATCATCTGAGGTATCTTAACATTTTTGTGGCTGCCTGAAAATTGCTAGAGGCAAAGAACGCATCAGCAGATGCTTTTAAACCGATATAGTACTCGGAAACCCGGGCCCCCACCCAAAGTCAGCGCACGGTGCAGTCACCGCTCTAGAGCTGGCCCTGCAGTTAGAAGTCTGTTTCATTTGCGCATTTTCTGTCACGTTTACCTTTTATACTGTTATTGAAGACAGGCTGCTGCCCCTAAACAGTGCTCTGAATAAATCATAGGGGCATATTATCAAGAATGGCACAGGGCTGTGTTATTTGGCTACACATACAATATCACCTCCGCGGCCGGCCCCTTGGGTTGTAGGCTGTCAGCTGTGTACTGTGTATCTCTCAATAAAGGTCTTTTAAAAAAACAACGGCGTTAAAATTATCGCCGCTTTAGCGGCAGGAAACTGCCGCTAAAGCGGCAATAATGGGCTTGATAATATGCCCTGGAGAATTCCAATAGAAGATCATTTTCACACCAGGCGATAATTTTAATGCCGTTCTTGATAATATGCCCCATAGTTTTTCCTAAATGTCAAATACATAATTATCGGATTGTATTTGTGCAGTATGGTTTCAGATTCTTTGTTTCCGCTTTGATTTTTGTTCATCTATAACCTACGACCCAACCCAAGAAGGGAAAAACAAAACTTTATTTCAAACATGAAAACAGAGTTATGGGATCTGCAACGATATGGGTCGATGAGCTAATAGATTTGAATGCAGAGTCACACGATCGATTCCAATTAGCAATGCTATGTATTATGTTGTGATACAATGATACTAAATTACAATACACATTTCTGGGTGTTAACCAGACAGGGATCTAACCTCATGCCAGAAATGTAAAAGCTTATTTATTTACGTGAAGGAACTGATGAAACTTGATGAAATAATAATGGTTAGTGTCAGAAAATAAAAGAGAAACAATTAAATAGAACGCCACATTAACGTGTACACATTCACCTACACAAATACAAATGCTAAATTAATGTAGTCATTTTGCTACTTGCCTGATGAGAATGCTTTATGCTGATTTTTCATTACATTGGGAATAAAGGAATCCTTGGCATATTCTGCAGAGCTTAGCTTGAAGTACTTTTGAGAAAAGCTCTCTGGATCAAACTCCATTTGATACAAATCTTTTAAGTTGGATACAGATTCCATATCTTCAATATCTGGAACAAAATGGTGTAATTCTATCTCATACAGTGCCTAGTGATGCATCTATAACACTTTGCCAAGCGTGTGATAGTCATGGGGACAGCCAAATTGTGCTTATGTAACAACTCAGGTCCTTACTGCTCCTGGAGTATAAATGGGCTTGGTGCTAACACCTTTGACAAAGTCCTATTGATGTACCTCCAACAATTCGATTTCATTCTTCTACAAGAAACATGGCTAGAAGATCCGTTTCATCTACAAGGTTTCAAATCATACCATCTCCCGGGAACCCGAAGTTCGAAATTTGGTCATTTGAAAGGTGGCCTTACGACTTATGCCTCAATTAAAACTATAACGTCCGTGAAGGAACTAACAAGCAGAAACACTCCAACAAATGGAATAAAAACAATACAGATAGAAAAATAAGGCCCCAGAGCCAACCAACAGTTAATACTTGTTAATACCTACATACACCCCCATAATAAAAAAATAGGCGCAAACTTCTGGTAGCCGAACTAACCAAGCTAGTCACTGAAGAGGCATCTTCAAACTACTTCGTTTTCAGGTGACTTCAATATGTGCCTCACAGTGAGTGCTGACTTGGACAGGCCGGCAGCAGACCGACATGTAGCATGGGGATCCCACGCCAGGATGAGTGCAGGTGGGGCAAGCAATCTAAGATCTCGAAAGAGCTTTTGAACGAACTGGAGAACCTGTCCTTGGTAGCATTAAACGGACGATCTGCGGGCGACCGCCCATAAGCTGCAACTTTTCACAATGCACTCACAAACACTGCAATTGACTACACTTTCACTTCTTTATCACTGTTTAGTTCAATAAAAGGTTTTAGGATTGGAACACTGGATCACAGTGACCACCAACCTCAAGAGTTCATACTCGACGCTCATGGAACAGCAGCTACTCACCCAATTGAAAATGTAATGGTCACTTCGAACCACCAGCGAATTAAATGCAATACGAGCGATCCAGTAAAACTTCTCGCCCTATCGAAAAAAAGATGGGAGGAAAGCAAACAGCTGAGCGTGAACAGTTTAACAGCTTGGGAGAACTTCATCAAAAGCTTCGACTCAACTAAGTCCAAAAAATGAGTCAACAAAAGAAAAAGCAAGGCCAAAAAATGAATGGGGGCACCATGCAAGCTGGCAAGCAACCAAAGAATTTATCTCTCAAGACCCCAGAATGACGAATTAAGGCAAATAAAGAGCGAAACTAATAGAGCTCTGCGTAGTCTCCGCCTACACGGCCCAGTTGATAACATACAGTCCGAACTAAGGAGGCTAAAGGCACGCAGAAACAAAATCAAATGGCTTGCTAAAAAGGAAAATTATGACACAACATGGGCAAAACTGCTATATGACCAAAAAATAACAATAGCAACAGGTTTTGGCAGAGAGTCAACGGCTTAGAGAATCCAACAGCTTCTGGAATAAATTTGCACATAACGGAGGCTATTTGGGCAAACTACCTACAGCGCCACTTCAACTCGGAAGTTGGTGAAATCAAACAATACACTTCGCTGTACCAATGCGACTGGCAGTTCCCCAAACTCCAAGGATCGGAACTCATCACCTTCTTTTCAAACAAACAGCTTGTGAATAGAATCTCAAAAAGCCGGAAGGATGGAGCGCCTGGGCCCAACGGCCTACCACCAATCATATACAAGCAGGATTTGAATTATTGGGCTGAAGTGCTACTACCCCTTGACAACAATATTTCACCGATCCATAAAAAAGGCAGTATGACCGAGCAAAAAAACTGCAGGCTCATTGCATTAATAGATATCGAAGCCAAACACTACGCAGGCCTCCTACTGAACGAACTTATGGATTGGGCACAGGAAAAAGCCCTAATTCCCATCAACCAAACTGGCTTCCAAAAAAGCATGGGGACTACAACAAATACTCTTGCTCTTTCGCTCTTGATAGATGCTACTAAAAATATCAATAAGCCACTATTTGTTTGCTTCATTGACTATAAAGCCACTTTCGATAGCGTTGACAGGGGGATACTCTGGGCGAAACTCTCGAGGTGGGGAATAGCCACAAACCTCCTGAACCAGTTAATTTTACTTCACTCCAAAACATTGGTCCAAATTAAAGTGGGAGCAGGGGATTGCTTGTCAAGGAGAATATCAGCTACCAAAGCTCTGAAGCAGGGCTGTGTCCTGGCCCGGACCCTGTTTAACCTCTTCATTTCCGACCTCACCATTAAGCTGGACAACTGTAACCACCACGCCCCGAATCTGGGGGTTTAACTCTTTCAAACCTACTGTATGCCGACGACCTGATACTTATCAGTCGTACTCCAGTCAGCTTGCAGCATTTGATAAATACCACAAGCCATTTTGCAGAGATGAACAGGTTAAGTATAAATCATGAAAAATCCAAAGTTATGGTATTAATTCGATGGAACAGCAAACACCAACCCCGTTGGAGGATGGGGGGCAGGTTGCTGGAGACGGCCAAGGAATATAAGTATTTGGGAGTAATATTTGATAGGAACGGCTTGTTCTAAACAGAAAGCAGCCATCAAAGGCAGAGGGACCACACTGGCAGTTGCACTAAAAATTATCAAGCACAAAATAACCGGCCCCAATCTTCTTCCTCTACTAGAAGTGCTCCGAGCAAGACTTTTACCTACGATCACTTACGGTAGTGAATCAATGAGAGGGAGAGACGAGGTTACCTTGGACAACGCGGTCACCAAGGCTGTGAGAATAATTTTCAATCTCCAGCAGTTTACTTTGCCAGCTCAAATAAGGCTAGAGTTCAGGCTCCAAAAGCAACAAATATCACGGAAGGGCGCTTATGCCAAGTGCTGGTATAAAATAAAGGGAGCCGAGTCAGGTACATTGAACTCACACTTGTGGAAGGAAATTACAAGGGAAAAAAACAGCCCGCCATGGGTTACCTTCAATCGGCAATTAGACTGCTTGCTTTACAGGACCTATGGGAAACCAGCATGTCCCAAACAAGTTTCAAGGACCTGGTAAATAAATCAGTAAAGATTGCATCCGACTAAGAAGACACAACAGCACTTAGCAGGAGGACCCTTGGTTGGTTTGTAATTCAGAGCTATGCGATGGCCAAGCCACAACCATACCTAGGAACAGGCTTCTCGAGAATCACAAAATAAAGATTCTTGCATCTGAGGCTGGGGATTTTACCCGCAAAGTGTCACCTTCCACCATGGAAACGCACAGACACAACAAACCACTGCAGATTATGTGGAGACATCAACTAGGATGTTTTACATCTACTATGCATCTGCAAAGGCTTGGGAGCGGAACAAAGACAGCTATTAAAGCTGCGCCTGATCGAAAGCCAGGTACGAACGTACAGGCAGGCAGTAAAAGCTTGCTTTGAGGGCAGCAACGTCCGGTTGGCTTGTAGCATTGTTCGGTTTATGAGTGCAGCAAAAGCAAAGCTATCCCTGCAAGTACTATAACAAACTGGTCATCAATTTGGGCCCAACGTCTTCTGAGCAATATATTACAACCCTGTTTTAAAGAGATTGTCCCTGGCAATTATGTTTATCACTGCGGTTCCTTTGTGCTCCTTAGCAGCCACTTTTGGGTTGTGGACCAGCAACGGTGACATAAAATTCTTTATTCTATCAAGTCATCCCAGGCTCAGCAACATGGGCTAAGGAATAAGCCTATCACAGACAAGGTAATTACCTGGTAAGGGGTGCAATGAACTGTGCGAACAAATGACACGATGAACTGCAGACTGGAACTGTCAACAATGAACTCTTCGTTGCCCACTTACAGACTTTAATTCTATTTAGATCAAAATCCCTAACACTAATTTTAAAGGAACTGGCATTGCAAAGGAACCCTCAAGAAATAATACTCCGAAAAATGTTGCACTTTTTCATGCCACCTTACGCACCTTATTGGCTGTATTGCACACCAGCTTTTATTATTCTTGTACTTTTATGGAATCATTGCAACTTTTAAATGCATTTAACTAATTCTAGTATTATAAATGACGTTGTTTTGCTTTTATACCCGTTTTTACTGATTGCAAAGGTTTTAATTAATCATGCAATAAAGAGATTACTTACTTACTATTTCACTCAGGTCCTTATTTACAAGCCCCTTGCGCCGCCGTCATGTCACTTTTTCCCATATTAAAAGGGACGCACCGGCAGCGCAAGGGGCTTGTGAGTAAGCCCCTGAATTGACAGTTTGTCTTCGCTTTTATTTCAAAATCTGTTTATTTAATTTTTCTTCAGAGAGTGCGACACAAAGCATTACATAGGCAACATCAATCACAAAAACATTTGTCCCGGGTGTACAGTGCGCTCATGAAGGTTACAGCTTTTCCACAGGTCCAAGGCGAATGAATCATGCAATAATACACAGCATCGTTATTAAAATAATGCGTTCAGGCCCATGGTGCTGAGCATCAATTAACCCTCCCCGAAAAATAACAAATAAAGGAAACTTGACTGTACCTAAAAAACAAATAAAAATTGTGATGTCATGGTGCAAATTAGAATAACGTGAGAAGGATGACTGGGTCATCAGATCCGCTATACAGGAGCCCATCACGCTGTTCAGTGATCCCGACACAATGATGTGCTTAGATAAGGAGCAAGTGTAGGGCCCTAATCCGGGGACTGCATGCTGTCAGGGGGAGCCCCGTGGATAAATAGCTTACCAACGGAGACCAAATGGAATCAAAGCTTTTCCTCGTGTCCTCAGCTACGTCAGCTATGCGTTCCAACGCTAAAATCCTCCACAGTCTCGCATGCCATTGGGTTTGTAATGGGGCCTCTTGTTTTTTCCACGCAGCTGCAATAGTCATTTTCGCTGCCCCTAAGCAAAGCCACATCACAGATTTATCCCCCTGTGTTTGACGTTTTAGTTTGGGATCACGGACCCCCTAACAAGACCTGTTCCATGGAACTAGAAATAGGATAACCCAGGATAAGCTTAATTTGGGACAGAATTTCCTTCCAAAATGGTTGTATGGAGGGGCAGTCCCACCATTTATGTCTGAAACCGCCCAACATCCCACAACCCCTCCAGCACCTGTTCGACGAACTGGGAAAAATCGTGTGTAATTTTTGAGGGTATAGGTACCAGTCGTACATAATTTTGTAGTGGGCCTACCTGAGGTACATGGAGCGGTTCAACTTCACTATGTCTCTGTCTAAGTGTTCCCATTGCTTATCATCTAAGGGAGTACCTGCAAGTGCTTCCCAAAAACGCTTGAAGCGTGGGGTTGTTCTGGGGCTCATCGCTTGCATGAGAGCATATAAATAGGAAATGCAACCTTTAGAAGAGGAACCTGATTGAGCAAACTTCTCGATGGGGAGCAGCTCCCTGGTGGCGGCCCACCGCTCCAGAGGCTGCTGCACCAAGTGTTTCAACTGCAAGTAGTGATATTCCTCTTTAGCAGTTAAAGCAATTTGCTGCTTGCATTCCTGAAAAGTGAGGAGTTCGCCTTTGTCAAACAAGTGAGAAATCATGTGGCACCCACCCTCCCTCCAGTCATCAAAGGGGCCCTCATGCAGCGCAGGGGGGAATGCGGCATTAAACTGGATGGGCGTGTGAGGAGAGGGGAAATTCGTAAGGTGCAATCATTTGGTAAGGATATCCCAGACCTTGAGTGTGGTGGACGTAGGCATGCTAATGTAGGCATTAAGTGGTCTGTCGTGCTTTGGTTTCCACAAAAGAGACCAAATGGTGCGTCCTGTTATCTGTCTGTCTATGTGTAACAAGTGCTTCTCCAAAGCCCGCAGTGACCACTCCGTAATGACCCGCATTTGTGCTGCCCGGTAGTGGCCTGAAAATCCGGAAGTGCTAGGCGACCTTCTTTGCGCGGTCTTATGAGCAACTTATAAAAAAGGCGTGCCCTTTTCCCTTGCCAAATAAATTTGGTAAGCAAATGTCACAGCTCCCTAAAGAGACCCCCCTCCACGGGAGTAAGCAACCCCTAAAAAAGGTATAGTAACCGGGGGAGAACACTCATGTTAATCACATTAATCCTACCCAACCAAGTGACATACGCCGCACTCCATTTGCCCAGATCTGTCCGCAATTGTTGCAGGAGGGGAGGGGAGTTCGCTGTATAAAGATCCATTATTTTAGGAGTAAGCTTAATACCCAAGTAGGTGATATCCTTAGTAGTGCAGCGAAAATGTGACACCTCTTCGACCCCTCGCCATTCATCTCTGGGTATTGTCAAGTTCAGTAAGAAGGACTTGGACAAATTAATCTTGAATCCCGCCACCTGCTCAAACGCCTTTAGCTCTTCATGGATAGCAGGGTGAGAGACAATAGGGCCTGACACTGGGAGAAGCACATCATCGGCAATAAGCAAAATTTTATGATCGTCTCTGCCAAAAAGGATTCCCCAAATCTCTTGGTTTCCTCTGATCCTGTGCGCCAAGGGTTCTATGCTCAAGGCAAAGAGTAGGGGGGACAGGGGGCAGCCCTGTCTCGTCTCACGAGCCAGATTAAAGGGGGAAGATGCAATTCCATTAACAAGGACCCGAGAGCTGGGAGAATGATAGTTTTGTCTTTGCTTTTAACAGAGTGGGGCCAGCCAGCAAATCCAGCTACAGCTTCAATCAGGAGGTGTGGAAGGTCTTCATGTTACCAATGTATGCCTGACCCATTAAGTGTATGATTAGAACCTTAGTTCACATACTGCACCTTGGGGAAAGGGATGGGGTGAAGTCACTGAAATATGTTTTTGGTAAGGCAGTCTAGAATATATTTGCATCAAGTGCATCTTACGCCAATATTCAATGTCTTTTATAAGGTGTGTAGGTGCAGAGAAGAGGTCCTTCTGATGGCACCAGGACCCCCTCCACACCCCCGCGTACATCCACATTTCCCGTCCTGATGGAGTGCTCTGACACATATGTACATTCTCTAGTCATGCCCGTTTACACCCGGTCCGTAATCAACATAGTTTTCAGTGGTCCAGGGCGGTAACGTTATTAGAGCTTACGGCCCACTGATGGCAAAATGTTCCAAACTAAACCGGCAGAAAATGAAAAACAAAACGTGTAAATGTTGTCTCAGAACGTCTGCCCTACACATTTTTGGCCCTCTGCCACACTATCTTCAGGGCATCTCTTTCAGCAGCAAGAATGATGTGGTTCATGCCAGGAACAGATCGAATCTTGTGATTGTGGGACTTTGGCCCCTAACGTAACCGTGTTTTTTCCCACTTACTTCATCAAATGTCTTAGGGAAGCAGTTCATAACATTTTCACATGTGTGGACTCCCATTGAATCATTGCTGGAATCTGGGTACCCCACTGAATCATTACTGGAAGACGGGGACACCCCGCGCTAAGCAATGTTTGTGATATGAACTTTAAAACAAAGCATAAAAATACAAAAAACAAGTATGCATGAAACAAATGCTGCTATATTGAAATAATATGTTTATTCACAATGAAATATAGAAAAGGTTTTCACATGTTCAATGTTGGTCATTTTTTTTTATATACCTTATTTTCTTAAATGTGTTCATTTTAATATTATTTAATTTTGTACTGCAGTTGCTAACCCCATATGGAGGAATCGCAGATACTCAGGTGTTCTCATGACACACGTTAAGAGCCATTGTCTTAGGGTATGCCGAAAGATTTCTCTTTTATTCGGAAGGTATGCTAGGTTCGATTGAAAACTTGGGGCCTCATTTATTGTTTTTTTGCCGTAGGGCAACGCAGCAGTGCTAGTGCACTGTCCTACGGTAAAAGAAAAGGGCATGAATGTGCCGTATGTATTAGATATGATGCATTCCTGTCCCTTTCCCTTGCTCCAGCCTACAATGGGCTGCCATGCGCCAAAGCAGGCACCTTTGCACCATGGTGCAAGGATGCCTGCGTTGTAGGGATGATTATTTTAGTGGAGGAAGGAAACCCTTCCTACACAAAAACAATCACAAGAGGTTTTTTCCTATTTTCATGTATTCTGCAGAATTCAGTGCACATAGAAAAGGGAAAAACAAGGTGAAATAAAATTTCTCCTTGTGTCTCCCTTATGCATCCCCTGGGAAGGCATATTTTTCAAGAGCTGCCTCAAACTTACAATTTCTTGTGAATCTAGGGCAGTGTCAAAAAGCCAAGGATAATGCTGGGAACGCCCCCAGCAACACCCATGGAATGTCCCTTTTGTGCAGTTTTCTGCATGAAAGGGGAAAATATTTATAAGACCAAGAAAAGCCACATAACATGGCTTCATGTGGCCTTATAAATATGCCAGTGGCACATTTTGCCACCAGAATGTCAAAAAAGTTCCGGTGATGGAGCTGGAATGTATTCTGAAAACAATGCTTTATACCTCCACTCTATTTCGCCTTTGTGTTCCATCTATCTCTTGTGCCCAATTGGGTCGAAATACCATAAGAGGAGTGAAAAAAACACACTAAAGGGAATGATCAAAGTCATGCACAAAATTACTGAATGATTGGGTAGCTGCTAATAAAAAGTGATGACCTCACCCATGCACCGGGGGTACAAAAACATGCTCATTATTAACAAAGTGTGAGAACAAGCATGAGCTTTACAAACGTATGACATAATCATTCAGGGCGTCTATACAATGGAATTAGTCTCACAAGTCATACCGTGCCATATATATAACAAATGAGTGCCTTTTCCAGATCATACTTGTAAAAGTTCAACTAAGTTTTCCAAAAAGTTTACTTTGAGAATCACTGACAATGTGAAGGCGAAATAACGAGCCATGGTTATAAAGAATAAGAGGTTTTCACTGAGCCATGATAAAAATTCATTTTTCTGTCTGTATGTCTTGCATGGCTGTAAGTTGTTCGTAATTACAGCTAATAAACATTGATGGGAGAAAGTAATTGGAAAATATGAAACAGTCATTATAGAAAACAATATCAATATGTCTGCAATGACAATCTATGTTTATAAGTGTGTAACTACAGAAGTGCTCCTTCTTATGTTCAGGAGGTAAAAATGACTGCATGTTGGGGGTAAATCAGCACAATTGATGATTACTGGCACACATGCTATCACATTTGCTGTGCTAATTAAGCATACTGTTTACACACTTCACAATTGGGTACCCCAAAAATTGTGTGTTGCAGTGTCCACGAAAAGGTGATGATGAAGTTTTATGATTAAAGGAAGACATTTGAATGTTTTCAGCAGTTCCTTTTTACATTAATTTTAACACAACTGGTAAGCAAATATTCAAATAACAGGTATGAGTTTTTGTCTCGCATGTTACTAAATGCAAATAAGCTGGGAATCATTCAGCTCTAAAGCAGTCAAATTACCCCTTTAACATAAAAAATGTCCAAAACATATAATTGAAATAACTGGATGTATGGGAGATTGTTTTCAACAGACATCCTTGCTCATGATTTTAATCATGCCTTGGGTACCCTCTGACTAAAAGAGAAATGTTTTGGGTATACCCTAAGACATTTTTAATTAATTGGATCCCTGTTTATATGCGGAAGAATTTATTTGGAACTCCTATCACTTCTCATGGCCAATGCGGTAGCATTTACCTACCTGAATAGGGAGAGTACGCCAATGCTGAAACATGCCACAAAGAATTGTGGATGAGGTGTTCTTTTCCAATATCTTAGTTCACCTCTGATGCACAAGGAGACGACCAATAGTTTCCATGAAGAAAAACCTATGTACCTTGCGTGTTCATCCAAGTACTACTCCTTCAGCACTTGACTCTCAGTGGAAGTGCGGGTCGAGCAGTCCCAGGCTTCAGGGGGGGGGGTGTGCGGGTAAGTGCAAAGCGTACCGAGACGCAAGACTCAAAGTATTGTTGCTTGGATATGAATTTAGCTTTAATAAATTAAAAGACAAGAGGCATTTGGCAAAACTGGAGCAAGTTGGTTTAATTAAACACTGTAGCTGGGAGAGCCACAACAGAGTGTGTCTGCTCAAAGTCTCTCGGTCTACACATTTTTGATTGTTATTATATACAGTTCATGAGGTACAATAAAGCAATTTTTTACATTCCAAAAAAGCTTCTTAGTCATAAATCAACCAGGGTGGTCATCTGATAAGGGTAAAGATGTCTCTTGACCTCGGGGAGAGCTAGTATGGGCTAGTGTGCATGCGTCCAGATGTCCGACTTGAGGGGCGCATGATCACTGCGTGTGGTTTGCATGTCATGTCCTGATTGGTTGAGTATTTCTATCTCCATGTGGTATCTATCATTGTGGTATTTGGGGGGGATGCGAGCCCTTGGCCAAATGTGTGTTCTAGGTGCCAATTTCCTCAGACCTATTTGTGGTGCAACTATCTATCTGTGGTATCGATCGGAATCAGGAGTATTGTGTTTGAGCCCGCAGAGGACTCTTTTAGCCAGCCTTTGATGGTTTGTTGCGAGGTAGTTAGGTTTTTCAGTGTTGACAGCTTTGTGGGGTATGCAGGCTATTTTTTAATATGCTTCTTGCTTTGAATGGTAGAAAATTGAGTTTCTTAAGAGGGGGAGTGATGTGGTCATATCTACTCTCCCCAGGGAGATGTCTAGTAGATGCATTGAGTGTCGATTTCATAGGGATATGGTGTTTTTTGGGTACTGGTGATTGCTGCATTACCGTAGTCCAGCCTAATGAGGACTAGAGATTACAGTACAGTTTTTAGATCTTCAAGGGTAATGAAGGGTTTGATTATTTTAGGTGTTTCAACATGTAGAAGGCACTTTTTGCAGAGTCGCTGACGTGGTCCTTAATGCTCAAGTGTTTGTCAAGTGTAATCCCTAGTGATTTAACAGAATTAGTGATGGATGGTTTATAGTTTAGTGCAGTTAGTTTGTTAAGAAAGTTATGGCTGGGATAAGACTTTTCTTTTGGCTGGATTAAGAGGAGTTCAGTTTGTTGGGCGTTGAGCTTTAGGTGGTTGTTGGTCAGTGTTAGACCTGGCAAATTGGCGTGGGTCTCCCTTCCATTTTTCGCTGTGCCTCATGTATATTTTGCTGGTGTTAGTTGCTCAGGGCACTGTGCCACTGCTGTCCAGTGCCACAGTGCAAGTGCTCCCTTTTGTAAATTGATGTATGATTTGTGGTTCCATGATTGGTTGGTTTGGTTTACTTGTCAGACCCTAGTACAGTGCACTGGGAGTGCCCAGGGCTTGTAATCCAAATACTGCTGGTGGGCTTGCAGCACTGGTTGTGCCACCCACAGAAGCAGCCTGTAAACATGTGTCTAAGGTCTGCCATTGCAGAGCCTGCGTGCTGTCTGGTACTGTCATGCTGATTGTGCAAGTGCACCCACTTGCCAGTCCTTAAACCTTCCCTTTTATTCATATCAGACACCCCTATGGTAGGCCGAAGGGCAGGGTGCATTGTAAGGATAAGGTAGGACATGCCCAGGTGTGTGTGGCATGTACTAATAGTGAATTACAGCCATTTTCGTTTTTCACTATTGCAAGGCTACCTGTTCTCCATAGGCCAGAATGGGCAATTTGGTTATTACATCTTATAATATGAACTGACTCAGATCAGAGAACATGGTAGAAATTCGATTTTAGTATGCTTGAATTCAGGATGATAAAATACATCTTTTAGTGAAGTTGGTTTTAACATTCTGTGTTTGAAAATGCCACTTTTAAAAAGTAGGCATTTTCTTGTCTAACCATTCAAACCTGCCTCTGCTAGGCTGTGTATTCCTTTGTCTGGAGTTTGAGTGACAGGGCTGGGGAATTCCAGGAGACAGGGTGAGGTGCCCCAGTGGTGAATAGAGAGATCTGCATCTAGATGGGTGGGAGGAGTTGCACCTGGGACCTGAATAGGGCGGTGCCTGCCTTCCACAATGCTGGCTCCACCTCCTGGCGAGCGACTGATGTCTCTGCCCTGCACAGTGAATGAAGAGAAGGAATCCTGTCAACAAAGTGCTCCAGGGCTGTACTTGCCTTCCACAATGCTGGCTCCACCTTCTGAGGTGCATCTAATGTTTCTGCCCTGCACTGTGAAAGGAAAGGAGAAGTCTGGTAAACAGAGTGCTCAGGAACTGGTTTGGACTTGGCAAAGGCCCCTCTGCCTTCAGAGGACATAGGATTTCTGGGTATAAATATTGGGACCCTGATCCCAAGAAATTAGATCACTTTGGGAAAACAAGAAGAACCTCTGTCGAGGGACGAACCAGAAGAAGCTGAGGAGGAAACTATCCCTGAACCTGGGGGATTGGCCTGCAGTCGTTGCCTTACTGCCAAAGAGAGGAGAAAGGAACTTTGTGTGTACTTTTGCTCAACTTGTGAAGGATCTCTAAGGGCTTGGAATAGAGCTTGCCTCCTGCCGAAGTCTCATGAACAACAGACTTCACCCCCCCCCGCTCCCCAGAGTTCTTTGGAAGTGCCTGCTGGTGTTGTTGGGCCTTCTGAGGGACTGCGTGTCCCAAGGAGCTAGAAGCGCGAATCAAGAAGGAGAAGCGTGCCACCGTCGGAGCTGCTGTCATCGCATCACGTAAAGGGGCGTCGCCGCTGCAACATCGCATCGAGCGGAAGCGTCTTGCAAACGTCGGAGAAGAGTGTCGCTGCCAAGGCCGCTGTTGTCGCATCACGTAAAGTGTGTCGCCGCTGCAGCTGAAGCATCGAGTCGAGTCTTCTCGCAACATCGGAGAAGCGTATCGCATCTGGAAGATCTTCACGTCTTTATTTCTTTGCACCAAAAACTTAATCGCATCAACATCGTTGCAACACTTTTGTTGCCCTGCGTGTCGCATCTAAAAGGTACATTGACTTAAAGTGTCGCATTTAAGAACTTACGAGAACTAAGCAAAATCCTACCATCTAAAGTAACGGTATTGTGTGTTTTTGTCGTTTAATGGTCTTGTGGTAAATCTATATAAAAAATACCTATTTTTGATATAAAACCTGTGTGGTGTCCATTTGTAGTGTTGTCACTTGATTACTGTATGTGTTCACAAATGCTTTACACACTGCCTCTGAGATAAGCCTCTCTGCTCGTGCCAAGCTACCAAGGGGGTGAGCAGGGGTTATTTTAGGAGTGTACCCCCTTACCCTGACTAGAGGAGAGGGTCCCTATTTGTCACAAGTGCATACCTGTGCCAACTAGGGACCCCCAAGTCTAACATTGGTGGTCAGCGGTGGGATTCTGGACTTGCATTTGTGACTCACGTACAGTGATTGGTGAACACTACTTAGTGAGTGCAGACCATAACGCAACCAATACTTGTTGGTAGATTTCTTTTTGGGACTTTCTATTTTTGAGAACTGCCAAGTTTAACCACCATGGAGAAAGCAGCATCCATAGTCTCTGTTGATAATAAGTTGGAATGGGAAGAAGAGAAACTGGGAAGCTACAAAATACAACAGCTGAAATTCTTTTGCAAGAAATTTAATGTTTGCACTACTGGATGCAAAAACAAGGCAGAGTTCTACAAGGCACTGAGGGCCTGGGTAGAAGCAAGGAATTCCACTGATGATGATAATGCAGAGGAGCAGCTGGATGGGCCAGTGGGTCCAAGAGGAAGGAGAACCCCTTTACCTGCCGGTAGCAGTGTTTCGGGTAAAAGTCTATCTCCAGAGGAGTTGGCAAATAGAAAAGAGTGTAGGATGCATGAAATTGAGCTGACCAAGCTCAAGTTAAGTGGGCAGTTAGAACTTGAAATGCAAAGTAGAAAGTTAGCCCTAGAAGAAAAGAAACTTTAGTTTGAACATGAACAGATTTTGAGGGAGTTGGAGTTGAAAGCCCAGAGCTTAGGGAGTACTCCCTCTGGTGGCAGCACACCGTCAATGCCTGTGGAATCTAGAGTATACATCCCTAAAGATGTGGTGAAGGAATTTTTTTAAAATGATGATATTGGGCAGTGGTTCAAGGCCTATGAGGTAGCAATGTCTTCCCATCGGGTCCCTGAGAACGATTGGGGAGCGGGGTTGTGGGAGCGGTTCCTTAGTGAGGGGCGGGACACACTACTAGACTTGCCTTCTGATGTCTATAATTCCTATCCCCACATGAAAGATGCATTGATGTCTAGATATGGTTTGACCCCTGAGATGTACAGACAGAGGTTCAGGGGTTGCACAAAGATAGCAAACAGTACCGATGTTGAATATGTCACTTTTTTCTGCAGAGCATTGGATGGTTGGGTGAAGGGTAGCAAAGTCAATGATTTTCAGGGACTGCTTGATTTGATTGCATGGGAGCACTTGTCAAGTAACTGTTTTCCTGGGCTATGCCAGCACCTGATTGATAGTAGGCTGACTAATCCTAGGAAGCTTGCTGAGGAGACGGACCGCTGGGTCAGTACCAGGGTCCACAAGGGTCACGTGGGAGACTCAGCCAAGAGTGGGCAGGGTCCCCAGCAGAAGAGTGGGGAGGACAAGGGTAAACAGAGGGAGTTCCATAAGAAGACCCAAAGTAATCCCCAAGGGAACCAAGGGAAAGGTTCTCAGCCTCCCCCCCAGAAACCGTCAGTGGCCCCGACAGGTCCACCTGTTCAAAGAGGGCCTCTGAGATGCTACCAATGTGGAGAGCTGGGTCATTTTGCCGATGATACCAAGTGTCGCCTGTATGGAAAACCAGCACCCACTGGTGCAGCCCCCGTGCAGATGGCTAGTGTAGCCCTGGGTGAGTAGATGGGTGCCCAAGGTGGGTGGGGTCCCGCAGAGATGTCCCTTGTCTCATTAGGAGACTGTGAGGTGGTCCCTAGGACCCAGCTGCCTGATAACACAAAAAATACAGGCAGTGGGTGACCATCAATGGCCATAGAGTGTAGGCTCTGAGAGACACAGGGACCAGTATGACAGCTGTCAAGTGTCACCTGGTGTCTCAAGAGCAGGTTGCCCCTGGAGCATTCTGCCCAGTTGTTGCCGCTGACAACACAGAGAGTCACTGCAAGGTGGCTCAGGTTCCCTTTGAGTAGGGGGTCTCTGGTACTCTTCAGGTAGCTGTGAGGCCCGCCATGCCTGTTGACTGTTTGTTAGGGATTGACTTGGAGAGTTCACCTTGTGCGAAGGTGGAGCTAAATGCACATTTAGAAATGTTGGGTATGCCTGACTGGGCGTGTGTGACCACCCAATCAATGGCAGCGAGTAAAGGTGCTCAAGAGGACCTGGAGCCTGAGAGGGAGGCCCAGGTACCTGCCGTCAAGACTAGAGGCAGGGGGCACGGGAAACCGGCCCCCAAAGTTCCCACGGTCCAGGAGGGAGCAGACCCTGAGGGGGATGCCCTGGAGCCTACAGGGGAACAGGTAGCCGAACTGGGGGACCTTCCTGAGCTGACCCATTGGCAGCAAGAAGGAGGACCCTCCAGGGAGGAATTCTGCAAGGAGCAGAAAGAATGCCCTTCTCTTGTGGGACTGCGGCAACAGGCATCAGACCAGGCACCAGGTGATCAGTCTGGATCACATTAGATCTACTGGGAGAATGACCTCCTGTATACAGAGCCTAAGGTTGCTGAGCCTGGGTCAGCCCGTGTGCTGGTGGTACCCCAGCGCTTCAGAGCCTTCCTACTGGGTCTGGCTCATGATGTTCCATTGGCAGGACATTTGGGGCAGGACAAGACCTTTGAAAGGCTTGTGACCCATTTTTATTGGCCCCAAATGTGCAGGAGTTCATACACTCACTGCAGGACATGTCAGACTGGCCAGGCAAGTGGTAAGAGTGGGAGGAAGCGCAAGGCTCCTCTCCAGCCATTCCCTGTAGTCAGCACCCCCTTTGAACCGGTGGGTATTGACATTGTGGGGCCACTGGACCCCAAGACAGCCATGGGCAACAGGTTCATTCTGGTCTTGGTGGACCATGCCACCCGGGACCTGGAAGCCATACCTCTGAGGACAGTGACGGCCCCCGTGGTGGGACGAGCACTGATGGGAATTTTCTTCAGAGTGGGATTCCCTCACGAGGTAGTGTCTGACTGGGGAACCAACTTCATATCCAAGTATATGAAGTCCCTGTGGCAGGAGTGTGGTGTAACCTATAAGTTCACCACTCCTTACCACCCCCAAGGAAACGGGTTGGTTGAGAGATTCAACCGAACCCTTAAAGGCATGATAATGGATCTTGAGGAGCCTATGAGGCGTAAGTGGGACGTCCTCTTACCATGCCTACTCTTTGCTTACTGTGAGGTGCCACAGAAATCTCTAGGGTTCAGTCCCTTTGAGCTTCTCTATGGACACCCCGTGAGAGGACCTCTAAGTCTGGTCAAAGAAGGCTGGGAGCAATCTCCCAGGAAACCTCCCAGGATGTATATAGCTACATGCTGGCCTTCAGGAATCAGACTAGGCGTTTCAGACAACTCGCTGGGGCGAATCTGGAAGCCAGCCACGAGGAGATGAAGCAGTGGTACGACCAGAATGCCGCTCTGGTTGAGCTTCAGCCTGGACAGAAGGTGTGGGTCATGGCCCCAGTGGAGTCCTGTGCGCTCCAGGATAAGTGGACCGGCCCCTTTGAGGTTGTGGAGCGCAAGAGTCCAGTTACCTACTTGCTGGACTTGCAGTCTCCCGGGAACCCCTTGAGGGTCCTGCATGTCAACCGCCTGAAGCCCCACTTGGAGAGGTCCCAAGTGGGCATGCTCTTGGCAACAGATGCTGGGATGGAGGAGGAGACCAGGCTTCTTACTGACCTCCTGTCAGCCGGAGAGCAAGATGGGTCAGTGGATGGTGTCAACCTCTCTTCCACCCTGACCCCTGAGCAACAGATTAGCTGTCACCAGTTGCTGGGACAGTTTTCTGATCTGTTCTCCATGGTTCCTGGTGTCACTGATTCGTGCGTCCATGAGGTGGACACTGGGGACAGTACACCTGTGAGGCACAAATCTTACAGAGTGACTGACAGGGTAAGGTCTTGCATCAAGGAGGAGGTCTCCAAGATGCTTGCGCTAGGGGTAATTGAGTACTTTAGCAGTCCTTGGGCCAGCCCATTGGTCTTGGTCCCAAAGGCTGCCGTGCCGGGTGCCACACCCGAACTCCGGTTCTGTGTAGACTACCGAGGGCTCAATGCAGTCACCAGGACTGATGCACACCCCATCCCCAGAGCTGATGAGCTCATAGATCGGCTAGGGGCTGCACGGTACCTCAGCACATTTGACTTATAGTCTGGGTACTGGCAGATCGCCTTGACCGATGGGGCAAAGGAGAGGTTAGCATTCTCCACACCAGATGGGCACTACCAGTTCCGGGTGATGCCTTTTGGGATGAAAAATACCCCTGCCACCTTTCAGAGGTTGGTCAACCAGGTGTTGGCTGGACTGGATTCGTTCAGTGTACCTGGATGACATCGCAGTGTTCAGCGCCAGTCGGGAAGAACATCTGTGCCACCTCTGGGAAGTGTTGATGGCACTGCGGAGGGCAGGCCTCACGATCAAGGCGAGTAAGTGCCAGATCGGGCAGGGTTCCGGGGTGTCCTTGGGACACCAGGTAGGGAGCGGCCAGCAGGTGCCCCTACAGCCCAAGATTGAAACCATCCTGGCTTGGGAGCCGCCCAAAACCCAGACAGAGGTGAGAGCCTTCTTAGGACTCACAGGTTACTACAGGAGGTTTGTCAAGGGGTATGGCAACATTGTTGCAGCCTTGACAGCGCTGACTTCCAGGAAGCAGCCAAAGAATGTGATTTGGACTGACACCTGTCAGGAAGCTTTTGAGGCCTTAAAAACTGCTATGTGCACTGCGCCCGTGCTCTTGGCACCCAACTTCTCCAAAGAGTTCATAGTGCAAACAGACGCTTCAGAGCATGGTATGGGGGCTGTTCTATCACAGAGGAATGAGGAGGGCCTAGATCAACCTGTAGCCGTCATCAGTAGGAGGTTACTTCCACGGGAACAGAGGTAGAGTGCTATTGAGCATGAGGCTTTTGCTGTGGTCTGGGCGCTGAAGAAGCTGAGACCCTACCTGTTTGGGAATCACTTCCGGGTTCAGACAGACCAAAGGCCCCTCAGATGGTTGATGCAGATGAGAAGTGAGAATCCAAATCTGTTAAGGTGGTCCATTTCCCTACAGGGGATGGATTGCACGGTGGAACATCGACCCGGTACAGAACACACCAATGCTGATGGTCTGTCCAGATTTTTCCGCCTTAGTGATGAGAACTCCCAGGAGGTAGGGTAGTTCTCCCGACATTTCAGCTGGAGGGGATCAGTGTTAGACCTGGCACATTGGCGTGGGTCTCCCTTCCATTTTTCGCTGTGCCGCATGTATTTTTTGCTGGTGTTAGTTGCTCAGGGCACTGCACCACTGCTGTCCAGTGCCACAGTGCAAGTGCTCCCTATTGTAAATTGATGTAAGATTTGTGGTTCCATGATTGGTTGGTTAGGTTTACTTGTCAGACCCTAGTACAATGCACCAGGAGTGCCCCGGGCTTGTAATCCAAATACTGCTGGTGGGCTTGCAGCACTGGTTGTGCCACCCTCAGAAGCAGCCTGTAAACATGTGTGCAGTCTGGTACTGTCATGCTGACTGGGCAAGTGCACCCACCTGCCAGTCCCTAAACCTTCCCTTTTCTTCATGTCAGACACCCCTACGGTAGACCCAAGGGTAGGGTGCATTGTAAGGATAAGGTAGGACATGCCCTGGTTTGTCTGGAAGGTCCAATTCGTGAATTACAGCCATTTTCGTTTTTCACTATTGCAAGGATACCTGTTCTCCATAGGCCAGAATGGGCAGTTTGGTTATTACATCTTATAATATTAACTGACTCAGAGAACATGGTAGAAATTCAAATTTAGTATGCCTGAACTCAGGATGATAAAATACATATTTTAGTGAAGGTGGTTTTAACATTCTGTGTTTGAAAGTGCCACTTTTAGAAAGTAGGCATTTTCTTGTCTAACCATTCAAACCTGCCTCTGCGAGGCTGTGTATTCCTTTGTCTGGAGTTTGAGTGACAGGGCTGGGGAATTCCAGGACACAGGGTGAGGTGCCCCAGTGGTGAATAGAGAGATCTGAATCTAGATGGGTGGGAGGAGTTGCACCTGGTACCTGAATAGGGCTGTGCCTGCCTTCCACAATGCTGGCTCCACCTCCTGGGGAGCGGCTGATGTCTCTGCCCTGCACAGTGAATGAAGAGAAGGAATCCTGTCAAGAAAGTGCTCCAGGGCTGTACTTGCCTTCCACAATGCTGGCTCCACCTCCTGTGGGGTGTCTAATGTTTCTGCCTTGCACTGTGAAAGGAAAGGAGAAGTCTGGTAAACAGAGTGCTCAGGAACTGATTTGGACTGGGCAAAGGCCCCTCTGCCTTCAGAGGACAAAGGATTTCTGGGTATAAATATTGGGACCCTTATCCCAAGAAATGAGATCACTTTGAGAAAACAAGAAGAACCTCTGCTGAGGGAGAAACCAGAAGAAGCTGAGGAGGAAACTATCCCTGAACCTGGGGGATTGGCCTGAAGTGGTTGCCTTACTGCCAAAGAGAGGAGAAAGGAACTTTGTGTGTACGTTTGCTCAACTTGTGAAGGATCTCCAAGGGCTTGGAATAGAGCTTGCCTCCTCCTGAAGTCTCAGGAACGACAGACTTCAGCCCCAGCTCCCCAGAGTTCTTTGGAAGTGCCTGCTGCTGTTGTTGGCCTTCTGAGGGACTGCGTGTCCCAAGGAGCTGGAAGCGCGACTCAAGAAGGAGAAGCGTGCCGCCGTCTGAGCTGTTGTCGTCGCATCTCGTAAAGTGTGTCGCCGCTGCAGCATCGCATCGAGTGGAAGCGTCTCGCATCATCCAGGAAGTGTCTCGCAACGCCGAAGAAGCGTGTTGCCATCGCAGCCATCGTAGCTGACACATTGCACCGCATCAAGAGAAGAGTCTCGCATCGAGGAAGAAGCGTGTCGCCATCGCAGCCATCGTAGTTGTCGCATTGCACCGCATCAAGAAAAGTGCCTTGCATCCATGGAGAAGCGTGCCGCTGTCGTCGCATCACGTAAAGGGGTGTCGCCGCTGCAACATCGCATCGAGGGAAGCGTCTCGCAAAATTCGGAGAAGAGTGTCGCTGCCAAGGCTGCTGTCGTCGCATCACGTAAAGTGTGTCGCCGCTGCAGCTGAAGCATCGAGTCGAGTCTTCTCGCAACATCGGAGAAGCGTATCACATCTGGAAGTTGTTCACGTTGAAGTACTGGGTTTTTCAGAACCAACCCAGCGGTGCCAGGGGACACACCCGAAGGCTCCGAGTTCTTCCTGTTTCAGACTACAGAAACACAGTCTTCTAGGTGAAGTCAAAGATCGAATTTTATTGGCTGCAGACCAATCACAGGTATCCGAGAAGTACAACACGGTGTATGTTCTCAGGAGACTGCCCCAAACCAAAAACCAGTCTTTTCTTATATACAAAATATTACGCTCTGGGCAACACCGCCCCCATTTTACAAGTGGTCTTTCACATAATTTCGCTTTAAAGAAACAGCAAAGTAATGATGACAATCCCACATTTCAGCTCGGTCAGCCCACAATTATTTACCCAGCGAGGCTCAGAACCTTCATCAGATTTCAGCGGACCCCAATAAACGGGCACCTCCTCCTCGTAAAGAAAGCCATAAAGTAGGAAACAGAGTCAGGTGTGAAAGAGATTAGTCAGGGTTCGTGTGGGAAGAACGACTTTATGGTGTGTCAAGCCCTGATGCTAATCCCATTTGGCCGCAGTAAAAGGAACCGGCCGGACATGAATGACCTCGGGCATTGGAGTTAGTTTGCACAGGTCACAAAGAAGTCATCGGAAGGTGTACGTGTCCTTTAGGCCTAGGCATGGCCTTAGTGCAGAGCCTATGTGAGGGCAACCACAAAATGGCTACCGCTCTAAAATGGAACCCGATGGTACGATATATAGTATCGTATACACGGTGAATTCATCGGTAAAACATGACGAAAACACTCATACATACCACGTTAGTCATTTGCGGTTAGCTGATACCAAAATCGGCATGGTGGGACCATGCCACCGACATGGTTCCGAAATTTACAGTACCACAGACCCTACTTTTGCCCTTACATAGGCAATAACTATACTAATCTGAGTCCAGGTCTATGTTCATAAAGTCATGGAGATGTTGCTGTAGCATTATCCTATTGCTCAGCTCGTCCCTTGATATAGGTTTCCGTACACATGATGTAACACAGAGGCTACACATTACAGGAGCACACTGTACACATAGACAGGACAGAAAAAGAATGGCTAAGATCATCCCAGTGGCTATTAGAATCTTCCATCCCCAAGCTGATATCAGTCCCCAGAACCACCCCATCATCGACCAGTCTCCTTTATCCACATGAATGGATTCGGAAATCTTATGCAGTTTGGAGATGGCTTGATAGACTGTCGGAGCGTTATCTGGTATGAAAATACAGCAGCTTGATTGGATGACCTTACATACTCCACCACGGTCTGCAAGTATTACATCTAGAACCATACGGTTCTGCAACCTCATGAGGCGATCCGCTTGAAGCTCAGCTGTCAAGTTACCAAGGGCACCAGCCGTTACATTAACAGTGGATTCAACTACACGAGTCAGTTGTCTCAGGTTCCTACTATTGACCATTGGTCCCCAAAACGGCAGGAAACCCAATAAAAATTCTCCCGCTTCCTGACCGGCAGTATCCTCCTTACTAACAACGCCTCTCACAACTCTGGTCTTGTGATAATAGGAGGCAGCAGTAAATGTCGGCGGTAGCAAATTTGCGACATAGCATGTGCCCGAGAAATCAGGGGGCAACCATGTATATGCTCGATCATTACAAACAAAGTATGTACCCTTGGCAGCCAAAAACACAGGGGAAAACTGTGATGGAAAAGTGTACGTTTCAGTACAGTCTCTCTTCCCTAGTTGAGCTCTTGGATTCTGACCATTGCCTTGTAAACAGAACCGACCTATGTGGGGTACGACCCAAATTGGGGATGAACTTTTACTCTGTTTCTCGCCCAGACTAATGCTATACCCCGTCGCATACCAACCTACATAAGCCCGCAACTCATCCATAGGAATAGATGAATATGCATCAATATCTCTGCTCATATCAGCAACTCCTTTCATCAAGGCCTTATTGTTCGTGCTAGGTCTGGTGGAACGCGGTGGTCGCGGGGAGTAGGTTTCAAGCGCAAAAAGAAACATAGTCTGGAATGCCCATGATGGCCCTTTATAGCTAAACGGCAGCACTAGATATGGGATACCCTTATTAATGGTATGCGGCATCAAACCACACACCCAGCAATTTGTCGTATTCATAACTAGTTGATGTTGGTGCAGAAGTTGAATAAACTAATTGTTTACGAACTCAGAACGTCTAGCTTGTTCGTGTTCAGGCAGAGGGTGGAAAGAGTGTGAGGAAACAGTAGGAGGAGGTATGGGCTGTATAGTGGGTGCAAACGGCACTTGAAAAGACAATAATACATAACCTACAGAAAATATCATCATGCTAAATAGGACAAACAGACATAATATTACAAAACGTTTGCTATTCATTACTTTACATATTCTGCTCTTAAAATTCATTTCCTCAGCGGGTCTCTTCATCTTGAAAAACTCCATCCTCTAATCGTGCTGTTCGCGGCGGATGAGTGTCTTCTGCTAAGGAGTACACTTGTCAGTCCAGGGAACGCGCCTAGACCAACCAGAACCGTTGACCTAACGTCTCCGGCTTGTACCCCAAAGTCTTGGCACCGCGACCCTACAGCTCAACCCGGATGGTGGTTCGAAAAAGCAAAAATAAGAAAGTCTTTCAGATGGAAGAGAGAGCTGCACTTCCAAGAAAAATATCAAAAAGGAATTTGTATTTGTCCATAGTTCTCGGCCTCAGATTGTAGCGACTTCTTGTAGGTACTGTTTGGTCTTGAAACAAGAGCTCAGGCTCTGTGGTGTCCAATCCATTTGATGGCGGCACAGCTTCCTGCAGAATGTCGTTGTTCTCTTGTTCTGAAATTGCTCCTTTTACACATGCATCGCTAAATGGCACGAGACGGGGCACAGTGTCAGTTTCAGAATCAGCGATACCCTCCTGGACCCACCGGTCATACGGCAGAGGCAAAGGAACTCTTTTGCAATGTACGCCGTGAATCCAGTTCTTTTTCCCTTTCACTCGAACGGCTGATCTTGTCGAAAGAAAAACGAGATGGGGGCCGATCCAACGGGGCTCATCATTTTTCGTCCTTTGGAAATTTCTGATCAGCACCCACGATCCAGGACTGATAGGATGTCCTGGAGCTTCAGAGGCCTGAGGCAGAGTATCGTGGACCTGTTGGTGTAAGACACGCAATTTAGCCATCAATTCATACAGATAATCAAGCAGTACTGGATGTTGTTCGATCTCACTGAATTTTGTCGGCCTTGGCACTCCCCATATATTGGCCGGGTGGCCAAACACAATCTCATACGGACTAAGTCCCACTCGTGAATGTACAGTCATTATTGTCGATAGGAGTGCTAAGGGTAGCGCGTCAGGCCATTTAAGCCCAGAACTCGCATGGATCTTGGCTAATTTGAGCTTCAATGTGCCATTATAGCACTCTACTAGTCCAGCTGATTGGGGGTGATTTGCAGCATGGAATTTCTGCTTAATGCCTAGTCCTTCGCATACATTCTTCATCACTCGTCCCACAAATTCACTCCCATTATCACTCCAGACCATTCTCGGCATTCCAAACCTAGGGAAGAATTCCTTAACAAGGGCTTTAGCTGTGGATAAGGCAGTATTGTCTTTTAGGGGATATGCTTCTATCCACCTTGAAAAAGCGTAGACAACAACAAGTACATATTTCAAATTGTTGCACCTTTCCATGTGGATGAAATCTAGCTGCAAAACCTCAAACGGATACGTTGGGGGCGCAAAATGACCAGCTGGAGTTGAGGTTCCCCTACCAGGATTGTATTTCAAACATACCATGCAATTTGTGACCACATTCTCTGCACACTTGGGAATTCCAGCATTCTGCCATACTGGAGCTAACAACTTACAAATCCCTGTCACACTGATATGTGCCATTCCATGTGCCATCGTGACCACTGGAAGCAAATATGCATCAGGTAACAACCATCGCCGGTGCTCTGACAAATCAATCCAACAACCATTTTCATCCAATTTTCCCTTACTTTCTCTCCACATGCTCAATTCTTTCTCTGTGGCTTCAGCTTGAAGGGACTTCACACTCTCTATCGTGTCTTCACACATTCCAACATCACCAACCCATCTTGCAGGGCCTGCAACATACATTTGATTCGTCACATCTTTTGCTGTTCCTTTCGCGATTTTGTCAGCAAACGCATTACCACGACCAACATCATCAATGATCTTCTTGTGTGCACTGCATTTCACAATCGCGACTTGTAACGGTAAGGTCAGTAATTCAAGGAGATCATTCACCAACTGACCATTCTGAATCTTAGTTCCATGCGACGTCAGGAACCCACGTTCTTTCCACAAGCGCCCAAAACTATGGCCCATGCCAAAGGCGTACTGACTGTCAGTATATATGTTCACTTTCATTCCTTTCGACAACACGCAAGCTCTTGTAAGTGCAATTAATTCTGCTGCTTGAGCCGAATTATGTGGTATACGTGCAGTTTCAACAATCGTGTGCAAAGTCGTGATAGCATATGCAGCAGTCGTATCACCATTCGGAAGCTTGAAGCACGAACCATCCACCCATAAGGTACCATCACATTCAACTAGGGGAGTATTTTTAAGATCCACTCTCCCTTTTGTTTCTTCATCTGTTCTGAACAGACAATCATGCTGTTCAATCTCATCTGTGTCTGCTGAAATCGGTAATATTGTAGCTGGATTCAACGTGTTGCACCTCTTTATGTGCACATGACTCGCTAACAGTGTTAATTCATAACCTGACAATTGAGCACTAGTTAAGTGCTGTGTCTTGGTCCTGTTTAACAATGTGTCCACTGCATGTGGAACCATTACAATCAACGTGCTATTCATTACTAACCCAGCAGACTGTCGAATAGACACAGCTGCTGTCGCTGTAGTTCTCAAGCAACTTGGCAATGCCTTAGCTACTGTATCCAAAGTCGACGAAAAATACGCGCACGGACGCTGTCTGTCTTCAAAAGACTGTGTCAGCACTGACAACGCACAACCTTCTTTCTCGTGGACATACAATGTAAAAGGTTTACTGTAGTCGGGGGTACTGTTCTGCTTGGGTTTTCGGATCAGATAGAACCCGCTCAGCAGAGCCTCTCTAACCCAGCCAGAACGTTACCCCCTCCCTAGGGCCTATTCACACTAGTAACCACATATATATACCACCTAAGGACAGGGAATTCCTACTATATATATATATATATACATACACAAGTGGCGGCCTCGCGATCCCAAACGGACCCAGGACTTCCTACCCAGACGGCAGCCTCAGCCTCGCGATCCCAGACGGACCCAGGACTTCCTACCCAGACGGCAGCCTCAGCCTCGCGATCCCAAACGGACCCAGGACTTCCTACCCAGACGGCAGCCTCAGCCTCGCGATCCCAGACGGACCCAGGACTTCCTACCCAGACGGCAGCCTCAGCCTCGCGATCCCAGACGGACCCAGGACTTCCTACCCAGACGGCAGCCTCAGCCTCGCGATCCCAGACGGACCCAGGACTTCCTACCCAGACGGCAGCCTCAGCCTCGCGATCCCAGACGGACCCAGGACTTCCTACCCAGACGGCAGCCTCAGCCTCGCGATCCCAGACGGACCCAGGACTTCCTACCCAGACGGCAGCCTCAGCCTCGCGATCCCAGACGGACCCAGGACTTCCTACCCAGACGGCAGCCTCAGCACAAGTTCATCCTATGATTACCATAACATACAACTATTTATCAGATCACACAAGAACTGCCAGTTTGAGCACAACCTGTTCTCTGGTTCGAGGGGCTCCTCTCTCCCTTATTCAGTTACCACTTACCTGATCAGGGTTAACATCTGTTCATGTCAAGTCACAGCTGACTAGAAGAATAGGCTACCCTCTTATACAAGAACACGCAGCACATGTTGATTCACTACAAACTGGGTACTTTATTACTCATTACATACGCAATCACATAACATTACTATGTAACACATAACCTGCAAAGAAAAGTGAAAGATTAGGTTGTACACTCTAATAAGAAAGGGGTCGACATCACCTTAGTCGTGTGTAGCCTGCACTCAATGGTCATCTAGGTTCCCTTCTCGTCTGTGCCTCGGCTCGCTTGGAAGTCACACCTCCGCAGTCACGGATCTGTTCCCTTCTCCCTTCTCCGAGTCACTGGGACCTCTTCCTCATCGGCTACTCTCTCCTCTCTGGCTATTCTGCTAGAAGAGTATCTGTCTCTCGGTTTTTCTCCGCCTTCAAGTTTGTCATCTGTCTTCCCTGGAATAAGTAGTAGCTTTACTGCTAACGGCTAGATGCCGCCTACGGACTGAAGTAAGTGCACCGTATCTGCCTCAGACTTTCACTAATATAGAGGTGCATTTCCTCATGGAAAATTCCGGCCGTAACCTGCCGCCCACCAAATTCTTGTACCTTCCCGTACCAAGGACACGTTCCCAGCCGGCCGGCCTGATGTAGTGTCTTCGGCATGAAGAAAAATACAATCCTTCGATAAGGGCTGGCCTGAACCGGTTCTCTCCAAGCGAATAACACCTCATAACTAAAACATCACCCTTAACCTAGAAGCATCTCAAGCTGCCGGAGCAGAAAGAAAGATGGAGTCTCTCCCGTTTGAGGCCTACCAGGCCTGAATTCAGCACGGCTCCATGAAATACCCTCACTACAGGACAGGTTATCCCTAATACTAACGAATCTATCCCCTAGGATATGTGTGCAAGCCCTGATCTATGGGGAAGAACACAGGATCATATCGAAGTGCCTAGTAAATAGGCTCCATTCACTACTCTAACCCTTAGACTTGGATGGTAAGAGACTGAAGTCACACTAATCACCCGTCAACACAATAGGGCCGGGAAAATCGAGCAGTACATTTCACCCTTGACTTCAGTCTATTATACGTTCATTAAACAGAACTAACATCTGTGGAAGAATAATATGAAACAAAGCTAACTGATCTATGTCTAGTACCAAATGTGCAGAATTGAAGTAGTGAAGGAATACACTGAATAAAGCAGCAGATAGAA
This sequence comes from Triturus cristatus, assembly GCF_964204655.1. Lineage (NCBI taxonomy): Eukaryota > Metazoa > Chordata > Amphibia > Caudata > Salamandridae > Triturus > Triturus cristatus. Next base: position 151,454,413 of record NC_140584.1, read on the forward strand.
ATCAAAACAGCGATGGTAATCAGAATACCTCCTAATATTTGACGTAACAGATACAAATCAGGTAACCAATTAAAGAGCCAGTCAAACCAGCCCTGGTCAATGTGTTTTCTAACTTCTTCTGTCAAGTCATGTAGCTTATCAATGTGAGCGCGAATGGATTGTGTATGATCAGACAAGTTAAAACAACAAAGACCCTCAAAATCAGAACAATCGTGTCCATGTTAAAGCAAAAGATAATCAATGGCCGCTCGATTTTGCAAGATGGCTCTGCGTTCACCCTGGGCGTCTAACAGCATGTCAGACAGGACTGTAGAAGTATGATTAATGGATTTTACCATCCAACAGGCCATTTTCCCAATAGATTTGGCATTATAAACCGCCAAAGCAGGAACACCAATAATTGAAATAGCCAGGCTAAGGTATTCAGACTTGGAATATAAGTGCAAAGACGAGTCACAATCCTCCTGTAACATCACTGTATCTCGAATCACACGAGAATTGGCATTCGGATGTGACGAGAACATCAGTAAACTGAGTCTCGTAATGGCACAAGGGCCTCCAGAAATATTTGCGGGGACATATGGCCAGGAAGTATTACCACATGAGAAAAGCCATCCGGCAGGTAGTAACATCGTGCGATAATGACTGGGGGTAACTACCATACTCTTGCAAGTCATATTGTTCTGGACAGAAGCACATGTTTTCGGTGTCCTTTGAAAGCACAACGTTCGCTCATGAAGGGTAAAGGAAGTAGCACCTTTCAATTTTAGACGCAGACATTCAGAAATTGCACCAGGATTACACGTAAGGAAAAAAAACAAATCTCCTTGTGTGATATTATAGGTAACTATTTGGGACTGGATCGGGGGCATCTGGTCTGGTAGTTCAGTACATAAGGGGCAATACGCATGGGTGGCAAAATAGCCCAGAAGAACATTGGGGCGAGCCTTTGAAATGTTGAAAATATGAGTCAAAGTTTCTAGCGAAGCAGGGACAGCAACCAGACAGGTCGCCAAGATGTCGTGTACAGATCTCATCGGCGTCAAACAGAAGTGAGGGGCATCAGTCACCCTTTTCGCCAGTGAGGTCCAAAAGTTCGATGACGAATCCCACGCAGCGAGGGAACGCGACACTCGGGTGCGTAACTCATCCCGGGTTGACGGGATCCCTCCTCTCTCGTCGAACCAACCCGAAAATAGTCCGACGACGACACATCCTGCAGCAACAGTCCAAAGAATGATCTGAAAGAGAATCAAATACAGGCATTATTCATTCTCGTAAGTAACATTTGTCAGCCGGGACCGCTTCCCAGCTATCTTTCCCTGGTCTCATAACTAAAATGGTATTGTCATGACCGGTGGCGATGACCTCTGCTTGTTCAGGGGGATTCTTAGGCGACTGCACCCAAACCCTGGCCCCAGGGTTATCTGTGGAGCCAAAACCTTTCTGGCCTCGTACAGTTAGCAAAGTTGGGGCAGTGCCTTTTGTGATCTCTCCACTGAAAACAGGCATAATGAGTAATTGAGCCACTCGGTCAGTTTGATGTATCAGTAAGTCAGCCTCACTGCTATTCAGCAGGAGCACCTTAATCTCTCCCTGATAATCACTGTCAATGATCCCTCCAAGCACCTGAATGCCTTTTACAGCTAGCCCCGATCTAGGGGCGATTAATCCAAAATTCCCGGGTGGTATATGAACACCAACACCGGTCGCGATGATGACCCGATCTTTACCTTTTATAACGGTGTCATCCATGGCATGCAAGTCTAAACCTGCCGACCCTGGGGTCGCTCTACATGGAGCCAAAGCTCCGGGAGTAATTTCCCAGTACATCACAGTCTCTCTGATTTCATTTGGCTGAGCATTAACATTCGGAGGAAACAAACGCATAAGTGGAGATTCAGCATTTAGAAAAGGACGATTATTCAAAATTAATAGCGCTTGGGGCAAAAAGTCTCGCCAATTCTTATACTTGTCATCTGTCAATTTACGCAGTTGCTCCTTCAGCAGACCATTCAATCTCTCCACAAGACCCGAGGCCTGCGGATAATATGGGATATGAAATACCCAGTCAATATTGTTTTCCACACAGAATTCCTGTACCAATGTTCCACGAAAATGGGATGCATTATCAGATTGAATTTGGAATGGCACACCATAATACATCATAATCAATTCCAATGTTTTAATGGTATTCAATTGGGTAGCTTGCTTACAGGGAAGGACTACCAACAGGCCACTGTATGTATCAACAATAGTGCAAACATATTGACAATTCCTACTCATGGGAAGTGGACCGATGTAATCAATCTGCCAAATTTGAGCGGGCAGTTTCCCGCGATGTAAATGACCTTTAACAATTTGGGGCACTGTGCGCTGTCTTATATGCTGACAAATGGGACAATGTAAAATAACATTTTTGATTAAATCTAGGGGAATATAAATTCCTCGATCAGCAGCCCACCTGCTAGTGGCTTTCTCTCCAAAATGTCCTGCCTTCTGGTGGGCCCATTTCGCCAATCCCGCAATATCAGAATCTTGCCTGTCCACCACTGCCTCGGCAATTTTAGATTTCTCCATCTGCAATGTTATGAAAAAATTTGTCAAGAGAATCTATCGGGGTGTGAGCATCCACATGGAAGATTGTAACAGTACTCTGTGGGAGCATCTCCCAAATCTCCTGCCATAATTCTTTTCCCCACAATTCTCTTGAATGCAATTTCCAATTATGGGAATGCCAAGTCGGTAACCAAACTGCCAGTCCATTGGCAGTAGACCAAGAATCGGTGAAAATATGACATGTGCCAGGTAACTCTTGTTTCAGAACTTGATAAACAGCATAGAGTTCAGCAAATTAACTGCTCTTACCCTCACCAGTTGTACTCAGCAATTTTTGTGTGATCGGATTATAGGACACCGCCTTCCAATGCCGTTTCGTCCCTATGAACCTTGCTGAACCATCCGTAAACCAGACATGGTTTCTGTCCTCCGCGGACAAATCATCAAAAGGTCTACCCCACTTAACAGGAGACTCCTGTACTAAAGGTACGGAACATTCACTCTCAGTCTCAGTCGATGGCGCTCGCGCCACCTGCTCATGTAAAGATGCAACTCCTTTTTGTCCCACACGTGCCCTGTCTTGTATATACCATTTCCATTTAATCACACTCGCCTCTTGAGCATGTCCAATTCGGTGAGTTTTCGGCGAACTCATAACCCACTGCATGATAGGAATTTCAGGTCGCAAAACTATATCATGTCCCAAAGTCAGTTGCTCGGTATCCACCAGAGCCCAATAACATGCAAGTAACTGTTTCTCAAAAGGTGTATAACGCTCACCAGCATCAGGTAACTTTTTGGTCCAGAAACCCAATGGCACTCTACTCCTGCCTTGCTTCTGCCACAAACTCCAATTCGCATAAAGGCCCTGTACAGACACATTCAAATCCACCTCACCATCACGTACGGGCCATAAATCCAAAGCATGCTGAATTGCCTCTTTTGCCAGGTTGAACGCATCTTGCTGTGGTTTATCCCATTCAAATGCATTCTTTTTACGAGTGACACGGTACAAAGGGGCCAATATTTGACTCAAATGAGGAATATGCTGACGCCAAAAACCAAACAAACCAATGAAGCTTTGGGCTTCTTTCCTATTCTTCGGAACTGCAAAATCAAGAATTTTCTGTTTAACCTGAGGGATCACTTCACGGTGCCCTTCATGCCAATTAATACCCAAAAATTTTACAGCCTGGGACGGGCCTTGTAATTTATCCGGATTGATTTCCCAACCTTTCTCACGCAGGCACTCAATGACTCTGTCCAATTGGGTCTGAACTTCCTCTTGTGTTTCGCCTTGGATCAAAACATCATCAATATAATGACACATCTGAATTTGTGGATGAACCGGTACCTCAGCCAAATGCTCTGCCACCAGCCGGTGACATATCGTAGGACTATGCACATAGCCCTGAGGAAGACTTCTAAACGTCATCTGACGCCCATTCCACGTAAAACTGAACTGTTCCTGACACTCAGGGGCAATCGGAATCGAAAAGAAAGCATTAGCAATATCAATGGACGCATACCATGTACCTGGATGTTTTTGGATTCTTTCAATTAGAGTAATGACATCCGGTACTGCAACGGTCAAAGAGGGTGTGTGTTTGTTCAATTCTCGATAATCAACAGTCATACGCCAAGAATTATCACTCTTACGTACAGGCCAAACAGCATTATTCCAAGCAGAAGTAACTGGGGTTATAACACCTGCATCCACCAACTCCTGAATAGTGGTACTAATCTCCTCATGACCACCTGGAATACGATACTGCTTCTGACAAACCACTTTTGTCGCCTGAGGAACTTTTATGGGGGGCATTCTTAAACGACCAACCCGTATAGGCCTAGACGATATATAATGCGTAGTTCCAAATTGGTAACATCCATCATCTAAATGCAAAGTCATTCCTTTCAAAATATCAATTCCAATTATGAATTCTAAGAGTGGCACCACCAGTACAGAGTATTCTTTTCTAGGGATTCTACCTATTCTCATTTCAAGTAAAGTTTGAACTGCAGGAGTTTCCTTTCCACCTAATCCGGTAATTGTAAAAGGCTGACCTGTAAACTTCTTTGATTTTCCATGATAAGAGTGGCCTCCGCTCCTGTATCCACCAATGCTCGGGCCCTTTGGATATTACGATGTCTCCAATAAATTTCAATATCTACATAGGGTCTATTATCTCTGTGAGCCCATCTGTGTACTGGAGCTTGACCTATTTCCTAGTCATGCTTACTGCATTCTGTGTACCAGGATAAATCAGGATAAAGACTGTCACGTTTCTTAGGTATCGGTACCTCCTGTTCATATCCATTCCCAGTACGAAATGGATTCGTGTCTTCTGCATTGTACTGCGGGTTTCGATCGGCCAAACTATGACGATCCTCTCTCCTCCTCAACTCAGGGGATTGATCCCTATCATCTCTACGTCTGCTGTAAACATAATCATTTCTCCCCCTTTCTCTTACCTCCTCTCTCTCTCCGTCTCTCTCACTACGGGGGGACATATCACGTACATAACGTCGATCATCATGACGAACAGAGCGCCCACGGCGGTCGTCATCACCGCTACCGTCAGAACCACCACGATCACACTCAGTCGTCCGAACACGCCGGGCACCCTCCTTCCAATCCAAGCCACGTTTGCGAAACAACTCCCACAAACGAGCAGTAGTCTCACCGTCAATGTCCTCCCTCCGCACACCATCGGCCAGAAGACCAGAAAAGATATCACGTCTAGTAAGTTTATTGTCACCAGGAGTACGAGTGTCAGGCCGGGACTGACGTTCAGGTTTAAACCACTCACCCAACTCACCGAGTTGGCGTACCGATTCCAGTACCGTAGATAACACGTTACCAGTCTGATTAATCAATAAAGTCATCATGACCTGCTTATAGGCAACAGGGGAAGAACGAATGATACGATTCCGCACAGAAGATGTCAACAAACCATCAAGCAACCTGTCAGCAGTACCCAGAAAAATTGCCGTTTTCATCACCTCCTCTTTGAGACGTTGTGCAGCGTCGCGCAAAGTATACCACGGTTTGTCATTCACAGGCCAATCAGACTCAGTAGGATACTTTTGATTACAACCCTCAGTCGCCAATTGAAGTAAAGAAATTTGACCACCACCATTATAGTTACGAAAATGATCCTGTACAGTAGAATCCGAACTCAAGGAACAAAACTTCAAACAATCGCCATTATCTAACATAATGCCAGCAGCGCCCAGTTCATAAAGGCGCACCATCCATGTGAGCAAGGTCTCACCAGCTCGCTGCCAAAATCGCTGCAAAATATCACTAATTTCTCGTTGAGTAAAGTCCTCTAAAGAGTCTAAAGAAACACCCTGCGTAGCAGCGGGAGACTGCTGCAACTTCCGACGAAAAACTGGATGCACTGATACCGCGGGACGAGCATCACAAGGAGCTCGACCAGTACACGTAGAGGAACAATCAGTGGAAGAAGCATCGACCCCTCTCGAAGGACGAGCGCAATCACGGGGTGCACCATCAGAGGCGCAAGAAGCAGACCTACAATCACGGCCGGAGCGAGAGGACTCGCGCTTGGCAGACTCCTCACCCGAGGAAGGAGAATCACTCGAGTTCCAGATATTACCATCCCATTCATCAGGATTCCAATCCAGTCCGGCTTTCGCCACGACCAGACGCACCTTTCGCGTCAAAACCCGACCACGCCGATTCTTGTATTTATAACAAGCAATTCGCACAGCCGCCCTCTCGGCAATAGTTTGGTACGTCTCAAGTTTGTCAGCAAGCAACTTATTTTGACACCGCAACAAAGTATGAGAATTCTGAATCTCAACAAAGTGCGCTTCCACATCCTTAAGAGATATCTGTAGTGTTGGACTTGGCCCTTCTGGCAGGTTCACCCCTGAACTTTTTTTGCTTTTATTGATGACATGGTGTAGTGATTTTGGGGTTTCTGCGCACTTTACCGCTGTGTCCCAGGGTAAAGTGCGTGCGTGTGTTGAGGTTGGCCTGCCCTCCCATAGGAATGCATGGGGGAATGTATGTGTCCCAGTAGTTCCTGATGCGTGGGGTGTGCAGGCCCGTGTTTGGTATGTGCGGACTCGTGTGAGTGAATGCTGCGCGTTGATGTGTGCGGCGTGCATGTACCTGGTGTGGAAGTGCCACTTCTAGAAGTGGGCACTTCAGTGTGCAGTCTGAAATGTGTGGCTTGTCTGGCGATTGGCTGGTGAGGTCAGGTGACGGACTAGGGAATTCCCCAGAGTCAGGATGAGTCACCCAGTGGTGAATGGGGAGATCAACAGCTAGATGGGTGGGAGGAGTACACCTGGGTCCTGAATAGGACAGGGTTTTCCACACACAATGCTGGCCCCGCCCCCTGCGGTGCGACTGACGACCCTAGCCCTGCCAATGAATAGAGTGAGGGGCTGAGCACATCAAGGGTGCTCCCCAACCAGCTGCGACTGGTTTTCCCCCTCACCCTGAGCCCAGAACAAAGGGATGTGGTGTATAAAAAGGGGCTGTGTCCCCTTACAAAAGGTTCTTGTTCCAAACTCGAATCTACCAGGGGCATGCTGCTGCTGGGGCCCAGGGGAAGGCTTGCCTCCCTGGGCCCTGCCCAGCCCCTGGATGCCCTGGATGCCTGGAGGACTTCTGGGACCTTTTTGGACTTTATTTGCTGTGCTTCCTTACTAAGCCTTATGGACTCTAGGCTGCCCTAGCGCTTGGTGGGCGCTGTACCTGCACTCTGCTGAGAGGCGCTTCATTTCTATGGCAGAGCGCTTCCCTGATTTACCCGAGCGCCTCTCTTTGCTGCCTGCAGCGCTGGGCTGCGATCTTTTTAGAGGGAATCCCCAGCGTAGGGATTCCCCCGCCTTGTGTCCTGTTGCGGGTGCCCACCCCGCTTATTCCTTTATTGATGTCCTTAATTGGCGGGTGCCACCCCGCTTTTGTGGTTAAAATTTGCGGGTGCCCACCCCGTATGTTCCGACACCGTGAAATCACCGCTGCAGCCCGGGCTGAAACCGGAAGTCAGGCGGGTTGAGGGCGGGCCGCCGGGACACCCAGAACAGGAAGTAGGAGGGCGGGAGCCTACCCCGCCTCCTTCCAGAGACTCGCGCTGTTCTAGAGGCCCCGGAGCAGGCAGGAGCCTACCCTGCGCCCCGGGGCGCTTGGCCCAAACGAAGAGTGCAGCCAGAACTTGGGCGGAGGGGGCGCGAGGCACATTGTCGGTGCCTGCCCCTCCGCGAGGAAACCTTGGAATCCTTCACGCCCCCCCCCGAGAGCGGAGAGAGGGAAGACGACGCGGGAGTCCCCGAGCAGCCCGGTGAGTGTTTAGGAGGGCTGGGGGACTCCGCGCATGTGCTGGGGGTGCGGGGGCAGTGATCGAGCCCCGTGAGGCTCCAAAGGTTGCCACGAGCATTTCCCGAGCCCCGTGAGGCTCTAGGGGGGCATTGTGTATAAAGAGTCCCCCGTGTGGGACTCCAACGAGACGGGCAAAATTGGTTATAAAGCCTAGAGGGCTCCAACGTCCCCCGCATTGTTTATGTTAAGAGCGCTAGTGCGCTCCAAAGTGACTTTCTGAGCTAGGTGGCTCCAACGTGCTGGATATTGTGTCATGGGCCAGTTGAGAGCCCAGGCCCCTATTTGCCTTCCACAGCTGCGCAGCACTTAGTGCCAGCTGCAGCGTTTAGGCCCTGCTTTGTCCCCAGCTGCCCAGCAAGTAGTGGGCAGCTGCTACGTTTAGGTTCTGGTGCGTCCTGGACTCTAATGGGATTGAGGTGTTATTGCGATTCATGCTAATGTGCTTTTGGGTGCTAGGAAATGTATTGTATATAGCATGTTTTGCGCACCCTGTGTCTGATACCTCTAAATGTGGTTATTTCGGCCTAGAAGGTTGTTTTACCTGCTTAGGTTGATGGTAGGGAGAATGTACTTCCCTGTGCGATGTGCGCCCCTAGTATAGTTATAGCTAGGTGGTTAGGTCTAATGAGTTAGACCAATGAGAATTGCATAATGTGATTTATGCCCCTGTGATAGATACAGGATAGGTTTTATACCTGATGCTAGTGTGATGACGCTGAGGTCATTATTGCGCCAGTAGAGACTGGTTGTGTTCTACAGTTACTTTGTGTTATGTTCTACGTTTACTATTGGTGATTTGTGCTATGTTCTAAGTGCTAATTCCTGACAGTGGTCCACGTGGCCCTGTCCCCTGTATATATAATCCCTTGTACATTCTGCCCGTGCCTGTTGGCACATTGTAAAGTGTGTGTTTTTATCTAATGTGTTGTGTATAATACAAAGGTTATTTTTATAGAATACCTTGTGTGGAGTTTCCTTTGTGGCGGGCCTTGGGTGTTGTTGCTGGGTGCGCGCGCAAACGCTTTACACATCGCCTCAGAGATAAGCCTGACTGCTCGTGCCAAGCTACCAAGGGGGTGAGCAGGGGTTATCTTTGGCGTGTAACTTCCTTGCCCTGACTAGAGTGGTGGTTTCTGCCTGACTTTGGCGCAAGCCTTAGCCAGCCAGAAATCCCATTTCTAACATTGGTGATCAGCGGTGGGATTTGGACTTGCGTTTGCGCTGTACCGCAGCAGCAACTGGCCGCACTACAAAACTCTGCATTTAGATAAATCACATGGTATAGGGATTATTGTTTTAAAGTTTGCTTTTAAATGTCATTTCTTTGGAAATGTGTTCTTGTGCACTGTGAGTTAGGTGTCCCTAGCTCGGGAGGGTAGATCATCCCCCTTAGTGCATTGTGTTTTCTGGATTCACCAGAGGGTGGGATCCAGTGGTGGCAGCAGATGTGTGTCCAGTACATGTATTCCCATTCCCAGTTCCCGGGGTAGTGGTACCTGTGTCACGTGGTGGTCAGGTTGAGAAATCAGGGGCGGTAGAAACTGTCTTACCAGTCTTGGGAGGGGTTTGGAGATGAATGTGTAATGCGCTGGATGAATGTGAATGTCCCATTCCCAGTTCCCAGAGTGATAGTACCTGTGTCACGTGGTGGTCAGGTTGAGAAATCAGGGGCGGTAGAAACTGTCTTACTAGTCTGGGGGGGTGTGAGTGTGGATGAATGTTGTGTTGCACTGGAAGATTGAGTGTTAAATGGTGTGTGTAAATTATTTTGAGCTTGTTTTTGGGAGTAACCCTAGAAGAATGGTGCAGGTATCTCCACAAACCCTTGCGGCGGAGATGGTTTAGAGTAGCCCAGCTAGGTACCCTTATTTGTGAGGAGGTTGAGTGGTCTCACGCCTGAACTGGTTGAGGGCGTGACCCTGGGTTGTATTCCCAACCCCAACCTCAGTCTCCAGGACTGGTTGGTTCCATGAGGGAACACCAGGTAGGGAGCCTAGTCTGTCCTGTTGTACTGTTCTTCGAGGTGGTTCTTCCTGTTTGAGGTAAGCTGGGAGTGTCTGTAGTCAGGCCTCCATCAGTTTTGGTGTCGAGCAGTGCCACTCCTAGGTGGAGGGTGCAGAGGTTCAGTTTTGAGGGGTGAGAGGGGGAAGAGTCCCCAGTGGGAGCCAGTGGGTCAAGGGCCGGCCAGAAGGGCTGGGCCACCAATGAGTGACCATGGTGACGCCACTTCTGTCCTGGGGCATCTTCACGCACTGTCAGAGGGACAGGAGGTCGTGAGCTCTGCGCCAGGCAGACTGTCACATGACACGCTAGGTATGTGTCACCCTCGGGAGCGTATATGTACTCCCAGGAAGTCCTGGTTCTCCGGGCAATTGTGAGGTGATACCCCCCTGATAGCAGGTGGGGTACAGTTGTGAGGGGTGAGAGGGGGAGAGGTCCCCAGTGGGAACCAGTGGGTCAGGGGGCCGGCCAGATGGGCTGAGCCACCAATGAGTGACCATGGTGACGCCACTTCTGTCCTGGGGCATCTTCACGCACTGTCGGAGGGACAGGAGGTCGTGAGCTCTGCGCCAGGTTGCTGGGGCATCTTCACGCACTGTCAGAGGGACAGGAGGTCGTGAGCTCTGCGCCAGGCAGACTGTCACACGACACGCTAGGTATGTGTCACCCTTAGGAAGTCCTGGTCCGCCAGGCATCTGACCAAAGGGTACGTCCCTCGGTTGGGGACCCAGTAGCCGGTGTTTCCGGATCTGGACGTAAGGACGACTGTAGTCAGTGTCCTGGCCGGTTTGCCTTCTAGGGTGCGGAACTCTGGAAGGGGGTGCAGAGGGAGGGCGGCCTCGCCTCTGACCCCGGTGCAGCCGGCGAACTTGGATCCCAGGTGGTAGACCAGTTGGTGGAGAGAGGTCCTGAACTGGTGGGAGAGTTGTGTTCTGGTGGGTGCTTCCCTGGGAGGGTGCGGAACCCCAGAAGTAGAGGTAGGGTGGGGCCTTCTTGCCCGTGACCTCTGGTCAGCCTGAGGGTGCGGACCCTAGGTTGAAGAATCAGTGGTAGTTGGGAACTACACTGAGAGGGAGAGTGGAGAATGGCTTGTATGCCAGGGGTTACTACCCCCCACTCTGGGTTTGGCAAGGACCAGTGGTATCTGGGTGGCCTAGGGCCTGGTCCTGGCCGTGGACAACTAGGTAGTACCAGTGGGGTAGCCTAGTTGGGCCTGAGTTCTTTTCGGTTGTTTTTTTTCAGATGGAACCATGTTGATTGAGAATGGCGTAGAACCGGAGAGTGTCCCTGCAGTGCGGGCCTGCGTCCGTGTTCTATCGCCCCAAGCAGGGAAGTCCATCACGGTGGTGATTGGTCTGCCATGCGTTTTGGCTGGAAGGGGGTTGTGTTGGACTTGGCCCTTCTGGCAGGTTCACCCCTGAACTTTTTTTGCTTTTATTGATGACATGGTGTAGTGATTTTGGGGTTTCTGCGCACTTTACCGCTGTGTCCCAGGGTAAAGTGCGTGCGTGTGTTGAGGTTGGCCTGCCCTCCCATAGGAATGCATGGGGGAATGTATGTGTCCCAGTAGTTCCTGATGCGTGGGGTGTGCAGGCCCGTGTTTGGTATGTGCGGACTCGTGTGAGTGAATGCTGCGTGTTGATGTGTGCGGCGTGCATGTACCTGGTGTGGAAGTGCCACTTCTAGAAGTGGGCACTTCAGTGTGCAGTCTGAAATGTGTGGCTTGTCTGGCGATTGGCTGGTGAGGTCAGGTGACGGACTAGGGAATTCCCCAGAGTCAGGATGAGTCACCCAGTGGTGAATGGGGAGATCAACAGCTAGATGGGTGGGAGGAGTACACCTGGGTCCTGAATAGGACAGGGTTTTCCACACACAATGCTGGCCCCGCCCCCTGCGGTGCGACTGACGACCCTAGCCCTGCCAATGAATAGAGTGAGGGGCTGAGCACATCAAGGGTGCTCCCCAACCAGCTGCGACTGGTTTTCCCCCTCACCCTGAGCCCAGAACAAAGGGATGTGGTGTATAAAAAGGGGCTGTGTCCCCTTACAAAAGGTTCTTGTTCCAAACTCGAATCTACCAGGGGCATGCTGCTGCTGGGGCCCAGGGGAAGGCTTGCCTCCCTGGGCCCTGCCCAGCCCCTGGATGCCCTGGATGCCTGGAGGACTTCTGGGACCTTTTTGGACTTTATTTGCTGTGCTTCCTTACTAAGCCTTATGGACTCTAGGCTGCCCTAGCGCTTGGTGGGCGCTGTACCTGCACTCTGCTGAGAGGCGCTTCATTTCTATGGCAGAGCGCTTCCCTGATTTACCCGAGCGCCTCTCTTTGCTGCCTGCAGCGCTGGGCTGCGATCTTTTTAGAGGGAATCCCCAGCGTAGGGATTCCCCCGCCTTGTGTCCTGTTGCGGGTGCCCACCCCGCTTATTCCTTTATTGATGTCCTTAATTGGCGGGTGCCACCCCGCTTTTGTGGTTAAAATTTGCGGGTGCCCACCCCGTATGTTCCGACACCGTGAAATCACCGCTGCAGCCCGGGCTGAAACCGGAAGTCAGGCGGGTTGAGGGCGGGCCGCCGGGACACCCAGAACAGGAAGTAGGAGGGCGGGAGCCTACCCCGCCTCCTTCCAGAGACTCGCGCTGTTCTAGAGGCCCCGGAGCAGGCAGGAGCCTACCCTGCGCCCCGGGGCGCTTGGCCCAAACGAAGAGTGCAGCCAGAACTTGGGCGGAGGGGGCGCGAGGCACATTGTCGGTGCCTGCCCCTCCGCGAGGAAACCTTGGAATCCTTCACGCCCCCCCCCCCCCCGAGAGCGGAGAGAGGGAAGACGACGCGGGAGTCCCCGAGCAGCCCGGTGAGTGTTTAGGAGGGCTGGGGGACTCCGCGCATGTGCTGGGGGTGCGGGGGCAGTGATCGAGCCCCGTGAGGCTCCAAAGGTTGCCACGAGCATTTCCCGAGCCCCGTGAGGCTCTAGGGGGGCATTGTGTATAAAGAGTCCCCCGTGTGGGACTCCAACGAGACGGGCAAAATTGGTTATAAAGCCTAGAGGGCTCCAACGTCCCCCGCATTGTTTATGTTAAGAGCGCTAGTGCGCTCCAAAGTGACTTTCTGAGCTAGGTGGCTCCAACGTGCTGGATATTGTGTCATGGGCCAGTTGAGAGCCCAGGCCCCTATTTGCCTTCCACAGCTGCGCAGCACTTAGTGCCAGCTGCAGCGTTTAGGCCCTGCTTTGTCCCCAGCTGCCCAGCAAGTAGTGGGCAGCTGCTACGTTTAGGTTCTGGTGCGTCCTGGACTCTAATGGGATTGAGGTGTTATTGCGATTCATGCTAATGTGCTTTTGGGTGCTAGGAAATGTATTGTATATAGCATGTTTTGCGCACCCTGTGTCTGATACCTCTAAATGTGGTTATTTCGGCCTAGAAGGTTGTTTTACCTGCTTAGGTTGATGGTAGGGAGAATGTACTTCCCTGTGCGATGTGCGCCCCTAGTATAGTTATAGCTAGGTGGTTAGGTCTAATGAGTTAGACCAATGAGAATTGCATAATGTGATTTATGCCCCTGTGATAGATACAGGATAGGTTTTATACCTGATGCTAGTGTGATGACGCTGAGGTCATTATTGCGCCAGTAGAGACTGGTTGTGTTCTACAGTTACTTTGTGTTATGTTCTACGTTTACTATTGGTGATTTGTGCTATGTTCTAAGTGCTAATTCCTGACAGTGGTCCACGTGGCCCTGTCCCCTGTATATATAATCCCTTGTACATTCTGCCCGTGCCTGTTGGCACATTGTAAAGTGTGTGTTTTTATCTAATGTGTTGTGTATAATACAAAGGTTATTTTTATAGAATACCTTGTGTGGAGTTTCCTTTGTGGCGGGCCTTGGGTGTTGTTGCTGGGTGCGCGCGCAAACGCTTTACACATCGCCTCAGAGATAAGCCTGACTGCTCGTGCCAAGCTACCAAGGGGGTGAGCAGGGGTTATCTTTGGCGTGTAACTTCCTTGCCCTGACTAGAGTGGTGGTTTCTGCCTGACTTTGGCGCAAGCCTTAGCCAGCCAGAAATCCCATTTCTAACATGTAGCTTCAACAACCTCTCATGCAGAATCCTGTACGCAGACAGAACAATCCAACCTCTGCGCCCCAAAATGGGAATCTCCTCACCCTTCGAGACGGGTGCCTTCTGTAAACAAGTAATCACATTAGCCGGCTCCGCCAGCTCCAAAGAAGAATTCCAATTCTCACTCAAACCAGTAGAATCAGCCCACTCACGGGCTAAGGCTTCATAAGGCGTTGAATCCCATCCGGGAATATCAACGGGCAACTTAAAAGTAGATTTCGACTTTCTAGAAAACATCGTGAAAAAGAAAGAAGAAAAGAAAGAAAAAGAAAAGAAAGAAGAAGAAAAACTATACACACAATTACACCACAAATAATATACAAACAAAACCACGCACACGCCGAAAGCAAACACGAGACAACACGACGCACACAGGTTTCGAAAACGGTTCGTGACGCCAAATGTTCTGCTTGGGTTTTCGGATCAGATAGAACCCGCTCAGCAGAGCCTCTCTAACCCAGCCAGAACGTTACCCCCTCCCTAGGGCCTATTCACACTAGTAACCACATATATATACCACCTAAGGACAGGGAATTCCTACTATATATATATATATACACAAGTGGCGGCCTCACGATCTCAAACGGACCCAGGACTTCCTACCCAGACGGCAGCCTCAGCCTCGCGATCCCAGACGGACCCAGGACTTCCTACCCAGACGGCAGCCTCAGCCTCGCGATCCCAAACGGACCCAGGACTTCCTACCCAGACGGCAGCCTCAGCCTCGCGATCCCAGACGGACCCAGGACTTCCTACCCAGACGGCAGCCTCAGCCTCGCGATCCCAGACGGACCCAGGACTTCCTACCCAGACGGCAGCCTCAGCCTCGCGATCCCAGACGGACCCAGGACTTCCTACCCAGACGGCAGCCTCAGCCTCGCGATCCCAGACGGACCCAGGACTTCCTACCCAGACGGCAGCCTCAGCCTCGCGATCCCAGACGGACCCAGGACTTCCTACCCAGACGGCAGCCTCAGCCTCGCGATCCCAGACGGACCCAGGACTTCCTACCCAGACGGCAGCCTCAGCACAAGTTCATCCTATGATTACCATAACATACAACTATTTATCAGATCACACAAGAACTGCCAGTTTGAGCACAACCTGTTCTCTGGTTCGAGGGGCTCCTCTCTCCCTTATTCAGTTACCACTTACCTGATCAGGGTTAACATCTGTTCATGTCAAGTCACAGCTGACTAGAAGAATAGGCTACCCTCTTATACAAGAACACGCAGCACATGTTGATTCACTACAAACTGGGTACTTTATTACTCATTACATACGCAATCACATAACATTACTATGTAACACATAACCTGCAAAGAAAAGTGAAAGATTAGGTTGTACACTCTAATAAGAAAGGGGTCGACATCACCTTAGTCGTGTGTAGCCTGCACTCAATGGTCATCTAGGTTCCCTTCTCGTCTGTGCCTCGGCTCGCCTGGAAGTCACACCTCCGCAGTCACGGATCTGTTCCCTTCTCCCTTCTCCGAGTCACTGGGACCTCTTCCTCATCGGCTACTCTCTCCTCTCTGGCTATTCTGCTAGAAGAGTATCTGTCTCTCGGTTTTTCTCCGCCTTCAAGTTTGTCATCTGTCTTCCCTGGAATAAGTAGTAGCTTTACTGCTAACGGCTAGATGCCGCCTACGGACTGAAGTAAGTGCACCGTATCTGCCTCAGACTTTCACTAATATAGAGGTGCATTTCCTCATGGAAAATTCCGGCCGTAACCTGCCGCCCACCAAATTCTTGTACCTCCCCGTACCAAGGACACGTTCCCAGCCGGCCGGCCTGATGTAGTGTCTTCGGCATGAAGAAAAATACAATCCTTCGATAAGGGCTGGCCTGAACCGGTTCTCTCCAAGCGAATAACACCTCATAACTAAAACATCACCCTTAACCTAGAAGCATCTCAAGCTGCCGGAGCAGAAAGAAAGATGGAGTCTCTCCCGTTTGAGGCCTACCAGGCCTGAATTCAGCACGGCTCCATGAAATACCCTCACTACAGGACAGGTTATCCCTAATACTAACAAATCTATCCCCTAGGATATGTGTGCAAGCCCTGATCTATGGGGAAGAACACAGGATCATATCGAAGTGCCTAGTAAATAGGCTCCATTCACTACTCTAACCCTTAGACTTGGATGGTAAGAGACTGAAGTCACACTAATCACCCGTCAACACAATAGGGCCGGGAAAATCGAGCAGTACAGGTACCCAACACAGGAGCCGAACATAATGCCTTACGTAATTCCGAAAAACTTTTCTGACACTCTTCAGACCATGGGACGGGATTCGGGGTATCTTTGCATGTTAGTGCTATCAAAGGTTTTGCCAGCAAAGAAAAACTCGGGATCCACTGCCTACAGTATGAAGTAATACCCAAGAAAGCACGCACTTCTCTCTGTGTTCTTGGCACGCTGAATTGTTTCTGGGGTCAGTTTCCTTCCCTCCTTCGATAAGAGATGACCTAAGTAGGTCACTTCTTGTCGACAATATTGCAGTTTTGAGAGAGACACTTTGTGATGAAAGGCAGACAAATAACGTAACAATGACAATGTAGCTTCTTTACAAATCTCCCCAGTATCCGCGGCGATTAGTAAATCGTCAACATACTGAATAAGGGTAGCACCACTAGGTAAAACAATTGCATCAAGTTGCGCTTTTAAAGCCTGACTGTATATTGATGGGCTTTCACAGTAGCCCTGTGGGGCGCGTTTAAAGCGGAAGCTGCGACCTCCTAAACTAAAACCAAAAATATCCGTGCTCTCGTCTGCAATCGGGATGCTAAAGAAAGCATTCTTTAAATCAATCACTGAGAACCAAGCAGCGGACGCTGGGATCATAATTAACAAGGCAGTTATATCAGGGACAACTGGAAACTGTGGCACAACTATCTTATTTACCTCTCTAAGATCAATCACAAATCACAAACCTGTATACAGGTGGCTGAGAAGGGTCGGTACGTTTTAAAACAGGCAAAACAGGACTATTGCAAACGTTGCCTCTTGTCTCTTCAATTACATCCTTTTCAATCAAATCATAGATGATCGCTAACAACGCTTTCTCACCTTCATTAGAGATCTTGTACTGGGGAATGCGTGGCAATTTAACATTGACCTTCAAAGTGACCACATATGGCGGCATTTCCAAGAGACCCACATCGTTAGGACCAGTAGCCCAAAGGACATCCGGAAGAGACGACAATTCAGCTGGTAGTTTATTCTTCGACAAATACATGGGAGAAACCACTTCCCTACCCAGCGTAAGTTGTACTCCCGAGGGGGAACAATATAATGTCGCATGTAATCTCTTTAACAAATCCAATCCTAACAGGTTTTCACCACATCCTGTCGTTAGGATAAGGGGTGCTTTCAGCTCACAAGGTCCAACAGAAAGGGACATAGGACTAGAGATCGGATTTCTAACTGGGGCGCCAGAAAAACCTACTGAAACATTCATTTCGCCAGACAAAGGTGCGCCAGGGAGTTTTGAGTGCATGATTGAACTTTTTGCAGCACCAGTATCCAACAAAAATGCTCTGACACACCCGCTGTAGTCACCTTAACATACGGTCCACTCTGATCCACTGGTACTGAAACAACTCCCTCTCTTTGTCTACGGCTGTCCTAGTAATCATTACCTTCCGTATTTCCATCTTCTGCATAATAGTCATTATTATAGTACTGGGCTGTCCCACCAGTTACATTGGCCTGCTGATCAAAACTGTTCATCGTATTTTGAGGCGGAAGAGGACGCGCATTCTGGGGAACATTCCCACGCCCTCTACCTCTAGGAGCCTGCTGACCACCTCTACCTCTCGCGCCATAAGCATTATTCGTACGTTGCAACAATATAGGGCAACTATACTTAAAGTGACCTTCTTGTTTGCAATACGAACACTGATTGGGACCAACGGAAACACGCGGTTGGGAATACCCGAACCTTTGCGAGTTACTCTGAAATTGTTGGGGTTGTTGATAGTTACTCTGACCTTTCCTATAGTTATTCTGATCTCCACGTGGCGGGTAAGCCTGCTGTAAAAGAACCTTCGTCTTTAACTCTTTTGTTTTCTTGTCTGTTCTATCCTTCTCATCTTTATCCCTATTTTCGTAATACTGTGCAGTAGCCAGTATTTGCGCTGATGAGGAAACAGCCCAGGAACTCTCTGAATCTTTTAATTTCTTACACAACTCGGGAAGCAAATTATGCACAAATTTATCAACAAATAACCGTTGACCACCTTCCGCACTCATGTCTTGACCACTGTGGTCGATAAATGTTTCTTCAAACCTGGTGAAGAAATCAGACACTGTTTCATCTTTCTTTTGTTTGCATGCCGATAATTTATCCCAATTCACACGCATCGCCGGCATTAAAGTCTTCAAGTAGGTAATAATTCTACCAGGGAGTTCTGCTACTAAGGGCTCAGGTTTTGCACCACCAACTTGTGCAGTGTCTGTAGCAATGATATTAGCCCATGTGCCACCTAATTCTGCAACATGATCTGCATTACGAATCAACCCCCACAAAGGCTGCGGAACAACATTCCCAAACAACATATCTATGTCAGCTAGGTTCATGACACACGATTCTGCAGTCTGTGATAACTCCTTATAATATCCTGCAGGGTTTTTACGGGGGTCAGGCAATGTCTGCTTAAGGGCTAAAACTTCTGATCGCTTCCAAGGAACATGTACCCAAACACGCTGAAAATTAGCTGGCATAGCAGCAATACCATTAGCGGCATCAGCCGCAACCGCGACTTTCCATACCGGAGGGACTTCTCTCATAGGGTATTGTCTAACCTTCCTATCAGAAGAGTCACGTTCAAACAGTGACTGAGAAGGACCCTCGATCCTAAAAGACAATAATGTCGCAACTGCTTTCTCAACATCGGGACCCACAATCGTACCTTTTCCAAATTCAAACCGTACATGACACAACTCCTGTGGGTTTGAATCTAGTCCATGATCTTCCAATTCCTCACAGAGGAATTCACACATTTTCCCAAAAACATACCTCTGTTTTGGTGCTTCCCATTGATGAAAAACATTTACAACAGACTCCACGTCATATCTTGAAGGAAAAACAATCCATCTACGTTCCATGCGGTCTAAGACTTCTTTCTCTCCAGAATCAGGCAGCTGACTACGCAACTGCTTACGTTGGGAACCAGGGGTCGTACTAGGTGACCCAAAGAGAGGCGATATAAAACTAGTGACCGCACTAGCTATTCGTTGTCGTGAAGAAGGAGAAGTTGAGGCAAGAACAGGGGGAAAGATAGAGGGAAGAAAAAAACGGGTGCAGATACAGGTACAGGAGTCGTATCAGGAAGAGCGCCGAGGGAGGCAGCTGATGTACTAGGTAAAGTCGCAGAAAGCGCAGAAGAGACAGGTAGCGAAACCGGCGGACCTTGAGAGGGGTGCGCCGTAGGCATAGGAGCCGGCTGAGGAGGAGCTGGCGGCTGTGGGAAAGCTTGCGGGAAATTAACTGGAGGCTGTACATTTAAATGTTGCGGAGGTGCTGTAGCACTCTGCACATACGGGGGTGGCGAACTCAGCAAATGTGACATTAGGGGATCTTTCTCCTTTTCTTTTGATGCATCTTGCTGAAGGGGCGGCAAAACTGGGTAACATTTATCAATTACCAGTTCATGTTGCCTGCGCAACTGCTCATTCATTTGCTCATCCTCATTATCTCTAAACTGCAAAGCTGCTTGCATTATCGACATACCTTTCTCTCTTTTATTTTTCTTTGCTAATTTAATTTCTTTCTGTTTGGCTTCCTTTCGCCATAGGCGGAAAGAATCAAACATCGCCGGCCGGGCTTTCTTTTTAAATAATTTAACTTCTAAGTTATCCAGGATTTCTGTGTCGAAACTACCATTTTTGGGCCATCTTAAAACACCATCCTTCCTGGTGTATCGGATCCATACTTCATTATACGCAATGGGGCCCACGCCGTGTTTCACATAAAGCTCATACGTTGGAGTTCCAATTGGAGGAACCGAACACGAATCCTCTAATCGGGAGTCCCTATTACAACCCAAACAAAACAAATTTCCAGATATACTAGAACCAGGCATCTTCGCTCACTAGTCTAGTTTCAAACTTCAAAGGATTATCGAATACGATAGTCTCGTGAATACATGAGTCCTTCGGCTTTGGCACTTGCAAGTTACAAATCAAAGCGATCCCGAAGGGATACCAAACTAAGAACCAAACTAAGAACTGGGAGACGCTCCACTTATACTTAACTGAGGTATCGATGACGTCACCAGAAGACTCGTTTAATCGTTTCGCTCTACCAAATCATCAAGGGTCCAAAACAGGGCGGTAGTCAGGGCAGCAGTCCTTAGTAGCCGTCGGGACGCGGAGAACCTCGCAGTAAAGACTTTCGGACCACGTCGACATGCAGGGGTCGATGAAGTGGCGGCCTTCCTCCAGAATTTTCACACGAAGCTCCTCACGAACCTCTGGCTTGGACCGGTACCGCTGAAATCGCCCCACGTTGGGCGCCAACTGAAGTACTGGGTTTTTCAGAACCAAGCCAGCGGTGCCAGGGGACACACCCGAAGACTTTGAGTTCTTCCTGTTTCAGACTACAGAAACACAGAGTCTTCTAGGTGAAGTCAAAGATCGAATTTTATTGGCTGCAGACCAATCACAGGTATCCGAGAAGTACAACATGGTGTATGTTCTCAGGAGACTGCCCCAAACCAAAAACCAGTCTTTTCTTATATACAAAATATTACGCTCTGGGCAACACCGCCCCCATTTTACAAGTGGTCATTCACATATTTTCGCTTCAAAGAAACAGCAAAGTCATGATGACAATCCCACATTTCAGCTCGGTCAGCCCACAATTATTTACCCAGCGAGGCTCAGAACCTTCATCAGATTTCAGCGGACCCCAATTAAAGGGCACCTCCTCCTCGCAAAGAAAGCCATAAAGTAGGAAACAGAGTCAGGTGTGAAAGAGATTAGTCAGGGTTCGTGTGGGAAGAACGACTTTATGGTGTGTCAAGCCCTGATGCTAATCCCATTTGGCCGCAGTAAAAGGAACCGGCCGGACATGAATGACCTCAGGCATTGGAGTTAGTTTGCACAGGTCACAAATAAGTCATCGGAAGGTGTACGTGTCCTTTAGGCCTAGGCATGGCCTTAGTGCACAGCCTATGTGAGGGCAACCACAAAATGGCTGCCGCTCTAAAATGGAACCCGAGGGTACAATATATAGTATCGTATACACGGTGAATTCATCGGTAAAACATGACGAAAACACTCATACATACCACGTTAGTCATTTGCGGTTCGCTGATGCCAAAATCGGCATGGTGGGACCATGCCACCGACATGGTTCCGAAATTTACAGTACCACAACGTCTTTATTTCTTTGCACCAAAAACTTCATCGCATCAACATCGTTGCAATACTTTCGTTGCCCTGCGTGTCGCATCTAAAAGGTACATTGACTTAAAGTGTCGCATTTAAGAACTTAAGAGAACTAAGCAAAATCCTACCATCTAAAGTAACAGTATTGTGTGTTTTTGTCGTTTAATGGTCTTGTGGTAAATCTATATAAAGAATACTTATTTTTGATATAAAACCTATTTGGTGTCCATTTGTAGTGTTGTCACTTGATTACTGTATGTGTTCACAAATGCTTTACACACTGCCACTGAGATAAGCCTGTCTGCTCGTGCCAAGCTACCAAGGGAGTGAGCAGGGGTTATTTTTGGAGTGTACCCCCTTACCCTGTCTAGAGGAGAGGGTCCCTATTTGTCACAAGTGCATACCTGTGCCAACTAGAGACCCCCAAGTCTAACAGTCAACCAGGATTGTACCAATGGAGAGAATGTTGTTTAGATGAGGGATGTCTTTAGATGACGAGATTAAAATGTAGAGTTGGTGTCATCTGCATAGAAATGGTGGGCAATTCTGGCTTGTTACTAGATCACTGCAAGAGGTCCCATGTAAATGTTGAACAAGGCAGGGGACAGGATTGATTCTTGGGGGACTCCTTATGGAACTGATACTGCTGGTGATGTGGAATTGTTTAGTTTGATTAGATGAGATCATTGGTTAAGGTATGAGGCAAACCACTGAAGGACAGTACCATTGATGCAGGCAAACTGTGAGGGTGTGTTTAGAAGAATGTTGTGGTTGATAGTATCAAAGGCCGCAGAGAGTTCCTGTGGGATTAAGAGCCGGGCCTGACCATCTTCTAGATATCAGTAAATTATCTCTTATGTTCAGGATTTCAGTCTCCGTACTGCAGCCTTTCCTGTAATTCAGATTGGTAGGTATCTTGTAGGTTACATTTTTTGATATGGTTGTTGAGTTGTAGGAACACACATTTATCAATAGTCTTGGCAAGGATATGGAGGTTGGCTATAGGTCTGTAATTTTTAAATTAATTCTGGTTGGTGTCTGGCTTTTTGATGATGGGGTGACTTGCCGAGCTTTAAGGAAGCTGGCATGGAGCCACTGGATAAAGAGGAGTTAAGGTTTTTTGTGCAAGTAGGAGAGATGACGTGTATGAGATTTTTGACAAGAGAAGCGGGAAGAGGATCAGAGATGTGGATGTCAGCTTTATGCATGCAAGTATTTTTCTGATTTTATCTTCTGTGATATTGTCAAACTTGGTCCAGGTTGCAGTGTTTTTCAGTTGTATGTGAGTGTGGTTGGTGTTCTGGCTCACTGGAGGGGGGTAGTGTTTGGAGGTACCACCATTGGTTGGAGGTGTGGCAGTGGGGTCCTCATCCTTGATAGAGGGATCATTATTGGTTAGGAATGAAGAAGTCATGGGATCCAGAGAGAGTTCAAGGTTTGTTCATTTTCTGAGAAGAATTTGGAGAACTCTTCACAGCGCTTAGCTGGGTCATCAGTTAATTGTTGAGGGAAGGAGGAGGTTTGCTGTTTGGTGATGTTAAAAAGGTCTTTAGGTTTGTTTCTGGAGTGGTCAAGTTGTTCTCAGAAGAAGGAGGATTTTTCTCTGTAGAAACGTTTTTTGTATTTTAGGTGTTCAGCTCGGAAGAGAAAGGGATGGGCCAGTGAGGGTTGTTTCGGCCAGCCTAAGATGTTGTTATTAAGGTCGTAATTGAACCAGGATCTGGGGGGTATACTTCGTGATTTCTTGGTTGTTAGAGGGGCTACAGTGTCAAGAATTTCTGCCGTTTTTTTGTTACAGTTGGAGGTGAGGTAATCGGCGGAAGTAAGGTTGGGTGGAGGTCGAATTCAGGAACTGCTTAGGGATTCTAACTGTGATTGACAGATTTGGTGTATATTTCTCACCCAGTGCTTAGGAAGGTTAGTTTGGGTAAGAAAAAGCTTAGGTTGGATAATATTGAGATTTTATAGAAATAGGTGGTGGTCAGTCCAGTCAGTGGGTAGGATGGAACAGGGGGAAATTGTATTATGGTTGGAAACTATTGCAGTGTGAGAGAGTAAACTGACATATGTAGATTTACTCATATGCGGGGCATCGATACATTTATGCAGGTGTAAATCTACACTTATACATTTACTCTTTTGCTTTTCAGTAACTTAACTAAATTTGGCTATTCACCATTTACAAGTGTAAGATTACTCAAAAGTGGAAACTTACATGTCTCAACCCCATGAGACAGGGATTGGTGTAAAATGTATGAGTGTAAGCCACTGCTGCCAAAAAAGAGCAATAGTAAGACACAGGAAGTTAGGAAGTAACGGAGTTCTAGACTTAAAATAAATAACGACCTAGACCCGTGATTGCCAGGCTCCTCAATTACGCTGACTGCTACGCCATCCTTTGATTTGCCCAGACACATAAAGACAAAATGGTCTATAACTCCCACACAATCATGGTATTCCCGGACTATACCAGATTGGTGCAGCAGCAGCGTCTATCCTCTGTGGTGGCAAAATGCAGACTTCGGAAATTAAATCTGTCCTATGCACTGTTGTTCCCTGCCAGAATGAAGGTAATTTGTAATGCCAAGACTCACTTTTTTGACTCTCCTGTGAAGGTATTCACGTGGATGGATGAGAAGCCTCATCTCAAACCACATTCGCTGCCACCGCTGGATTCCGACTCCTCACAAGTGCCCCACAGGAGCAGACAAAATAGAGGCATGTCGAGACAGCGGCACAGATCCCGCTCCAATTGGAGAGCCCATTATAAGCCCAAAGCCACTGAGTGATTTTGACCTCGACAGTCCCATGGCTTTATGCTGTGGCTGCTGGCCTGTTCGATGGGGAATTGGAACATAGAGTACTGGGGACCTACATACCGGCACTAGGCGATAGACGGACAGTCCGCGCCCCTGGACATTTTGTGTTAAGATAGGTAATGTTGGGTTGGGTGTTTTTTTTGGGAGGGACTGCTTAGGTCTTCATTTTTGGGGCCTGGGTTATGTTTCCACCATGACCGGTACTCCTGGTTTCAGGATGAATGGGGGTGGGGGGAGGTGTGTGGGGGGTTCTGGGTTTCTTATTGTTATGAAAGTTTTTCGCATTGAACACACTATCATACCTCATGCCACGGATACTACACTAACAGATATGGACTATGACGCATGGGGATGACGCAACATACGGGTAACACTCCATTGGGAGAACTAAACATCATTTCTTGGAATGTATGAGGGCTTCTTAACAAAGTCAAGTGAGGGACAGTACTCCATTTGGCAAAGCCCTAAGGTGCAGATGTCCTTTTGCTGCAGGAGACTCATCTCCTGGGCAACAAAGCTCCTTGCCTTAATAGGTTTGGCTACGCCACTATATACCATTCCGGATTTTCACGGGGTGCACAGGGCACGGCGGTCCTCATTCACCGCCTTGTGCCGATTCACATCTCTAAACACTGGTTGAACACTGGCAGGTGCTTCACCATAGTCTCTGGCACAGTGGCAGGGGAACGAATGACGATACGGAGTATTTATGCCCCTCCTCCATTGGGTCAAACATTTGCGGACAAAATTACACAGCTCTGGGGTGACCTTCCTGGCGGTTTAACGATCCTGGGTGGTGACTGGAATGATATCATGGCCCCCCAAGATAAATGTTGCGTAGTGCAGCCTGACCGATTCCCCCCTACTTCCAAGTTGAATGAACTTGCGCACACGTTGAGATGGTCAGACACATGGCGAGCGCTCCACCCTACAGAGGCAGGGTTTCCATACGCTTGGACTTTACATCATACACTTACGCGGCTAGACTACATATTTCTTCAGCACAGTTATGTATACAGATTAGCGCATACCTCTTTCGTGCCCAGAGGTCTCTCTGACCACTCGCCTTTTTAAAAGTAAGTTGTGCCTATGGGTCCAACAGACCCCGTACAGGTGGCATATGTCCCCTTGGCACCTTCGGGACGCTAATTATCAGGAGAGTTTACAACTCGTAATTGCGGAATACCTCCAGTTTAATGTAGATACATCTCCATTGCCTATAAAACTTTGGGAGGCTCTTAAGCTGATGATCATGGGGACCGACATTAGCTTTCGCACAGGTGAGAAATGCAGGCGCCTAACATAGGTGTTGGAATTGGAAGACCGTCAAAGCCAGTTAGTGCTACAAATGTTAGAAGGGTCGGACCCCAGCCCTCTGCACAATCTTTTACACGTCCAATAGCAAATTCATCAGCTCCTTCCTGATGAGCCCATGGAGGCGTGGTTGGTGACCCAGCACAGGATTTATCAATGGGGCGATAAGTCCAGCCAAACGCTTCATCAGCTATGCCAGGAAGTTCAACCCCAGTAAAGGTTCTCTCCTAAGGGCCCCAGATGGCACAATATGTACCTCCCCGAAGCGGTGGTCCAAGCTTTTGCATCTTTTTATTTCGATCTTTACCGAGAGCAGGAGTTGATAACAGAGCCCCTCATCGATGACTTTCTTTCGGATATTCCCCCCCCCCGTAGGCTGTCCAATCAAGTACGGGACCTGCTGGATAGTCCCATAACGATAGATGACTTGCAGGTGGCGTTAGCAAACATTCACCCAGGGAAGGCCCCGGGCCCCAAGGGTGCTTCCAGCAACTTTATGCACCCGCATATGGCAACCTTGAGCCCCCGCCTACTCGAGGCTCTGCATGAAGCTCTAGAACAGTGTTTTCCGGACACGGATTGGCGATATGCCGAGATCGTGGTGTTCTTTAAGCCCGGTCATCCTCCTGAGGACCCAGCCTCATACCGTCCTATCTCATTGCTTAACTTCGAGCCCAAGCTGCTTCCGGTCTTGCATCCAAGATCTCATACACCCCGACCATTCTGGTTTAATGCCACAGTGCTCCACTAGGCGCAACATCAGGCAAGGTCAGAATACCATTGTGGGAGCGCGTAGCTTCAGTCACCCGGCGGCCGTCTTACTCGCCGACATAGATAAGGCGTTCAATTCCCTGAGCTGGACTTTTCTTCGTGTCAGACCCATGGTTCTCTGGGCCCCGCGTCCTCCAAATTCTTCGAATCTTCGGCAAAACCATAGGATTGAGCACCAATCCATCAAAATCCACACTTTTCCCTATTTGTTCATTGCTGATACTGGCTTTAAGTACCTGGGGTTTTTTATATTGCCATGTCCCATGGTCTCCTGGACACACAGCATTGCCCCACAGTTCCCGGCTGTCCATAATGAGACGACGATTTGGTCCCAGCTACCCCTGTCCTTATACGGACAGTCCGCTATATTTAAGATGGTGTCCTTACTGCGCCTACTATATCGGCTTCAAAACTTTCAATACCCAATCCCCACATCATGGTTTACACAACTTAACGCACTCCTGAGTAGATTCCTGTGGCAGGGGTGTGTGATTCGGGTTGTGCTTTCCACGTGTACCCAATCCACATACTGCATGGTATTGCAGCGGTGGATGTCCACGCGTATTACTCCGCCTCACATCTTCTGGTGATCAACAAATGGTGGTATGGGCCCCAGTTGTACCTGGCCTACGTGGTCAAGAGAATTGCCATTGCCGGCACCCCCTTGCGGCACCTCCTATATAGCAACGCATCTCTAGACACTCTTCCTCCGGCTTGCCAGACAGTCACACAGATCTGGAGACGGGAGGTTCGGGACATGGGAGGGTGGGGTAGACTAACTGACTCTACTCCCCTTTGGCAGGGCACCTACTACGGCCTGTTTCTGCATTATGTGGTCCCGTAAATGGGACCTTATTGGGATTTCCATGCTGGGGGACGTCATGCAGTGTACTACCCTTAAATCCTTTCAACGGCTGCAATCGGACTACGATTTACAGAAATCACAGTTCCATCATTTTCTGCAGCTTCGGCATGCATTCGACCCTCAGATTCGGCAATTGGAGGCCCTGCCTGAATTCCACCCGTTAGAGGGTCGCCTACTAATGGGGGACATCGGTGATTACAAAAATCAGGCAAATTTATCAGACACTCAATACACACACTAAGACCACCATTCACAGAACCAGAGCTGCATGGGAAGCTGATCTGCCTGACCTCACAGACGACTGGGCGGAAGCCTTTGGCTAGCCCTAGATATGCGGCGGTGTCCTCTAGATACAGACTCATCCAGTTTAAGTACCTCCATTGGGTGTATTACACTCGCTACAGGTTGTGGAAAATGGGTGCAATCCAGTCTCCTATGTGCCTCTGTTGCAGTGCTGATGATGGTTCCTTTCTGCATACAGTGTGGAGCTGCACGGAGATTGAGCCATTGTGCACCAGCATGGCGTCCTGCCTGGGCCAAGTCCTGGCGTGGACTAATCCGCTTGACCCCAGACTGGTGCTTCTACATAGTACAGACAACATCGGGGGGAACCGTTAAAAGCAGCACCTTTCATTTTTGGACCTCTCTTTGGCTAAGAGAGACATAGGACAGCACTGGAAGGACTTGTCCCCGCCCAGCATGACTAGATGGAAAAAGGCAATGGACAGATGTATGACTGCTAAAATTGTGTTTTTTCAGGTGAGAGGGTGACCACAGAAGCCCAAAGAAACACAGGAAGATCTAAACCCGTTGAGCCACCCACAGAGCTATAGATCTGCCCCCAATGTGGCAGTCAGCCTCCCATGATCCCATTGAATGATTGGTGTTTAGCAATTCACCTGCTTAGTTCAACGACTTTGATTATCTGTGGCTGGAGATTTGTATATAATGTACATGTAATGCTCTCTAAGTATGTTCGGTGCTGTTTAAAGTATTTTCGGTCTGTTGTTATGCAGACTATATGGGTTTTATATGATATACCTACGGACTATATCCTTGCTGGGCGTCACCCATTTGGTACGTTGGAAAATCAATAGAAATTTGCTATTAAAAAGCAAACATTAAAAAAATATGTTTATTTAATTTTTTTAACACATTTAAGAATAGTAAATGTTACTTTCAAATTCAGGTATTTATGATGTAGCTTTTGTATTTAGTTCTACATTGAAAATACTTTAACATAAAATAAGTTTTACTCATTTTTTTCAAGTTTAAGAAACTGTTTTACTGTTAGCTATACTGTGCCATAGGGAGATCTCCATGCGGGGTGTAGTTTGTATTAGTAATGGGCTTAGTCTTTGTGGATGGGTGTACTCCGTAAACCCCTTTCTAAATCTTCTTTAACCACTCCCTAAATCTTCCTTAAGCCCTTCCTCAATCTCCCATAACCCCTAATTCCTCATCCCATAAACCTTCCTCTTTAGTGGTAAATATCCCCTATTATTTTTCAGCCGCTCCCCTCTGTCATTACCACATTACTATTAAAAACGTATACTTACGTGTGTGCAGACTCCACAGTCAGGGAGGCAATCTTTGCACAGAAAAAGATAGGAGAGCCTGAGGATGAACCTCCACGTGTAGGTTTATGAGTAACATTTTGTTGAACATTTAGAAGTACTACTCGCGTACTACTAAACATCCTACAATATTCAGCTTGTTAATAGGCCCTCTGTAGGGTTACCTTTGTGAAGAAGTACAACTCTTTCTAACAATTTATTTTAAACTTATTAATGCTGTATACATTTGAATTGAATTTTTATTTTATTCACTTTCATATTTGTAAATAAATTGTTACAGCAGATTAAAAAAATAATTTAAATATTTTTAAGCTTTTGTTTTCTGAAATGTAATATACCACAAATTTGAAGTCACGTTGTCCAGTACAAAATATTGTGTGTGTGCTGTTGAGTGTAATGTTATATTTGTGGAGTTTGAAGCGTTTGGTACAGATGGTTTCCAAAAGTATCTTTAGAAAACTTGTTTTGGCAAACAATTCCATCACATTACCAAATTCACATACAATATAGCAAAACAGAACTTAGTTAATGGTAATCTTGAAAATGTTCCACTGATTTATCTTCCCTCTAGAAATATTAGTAAGCGGGTGTTCATCTGCTTCTGTAATTTTTTTTTGGGGGGGAGGGTGTTTAACAACTTTTACAGGGTGTCAGTCAACATTTCCCCCCAAAGCAGTGCCCCTAACCCGAAACTTATATGGCAAATTGACAAATTTTCATTTTTCCTAAGTTCACTGAACATATGTTGAATTTTACTAATCCTAATTCATACAATAACTGAAAAAATGTTTTTTGTCTATGTATGTATCACTTAGGAGCTCAAATTGCATGTAAAGTAAAGCAGGAGAGCCTTTCAGGTTCAGGTTCATAGACAAGATTAATTAGACATTTGTCCATAAAACATTCTAAAAACACATTTAACAGTTAAAACCTTTAAAAGAACCCCCTCCTAGCTACCCCACCCCCAACCCATTACATTTAATCTTTAAAATTCTGTTTGACAGATCGTAAAAACCGAGCAATCCCAACTACCACATCTAAATAGCGCATCTCAGACAATAATTCCACCACTTTGTTCCTATGAAGAGTGTTGTGCTTACTTATGCTTGTTAGAGTTTTTATAGAATTCCATTTGTTGTCATTGGTGCATTCTATGTCTAAGTTCCATGAAGAGGCAGTTGGTGCCTCTCTACGGTGGTAGAATGCGAAAATGTAGACACATATCTCAGCGCTTTGCGTAAACTCTGCGCTGAGTGTCAGTTTGGTGAATTCCGAGATCAATTAGTTAGGGACCAGTTCATTGCGCATTGTTCTGACAAACAAATTCAGCAAAAACTGCTTACTATGGGTAACCCCAGTCTTGAGGAAATTATTAAAGTAGCAAAAAGTGTCAAACTGGCGCAGAATTCAATTAAAGAGTTAAGTGCGAGTTGCACATCCAAAGAATCCATCAATGTAGTTGCCTCTCCAAGTGTCAATAGTAATTCCTCTACCAAGTTGAAATCAAATGAGAAAGGGGCTTTCAATAAGAAGAATATTTGCTACAGGTGCGGATATCCTCCGCATGGGAAGGATTATAGGTTCTGTCCAGGGAAGAATGCAAAGTGTCACAAGTGTGGTAGGATTGGACATTTGGCGAAAGTATGTCAAACTGGTGTGAACAAAAGTGAAAAAGTTAACTGTGTAAAGGATGAACAATTAAGTGAAAGTGACATGGTGCAACATTTTCAAGATATGATTGTCACTGTCACTGATGATGGCATTGTTTCTGGTAATCCATCAGATTGTGTTGATCCTTATGTTGACATTATTGTGGGCACAGTTAGCTTGAAGCTGTTGGTGGATTCTGGAGCTCGGATCACTACGATCACGTATTTGCTTTTCAAGAAATCCTGGGGTGAAAGAGTACTTTTTCCACCTGATAGAGAACCTGTTTCATATGAGGGATGCAAAATAGAGTTGGAAGGGTACATAGAAGATGTGTTGGAATTCAAAGATCGTAAGATTCATGGCAAAATCTATGTAGCATTGCGAGGATTAAACATTCTTGGGTGGTATCATCGAGGCCTTTTTGGTATGAAACTGAGACCAGGAACAAGTGAACAGGTATTAGTGGTACAGGATTTACCTGATTCTAATTGCTTAGAAAAAGAATTTCCCAGTGTGTTTTCTGACTTGCTGGGTAAGATTGTGGGTTTTAGGGAAGTGATTAAAGTAAAAGACAATGCTGTTCCGGTGAAACACAAAGTCAGGTCAGTACCATTTAGTCTTAGAGCAGATCTAAAGGAAGAATTGGTCAGATTGGAGAATTCTGGTGTGATTGAACCTGTGGAATCTAGTTTGTGGCTTAGTCCATTAGTTGTCGCACGAAAACAGAATGGTGAGATCCGTTTGTGTATGGATTTGAGGAGTCTCAATAAAGAGATATGGGTGGATTCCCATCCTCTTCCAAAGATTGGTGATTTACTTGAAGAATTGAGAGACGCTCAATGGTTTTCTAAGATTGATCTGGCGTCGGCGTATCATCAGATCTTATTGGATGTTGGGTCACGTCATTATACAGCCTTTAATTCTCCTTTTGGTTCCTTCCAATATTGCAGAATGCCCTTTGGGTTAGCTTCTGCAGCATCAGTATTTCAAAGGGTCATGCAGACCGTACTCCAAGGAGTCAAAGGTGTAGTCATCTTTCAAGATGATGTTCTGATTTTCAGCAAATATTTGGAGGAACATGATAAAATTTTGAGGTCAGTTCTGGGTATTTTTGAGAGTAAAGGTATTGTTTTAAAGAAAAATAAATGTGAATTCTGGAAGAGGGAGATTGAATTTCTCGGACATCTTGTTTCGGGTGATGGAGTGAGTCCTAGACCTGGTTTGGTAAAAGCAGTTGTTGAGTGTCCGAGTCCAAAGAACAAGGATGAGCTACGTTCGTTCTTGGGGCTGTGCGAGTTTTATTCACGATTTATACCTGACTATGCTACAAAAATGAAAGCACTCTTTAATATGTTGAGATCGAAAGTCACTTTTGATTGGGATAACAATTGTCAGGAAACATTCGAGTTGGTCAAGTCGGAAATGCTCAATGCCAAAACTCTTAGAGCATATGATCCGGCAGTACCTTGTATCATCACAGTTGATGCCAGTCATTATGGTCTTGGGGCAGTGCTTACTCAATGGTCAGGAGAAAATGAAGTTACTATCAGCTATGCTTCTAGAGTACTTAGAGATCCTGAGGTTAATTATTCAGTGATTGAGAAGGAGCTGTTAGCATGTTACTGGGCGTGTGAAAAGTTCAGAACTTACATTTGAGGAAGAAAAATTGTCATTCAAACTGATCACAAACCTCTGGTATACATTCTGGGTGGTGAAAGGCTAAAATACGCCACACCTCGTATTGCACGGTTAACTACCAAACTTTTACAATACGATTTTATTACAAAGCACATACCAGGTAAACAAAATGTTAGAGCTGATTTGTTGTCAAGGCTTCCCCTGTGTGAAGATGATCCTTTGGATGTAGATGATGATAAGGAGGACTGCTTCATTGCTGTTGTAGATGCAGTTGATAACAAAGCGTGCAGTGAGGCAGAGTGGAAGAAGGCTGTGAATGAAGACTCGACTCTTGTCAATGTGAAGGAGTAGATTGTGAAAGGGTGGCCTCGAGAGAGGTGTGTATCTCAGGACATTTAGCCTTTTTGGAAAATAGCAGAGGAACTATCTATTGAAGATGGTGTTGTTATGAGGGATGGTAGATGTGTCCCTCCCATGGGTATTTGTATGAAACTAGTTGATTGTGCACATGATGGCCACCTTGGAACAACCATGACAAAAAAACGTCTCAGGCTTCATTATTGGTGGCCCTCTATGGACAAAGACATAGATGGTAGGGTCAAGCAGTGTGTGATTTGCAGTGGAGCTGAAAAAGGTTTGAAAGTGGTCTCTCCTCCACTCCAACCCATTTCCTTTCCGACGAAGCCATGGCTTAAAGTAGGAATTGATTTGGTGAGTCCTTTTAATTTTCTTCCTCACAACCTGCATTTTGCATTTGTACTCATGGACTTCCACAGCAAGTGGCCTGAGGTTAAGTTGTGTGTATCTCCCACTGCTGGTAATGCCATATTATTTCTCAAAGAAATTTTTATGAGGGAAGGGTTTCCGGAGTCTATGGTTTCAGATAATGGTGTGCAATTTGTTAATCAAGAAATGAATGAATTTTTAGGTGAGTCCGGTGTGAAGCATTTGAGGAGTTCTGTTGGACATACACAAACCAATGGGTTAGTCGAAAGAATGAACAGAGTGGTTGTGGATTGTATCAAGTGGGCTAAACACAATTGCTTAGATGTGGAAGGAGCAGTTAGGTCCATGTTGTGGTTCTACCACACTACTCCACACTCTCTTACGAAAATTGCACCTTTTGTTTCACTTAAGGGTAGAGTGCCTACATCTACTCTTTATCCAGGGTGGTTGTTGAGGACTGTTGCTAACAAGGTTTCATCTTGTGTAGATAATATTGCTTTGGAGTCCCGTGTCAAAACAGCACAAGAAAAGATGTCTAATATGTATAATCAGAAAAAGTCAGCCAAAATGGTATGTTGTATTCTGGGGACATGGTTCGTATTAAGAACACTAGATTTGTCAGAAAAGGTGGCATGTCTTTTGGTGAACCAGTGTGTGTGGAAAAGGTTTGTGGTGGTGCGGTTATGGTGAGGGGTGGTCATTGGTGGAATATGAGTAAAGTTGTCAAAGTGCAGTCTGCTTTAAACAAACCTTTAGATTCACTAGATGTTTCTGTTGACAATTCCACGAGACCGGCAAGTTTGTCTTCTTCTACCACAGGATCTACAAATGGTTCTTCTAAAATTGTTTCTGGGACCTGTGCGTCCGGTCAGGAATCAAGGAAGTCGTTGCGGGTTAGACGTCTTCCTTGGAAGTTGCGCTAATATCTTACATGTGCTTATTTACCATGTTGTGTTCATGGTGATGAAATATTAACTGAACTTTTGTTTATATTCTTTTATTGTACAAATGTATATTTATTTTCATTTCATGTTTTTGTTTTTATTGCCTTAATGTTATGTTGATTTTGTTGTTACAAAAAGAGGTAATATGTTGTGCTTACTTATGCTTGTTAGAGTTTTTATAGAATTCCATTTGTTGTCATTGGTGCATTCTATGTCTAAGTTCCATGAAGAGGCAGTTGGTGCCTCTCTAGGGTGGTGAGAGGAGCGGTGGCTCGTTTATCCCACAATAAAGACTACAAGAAAGTTAAACGTGTCCTGAGAGTTCACTAGTACCTAAGAGGGCACAACAAAGAGCATCATATTTAAAAAACAGAGGTCTTAAAAACATGATTTGATTTGCGAGAAAAAAGATGCAGTCCATAGTAATATGCGTAAGGGTACATTTAACTTTCAAAGGGCAGGGACACAGACCACTATTATTCTGCACCCCAGTCCTATGTGGGTGGTATGAATAGATTGGATTACATCCCGCCCTAGCCATTATTATTTTGTTTCTCAAACCTGGGTCTGGTAACTTTGATAGATAAGGGAAGACACTATCCTGGCCAAATGTAGCAAATGAGAAGCTAATGGATGATTTATTCTTTAAATACAATAGATCGATTGATTCTGACGCCATAATAGTGGATTCTCTCAGTGCTCGTTTGCCTGGAAAGGTGAGCCAAGATGTAACTGTGCCACTATTTAAATGGAGGTTCTTAATTGAAATTATTCTGGTTCTAACGGCCTTTGCCCACATCCTTTCACTACTTTGGATCTCTTCCCAACAAAATTTGGAGACTTTAGCCACCTCATCATCCTCCAACAGCGTGTTAAAGTATCTTAGAGCCCGAGTAGAGGCCACCATGTTCCAAGAGACCAGATTGCACTCTCTCCTCATAGCCTGGACCATGGTACCTTCGGGAGTGATAGAATTGTTTTAAGCACTGCCCCTTCCAGTCTGTCCCATTCATAGGTTGGATCAAGAGAAAAGTCCTCTCCTCCATACAGGCCTAACAGTGGTGTCATCCTTCATAGGCCTTTAATAATGGGATATGAGAGAGCCCCCCAAATCTACCATTAAATCCAGACAGACAGCTTGCCTGCAATAGGGCTTTCTGCTTGATGGTATCCCAATGCACACCCCAATTCATATTTCTCCTAAAAATTAAACCCATGTATTTATATTGATCCACTTGCAGAGCCTTTCACTGAAACAGATTTTCATCATGGGGTATGATTATTAGTAAAGAGGTACTTTAATTGTAAGTGCTTTCTGTGCATTAAACTCATAAATGTATCTGATCATTCTAGCAATCGTCTCTTGCTCATTTAGTATGGAAGGAGATTTCATTCTTCTTTTTCCAACACAAACTCTCTGCACTTACTTCTAGACTTTTTAAGCTGTACTCTTTACTCCCGGCTCAGCTAAAGTCTGATCTTCCAAAAAATGCTGCCTCCCTTTAGTGTTCTAACACCAGAACCTCAAAACACATACCGATTTCCCCAATTATATACATATCCACTTGCTATAGTCTGTTGCTTCAAATGTTTCTACATCTTATCCTCCATTGCCTGTTGTTGTGACAAGAGCACTCAGATGCAGTGTTCCTGGTTTGGATGCCCCTCCCACAGCAAATTCCTACAGCGAGTTGACAAATTGAGCAGGACACACAGGAGAGCACTTGAGATGTTAGCACACAGTTGGTAATACAGGTGTCATTTTGGGAACACTTTCTCCCCTTAAGAATTACAACACTGAATATTTTGGCCACATAGTTCAGAGATGTTTAGGCCCAGTTTTACAAGGAAGGTGACTCAGTGCGTGCCACGAATCACTTTCCAAGCAGAGGGATGCAACATATTTACAACAATATGTTGCATCTCTGCGCTACCCCCTGCGCTGGTGCACAAACTGCTGCCATGCGCCCGCGCAGGCACCCTCGCACCATGGTACAAGGATGCCTGCGTCGTGGGGAGATTGTTTATGTGCAGGAAGGGTTCTCTTCTTGCACATAAACAATCAGAAATGGTGTTTTTCAACTTCTATGTGTGCTGCATTACCACACATAGAACTTTCAAAACATCATTCATTTAAAGGATTATTTATGTGCAGGAAGGGAAGCCTTCATGTACATAAACAATCATTAGAGGTGATTTCCTCATTCAATATGTGCTGCAGAAGGCAGCATGCATAGAAAGAGGAAAAAAAATAGGAGAAATGAATACATTTCTCCTTGATGCACCTCTCCTATGCCTCCCCTGGGGAGACGGAGCATTCAGACACATTTCCAGATTATGATTGGGAAATGTGTCAGGTTCCATGGGTGTTGCATGGGAACACCCACAGCAACACCAATGGAACACCCCTTTCAGGCAAAGTGCTGTGTGTAAAGGGGCAGTTTTTACAAGGACAGGGAAAGCCACGCAGGGCGGCTTTTCCTGTTCTTGTAAATATGGGTCAGAAAAATGCACTGCTGGTGCGTCACAAAAAGTTACGCGCAGGCAGCACAAGGGGCTTGTAAATCTGCACCTTAGTTTTAAGTGTTTTAATAAATTGCATTGGGTCCATATGAAAATAGTGTCTAGCACAGCCATGGATAGCACTGATATATTGGTCATATGATCCTGCCAAGGTCTAAATCACAGGTACAGAAAGGAGCTCTACTAGTGATACCTTAATAGCCAAACTACTCTTGAGAAACAAAATGCAAAGGATTACATATTCATTTAAGGTGATCACTTCAAGGCTTTATCTTTCACACAGAACATTTGATGATACTTGTATTTCCATATTTATCTTCACATTCTATGTAGGCTTAAATATTTCCCGTACTTTTTCCTTTAGATGTCATTCAAACCCTGGTCTAAGATGGGACACAGAACTCCTTCTTGTTTTAGAATTATGACACTTTTACTTTGTGTATTGCCTCATGTCTGAGGTTGAAAACTACGTGTTTATTTCTGGGATTAAATATTTTGTTTTGTTAGCCCTTAATATATTTCTTTTCCTGGCACACCGCCCCTTACATGATCAACAGTACCTTAGAAATGTGCCCTACCTTCCTCCTGGAGTCCGATGCATTCTGTCCTATTATTCTCTTGGGTTCCATTCATGCATGTACGGACTTAGACTCTCATTGAACTAATATGTTTGTTTTACTTCAAAGTTCTTCCAGGCAGCATCTTCCCTCTGAGCTCTGGGACATTTATTTTTTAACACTGGTTACCAGCTCGACACCCAAATTGGCAAGGGACATATAATTCCAGTCCCCATCATTTGTGGCAGCATTTCAGCAAGGAGCGACAGGTTATGGTGGATTATCCACCAGAGATTTCCTCAAGATGTTGCATCTGTTTTGGCAGATCAAATCCTGGTGCTCATGAATTACTTTTACAAATAAAGATATTGATTTCTAAGGTGCATTAGAACTTTAGAATGTTGAGAGCTCCGTTGAAGACAATGGAGCAGCAAAGGCCTCAAACTGGTATAGGCCCTGCTGCTCTCAACATTTTAATGTCCTAATGTCCTCTCTAGTGGAGTGTATGAGGGGCGAATCAGCTCAGATGGTCGACCGTTTAGTAAAGTTCATGTGTCAGATTAATTCCCTGTTACCAGAAGACGATCACTCTACAAGCTATGAACCCCCATCCTCTCACGAACACCTTTTTTAAACAGAATATGGACAGTGCTTTACCTTGTTTTGTATGAATTGCAATGATTTTAATTAATTGTGCAAATAAAATACGATGGGGCATATTATCAAGGCAGGCGATAACATTATCGCCGCTTTAGCGGCAGAAAACTGCAGCTAAAACGGCGATAATGGGCTTGATAATATGCTCTATGGAATTCCAATTGAAGCCCATGTTAGATGTCCTTCACATCTAACATGGGCTTCAATTGGAATTCCATAGAGCATATTATCAAGCCCATTATCGCCGTTTTAGCGGCAGTTTTCTGTCGCTAAAGCGGCGATAATTTTATCGCCTGGCTTGATAATATGCCCCTTTGTACTTTGTACTTTGTCCTAATGTCCTCTGCCTTTCTCTTTGCCCTTCCTCTCGAAAATAAATTGATTGGGCAGGGGAAACAAAATGGAAAGGCAGTGAAGCAGGGCACACAGAGCCTTTACCCTTAGCCCCTCCTGTAGCTCAGTGTCACAAGAGCTTCAGAAGGAGGAAGGGGTGAATGCTTCTCAGCTTCCAGGTCTCCATCTCTCGGCTGAACTGTGAAAAGCTGTTTAGCCAAGTCAAGAAGAACTAGTGGATTATTTCTGACAGTCTTCTTTTAAAGCTCTTGCTGTGAATGACCAACAGTGAACAGC
This sequence comes from Triturus cristatus, assembly GCF_964204655.1. NCBI lineage: Eukaryota > Metazoa > Chordata > Amphibia > Caudata > Salamandridae > Triturus > Triturus cristatus. The sequence continues at coordinate 151,492,507 of NC_140584.1, forward strand.
CCTGGCACTGCGTATGGCTGTTAACAATAGAAATGTCACAGCAACAGCTGTGAAACAAAGGCATCAGAGCCTCATTCTACCCCCTCTGTCTCTGATGCCTTTGCATTCTCAAATATGATGTTCCACCCATAGGAGGGGAATGCTATAATAGCTTTATGGCCCACTGTAGCTAGTCTATTCTGGCTATTAAAGGCCTGCTCCCTTGATAAATAAAGGCCTTTGCCTTGGCTCGGTCCTTTAACGCTGGAGTCGGCCTCAATGGACACTATAGCCCACCACTTCACTACTGCAGCCTTTTGTTGTTGTTGTTGTAGTAACTTTATTCGATATATAGAATATCATAAAAGTATAAAACATTATTAAAACAGTATTGAATAAAAAAGCCCATTACAACAACAGTACCCCATATATACAGGTAAAATATTGACATGATTAAAACAACATAATTCATTGCCTGAAAGACGACATGAAGAATAATTTAATAGTAAGAAGTACCAAGAGAGGTAGAATCAGACAGCATCTTTGCTTGAAGATTTAGAAACTAGGGCAGAGGTGTTAAAGATGGAGTTTTACTCGGGAGTTGGTGCTTCTCAAGAAGCCTCTGTCTAATCCTCCAAGCCCTGCCCAAAAATTTGGCAGTTCCGCAGATGATACTGGGCACGGATGTCTCATACGTTAAAATGCGCAAGGCCACCAAGTGCGACCTGCAACCCAGGTTGGCACAAATAGGTTTCAGCCAACTAGACCTAGGATGTTTATAGGCCTGACAAGCAAACAGAAAATGACCAATGGATTCCTTGGTGGAGGCACAGCCTGGGCAGCCTTTTCCAACCTCCGATCCATCTCTCCATCCACCTTGAAACTCGGATAGTGGGAGTGTACCGTATCTTAATTTAAGATACAATGCCCTATCATACGGGGATTCAATAAAATCCAGAAGAATCTCCAATCTAGGAACAGGTTTTACGGCTAGAAATGTTTCAGTAAGGGGACCTTGCTGCGACCTTAAGGTTGCAGCAGTAATCCAGTCCCAGTAGATTTTTTTCATAATGGGTTTAGGAGGTGGCTGCTGGCTCTCCCAATACTCTCCCAAACCCAACGCATACACCAGATGTTTTAATTTGAATAGCCAAGGGATCTTATAACTGGCTCTGAGGTGTAATATATCATCCAGGGCCGCAGCATGCTGACTTAAATCCGGAGATCTTCTGAGCCTGACCCAGTATAGCAAGGGGCGCAGCCTAGCAATATCATTTATGGGATGTATACCAAGGTCACTGCGAAGAGGAACTAATGGGGTGGATTGAGGGAGTGAGAGGATAGCTCTAAAGAAACAGTTCTCCGATTTTGTTAACTCTGCTAAATTTTCAAAACCCCATAGTTCTACTACTGCAGCCTATAAAGCTGTATCACATATGGCATAAAAAATGCACTTCTTAAATTATACTTTGCGTGTCCTTCCAGAATGGATGTAAGTTTTTTGTGCCTGGGAAATCTCAGCGGAGCACTCTTAAGGCAATTTTTTACTGTTGTTGGTCCTTTCCTGAAATAAATGTTATAAATAAAAATTAATCAAGGGGAAACAACTGGTCAAAATTAATGCAATCAACGCCTGCTGCTATCCAAGAGAAGAAGCCATGATTGACACAGCTAGGCCCAACATGACTGGTGATCTTGTATTTCAATGCGATGATGTCAAAAGTAAGTTCATACTAAGTTAATTTTGTTATATTTAACAGTGTATGAATTTGGGTCACCTAAATATTTTGTGCTGCAATTTAATTCAAACTGTTACGGATTGTGAGCACCAGCTTTAACCTTTTTATTAAATTGTTAATGAAGGCAGGCTTTAATGCTGCATAGACACCAACACAGGTAATGTAAATGCAAGCTTCTTTATACTACTTTGAGAAATGCTCCTGTCACAAAGAAATTCTCAATACAGTGTGCTAACTTCAAAAGAGATGCATAGCAGACAATTTCTTGCAAAGCATATAAAAAAAACTTTAAAACGTGAAACAAAATAATATGAAACCAAGCATTCAATACAGTAAAAACAGAAAATGTACTGTGAGGATCATATAAGGAAACAGGAAAGAGAGTTCTTTTTCTACATGTCATAGCGCTAAATTTCTAATAGAGTTCATGATGTCCATGTCCTTGGAGGAGATTCCGGTCCGGATGCGCTTGCATTATCACTTGTAAATATCGATGGAATAGTTCTCCATTCTGCGCTTCTTGCGGTTCTTTCTGTTCTTTCTGTCTTTCCTGGGAGGTTCAACAGTGCTTTCTTGGATCCCTTCTTGGGATCCAGAGCAGGCCTGGCAGGTTGAGGCATGATCGAAACTGAACACTTACTATGAGTGATTGTCAATAGAATAGTGGTGCTTTTATCATCACACATAACATAAACCCAGAATTAATATTTCATAAAGACACTTAGTAATGTTTTTTTGATTTTATGACACGATTTATCCAGTTATACAGTTCCATATTTAGTTTTCTCGGGTATTCTGGGATACCAGGTGTCATCCTGAGAAGTCAAAGCACGTCAATATAACTCCTTTGCTGATGCTGGGCTTGCACTTGAGATCCATTCCCAATGTATTTGTTGCTAGTTAAATGTCATGGCCTCCACATGCAATGGTCTGATCAAGACCTTCGCTACGTCATTCCATAAGAGAAAAACTAAAGAAAAGAGGCTAGGCTTTCTTCCCTTGTGTATAAGACAATAACAAAGGGATTATTCCTGCCCTCACGCTTTTCTATCTTCTCACATAAAAACATTTAATCCCAGCCGCGGCCCGTGGAGGGTGTTCCGTGGGGCTGAGAGGCTCATCATTGCTATGGAAAATATACAAGTCTCAGAAAACACTATGGTACATGCCAGGCACATTAAGGAATTGGATTACATAATCTACCGATGTACTTGCTTTCTTATGCTGAGAGACCTAGAACCCTAGGGTGGTGGGCGAGTCTCTGCATTCAGGGCGGAATCTACCCTATGATGAGTCGTCCCATTGCGAAGGTTCCTCCCGAGTGCGGAGTCTCCCCAACCACTGGGCCTCCCCCACGAGGGCGGGGGCCCTTTGTGAATCAGGCCCAGAAGTCCCCACATATGACGACTGAGTAGTTTTACATACACAGTTCCCCCGCCTCTCTTCTCTTGAGATCGAGGCATTGAAAATTATTGAGCCATCACCCTTATTTATACTCGGCATTCTTCAGAACAAATGCATAATTCAAAATACACAATTACTTGAAATACAAATAGTGAGGCTTTAGACTTTAATTCTAGATATTTTGTTTCATGGTTTTTTTTAACCTCTTGAAAGGAGGTATTTCTCTTGAAAATTCCAGACAGGAAAGGTCCACAAATGTCGCCCACAAGCTGTAACACGATGCACTTGAGACAGACATTGCCTATTAGGGGATAATATCAAGATTTTTGGCTGATTTGGGGATTTAGCTTTGGAAAAAAAATCGAAATGCCAGTCTGTCTGTTGGAATGAAAAAGCAGACCCGTGGTCGATCCGTTTTTTTTCCCGAAAGTGGTTTCAGCTTAGGAAGCAGGAACCACTTCATAGTACAAATGCTCCAAGTTGGTTGACAGACTATTGGAATGGAGTGCGTGGAGTGGCAGAGGTGGTGTGACTACCATCCCAGCTATCAGGCTTAAACTGGCCCATTCAGGCATTCACATTGGATTTTAGTTTATTGGCTTGGCCTAATTTGGCAAATATATTAAAGTCAGACATATTAAGACACCTCAATAGAAAAGCTAAAGATGTTTAGCCATGTTGCAACATTGTTAGGCAATATGGTCGGAAATATCCATTTCAATATTTCATGGCAAAGAGTGTTAAATGAATTGGATCAAGACAATAGAAAAGGTGTTCTTAATTCTAATTAGTTAGAATTCGAAATAAAACACTAAGGGCCATATGTAGGTAGCCCAATACCGGTCGGTAACGGCCGATTTTCGGTAAATATACCGTTACCGACCGGTATTTAGGCTTTTGAGATGTAGGGGGATCATTTCTGTATTCGGTAAATTACCGAATCGGTAAAATTACCGAATCGGTAATTTTACCGATTCGGTAATTACCGAATACAGAAATGAGATGTAGGGGGAGTGTGTGGTGGGTGTGGGGATTCGTTATTTGGTAAATGACGAATGTCTCTGTTAATGCATTATTTGGCCCTTAGATGTGTGCAATGTGGCAGACACACATGCCCTCAGGGCATGTATGTGTGCCACATGTGCACACATGCAGGAATCAGGGGTGCAACAGGGTGTCAATGTGACACCCTGCCACCCTTGATTGAGCTCCCCCCATTACCGATTCGGTATTTACCGATTCGGTAATGGTAACTGGCTTCCCATTGATTCCTATGGGCCTCCTGGCACATAGGAATCAATGAGATACAGGTTACCATTACCGAATCGGTAAATACCGATTCTAAAATACCGACACTTACCGAATCGGTATTTTTTTACCTACATTACATTTACCGATTCATAAATACCGAATCGGTAAAATTCGGTATTTAAGAATCGGTAAATGTAATTTACCTACATAAGGCCCTAAATCTCGTTGTGCCCTAATTTAACCACTTGCTTATACCTTTCCAAAATGTATGATTTTATACTATTGATTTACTTAGATGTGTTTTTGCGCAAGGAAAAAGATAAACCCTAAAGGGTAAGCACCGTTAGCACAATCAGGTTTCTTGTTAAAAACAACGGGATCCATCTTCATCTCTTTGATAACATACCCATTACCAGTTATTGTGGTCTTGACAAACTCTTCACTAAGGTTTAGATCAGGAAATAGTTGTTGACCAACTCGGTATTTATTACTCCCAATGACTCCAATCATTACTAGATGCCCACCTGGTTTTAAGAGTGTTGTGATATTTCTAATTGCCTGAGTGTAGCTGTTCAAATCTGTGCAAGCAGCTTCTAAGCACAATGAAGTGACCAGGCAGTCTGCTGGTGGCAGGACGACTGGATTCAGCGGATTGCTCTCTGTGACGTCACATTTAAGAACTCGCTTGACTGTTGCTCTTATCTTCTTTTCCTTCTCAGCACATTTGGTCCTAAAAATGAATTGGCAACATTCATAATACACAATTAATATGTTGATCCTCAATTGCATTTACAGAATATACAAGCATTGCTTAAACATGATCAATATCATCTCATTTATATGTTTATTTACTACTAAACAACCTGTTTCCGACCTCTTGTCTACCTTACTGTCTCTAATAAAGCAATTGTATCTTGAATAATGTTGCCTGTTAGAGTATTTCTGCCTTGCTGTCTACTTAAAGCTGCTGGAGAGAGGTGTTTCAGTGAGCTGATGTCTCTGTGGCTCAAGGTCCATCAGGTCAGAGTTTTTGCTGGCTGATCCACCTGAAAGTCTCACACTGGAAATCTTGCAGTTTTCCTCCTCTCGCTGAGTCAGTGGTTAATTTGTGTAGTGGTAGAGGGGGTGCACAGAATATATTCCAGTCCACCAAAACATAGGTTGACCTGCAGGCATTATTCTACCAATTGGAAAAAGGGGGATTCACTGTCATCACCAACAACGTACTGTCCTTCTGTTAGCACTCTTCCTTCTTGAAAATAATTACATATGTGCTGACTTGCTCTGTATCAGTGCATATGCATTATATATATTATCTACTGGCAGTTGCCAGTTGGTAATTATAGTTAGGACCTAGTTTCCAGACGAAAAGCATTTGTTCATATGCCAATAACTTTGGGGCAGTTTGATGAATCTCCATGGAATTTTCTAATCTGATATGATGCTCACTTCAGCTGCTATCTTGAAAGTTTCAGGGTGCTCAATCAAATGGGGGCAGAGAAGCGGGGGGCACTGAAAAGCAATTTTCCCCTATTAGTTCGTACAGGACAGTTCGACACGACTACAGCCCGAACTGCTGAATGGAATTACACCAAATTTGCAAGGAAGGTAGATGTTGGTTCAGGGAAGTTCCTTTTTGTGATTTGGTGTAAATCTGTTCAGTAGTTGTGGGAGCTATTGAAATGTTTTTCAGATATACAACTGGGTATGCGAAGGATCAGCGTACCCACCCAAGATCTCGTGCTCCGATCTGATTGGCTGCCAACCCCTCAAACCAAGAAACATTGGCAGCTATCTTGTGACTCGGTTGAACTAAGTCACAGGAAAAAACATTAAAAATAAAGGAAAAAGGACAGGGCAGAAACACCCTTACCCCCGTCCATATTGGGGAGCCCTACAGGGGCCCCACAGGAACAAAAAAAATATTCAGTGGGAGTTGAGCTGGTAGCTGAGTGCTGAGAAAGATGGCTCCCGAGTAAAACACCAGGTACCTACAGCTCCCTTGAGCTGAGTCTCCCATTAGTGGATGCATGGCAGTCTGGAAAATGAGATCAGGCTTTGGCATTGGAGGGAGTCCCTTCTGGGTGTAATGGGAGAGAACTCTCACAGAGTCCAAGGCTGTTTTCTCTGTTTCGTGTTTACTGAAGCTCTGAAAATAATCTGTCGCCTTTCAATTTCTTCTCCCTTTTTCTTCACTCCAGCGGCCCGACAGAAATATGGAATGCTCCGCCGTGGAACATAGAGATCTGCGTCAGCTAACTTGCCAGCCGTACCCGCCCCCTCAACTGTCTGTGGTGAACCCGGTAAAGACGCGAGGGGGAGGAAAGGAGAAGAGAGCACTGGCAAGTGTAAAGACAAACCTGATAAAAATGATAATGGGCAGAAAGGCACAAAACGACCGGAAAAGACTGGTATACCTGGGGACTCAGGGTTAACACAACCCTTGATCACAAGCCAGCAATAAGTCCCAAGTACCCGACACTGGAGGGTCTAGTATCACTCCAGAAACAAGTATCATGGAAAGAATCCTCTGATTGGGGATAAGCCTACCTCTCCACTGGCTTCTCCTGCGACTCAGGTTAAGGCAGATGCAAGTATAAGAGGAACAATTTAAACCCCAGAAAGCCAGCTGTGGCTAAATGGGGCAAGTATCTTTCCGAGATATAAAGAGAATGCACAGATTGAGGATCAAGTCTCGACTCTTGGTAATAGGGGTGAAGGGTTGGCCAGAAACACATGAATCAATCTGGAAACACTATTGACTGGAGCACAGAGTTGGAGATTGGATAGGGCTGAGTTGCAAGCCACAGTTAGGCTTCCTGATATAGGGGAGAAGTTATTTTCTTTGACTGATGACTCAGGCCTTTCCAATTTGTGTAATATAGCGTCATCCTTAACTGAGAGCTGGCTTCTTACTCTTCCTCTAGCAGTGCCCCAGATAGCCATCTAGTCTAGCACAGCATAAAATATTGGGGTAAAAAACAGAAGAAAGGAGAGAAGAGTTTTCAAGAGGGTAGTGGTAAGAGCAGGGGGTTACATTATTGGAGTATCTGCGATGGGACAAAAGTCGTCGAGCACGGCTGGCTGCTTAAAGTAACATGGAGCAATAAAGAAAGTACATAAAGCATGCTCGGACATTGCCGTAGGAATTACTCTGTTCAAGGAATGCACAGAGTGTTTAGACACTGAAATGAATGCACTAAAAACTCAGAAATCCTCTCAGGAAACAGTCATGGTAGAGGTCCTTTGGAAACTTGAAGATCAAGAAAAAAGGCAACAAAAGAACAATCTGAGATTCTTGGCGATCCCGAGGGGGTAGTGGGATAGGACACATGAGTCTGTATGGTGAATGTGCTAAAAGGAGCCTTCTCAGAAAAGACCAACTGGAACTAGTATGCTGAAATCCAATGGGCCCATAGATTTCCTGTGATGGGGAAGAAGTTGCAGCCTAATAATCCTGAGAGGTCTCAGGATATGTTGGTTTATTTTGGGAACTTCTTGTTACATCAAGAAATATATGATCTAGCTCACCCCAATGCGAAGAGAGAGGTTGAGGGTTTTGCTTTTTTTGTTAGACCTGACTTTGCGCATGCCACGGTACCGAGGTGATGGTGGCTACAGCAGATTTTTAACCCATTACAGAAAATGGGGGCTGAAGTCATTTTTCAAAACCCTGCCCAGCTAAAAGTCTGTTATAAGGGCTACACTCTTAGTTTTACGTCTGTGATTCAGGCCCAGGAAAAACTAAAAGAACTTAGCGGAGGGTCAGGCACTGTTTCTAAAAATACTTGGGGCCTCATGGGGCAAATTTTAGACATAAATGGTCCGTCTTCCCTCTATAAATGAGGGTTTGGAGATAAAGCGCACTCTATATGCCGTGTTTTATTCTCTCTTCTTTTTTGGTCACCTACCTTCTATTTGTTATTTTCTTTTTTTTCTTTTTGACAGGGGGCTGGGTGGGGGGTGGGCAGCAGGAGATGCCATCTCCCTCCGGTGTCATTATTCAGGCATGTTGCCTGATTGCTCATTCGGTGGTATGGGTGGGTGGGGCCCTGATTGTGGGTCGGGGTCAAAGGGTGTGCGGGATTGTCATTGGAAGGGTCAGGGTTGGGGGGTACTACACAAGCAAACAGATTATTATTTCAGAAATGTTTTATCAAAGGGGAAAGTGTGTATCTGCCTGATTTTAGGTGTTTAGGGGTGGCGAAACTTCACTGGATGGCAAGAATCAAGTTGAAAAATTGATGAGTTGAGAATTGCAACCATCAATATTTGTGGACTTAATGACAGGAAAAAGAGGTCCAGAGTTGCTTTTGAATTACAAATATTAAAGGCTCACATTATTTGTCTCCAGGAGGCGCATATTGAAGAGTCACTGCTATCACTTTTAGTCACTCTTGGGTTTAACCCTTTCGATGCGCATGACGGAGCGGTTCCGTCATGCGCGTCGGTTGCGCTGTGCGCATGACGGAACCGCTCCGTCATGGCCCCGCCCGCGCACCAAACCTTCAGCACAGCGCGGAAATCCACGCCGCGCTGAAGGGGTTAAATTGATTGGTGAGACAACGGAAGGGACACGCATGTATGCTGTGGCTATTCTAGCATGTAAACCATTAGGGCACTTCAAATAAGTCCATACAGATAGTCATGAGAGGTGGGTTATCACAGAATATAATTCGCTGGGAAGAAAAATTCACTTTATGTTCTACCTTTGGGTTTATATCGGATGAACCCGGATTATTTGACTGGGTTTCCAATGAACCAGTACTGTGGTCTTTACCCATTATTATGTGTGGAGATTTGAAAATGAATCTGCCTGTGTATTGGCTACGTGAAGATCAATACAAATACACAGGGAAGAAACCTAAAGTGTTTCAGTTCCCTATAGGACTTTGTAAAGATCACAGGCTGACTGATGTATGGCAGATAAAGAGACCCATGGAAAGTGGATACACTTACTTTTCAGCACCACATCTGATGCATTCCCGATTAGATTTTTCCTTGTCTCCCATACACTTGTGCAAGAATGTGACATTGAAAGTTACCCATGGGTCATGTCTGATCATAATTCCCTAGTGTTGGAAATAAATAGTGGGCGTTTTGTAAATAAAGCAACCTATTGGAGCTTTGAGTGTGCTCTTTTAATCAAGAATACCTGCTACATATGATGAAATGGATCCCAATATTCCTTAAAGACAATATAGGGTGAGCCCTGTTGGGTATATTCTGGGACACCATGAAAGCTGGGATACAGGGGAAGACTGCGGTTTACTTTGAACAGGGCAAAAAAAGAGAAACAAAGAATGCAGAACCTCTATACTACATTGGTGGCAGAAGAAAATAAATTAATTATGGCCACACAGCAGAAAGAGAATGTACCTTTTGCCCAAATGAGGGTAGCTCTAGCCAAAGAATTGATTAATGAAATGACAGCAATAAAAACAGCTGAGAAATTTACAGTATTGGGGGAGAAAGTCTCCGAAATGTTGTGAGCACATAGGACATCATTTGGCCACCAGAGCTAGGCAGAAGGGTGGGAAAAGTGAAGTACAAGAAATAAGAGACTCTAACATGGGCATAGTCTCTGATCCAGTTGGCATTAGGACTGCATTCAGACATCTTATTAAATCTTATCTACATAAAGTGTCAAAGTAGATGAAGAAATTGTGCATACCTATCTGGACTCTGTCCCTTTTACTAAATTCATTCAAGATGAATGGGAGGGTCTGGAAGGATCCCCTTCGTGGGAGGAAATCTTAACTGCATTGAGTAGCCTTCCTGCCGGTAAAACCGCCGGTATAGACTGCTTACTTACCGAATTTAATAAGGTGTTTGCGCCAGAGCTGAAAGATTGCCTAACTATGTTGTTTTCACAAATATTTAATGGATTAGTCCACCGCGTTCCTGGTCACTTGCAAACATAGTTATGTTTCCCAAGAAGAATAAGCCTGTTTCTGAACTCGGCTTTTACCGACCAATTACATCAATTAATGTGGATTCTAAAGCTTACTCAAAGATTTTGGACTCTTGTTTATCTCCAATATTAAATCAGGTGGTATCTGAACGATAGCACAGGTTTATATCCGGCAAAGGTAAAACGGATCATATCAAAAGCTGCTCAAGCTGCAGGAGAACCTATGGCTTTAATTTTGTGGATGGAGAGAAAGTGTTTGATAGGGTCTCCTGGCAGTTCCTATGGGCTGTAATTCGGAGAGAGGATCTTGGGCCCAAATATATCTACAAGCACTTAAGGCTCTATGTCATAGCCCAGAAGTCAGATTGTTTGTAGCGGGAGAACTTTTTAAGTTGCTTAAGATCACATGGGGGATAAGGCAAGGGTGTCCTTGTTCCCCACTCCTATTTGTGATGTATATTGATCAGTTTGTTCTCAGGCTTGACCAAAATAACTTAATTCCTCCTATGTCTTTTAAGGGATGGCTTACTAAAACCCTAGCATATGCAGACGAAATAGCGCTTGTGACCCCAGGATATTTTGCAATAGATTTGCAAATTTAGCGGCACAAAAAGCAAATTTATTGGCACAAAAATGGAAATTTTGCGGCATTATTACAGCACATTTTTTTACTCGTGATCATTCCTTTCCTGCCTTAAATCAATGGAAACTGTTTTAGCAGACTATTTCACTTTGAAATAGGCATTTTTAAAGTATCTGGGAGTGTTTTTTTGCTATATTATCCTTTTCAGGACCATTCGGGAGCAAAGGTTAAAATCAGCACAATAGCACAGGGAGACCTCAGAGACACCACTGACCATGGAGACACCCCAGATCACGGCGATGTGGATCAGTTTCGACAAAGCTTGCAGATGTTGCACAAACTTTTTTAAGCACCAACATCAGTTAAAAGACAAACATCGACTTAACTCTGTATACGTGTGATGCACCAGCGACATTCAGTAAGTAGACCTCTATTCCATCAATTAATGAGTGACACAGGGGGTCATCAACATGCAAATGTCACTCATTCGATCTGCAGAGAACGCAAGGTCCTGACTTGCAGGTGCCTCAACACACAAACACACTGGAGTGGCCGATGATGCCATGACCCGGAAGCTTCCCATGTGCCAATGTCACTCAAACGATAATACCAATGGGGTAACCCAGTCACATGCAGAACCTGGGGATGGGTACGTTATACGAGCAGTGGTTCTGCCATGAAAGGTACTTAAAACATTTCTTACTTTGTCCTCACAGTTGGCAGGACTGCAATCAATGATACATTAAATCACAACACTGACTTCCAAAAAACAAACAACTTCAACTAAATTGAATGGTGTCAATTGATATAATGGAAAATCGTATTTTTAAGAATTAGCGATCCAAAACAGGACAAATACACGGTGTACACAACTACCAAAAGTAGTTTTTACACAATGGTGGAAAACAGGGGAAGTGATTACAATGGTTTACTACATATATCAAACTATGCATGACAAATAATACATCTACAACATAAATCAATAGCACTGCGTCCTATCATCAATGAAAAACCCTAACAAGACCTATGATCTATCCTCTTTGTTGTAAAGGTCTGGTTGGGCAAACACGCTTAACATATGAACATCGAAGTTTCGACCCCTTAAAATACGTGTGAGTTTGAAAAGCATCACCGTTGGGTCTTCATCAGGACTAAAGAACAATAATTGTGTATTGCCGTCTCAAAATTTATCTTGAGGAAATTTAGAAACATTGGAGGTTTTGAATAAAGGAATTACACTATCAGATCGCTGTGTAGAAAAGGTTTCAGTATATTTAGAAATGACCATCTCCTCAGACTTCGACGTAATTGTTAAAAAGAATTTAGACCCCTTTATGGAAAAAGCAAAAAGAGACCTGAGCAGATTGATTAACTTGCATTTGTCCCTAGCAGGGAGGTGGAATGTGCTAAAAATGATATTTTCCACCAAAATCTAATATTTTTCTGCACCATCCCCTAGAATTTAAGATTATATGGTTTAAGAGATTTGAGTTTCTGATTTCTCAGTTTGTCTGAGCATACTCTAAACCCAGAAGGGCTTTAACATTTCTGACACTGACAAAGGATAGAGGGGAGTGGGGTTTACAAAATCTTAAATTATACTATTGGGCCACCATGCTTCAAAATTGTCTGGGGTTATTGCAAGAAAGATTGCCGGGTCAAGTTGGGGCTGATTATTCTCCCACTCCCTTTGAGGTATTGATTGGTGAAGCCGTACGGGGATGTCTTTGGAGAGAAATCTAGGCTAGCTATTTTAAGTGAGTTCACTTTAAGACCCTTCGGAGCACTTTTAAAGACAATGGGGATAGGAAGATTACATTTCTATACTCCAATAGGTAATAATAGGAATCTACCATAGATTTTTGCTGATCAATATTGTTTTTGTTGGGTGAGCACTGGGTTAAAGAGGGTATGATATTTTTTTCTTCTATGGGAATTATCTCGTTTCAAGATCTCAAGAATGACTTTAATATCCATCAAAGAGATTTTTTAATGTATCTTGAAATATGGGATTTTTTGACATGTAAGGGAGGAGGCCCGGCTGGGCTCCAAAGGCTCAACCTTGTGGATTTATTAATTAGCGGACAAAAATGCTCCATGGGGTTATTTATAGTTTTCTAAATAAACTTATGTAAAATGATTTAGATAAACTTTCCCGGAAATGGCAAGAGTAATTTGCCATAGTGGAATATAGCTTTCTGGAATCCTTCTAAATGGCAAAAAACACTTTATTGTCCTCAAAGTTGCAAGTACAATATTATAAAGCATGCTTTAATCTTTATGATACACCTAGCAGGATTTTTAAATGGGGGAATGGTATGGGATCACGATGTCCAAGTTGCCAATTGAGTACTTTCGACTGTAAAGGAAGAGATTACTAAGGGGCATATAATCAAGCCAGGCGATAAAATTATCGCTGCTTTAGCGGCAGAAAACTGCCGCTAAAACGGCGATAATGGGCTTGCTAATATGCTCTATGGAATTCCAATTGAAGCCCGTGTTAAATGTGAAGGACATCTAACCTGGGCTTCAATTGGAATTCCATAGAGCATAATATCAAGCCCATTATTGCCGCTTTAGCAGCAGTTTTCTGCTGCTAAAGCGGCGATAATTTTAACTCTGTTTCTTGATGAAAGGCCCCGTAATTCTTTAATCATAAGCTAAAAATGAAAATATATTTGAGCCCTGCCATAGTTCTGCTGAGGGTACAAGAAGGGGAGAGATTTTCCTAGAGAGAGAGCGCTTTTATTTAAATCTATGACCGTTCTTCAAATGTGTATTGCTTCAGCGTGGTTGGATGTAAACCCACCTGTATTTCAGCAATGGTTAGCGTGGGTCCATGCAGTTTGCAATCTAGAATAAGCTATCTATTCATTGAAGGGGCACAGGGTAGAAAAATTGGCCTGTTGAGGTGGACTCCACTTATAGTTTGGATTAAACGGGGTAGACAAGGTGGCAGGCTGGTCGATTCCACTTTATTAAAATGAATGTATTTGAATTATAACAGATTTGCACTATGCACTTTTAGAGTTTAAAAGGTTTTCTTTTCTAGCTATACTTCTAAAAGATCTGGGTTTTTCCCCCTTTTTTATATGGCTGTGATTTGTAATAATGTAATTTTTTGTGCATTAGTAGTGTAGGGAAAGGTCTGGGATCCACTCTTTGGATCAACTATGCTGTTTTTGTGTAATTGTATTGAAATATATTGATAATAATAATACAAAAATATATTTTTTTTAAAAGGGAGTCGAGCTGGATCTGAGACTCCCTTCACAAATTTGAAAAAATAAGTGCAGTCTCCCGCGCTTCGTTTGCAATCAGCCCCCAGATGGGCCTGGTCCTGGGGGCAAGCTTATATACTTATAAGGATTGCTCACAAGGCCCCCCTCCTTGGAAAATTAAAGCCCTGGGAACCACCCCCTCCGCTGGGCAGTTTGAAAATTGTATGGGGTTGCCCTAGGCAACCCTAGTGTCCTAAGGACTGCCACCTCCCCAGGGCATATTATTATTGAATGTCCGGGGACCTGTGCCATCCCCCCAAAGCCCCAAAGACTGCCACCTCCTTGGGACAAAAATCAACATTAGTGCAGGGGGGCTGTATGCCCAGTTGCATCCCCTGGGCCACTAGCTCCTTGGGGCTATAATGAAATAAGTGCGGGCGCCCATGGGGAACCTCTGCCGGGGAAAATCACAAAACAGCCCAGGGGACCTCTACCTCCCCAAGGCGGTGTTCTGCATTGAAGGGGGGGTGCGTGGTCCATCTCCTGCAGTTTGCTATGACTTGGCAGAGCATTACGGCTCCCGCCAAGCTATAGCAAACACAGCTCCACTTCGAGTAACCAAAAGCAGAAAATGTTATTGCTTACACGAAGTGAAGCAGAATTGCTTTTGGCCAGAGGGAGCTGCATGTTTAGCAACTGTCTCTGTACAAAAGCAATTCTGGCTCTGCAGGATGTGGGGAGCCGGCAGGGACCACAGGGGCTTTGAGGCTCTCCACCCAGTCCCCAACAAAAATGACTGGGTGCCCAGGGTGCGACCAGGGCACCCAGTATTGTGGCCATGCCTCAGGGAATGCGGCCCCCACGGCACAAATTGGCCCAGGAGGGTGGCTGCTGGCCCCCCTCTGATGTTTTAAAAATAAAAGTGAAGGGCATGCCCCGGGAATGGGGTTCCCGGTGCCACTATTGGCCCAGAGAAGGGAGGGGGGCAGGTGGCCTCCCCTCCCTCAATAATAATGATTTTTTTTTCCATGTGGATGGAGGCATGACCCCAACATGCTGCTCAGCACACCCCATCATGTAACATTGCGGAGGAGTCGCAAACCTATAAAACAAGTATGTATTGAGTCACATACTCAGTCACACATGTACTCGCAGACCAATTCATAGAGTTATGTACCCACTCATATAACCACACAGACACTGATGCACCCACTTACAGACCCACTTAGATACTGTTGCACCCAATGTCAGACACTAATGCACTCAGTTACTGACCCATCCAGAAACTGACATGTTCACTCACTGACTCAAATAGACACTGACGTACCCAATCACTGATCCACTCAGCCAATGAAACAGCCACTGACAAATCTGCTCAGAGACTGATACACCCACTCACAAATGCACCATTACACAGACCCACTCAATTTATGATGCTGCCAGTCTGAGATCCACTCATGCACCAATGCATCCACTCACACACCCACTCAGACAGTGACACACCCACTGAGACACTGATGTATCTATACATAGAGCCACTCAGAGATTCAGATACTCCCCAACAGACCCACTCAGGCACAGATACACCCTCTCAATGCCCTTTTCAGACACTAATGCACCCACTCACAACTCCAATCAGACACTGAAGATCCAGTCAGACTGACGCATTCTGTCACGGACCCACTTAGGCATTTGTGAAGCCTATCATAGATGTCCTCGGGGTGAAGCGCACAATTACATTCACATTTATCATTTACAAACTGTTTAAAACATTTTAATATGTATACAGTTCAAATTGTAGTTAAAAATCTGAAATGTGTTGTTGTGGAATGAGTTTGTGCTTTTGCTCTGGGGATCCGCAATGGGGTCACAACTCTGGAAAAATATTTTTGAGAAATATAGTTTCTAAAAAAAATTACTTTTCCGTGTTGTGCTATAGGGTGGTTCTGAGAAGAGCCTTTGAGTTAATTATGAGATTGTGACAGCTGCATGAAAGTGCGGATGCACAGTTTCAGATTGCTGAAAAAAACACCCTGTTGCCTTTATCTGTAAAGTAAACTCCATCACTTCTACAGGTCCATTCATGTCAAAAGGTAGGCTGGTATTAAAGATGGAGCCCATGTTATGGTCACCGTGATAAGCAAAAACAGTTTTATTAACATGTTTCCTGACTTTGTCAATGTGTGGATATTATTGATTCCATTTCTGCCTTTGGCATATATTAGGGTACATGAAGACAGCGTGAGGGAAAAGCAACATTAGTTATGCAAAGAGATCCTTCATTAGGATTTCCAGCCCTACCCTAGTCTGTGTGCCTAGGTCATTGCCATCACAGTGTCCAATTATGTGGTCAGGGGCTGGAAACACAAAATGCTTTTAACCAAACCCAGCAGTTGGTGCCTCTTTAATCCTCTCTGCCCAAACCATTTAATATCAACACTATGCAAACCCAAGTCTATATCAATACCACAGTCTCTAGCAAACATTTTGCTCCAGAAAACATAGCAGTGACCCACAATCCATACAGTAAGCATTTACAAGGAATGAGCAGTAGGAATCAGAAGGCATTTGTAGCTGAATCTGTCAGTTGCTGTAATTAAAGGCACCTAAAATGGACGAGACAATCTGGTTTATGAAAGGAGAAAAGTGATTGGGTGTTCATAAAAAAATCAAACTTAAAAATAGGTAGTATCTTACTTTGAAAAATACCTATATTTCTGATTGGCTGTGGACAAATCTTCTAAAGGTATGATACACTGGATAACCTAACATTTTGAAGTAGTCAACCAAACCCGCTACTATTGAATTGTAAGCTGGTGTGCTGCAGTGCAGTGCTAGAGGCACTCTTGCGGTCTGACACCCTGTGATGACCTTTGACTACCATTATTTTAATTGACTTTGGTGTGTTATTTCATCCTAGCCTGAATGTACAATGTCCTGCATATGCCTTGTTTCTCTTAAAGGTTTCTTTCTTGTAATCTTGCTGTCTTTCAGTGGGAACTGTCACAGAGAACAGCAACCTCGCCAAGAACAGAACGTGTGGGATGTGCATTTGAAAGCATGAGAGAGAGAGAGAGAGAGAGAGAGAGGGGGGGGAGGGAGAGGTGTGGAATGTACTTTTTGGTCTGGGCAGTGGTGTACAAGTGTGCACTGTGTTGTACATTGAGAGATGAAGTATGTGATGCTACAAGCAGTGTTGCACGAATGAGCATTGTGTTGTACATTGGTAGTATTATTAAGTTCTTACTATTGGCTTTGACATAGCCTCATGTCATTCTGAATTCTGACTCTGCCTGGCTTCAGCTTCTCTGCGCGCACAGCCATGTTTGCAAGTTGTTTGGGTTAATCACGTTCAAGGATTGTTTTTGTGAGAGATTATTTAATGTACCCTGGAAGCCTTTTGTGAGCTCCATCAAGATAATGGCTGGAACATGCGAGAATGTAGAGGTAAGGTGGGAACTCCTTCCTGCCATGGAATGCTTGCTTGGAAGCTGGCCATTTCTAGTAAGATTCCTTTGGCGCAGGGAGGAAGACTCTCAAACCTACTAGTGTGTGGTTTGATACTATAAAGCTGAGGGTTGTTGACCTAGAAACCGGGATTTTGGAATTCGAATGGGGACGGACGCGTCTACTTTGGTACAACGGAACCCTGGTTGCTGAGCCTCTTATCCCCGGCTGTTTAATCCTTCCGGTCAGGAGTGGGCTAAGATGCAGTGTTTGCACCAGGTGAGGTGTTGAGTTTTGATTATTGCATTTGTGGTGTGTGGTTCCAGTGGCTGTGGTCATTTGAAGTGTTTGAGTTTTGATTATTGCCATTGTGATGTGTGGCCAGTAGCTGTGATCATTTGAGGTGTTTTCTTTGTGATTCAGTGTATATAACTTTCTTATCTCTTGCAGGATGTCCTATAATATTTTCTTGAGTGTTATCTCATATTATTTGCTGCTTCTATATTCATGGTATTATTCATGCATTTAACTGTTGCATTTACCAAGTGAGTTATTATTGCATGCATATATAATATATATATATATATATATATATATATATATATATATATATATATATATATATATATATATATATATATATATATATATATATCCCAGAGCCCCTCCAGCATGCTGAAAGGAAGAGGCCGCACAAGGAATCCAGGTAAGGGCTTTATTGGACAGCAGAAAAAGCGTGATGCATTTCGGCCGTGTGGCCTTCCTCAGACGCCGCTGCTCACCAAGTACATAGCCACGCCTACTCTTTTAAATGGTACTGCAGACTCCCATTGGTGGGAGCACCCTCCATCCCCAGTCATGTGATCGCCCACCAAGTGCAGCGCTGTAAGAACTGCAACTCCCAAGATGCTTTATTTTCGGGCAGGTGTTGCGTGGGGAAACAAAGTTGGAACCAATGTGGCTGGTGTACTGCAGGGCAAGGCGTGGTGAACCCGGTTGGAGTAAGTCCTGAAGCCTCACCTGGGTCCCCGCATACGTTTCAACCAAGCAAGTGGAAGTCAGTCCGGCTGTAAGTTGACTGTAATAAGTCAAATAACTACGTGAAGTCACGAGCTGCCAACTGGCAGCAAACCATACTGAACAAACACTGCGAGGTGTGCTGGTGTCAATCCAATCCCTTGGAAAACGACGAAACCTGCAGATGCAGAAGCCAGTGAGGACACCAGCCAGCTTGCGAAACGGGGCCTCTTAACGCGCCTCTGGCTGGCGCGACAAATATCCCAGAGCCCCTCCAGCATGCTGAAAGGAAGAGGCCGCACAAGGAATCCAGGTAAGGGCTTTATTGGACAGCAGAAAAAGCGTGATGCATTTCGGCCGTGTGGCCTTCCTCAGACGCCGCTGCTCACCAAGTACATAGCCACGCCTACTCTTTTAAATGGTACTGCAGACTCCCATTGGTGGGAGCACCCTCCATCCCCAGTCATGTGATCGCCCACCAAGTGCAGCGCTGTAAGAACTGCAACTCCCAAGATGCTTTATTTTCGGGCAGGTGTTGCGTGGGGAAACAAAGTTGGAACCAATGTGGCTGGTGTACTGCAGGGCAAGGCGTGGTGAACCCGGTTGGAGTAAGTCCTGAAGCCTCACCTGGGTCCCCGCATACGTTTCAACCAAGCAAGTGGAAGTCAGTCCGGCTGTAAGTTGACTGTAATAAGTCAAATAACTACGTGAAGTCACGAGCTGCCAACTGGCAGCAAACCATACTGAACAAACACTGCGAGGTGTGCTGGTGTCAATCCAATCCCTTGGAAAACGACGAAACCTGCAGATGCAGAAGCCAGTGAGGACACCAGCCAGCTTGCGAAACGGGGCCTCTTAACGCGCCTCTGGCTGGCGCGACAAATATCCCAGAGCCCCTCCAGCATGCTGAAAGGAAGAGGCCGCACAAGGAATCCAGGTAAGGGCTTTATTGGACAGCAGAAAAAGCGTGATGCATTTCGGCCGTGTGGCCTTCCTCAGACGCCGCTGCTCACCAAGTACATAGCCACGCCTACTCTTTTAAATGGTACTGCAGACTCCCATTGGTGGGAGCACCCTCCATCCCCAGTCATGTGATCGCCCACCAAGTGCAGCGCTGTAAGAACTGCAACTCCCAAGATGCTTTATTTTCGGGCAGGTGTTGCGTGGGGAAACAAAGTTGGAACCAATGTGGCTGGTGTACTGCAGGGCAAGGCGTGGTGAACCCGGTTGGAGTAAGTCCTGAAGCCTCACCTGGGTCCCCGCATACGTTTCAACCAAGCAAGTGGAAGTCAGTCCGGCTGTAAGTTGACTGTAATAAGTCAAATAACTACGTGAAGTCACGAGCTGCCAACTGGCAGCAAACCATACTGAACAAACACTGCGAGGTGTGCTGGTGTCAATCCAATCCCTTGGAAAACGACGAAACCTGCAGATGCAGAAGCCAGTGAGGACACCAGCCAGCTTGCGAAACGGGGCCTCTTAACGCGCCTCTGGCTGGCGCGACAAATATCCCAGAGCCCCTCCAGCATGCTGAAAGGAAGAGGCCGCACAAGGAATCCAGGTAAGGGCTTTATTGGACAGCAGAAA
The DNA here is from genome assembly GCF_964204655.1 of Triturus cristatus. Taxonomy (NCBI): domain Eukaryota; kingdom Metazoa; phylum Chordata; class Amphibia; order Caudata; family Salamandridae; genus Triturus; species Triturus cristatus. The sequence continues at coordinate 151,512,649 of NC_140584.1, forward strand.
AAGCGTGATGCATTTCGGCCGTGTGGCCTTCCTCAGACGCCGCTGCTCACCAAGTACATAGCCACGCCTACTCTTTTAAATGGTACTGCAGACTCCCATTGGTGGGAGCACCCTCCATCCCCAGTCATGTGATCGCCCACCAAGTGCAGCGCTGTAAGAACTGCAACTCCCAAGATGCTTTATTTTCGGGCAGGTGTTGCGTGGGGAAACAAAGTTGGAACCAATGTGGCTGGTGTACTGCAGGGCAAGGCGTGGTGAACCCGGTTGGAGTAAGTCCTGAAGCCTCACCTGGGTCCCCGCATACGTTTCAACCAAGCAAGTGGAAGTCAGTCCGGCTGTAAGTTGACTGTAATAAGTCAAATAACTACGTGAAGTCACGAGCTGCCAACTATATATAACTGCACCACAGAAGAATCACTCATGGACTGGTGCTCTATTGAGGCGGTGCGTTCCGCAAATATTAAGGCTCAAAATTCCCTTGTGTTGCAGGAAAGTAAGCACTCACGGGTGGCATTGTCAAAGATCTTTTATTTTCAGAACAAACGCATTTCGGCGGTCTGCCTTGTTCGGTGTTACCGGCACACCGCAGGCAGCCGTCTTTTAATCATGTATGCACTAGGCTAAACATCAACAATGGACAAAACAGAAAGCGTAAAATTGGACGCCATCTTGCAATGTGTTATATATGCATTTCATTACAATCTTACAAATGCTAATGCATGCCAAAGAACCGATGTCACAATGTAATTCATAATCAAGTTGCATTGGTAAATACCACAAATCATTGTGCAAAAATAATACATGTCGGCCATTAGCCGTATTTACAATGTATACCATCTGCATCCACTATTGTCATGTGTCTGCCAATGATTAATATTGCACCCTGTTCATTTTAATGAGGCATCTTTGAGCATTGGTATACATTGTAAATATGGCTAATGTTGCTTGTCCTGAACTTTAGTCTTTCCTTGCCCCTAATCACTCGTTCTGAGTGGCACAGACGGTAACGAACAGAACCTGTGCAATTGTCAGTTGACAATCAGGCAAAAGTAGATAAACATTCTTGGCTGAGAGGTTATTCTGACTCCTGATGTGGCTATCCAAGCTGCATAACAGACACAAACTGATTTCTTGAGGCTAGAACCTGAAACAGCATTGATTTGATTTGTATGAGCATCACTAAACCTGTCATTTTCCATGTACTGTGTGGTTTTCTGTGCAATGTCAACATTGTATTAAATCTGATCTTTAATGCATTTCTGTTCATACTGCATTCTTGAGACATTAGATAAATGTTTTTTTATCATCATCATTTTTCTTTGATCTCCAGAAGGGCAGATCATAAAAGGTACGTACAATAAGAAAAACCTTGCAGTTTAAGACATGTATGTTAATAAACTAAACATTCTAATATTTTGCGATATGTAAAGTGACTTTGCACACATTTTAAGTCTGAGGATGTCAAATCTAATCAAAGAATAAAATGAGTACAGGTAAGATGCCAGGGACAAACTTTCCCTTTACAGTACAGGACCCACAACACAATTTGAAAAGAATATAAAAAACTATTTCATCAAAACAACATGCTCCTTCTTTTGGCTAAGCCAAACATCAAGAAGCTGGCGACTGCATGACATACACAGGGGTCATTTACTTGCAACAGGTAAAATAGGGTGGCTTTATACTTAGACAAAAGAAGACGAAGTGTAAAATTGTTTGCCAAGAGTGCTCATCACATGGACAAATGCAAATGGATTCTGAGGAATACTGACCTAAGGGGAAAAGAGATTAGCTGAACCTGAACCGTGCCAGCAGGGTTATCTCATACACATTTAACACATATAATAAGTATGGAGCAGTTGTTTTGACCATTTTGATTATGCAGTAGTCTCGGACTGCAGGTTTGGCCACTTCCGTTTGTTCGCTGGTTGCTTGTTTATGCTTAAAAAAACAGTCCTGGACCCAGTTTCTATCTTTCTTCACAACTCCATACTCGCGCCGGGACACTCTTGAGTAGCTGTGCACGTAATAAGTTCATGCAACACAACATAACAATTGTCTCGGGATGCTCAAACAAGTGTGCGCATCCCAGCACAGAGAAACTCTCTTTGATACATTTTAACCATGGGATTACCGCACCACGGTCACAAGCCAAACAATCTCTGATGACTGCCTGATTGAATTCAGCTTCTTTTTTGTACCTGATAGAACACCAAAGAGCCATGGGTGTGGCATTAATAGTGTCTTGACCATATCCCAAACCTATCTCCAGATGCAGAGGAAAATGCAGGGTTGATGGAAGGGCACCTAGTAGCCGGCGACAAAATCTGTTCTCTTCTGTCTGCATAGCAAGGGCATCCCTATATCCATATGTCAGAATTGGCAAACACTTCCGATTATAGGTCTCTACGATTAACGCAACAGGTTTTGCCAATAGACGTGGCAAGCGTGGAAGTAGTGCCAACAGCTTGGGTAAAACGCATTATCCTGTTTTCAATACAGGTGAACCAAGTGCAACCATCATTGAAGTCCAAGCCCAAGTAAGGGAAGGAGCTAACCCTGTCTAATGTTTTACCAGTGATGATGAGAGCGCGTGTTTCCATGTTTCTGAGACCAGAAACTATGGTAAAGGTTTTCGTAAGATTAGTCTCCAAACCCAGCTCACTCGCGAAACTAACATAGCTGGAAATAAGCCTCTTGAGATCATTGGCCATCCTTGCCAGGAGCACCGCATTGTCAGCATATAGGAGTGCAGGAACAGGCTGTTTCCCCACACATGGTACGTCTGCCCAAACGGATTCAGGGTTTTTTCCAGATCGTTTGTGTAAAGGAGAAAAAGAATTGGGGCAAGCACGCATCCTTGGAGCACCCCCCCGATTAATACAAAACGGGACTGTACATTCACCGGCACCACCATACCTAACTGTTGCCGTAAGGTCATAGTGAAGAAGTCTTAAAAATTAAACAAGCCCCTTGTCAATGCCCATGTTCTCTAAAATAGACCACAGCTTAGCTCTGGAAACACAGTCAAAGGCGCTTGACAGGTCCCTAAACGCCAAATGGGTGGAAACTCCTTTAGCATATTTATATTTGACACAATTAAGTGAAGGTTGAGGCACTGATCAATTGTTCCTAGGCCCTTTCTAAATTCATAAATATATGTTTTACTAAGTTACCTTTATTAATTCTGTCTCTTTCTTTTGGTGCTGTTCTTTGTCTCCAGGAACCTATATTCATAGCTGATAAAGGTGCTAAGTTATGTTGAAACTTTGGTTTGAAATAACAGTTATCTATTCAAGGTCCTCATAGGATAATTGGTCATTCCCAGAATACTCTATTCCCCTATAGCTCAGAGCTAGATCCATCGGAGGACCTGAGCGATGTGGTAGCAGTTTCAAGTAGGTTCTAACATATCGCAGATATATAATGAGAAACAGGCCAGATGATTTTGAGTCTAAGCTATATCAGAAGAAGATTGATAAGTAAAGTTTTCCCCTCCAGAGACCCCGCTTCCGATGGATCATGTGTCAACAGATGAATTTCGGGAAAAGAGGTAAAGTGATACAGAGCCACAATGGGAGATCAGGTGGTCCATTCAACAGGATGCAGTTGCACTGTACTGGAATGCCTGTGTGCAATGGGCTGAAATATGTCCTGGTGGTTATGTGCATCTTCTCGTGTTCGGTTGAAGCTTACCTGACCTGGGGAAATGCCAGTCTTACAGTAGCCAAATTGTTGTTGAGGAAACTGATTCCCCAGGTTTGGTTCCCCAACTTCTCTGGAATCAAACCAAGGTAATCTTTTCAATAATGAGATCATGAAATTGTGTGCAGCATTGCAAGTGGAGAAAATACACCATTGCAATTTTTAGCCAGAGGCTTCTGGCATGGAGGAGCAGGTGACTGGCACACTGAAGTCCAGACTAGCCAAAGTGTGTGCTCCAATGCTTTGTCTTTTGTGTTGATGAGTCTTAGCAGTCCTGATTGAAGGACAGGACTGCCCCCGCATGAGATAATCAAGGGCAGAGCAATGAGATTGCCAGCTGTACCTACATATGCGCTTGTGAACATTACAACTGACATGATTCTTGATTGCAGCAAAGGACTGGCTAGAAAGCAAAAGACAGGCAAAAGACTGGCTGACATAGTGTGTTCTGTGTCTCACCAGGTTGGAGCAGCCGCTGCACTGCCACATCAGGAGCAGTGCCACAACCTCAGTTCCAGTGACTGGGTTCTGGTGCGGAAACATGTTCGGAAAAGGGGCTTGGAACCTCAATGGACTGGGGATTACCAGGTGATTCTGGTAATGACCACCTCTCCCAGAAGTGGCAGCTGTGACTGAGAGACAACAAGAACAGGTTAGACAAGCTGTAGTGGACCAGTGAGTGTCTAAAACAGCACGTTTGGTCTGAAGGGGGGCATGATGAGTCAACTGTTGAAGCTGAGGCAGCAGAGTCTCATCCTGTGGTGTTGACTGAGTCGGGTTCTGACCATGACAAAGGGTCTACTGCTGTTGTAACACAAGTGGGGGCTAGAGAATGTTGGTCAAGAAGGCAAGAGAGGGAGAGACTGAGTTTTCCTGAGAGATGTGTGCTAAATACTATTTTGGAGGGTACGGAGGAATCTAGCCTGAGTTGCAGTGAAGACAAAGGGTTTGCATTCGGGAGATCAAAAAAAGCTAGAGTACCCTGTCGGAGGTACTCTTCCTCTGAAAGGGCATACTTTGTTCCCGATGACAGAGAGAGAAAATTTTAGGATTATGAGGATAACAGTGCAAATCAAAGAAAACCTCAGTGAGCCAAATATTGTGGCTGAACAGTGTTTTGAATTTTCCTGGCCTTTGAATAGACTGACATGATTTATTATTAACATGATCGCTCATTGAACTTGGAACTGTTCATTCGCTAAAGACAGTTAAATAGACTTTTTTGAATGAATTAAGATTACCTAGGCTGATGAAGGGTGTCATTTAGAAGAACATTGAGTACAGCTAGGGAAGGCGCACAAAGACTTTGTAAATAGTTCCATAATACTTTGTTTGAAACCTGTTTTGCCATTTGCACCGGTGGAAATTGATGGATTTTGTTACTGTGGGATTGTATTCACCAACATCTTCTGGTTTAGTGGAGACAAGATCTACAAATACTCCTAAAACACCACTTCCTACACACAGTAGTTTCCATTCACTGGATGGTGAAAAATTGTGGGTAGATCCATCAAGGGGAGATTTTTCTGCAAAAGCTTATTTTAAATTGCTTTATGAGTACATTGACACTATGGATGCAAGGAAATGCTATGTCTGCACGCATTTACCAATAGCAGCTGAAAAGGGCATCACGTATCACTAAATTTCTCTGACTTATGGGGTTGCTTGTAGCCTTTTATGAGTCTTTTGTATGGACAAGGTCATTTCAGAAGTTCCCATGTTTAAGCATTTAAATCACCATTCCAATTCCTAAGAGATGGAGACAGCAAATGTGATCACACTTTTTAATATGGAGGAAATAGGCCATTATTAATGGGACATCAGAAGCCTGTTATTCCTGAAGTTTATTATATTTGTGGGGAACATGCATACTTCAAATTAACCCAAGGATGGTATGGTGTGTGTTATTTAGGTATAGTTTTTCTAAAAACTTATCAAGTAGAATATTTTTATAATCTTGTGTGGGATGCAAATTCCAGGACTAAAAGAAGTATTAGTGGTGGTGATTTTGTGGTGCAATTATCCCATATTTAGGCGTGATTTTAAATGACATCAAGATTAAAAAGTTGTCCACCTTAATGGATGCATTGCCCAACTAATACAGCAGGAACTTTGTTGGTTGTAGATACTGAAATGGTAGCTATGAGATCCATGGTTTTACAAAATAGGCTTTCTTTAGACTGCCTCCTCGCAAAAGAGGGAAGAGTTGTCAGGATGTTAAATGTCCAACAATGCTTTACTTACATTCCTGAAAAAAGCAAATACTTGAAGAAGTATATTATGAACATTACTCGTTAGAAGGCAGATTTGAAGGCGTTAGAAAGGACAGGTGCTTGGGAAGAGATTGAAAATGGATTTTCAGCAATAGGTAGATGGTTTGGAAACCTGAGAATTGGAATATTGGGGCAAATTTGAAGCCCCTTGTGATAATTGCTTTTTGTACAATATTTCTTGTTCTAATCTTTATGGAATATAGGTGGGTACCAGCAAGAAAGGTAGTGAAAAGGAATGGAGCAGATGTAGAATTAGAGGAGAGTCAGTGTCGATACTAAGATGACATTAACCTTCTGGAAGAGTCCAGACAAAAATGTATGAAGCTCATGAGGTTTTGGTTGGTCCATCTGATAATAGTCAGCTCATGATTGTGATGGCCACAATTGTCATCAGAGGGGATTGGAGCAGTGCAATTTATACTCAACCCTTAGACGTCATAGAAGTGCAATATTTATGTGCCCTTGATACTATATATTTTGTGTCCCTCAACTGTATTTATGTGAAGGGAAACATTTTTACGCATTACTGAAGTGCATTCACTGTGGAAACTAGGGATTTATAAATGTGTGTGTTCTAATGTTTAGGTTAACATGAAGATTTGTAGTACTCCTTCATATTTGCACCTATGTTTCAAGTTATATTGCATTTATTGAAAGAGCATTGGATATGCAACCATAAATTAATTTCTTTGCGTTTTGCTTTTAATCTGAAGTTATACATGCATATATGATCACATATTCGAAGTTGAAATACTTGTCTAATTTTAGCTTGACTAAAGGCATTAAATCTCAAATACATTTTCCTTGCTTTGTGTGTTCTTTCTTTGAAGGTGCGTTCTCATGATTTCATAGCTAGAGAAAAGAGTATTGCTGTATTGTTGATGGTGAGGCCTAAGAGGAGAAATGTTGGCAAAATCATGAAGAGCTAACAAGCTGATGAAACCTCCTATTCATCACGTTTCAGGGATGAAGAGATACTCAAGGTTACAGTGACTGTCCAAGATGTTGGATGGGAAATTTAATGAATGTGGCTGATATCTACTGTGGGAACAGGAAGGAAAGAGTAGTTGCATTTTTGGTGATGTGAAATGACATGATTGTTCTAGAAACTTTTTTGGTTTAATTGGTGTTTGTAGAGTTAGAAGGTAGAGCATACTTATTTTGGGTTTCGAGAGATGCAGATGTCTTTTACCTTTTCTTCTTGCAAGTGTGTGGCTTTATGCTAAACACTTGTTTTCATTTAGAAGATTTCTACTGAAATTATAACTCTGCTAACACCTTCCCTCATTTCTGAATTCCTTTGAGACTTTGGCCCAGTTACATATAGTTTAGCACTTTTTGGCTAGATGACTCTAGAATTTAGGAAGCAGGAGCAGAGTTTCTTAAAGGACTCCCAATTCCTATTTCTTGGTATTTGCATTGTTGTGACTGCATTCATTGCATGTTTCATGATATTGAGTCTGAATCTGTTTTGACGTTTTAGCTTACTTAATTTAATTATTTACTTTGATAATATGATCCTGACCTGCGTACTTACTGAAATGATTATTTATTTGCAATAAACCCTCTTAACTCTATTTACCGGTTCTTGGTCCTTAATGTGTGGCCAAATAGGCTACACATAAGTTGAATTGCTATATGAATTATAATTCCCTTTACCTCTGAGTGAGCAAAAAAAATGTAATTGGGTGAAAAATAGTAACCATTTTCCTGCACGCCTTCAATGTCAGCTTAACACAATTCTGCTCAGCTCAACAGCAGCCATCGGCAGAGCTCCTAGCTTTTACATTTCTGTCTTGTGTTCAACCCACACAGTGATTTTCAGATCGGAAACTAATAGGCACAGAGAAGTGATGCTTCTAGCACAGAGAAGGACACAACACACATGGTCCAGCATAGCACCGACATTTTACAGTACGGTTAGGACAGCTGGCGCGCTGGGTAAAGGAGGCAAATAGAAATATCAGTGATAGAAGGGGGCCAATGCTGGCAGATCTACTTCAAGCCATCAACTAGTGGCAAGGGGCTCTAAGAAGCCAAAGCGGATTCAGTTTTTTTAAATAAAACACTTGCTTTAGAGTAACTGTAACTTCCACCGCCATGTTTTCTTGATAACACTAACTGTGCCTAAGGGGCATGTCTGTCCAATATGCTTAGAGCCTCACATTCACATCTTTTATTTCATGATGAATAAGAGTTGATCATTTTGCTCACCCAACAAATGTATATTCTTTTCACAGCTGAAGGTCGAGTTCTTTATCTCTCATGATCTCAGCCTCCTGCAACTGTGAACTTCCTGCGTTTCCGAAACCATGTGATTTCCATAGAAGGGCTACTTGTTGAATACTGTACAATTTTCTTGCATTTGCTTATCTGTGCTCACTTCTATGCAAGTACCTGGGAACCTCCTTGTCCATGAATCTGAGATTCACAGAAGTGGGCATATTTTTTGTTAATATTATGTTTAGGAATACATTTTGCCTAAGAGTTCAGTTTCTTTGACAATATCATTTGAGACAAATTTTCTTTGAGCCGACAGAACCAAGGGGAAAGAGACAGCAGTGCAGACGATCACAGATGTGCCGGAAATGCTTATGTCTATCATTAAACTGCAGGTCATTACATGGTCTTGGAACTTTATCATGGACACGTTTCAACATGTGGTAGATGTGGGCCATGGGTACAGGTACAGCTCAGCGACCTGGGTGGGGGTGGCAGTTGATAAACTTCTGATGTTGTGCGCTTTTACTCGGACCCTGGGCAAGTAGACCCTCATTGTAAGGAATTTTCTGCCTAGACCTAATTGCTGTATCTTTCATCACTGTTTGCCGGACCCGCTTCGCGGGTCCCGCTTCACGGAAACAATCAGCGGAGTACCTGTAGTTTCTACGGCAGCTGGGGAGGCCTGTGGCAGTGCAGCAGGGCTGCGAGCGTTACTGCAGGGACTCCATCTCCCAGGAGTCCCTGCCTGGCCAATAGCTGACACCTGGCCCGCTCTCGCTGCAAGCCATGCCCCCAGCGCACCGGCTGCATTCAAGAACACTTTCTTTTCCCTGTGCTGGTGGGACTCTGTGTGCTTTTACTCAGACCCTGGGCAAGTGGACCCTCATTCTAAGGAATTTTCTGCCTGGACCTTATTGCTGTATCTTTCATCACTGTTCGCCGGACCCGCTTCGCGGTTCCCGCTTCATGGAAACAATCAGCGGAGTACCTGTAGTTTCTACGGAAGCTGGGGAGGCCTGTGGCAGTGCAGCAGGGCTGCGAGCATTACTGCAGGGACTCCATCTCCCAGGAGTCCCTGCCTGGCCAATAGCTGACACCTGGCCCGCTCTCCCTGCAAGCCACGCCCCCAGCGTATACGTACTTAATCACGCTCACGACCGCGCACGCGGGTCGAAGCTCGGAGCGGAGCCCGGGCAAAGGGCGGACAGTCTGTGGCAGTCCGGGGCTGTCCAGGGCCGGGTTGGGCCACCCCCCTGACAACAACACTTGTATCTTTAGACATATAGGGGTTTATTATTATTATTAATATCTGGTTACCACTATAGTCTGTGTTAATGTCCACCCGTTCAGGGAAGAGCCTCAGGGGAGGAGGAGAGGGAGGAGCCAGCTGTATTATAGGCACTATGGATCAGTTCATTACACGGGTAGCTGCTGTCATAGAGAAGGAGATTGTAATGACAGAGCGGCGTCTCTCCCAAGAACTTCCTCCGTCGAAACGGTCCTCATTGGGTTCCCTGGCGTTTGTTACCTCGCCTGTATGTAGTTCAGATCCCCTCTCAATTACATCCCCTCCACTGGAGCATTTACGGGTTGCATCTCTGAGGGCCACTATAGATAGGTTGGAGAGCTTGGCAGCCATATCTATTCCCCCTCATGTTGATAGTAGTAGTTTTGACCCATGCTCCAGTGAATTTCCTGTCCTTACAACCTGCCCTATCACTCCTACTATTCAAGTTAATATCCCTCAGCCACCTGTCTTACCACTGACGGTATCCAAGAATGTAACTTATACTAAAAGGAAAAGGATTGCTATCCCACGTAAAGGCAGCTTCCCAAAACTTTATAAGAGACCAAGGAAGCATGGTGCCAGGGGAATAGGAACTAAATCGGGTGAGGGGTTGGGCACGAAAAACCATGGGATGGAAAAGGGGGGTGATCATTCAGGTTATATGATTGAGGAAGCATGTGTAGATCCAACATCAGACTGTCATTTAGCCCCACCCAATGACTCTGTAACAATTATACAATTTGAAGATCTGATGATAACATTATTGTCCCCGATTGTAGAGAGAGTAAAAGGGTTGGGAGAGAGGTTGGATAGATTTGAACAGGCAACCTTGGATAATTTCTTCTCTCTAAAAACCCTTATCAAACTGCACTCTAAAATCAGGGAGGATGGACAGGGAGGGGATAGTGGCACCCGGATGTTCCCTGCATCCACACAGGCCACACCTACCGCTTCTAATATAGCAAACACTGTAAATATGTTGGCTGTGGCTAATGCCCCTGCTGCACAGGTTGTGGATACCTCAGGCAGTACTAGTCAATTAGGCCTAGCACAACCGAGTGTACCTAAGCCTCTTAAAGTCCCGGTACAGAAGCCTATCCGGGCTGAGCTGCCGGGTAGGAAGGGACCTCTTAAACTTAAGGGAACCTCGAATGGGAATGCCAAAGGCAATGGTCCCGATCAAGCCCACTCGACCAGAACTTGTACTAACCTCCCTAGAGTAACCCAGCCAGAAGAATCTTCCCCCAAAGTGGCTCCAACTTTTCCACCGGTGAATTTGCCCCCCGAGTGCCACCCGTATGTCGCCATACTTACTAACGTACCCACTTTGAAGGATAATTATTATGAATCCCACCAGGCTTTAAAAAATAAAACCATGCACTGGTTAAAGACCAATAGACCTCTTCCTAGGGGTCTAGATGGGTTGATCCTAGGAGTGAGAAGGGTAGGGTGGGTAGGTTATGGTCGTAAGCACCTAGAAGGAGATTGTGTGGTGGTAAACTTCAAAGACAATAGGGTTGCACAAACTATTTGCAATCAAAAGTATGTAATTGGGGGGGCAAGCATTGGTGTAGTAGATTTAACCTATTTCTACCCCAGGACTGCAGCAAATTATAATGGTTTACATTTTGGCAGGGGTTGGAGCAATAACCCTATTTATCCCGAGAATCCTGTCATCCCTCAATTATTCCAACCGGCAGCCTGGCCCGGGTCTTATGGGGGGCCGTCTGGATATTGAACCGACACTTGCCATAGGGTGGCCATCAGGGTCCTAAGCCCAGGTGATGTACCTGGGCTAAACGAGTTGGGTGAAAGCAATGCCATTCTTCCCTCTCAGTTAGACGAAGCCACTAACCCACTACAGGATATTAACCCGCTCGCAGGAAGACTAAGTGGGGGCAGTAGATTAAGTTTTATAGATCTGACGGAGGGGGCACTAAGCACCGAGCCCCGCCGGGAGCCGGTTGTGGCGGATCCAGACTTTAAGATTTTCAGCTGGAACGTTGCGGGTATCTCGAGGAAGCTGGGACTACCAGACTGGAACGCCCTTGTGGAGGGTTACTCTATTTGCATTTTTCAGGAAACATGGTGCAGGGAGCCTTGCCATAAGGTAGGATATTCAACATATTTTGTTCCCGCTGTCCCCCCTGTTCTAGGGAAGGGACGCCCTTCGGGTGGTCTCCTCATATGGGTTGATGTCGCTCTCGATTGTCAGGTGGTTCAGCACCCCACCAACGCTCCCGATCTCCTCAATATTGCAATAAAGGGTGCACGGGGTGGCCTCCTCCTGGACATCTTTAACATCTATGCCAGAGGCACAAAGGGTGGTATACAATCGGCCACAATATCCCTATTAGAAGGTCTGCTCAGGCAGCGCCCCAATAAATCTCGTATCTTGGTGGCGGGAGACCTGAATTGTACGTTCGAGCATTTGGGCTTGGACGATACATTGGGAAGTGGTGAGGAGGACTCCAGGAGGGGGATTCCTGCCCTAGCGCTGCCTCCTATCAAGAGGTGGACCCAAGTGGCGGTACAGATTAATTCCCTTAACATGGAATTTGACCTTAGGGCTGTTAATGGGAGGTCAAAGTCTGACTTAGTGGGAGCTCATACTTATAATAGGCCGAATTATATGTCAAGAATAGATTATATTCTTCTTGACGTAAGTCTATGGAGCATCCTGAGGGATATGGAGATTATACCGACAACTGAGAGTGATCATAATCTCCTCTCACTTGCCCTCTTTCCCCAGTGGCTAACTGATAAGGGGGGATTATCATCTTATATAGCTCCAAACCCCCACGAAGTTTTCCCATCCAATTGTGGTAGACGGCTGAAGTGGGCTAAGCTTATCATGTCCGAAGAGAAAGTGGCAGATATAGGGGCACTCCTGGTTGCAGCACAGTGCAAATTGGAGTCGCTGACCCGATTGTCAGAGGAGGTCATGCTGACCTTCTGCGACTTAACTAGGGCGCTGAGCAACCTGTTTATTCTCCCTAGCATGGCTCCTCGTGCTAACAACAGGAAGTTGCTGCCCAAAGCGCAGGGTTGGTTTACAAAAAAATGCAGAGTCAAGAAAAAAGCGCTGGTAGGGGCTGTCAAATCTAAATCTCAGGTTGCAATTAGGCTTGCAAGGAAAGATTACTCCCAGACCTTAAAGGTAGCAAAAAGAGAGGGGGAGGAGAAGTTCTGGGCGGACCTCTTGGCTGCAAGCTTGGACAGGAATGCTAGGGGATTTTGGAGTTTGGTAATAACCAGGGATAGGCCTGTTGGCACATTGCTGACATGTAATATCCCAGCTGAGAATTGGTTTAGCCACTTCTTGTCCCTTTATACCCCTGCCGAGGGGTCCTTAATGACTCCTTTGCTCTGGTGGTCGAGGCAAGGGATACTGAGGCCGATGCCTTTACTGCCAGAGAAGTGGAGGTCGTAATCAAGTCCCTGGTCCCCCTAAAAGCTGCTGGGCCTGATGGGATACCCGGTGACTTGTTACGTGCCAATCCCTAGAAATGGGGAAAGTTGGTTTCCACTCTACTGAATGCTATTATGGGGGAGCATCTGTACCTGAATCCTGGAAAGGGGCAGAGGTTGTCCCAATATTCAAGAAGGGATGTCGGGACAACCCCGCTAACTATAGGCCCATAAGCCTTATCGATTCATCCCAAAAGGTGGCAGGGAAGGTGATTCTGGGGAGGATCCTCCAATGGGTGGATGATAACAAGATCCTGTCAGATTTCCAGGCTGGTTTTCGCTCTGGAACCGGGACCATCGAGCAAGCCTTCAGACTGGCACTCCTGCATTGGAAGGTGGTGGTGCTGGGCAAAGGCAGTCTTTATCTGGCCTTTATCGACCTCAAGACTGCCTTTGACCTGGTACCTAGGGAGGAACTGTGGAGGGTCTTGCAGGGTTTGGGGGTGCCTTCTTATATCCTATCGCTCCTGATAAAACTACACACAGACAATTATGCGCAGGTGCGGTGGGGTAAGAATGGGGAGAAAACCGACAGAATTCCAGTGAGTAGGGGCGTCCGCCAGGGATGTGTGTTAGCTCCCACCCTATTCTCTCTCTATGTGAATGGTGTGGTTGAGTATCTGCTACAAGAAACTGCTGATGCACCCTCCCTGGCGGGCACTCGGATCCCCACACTGCTCTTTGCAGATGATACCCTCCTCATTGCAAAGACCCCCAGGGCCTCCAAAAACTTCTTAACCGCTTCCAGGAGTTCTGTTCCCTTAGGGGATTGGTGATCAATGTTGACAAGACCAAATATTTAATCATGAATCCTCAAAGGAAACTGGGGCGCCTTCCGGTCTTGAACTCTGCTCACCTGGAGAGGGTATCAGAGTTTGACTACCTGGGAATCCGCCTTAGCGACTCTTTGTGTTGGACTCCGCACATTCACAAGATGCTCCTTAACCACAAAAGGGTGGGTGGTGTGTTGCTTAGGGAACATCGTTCTTCCACAAAACAATTTATTGCCCCAGCTGTGGAGATTTATAAAGCTAGAGGGGTTAGTGCTGCCTTGTACAGGGTGGAGTTGTGGGGTACAAGCAACCTTGATGTACTTGCAAAATCGGAGAGCAAATTCTTGAAAGATCTGATGGCTCTCCCTTTGAGCACACCCACAGTTCCAGTGTTGCTGGATCTAGGCTGCAGATCAATTGCGGACCAAGCTCGACTTCGTCCCCTGCTCCTGTGGGCCCGCTTGTGGAGGGTGCCCGAATTAGCCACCTATGCGGAGGGACTGTCCGAGATGATGTCAATGGGGGGCTGGTATAGGATTAAATGGTTGAGGGACGTTAAACACCTTCTGGGGGAGTTGGGCCTAGGTGAAGCTTGGGTTACTCGATCTGCCCCACTTAAAGCCACTTTAAAGAAATTGTATAGGGATTGGGTTTCGTTCAAACTCACTGTCGATCCACGCCTATGTAAGTCAACTGTAGCTTTTTTGAGGATTAAAGACGTGGTAGCTTATGAACCCTATCTCGACATGATTTCCATTCCATTTGATAGGGCTTTATATTTTAAATTTAGAGTAGGGATTCTACCTGTAGGTGACCTGACATCCCGGTGGAAATTGTCCCCCCAGCCCTCCCCCTTTTGTGCCCTCTGTTCCACGCGGGTCGAGACGGTGGCACATATTCTTTTTGAATGCCCTGACTATTGCTCTCCCAGGAGGCTCTGGCTCAAACCACTTTGTAGACTGTTGGGAACTCGCTATCACACTGTGGCCCTACGCATTTTATTGTCTGACACATCCACTTTGGTGGTTTGTGGTGTGTCTACATTTTTAAAGTGGGCTTGGTTGATTCGTGCAAAAAGGCTTTCCGTATCAATTTAATCCTGATTTTAACTGTACTAATTGTATTTACCAAGTTATTGTTTTTTACTTTCTTTTTTTCTGGGAAAGTGTTTTATTTGTTGTACATATTGTGATTTTCTTTTTTTTTTTTTCCTTAACTGTTGAACTGCTTTCAATATATTTTATGTATCGAAATAAAGCCTATCAATCAATCAATCACACATTTTTAGTTTTGGGAAGATCTTTTAGGTGGTAGTGATTTATATTGAAATATTCCTCTTTATTTTGGCACTCCTGACAGGATTTGTGGGAAAAGGAACATGCATTGTCTTCCCTTTGAGACCTGCCCTCCTTCTCGAATACCAGTGGTCCGGCTAGTGTGTACTCTTCTTGGGGGATGTTTGGTCCCAGCTAGAGTTACTAACATGAGTAGTTCAGGGGCGATGGCAACTGGCAGTTCCCATGTACGAGCATGGTTAGAAGTGTAATGTGGCATGGCTGTGACTTTGAAGGTGCAATTCCGGAAGCTGAGTGAACTCAGTCATTAAATGGTATATCAGTTGGCATATTGGTTTTGTAGAATGCAAACAATTTGGTGAAGGATAAAATGGTGGGTGATGTTAGAGAAGACTGACACTTTTCGTAATTTAGAACAAAAATGCATATACAAAGTCTAATGTGGAATACCAATGTCCTGGGAAATAAGAAAGAGAGGAGTGGTGAGGACCTGTAGGCCCAACACGGGCTTACTACAGGAAACGCATACATTGAGAACCCCCTTTGGTTCCTTGGCTGTAGTGACTTACAATTTGCTGGCACATGCAGAAGGATTCTTTAGAGGTTACCAGGTGATGAAATACCCTTCAGACTCTTCAACAATTGAAGATACTCGAATGGTTACTGTGTGTCGGTCGGCGCAGGGACTGAGGGAAGATGTGATTGTATCCTTTTGACTGTCTATGCCCTTCACAGACTGTGAAGGACTATGTTGCAAAAGCTGACCCTGCACTTCAGTACACCAGATGCCCGACATATGCTGGAGGTGATAGGAATGATGTTATGGACTGTGTACCCATTCTGGGACAGATGAAAAGAAGTGATGAGGTGCAAACAGCGAGGGGGTAATGAAAAGCCCCAGTGAAGAGAGATGACAGACTTTACAATAGGAAAAGTACTTTCAAGATGACTTAAAATGCAAGTAAACATCCTGTACAGGTGTATCACCACAATGTAATAAATATAGCCTGAAGAAATAAATGAGTTGATAATAGCCAAATTAAATAAAATGTTAGGTTGTACAGAAATAGGGGTGTCATTCTCAGGGTTCAAACTGACATCATAGTGTCTCTTATTATGCCACACCATTGCCCAAACGTTACATTAATATTGCAAAAGGGATGAGCTATAGAGAGCAATCAATCACTCACTGTAATTGCTAAAGTTCAACTAGGAGCTAATTTTTATGCAACGAGGAATTGTATCATGGCTTGTTTCAACAACCAACGTGTGATGATGTAAATGGCATCCGTTTTAACCTATACCGAAAGCATTTCAGGAATATTCCCTTCATCGGGGTTAACTACAATACAATATATTGAAAGAATCCTGTCAGCACACGAATAAACAGTATTTGTCTAGCTGCATTATATCAGATTACACATGCATAACGGGTACATTCAAAAACACTTATGGCACGATTCACAAAGGTAAAATGAGATGAAGGTCTAACTTTACAACTTTCAGCATTCACAAAGGGCATTTACTACTCGTAAATGGCCTTTGTGAATACCAAAAGTCGTACAGTTCAACTTTTGGTATTCACAAAGGGCATTTACTAGTAGTAAATGCTCTTTGTAAAAACCAAAACGTTGCACAGTTTGACTTTCGTCTCAGTTTGCCTATGAGAATCGGGCCCTTGATACTTGACCCTACACACCATCCATGCACATGACCCCTTAAGCAAGATACCATTTGTAAACACAAATTAAACCCATCTCAGAATAGTGAATGCCTTGCAACCCACATTAATAGAACAGAAGCTGCGTATTTTTAACCTCGTTTGCATGCTGTGAACTCCTGTGATAATACTAAAATAAACGTATTGACTCTACTGCTTGTACAGCACAGTAAACCTCCTCAGAAGAACATCAGTAAATGTGCAAAAATAAAAAATAAATACATGAAATCCTTACAAGCCAAAGTGTTGCCACCCAAATCTTATTAGAAGAAGCATAGAATATGTATTCTGTCAGATAGCATGTGGCCCCTCCAACAGCTGCTTCATAAGGAGAACCAAGTGTAGCAGATATCTTTAAATAGCACCAAGATCAGGGGCGGCTGGTGGCATTTGAAATTGGTGAGGCGTAAATGTTTGTTAAGACTTTCATGTAGTGAGCGACACGGGCGGGATTAATGGAGAAACGTGGGGTCCAGGTTGGATCCTCCTCCAGAGAAAGAAATTCAGAAAAAGATTGCCAAATGGTGCATTTTAAATCAAAGGAATTTAGTGATATAGCAAGGCTTCTAAAGCAGTGGGAACATATAGTTTTGAAATATTAAACACATAAAAACTGCCCTATATCTTACTGTATTAATATGTTCAACAGTTACTGTACTGTGCAAATTCTACAACTCAACAACTTCAGCCTTTTAAATTGTGTGTTTGCCCAGTGTCTTACACTGCATGGAGCATCAACTTAAGAAGAAAATGCTCTAACCAGGCTTCGGGAAGGACCCACAGCTGCTGATTGCAATCCCAGTCAAATAGAAATATGTGAAGATAGGTCTTCTGTGACCCACGTGATCTGTGCCCGTTTTCCCCTTCCATGACCCCCGTGATCTGTGCCCGTTTTCTCCTTCTGTGACCCCCGTAATCTGTGCCCTTTTTCCCTTTTGTGCCCCCGTGCTCTGTGCCCGTTTTCTCCTTCTGTGACCCCCGTGATCTGTGCCCGTTTTCTCCTTCTGTGACCCCCGTAATCCATGCCCTTTTCCCTTCTGTGCTCCCGTGCTCTGTGCCCGTTTTCTCCTTCTGTGACCCCCGTGATCTGTGCCCGTTTTCTCCTTCTGTGACCCCGTGATCTGTGCCTGTTTTCTCCTTCTGTGCCCCCGTGTTCTGTGCCCATTTTTCCTTCTGTGACCCCGTGAATCTGTGCCCTTGCCCTCCGTGCCGCCCACCGCTCCCGTTCCCACGACTGCGTCCCCTGGGGCCCCACCCCCCTGACTGTCCATTTGCTGCCCCCACCTCCCGCCTCCCAGCTGCTCCTGGGTTTTGACTCTCTAAAAGGGGACACGTAAAATAAATTTCTGTGATTCCCATAGTTTGCTATCCGACCGGTGTTTAGGTTTCTCTCTAAGATGTAATTGCATCCAGATCACAGCAATTAACCTACACCTACAACCTGTCAGTCCGATTGGCTTTGTCAATGGTTGTTAGCTGTTTAACATAACTGACTAACAAGGATAATTAACCTTCATAATGTTTCAATTCTGAAATTTCAAAAGTACTGAGGCCTGTAGAAGGAATTGTGACCTGCAGTTATGTGTGCTTTAGGTTAGATATATATGTCCCTTATCTCGGACATCTCGTCCATCTGCACTTCTTCAACCACCTCTCTTTCCTCTTTTCACTCTTCCCCAAATGCACTTCCTTGCATCTCACTCACTTCACCATCTCCAAACATACATTGCACTCACTCACATTTGAGCAATTTATTTATTTTTGCTTTTGGTCTGTAAATATTTTGCCAGATGTTTACCCCACCACACAAATTTTCGCAAAATTCCAATTACAACTGGAATACATGACCATATGCTCTGTGTGCTCTGCACAGAGGCCAACTCACTAACAGGCACCAGAAGTTTACTACCCCCAACCCTGCCCCCCCCCCCCCCCGCCCTGCCGCACCGCCCCACGGCACTCCCTTCACGAGCCGCTACTGGATATACTGCTAGACTTGAAGAGTAAATCTCCATACATTTTCTGTGTGCTCACGTATTTGCATATATGTTTGAATACCCACAACCTTGCAAAGAATTCTGAATCTCTTTGAGTATCTATGAACTTGCAAGGTGTGCTTGTACCATGGAGTGCTCACAATCCCTTCCTTCTGAGCTTAGCTCACTGTGAGATTTGCACTGTACAGTTCTCCACACTATGGGAAATAGTGAAGTAGATTATTTTAAAGTCATTTTGAATGTATAACCACCAAAATATGCTTTCTTATATTTACCTGTCTCCTTCCAGCTCACAGACCTTGCTTAAAACTGGGGTCCAATCAAAAGCGCCTGGCTCATCTCTCAGCCACCTCTCATATGCTTGGCGGTTCGTGTCAGTCCAGTCACTTGCAATGATTTCCTTAAAGTTTTCACAAGCTGATATAATTGTATGGATCGAGGGTCCGGAGCCAATGTCAATAAGGAGATCACCTTTCACTTCACCTGGAATACAAAAGAGAAGTAGGCCAGACTGGAAGGAAAAGGCAGTGCAGTTTTCAACAAACTAGTTCTTCTCAAAGGTTGATTTCCCCCATTAAGTAACTGAATGACTAAAATTCAATAAAGAAAGCTACTTGAGCTACTTACTGTAGAATAACCTGACGGTAAATGTATTTGGAACCTAGGCAGGGATGGGACAACTTACCTATGGGGGTTTGTACATTGTTTCTTTATATCAATGTGAGTCCTTCTCACAGGCGTGCTTCCGTTTTCTCAAAACGTTCTACTCTCTCTCTCTTATGCGTTCCTCAACATGAATCTCCTCACATGTTCGTCCTCCTCCCTCACTTTCTTTTTCCGTTTCAGGTTTGCCCATCTCTTAAGTCCTTTGGGGCATATTATCAAGAAACGGTGTTAAAATTATCGCCACTTTAGTGGCAGAAAACTGACGCTAAAGGGGCGATAATGGGCTTGATAATATGCCCTTGGGAATTCCAATAGAAGCCCATGTTCTGGTGTCAACCTGGGCTTCTATTGGAATTCTCACGGGCATATCATCAAGACCATATTCGCCACATTAGCGGCAGGTTTCTGCCGCTAAAGCGGCGATAATTTTAACGCCGTACTTGATAATATGCCCCTTTGTCACTAACACTTTTCTCACTCCAACAGCTTTGCTCACTTGCTCAACTCTCTCTGCCTAAAAATCTTTCTTTACTCCTTTGCTTGATTTTTCACCTAAGCATTCCGCATCATTTTTTTTTGCTGAGCTTTTGTAGATGCTGAAAGAAAGAACGCACATTTGCAGCCCGGGGGGAGTGGCGGGGGGGGGGCATATGCTGCAGCTGCCGCTGTTCACCATTTCCCAGCATATGCTCAAGAAGTCACACAGTGAATGAAGTGAAAACCTTCACCGCAAGAGAAAGTGCTGTGTGTACAAAAACTGTGGATTTATCTGTTGATAAAAAGGATAACACTGTGGAAATATGGATTTTCCTGGTCAGTTATGTCCCCTATCTTGGACCCCAACGGTTCTATGTGCATGTCACAAGTACATGTATGTTCCCTCCAGTTCCAGTTATGAAGACGCAAATACATGTGCGTCCACCGTCAACATGTCCTCTGACAGATCCGCCATGAATAGGCCGGATATTCCATTCCTAAATATGAAAGGCCACCGGCTTTATATAGTTCACTTATGCCACTTTACAGTCCAGGCAAGTAGGCCCTGATTCTGTCATCAAAACTCCTTTTCCTTCTGCCTCTGAAAGCTCCGGTCCGAGCCTGCATCTATGACCATGAACTTTGTCTCATTCTCTGCGCGGCTCACGAAGCCTGACATCAGCCTATTCTCTGCCAAGAACTGTATTTCACCTTCGAATTATCTGCCTCTCCCTCAGCCGATGCATTCCTGCCTAGTAGTTTAAGTAAACATTCTTCCAGTTACCAAGCAAAAAGGCCCATCTTCTCTGTCCTCATGCAAGTAATTCATAGCCCTGTTACTAGGGAATATTCCTACCCCCTCGCATTCAGTGTAGACACTTAGACGCTTGTACACGCACGCACAGTCAGTATAGTATAGATTCTGTCCGAGAGTCCTTCTTTTGTGGATAACATAGTTCTTTAAACATAGGATGTTAGATATGATTTGGGATTAGGTTGACTTGACCCCCCAGACTTCTCGTCTCCACATATAGAGCTAAATGTCAAGTCCTCGTCACCCCCTAGTTACACGTCAATTACACGTCATACTGCTGCGCGCGCATCTATGCCAAGTATTATCTTATAGATCCACCTATACATGACATCATAACCAATCATGTTCCTTTTTACTCATTATTACACCCATTTTCGGTTACGCAGACAAACGTCAATGTCCTTATCAATTGTCACGCCTACTGTATTCACTTCATTATAATGTATGTACTATAAAAGTTACTTCTCTGTCAATAAAGTATGTACTTCACTTCCTGAACCCCCGTGGTGATGGAACTTGAAGCATCCGATTATAATCGATTATTGGAATAAAGCCCATTCCGAAACTCTAATATCACGGATTCTGCCTCTCATTTTACTGAGCTATTTTATAATGTTTCTGTATCAAATTCAGTCCCGGTAAAGGAATTTTTATTTACCACATGATGGCGCCCGAACAGGGACACTTTCTCATCTCACGCGCCGGCGGTGAGTAGCAGGCCCGGTCTCCTGCCACAGCTGGACGGACAATTACGCGTACCAACAGGATTTCCTGTATCTCCCTCCGGTCAAGCGGGGGCGACTGAGACTGCGATCAACACCCAGACGAGGCGGTGAGAAGTGCGAAGTATCCCGACCAGAGCCTAGCTGAGAGAGCAAGATCCGAGGTATACAGAGACCCACCAGTTCGAAGTCAAGCCCAGTGTTCGACGAGTCGAGTCGAGTCGAGTCCAGTCCGGTTCAAGTTCAAGTTACTGAGGCCTTCCGTTTCCGAAGCTACCCGGTGAGTACCATTACTGGGGAGGCATTTCTGACGTGCACATAGGTTGTGCCGGTCAAGACGGGTTTGGGTACACAAATCCGGTCTGCACTGTTTTAGCAGTGTATCTGTACTGTTTAGCAGTATATCAAGTATTCCGAAGTATTCCGAAGTGTCTAGTTATTGTCTAGTTATTGTCGAGATTTAAGCTTGGTGATTAGTTATGCAGACGATCATCATTGTTGTTTCAGTTAAGGGTTTAATGTTTGATGTTTAAAGTGTTTAAGTATGTTCTGAATATCGTGGTATGAATGACTGTTCATTATCGTGTTTATTGTATTAAGTCTGTTCAAATTCAAGTATCAGGTCAAAATCAAGTATAAGGTCAGTTCTCAAGATGCCGCTCTTTTCGAAATTAAGACAGATCACTACCAGAAAAGGGGTTCTCGAAGAAGCCGTCCCTATTCCTCCTAGGGACACTCCAGGGCACTTTATGTATCACAAACATGGTTTAGACGCTATATTATTTCTTGACTTATGGGTAGACTATACCAAGGGATTACCAGAAAGTCAGAGGTGGCCCACAGCGGGGACCTGGGATGCAGAGTGCATCATGAAAGTCGAGGAAGAGTTATGGAAAAGGAAAGTCAGACAGTCACAGAAAGACGCCGTTGAATTATGGCGTAAAGAATCACATAGACGTACAGAAAAAGCACGTAGACAGGAAGAGAAGAGTAAAGAAAGTTCAAGCAAGGTTCAAGAAAATCTATTAATTGAGGAAGGTATCCGAGTGAAATCAGAACAAGTAGACAGACAAAGAAATGCCCTTATGAATGGTATGTATCCCCTTCTGGCCGAAGGATTACCTAAGGCTACTCCAGAGATACCGAAAGACCTGCCACCCCCATTATTTCCAATAAAGGTACATCCTAAGGGGCATCCTAGAACCGCAGAAGATGTTTTTCTTTCCTCATATCTAGATGACGCAGCTCCCGAGTATGCTAATTCCGCCCCATGTAGACCGCGTACCAGGGAGGTCCAACGCCAAGATCCAGCACCCGTATCCCCACAGCAACAAATCGAGTCGCAAGTTCAGACAAGCACATCTGTTTCTGCATCTGTTCCTACAGGTGCTTCCATAGCTGAGTCCACACCTATAGTTGCTGTGTCACGTTCGACGAATCCTTTCACACCCGACGCCCCAGATGGGGCCACGGGAGGTGCTACCAATATTTTTTCTACGCCACCTAGAATAAATAAACTTATTTTTCAAGAGTCAGCGCATTCACGTACACCCAAATTCGTAAGTGATCGTACGCTTAAGGAACTTCTTATAGATTGTAGATATGACCCGGTGCTCGGTAAAGAGGACGAAATGATCCTGGCATCATTACGTATCAGACGAGCCGCAGGGTATTTAGCGAAGCTACCAGGAATGACTACGCATCTAGATAAAATATATCATTTTGTTCAAACAGGGCGAGATCCAGAATGTATTAACAGAGCTATGGAATACCAGAAAGTAGAGATACAGGGGGAACTGTTACGTTTCCTCATAAACTGTGTGATCAGAAATCAAGACCGACCGGGGGTAGATCCGGAAGCAATGAAAATTCTTACAAAATGGAGCCAGAATATATCAGAAGGGAGACACGATAAGCAAAATTGTATAATAGCCATGTGCCGAAAGATCCGTAAAGAAATAGAGCGCCTACACGAGGAGAGATTAGAGACAGACGAGTTCGAACAAAGCGAGGAAGAAGGGTCAGGACTGCCCGCAGGACAGCCGGACACCATAGCCTATGTAGGTAGAGGAAGATCTTGTAATAGGAATCAGACTAGATGTCATACTGACTCAATACGTCCAATATGTCTAGATAATGACAGGAATTTCCAAATACCTATAATTAACGTAAGGTCTAACGAGCATTCGTTCCAAACCGCCGACAAGCTACTCCGAGAACGAAGGGGTTATCATTTTCTCGATTCTATGGATGAACAAGATTTAGCAAGGGCAGCTGTCCATTGGGTGGACAGTCCCGGAAAATATAGTGATGAGACAGTAGTACGCACATTTTTGAATCTCACCCCAGATGAGCAGAGGTTAGCTGGGATTTATATGATTCAACAACTCATTATACTATATCAGAGTCAGCATTCGGACCCTGGTCCTTTACCTGACATATTAACTGAATTGCTTATGAATAAATGGAGAGGTCCAGGTACTAAGTTAATTAAAGAAATTCTAGTATCAAGAAAGCAGTATATTTTTTTTGTATGCTCAGAGCATGTCTCATTGCCTGTCAAGGAAAGAACAACGTATCACATGGATAGACAGAATCCCTTACGAGAAGTACACCCAATAAAAGGTGAGGACGATCAGTTTAAACGTGTATTTGTATATACGCCCATATCGAAAATAGAATTGTTAGAAATGAAGAAAGTGGTACCCAGTCATGACAAAGACCCAGCGGGTTTTCACCGAGAAATTAAAGACATGTTACTCATGGGAGAGTATACCTACCCCGACATTATGACAATATTAAAGGTGTTGATGCCTGCTGGCATTTATGAGAAACTCAAGGAAAAAGAGTGGGAGGTAGGAGATCAAAAGATAGAATGGTCAGCATTAGAAGCAGAAGAAAGGGCCCGAGGTCCAGGTTCGGGGCTTGGGGATAAAACTAAAGCACTACCAGGTCTACTAGTACAGGTACTGCCACGTTTATTATCTACGAAAAAGGAAGATTGGGGTACAATTTCAGCCTGTAAACAGAAGCAAGATGAAGACACTAGCGATTACTATGCCCGATTCGAGAAATGTTTTGGTATAAATAGTGGCATAAAAGCAAGTAGCGAATCATACCCGCATCTGTTTGTAACAAAATTAGTGGAAAATGCCCTGCCCCCAGTAAAGAATAGAGTATTAAAATTCGAGAGTACCTGGCAAGGTAACACTCCAACACAAATGTTACAAATGTTACAGTACCACCACAATAGAATTAAAGAGGAACAGGAACATGAACACAGACGCATGAAAGACACGAAAATGAAAATGCTAGTTTCCCAAACAGTTCCAGCTGAAGGACATAAAAAGGGTATGACACATTCCGATTCAACCGGACCTGTAAAAGGGACATGCAATTATTGTAAAAAGCCAGGTCATTACGTACACGATTGTCCAGTCTTAAAACATAATATCGCCATAGGTAAAACACAAGAAAGATCACGACCACTAAGACAAGATCAGAATGAACAAGGAGCTATGCAGCATGCCCAGGCCATGCCAGCCGCACAACAGCCAATACAGTTTGTGCCAGCTGCACCACCGTTGCCCGCTGCTGCCACACAGACAACAACACGACAAATGTATCAGACTGCACAGTATGAATATCCTGAGTATCAACGTTACGCATGAACGAGCCTAGAGAGGGAAGTTGACTTACCCCTTATCGAGATTCCTGTAGATCAAGAAGGACCTTATGTACATAGTGAATTATTAGGTCAAGATAGAAAATTTTTACTCGATACAGGGGCAAGTCGAACAACTATAAAACGTAGTGAAGTTCCAGGGGCACCCCTCTCAGGCTCTCAGAATATTTCCCTTGGTTTTTCAGGAAAACCTATTGTTAATGAAGTATCACAGCCTCTTCCACTTACGTTAGGACCTCTGACCCGAACTACAGATTTATTGCTTACTAAATCATGCCCAGAAAACTTGTTAGGAATAAAAACGTTGAAAGCTCTAGGAGCCATAATATGTTGTTCTCCGGAAGGAGTAAGGTTGTTTTTACGTGATTTTAAAGGTCACTATGTATCTAGAGACATGGATCCCCGACTGCAGACTTTACCTACACATCTATGGGCACAAGGCCCTACTGATGTTGGTTGCATGAATATTACACCATATCGAGTCACACTAAAGGCAGGAGTGGTGCTACCACGAATGCGACAATACAAGTTACCACCAGATGCTGTAGTGGCTTTGCTACAAATCATTGACGAGCTTATAGCCCAAGGAGTAGTTGTAGAAACAGACTCCAATGTATGTAATTCACCGATAATTCCGATTCTTAAACGAACAGATCCTACAGCCCCGCCGGTATATCGATTGGTTATTGATCTGCGCGAGTTAAACAAATGCATTGTGCCACAATTTCCTGTGGTCCCAGATATCTCGTCATTATTGACAGCTATTGATTCCGAAGCAACATTCTTTACTGTAATTGACCTCAAGAATGCCTTTTTCAGTGTCCCAATAGATCCAGAAAGCCAATATTTGTTCGGATTTAGTTTAAATGGGCGTAGCTTTAAATTCTCCCGCGCACCTCAAGGATTTACAGAAAGCCCCAGCATCTATAGCCAAGCACTGAAACGGGAACTTGACAGTATCCACATGCCAGTTAACACTGCTCTGCTCCAATACGTCGATGATCTGCTGATCACCGCGAGAAGCGAACCGGAATGTGAAAAGGCATCACTGACAGTTTTACAATTTCTAGCCGAAAAGGGGCACAAGGTATCCCCTTCTAAGCTGCAATTCTGTGTCCAGCGAGTTATTTATCTTGGACACTCGCTGTCCAAGGAGGGAAGGCAGCTTACACCCGACCGCATTCAGTTAATAGCTAACATGCCAATACCCAAGACACAAAAGGAAGTACGAGCTTTCATAGGCCTCACTTCATATTGTAGGCAGTGGATCCCTCAATATGCATTTCTAGCAAAACCACTCATTCAGTTAACCACACAGGAGGCAGCCACATCGACTGTTCTCCCTTGGACTCAGGAACACACACAAGCTTTTGAAAGCTTAAAGAAAGCTTTATGTCAAGCACCCGTTTTAGCAACGCCATGTTACAGAAAACAGTTTACACTCTTTGTTACAGAACGCGAAGGTACTGCCTTGTCAGTACTCACACAGGAACAAGCAGGAGCACACAAACCATGTGCTTATTTTTCTAGTACATTAGATCCCGTAGCTCAGGCTTTGCCTGCATGCCTAAAATCAGTAGCAGCAACAGCTTTAGCAATCAGACAAAGCGATGCCATAGTGTTAGGACATCCATTGACAGTTCAAGTACCACACGCAGTAGAGGTTCTTGTAAATAGAACGCAAACACAACACTTGACTATAGCACGACTTACAGGATACGAGCTTACATTGTTTCAGCCACATATAGAAATCAGACGCTGTAACACATTGAATCCTGCCACACTTTTACCTGTAATCGGAACAGACCCACTAGCTCACGACTGTATTGAAGTTATTACAATAACAACAAAACCCAGACAAGACTTAACCGATGTCCCATTGTCAGATCCAGACCTGACCTTGTATGTAGATGGTTCATGCATGAGAACAAGTACAGGAGAGTTAGTAGCTGCTTACGCAGTTACAACAGATACTGAAGTCATTGAAACTAATCGTATAAATACTTTGTCAGCTCAAGCCGCAGAACTTATCGCTCTGACACAAGCCTGTATTCAAGCCACGAATAAAAAAGTCAACATATACACTGACTCACGTTATGCATTCGGAGTTGTACATGACTTCGGCGTACTGTGGCGAGAGAGAGGTTATTTAACCTCCCACGGTGCCCACATTCAGCACGGACCCCTCATTCATGCATTATTAGATGCAATACATCTACCCACTGAAATATCAATTATGAAATGTAAGGCCCATACGAAGGTTACTGATATCATTTCCCAAGGCAATGATCTAGCCGACAGAACAGCTAAACTGACCGCTCAAACTCAAACCCCCGACATGACAAAGACAATAGTCCTGACACCGACACATTGTATGACAGTTAAAGATCCTACTCTTGACGTAATTGACATACAGACACATGCTACACCAGACGAAATAAAGAAATGGACTGAATTAGGAGGGATCCAAACGGACCAAGGATGGATGATGAAGGAAAAGTCTGTATGGTTCCTTCCTGATTCAATGGTCCAAGTTATAATTAACACTATACATAGTCCAGCACATCTAGGAGAAAAAGCTATGCTAGACAGCATTCAACACATTTGGTTCAATAAACATTTACGAGCAGCAGCAAAACAAAAGGTCCGTACCTGTATGATCTGTTGTCAGTTCAACCCAGGAAAAGGTGTCCCCGTAGAACAGGGTGGATTTCATACTCCTAATCATCCTTTTGAAGTACTCCAGATGGACTATATCCAGATGGAACGATGTCGAGGATTCAAATATGTTCTCGTAGTTGTTTGCGCTCTGTCCCGTTGGACGGAGGCATACCCGGTTTCAGATTACACTGCTCCGACTACTGCCAAACAGTTGGTTCGAGAATTCTTCCCACGATACGGTTTACCACGTGCTGTTTACTCAGATAACGGCCAGCCGTTCTCATCAGAATTAATGAAACATGTTTCACTTCTGTTAGGATATCAGTGGAAATTCCACTGTGTCCGACACCCCGAGGCAGCAGGTCTCGTGGAAAGACATAATCAGATACTGAAAATCAGAATGTCCAAAATATGCAGAGAGAAAGGTGTCGACTGGGTAGTAGCGTTACCAGTTGCACTATTCTACATGAGAATGGTAGCACACTCTCGAACAGGGCTATCCCCGTATGAGGTGATCTTCGGTAGACCACCAAATATGTGGGGGACGCCTATACCACGCAAAATAACTGATATTGACTGTAATATGCTGACAGATTACTTGGCTTCCTTGATGTCTGCACTACAATCTTCTCGTTCACAGGTAGCTGCAGCCTTTCCCGACAACACTGAGGTGAAACCCCATGACGTTGTTCCGGGTAATCTTGTCTTTGTGAGGAATTTCGACCGAAAGACTCAGCTGGAGCCCAGGTGGAAAGCACCCAAGTTGGTCCTGTTGACCACAAGAACAGCCGTGAAGATCGAGGGCCGCAAGGGCTGGATTCATTCAAGCCACATCAAGAAATTTCATGGACTATCCTCGGATATAGACATTGTGCCCTGCACCCCCTCACAGACTGATACAAAACTCCCTTTTGTTGAACCGAACAAATCTGAAAGTTATAAACTAAAGCTTAGGCCCAACCAGTCGAGCAATTTGATTGTTTAAGTCCTCTCCAAGGTGAAGCGGTTGAATTGTCTCTGACATGTATCCCTTGGACCTGAGTAGAGGAAATACCCGTAAAATGTTGAAACAACAGGCGTATTGTAAATCACTGCGTAGCCACTGTATAGTGACATTATTAATTTTGTTTTTATTGAGTCTTTTAATAATTATTACAAGTATGTTGTTGCACATATATTACCCTATTTCTAGACATGTTTATAATGTTACTGCTGAACATTCTTTTAGTGACTCACCTCCGCATGAATTGTCTTATAGACTTGCGCTGCGCAATAACACTTTCATCAGTATGTTACATCATTCCCATCAGACTAGTAATGCCACCAATTGTTGGGTGTGTGGCCGACTCCCTCCCTATCAGAATTATGAAGGAGTCCTGCCTTTCTTTCCACACCCATTTACACGTAATGGCTCCTGTGGAGCATGGTTTAGTTTAATCAATTCCATAGACTCAGACACAGCAGTTTACCAAGATCATTGGGTATGGGGAAACCTGAACCTAGCTTTACTCAAGGTCTGCTATCCTGACAAGGAGGGTCGCCCCAGAAGAACAGGAACTGATCTAGAAAATGAAGTATATGGATTAGGTAATTTTACACCTAATCTCATGATTCTAAATGTCGTATCCGAAGTTGAGCTAGTCTTACCCACCATGTCAGTATTCCCAGCGAAGGGTGAATTGTGTGTAAGAAAGGTTGGTTCCATACATATGGGCCATAGTAAATGCACTACTATAGTAGAATTCAGTGATCAAGGAAAATCTTCATTTAGAGCTTCCCGCCACTCCTACTTTATATGTGGTCAGACGACATATATGCGTCTACCCCTAGATTGGGATGGTACCTGCTACATTGCATTCCTTTTGCCACCTGTTTTCCTAGCTCCTCCTGATTATTATAGGAATATTCATTTAGTACACGATAGAGAGCGGAGAGATCTCCCAATTGTCGATTACACTGAAACGGCATGGGACAAGTATGTAGATTTTAATAAAGGCATCTTTCCCTATATAGGTACTGTTACTAATAGTAAGCTGATACGTAGATTAACTAGAACCCTTGAAGCAGTAGTGAATGAGACTATTTCCGCCTTAGGCAATTTAACGGAAGAGCAGTCTGCTATGCGGATTGTTGTGCTTCAAAATCGTCTTGTCCTTGACGTCATCCTGGCTGATAGGGGCGGAGCCTGTAGGGTCATCGGATCAAGCTGCTGCGTATTCATACCAGAAAATTCGCCATCTGTATATAAAGCCATCACTCGCCTTCATAAGATTGTAAGCCAGATACACCAGAACCCAGGCACTTGGACTTGGTCCAGTTGGTTTTGGAATGCGGTATCAGCCTGGGGATGGAGAGTTTTATCCTTCCTAGGTATTGGCCTTCTCATACTATTCAGTTGCTGTCTATGTCTACAATGTGGACCAGCGATTTGTGGTCTGTGTGCCACATCGTGCATTCCACATCAAGATTTACGTTCAAGATCCCGGAAGAAGAAAGAAGAACAAATGATGCTATATGAACAGATCAATGGATTGATGAAGATTGATATCTCTTGAAGGGCAAGTAGGGGACAAGGAGGGAATGTGGAAATATGGATTTTCCTGGTCAGTTATGTCCCCTATCTTGGACCCCAACGGTTCTATGTGCATGTCACAAGTACATGTATGTTCCCTCCAGTTCCAGTTATGAAGACGCAAATACATGTGCGTCCACCGTCAACATGTCCTCTGACAGATCCGCCATGAATAGGCCGGATATTCCATTCCTAAATATGAAAGGCCACCGGCTTTATATAGTTCACTTATGGCACTTTACAGTCCAGGCAAGTAGGCCCTGATTCTGTCATCAAAACTCCTTTTCCTTCTGCCTCTGAAAGCTCCGGTCCGAGCCTGCATCTATGACCATGAACTTTGTCTCATTCTCTGCGCGGCTCACGAAGCCTGACATCAGCCTATTCTCTGCCAAGAACTGTATTTCACCTTCGAATTATCTGCCTCTCCCTCAGCCGATGCATTCCTGCCTAGTAGTTTAAGTAAACATTCTTCCAGTTACCAAGCAAAAAGGCCCATCTTCTCTGTCCTCATGCAAGTAATTCATAGCCCTGTTACTAGGGAATATTCCTACCCCCTCGCATTCAGTGTAGACACTTAGACGCTTGTACACGCACGCACAGTCAGTATAGAATAGATTCTGTCCGAGAGTCCTTCTTTTGTGGATAACATAGTTCTTTAAACATAGGATGTTAGATATGATTTGGGATTAGGTTGACTTGACCCCCCAGACTTCTCGTCTCCACATATAGAGCTAAATGTCAAGTCCTCGTCACCCCCTAGTTACACGTCAATTACACGTCATACTGCTGCGCGCGCATCTATGCCAAGTATTATCTTATAGATCCACCTATACATGACATCATAACCAATCATGTTCCTTTTTACTCATTATTACACCCATTTTCGGTTACGCAGACAAACGTCAATGTCCTTATCAATTGTCACGCCTACTGTATTTACTTCATTATAATGTATGTACTATAAAAGTTACTTCTCTGTCAATAAAGTATGTACTTCACTTCCTGAACCCCCGTGGTGATGGAACTTGAAGCATCCGATTATAATCGATTATTGGAATAAAGCCCATTCCGAAACTCTAATATCACGGATTCTGCCTCTCATTTTACTGAGCTATTTTATAATGTTTCTGTATCAAATTCAGTCCCGGTAAAGGAATTTTTATTTACCACAACACAATAGAGTGTACACTGTTGATATGTGCCACATATTCACACTACTGCAAAAATAGATGGGAAGATCTGGTACAGGAACGTCTAAGACCAATTGGCACCAATGCCTAAGAAAAAATCATGTGCCATTCAATTTGCAGTTCTAAGTGATGTATATTACTGTTACTAAATGGTCCCCCTGTACTTGAGCTCAGAAGGATGAAATGCAGAGTGAGCCATGCCTAAATCTTAACTTATGACTTGGATATAACACACAGGGGTATATTCACAAGAACGAGTGATATCTACCGCAAGAGTAGCTTAACGCAACTCTCAACATTGCAGCCTATTGTGGGTAATTTACGCTGTGCCAACCAAGTATTCACAACACGGCAGTAGCATGCGATAGTTACCAGATAACGCATCAAATGTCAGTGTTAAAATCAACGCCATGCCGCCAAAATGCGCAACGCAAACTCAAAAAATCATGCGATGAGGCCAATTGCGATACTAAAAGCTGCAAAAAACAGCGGCAGGCCTGCAAATCCAACAAGTCTGGTGGGAAAATGCACCATAAAAGCAACAAAAACAAGACACCAGAAAGAATCCAAAGTACGTAGCAACATGAATGCACCCTGACCGAGCTCAGAGGCCAACACGAACCCCAAAATCCCCACAGACCACCAGCAAGGAACAACTGGGACGGCCTAGGAGAAGAGGGAGAGGAAAACGGGGTGCAGTCCTCAGCAAAACCAGATCAGCGTCACAGAGGTGACAGAACACTACCACCACCTACGCCCCACAAAGGAGACCCACACTGCCATAGAGACACATGCAGATGCACATTCACAGTACAGAACCATGCCCAGGGACACGCAAACAGCAGTCACACACCCATGTTGGCTCTGCGTACGACAGTCCAGGCCACTCCCCTTACGAATTGAGTGGGTGACGACAAAGCTACATGTCCAAGCTCTAACCCGCTGCCTGCGGTGACATGTCTGCATCCGCTGAACACAGCACAATGTAATGTCGTAGGGCCCAGGGCCCTCATGCATACAACAAGACCACAGGGACACACACAGATAATATGTTGAACTGGATATAGGCATGTGCGCACGGCCCCTTTATTGGCAGGGCTACATGTACACTATGCTGGATTTGTGTGGGGTAAGTGTAAGCCAGCCCGCATGAAGTGCTTGGTGCTGGCAACCACTTGAACAGTGGACACCAGTGCAACGGAAACTGAAAACACCTGCATAACAGAGTCAACTGCTGAGCAACATGGAGGGAGCCGGAGAAAGTCCAAAGAACACCCAACACGCAAACAGATGTGTCCGTGGGTTGCAGTGCACTGAGGTTGGGGCACTACAGCTGAGCGCTCCCATGTGAAGAAAAAGTCTTGGATTGTGTCCCTTCGAGATATTCCTGATGCAGATGTAGTGGGGTGTGTTGGACCTGCATCATCCTCATCCATGTCCCAGGTCTCCCACACTGCTTGAGGTGACATTGCTGCACAACCTCTCCACAGCACAAAACTCAATCAGTAACGGACTATGGCTTCAGTGCACTGAGTCAGTGGCACCTGGAGTTATGAGCAGGTTATCAGTCTGATGATGGCATCCATGACAGGTGTGAGCAACTTCGTAAGTCTGTCAGGACCACTGTTTCGACTCTGGCAGGCAGCAGTTGGAGGTGGTCCTAGCGGTGTTGGCGTCTGCCTCCTGCAGTGATGCGATGTGTGGGTCAGTCAGGACTCGATTTGATGTGTGAGCCCTGGTGGACTGCATTTGAGGCCGGAGGCTGTGGACAGCACAGGGCCACAGACACATAGCGTTGATGACCCCAAAGCCATCGCTTCAGAGAACATCCAATATCTCAGAAGAAGGGGTCCCGGACATGACCAGCAAAGAGTTAGTGGCCCCGGATGCACTGCGGCCGTCACAGGCACCCAGCCACTGGATGGTGACTTGTGGTGCAGTCAGATGGGCCATGCGACCTTTGTGGGTCCTCATCAATGTCCAAAGTGTATGTTGAGGAGGGTTGCGGGTGACAATGGAAGGTGTCCTCCAGGGCATGATGCAGAGGGTGAAAGCTGTCTGGAAGCAGCAAATGAAGGGGTGGAATGCCACGGCCTCATTTTCGCCACAAAGTCAGTATCACCATCATGATGGCGGCGACAACCCCAAGTCCATGGACTCAGTCACCACCAAAGTCCAACCAGAAAGTGTCCATGGGTCTCAGGGAATCGACATAGTGTCACCGGGGCTGAAAGGGGATGCAGTCTGCAATGAGACCTGCACAATGACATCAAGTCAGCCATAAATAAATCAAGGCTGAATTCAAAAGTTTGTGTGACCTATTTGACCGCAGTGTAGGCCGGGGGCAGCGGTCAGCAAGGGCCCACAGCCACGTGTCGTTGGGATGCTATGCACATGGTTGGTGCCACCTGACCAAAGGGAGTACAGTGAAGTAGAATCTTCATTCTTGTGCGTACACGGACAATGTATGATCAAGACCCAGTTCCAAATGTGTGACCTACTTGTCCGTAGTGTCGGCCGAAGGCAATAGTCAGCAGGGGACAGCAGACATGTGTCGTAAGAATGCCTTGCAGAGAGTTGGTGGCACTTTATCGAAGGGAGTACACTGATATAAAATCTGCATTAAACATATGTACTCTGCCATCGTGTAATCAAGACTCAGTTCCAAATGTGTGGCCTACTTGACCGTTGCGTAGGCTGGAGGCGGCAGTAGAGTACATAAACGAGAAAGGACTAAAGCGGGCCTGTGTCGTGGAGGCCGTGATGGTCTGAGGAGGCTGCCAAGTTCGCGGGCCTTGGACTTGGAGCTTGCACAGGCACGTAGTGGGCCCTCCTTGACACACGCCGTTGTCGAAAGGTGATCAGTGTGGCCTGGCTGCGCAGGGGTCGGCCTGACGGGTTCGGGGTCCAGTGGGCTGGAGTACGGCAGGTGCACTGGATTGCAGGCAACTCCACTCATGAGGACGGCGTTGGCCTCGTGGCGTGGTGAGAGGCGCTGCCCTGGCAGAGACGTTGGGCTTCCCGGAAGAGGACTGCACCCAGGGCTACGTGCTTTGTATTCACACCCCTATGTTGGCCTGGCGTACGCTGGGCCATCCCACTCCGCTCATGCTTACGGGGTGGACGTAACAGGCAACATTTCCACAAACTCCACTACTGGCTGGGGTGACATGGTTGCATCCACTGTCCACTACACTCCATACACCAGAGGTGTACGTTGCCATCGATATGGGTGTGTTCTGCATACTGCGGTCTGTCCAGCACTTCTCTGCCACTCTTGGCATTGTGTACTTTCCCAATCATAGTTCTTCTGCATCCTTCACACATGCCTGGTTGCCACTTCTCCCCACATTCGGCTATTGTGTGGCTGGGGTGCAATTCTGTTGATGGATCATGTTCACGACTTGCCCAGGTTACCA
Source organism: Triturus cristatus (assembly GCF_964204655.1). Taxonomy (NCBI): domain Eukaryota; kingdom Metazoa; phylum Chordata; class Amphibia; order Caudata; family Salamandridae; genus Triturus; species Triturus cristatus. Next base: position 151,547,600 of record NC_140584.1, read on the forward strand.
TTGGGAGTTGTTCTGTTGTGTCTGCTGTGTGAGCATGTTGTTTTGCATGATGGTTGTGATTTTGTGACGTGTGTATTGCCAGAGTTGTGAGTTGCATGGTTGTGGAGTTGAGGTGAGTGGGGTGTTCATTTGGAACTTGCCAAGGCGCTTTGCATTTCCCTTGGTGCCATCCTGGGAATGCTGGCTGCTAATGGACTGTCGGAGGATGGAGGTGTCATGCACACCAGCTGGGTATTTGGAGGCGACATTGGTGGATGTTTCACGGTGTTCGGTTGTTGCCTGCACATTGATGTGAGACGTGTGTTTTCTGTTGCGGTGATTGTGTGCCATGTCACTAGGGGGCACAGGTAGGACATGTGTGCTGTGGATTGCCGCCAACACGTGCATGCATCCAGCTATGGCGTATGGTCCTTGCTTGGTCTCCAGCGGATCCTGCGCATTGGAAGTATAGGGACTGGGGTACCAGGCTGATGGTGATGTCCAGGACAGGTGTGAGGGACTTGGATGTGGCTTGCTGTGAGACTCCTCTGACTCTGGCTGGGGTTGGTTGGGGGGTACCAGGGGCCAACAGGTGCAGCACAGCCTGCAGCTTTGTGTGGGGTGGGATGTTGATTGTCCGCTGTGTTGGTGCCGTCGGCCTGTTGGGCGATGATGGTCAGGATGCGTACGATGGTTGTCCTTTTGAGCCTGTAGTGGGCAACGACATTGTCAGGTGTTGGGTCTGTGAGGCTGGACCATTTCCTTGCTGTCCGCTGTCTATGTCTGCGCTGCCTCTGTGGTGGTCCGGGGGGGGTTCCGGGTGGTGGTTGGGGTCCTGGGGTGGTGGCGGTGGGTGTTGTGGCCCACTTGGGTGTCCGGGCCGCATGACCAGTGACTCCATGGCATCTGTTGCCCTTTTAAAGTGGCTGTGGGCTGGGCTCCCTTTTGTGGTGCAGGCTGTCGTCCGACTTTGCACCAGGTCTGAGCAGGTGTTCGTTTTCAGGTGCTAACACGCCTTATCGCCTGTTTTGGGTTCTTATCGCCAATCTGGCTAATCGTTGAGAAGGTTGAGGTGTGGTGTTGTTGCGGGTTTTGGCATGGGAAGGCCTACTCTGCATCTCATTAGCGATAGTTGCGGGGGTCATCTGTGGCTATGTTTTTTGTGGCTGCTATCACGGGTAAACTGGTGCTGTGGGATGTTAACACCAGCTTGTGATTGGGGTGATAAGTTCATCGCTACTTTGGCTGTGATAAAGTACCGTTGACTCGGCAATAGATCCTTGTGAATATGCCCCAGAGTTGTTTATTATAATGTTAAGTTGCAGTTTTATATAGCATGAGCAAGACCCTTTAGGCGCCAGAACACTTTACGCAACAGTCACATACTTCAAAAGAGTTATTTATATAAGAAGACTACAAACATTAACATTTTCATATTGTGTAAGAGCAGTTTAGATAACATTAGTGTCTATTATGATTGCACACAAAAATAAAGTTGCACATACAAGCAATCAAAGACTGTGCTGATTAAGTATGACATTATCAATGTTTTACTGTTATTTGAAATCATAGCTCCTCCCGACAATCTTGCAAGTTCTTGTGAAAATTTGGTAGTGTGTAGTGGGTGCATTCAGCAGTCGGGCCAGACCCAGTTTTACTAGTGCTTTGTATTGGGGTTTGATCGCAAAAGTGACACAAACCCAGCACAAATAGTTGGGATGAGACTTGCTATCCAACGCTAACCCTGATTTGCATTGAAAAGTTTCCAAACCTTACTCAAAGTAGCGCTATGCATTTTTTTGCTTCATGGTGTATTCCATGCATGGCACACGGGCATTCTCATGCAACCGTTCATTGATTTGGGAGTAAATCCCAATCTACTCACATTTTCAGACCAGTATTTGAACCAAAATCTTACTACTCCTCGAGAGAGGCATAATGTGGAGAAATCTTTTCATTCCTCCCTATTTGTTTAACTTTGCATTGTATAGCACACAAAAGTGGGAAAAGTCAAACGAATAGATTCTCTACTAGAAGGGTTCCCTTTATGTCCAAAATCTATGGTTTAGAAATTGCACGTACACTTTCACTATGGTGCAAAGGTTTGTGTGTTGGTGCATGAGAACCAAAAGTGCACCAGCGCTGGGGGAGGGAAAAAAATGCACCACTTCTTATGAGATATTATTATTTGTTTCCTCTTTCTTTTACATAAGGCAGGGCAGAAACTTTGATTGCTGCACTGCCTAGCATAAAAAATATTACATTTTGGGCCCTAGTTTTTCACAAATACACATGATAAACATGGCCATCACAAATGAGCGCAAAAGGCATAAACCTTTGTCTCACTTCATGACTGCTCACTAAATCTGGTCCACATTCAGGTGGAAAGAAGACTGCATAAACCAACTCAAACAACATGTAGGGTGAACAATCTGCAACTCGAATTAAAGCTGTTGAAATCATGTTGAGTCCAGAAATCTGGGCTCAGCAGGCATTGACCCACTTCTATTGAAATGTAAGTGCGTCGGCATGCTGGGAGAAACACTGGTCGGATGAGAGCCTGGGCCTGGGAAGCACAGCACATGGCTGTGGTGCCAGGTCAGGGGGGCCAACAAACTTAGGTTCATCATCCTGGAGAGAGGTTCAGTGCCAGACAGGAAGCCAACACCCATAGAATGGCCGGCTCACAGCCACTGTCAATGGAGAAAGCAGCAAGGCACGGTAATAAGGCCAAAGTGCCACACGCAACTCACTGGATGGGTTAGAGCAGGGTCGGCGCTAGGGATGGGCAGTGTGGTCAGCTGCCCAGGGCCTCGCACTCAGCCCACCAGCATGGGGCTCTGCACCAATCATGTGTCCTGTTGTTTCCCTGTCAATGCAACTGAAAGAAAAGTGTCTCCTTGCAAATAGGATCCATGGGAGAATGGGAGGACCCCTCCCCTGGCCTCTCAGGGATGATGTCTGGAGGCCTAGGGGAGGGAGACGCTTCCTCTTGTCCCAATTGCAAGGAGACCCATTTAGAGACGCTGCAGGCGCCCACTGTCCAGCATTTTAGTGCCCCCACAGTCAGCCGCGGTCGGTAGTAGGAGTAACTGCAGGGCGGTGACGTGGGGAGGGGGAGGGGCAGGATGGGGGGTAGTAAACTATGTATTACGGAGGTTTACAGGTAAGTTAACATATAAATTAATAAAACGAATTTCGTTGCGTGCACTGCATCCCCAAATGCGATGCAGTGCACGCAACGAAATTCGTTTTATTAATTTATATGTTAATTTACCTGTAAACCTCCGTAATCCATAGTTTACTACCCCCCACCCTGCCCCTCCCCCTTCCCATGTCACCGCCCTGCAGTCACTCCTACTACCGACCGCGGCTGCCCACAGTTTTAATTCTTAGCCCACAAGCAATTGTTGCACCTATCAGGCTGAATGTGTGAGAATTGCTTGTGGGCTAAAAGTTAAAACTGTGGGGGCACTAAAATGCTGGACAATGGGCGTCCTAGAACCGGTCCTGGGTGAGAGTCAATGTCGGAGGAGTTCATATGCTCTCCAGGAGGTGTGAATAGGATGGCACAGGCTAGAGGGGAGCTCCGGAGGCTAAAATGGCATCAGCTGTTGGAGCTGTCCTGATGCACACCTCGGAGGTGCTACTGCGCATCAGCCTTTTTGCTTATGCTCTAGCTATCTAGCAGAAAATGTATTAACCCATTAGACAATTGAAATGGTTAATATTCAATTTAGACCAGGGTCCAAGCAAAGAAGGGTTGATGGGGTGACAGGAACATGGGAGGGAGCTGGATGAAGAGACTCAGGAGAAATTAATTTCAATATGCTTCTTCAAAAAGAACTATTACATCTGGGAAGGTGCATTTTAGGAGGATGTGTACATATGTGTACATATGTTTGATGCATGTTTTTCATGTCGTGGTGTGGAGCCCTGAATGTTTACTTTATGCATAGTTTAGTCTAAACCTTGTTGTTTAGGCTGCTTAGACAAATAGTTTCTCTGCACTGTTGATATGAAAATCCGAGTTATTGCCTGAATGCCCTATCTTAAGAAGTGTTTTTTAGGTCTTGGCTACAGACAGGTTTAGGTGTCTGTTGGTCTGGTCAATTGTTTCCAATGCATTGCATATACTTACAGTAGATGTTTGGCCAGTCCTTGCACAAGATTTCAGTGTTTTCAGTCTACATTTCTTACTTGTTACTGATATTCTTCAGTTTTTCCCACCCAGGAGCATTTAGGTATCACGGTATTCTGATTGGATGAGGTAATCTGTCTTCAGAAATTTGTAGCACGTTTTATATGATATTTTCTGCCACTTTTTTCTCTGCTCCATTGCAATATCTATAATTTGCTAGTGTGCCTGTCCCCCACTTTGTTAATGGATTGCTTCATTGCTGTTCTAGTGTGTTTTCTTTACAAACACTGTTTGTGGTTTCAGGCAGAATATTTTCTCTCCTACCACATATTCAATTCTATTCATGATTTTGTTCTCAATTTTTTTAAAGATTTTTTATATTGAGAAAATAAGAATTTATGCTGCCAGTTAATTCACACTAAAATGCAGCCATTTACCGAGTTAGGCACTCTAAATGAACTCGTTTCCAACAGTGAACTGTCCCTTATCAACTTCAGTTATATTTTATAAAAATGATGTGAAATGCGTAAGGAATGCAGCTATTAATTTGTGAGGATGTACCCCTACCAACTTAACACATCTACTCTAGTTAGGTCTCAACACAGTCTCAACACAGTTCTGAGAAGCTCTGCTTGATCTCTGGTAGCCACGGAACGAGCATCTGGCAATCCCCAGACAAGTGCATGTGCGAAGTTTAAGTAGTACCAACTGTTTTGAAGTAAAGATCATAAAACAAAACACTTTCCAAACCAATTAAGAAAAAATAGAGAAAATGTAATGAGCAAAAAGACACCACAAATCATTGAAATAGCTGAAGGGGCACCGGAGATAGAATCTTTGACATTTTAAACCAAAAGCACCAACAAGAAGTAAAATGGCAATCACATGTCAGTGTATAGGGTTGACTGAAACTGAGAAGCGATTTCAGGCTCATCACAGTGGAGCAGAGGTTGGAGCCACTTAGCTGGTTGGTAAACGTCCCCACTTAGATACCGAATACATGCTAAGTGGTCAGCAGTTAGTACCCTGGGACTCAGAGGCAGGCTGTTGTCCTCTGAGCCGGAGTCATTAACTCTCCGAGCCAAGGATGTAGGCTTCAGTTCAGGCGGAGCTGAGTGTCAAAAATAGTTGTTTTGGTTCACCAGCACAAACTACATCTTTAAACCTTTCCATTTAAATTACTAAAAATCTAATTTCATCATTACATCAGATTTTGAAAATTCGGTGAGAATTCTCCTAGAATTTTCCCATGTAGAAGAAACGAATTATGCTTTCATTCATACAAAGGCTTGCTTAGGTAAATACTATCAGCAAATTCCTGCATAGTGAAATAACTGTTAGATTTTAGTTCACTATGACAACACACTAACCCCAACATTTAGTGTGTCCCATTTTTCTCTATTAGCTCTTTGCCTTATGGGCTTACAAAGTACACTTAAGGGAGACTTATGAATATATAAAAATAGTCTTTTACCTACACTGCAAAGGCATATTTTCTTGACTTTACCTACATGTCAAACAGAATTTTTCTTTGCCATATGCTATTGCGGGGTATTTAAATTGCAGTCGAAAAATACCAATTCACCCAAAATTATATCACAATATATATTCATCTTAAGTTACAATCTTTCAAAGGCAAATACAAAACATAGATTGATACATACATCTGCCCTGCACTAGTACAATAAATTCATCCTAGAACTGATACAAAAAAACCTCTCAAACCTTACATCAACAATCCAGTGTACATTATGAATCTAAATAACAATAGATAGTCGTTCTGGATCATGAAAAAGGAGCTCCAACATCTACAACTAGGGATGCAAAGAAAAACACATCTTAATGAATTCAAACAGCACACCAACCCTTTTGGGAATATGTATTTGTTTTACAGACGACTCCCAGACTATCTTTCCATTTATTCAAAAACTGAGAGGCAGCTGATTCCCATGGGCTGTAATAATAGATCTAGCAATCAAGGTGGCAATAAGCCATGCTCTCCTGACTCACTTGGAAGATAAGATTAAATAGCCGGATCCTCCCAGTAAAATGGCTAGTGCATTCATTTTGCTACAAGTAGGCATCTGTTAAGCTGCTAATAGCAATCCCAATAAACTCGTAGTGTCTATATGTCCAAATAATATGCAGGCCATTTCACCATATCTTGGGCAGATGGAGGTAATCTCAGGATTTTGTTTTATTTAATAAATACGGTGTATAATATACCTGCCACTGTGCAAATTACTACATCTGTTTAAAATTAAAGTCAAAGGGGCGGATTAACAAGTCCCTTGCAACACTTTTGCGCCGCTGTTGCATCACTTTTGTGATGCAGTTGGGGCATAAACAATCTGGCTAATTTACAACGTGATGCATCTAGGGAGACGCGTCACATTGCAAAGCCCTGCGTCATATTCTACCTGTGTCAGGTATAATGTATGCTGTGTGGGCGTTCCCACATGGGAAAGCCTCATAAAAGTGACACAGTGAAATCTACAACATTTCACTGCACCACTTCTAGGATGCCACTGCTTCAAAGGAGGGGCGCAGTACAAGAAGTATGGCCTCAACATGCATTGCTGGAGTTGCGTTATGCTTGCGACACAACTCCAGCAATGCGTGACTTTTGGGACAACAGATGCATCAGAATTTCTGACTCATCTGTCAATCCTTACGCCATGGTGCGCCGTATTGTAAATAGGGCACATCATGGTGGCGCAAGTGTATCGCAGGCTGGAGTCGGGACACTGACGCATCAATACAGACATGTCAGTTTCTTGTAAATCTGCACCCTAGTGTCAAATTGGCTAAACTCCTGCCTGTCTTGAGGGCTGATCAAAGATATTGTTTCCCTTTCTATTCATCTAGCTATTGATTCAAATATGAAATTTTCCACATCCTCATATTTTTTGAAAGAACGGAAACCCAATAGAGAACTTTGAGTGAAAATGAACGGTTTAAGATTATCTCAGACCAATATTCTAGATCTTTCTAAATCTTGCAAGCCTATACTCTTCAAAGTGCTTAGAACCTGATTAAATTCAAATTGGAACCACCCTCCATAACCTACAATTTTTTGCTGTAAAACATCAGAACTGGTGACATTGCCATAGATGGTACAACTGCCCACTTTAGCCAGGCCAACTGACTTAAAGCACTGGAGCTCATCTTTAGTCATTCTGGGGATTATAGCAGCTATTGCAGTTTGAGCGTGCACAATAGATATTGATAAAAATGATACAGCTTTGCAGTGGCGGTTGGTGACACAATAATATGGTGAAGCACTATCACTACTGTTAGGCCTGGCTTTTCCAGTGGGTTTATCCTCAAACTTTTTGCTTTTAGGCCTTCTGTTTTTGACCCTGTTTTCATTGGTTTTAGGACTCTGGACACTTTACCACTGCTGATCAGTGCTAAAGTGCATATATTCTCTGTGTAAATTGTTATTTTAAATTGGTATTTCCATGATTGGCATATTTGATTTACTACTAAGTCCTTAGTACAGTGCACTGGGTGTGCCCAGGGTCTGTAAATCAAATGCGGCTAGTGGGCCTGCAGCACTGAGTGTGCCACCCACACAAGCACCCTTTCAAACGGTTCTCAGATCTGCCACTGCCATAGGAAAAAGATAGGAAAATTGAGCTTTGTATGCCTGAACTCAGAATATAAAATGCTTCTTTGTGTAAAGGTGATTTTTGTATTGTGTATTTGTAAATACCACTTTTAGAAGGTGAATATTTTCTTGCTTAGCCATCCTGTGCGCCTATGCTGGTTTGTGGATTGACTGTCTGGTTTTGGAGTGACAGGAGCTGGGGATGTACATTCTCTTCAGACAGCCTCTGGGCGGGGGGGGTTGTGGTGTGTCCGGACTTTCCTGGATGAGTCAGGGCTGGGCTGAATGGACCTGGGCTGCATTTAGGGTATTGGGAGGAGATTTCCCTGCACCTGAATAGGCCTGGTCTGCCTTGGACAATGCTGTCTCCACCTCCTGCCAGAAAACTCGGCCAGAGAGAACAGAACTGATTTTGACTGAATGCAGAGCCTCTCAGTCACAGATAACAAAGAGAAATTCTGTATACATATAGGGGCCCAGACCCCAGAACTTTAGATTACTTGTGAACTCAAGAGGAACCGCTGCCAAGAAGAAAATCTGGGAAGACTGAAGGAGAAGTACTGCCCCTTTAATGTGTGCTGTCTGGGGTTGGTTGGCCTGCAGTGGTTGTTTCTGACAAGAAGAGGAACTGTGTGTGTATCCTGCTTGAAGAAGATCTCCAATGGCTTGGTGTAGAGTTTGCCTCCTGTTCTGAAGTCTCAGGACACAAAGACGTCATCCCCTTTATCTTCCTGCCTATAGATCTGCTGTTTCAGCTGTCACACACGGAAAAAGCATCACCGACGCCGGCGAAAAATGCAACAACCTGCACTGAAACAATGGGCCCCACTCTTGAAGTGCACAATGCACCGCCCCGACTTGCACCGCAACCCCGACACCTGCCGACACCGCACCGTAGAGGCCACTGACTGCACTTTAGCCAATAGCACTGCTCGTGATGCTCAGGACACACCACCCAACTCGCACAGCAGCCCCGACTTCACTGATGCCGGTGCTTCATCCTCATGGAGCTGATTCCTGATGTGTGTGACTTTCCAAATTCAGCGACCCTATACCGTCGTAAGGAACCGACAACTGGGCACCAATGTGACATCACCATCCTCTGGAACAGTAAGAAACTGGTGCCTCACCTACCCTGCATCACAGTAAGGAACCGGCACCTCACCTTCCCTGTGGTCGTAGGGAACTGACACTGCCAGACACCAACGAAGCATCATCTCACCAATGCCGTGCACCCTCTTTGTTTTCATTGTCTGCCAATGGGATATTTAATTGTCACGACTTCGTAATAGCTCCAGGTGGAGTTATTTGTTACTACAAATTTTATTTCTGTGAATAACCTATTTTTGGTGATATCTGAATATGTGTATTGTGGATTTTTGTCATTTTGGTCTTGTTTGGTGTGGATAAAGAATTCCTATTTTTCTAAACTAGTGTGGTGTCCGTTTGTAGTGTTTTCACTGGGTTATTGTATGTGTGCACAAATGCTTTACACACTGCCTCTGAGATAAGCCTGTCTGCTCTTGTCAAGCTACCAAGGGAGTGAGCAGGGTTTATTATAGAAATGTATCCCCCTTACACTGACTAGGAAGAAGAGTCCCTCCTTGGACAAAGGTGCAAATCATTGCCAACTGGAGACCCCTATTTCTAACAGCTACAAACATTAAAACACACACACACATACATTAAAGAACTACATTAGAACACAAAAACACAGTAAAGTAAGCATCCAAGAAAAAAAAATAGTTATTTACCTTTTCCTGTAGCACGTCCTCAATGTTCTTGTGTCCTTATCTTCAGACTCACCCATGCGTGAGCTGACGTCACACAGCCAAATATCTTTTCCAATCCAGACGCTGCTCTCATGCTGTGAAGCATCAATATTAGCTGGAGCAGTGTGCCTTAGCACTCCGGAAGGCACTGGAGGCTTGTAACTGATCGCCAACTTGAGAGTTTGAATTGCGCATGTCGGTTTAGCCATAGCAAGCTAGCCCCACAAAACAGCATGCGCAATTCACACTGAAGGGGCCACTCGTCCTTTCTGCCAATCAGCAGCAATGATGCATTGCCCCCCCTGCCCTTGCCGTTTGGCAAAAAGCTGGAAAAATAAAATGGTAATAAAATTGTTTTCAAATAATTTTTTTCCAGCTTTGGACGCTGGGCGGGAGATGGCTATGGAGATCTATGCCTCTGGGTAGCCACAGGTGATGCTGCCCTGCCCCCAGCAATGGAGTATCGGTGTTTCAGAGCAATGGTATTGTAGGCGCTGAGGCCCGGTCGGCAGCATCTGCATAAAAGCACGGAGCTTCTGTTCGCGGCCCCCCCACGAGGCCCAGCTGAAACACAGCGCTACTTTCGATTACACCGCAATACTTTCTTGTTTCTAAAAAACAGCAGTCGGACATGAAATGCTGTTCAAGGATACAAGCTGCTGGCAGCAGGCGTAAAAGGTTGAGGAGGCTTTGGCTGAGAGGGTGAAGAGGTGCAACATATGAATTTCGCCGCAGATGTGAGCTACTTCGTACCAGCATTGCATCAACACGAGGTACTGGTGCTGGTAGTTGAAGCGTGAATGGTGCTGAGAGTCAAGATACAGGGAAAATGCCTGGTGCTTTCACAGAGCTTTTACGGAGGCAGGCTGGCTGCAGGCTAAGGAGACCGGAGTGGTGGAAAGGCGAAGGAGGTGCAGAGCCTGAGGCTGGAGCCAGGAGGTAGGAGGTTCTGGACTAAGCTGTATTTTTAAAAGTGGTGCACGGTACTCACGAAATCGGGGAGTAGTCTGGCGCGATGAAGGAGGCACTCAGGCATATTTGTGTACTACACCTAGAAAGTAGAGGGAGAGATGGGAAGTTACCTGAAGCAGTCAAATGCAATAGCCAAGGGTGATTCAGCGGCAGGGCTGAAAGCTAAGACCTGCTTAGCTCAGGCAAAAGCCACTGCACTAGTAGCAAGAACTCAACACAGCGCAAATCTCCCAGGCTTAAACTCTAGCTTAAACTCAAGCTTTGAAAGCTCAGAAGAAGAACAGCACTTGTCTCCGGTACAATTAGATGGAGAGACAGTGGAGGTACAAAAATCCTTGGAGACCACACCTTCGTTAGTAAGGGAACAGCAAGATGCTCCAATAAGTGGGAGTCATAAGAAGGAACAGAAAGGCGCTCCGGACTTTCCACTTTTTCTAAAAAAAAGCATCTCTATTGGCTCCTTCTACTTTCTAACAAAACCATTAGAAGTACCAGGAGAATTGCTGAAGGGGGCATCACAGGCCTTGTCATCCCCACCACAAGTCCAAATGTTTGGAAAAATGTTTGGACAAACTCCATCTTCTCCCTTACAGGGGGGTATGGCAGCGCAAAACCAGGTCAGACTTTTGAATGACCAAGCAATGTCACCAGCTTTAACAGCTTGCACGGCACTGAATCAGACCAAGTCAGCGTTGTTATTGTCTGAAGGTACAAGAATGATATCTGCAGAGGCTCCAAAACAGCCACAGGCTCTACTCCAGCCTCCTATACAGGGGGAGCTGCCAGGCAAATCTGGTCTGGAGACGGAGGATTTACAAATTGAGAATCAAAAGCCTAACGGAAATGCCTCTCTGGACAGTTGCAATCTCTCGACAGAAGAGTGCACTACACAACAGATGTAGATAAAGGATATGCTGTATCTTATCCCGGAAGACATTAGGGAGATGTAAAAACATAACAAGAATTTGAGATCGCCTCCCTTCACCTGCGGCTGGGCAAAATTGAAGAAGCAGTAGCCTGTTTCCCAGCCAGACTGCAGGAAGCAGAAACTAGAATCGCGATGTTAGAAGAACAAATGAGCGACATGTGTTTGAAGACGAGTGAAGCGGTGAAAAGTAAAACCTTTCTAGAGAACAAACTTAAGGAACTCGAGAACCACTCTAGAAGATCGAATCTTTGAATAGTGGGGGTCTCTGAATGGATTGAGGGGACTCAGACTCTCCAATGGGCCGATACGTTCATTAAACAAAAAGTCCTTCCAGAATTTAATGGAGATTCAACAATTACAAGGGTACATCAAGTTCCTGCTCACCCTTGCCGAATTTAAAGATACCTCGAACAATTTTATTGAATTTTGCCGACTTTCGTGTTAAAGAGAGAATTTTGGCAAGGGCTATACAGCAAAGACAATTCTCCATAAATGAGTCTGTTAAATGTCGCATATTTTCTGACATGTCAGCTGCTGCAGCGCGCTGGCGAAGAATTTGTACAGATGCAATACCTGTTTAAAGCTCAGGGTGCCCCGGCCTCAATAGGAGCAACAACCTAAGCTCTGTGTTCTGGTGAATGGTAAGTTTCATCTTTTCTCAAATCTATAAGCTGCCCAGGGCTTACTGAAAGAAATCTATTCAAGTAAATGAAAATGATTTAGGGGTGGAAGTTAACGTTTTTGCATTGCTGGGGGGAGCAAGGGGTGGTAAGGTCACCAAGGGTGTAATTCCATGACACCCAACAGGTGTGTGGGGTGGACTGAAATGTGGATAGCAAGGCTAGCGGGGTTTTCCACATTTCAGGGGGAGGGGGTTTCAGGTGGAGGGGTGTGGGAGTTTGGCAGTAAAAATGAGCAGGTGAAAAATGAATTATATTGATCATGTATATACGTTCTGAAGAGATTGTAGAGTATGGGTAGGATAGCAAGTGGTGTTCAAAGAAAGGTTAGGTTTATTGAAGGAAATGTCAGAATAAGCAAAGCGGAGATAGGTTAATAGTGATGGATCAAATGTCAAAAGATATAACAGTGATAACATGTAATGTTAATGGATTACTGAATCCACGTAAAAGTTCTGCTTTTTTAAATTGGGTAGCATCCCTTTCTACCAAAATAATATTCTTGCAAGAAATGCATTTTAGGACGGAAACTCCAAAAACAGCACTACCTAAGAAATATTAATTGGTGTATTTTTCGTCAGCTAATTTAGAGGTACATGGGGTGGGAATCCTCCTATCAAATACATTAGATTAGCAGGTTGAGGAGGTTCTGCACGATGGAAAAGGGAGATTGCTATGGTTGAAGGTTCAACTGGATGGGATTGGGTTAAATGTATTTAATTATTACAGCCCCATAGATGATGATGTTGTGGTGCTTGAGCAGATTTATCAACTTGCAGTAACCGCGGAAAGGAATATTGATTTTTTTTGGGGGGGGGGTATTTTAATTATATACAGAATTTGGCACTAGATACCTCAAATAAGACAAAATGACAGTTAAAACCTAAGACTGCGAAGCTAATCAAAAGTCTGTTAACGGATTTCGCATTAACAGACCCTTGGAGGCAGGGACACCCCGGTTTTGCTCAATTTATATGCTATTCCTCAAGGTATAGAACCGCTTCTCGTTTAGATTCTATTCTTGTTGATAATTTATTGGCCAACGGCAAATCAGAGATATTGGTTAATTCCTTTTCCAATCACTCAGTAGCTTCCTTCATACTAAAACTGAGGATTAAACCAAAAGAGAGCAAGATGGCAGTTCGACAAATCCTTATTGGAAGACAACACTTGGGTGGCCAAGACTAAAAATTTAATTTAGGAATTTTTCCAGTTGAACATAAATACTGCCCCAATATTTGTGGTTTGGGAGGCATTGAAAGCCACCTTCAGAGGAGAGACGATAGCCTATAAGCTCAGGTTAGATAATCTACGAAGGCAACAAATCTCGGAATTACAGCTCGCAGTAGAGGAGGTGAGACAAAAGCTGGATTCTATAGCGATTCCAGAACATACTTTTAAAATATTACAGCAAGAATTGATAAAACCGAAAGATCGCATGAAAGATTTTTTTTTTGCTAGAAGAGATCACAGGTAGCAAGGCCTACCAACAAAAGGTCTACGAGCAAAGTCAGCAAATTAGCAGATTCCTGGCTTGGTCTATGGAAAGTAAGAAAGCGGCGCAGACTATCAGCCAGGTTACAAATCCTTCTACTGGTTTGCTAGAAAGGGATAAACAGGTAATATCTGAGTTATTCCTTTCCCATTTTCAACACATTTATTCAGATACATTAGTAGTTGAGGATTCAGAATTACAGTCCTATCTAGAATTACTGGAGTAACCCCAGATATCCCAGCTGCACACTGAGATGCTGAATAAAACAATAGAAAAGTCTGAAATTTGTGAAGTATTAGAGAGTATGTCTAACGCAAAGGCTAGTGGATCAGACGGGCTTCCGGTTGAAGTATTCAAGGTATTTCAGGAAGAACTACTCCCTTTTTAAATTAAATGTGAATCAAATCAAGGATGGGATGGATACCCCTAATAGTTTTAAGGAGTCAGTTCTTGTAATTTTTCACAAAAAAGATAAAGGTCCCTGTAATGCAAATTCCTATCGCCCAATCAGTCTGCTAAATACAGATTACAAACTGTTCATGAAGATCTGGGCTAGAAGGATTGCTCCGTGCCCCCTGTCACCCGCAGCCCTACGACTCGGGCACAGGGGGAGACCCATGGGTCTCCCCAACACAGGCATGTATGGTGCGGATGGCACCGACGCGTACCCACTGTAGGAGGCACACTTGTCCGCGACATACACATTCAGTCAATGGGAGCCCATGTACGTGTCGTACGACCGGCTCCCATTGACTTCAATGGGAGTCCGACCTAACCGAGTCCAGGAGCATACGGCCGCATCGTACTCGCTGGGTTGGACTGCAGGACTACGGCTCGGTCGGAAAACACTCCCGATCGGGATCGGTCAGAGTGCTTTCCGACCCGGATCGGAATCGGTCCCTAGGTAGCAAAATGTATCCAGAATCTCATCTAAAAGAAGTTCTCAAATAAAGTGACTCTTGGGTTGAACATCCAAGGAATAAGAAAGTTAGTGTGGCAGTAACAGCACAGATTAGGGACTGTCAGACCTTCTTATTCTTTAGGCAGCCTGAGTTTCTTAATGCTTATGTGGGGAAGACTGCTTGTCACCAAAAAAAGGAACTAACAACCCATCTGTTTCTTTTTTTCAGGGAGCCCGATTGGAAGAGCAGACAACTGGAAGGCAACCAGCGACAATATATTTTAATCACTCCAGCTCTATCAACTATAGAAATAGGCAGATGACTCAAGCTCTTTACAAGCAATTTTATTTTAGAGAAAAGAGGATGAATGTTTAACTAATAGAGATCATTAGGATCATGCAAAAAATAGAATCCCAAATACCTCTAAAAGGCTACTTGCCCCTAATTCAGCACAATTCCCAATAATTTCAAACAATTCCTCAATTGAGTGAGCCGTTGCAAACAGTATTCCGTCAGATTACCCACAAAAAGCTTGAGTTTCAGTGAAAATGGGATTATTGCTTCCATCTCTAGGGATGCTCTAATAGCTATTGCTAGAAGCTCGGTGTAGAGAGCAAAAAAAAGGCAACAAAGGTCACCCTTGCCTGGTGCCCTTAGAGATTTTAAATATACCCATTTTCTTAATATTAACCATCAAATAAGTGTTAGCACCTTTATAAAGATTTCTTAAAATATCTATCAACTGAGATCGAAGTTGCACTTTCCTTAGTACCTCAAACAGAAATGACAGACGAACCACATCAAATGCTTTTTCCTCATCTATAAAAATGAAGTCAGCTGGAACTTTATTGACTGAAACATAATTAATAGCTTCAAACAAAATAATGCATATTTGCATACAGGTGCATGTCATCCTGGTATGCATCCATTCTGGTCCTTAAGGATAATCTGAGGCCATACTACAGCTGGCCTTGTCACAATTAATTCAGCCAAAATGTTATAAAAGGTGTCAGGAAGTGTTATTGATCAGTTAAGAATTCAAACTGCCGGGCTCCTTCCCTCTCTTCAGACAGCAAGCAATATTACCTCTCAAAAAGGATAAAGGAACGCTACAACAAGATAAGATATAATTAAAGACCTGTGCCACTGGGGCTTTCAACTGATCTACAAAGACATGGTGCAATTCTAAGGAAACGTATAATCGCTGGTGGCTCTACCCCTAGATAAGCTCTTGATTGTCTCAGCTAACTCTTCCTGCATGATTTACTTGACCTGGCCTGCTACTTATTATGTCGATAACCTAGGGACAGGAATTTTCTCTAGATAATCTCTAGATAATCAACTGTCATTTTATCATATGTTTTAGAATTTTACTAGTTATTAATTTATTTTAAGTTTAATTCTCTGTTTTTATTTCCGTAACGGGTTGTGGGTTTGTAGGGGAATAGGGTGGGAAGTCATTTAATAATACAGATTTAAATAATAATGTATAGTAGTTAATTTTGTTTTTTAAATTTGAATTTTGCGTTTTTAGGTCCATAGCGGGCTGTGGGTCTATAGGGGAATAGGGTGGGAAGTAATTTAATTATATAAAATGCATTGAATAATTAATGTGTTAATTGATTAAATAATAATAGTTTATTAATTATTTGTCAATTAATACTTAATTATCTTAATTATTTAATTAATCGTAGGTGTGTGTTGTGGTGTTTACATGTGTAAATGGTGTGAAGGGTGGTAAGTAATTAATTTTTTATTGATTATTTTTTTTACTTTTTATTAATTAATTACCATTAATGAATTAGTAATTATTAATTATAATTTTTTAATTAATTTTAGGTGTGTGTTGTGGTGTTTATATGTGTAGATGGTGTGAAAGGTGTTAAGTAATTAATTTGTTATTGATTAATTAATAAATTATAATACATTAATTTTCATTAAGTAATTATTTATTTTATTGTGTAATTAATTTTAGGTGTGTGTTGTGGATATTATAGTGTTAAATAATGTGTAATTAATTATTTTTTATTATCTTTGTTAATAATAATATATTTAAATTTATATATTAATTATGCTAATACTGGGAATTAAATTTAATAAAAATGTTGATGGTTTTGTTTTTTATTGTTTTGGGGTCCAGCGCTTTCCCTACTGTTGCACTCGCTGGAGTGGGAATAGTAATTTTTACCCATACGCTATCCAACGCTTTCCCTACTGTTGCACTCATTGGAGTGGGAATAGTCATTTTTTCCCCTCCGCTATCCAGCGCTTTCCCTACTGTTGCACTAACTGGAGTGAGAATAGTAAATGTTACCCCTCCGCTATCCAGTGCTCTCCCTACTGTTGCACTCACTGGAGTTGGAATAGTAATATTTACCCCTCCGCTATCCTGCGCTTTCCCTACTGTTGCACTCAGTGGAGTGGGAATAGTAAATTTTACCCCTCCGCTATCCAGCACTTTCCCTATAAATTAAATAAAGATAATAGTTAATAAAATTTATTTAAGCAAATATATGTACACATTTTTTTGTGTTTATAATTATTAAATTAAGTTTATTTGTTATAATTAGGTAAAATATATATTAAATTGAATTTATGTTTAAAAAATATATATATATTATTTAATTAATTTTATTTAAGTTATGTTATAAGTCGATATATTTTTACATCCATATTTTTTACATTGATATTTTTGAGTCAATATTATTGTACTTGCCTTTTTAAGTATAGGTAGTTGATATTTTGGTTATCAATATTTTACCTGGATAGTTTTTTTTATCGATATTTGTTACATCGATATTTAAACATGGAACTGTTCCGGGAAATGATGGTTAGGTGTGTTTTTAGGCCATTCTGGCAGGTGGCAAAATTGTGATCCAGTGGGGTGGGAAGTCTTAGGATTTTGTGGATCTTTGTCTGACCAGAGGGGCGATGGACTGGGTCTGGTGGCTCCCCCATGCTTTGGCAGGAGTGGGATAGGCGCTCAATAGCCTTGGGGCCCCGGTCTTGGAGTTCCAGGGACAAGCTTTCTTGGTGGTTGAAGGTAATGATGGCCTCTTTTTTGGAACTTGAGTTGCTCTCTGAGAGATATTTTCCGTTGAAAGATTGGAGGCCACTTGGAGGCCTGGCACCCCCTGGAGGCTAAATTGCTTATGCCTGCTGTCCAGTGGATGCCTTGGGGGCACCTGGTGCTCAGGTGTGGGCGAAACTGCCTTGCAAGTGGGAGCACTCAGATCTAATCACCTCTGCAGTTGCCCAGGGCTCACTCTCCGCAGTGGCTGCCTTAGACCACCACACTTGCAGACAAAGACTTGTCTTACCACACTGGAGGAGGCTTTTTGGAGGGGCGGGCTCTGCCTAAGGCCCCCGAGGACTTGCCACACTTGTCTACAGGCCCCGGTAAGAAAGATGGGGTAAGAGGGGCCAGTGGGGTCCTTTTGGTGGAGCGATCTTCTAGGTGAAGCCATGCCTGTCCCTCCTCCTCAGAACAGCACTTGTATGCGGCATGTGACATCAGAGTTCTGCTCAAAGGAAAGAGCAGTCATTTACCAAATCACTGAATAGTGAATAAGAATAAGGAAAAAAACAACATCGTACCCTCTACCTTTATGCCAACTAGTCTTCTGTGTGATGCGAGTGATGAGAATGTAGTGTTAAGTAGGAGGGCAGTGAGGAAGGAGGATGGGGGAAGATCCAGTGAGGAGGGCAGCATAGACATGTGGTCCCACTGAGTGAGTAAGTTGTCTCACTAATGTGCTACAGTCCCAGTGGGAAACCAGTGGGGGGGCTGGGAAGTGTATTGGAAGATTGTCCCCCATTCCCGAAGGATGTTTAACTCTCATCTGCCTGGGACATTTATGTTTCTAGAAAGGCATCCCACACCATTAACTGCTTCCTGAGTCTGCTGCATTCTTCAATAGGCAAGGGCTGACCTTCAGCTATGCCCCAATGTATAGCTTCTTTATGCCAACTAGTTGCTAAGGGGGCATGAGGGAATTTCCTTGCCTAGTGATATGTCGCTTTGCTAGCAAAAGTTCAAGATCCATGAAGCAGGACAGGGTTGTGGAAGTTTTTAGGCATGGGAACAAACCCAGCAGACAATGTTCCATTTAGTTCCAGTGGGGGACCCCCACACATCTGCCAGTGGATTGTGTACCTCAGCCCAATAAGCTTGCAAAGAGGGGTATGACCAAAGCAGATGAACTAGGTCTGCTAGGTCAGTATGGCACCCGGCCGCAACCCGAGAGTACCATAGATAAAATCTTGTGTATCTTGAGTAGTGTAAAATAAGCTCTGTGCAGGAATGAAAATTGGATGAATTTGAACAAGGAATTATAGGCAACTTTGGTGGGGTATTCAAGAATAAAGTGACACACCTTGTCATGTCCATCACGACCTAGGTATCCTTCCCATCGAGTGTGGAGGGGAGCTAAGGAAATGTGCATGCAAGCCTTTGTAAGCCACTGTACTGTATGACAACCAGTGTCCACCTCGTACAACGATTGTATTAAAAAGAATGTGTCTCTGGTTCCACCCCTATTGGCACCTTGTGCCTGCAAATGTATTGAGTAACGTTGGTATGGGGGAGGAAGAGGTAGTTTGGCAAGTCATGTTCGTGAATAAAGTCTTGGTGCATTGCATGCCCTCTGTCAAGAAAAATTTTCTCAATCCTATGGCTATCAATTGATTTTCAAGGCTCCAACCCAGAAGACGTGAGTGAACCCAGAGGTGTCACCAGTCTTCTCAGTGGTAAATTGGGTGCATATGGAAAAGGGGATGCTGTGTACTTCACGGCCTGTTTCCAACAGCTGAGTGCATTAGTTAAGAGTAATGTTAGTTGGGGTGACACTCCTGGTAGTAGCAGTGTGTGCAGTATACCCATTCGCAGCATATGTTGAGTGAAGTCTATTTCGGTTAGGTGGAGTCCTGCCAGCCAGGAAGACAGCCATTGCAATTGGCCTGCATAACAATAAGCCTGAAAGTCCAGGGTGCTCACCCCTCCCTCAGTTAGTGGTAGCTGCAATTTGGCTAGGCTCACTCTACGCCTGCCCGGCTCCCAGATCAAATCAGTAAGTAGAGTATTAAGTGGTTTGAAACAGACCACAGGCACCACTACATACATATTTAAATAAAAGTATACTAGACAGGGTAGAATCACC
The DNA here is from genome assembly GCF_964204655.1 of Triturus cristatus. NCBI lineage: Eukaryota > Metazoa > Chordata > Amphibia > Caudata > Salamandridae > Triturus > Triturus cristatus. Next base: position 151,567,241 of record NC_140584.1, read on the forward strand.
ATCTTTGACAGTGGCAGCCATCCTGCCATAGAAAGGGGTATTGTGACCCGCAACTGCACCTGTGAGCGGAGGGAGGTAAGGGCCTTAATACGGTCACCATCCAGCAGATCTGCTGTAGTCTTGTTTATCCGTAGCCCAAAGTAGTATAACATATGTGGAGCTATGGATATTGTGTGTGAGGCAGTGGCAGGGTATCCCCCAAGGGGCAGTCCCAGAAGGAAAAAGCATGAGTTTTGTTGAAGTACACACATAGACCAGAGAGATCACCAAACAAATGAAGCAGGAAGGCTTGAGGCTCATGGTCCATAGTAAGGTCCTGCACATATATGATACTATCATCTGCAAACATAGTAACAGCATGTTGACGGGCCCTTGTAAAATACACTGATCAGCTGCAGACTGTCTGATGCTTTGTGCTAGGGGCTCTATCTCTCATGAAATGGAGAGGAGACAGTGGGCAACCCTGCCTAGTGACACAGGAGAATAAATACCTGAAGGATATGAGGATATGTGGGGACCAGTGCATGCCCACGCCGCCAGATTGGTGTGAAAGAGTTTGATCCAATTAATATAGGTTGGAGATATGCCAAATTTAGTGAGGATGGCAAGCATTTAGTCCTAGCTTAAGGTGTCAAATGCATGCTGCAGTTCGAGACAGAGAGATAGCATGTGGCAGAGAAGGTGTCTCTAGCTACCTCCATCACCTGGTACAGACATTAAGGGCCCGATTCACAAAGGCACTCTGAGACAAAAGTCTAATTTTACAACTTTTTGTATTCACAGAGGTCATTTATAAGTAATATCTTTACGTCCAAAGTTAGGCCAGAATCTCCGCACAAGGGCCGTACTCCCCAGACATGGGTCCGTACTCTCCAGCTCCAGCCGTACTCTCTGGCTCTAGCCATACTTTCCGGCTAGGGCCATATGAAGTTTAATCAATGGGCCAGAATACATTTTTCTACAAAAAGAAACATTAGAAAGGTGTGATAAATGGAAGAGGAAGTCAGGAAAATCAGTTTGGGCAGTGAAAAGGGTGTGGCTGGACACTACATCATATCCCAGAAAATGTTGCTCCTTTGCATCATGGTACATGAAGTCCATGAGTTGTGCTCCCCTCAGTGTTGACCATGGTGTGACACTACAATCAACACTGAAAGAAGTGGCAATCATGGACTGCATGTACCATTATGCAAAGGAGCAAACTTTTCTGGGATATAATGTAGTGTCTGGCCACACCCTTTTCCCAGCCCAAACTGATTTTCCTCACCTCCTCTACCATTTAGACGATTATAATGTTTCTTTTTGTAAAAAATAGTATTACGGACCATTGATTACATTTTATCTGGCCCTAGCCAAAGAGTATGGCTTGAGTCGAAGTGTATGGCCCGGATACGGAGAGTGCGGCCTGGGTGCGGAGAGTATGGCCCAGGTGCAGAGATTACGGCCCGACTGCAGACTTAAAGATACAACCCTTAAATGACCTCTGCGAATACCGAAAGTAGTGAAGTTAGACTTTTGTCTCAGATTGCCTTTGTGAATCGGGCCCTTATGGTTTAATGTGAAACTACAAATATTCCCTTGGGTTATGAATGGAACAGGATACAAGGTTCAACTCACAACTAGGTCGTACCTCACGAGGCGCAAATAATACAATTTGTCAAGGAAAATCCCACCTAATATTTGAATCAATTGCTAAATAGCACTGAAGTTTTACAAAAAGCTTTTAATATTAAAAAACTGGTTACAATTTTAAAATTTCAATACACTTCCTATCTATCACAGTTTTATACAAAACAATTGATATAACCAATTCATAAAAACAATAAATGTAAAATCCCCAATTACAATCAGTTTACACAATATACTATGACAGAAACAGAGAACAATGGTTAGACAGTATACTTTGTCTTTCAAAGGAACATATCCTATGGGACAGTTTAGAAACCTGGCCTGGATACACTCATTTTCGTATCTGCAGGTCCAAATTTTCCCTTGGAGTATGTACAATGATGCGTCAACGCGGATTGATGGGTTTGATTATTATTCCATCTTTATCAAGACAATAGTTTGTTCGTTTCTCTCTGTATTCCTTATTTTATAGCTTGGTTTATATGCCCTGCTTAGTGCAGTCGATGTACTTATACGTTCTAACTTCCTTTTGGCCGACCCGAGAGGTCGCTTCAATTTCCTGCTGAGTGGCTACTGTATTTAAATGCCTTATTTACGTATTCACTTTCTTGTACACTCTCCCATGTCCGTTTGTTCACGAGGGTAGAGGGCCTTTTTGATTCTACACCTCCTCTAACTTGTTGCACTCTTAAATTGCAGAGAGTCACTGAACGAATGCTCCTCTTCTTTGTGGGTGGGATTTTACGTTTATTGTTTTTATTAATTGTTTTCATCAATTGTTTTGTATAAAACTGTGAAAGATAGGAAGTGTATTGAAATTTTAACATTGTAACCAATTTTTTAATAATAAAAGATTTTTGCAAAACTTCAGTGCTATTTAGCAATTGATTCAAATATTAGGTGGTATTTTCCTTGACGAATTGTATTATTTGCACCTTGTGAGGTACGACCTAGTTGTGAGTTGAACCTTGTGTCCTGTTCCTTTCATAACCCAAGGGAATATTTGTTTTACTTGTCAAGAGTACCCTACTACCATGGCTACAACAAGGGGTCTCTCTCTTTTTTACATATAATGAGAAACTTAGGCATAGAAAATACCCATTCTGAGCTGTATGTATCAGGTCTGGTAACAGGGGAAGTAATCTGGTTGCCAAGGCTTTTCTGAGTATCTTGGATTTGGTCATCAATAGGGACAGTGGCCTGTAAGAGAAAATGTCTGCTGTGGCCAGGATTAAGCAGGGACATAACTAGAGCCTGGCATGTGGTAGGAGGAAGGGAGACGGAATCCAAGGACGTCCTATGCAGCCAATCCAAATGTGGAAACAGTAGGGTAGCACAGTTGGCATAAAATTAGACAGGGAGTCTGTTTATTCCAGGAGTTTTCTTGAAGGTGAGTTCATTTATCATGATACTGACTTCATCCCAAGTCAGGGGAGCATCACATTCCACCCAGCAAGGGCACAGGATTCTGAGTAACTGTAAATCAACCAAAAAGGTGGCATTGGCAGTGAGGGAATGGGGAGATTAGACCTGTAAAGTTGGACATAATACTCCCTAAAGTCAGAGTTAATGTCTACTTATGTTGTATGTCATAGCCCCGTAAGAGTGCATACAGAGAGAATGGGAGTGGGGGACAAAGGTGTATGAATCATATCTGCTAGCGGTGCTCCTGCTTTGTCACCCTCAGTGACTGTTTTCTGTGAGTATACATTATAGTCTTTGACCCTCAGTCGCCTTAAGAGCTCTGCATATGGAATGCAACCATCCTGTTGGTCATCTAAACCTGAATCATCATGAGCCACTTCAGATTCCAACACCCCCAGACATGTTTCGGTGATTTTAATGTCACACATGTCATTGCTGCAATGGATGCCCCCTGTATTTCTACCTTGCATTCATCCCACTCAATTAGTGTTTACAGTGAAAGGACTGGTGTTGGCACTATCCAGTGTATCCTTAATGACAGTGTCCTCCAGTTGGACGGGTCGTAGGTGCCACGTGGGAACTGTGGGAATCTGGACCTAGGACAGGGTAAGTGTCAGGAGGCTGTGATGCAAAGGGTCTTCCCCAAGTCAGTGATTTTTGCCACCATAATTGTGGGGCAAATAATCATATCAAGTCAGCAGTGTAGTTTGTGCAGTGGGGAATAAAAGGAGCATTCTTGCAGCCCCATGTTATGTACCCTCCGTGCATCTCGCCAGGACCACCCTGATCCCCAAACCCTTAGTGCTCTGGCTTGTTTCAACGGTGGGGCACTAGGGAGGGGAGAATGGGAGCAATACAAGTGCGTATCCATGACTGCATTGAAGTCTCTGCCAACCACCCAGGGCAGGTGGGACCAATCCACCAGTACGGCCAATAGTTGGGAGAGAAAACATATCTTTCCGAATTCATGGAATGGACTCAACCCAGCATCACCGGTTTACCATCTAAGTTCCCATGTCATCTACCCGTGACGACCCCAACTCAAACAGGGTACCCGCCCACACCCAAACCTGAGCCCCGGTTGATTGTCCGAAAAGGTTATTGTAAACAACTGCCCCCTCCATTTCATGCGTAATTTTGTGAATTCAGCAGAGGAGAGGTGCATCTCCTGTAAGGAAACAATATGAACCTTCCGATAGCCTAGTTGAAATCGGACACGGTGGCACTTGTGAGCCAAGCCCATGCCCCTGAGATTCTATGTTGAATTTTAAAAGCATTTGAAATTGTTTACATGTACAGCACAAACATGTATTATGTGTGTCATGCCCACCCAAACCCTGCCGCACCTCAAGAATTGTATGCACAATGCATGACAGAAGTTAAGCCCCAAACAAGTAAACACTAATACTCGGTCCAGTGAGGAACATTCGTTGAACCATAAAAGCAAACACACCACAATAAAGCATGTACTGTTGCTATTGCCATGGGCGAAGACCAGTCTAGCCAGAGACAACATACAAAGTATGTCTACATGAGTGCTAACTGATAAGCACTTCCATGCACTCCCTACTGGAACGCCACTAGAATCAGAGTTGAAGAGAAAGACAATCATACAATGAAATGACATAGCAATATATAGTATGATAAGTGTACTCATAATAACAGGGTAGGTCCCATTTGCCAGCTCATGGATGACAAATAGTAAGGCCAAAGGTAATATATGAGTTGCATCAATTGATGTCTGATGTTTGTGGAGTCACAGTGTAGTAGAGGGCTACACTGACATTTGAGACTGAGTCGGATGATGCACTGCTAAAGGAGCTGGTTGGGGTACACAGGTCTGTTGCTTTATGTTTGTGGTCACTGTTGCAATGGCTGTATGACATTCCTCCAGCATCTACTGTTGAGAATGAGCCATGGTGGAAGAATGTGGCTGGTGAGGAGTCCTTTACCATTTAGGAATGCGCCGTGGAGAGTCACGCATGGATCTCGGAGGGCAAGGACCGACAACCATTGGGGTAGTGTGTTTACAGCCAGTCCCATACTGACTCATGTGTGTCAAAAAACAGGGGGGGTTGGCAAGCAGCCAGCCAGGGCAACTCAGGGGAGGTCAACGGGGCCGGGCAGTCAGGATTGCACCTTTAGTCTGGATGAAGCTAGGATAGTGGGCTGCAAGAACATGTGGAGTCCAGGCACTGCAGTGGCAGGTGAGGCCGGTTCCCCGCCAAGAATTCCAGGTTCCAGTATAATGCCGCTGTGGGGACAGATCAAAAGTACATTACAGCCATTCTATTCCCACGCGGCACATACACGGCTGGTGAATGGTCTTGTTGTTGCAATTACCACTCTCCCCATGAAGGAAGAAGGTCCCCGGGGCTTGACCCAGGTGTAGCAATCAGGAGAGGGGAGGGGAAAGAAAATTCTTGGCATGCGGCACACAGTCACAGCCTCAGGGGGAGACACACCACTCACCTCGGTTCGGTAGTCCTGGTCAGGCACTATGCTGCTGGCTGGTTAGGCCATGTGGAGCTGCCACACTCCAGTTCCAAAGATAATACATAGCCACTGTGGAGCTCTGTGGTCATGTGCACTCCTATCTCAGGGACCAGTCAAGCGATCCAGTCGAGACCTGCAGGAAAGGGGTGGAGGAACTATACAGTCAATTCAATGGACGAAGAACCTCACCCTAATAATGGAAGGGAGCAGGTCAACAACAGGATACGCAGTGCGGCCATGCCTCTCACTTGGCCCCACAGCATCGACAATCGCAGATCCCTGCCACAGTGCAGCTCCACCTGTCTTGGGACTCTTATTTCAGGCGGTCTGGGCACAGGGCAACACCACTGTAGTGTGTGGGTGTCATTTTCAGCCAGGATGGTGTTGGATGAGGGAGATTCCTGGGTGCGCCTATGGAGCTCTAGAATAGTTCGCCTGCCATCTTAGGTGGCTCACCATGTCCCTTAGAGTGTGTTACTGACTTACCCAGAGTAGGATTGTGGTTCCTACATGGAGCAGGTGCATACCTCCGCCAACCAGAAATCCAGTTTCTAAGAGCCATCATGCAGTGCCTCAATGCTGGAGACAAAACGGGGCCCATAAAATAAACAACAGAGTATATCCCATAAGAAATCACTGTCAATAGAATAAGAACTGCCTCAAAGCCTATAAAGAGAAAGGTGTAGGAGAGTAGGATCTGCTTCTTATGGTTACCCCCACTTTTTGCTGATGTTTCACTGTTTTTCGACTTACGTCTGGCTGGGGTCCTGCTATCCAGGACCCCAGCCTAGCTGCTTCCTCTATAAATTAATTCCATGTACCTTAGGCACACTCCAGATTGGATTCTGGGGTACCCTTATAAGTCCCCAGTATATGGTATACTATCTACCCAGGGCATAGGCACCCCAGAGGCCTACTAGGGGCTGCAGCATGTATTATGCCACCCCTGGGAAGCCTTCCAAAATGACACCACAGGACTGCTACTGCAGCCTGAGTGAGGTGGTGCATGCACCCCTTACTGAGATATAGGTTCACCATATCTCACCCTATCACTGCACATATAAACCTATCAGTCACCCCTATGGCAGGCCTTATCAATCGTGAAGGCAGGGTGCTTGGTTTTATGTGAGAGGGTGCCCATGCATGAGCAGAGCCCTAATGCAGCCTTTGGAATCTATTCTCCGGGGTTGTTTGTGATGCACCCTGACCATATAATCTTTAGTGCATTATAAACGCGTGGTAAATGCTAACTTTGGGATGGCTGTAAGGAAACATGTCATGTTTGGTGTCAAACACCTTGTAATCATACCCCCACACCAGTAACAGGTGTGGGAGTATGATCCCACCCTTCTAGAGGGAGAGACATGACAGCACCGTTATACCCGGTACCAGCTAACAGAGCCCTGGCATCACAAAATGGATGCTGCCAGCCACAGACACAAGTCTGGTCTCCTGCCGCTGACCAAAACTCTGGGAGGAGAGGCCTGGACAATAGGTTTCCTGTCACTGGGCGGTGTCACCACCTGCCAGACAGGCTTTAGTGTATTGGGGCTGGGTGGGAGCACTCCAAGAGTGCTTTGAAGTTCAACACTGGGGACACATGTGGTGTCCCTGTGTATAGTCCAGTTCAAACCGGTTGCAGGGGCTACCAGCACATGCTCTGGTGCAAAACTGGACAAAGGAAATGGGTGTAGCCACCCCTCTTTCAAACCCTCCCATAGGTGGTTCCCCTGAGTTAGTTCAACCCCTTCCTCGGGTATAAAGAAGGAACCACTGACTACAGAACTTTAGATTACACCTGGATGAAACTCTGATACAGAAATCCCGGAACTTCGACGATCTACACGACTAGATGTTTGATGAATCTCCCTTGGAGTAAAGGAGCTACTCCCCTGCAAGGCAGGCACCAAAAATGCATCTGACCGGTTTGCATCTCCGAACCTCCCGCTGGACTCTGAAGTATTTGCAACACAGGAGGTGGGTTTCCAGATTTCCTAGATGCTGACCCGAGTCCCCAGCAAAGCTGAAACCCGTAGCCCTCTCGGGTACCGTGGAACCAGAACCCCTGGACACCGTGCACATTTTTAAGTGCATTCGCTTCTCGACATCCCTTGAGGCTGTGCATTGGGTTACTTGTAGCCCAGACCCCGAGCACCTTTTCCACTGAAGATTGCTGGCCTATACTCCACGAGTGTTCAGTGAGACGGCCCTTTGTGTTTTTGCTCGAGGTGCCTTCGTGATCCCTGGTCCATTGACTGGTGGGTCCCTGTGAAGGCAAGACTAACTTTTATTGGGCTTCCCTGGTTGCTCCAGGCGTGCCCTGACTCTCCATTACTGTGGAGTCCCCAGGATCTTGCTGGTCCACACCGAAGCATCTTTCCTCTTCCTGCATGGGTTGCAGTTGCAAGGCTTGTTGTGTCCAATCCGGGCACCAACGCTGCAGCACTCGACATCGTTTGTGGGACAGCTTGAATCCAGCTCCTGGTTGACGTTGACGCCTCCTGGTCCTCATGGCTGAAGAGTTAGGCTTCCCCTCCTCGCACCTGAAGCACCTGACATCAGTGGGCACTCGACTATCGTGCCCCTGGTCACTGGCTAGTGACCCAGACTCTGTCCCCTCTGCTTTCAGGTTCTTCACATCTTCGATCCAGGCTTGGATCTCTTCGGACACTTCTCCTTTTCCCTGCAGCAGCACTTTGCAGCATCTCGCCATTGGAAACAATGACGCAACCCAACACCATTTGACACCTATGCACCCAGCTTCCCTGGGTGAGGTAACATGAGTACTCCGGTGCTCCCGTGGGTGTTGGCCCAAGAATCATCTAAGTCCAAAAGGGTTTGTTCCTAGTCCACCTCTAAGTGTCCTTAAACGTTAAAATTGCAATCGAGACTTTCCCCATAGAAGCTAACAGGGCTCGCAACTGTGTTCTCACACTGCACACATCCCCCGTGGGTCCCTTGTGTCACTACCTTGGGTGGTTCCTTGAGGTCCCAGCGATTCTACATGCTCTAGGCCTTGTGTCTAGTCAAGTCGTGGTTCTTATGCCACTTTCTTAATATATGGTTTGGTTCACCCCTAGGGCCTATCGTATATTGTGCTAATTTACTGTGATATATTAAGTGTGACAAATGTGCTTTGACCTCTAGCCTCATAAAGAGACTAGTAGGGTGTATTTAGTAATAAATACATATATTTTATATATATACCTGGAGTGGTTCTCCTTTCATTTGGTCATTCAAGAGATTATCGACTGGTAAAACAAGCTGCTTTACATTCCTCCAAGACTTAGGCTGCTCCCCATAGCTACCACAAGAATAGCTTTCAAATAAGGTTGTCTTTAACCTATCATCTCTAAGGGGTTGTTTGGACTGTTGAAAGGTGTCCACTATAACTAGTGTACAGCATATACCAGGCCAACTTCTCGCAACAGCCACTTGCACCCGGCAGATGCAGACCCTCGTACTGCGTCATGGCATACATCCACATTGGCTGGGGTGGATTCACTGGTGTATGATCTAAAAGTGTCTATTGGCCATCACCTTGGCGCACACCCTGAGTTCACTGTTAATGAGAGAGTTTGGATGATAAGACCACTATGGTCCCCACATTCAGTTTGCCAAGGATGTGGCCTTTCATTACAGCTGCATTAAACAGGGCCGACAAGTAGGGTAACCACGGTTTCCAGAGTTTCTGGTAGTATTCCACCTGGAAACCATCTGTAACTGGTGTCTTGTCCAGTTTCATATCATCAATCTCTTTGGGCGTAATAGGCTTATTCAGGTCAGGTGTATTTAATGCTGACAGAGTGGACAGTGACAGATCTACTATTAGTTGGGTGGAAAAGTAGCACGGTGGCCTCAAGTGCTTTGCATATAGGGTGTGGCAGTATCCCACAAACATGGCAATGGTTTCTTAGGCCTCTGAGACCCTCCTCCTCTATGGGGTCTATAATACTAGGAACCACTCTATCCTCCAAATTATGTGTCACTAGCCAATATGAAAGTTTTGCACACTAGTCTCCCAATCCATAGATCCTACGTTGGGATGCAATCCAACACAGCATGACCTTGTCGAGGCACAGTTGTCTCAGGGAAAATCTGTCAAGCACGGTGTCTTTCCCTTGAAACGCTCCTCTGCAAGAGTGATTTGGGCCTCTAGCCCCTCAATCTGTAACAGTGTCTAATTGTCATGGGACAGAAGGTGGGAACTAGCAATGCCCCGCATGTATGCTTTGCCAGCTGCGCACAGAGTCCCCTGGGGAGTCCAGGGAACCTACATTTAGTGATAGGAAAGAATGAAAATCATGTAAGAGGAAGTCCACAAAGTCATTGTCAGTTAGGGACCAATCATTGGGTCAGCAAATGGGACTTTAATCATGTCTCTCCCCAGCTATCCGTACAGTCACATGGAAGTGGTCTGATATCCCCCTGGAAGGATGAGTGACCCGGTGGGGCAGAATAAGTCAGTGATGGGCATCAAAATTAGGTCGATTTATGATTGTTTATTTTGCATGGTAGATGCATGAGTGAATGACTGTGTGTGAGGATTCCAGGTCTGCCAAACATCACAGAGTCCGAGGCGGGATTTCTCAGCAACCAGGCATGAGGCCAGTGAGCGAGAACCTTCCAGGTTCCTCGAGCTGTCCTTGGATGGGGACATCACCATAATAGAGTTTCTCTTCACCACTGTGACACTCCTCAGAAGCCCTGTCAGCATGTCCCTTACTGTGTCTAGCATGGGCCCAGCCAACTGTGGGGGGACATAAAACTTCAACCAATTTTTAAGCCTGCTTGTGACTGCTCCCTCCACCGTGACATGGTTCACTGATAGAATATCGATGTAACAAACATCGATGTTCTAAATATATAAAAAATGATATCGGCTGAAAAAATATTTACTCCAATACGTTAAGAGGTAAGTAAAAAAATATTGAATCAAAAATATAGAGGTAAAAATTAGAGATGTAAAACATATCGATTTAAAAATATATATAATATATATAAAATAAAAAATATATTAAATATATTAAATATTAATATTATTTTTAACAAAATAAACTACATTTAATATACATTTTAACTAAATATAACAAATACACTTAATTAAAAAAATATAAACACATAAACATATATATGTATTCATATACACATATTTACTTTAAAATAATGTATTAACTGTTATCTTTCTTTAATTTTTAAACTTTATAATTATATAAATATAGAATATATTTATCGATAATTTTAAAAAATCTATAATAAATTAAAACATTAAACTATTAAAAAAAATAACTTAAATTTTCCAATACAATAAGTGCAACAGTAGGGAAAGTGTTGGAAAGTGTAATAATTAAAATTACTATTCCAACTCCAGTGAGTGCTACAGTAGGGAAAGTGTTGGATTGCAGAGGGGTGAAAATTACTATTCCCACTCCAGTGATAACAACAATAGGGAAAGTGTTGGATAGTGGAGGGGAAAAAATTACTATTACCACTCCAAAGAGTGCAACAGTAGGGAAAGTGTTGAATGGCGAAGGGTAAAAATTACTATTCCCACTTCAGTGAGTGCAAAAGTAGGGTAAGTTTTGGATAGCGGAGGAATTAAGTTCCCTATTCCAACTCCTGTGAGAGCAACAGTAGGGAAAGTGTTGTATAGTGGAGGGACAAAAATTGCTATTCCCACTCCAGTGAGTGCAACAGTAGGGAAAGTGTTGGATAACAGATGAGCAAAAATTACTATTCCCAATCCAAAGAGTGCAACAGTAGGGAAAGTGTTGGAGAGCGGAGGGATACAAATTACTATTCCCATTGGAGTGAGTGCAAAAGTAGGGTAAGTGTTGGATAGCGGAGTAATTAAATTTAATATTCCAACTCTAGTAAGTGCAACAGTAGGGAAAATGTTGGATAGTGCAGGGGTAAAAATTACTATTACTAGTCCATTGAGTGCAATAGTAGGGAAAGAGCTGGATAGCGGAGGGGCAAAAATTACTATTCCCACTCCAGTGAGTGCAACAGTAGGGAAAGTATTGGCTAGTGGATGGGTAAAAATTACTATTCCCACTCCAATGAGTGCAAAAGTAGGGTAAGTGTTGGATAGCAGAGGAATTAAATTTACTATTCCAACTCCAGTAAGTGCAACAGTAGGGAAAATGTTGGATAGCGGAAGGGTACAAATTACTATTCCCAGTCCAGTGAGTGCAAAAATAGGGAAAGTGTTGGATAGTGGAGGAGCAGAAATTATTATTCCCACTCCAGTCAGTGCAACAGTAGGAAATGTATTGGATAGCGAAGGGGCAAACATTACTATTCCCACTCCAAAGAATGCACCTGTAGGATAAGTGTTAGATAGCGGAGAGGTAACATTTATTATTCCCACTCCAGTGAGTGCAACAGTAGGGAAAGTGTTGGATAGCACAGTAACGAAAATAACTTATACCACTTAAACAATTGGAAAAAAAAAAAAATTACAACATTTGAAAATTCATAAAATAAATACACAATATTTGAGAAATATAAAATTAAACGTATAATAAAAACATATAATACTAATTACATATAAGAAAAACCTACACATAATATATAAAATAAATTAATAAATATACTTATAAACAATAATTATTTTAAAGTAGCAATTATTAACAAACACAAAATATTTAACCCTTTCGATGCTTGTGACGGAGCGGTTCCGTCATGCGCGTCGGTCGCGCTGTGCGGATGACGGAACTGCTCCGTCACGGCCCCGCCCGCGCACGAACCCTTCAGCACAGCGCGGTAATCCGCGCCGCGCTGAAGGGGTTAAAACATACTTGTATTTATTTTATAACCTACCTTATAACACCACACCAATAACAAAACACGTCAACATTTTTAATTAAATGTATTTCCATAATTAACATCATTAATAATCAACTAAAAAAAATCTTATTAATAAAAAAAATAAACATTCATTGAATACACATGCTTTAACACTATAATATCCACAACATACACCTAAATTAAAATATAAAATAATAAAACACAATTAAATATTCTTTTTAAAAGAAAAATGATTACTATTTAAAACTAATAATTAAATAATTAAAATGTATTCATTACCCACCTTTTACCCCTTCAAAAGTAAAAACAACACACCAAAAATAAACAATTATATAAAATAATTATCAGACTTTAACAAAGCAGAGGGACTTTAAAAGCCGCTATAGCCCTGCTACGAAGTGCTATAAGGCTATTAGAACATTCTGCCACTAGAAGGCAGAATGTTCTAACAAATAAAACAAAGCCTTCAGGGAGCGCAAGGGGATTCAAATCCCCTCAGGCTCCCTGAAGCATTTGTTCACAGCCAGAGCTGTGAACAGAGAAGCATTGGAATGTTGGAGCTCCGGGCTTATACCATCCGTTATAAGCCCGGAGCACTCCATTGTTTTCAATGGAGCTTCCAACATTCCAATGTTCTAATTAACATTAATGAACGACTATATAATAATTAATTAAACACAAATTACTTACCACCCTTTACTCCTATAAACACCACAACGCACATCTAACATTAAATACACAATTACCACAATTAATTACCAATTAATTAATTAAAATTAATTAACAACTAATTATTAATCCATCGATTAAAAATAAATTACTTCCCACCCTTCCCAGCCTTTACACCTATGAACACCAAAACACACACCTAAAATTAGTTACACAATGACCATAATTAATTACCAATTAACTAATTAAAATGAATTAACAGTCAATTATTAATTAATTAATAATAAATTACTTTATCCATTTAACACTATAACATCTCAATTAAACATATAATAATAAATATAAAATATTCAATAAATGTAATATAATAAAATTACTTCTCACCCTATTACCCTATAAACCCACAACCCGTTACGGAACTAAAAACGCAAAATTCAAATAAAAAATGTTAATAACTACTAAAAATAATCAACTACACATACATATAAAATATATACTAAAATACATAACATTAATAAAACATCAATATTTTTAACAACTATATTTTTGCAAACGATGTTTTACACTTCAATATTACTTACCTAAAATCGATATTCTTGACCACGAGAATTTTTCTGTCGATATTTCTGACCCACAATATTTTTTCACTCAATATTTGTGTAAATCGATATTTTTCATTCAATATTCTATCTCTGCACCCCGTGAAATATCTATCCTGTGGATCCACTACACTATGGGAAGTCTTCACTGGCAGATGTTTATGAATTAAAATGGCCACCCCTCCAGACCCACTAGTGTAACCAGCATGGTAAACCCCCTCATAGCCATATCCAGCAAAGAAGAAACATCGGGTGCACAGTGGATGTGTCTTTTTCAGCAATAAAATGTCTGGAGCATGACGCTTCACAAAGACCATCACTGCGACCTGCTTATTTGGGTCATTCAGGCCATTGATATCCCACATCATTACTTTAAGGGTCGTCATCACGTAAGGTGTATCTGGAATGCGCAGTGCTCCCTGTTTGTGCTAGGATAGGATGGAATACCATTGGGATTGTTGCCTAATGTACAGTGAATTGTGCCCAACCAAGACAAACCACCCCAACCAAACACCTCCAAACCCACCTTCCTTCACACACTTTCACCCATAAAAAAGCATCTGCCACCCCAAAAATAAAAAACACATGCAGTATAGGGAAAATTCTATGGAAACTCTCACTACATCACCCCTCTGGAGGAAACTCAGTAATAAGGATATTGTCCTGCTGGCAGAGCATGTTTCAGTCATCTAAGGGGACCCGCTGGGGCATAGTGGTCCTCAATCAGCTGCACTTATCCAAATGGGTCAGGTAAAGGTCTGGGAAGCCCCCTCCTGTTGGAGATTTGCATAATTGGAGGCCCTGTGGCTGCGCACGTGCCCTGGGCTGTGAGTGGCCCCAGCCCCTGGTCAAAGGAGTTAGGCACTCCAGGTCTTCACTCTCCACTTGCAGGGTCCCCTCTGCTTGTACCAACTCCAAGGGAAAAATCTGTTTCATGTGTCTTCATATTGGTACTATGATCCCCACAGGGGGGACGAGCTGCCATGTATGACCCGCTGCCCCATTGCCCACTCCCAAGCTGCCTCAGGGGTGTCAAAAAAGAAGGAATGGGAGCGCACATGACCCATGACCTGGCCAGGAAGAAGTGCATATACAGTAAATTAATAGCTCCTTTTCTCTAGCAACATGGAGGATCTTATTCCTATCCTTGTAGTTAAGGTTGTTGGCGATCATCAGGTATGGAGGAACTCCAAAAGATTGTGCCACCACCAGTGATCTGTAGGCCGCCTCTACAATGGACCGGGATTACAGCTGCCCCCCTGGGATCCATGATAATATCCATTGTTCCAGATATTTCTCGGTGGACATTCCCTCAGCACCCTCAGGGAAACCCATGAATCTTAGGTTATTTGTTCAAGCATGATTCTATGTGTCCTTAGTGTAATTTTCCAAGGTACAGGAAGTTCTGGTCAGGAGGGCCTCCTCGGTCTTGAGAGCAATGATATTCTTACTGGTCCCAAATGCATCCTTCCATACCTACCACATGGTTATCAACTTTACGTAGGCCCTTGTGCAGACATCCTACCTACCTCTCTAGTTTTGGTTTTCAAAGATGTTCGGAAGGCGTGGGTAGCAAAAAGGATTTCTGAGGTGTTGGGGTGACCAGCCTGCGATGTAAGAACATTGTCCACATATCATTTTTGGAGCCTGTAGTTTGGGGGTCATGTATTTGTCTATTGTAGTCTGTGCTTGTGTTTGGAGGGTTCCCCACAGCACATGATACATCTCAGGCCTAGTGGAGGTTATCGGCTTGCGTCACTTGAGCTCCCATGATGATTTTGCACCAGTACCCAGAACAATCCAAACACAGGGCATACATGGGCCCCATGCAAAAAGAGGGCAGAGGGCAGCTAGGCTGCCGACCCACTTGCACAGAGACCTGTCTGTGGCTCCAGCAGTACAAGCAGTCAGGCCCTCACTGCATACTGCTGCGTCACCAGGGACTAGTCCAAGAGACAAAGAAACCCACTGGCTCAATGACAGTAGACAGCCCCCCCTAGGTCCCCAACAGTCTAACATGGTGGACAAATAATTCCAGGGCAGTCTTATCGAGAGGCCAGGTGGTGTGTGGGGCTGGCAGTTAGCAACATACAGTGGTAGCAGAGGCAGTGCAGTTCTGAGCACACAGAAACGCCTGCGCTTGCCCCTCACACTCCTCAACAGTGCCAACGAAAAGTCAGGTGAGTACAAGGATGCTCCATGGGGAAGACAACCCATGCCCATTCTGGTCTAGAACACTGTCATCCCAGGTCCCACCTTTCAGCGCACGCTCACCTCCAAGCCTCGGGACCCACATGGGGCTGAGAGAAGCATCAGCACAGCCGCAGGATGCTGCCAAGGGCCCAACTCTGCATGGCCGCACTCTCCAGCTGTAACCTCCACACCATGCCAAGAGGGCCCCTGCAGCAGCTGCAACCCATGGAGCCGCACCACCGAGGCTGAGGAGCTTGCGGTGTCTCCAATATTGGGTGTGGCCTGCCAATGCCAACCTGGGACCACAACATCCACTTTGCACCCTTCTGACAATTCAGAGGGCATTTCCTGGGCTGCCAGATGTAAACAGACAATTTGTTCCAGTCGGGGAGTAAAGATTCATCACCAACCACAAGGGGGGCTAGAGTATCCACCAGGGAAACAGGAGCTCATTGAGGGATGACCAATATCTTGGTTGATGAGACCACGCCCCAATAGTGACATATTATTATTTATGGCCAAAGAGAGCAGGGCTCCCCCTTCTAAGGATTATTAATTTCTTTGACGCTAACCAAAACAACTTTAGTTTAGTCTTATAAGTTTGGGAAATGAATAGACACATTCAAATCCAGCAAACCATGCCCTAATCTGTCTAGAGTATACTACTCGCTCCCCAATCCCTCCCCCCCGCAACCCTTGTGTCCCAGTCCCTGACTAAATCTTTCCCTCACCAAGCTCCCTCTCATCCTACATAGGATGCGCTGATAGGCACCATAAGCTAGGCAAAAAAGAGAGGAGAACTCCCACTTCCCATCCATCTATACATTAGTAATTTTACATGTATTATCTTCACGACTGCAGAGACTGTCCTATCTTTTGATAAGAAGAGTACTCTGCTGTCATAAAGATACTACATGTAGAACTACAAGTAATTTTTGAATAGCAAAAAAAAAAGCAAATTTACACCAAAAGTGTAAGATTACCTTTATGAATCAGACTCTGCGTCTTTTGCTTCTTTCGGGGCTCCTGCATCATCGTTGAAATCTGGTCTCTCTTACTTTCTCCTACTTGTGCTTGGGCATCTATATCAAATCAACACCCAGCATATGCGGGCTTATTAGGGTGTGAATTAGCCATTTCTATTTTGCTTGACTGGCTTTCCTGGTCCTTTCCTACTAGTAGCAGACCTGAACTTATCATTGGCCTTAGTCATCTGTTCATCAGTTAGCAGGTTGAAACACTTAAGAGTCCTAAGACAGATATTAAGGTCATTTTATGGCAGCGTAGGTGAGCACTCTTGATCAAATAAGTGAGCTGGGGGATCTGGGTACAGTATGATGGGGGAAAGGTAGAACGTGCAACCACACGAGAAAGTCAGCACCAATCTCCTTTCTCCTGCCTCTGCATCTGTCAACTCATAGTTCACGTCCCCCCAGTCCCAGCCCTATAGATCATCCACAGAGCTTATGGTCTTCTGCACAGTTGGCATTGACACTCCAGTAGACTCCACTGCCTCCTTTGCACTAGCAGCTAGGGTAAGAAGAGAAAAGATTCACAGGGAGGGAGCAGGGGAATATCAATCTTAACACTTCTGTACTATGCCTTCAATACAGACCCTGGTGGCAAATGTCCAGCGTCTAGTGTCCCTCTGGCTGTGCTGTATGCACATATCCTCAAAAGCAGGGCACAAGTTGAGGGTACACATGGGTAGATGGTGTCTACCCACTATTTTCACAAGGTGGATGCCGTCTATCCTGCTTCTTTCACGCAGATATGTGCATGAAAGTGTACCATATTTACAAAGAGTCGTTTGGCCAAAAAAGTGTGTTAACGCCACTTTGTACATATGGAGCAGGACAGTGGGCCACAAGAACATCATTAAAAGTGATGTTCCTGTGGTGTAATGCCCTTGTAAATATGCCTCTTAGTTTCCACCCCCTGATGTGCACTTTCCAATACACCAGAGTGAGTGGGATGTGGGCATTG
Organism: Triturus cristatus; assembly: GCF_964204655.1. Lineage (NCBI taxonomy): Eukaryota > Metazoa > Chordata > Amphibia > Caudata > Salamandridae > Triturus > Triturus cristatus. The sequence continues at coordinate 151,585,051 of NC_140584.1, forward strand.
GGGTGTTTCGTCTCCCCATTACCGACGCCACTTGCACTGCTGGCAGTCTTGAAACAGTCTTGACAATCCATATAGTGTAATTCATACCTCCAGTCCTTTAACATGGCACTTGCATAAATTGTGGATATACAAGTCTCCCTGTGAATTCTCAATATTTTCAATTAAAGGTTGCACGCTTTTGGAATTGTTTTAGGTTTCTTTCATTCCCTAGTGGGCAATTATTTTGTATTCATCCTGGAAGTTAAATATACTCTGCTGCACGTTTGGGCCTGTGTTTTAAGTTTTATCTGGAGTCATTCTTAGTCTGGTCTGGAGAGATCCCAAGTGATTCGAATTCAGGAAAGTAGCCTGTAGCTCACTCAGTAAACCTTTTTTGTCTTTGCATTTTTGTGATTGCAGTATTTTAACCTACTCTACAGACAGCTTTAGTTGTCTCTGTTTGAACACTCATTGTAAAGTGAATTTCCGTAGTCCAGTCGGCTGGTCACTAACCCTGGAGTGACAGTTTTCTGGTGCTGATGGGGAGCCATCTGAAGATCTTTCACAGCATGCGTAGAGTGTGGACGCAGGAGGAGGATACTGCATTATTTTGGCATTTCATTGTGAGTTTGTTTTCCAGTATGAGGTCGAGGTTGTGGGCTTGGTCTGTCGGCGTGGGTGCGGGTCTGAGTTCGGTGGGCCACCAGGTCTGGTTCCACAGGGATGTGTTGTTCCTGAAGATCAGCACTTCTGTCTTGTCAGTGTTGAGTTCAGGAGTTTGGTCTTCATCCAGTCAGGAATGTTCGTCATGCAGTTGTGGACGTTTGTTCTAGTGGTTGAGGTGTCTTCTGAGAGCAACATGATAAGCTGGGTGTCATCAGTGTGTAAAATGATATTGAGGCTGTGAGTTCTGATGATGTCAGCTAGTGGCATCAAGTTTGTGTTGAACAGGGTGGGGAGGTGCTGCAGATGATGCTCTTAGGTTCCAAGATGAAAGGCGGTAGGTGGTTTCTCTGGATACATCCAGTGAGGAAGGAAGCAATCCAATTTAGGGTGTCTCCTTGGATCCCGAAGTGGTGGAGTCTCTTGATGAAGATGTGGTGGAATACGGTGTTGAATGCAGCCGAGAAGTCGGATTAGGGCTACTGTTTCACCCCAGTTGAGAAAGGCTCTGATGTTGGCAATCAGGGTGGTTTCAGTGCTGTGGTTGGCACAGAAACCGGATTGGGAGACATCCAGCAGGTTGTGTCTCTCCAGGTGTTTGGTGAGCTGGGGTTTGATGGCATTCTCAAGAACTTTGGCAGGTAAGGGAAGCAGGGAGATGAGGTGGTAATTCTTGAGTTCACTGGGGTTGGCAGATGGTTTCTTGAGGAGGGGAATGACATCTGCCTGCTTCCATCCTTCGGGGAAGGCGGCAATGGAGATGAATGCGTTGAGAATGGAGGTGAGCTTGGCACTGATTTCCCTGCTTCCCGGGTTAAAAATGTGGTGAGCCCAGGGGTCCATAGATGCTGCAGAGTGGATGGAGTTCATGATGGTTGTGATGTTCTGGGTGGTGAGCTGTTCGCATGCGGTGAGTGGGTGGTTGTGGGTAGCATTTGTTGATGTGAGGAGGTTGTAGAGGTAAGTGGGTTGGGATTCCAAGTTGCTGTAGATGGTGGATGTCATGTTGTTGAAGTAGCTTAGTAGGATGTTGAAGGGTTCCTGGGAAGGGGGGTTGTGTTCTCTGTGGCTAATGGGCAGGAGAACTCTCTGACGATGGTGAAGAGTTCTTTGCTGTGTTGGCGTTTGCTCCGATTAAGTCTCCCGGGGTGTCTTTTTTCATTTCCTTGAGGTATTGGTGGTACATGTTGAGGGCTGACTTCAAGGTTGTTGGGTCTGTTGGATCTCTGCTACCAACGGGCTTGTTTGGTTGGTCTGCTGGTCTTGGCTGTCTTGACGGTGGCCACTCTGTCAGCGCAGTTGTTGACCCAGTCGGCAAAGCTCTGGTTATCCTGTTCCAGGATGGTTGCATGGTCTGGCTGGCTGGTGCTGGAAGTGTACGTCTATTGGGTCTCTGTCACTTTGTTCCAGCTGCATTGGGAGATACTGGAGGGCCTGGTGATGGAATGTGTGGGTCCTGTAATAGTGAATTGGAGTTTGGTGAGGTCGGACCATGTGAGTTTGGAGAAATGACTATACTTGATTCTAACACTGGCGATGAAGATAGGGACTAGCATGGGGCTAGCAATGTGGGTGGGGTTTTTGACCAGTTGGTTGAGTCTGATGTTGCACAAGTTCTCCAGAAGGTTGGTGTTGTTGTGGTCTTTTGGGTCGTTGAGGCAAAGATGAGGTCCCAAAGGAAGATGTAGTGCTTGGAGCAAATCACTAAAGGGGCGAGGAATTTAGTGATGGCTTCGCAGAAGCTGGTCCGTGGTCCTGGGGTCTATTGGTGAGGGTGCCTCCAATGGCCATTCTGTTGTTGGTTTGGAGTTGGAAGTTGAGGTGTTCCATACTGGGTGTGATGTCATCATCAGTGGTAGGGCAACAAATTGCTTATTTGTGGATGATGGCAATGCCTCCTCTGTGTTTGTGGTGTGTTCTTGGGGTACCATTTTGTATCCATTGGGTGTTTTGGTGGTAATGTTAGGGGTGGAGCCAAGTCTCTGTGATGAAGATTAAGTCAGGCGAGGGTGGTCATGGTATCCTAGATTTTGATGGTGTGCTTGCAGAGGGGATCGGGCATTGAGCAGGAGGCACTGGAACAGTTTTGTGGTGGGTGCGGTCGGTGGGGTGGGTGTGGCGAGGCTTTTGGTGCAGGCGCGAGGTCCTGAGTTGCACGTGAAGTGGCAGGGGAAGCAGGTAAACGGTCCTACCGTTGATCACGGGGATGTGATGCAGCAGTTGTTGTCATGGCATGTGGAGTTCTGTGGCAGAGTTACTGTGGGTCGCAGGAGGGCGGGGGTTTGCGGCACTGGGTGCAGTTCAGGAAAAGAAGTGCGCAGAAGTGCGCAGACAGGTGCGGATGGGCATCTCTTTGTGGCACCTTTAGAATGTCTGCTGAGTGGTCATGCTACGATCTTTATTAAGTAGGGTGGGTCTGGGTGCTGGTAAGCGGGAGGCTTCGAAACTGGTGGGATACGTGAGTGGCAAGGTAGCTGGCACGCTATCCAACAAAACAAAAGAGAACAGATGCAACAATACTAAGGCTGATAAAAAAACACAAGGCTGGCTTAATAGGAAAAATAATGGTTAGTCCTGGTATATTGCTAACAAAACAGGAAAGTCTGACTAAGGAGGCTAACCAGCTGTAATGTCGAAAAACAATGCCAAATGCCAAACAATGTTGAGCTGAGTGCAGATGGGCAGGAGCGGCCGGCAGCGGCAAGCAGCAGTAAACAGGGAGAGAGCGGAAGCAGTAAACAATGTCAGCATCAGGAAGACCTGCTAGACTGCAATGTGGGTAGCTGGCCCAGGCCCTGCTCAATGGATTCACTCTGTGGCCTTCATTAAGCAGGTCTTGGGAGGGGGTGGGGCGCTGGGTGGCAGGTAGCATGAGGCTTAGAAACCAGCAAGAAAAGTGAGTGGTGAGCTGGACTGGCGTGCTATCCAACACAACAAAGGGAAGAATAAGACTGATATAAAAAAAACACAAGGCCTACTAAACAGGAAAATAAATGTTAGTCCTGGTATTTTGCTAACTGAACAGGAAAGGAAAGTCTGAATAAGCAGGCTATACAGCTGTACTGTCAGAAATCAAAGAAAAATGCCAAATAATGCTGAGCTGAGCACAGAGGGGAGGGAGCGGCCGGCGGCGGCAAGTGGTGGCAGGAAGGAGGTAGAGAGTGGCAGAGGTAAACAATGGCATTGTCAGAGAGACCTGCTAGACTACAGCGGGGGGAGCTGGTACAGGAACTGCTCAATAGGGTTACACTGCGGTCTCCATTAAGTACGTACTGGGAGGGGGTGGGATGCGCATGGCAGGAAATGGACTGTTTCGAAAACAGCAGAATACATTCGTCGGTAGGTGGCCCAGCTGGCTATCTAACAAAACAATAGAGAACAGAGGCAACATTAATAAGACGGAAATAAAAAACACTAGGCTGACTAAACAGGAAAAGAAATGGTTAGTCCTATATTGCTAACATAACAGGAAAGGAAAGTCTGACTAAGCAGGCTAAAGAGCTGTGATGTTGGAGAACAATACCAAACAAGGCTGTGTGCAGAGGGGTGGAGCGGCCGGTGATGGCAAGTAGCTGTGGGGAGGAGGGAGAGAGTGGCAGCTCTAAACTGTGGCTGAGTCAAGGAGACCTAGCTAGACTGCAGCGGGGGAGCTGTTACAGGTCCTGTTCAATGAGGTTGCATTGCGGCATCCATTAAGTAGGTTCTGGGAGTGGGCTGGGGCTGGGTCTGGGTGATGGGAAGCAGGAGGCAAGGACAAGAGGGCGAGGAAGGGGCGGGGACAGCCTAAATACCCCTGCTCCCTCCACCGGAAGTAACCATTTGCCTTACGTCTTCCCTGGCTCCGCCCAGGGACTTGACCGGGTGCCCCCAGTGCCTTCATGCGGCACTAAGGCGGCCGCCCTGTTAGGGGGGCTGCTGCGCAAACCCCCCCCCCCCCCCCCCCCCCGGCAGCCTTGCAGTCCCAGAGCTTCTGATCACAACGATAACAATACAAATGAATGAATGGGTTTCCACATGTGCGATTTCCATTTGTTGCAGCACGTGTTCACATAAGCTGTTAAGGCCCTTTTAGTGCCCTTTATTAAAAAAGTGCCTGCATAAAAGTTATTGTGAATCAGAGCCCAAATCCGTAGCAGTTTGTAGTGCTCCTTCGTACATCTCCTGACTCATACATAGTACATGTAGGAAGACAGCCACTGGCTCCCCACTTATTCATAATAACCACGAATGCAATTTTAAGAATTCGCAGTTATAAGTTTTTATCATTTGATCGTTTTCTATCTTCCCCACCTTTATACTGTTATTGAATACTAGCTGCTGCCCCCAAACAGCGCTCCGGATAAATATTTTTTTCTAAATGCCAACAATATCCTTATCTGTCTGTGTTTTTGCATTAATATGCTCTAAAATTCTTTTTTTTTTCAGCATTGATTTGTATACAACTATAACGTGACGACGCATCCTATCAAGGGAAAAACAATACATTATTGCGAACATGGAAACCGCGTTTTGGGACCTCCAAACATTTGGGAGATGAGGTCATCGATTTGAATACAAAGTCACATGACCGATTCCAATTGGAAAGGCTGTGTATTATTTTGTGGTAAAATGATAATAAATACCTTTATCCTATCAGGTTGCATGGGTCACATCTTTCTGTGTGAAAACCAGAGAGGGATCAAAGCTCCAGACAGAACATTTATAGGATATTTAATTACGATATGGCTGACATTAGGGGTCGTCAGAGGTCCCTCCTGCGACCGCTGGTATGCCCCTTGTGACTCCTGTCGCTGTCTTTGCGACCCATAGCGTCAGCAGCGGCAAAATCAGTGCCAGGAACAGAAGCTATTGGTCCTTATGAACGTCAACGGGGACTTCACTCTTCTTGTATAGTAGGCGCACACGTGACATTCACTCTTCCCATTTGCCCAATAACTCTCAGAAACAGTGCGTGTTGTTCACGGCGTAACCTTTCTTTTTATTCACGAAACAGGTAATTCACCAGTGACCAACACGAGAGTAATAATATCCCCTTTTGGATATAAACTTATCAAAGCATCACTCTTGATGAAGGCTGCCAGGCAATTAGGCACAACATTACACTTGAACTTGAACTTGGCCGTACACTTTAGTGGCCTCGGCCTGTCAAAGGCAGTAAAGAAGATATGCACCACATTACATTTGAACTCTTGAACTTGGCCATACACTTGAACTTGGCCGTCTCGGCCCACCAAGCCCCAACTCTGCTGTGCACATTGTGCCAGCAGGCCCCAACGCGCTACAGCGAACAGTTGCACTACTTGTAAACCAGGGCCCCTCATGGCACGCTGGCATGCCCACTGGGGTACCTGCCCTCAGGCAGCCTCCCCAGGGTTCACCTCAGTCCATAGGTTGTGGGTTAGGGCAGAAGAGTCAGGGACCACCATCAGGCCAGTCCCCCCTTCCGCCTACCCTCTGCACACGTGGCTCCTACCCCTTTCTGGGGGAAAACCAGTTGTTGATCCGCCACAGTGCGAGGAGCTCCCTGGCGCACTCGCCCTCCCCCCGCGCTAACTGTGCACCTAAATGGCCCCTAGTATTGTTTGTATGAGGCACTGCCCGTCTACCAAAATTATGTCCTCCATCCTGATTCCACCTCTCCTTTCTGTTCTCTGGGCCGTCCGGTGATACGTTACCTGCCCCCTTTTCAGTGGCCATCGAGTTGTGAAGACCCTAGTTTACACCATCACCTGTTTCCCATGAATTAATCTATGACCACCTGCCCGGAACCTGTCACCAGCTGTATTTCCACCACCGCTATCCTAAAGGGAACTACTACCCCATACCCTCCATAAAATTTTTGCCCATACGGGTGCCTAGCTGCTAGCGCAACCCAATTAGACTCCCCTGATCTCGTGGGACAGCGGCGGAGGTGTTGGACCCGCTGCCTTCCTTCTACTGGTAGCCTGTGTATAACTTACTTCCCACGCTTGTCCTTTGCCTTAACCAGAACCCCCTTAACTTAACTGCCCGCGCTATCCTACTGACCACATATAGGAACATCCCTTCAGACTATTACCAGGCCCAATAATGTGTTAGATAAAATATCTTGGCAACTACCTCAGTAGCTGGCACATTGTCCAGAAGCCACGCTTAATGTCCCCTGAGTTGGGAAGGCCCCACACTATCACTCGTTTTCCTTTATGACATCGACCTCCCTCCCCAGGAAACTAATCCCTTGGGGCCTCCAATAGCGATTCTGCCTGCCAGGATGCCTGCCACCTTAGCGAAACCCTACGTGTACTCTCCTGAGCCTTTCCAGTATGCCTCGTTGATATGCCACTGAAATCCCGGACCTCCAGCAGGTCCGAACTCTGTCACCAGCCAGGTGACGTCCGGGACCACCAGCAGGTCAGTCCCTTCTGTCGCCAGCCAGGTGCCCCAGAAGCTAAGTCCCGGCTGATGATAGCCTTATGCAACTTCACCAGAACCTCTGGGAATCCCTATGACTCACGGCATGTGTGGATGCTTGTGCTGTGACCTATCTCCCTGCGGCCTCAATGCCGAAGAACAACTACTGACCCATACCGTTACACCGTTACCTGCTGCCGTCAGTCATAGTTAACTTACCAATCAAGCACCTCCTTGTGCCTAGAAACCACTCAGCTATGCTACATATTTTGTGTCCATCCAAAGACCCCAGAAGACTTTCACTGGCCTGGACTCCTGCACAGCCACCCACTGAGCTATTGCTCCACCCACTGACAGGGCTGCTCCCTTTGTGATGTGAGAGGTTTTGCTTTGGCCTGTTAGGACCTGTGGTTACAGGCCGCCACAGGGGTATAACAGGCTGGTTTTGCTGGTTTTGCTTCGCCCCTTACTGTTAAGACCTGTGGTTAAAGGCTGCCACAGGAGTAAACGTGGCTGGGTTACCATGATAATGTAGCACCTGCCGGGTAATTACCCTGTGCCCGAGGTGAAGTTTGTAGATTAGACTCCCTAAACACCTTTACCCGGGAGCCTCCTGTTACCGTATCCTCTGCTATGTGCCTCTTCAATATAAAAACTTCGCACCCCCGCATGGCCAAAACAATGTGAAGATGGCGTTGCCCTTGGTCAAGGGAAGCCGCGGCTGGATGATTTAATATATTGCCTGGTAACTAGCCAGACCCGGAAGCCCGCGCAATAAGAACTCACCGCTCAGCCCCAAACTGACTACTAACCTAACGGTTATTAAGTCCCTCGCAAAGGTCCCCCTACGTGACGGGAATAAATACTGTTGGATATCGGCACAACTGGTGATTGTAACTTGGGTTTTGGAAGGGGTCCTCCTGCAACAAAGCCCTGGGAATGTTTTTGCACTGTCTCCTCACTCTTATTGGCATCACCGCGAAAACATAAAGAAAGTACATCCATGCCAGAATTGGTTCCCCCGCACTAGCGGCTCAGGGGTAATTGTAACCAGACAAAAATTCATCTGTTTCCTGACTTCTAAGCAGAACCATGCGCATTTGATGAGACGTTCTCCCTCCAGGCCAAGGCTGATTCCCCCTATACTATCACTCCAGCCATGTGATTATGTTGGCAAGACAAGTTTTTTTTTTGTTTTTTTTTGCTGAACTGATCATAACGTTTTGCAGATAACTGGTAGCAGGTAAAAGTTTTGAACTGTTAAACCAATTTCATTCTTTTTTTTTTTTTTTTTTGATATATGGTCTGGTACGTCCCTAGGGCTACAGCCATATTTGTGCTTAATTTATTGAGAATTGTTGATCTTTGAATATTACCTGGGTCTAATCTCATAACTAGATTAGAAGAATATATTTATAAATAAATACAAATATTTTGAAATGAATACCTGTCTGGTGTCTTTTCATTTGGTAAATAAAGAGATTATAGGGTCAAACAAGCAGATTTACATTCCTCAGAGGCTTAGCCACCAGGACCATTATGGCTGGCAATTCTTTTTTTTATTTTTATTTTTTTTTATTTTTTTATTACAGCGTTACCCCCAGAAAACTTGGTTATTGACACTGACAGGAGTATAGGGAACAAACGTACTTAAGGTGACTGAGACCAATGACTGGTTTCCTTATTGCTGGTAACATGAAACGGAAGTGAGTATGTGCTGCCTTTAAAGTTACAGCATTGTCCGGTTTTAGATCTACAGAGTTCCTACTGAACTAACTAACCTTACTGAAGTTGGTGTAATGGGAGCTAGGACGAATGCGTAAGGTTCTGCTCGGCTGCGCCTGCAAGAGCCTATTCTAACGTGTACCTTATCCATGAGGGAAAGCAGCGCGCAAATCATGCTGTTTAGAGAACTTGTATATGCATTGTACCAGGTGACCCATAGCAGAGCAACGTAGTGCCGCACATGGGGGCGCCTGGCTCGGAACGTTACGCATCCAGCGCCTATTAAAACTGTGCTGGATTAGCTCCTAGTATTGCATTTGCAGCCCCTATCCCACTGTCTCGTTGCGATGTACAGCGAGTGGTAATGAGCGTACGCCCACCTAGTAGCCACGCTCACTACTAGCGTGCAGTTGCTGTGCGCGGCGGTGTGCTTCCGAGCCATTTGGCATGAATTAGACGCCCGCACAGAAAGAATCCCAACTATTAGTATGCGGCAGCTGAACGCATGGGTGTGTTTCGGCGCCATTTGGCATGGTCTGCTATCTGTCTGGTGGTTGACTTGTTATACAGTGGATGGATCCAATCCAATAGTTCGGGGCCTAACCCAAACATCCTCAATAATGCTCACAGGAAACACCAGTCAACCCAGCATGTGAAGAGCCTTTTCAGTAGCTAACAATAATGCTGCAGGCAAACAATCACTGCTAAGGGTTGCCCCTAATACTTGAAAAAATCTGCGCATATAGGGTAGCATGCTAAGCCATGGGAAAAAGCCGCTCATTCAGTATAGACCAGCATTAGTGAAAAGCAAGGGAGGCCAGGATATTACCCGGTATTTTATAATCCATTTTTAACATGGATAGGAGGCTAAATAAACCTTTATATAGTTGGCAAGGCCGTGACTTCAGAAGCACAGCAATATTTGGTCCCCCAGTCGTGCAGGTAAGAGACTGTTTCATATGGCTATTGTGTGTTTATTAAACCGAGGCGGGAGGTTCAAATGAAGGCCCTACTAATGGCCAACATCAGGTGGCCAAGGTGGCAACTGACGCCTGGAAGGCAAAGATCACCCCATAATCAGGGTGCGCAAGGCCACCGCCCCTCCCATAACATGCACTTAAAACATTGTAGTTGTGATAACACCTGGAGTTAAAATAGCGCTCTTCTGACGCAAGACTAACAATTGCTCTTTCATAATCCAGGCCACAATTTAACTGCATTTGCACCAATGCCCATGAGGTTATACGGTAAACTCATCAGTAAATGAAATACGTTCCCCAGAGCCAGTAAACGAAGCTAAAAACCATGCCTTAACTCCTTGACACGTTCTTCACTGTAAATCACCGACCGGTACCCAACTTACCGTTCATCAAGTCAATAAAATACAGCAAATACAGGAAGCCAGCAGCATGATGCGCAAAGACTTCGAATACTATGTAATACAACTACCTCCGCTATATATGTTGTTATCCATAAGCATTGACAGCAAGGAAACAAATCGCAGGGGAAATAAGAACAAATAACCGGACTATGATGCCTTGAAATGTCCTTGCATGAAACGCACTGGCAGATTTAATGGTGCCGTGAAAACGTTCTTCAACATGCGGCGCATTAGGAGACCAAAATTCCCGATCGGAAATAGAATATATATCAAGATCCGAGCTAATGACTTTGAGCTGAAGCGCATTCGATCCCTATCCGCCGTCCCAGCTCCAAAATAGCGAAGCCAGAGCCGAGAGCTGCTTTCACCGCAAGCCGCCTCTTACATGTTACGGGGGCGCCCCCCCCCCCCCCTCCGTACCTGTGAGCTAACGTCTGGCTGTTTTATGCGAACCGCGCCGGAAGTGGGAGGACCGTCGATGTAGAGACAATAATGAGGGGGCTGATGGACAGCGAGAAAAGACTGCGCCCCACATTCTATGACACGAGGTAAATCACCCTCGTGTACGACTAAAGACTGTTCCAAAGGTGTTTTTCCCCCGCCACATCCAGCTTTAGTGAGAAATCCAGCCGCGAGCCGCTCCCGATGTCTGGCGGGGGTATGCGAGGGAGTGATCAGTAGGTGAAATAATACGGCAAGCACCGTATGAATAGACGTAAAGCGGTATAGCCGTTGTTTCAACAAACAATTGCACCAACAACTATGGGTGCGAACGGCCAAAATGTTCCAACCCACTGCACGAAACCACTCGAAAAACCAAGGTGGCGGGACGCCTCGCTCCATAGTCCGCATCCCGGTAAACGACCGGACACTCCATTATGTTTAAAACGCAATTTTGTTCCAAAACTTTTAGCACGAATACAATCAACCACCATAAAAGGGGGAGGGCGTCCCCTCGCATATCGCAGCGAGACGCCCTGCACCACGAACCGTATGGTTCTTATCACAACGCGGTCTTTTATATGGAATACACGTAAAACAACAGCGCTTCCCCCGCATGTGACACTCCATAATGTGCACAACGCAAAATTATTCAAAAACTTTTAGCGCGAATACCCTCGACTACAACAAGGGGGGTGGGCGTCCCCTCGCATATCGCAGCAAGACGCCTCGCACTATGAACAGTATGGTCCCTATCACAACGCGGCCTTCATAGGAACTACATGCGAAACACTCGAAAAGGAAATAATTAATTAAATACCCGATCGCAACAGACCCCCATGTGGGCGAGCTACGCCTAGGCCCCCTCAAACCTCCTGTGCCACACGCAACACTCCGCCGACTTGAACTCCCTCGACGTTGACGATGTGCCCCTGCAGCTTGTCGTAGGTTAGAAGGGACAAAGAGGCTGACGATCGCCAGGCACGGATTCAAATACCGTTCCAGCGCACCTCGATGACGTGACCTCATTCCGCCCCCTTTACGTCCCTGGGGAAGGTCCAGTCAGTCCCGTGGCGCTACTAAGGGCGCCCCTCCTCTAGTCGCGGGGGGCGCCGGTCATTTTGTCGATTTTGTATAATACTAATAGTGAAGAATATCACATTATTCGCTATTACTTTAATAAAAAATGTATTACAAATAGCTGGAATATGACTTTCCCTGGCAGCTTAGAAAAGTAAAAATATTATCTTAAATATATGTATGTTGTGTGCATGCTAGCAGTTTTGAGTGTGTTTATGGAAAAGAGTGCGTGAATGTCTGTGTGTGTAGGCAGAATGTGTGTGTATGTGTAAATGTGTATATGTGTGAATAAATGTGTGTGTGTGTGTAAGCATGTGTATTTGTGATTGAAAGGGAAGGTCAAAGGGCATGTGAAGTCACTTCCGCTAACCCTAGCATTTTGGTGAATCTACGTCCATGACAATGCAGTAATGAAACTCGATAAAATAAGAATGGTAATTGCAAGAAAATGACACAGAAGCAATTGAATAAAACGTCGCATTTACGTGCACAGATTCACCTGCTAAAATAAAAATGCAAAATCAATGCAGTCACTTTGCTACTTGCCTGATGAGAACGTTTCATGTAGATGTTCCAGTATAAAGGTCAAAATGGGATAGTCGACATATTCTTCAGAGTTTGGATTGTAGTAGGTTTGAAAAAATCTCTCTGCATCAAACTCCTTTTGATACAAATCTTTTAAGTCGGATACAGATTCCATAGCTTCAATATCTGGAACAAAGTGGTGTCATTGTATCTCACACAGCGCCTTTTATAGTGATGGGTCCATGATGCTTTGTCAAATGTTTGATAGTCATGGCGGCAGCCAAATGGAGCTTATGTAACCACTCCCTTTACAATGTTCCCTTTGCTTTGAACAAAGTGAGGCGATCCAGCAACAGCTTCAATCACGAGCTAGGCCATGTAATTGCTGACTTGGTACCCATACTGCACCCTAGTGGGATGTGGAGGGTTACGTCACTGAAATATCTTTGGGGTAATGCAGTCTAGATATGCAATAAGTGGGTAGGATAGGCAGCCGGTTTCGTGCAGCGAAGAGGTCCGTCTAATGGCGCCAGGACAAAAGGGGGACGCCAGGCACGATGTAAAACTTGAGCTGGAAATTAATGTACGTTGAAAACAATGCTCTATACATCCACTTCATTATGCCCTTGTGTTCCGGACATCTCTTGTGCCCAATTGGGTCAAAATGTAAGTGGATAAAACGACCACGAGAATGATCAAAGTGCTGCACTTAATTTTCATTGGTGAGTATTATATGCATCACTAGTTCTGATTTATTTCATTTGCACGATTCACGTCTCTTTTATCTTTAATACTGAAGGCTGGCTGCTGCGCTCTAAACAGTCCTCTGAATAAATCATATTTCTTTTAAATGTCAAATACATCGTTATCTGATTGTGTTTTTTCACTAATATACTCTACGATTCCTTGTTTTAGCTTTGATTTTTGTTCATCTGTAGCTTGAAGACCCATTCTAGCAAGAGAAAAACAAACCATTATTGTAAACACGGGGACAGCCGTGATGGATTCTCCCAACATATGCAAAACCAAATGGGATGACGGACGGAGTGTTGAACGATGGATTTAGGCCCAGATCTCTGTACTGGGGGAAGGTATGACATTGTTCTGCATTCTGTCCATCAATAGTTCTTTTTGCATTTGTCACCCCGAGTGCGACGGGTATGCTCAGACGTGAGTCCAGTGTTCTCCATGACACTGGAATCAAGCTATCCTGGCTAAAGAGGGGTGAAACCCCGAAACCGGTCCTAGGATGCTGGTTTCCCGTCCAGGGAGGACCTGGCCTGGCAGATCGGGCTGGACTGTTCCCAAAGGGCACAGGGTCAGGACTGAATTGCATATGGCTGGGTCCAAACTGGAATGGCATGGTGAGCAAAAAACGATGGATTTAGGCCCAGAGCTCTGTACTGGGGTGAATGTATGACATTGTTCTGCATTCTGTCCATCAATGGTACTTTTTGCACCTCCCAACATATGGTCAGATGAAGTAAGTAATTGACTTGAATACATAGTCACACGGCCAATTCCATTTGGCAGTGCTATGTATTTGTGGTGCAATGATTATAAATGACTCTATTCAATATGATTGCATTGAGTCACATCTTTCTGGGTGTTAACCAGAGAGGGGTCAAGGTTCTTGCCACAAAATTAAGAGAATATTTCATTATGACACACAACTGGTGAAACGAGGTGAAATAGTGATTACTGTAAGAAAATAAAACAGAAACAGTTAAATAAACCATCAAGTTTACTTGTAGACAACCTGCAAAAATAAAAATAAGAAGTAAAAGCAGCCATTTGTGGATAAAAGCAACCCTGGACATATGCATCAGAGTGTAGATTGTAGTACCTTAGAAATTAGCTCTCAGTATCAAAATCCTTTTCACAGAAATCTTTCAAGGCGGATACAGATTCCACTGTGTTAGTTTAAATATCTGGAACAAATTATAGTAATTTATTCTCACAAAGCGCCTTTCCTAAGGGTTGAAAATGGATCCTTGATACTTTGCCAGGCTTGTGATGGGCCTAGTGAAAGCCAAAGAAACAGTGGCGTAACGAAACTTGAGGGGGCCCCCCTGCAAGATACATGGAGGGGCCCCGCTCCGGATTCAATCCGGAGTTCTCAGGCCAGAATACTGTGCTGAGAGGGCCCCTTCTGCTCTGCTCCCCCCACCCCCGCACCGCGGTGGCTGCAGAGGTCGCTGTTCGCTGGCATCTGCCCACAGCAGCATGAAGTATGGTCGTGTGAGTGAATGAGACCTCTAATTGCAGCCGCGGCCCGTGGAGGGAGTTCCGTGGGGCGGTAAGGTGGGGCGGGGGAGGGGCAGGGTGGGGGGTTCTAAAAACCAGAATATGGATAATTACAGGTAACTAAACAATTAAATAAATAAAACGAATTTCGTAGCGCGCGCTGCATCACATTTAATTAAATCACAGCTCATTATTAGGCAATATTAATAAATTCTACGCACAATAACGTCCACTTTGTGATGAGGACATTGGCTTCAGAATGAAAAGTCTTCGGCTTTACAGTGTCAGGTGTATTATAGTTACGAAGGAAGGGGTTTCCCCCGCAATGGTAACCATGTTAAGAGGGTTCTGCAAACTATTCTCGTGGCTTATACACCAGTTCCGGATTTTGGAAAGGTGGGCAGCTGGGTTGATCACAAACATCTGATTGAATGAATCTGCTTTTTTTACGATGCTCACCACTTATGGTGCTCAGAGGCATGGCTAAGGCATTCATGCAGTTCCATACGTGGCCTATTTATAGGGGATTTGAATGACTTCTTTTCTTGTAACTTACAAGACAGGACTCTCACCTTGGATTTTTTTTTTAACATCCCTTTACTTTCTAGGATGTGTAATCTTGATTTACTTTCGCTACACACATTGTACTAAAACAAAATTACACAGTTTACTAAAACAAAAGCACATGACTGGATTAGCCTTTCCCTAATGATGTAAAGTCATCAAGTAAATACACAACAGCGTCCCTTTAGATTGATCTTTGTCAAAACCAGTAAGGACCTTGGTTTCCAATGGTGATGTTGGGGTGATGTTTCTCTGCGATTAAAGCAAACCATCAAATTGATCTCGCCATTAACTTTTGCTCCATACAAAACCAGAGCACACCACGCCATGAGTGTCATTGTGTTTTTTTAACCCGCATTCCACCGCATCAAAGAGGGCATCAATATTCTTTACAAAAATGTTGTTATTGGTAAAACAATAAATAACTTTTCGCCTCCATTCCTGAGTATTCACCCCTTCTTTATTGTGCCTGTCCATCCACTTTTGTCTATATGTCTTTCTTTGCCAGCTCAACTTTCCCCAACTTCCATTTATTCAACAGATGTACTCCATTTCCCTCTTTTTAGATCTTCTCCTCTTTCTCCCATATGTCTGTAGCTCTCTCTTTTGCTTGCACCCTTCATAGCACTTGCTCTGTCTTCATCCATCTTAGTACATCGATTCCTTTCTCTTCTTCATGTTTGTCTGTCTCTCTCTTCCAGGCTCTGTCTTCTTCTCTCTCTCTCTTCTTCTCTATCTCTCTTCACATTCTATGCTTCCAACTCGTTCCATTTTTCATTCCATTCCTTTCCGACTCCCTTTAATTCAGTTCCCCTCCATCAATTTAGCTTACTGTTTTGCTTTTTGTTTTGCAGAACACCTCTTTGTATCTTCATACATTAGTTGTACTTTCCGGTACCCTTTCTGGTGCTCATGCTGTTGAATATCTTTTAGCAGCACTACACCTACAGAGTCAGAAACCCTTGGCCTACACGGCAGTGGAGACGTTTTAAGGCATGGGCAAAGAGGGCCCTGGCCTTGGGCCCCAGCCTTTCAGGGGGCCTCCTTATAAAGCTAGCTCTGAAGAGTCTTGCCCTGAGTACCCTGACTAATTCTTACACAAATTGTTTTAAATACCATTTTCCTTTTTAATATGGGTGATATGTGAGAGTCTAGTACAGACATTTGACAGAGACATGCTGTGTTTATGTTTCATGTAACTTCCATACATTTTTTCTTTTAGACCAAAACAGCACCTCTCAAATGAGAAATGGGAGGGCGTCACAGAGATTATTTACAGCAATACTAGTGCGCTGCTGCTGTGTGTAACATTGAAAACATGTCATTATCCCTGATAATTAAATGTAAACATATTTCAAATGTGGACCATTGTTCCCTGATCACATACCGTGCATATGCCTGAAGCCTGCACTACTGGGCACTCATCATTGTCCAAAAAATATGCATTTGCCAAAGGTTTGAAGCACTAGGCTAATATCAGTTGGCCATATAATATGAATATGTCAGAGGCTTGTAGTAGTGGGCAAGTATCAGCTGCTCATATGATGGACATATGCAGAGGCTTTCACAACTTGCCATATACAATAGGCCAGCCAAGCAGAAGCCTGCACATGTGGATATTTCTGACTTGGTTATGTGAGGTTTGCAGAACTCGATTATATGTGCTGTAATGCCCCGGCTACTTACCGGTAATCTTCATTACTCTGAGTATTGTCTTCCTCGCCACATGAGTTACATAGTGAGCTTTAGCTCCACACCAGAACCCTCCAAAGCAAATTAGCATCCCATGCCTCCAATCCCTCCCCAACATGGCCGACCACTGTCACCCATGACCCAGTATAAGGGGAGAGGTGGTCCCAACACACTTCCTGTAGAACTACCAAGCCCAAAGAACCACATAAAGCTGATAGCCAAACAGGGAAGGATGGGAACTCATGTGGCGAGGAAGACAATACTCGGAGTAATAAAGATTACCGGTAAGTAACCGCGGTATTACCTGCTCGTAATTATTCCTCGCCACCAGAGTTATGTAGTGAGCACATACCCAAGCCAAGCAGCTTCATGTAAACTTACAAGAAACCACAGACAACGGGACAAAGCAAAACAAGTAGGCGTAATCCAAAAAAAAAACAGTTGGACAGCAACCAAGAGGAAGCACAGACGGCAAGGTCAACAAGGAAAACCGCCAAGCAAAGCCCCCCGTAGAAGGACCACCCAACACCACCTGGCAGTGAACCAAGAACAGGTGCGGAGAGTACCAGGCAGTAGCCCTACAGACACTGTGAGTAGAGACTCTACAGAAAAAGGCCCATGAGACAGACAGACCTAATCGAGACCAAACCCGCAGCAGGGCAGACACCACAGAACCCTGTGTCACAGATGCCAGTATGAGAGGCCATGTAATCAATCAACACAAGCAGGAGAGACAAGTCAAATGAACAGAATTGACAGGGCCAAAAGTGACAAACAGGATGACACATCAGCAAAAAAAAAAACCAGTCCGCTCCAAATAGAAGAATACCGCTCAACGTGCAACCAATCAGCGTGAACAGAAACAACCCCAGACCCAAGGACAGGAGGGAAAGGAGGCAGCACAACCCCTTGGGAAGGCTCAACAACACATGGGACCCAGGTCAGGAATGCAGGACCCCAATGCCACACATCAAGGATAGTTAGGACCCGCAAGAACAGAGGTGAGAGCAATAGGGCCCGGGTCCCCACTCCGCACAGCCGAGACGATGGTCACCAAAAACACCACCAGGAAGGCAAGGAAAAAGAAAGCCATGGAACACAGCGGCACAAAAGGATACCCTGGAAGGGCCTGAAACACCAACAGAAGAACCCAGGTAGGTGGAAGGCTAAGACCACGGACACTGCATGCAACAACTTTGAAGCAACCAGGCCACCAAAGTATCAAACCGCCTACCGGGGACTGTGAAACGCCTGCAAGGCCGCCCACCGAGCCCAAAGAGCTGAAGGGGAGGTAAAGCCATCAGAAAGGAAATCAAACATCCAAACAGGAAACAGAGAAAGAGGCAAATCCCAAAGAAACACACCATCAAGAAAACGACCCCCAAAGGCGAGAAAACAATCCAGAAGAGCAGCTGGGAAACAGGAGCCCTGAAGCAACCCCACCACCTCTAGGGAGCAACCCAGAGACAGAAGGATCAACAAAACAAGCAAGAACACGATGCAGAACCCCCCATGGAAGTGGGGGCCCGCAATGGGAATGGAAGATCCGAGATCACCCAGCACTCCCTGACGGAAGGAAATCAAGGGCGGCGACCCCAGCTGGGGAACCACCAACAGAAAAAACACCTCCTCCTGACGATTCCAGTACAGAAATAGGGGAATCAAATGAAGCGGAGAAAGAGTATAAGCAGGGAGCTCAGCTAATGGAATGACAGTGCATCCAGCCACCATGCCCCTGTCTACAGGAAGAGAGGGCAGAAGTGATGCAGGCGAGCCAAGAACTGGACAGCAAACAGAACCACCTTTGGGTAGCCAAACTGGGCTGGCAACAGATGAAACACAGCCTCCGGTAGTGAGACGGAAGACATGGGAGGAAAGAACCTGTGCAGGTGATCCGCCAAGCAGTTCACCAACCCCAGTAGATAAACTGCCTGAGTGACAACACCATCACCCTGGGCCAGGACAGAATCACCAGAGCAATTAGCCAAAAGGAGCCAACCTCGCAACCCCCCTGTAACTTGAGGAAGCCCCTCACCAAAAGCCTACAGCACCCAAGAATCCCAGGTGGTCCCCAATCCAGGAACTTACCAGGCCCAACAAGATCAACCTCTGAGAGCAGGTGAGAGCAGGCGAGATCAGGCGGTGGGAGGGCGGCATGGCCATTTTACCCGCATGACCATCCGGACCAGAACACAATGTCCCTGAAGATCAGGATGAGTCCTCCGACGAGGCGAATAAATGGCCTACATGTCCCGGAAAGTGGACCAGCAACCCACTGATAAGTGACCACACTGACCCAGCTCAGATTGGGAATCCAACGCCGCCCCCCAGCACCACAGGCTGATATCCGATTAAACCAACCGGAAAGGGTATACCAGAAATGGAAGACCCCTGTAGAGAGTGAGTCCACTAACCACCAACCCCAAATGGACCGAATCAGCAACAGGATGCAATCTGCGTAACAAGTAGCCCACCAGGACGAGGGATGGTATACCAACTGGTATAGAAGGAGACAAGCCCATGGAAGCTTAGTGACAGATGCTAACATCAACCCCTTCACTCTCAACTACTGTTGGACAGGGCATAAACCAAGGCCAGGAGACCACCCAGATCCCTCCCCAAGGATGCCCCCAGGCCACAGACAAGAACACCACCCCCTGACCATGTCCAGGAGACCCCCATGAACACCAAGACAGGGGCAAGCTCCAGACGGGAATCCATGTGGCTGATTAGGGACACATGAAGGATCAGGACCTTGCAATCCTGCAAGACAGAACGAGTCCCCTCAGAGAAAGTAGAGGCATAGATCAGCTAGTCACTAAGGAACAGATCAACCGTAACCCTTCCCTGTGAAGGATCCCAACCAAGGGGGCCAACACTGTCGCAAAAACCCCTGGGGTGGAAGACAAACCAAAGGGGAGAATCTAGAATCAGAAGTACATGTCCCCCACGCAAAACCGAAGGAACACGGAGAAGGAGGGCAGACGTGCACAAGGAGGTATGCTTCCCGCAGATCCAAGGAAGCCAAAAAAATTAGCTGAACCAGTAATGGAAGGACATCCATTCCAAATGTAATTCGAGGGACAAAAGAATACACACCCTCAAATCAAATACCGGGCGAAAAACCCCAGAAACTTTCCTCACCAGACACAAGCTGGCAGATGGTTTTTGAGTATTGCACCAAGACAGTGAGACAAAGAGAAGACAGGTGTTGGCAGGAAGATGCTGTTACGTACCACACTTGCATGTCACGAATGACCTGGTGAAGTTTCAGCCAAGCCATAATATGTGGGTGATGGAGCTGGTGGTTCCCCGAGCCTCAAAAGACCGCTGGTCTGGGCCCTATGAGGTGAAAGAAAGCAAGTGTGAGTCACCTACCTGGTAGACCTCAAAATGCCCAGGAACCCCTTAAGGGTTTTGAATGTCAATTGTATCCAACCCCACTTTGAGAGGTCCGAGGTATTCATGCTCCTGTCATGGATGATGGGGTGGAGGGAGAGACTAAACCTCTCCCTGGCCATATTTCTTCCAAAGAGCCAGATGGGTCAGTGAAGTGTGTCAGCCTCTCCTCTACCCTGACCCAAGAGCAACAGAGGCACCTCAGACAGTTGTTGGTGCAGTTTGTCCCGCTTTTCTCCCTTACCCCAGGACTTACTACATTGTGTGCCCATGATAATGAATAAGCCCGGGTGTAAAACTCCGCTCTGTTCGCGAAGCATGAAGAATTCAGCGACTCTGCATTCCTCAGAGATAGCGGAGCTACCATTAAACTCCTCGCTCCACAACGGAGCAGAGGTTTTTTTGGTCTACGCACTCAAAATTCCATTTTGCGTGCGCGGGAGCGACTTGCATGAGATGTTCAGGACTGTTATTTTCTAGCTGGCTGCATGCTCCTGTGATATTTTGCGGTTGCCAACATGTCAATCGAGCAGGCCTGCGACTTCCAGCAGATGTTTTCTGCAATGTGAGATCCAGAATGCACTGGATCTACAGCGGCTGCCATCTGGGGAAGATTCTCTCATTAAGAAGCCTCAACATCTTATCAAACGGATGAATTGGATTAAAAAACCTTCTTGAATTGGCATTTGGGATTGATTTTTTGTGCAAGGAGCCTTTTATTTAACTGTTTTTCCAACTGGACGGAACTACCCCAGAGTATCCAATTTCCTGTTCCTGTCCAGTAGTCTCTTCCCAGTGCTTTGTCCATCTCCTGGGCACTTCTCATTTGATTTGGAGCTGGAAGGCTCACTCTTTGTGTCTGCTGCATATCCCATTGGATTTAAGGACTTTTTGTATTTGAAATTTCATAAGTAAATTGAAAAACTAGTGTTGTTTGTTTGATTGGGGCCATGCACCGAGATGTATTTGTACTTTTAATGGATTTAAAAAAAAACCACTGTGGTTGGTGGCCTGTTGTTTCAGTAGGGGCACAGAGATGTCTTTGCATGTACATTTTCTTCTTTTGTATAGAAAAAATATTTCACAGTTCACTACATTTTCTACATTTTTTAATACATTTGCAATATTTATGTAATGCTCTACATTGCCTAGTCTGCCCGTAGGCCTTCCAGCCAGTAGAGAAACTTCTGAATGTTTTTAAAGAAACTGGTTCATCTATAGCCTCCTGCTTTTGCCGTTTGATAGATATCTATTGGTGGCTGCTCTGGGAATCTTTCCTTGGCATTTGCTGGAATGAAAATGTTAATATATGCGGATAATCACTGGTGGGTACGGCTGCGCTCATCAAGGATCTTTGTGCTGTTTTTGCATATTCAATGCTCTGGGAAAGTGCCTATTTACCTCCTTCCATATTTGTAATGCCTTCTTCTGATTCCCCACCCCAGATCCCTTGTTGGATTGGAGCCGGTCATTTAATTCCCTGTTCGCTCCCCTGGGGATACTTATTTATTTATTCTTTTGCCCAGGTAGCATTCCCTTTAGAATCTCCAGATAGATCTTTTCCCTCTACCATTGCCTGTTGGGTTTTCAATCTATTTATCACTTCCTATCTATCTTTCTTTCTCTTCCTTACCATGTTACACGGTCCATCCTCTTGCACTATTTTCTATCTGGTTGTTGGGTAATCACTCCTTGCTTATTTCTAAAAAATACACAAATGTTTTAATCTATTGGTTCTGTTCTGACTATGTGTCACTTCTTTAGTTTTTGTTTTTTCCCTACCCTCAAGGTGTTGGTGCACCCTATTCCGGATATTCGAGCCACATTGGCTTTGTTAATTTAAAACTTATTCAATAAATTGAATTATCAGATCTCTCTGGGCCTGACTTTTTGCTTTCAGACCATTTTAGTCTCTACAATTAATCGATCTTTCTACTATGGGGTCGCTTCCGATTCCGGCCGCAAAACGAATCGACCCACACGGCCCCGGACCGAATACCGACCGACACGGACCAGCGCCGTACGACCCGTACAGTATGATGCAACGTGAGTGAATTCCAACCGACACGTACGGAATACAAGCCGTACGCCCAAGCCGGAGGGAAAATAGTGATCCGGCTGGAAAACCGATGCGATTTTCACCGACCGACACGATCCCGGAATCAACCCGACCGACCCGTACCCACGATGTGCGATTAGCGCAGTACGATGCAATGCGTGTAAAACTAGACCGACTCGCACAGAGACCAAGCCGCACGACCGATTGTGGACAAGGTGAACGTATAAGCACCAACGTTGCGCACAAAGGTCGATATCCAGAACAGGTGATATGATGTGCGCAGGAGGGTCAAGAAACTCATCGATAGAGATCACACCTTGAGTCAGCGCATCAACGGTGGCCCTCCTGCCAAACCAGTATACTTCAGGACCTGGGAGGAGAAGGTGCGGGACATCTTGCCACCAGAGAGCGTCCATGGCCTAACAGACATCCCAGAGACTGGTGAGTACACAAACAACATACCCAATATTGTGTGGCAAGGGGACAGTGAAACCATGCACCCCAAGGAAAGCTACACTAACCAATAGATAAGCAACCCAAGATGTGTATGCCAGTCACACAAACACAATACCTGCCATCTCATAGTGACTGGGGACTGTGTCATGACATGCACCAACCTACAAACAAATAGAGCAAGCCAGTGGAACTAAGCCAAATACACCCAGCCAGACAGTTTGACACCACAAACACACCACCTCACAGTGCAGCTGACTGTCAGGAAGGAATAGTGGGGATGCAGGTGAAGTGAGTGTAGCCAAAAGCATGATGGTGTTTGTAGTCACAGATAATACTCCCCCTCCTGATTGGCCCATCAAGACCTCTCTGAAACATGCCCACATCACATGGAGTGGAAAATGACTGACAAGATGGCTGACACTGGGTCCTGCTGAGTGGAGCCCAAGGCCCTGCTAGTGCTTGTGTGCAAATCAGAAGCAGGACACCACTGACTGACATCCTGAAAGACAACTTGCATACCCTACAATGGAAGCACGTGTCATGATGGGAAGGAGTACTGACAGCCCTGACCATACTAATCAGCATGGGGAGACACCCCGCCAACACAAACTCCACACAACTCACCGGGTACAATGCATTGACACACACCTCATTGAAATATCAGCAAAATATACCCTGTACTGGGTGCTGCTGTATGAAGCACAGGGGCTCACTTGGGACTTGTAGCCAAACAAACACCAGGATCACACAGTCAACCATCTTGCCATTGCTGTCACACCCCCTCACAGGGAAGCAGAGTCAAGAGGGAGGAAGCATAGCCACGCTGGGAAGGGGAGTGTAGCCAAGAGTATGATGGGACTCGCAGTCACAGACAACCTACACCCACCCACATGGCCCAGCAAGATCAACCTGAAACATACTCGCCTCACAGGGAGTGGGAAGGGACCGAAAAGATGTCTGACGTTGGGCTCTGTTGTGGGGAGCACAAGGCCATGCTGGGACTGGTAGCCAAACAAACACCAGGATCACACAGTCAACCATCTTGCCATTGCTGTCACACCCCCTCACAGGGAAGCAGAGTCAAGAGGGAGGAAGCATAGCCACGCTGGGAAGGGGAGTGTAGCCAAGAGTATGAT
Source organism: Triturus cristatus (assembly GCF_964204655.1). Lineage (NCBI taxonomy): Eukaryota > Metazoa > Chordata > Amphibia > Caudata > Salamandridae > Triturus > Triturus cristatus. The sequence goes on from NC_140584.1 coordinate 151,608,788, forward strand.
GGGACTCGCAGTCACAGACAACCTACACCCACCCACATGGCCCAGCAAGATCAACCTGAAACATACTCGCCTCACAGGGAGTGGGAAGGGACCGAAAAGATCTCTGGTCTGACTCTATCACTGTCCTGTTCGGATGACGACGAAACATGGTTCCTCCGGTGTGAGCCATCATGAGGCACCAGCAGCAGCAAAATCTGCCCCCCCGTACCCACGCCTCCAGCATCTGGACACCGACAGGGCACCCCCGCCAACACGGACAGACCAAGGACAATCAACACCCACAACACAGGGACACAGGACCCCCCGGACGCTACAGCCAACACCACCAGCAACACCACCCAAGGGGTCCCAGGGTCACCTGTGCATACTGTCGCTGGTCCTGCCCGTGTGGAGAGGGGTGCTGGGAGGGGTGGGAGGCACAGGGCACGCCTTGCAGAGGGGTCTGGATTGCATGATGACCCCCAACTGGCACGCATCTTAGATGTGTACCTGGATAGCACTGGAGGATTTGTCCAGGTAGTGGGGATCCTTAAGGACATCAACAAGAGCAGGTCACCCACCATGCCCGCATGGAGGCAAATTGGGATGCCCTTACTGCAGTGCATCGGGACATACTACAATGTCTCTGCCAGATCAACACCAACCTGTCCACACCCCCCTGTGTGCCCATAATATCTGTCGCAACACCATCTGCCAGCACCACAGGGAGGGAGGAGGACTCTGGCGGAGAGTCCCCTGCACCGCAGAGGCCGGCACATGAGGATCCCCCCCCCGGAAGAAGAGGGGTCATCCGAAGAAGGACATGTGAGAGGCAGATGTCCCAGCACATCACCCAGAGCCTCCAAACCTGTTCTGGACAATGTTCTTTGTGCGCAACCCATTCACATTGTCCAATCGCACACAACTCGCCCACATGACATGGAGGGTTCATGTTGGGCCAATGTAGCAGATGACTGTGGACTTTACTCTGGACATTTCATCTACCAGCACTTCCAACTCCAATGTTAACTTTGGATTCCCAAACCACTGTACAGCACCCACCATCCTGTGCACCTCACTCACACATGTTCATAAATAAGCTCACCAGTACACCATAGTTGCCGCTGTTGTGATTCCAACTTGTCATGTTCAGGGCGAAGTCGATCCGCTACACAACACAGTGCATACCAAACACTGCAACAATGTGATCAACGTAAGGTCAGTCATGGGGATGTGACACATGTGAGGGAGACACACCACTATGGCAACACAAAACATACTCACCATGGCCATGTCACTCATCACACACAATGATGTTGACCTGAAACACATTGGCATGCACAGACACAACACCAAGCACAGTCAGTGGTAACAAGTCCACAGGTGAGGTAAGCAGATGTCACTCAGATGTGGGAAGACTGACAACGCACATAACAAAGCGTAGCACAGGTTCATTACACATCAGCAACACGTTTATTCCACAATAGCTGCACGGTAATTCTATGTAACAGTGGACACACGCTCACAATGTGTTGGAGAATGGAAGTTCAGGAATGTGTGGTACATCAGTTGATGGGAAATGTCAACTTCCACACTGGTGTTGGCTTCTGGGTGTTGGGGGTCAGTGTTGACCACACAACAGGCAAAGGACCCTGGGAAGGACAGACAAGATACAGTTAAAAGCACAGACGAACAGGAGAGAAATGCAATACAGATGCACAAAACATGTTGCAAAACACCTACATAAACACTAGTTAGCAGTACTACCCTATTGTGGAGTACATGCCCGCTGAATGGACACATAACAGCACGCTTCAAGTCAAGTGGCACACAGACACACTCAGACAGCAACAGAGCTGGCTCAACACATTCCTGGCTACCTCCATACAATCACATAACAACCCTGGAAACTCACATTCAGGTGAAGAAGTTGTTGATGAGCTGGGAGCGGATGTCACCATCATCTTCATCATCACTGGCATCTTGGCCCAGGCCGGGATCCTCCACAGGTGCCGGACGTTGGTCGTCGTCATCCTCATCCAGGATGAGAGGCACCTCCTTCCGCACCACCATGTTGTGTAGCACGCAGCAGACCAGTATTATTTTGCACACCTTTGCAGGCTCATATGGGAGGGCCCCTCCGGTCTTGTCCAGGCAGCAAAAGCGGCTTTTCAGGAGGCCGAATGTCCGCTCAATCACCCTTCTGCTCCGACCATGTGCCTCATTGTAGCACAGCTCGGCTGGTGTCACAGGGTTCCTGAGGGGTGACAGCAACCACGGCATGTTGGGGTATCCGGAGTCACCAACACACACAAAAATGAACAAGTAGCTGAGTTTTTTAGGAGTGCGGAATACAACAGTGACAAACACACAGAATGAGAGCTGGCATCTGTGACATCAGCGTTGCAATGCGACTACTCCTCATAATGTAGGCATGGTGCCCTGAACCAGGGCACCGTGCACACACATGTGTGATGGACATGTCAGCAAGACAGACCACCAGTGCATTGATTGAATGGTAGTGCTTTCTATTACGGTATGCCTGCTCATGTGCCTGTGGTGGTATCAGGGCAACATGTGTCCCATCAGTGGATCCAATGACGTTCGGCATCCTCCCCAGTATATAAAAGGCATCCTTAATTTCAGGGAGTTCATCTTGGCTTGGGAACTTGATATACAGGTCGAGGAATTGAAACATCCCCTCCAAGACATCGCGTAGCACCCGAGTAAACATCGTTTGCGACATCCCACCAGCAGTAGCCACAGTGTACTGGAAGGTACCAGTAGCAAAGAAGTGCAGGGCTGCCATCACCTTCACCTCTGGGGTCAGTGCTGTAGGGTATGTCCGGCCAGGTAGCAGATGTGGGGCCAACTGCTCCGCCAACTCCTCAATCAGTGGCCTGGTGAAGCGGTACCGTCTGATGCTGTCACATTCCTGCATGGTTGCAAGGTCTGGGAACGGACGATGGACAGCTGGTGCCCTGCAGTACAGAGATGCACAAAGGAAGATTGTCAGTACATCCCCCCATGTGGCCATGACCACAATCACTATCACATGCTAGTTCATGACATTACACAATGTACTGAGGTGTGTGCTGTTGGGCATGGACACATATGTCACCTACAAGACCACCACCTCACATCTCAATTCCACATGGTCACATGAGTCCCATGTAGTGCAATGGACTAATCATCTGGCTGTGTCACCCAACCTATGTGCTGCTGCAACGTTCAAAATACCCACCCCAGTGACAAATGAGGACTCATGTCTCCCAGGCATCACAGATCTTTGCCATGCAGAAACCTAGGCTCCCTGTATTGCCACATCAACACAGCAATGGACATGGCGTAGCACGTACACACCACAAGGCAAGCGTAAGTCCCACAGGTAGTGGCCACTGTTGTTCATGCCGGCCCTACATGTACGTCTCTTAGACACACACCGCATCAAGGTTGATGCATATAGCACATGGATGTGGAGACTGTCACCCATTGGTAACATGTGATCATCCACATCTGAGACACAACATGCTCACAGACTGTGGGTGCACATCAGTATTGGGTCTGCAGGTCTCACTGTGACGTACATGCCATCATCCCCAGGACTCGGGGTGTATGTGACATGCTCCAAACATATCCAACCTGACACTGTGGCCTTCACTCATGCCAATTAATGTCCAATTGCACATCACAGTGCTAATGTGCACAACACACAAAGGACTCTCCCCCATGTACAAGATAACAGCCTGGGAGTGGCTGCACAAACACCCAGGTAATGCAGCCTCACATGCCATGGGACACTGTGTGGCCAATGCTATAGTGTGGCAGGTGTGTGCAGGTGTCCATGGCCAGTATATGTGTGTTGCATCCATCTAATTGTTACAGTAATGCGGTCCGACGCGGGTGACAATGCGTACGCATTGCACGGGTCATGTCCGAGCCATGCGTACGCCTTGTCATTGAATCCAATGAGGTCCGACGCGGGTGACAATGCATATGCATTGCACGGGTCATGTCCTAGCCGTGCGTACGCCTTGTCATTGAATCCAATGAGGTCTGACGTGGGTGACAATGCATACGCATTGCACGGGTCATGTCCGAGCCGTGCGTACGCCTTGTCATTGAATCCAATGAGGTCCGACGCGGGTGACTATCATGCATACGCGTCGGGCAGGCATGGTCTGAGACAGGCGTACGCCTTGGCCATTGAATCGTATGGAGACGGGTGCATGTATACATTCAAAATATGCGTTGTAGAGTCAGTTGAACGAGCCAGGCGCACCCATTGGCTCAGGACTGTCATGGAGACGGATGCAGATTCAAAACTTGTACGAGTTGTGCACTGGAAATTAAGTTGGATGCCTACAACAATGTTGCAATTTCAAGTGTTCCATGAAGGTGAAGATTTGAACGATGCGGAAGGCGTGTATGAGTCGTATTTTTGAATGGATTGGCCAGATACATAGAATGCAACCGTGTTGGACCTATCACTTTGGACACGTGGCACAGAGTCTGCCTCTGCAGCACAGATATAAGGCTGGCTGGACCCCAGGGAGGTCACTTGCCTGCACTACATGCTACTGGACTACATCCCTGCTACCACTGCTGCTGTCTCTGCATCCTCTAGCTCCTGCTATGGCACGTACACTGGAGAGGGCCCCAGCCTTCACTGAGGAGGAGAACCAGGCCCTGCTGGACGGGCTCCTTTCAGAGTACAGAAAGCTCTATGGGACACCAGGGGAGCAGGTGAGTGTGCTGTCCACTGCCTTCCTAATTAAGCATGCTGTCTGACTAGCAGTACTAGCAGTGTGTACAGCAGTGGCAAGCATTATCACTGACTACTTTCATCCCCCAAAGTGTGTAGGTACATGTACTGAATAGTTTTCCTGCTTCTAAAGTGCATTTTTGCCAGCTTAAACTATCCAGGCATTGTTAACATGTCAGACATGCATGTGAGTTTTCATTCCCCAGGGTTGCACTACCTGTGTAATTAATTTCCCTTTTTGATGATGACATGTATATCTAATTGTGTGCTGCACAAATCTGGAGCATGTGTGTTAATGTACTTTTCACTTTGTCCTTCTCACAGGTTGATGCCCACCAGAAGCAGGAGATCTGGCTGACCATCGCCCGGGCTGTTTGTTCTGTGGGGGTCTACACGCGCCGCATCCGCAACTGCCAGAAGAGGTGGCAGGACCTTCGGGGCTGGACCCGGAGGATAGCTAGAGTCCAGCTGAAGCTGTCACCTCCACGCAGGAGGGGCGGACACCGGACCCTGACTCCCCACATGCTCCGGATACTGGCGGTGGTCTTCCCGGACCTGGATAGGCAGCTGAAGGCCAGACAGCAGCAGGGAGGGGGTAAGTCCATGCCTGATCTGTGTACTATGTCTGACATGAAAATAGCAGTCTTTTGTCCGGGTCACACTTCCACATTACGTAGGTCTTGTAGTCCCAAAATCAGGTCCCTCATCTGTGTGATGCACCCTCCTCATCTGTTCCACAGGTGTGGCCCCTACAGTCTTTTGCTTGTGTAACTAGGGCACTGTGTCCCTGCAGTCAGCTATGTATCAGGTACCAGTCAGCATCAGTTCCCGTGACTCTGTTGTGTGTTTCATGGGTGGGTCAATTGTGTACACAATGCCTGAGATCTGACATGTGAACTGTGTGTGCCCTTGAGATGTGTACCAATTGCTGGTCTGACTCGCAACATGTTTCTGAGCCCATTGTGTGTGTTGTATGTGCATGTGTGTCCACATTCCTGTTCATACACAGACAGTGTTCCCTTGATATGTTCCTGTTGTTGATGCTTGCTGAGTGGTACTGGGTTAATCCCACAACTTTTACAATGGGCTACCAGATGTGTGTGTGCATGACTCACTACTCTTAATTGGTGTATCATCATTGTGATTTGTCAGTTCTGAGTGTTAATGATGTTGTCAGATACAGATGGGACACAGTGAGGGTTCCTCAAGGCACTTGTTTGTTCGCAATATCATGTAGTTGTCCCTAGGTGGTAGTTTTCAGTGATTGAGACATTTGTATGTGTGTGTGACTGCTCCCACTTGTCGGGTTCACGGCAGCGATGCTGGCAGGTGTCAGCATGGGTGCCTTGTGTTCCTCCTTGGCATCTGCATAATCCTGGGACTGTGGCAGGGATTGTGAAGGTCACATGAGCTTTGAGGTCATGGCCATGTACTGCATACTGTGCAGTGTGTCTGTCATTCCCCAGGGTTGTAAACAGTCCTTGTGTGATGTGTGCGTGCAACTTAGTTCCTGCCAACATTCCTGTGTTTGTAATGGGAGCATGTGCAATGTCACCTGTCCATGTGGGCTTCACAGATATACATTGTTGCAGGTCAGGTGTGTGGTGTTGATGGTGGACTGATGTGAATCTTTGCATGGATGGTCCCCTAGCTCCCGTTTGTCCATGGTTTAGGGGCCATGCTGAGTGGTTTGTGTTTGTGTATGTGTGATGTACGTTTGTGGCACAGGACACATGTCTGGGTTTCCCAGTTTGTATGACATCTGCCTTTGTCATCACAGTGGAGGTTTCATGCATGCTTGTGTCACCCCAATGTCTTGTCCCTGGGGAAAGTGCTGTTGTGTGTCAGTCTCTTGCTGGGTTAGTTGGGGTTCATTCCACCTAGTGTCACATGGGTCTGTTGTGCTTCCTCTCATCTACCATTGCCTGATTGCCCAGTGAGGGTGTCCTAAAGATGGTTTACTTTTGTATGGCACTGTGTCCACATCTGTGTCACTGTGGTTCAGCCCCTCTCATGTGTTGTGTAGTTGCCTGGGGATACTGTGACACACACACACACATGTTGTGTCCGATGTGCAGTGTGAGTTTGCCTGTTTGTGTTTGTGCATCTGCACCAGTGCATCGGTATTGCTGTTGTGGGCCTTTGTCTGGATGCTGTTTCTGTGATTTTGCATGCTGTCTCTGTGAGTCATGTCACTTCATTGTGCACATTCATCCTGGTTGTTGGGTGCCATTGCTGGCATACAATGTGAGTTAGTGAGCTGACACCTACGGTCTACACATGTTGTTTTGATTGGTGTGTCTATTTTCGAGATGTGTGTATGCTTGGGGATGGTCACTTCTTCTGTTCTGTCATTGTATGCTGTGTGCATTGTCAGCCCCCATGTGTGGTGCTTGTCTGCACATGGCCGAGAGAGTTATGTTTTCACAGCACTGTTTGCCTCACCACATCTCTGTGTGTATGGGACACAACCACTAGTTTGCCCCAGACGTGTTTGATGTGTTGGGAGCAGGGATCATAAATGCTGTTTGTTATTTGCAGCTTTGACCATGATGACACTTACCTTTAGGTCACTGTGTTGAGGGGGGTTTGGTCCCCATCACCACAATGCTCCACATCTGCTGCATTTTGTGAGCCCCCACTTAACTTCTGTTCTACACGGTGAGGGGTTGTTCTTTTTACATTGCCACAGTGCTATGGTGATGCTTGCCCTGTGTATGTCACACTCATGTGTTGGTCACACATGTGCTGTTACTTACATTGTATGCTTGTAGCCATATTCACTGTTGTGGGCATTTGTCACAGACTACACACTGTTGTCATGATGTCATGGGGGATGTATTTTCCGGACATACCTGATGTTTGCGTATGATGGATTTGTTGCGCATCACCCATCCTATGGCTGGGGGTGACAGGGGTGATGGGCAACATAAGCCCTGTGATTGGGGGTGTCAGGGGTGATGGGCAACAGGTCCCCTGTGAGTGGGGGTGGCAGGGGTGATGGGCAACAGGTCCTCTGTGAGTGGGGGTGGCATGGGTGATGGGCAACATAAGACCTGTGAGTGGGGGTGGCATGGGTGATGGGCAACATACGCCCTGTGAGTGGGGGTGGCAGGGGTGATGGGCAACAGGTCCCCTGTGAGTGGGGGTGGCAGGGGTGATGGGCAACATAAGCCCTGTGAGTGGGGGTGGCAGGGGTGATGGGCAACAGGTCCCCTGTGAGTGGGGGTGGCAGGGGTTATGGGCAACAGGTCCCCTGTGAGTGGGGGTGGCAGGGGTGATGGGCAACATAATCCCTATGAGTGGGGGTGGCAGGGGTGATGGGCAACAGGTCCCCTGTGAGTGGGGGTGGCAGGGGTGATGGCCAACATAAGCCCTGTGAGTGGGGGTGGCAGTGGTAATGGGCAACATAAGCCCTGTGAGTGGGGGTGGCAGGGGTGATGGGCAACAGGTCCCCTGTGAGTGGGGGTGGCAGGGGTGATGGGCAACATACGCCCTGTGAGTGGGGGTGGCAGGGGTGATGGGCAACAGGTCCCCTGTGAGTGGGGGTGGCAGGGGTGATGGGCAAGATAAGCCCTGTGAGTGGGAGTGGCAGGGGTGATTGGCAACATAAGCCCTGTGAGTGGGGGAGGCAGGTGTGATGGGCAACATAAGCCCTGTGAGTGGGGGTGGCAGGCCCTGTGAGTGGGAGTGGCAGGGGTAATGGGCAACATAAGCCCTGTGAGTGGGGGAGGCAGGTGTGATGGGCAACATAAGCCCTGTGAGTGTGGGTGGCAGGGGTGATGGGCAACAGGTCCCCTTTGAGTGGGGGTGGCAGGGGTGATGGGCAACAGGTCCCCTGTGAGTGGGGGTGGCAGGGGTGATTGGCAACAGGCCCCCTATGGGTGGGGGTGTTTGTGGTGCTGGCCATGCAACCCCTATGGTGGGCTGTTGTTAGTGGCAAGGATATGTATCCCCTGTGTGTGTGTGCCATTTTGCGGGTACGTGTCATTTGTTTATGTGGTAGGAGTCTGACTTACCGCTTGCACCGTCGGCGTCGGTCCCTGATCCGGTCACAGATGTAGAGTACTGGTATGTCCTGCACGATGGGATTCATGATGTGTTCGTGTCGTACATGCTGCTTGTTGCTCCGTCTCATACCCACTGCAAGCTGGTCCGTCTCGTAGCCGTGTATTGATTTGTGGCGCGAATCGTAGCTGATATGCTTGTTTTCCGGATGCTGTGACGTGCCATACGTGACGACTTGTCCGGCGCTTAGGAAGTACAATTCGTACTTGTCATGCCGGAAACTGCTATGGATACTGCTTCCGGGCGACACGGTTCCTCTTTGGGAGTTACGGCTCGGACGGAGAATGGGGCTTGATTCACAGCCTACGTGTCGGACGTGTTTTTGGCAGTTATGCGCATCGTACTTACTCTACAGGACGAACCGGCTCCGGGTACGTGTCGATCGCAGGGTAAGGCTACGGACAGCTGTCCGACCGGCCATCGGAATCGGCCCATTGTGTTATCATATCCACTGATTATGTATTTCTCTGTGATCCTAGGTTTGTGTATATGTACCATTCTGCTTGACCATCTTCGCCCTGATGTGGGCTTGAAACCCGAAACGCGCGTTGGTGTTTAATTTGTGTTGGGTAGATGGACTGTAACTACCCTCACCCTTTGGATGATATATGAAATCCTGTCATTCTATCATCATGTGGCATCTGTACTACTCCGATGCTGTTGCGGATATTTGTTTTAGAATGTGAATGTGTGGTTTGATTTGAGTGCATGTTAGTATGACTGATCATTTTGATGTAGTTTTGTGGGACATTGCATTGCTGTTGCACCAATTTTTGATGTAATTTTTGTATGTCTTTGTTTCTTAATTGCCTTATCAACTGATTTTGACTCTTGGAAAATAAAAATAAAAAATATTTTTGATTAAAGCAGTTGATTATCGGATTATTTGCTGCAACTGTCTGTACCGGTCCTGTTGTGCCTATTATGGGATCCTTTTTGAGGACCCTAAGGAAGTAGTTAGGCAGGTAACCTTTCCTTCTATTGGCTTACAGCCAGTAGGCCCAGTGCTAGTCATGGGTGCATGAAACAACTGTTTCTGTGCTGTCTGTTGATTTTGAAACAACATTTAGGCCATGGATGGATTTGGTTGAATACAAAATGTGTTTTTGTGTGATATTTCACATATTTGTTCCTGAAAACAGTCTATAGGACTAGGTAAAGTAATGCCTTTGAAGGATGTGTATTGCTGTAAACATTATCTTTAGCCCTGTTAATTTTCATTTTCGGCATTGCTGAATTAATGCTGTGTTCTCTTTTTTCACATGCCTTCTTCGTCTGGCCAGTGTGAGTGTGTGTGTTTGCTATAGGCCAACATTTGCCTTTTTTCCACTTGCTGTTTGACATGGGGCCATTTTTTTTACAGACACTGTGTTAATGGGCCTGCATTTGTCATTTGATTTCATTTCGTCTTGTTGTTGTGACTATGTGACTGCAGGTTGTTTTGTGTTACCACTAGATAGCCAGTGTTCTGGTTTCCCCATAGGCCTACATGTGTTCTCTTGTGACCATGTGGTTGGTGGGTGTTTTGTATAGACAGCCAGTGTGCTTTCCTATTAGGTCCTCATGTCTCCTCTTTGTTCCCAATGCCTCCCTGCTCAGTATTGTAGTTGTTGATGACAATGTGGCACTTGATGGCAGCCATTTTTGCATCCCGCCAGTCTAGCCCTTTGCCATTGGCTGATTGCATGGTTGAGCACTGAAATAGCAATTTAATAACTTACTATTATATCTTTGAGGATAACTTCACTTATTATGTTTTTTTTAATTTAATTTTTGTTTGCATTTTTGTATTAATTGCTAAATTACATTTTTTATTTTTTACATTAAAAAAATAATTTAATATATTTGTTTCATACAATTTTCCATTACATCTGGCACCAATCATCACATATCTGCTATAGGTGCACAACAGCATTTATTGTCTAGGCATTATTCCTTCCACTGTCATTTGTCAGCTGCACCTCCCTGAGTGCCACATCAGAAGTGAGTGAGGTCACATGACACACATAAAGCAAACAGTTTCATCGGTATGTTGTTCTTTTTCGCTCTCCCTTTTCCTTCCTGAGTTTGCAGTCTGTCACCATGAAAGTTTATGTTTTTTTTCTGTTTTATGAATAGAAGATACTAAGTATTTTAAGTATTACGAAGTAACCAGTGACCACACTAAATGATATTGTGATTGTTTGTACTACTAATTTAACTGCAATAATGGCACGTTTTAATGATGTCTTTCTTGCTTCTTTTCTTTTAGTTGTACAAGAGACAACAGCACCCACAGTACTGCCAGAAAGAAGGCCTGTGCATGGCTTGGCACGTGAGTAACCCACTGTTAGACCTGGCACCATTGGCGTGGGTCTCCCTTCCATTTTTTGCTGTTGCCTCATGTGTTTTTGCTGGTTATACATGCTTTGGGCACTGTGCCACTGCTGTTCAGTGCCACAGTGCAAGTGCTCCATATGGTAAATTGATGTATGGATTTGTGACTCCATGATTGGCCTGAATGGTTTACTTGTCAGACCCTAGTACAGTGCACAGCGTGTGCCCAGGACTTGTAACCAATGCTGCTGGTGGGCCTCCTGTATTTTTTCTGACCTCTTGTTGGCTGTTTTATGACTCTGGGCACTTTACCACTGCTATAAGGTATATATATCTCAACAGACTTATCACAAGACCAATAACGTTTTCGCTAGGCCACCAGGTTATACAGCAGGCAAATGATCTTGTTTGTAGCTTCAAATGGATAGTTCGTAGTCTCTTTACTTGTAGTTCCAGTACTCACAGAGATCGGTTCCTGCGAACGGGGAAATAAGGCGTTGCGGGCCCCGAGCCCGATACTGGAACTTCCTTAGTGATGTGGAGAGTCGGCACAGGTCGGTGCGACTCTCGGCTTGGGAAGTGTTCTTGGGTCCTCAATCAGCAGGTGTGGGCACGTAGGCAGGCGCGGCCAGCGACCCTTTAGCACGGCGGTGCAGGAGGGTCTCCACAGCGGAGGCGGCGCGGCCTGAGATGTCCGGGGATAGCGAAGCGGGGTCGCAGGGCACGGTCAGTGCAGCTGGATGACCCGGCGTAGATCACAGTCGTCGGACGGCTTCCGGCGGGAGGGGTGATAGCGCGGTCAGCGCGCTCCAGTAGCAGGCGGTGACAGGGATGCAGGCGGCCTGGCCCGGGGACAGAGAGCGGCTCGGGACGGAGCGGGGCTCTCACGGGTTTGAGGCAGGCGAGCTTCTGAGTGTCACGGCCCTAGGAGGGGCGATGAGGGGCGCAGTCTCTTTTCCAGCGGGATGCACACACGGCTCGAATTGGAGGACGAGCAAGAAGCACAAAGAACCCACTGTTCCTGGGGTTCAGTTCAGGGGGCAAGCTCAGATCAAGCCCTTGGAGAATGTTCAAGCACAAAGTAGCAAAGTCTTTTCAGTAAGTCTCTTCCTCTCCTCTCTCAGCAAGGCAGGCAGCAGGCCAGCTCCTCCAGCGTCTCCTTCTCCTTCTAGTCGGGCAGAGGTTCTTTGTGGTAAACAGGATTCTGCTTTCTTAGGAGCCAGGCTCCTACTTTTATACCATGATTCTTTTGTTCTTTAGCGCCAGGGGGCCTAGGCCTGGCTCAGTCCAGTTCTGGAGCACTTTGTTATGGTGACTCTGCTCTTTCCTTTCAGCAGCAGGGCAGAGACATCAGCCGCCCCACAGGGGGTGGCGCCGGCTTTGTGGTGGTAGAGCACAGGTCTATTCAAGAGTCAAGGTGTACTCCTCCCACCCATCCAGGTGTAATCTCTCTACCCACCACCTGGCAGCCAACCTGTCTCTGGGGATCCCCCCCACCCTGCTCCTTACTGTTGCTAGGCAGAACACACACACACACCAGAGGCGGACTGAGATGGTCAGGTCAGTAAATACTAACTTTCTAAAAGTAGTATTTACAAACCCAGGATATTAAAATAAACTTGACTACAAGAAGTATTTTATTATTCTGAGTTCAGGCATACTAAACTTGACATTCTACCATGCTCTCTGAGTCCACTGGGGTCACAGCGTTGGCGTGATCCCGGCAGCCCATTCTGGCCTATGGAGAGCAGGTAGCCTTCAATAGTGAAGAACGAAAAGGGCTGTAATTCACTACTAAGACATGCCACACACATCAGGGCATGTCCTACCTTACGCCTACAATGCACCCTGCCCTTGGGCCTACCAGAGGGGTGGCTAATATGTAGGTAAGGGAAGGTTTAGGGACTGGCAAGTGGGGGCACTTGCGCAGTCAGCGGGACGGTCCCGGACCGCGCACAGGGTCTGCGGTGGCAGACCCTAGACACACTTTACACGGCCGCTTCCGTGGGTGGCGCAACCAGCGCTGCAAGCCCACCAGCAGCATTGGCATTCACAAGCCCTGGCACCCCTGGTGCCCTTTACTGGGGACTGACAGTGAATCCAATAAACCAATCGTGAACATCAATTACAGGTACACTTTACCTAGGGAGCACTTGCACTGCGGCACGGATTAGCCGTGGCGCAGTGCCCTGAGCGGACAACACCAGCAAAACAATCGAGGCACACCATCAAAAAGTGGGAGGGAAACTCACGCCAAGGTGCCAGGTCTAACACGTGTCCCCTCCAGCTGAAATGTGGGGAGAACTACCCTTGCCCAGGGGGTTCCTCGTCACTAAGGCGGAAATACCTGGACAGACCGTCAGCGTTGGCGTGATCTGTACCAGGACGGTGTTCCACCGTAAAGTCCATACCCTGTAGGGAGATGGACCACCTCAACAGCTTCGGGTTTTCACCCCTCATTTGCATCAACCATCTGAGGGGCCTGTGGTCCGTCTGAACCCGAAAGTGAGACCCAAACAAGTAGGGTCTTAGCTTCTTCAGCGCCCAGACCACAGCAAATGCTTCACGCTCAATTGCACTCCACCTACTTTCCCGTGGAAGTAACCTCCTACTGATGAAGGCTACGGGTTGGTCCCAGCCCTCCTCAGTCATCTGTGAAAGAACAGCCCCTACACCATGCTCTGAAGCGTCTGTCTGCACTAGGAATTCCTTGGAGAAGTCAGGGGCCAAGAGCACGGGCGCCGTGCACATGGCAGTCTTCAGGGTGTCGAAAGCTTTCTGACAGGTGTCAGTCCAAATCACGTTCCTGGGCTGCTTCTTCGAAGTCAGCTCTGTCAAGGGGGCAACGATCGTTCCATAGCCCTTGACAAACCTCCTGTAGTACCCAGTGAGCCCCAGGAAGGCCCTCACTGCGGTCTGCGTCTTGGGGGGTTCCCAAGCCAGGATGGTCTCAATTTTGGGTTGCAAGGGTGCCACCTTGCCACTCCCCACTTGGTGTCCCAAGTACACCACGGAACCCTGCCCGATCTGGCACTTGCTTGCCTTGATCGTGAGGCCTGCTCGGCGCAGCGCCATCAACACTTCCCAGAGGTGGCGCAGGTGTTCGGGCCAGGTGGCACTGAACACTGCGATGTCATCCAGGTAGGCGGCACTGAACGCATCCAGCCCAACCAGGACCTGGTTGACCAACCTCTGAAAGGTGGCAGGGGCATTCTTCATCCCAAATGGCATGACTCGGAACTGGAAGTGCCCATCTGGTGTAGAGAATGCTGACCTCTCTTTGGCCCCATCGGTCAAGGCGATCTGCCAGTACCCAGACGTTAAATCAAACGTACTGAGGAACCGAGCTGCCCCCAGCCGATCAATGAGCTCATCCGCTCTGGGGATGGGGTGCGCGTCAGTCTTCGTGACTGAATTGAGTCCTCTGTAGTCCACACAGAACCGGAGTTCAGGTGTGGCTCCCGGCGCAGCAGCCTTTGGGACCAAGACCACGGGGCTGGACCAAGGACTGCTGGAGGACTCAACCACCCCTAGCGCAAGCATTTTGGAGACCTCCTCCTTAATGCAAGCTCTGACCCTGTCAGTTACCCTGTAAGCCTTGTGCTTCACGGGTAAGCTGTCTCCTGTGTCCACATCATGGACGCACCAATCTGTGACACCAGGAACCAGGGAGAATCTGTCGGAAAACTGTCCCAGCAAGTGGCGGCAGTCTTCCTGTTGTTCGGGCGTCAGGGTGGGTGAGAGGTTAACTCCATCCACTGACCCATCTTTCTCAGAGGCCACTAAGAGGTCAGGAAGAGGCTCGGTCTCCTCTTCCATTCCATCATCAGTGGCCAGCAGCATGCCCACTTCGGTCCTCTCTAAGTGGGGCTTAAGGCGGTTAACATGTAGGACCCTCAAAGGGTTCCTGGGAGTCTGCATGTCCACCAAGTAGGTGATAGGACTTTTGCGCTCCACAACCTCAAATGGACCTGTCCACTTATCCTGAAGTGCACAAGGCTCCACTGGGGCCAAGACCCACACCTTTTGTCCAGGTTGAAGCTCTACCAGAGTGGCATTCCGGTCGTACCACCGCTTCATCTCCTCCTGGCTGGCTTCCAGATTTGCCTCAGCAAGTTGCCTGAAACGCCTAGTCTGGTTTCGGAAGGCCAGCATGTAACTATATACATTCTGGGGAGGTTTCCTGGGAGATTGCTCCCAGCCTTCCTTTACCAAACTTAGAGGTCCTCTTACCGGGTGACCATACAGAAGCTCAAAGGGGCTGAATCCTAGAGACTTCTGTGGCACCTCTCGGTAAGCGAAGAGTAGGCATGGCAAGAGGACGTCCCACTTACACCTCATTGGACCGTCCAGGCCCATGATCATGCCTTTGAGGGTTCGGTTGAATCTCTCAACCAACCCGTTTCCTTGGGGGTGGTAAGGAGTGGTGAACTTGTAAGTTACCCCACACTCCTTCCACAGGGATTTCATATACGTGGATATGAAATTGGTCCCCCTGTCGCTCACCACCTCTAGAGGGAATCCCACTCGGGAGAAAATTCCCATCAGTGCCCGTCCCACCACGGGGGCCGTCACTGTCCTCAGAGGGATGGCTTCAGGGTACCGGGTGGCATGGTCCACCAAGACCAGGATGAACCTGTTGCCCAGGGCTGTCTTGGGGTCCAGAGGCCCCACAATATCAATACCCACTCGTTGGAATGGCGTACCGACCACAGGGAAAGGTTGCAGAGGAGCCTTGTGCTTCCCTCCGCTCTTACCACTTGCCTGGCAAGTCTGACAGGTTCTGCAGTAGGAATCTGAATTCTTATGCATTTGGGGCCAGTAAAAGTGGGTGACAAGCCTGTCATAGGTCTTGTCCATCCCCAAATGTCCTGCTAACGGCACATCATGAGCCAGTCCCAGTAGGAAGGTTCTGAACTTCTGGGGTACCACCAGCACACGGGCTGACCCAGGTTCAGCAGCCTTAGGCTCGGAATACAGGAGGTCACTCTCCCAGTACACGTAGTGTGTTTTGGCCTGAACACCATTGGCCTGGTCTGCAGCCTGTTGCCGCATACCCACGAGAGAAGGGCATTCTTTCTGCTCCCTGCAGAATTCCTCCCTGGAGGGACCTCCTTCTTGCTGCCAATGGGTCAGCTCAGGCAGATCTCCCAGTTCGGCAATCTGTTCCCCGGTAGGCTCCAGAGCATCCCCCTCAGGGTCTACTTCCTCCTGGGCCGTGGGAACTTCGGGGGCCGGTTTCCCGCGCCTCCTGCGCCTTCTCCCTAAGGCCGGTTCCTGGACCTCTCCCTCAGGCTCCAGGACCCTCTCAACACCCCTACTGGCTGCCATGGACCGGGTGGTCATGCACGCCCAGTCGGGTAGACCCACCATCCTCAGATGCGTGGTCTTCTCCACCTTTTCCCAAGGGGAACTCTCCAGGTCGTTCCCTAGCAGACAATCTACAGGCATGTCAGTTCTCACAGCGACTTGTAGAGTACCAGAGACCTCCCCCCACTCAAAGGGAACTTGAGCCATTGGACAACGACTCTCTACGTTGTCAGCATTGACAACCCTACAGTAGGCATTGGGTACAATCTGCTCTTGAGACACCAGGTGTTGCCTCACCGAGGTCACGCTGGCTCCTGTATCTCTAAGAGCCTCAACCTTCTTTCCATTGATGGTCACCACCTGCCCATATTTCTTAGTGTTAGAGGGCAGGTAGGTTACAGGGACCATCTCACTGTCTCCTAGCGAGACTAGGGTCATCTGCCCGGGACCCCCACCCTCCTGGACTGCTACTTCCTCCCCAAAGTTAACACTAGCTACTTGCCGGGGTGGAGCACCAGTGGGTGCGGTCTTACCAAACAGGCGACACTTAGGATCAGAGGCAATGTGGCCCGGATCGCCACACTTATAACAATTGAAGGGCCCCTTTGGAACAGGTCTACCTGTCGGGGCCCCGTTCTGCTGCGGGGTTGGGGGAGGCTGAGAACCCTTCTGCTGGTTCCCTTGGGAATTACTTTGGGGGCCTTTTTGGAACCCCTTCTGTTTACCCTTGTCCCCCCCACTCTTCTGCTGGGGACCCTGCCCACCTTTGGCGGAGTCTCCCACTTGACCCTTGTGGACCCTGGTGCTGAGCCAGCGGTCCGCCTCCTCAGCAAGCTTCCTCGGGTTGGACAGCTTGCTATCTATCAGGTGCTGGCGTAGCTCAGGAAAACATTGACTGGACAAGTGCTCCCATGCAATTAAATCAAGCAGCCCTTGATAATCATTCACTTTGCTACCCTTCACCCAACCATCCAGCGCTCTGCAGAAAAAGGTCACATATTCCACATACGTACTCTCAGGGATCTTCTTGGTCTCCCTGAACCTCTGTCGATATAGCTCCGGAGTTAACCCATACCTGGTCATTAAAGCTTCCTTCATATGGGGGTATGAGGTTTGGACTTCTAAGGGCAAATCTAACAGTGTGTCCCGCCCTTCAGCAAGGAACCTTCCCCACAACCCCGCTCCCCAGTCTTTCTCAGGGACCCGGTGTGAGGACATGGCCACCTCGTAGGCCCTAAACCACTGCCCTATGTCATCCTTTCTGAAATACTCCTTTACTACATCTTTGGGGATGTACACCTTGGACTCTACCTGCGCTGGTGGAGTGCTGCCACCAGAAGGAGCGGTGTCCAAACTTTTCGCCTTCAGCTCCAACTCCTTCAATCTGATATCGTGATCCATTTGGCGTTGTTGTGCCTCCAGGGCCAACTTCTGCTTTTCCATTTCCATTTGTCCTGCCAACTTTGCCATCTCCATTGCATGCGCCCTGTCTGCTGCCCTGTCTGCCAGCTCCTCTGGCGACCGGACTCTGCTGGGCTCCTCAAGGTTGTCGGGTGGAACGATGTCCCCCGCATTCCGTGGGTCTCGTGACTCCTTCCAGGCTCTCAGCGCCTTGGCGTACTGGGTTCTCCTCTTGAATCCAGCATGGGGGACTCGGAATTTTACACTGTAGCCTTTCAATTGCTCCATCGAGTAGCCTTCCAGTCTCTCCCAATCCACCTCATCTATTCCAGAAATCACAGAGAGTGCTCTTCCAGCGGAGTGCGAGCCAGGCATGGTTGCAGTAATGGCAGATGTCTCAACAAAGTTCAACAATTACAAACCTGTGGCTGCGTTATTTGGTCTGCTCTCACTATCTGGTGATTAATAATTCACTGTATGCAAATTACAAGTGCAAATCCGAAATCCCACCGCTGCCACCAATGTTAGAGTCGGGGATCTCTGGTTGGCGCAAGGTTGCCCTTGTGTCAAGCAGGAACCCTCTCCTCCACGTCAGGGCGCAGGATAACCCCTCGCGAATGACCCTTGCTCACCCTCTAGGTGCGTGGCGTGAGCAGCCAAGGCGATTCCTCAGGCGTTGTTGGTTAAGCACTTACAATCGTACACACAGTAAATACATCAATCCCCCCAGAAACGGACACCAGACTTGGATATATATAAAAATACGATTCTTTATGTCAAAATAAGGTATATATATCTCAACAGACTTATCACAAGACCAATAACGTTTTCGCTAGGCCACCAGGTTATACAGCAGGCAAATGATCTTGTTTGTAGCTTCAAATGGATAGTTCGTAGTCTCTTTACTTGTAGTTCCAGTACTCACAGAGATCGGTTCCTGCGAACGGGGAAATAAGGCGTTGCGGGCCCCGAGCCCGATACTGGAACTTCCTTAGTGATGTGGAGAGTCGGCACAGGTCGGTGCGACTCTCGGCTTGGGAAGTGTTCTTGGGTCCTCAATCAGCAGGTGTGGGCACGTAGGCAGGCGCGGCCAGCGACCCTTTAGCACGGCGGTGCAGGAGGGTCTCCACAGCGGAGGCGGCGCGGCCTGAGATGTCCGGGGATAGCGAAGCGGGGTCGCAGGGCACGGTCAGTGCAGCTGGATGACCCGGCGTAGATCACAGTCGTCGGACGGCTTCCGGCGGGAGGGGTGATAGCGCGGTCAGCGCGCTCCAGTAGCAGGCGGTGACAGGGATGCAGGCGGCCTGGCCCGGGGACAGAGAGCGGCTCGGGACGGAGCGGGGCTCTCACGGGTTTGAGGCAGGCGAGCTTCTGAGTGTCACGGCCCTAGGAGGGGCGATGAGGGGCGCAGTCTCTTTTCCAGCGGGATGCACACACGGCTCGAATTGGAGGACGAGCAAGAAGCACAAAGAACCCACTGTTCCTGGGGTTCAGTTCAGGGGGCAAGCTCAGATCAAGCCCTTGGAGAATGTTCAAGCACAAAGTAGCAAAGTCTTTTCAGTAAGTCTCTTCCTCTCCTCTCTCAGCAAGGCAGGCAGCAGGCCAGCTCCTCCAGCGTCTCCTTCTCCTTCTAGTCGGGCAGAGGTTCTTTGTGGTAAACAGGATTCTGCTTTCTTAGGAGCCAGGCTCCTACTTTTATACCATGATTCTTTTGTTCTTTAGCGCCAGGGGGCCTAGGCCTGGCTCAGTCCAGTTCTGGAGCACTTTGTTATGGTGACTCTGCTCTTTCCTTTCAGCAGCAGGGCAGAGACATCAGCCGCCCCACAGGGGGTGGCGCCGGCTTTGTGGTGGTAGAGCACAGGTCTATTCAAGAGTCAAGGTGTACTCCTCCCACCCATCCAGGTGTAATCTCTCTACCCACCACCTGGCAGCCAACCTGTCTCTGGGGATCCCCCCCACCCTGCTCCTTACTGTTGCTAGGCAGAACACACACACACACCAGAGGCGGACTGAGATGGTCAGGTCAGTAAATACTAACTTTCTAAAAGTAGTATTTACAAACCCAGGATATTAAAATAAACTTGACTACAAGAAGTATTTTATTATTCTGAGTTCAGGCATACTAAACTTGACATTCTACCATGCTCTCTGAGTCCACTGGGGTCACAGCGTTGGCGTGATCCCGGCAGCCCATTCTGGCCTATGGAGAGCAGGTAGCCTTCAATAGTGAAGAACGAAAAGGGCTGTAATTCACTACTAAGACATGCCACACACATCAGGGCATGTCCTACCTTACGCCTACAATGCACCCTGCCCTTGGGCCTACCAGAGGGGTGGCTAATATGTAGGTAAGGGAAGGTTTAGGGACTGGCAAGTGGGGGCACTTGCGCAGTCAGCGGGACGGTCCCGGACCGCGCACAGGGTCTGCGGTGGCAGACCCTAGACACACTTTACACGGCCGCTTCCGTGGGTGGCGCAACCAGCGCTGCAAGCCCACCAGCAGCATTGGCATTCACAAGCCCTGGCACCCCTGGTGCCCTTTACTGGGGACTGACAGTGAATCCAATAAACCAATCGTGAACATCAATTACAGGTACACTTTACCTAGGGAGCACTTGCACTGCGGCACGGATTAGCCGTGGCGCAGTGCCCTGAGCGGACAACACCAGCAAAACAATCGAGGCACACCATCAAAAAGTGGGAGGGAAACTCACGCCAAGGTGCCAGGTCTAACACTCTCCCTATGTTAAATTGATGTATTGGTTAGTGACTCCATGATTGGGTTATTTGATTTACTTGTCAGACCCTAGCACCATGTGTGCCCAGGGTTTGTAAATCAAATGCTGCTGGTGGGCTTGCAGCACTGATTGTGCCACCCACCGGAGCAGCTTGTAAAGTGTGTCTCAGGTCTGCCATTGCAGAGCCTGTGTGGAGGCTGGTACTGCCAGGCTGATTGGGCAAGTGCACCCACTTGCCAGTCCCTAAACCTTCCCTTTTATACATATTAGTCACCCCTATGGTAGGCCCAATGGCAGGGTGCATTGTGGGTAAAAGTTAGGACATGCCCTGGTGTGTGTGGCATGTCCTAATAATGAATTACAGCCATTTTCGTTTTTCACTATTGCAAGGCTACCTGTTCTCCATAGGCCAGAATGGGCAGTTCGGTTATTACATTTTATAATCCTAACTGACTCAGAGAACATGGTAGAAATTCGAGTTTAATATGCCTGAACTCAGAATGATAAAATACATTGTTTAGTGAAGTTGGTTTTAACATTCTGTGTTTGAAAATGCCACTTTTAGAAAGTAGGCATTTTCTTGTCTAACCATCCAAACCTTCCTCTGCTAGGTTGTGTAGTCCTTGTCTGGAGTTTGAGTGACAGGGCTGGGGAATTCCAGGAGACAGGATGAGGTGGCCCAGTGGTGAATAGAGAGATCTGCATCAAGATGGGAGGAAGGAGCTGCACC
Organism: Triturus cristatus; assembly: GCF_964204655.1. Taxonomy (NCBI): domain Eukaryota; kingdom Metazoa; phylum Chordata; class Amphibia; order Caudata; family Salamandridae; genus Triturus; species Triturus cristatus. Next base: position 151,630,095 of record NC_140584.1, read on the forward strand.
TGGGACCTGAATAGGGCCGTGCCTTCCCTCCACAATGCTGGCTCCACCTGCTATGGTGTGTCTGATGTCTCTGACCTGCACTGTGAAAGGAAAGAAGGAGACATGTCAACAAAGTGCTCCAGGACTGACCAGAACTGGTTTGGACTAGGCAAAGGCCTCTCTGCCTTCAGAGAACAAAGGGAAAAGGAGTATAAATATTGGGACCTAGACCCAAGAACTTTAGATCACTTCTGGTAATCAAGACAAACCTTTGCTGAGGAGAAGAACCAGGAAGCTGAAGGAGAAGACTACCCCTGTGCTGTGTATTTGGGGGTTGGCCTGCAGTGGTTGCTTCATTGCCAAAGAAAGGAGAAAAGGACTGAGTGTGCTTTCTATCTTGAAGAAGGATCTCCAAGGGCTTGAACTAGAGCTTGCCTTTTGCCTGAAGTCTCAGGGATACAAGACTTCACCAACCAGCTCCCCTCGGAATTACCTTGATGGGAATTGAAGTGCCTGCTGTTGTTCTGGGCCTTCTGAGAGACTGCATGTGGCTGGGAGCTGGAAGTGTGACATAACAACAAGAAGCGTGTCGCCGCCACAGCCGCTATCATCGCATCGGCGAGAAAGCGAGCCGCCGCTGTCATCATCGTATCGCCGAAGCGCGGCGCATCACTGGAGATGCGGGACAGTGCCACAAAGGTCTTCGTCGCATCACCGGAGAAGCCCGTCGCAGGGCCTGTCGCAGCTCCAAAGATCATCGAGTTGCCGCACGGCCGTTGGGCGTGTCGCATCACAACAACGTTGTCGCATCGCAACCAAGACGCCATTTTGTCGCATCACACCGGTGAAGAGTATCGCATCGAGGTGCCTTCCCTCCACAATGCTGGCTCCACCTGCTATGGTGTGTCTGATGTCTCTGACCTGCACTGTGACAGGAAAGAAGGAGACATGTCAACAAAGTGCTCCAGGACTGACCAGAACTGGTTTGGACTAGGCAAAGGCCTCTCTGCCTTCAGAGAACAAAGGGAAAAGGAGTATAAATATTGGGACCTAGACCCAAGAACTTTAGATCACTTCTGGTAATCAAGACAAACCTTTGCTGAGGAGAAGAACCAGGAAGCTGAAGGAGAAGACTACCCCTGTGCTGTGTATTTGGGGGTTGGCCTGCAGTGGTTGCTTCATTGCCAAAGAAAGGAGAAAAGGACTGAGTGTGCTTTCTATCTTGAAGAAGGATCTCCAAGGGCTTGAACTAGAGCTTGCCTTTTGCCTGAAGTCTCAGGGATACAAGACTTCACCAACCAGCTCCCCTCGGAGTTACCTTGATGGGAATTGAAGTGCCTGCTGTTGTTCTGGGCCTTCTGAGAGACTGCATGTGGCTGGGAGCTGGAAGTGTGACATAACAACAAGAAGCGTGTCGCCGCCACAGCCGCTATCATCGCATCGGCGAGAAAGCGAGCCGCCGCTGTCATCATCGTATCGCCGAAGCGCGGCGCATCACTGGAGATGCGGGACAGTGCCACAAAGGTCTTCGTCGCATCACCGGAGAAGCCCGTCGCAGGGCCTGTCGCGGCTCCAAAGATCATCGAGTTGCCGCACGGCCGTTGGGCGTGTCGCATCACAACAACGTTGTCGCATCGCAACCAAGACGCCATTTTGTCGCATCACACCGGTGAAGAGTATCGCATCGAGGTGCCAGCGTGTCGCATCGCACCGGAGAGCAGTAAGAAACCGACGCATCAAATCCCCACACAGTAAGGAAGCAAGCATCATCTCCCCTGCGCAGCAGTAAGGAACCGACACATCCACTCCCCTGCGTGTAAGCATCACCTTGCCTGCAACCCTTTTGTTTCTTTGCGCTACACATCTAAGGTACATTGAGAGTAAAGTGTCGCATTTCCAACTTAAGAGAACTGAGCTATTTTTGAGTACAGTATTGTGGATTTTTGTCGTCTGGTCTTGTGTTAAGTCTATATATAAATACTTATTTTTATAGTACAACCTGTGTGATGTCCATTTGTAGTGTTGTCACTGTATTACTGTAGGTGTTCATAAATGCTTTACACACTGCCTCTGAGATAAGCCTGCCTGCTCGTTCCAAGCTACCAAGGGGGTGAGCAGGGGTTATTTTAGGAGTGTCGCCCCTTACTCTGACTAGACGCAAGGGTCCCTATTTGTCACAGGTACCTACCTATACCAACTAGAGACCACCAAATCTAACAGTCACACATCACAGACATCTCTTCAAATTGTGAAGCTGAGTGCCCTTGCTGACTGACAGCTTCAAGATGGCCTCATAGAAAAGAGCCACCAAAAAGTGATCAGTGAGAAGAAGAAGGAGCTTAACACCACCACCACTGGTATGTCGCCCCAGATCTTTTGGGGAAAAAAAAGCAGTGTCTGCTGCTCTGGTCTCTGGGGAGCAAGCTGGGAGCAGCATCCCCAAATCAGTGGACCCACCCCAATCTAGGCCAAAGCCCATGTCTATCACAGAGGCAGACAGTCTAATCATGGCATCCCCAATGACCAGTGATGTTGAAATTGACTTATCTCTTTCGCAAAGTAGTACCCAATCATTTCAGGATACTCAGAGAAGTGGATGAAAAGAACTGTCACAACTGCCAGTAGTAGTTCCTCCTGAAGTAGGAGTAGTTCAAGAGATTGAAATATTGCAATCTGCCCTTTCAGAAGATCCGTTATTTTATGGATCTCCAGCTAGAAAAAGGAGGGTTAGTAGTGCATCATCGTCTTCTTCAAGCTCCCCTTCTTATGATCTATACACCACTTGGATCCCGTCTGAGTCTGAGAGTGAAACACACCACAAGACAAGGCTAGGGAAGAAGAAGGTTCCAGAAAGCCTTTGAGTTATGGAGGCATATGTAGAAGAAGAGGATGACACCGAGCCAGTTATCATGGATGACCGACGTTACCCCCATCCCAACTCCCTGGGTTTTTTTGGAGTGGCACCACAGATCCAAACAACACCAGATGCTATATTTGCAAAGTCACGGCAGCAACCTACATCCAAAACCACAACCACCTCAGTAGAAGTAGGTACTGTAGAGAGTGAAATTTCAAAACGCCTGCATACTGCAAGTCAATCTGACATTGGCAGTGGCACCAGCGTCAGAAAGTTAAGCTCCCCAGTTTGGGACTTCTTTTCCTTTAGCCAGAAGGAGGTAAACATTGCCATGTACTCCCCTTGCGGAGCAAGTGTTAATTGGGGTAAGCTTGGTACACACTATGGTACCGGGGGCAGACAACCCATTTGAGAAAGCACCATAAGATCTGTTGGGAGGCACACCTTAGCACCGCAAAAACTGCAAGTGTTATTGGTGAAGGTGGAGAAAGACGGCTGAATAGGGAATCTGAATCAGATCCTATCACATTTGAAGGTGAAGAAGAGGAAGGCATCTTGGTTACACAAGCAGACCTCTCTCCAGCAGTGCAGTACTATCATCTACCTCAGCAACATCAATGGCACAAGACTCAGGTTGAGATACAAAGGCAACAGAGGACAATGAGTGCCCTGCTAAAAAGCACATTTATCCTACCACCGTCTACTCTCAAGAAGTCACCTTCATCAGTGGCATCAGGAAGGAAAATAATTCAAGCTACAATTCCTGCCATGTTTAGGCCAGAGGGGCAGTAGGAACACAACACAGCGTCACAATTGCACAATGTGAAGCTGCTTAAATGTTAGCACTGGACCTTCTTCCTTTTTTCCTTTTTGGAAGGGGTGGGTTGTTTTAAATTTGTGGCAGCAATCTGCCTAAACTTGAAGGTTTACAGCTGGTCCTATTTTGCCAGAGTTGCTGTTCCAGGTCGATATCATGATGTGCTGGAATTGCTTGGACAAGCTTTGCAGCAGAGTGCTGTTCACTGTATCCACCTGACATGTGGACCAGTTGCAAAGCCACTAATTCACTGATTACTGGTTCATCACTACACATTAAATCTCTTTTGTGGAGGCTAGAGACAACATATCTGCAAGTGTTGACACTTCTGGGATTTTTAGTGCTGCTCGGAAGCAAGCAACAGTAGCCATGTTCACAATGAAGAAATCCCATAAGGAGCAAAAAGTTTGGAAGACTTAAACAACAAGGTCTTTGAATGGCTGTGACCAAGAGAACTTAAGATTGGATTTGTTGGATTCGTTGCTATGGACAATGGCAGTAATATAATTAAGGCCATGGCTGATGGTGGTTATTTCATGGTTCTGTGTTTGGCGCACTGCATCAACATCATTGTACAGGACTTTCTCAAAACCGAAGACCAAGTAAGCAACATACCGTCCACCTGCAGAAAAATTTGCACTCATTTCAACCATTCATTGATAGACCGGAAACAGTTGAGGGTCATCCAGCATGATAATAGAATGCAAGTTAAAGCACTCGTACAGGAGGTGCCCACGAAAAGATGCATATGACTTGGTGGAGAGTTTCATCCTTTGCTTGTCTGCTAATACAAGGGTGAAAAGACATATTGTGTCCTCCTGACATTACATTTGTGCCATAATTATTGATCCATGGTCCAAACCACTACTGTCCACTTTTATTCCTTTTCCAAACGGGATGTTAGAAAAAACAAACCATGGGTAGCTGAGCAAGGCAGTGAGCTAGAAAAAAAATGGCAGGAAATTAGAGGCCCACTCCACTGGGCAGACTTCAACTTCAGAGCCTGAGGGCAGTGCTGTTGACACACAGCTGCCACAACTAACAAAAGAACACCATCAACAACAAGACCAGGGGCATCAGCCTCAAAATCTGCAACTGAGTGGTTTCTACTGGCAGGGTTTAAGTCCAGTGTAGAGACGAAGACAAAAGAGGTTGAGCAAAGTAGAACACCAGAAATTAACATTGTGTGACTGCTCCAAGCCCATCTGCATGACGCAACAGAGGTCTACCTTGATCAAAATCCATTGGTGTATTGTTATGGGAAGAGGCGCCAATGGCCAGTGCTCAGCAGTCTGGTAATCAGCTATCTGGCTTGCCCTGAAGCCAATGTCTCCGCTTAGCGTGTTTTCAGTGCTGCTGGTGCCATTGTGAGAGTGAGAAGGACCAGTCTCTCACCTCAAACGTGGTGAGAGGAACCATGATCAAAATGAAGCAGGACTTTATACCATCAGATTACTCCAAACCTGAAGTACCACGGGAGAAAGACAAAGGAAGTGGTGTGTCGCATGACCTACTTATGGGCAAACCACCAGAGTTTGAGGACGAGCTCTAAACCCTGACTTCTAGGCCTGGGCCAACATCAACCATAGAACTTTCAGTCTCTAGTATATTGCTGATCTGTTTTCTTTCATTTTTGACCACCCCGCCAAAAAAATAAAATAGCATTATTATTTACCTAATTATTTTTTGTGTCTTTTTGACCAATTCATCCCCACCGTCTTCTTCTTAGACACACTTCATTGTTGTATTGGAGTGGCAACTGTGTGCAGTGAAGAATACCTGACTCCCCCACACCCATTCCCCTCAATCCAGGCATGGGATGGAGAACACAAACAAATGTGTGCCTGCCTCCAACCCTGGGCTGTGACTATCTACCCTTTCCTGCCTTGGAGGGACAGCCCCACATGTGAAATAATTCCATTTACACTGGCCATTCTCTGCTTCATGAATACATGGATCTGCATTCTGCAATGTACCACGAATCGATCACGGTGACCACACCAAAAGAACATGTAAATGGTGAGTATTGCACGCTGAGTGGTTGGTATTTGTTGTGAACTTGTGATGTGTGTTGAGAGATGTTTTATGTGTTGGAGGGAGTGTGACACTTGGCGTTTTTTTATCTGTAACTATCACGCTTAAAATGTGTTTGTGATGTTTTATAATATAGGTGACCTACCGACGGCTGATCAATTTAGCCTCAAAGGTTTTTTTTTCTTCGCCTTTTTCACAGGGCCCACTTCACTGTCCATACTGCTTTGTTTTATTGTTTTGTGCTTTTATACTCCTCAAAGAGTCAGTCCTGACCGGTCCCTTAAATAATACAAACACAAATCTAGTCTACACAAAAAATGAATCAATCTTTCTCTTCTTGTTGTGGCAACAACACAATTGTACTACAAGCCGATCTATTGCATTTGAGTCTGGACTTGGCACTCAGGACACAATTGGTACGGAGTGGGATACACCATACGCGGAGTAAGACTCAGGAGAATCAGAGACGATGGAATGACTCAGGGCATGGGCATGACTACTTCGAGAATTGCCACCAGAAGAAGATAGAAGTTTTCAAATTCCCTGAAACCAACCGATTTAGTGATGACTTTGAAATGGCATGAAGGTAAACAACAGATCTACGCAACTTGATGTAGTGGTGGTGAGTAGTGAGTGACAGCCCAGTGTTGATTTTTACTTGAGTGGCAAGATGCTATGTTGCTGGGTGTGTTGTCTGGCTCAAATTCTAAGCTAAATGGTTGAGGGGCTGTTGATGAAGGTAACTGAAAACAGACATTTAGCCATGCTGCTGCTGACTGAGTCTTCTCATTGCACTCCTTAGGCAGTTTAACTTTTCTCCTTGATTCTTGAATATCATTTTTGTTTTTCAATCTACAGGCCCTCATACCCTGCACCATACTGGAAAATCAATATAACATACTCACACTTACCTTGCTGAACTGCATTCAAGATGCACCCAAGAGTGATGAACAGTCCAAGAGGAATGCAGATGCAACTTCCAATTTGGCAATAAAGTATCATTCTTTCTGTTTAATCATTAGAACTGTGTGCGTTGTTTATGCTTGTTTACTTGATTCCTATAGATATTCCAATGTTGCGTTACTTTGCTACTGTCTGCAGATGGGGCAGCTGTACTAGACAATGTTCTCTTTTCCTATCATGGATTTGCTCCATCACATGCCTCAATTTCACTCTTACTACAAGGCAGATGAATAGTTACTATGAATGATATACATCACAAGAAGAAATACTAACTAACTATGAAGAAGACAGTCATACAGACAGACATCCTCGTGTCTGCCCATGGGAAAAACAATGCACTGCAGTACAGGGAAAGGATTGAGGAGTAGGATATTGTATTTGGCATATTCATCATAGACAATCCCATCCACAAAATGCAAAGTCACCTACTCTTTAGTCCCTCTTTATCCCTGGCCTCACCCTCCGTCACCACATTTGACATTACTTGTTCCCAACAAATGGATTTGTTTGGCAGTAAGGAAATCATTTATTAACTTAATTGACTGCATGTAAATTAGACGGATTAGGTCCGATAGTCTAGATTAGCCCTTTGGTAGATGTTTCAATTACATTTGTAAAGAGGCCTACACATTAACTGAGGCAGATGAACATTGCACAGCCAACAATGCAGTGTGCCGATGTAACCATGCAACCGAAGGTCACCTATGTCTGTCACTGGCAAAATGCCATGGGTAGGGTCTCGGAGGGAGGCGATTGATTATGATGGGTTGGTAGTAGGCCTGGGCGGTGAAATCTGCTCCGTTCGCGGAGCTCGCGAAGTGCAGAAACCTCCGCTTCATGTTGTGCAGCGGAGTTTTTTCTCTGCTCACGCTCGCGAACAGTAAGTTTGTGAGTAGGAACTGCCGCTCGGGTAGAATTTCTACCCAAGCGGTAGGAAGACCAGCGCAAACAGCAGTTTGCACTACACCTCTCCATTTGCGGAACTTTGCGGAGTTTTTTTGGTAACTTCGCGGTGTTCCTCGTAGCGCCTAAAAACTACAATGATTCAAGGGAATTGTCTGACCTCAAACGTTTGAATGCATTGTTCTTTTTGTGTTTTTATTCTTCATCCTTGGCTTTGCTACTCATTCACCATTTAAGTTTTACATTCTCTCCATCTAGTCTTCACCAATCAATACCATCTATCCATATATCAATCCATCCAAACATGGCTGTAATTCTCAACAAACCTTTCACCAACATGCATTTGTCATTCAACAACCCATGAGTCCTTTGACCCATCAAATCCCTGGAGGAGGATTTCTTTCACCCATACACTTTCACCCGCCCAGGCAGGCACCCTTTGACCTTTCATCCATGCTTCACCCACCCGTGCATCATATCAGCCACCCATAATATTGCATTCTCACTCAGGCATACTTCTTTTCCAGTCATATTACATTTCACCTGTCCTTTCTCCTTCCATCCTTCCTTCCATTTTCCATCAACCCATCAAGGTCTGACTCATGAAACTTTCTCAGCTGAGTTGAAGATACAAGAGGACATTAGTTACTCAACTCCCACTGTATATACTAAGTTAAGAGGGGTGTATTCAACTGTTCACAAATCTCAACAGTACAGTGTACACCCTTGCAGTGAGTATATAGTTAATTGTCAATAAGCAAGCAATATGACTTACTACCACCCACCAAGGCTGCTGGCTCACCCCCTATACCTGCAGCATCTGGTCCTTGCCTGGCGTTGCCATCACCGCTGGCCCTGACACTGGTGGCCGATGCAGCTAGAAAAAAACATTATACATTTTTTAGATGCCAGATACACCTCCCCCTATTTATTTTTTATAGGAACATTTCAAATACACCACACACATCACTGCAATTCAGATACAGACAGCATCTTCTATTAAATGTGGGCATTTTGTTGGTGGCATTTTTTAAAAAGCCTCTCAAGAAGACAACCTGTAAAGGACTGGAGTAGCGAGAGCTATTGATGAATCTGAGTTTTTGAAAAGAAATGAGAGTGGACAACTGGACATAAGGTCTTGGATGGCAAATGCAAAAGGGCCACATTCCTCATTCTTACTTCCAGCCATGATGCATGGTAATTAGTTCACCATCAACTGCTGCTAATAATACTAGGCCTAGATAAGAAGAAGAAGACACAACTGTGGGTGTCCTATGTGACCATGGCCACTCTATAGTTTTACTGATTGAGCAATGACATGAGAAAGTAAAAGAAAGCATTCTCATCTCAACAAACATGCATAGAATACCTTATTTGGACATGCAATTTGCATGGCTTAGTAGTAGTACTAATAGTAGTAAGTGACCATGACCAAAGGGTTCTCATAGTCTTCCAGTACCACCACTAGGCAGTCCACAAAATATGTAAGGGGAGAGGGAAAGCTGACTGAAAAACCACAGGAAAGGAAGCTACAGATAGACTAGTCCAGACAGAGACAGTTTGAGGTAAAATACAGACATTAGAAATATAAAATAAGGAAATAGAACATACAAGGATAGCAAGAAATTAGAAACGGATAGATTGACAATGATCTGGCAAAAAATAATATTAGGAAACGGGTAGAACGAAATAGTTTATAATAAGGAGCAATAAAAGTTAGGGATATATTTATACTAGTATCAACAAAAGGAGGACGTACTGGGGCCAGCAGAGCCATCGACCAAGGTGGCATTTCCAGCTCATACTCTGGCTTCGGGTGACCTTTTGACCCTGGATCCTGACTTAAGGCATAATTGAAGAAGAGATAAGAAATGATTGGTGGTAAATAAATAATCTCTTCAAAAAGTTTTTTTGACAAGAAACCGCAATTGCAATAACATTGAACTTTTGAAATCAGATTGAGTTGTAGTAGACTAGTATTGCAGTCGCGGACCATCCTATCTATTTATTCCACATTTCCTAAACCGACCTAACCCACCTATTCCAAAGGCTTTGAAATAACTAACACATTGCAGCAAATTATATTTGCTTCTAAGTTCCAATCTCATTAGCAGTAATTCTCAACCCTCTTTGACGGGCCAATTCACTAAGTCTGCATTTTGCTTTTAAATGCATAGATGGATGCATGCATACACAAAAGTGGTTGGTTGCTTGTCACTGTACGAGCTACAAAAAAGGTTCTATGAACTGAAGTAAGAGGACATGTGCCGCTAAATAACTAATACTAACTGCCACTATCTTAGTGACAGGACAAAAGACAAAGGAATGGAGTCTCTCTCCAGTCTGCCTTACTTAAGTTCTTACATAATCAGCCAAAGCAAGAGCAAAGTCTCAAACAAGCACAATTAGGTAGCGCCGAGCACCTGTCTAGAATAATTATCACATAATATAAGATTTGTAAACATAACTTAACTGCATGTGAGTAGCATGCTTGCTTTTTTGGGAAAAAATATTAGCAATAACATAAAACACACAAGTAATAATAATATTAATGACTAGCTACTCACCAAGCCCCGCGACCTCACCCCCTAGCAGGTCTATCGGGTCCTGCTCTTCTTGGTCCAGGATGTCAGAACACCGGTGCATCAGCTGATTGTGGGTGCGCCGGACCCCAGAGCAGTGATAAACTGTCTGGCAAACCCTCGCCCAGAGCTGATGGTGCTCCCGGAGCCCGGACCTGGACCAAAGCCTGCCGTCTGCTGCCAGGGTGGAGGGGAGGTGGCACTGGACAAAAAAACAAGCACTGCCACCTCCACCTCAGAAAACAAGGCCAGGGGCTGCACCCCTTTGGGCATGAATGCTGCCTTTTTTTGGGCACACTTCTCTGCCGTGATGTGGGGGGAGGGGAGGGAAGAAAGAAAATGTAGAAACTATTAAAAAAAAAGAAGAAAAAGAGGGAAGGAAGTACAAAAAATAGTAAGAAAGTAGAGAAAAAATCAAGTATAAAACTCACCAAACACACAAAAAAGTAGGGGAGAAAGCAAAATGCACACTTAGGAAGATAGAGGGAAAGATAACAAATAAAAAAGATCAGAAAAAAAGTTTTTAGAAACCAAGGATTGAAAGGATTAAAGAAGGATCAAAAAGTAGGCCCCAGCATCATAACAGAGAAAGAAACAAGTTGGTCGCACCCATGCGTGACAGCGTAGTACAGCATGCGCAATATTTCTGCCCAAACATGCAGTCTGCATTGCTGTAGGGCAAAACGTCACATGAACGGGCGGGCCAAGAGTGCAGGAGTTTTTTGCTATGCAAACTCCACCTAGGCTTAATAATGATTCTGGGAACAGTATGCCCTTGCAACTTAAAATCTACATGCTATCTGAGAAGGTGAGAGCCAGGAAAAAGGAAGAAGTCTTTAAAACGCTGGAGCTAGGCGTCATTGAGCCCTCTAACAGTCAATGGTCCAGTCCAGTGATGCTGGTCCCCAAAGCTGCCTCTCAAGATACCACCCCTGAACTTCATGGATTACCAGGGGCCCAGAGAATTCACCAAAATTGACGTACACCATGTGTCCCGAGTTGATTAGCCCATAGATCGGCTGCCAAATTCCCCAGCATATTTGAATTAACATCTGAGCATTGGCATATTGCTTTGATTGAGGGAGCCAAAGAGAGGTGTGTATTCTCTACCCTTGAAGGCCACTTCCAGTTTTGGGTGAAACAATTCAGGTTGAAAAACATCCCTGCCACCTTCCAGATGTTGATCAATCAGGTACTGGCTGGATTGGAGAGCTTCAGTGACACCTACCTAGATTACATTGTGGCCTTCGGTTCTAGCTGGGAGGAGCACCTGTGCTAGCTCAGGCAAGTGCTTCAGGCTCTGTAGAGAGCAGGCCTGACCATCAAGGCCAGTAAGTGCCAGATAGGGCAGGGATTAGTGGTCTCCTTGGGCTACCAAGTGGAAGAGGCAAGGTGCAGCACCTCCAGGACAAAATCCAAACCATTCTGGCTTGGGAACCACCCAAGACCCAGACAGAGGTGAGGGCCTTCTTAGGCATCTCCGGGTATTACAGGAGATTTGTCAAGGTATATGGCACCATTTTCCTCCTTGACAGAAATGACTTCCCAAGCCCAGAGGAAGGGTAGGGCCTGGGTGAATTGAGTCGGAGACTTTGGTGCAGAGCTCTGGGCCCACGGTCCAAGAGGCAGCAATCCTGATTGCCTCGAGTCCCAAGAAAGACTGGGAAGGAGGTGGATATTGGGAGATTATCTCTGATGCCAGTAGAAGTGTTATGGAGCATAGTCAGGGGCTGCATAAGCTACTGTATCCCGCACAGGTTCAACTATGACTTTTTGAGATGGCAGTGGTCATGACTCCCTGAGCAGGAGGGGATAGTGGCTCCAACTTAGGGAGGAGTGCAGGAGCCATAAAGGCGGTGGCGACACTGACCTGGTGCCGGGGAGTGGACTCATTGATGTCTTGCTGCCCTCCTGGTGAGACAGCTGCTGGATGTTCGCCGGGGCTGCCATTCCCAGGTTGCTTGTTGAAACTATGGAAGGCATTGAATGGCCCGCTGGAGGAACCCCTCCCGATCTCATAGTAGATTGATGCTGGATTTCTGGGTGGCCCCCTTACCCACCCTGGTTCAGGGATGGGCTAAGCTTGGACACAGAAGTAGTCTTAAAGATATACACAGGGCCCAAAAAGGTGTTTTCCTGGCCCTCAGAAAGACTTGGAAATGGGTGTCTTGTGAGGACTGTGTGCTAGAGGCATGACATGGGGGCTCCCGTGCTGGATGGTGAAACCACGTATAGCAGAGGATGCCCCTCCCCTGCTGGGGACTGTGACTGATTTCAGGAGGAGCTCTGAGCAGCCATGGATTGGAGTATGGTGGTATAAGCCAGAGGACGTAGAAGTGTGAGCCATGATGACCAGACCAGGAAGGTATGAGAGTCCTTTGGGTGCGTGAGGTGCTAGAACCTTAATGGCGTGGGTTGCGGGGGGCTGGGGTTAAGCCCAGCCTGGTTGGTGCGCACCAAGGCACTGGGTGACTAGGGAATATGTGGGTGCTGGGGCAGAATGGTGCCTTGGGTAGCCGTGACTGCTGAGCACTTGGTGGTGGTACTGTAAACCCTCACCTATTCTTCTTCCCTTAGGATGGCGGGAGCACTGGCACTACAGATTTCCCTATAGACCTCAGTGGAGCGATTGTCAGAAGGATGCACCACAGCAGACACCCCCTTGGAGACTCCCCCAAAAGTGAAAATAATGCCAGCACACTGTGGGAGTCAAGAGACCATGGACTAGAAGCTCACACTACGGCAATACTAGCGGCTATCGAGGACACACTATTACCATGCAATACAAGATAAATACTGGCCTAGGACATGGGTGTCCAGTGGCTGGATAACAAAAAGTTGGCTTTAAGGGTGTCAGAGCAGAGTCCACAGTGGTCCAGGTTGATCCTGTGGTGACACAAAACAATTCACACCTGCACAAACTGGAGCAAGTAATGGCAACCCAGGCAAGGAAACTTGATGTGGAGGGGCTCTTCTGCTGAAAGAACATCAGTCCTAGAGGACAAAACCTCAAAGGGTTTTACAGTAGAATGCGGACACAGAGTTCCAGATCATCCAATTATTCCTGAGGTGCAACTATGGGTGATTGCAGCCTGGCTGATCAGCCAGATACAACATATTGCAGGTGGAGCAGGCATTTGGGCCATGGTCACTGGAGAGGGGAGAATGAACATTTATCCAGATCATCCCACCACGGTCCAGAAACAGAGAGAGAAAATCAAGGCAGTTAAACTGCATCTATGCAAACTAAACCTGAAATATGCTTTGTTTTTACTGGCCTAGCTCAGGGTTATCCATATCGGTGGATCCCATTTCTTTGCTATCGATATGGAGATGTTGGAATGGGTTGAGGCCCAGGGCAACCCACCGTCATGGGTGTGCGACCTACCTCAGGCTTCCCCTCAAGCTTCAGACTGGAGGAAGAGCAGAGTGCAATGCAGATCGTGGCGGTGACTGGGAAAGGTTCCCTTAAATGACCAGGAGGAGTCGGAAAGAATGAAAGACATAGCAGACATACAGCAGAGGCTAATCCTAGAGATTGTAACAGGTGGGCTGTCCTGACTGACTGACTTATTTATTGAGCGCTCTATTGCCGAGGCGTCTTGGTGCTGAGTGAGGATTAGGGTTAGGCAGCTTCCAATCTAAGATTTGGTGAATAGCCAGGTTTTTAAAGCCTTTCTGAACAAAATCTTTTTTGTTTGCAAGCGTAGCTCTGTGGGCAGGGAATTCCATAACTTTGCTGCCTGGAATGAAATGGCCTTGCCACCCCATCCGGCTCTCTTTATCTTAGGAAGGCAAACCAAGCCTAGACTGCCAGAGCTTAGTGTTTGTGATGGGACATAGCGGGAAAAAAGGGAAAAAGGGATTTCATATCCGCTGCACCTCCTCCATTTACTTTGTACACTAGGCATAAAGCCTTAAGAGGAAGCCTTGGAGGAAACAACTGATGATTCTGGTGGGAGCAATGCAGCCCTGGGCTGAAACAAAGATGAACAGCCGCTGTTTGTGATCACTCCAAGAAAATATGAACAGACCTTGGCTAAAACACTGCCACAACTAGATTGTGGAGGAATGTACTGGGGAAAATGGTTCTGTAGTGGCTTGTAATCTTCTGCACTGGCCATGTTCCACAGCAGATTAAGATTCCGGACATGATTTAACTATCTTTCCACTGGGGAGGCGGTTTTAGGTACACCGCTGAGCTGTCAGAATCGCTCCTGCTCTATTTAGATGTATGCAGTCTGAATTTCCATCCGAGTCGACAGAGTGTTTGCTACCGCATATGAGGCTCACAGCTGCCCACACAGCAGTTTGGAGGGGTTGTTCAATGCCTATTTTGATTTCATAGTTGTGCTGGCAGAGTACTAGGGTGGGTTGCAGACGGGGTGATTCTGTCACAGGACACGGTCTCCATTGGACTATTCCTGTGGCAGTAGCCTGCATGCTAGTGTGACACACCTGATGTGTTTTGGCTATTTGTTTGCACCTGAATACCACACTATAAAACACACTCCATTTCGGACCATTATCCTTAGCCATTCCATCGCAGCACAACATTGTCCCACTGAAAATTCTCCATCAAATCATTTTTTTTTCTTTCCCTGTTACTTGTTAGTTTCGTCTCTTTTATAATTTATTATTGTTTAGGTTATCAGAATCATTTAAGTTTATCATTTCATAATGGAAGGTAGGAAAAATCCATGTTTTACTGAAGCAGAATTCTAATTTATGGAAGATGAAATCATCAGAGTAGAGCCACAATTTTTTGGAGCCGAAGTCCTAAATCACCCCATCTCAGAAAAGGCAAATGTGGGCCAGGATAGTAGACAGAGTGAATGCTCTAGCAACCAATCTTTGCACACAGGAAGAATCAGGAAGTGGTGGAAGGACCTGCGGCAGAGAGTCTGTTCCCTGGCCTCCAGGAGTCGTTTGGAGGCCCAGAGGACAGGTGGTTGTTCTCCCCGGCCCCCTTTACAACTCTTTCCCTGGGAAGAGAAGGTCTTGCACATCCTATATCCTGAATGCTTGATAGGAATCCCTGGTGGAGTGGAGACTGGTAAATTATTCTTTTCTATGTGTTATTAACCGAAATGCCCGTTTTGCTTTGAAGTTATCTGTTGCTAATGTGTTCAACAAAATTCGTTTTTACATAGAAACCGAAATATATCAGTAACATCTTGTTTGGCTTGTTTGTTTGAATGTATTGAGTTGTATTTATGATAACAGGTTTCAATAGCCAAATAACAAATGACATATATATGTGTTTCACATAGTAAATGTAAAGGCTGGGCGACAATTTCCGTTTTGCTAGCGGAAATTGCGATCCGTGGCGAAATGGAAATATTCAGGGCAGGATTCATTCTGGCACAATGCTCCTGTCATTAAAACCTCAACAGGAAGCACTTAAAGATTTAAATAAAGCAGGTGCCCGAGTTGAAGGTCAAATTCAGTAACGCATTAATCAGCACAAAAGATTTGTAAGCATGGTGGAGGCTAGGCAGGTGTGCTTTCTCCCCATATCTATCGCAACAATTTGCTGTAATCCTTGATGGAGGTCTGTGCATCCATGAGTTTCTCAAGCGCAAATCCTGTGTAGTTCTTGACACCAGGATGTTCTGTCTCTTAATCTGCTGCTCTAGTCGGTCTCTGACCCTTTATAAATAAGAGGCATGTGAACTGCATAGAAGCCCCACCGTTTAGCCCCAGTCCACACACCAGCAGTGTGCAACGTCTTCCCGCCCTTTCCCCACTATGATGGACAGCTCACTCGAGGGACCCCGGCGCCCATCAGCGCGGTGGCAAAAGTTACAGACACATGGTCACTGGAGACAACTCTTCTGGCCCTTTACACAGCTGTAGTCTAGGAAAAGCACTATACATTTACCCACCGAGGTAGCACTTACTGATTAGCCAGTAGAAAGTACTCCAGTTGAGTAGAGGTATTGCACAAAATGGTGGCATCTTCTTGGATAAATATGCAGGGCAGGATTCTTTCTGGCACGATGCTTCTGTCACAAAAATTAAACCTCAACAGGAAGAACTTACAGATATAAATAAAGCAGGTGCCTGAGTCGAAGGTCAAATTCAGTAACGCATTAATCAGCCCAAAATCTCCACGGGCACGCGAAATTTCGCATGTTCGCAGAGATTTTTTGCCGTTTCGCGAAATTTTGTGAAAGGCAATTTCTCAAATTCCGCCCATCCTTACTTTTTACTACAGATTTATACAAGGTATGTTCAAGTAAGATTTTTGCAAGTGTTGTGAATGTTTCATTGAAACACTACAACTACATTGATGCCTTGCTTCAGTTTTGTGAAAATAACATTGCCATTTAATTGGTCTCATCCTCCCTTATCTAACATATTTTCACACACATATGGTAAAGTGTCATTTATTGATCAATCTTAATTTAATGGTCTCTTTTGAAAAGTTTTTCACAGTTTGTGTAATTATTTTCAATTCCACTTAAAGGTCTAATCAAGATATTCGATTATTTCCTTTTTAGGTTGCTATACAAGATCCAACAGTCAGAACACATGGCCAAATATTTGTCACTCAGGATACCTCCACTGCAGCCAAGGATCAAGTCTCCAGGAAGGATTCTGCTCCTGAACATCCGGATGAAGAGGAGCAGCCTAGTTTATCTGGTCTGCCTGGGAATATGGTTCTAGTGAGTCTCATTTGGCCCACACCTACATTTTCCAACTCAGCTTTTACAAGTTATCAGATTAAAAATACCTCCACTTCCTGTGTCCAAAGAAGCATTACACCTATGTTTTGTCCCCCAGTCTTGGTTGCTGTTAAAAAACACCAACGCCACCTATATTTTAACTAGGTCCAGTGGGATGGGGCACACTGGGTTAAGGGCACAGGGTAGTGGGGGTAGGGGTCGAGACAAGGATTCTGTGGGCCAATATTATTGAGGCCACTGCGATCACTTTCACCCAGACCAACTTCAACTAAGTCTTGGGATGCCTCCATCAGTCCTAAGACATGATGGGCCAGGTCCCTACACAGCTCCAAGACATGAAGCAGTTGCAGAGGGAGCACAATGTACAGATGTAGATATGAACTCCAATTTGAGCTGCCTGACTGGGATGCTGCAGGTATTTACAGCCATATGTGCTGGGCTTTTCCAGCACCATCTTCTCATTTCTGTGGTCCTACTATATATATCTGGGCCAATTACTTCTGCTTCAGCCACAGAAAAAGAGGCCCTGCCACAAGAAGCAAAATCTGCAACCACCTCAGTCCCTGCAACTGTGCTTTTACCAGCCTCACGCAGGAGCACACGTTCATCCGAACCACCAGCAGAGGATGACAAGACCCCCACCACTAAGAGGCGCAAAACAATATGTCCTCCAGTGTATGACTACCATTCACTCTGTGGACTATTTTCTGGACACATTTATTTTCCTGATGCCAGTTGTAGTTTAGAAATCGGACTACAAACTATGTTGGCTCATCAGTTATGGTTTCATTCACGGTAACTGACTTTTTCTTTTTTTGTTTGCTTTTTGGTTGTCATCCTATTTTGCTTTATTTGG
Organism: Triturus cristatus; assembly: GCF_964204655.1. Lineage (NCBI taxonomy): Eukaryota > Metazoa > Chordata > Amphibia > Caudata > Salamandridae > Triturus > Triturus cristatus. Next base: position 151,647,778 of record NC_140584.1, read on the forward strand.
TATGTTTAATGTAAGAAAATATAGCAAAGACTGGTGTTGTACTTAATATCTGTATTCTTTCAATTGTTTTTCCTTCCATCATTCATTTCAAAATGTAAACAACCAGATGATTATTTATTTATAAATCAATTGCAAGTCGGTAATGTTTCTCACAAATTTCTACCATGACATAAAAAAACAAATACCATAAACTTGTCAACTAGTAATTTAGTAAATGTTAAGAAGATTGTGTTCTGTCAAATTTTTCTTAAACATAACAAACCATACATACTCAGTGCCATTTTTACATTTACAGTTCCACACCTTGACACCATGAAAGAAGAGGATATAATCAAAATATTCAGATGCAACAAGCATAATATCATTGGATTATGTCATCACCGGAGCCAGATCTTCTTCCTCAAAATGGGAGTTGTAGAATAATAAAACCAATAGTCCTAAATCTTGGCAACACTCCATTTTGTGGCCACAGGTTCATTCCAATACACTGTTGCAGTATTTGGTGGAATGTTACAACCAACTTTAAGTGGTATGCTACAAGACGTTCTTTCCACAATGATGAGTCACAACAACATATTCATACACTTAACATAAAACAAGCATTTTGCCAATGTGAAGGGAGATGACTATGCTTTTAGTTGATTACCACATGTGGTTAGAGCAAAATAAGTGGCACATACTGGCTTGGTGCCACCATTAAACAGAAAACAAGGCAAATACAACCCTAAAAACATCCATTCAATCACTGTGCAACTTGTCACAGTACAAGATATGTACATCTAAAGTCTGCATGCGTCTTCCACAGGAACAACCCATGTTCACTTTATACTTCGCAATAGCAGCATAGAACTGCAAATGTCACAACTTTGAAATGTCCATAGGAAGATGACATGGTGAATGGTCTTAAAACTTATAATAATAAAAGGTACATCAAATTACTGTGGGAAGCTGGGTTTTTGTTGCAGTAACCCCTACTTTGTGCCTGGTTTCTGTTATACTTTTACTGAAGTGTACTGGATCCCTGCTAACCAGGTCCTCAGTACCAATGTTTTTTTCTTATACTGTACCATCAGTGCCACACCTTCAGTAACCCCTGGAAGTCCCTAGTAAATGTTAACCCTGATACCTAGGACTTTGGGGCTTAAAAGGGTCCACTAGGACTTGCCTCCTAACGCTGCAGCCAAAAACATCTCCTCAACTTTCTGACCTATGAGAACCACGATGCCAGGAAGAGAAGATGACAGGGTCCCAGCCTTCTCGCCAGATGAGCTGGAGGTGCTGGCCAAAGAGGTCTTTTCGCGCTATAGCCAGCTCCATGGCTCCTCAGCGGAACAGGTACCTGTTAAAAATGTATTTGTAAATCTGTCTGTTTTTTTTAACCCCTTCGCTGCTAGGCATTTTCCCCTCCTGTGCTAAGTCTTTTTTGGGCGATTTGCGGTTGTGCACGCTTAGGGCCCTGTAACTTTTTGACCACAGAAGGTATCCACGCCAAATTTGCGTCCTTTTCTTCCAACATCATGCGGATTCTAAAGGTACCCAGGGTTTGTGGATTCTCCTAGAGGGTTCCCAGAAATTTGTCAAAATACAGCAAACATTTGTTTTTTTTGTGAAAAATGGGGAAAAGTGGCTGCAAATGAAAGCGTCTGGGGTTTTCTCTGCAAATGATATCAAAAAAGGGTTTGTGGGGCTGAAATCACCATTTCTCCAGCTTTTAGGGAATGACAGATTTTTGTCAGAAATCCAACTTTTTTTACACAGTTTTGACATTTTACTGGGACATACCCTATTTTTGCAATTTTTTGTGCTTTTAACCTCCTTCCAGATAATGGTAGAAATGGGTAAAAAAGCAATAATGGATCTCGGAAAGCTATACATTTTTGTAAAGTAGACAAAATTCTGAATTCAGCAAGGGGTCATTTGTGTAGATCCATCAAGGTTTCTTTATAGAAACTAACAGTTAAATATAGGAAAAATTAAAAATTAGTTGAAAAAAGCAGCCTTTTGTGTCAACGTTTTCACCTGTAACTTCTTCTAATTATGATATCTCTTAGAAAGCAATGTACCGTTACATCCGCTGGACCTTCCTGGTTGTGGGGATATATAGGACTTGTAGGTTCACCAAGAGCCCAAGGAACCCAGAGTAAAAAACTGAGCAGCATTTTGTAATGGTTTTTTTTTTGTTCCAGGTATATAGCAATTATAGTGTGAAAATGTATACATGGAAAAATTGGTATGAAAGACACCTATGTATTTATGAAATGGGAACAAATTACTGAGTTTACAAACAGTGCATATTTGCACATTTTCGAAATTGGGAATACTCATACTTGGATGACAATTATTGGTCATTTTTCAAAATGACTTTTTTTTTACACAATGTCTTTCATTTGGAAGGGAGAAATGCATCAAAAATCAATAGGTAATAACAGTTGCTTTACAAATCTGAACTACCCTAAGACTCCCGACAAAAATGGTACCTCACATGTGTGGGTAGGCATAGTGCCCACGACAGGAAGTGGCTCAAAACCTAAGGTGAACACACCACATTTTCACACTGAAAATTTACGCATTTTTTGCGAAGAGTCTAGCTGTAGTTTTTTAACCCTAGCTCTGCCGGCACCCAGGGAAACCTAGCAAACCTATACATTTTTAAAAACTAGACACCCAGGGGAATCCAGGATGGGGTGACTTGAGTGCCTCCCACAATGGTCTGTTACCCAGAATCCCTTGCAAACCTAAAAAATTGACAAAAAAAACACATTTTCCCCACATTTCTGTTATGGAAAGTTCTGGAATCTGCGTGGATCCACAAATTTCCACCCACCCAGCGTTCTCCAAAGTCCTACGAGAAAAATGGTACCTCACTTGTCCGGGTCGGCCTTGTGCCCGCGACAGGAAACGGTGCAAAATGCAACGTGGTCACACCTCAATTTTGCTGTGAAAAATGACCATTTTTTGCCAAAGTGACTAGCTGTAGTTTTTTAACCCTAGCCCTGCCGGCACCTAGGGAAACCTAGCAAACCTATATATTTTCAAAAACTAGACACCCAGGGGAATCCAGGATTAGGTGACTTGAGTGCCTCCCACCATGGTCTGTTACCCAGAATCCCTTGCAAACCTAAAAAATTGACAAAAAAAACCCATTTTCCCCACCTTTCTGTGATGGAAAGTTTTGGAATCTAGGTGGATCCACAAATTTCCACCCACCCCGCGTTCCCCAAAGTCCTACGAGAAAAATGGTACCTCACTTGTGCGGTTCGGCCTAGTGCCCGCGACAGGAAACGGTGCAAAACGCAACGTGGTCACACCTCAATTTTGCAGTGAAAAATGACCCTTTTTTGCCAAAGTGACTAGCTGTAGTTTTTTAACCCTAGCCCTGCCGGCACCTAGGGAAACTTAGCAAACCTATATATTTTCGAAAGCTAGACACCCAGGGGAATCCAGGATGGGGTGACTTGAGTGCCTCCCACCATGGTCTGTTGCCCAGAATCCCTTGCAAACATAAAAAATTGACAAAAAAAACACATTTTTCCCACATTTCTGTGATGGAAAGTTCTGGAATCTGCGTGGATCCACAAATTTCCACCCACCCTGCGTTCCCCAAAGTCCTACGAGAAAAATGGTACCTCACTTGTGCGGAGAGGCCTAGTGCCCGCTACGGGAAACGGCGCAAAACGCAACGTGGTCACACCTCAATTTTGCAGTGAAAAATGACCCTTTTTTGGCAAAGTGCCTAGCTGTAGTTTTTGAACCCTAGCCCTGCCAGCACCTAAGGAAACCTAGCAAACCTATATATTTGTGAAAACTAGACACCCAGTGGAATCCAGGATGGGGTGACTTGAGTGACTCCCACCATGGTCTGTTACCCAGAGTCCCTTGCAAACCTAAAAAATTGACAAAAAAAAAACATTCTCCCCACATTTCTGTGTTGGAAAGTGCTGGAATCTGCGTGTTTCCACAAATTTCTACCCACCCCGCGTTCCCCAAAGTCCTAGGAGAAAAATTGTACCTCACTTGTGCGGGTCGGCCTAGTGCCTGCGACAGGAAACGGCGCAAAACGCAACGTGGTCACACCTGAATTTTGCAGTGAAAAATGACCCTTTTTTGCCAAAGTGACTAGCTGTAGTTTTTGAACCCTAGCCCTGCCGGCACCTAGGGAAACCTAGCAAACCTATATTGTTTCGAAAACTAGACACCCAGGGGAATCCAGGATGGGGAAACTTGAGTGCCTCCCACCATGGTCTGTTACCCAGAATCCCTGGCAAACCTTAAAAATTGACCAAAAAAACACATTTTTCCCACATTTCTGTGTTGGAAAGTTCTGGAATCTGCGTGGATCCACAAATTTCCACCCACCCAGCATTCCCCAAAGTCCCACGAGAAAAATGGTACCTCACTTGTGCGGGTAAGCCTAGTGCCCGCGACAGGAAACGGCGCAAAACGCAACGTGGTCACACCTCAATTTTGCAGTGAAAAATGGCCCTTTTTTGCCAAAGTGACTAGCTGTAGTTTTTGAACCCTAGCCCTGCCGGCACCTAGGGAAACCTAGCAAACCTATATTGTTTTGAAAACTAGACACCCAGGGGAATCCAGGATGGGGTGACTTGAGTGCCTCCCACCATGGTCTGTTACCCAGAATCCCTTGCAAAGGTAAAAAATTGACAAAAAAAACACATTTTCCCCACATTTCTGTGATGGAAAGTTCTGGAATCTGCGTGGATCCACAAATTTCCACCCACCCCGCGTTTCCCAAAGTCCTACGAGAAAAATGGTACCTCACTTGTGTGGTTCGGCCTAGTGCCCGCGACAGGAAACGGCGCAAAACGCAACGTGGTCACACCTCAATTTTGCTGTGAAAAATGACCCTTTTTTGCCAAAGTGACTAGCTGTAGTTTTTTAACCCTAGCCCTGCCAGCACCTAAGGAAACCTATCAAACCTATATATTTTTGAAAACTAGACACCCAGTGGAATCCAGGATGGGGTGACTTGAGTGACTCCCACCATGGTCTGTTACCCAGAGTCCCTTGCAAACCTAAAAAATTGACAAAAAAAACACATTCTCCCCACATTTCTGTGTTGGAAAGTGCTGGAATCTGCGTGTTTCCACAAATTTCCACCCACCCCGCGTTCCCCAAAGTCCTAGGAGAAAAATTGTACCTCACTTGTGCGGGTCGGCCTAGTGCCTGCGACAGGAAACGGCGCAAAACGCAACGTGGTCACACCTGAATTTTGCAGTGAAAAATGACCCTTTTTTGCCAAAGTGACTAGCTGTAGTTTTTGAACCCTAGCCCTGCCGGCACCTAGGGAAACCTAGCAAACCTATATTGTTTCGAAAACTAGACACCCAGGGGAATCCAGGATGGGGAAACTTGAGTGCCTCCCACCATGGTCTGTTACCCAGAATCCCTTGCAAACCTTAAAAATTGACCAAAAAAACACATTTTCCCCACATTTCTGTGTTGGAAAGTTCTGGAATCTGCGTGGATCCACAAATTTCCACCCACCCAGCATTCCCCAAAGTCCTACGAGAAAAATGGTACCTCACTTGTGCGGGTCGGCCTAGTGCCCGCAACAGGAAACGGCGCAAAACGCAACGTGGTCACACCTCAATTTTGCAGTGAAAAATGACCCTTTTTTGCCAAAGTGACTAGCTGTAGTTTTTGAACCCTAGCCCTGCCGGCACCTAGGGAAACCTAGCAAACCTATATTGTTTAAAAAACTAGACACCCAGGGGAATCCAGGATGGGGTGACTTGAGTGCCTCCCACCATGGTCTGTTACCCAGAATCCCTTGCAAAGGTAAAAAATTGACAAAAAAAACACATTTTCCCCACATTTCTGTGATGGAAAGTTCTGGAATCTGCGTGGATCCACAAATTTCCACCCACCCCGCGTTCCCCAAAGTCCTACAAGAAAAATGGTACCTCACTTGTGCGGATCGGCCTAGTGCCCGTGACAGGAAACGGTGCAAAACGCAACGTGGTCACACCTCAATTTTGCAGTGAAAAATGACCCTTTTTTGCCAAAGTGACTAGCTGTAGTTTTTGAACCCTAGCCCTGCCAGCACCTAGGGAAACCTAGCAAACCTATATATTTTTGAAAACTAGACACCCAGGGAAAACCAGGATGGGGTGACTTGAGTGCCTCCCACCATGGTCTGTTACCCAGAATCCCTTGCAAACCTTAAAAATTGACCAAAAAAACACATTTTTCCCACATTTCTGTGTTGGAAAGTTCTGGAATCTGCGTGGATCCACAAATTTCCACCCACCCAGCGTTCCCCAAAGTCCTACGAGAAAAATGGTACCTCACTTGTGCAGGTCGGCATAGTGCCCGCGACAGGAAACGGCGCAAAACGCAACGTGGTCACACCTCAATTTTGCAGTGAAAAATGACCCTTTTTTGCCAAAGTGACTAGCTGTAGTTTTTGAACCCTAGCCCTGCCGGCACCTAGGGAAACCTAGCAAACCTATACTGTTTCAAAAACTAGACACCCAGGGGAATCCAGGATGGGGTGACTTGAGTGCCTCCCACCATGGTCTGTTACCCAGAATCCCTTGCAAAGGTAAAAAATTGACAAAAAAAACACATTTTCCCCACATTTCTGTGATGGAAAGTACTGGAATCTGCATGGATCCACAAATTTCCACCCACCCCGCGTTTCCCAAAGTCCTATGAGAAAAATGGTACCTCACTTGTGCGGATCGGCCTAGTGCCCGTGACAGGAAACGGCGCAAAACGCAACGTGGTCACACCTCAATTTTGCAGTGAAAAATGACCCTTTTTTGCCAAAGTGACTAGCTGTAGTTTTTTAACCCTAGCCCTGCCGGCACCTAAGGGAAACCTATCAAACCTATATATTTTTGAAAACTAGACACCCAGGGGAATCCAGGATGGGGTGACTTGAGTGCCTCCCACCATGGTCTGTTACCCAGAATCCCTTGCAAACCTAACAAATTGACAAAAAAAACACATTTTCCCCACATTTCTGTGATGGAAAGTTCTGGAATCTGCGTGGATCCACAAATTTCTACCCACCCCCCGTCCCCCAAAGTCCTACGAGAAAAATGGTACCTCACTTGTGCGGATTGACCTAGTCCCCGCGACAGGAAACGGCGCAAAATGCAACGTGGTGACACCTCAATTTTGCAGTGAAAAATGACCCTTTTTTGGCAAAGTGACTGGCTGTAGTTTTTTAACCCTAGCCCTGCCGGCACCTAGGGAAACCTAGCAAACCTATATAGTTTTGAAAACTAGACACCCAGGGGAATCCAGGATGGGGTGACTTGAGTGCCTCCCACCATGTTCTGTTACCCAGAATCCCTTGCAAACCTAAATAAAAAATTGATCAAAAAAACACATTTTTCCCACATTTCTGTGATAGAAAGTTCAGGAATCTGCGTGGATCCACAAATTTCCACCCACCCCGCGTTCCCCAAAGTCCTACGAGAAAAATGGTACCTCACTTGTGTGGGTCGACGTAGTGCCCGCAACAGGAAACGGCGCAAAATGCAACGTGGTCACACCTCAATTTTGCAGTGAAAAATGACCCTTTTTTGGCAAAGTGCCTAGCTGTAGTTTTTTAACCCTAGTTCTGCCGGCACATAGGGAAACCTACCAAGCCCACACATTTCTGAAAACTAGACACCTGGCGGCTTCCAGGGAGGTATGGCTTGCGTGGATCCCCTAAAGTTTCCTTACCCAGAATCCCCTGCAAACCTCAATTTTAGCTGGAAAAATCACTTTTTTCACACATTTTGGTGTGGGAAAGTTGTGGCATCACCAGGCTCATACAAATTTACCGCCACCCAGCATTCCCCCAGGTCTCCCGGTAAAAATGGTGCCTCACTTGTGTGGGAGGCCCAAGTACCCGCGGCAGGCAAGGGCCCAAAACGTAGTGAGGCGACATCAAAGTGGCCTATTGCAAAACCACCGCGGGTACTTGGGCCTCCCACACAAGTGAGGCCTCCTTTTTACCGGGAAACCTGGGGGAACGCTGGGTGGTGGTAAATTTGTGTGAGCTCAGTGATGCCACAACTTTACCACACCAAAATGTGTGAAAAAAGTGATTTTTTCAGCTAAAATTGAGGTTTGCAGGGGATTCTGGGTAAGGAAACTTTGGGGGATCCATGCAAGCCATACCTCCCTGGAAGCCGCCGGGTGTCTAGCTTTCAGAAATGCATGGGTTTGGTAGGTTTCCCTAGATGGCCGCCGAGCACCGGGCCAAAAACACAAGTGACCCCCCTTGCAAAACCAGGTGGTTTTGCAATAGGCCACTTTGATGTCGCCTCACTACGTTTTGGGCGCTTGCCTGCCGCGGGTACTGGGGCCTCCCACACAAGTGAGGCACCATTTTTACCGGGAGTCCTGGGGAAACGCTGGGTGGTGGTAAATTTGTGTGAGCCCGGTGATGCCACAACTTTCCCACACCAAAATGTGTGAAAAAAGATTTTCCCTGATAAAATTGAGGTTTGCAGGGGATTCTGGGTAAGGAAAAGTTGGGGGAAGCATGCAAGCCATACCTCCCTGGAAATTTATGGGTTAGGTAGGTTTCCCTAGATGGCCGCCAAGCACCGGGCCAAAAACCCAAATGACCCCCTTTCCAAAACCAGATAGTTTAGACATAATTATTGGTTTGTGTCTAAAGCGTGAGAATTTTGGAACAATATTGCAATGAAAATGTGGCAGACATTTTGAGGTTTGCAGGACATTGGGGATTAAAAAACTTTTTGAATTCACAAGAGACATCACCATGAACTCCCAAGGGTTTTCAACAATATCTACAGTTGGTGGGTTATTCTTACATGGAAAGTACACCTTGGCAGCGAAACTAAAGACAAAGATTCCTGCACAACCATCTATTCCTCAAACACACACATACTGGTTGGATTTGGCACGAGGGCGAGTCATGGTTCAGTGTATTAAATTTTATTAACAAGAGATTTTACAAAAATGAAATGCACTGTCAATAATTAAATTCACAAAAAACCAAACCAATGACTCGCAGCTCGTGAGCTGTAAAGCCACGTCAAGGCACCAACCACTTTACAGGCCATTCACACACCTTTCATACATGATACAAACAAGACCATTCACACCACCACGCACAAAAGCAAAACACATTACAAAATTCACAATAAGGGACAAGGATCACCCTGCTTCAGAAAGACAAATATTACTGCACAGCCATCTAATCCTCAAGCACACACACATACTGGTTGAATTTGGCACGAGGGTGAGTGATGGTTCAGTAGATCAGTCAAGAAGGCTTTATTTCGATATAAATATATCTTAAAAAGCAGCACAACAGCATTATACAATTAAAAAGATAAAAAGGAGTCAGTACATAGAAAAATATACATACAATTCATACTACTACTGATACCAATAAATTACCTAAAAACAAGCATTTTTTAAAAAAAACTAATTAAACAACATACAAAAGCCTAGATGACCTAATGCGCCAGGCCCAACCTAAGAACTTGGCTAAACCACACGCAAAGACGGGCCTTGAGTCACTTTTTAATATACGTAGGGCTTCTAAGCAATGTCTGGTACCAAGTTCTCTACAAAGCGGTTTTAACCACCTACTCCGGGGGGCTGCATAAGCAGGACATTCAAACAAAAAATGGGGGACAGACTCAGACCTCTTGTCGCAAAAAGGGCAAATGGAAGTTGTTTGAAAAGGGACTTTCCATCTTGAAGTTAACTCACCAACAGGGAGTAAACCTATTCTAAATTGAAAGTATAGGGCCCTGTCTTTACGATTAGAAATAACATCCAAGTAGGGTTCGCAAAAGTAAATTTCTTTAACCAAAAGAAAATCCAGAGTGGACCTGCACAAATTAGCATTACTGTTTCTATTACCCGCCACCCAATTCCAGTAAATCTTTTTTAACTCGGACTTAGGGGGAGCAGTTCTATCAGACCAGGCCTCGCCAAGACCTAGGCAAACGAGGAGACGCTTAACCTCCCTCAGCCAAAAGATCTTGGGCCAGCCTGTTAACCCCAACACCTCGTTAAGGCCATCCGCATAACTAGACAGTTCAGGTGTTCTCCATATACGCGCCCATAGGAGGAGAGGGCGGAGCCTAGCCTGATCACTGATTGGCCGGGTACCCATGTCCAAGAGCAGTGGAAGAGTAGGGGTGCCATAGGGTAGCCCCATGAGATCTTTATGGAATTTGTTTTCAGAGCGGGACAGTTGGTCAACCTTGTGGACACCCCAGAGTTCCGCCCCATACAGAGCTGCGCTAACCCCCCTTGCTCTATATATATCAAGAACGGGAGCAATGGGTTTCACTGGTGAGGCACGATGTTCCTTAAGCAAGGCACCCACCACCCTCTTGTGGGTCAGCAACATCTTTTGATGATGGCACTTCCAGCTCATGGAGTCGCAGAGGCGGATACCAAGATAGTCAAATTCTGACACTCTTTCGAGGGTAACAGAGTCCAAGGATGGTGGTTTGGCCAACCTTTTCGGGGGGTTAAGGACCAAATACTTGGTCTTCGCTGTATTAATAACTAACCCTCTCATGTCACAGAAGGACTTGAAGTTGGTTAATAGACTCTGCAAACCTACCGGGGTTTTGGAGATCAGGAGGGTGTCGTCCGCGAATAGAAGGGTTGGTATTTTCCTGCCAGCCAAGGTTGGTGCATCTGCAGGATGTTGGAGCAGGTGCTCCACCACTCCGTTGACATACAATGAGAACAGAGTGGGGGCAAGAACACAACCCTGGCGTACCCCTCTATTAACAGGAATACGAGCTGTTTTCTGACCCTGGTCTCCCCACCTGATCTGGGCAAAATTATCCGAATGGAGATTTATCAGCAAACTCAGCAAATAGGGTGGAATACCCTGTTCGCTGAGTACACTCCATAGTTGGCTGCGGGGAACTAGGTCAAAGGCAGTCCGCAGGTCGATGAAGGCAAGATACAGACTGCCTTTGCCCAATAGAACCACCTTCCAGTATAACATCAGAAGGCGAAACGATTGCTCTATTGTCCCTGTGCCTGTTCTGAAACCCGCCTGGAAGTCCGAGAGAATGTCATTTTCCTCTACCCATTGTAATAACCTTGCCAGAACCACTTTTCCTGCCACTTTTTGTGAGGTGTCTAGCAGGCTGATTGGGCGATAATTAGCTGGGTCGTTACGACATCCTTTTTTGAAAATAGGAACGACCTCAGCGCCCTTCCAAGAGGTCGGCAGGGATGCCCCTTCAAGACTGGAATTCAATAGGGCGGAAATGAGTATTCCCCATTCCACAGGATTAGTGCGTAGCAAATCACCTGGGATCCCGTCCGGCCCAGCAGCTTTATTGGGCATAAGGGAAGTGATTGCCTTAAACACTTCCTTGGGTGTAAACAAAATCTCATCGATAGGTTGAGAGTGAGCATGGGAATGGTAAAAACTCGAACTCTCAACCTGGGCCGGGGTCATAGAATAAAGCTGAGAGAAATGGGAGACCCACGCACTCTCGGGTACATTGCATGTGATCAGAGTATCCATAGGTCTCTCTCTATTTCTAAGAAGGTCCCAGAATCCCTTAGCATCCTTCCTAAGACTTGCGGCCTTCAGGTCACACCAAAACTGTTCTTCCCAATCTAATTTTGCCTTTGCTAAAACCCTCCGATAGTTACCCCTTGCGGCACGAATCAAGGCATTGATCTTAGATCTAACTGCCCTTAAGAGTTCCCGTTTGGCCAGGCGACAAGCAACTGAAAACCACCCGGCAGGACCCTTCCTGCCCCCTCTCTTGTGGGCCATTTTCCCATCCTTAGGGACTATGAATAGTTCACCTATAGCCGTTATGGTTTGTTCAAAAATGGCAGGCGCCTCTTGCACAGGAAATGAGGGGGAATCTAGAGAAAGCATGATGTTAGCCATCACAGATTGTACCTCCAACATCTTAGCCTCATTATCAATAATATTTTTCCATTTCAGGCGCCTACCACAATTAGAGGGGCGCACTTCATGGGTTGTTTTCCAAACATGAGGGGTTTGAGGGAAAGACCCACCCCTCCAAAGTTGGGACAGAGACAGAATTAGAGGATTGTGGTCACTATCTATAGAGGGCCGAACCTCCATATCCACCAGGAAAGACCACAGCCGAAAATTCAGCATAATGTAGTCGATCCTAGAGGAATGCCCTATTCTATTAAACGTATGTGCCCCCATTTGGTCTGATTTGGATCTACCGTTTGTTGCTCTAAGACCATGCTCCAAGCAAAGGGCATTAAGGTCTATTGCATTTTGGGTCCATCTTCTGATGGGGGGGATAGACAATGGAGGGATGCCTCTCCTTGCATCATCCTCCCCAATGCCTAGCACATCTTCCAAAGCAAGTGGTTCGTATGTGCAATTAAAATCCCCGGCTAATAAAACAAGGGAATCTGGGCCACAACGCTTGAGTTCCTCGTCGATACCAGATGAGGCTAAAATAGATAGACCACCTCTAGTGCTTCTGACATAAATATTAAATATTTCGAGCACTCCACCACCAGACGGGCAACTTACAGTTAGTCTCAAAAGATCTGGGGAATTGGTGACTATGCTTTTACTAGAATACCGCAAGGAAGTGCTTACCCAAATTAACAAACCTCCGGAGGGGCGCCCTTTGCCTCCCTTCGGACGAACCGCTGGTACAAAATAAGTAATGTAGCCAAGCTTATATTGTGGGTCCATGCACCAGGTTTCCTGGAACAAACAAATGGAAAAGGATTCGATAAATTTGTTCCAGTCTGGGATACCCATATTACGGGCTAAGCCGGCAATGTTCCAGCTTACGACCCTCAGGGGGTTGTTAAAAATCCCTCCGTGCCCCAAAACCAAGGCACCTGCAGAGTGAGAACAATCCGTGACAATATCCCCATGGCCAACAGGTGATACCACCTGAAGGGGAATTCGAGAAATTTCGCCAGGCATATCCCTCTGCAGATAGCCCCTAAGTATAGGGGAGGGAGGCGGAAAAGTAGGAATTGGAGAGATCACCTGCAACTCTCCAGGGGGTGAATTTTCCAATAAAGGCTCCCTTAATGATTCAGCTTGTGACTCACGTATGGGTAGAATGACCTGTCAGTAACCATTCCTCAGGTGGCCCTGCAAATAACCAGGACCACTGCTAAATAAGCTGTGTATAGAATTACAGCCACCAAAATATCCACGGTCCCGACCAACCCTCAAATGGGTGCCGGACTCCCGTGGCAAAGATGAAGGATAAAAATAACTGAGGTCACACGTACCAATTGGGCCCAGGCTTCCTACTGGACTATATTCCTTAGCAGCATCACTACATATAAAACTGGGGATCCTTGGATCTTCAAAATTTACTATGATGCAATCGCCAGAGAGATCTTTATCCCTGGAGCCAATCCAGCCGACTCTGCGTACATGTAGAATCCTTCCTCCCCAGAACTCAGGCAACGGTCTATTTTCTTTGAGCCAAAATAGGGTTTTGTTGAACAATTCGACATAGGACTCTTTCTTACCTGCACTAAGGGCGGGAACCCCTGTCAAAACGACTACATAGGGCTTACACTCAGGGGGAAGATTAATAGTGGGGTGTCTCCCACCGAGAGGGACCTCGCCTGGATACAACCCTTGGACTTTTGCATTCTCTGGTGATTCCATGGTCGGGGATAAAATTTTACTAGTGGAAGTAATCTCACCTACGCTAGCCGCTGCCGAGGGACAAACAGTTTTTTCCCCCCGAATGTTAGCTGTAGCTTTGGGGGATTTAGGTTTCACAGCCGGCTTACTAGAGGACAAGCCGATGGAACTAAGAGTGCCAACGCCAGGCGCCGGAAAGATCGGGTTGTGATGAGTTGCCTCCAGAGCTATAGGTTTGTCAGCTGTAGAAACTAGAGAATGTCGGGCAGTAGGCGTCGCCTTTTTGTCAGACTCCCTACCCAAGCTATCATCCCTAGATTTTAAATGCATTTTCATAAAAGATTTTAATGAGAAAAAATTATCCAGGGTTGTCTGCTCCAGTTTGTCTAATCGTTCGGATATCCCGCTAATTTTATCTAATACTGGCAAGAGTAGAGATTTCATTATTGCCTCCATTTTTTTAGCCAGGGGTGAATCAGAGAGGGGAGGGCCTAAACTATCACCAGTTTGAGTGTTGGTGACAAATATTGCATTCCCCTCAGCAGAGCCATCATCTTTATCTTCCTGAAATTGACTAGATTCGCCTCCTGATGCCTTATTAGGGAAGCCCCTCCTAACCGCCACCCGCCTCTTGTGTTTGCAAATTTTAGAAAATCTGTTACTCTGTAAGGAGGACTGTTTTCTAGATTTTAGAGGGGCTGGGTGGACATCCGCCTGGACCAAGATAGACTTCGGGCTAGGTATAGTTAAGGGATTAATGGTGGCATCCAAATGGGCAAAAACAGTAGCTGGCTTGCTTCCTGCTACAGCTGGGGCCACAATGCTTTGGGTATTAAGTGCCAAATCTGACAAATTTTCAAGCCCTTCTAGATTGGCTCTCAAAGCCGCTACACGAGGATGATCCGGAGGAGAGGGCCCAAGAGGGTGGAAAAGTGGAACCAAAACATGTTCCGGTGTAGATATCTGAGCTAGCGGACCGATCGAGGAACGTCTATCGCCAAAAGAGTTTCCTGATAGCCGCCGCTCAGCCATGGATATTTCTTTGTCAATGACATTGGCCACACGGGTAATAAACTGGTCCATGGATCCAGCCATACCCCCCCCCGTTCCCCCTCAGAATTTTCCCAGAACGTGTTGACATTTGTAAATCAGGACCGAACCGTGAGACAAAACTACACAAGCACTGCACAGGTGGACAATAAACAACAAAAGTATATGTCCAGAGCCAACAGTTAGGTAAAATGGGGGAATCAGACACAAAAACACCTTACATATATGTGGCGGCAAAACGGGAAATAGTCAATAGGCACTACCCAGTCCACAACAGATGATGGGTGGTTCTGTTACTCGGACTCAGTACCAAGTTGGTGTTCCCAACATCCAGCCTAGCAAATTAGGGGGGTGGCCCAGCCCGGCCTCTTCCGTCCCCTGACGGCCACAGACGGCCCGCCCTTTGCCCGGGCTTAGCCCGGCGCTGCCCGCGCGCGGACCCGCGAGGCGGGGGCTCACGTTTCTTTTAAGCGCCTCCAGGCGCGAGAATACAGGAGGCGGGTTCAGGTTCCGCTTCCTGTCCGCTTCAAAGGATCCTGGGAAAGGTAGTCCCCCTCCGCACTGCGGCCGCGTTGAGGATGGCGGCGGCGGGAGGGAGACGGCGATGGACGTGAAACGGCGCCCAGGGAATCCGGCAGGTAAGACAGAGCGTGTTGGTCACAAGTGCAGGGTTAGAAAGTTGCCCGCTCTGTCAGGGGCTCACGTTTCTTTTAAGCGCCTCCAGGCGCGAGAATACAGGAGGCGGGTTCAGGTTCCGCTTCCTGTCCGCTTCAAAGGATCCTGGGAAAGGTAGTCCCCCTCCGCACTGCGGCCGCGTTGAGGATGGCGGCGGCGGGAGGGAGACGGCGATGGACGTGAAACGGCGCCCAGGGAATCCGGCAGGTAAGACAGAGCGTGTTGGTCACAAGTGCAGGGTTAGAAAGTTGCCCGCTCTGTCAGGGGCTCACGTTTCTTTTAAGCGCCTCCAGGCGCGAGAATACAGGAGGCGGGTTCAGGTTCCGCTTCCTGTCCGCTTCAAAGGATCCTGGGAAAGGTAGTCCCCCTCCGCACTGCGGCCGCGTTGAGGATGGCGGCGGCGGGAGGGAGACGGCGATGGACGTGAAACGGCGCCCAGGGAATCCGGCAGGTAAGACAGAGCGTGTTGGTCACAAGTGCAGGGTTAGAAAGTTGCCCGCTCTGTCAGGGGCTCACGTTTCTTTTAAGCGCCTCCAGGCGCGAGAATACAGGAGGCGGGTTCAGGTTCCGCTTCCTGTCCGCTTCAAAGGATCCTGGGAAAGGTAGTCCCCCTCCGCACTGCGGCCGCGTTGAGGATGGCGGCGGCGGGAGGGAGACGGCGATGGACGTGAAACGGCGCCCAGGGAATCCGGCAGGTAAGACAGAGCGTGTTGGTCACAAGTGCAGGGTTAGAAAGTTGCCCGCTCTGTCAGGGGCTCACGTTTCTTTTAAGCGCCTCCAGGCGCGAGAATACAGGAGGCGGGTTCAGGTTCCGCTTCCTGTCCGCTTCAAAGGATCCTGGGAAAGGTAGTCCCCCTCCGCACTGCGGCCGCGTTGAGGATGGCGGCGGCGGGAGGGAGACGGCGATGGACGTGAAACGGCGCCCAGGGAATCCGGCAGGTAAGACAGAGCGTGTTGGTCACAAGTGCAGGGTTAGAAAGTTGCCCGCTCTGTCAGGGGCTCACGTTTCTTTTAAGCGCCTCCAGGCGCGAGAATACAGGAGGCGGGTTCAGGTTCCGCTTCCTGTCCGCTTCAAAGGATCCTGGGAAAGGTAGTCCCCCTCCGCACTGCGGCCGCGTTGAGGATGGCGGCGGCGGGAGGGAGACGGCGATGGACGTGAAACGGCGCCCAGGGAATCCGGCAGGTAAGACAGAGCGTGTTGGTCACAAGTGCAGGGTTAGAAAGTTGCCCTGATGGTTCAGTAGATACAATTGTATTAGCAAGTGATTTCACAAAAATGAAATGCACTGTTAATAATTGAAAGGTCGAGAAACTGAACCATTGACTCACAGCTTGTGAGCTGTAAAGCCACGACAAGGCCCCAACCTCTTTACAGGCCATTCATACACCTTTCACACGTGTAAGACATACAAAACCATTCACACCGCCAGCCGCGGGCCCATCACATAACAAAACTCACACCAGCACACAGCGCCATTCAAGGGCCCATCACTTTCACACGCCCACAATCTTGACACAGCAACTACACAGGCTGATGGATTGCGTGGAGTGGCACTCAGCTAGCAGTGTGTGTAGTGACCAGCAGAAAGTCACTACTCACACACAGCCAGCCGAGCGCCAGTCCACACACACCGCTAGCAGAGCGCCAGTCCACGCACACCGCTAGCCAAACACCAGTCCACGCACACCGCTAGCCAAGCACCAGTCCAGGCACACTGCCAGCCAATCGCCAGTCCAGGCATATCGGCAGCCAATCGCCAATCCACGCACACCGCCAGCCAAGCTCCAGTCCACGGACACCACCAGCCAAGCACCAGTCCGCACACACCACCAGTCCACGCACACTGCCAGCCAAGTACCAGTCCACGCACACCGCCAGCCAAGCACCATTCCACGCACACCGCCAGCCAAGCTCCAGTCCACGCACACCACCAGCCAAGCACCAGTCCACGCACAACGCCAGTCCATGCACACCGCCAGTCCACGCACACTGCCAGGCAAGCACCATTCCACGCACACCACCTACCAAGTGCTAGTCCACACACACCAACAGCCAAGTGCCAGTCTACACACACTGCCATCACATTTAGGATTTTTTTAGAAA
Source organism: Triturus cristatus (assembly GCF_964204655.1). Classification (NCBI taxonomy): domain Eukaryota; kingdom Metazoa; phylum Chordata; class Amphibia; order Caudata; family Salamandridae; genus Triturus; species Triturus cristatus. Next base: position 151,665,216 of record NC_140584.1, read on the forward strand.
AAAATGAAAACACAAACAAATCGCAAATAGATACAAATCTTCAAACACAAAATCAGCAACTAAATACATTGCAATAACACCAACCTTGAAACTGAATCAAATTTTCCAAAGAATACAGACCAGGCAGTTCACTTTACCACTCATGAATGCTCCCAAAAATTATTTTGCGTGTGGTACGCTCTAAAACAAGCAGGGACACACAGTCCAGGTTGAGAAGGACAGTCGGAGCAGTACATACAACTCTCCTTCCGCATACCTCTTCGCCAACAGACTCTACATCTCCTACTGGGAAAATCTTTTGAGGGTGTGGGAGGAATGTGATCAGGAAAGTGGCGATCTTTCAATCTAGCAACATCCTCCACCACTCCAACTCTAGGAACATTTGCCTGTTCCACTACAACAAGGCTACCTATTACAGACTCCTGAAACTTAGCAAAAGTCATTTTTGACTCAGGGCAAGAATCCTGGAACACAACAAAAGCATTAAACATTGCCAAGTGGAAAAGATGGATAGCCAACTTCTTGTACCAAATGTAAGCCTTACGAAGAGCAGTGTAAGGTTCCAACCTCTGATCTACTCTGTCAACACCACCCATGTGCCTATTATAGTCTAAAATGCACACAGGTTTGCGCGCTTCAGCGTCCTGACCCGAAACAGTCACAGGTGCAGTGCTTTCATCATGGATGGTAGTCAGCATGTAGACATCTCTCCTGTCTGAAAACTTTACAGCAAGAAGCTCCTCGCAACGCAACGCACTGCACTGTCCCCGCACAAGCTTTTGACAAACAAGTTCTTTTGGGAAACCTTTACGGTTAGAGCGGATTGTGCCACAAGCAACAGTGTCCACTTTGGCAAATTCTCTGAACAACCGCACACCAGTGTAGAAGTTATCTACATATAAATGGTGGCCTTTGTTAAAAAATCCTCTACCAAGTTCCCAAACTATTTTCTCAGTCACTCCAAAAGTGGCCGGACAACCAGGGGGGTTAATCCTGGATTCCTTACCGGTTTACACCCTGAAATTAGAGACATATCCAGTCCTACTGTCACACAGCATATACAGCTTTATTCCATAGCGTACCCTCTTACTAGGAATGTATTGCCTAAAAACCAAGCGGCCCTTGAACAACACCAAAGACTCATCCACTGCAATTTCTTTCCCAGGAGCATAAATCTCAGAAAATCGATCAACAAAGTGATCAAGGACAGGCCTTATCTTAAAAAGACGGTCACACTCAGGGTGATCTCGTGGCAACGCTAAACCATTATCAACAAAATCCTTCAACCAAAGCAGAAGCAAATACCTGTCATGACTGCCGGAAAAATAGACGTTGCCATCAAGGGACTGCTAGACCAATATGAAGACATTGATGGCTTCCTTAGCAAGCCCATCAAAAAAGTTAAACCCAAGAACTTCTTCATCTCTTCAAGATTTGTGGGAGTCCACCAGGTAGCTCTAGAGTGTGGCTTCAGACTGGCACTGTTGTCCCTCAAAAACTGTTCGGCATACAAATTCGTCTGCTCAACAATCTCTGCCAAAAACACATCGTCCATAAACAACTGAAAAAAATGTATCGGCAAAAAGTTTTCAGTATTCACTCTACACCCTGGAACACCAGTAAACTCTGCACCATGCCAGGGGCAACCCAGAGGTCATCACTTTCAAAGGGAAGCCTTGCAGCCCCAGCCTGCAGCCCAGATGCCTCTTGCAGTACTACACCAACGGGAAGCCTTGCAGCCAAAGGATGCAGCCCAGAAGCCTCTTGCCGCACTATCGGCACATCAGTCTCCTCCTCTAACACAGGCACTTCATCCGCACTAAGAGTATCTTCATCATCCGATGACTCCATATGGAGAGAAAACTCACTGCCAGAATCTTCCCCTGCCTCCTCTCCCTCAGATGCAGAGTCAGTCTCTGAACCATGGTCAGAGGAAGACTCAAACAGCAAACCAACAACCTGCTGAGCAGTAATCCTGCGGCTAGCCATTTTACTCACTAAGATAGAAGACTGCACAAACAAGTCAACAACAACCAACAATGTGCAAACCAAGTAAGTAAAGAAATGTGTACCTTTACAACAAAGATCAATGTACTCAAAAACTATACAATTCAATTACAAGAGACAGCTACACTCACCAGAACCTACTCTGCAGTGACACAGCAAAAACCAACGATATCCAACTAGAAAGAAGAAAAAAAAACAAATTACTCTCAAGACAACAAAATACACATCGAGCACCAATGCAAACAGTTTTTGTCACTCAAAAACAAGACATACTGCTATTATTACACCATTTGCAAAACAAATTCATGCAGAGAAACACATTTACATTGTAAAGAAAAAAAGTCTCTTACCAAACTACACAAACAGCAGAACCACCAGTAACGAACCCGCAAACTGGAAAGAGCAAGCCTTCACCTAGAACAAAAAAGTAAAAAAGAAAAAATTTTTACAATTGCCAATCAGAAAAAATATAACAAAAAATATTATAATATGCTATGTTACTACCCAAATGGTAAATCGGCTTGTGTGCCAGGTGGGGCAGAAAACAGCAGGAAAAAAAAACAGGCTAATCTGTCATTTTATAAAAAATTGCCCGCTGGAAGCGGCCCTTGCCCAAGGGGTCGCTTCCTTTACTCAAAAAATAACATCCCTGGTGTCTAGTGGGCTTTTCTGCCCCCCCCCCCCCCCCTGGGAGCAGAAACGGCTGGTTAGGCGACCGATCTGCCCCCAGGGGGGGGCAGAAAAGTCTTAATTAAATTTTTGGCCCCAAGGAAGCGACCCTTGCCCAAGGGGTCGCGTCCTAAACAGAGAAAACACATCCCTGGTGTCTAGTGGGCTTTTTTGCCCCCCCTGGGAGCAGACACGGCTAGTTAGGTGACTGATCTGCCACCAGGGGGACAGAAAAGTCTTAAGTAATTTTTTGGCCCCAAGGAAGCGACCCTTGCCCAAGGGGTCGCTTCCTAAACGCAGAAAACACATCCCTGGTGTCTAGTGGCCTTTTCTGCCCCCCCTGGGAGCAGAAACGGCTAGTTAGGTGACCGATGTGCCCCCAGGGGGGGCAGAAAAGTCTTTATTAATTATTTGGCCCCAAGGATGCGACCCTTGCCCAAGGGGTCACTTCCTACACACAGAAAACACATCCCTGGTGTCTAGTGAGCTTTTCTGCCCCCCCTGGGAGCAGAGACGGCTAGTTAGTCGACCGATCTGCCCCCAGGGGGGCAGAAAAGTCTTTATTAAATATTCAGCCCCAAGGAAGCGACCCTTGCCCAAGGGGTCGCTTCCTAAACACAGAAAACACATCCCTGGTGTCTAGTGGCCTTTTCTGCCCCCCCTGGGAGCAGAAACGGCTAGTTAGGCGACCGATCTGCCCCCAGGGGGGGCAGAAAAGTCTATATTAAATATTCAGCCCCAAGGAAGCGACACTTGCCCAAGGGGTCGCTTCCTAAACAGAAAAAACACATCCCTGGTGTCTAGTGGGGCATCCCTGCTCCACGATCGCGACGCTGTGCGCGATGGTGAAGCAGGAATGCCCAGCATTGAGACATCAGGGGAGAGGAAATACTCTTTCCTCTCCCACGATGCCTCAAGGCATCCCAATTCCACCCCCCCGACACACCGGAGGTAAACACCTACCTTCCTCGTTGGACGCGCTGGAAGAAATGAAGCGGTACAAAAGGGGGTGGTGATGGACGGAGCATCAGAACCAATCAAACACTCACACCCAGTCAACAGATCTGGGTTTGATCCATCACCATTATTTAGCCCACTCTGCCACCCCAGTTCAGACATGGCCATATGCAAATCAGTCTGACCCTGTGCCTCATGGGAACAGTCCAGCCCGAACTGCCAAGCCATGCCTTCCCTGGACCGGAAACAAGCTTCCTAGGACCGGTTTCTGGCATTTCAGCCGTCTTCAGCCAGGCTTGCTTGAATCCAGTGGCAAAGTGAGCAAGGGACTCAACGTCTGAGCATACCCTGCCAACTTATGGCGAACAAAGCAGTTCAAAAGGGGGTGGTGATGGACGGAGCATCAGAACCAATCAAACACTCACACCCAGTCAACAGATCTGGGTTTGATCTATCACCGTTGTTTAGCCCACTCTGCCACCCCAGTTCAGACATGGCCATATGCAAATCAGTCTGACCCTGTGCCTCATGGGAACAGTCCAACCCGAACTGCCAAGCCATGCCTTCCCATGACCGGAAACAAGCTTCCTAGGACCGGTTTCTGGCATTTCAGCCGTCTTCAGCCAGGCTTGCTTGAATCCAGTGGCAAAGTGAGCAAGGGACTCAACGTCTGAGCATACCCTGCCAACTTATGGCGAACAAAGCGGTACAAAAGGGGGTGGTGATGGACGGAGCATCAGAACCAATCAAACACTCACACCCAGTCAACAGATCTGGGTTTGATCCATCACCGTTCTTTAGCCCACTCTGCCACCCCAGTTCAGACATAGCCATATGCAAATCAGTCCGACCCTGTGCCTCATGGGAACAGTCCAGCCCGAACTGCCAAGCCATGCCTTCCCTGGACCGGAAACAAGCACTTCCAACGCTTCCTGATGACGTCAGCGCGCGCTGTGCGTGCTGACGTCATGGGGAAGCGTGGGGGGGGCTCGGGGGTGGCAGCGGAAGCTGCGATCCCCCTCTGTGGGGGCACGATCGATGCCCCAGGGGGGGGAGCGCCAGCGCTTCCCCCAGGGGCTGTGCTCATGACGGAGCGGTTCCGTCATAAGCACAGCCCAACCGATGCTCATGACGGAACCGCTCCGTCATGAGCATCGAAGGGGTTACACACAGGCTAGAATGTGACCTTTGAGCTCCTGAGTGAAGTATAGTAATTTTAGTGAAGTGTCATTTAATATTTTACATTACATAGAACTACGATGTTGGGAATATTTTAGCAGTTTATGATTAGAGAAAACAACTACCTTAGAATGTGTTGTGTGTTTTAAGCCCTACATTAAATTTGGTGTGTATTTTGAAATATATCTATCTATATGTATAGAATTTGGTGTGAAATGTTGCCATTCCACATTAAGTAAATTTAAAAATCATATCATATTTTCTTTACAACTGTACGTATATATGTAATTTTTTATACATCAAATACAAATGATGTTTGCTATGGGTATTATGCCACAAATCCCTCAACCTAGAACTGGTGTCCCCAACTAGTAATTTCGGGGCTTCCCTAGCTCCCAGACACATTTAGAGCCTCTCATAGCCAATATTTCTTTTTCAAATGAGCACATGGTCATTTTATCTTCTCACAGTTAAGGGGAGGCTGTGTTCATGGGACATCATGATCATCAGGCTGTAGACAGCGGGGCCTGACAATGAGCAGTGCACAGTCAGATTTGTGACCCTGGTTGGGGCTGAGTCACAGAGGTGAACAACTGAAGCACTGAGGTATCTGCCTCTTAGAAAGTATTCCTTATCAACTCAAAATTGGAGTTGTGAACAAAATGAAGCTTCTGGATGGTTTAAATGGAAGAAAAATCAAATGGAGAGTTATTAATTACACAAACAGTTTATATATCACATGTTCTTAGTCACCCACACAAATATATCCTCTTCATATGCACACATGCTCATGCATCCCCAAAGACCACGGTCTCACTTACACACATGGCAGCCCTTCCATAGTGCCTTTATTCATCTTATTTATATCAAACCATAGTATCTGGTTCTATGTACTTAGGTTTCAAGTCAATGTAGCTGGGCATGGGGGTATCTTGTTACAATGCGCAAGTTGTTTACCCTTCAGTATTTCACAATGATATTCAATGATGATAAGTAGCTCTCCTTACAGTAAATGTTGGAGCCCCCTCACCTAGAGAAAGTCACTGGCCTGGATTATAGAATTTAGGAAATTAAATGGTTTAAGGGTAGTCAGCAGGTTACAACAAAATTATGATTTATTGTTTTATTTTGGCAAAAAGAAGAAGAAATATATATTGTGCAGTAACTCTTGACTACTTTTTGTGATTGATGTGGTAAAAATGTGTTACATCAATACAAACAAGAAACAAGTCACAAAACAATTCTATTTTTCTTTCATTTCTTGCATCCATACAGGTCTTCACTAGGGGTGGGCGGAATTTGCGAAAGTGACTTTCGCAAATTATCGCGAAAATGTTAAAAATCTCCGCAAACACGCGGAAATATCGCGAAGATGCGGAAGTTTTTTTCCCGCCCGTTCGCGGTATTTTCTGCGTGGTCGCGGCTCGCCAACTTACCCATGCGGTTGCTCGCGGGCGCGGCCATCTTGTTTTCACTCTTCTCGCGGTGCATGATCGTGAGAAGAAAGACGTGATCGCGCTACCAATGACATTACTGCGGGCGCGAACTGTCGCGAGACAGCGCAAATGGCTACCAACAATCCAACATCTCGTGGAGAACGCGACCGGATCGGGAAAACTTGTCGGCGAACGCGGAGATTCAGGTAAGGCGATCGCGCGCGCGAGAGAATTTATTATTTTACAGCGCGAGCAAGAAACAAATCATCGCTAAGCTGCGGAATGCGGAAATTTTGACATTTTCGCGCTCTCCGCGGAACGCGAAAATGTCAAATTATCGCAATTTCCGCGAGCGGAACGGAAATTTAGCCCAGGCCTTAGTCTTCACCCATAAGAAATAAGCATTTGGAAGGCCATCGACAAGAAGGTGCAGACTTGGGGGTCTACAAGCAGCACAGCTTTCATTGCCGTAAGAGGTGGAAGGACCTAGGACGCTGTACCAAGAAGTCAGCAGAAGTCCAGGTCGGCATGCCCTCCCAAAGTGGGAAGTGCTTGTGGTGCACCCTGACCTTTCCAATGGCCTGCATAATAGCAGTGGCCTATCCCCAGGTTGATGAGCAGTTAAGGGCCCAACAGCAGCATGAAGGGGTAATTTCTATTTTGAGTTCAACATGTGAAATAGCTAATTTTTTCTACTAACTAATTTTGCCATCAACATTTAGGTTCACACATGTCCAGCGCAGCAGAGTTCTTGAAGGTATAAGTTTAGCACAAGCTATATAATGATGTGTTTTTATATGATTTTGTGGAAAAGGATACCACCTGATATCATTTCACTACCGAAAGACTGGTTTCAGCAGACACATGCCTGCCTACACAACAAATATACATCAGGTGTTTTTATGTTGTAAGAGACAGTTGTACCAAACAGGCCCCTCGTCTTTATTGTGTCAGATTTGATATTTCTTCACAGTTGTGAATGATGTAAGGTTAGCTTTATTACAGGTGACATAGCATAAAATGCTCTTATGCTATAGTGGATGATCCAAACATCACTTTAATACACAAACAAGAGTGAGTAATTGAGCCAAAATGTCTTGTAACATCAGATTAAATGGCTAAAATTTAGATTTAAAAAAAAAAAATCCAAATTTGTTTTGATTACAAAAAACGATTTATTCCATGTTAAAAGTGACAGATTTGCATATATTTTACTCCTTCACAAATGTGCATGTCAGCCAGTTTGGTTATTGGAAAATATTTGTGAGAGGCATATAACTTTTAGAACAACACACAGGAATGTGTGTGCATATTGGTGGTAGAATAACACGTACACAAAACCTTGTTTCAATGTCCTTTGTTATGTCCAGATAATAAATCAAAGATGGAGAAAAATGTAATACTCAAAGGGATTTTAGCTGTTGGAATGTTCCATCACATATAAATTGGAGTATCCCATCTGGAAAACTCACAACCAGAACCAACTCATGACTAAGTAGGCAAATTTTGATATGCATTAAGGTGTAATATGTTGCATAGTGTGGATTACATTGGAATATTTGATGTAGAAAATAAATATATGTCAATCAGTGTATTTAATATTTACTGTGATGTAGTACCAATTTTGGCCAAAAGTGAAGCCCAGCATATTTTGAAAAACAATTTCACAATAGTAAAACAAATTTTAAATAACTAGAGATATCTGGGGGTCAAATGTGAACATGTTTTTGCTCTGTACTGAAGTGGATTAGAAATGTATCTAGGCCTATGTATTTACTTATGCTGTAGAAGTCGTGTCAATCCACCCCAAAATATTTCCCTTACTTTCTTCAACAGCATAGGATTATACATAGATCATGATACATTGATAAGCTACTTCAGTAGTGAATCCATATAATATTTTTTTAATTTGAACTATGCTTTAGTTACTTGAAGTAAGTTTTACCATTGTGAAATTCCTTAACAAAGAAAACTCCATTTCACTTTACACAACTATTGGTACAGCATTGCAGTAGTTGTTGATACAAATTGATTTATATATTACATTTTGTAAATAAAAATTATGCCAATTTTGTGGCCTTGTAAACACAGTGTACAAAGGCATTTTTGTTGTTTAACCTTTTTGGTGACATAAGTTCACTACTCTGAACAAAACAGCCCAACCTGTCAGAGGTGGTAAACAGTTCCTGGAAAGAATTCAAAATGGTCGAGACAATATCATACATGATAAAGGAGCTGTCATGGGGTACATTAATTGGCTTCTGAAAAGTGTTGCCTACATGCATTAGATAGTGGTAATGTAGAAGCAAAGTTTGAGAGCCTTGAAGCAGGTGAAATAAGAACATTTGGAAAATGTTTTCTGATCAAAGTTCATGATCAAAGTTCTATTTACACAAATATAATAAAACTATTGCATATGTCTTTGCAACATCTGTGGTTCAGGTGCTGAGACCACTGATATAGAGGGACCCAGTAGCACGGAGGGTGAGGAGACTGCAATGTAGACCACCAGCTCAACATCATCTTCAGAGGCCTCCACAAGTGAGCGGTCCCTAGTAGTGGCGGACTCTACAAGAAATGTACCAACCACATCCTTGCCCCCCACCCAGAAAACCATCTCCACATTGCTTCCCAACCAGTTGGCCAAACCCACACCCTAAAAGGGGTGGCTTCTCCTTCGCTGCAGGCACCTTACCCCCACCCCTTCCCCCCAGCTGCATGAGTTAGGAGGCTATTGATCTTCTATGCAGCAGCTCTATAGGCTAGATTGCACTTCTGAATGCCATGCAGGGCCTTATTTGGCATATGCAACAAATGACAGCATATCTGGAAAGCATTCCAAGTGCTATGTCTGGCCTGCAGAGATCATTTACAGGCCTAGCCTCCTCACTGACCGCAGTCTCCTAAGTAGCTCAACCTTTTGCCCCAACTCAGGCCCTTTCCCCACCCAATTTTCAATTCCCAGTTTCTAGCCCTTTCTCAAATACACACACTACTTAGCAAACACCCACTACAACAGCAGGCCTAGGTGGAGTTTGCATAGCTGCACTATGAGGAACTTCGCAAAGTGCGAAAAAAAACTCTACAGCACTATACGGAGTTGTGCGAGTGAGCAGAGTTGCTTGCAGTGCCCGTTCGTGTAACATTTTCTATAATTCGCAACACCAAGTGCATTCTCGCGCTGGACATCGCATGCCAACAGCACAATGCGGTGTGCGTAGGTGCTGCTATCTTGTTTTTTGCTCTGTTTATGGTGCTGGGGTTTACTTTTCAATCCATGACAGTCTCTTTCATTCTACCCCTCTGAAAATTATGTAGCCCTCATTTTTATTTATTACCTTACCCTGTGTCTTTGTTTTTTTGTATTTTACATTTTTCTAATTTTGTTCGTATTTTGTGTGACTATTGTTCTTTGTTATTTTTCGCTTTACTTTCTTTTTTCCTCCCTTCCTTCTTTTCACTTCCTGTTTCTTCTCTTCCCCCCAGCCAGAGCCATGGCAGAGCAGGGGGCGGCAGTGCCAGGCCTCCCTAACGACCCAGGGGCATAGAGGTAGCACAGCCACCTACCTTGTGGTTGGCGGTGCCACAAGGAGGTGCAGCCTTGTGCCATTTTTTCTGAGGTGGGGTGGTTGCGCTTGTTTTTCATGTGCTGCACCATATCCCTTGCACCCAGGCATCAGACGGCAAGCTTGTCTGCGGATACGGCTTCTGGGAGCTTTGGCAGAGCTGGGAGAGGGTACAGCAGCTTCCACACCATCGGGCTGACGTCTTGGATAGTAACCAAAACTAGCTCGACCTGCTAGGCGTGGAGGTTACGTGGATTGGTGAGTAATAATTATTTATTTGTTGTGTTCTAAGCTAATATATGTTTCCCAAATAGCAAGCAAGCTGTGTGCTTACACTCAGGTAAGTGAAGTTTATCTTACAAATACCATGTGATCATTCATCATTTAGACAGGTGCTTGGCAGCGCCACCTAAACCTACTCTTTGGTGCTCATTAGGGCTTATTATTTAAGAATTCATGCAGAGACTCCTCTGTCCTGCCTCGGTGGGTGAAAGAGTGTGGGTGAAAGGATGCCTGCCTGGGAGTGTGAAAAGAATGTTGGGGTGGATTAAAGGCAAAGCAGGTGGGGTGAATGGGTGAAACGATGCATGGGTGGGTAAATAGATGCTGGTGAAAGGTTTGTTGGGAGCTATGTTTGGATGGATGGTTGATGGAATATATATGGTTTAATGGTTTTCTAGTAGATAGAAGTAGTAGATGAGAGAATGTAAAGCTTAAATGGTGAGTATCAAAGACAAGTGTGAAGATTAACAGTACTAGAAGAGCAATGCAATGATGAATTGATAATTGCTTGACTTTTGTGGATTGGATAATCTGTTACAAATGTGCCAAAGCTATATCCTATTTCTTAATCCTTTCCCTGTACTACAATACATCGCTTTTTCCACCATCTACTTATGGCAGACAGAATATCTGCATGAATGATTTATTTTATATGTGACATGATAATTTTCATATTATACATCTACCTTGTAGTCAGTGTAAAATTGAAAGGCAGTTTGGAGACGAGCAGGGCCATTGGAATAAGATAATTGTCTATTACAGCTGCCGCAGCTGCAGACGGCAGAAACTGGCAAAGTACGACTAACGACAAGTACAACTAGGGCGCCAGCATAGGCATACCTCCATTAATGAATTTAGCACAACATGAGGAAGAATACTTGAACTCCATAGTGCTATTGCCTTTCTTGTTAACGAGTGGTAGTTTATTTCTATTTTTCCACACAAAGCATCTGTTCAGTTTTTACTAGGAAATGCTTAAAAAAAAAAAAAAAAACAGTTTTCTTTCAAGTGGTGTGCTGCTGTGTTTTTTCTGCCTTAATTTCTTTCAGACAGTTAGGGCATTTGCCATTTGCATTTAGTTTTATGAGAGGCATGTTCAGAAAATGGCTGTGACTCCAATCATAGCAAATTGAATGGCCCTAGGGGACCATCAATGTACTGCTACTGTGCCACCCACTACATAATTTTGAACATCTTTTTGAACAGAGCCTAGTAGTGCCCTGTGCTCTTTTTTAAGTTTTGTTGTGGTGGGTGGGACTTGGTTGTTGTTGTGGTTGAAGAACGCAGGGATGTGGGAGTTGGGACCGGGGCAATTACAGTTTGGACTTTAGTTTTTTATCCGGACAATAATGGCCATCTTTGTTGGACAACAGTTGGGGACGAGGAGATTTCATTTGTTTGGGGAGAGGGGTGGGGCAGTTGTTGTGGTGAGTTGAAGGGGTAGGTTTTCTATTATTTGGGTTAATAAATATGTATGTTACAATATTTATGCCTCAAATATAGGATTTTGGGGCTGTTTTACTTTACACTCCCGCCTTTTAGTGCAACCTGTTTTTAGAGTGTGCTGATGGTGTATAACAACAATTAGGTATGTGCTGTGTCTATGTGGTACTTTGCAGTATGCAACTATATTTGCCACTAATATTGGGGGATTGCCATTGCCTATATTTCCTACAACAACTTAGAAGGACAATGGTCCATAACTCTCTAACCGAATAGATGAAGCGAGGGCTGCAGGGTTTCCCAAGCGTCCATGGTGGTGGCAGTCATGGCAGCAGACTAGCACACTAACAACAGTGAAGTAATCAGAAGTGAGGTCCCACTCCCACTTAGGTGAACTCCAACTGTAGGATTAAAATTTAAAGGATTATTAATTGCAGGCAATTAAATGGAAATATAAACTGAGTTAGTGGGTTATATATTATTACAGCATAGTTTTAATAACAATAGAGACCACAGTATTACACAACAAAGAATACCTGATAGTGTAAATATAACAAACAATACTAAATCATTTAGAGCAATGGTGAGCTCATATTTTGCTTGAAACAAAGCTGACACTCAAATTGTGAAGAGGACTCAAAGTCTGGAGTAGACATGGTTAAGCGCTTATGTAATGCAACACACAATGCCTGCATAATGATGCTGATGAATGATGTTCTTCTATATCAAAAACAGTGATCACCTTTATGCATAGGTGGGTAAAAGGGTCTAGTGTGGACTATTGTGCCAGTAATAGAAGTAGAACTAAAGATCCTGCTCTGGGTTGGTCTTGCTTTCACCACATCCACCCCACCAATGTGTACTCAATTATTGGTGTAAATTATTAAGTCACACCTCAATAAATCACACATCCCTGGGGAAGAGGGTTAGGGGTTTGGTAAATTTGATGGGACAGTGGATTTAGGGAAAGGCGTTACAAAGATAAACACTACACTAATAGAATATCCATCTGAGTAATGACCAGCCAACCATAGTCAAACTGTTGTGGGAGGAAAAGGAAAATAATAAATGACTATGACACAGTAAACTTAAATGCAATGCAAACAGCCCATCAGCCCCAGAGAGACACATGTTTTATTATTATATATCTAAATATCCTGTCACCTAGGTATGAAAAAATAGTAAGAACAAATTATATAGGATTGAAGCGAACAACACACAAAATTCTACAAAAATGGTTATTAAAAGAAAAATGATACTGTATTGCCAAATTGAGAGGTGCATCCTCATTCTTCTAGTATTGTCCATCAATCTTGGGTGCCTGGCTGATGTGGTCCGGTAAGGTAAGCGTGAGTGTTATGTTGCTTTTTTGTGCAGGAGAAAAGAAGACCTGCAGACTGTAAAACAGAAATGATATTGTAGAATCAAGAAGAAGCACATAAGATAAACGTCATAATGAGTGTGCCAAGAAGACTCAGAGACAGCGCAAGAGCGAAGAATAGCCCTTTGCAATCAGTAATTTCACTCATGATCTATTAGATGAGAGCAATTACAACAATCACAGACAAGTGTCTGTATGTATTGGGCTGATCAAACTTGCAATTGTCATGATTATCATCATAGAATGAGGCCTACCATGTGCACAGTTTGTTGATCACCACATATCTGTCTCCAGTTACCTACAACAGGCCTCCCACCCAACCACCACAATGTTGCAGATTTGAGCCAGCCAGCACTCACACTGGCTGCCTGCAATTTACATTTTCAAAATCAAGTAAAATTAATGGACCTCTCACCACCAGACCACAGAGTTGAGTAGGCCTCTTAGAGTCATCTCCATGTTGGTTTCTGTGAGGTTGATAGCTTCCTACTTCTGGCAGTTGTAGTAGTCATGTCCTGAGCTCTTCAATCATGCTCCTGGCTTCGAGAAATGAAGATGTGCAACTCCGTACCAACTCCAGTCCTGACTCAAATGCAATAGATCGACCAATAGTGCAATGATGTTTGTGAAGAACAAGAGGAACACTCAGTAATTTTTTATGTAGACTAGATTTGTGTTTGTTAGCTAAAGGGACTGGCCGGGTCATTGAGGAGTGTGAAGCAGAAAACAAAGCAGTGTGGACCCAGCAAACAAATCTTGCTAAGTTTCAGTGGGTAAAGAAAAAATCACCTTCAGCAAAACAATTATCACCCGTAATTAGGACACCTACATTGTAAATCATCACGAACACAATGAAGCTTAATAGTTATAGTTCAACATGCAGTCTCACTGTCTCCCATCACATGAATCATCTCGGCACACTCACAAACAACAATTACTCATAATATACATCAACCGTTGGCACATGTATGCCACTTACCTGTTCTAATTCAAGCACAGTGACTGTGGTGCTATGCCAATCCTTTTTGTTTCACGAAACACACATTTGCCAGTCATGCAATCAAATATTGTGAGGCAGTCCTGATAGGGAAATAAAGAAAGGATAGATAGGTATGGGATGGAGGCAGGCGCATTACCTCTCCAATGTCCTTGAGGGGAATGGGAGAAGGGGTTTCTACCCTGCACGCTGGTCCAACTCCAATCTGGGCATACAATGTGTCTAAAAGGGTGGGGCTCCATTAATTAGTCCGATACAAACAAAATAATAGTATAAAGTTCCCCAGCTGTATCTTGTTTTTGTCATCACAGCAGATTGGCAATAGAAATAAAAAGTTCTATGGTTGGTGGCCCAGGCCTATTCAGTAGTAGGGGTAGTAGTGTTTGTCCTCACACTGTGCTGTGCCCAGAAGTTGGTCAACTAACACATTACTACCATAACCTGAGTCTGACCAATCATCCTCATCCTCTCCCTGTCATACTTCAGGCATGGTATTATTCAGTGGTATAAAGTGCTGATTCATTTTGATATTGGTAAATCTCTCCATGTTTTGTTGCAAAATACTGGTCTTTCTCACTGTGACACCTGCACATGCTGCACTGAACCCATTCTCAGTGGACACACTTGCTACCGGGCAAGCCAGATACTTTATTGCCAGCCTGTTCAGCACTGGCTATTGGTGCAATTCCCATACCAACACACCAATGGGTTTTGATCCAGATAGACATCTGTTGGGTCATCCAGATAGGTCTGGACCACCCTCCCAATAGTCATTGGTGCTCCACCCTGCTTGACCTCTTTTGCCTTTTCTTCTGCACTGGACGTAAGCCATTCCTTTAGAAACCCATCAAATGCATATTTTGGTGCCTATGTTCCTGTTCCTGATCTTGCTGGTATTTTTGTTGTTGGTTTTGGCTGGTGAGAGCCAACAGCACTGCCCTCTAGCTCTGAAGTTGAAGACTGCATCGTAGAACCTGTGCCCTGGAGTAGTGGGCCTCTAATTCCTAGCCGTTGTTTTTCTAGGCCGCTGGCTTGCTCAGCAATCCACGTCTTGTCGTTTGAAACATCCCCATCTGAAAAAGGAATGAAAGTGACCAGTAATTGTTTGTACCGTGGATCAAGAATTGTGGCACACATGTCTCCTTGCACCCTTGCATTAACAACTAATCAAAGGATTAAGCTCTCCACCAACTCACACACATCTTTTTTTCACCACACCTGCATACTTTTCAGGCAACTCCTTTAGCTGTTCCTGTAGCATATGCAACAACGGGATAGCTTGGCCCATGGCACTGTCCTCCTTGCTAACTTCCCATGTGAAAACCTCAAAAGGAAGCACCATCTCTGTCAGGCATTTGACAAGGTCCCATTGGTCAATGTCTTTCACAGTTGCATCCCCTCTTTGCATGACACATTCATTGATTGGTTTGTACTGCTCAAGCAGACATAGCAACATGTAATAATTCTACTTCCAATATGCTGGCACCTCCTGTATGAGTCCTTTAAGTGACATTCTCTTATCATGCTGAATGATCCTCAACTGCTTCCGGGCTTTAAAGGAATGGCTGAAATGAGTGCAGATTTATCTGCAGATGGACACTAAGTTTCTGACTCAGCATTCTTTTTTGAGAAAGTCATGTATAATGATGTTGATTAGGGGTGGGCGGAATTTGCAAAGTCGCGCTGCACAAAACTCCGCGAAACGGTAAAAAAATCTCCGCGAGCATGCAGAAAAACCGCGAAAACGCAGAATTGCTTGTTCGCGATGCTTTTTTCCTGTTCGCGAACGCCATTTGCGTGCTCGGGGGGAAACATCCTGCAAACACGCATTTTGAGAACGCGAACAAGCAAAAAAATCCGCGATGTCGTGGAACGCAGAATTTGAGCAATTCCGCGTTCTCCGCGGAACGCGAAATTACCCAAATTCCACAAATTCCACGAACGTAACGGAATTTACCGCCGAGGCCTAATGTTGATACAGAGCACTAAACACAGGACCCTGTAATAGCCACCATCTGCCATGGCCTTAACTATATTATTGCTATTGTCCGGGGCAACAAATCCAGTGTTAAGCACTCTCTGTAGCATCCATTCAAAGACCTTGTTTTTAAAGTTATCCAAGATGTTTGCAGCAGTATGGGATTTCTCCATGGCGAACATGGCTACTGGTGCATGCTTCCGAGTGACATTAACATTTTCTGCAGTGTCAACACCTGCAGGTATCATTTCTCTAACTCCCACAAAAGAGATCCAGTGTGCAGTGATGCATCTGTAATCAGTGGCACATGGCTGTCATCAGGTGGATAGTTTGAACAGCACCCTGCTGCAAAGCTTGTCCAACCAATTCCATAACATCGTGATGTAGCACCGAAACAGGAACTCTGCAAAAATAGGACCAGTTTGCAACATTCCATTACAAGTAGATGGACATCACAAATTCTTGAAAACCTACTCCTTCAACAATAGATAAAGGGAGAAGGCCAAGTGCCAAACTTTTTAGCCAGCTTGCGTTGTACAAATATGCAGCTGGCTGGTTGGGATATTACTGCACCTCCTGCCTAAACATGGCAGAAATAGTAGCCTGGATTTTTTTTCTTTTCTGGTGCCTCTGATTTAGACGACTTCTTTTTGAGACTGAGAGCAGAAGGTGTGGGTTCAATGTGCATCTCAGCGGGGCAGTCACTTTATGCTCTTGCCTTGATGTCGCTGATGATGCACTGCTGGGGACAGGGCTGAATTGCGAAAAGAAAATGCCTACCTCGTCTTCATCTTCACATTCCACCGTGATCGGAGCAGATTCATATTCCCTGCTCTCACCATATTCACCAACACTACCTGCAGTGTTTTGGCTAAGATGCTCCTCCCAGCAGATTGGGTGGTGTTTTCTCAAAGGGTTGTTTGGCCTACAGTACCATAGTTTGCACCATGCTAACCCCAACTAACCCTTGCACTGCAAATGGAGCAATGTTTGGCTCCTTCTTGCTAACCGTAAAGAAGTCCCACACAGGAGAGGTCCACTTTCTGACAATGGTGCCACTGCCAATGGTGAAATAAGTGGCAGTGGTTGGGTTGTATGGACGTTGGCCTCTCTGTAGTGCCTACTTCTACTGAGGTGGTTGTGGATGTAAATCGCTGCCGGGGCCTTGCAAATATGGCGGCTGGTGGTGGTGGTTTCTGCTCCACATCCCTCAGAGCATGTTGAGATGGGGTAATGTCAGTCTCCACAGTTCCTGGGGTAATATCCATGATGACTGGCTCATCGTCATCTTCCTCTTCTTCATTCATAACTCTACGGCTTTCAGGAAACTTCCTTTTCCCTAGCATCTCCCAGCATGTCTCTGACTGAGGCGGGGTCCAAGTGGAGTCTTGATCATCAGAAGGGGGGCTTGGAAAAGAAGATGGTGGAGTATCTCTCCTTTTTTCTGGGGATCTGTAAGCCAATGGATCTTCTGAAAGAGGGGCTTTTTCTACTTCCTCAGCATGAATATCAATCTCCTGAACTGCTCCTACTTCAGGAGGAACTACTATTGGTGACTGCGGTTGTCGTGGTCCATTTATATGAGTTTCCTGCAATGATTGGGTACTACTTTGCAAAATATATAAGTCCATTTCATCATCACTGCTTGGCAATGTTGCAGTGATTAGAGTGACTGCCTGTGTGTCAGACATTTGCTTGCGTGCTGATCCCAGCTTGCTCCCCAGTGGCCAATATCACAGGAACAAGTTTGCTGCAAAGGTTTCGGGCCAGCATGCCAGTGGTGGAAATAAGCTGCTCCTTCTCTTCCCCACAGGCCAATTTCTCTGCAGCTCGATTCTTTGCTCCCACCCTCAAGCTGTCGGTAGGCAGTGGCACTTAGCTTCACAAGCTGCAGAGATGTCATTGTTGTGTGGTCACGCATCACTTTGTGCACAGGCCTTCTGTCTGGCAGTACTATGGGTGATGTTGTCTCTTGTGCACCTAAAAGCAAACAAACAAGAAGAACATCAGTGAAATGCAGCATTGCTGCAGTTGAATTTGTTGTATCATAATTTAGTAAGGATACTTATGTTATACATTCCTAACAATACAGTGGATCCATTTGTAAAACCATACCAACATAAACTTTCATCTACACTTAGGATGGGTAAGAAAGAGAAAAAAAGCACAAATGTAACTGTTTGCTTTATGTGCATCAAGCTGGGAATAGGATGTGACACTCAGAGGGGTGCAGATGACCAAATAAAACTGACAGTGAAATAATCCTTAGAAAATAAATGCGGCTGTGCACCGCAGATAGCAATTGGGCTTGATGCTGGATGTTAGGAAAATGGGAAAAATAAAAGTTAAAAATAAAGATTAAAAAATTGCAAACAACTTTAAACAATGTTGCACAAATATTTTTAAAAAGTTGTTTCAAAATACATTTTTTTAAATAACTTTGAAAAAAACCATTCAAAACATTTTGTAGAAAATAATGAGAAGAAAATAACAAAATTACAAAACAAATGTAAATTAAATTAAAAAAAGTTTGTTAAAAAATTATCAAAACGTCCAGTAAAAAATATCATTAAATTGCTGATGTATTGGGGAAGGGGTCTACTACTTACTACCATTAGATTTGAATTTGGAACCCACTGGGAGTTTGGAGGCAAAGAGTGGTGCAGATGAATAATACAAAAAATATTTGTAATAATATATATAACACTGTTCATACAGTACATTAGTATGAGCTTTGAGCTACTTGGCTTCAGGCATAACACACAAAATAGACACCAGCCACATATTCAAACATCAAGCAAGGAGGCATGGCCACAAACAAAGGACACATGCAAGCCTATTGCAAAGGCACACTGGCTGCCTACACAAATTGGTCACCAGACACATGGTAAAATAACAAACAGGAGGCATGGAAAACAAAGAAAACATTCAGGCCTCTGAGAAATTACTATAAATAATAGCCCATGGCCACATGGCATGGGTAACAAAGACAAATGGTGGCCTATGTCAAACACACTCGCATACTGGCCAGACAGAGGAGGCATGGCAACACAGAGAACACAGCATTAATTTAGCAAAGCCAAAAATGAAAATGAACTGGGCTAAAAAAAACTACAACACACAACTTTCAAAGACATTACACAACCTATACACAGTTTTCAGAACAAAAGCATGAACACCACAAAAAAAAAAAACATTTTGTATTTTCATCCAATATCATCCATGCCCTAAATGATATTTCAATTCAGCAGACACCACAGAAACAATAGTTTCATGCACCAATGACTAGTACTGGGCCTACTGGCTGGAAGGCCTATTGGCAGACTAGGCTAAATAGTGAATTAAAAGAATATTTGCAAATTTATTTAAAAAAACATGGAGAAATTGTATTAAACTGTGCAACATGTTTCCTTTCCAAAAGAAGAAACAATACTTGCAAAAGAATTACTGGGCCCCTACTGAAACTGCAGGCCACCCCCACTATAATACATTTTAAAAATCAAATACAAATACAAATAAATCCTGGTGCATGCCATCTGTCAAACAAACACAACCCTTAAACAGCAGTTTTTTTTAACTTACTTGTGAAATCTCAAATACAAAGGGGCTTTTGTACAAGCGCCTTGTGCCTCTTTTGCGTCATTTCTAACCTGGGAAAAGTGAAATACGGGTGGTGCACGGGGCTTGTAATTACGCTTCAAAGTCCTTAAATCAAATGGTATATATGCCGCAGACACAGAGTGATCCTTCCAGCTCCAAATCCAAATGAAATGTGACCAGGAGCTGCCTGCTGGACAGTAACAGACTCTGGAGTACTTCATTCCTGTTGGAAAAAACTAAATAAAAGGACTCTTCCCATAAAAAAACAACACGAACAGTCAATTTGAGAAGGTTTTTAACTCCTAATTGTCTTTTTGAGGAGATTTAGCTGCTTCTCTAGGAGAAAATCTTCCCCAGGTTGTAGCCACAGTCGATCGTGCTCACTCGTGGTCACATGCATTGGAAAAGAAGCCCCGGAAGTCAGTGACAAGACCTAAGTCGTGTTAGTGGCCGCAAAATTTCACAGGAGCTCGCAGGCTGCTGGCAAATCTTGTGGCGCACACCAATGGCTAGAAAATCTCATGGACACTCGCAAGCACCCTGCAAGTCTCTCCCAAGCATGTGCAACAACATTTTGAGCATGGCAATAAAAAAAATAGTACACTCTTTTGAGGGGTGTGGAGTTTATCGGTAACTCTGCGTTGTCTGCGAATGCAGAGTTTCTAAATTCTGCAAATGCAGCAAGCAGAGCAGTGTTTTATGCCCAGGCATATATAACAGTCACAAGCAGCACACACACTCATAAACACAAAAACAGCAAGAAACACAAGCACACACCCAAACTAGATATAGACACCACACCCACATCCACTAAAACCACCACACCTATCACCTATCACCATCACCATAACCACCACCACTCCAACATTTGCCACCATACACAGTACTACCCCCATACCCACCACCATTACCACACCCACAACCACAACACCCACCACCACACCCACAAGCACCACCACACCCACAGTAACTACACCCACAACCCCCAGCACACCCACAAGCACCACACCCACCATTATCTACACAAGCATATCCAAAATCACCACACCCACCACCACATCTGCAAGCACCTCACCAACCATCTCAACAGCACACTCATCCAAACACACACCTGCATACAAAAAAACACCCACCAAACACAAACACACACACTCATTCAAACAACACAAAGCTGCCAAGAACCCAACACCAAATTTGCTAAATTGTTTTAGCTGGAAAAGCTGATTAAGAGCCCCACATTCACTTTTAAAAGACTGTGTCACACTGTGTTTGTAAAATCATTTTAATGTTGGAAAAGCTTATTAAGAGCCCCGCATTCACTTTTTAAAAACTGCACACTGACTGGCCAAGGTGTGCTGGTGTACTTCCGCCTGTCACCTTGGTCAGTGGTCTAGCGCTCCAGTTGGACACCCCTAACGCTCCTCCCTATTTAAGGAGAGTATATGCAAGGTCGCAGCGTGAGCGCAGTAGGCGAGCTGCAGGTACACGGAAGGTGCATCTAAGGCAAGCCCGTCTGCACCCGTCCGCACACCAACCGCGCACAGCGCCAGCCACGCTGCCAAACAGATACTCCATATAAGTGTGGAGAAGAGATTTTCCTACTCAAGGGAGAAAATACTGGAAATAAGTAAGCAAGGTGGTGCGTACCATAGCGTTGAGAAACAGACTGATGGTAGGAACGCTTCATCAAAGTCCACAGCAGATAGCCTCAAATGCGGTCTGATCAATGTGAGGTCCCTAGTCAAACATTATCAGGAGATATGCACGTTACTAGAAGACCGTGACTTTGACGCATTATTTCTAACAGAATCGTGCACACGTGCTTACTCAGAAGTCGAAATGGGTCTAGCCTGCCCCCCTAATTATACAATTTTCCACAAACCTAGATTAAACGGGAGAGGAGGTGGGGTGGGAATGATACATAAAGACAAATGGAATTTTGCCACCTTAAATGTCGACGAAATAGAAGGCATTGAAAAGCTAGGATTCTCACTCAAGGATACCAAAGAGCAACTGTACTCTGGCATAGTATGCTATAGGCCCCCAGGAGGACCAAACCTCCATAACCAAGCTTTGATTGACACTATCTATAATATGCCTCTCACCTACTCCAGAATGGTCATAGTAGGAGATTTTAACCTCTGAAAAATGGGAATCTTGATTCAGCTCTGAAAGAACTAGTGCAAGCATGTGAAAATATAAGCTTGCAACAGTTGGTGAAACAACCAACACATCAGGGTGGCCATATCTTAGATTTAATATTCGCAAACCACATGGAGATGACGGTAGGAGTTATAGTACCTATGTGCTGGACTGATCACTTCTTAATTCAAATTATGCTAACACCTCCTAAACTGAGTAATGGAATTACCGAACCTGACAATTACCGTTGGGGAAGTGATTGGGCCAAGCTGAGAAAAATTAAATACCCCCCACTATGCTTGGGAGAAAGCTTATTTGACAATAACAAAACAGTGGAAATAAACTATCTGAACCTCTGTGGTCAGATCAATTACACACATGACCAGATGGTACCCACGAAAAAGCTCAAAAATAGAGATAATCCCTCAGCCCCATGTTACAATGAGGAACTAAAAGAACAAAGGGAAATCTGTACACAAGCAGAGAGAAAATGGCGTAAACTTTATGAGGAAAAAGATAAACTAGTCCCACGGAAAGAATTGAATACCTACAAGGGTTCAATTGCTAAAAACTAAAGCAGCATACTATAAGAAACTCATCCTCCAGGCCCCTGATGGGATCAAAACCATTTTTAACATTGTGAAGGATCTGTCCAAACCCGACAGTACGAAAAACAAGACGGTAGCCACCCAAGAGTTATGTGATGGCCTGTCAATCTTCTTTGAGGAGAAAATTAACAAAATCATTGCTGGCCTTGATAGCAACAAGGGGTATGGGACGAATAACACAAATGGACATTCAGAACCAGAGACATCAGAGAAACAGAAGGAGGAAACAGTGGATGTTATCTTTGTAACCATGATGCAATTTCTGATCTCCACACAGGAAGAATTCAATAAAATAGCCCTAAGTGTCCGCCCTGGATCCCCACTAGACCCACTTCCGCATAAATTATGGAAAGAGTTCACCCCCGAGCAATTCCCTCGGCTTCATCAAATATGTTGTCAGTCGCTGAGTAGCAGTACGGTCCCTGCATGCTGGAAAAAGGCGATAGTGACACCGTTATTGAAAAAGACAACATTGGACCCGCCAACTACAGACCAATATCCTTGCTTCCATATCCGGTAAAAATACTGGAAAAACTGGTCAGTAAAGAGCTCTCACAATTCTTAGAAGATAACCACTTATTAGACAAAGTCGAATTCGGTTTTCGGCCCGCACACGACATGGAGACAGCCCTGGTCACAGTTCTGGATGAGATGAGAATGCGCACTGACACCGGTCAAGTGGTCATACTAGTACTACTGGACATACCAGCCGCATTTGACATGGTAAACCATGAGATCCTTCTTGAAAGGCTCATGACACTTGGAATCCGAGGAACGGCCCTCAACTGGTTTCAATCATATCTGTCAGATAGACAGCAAGCAGTGACATTTCCCCCATTTCTCTCCGAAAATAAAGCCATGAAACATGGAGTCCCACAAGGATCAGCAATAAGCCTGATCCTATTTAATATTTACATGCTCCCTCTCATTTCCATTATAACATCTTTCAGAATTAAAGTGGTGAACTATGCCGATGATGCACAACTTACTTTCTCACGAGAAGGCTCTCAGGCAGTATCTTTGCCAGAATTCCATGAATGCATGCAAATAACCTCAAAATGGCTTGGAGACAACTCTCTGCAGTTCAATGAAGGCAAAACTGAGATTGTACACTATACACCTAATAAGACACCTTGCCCCCTCCCCGCTAACTTCTGGCCTCATCCAACTAATAATCCACTAATTCCATCAAACAAGTACGCAGTCTTGGAGTACTTTTTGACAAAAATTTGCAGCTAGACTCGCAAGTAAACAGAACAAGCAGTACCTGCAGTTTCCTGTTTAGAGCCTTACGAAAGATAATTCCGTTGCTACCACTGTCTACCAGGGCACAGGTAGTAAGAAGCGTCATCTTGAGTAGATAAGATTACTGTAACTCCTTGTTATTAGAAGCACCAATGATTCTGATAAAAAAATTGCAGAGGATTCAAACAATAGCAGCCAAGTTAGCCTTGAAAAGACAATGCAGATCCTCTGCATCTTCATCATTGAAAGACCTTCACTGGCTGCCTATCTCACAGAGAGTTCAGCTTAAATCACTTTGTATTGTTCATAAAGCAATCCACAGACTGGGACCTATACCACTGCAGAACAAATTCTCCTGGTATGCACCAGCTAGAAACCTCCTCCCATCATCTGCCAAACTGGTGTGCACAACCAGATTCAAGAAAGCCCAACTAGGAGGAAGTGCATTTAGCACTGCAGCATCAAGTCTGTGGAATAAACTTCCGCCAGCTATCAGACAAACCAAGAACTTGTTAGAATTCAGAAAGAAGCTAAAAACCGGGCTCTTTCCTAGGGACTAAGTTGATCCAGTTATCTCACTTTTACCTTCAGGATACGTTCATGCAGGATGATCTCTAGCGCCAGGATACCCGTAGGATGACAGAGCGCTATATAAATCTCTATACAATACAATACAATACTAAACATATGCCAAAACCCCAAGCAACTGCAATACCAACAGAAACATGTGCCTTATGCACTGGTACTTCAAATCCCAAACCTCTCCCACACATCCTGCCCTTTATCCTCATGAAGATTTTCTATTTACTCTGGCCTTGACCCCATCCAAACCCAAACCCTCCCCTTTCAAATCCAAAACCACACTTCCCACACCTCCCAAACCCACAACCCCCTCCCAAAACCCTCTCCAGTCAAATCTAAAGCCATCCTTCACACCCATCCCAAACCCACCCCTCCCAAACTCACCCCACCCAAGAGACATCATTGAGGTGCCGTATCTGTGCCCACTAGAAGCCCCTTCCTGAGGAGATTGCCCTTGGAAGTTCAATAGGAGGCATGTTTAGTGCTACCGTCCATCAATTGTGTGTCTTTTGCTTTCTCGCCCAAGTGCACCAGGTATGCCCAGACATGGGTCCTGAGCTCACTGTGCCACTGGAATCAAGCTATCCTGGCTGAAGAGGGGTGAAACTCCGAAACCGGTCCTAGGATGCTTGTTTCTGTTTAAGGGAGGATCTGGCTTGGCAGTTCGGGCTGGACTGTTCCCATGAGGAACAGGGTCAAGACTGATTTGCATATGGCCAGGTTTAAACTGGGGTGGCATGGTGAGCAAAAGAATGATGGATTTTACCCAGATCTCTTGACTGGGTGTGAATGTTTTGATTTGTTCTGCATTCCGTCCATCAATTGTGTGTCTTATGTTTAGTGCTACAGCATAACAGTGCATTTCACCAGAGACTCTATTGGAGTAAATAAAATATTTTGGGGGAGAAGTAACTCACTGGTTTAATAAACCAATTCTTTGATTTCGCCAAATTTGACAAGAAGTAAAATTTCCTTTGCAATTGGTTGATTCCTAGCAATGTTGCTGACTAAAATGTGAAGGACATATTTTTATTTATCATTATAGCAGGAAATATATCAGATATTTCTAATGTCAACTTTGCTAAGTGCCCACACTGGTTAAAATAGTATGTGATGGTCATTTGAATTTACATGTAGAAGTTTAAAAAAATGTTTTAATGTGTTAATACAGGGTGGTAATTTCCACTTGATAAGTGATAAGAATAAACTCATGTGCATTACACTTAAAAAAAAAATCAAATCTGATAAAATAAAAAGCACTAGACAAGGGGAAATGTTACATGAATGAAATCCATGCAGACAGGCATGACCAAGGCACTCCACCACTTGCGGAACTCCGCATAGTGTGGCAGAGTTTTTTGGTCACTTCATGGAGTTCCGCGTAGCTTATTTGCTTCATGGTCAGGCAGCAGAGGCAGAACTTAAATATTCGGGTCCATAGCAGTAAAGTGTCAAAGTGAGAAAAAGTGTGTTTCTGGCTTGCATCCATTCCAATCTGCCAGCTCAGGTGTGGAGCAGGCTCCAACACAGCGGCTTTGGCAGGAAGGCACCTCGTAATTGGCCCGGCGGACAAAGTAGCAGTGCTCCCTCCGACAAACTATTTTCCCTATCGTGCCATTGAGGAGGATGAGAAATTCTGATGAAGACAGTGGGACTCCAAGGGTCTTTTGTCCATGGACCTGCCATCATCTAAATACAGTAGGGGGACGACCAAATCAGTGAGGGGAGAATTGTATTGGAAAATCTACTGTGGGACTATTACCAACAAGGTCTAAATCAGGCCCTTAGAGTTTGTTGTTCTGTACTGATTTATTAATGACATGTTTTTTTAGAGGGAGGTGGGCAGTTCTAGGTCCACAGCACAGAATAGCAGGATGGGGGTGTCGGGAACGGTGTAGATGATAATCCAGGAGTAACCATTGGGCAAATCTACAGCTGGAAAGTATAATATCACTATAAAAAAACATGGCAGTTACATTAACATGACACCTAATGGGAGGGCAAACATTTACAGTCCTCACCTAGAACATCAACGAACTGGGGCACATGTTGAAACAGGGCATTGTGGTCAAGTATCTAAACAAGCATGACCCACATCTGGTCCTACTACAGGAGACACATCTAACAATAAATAAATGAGGTTTATGACATGGGCCACAACCACCTGCTGGCCCATCCTGATTTCACAGCAGACTCTAGAGGGGGTGGATTTTGGCACATAGGTAATTGTCACTCCAGGTGGATGACACTTGGGTGGATACGCTGGGATGCTATGTCACCATTAGTGGCTACTGGAATGGCAAAGGCCTGGTCGTGGTAACATGTTACTTCCCCCTGGTCAGCAATCAGGCAAACTGATCAAACTGGACAACTGGTTGATGGAAATGCCTGATATACTAGTGATTGGGAGTAGAGACTTAAATCTAAAGCTGCAGGGGGAAATACGCTGGATAACCATGACTGAAATGCAGCCCTGACCAGATACCTGTCTTCATGATTTTCTGGAAGCAGGTAGAATGGTGGACCTATGGAGTGAAGAACATCCTTGAATGCATAAAATAAAGACAATGCTTGAATGCTGCTAACTCTATGTGCTCTCTCTCCTATTTGGATTACTTGTTCAAGCACACACAATATCTACCAGGGGGCATGTTAGACCTCACCCCAGTGATCAAAATCCTATACTCAACCCAGAGTTGGACATGGGTGGGGTGGAAGCTAGATACCTGGGAACTGACGGACTGGAAAATGGGACAGTCAGTGCAACAGACTTTTATTTTCAAGACAATGTGGGGGTAGTACGCTCTCATGTTGCAAGGTGGGAAGCCTACAAAACGATGCTCATGGGGTCATGTGATTGCACACATTGTGGGAAAAAAGAAGTGAAGTGAGAGGGAGAGCAGGGACATGGAGGATCATATGGCGTGGTTGGAGGTGGACTATGTAGTGAGTCCCATCCTGGAGCAAGCTCAGAAGGGGGAGACTATTAGGGATGAATATAGATCACAGACACAGAGCAAAGCTAGGACATAACACAGGCACATGCAGAGCAGACTCAATGAGTCAGGCAACAAGGAGGTGAAGATGCTGGCATGGCTGGCCAAGAGCGAAGAGGGACACAGGTGGTACTATAGAGTATCCAGAAAAAGCGGCAGAATGGCGGATATGCCAAATACCATCACATGGCTTCTGGTGGAGTTCCTCAAATTTGTGAAATCACAGATAGTGGCCTCACTATGGGCCATGTACAGTGAAGCCAGAGAGCTGCCCCCAGACCTACCTGAGGCTAGCATTGTACTAATCCACAAAGAAAGGAAGTAGTACCAAGACTGCATCCGCATAATAGGCAATTTCACTCCTTATTGTGGAGACAAAGGTTTTGGCAAAAGTGCTGCCAATCAGACTTATCAGAGTATTGTACAGGGTGGTCGCTCCTGAGCAGTCTGGGCTCATCGCCTACAGATCCCTCAGGCATAATTTAAAAGGCCTATTTGGCTGTCTGTCCTGAAGAAATTGTCTATAGGAGCAAGCGATACAGCTGGCCCTGGACACTGAGGAATCTTTTGTCTCTGTGGAGTGGCCCGATCTATTTGCATTCCTACAGAGGACGGGCTTCGGCCTGTCCTTCTCGGAGTGGGTCAAACCACCTTGAAGTGGGTCAGACCTATTGGCTTGCATTTGGGTCAAGGGAGCGCTCACAGAAAAATGTAGGCTGGGGCAGGTTGTAAGGCAGTAGTGTTGTACTCAGTGGCCGGGAACCATTGGCAACGTGGCCATGAGGAGATGTCCTAATTTGCAGCCTGAATTGGTATCTGGACAAGTGAGGCTTATTTTTGCTTTACACGGACAACATTCTACTGTATTTAGCAAATCCAGACGGATCAGTGCCAAGAGTTCTGTGGCTCTTCAAGCTGTTCCGAAACTTTGTCAGGATTTATATTGATTGGAGAAAATCAGTGGCCTATCCATTGAGTGTTTGGGAGGCGCCGAGTAACTGGGTCTATCCACTGCAGTGGGAGACAAGGGGTTTCCAATACTTGTGCATATACATAACTACAGATCATGAAACATTCCTTTAAAAAAATCTAGGGGAGAAACTGGATGGGTATAGGAGAGATGTAGAATACTGGTGGAAGCTATCTCTGTTCATGCTGAGCAGGTTCTCACTGTGCAAAATTATATATCTATCCAAATTCCTCTATATTTCCAGCAAACATAACTGTTTCTTCTGAGATGTTGAGGCCACAACATGGATACTACTGTGGGATGGAGGGGTTCCCAGAATAGCATTGGGATCCTTGACAAAAAAACATGCGACTGGGCAGGTAGACATCCCCAAACTGAGACTCTATTACTGGCCAGCGCAACACAGCAGCGATCTTCCCTGCTGACAGAAAGAACAATGAACCTGGGGCTTCCTGTGCCACTTACATGGGACAGGCAAGACAACCTCCCTGCCAACCCCTACCGCCATGGTAGTTAGGATTTGGGAGAATCGATGACCCTGCTGGGGTAGAAGGGAAAAGTGACATTGAGACCCCTCTGTGAGTTTTTGCAATGTTAATCACATCCAGATGGTGGAGGTATGCAGAAAGTGGGCCCTTATAGACATCTTCAAGTTGGGGGATGTCTGTGCAAGGGCATATGATCGCTTTCATGGAGCTCAGGCAACAATTTGAGCTAACGGGGGCAGTACCTTTGTTATCTAGAAGTGTAAAACATACTCTGGGGATATGGGACCTTACTAAGTGAAGTGGCGGAGGAGGCACAATTGGAATTTAGGCCATTTGGACCCATGGTACACAAGCATGCAATCTCCCAGATTTTTACCACTTTTCTGGCAAATAGCCTTCCCCCATGACACTATTAAATATAAATGGAATGAGACTTAGGGGTCCTAGAGGATGATGCTTGGGGACAGGCATGTTGCTACACCAGGTAAGTGGCCAAACGGGCAGGGATCTGGCTAATGCAGTTAAAAGTACTCCTTAGGGCATACTTCACGAGGACCCGCCAGTTCACAATGAACATGACTGATGATGACCTATGCTCACGTGGGTGCTGGGAGAGAGAGAGACATTGATGCACACAATGTGGCGCTGTCCTGCAACAAGGGCCTATTGAGAAATGATAGGAGGCAAGAAATCCCATGTTATTGACTGTAAGTTTAACTTAAATCCCTGACTGATGATGCTGGAAATTTGGGGAGAACACACTCTGAACATGTATTCATTAATATTGAACACAAAGGGGTTCAAAACTATTAGAAAATTATAGCAATACAATGTCGACCATTCAAGAACCAGTGAACAAACAAAGAGATGTCCCGATCACCGATGTCAGTTTTTTAAAAGAGTTTTCTTTATTTCATATTTTCATAGGAATGGAAGATCATAGCTGACGCGTTTCACCTCTTATAGAGACTTCTTTGGGGCTATTGAAAAAACATATAAGTGCAAGTTTTAAAAAGGTGCTTTCATACATACAGTGAAAAACAATCAATAGATTTAAAAGAAAACACACATATATACATTGATTACTGTAAGATTGACATCTTTATATGATGAACAATATATCTCTTTTAGCTAGGAGAGGCCTATATACAATGAGCTATGTCAAGAGCAATGTATGTACATAGAAAAGCTGCAGTACAGTTTACGCCATAGTTGAAGAATCACATGTTAATCCAAGAGATGCCATTGTAGACTAATGGACAATAGTAATCGATATCATACCTTCACAAAGTAATACAAAAGGTATTCACTATGATGTTCATAGGGTTCAAGCAGGTGTCTGAGTCAAGTTTTTGGAAAACTTCATATCGTAGATATTGTCTAAAATAATAGATGTTTAACTGATGAAGCAACGTCTATTTCTGTCTACTATGTTCACATTTATGTATATATAGATTGGCATTATCCAGGGTCAAGTGAATATATATATGGATTAACATTTTCAAAAGTACATACTCAATATTACCCAATCACATAAACTTTCATTTATATAATTTCCAAGAAGAGTTTGTCTTAAGTAAGGGCCTTAATTATTGTCCTGCAAGCAAATGTGATTTTGTCAATGTACATACAGATTTATTTAAGTTTACTCGTAAATTAAAAATAAAGAGGTACTTTGAAGATCATCCTATTGTCCAACGTGTCCCCTTATCTGGTATGAATGCAAAACCTGTACCATCCATTGCAGATATACATAGTACGCAGTTGCTTGCATCATTGTACGATGAGGAAGATGTTGGAGATGTTATGCAGGTAGCCAACCATTTGGGCATTTCTCAGGATTATACAATTGATAGTGGGTTACGTTCAAACTCAAAATTTATGCCACCACAAATACATGAGTCTTCCATAGATGCCTTCTATAAGAAGGTTACTAGTGACCTGCATGAACTAGAGGACCTGCATTACAATAGGAGAGGCTGCATGCATAACAATAATCTCAGTGCAGATGCATACAGACTTCTCCAGACACTTAACCCCTTGCATGCCCGCCCCTTTCCCCGCCCAGTGCCGCGCCTTTCATTAGCGGGCGGAGTTCATGAAGAGCTGGACTCGTCATGGGCACAGCGCCACCGCAGCCCATGACGAGTCCAGCTCGTCATGGGCATTGAAGGGGTTAAAGACAATGAAAATCTAGTCATTAGAGAAGGGCAGCAATATCGTTCTCATGAATTTTATTGATTATCTGAAAGAGATTAACAGACAGTTAAACGATGCTCAATGTTATGAGAAACTGATGGTCAATCCCATTACTCAGATAGAGAGTAACATCAACTCTAAACTATGGGATTGGCATGAATCCTGTTTGTTGTCCGATCATGAATACAAATACCTACAGGCCCACCATTCCAGATCACCTTCTATTTACATGTTACCAAAGATACATAAAGGAGGCCCCTTTCCACCGGTGAGGCCCATTATTTCTGGGAATGGTGGGCCGACTGAACGCATTGCCCAATATATTGACTACTTTCTTCAACCCATTGTGAAAAATATACCATCGTATATGAGAGACAGTTCTGATCTTCTATGTAAATTAGAAGATTTTAAATGGGATCAGGACAATGTCTACAGACATTGAAAGTCTATATACTTGTATCCAAACACAAGAAGGGATTAGAGCTCTAAAACATTTTCTCTTCAAGAGGGGGGCCAAACATCTTGAACATACTGCTGTTAAATATGGCAGAGATGATCTTGACGCAAAATGCCTTTTTACATAACAGTAGCTGGTTCCTGCAGAGACAGGGTACGGCCATGGGCTCCAGATTTGCTCCATCTTATCCCAACCTCTTTATGAGGCTGTATGAGGTGGAGCATGTCTGGGGCCCAGGGCCCCATATGTGGCGTGACAACGTAATTTTTTATGGACACTATATTGACAATATCATCATGATTTGGCATGGAACCATTGAGAGCTTAAATATGCATCATGACTATTTAAATAGAAACAACTTTAATGTTAAATTGACTATTCAACACTCTGAGATCAGCATTGAGTTTCTTGATTCAAGACTAGTCATAAGCGGGACCAGCATACATAGTGATATGTATAAGAAAAAGACATCATGTAATAGTTACCTGCACGCTACTAGCACCCATCCTCAGTCCACCATTAAAGCCATACCATATGGGGAAATGGTATGCGCTAGGCGCAATTGTAGTATGGAAAAAGACTTCACTAGGAACATCAATCAAATCAAAACTAACTCTTCCAAAAGGGGTTACAATCAAGCATGTTTGGACACTGCAGAGAAAAGAGTTTTGGCTCTAAATCGGAAGGAGACATTAGTGTCTAATGCTAATTGAAACCAACATATCAAAAAACAAGATTCAGAGGTTTTATTCATCACAGAGCATAACGCCTTTAGCGATCACATCTATAACATTCTGAGAAAGAATTGACATCTGCTTGAGACCGAAGGCCTTACAGCTAATGTAACATCTAACAAACCTAGAGTAGTTTATTGGAAGAGCAGGACACTCAAAGACATGCTGAGTCCTAGCTATGTTAAAAGGGCTCAAATTTCCACTTCAACATGGCTACCAGAAAGACCTAATGGTTTTTACACATGTGGAAATTGCTGCATATGTAAATTGGGTTTGAACAAGCACAAAAAATTCAGCAGCAGTCAATCAAGAGAGTTCTCTATAAACTGTTTTTATTAACTGTAATACGACATTCACTGTTTACATGATCATATGCGCCTGCAAAAAGGTGTACATTGGCAGCAGCATTCATAGCCTAAAACTGCAAATTCAAAAACATGCACAAGCCATAAGAAACTCTGATGTTAAATATCCAGTTGCTCAGCATGTACATCATGATCATCCAAATGACAAGGACATCACTTTCTGTGGTAAGTCAAGATGTCAAGATGTCAGAGAGAGGAGAGAGGAGATGATAGAGTTGACTCTCAGACAGCGAGAGGTGTCTTGGATCTGTCGTCTCCAAACAAGCAAGTTTGGGCTCCATATTAACGATGAGTTACATCATTTTTCTGTGGGAAAATTGAGACAATGCATGTTGATAATATTAGAAATGGGAACATGCTGCTTTCATAGATTGTTTCTTTCAAAGTGTAAATTTATACCATAGTGATTGCTGATTGTTTGCCCCTGATTGTATATACTGTGTCAAAATGTATGTATTCACCATCTGAGCATCATTTGTTGACTGAAATATGTGTACAAGAAACACATGGCACCTTGTGCTATATTTGTCAATATTTTCACCTTATTGATTGTATGCTATACATCAGTGGGCATCCAGTATTATATTTGTCCATACTTTTTATGTTGTTGATTGTATGCTGTACATTGAATATTGAACCATGATCTCTTGCACGATCATCTGCCACTCTTCATTACTGATCCTATGAATTGTTGTTTTAAATGGTTAGAAGCATTCAGGTCTTGATTAATATCTGTACACATATATTGCATATATATCAACTAAAATGCATTATGCCATGTGCTCAGCTCTTCGTTATATTACCTACTATTTTTTTATTACACAGCTGAACACATATTGGCTAGAACTATTTATGTCACTCACATGGTCTCTCTATACTGCCATATGGTTTTTGACATATAATTGGATTTATTTTTTTAGCGCCCTTTACATCTGCATGAACTATTGTGTGTTGTCATTAGCTGGCTGGGTTCACGTCATATCTAAATATTGACTGCCGCTTAAAAATAGCTGACAGTTCTTAGTAACAATATTGGCTCCGTACACGATCTGGAACAGAATCATCATTATCATTGGGGCTAATGCAGTCTGTTTGACATGACCTCTCTGTCTGTTAGGCAGATGTATGGATAAGTGATTTTAGTATTCGCATACATAATGCATTACGTAATTGGTATCTTCACAATTACAACATTGTGCGTATGTTAATTTTAAATTAAAATTAAAATTTGAGATTAGAAATTTGAGATTAAAATTCCGAAATCTTGTCACTTATTAGACTTTGGATAAACTGTACCCCATGACATAATATGTCAAGACATTAACATCGATCTTTTTCAAGACATCTATATTGTCTTTTACCGATTTACTGTTTAAAGATGGCCGCCATGCATATTAATCCTTTAGGGATGCTTGAGGACGTCGTCAATTGCTACCTTACAACAGGTGGTGCATATCTCAAAACGGGCGTTTAAAAAGGCCCGTTTCTGGATGCTCTGTTTCGAACTCGAAAATGAGAAGAAAAGAAGCTATGGGCTCCCAAGCCACCTCTGGTGAGTGATTTCGGGACACGATACTGTGTTCCTTTTCCATTTAGAATTCTGACTGATGTGTCACCATTTCACTAACATGTTGTTTTTAACGTACAGAATGTTTTTTATTCTGTTTAGAAATCTGATTGATGTGTCACCCTTTCACTAACGTGTGGGTTTTAACTTACAGAATGTTTTTTATTCATAAATCAATAGAGAGGGTTCTCAGTGCTTATACACCTAGTGCATTATGTTATTGGCACCTTCAAAATTACAGTATTTTGCGTATTTTTACTTAAATTAAAATTGGAGACTAAAATTCTGACACCCTGTCAGCCACTATACTTTGGGTAACCCGCACCCCATGATATAATATATTAAGACATTCACAGCGACCTCTTTCGTGTTACTGTGTAAAGATGGCCGCCATGTATATTAATTCTCTTGCGGCTTTCGACAAGGTTGTTGACTGTTACTTTATAACGGGCAGTTCATATGTCACTATGGGAAATGACACTGTGTTTCTCTTTCCTTTAGAAACTTAACCGATGTGTTAACCTTAGTAATGTGTGGGTTTTCAGGCACAGAACGTCTTCTATCTTAAAGACTAACAGAATTACATCAGCTTATCATACTAATTTGGCTATGACTTGAAGCATGAATCAGGCATTACACACTTGCAGTAACAGCAATAGTCTGTAATTTTCCTTAGGTATTCAACTGATGTGCCAGCCATTCGCTAACGGGAGTGTTTATTATATGGAACGCCTGTCAGTGATGGATGATCAAGATGACCGCCGTCATTATATTTTATCGCATAACACCTGATTGAAGTTATGTTTGCTGTGCAAAGTCATGGTGGTGGTGGCTTGTGCACCGTCATGACTGGTCAACATAAATATGTTCTGACTCACTTTGAAACACCCGCACAGTGATACCTATAGTACCGATCAGGGTCTATCTAGAGATAACATTGGGAGACATTAATATGCATTTATAGGGTAGCTATAGACTACTCTACCTAATCTGTTTTATATTAATATATTGAACAGGTTTCCTATAATTGAATAAGTCGAATGTATAGGAACGACAATCATTATTTTGTGTTGGTGCTCATGACGACATTTGAATATTTGGTCTTTATTCTGTCGACACAAACAAGTTCTTTAACCAAATATCCAATGGTAAATCACATCATCAGTTCTAAGATTAAGTGAATACTTATGAGTTCCTATGTAGCAGGTTTTTTTATTGTTGAATACATTGCTAACAGCGGACCACATATTTTGGCTTCAATATTGGACCTTATACTTTGATTCCAAGGAATAGCAGTTGTATTGTAGGTAACACGACATAAGTGCTGATTCATTGCTCAATGTGTTGCAGTAATCCAAGGTGGTTTCTCTAGTCTCTGCTCTTGTTGTATGTGATTTGTTGAAAAAAGAAATTTAAAAACTTTCTCCATGATTGTCAGATGTAAAATGATAAAACTTGGAAATTATATAAATGAAAGTTTATGTGATTGGGTAATATTGAGTATGTACTATTGAAAATGTTGATCCATATATATATTCACTTGACCCTAGATAATGCCAATCTATATATACATAAATGTGAACATAGTAGACAGAAATAGACGTTGTTTCATCAGTTAAACATCTATTATTTTAGACAATATCTACGATATGAAGTTTTCCAAAAACTGGACTCAGACACCTGCTTGAACCATATGAACATCATAGTGAATACCCTTTGTATTACTTTGTGAAGGTATGATATTGATTACTATTGTCCATTAGTCTACAATGGCATCTCTTGGATTAACATGTGATTCTTCAACTATGGTGTAAACTGTACTGCAGCTTTTCTATTTACATACATTGCTCCTGACATAGTTCATTGTATATAGGCCTCTCCTAGCTAAAAGAGATATATTGTTCACCATATAAAGATGTCAATCTTGCAGAAATCAATGTAAATATGTGTGTTTTCTTTTAAATCTATTGATTGTTTTTCACTGTATGTATGACAACACCTTTTTAAAACTTGCATTTGTATGTTTTTTCAATAGCCCTGAAGAAGTCTCTTTTAGAGATGAAATACGTCGGCTATGATCTTCCATTCCTTTGAAAATATGAAATAAAGAAAACTCTTTTAAGAAACTTACATCGGTGATCGGGACATCTCTTTGTGTGTTCACTGGTTCCTGAATGATCAACATTGTATTGATATAATTTTCTGAATAGTGCTGAACCCCTTTGTGTTCAATGTTATGATAGGACTTGTTCCTAGTTAAGGAGCATAGAGGGGAGTGCTCCTTGGTTCTCTGCACTATAGGATACTATAAGACTTTTTTCATTTGTCAGGAGCGGTTTCGATAGCCTCTACCCTCATTGCGCTTGCATTCAGGTATTCGTTAATATATCACCCATGTGACATTGATGGTGGCATGGAGAGACATATTAAGATACTGGGGTGCAGCCATGATTCCAAAGGTGGTACATTGGGAGGCAAACCTGAACTAGTATATGAAGGCAGAGAAGCTGGTTTATCAGGTACCTGGATGCCCATAAACATTTGAGCAAGTGTTGGGCCCCTGTTAGGACATGGAATGAGACTAGAGCTGGATGATACGGCTGTACAAAAGGGGACCCCATAGCAGAGATGTCCGTAGAGAAGCCAGCTCGGTGGAAATGTGCTAGTTGTGTGGCAACAAGGGTGGGGCTCCTTGCTTACCTTCTTTATTATTTGTCTGTTTGTGGAATAAACTAAGCCTGGGCATGGTTTAAGGAGTTCTGCAAGTGCAAAAAAAAACTCCACTGCACTACACAAAGCTCTGCAAGTGGCGGAGTGCTTTAGATAAATGCAGTTTGCGGTGATTTGTCCGCACTGTTCAATCATCGCGAACGGTGCCATGCACAGCGCAAGTGGGAACTGCTTCCTTTCTGCTGCTCAAGTAGATTTTTTACTGAAGCAGCAGCTTTCTCACCGCAAACGGATGGTTTCTCAAAGCAAGTGGTGGTCACGAGCGTAAGCAACCACTCGCAAAGAGAAATCCAACCACACACATTGAGAAATGTCACCGGGAAGTTGATTTTCCACGCTCGCACTCGGCAAATTGCCGTTGACAATCACGAACAAGGAAAAATCTTTGCGAGAAGTGTATTTCCCTCGCTTGCACTCTCCAACTTGATGTTGACGAGCCTGAGCTAGGAACAAAACTCCGCTCCATAGAGCAGAGTTTTTTTAAACTCTGCGAGCTCCTCGTGACGCAGAGTGCTGCAAACTCTGCTAGTTGAGCGAAGTTCTCCTCCAACGATAAGAATAAATTAGGCCTGAGTGGTGAACTCCGCTCTGTTCGTGGAGTTTGTGGAGTGTTCCGCACTCCATGCTCCACGGAGCTCGCAATGTGCAGAAAACTGTGCACATTGCGAATGGTAAGTTCGCAAGTGCAAGCTGCCGCTCGTGTAGAATTTCTACCCAAGTGACAGAAAAACCAGCGTGAAGGGCAGTTCGCACTGCACTCCACCACTTGCAGAACTCCCCAGAGTTTTTTCGTCCTTTCGTCGAGTTCCACATAGCAAAATTCCGTAACCTATGCCCAGGCCTGGAGTAAACATCAATTAACAGATATTAATAAAAAATAAACAGCCCAGACAGGGGACCTGGATGGAAGCATGCCAGAGCGCTTTTGACGCCCTGAAGAAAGCCTTGTGCAAATCATCCATGCTTAAGGCCCTTGACTTCTCTAGGGAAATTATTGTGCGGATAGATGCTTCAAAACATGGCATAGGAGCATGGCTCTCACAGCCAAACAAACAGGGCCTGAATCAACCTGTAGCCTTAATTAGCAGGAGGTTACTTCCAAAGGAACGCAGGTGGGGTGCAAGAGAAAGGGAAACCATTGTAGTGGTTTGGGCACTGAAGAAGTTGAAACCATACTAGGCATGGGAGGAAAAATTCACTCCCCTCGTGGAGCTAGAGAAATGTGGGAACTCCACGCTATGCGTGTAACATGAAGTTCCTGCTAAATTTGCCATCCAGTACGAGGCAGAGTTTTTTAAATTGGCACGCGCAAGACTTGGTTTGGTGCATGTTGGCAAGTGCGACAAGATCAAGATCAAAATCAAGAGAGATCACATCAAGACTCACCCAACGAGGATATAATAGGTGCTCCCTCAGAAATACCCAACTACAAGTCTCTCACCTGGACAGAAACAACCTCTTACAAAATAGGAAAAAGAAGGAGATAGAACGTATCATACGGTTTCTCACCCCTTTTCACAATGGCCACTACTACATACACAAAGTTCTTAAAAAACATTGGAATCTACTGACACTCAACCCAACAGTAAGATCTGTAGTAAAAGACCAACCTCAACTTAGCTTCAAGAGAAGCAAAAATCTACGAGATTCACTATGTCCATCATACTTTCAACCTAAACAAAAAACTGTGGGCCTCATTTATGAAAAGTGACGCATCACTGTGTGAAAACAGTGATGCGTCACTTTTCACTGCGCCCTCCCTGCGACTCCAATGATGCGTCATATTTACAGTATGACGCATCATGTCGCAAGGAGTCACAGATACGTCAGTATTTCTGACGTATCTGTAGGTGCAAAAGTGACGCATTGCTGGAGTGTGTCACAAAAGTGACGCAACTCCAGCAATGTGTCCTTTCACATGGGGCAAGCCCCATGTGAAATGTGCCTGCATCAGTCTTACGCCTGCTGTGAGGCAGGCGCAAGATATTGACGCATTTGCACCCTAGAAGTGGCGCAGTGAAATCTCGTAGATTTCACTACGTCACTTCTACGATGCTTACTTACGTGGGAACGCCCACCCTGCATACATTATACCTGACGCAGGTATAATGTAGCGCAGGGGTTTACAAAGTGACGCATCTAGGTAGATGCGTCACTTTGTAAATATGGCGCATCATGGCGCATGTTTTACGCCACTGGTGCGTCACAAAAAGTGACGCACCGGTGGCGCAAAAGTGACGCAGGGGCTCATAAATGAGCCCCTGTATCTTTTTTACAGAGACCAAATGGCTTCTATACTTGTTCCAACTGCTCGATATGCAAATTGGGCCAATCAAAATGACAGAACACGAGGATAAATGGTCATATCGTTCAGATCAAAGACTTCATTAATTGTGAGAGCAAAAATGTGATTTATTTAATCACATGCCCATGTGGGAAACATTATATAGGGAGTACAACCCGTCCTCTTAAAAAACGAATACAGGATCACTACCGAAACATCCACAAAACAGATGACAGACAACCCTTAGTTGAACACTTTAACCTGTATCATGAACATAATCGGAATTTCGTTTTCTGTGGTCTAGAAAAAATTAAACAACATGACAGAGGTGGTAACCTGGAACAACGTTTAAGACAGAAGGAAAGTGCCTATATAATTCGTTATGGGACCGTAGAGACTGGCCACAATAAAGACCAGGAGTGGCATCACTGGCTATAAGACTCTTCAACTTATCAATGATCACACAACCTCACATGAGTGGCCACTATAAGAACCATAATGAATCATAAATGTCGAAGGGAACTACCATCTAATACTGTCATATTGAAGGGTTACTATGAAGTAAAAATTGGGTGATATATTGTTTATGACAAATATGTGTATTCTCATAGCCCTGCCTAATCTCAGGCAATTTCTTCTCCCTTCATCTTCCTATACTGGATGCTATACTAACTTTACATCTCCTTTACTATCATATACCTCTTTGAGACCAACTTTCTCCTCTTTTTCTCCCCTTTCTCTTCTTTCTTTACATCACAATATACCGAATTAAACAGGGTAGTTCTGGCCCTGTAATCAGTCTGATTTTTTCAATATTTCACCCTCAACATTTTTTATATACTGAATACACTATATGTCTTGTAAAGAGCTAGCAACCAGCATTATCTAAATACTTTCGAGCTTCATCCCACTAAAGAGCACGCTCGTCAAGATAATCGGATTGTAAAAACAGGCTGAAAATGAAAACCTACGTAACATAACACAAATATACTAAATGAATTAAGAGAATAAAATAAAATATGAATATAAAACAACCAAATCCCCTTTTGGTGTCTATCCTCTTTGATCAGCAATCTCACCAGGATAGGCTAGTTCGATTCTTTTCATTAATTTCATGGTATCCAATATTAAGTCCTCTGCACACGTATTATTTGACCCCATGAACTTTTTCAAAAGAAGGCCTTGGTCCCCTTATGACTCCTTCAAATTGTAGTTATATGACCGCCAGTAGAACTTTGATACTAAATATTAATACTCACTTTAAAAAGACCTTCTCGCCCTACTATTTTTTTTAATATAATACGTATTCCAAGTTCTAATTGCAATACCTCTTGTTGTTGTATATCGGATTAGGTATCTCTACATAGTATCACTACACTCCAAGATGGCGTTGGAGTCATAAATAGTAGTGCCACAGACATGTGATTGGCCGCGTTAGCCTTCTTAAGATGGCCGCGGACCACAACGCGAACATATCGCGGTGAGGGACACCAGTGAAAGTAATTTTCCTAGAGTCTAATCTTCGAATATAATACGGTTTCCGAGTCCTAATTGAAGTTTTTTTCGTCGCTGTATATTGGATTAGGCATCTTTACATATGATCACTACACTACAAGATGGCGCTTGAGTCACTAATAGTAGTGCCACAGACATGTGATCGGCCGCGTTAGCCTTATTAAGATGGCCGCGGATCACAACGCGAACAAATCGCGGTAAGGAACACCAGTGACGGAAACTCCCTAGACTCTAATCTTCGAGCCTGACAGTAAGTACCTGGTAACTGACAGGCGGCCTTCTAAACAGTACTATAGCTTATCGGGGTCTTTTACTACTCATAACTCTTACTACAGGCTTAACCCGGGTTTCTCCTACGAGACTGCTCACTCGTAATGACTAGAGAGTAAACAGAATTTGTTTCATTTTAAAGTCGCCCTTTTCCTCTTTTTGATCGAGCACATGGGAAATTTTGAGTCTAACAAATTAGTCACGTTATTGCGACTGTTAAAAGTATTAACATATAGAAACATGACTAAATTTTATTTGCCTGTAGGCGCTTATACTTACTTACTTTTTTTTTTCCTTTTCATTTTTTCGTTATTCCCTTCCTTCACTTCTATTTCTCATGTTTTTCTTTTCCTTTTTCTTTCCATGCCTATTCTGTTTTCTTCTTCGTTTTTTCTTCTTCCTTTCTTTTCTTCTCTTCTGTTTATTTTTTCATCATTGTGCAGAGGCTGGACCATCTGTATTATACAGTGACTTTGGACCGTGACAAATGAAGCATACGCAATTTTCTGTGTCCTAAATACTAAGATATAAACTTGGCATTACTTACTTATCCAACTCGCACTTTTAACTCTACCTTATACTTCACCGACTCATACTAACAAACATTGATGTTGCGATATATCTTTCTCCCTGTTTGCCTGGTTGCTGTTTTTATCTCACTTTGACTTTTTGTCACAATTATGTGGAATTAACCTCACTTATTGATTATTATAAAGACTAATATATCCTACTCAATGTGGACAACAAATGGGACATAACAAAACCTCTAATAGCAATATCCACTTGACGTGTTTCCTGAGCACTTTTTCATGGAGTTGGGTCCTTACACACTACGCAACTATTTTTTGGAAATATCACTGGGTGTTTTAAGACTTTTAAAGACCCTTCACTTCCAAGACTCATTCCCCTTCTCCTCTCCTTTTCTTTTCCGTACAGCCTTGAGAAAGCCCTGGCCAGAAATCGCGCCAAAAGGGCGAAACACGTGTTGGCTGTTCATCTTTGTTCTAAATTTGGTCTGTTCATCTTACCATGATTAATGTATTTTGTTTCAACTAACTGGACCAATTGAAATACAAGTCTTCGCATTTGCACAAATAAATAATATTTTGGATTTACCAATTCATTGGATGTTTCTTATCACAGAGGGAGTGAAACCGACTCACTACTACAAGTGCGACAAGACTTGCCTGCTGCTAGCAAGCGTGCACAAGATTTGGTGGTGGCTAGCACAGCGTCTAGCCACAACAATGCCTTCCAGCACCATTTTCCTGATGCCAGAGAGCATCAGTGACGGCAGATGCTTCTTGAGCACATGCTCTACTTGGGAAACAGATAAATCAATCAAAAAGGCATTTTTGAGTTAATATTAAACTCCAACAAATGCTTCAAGTAATTTTTAGTGCCAGAAGCCTTTTTTATTTTACTTTCTATTTTCAACAAGAAGGAAGTACTCCTTGGACTCCAACTTCCTGTTCCTGTCCAGCATACTCTCCATCTACTGGTCACTTTTCATTTGGATTTTGAGGTGGCAGGATAACTCTCTTTGCTGCAAGTATACCTTGAATTTAAGGGCATGTTTTTGTGATATCACATGTTTTAAACTTTTGTATGAGAGGTGTTGTTTTTTAAGAGAGGGCATGCACCAGTATGTATTTGTATTTTTGGTTATTTTTTTATTTTAGTGTAGTGGGTGGCCTGGAGTTTCAGTAGGGGCCTAGTTATTCATTTGCAATAACATTTTTAATCTTTTGTAAATGGAAAAAGTTGCACACATCACTACATTCTTTCCATGTTTGTTAAATTTTTAACTTTTCATTTATTTGACTATGTTATCTAGTCTGCCCACAGCCTTCTAGCCAGTAGTCCCAGTACTAGTCATTTGTGCATGAAACAACTGTTTCTTTGATATATGTTTTTTTCATACATAATTTAGGGCTCGGATGGCATTAGATTAAATTAAAAATGTGGGTTGATTTTTTTAATTTACATTTTTTTCTGCAAAAAGTGTATTTTGGTGCAGTCATATTTTATGTCTTGGGTGGATGTGTGTTGTGGTAAAATATTAATAGCGCACTTGAATTTCCTTTTTGGCATTTTTGAATTAAACGTAGTGTGTTTTTTCAGTGTTACCATGCCTCCTTTGTCTGGTCAGTGTGTTTGTATGTGTGTGTCATAGTCCACTATTTGTCTTTTTTCTCAACACAATGTGGCCGGGGGACATTTTGTGTAATCAGTGTCCACAGGCCTGCATATGTTTAGCCAGCCAGTGTGCTTTTGCCATAGGCCTGCCTGTGTTCTTTGTTGTGGTTATGACTCCTTGCTTGCTGTTGTTGTTTGACCATGTGGTTGGCAGCCATTTTGTGTAGCCAGCCAGTGTGCTTTTGTTATAGGCCTACATGTGTTCTTTGTTATGCCCATGCCTTGTTGCTTGTTGTCGTTGGTTGACCATGTGGGCAGTGGCCATTTTATAGAGCCATCTTCTCTTTCCAGTTTTCAATGCCAATTTCCAGGGAGATTGACAGGACAGGATGCCTTTTTGCTTCTGTTCATTTAAAAAAAAAAAACTTTCCCTGATATCAGTTTAATAATAAGCTTGACGGTCATAGTAGTATATATATATTATGGATAGTATTTTATCTTATATGCATTTTTTGCATTTTCCACCTGCACCTCCTTGCCTCCCAATGGGTTTCTCATAGTCCCCAATACACCAGCAATACATTTTCTTTTTTTTATACATTTTCACTCCATCCACTCACCATAGGCCCACAGCCAAGAGCACATCAGAATTAATTTTCTCAGTATTATTCTGTTTTCCCCTGGACCCCATGTCTGCCATAGGTGTACACACAACATTTAAGGATTATGCCATTTTCCCCTGCCCCTGCCTGACTGCCACAGGTGTTTTCCTTAAATGCAAGTATAGCAAAATGTTGTATCTGTATGTCATTATTGTGATGGAAAATTAAACATATTATGTTATGGTGGTGTGGTTTGACTTTGGAAAGGATACATTATTGTTGGTAATTATCTAGGATAATAAATTAGGTAACCACACTAAATGTCATTATTTTTATCTGTATCAATTTAAACTGAAACAATTACAATGGCATGTTTCACTAAATATTTTTCTT
Organism: Triturus cristatus; assembly: GCF_964204655.1. Taxonomy (NCBI): domain Eukaryota; kingdom Metazoa; phylum Chordata; class Amphibia; order Caudata; family Salamandridae; genus Triturus; species Triturus cristatus. The sequence goes on from NC_140584.1 coordinate 151,708,997, forward strand.
GCTTTTTTGCTTTTAGGTGCAAAAGAGACTTCACCCACAGTACTGCTAGAGAGAAGGCCTGTACAAAGTGTTGTGACCATACAGCGTTGTGACTTAAGTCCTCCAGTCTCAACCGCTTTTACAGATAAGTGCCATCTGACAGCTTCAAGATGGCCCAAAAGTAATGTGCTGCCCAGAAAGTGACCAGCAAGGAGAAGAAGAAGTAGATTTCCACCACTGGGGTGCCGACCACAATCTTTTTCAGGCAAGGTCTACCTGCCACACTGGCCTCTGGGAAGCAAGGTGAGAGCAGCACTCCTGCATCAACAGCCCTACCCCAATCCAATCCAACCCATGTCTCTCAACGAGACAGACACTGCAATCTTTACGATGCTGGAGAGCAGTGAATATGAATTGGATTTGTCTCTTTCGCTAAGTAGTACCCGATCATCTCAGGATACTGAGCCACACCCGCAATCAGCAATAGTAAATCTTGCTGAAGTCGGAGCCTAACAGAAGGTTGAGCTTACAGTTGAGAAAGAACCTCCTATTTTAGAACCAGTGGCTTCCAGATCTCCAGCAAGAAAAAGGAAGGATACTCTACCATCATCTCCAAGCCCACCTTCTGATGATCTGCACATGGATTTGACCCCAGCTGAGTCTTGAGAGTCAAGGGAAAAGGAAAGTTCCTGAAAGCCTAACAATTATGGAAGTGGATGAGGAGGATGAGGATGAGACAGTCATTGTCATGGGAGCTGGCCCAGAGGAGACCGACACTACCCCTCCTTTTCAACCTGCTCTGAGGGATGTGGCACTGATACCGCCACCACCATCAGTGGTGGGACTTCCATATGGAAAAACGGCACACAATCCACTGTGAGGTGCACTTTGAAAGAACTAGCTACAGGCAGTGGTGGTGAAGGTGATGATAGCAGGGAATCTGCTTCAATTATGGTGGGAGGTGAAGGTGATGAGGAAAAAAAAGGCAACGTATTTAGGCAAAGCAGCCCTATCCCCAGCATTGCACCAGTAATACTCGCATCAGCAACCTCAAAATGGCACAAGAGTCAGATGGGGCCACAACACCATACAGCGACTGCCCAAGATGTAAATTGAGTTTTCTCGCTGAGTCTTCTCTCTAGAAGTCGCCTGCTTCGGTGGCACATGAAAAGAAAAAAATCCAGGCAACTTTTAAAGGCATATTTAGGCTGGAGGGAGCCTATGAACACGATTGTACAATAGGAATCTGGCTAAAATATTAGCAATGCCCCCCCCCCCTCTTTTTCTTTTGTGGAAGGAGTGGGGTTTTTAGAATTTGTGGAGGCCACCTACCCTAAATGGAAGGTTTGCAACAGGGCCTATTTTGCCAGAATTGCCGTTCCAGCTCTCCATCAAGATGTGCTGCAATTGGTTGGACAAGCTTTGGAGCAGAGTGCTGTTCACACTATCCACCTCATGACAGATATGTACATCAGTTGTCAATCCACTGATTACATGTATATCACTGCACACTGGATCTCTTCTGTGAGGTTTAGGCAACAGCTACCTACAGGTCTCAGCACTGAATATATTTCAGTGGCATGCAACAGTAGCCATGCTTGCCATACTTCTGTAAACATCTTGAAAGACTCTAACAGCAAGGCATTTGAATGGCTGCAACCCAGAGGTCTCAGAACTGGATTTGTTGCTAAGGACAATGGCAGTAATGTAGTGAAGGCCATGGCAGTAGGTGGCTATTACAAGGTCATGTGCATAGAGCATTGCATCTACCTGATTGTGCAGAACAGGACTTAAGTCCATTGCAAAAAGTATCTAGCTTGTCTGGTAGCCAGTGTATCTGCTGAACATGTTTTCAGTGCAGCTAATGAAGTTGTCACAGGGAGAAGAACCAGTCTCTCTCCTAAAAATGTAGAGAGCTTGACCATGATCAAAATTAACCAACACTTCATACGACACAGTCACACTGTTCCTGAAATACCACAGGAGGAGGATGAGGTTGAGTGGTCAGACTTAAGTGTGTTAGCTGACCAGCCCCTGGATGAGCCACCTGAGTTTGAAAATGAACTCTACTTCTCTGCCACTGGCTGAGTAGGCCACCATAGAGATTTAAATTATTTATTGTTGAACTGCTTTAAAAAAAGGATATAGCTGGTGGAACGTTATTTTTGTGTCTGACTTATGCAGCCCCACCATTTTAGGCCACATGTATGGGCAAATTGGAATTGTACCCGTGTGCAATGAAGAAGAATCTTTTTACCAGGTTCTACGACAGTGCACTACAGGCCTATCTTGCTCAGGTCAGGACAGAGTTGGAATGATTAATTGCTCAGAGTCAGGAGGATGATGGAAGGACTCTGGGCAGGACTACCTCAACATCCAGAAGAAGAAAGGTATTGACTTCAAAGACAAACCATGATGATGACTCTGAGGCTTTCTCAGCTCTGTAGACTGGAGAGATGTGTGTTGATTTGGAAAATGCTGCTGAGTGTGTGTGCTGGCTCAAATAGCAAACTCCCATTATGTGGTTGTGGTCGGGGTCTCTCTTGTTTATAACTGGAGACAGACTTGTGATGCCACATCATCACTTGATACATGCACTTAGCTATATGTTATGATGACTGTTGTGAGATTTCTAAATCTGGTATATGTAGCTAATTTCAGTGACAGGTTGTATATTGCTCTTATTTCTCAGTTAATCAATCGCACATGAGAAATAAAAGGAAATGAATGATTGCAGCAGCTTATGCTCTTACTCTGCCTCTCAGTTTTCTTGGCACACTTCTGAATAAAGCTTCCCTTCTGTCATTCTCCTTGACTCTACCATATTGTTTCTATTTTACAATCCACAGGCTTTCTTTTCTCCTGCATGAATGGTGAAAGCTCCATAACACTCCTGCTTACCCTAACAGGCTGGCCAGGCAACCAAGAGTGTTGGACATTCTGAGAAGAATGCAGATGCAAATCCCAATTTGGCATTACAGTATAATTTTTCAATTAGATATCATAATTTTTGGAACTGTGTGGGTTCACTTCACTCCTCCTTAAATTTGATTTTTCACGCCTAGATGACAGAACATTTAGCTATATAATATCTTGGGTCTCTGAATCTGAATGACTGCTTGTGCTGCATTTACCTGAAATGTGACATTCCTTCATTTCCTTCCACAACAGATTGATGATGATGTGTTGCTTGTCACACTGATGAGTATTGTTGTTTTACAGTGTTTGTCTTTGTCACTCCTTTCCCCAAATCCACTTTCCCATTCATTCATCAAACTCCTAAACCTCTTCCCCCAGGCTGTGTGATTTATTGAGGTGAGACTTAATTTACACCATTATTGAATCACACCCTTGGTGGGGTGAATGTGGTGAAAGCTATAACAACTAATTGCAGAAACTTCTATTACCTAAGCAATAGCCCACCCCACCCCACTTACCAACGCATAAAAGGATCCATATTTTAGAAATAGAACATAATTTGGCAACATAATCTTTCAGGAAGTGTTGCATAAACATTTAACCTTGTCCACTTCTGACTCTGAGCCGAATTCTCCTGACTCAAGGATTATTTAAATGTCAGTTTCTCAATGTTCAGAAGAAGTTACTACTGCAAGTTTTTGTTATAATATTAGGTCTTCTTTGATGTGTCATGGTAGAAGCCTAGTCTCAGTCTCTCTAAAGTTATATATGTAAATATGCCCTAAAAACACTCAGTGTTTTCTTTCAATCTAGTTGTCTGTGATGGATAATCCTTTGGTTAATCCTACAGTTAGAGTTCACCAATGTGGGACCCTTCATGTTCTGCCTTTCCTGTTAGTAAACTAGCCTGCTACTACTACCACCATCATTAAGAAGGCACCTTAGGAAACCCTGCAGAAAGGTTTTGAAAGAGAGAAAACATCAGGCTCACCCAACTGGTGACTGAACCTATGAACAAAACCGGACACATATTGAACCTATTTTTACCTCCAGCAACAAAATCAAATTCAGCCAAGTCACAGAACTCACCTGGACGGACCACATCAGTCTTCACTTCACCATCTTTGATACTCAGCATACTGTCACCATGCATCACACCTTCTCCAACCACAGCTGGTGCATGGTGACTGGGACAGTGGACACAGGCCCTCAGCAACCCCTCAACCCGAAGATTCATCCGACCTGGGCCAGGCCATTCAGAACTTCTCTGCATGGTTCACCAAATGCGCTGAGAGAGTCACCCGATGAAATCGGCAAAAAATCAACAAAACCTCAAAACAAGCCGGCTGGTTCACCACAGTGCTCAGAACCACCAACTGCTACTGACTTGAGAAACATTGGTGCACCACAAATAACCCCTCCAACTGAGTCGCTCCCAAGCAGTCCTCAGCAAATACCACCTGCACATCAAGTAAGCCAAGAAAGCAGCTATCACAGCCTGCATCGACACACTGGCCAAACACAAAAAAACTCTTCAAAATAGTCAAGAAATTCCCAAACCCAGCAACCACAGAGAACACAATCCACCCTCCCCCTCCTAAGAGCTCTTCAAAACCATCTTGGACTGCTTCCAAAGCAAGATTGCCACCATTTACAACAACTCCAACCCAAACACACTGCTATCAACCTCAACAGCCTCAACCAATCAGCGCACACAACACAAATGATCATCACCTTGTCTCCGCTCACAACCCTGACCACCACATCCATCTTGTCATCCATCCACGCCGGGGCACCCACCGACCCATGCCCCTACCATCTCTTTAATCTCGGAACCACCCCAATCAGCACAGAACTCACCAGCATCACCAACACCTCCATTACCCAGCAGCCGTCCTGGACAGATGGAAACACGCATAAGTCAGACTCCTCCTAATGAAACCCACCGCCGACCCCAGCAAACTCAAACATTATCAACCGATTTCCTTGATCCCCTATCCTGCCAAGGTACTCGAGAAAGCCATCAACCAACAGCTCACCAAATACCTGGAACACAACTAACTATTTGAAGACTCCCAAGCAGGTTTCCCTGCCAATCACAGCACTGAGACTGCTCTGATTGTTGCTACAGACAACATCTTAACCCTCCTCAACCATTGAGAGACTGCGGCTCTGATCCTCATCAACCTCTCTGCTGCGTTCAACATTGTATCCCACCTCACCTTCATCAGCAGACTCTGCAATGTCAGTATACAGCAACATGACCTCAAGTGGATTGCCTCCTTCCTCACAGGATGCAAACAGAGCATCAGGCTGCCTACTTTCACCTCCAAACTCAAAGACATCATATGTTGCATACCCCAAGAATCATCCCTCAGGCTCACCCTATTCAACACCTACACGACCCCCCTCGCAAATATCATCAGATCCCACAGCCTCAACATAATTTTTTAAACAGGTGGCACTCAACTTATCTTATCGCTTACCAAAGGCCCCCACCACCAGAACTAACTTCTGTGATGCCATGACCAATGTAGCCAACTGTATGAGAAAAACTGCATTAAAGTCACCTCCAAACAAGACAAAAGTACTGATTTTATGGAAGAACACTTATTTATGGGGTCACAGCTATTGGCCAGCATAACTCATACCAACACCCACACCAACATACCTTGCACACAGCCTAGGCATCATCCTCAACAGCGAACTGACCATGAAAAGACAAGTCAATGCAGGCAACACCAGGAAGACTTTGACCCAGGCCCTCTCCGCTAGCCTCTTTGACTATGGCAACCCTCTCTACACTCAAATCTCCACCCAGGTCCTTAGAAATCAGACCATACAGAATGTTGCAGCCACACTCATCTTGGACCTGCCCAAATAGACCCACATTACCCCCACCTCAGAAACCTCCACTGTTTCCCCATCCAGAAGAGATGCCAGTTCAAGATCCTCAAGCACGCTTACAAAGCTGTACACGATCAAGGACCGGCCTACATCAACCAATGACTGAACTGCCATTGACCCACAAGACACCTGCACTCCTCCTTACTTGCCCTTACACACACCCTGCATCTGGCATCGCCACAGCATAGACTGCTCCTCTTTCTCCTACATTGCCACCAGGACCTGGAACAACCTCCATCTTTGAACAGCACCCTACCTGGCAGAATTCAGAAGGAAGCTCAAGACCTGGCTTTTCGACAGAGACATCGCACCTACAGTGACCAGATACCCCTACGGGTGACAGTTCTGTGCTATAAAAATGCTGATTGATTGAATGTTAATTACTTTAGCTAGTAACTAACTTCTACTGAAAAATGTGTTTATCTAGGTTGTTGCTGCCAATATAGGCAATAGCAACCCCACCAGAGGCCAATATAGTTACAGAGGGTAATAGGACAAGCATATAACTGACTGGTATACGTTTTTTATGGCAGATTTTTTTTAAAAAACAGGCTGTGATAAAATGCAGCAGTGCAAAGTAAAACACACAAAAAATTGAGACTTAAAGTAAAGGATTAATTTCCCTTTAAATATTTTTCATGAAACCCACTCTTTTCAACCACACCAGACCCACCCCTCACCCTTAATATCATCCTGTCCTGAACCAATGTCCAAGATAAAGAATGTCCAAAAGTCCAACTTTCCCTTCCTAATTCCCTCCCTCTCCACACAAACAAAAAGTCCCTCCCACTAAATAAAAAAATAAGAAAACTGCGTTAGAGGGCATCAATTTGGAAAAGAAGGCATTCCACCCCCTGGCAAATCAACGGGCCAAGTGGCATTGAAAGCGGGTCGGGGGGCAGGGTGGGTGGCAGTGGTGGATCAGTATGAGGATCCCAGCTGCCAGCAACACTGCCAATGCTGTGGCCTGGATGGAGGAGCTGGCAGCTGTCTGAAGGAACTGAGGCCTGGGGCAGTGTTTGCAGATGCTTCCTCCTCCTCCAGGGCTACCAGCCAGCGATATTCTGACTAAAATGGCCTCTTCCCACTGTTGCCACAGACAGGCTTCTATCTCCTGCCAAGATGGTGGGCCAGCAGGAGCAGCTATATCAAGAAACTCAAAAATAAAAAAAATAAAAAATTGTAAATAATGTTCTGTGCAAATGCTTGTTTATATAGTGGCTAGGGGCACAGTGTCAGTTCATTGCTGGTTCCCTAGGCCCATTGGAATATTTGATGTGATTAGTCACAGGGTGAAGTTTCCCCACACATGTCTCACAGAAAAGGAGCACTGACTGGTTCCAAGGAATTAAGCCTGAATGCTATACCATCAGATTAAAACTAAGAGATTTTTTTTTCTTTTAAATGATTACCTAGAAAAAACTAAAATAATTCTTTGTGTGAAAAAACTAAAAATACATATATAAATTCTCAATGATAAGTACTGCATTGTGCACTATGCAGCACATGTATTCCGCTCATTGTGCTAAATTAATGGAGGCACGCTAGCATGTTAGGTACTTTGCTACTCTATCTACAGTCTACAGCAGGGGCAGCAGTAATGGACAGTTTATTATCTTACTTTAATTCCAATGTCCCTGCTCTTCTCCAATTGCTTTTCAGTTCTACCCTGACTCCAAAGGGGCAGATGAATATTAATATATCACATATGCCAGATATAAATCGTGGATATCCTGTTTGACATATGTAGACAGCGGGGAATATAATGCACTTTAGTAAAGGAATAGGAAATAGCTTTGATTTGGCACATTCACCACAGAGTATCCCATCTGCTAAACTCTAAATCAGGCACTTAGACCTACTTTACTCCCTAGCCTCTACCTCCACCACAAATTATTTTCAACAAATACCTTTGCTTGGCAGTAAGGAAACTTGCTATATTGCAGGGTAAGTTATAAGTTCTTCACCCACTTTGGATGTTGCCCTATTGCCCTTGGGTGCTGATGTAAAAAACAAAGAAGATCAATAAAAATAGATTAGTGGTACAGTTAAACTCCCCCAAAAATATTTTGACAGGCAAATGCAGTAGTATTGTACTTAAAAAAAAAATCATATCGACTGTACTACTAGTAGTATAAAAGTTGATATATTCCTAATTTCCTAAACCTAAACTGCATTTGGAGCCACTAATGCATTGCAATGAATAATGTTTGCCTCTCAACACCCATTGATAGGCCAACTCAGTCTCTCTTTTAAATGCATAGGTGCATATTGCACATCACTGGGAGATTGGGACTGGAAGAAAAGGCACAGAGAATGCTAACTTACTAATATTACTGCCACTATCTTAGTGAAATGACAGAGGAGTCTGCTTGACTTCTTAAATATTTATTCCAAGGAAGTGCCAACAAGTAAGTTTAGGTTGCACTGAGCACCTGGCTAGCTCAAGCTGAATCTCATAATATTTGTAGTGTTATGTAGACTTCTCTTTCTACTGAGTGTGACCAGCATGCTATTTGAAAAAAATATACTAGCAGTTTATAAAACAAAGAATACATTATTAGTCTCCAAGCCCTCAACCTTAACACCCAGCAGTTCAAGCAAGTCCTGTTCACAATCAATTACATCTGCCCAGCTGATGTGCCATTGCTGTATCCACTGTGCCGGCATACACGCCGGTACATTAATTCCCACAGCAACCCATGCTCCCGGAGCGTGTAAGCCCTCCCAGGCCTCCCACCTACAGCCATCTTGGAATGGAGGTGGCCAGGCCCACATAAAACAAATGCAGCCACTTCCACCTCAGAAAAAATGGGGCGGGGCTGCACTCCTTGGTGGAGCATGTGATTGTAAGGTTTGAGGCTTGTAAAAGCAGCACTGGTGTCACTGCTTGATTCCTTGTGCTCGGACATGGTGATGGGAAGGCAAAAAAATAGAAAATAGGCAACCAAAGCATAAAGAAAGAACTAAAGAAAGTAGAGGGGAAACAAAAAAATGTAAATTACACAAACACAAAGACACACACTGATCAATAAAAAGTAAAGGAAGAGTGGATGAGTGAGATAGGTGGAGAAAAATGGCCACACCCATGCGAACCCCATGGTGCTGTATACTGATTGTTGAGAATGGATGTGCGCACCACTCTATTGTAATGTAAAAATGCAGAGCTAAAGGGGAGATAACATACTTCCCCCTGTTTGCAGAGTTTTGCAGAATTTCACAGATTTTTTGACACTCCACGGAGCAAAATTCTATGAGTTCCACCCAGGCTTTGACCATACCTGTTTGATGCTCACTTCCAGATCCAGACAGACCACGGACCCCTCAGATGGCTAATGCAGATGAGGGTCCTAAACTGTTGAGGAGGTCCATCTCTAACAGGGAATGGACTTTACGATGAAACATCGTCCTGAGACCACTCCTACGCTGATTGCCTCTTTAGATTTTTCCATTTTAGTGCTGAGAACTCTCAGGAGGTTGTATAGTTCTCCTCACTTTCATCTGGGAAGCACATGTGTTCGACCCGGCATCCTTGGCGTTTTTGTCCCCAAAATGTTTGCCTTCAATCCTCCTGCTCTGCTGACATAATTTTTTGCTGGCTTTAGGACTACGCACTTTTTAACACTGCTAACTGATTCTTAAGTGCTTGTGCTCTCTCCTTAAGACATGGTACAATTGGCTTACACTCAATTGGCTTACTTAATTTACTTGTAAGTCCGTAGTAAAGTGGGGCTACCTGTTCCCAAGGCCTGTAAATTAAATGCTACTAGTGGACCTGCAGCCCTGGCTCTGCCACTCACTTATGCAGCCCTTTAAACACGTTTCATGCCTGCCTCTGCAGCTTGTGTGTGCAGTTTTAAACTGACATTTCATCCTCGGAAAATAAAACTTTTGCCAGTCTCAAACCTTCCTTTTTAATACATAAACGTCACCCCTAGTGTAGTCCCTGAAAGGCCAAGAGGACATAGTGCAATGTATGTAAAAAAAAGGAAAACATACCTTTACATTTGACATGTCCTGGTAGTTGAAAACCCCTAAATTTGTTTTTCACTGTTGCAAGGTCTACCTCTCCCATAGGATAACATTGGGGCTACCGTATTATATTTAATGATCTGTCATTTTGAATTGGGAGCAGGTATACAGGTCAAGTTTGGTGCCTAAAGAATTGTAATTAAAAGTCCTCTTTAATGGTAAAGTCAGACTTTAAATCACAATTCTAAAAATACCATTTTTAGAAAGCTAGCAATTTTTTGTCCTAACCATTTGGTGCCTACAGGCTGATCCTGGGTCACACAACTAGGTGTAGCTTGCAGTTAGTCTTTGTGTATTGCTCCAAGACAGTGAGACAAATGAAGATAGGAGTTGACAGGAAGGGACACTCTGAGTTAACATAGGGGGAGGAGATGTTACCTACCACACAAGCACATCACAAAGGATCTGGCTGAGTACTCTCACAAAGAGTTTGACACTGGTCTCTTGTGACCCCAGACAAGCTGGGACCAGGACATAGAAGAAGAGGATGCCTGATACCTTAGGCGGTGGACACCTCTAGAAGCTTCCTCCACTTTAAAGTGGGCACAGGTATAAATGTTTGACCTCAGACCCCAATTCTTTTGAACACTTCTGGATCTGTGGACGCTGCCAGGAAAAAGGACTGTGGTACTGCTGAAAGAATGGCCACTCTGTTGGACTGCTACTCTGAGGGAGTGCTGATCTGCTGCCCTGTTACCTGGGTGAGCGGGACTGTAGCTGCACCTCTGAACACAGAACCCCATAGTGACTCCAAGGGCTAGTTGATTTGACCTCCTGATCAGAAACCTCATGGACATAACAGGCGTCCAAAAACCTTGAACCCAGCACCTTGACTCTTCTGTCAGTGAGCCCTGCCCTCGCAAGTGGTGCCCTCCTAGTTTTGGACCCTTGGAAGAAGGCTGAAAGGTGCTGTGCCAGCCAATCTGTGGATTCAACAGAACTGGTGCATCTTCCACAGAATCAGCGTATGGCTTCTGCTGTTCGAAGCATTACCCTAAAACATAAATGCATTGCTTTTCATTGTGTTGATTTACCTAATGGCAAGGATATTACATCGCATTTTGTAACTCTCTAGAACCACCGCTGTGTGATGCATCTCCTCATCTGGACCTAGCATCACCTCAGCTTTGTGACACCTCCTCGACACTGGACTCTGCATGTCTTTGCAACCATGATTTGTTCAGTAGTCCCAACTAGGTCCCTATAGCTGGCCCACACTGCATCGCAGATGGCCTGAGCTTGTGACCAGATAACCACGGTTAGTGCTTAGTGCTTTTTAGCACTATGTTCACATACAATTTTGAAATTGCATATCTCCTTTTCTACTGATTAGATTTTTGTTATTTTGGTCTTGATTTATTTTTGAAAACATACTCTATTTCACTGAATTGCCATGGGATTTTTCATGTCTTGTGTTTTTACTTTATCAATGTTTAAAGTACTGCACAATTACTTTACACATTGCCTCTAAGTTAAGTCTGACTGCTCTTTAACAGGTCGAACATTGGGTTGAGCACAGGATTATTTGGAATATTCTAAACTTATCTTTACTGAAAAAATAGAGGTTAAGGGACTTTATAGTTAGGTGAAAATGTAATTTAAAATATGCAGTTTTAAATGAACCAAACCATTGATAGTTATTGCAAGTAACTATAGCTGTTGCCCTAAATTAACTATAACTTGCATCCACGCCAGTGTTGTCATCAATGATGTCATTCCAGATTTTGCAGTGACATTGTCAATGAACATATCATTAGTGATGTAATATGGAAGGTAATTAGCAGTGTATGATGTAGGTGTGAGTTATAGTTACTTTAGGGCACACGGTTCTCAGTGTTTTTTTGATCAGTAGTAAGATATTTTTACAATTCCTAACTATAACATCTCTTTAACCTTTCAATTTTACAGTGAATTTCTATTTTTTTTATTGTAAGTAGAATGTCCATCGCTGTGCACCCAACCACCTGTGGACACCCAACCCACAGCCATACAAGAACTTTGGTAATGCGTGGTGTGGAGTTGGCTGCACACTTTGAGAGGTTTGTCAAAAGTCAAAACAACAAATTATAAAAAGCAGGGGGTTAATTGGCTTTAGCAAGGGGTCAGCACATCAACATATATAAAGTAAATCTATTGGTGTTGTATAAAAGTCAGCACTAATTACAATCAAATAAAGGTGCATTTCATAAATTCACACATTGCAATGTTTATTATTAGTGATTATCAGAACATGTTTTCAAAATAGTGTTTTTTAAAACCAACATTAAACATGTTTCCATTCTATTTATAACATTTTCCAGGCCCTAAACTATAGTTAGAGAACAAACCAGGAGAATTCTCTGCACTCTACAGCTCCAGTTTGGAGTGTTCTAAATAAATATGGTAAGCTTTTGGGGTCATGGATTCCATTCATCACTTTATTTTGGCTTTCATAACCATAAAAGTTTATAAATAGCACACAGATTATAAAAAACATTAAGTTCACATTAAGATAAATGGGCCAATCCCATTGTAGTTTAAATTTAAAACAGTACAACATATCCTATACATTTGTTCAAAAGCCATTGCCACAGATTTAACAACCATTTAAGGTGCATATGCATAGTTACTTGGTAAAGGCTTGTACAAGGATGAAGCTTCCTTTAAGATATCACTTTTATCTTATGTGTTCTAAGACGCCATGCCCATGAAAGGAATCTAGACATGCTGAACACAAGTACAACTACCTCTTTCGTATCACATTGGAAAATTCTAGAGGGTTCCCAAAAATGGACAACAGCCAACAGCTTGCACCGGGGAATAATTCATTTCTTACTGGGCATAATATATGCCGGACAGAATAAGATAAAATGATCAATTGTTTCAACTATCTGTAGACAAAATGAGCAGGTAGCAGAAACAGGGTTGGTTTTGTCCCACGTGGAAGTAAAATAATGTAAGGGTAAAATGCCCAGCCTGAATTTTATATACAGGGTTTTTAGCTTTAGCTGGTTGCACTGTATCAAAAAAAGGCTCAAAAGAAGGTCTACATTTGTGGCAAAAAAAGTTCTCAGTTAAGCTCCCAACTTTTTTTTGCCGCATTGGTGTTGCAGGATGCCTTCCTAGTGAGTTTGTTTTAATGTTGCTTTAATATTCTTTGGCATCTTGTCAGGGTATAATCATACATTTTCTATCTTAAGTGAGTCACACATGAGTTTGATCTTTTTTTAGCCAGGGAGTACAACATTCCTTATCTAGCTCATTAATTTCTACTAAACTTTCCCTGTATATTCTTAACTCCGGAGAATTCCAAATGCGGAGCCAATGCTTTTAGGGTTTTAAAGCGATCATATGGTCAATCCTTTTTAAACCTGATCAAAATGAAGGGGGGAGAGTGGAGTGCTTGTAGGGAGATCATTAAGGGACCTAATAAATTTGTTTTCCGCAAGATTGAGGCAGTTGTGTCTGACCAACTCCAAAGCTCTGCACCATAGACTGCTCCGACACTGCTTTGGCCCTGCATACTTTCATTGCTGGAGTTACAGCTCAACTAGAGGTGGCCTAGTATTTTTTCCCTATGGCCATATCTCTTTGCAGTAAAATCGTTTTGCTCTTCCTTACTTGCTTTACCCAAGACATGTTGTCCAATAATCTTACACCAATATAATCAAAGCACTTTACCTGCTCAAGAGGAGCTCTTTTTATCACTATTTTGCCCCTAAAGGATCGATGGGAGTTTAGGACCATGAATTTATATTTTTCTGGATTTATGTCAAGGCCCCTTGAGAGGCAGAAGGATGAAAAGTGATAAATCAGCAAGTGGAACCCATGTGATGTACGAAATATTAACAACGTATCACCGGCAAACATTATGATTGGAAAGCTCTGACTTGCTGATTTTGGTGCCTCGTGCTGGCTGTTTGCTAGCCAGTGAACTGCTCCATTTATATATAAACAAAAAAGTGTGGGAGTAAGCACACCTCCTTTGCCTTACCTCGCGCTTAATACTTATCGTATATGTATGGTCTCCCCTTACGTTCCACCTAACCTGAGCATATGATTTTAGGTGTAAAGTTATTAGGATAGCTATAACATTATCTGGTATGCCAATTTAAAGATGATCTTGCTTCAGTGCTATGTACTTCCAGCACAACGCACTCAAGCAGAAGACCTGGTCCAAGGTTCTGATCTCTGGCCTAAAGCCTGCCTGGCAGTCGTCTAAGATGTTGTGTTTTATTAGCCAGGCTTGTAGTTTAAATATTATCTTTCTTGGAAAGTCTTTTTGATTTATATCAATCAAACTAATGGGTTTGTAATTGAACACTAAGTCCTTCCTCCCCTTTTTATAAATAGGCACGATAATAGCGCAGAGCCAAGATGATTGTATATATTTGCCTCTTATGGAACCATAATCCTAGGGTGTGATAGATATAGTTCTCCTTGGATGCCATCAGGCCTTCTCCCTTTTTAATAGGTGCAAGGCAATCTTGCATTAAGATCACCTGCAATGATCTTGGAGTGGGATTCAATTACCCAGGAGTCTTACTATTGCTAAGGAGCTGCTGTGCTCCAGCCACTCCTGCAGAACATTAAAAAAACGCTTGGTGGTGCCAGCCCAGTGCCCCTTTCAGGGGAACCACTACTATCAAAACAATATGACTTAAAAGCCCTCGCAGTGCATTAAGAGCACTCCTTGCCAGAGCTGTGAGTACTAAATGAGCAGCTCCTTCCACTTATTCATTATTCTTTTGTTCTCCATTTGACTTTTTATTTAATAAGCTGGAGGTGATGGGGGAGCCCAAGACCCCATCTACCCTTGATAGCTACCCTGTCAGCACTCATACCAGCATTTTTTTAAAGGGGGTGCCTGGTACCAACCAAGGCACCAATAACCTACAAGCTGTTAGGAGCCACAGGGGGAGCCTCAAGTCCCTGTTATCCCTGCCAGCTCCCCCACCAACACCAATAACAGGTGCCGTAATTTTATTTTTAAGTGGGAGCCCTGTTAGCCACTTAAAACACCCACAACAAGCAAATCCTTGAGGCGATGGAAGGAGCGTCTTTGGCCCCTGTGACCCCTGCCAGCTCCCCAGCCAGCATCCTGCCATGTGAAAGGCCCTAGCCCACCCCAGGGGGCTCATATTTAAAAAACACAGACGTCTGTGTTTATTTTTATTGGTGCTGTGGATCATCCGTGGATCTGTGGTGGCAATAACATCAGTTATGTTTTTGACGCCCACCAGGTCTAAGTGGGCAGGCTAGTCCTATCCTGCACCCCTATCTGTTTTTTTTCATGTTTTTGATAGGACAGGGGATTGAGTACCCAAGTCTTAAAAAGCTGCCACCACATCTTTTTTAATGTTGGGGCAGCCAATCAGACCTTATCCAGAGATCTGTCGATGCTGTGGACCCCCCAGACAACTCCATTATATCTTCTTCAAATTTGTAGGGTAAACAGGTGTAAAACTCTTGTGAGAGCCAAGAAGGTTGAAAACAGTCATTTTTTATTCAGTAACAGATCATTGGTGTAGACTGCTCAAGGTTCTCTAAAGAAAATAATTGTTGAACTCTCTCCTTGCAATCGCAGGTGAAATCTGTGACAGGCACTGGCTTTAGGCTTCTTAAAATGATGAGGAACTTTCTCTCCCTTCTCTCTATGCCCCACAGACAGACCGTGGTCCAGGCTCTTATCATCTCCAGATTGGATTACGCAAATGTCCTTTATTTGGGTATCCCAAAATTCCTGCTGTACCGTCTGCAACTGGTCCAGAATGCCGCGGCCAGGGCTGTCATGAGGGTTGGGCCTAGAACTCATTTGACCAGCCTTTTTAAAACACTCCACTGGCTCAGAATGGAACCTAGGATTCATTTCAAGGCATTGGTCCTTGCTTTTAAAGCACTTCATGATATAGGGGCCTCATACCTTAAAAAGAGAATCATCCCATACTGCCCTGTGAGGACCTTAAGATCTTCCACTCTTTATTTGCTTCAGGTTCCCAAATTCTTTCTAACCAGGAAGGGTGGTCGATCCTTTCAGGTGATTGTCAGTAAGTTATGGAACACCCTCCTACTAGCCCTTAGAGGCGAATCTGAACTCCTGAGTTTCCGACAGCATCTTAAGACCTGGCTGTTTCTTCCTTAGACCGCTCTGTGTCGCCCAGACTGGTCAACAGATCGTGTGTGAGTGTTTGTTGTCAGGCAGGTTTCTTTTAGCGCCGTGACACTCTTTTTGAGTAGCCTAGCGCTTTATAAATCCGTCTTAACATAACATAACATAACTAAAAAAGGCAATAGTGACTACAAGTGGGAAAAAAGAGAAATGAACGGGTAGCAAGTTTTTCACCGGTAAGATTTTTCACGGCAAGCTGATCAACACATTTAATATACTATCACAAACACTAAATATTTCCAATTGCTTATATGCATAATGTTTAAAGTGTGTTCAAAATAAAAATTATAATGCCAATCTAATATAAATGGTGTATGTGTGGATGTGGTGGATGAAAACTATGCAGTTTTTTTATCTGTCCTCAAGAATCTAAGTTAAGTCGGAGGGTTCAGAACTGACATGCATATTACCTGAAAACAAGTACCCACTTCTTTAGGACTTTCCAGTAATGGAACTTGCATTCTCCGCCCTCGGTAATAGATTTAATTTGCACGGAAATCTTCACGTAAAAGAGCTTATTTGTACATGTCAGATAAGTTTAAATGCGCAAAAAATGTATGTATAGGGTTCATTGTATTTATGAACGCTTTACAAATAAAATGTGATTTAAATTCTTCTAG
Source organism: Triturus cristatus (assembly GCF_964204655.1). Lineage (NCBI taxonomy): Eukaryota > Metazoa > Chordata > Amphibia > Caudata > Salamandridae > Triturus > Triturus cristatus. The sequence goes on from NC_140584.1 coordinate 151,725,602, forward strand.
AAATGAAAAAAATATATTGCTGGCCTGATGTGAACTAAGATTGTGCTAATAAAAAGCTTAAACGATGTCTCACTGAATGGATTCTTTTTTCATGCCTTTCCTGGCAAGAGTTTTGCAGCTCTGGTTTAAGGTTAACGAATACATTAGTTACACAAATTACGCAATGACAGCTTTAAAAAAACCCTCAAAACTATTTCTTTCAGCCTGCGTGGAGACAAACATTCAGAAGCAGGCAAGGAACACCAGGGCACCACAATTCAAAACAGCACATACTGAATTCAAATTTAATTCAGATTAGCGAAATGGATTCTGGATTCAAGCCTATGGATTTTGAGCCAAAGGACTACATGAACACCTATTACAGTGGAACTGCTGGTGTTTTCAGTGATGAGATATACTTAAAATTCATGCTGGAAAATCTGCATAAGACGTTTTCTTCAGGCAAGTAGCGTAATTTTCATGATGATTTTAGTATTGTAAGAGCAACAATTGCAATGTTTTGAACTGCGAGCTCCATGCAGCATCCCATTAGCATTCATCTGTATAGAGGGTCACTGCTAGGAGTGAATTGTTTAAACTGCATTTGCAACTATATTATGCTTTTTCCCAGTAATGGGAAGTTTGCTACTGACAGAAGTTGCCCACATAATCTGTGTCTGTTCCTACTTTCTTAAGGCAGTCTGAAAATGTTTGTTGAGTTGTGAGGAGTTAGTCAATCTAGCCTAGAACCGTGCTCCGAAGTTGTCCTATTTCAGGTATGATAGTGGAGTATGGCCCTCTGAGAAGTGTGGTGACAGCATAGTTTTGGCTATGAATTAAAAGATTTGAATTAGCGAGAGTTATCTGGTGTTAGACCATGAGGAATTTGCTGTTAGCACTTTTATATACTTTGACTCACATTCTTGTTTAGTTACGAGTGAGAGCTCAATCTTTTAACATTTTCAATGAAAAGGCACATTTTTTCTCACCTCTCCTTTGAATCTTTGAATAATGTTGGAGGGGGTGGTGTGTTGCTAAAACACCTCTAACTGCTTTTCAGGGCAATTTTTGACTTGGTTTATTTCCCTTCTTTCTGCAATTATATTGGCCTAAAAGATAGTTTTTTTTGTATATTTTCCCTTTCCCGTTTACATTTCGAGGGTCCTTTATAATAGATTATTTAGCCAAGGGGGCATATTATCAAGCCAGGCGATAAAATTATCGCCGCTTTAGCGGCAGAAAGCTGCCGCTAAAACGGCGATAATGGGCTTGATAATATGCTCTATGGAATTCTAATTGAAGCCCATGTTAAAGGTGAAGGACGTCTAATATGGGCTTCAATTGGAATTCCATAGAGCATAGTATCAAGCCCATTATCACCGTTTTAGCGGCAGTTTTCTGCCGCTAAAGCGGCGATAATTTTATCGCCTGGCTTGATAATATGCCCCAATGTTTCTGTGCTTATGTATTCCAACTTGGTGGCTGCAACAGGCCAAAGTACACAATCTAATTTTACTTGCTCACCCAACAGTTTAATAACATGACAGAAAAGTATAAAATAGCTCTACAACACTTTAAAATTGACGGCTTCTTTCAGACTTTCGGGTTATACAGTGATCCCCCAGGAACAGTTACAGCTAATGCTTCAGCAGCTTTTGGGTAATGAACGGACAGACGTCTTCAAAAACACAGAAATGAAAGAAGGACTCCTCTCAGTCATTGTGCATCCCCCTATCGGATCCACATGTCAGGCACCGCACTTATCCATGTCAGCCAGAGTCTCTCGTTTTGATGTGTAAGCAATAGATTTGGCATTGTTGCTAGTTAAGCAGCATTAAAGGTAAATCGAAAGATAGTATAGATTTATGAACAGATTGAGCATACAATAAGAATGCAAGATTGAATAAAAAGGCATATAACAATGTGGTATTCTTAGGCGGGGTTCACATGTGGCTCTTGTGTATTTCAGGTGATGTGAAAGGCGATCTCCTTATTGACATTGGTGCTGGACCCACCATCTATCAGATTATATCAGCCTGTGAGTGTTTCACGGAAATCGTTGCAACTGATTTATTGGAACAAAACCATCAAGAGTATAAAAGATGGCTGGAGAACAAGCCTGGGGCGTTTGATTGGACCCTAGCAGGGAAAATGGTTTGCAAAATGGAAGGTGACAGGTAAAACACAAACTTGTTATTATTATTATTATTATTATTAATTAGCATTTGCACATGGCTACCCTTAGACATCCCCGCGCTAGCAGCAACAAGCAAAGAAAAGTTGGATTGTTAAGGCAGATTCTGGAAGAGCCAAGTCTTCAGCTGATTCCGGAAGGAGAGGTGGTAGGCAGTTGAGCGCAACTGGATGGGGAGAGTGTTCCATAGCCTGACGGCATTGTAAGATAAGGTGCGGCCCCCTGAACGGGCTCTCTTAATTTTAGGTACCGCTGCCAAAAACAGACTGGCTGACCAGAGGCATCTTGAAGGGCGATGGAAGGCCATAAGAGAATGATTTATCTTTCGACCTATCCCCCAGAGTGTTTTATGTGCTAATAATGATCCTTTAACAGGCATACAATGGTCAAACATCATTTATTTTTAGGTTGAGACTGAGCCAGCGCGCAAGCACTGCTCTGCGAAGATCTGTGGTAGTTAGTATGGGAGAGAAGCATACAAATTTTTGTAAACATTTTTTTTTCATTATTTTTCAGTTCTGTTCTGCGCACACAGATCGAGGTGGAGGTGAATGTATGACTACATCATAACAATAATTCCAAGATTAATGGTGCATAGCCACCCCCAAATCTTGGTGGCGGTGGGGGCGGGAGGGGGTGAATAAACGGATCATTACATTGCAATCATTCTAAGCTCGGCATTGTAAAGCCACACCCGGGTCTGAGGGAGCTGTGACCACGCAGCCCTGACAGAGTCATCAGGTGGGCTGCTGGCTGGCACTTGTCTCTGGGGAGTGACAGATTCTTGTCTCACAGGCTGTCTAATTGCTGTCTATGTCTGTTTTCCAGTAATACCACACTTGGGATCCAAGGGAGTGATTCCCACAAGAGAGCTTATTGCTCCCTATCTGAATATGAAAACTCACTAAAGATATGCTCTGCTAAAACCGGGGGTTGTGCATTAGGAGCAAAAGGAAGGAGTAATTTTTAAGGACGAGAACCATCACTCACCCAAGGGTGATGTGCTTCATCATTGGGCTCCCTCCTCACATCGGGCCGCAAGGTCCCAGATGTTGGCTACAACTCTCCACCTAATGTGGTTGGTGGAGAGAAGCTGAGATGTTTTCAGACAAGGGGATGCCACAAAGCAGTGTAGGTGAGTGAGGGGCAAAGTGTGAAGAGAAGTGTGCGTAATAAGTTAAAACTATGTCAAGGGCTCAATTTCTTTATTCAGTAGTGTCCTTGGGTAGGATTAAAAAGTGAGAGGACCGGAGGTTCAAAACAAACATACCCCCTTAGAGGTCAACATGTTTATCCCCTTCAGTGCCACGCCCTTTCCCCCTCCTGTGCCGGGCGTTGCACTAGTGGGTGGTGTTCATGACGAGATAGTCTCGTCATGGGCACAGCGCAACCGTGCTCCATGACGAGACTATCTCGTCATGGGCACTGAAGAGGTTAAGCCTTTGTTAGACTCCAGTGGTCCCTAGATTAGGAAATGATGAAAAACGAATAAATATAGACTCAGTTGGTACTATATTGATTGGATTTGTCCAGCCGGATAGAGGTCTGATATTTACTTGTAAACAATTTCAAAAGAATGTTTGCACACACAAATGCATAAAGTGGGACACAAGCCTGTATCCTACTATACCAACAAAATACAAAACACAAAAGAATGGGGGCTCAGGCAAAGGTCATAGTTTTTTACAGAAGTATCACAGTTTTTTTAATCGAATAACAGCGTACACCTTTACATTTTTGAAATATAGAATCTTTGATGTATAAGGTGTTTCAAAGGTGTTGACGGCGTTTCGATCCATATGGCTAGTGCATGGATCATCATCAGGACAGTGAATAAATGCCTAAATCAATAGTGCCTTAGTTTACCAGTTACTCCTGTAAAAATAGGACCAGAACAGAACGGGGGCATCAGTGTGTTCATGAAAGTATCGGTTTGGTTCGTTTAGACATTAACAAGTGATATAGAGGAGCCTTGGGCGTGTGCTCAAACAACTTGATGACCGTAATATCTTGAAGACGAGCCGAGGATCGGGGCTTCTGTTTCCGGCTGTGCGGGGGAGAACACCAATTTCTGTAATGGTGTGATGAGCAATCGGAGTCTCCATCTCCTCGTCACCATTCATTTTCTTGCCTCTGCTCTCTACATGTGATACAGGTTGATTTTTCTCACTCCATGAAACTACTTTTGCCTTTATCAAGACCTGTGCAGTTCTCACATCTTGGCCTCATGCTCTATGTTTTTCTATATCCAAGCCCTCCTTTAAGGTCTTTGCTATAACACCTTGCTGTGTTCGTCTTGCCCTCATATCCCTCCCCCCGGATCTTTGTTCATGTAGCATGTTGTATGTTTTTAACATTTTGTCTTTTGTTTCTTCTTTTCATTTGGTCTTTCTTCTTTAAACATTTTTTCTTGCTGTGTCCTTTTCACATCTAGCTTGACAGTGCAGCTGTGTGTTTGACCTATTGTTACTAATTATTACATTATACACAAAGCTGGGGTTAGCTCTGTACAGAGGAGTATTTTATTCTCATGGCAAGGTAGTGGTTACTTGATGTAGCATTTGGCTCTTTATGGAGTGCTTGCACTGCATAATATTAGGGACTATATAACATCTCAAAAGTGTCAGATATAAAACTGCAAGTACTTCGCAATGCAGTGCTATGGTAAACAACATTTGGCAAAGCCCAGTAAAATGCACTGCTTGGCTAAATACCTATAACGTCCCAAAGGCGAGACCGATTGCATTGCAATTGCTTGTTTTGTTACTGATCAAATTGCTAGGGGTCCAAAAAGCAGTTCTAAAGATGGCTTACCTTGAGACATGTGTGTGATTTGAATAAATACCTAGAGAGCCAAATTAGCAAAAGACAAATTGGTAGATGTATGGACTAGTACTCTAAAAAAGCATACTTTCACATGAGCAATTTCCATAATATTCAGAACGGATGAACATTGTCATACACTAGTTTACATCTGTAATGCCCATTCCTAAAGTCATAAGTGGAACAAAGAAATTAAAACATCAGTATTTGGAAAATGGTGTTTAAGAAGGTTTAACCAAGGCCAGGCATTGCATGAAATAAAGCTATTACCCAATGGTGCAATAATGGTGGCATACAGCTGATTGAATTCACCTGCCCAGGACCCACTTGCGGGCTCTGATCTGTTCCCCTGCAGTCATGGTGGTGAAGGTGTGGACCACATCATCGGCATGTTAGCAGTGCTGTCAGCAGCCTTCAAATCAGCAATGGAGGCATGCTGGCTCTCTTTTTGGTGGTTTGCTCACTTCGGAACGACTCTACACTTGTTTCATTGCTGCCACACGCTGCTTTGTCTTGAGAGAGGGGGGTTGTGAGGTGAAATACCTGCCTTCGCACTATGTTGGGTTGACATCAAGAAGATGGTGGTGAAGGTGCGGCTTGATCTAGCTGTGCTCCTTGACGGTTCGTGGACTGTGGGGCCCTCAAAGGTCAGCAGCTGGTAACGCTTGACCCGACTGGCAACATAAGCAGCAGCACCAGTTGACCAGGCATAATCCTCTGCCAACTCTACAGGGAGCAGCTTTCATGGGGCTGAGTTTTCTGGAAGTCATGGAGCCCAAAATTGGGCTGGAGCACAAAGCAGTGCTGCCTGATTTTGAGACCAGTCCCAAGCCCAAAGCTTTCCAAGTTCAAGCCTAAATTCAGCCCAGCACAGATCAGTATCAGCCCAAAAGCAAGCCCAAAGTTGTAACCCTCAATGTATGCAGAAACATCCTTCAGAAACATTTTAAGCATAATGTTAGTTTCTATTTAACATACTTACAGTGGCATGATCTATGCACTCTGCACTCTAGTCCAAACATACATGAATAACTACTGATTGTTATAATTGGTCCCGACTTTGACCTTCTAACTAGCACTTTGGTCACCACAAATCCAAACCTGAACCTGACATTACTGAACAAACTATACAAGAGCAGACCATAACCCATCCTAATGAAGTCCATGAAACCATTGAAATTTTCTAAGTAATGTGGCTCCTAAATCAGTACATTTATTAGATCTTGCAGGATTAACACAACCCAATTATACGCATATATAGAAACAACCCTGGGGTTAAAGCAATTCCAGCATAACCTGTTTTGCTAGCTTCAATGAAAAGAGTTCTCCCTCTAGTAAAATGTACAAAGGCAGAAAGGAGATAGTTACGTACTCTGATGAATTCCTTGCCCTTCAATCCAAAGTCCTTCAGCGTCACCACCTACTGTGACAATAACAGTTATACAGTACCTATTTCTTTGTTTTTCAGCAAAGACTAGACTAAAGCCCTCAGTTTTGGCAAGCACCAGATGGGTTTGTCTGAAGACTAGATGAAACCAAAGCTATTGGTCAAAAAGGACAAATACCTCTTTGCAGAAATCTTAGGTGATGCCCTTCCCTAACATCTCAACACCAAAGCCCCCTCAAGTCTGATGAACCATCACCACTCCACCTGTCCTATAAAATGCCATTCCTCTTCATCATTAGCACTGTTCCTCTCTCTTATCACCCGTGCCTTATGCAATCTTATGCAGTTGCTTTAAACGTTTCTCCCACCCACTGCTTCAAGTGGAGCAGATCCTAAAATTAATTTTGGAATAGGCCCCTAAGCAGCCCTATAGTCATGCCTACAAATTTAAAGGGAAAATGTTTGATCAACTTCCCAATCGTTACCCTAATGTAATCCACGTCAGCAAAGCAGTCCCTTTTTACATTTCATTGTCATTTTCATTTCATCCTTCATAACCTAAGAGAATTTTCTTTTTCCAAATGTGTTGTATTGTGAACTGAGTGATCTCCAGGTGGTAATGACGGGGCAGGATTGAGGGTTCTGATGATGAAAGTAGTGAGTTTCTTATGGTGCTTGCCAGAGGGTCACTAATACTGATGTGTTTAGAGTACATACACATCCAATCTTTGCCCTCTGTGCAGAGCATACAAAATAACGGTCACTTTGTAAACTGCTCCCTTGCAGTTGGAATCTGGGTTGCTTAGAGTTTTGCGTGCCCATTTGGGCAAGGTGAAGTGCTTATATCTCATCATCATCTATCTAATCAGTGCTAGCTTTTCACTCTTACCTTCTTTATGCATTCCCTTTCATCAATGCAGGATCTGATAGGGATCGAGCTAAATTCAGCAGGAATTTTTGACCTGGGTCCAAGGCAGTGTGTTGGGTTCTTCTCAGTGGCATAATTAGACACGGGAATGCGTGTGAAGAAGAAAGCACTTTTATTAAGTACATCCGGACAGCACAACAAAAATCCCCATTGAAAGCACACTGTGAACTGACAAAAAAAACCTGCGGAGTTCGGCAAGTGGTGGAGTGCAGTGTGAACTGCAGTTTGTGCTGATGTTCCTGTCGCTCGAGTAGAAATTGTACATGAACGGCGTTTTGCGCTCGCCAACTTACTGTTGGCGAGCGCGAGTGAGGGAAAATCTCCTCTGCGCCACTCAGACCAGAGCTTTCTTCATTCTGGGAGCTCCACTGGAGCGAGGAATGCAGAAAACTCTGCACACTGTTGGCTGTCTATCACAACAATTGGACTTGAATCAAAACACATTGTATTATCTCATCATTTAATAAGTATACTTTCCATAGCCAAAACCCTAATTTGCCATTGCTTCTGCATCAGGGTACTCCCAATTGGGGCACTAGATTGGTTTTAAACAACTTTGCCAATTGTACTCTGATGGGATATTCCTTTTTTTTGAGTCACTTCAGGGTCTTCCTCTCACATACCGGCATGGTTTCTTTAGGTATCTGCACCGTAGAGATTTTGTAGCCCATTTACCAGTTAACAACACCTCTATGTGTCCCCATCTATTTTTTAGAGGGGTTTCTTCATCTGTCCAAAGTTAAATTAGCATTTTGTTTAATTTTTTTGTCTCTTGTAGATGTAAAGAACAAATGAACTAAGAATTTAGGCTTGACAGTGACAGAGGGGGATATTTGGGTCAGTGTTCATCTGGCCCCAGACATACTTAATGTCTCATGATTTTAGGTTAATTTTTAAAGACCTATATGATAAATATTTTACTCCCACAGATTGCTTAAAATGGGCCTTCCAGAAACCTCGCATTGCTTTTGGTGCTCAGCAACAGGGGCACATGGTACTCATATGTTCGCCACTTGCTTGTCTCTATCCTCATTTTGGGCTTCAGTATTTAATAAGTTAAATAATTAATTAGAAGGAGAAGCTGATTAAGATATGAAGCCCATTATGTTGGGCTCTATCATGCACAACCTGGTTTTGATCTACCTTTGTGCAGTCACAGTGGCTAGATTGTGCATCACTAGGGCCTGGCTGTAGAGCAATCCTCCTGATCCTAGGGCTTAATGGCACAAGTTTGTTTTTGCCACTGACTCTGAATTTACAATCATTCAACATAATCCAAAAAGGTGAAAATTGAAAACGTTGTGGGCTCCAGTTAGGGAAGGTTTTGCTCTTTGTATGCCCGGCTACCTCTCGGTGATTTTAAATCTTTTGGAAATTGTGTAAGTTGGGTCACTTAACATTTTTTCTGTGGTATTTAGATTATGGTGGTATGTCATTGTACTATCTTTAAAAAATCTATGTCTTTATTACTGTTACTAAAATGAAATGAAATGATTGTCTTGCTTAATGCATTTTTATCTTTGGATAATAAAAAGAAAAAAAATGAAGCAAATTTGAGGGTTCACAAACATTGAAAGAAAAGAAATGTGCTCCCATTTCCTTTTTACCCAGCAGCAGTTGCATTTATCAGACGTTCAACAGTACTGATGTTCCAAAATGTCTCCAATATCACTCCAGGGCTACATCGAAGTGGCTGTTGTATCTAAAAAAATAACTCCTAATAGATAAAAATCATGAAACGGCTTGATTTACCACAGCAATGGCTTCCTGTCCATGCACATACTGTTCATGCACCTCAATGCAACTTGATTTTTCCGGTATCTCCTACATTTCATGGAGGTGCTAGCACAGGCAAAGGTTGTCAATTTCAGTTAGTCCACATGAACACACATCACCTGATCCTACTTGTTTGACCCCGCTTAGTTACCAATGTTGCCTGGGTATTACGTATGAGTTCCCCATGGCAAATAATAAAATTAGAACTTAGATAAGTACATGGGAATCCCAGACATACAAATTATATAACTGACACATCGTCTATCTCAGCCTTTTACCTTCCACATATTTCACTACACATGGAACACTATCATCATTGTCTCTTTAGCATCACTGCCCAATAATCTGTCTTCCTTGGAAGACTGAACAAATGCAAAATTGTGAGCCATCAAAAGGTAGAACTCCTTACTAACTGCCAGATAAAGTGACAAATAAGGGGATTAAGGGGAATACCGGGTGTCAGTATGGAACCAACCCCAGTGTACTAAATGACTCTTCTTTAAAATGCAAGCATAAACAAGTTAAAAAAACTAATGCCATAAATAAAAAGCATATATATTATATCTCAGAAAATCTATCACTATCACAATAAGATAGTTATCCGTACACTCTCTTGTTTTAGCAGGTAAGTTGAATCATGAGCCCATAACTTCTAGAAAAGTAGACACTTTAATCTATATAAGATGTACAATCATCTTATTCTCTGAGTTAAATTGTCACTCAAATACGACAGTACTAATGTCTTCAAGAAGGATCATAAAATCCTCTATAGAAGGTTTATTAGATACTGAAGATGCATCAGCAGCTCTTGAACAGTGGTCCAACATCCAGCAAGTTAATACTCTAAATTAGGAGTTTGTATATTTCCCTCTTTCTAAATACGTCCTATATGTCCAAACATCACTAAACGCAACTACGTTTCTGATTGTTTCCTTCATATTCTTTAATCAGGTCATGCAACATCCTAGCAATGGCTCCACCACAGTCCGATATTGTACTTCAGAAAGCCCTTCAATGCCAAGCACCAAAATCCCTCAAGCCGCAATTTCAGCCTTAGCAGGATTTAAAGCACACTAGCTGCATGCAGGATATCCAACATGGATTTCTGGAGCCAACAGGCAGCTATCACACATTCACTCCATTCTCACCCTGCTTTGCAAACAAAGTGTAACCACACATGCAACACTAATGTCGTCAAATATACAGTTGATGGGGAGTGGCAGACCGTTTACTACAGGACAATTTAGCACTTCAGCAATGTTGCATTAAATGCTATGTGTGAACATTTGATATTAATGACTTGAACCATTCGGTAACTCAGTGGTTCTTGAGTATTGGGGTTGCTGTAAAATGATGTATGAAACCCTTTACAGTGAATGTTTGAGAGGATGCCTGTGGAAAAACAATTGTGGTTGATGTTAACCCCAAAGGGGGATTTTCTCGACATTTGAGTCTGACACGGAGCCCTGTCCCTTGGGATGCGGGCCCCTCTCACTTTTTACCTTTCAAAATTAAAATATGATTAGAGAATCACTACTTGGGAAACTCATAACGGAGATGCAAGCGCTCAAAAGCCATGCAGCGGACAATTCCCATAACACAACAATGCAGAAGGCAGAAAATTGTGGTTACAAAACACTTGTCTCAAATTGTGACCTGTAAAGAGTTTTAAGAACAGACCAATGTACAAATAGGTCTGTTCTTCAAATTTCAAATTGTAGTGGATCCAACCTAACTCATGCACATCAATAAGGTAGTTTGCAAATTGTTATTTATTACAATTGGAAGTCATCACTGGGGTGGTGTCCTGATGGGTCAGCAGACCCCCATGTCTGTAATTGCTAATTGCTAATTGCTTTTGAAAGTTTTTTATTTTTAAATGAAACCATTTTCCTAAAATGGTACTGTGTTTAAAAATAAGTTACTTGTTTTCGAAGTTTATCTTAGAGCTGGTAGTGGTCCTACTTTCCAACAAACTTTTTTTTAAATCACGAAGGGCTAGCCGTCCCAAAATGAGTCATTCAATTTTGTAAATTCATTAGCACCTTACCTCAGGAGTCAATATTTCTCTGTTTTGCAACTGGATTCTAGTCCAAAAGATTTATACATATCATACTAATTCAGTATTTGGAAGGGGCACCTGTTACATTTAACTTCCGAATACCAAATTGGTATGGGATTGAAATCCTATTTTAGGAGTCAGTAAAAGTTTATTGACTCCTAAAACAGGATGCATACATAAGAAAATATTTTTTGCAGTTACAAGTTCTCAAATGGAGTGTTTACAGACTTAAAAATGAGTAATATTTCTAGCTCTTATATTTTCATGCACACAGAAAAAGCTTTGTGATTTGAGCCTTCGGTGTCCAGTCCGCATTAAAGTATGGATTATTCAGTCTGCCCAGGTGAGAGGTGTTGATATAACCAAGGTCCCACCATATGATACAATATAGTCATCAACAAAATAACAAAACGATCCTTGATGCTGATAGATAAAGAATCCCTTTTGCAAAGATCACATGTCTGGATGACATTGAACAAATATAAAGCTTTTTAATCACAGTCCTATTTAAGAAACTTGTTGGTCTATGAAGTTAAAAAACATTTTTATTAGAGTACGATTTGGGCTTCTTCCAGGTCTGTCTCATGCGATGCCTTGGCTCTGTTCAACAAAAACCACAAGCTGCAGGCTATTCAAAAATGGAGAAGAAAACATCATTCATTTAGTTTGTTAATGCCGGTATTATTGGAAGGAAGAAGGGGGCTTTTAAAGTTGGCTTTTAATAAACGAGGAATGTGTACATGTAGACAAGCTGTATTAGCATGTTTTAAAACATCAGACATAGCCCTGAATTTAACTTTTACAAAATTTCTTATACTTGGGAAAAGGAAACTGGAATCTTACGATCCACTTTTAGTTTAACTTCATTGCATGTATTTGTCGAATTATTTAATTGAAATTTCAAAATTGTTTAAAATGAGAAGCAAATTTGCACTTTAAGATTTGTACTTGAAGAATTAAGCGGTGGAGACAACGAAGAAGGAACAGTACTATTTTGACTAATTGCAGAATTTTTAGGTGGGCATTTTATGAATTTTTGATTTTTATAACTGTAATTTGAAAGCATTTTTAGGTGTGTAACGTCATTTATAAAATATTTGTATTGGATAATGTTGTCTTTTATGACCATCTATTGTATCATTTTAATTAATAAAACAATAAAAACTCACTTACTTACATATCACACAATAGAAGAAAGTTCGACAGAATTTACAGCATTCAGGTTACCATGAGCCCAACACCAATAGAGAGGTAAAAAGAGTTAGCAGAGCTTGTTAACATGCACTGATCGGTGCATAAAAAAGTGCTACATTCTTGGTAATTATGACAAGCAGAGTTCATGCATTGACAGAAATTTGTAGGTATAGCTTAACAGGGTCGGACTGGGAAAACAAACCAGCCCAGGCAATTACGTCAAACTGGCCCCAGGAGGGGGTGTGGGGGGGAAAGTTGGGGGTCCTGATGGGAAAAACTGCTGCTGCGCTTTTGTTACAGGGGGGTGATATTGCAGAACTGCTGCATAACCGGCCAACAAAAAAAAAGTGGTGGGAAATACTTCTGCTGCGCTTTTGTTACAGCGAGCCGATATTGAAGATCTCCTGCAAAACCAGCCACCAGTAAGAAAAATGCCCCCCACCTCTTAAAAACTGGCCCCCACCCTTCTGGCCCACCAGGAAAATGCCCGGTGTCCGTTACAGCCAGTCCGGCCCTGTAGCTAAATAGCTTTTATCTTACATGCCACAGCAGAGTCTAAATGTCAAAACTTCCATCCAAAAATTTGAACATTTTGTTTCAAAGTCCCATGATGGTCATATTTGTGACTGTCTGGTCTGACTTCCAAACTTTAGGACCAAAAAAATAAATATGTAGGCCGAGGGCGAAAGGAATTTAAGATGCATGGATGGACAGACCAGTTTGAGTGGTATACAGGAAAACATATATGAAATAGTGATATAGACAAAGAGGTAGACAGACATAGAGGGTCAGATGTGAGACCCTTTTTTGTTGCCGCAAACGGAAGATCCTGCCGTACGACTACAAAAAAGGGTAATGGCATGTACAGCTGCTATTGTGCGAGTCACAGACATACAAAATAGCATTTGCGACTCCCGCCATTAGGATGGGGCGCCACTTCCTAATAGTGAGTCACCATGCCATGCGCAAGCGTTTTGCAAACGCATTTGCTGTCACAAAATACTCGCACTTTACCACCTACTTCAAGTAGGTGGTAAACAACTGGCAAACAGGAAGGGACCTCAGGGGCCCCCTTCCCCTTTGTGAATATGGAAAGGAAATATTTTTTAAGAGCAAGAAGTGGTCCCAGGGACCGTGGCCCGTGCTTAAATGCATGAAACTTAAAAGTTTAATTTTTCTTTTATAAATACATCCCATTTTCCTTTAAGGAAAACGGGTTGCATTTAAAAACTGCTTTATTCAAAAAGCAGTCCCAGACATGTTGGTCTGCTGCCCCCAGCAGGCCACCATCCTTGGGAGTGCTGGCCATTCCCAATGGGGTCGCAAATTGTGACAGCCTCATTAATATTCATGAGGCATGCAATTTGCGACCCCATTGGGACACTGAGACACTGTTGTACATCCCAATTTGCGAGTCACATTTAGTTCAACTATCTCGATGAATGGATAAGTCTAGATATATTCCAAATGTAAAGTGTGATACTTTTTCAACATGTTCTCAAATAAATGCAAAGTGTAATGTTTAGCTCACCTTTGGAATGGATTGCTGCATGTATCAGTGAATTACATTTTTTGCCATTGGTTTCAGGAGCACGTGGCCTGAGAAGGAAAAGAAGATAAGAGCAACGGTGAAACAAGTTCTTAAATGTAATGTACTGGAAAGCAAGCCCTTGGGACCAATCACCTTGCCCCAGGCGGACTGCCTGCTCAGCCTGCTATGCCTGGAAGCTGCATGTCAAGATATGGCCTCTTTCAACCGTGCCCTGAAGAATATTTCATCGCTCTTAAAGATAGGAGGGCATTTAGTGCTAGGAGGGGTTCTTGGCTGTGTTGCCTGGATGTGTGGTGAAAAGGAATTCCCTAGTCTATGTCTGGATGAGGACCTTCTAAGGAACTCTCTGTCACAGTGTGGGTATGTTATCAGGGAGATGGAGCTAGATCCTGCGTCTGGAAAGTGCAATAAGAGCATTTGTAACTATACCGCTAATTTTTTTATAGTTGCCCAAAAATTAAAAGCTGTCTAATGCACTTTCCCAAAAGCCCACATGCCGCTTGGATGCCGTAACATTTCTAGGAAACACCATATGAGACCCTACAGATAGGCATTATTTATCATTTGGGTGGCAAAGATGGTGAATGGGAACATTTATATAAGTCACATAAACACTTAAGCAAGCTACTTCATATCGATTTGTTTACATTAAATTTAGAAAACATTAAATCACAAGTTGAATGCTTTCCTGTTGCGATCAGATCAATGTGTGTATTACCCTACAGAGATAATAAAATTGATTAACAAATAAAATCAGCATTAATCCAATTCTCTAATGCCTATGAGAGAAAAAAATAGGGATCATGGAGCAAAATAAATTGGCCTAATAATTGTTCATGGTCTCAGGGACTTAACAGTGAGAGTTGTTTATCCACAAGGGCAATCATAATTTCACACCTAGGGCCTCATTGTATTACCCAATATTTAGTGATGTCCTTTCCCTCCCAAAATTCCAGTGTCAAATAAAGGCCGTTCCATGGTATTCAATCCATATCGGGGAATAACATGCAGACCTGGGATTACTCTGGGGCATATGTACAAGCCCCTATCACCACCACAACGTCACTTTTACAGAAGTTGTGGTGGCAATAGGGGCTGGGTCTTATGTACAAGGCAGCGTTAAGCCACTTAACGTGGCTTAACGTTGCCTTGTACATAAGGCACCCCTTCACGCTGTGGTTAGCGTGCAAGGGGTGTGCAGTGGGTGTTGCGGTGGGTGTTCCACCACAACACCCATTGTATTTGACGCTGCCCCCTATGTACTGTAGTGTAGTTCCTATATCCCTGATAGGCTCTGCGCATTGGAATAATATACACTATAGTTTCGACATAGGACTGAGGTCAGTATGTCTTTATCGAGTACATTAAACTTCTTGGCTAGTTGTGCCAGCTAACTCGGAGATCACTAGAAACTTCTCGAATACACAAGAAGGGATTAGTTTCTGACAACCGCATAAACATGACAACTTTGTTTCCCTTAGAGTCGGAACAATATCAGAACCATGGAAACAATAGATAGCAGTTTCACTCAGTCAATCGTGCATGCTTCGTTTCTACAGAGCTGCACAGAAATAGAGAGACGGGTGTTTCAATAAAAAGGGGTTTATTGAACAGTCTAATTTCTCATGCAAGAGTTATGAACTGCTACAATCGTAAGACAGGATGCGAAGTATAATACATACAGGGTAAGCAGTAAGATAAAATAATACTGCAATAGCATGGTTTGTAGCTATGACATATATTCATAAAATACATACATAAATAACCCAGGCTAAAATGTGAATACTCATCTGATGATTCTAAATAGTTCTACCCCAGTGTACCTAACCTAAGTGTAGTACAAGGTAAGAAGTAGGTGCTGTTTTCTAAAGTATAGCTAGCTATAGTTTTAGTTTTGCCAAGAGTTGCCAAAAGTTTCTCTAAGTTCTAGTCTGCTCCATACCTTAGAATGTGTGAGGATGGAATCTCTTTCCGGGACTCAATATCTAACACCCCACAAGGGGAGTCAGAAACACTTGAGCTGGATTCTGTGCGAGGAGGATGACAGTCTCTGGTCAGTGAATCAGGCGGGAACTCGATCTCCTTCCGAACTTGTCATGGCGAACCGCAAGTAGGCAGTCGAACTGGACCGTACCGGAACTGTGGTTTGCCAGTGCAAGTGCAGGTATATGTATACCTTGAAGGTGTTTAGGAATGCCTATATTGATGTAAAAGTCGGGCATCGGAACGTCATCAATGAACCCCTAAGAAATAGATGTTCATGCATAATAAATTAGTTCTTGGAGAAATCAATATCCAAGCAAGGGAAATTCCTAAAGGCTTAAGAGTCTGGTTTTCCAAGAACATGTTGTGACGTGGATTGACGGATGTAGGAGACCATGCCTGTATTTGGTTTGCATGGACAATGCCTAAATAAGGGCTGGATTTTCTATGCCTAAATAAGGGCAATATGAATTGTACCTTTATAAGGCATAAATCAGGAAACCTATATACGGAATCTAAAACTACACACAACAGTACAAGGGTGGCATACATAGGAGGCAGTGCTAAAAATAAGACCAGGAATATCCTTGTCTTAAGTTGGCGAAATAAGGAGAATGCATTGTTTCTCTTCATTTTTGCACACATGAAAAAAGCTAAATGCCATGGTTTGTTTATGTACAGGAAGGTGTCCCTGGGAATGATCCTGTTTTCAAAGCACTCCAAAATAACACATTTAATTTTTTATTTTGCACCAGTTAACCATTGCCAGTTTCTCAGAATACCTCAGCACATTTTTGAGTCTTCGTGGTTACCTTTGAAACATTGGTAAAAGTGCTGCACAGGGCAGCCACTGACATCCATACACGTAGATACCTTTACAAAAATTCTAAGAAAAAGGTAAGTTTACTTTGGACCCAGGTCTCTCTGCATATAGCATGAGCAGAAGCTCTCTGAGAAAACCTAGGGCCAGATACATTTTGCGATCAAAAAGGGGAATTCAGCTCCTTTGTGACCGCAAAATAGGTCAGGGGAATGTACTAATCCTATTTTGTGAGTCCCTAATCAATTAGTGACTCACAAAATAGGGTTAGCGACTCGCTGTTAGGAAGGGAAGTGCAAGGGCGTCCCTTCCTGATTGCTATGTATGAATGTTTTGCGACAAAGCAGTCCCAGACATGGTGGTCGGCTGACCACCCCTGGGAGTGCCAGCCATTCCAAATGGAGCTGCGTATTGTGACAGCCTCATTAATATGAGGCATGTAATTTGCGACCCCATTAGGAATCGCAAACGGTGCCTCAGATACTTGTACATAGCATTTTTTGACTCGCAAATTGCGACTCGCAATTTGTCGCAATTTGCGAGTCACAAAATGCCATGGTCGTACATCTGGCCCTCAATGAATTACACAAAATAGTTGTAATTCGCAGACAGAACAATTGATTTGCAAATCCAAAATTGCCCTGTTTAGGACTTTTTACACAATATCTGATCCAATCAGATGCTTACTTGAGAATTTACATTTCAAATGAACATTTCAGTGGGAAGCATCTTTTATTGACCCTCACTAATAATTACAATTACGTTGTTAGTTGATAAAGGAGTCAGCTGCAAATAAATGCACTGATTAAGTATGGGTTATTGGTCACAAAGAATTGGCTTTTATACTTTAAGGCTGATTGTACTCATCAGTAAGGAGATGCTGTTCCTGACACACTAACATAAACAGACAAGGCACCAATTGTAGGGTTTATTTGTGTTTATTTAATGTGCTTTAGTGAACTCTCCTGATCAATGATCTGTTGTTGTAAAAGTTTGGCCTATGTAGTTTTAATTGTGTTAGAGTACAATGCTGTTCAATGGGGCTCCAACACTGTACCAGGAGTACGGATGTTGCATCCATTAATCATGAATAGGCATCAGCGGTAGGGTGCCACCTAGGGGTGATTCAACTTTGAATAAAATTAAAGTCCTCATACAGTCTTTTTGTTAAGGCACTGGAGTGATCTATCTGGCAAAATACTAATTGTCATATCTTAGGACAACATATACCGTAAATTAAGTCAGTCTGGAACTAACAAGAGGATGTCCCTTAGGTGAGAGCGACTTCACAGCATTTAAAATGGGCGTCAAATAGGCTCACTGTAACTTGGAGAGAGCTACATTAAAAGGCCTTGTCCATGTGTCTCATTTTGAAAGGTGGTGTTTCTGACAGGACTCATCAGAGGAGGGGAATTCGCATGCTAGATCCGTGTGCTAAGAAGTTGGCACATTACACGGAACAAAGTACCTGTTTGAATTGGCGTTACAAAAGCAGCCTTTGGGTCTGTGCCCATCAACAACCCAACGGGATTATAATTGTGGAGGGAAAGGATAAGCGACATCCGCTAAGGACATTATGATGCCAAGGACTACATTATCCAGAGTGCTTTGCAAGCACACGCCCAGTGGGGCGGAATCAGAACATCACCTGTGTTAAATTGTGTTCGCCGCTTCCTTCCCCCTCAAACGGCAGTCAGTGAGAAAGGAAATGTTTTTGAAACGCGTATGGCGTGTACGGCGTCTACTGATGTTGCGAGGACTTAATGCTGCCTTCCAAATAAAAAGGGCAAACCAAACGTTGTGTGTGGTGTCTTCAACTGGGAGCAGTGTCGATTGGTGTTTTCTGTGGTCCGCTCTGACCACGAAGACAACCCCTCTGTGAGTGATACAGATCTGTGTGCTAAGAAGTTGGCACATTAAACGGAACAACGTACCTGTTTGGATCGGCGCTACAAAAGCAGCAAGCGGGACTGTGCCCATCAACAACCCAACGGGATTACAATTGTGGAGGGAAAGGATAAGCGACATCCACTAAGGACATTATGATGCCATGGACTACATTATACAGAGTGCTTTTCAAGCCCACGCCCAGTGGGGTGGAATCAGAACATCACCTGTGTTAAATTCTGTTTGCTGCTTCCTTCCCCCTCAAAAGCCAGCCAGTGAGAAAGAAAAAGTTTCTGACACGCACATGGCGTGTACGGCGTCTACTGATGTTGCGAGGACTTGCTGCTGGCTTCCAAAAAACAAAGGGCAAACCAAACGTTGTGTGTGGTGTCTTCAACTGGGAGCAGTGTCGATTGGTATATATATATATATATACAAGCTGTCATTAAAGGATTTACAGCTTTATCCATCTCCGTGTGGCTTCATTCCAAATGGGTTACCTGTAAGTTGTGGATATTAGACGGCCCTTACCCGGTCGTGGAAACGAAGCCCACCGCTTTCAGCGGGCCTGTCACAGCACCACGGAGGGATGTATCGATGGGACGGAGGCAAGCTGGCGCGAGCAGGAGGTTGCCAGTTTGAAGCTCTCTTGGCAGCTACAAAGCGGGGCAGGAACTTACACGAATTGAGGACATCGTTTATTTTAAGATTTTGTGACTGTGTGAAAACGCACCCACTGAGGGAGTAAAGGTGTGCACTACATCGCCCAGAATGCCATAAGGCCACGCCCATTGGGGCGAGCGCGATCAATTTAAGCAACATACAACCTGAAAGACGTTTTCCTCAGCCTATGCAAAGCCACTGAAGAAAGGAGAAGTTCCTGAAACGCGTCTGGCGCAATCTTGGATGTTTATTTCCTGTAACGTTCCTGCTAGCAAGCTGTCATTAAAGGATTTACAGCTTTATCCATCTCCGTGTGGCTTCATTCCAAATGGGTTACCTGTAAGTTGTGGATATTAGACGGCCCTTACCCGGTCGTGGAAACGAAGCCCACCGCTTTCAGCGGGCCTGTCACAGCACCACGGAGGGATGTATCGATGGGACGGAGGCAAGCTGGCGCGAGCAGGAGGTTGCCAGTTTGAAGCTCTCTTGGCAGCTACAAAGCGGGGCAGGAACTTACACGAATTGAGGACATCGTTTATTTTAAGATTTTGTGACTGTGTGAAAACGCACCCACTGAGGGAGTAAAGGTGTGCACTACATCGCCCAGAATGCCATAAGGCCACGCCCATTGGGGCGAGCGCGATCAATTTAAGCAACATACAACCTGAAAGACGTTTTCCTCAGCCTATCCAAAGCCACTGAAGAAAGGAGAAGTTCCTGAAACGCGTCTGGCGCAATCTTGGATGTTTATTTCCTGTAACGTTCCTGCTAGCAAGCTGTCATTAAAGGATTTACAGCTTTATCCATCTCCGTGTGGCTTCATTCCAAATGGGTTACCTGTAAGTTGTGGATATATATATATATATATATATATATATATATATATATATATACTGTACACCTACATTTTACCTCATTTTTATCTCTGGTATGAATTATGGGAATTTCAGCGGTTATATTTTATGTAAATGACCATTTTAAAGTGCTATAGTCGATTATTATTGTTGTTCACTGACAAACAGTTAGTCTGTTTTTTACAGCTGATTGTGCACATATTTCACTTCAAAAGTAGTCAGTAATTGGAAACGCATCATATGATCAAGCTCCCAAGAGGAGCGAAATGCGTCATAGAGGACACTGGTCCTAGCACTTTTCCATGCTGAAATAAATTGCACCGCATTACTCACTAATCCGGAGTGGGAGTCCGTTATTTTCTTCATTAAGGAGTTGGAAGGTCCGTACCTGTGGTTTCCGCCCTCCAATTCAGCGGAACAGGACGTTTCCAGTATTAATTTTCACCGGAGCAGGCTGTTTCCGGCTTCAGCTACATTGCAGCCGCTTGCGTTTTGGCACATTACTATTCATCTCTGGAGAGATTAGCTTCTGCTATGCCAACCGCTATACCTGTGAAGCAATCACCGGTATCCGAAGTGTGGCCTGACGGCGTTTGGCTGCAGAGTCCGTTGATCGGAGGATCGGGGAATTCTGCAGCTTCAATTCCGGTAAGGCAACCTTCGGTTTGGGTGATACACTAAGTAATTAGCGGGTTACGGGATTAACTCCTACATCGTCACACAACGGACTTGCTCAAGCAGTATAATATACTACCTAATCAGTAATAGAAACCGACAGCAGGATGTTTTCCAACGATGCAATTCGTGACAGAGAAACGGAGGCAGAAGCCCTTTTTTCGAATCTTCCAGCAGTCGCAACTGAGTCACGCATAGTTAATACTGATGCTCACAGCAATGATGGCAAAATTCTTTTGAAAACACTTGAAAAACTGCTCAGAAACGAACTTTCCAAATGATGGGAGAAGAAGTCTTTAGAAAAATATAGACATGCTAATCGAGTCCCGAGGGGGCTACGAGTGTTAATTGCTCCCACTTTCGAAAACCCGAATCCTTTAATGCTACAGGAATGGGCTGAGAATAATTTAAAATTGTCTATGAACATGATACATATTTTTATTAAATATGCTGAAATTGACCGCAATGCTCTCCTTGTAGAAATTGATCGTATTGTTGGCTTGTTAGATGCTACAGGTGATACGGACTTTGTTAGTAAAAGCAGAAAAGAAATTGACCTTCGTATTAAAAAACATGAGGAAGTAATCAAAGAACGCAAAATCTTTAAGTTTGCACGTGATCAGAATGACTATGCTACCGGAAGAATATTTACCTTTGCCCGTAAATATGATAACTATAAACGACAGGCATTAACTGGAGGCACTTCAAAGAACTAACAAACCACCAGTGCAAATGAGACAAGGTTGCTAGTAGGTGACTCTGACTCTGCCTCCTTAACCTCCAACAGTCACTCAGAAGATAATAGACCCGGTACCTCAGGTCCTAGTGGTGCAGTTCAGAACACAAAATCTCCTCCTGCTTCCACGGACGGAATGATTCCTCAGTCATACGCACATACACACATCACACGCTGGTGGGGCCCATAACACCAACACTCATTCCACATTAATCCTATCCGTGCCTACAGAGGGATCTTCAAATATCCCGAACTACAATTCTATCTACTTGGATGGAGGAAACCACATCTATTAAATTACCCTAACAATTCCTCCATCCGGAGGACGATCAGATCATTTAGTTGAGTTGAAATTTGATAGATAACCCTTCAATTCTTATATTAATCAATAAACATTACAAGAAATAACCACCCGACACAGTTTTCAAACAATAATTTTTCTTTATCTAATTAAATTGCAGGTAAAAAAAAACCCTAACAAATGCAATATTATCTTTTGTCATAATTACCTATTCTGGCTAATTGTCGTTCTCTAAGTCAGAAAACTGGTCCTCAGAAATTCATCAGAGATTCTACTGTCCCGTCCTCTGCTGTCAGCGTGGAGTGCTGCATAGAGTAGCATCGATCAGGGTGCGTCTCAAGCTCTTTGGGTGGTAACCTCATTTCCCTCTCTAGACTACTAATATTTATACCAAAATTTACATATACATGTAGCATTTTTCATTATTTCCAGGTCATTGATTGGCTGAATTCAGCCCCGTCCCTATGCTTTAAGCAACATTTTCAAAATTTCACATACGGATGATGTATAAACTAGGTGCATGGGAAAGTCGTTCCCAGGTCAGGAAAGTATCAATCTATTGTGAATAGGTGGCTTTTGGTTCCCAGATGGCAACATTTCTTCCATGTTCAGGGACATTGGCATCTCGCCCAGAGTAGTCTTCATAGACCTGGTTCAGAGGTTCAAGGAGAGGATGCTACGTAGTCAGTGCAGGCGCCTTCCTCCATTGCTCAGTGCATGAAGTCATGTACTTTAGTGAGGATTCAGTCGGCAGCCATCTTTTAGTAGGCCGAAATAGTCAACTTAAGTAAAGAGACACAAGAATCGTATTTAATACATAGAAATGATTTAAACAGTGTTATTCCCTTACTAATACCCTTATGTGTATGTATTTATCTAGCCATAAGCAACATTTAAAGACATTAATGCTGGTTTATTTAAGCGCAAATCATGTTAACACTGCTTAAACTAAACATTTAAGTTTAATATGCGTACAAATTTAGTTCACTTTTTATTTTAGCCATGCTAATGCATTCCCACGTATATTCTCTTGATTAATAAGGTTGGTTAGTTCATCACAGCACACTGTTTAATCATTAAAATTAATCGTTTAGTCGTTTTAATATAAACATATTTAAATGGATTGGGTATACCAATTTTTTTTTATTTTACCCGCTCCATCACTAGTACTTCTGAGCTATCAAATTTTTCACTTGCAGAGGAACTAAATTTTGTGAGCGAGGACCGGTGGTATACCTTGCGCCCCCGCAAACCTCAGTATGCACAAGGAGACCAGCAAACAAACAGAGGAGGGAGAGGAGGGTCAGGCACCGGCAAAACTACATCCAGAGGCAATGTAAAGAGGACCTGGAGAAAGTAATCAGTACTACACAATATACCGTTATTAACTTTACTGACACAGTGTTATCTAAAGCCGAGGAACAACTCCTGTCATTAGGGCTGTCATTCTGTCAAAAAAATCGCTTTTCATACAATCAGGCACAGATTGATGTTTTCAAATTCATAAGAAAAATCAAACTTATCAAACATTTTCAGTTTAATTCATTCACAGGTAAATCAACTAGTATTACTTCCAGAATTACTGACTCTGATGGTGCCCTGCAAGTTAAAGATATCCCTAACTTACAGACTTTGTATGACTTAGCGCATGATGCAAACCTCGAGGAAACTCCTACAGTCAGTCAAGTTTTATGTGTTAATAAATCAGCACCAAGTCCATTTCGTCCAGTCTCCACTTTCTTGCCCCTCATACCAAAGGATGCAATAGATGTTTTTAGTGACAGAGTCATCACTGAACTGAAATCCCTGAACAGATCAGTACTATCCCAAAAACAACATAAAGATTTCAGAAACAACCAATACGATCTTCTGATTAAAAAGCTACAAAACAACTCATAGCTTATTATCAATAAATCAGATAAGGGTGAGAATACAGTGTTGTGGTCACGGGCGGACAATTTGATAGAAGCAGAGCAGCATCTCTCCAATGCTTCATGTTATAGGAAGTCCTCCAAATTTGAAATGAGAGCCGCAGAGGACTGTACCCGTAAAAAATTACACCAATGGAGGCGGAATGGACTTTTGACCAAGGAGGAAATTACTTTTCTTAATGTTGAATATCCGGTCACTCCTATTCTCTATTTTCTGCCTAAAGTCCATAAGAAGACAACTCCTGTACCGGGTCGACCCATCATTTATGCTCAGGGAAGCATGAATGAAAAGCTGTCAAAATATGTAGATTTTTTCTTACAGCCACATGTGGTCAGTTTACCACCGTATTTGAAAGACACTACAGACTTTCTGAACAAAATTAGGAATGTTGTTTGGTGTTCGGATTTCTTGTTAGTGGTAATGGATATTGAATCTCTGTACTCTAGCATAAATCATTGTGATGGAATTAATGCTACTAAACACTTCCTTGAAAATCGGAACTTGAATATGAGAGACCATAATACTATGCTGTTAGATATTATCGATCTGTGTCTCACTACAAATTTTTTTCAATTTCAGAATGAGATTTACCAGCAGGTGCGTGGTGTGGCGATGGGTTCGTGCTTCTCCCCAAGCTACTCATGTCTACATGTTGGCTGGTGGGAGAGGCATGTCCTCACTGCCACCCACCACCTCTGGTGGAGTCATATAGTCCATAATTGGTGCTATATAGACGACGTTTGTCTCATCTGGAAAGGATCCAATGATGATGCCTTTAAGTTCAAAGAAGATATCAATGTCAGTGATTTAAATTTAAGATTTACAGCTTCCATTGATAATTCTATGGTGGAATTTTTGGATGTACTATTGTATGTCGATGAGGGTGTCCTTCATACGAAGTTACATAGAAAGATTACTGCAGGTAACTCGATACTCCATGCAAACAGTGCACATCCTCGACACCTCATCAACAGCATACCCTATGGAGAGTTCATACGTATTCGTAGAATATGCAGTTCCGAGCTAGTCTCTAAAAAGTGTCAAATGCAAGCATTTCAGCGATTCCTCAACAGAGGTTATAGTAGGCAACAACTGACCTTAGCTTTAAACAAAGCTAACGATAAGCAAAGGGAAGCTCTACTCTAGCCTCGTCTCAGTGAAAATATTGACATTGATTTCTCAGAAAAAACTGTGCACCCAATTTGGCTTATTACTAGTTTCAGCACACAAGAACAGGCTATACGCAGGATCATCTATTCAGAATGGCCTATCATTTTGACCGATAACATTCTTGGTCCCATTCTGCCAAATATGCCAGCTATCACCTTCAGAAGAGCACCCTCCATGAGGGATGCTCTAGTTAAATCAATGCCTGAGGTGAAACCCGTTAAGACCTGGCTTACTTAAAACTGGCTTTTTTAAATGTAGTTCTTGTTGAGCGTGCACGTTTGCTAAAAACAGTACACACTATAAAACAGCTTTTAGTGATAAACTGTTTGCCATTCAACAACATTTAACATGCCGCTCTGATTATGCCATTTACAAACTGAGGTGCACCTGTAATCTTGCCTATATCGGCAGCACTAAGCTTCCGGTACTTAGGCGTATTCTCCAACATGTTAGATCCATAGTGAATTCTGACCAAAATTATCCGGTGGCCAGGCACTTCAAGTCTGTACATGATAACCAACTGAAAGACTTGGAGTACACTGTTTTAGGATCTGTCCCCAACCCCGGCTGGGGTGGGAATCGAGACAAACTTTTGAGACAGAGTGGATCTCATTTTATTCTAGCTCTCGATACACAAGCTCCGAATGGCCTTAACATGAATGAGGACCTTCATAATTTTCTCTAGAGTCTCTTCCCTATCTTTTGAGAAAATCTCAGTGTTTACAATATCTTTTGGTAATTTGTTGCTCTTGTCCATCAATGTTTAGATGCCTTTGAGATGTTTAAGATTTTCTAATCTGTGTGTATGTATTTATATAATTTTTTTAATACATTCACACCAACTTGCGACTTTGCACTGCACTTGCACTTTGGAATCACATAGGTGTGATTTAGGCTTTCTCCCCCGTGTTGCTTGTGTGTTGATTCATTTATTTGCACAATTTCACTTTGCACAGCACCATTTTGCACATGTCATGCATACGGCACTTTCGTCTTCTCTTACCATTATTTGAAATATAAAGCAATTCATTTATTTATTTCCAACAGATGTACTGTCTATATATAAAAATGCAGATTGTGCGAATCATCACGTTAACATCTGTTACATGACACATGAGTATCTCTCAGGCTTGGTTGGTTCAGTGATACTATCATGAGATTTTTTTCTTTCAACAAAAAATTGCACATGCACTTTACTATGGAATGTCTCTGCTGCTATTTTCTGAACCTTATTTTAATTGCCTGCACATTAGTTTGATATAATTGTGATGATTTTAATGTCTAATAATCTTTCCGGTCAGTATGAATTTTGCTTTTTAAAAACAAATATGGATATGTATTATGGTCATTTTATCAATCACCGCTGAATGTATGCACAAGAGATGGTCTAGTTCAAGTGCTGTAATATTTTTCTGGCACTGGATATGTTCAGTTTTTCTGTATAAACTTAGGTACGGCTCTGGTATTTGTTAAAGGAAGAAAATCATTGCACTGTGCAAATATTTAATGTACTTACAACTTATCCTCCTTTAATAATGCTTTGATTTGACATTCGTATGCAGTTATCTGTATCTAGTGTGGAAAATAATTGTTTCTATTGATTGCATTTTTTATTACCATTAGCCGATAAGTGATTACCAATTCTTGTTGACATCACAAACTGCACTATGCAGACATTGCACCAGCTGCTAGACTGTACACCAGCATTTTACCTCATTTTTATCTCTGGTATGAATTATGGGAATTTCAGCGGTTATATTTTATGTAAATGACCATTTTAAAGTGCTATAGTTGATTATTATTGTT
This sequence comes from Triturus cristatus, assembly GCF_964204655.1. Taxonomy (NCBI): domain Eukaryota; kingdom Metazoa; phylum Chordata; class Amphibia; order Caudata; family Salamandridae; genus Triturus; species Triturus cristatus. The sequence goes on from NC_140584.1 coordinate 151,752,324, forward strand.
GTTCACTGACAAACAGTTAGTCTGTTTTTTACAGCTGATCGTGCACATATTTCACTTCAAAAGTAGTCAGTAATTGGAAACGCATCATGTGATCAAGCTCCCAAGAGGAGCGAAACGTGTCGTGGAGGACACTGGTCCTAGAAATTTTCCATGCTGAAATAAATTGCACCACATTACTCACTAATCCGGAGTGGGAGTCTGTTATTTTCTTCATTAAGGAGTTGGGAGGTCCGTGCCTGTGGTTTCCGCCCTCCAATTCGGCGTAACAGGACGTTTCCGGGATATATATATATATATATATATAAATAAATATATATATATATATATATATATATATATATATATATATATATATATATATATATATATATATATATATATATATATATATATATATATATTATCTATTGGCAGTCGCCAGTAGGTAGTTATAGTTGTACCTAGTTTCCATAGGAAAAGCGTTTTTTGAGTTATTTATAACTTTAGCCTCTTTTGACGAATCTTTATGAAGATTTCGAAAAAGGTCCTCTTTTTAGATCAGCTCCTATCCTGAAAGTTTGGTGGTGATTGGTCAAGGGGGGCTGAGAAAAAGGGGGGTCTCAAAACGTGTTTTCTCCATGCAATTTCCATGGGAAACTTTAGACAAAGCTACAGGTCAAACTGCTGAACGGAATTACGTAAAATATGGCAGGGAGAAATGTCTCGGTTCAGAAAGCACACTTTTGTTTAAATGGGGTAATTCCATTCAGTAGTTTTAGAGAAATATGAAAATTTACAGATATCGATATTTGCGAATTCTGACATCTCATTAGCTGAGGCGTTACGAGCACGAGTGTGCAGCTCATTGGCTGTGACTGAGTTGAAAGGCTTAGGGCGGAAAAAAAGAGAATAATTGTATGAGAGGGTAAAGTAGGAACAATGTGGTCTTAGTTTAAACAGTATTCTTAGATTAAGCAGTCTGTACGGTGCAGAGACAGGGAGTTTGAATGTTACGTAGGCCGTGAAAAAAACATCCGCAGAACAACGGTGCGCGGTATTGCAGCAAGTTTGCGTAGGGTCTGGAAATCCCGTCGGGAAAACAATGCGCTGTATTTCGGCAAGGAGTGCGTACGGTGCACACAGAGGTAGTGTGAATGTGCAATAATAAGGCAATGTTCAGTAGGCTGTGTAAATCATATCGGGAAAATAACAATGCGCCGTATTGCAGCCTTCCTTTAATATAATGCGCAGTAATGTATACTTATAATGCGGTGTTCACTTTTATCACGGACAGTGTCCCTTTCTTAGATGAAATTTAATATTATGTGGGAGGGCATGTTCTGTTCCTGTGCACGGAACAAAATTAACGTTTAAATTGGCTGAGGTGTTCCAACAACGAGCTCAATGTTCATTGGCTACGAATCATTGAAAGTAGAAGTGTTGCGAGCCATTTCCTCCGCATTCGCGGAGTAGCAGGGACATCTGATTGGTTAACGTGTTCCAAGCAGGACCTTCCCAAGCTTAATGTTCATTGGCTGTAAACCATTGAAAGTAGAAGTGTTGGCAGCGATTCCCTCTCCCTCTGCGGAACACCATGGACAGTTTATTGGCTAAAGTGTTCCGAGTACAAGTTTGCTCATTATTGGCTAGGAACGGTTCACTGTTGTGAACCATTTTGTGATGCACTTCAATGGAGTACGGGAAAAAAAGTACTAGCGGGGAGGGTAGGAACTCTATTAACTCTGTACAGTGGTCACAAGGTGATGGACAGGGATTGTGCAGGTAAAAATTGTTTTTATATATATTTTAAGAGCCATTTATATAATTGGCGTGGGGTGTACAAATCACGGCGGGAAAATAACAGAGTGTGTTGCGGTCTTCTTTTTATGAAGTTTACGGGTGGGATACCTCCCAGGAGCACTATTTGCTTATAATTTGGTGTTTCCTTTTCTGACGAGGAGCTGTGGTTGCGCAGCAAAAATTTCAATCTGGATTGAAATAGGGGTGGGCGGAATTTGCGTAGTCGCGCTACGCTAAGCTCCGCGAAACAGTCAAAAATCTCTATGAGCACGCAGAAATTCCGCGAACACGCAGAATTGCTTGTTCCGTTCGTTCCCAATGCTTTTTTCCTGTTTGCAAATGCTTTGTGCACGCTCTGGGGAAATATCTCACGAACACGTATTTTGAAAGTGCGAACAAGCAAAGTATTCCGCAAAGCTGCGGATCACGGAATTTTTGGCAATTCCGCGTTCTCCACGGAATCCAAAATTACCCCAATTCAGCAAATTCCGCGAGCGGAACGGAATTTACCGCCCAGGTCTAGTTTGAAACAGTTTTAATTAAGCACTTACAAATATACTTTCTTCGGAAACTGAAGCTCTATATATCAAAGGGGTGACAAATAAATACACAATTTATAAAATATCCCTTAAGCGTGGCCACACCCTCCCTTTTTTTCTGCTATATTTTGTAAAAGTGTTGCCCCATATTCTTTATAATATAAGAGGGCATGAGTTACTTTTAGATAAAGTAGAAAAGAAGTGCTACAAGAAACACTCCAGCAATACATCATCTCAGGTCGAACAATAACAAGTAAAATCAGTTAAACACAAATGACTTTATATTACATACAAATGTCCACTTTATCATTTTTTAAAATGTCTATTCTGTAGAATTCTGGAAAGTTCTGTCATAGAGCTTAGAGGTCGCTCACTGCTCCGCTAAGAAATCACATACTCCTTTAAGAACATATAGGATAGTAGTATAATAATATATACTACTGGTCTTATATAGTCTATAAGGTAAAGGAGAATAGGAACCGCAACAGAAAAGAATAGAACTACCGAAAAAAATCCAGAAATGTAGGATTTATGACACTCTATTACAATATACAGAGTATCAATGTTGTTACAAAAAAAGGAAAAGGAGCATAAACTCATGGATTCAAAAGAAGATCAATAACTAAATACTTTTCAGCGATGAATATGTTCAGTGTTTCTTTTCTCCTGGACTTCGAAATCTTTCATCTCCGCGCCGACGGGTGATAAACTCCTCGGGGATCACAATGACTGTTCATAGTATAATATACATATTCACAGTATATGATCCCAAGGGGGAAAAAGACTTTGAACCATAAGGTGCTGACGTTACATATAAATCATTAGTATTCGCGCCGACGGGTCATAAAACTCCTCTGAGATCATAATGTGTGGTTATTATAATAGATATGATCAGATATTGCCTTCAGGAAAGAAAAATGTCTTTCTTGAGTCCCCTCACTCACCAGGGTTTCCCCACGGTGACATGCTTCATCATTGGGGCCATCCCAGTACTCTACAAACTGGGGCGTGCTGTAACTTAAGGAGAACACGTAGAGGCACTTTGAGTGGAAGACTATGTGTAGTGCACAGTGTGGTGGAGTGGGTTAAAGTGATTAAAAATACCTTGCTAGTGGGCTTAAATACTTTATTTTCGCTCCTAGGTTGGTATATCGAAAAGGGGGTGTTACACGGAGAAAACGTAACTATAATGGGTAGGAGTTCAGTGTAAGATCACCATGTTTCGAGCCTACCCCTAGCTCTTCATCAGGACCACACAGGGACCAGCCATGTGTTTGCCACTCCAATTAAACCTAAATATGGAAATGAATTATTAATTCAAGAAAACTCTGCAACTAATAAAGCATGTGTGGTTTATACATACGATCACTATGTCACGTAGTGTATCTGTAACAGTAAAAAGAAATGGTTAGAGGACAGCCCCCTCTCTCTAGTAGAGTAGGTGGGTACACAATGTAATGTACTTCCATGCTGGTGTGCTCCTTAATGGGGCGTGCAGACGTCCATGCTTAAAGCGTGGTTGCAGCCTGGTATAAACATGCGCGCCAAACGCACTGTGTGGTTGTAGGTACCTTTAAAAACACACATCATACATGAGGTAACATTCTCACGACACACATACAGAGACAGGGAAAAATGCGTTAAAAACTATTGTAAGCACATACTTTGTTCTGAGTAGAGCTATGCTTCATGGACTCGCGGGGGCGGTGTTTCACTGAGAAATTATCTGTCAGGTTTGAGGTAAAAGAGGGTTGGAAATCGTTAGCGCGTGCAAAAGAAACCCTCGAGTAGTCGGGCTTCTGTCCTGTTATCAGGTTCCTGTGGATGCAAAATAGACACTTACTTCAAGTTAGGGAAAACCACACCGGGAAACCTATTCGTCTCCCCGCCGACACCCGCATCTTAGCCTGTCTCCGGCGGGGGGCTGCATAAATACTTCCGCGTTCTCCCTCATCTCGGTCTGAAGGGACTAGACCGAGAGAGACGTAGAACAAAATGGCCGCTGCCGATGGCAAAGGTGGCGGCCATGCTGGTAGGATACATTATCCTCAAGTAATACCGTGTATAAAATTGCAGAAATACGAGTGTAAAGTGGGTCGTTTCCAATATTGTAACTAAGAAACTGACAAAGCTGTTGCTCAACATGGACCTTCCAGGTTGTGGTTTTGTAAGTAAATTACGTGGGTGATATTTACAAATTACAAAGTATAGGTGAGCACAATGACTTTGTGTAGAAGGTACATTGTAACTGCCTAGATAGACTAGTGTTACAGGTGTTGACCGATATTGTGGTGGTCTGCAAGGAGTATCCCTCGGTGTCATGACATGGAACACTTGCTATCTGCATAGAGCGAATTTCGTCACCCTCATGCGGTTTGGGAAACGTAGGTACATAGTCGTGTTGATAAGACAGGGAATATCATGTCTTTTTTACACATGTGATTATGACAAATGGATGGCTAGAAAGTATGTCCCCAGTTGTAGTGGGATTCAAAAATATCTATCCTTAATAAAGGGGATAAGATTATCAAGATAGTGTGTGTTTGCAGTTATACTGGGTCTATGAGGTATCTGACTCTGACCTCAGTGGAAACGACCTCTATCGTTTACATCAGGTAGGTCATGGCAAAGGGAACTAGTCAGCAAAACTAGCCCCAGGGGATGTCATCGTTCAGGCCTTGGGTGTCAGTACAGAGTTTGAAAACTCATCGCTGTTCTTTCTGATGTAACTTTTTTTCTAGGTTGTCTTTGTTTTTGATGTGTTCTAGTACCACCCACCTCAAATCATTAGGTGTGTGTTGCTTCTCGAGGAAGTGGGTAGTCATTCTTGTGGTAGTACGCTTGCAGTGTATGTTACTCCGGTGTTCAACTATACGGGTGCTCACTTTCCTGGTGGTCATCCCTACGGAGTGGAGATTACATGTGCACGTAATGAGGTACACTACCCCTGTCATGCTGCAATTAGTGAATTGTTTCAGTTCCCATGTGGTATTGTTATTCAAATTCACTATCTTGGCGGCTGAAGTGAGGTGGCAGATGCTGCAGTTACTACAAGGGTAGTGTCCTGTGGGTGCAAATGTCGAACACTGCCCTCTTCTTCATTAGCGGTATTGGGTCGTGTGTGTACTAGGTGGTTCTTCAGGTTCATGCCACGTCTGTGACTAAACATGGGTGTAGCTATGTTCAGACCCCCACTGTTTAGTGTGCGCCAATGTTTCTTGACTATTTTAGTCACTTTGTCAGACGCAACATTAAATGTGGTAATGCAGATAGGTCTCTAAGTTTCAGTGGTGTTGTTACTTTTGGGCTCAAGCAGGGCTTCTCTATTGTTGTTAAAAGCCCTCTTTTTTGCTTTTGACACTAGGTGTTTAGTGTAATTGCGCCTCAGCAGTTTCTCGCTAAGATCTTTAGCCTGGGAATTATAGTCCTGTTTGTCGGTGCAGTTCCTCCTAAGACGCAAAAATTGCCCCAAGGGGAGGTTTTCTTTCAGATACCGGGGATGGAAACTGTTGTAAATAAGAAGGCAGTTTCTGGCAGTGGGCTTGAAATGTGTAGTGGTTGCTAAAGCTCCTTGTCGTGCCAGTATGTTGAGATCAAGGAAAACTAGGTGTGATCTGCTCATGGTGTAGGTAAATTTCAAATAGGGGTCCTGTAGGTTCAACCATACCATGAAGTCATTGGCTTCTGTCTCAGTGCCCTCCCAGATCAATAGTACATCATCTATGTACCTTTTCCAAAATTGGACATGATGTAAGTGGGGCTTGTTGTTGTTTAGTATCTTGTGCCTTTCCAGATGGTGCACGTAGAGCCCGGCCACGCTCGACGCAAAAGTGCTCCCCATACTGGTACCATGTTGTTGGCGGTACAGATTCTCTTCAAACCTGAAGAAATTCTCAGTTAATGCCAGTCTGCAGCATTCTAGGACTATTTGTCTTGGGGTGTGGTAAGTCCACTCATTCTCGAATAGGACCTCTTCTAGAATCTCTAGTGTTTCTTTATGCGGGAGGCTAGTGTAGAGACTCTCTACATCCAAGCCAATGAGTATGCTGGATGTGGGGTCAAAATGGAGATTTTTTAGTAGGCAGAGAACTGCCTTTGTGTCTTGTAAATAAGTGTCTGTTTTTTGAATTATGGGACGTAGAAATGCGTCCGCAAATTTGGACAGAGGTTCTAAGATGGTGCCTATTCCTGACACTATAGGTCTTCCCGGCAGCTTTTCTAGAGACTTATGCATTTTGGGAATAGTGTAGAAATAGGGGGTGATTGGATTGGTGTTCTCCAAAAAGTTGGCTTCTTTTTTGCTCAACCAGTCGTTAGTCAGTGATTCCTCAATGAGAATCGCAATGTCAACACGTAATCGTTCCGTGGGGTCTTCTTTTATGTTGACGTAGTTCTTTTCATCCGCCAGCAAACAGAAACATTCGTTCCGGTAGTCTGTAGTATTCTGTAGTACGATGGCTCCCCCTTTGCCTGCAGGTTTTATGGTGATAGATTTGTCATTAGACAGTTGTTGTATTGCCTCACACCTAGTCTTCCTTGATCTCAACATACTGGCACGACAAGGAGCTTTAGCTACCACTACACATTTCAAGCCCACTGCCAGAAACTGCCTTCTTATTTATGACAGTTTCCATCCCCGGCATCTGAAAGAAAACCTCCCCTTCGGGCAATTTTTGCGCCTTAGGAGGAACTGCACCGACAAACAGGACTTTAATTCCCAGGCTAAAGATCTTAGCAAGACACTGCTGAGGTGCAATTACCCTAAACACCTAGTGTCAAAAGCAAAAAAGAGGGCTTTTAACAACAATAGAGAAGCCCTGCTTGAGCCCAAAAGTAACAACACCACTGAAACTAAGAGACCTATCTGCATTACCACATTTAATGTTGCGTCTGACAAAGTGACTAAAATAGTCATGAAACATTGGCTCACACTAAACAGTGGCGGTCTGAACATACCTACACCCATGTTTAGTCACAGACGAGGCATGAACCTGAAGAACCACCTAGTACCCACACGACCCAATACCGCTAATGAAGAAGAGGGCAGTGTTCGACGTTTGCACCCACTACCCACAGGACACTACCCTTGTAATAATTGCAGCATCTGCCACCTCACTTCAGCCACCAAGATAGTGAATTTGAATAACAATACCACATGGGAACTGAGGCAACTCACTAATTGCAACACAACAGGAGTAGTGTACCTCATTACGTGCACATGTAATCTCCACTACATAGGGATGACCACCAGGAAAGTGAGCACCCGTATAGTTGAACACCGGAGTAATCAAGCGTACTACCACAAGAATGATTACCCACTTCCTCGAGAAGCAACACACACCTAACAATTTGAGGTGGGTGATACTAGAACACATCAAAAACAAAGACAGCCTAGAAAAAAAGTTACATGAGAAAGAAAAGTGATGGGTTTTCAAACTCCGTACTGACACCCAAGGCCTGAACAATGACATCCCCTAGGGCTAGTTTTGCTGACTAGTTCCCTTTGCCTCGATCTACCTGATGTAAACCATGGAGGTCATTTAGTTTCCACTGAGGTCGGAGTCAGATACCTCATAGACCCAGTATAACTGCAAACACACACTATCTTGATAAACTTATCCCCTTTATTAAGGATAGATATGTTTGAATCCCACTACATCTGGGGATATACTTTGTAGCCATCCATTTGTCATAATCACATATGTAAAAAAGACATGATATTCTCTGTCTTATCAACATGACTACGTACCTACATTTCCCAAACCGCATGAGGATAATGAAATTCGCTCTATGCAGATAGCAAGTGTACTGTTCCATGTCATGACACCGAGGGATACTCCTTGCAGACCACCACAATACCGGTCAACACCTGTAACACTAGTATATCCAGGCAGTTACAATGTGCCTTCTACACAAAGTCAACGTGCTCATCTATACTTTGTAATTTGTAAATATCACCCACGTAATTTACTTACAAAACCACAACCTCGAAGGTCCATTTTGAGCAACAGCTTTGCCAGTTTCTTAGTTACAATATTGGAAACGACCCACTTTACACTCGTATTTCTGCAATTTTATACACGGTATGACTTGAGTATAACGTATCCTTCAAGCATGGCCCCCACCTTTGCCATCGGCAGCGGCCATTTTGTTCTACGTCTTTCTTGGTCTAGTCCCTTCAGACCGAGATGCAGGAGAACGTGAAAAGTATTTATGCAGCCCCCTGCCGGAGACACACTAAGATGCGGTCCGGCGGGGAGACGAATAGGTGTCCCGGTACGGTTTTCCCTAACTTGAAGTAAGTGTCTATTTTGCATCCACAGGAACCTGATAACAGGTCAGAAGCCCAACTACTCGAGGGTTTCTTTTGCACACGCTAACAATTTTCAACCCTCTTTTTCCTCAAACCTGACAGATAGTTTCTCAGGGAAACACCGCCCCCGCGAGTCCATGAAGCATAGCTCTGCTCAGAACAAAGTATGTGCTTACAATCATTTTTAACGCATTTTCCCTGTCTATGTATGTGTGTCGTGTGAATGTTACCTCATGTATGATGTGTGTTTTTAAACGTACCTACAACCACACAGCACGTTTAGTGGGCATGTTTATACTTTTCAGGCTGCAACCACACTCTGAGCTTGGACGTCTGCACGCCCCATTAAGGAGCACACCAGCATGGAAGTACATTACATTGTGTACCCACCTACTCTACTAGAGAGAGGGGGCTGTCCTCTAACCATTTCTTTTTACTGTTACAGATACACTATGTGACATAGTGATCGTATGTATAAATCACGCATGCTTTATTAGTTGCAGTGTTTTCTTGAATTAATAATTCATTTCCATATTTAGGTTTAATAGGAGTGGCAAACACAGGGCTGGTCCCTGTGTGGTCCTGATGAAGAGCTAGGGGTAGGCTCGAAACATGTTGATCTTACACTGAACTCCTACCCATTATAGTTAGGTTTTCTCTGTGTAACACCCCCTTTTAGATATACCAACCTAGGAGCGATAATAAAGTATTTAAGCCCACTAGCAAGTATTTTTTTAATCACTTTAACCCACTCCACCACACTGTGCACTACACATAGTCTTCCACTCAAAGTGCTCCTATGTATTCTCCGCAAGTCATAGCATGCCCCATTTCGTAGAGAACTGGGATGGCCCCAATGATGAATCATGTCACCGTGGGGAAACCCTGGTGAGTGAGGGGACTCAAGAAAGAACTTTTTCTTTCCTGAAGGCAATCTCTGATCACATCGTTTGGGAGCCTCTTCCTTCGACTTGGTCCTTAAACCTGTGATCTCGGGTTTTCATTTTGAGCATTAAATTAAGGAGGACGGACCTAGTTGTAAACCCTCCACCTTCCTTTCATTCTGTATATTGGTTATTATAATAAACATGCTCACACTATATGATCCCAAGGGGGAAACAAACTGAGACCAAGAGGCTGCTGATGTTAAATATAAATCAGTATTCTTCGTGTCGACGGGTCATAAACACCCCTGAGATCATAATGACTGTGAATATTATAATATACATATTCACAGTATAAGATCCCAAAGGGGGAAACAGAAGAAGACACAGAAGCTGCTGACGTTACATATAAATCTGTAGTCTTCGCACCGACGGGTCACCAACACCTCTGAGGTCAAGTTCAGTGTCAATATTATAATATACAAAGTCACACTATGTGAGCTCAAAGGAGCCAGAAAAGGAACAATGTTTGTTGTATTCTGTCTGTTACTCAAAACAAGCTGCTGACGTTACATATAAATGGCAAAAACAATCAATAACACGAATTTCTGAATACAAGTGTTTAAATATTGACAAATAGCTACGTATTATAAATATCTACTATGCCATAATCAAACAACTTACAACTCTGGATTATGTTTTGTGGCTGCAAAAGAAGAATCCAACTTTAGAAAAGAGCACCTGCATCATTGAATGGACACCATCAAATAACTTGCAAAACTAAACTAATCAATCAACGGGTGTGGTTTATATACTTTTTGGTTATTGAGTAGTCTATGGAAGGAAGATGCGGCTCCGCTCATTTAGATGTCACGTTTTACAGTTGAAACGTGCTCACGTTTTAACTATTTAACTTGTGCACGTGTTGGGAAAAGTTACAAAATGTGAAGCTGTAAAGGTTTCGATTTCGATCCTAACACGTATAAGGTCCTTAATATGTACATAAGTTGGGGAGCTTAAAAACTGATACCCGGGAAAGCGTGTCATTTCTATTCACATGATTAAATAGATCTATTAATTGCCGTAATTGTAAATAGAAGACATAAAAAAAAATATCGTTCAAAATAGAAGAAAAAAAAAAGGTGCTAATATTTCTCATCACTATGGTTTTAAATTTAAAAAAATGCGAGCATTTGTAAACCATACAGCTACCCCTGGAAAGGTGTGCAGGCACTCAGGACGTTGAAAAGATTAAGCAAGGTGTTACCCACAGTGACATAGTGGTGGGCTAACGTGTCGCTGGAGCCGGGAATCGAACTGTGAACGCTGTTGTTCGAAGTCAGGTATCATAGCTGCTGCGTCACACTTTTTCCACACTTATATGTGAATTACTGCTAATTACGTTTCAAACATAGTTAAATTATAACTTATAACAGACTACTGTTACAGTTAGTTTTTCAATACAAAAAGTATGCACGTCTTTTTAAATGTTACTTAAAACCAATATTGGTTTCAGGGACATTGTAGTTAGAAATTAGCATTTAAAAAAACATTGAAATTCACTGAAAAAAAACATAGGTTTCAGGTACATTAGAGTTAGAAATCAGCATTTAGAAAAACCTTTGAAATTCTTTGAATTGCTACCATGAAATACGTGTACATGATGAGGGGAGCTCTCTTTAGCTTGCACCACTCAATGGATGGAGCATATCAGGACCTTCAAATTGTCAATCACTGTATTCAGTGGTGGTATCCAATGTGTCGCGAGCAGACTTCCTAATTGCTGGTTGCAGACTGGGAAAAAAAAACGTTAACACTCACAAGCTTTGTCTTCAAGTGATATGCAGGGACCAAGAAAACACAGTGATACCAGAAGTACCATTTCTCATTTAAACCCATAAGATTTTGTGCACTTTGATACAACAGTATACTTCCACCTTTGCTTAATGGGTGCACATCAAACAAGACATCTTTTTTGTGCTCCAGAGAAGAGGGTGGCAGTATCAGCAAGCCATGAGAAAGGAGGATTCAGACACTTGTGCAGGGAGTGAATTCAATTCCTGTATTCATCTTCTACTTTGTATGGTCAAAGATCCTAAGCAGCAATGACCAGACACCTGCACAGGGAAGGGTGCAGGGCTTGGCTGTAGGCTCGGCCCTGCATCTCACCCCGATGTACCCAGCCTGTGCACACCCCACTGCACATACACAACAGCTGTACCCTGCAGAGTTTGGACGCCTCTTAAGGATGAGGCACAAGGACTGGCCTCAGTCAAGGTTCTGCCTCAAAATCTCTGCAGTGTTCAGATGAAGGGTGTGTGCAGCAGTCTAAGCCATCCATGGAGTGTGGGTGTATGGCCAGGCTAGAGGCCATGCCCTGCACCCCATCCCCACTGCACACAGTCTTCAGGATCTCCTCCCCACTGTAAAGGGTAAAGCCTGTGAGGGTGAGGCCTACCCCGAACTCAGAAATGATGAGATGCACACACGGTCGTACTCTGTGGCAGAAAGACCCCGAGCGGTCCCTCCCCGTTCATTCATCTCCTCAGGACGAGCCCGCCCTGAGGAGTGATGTAGTGGCAACAAAGTAGGGGAGAGCTCAGATGGCTCTCTACATCCCTCCTTTTCTTTAGTAGCTACCAATCACATTAACTTCATGCTCAAGGTAAATCACACACAAAGTTTCTGTGCTGTTGGCTGGGTGCATGGTTCAGCTGGAGATCATAGCACTGGCTCTGGGAGCTGAGAATGAACCCTGCTTCTGCCGGACCGCTGTTCATCAGCGCACTTGGGGCACTCTGACAGCGTGCACCATTGGCTTGCGCTGCTCCACCAGGCTCTTCTTGGCTCCTTCTGTGAGTTGTGAGAGTGGCAAACAGTCAATCAGGGCATCCCCTGCTGCTTCGAGTTCAGTGAGCCCATCTTGACCAGGGTGGGACCCTTGCAGTTTCTTAAACCAGGATACATTCCAGGTGACCACTTGCATGCCCCTTTGCACTGAGACTATGGTCCCCTTGATGCTGATGACTCTACACACTTGGGGTCTGGAACTTCCAGCCGCGGTGTCTGTCCTTCACTACCGGTGTGGTTGCACACACACAAGGATGTTGTCTCGGAGCTTAGGGAGAGACTTGCATTTCGGTTGGTATTCTCCCTCCGGGCATGCACAGCTGCGCTGTCCCTTTCCCAGGGGCTACCAGCAGGGTCAGTCTGGATGCTGTGTCGTGGGGCCCGGCTGAAGAGCAGCTAAGATGGTGTACAGTGAGTCGTATTATGTGGGGTCTGCCGATATGGGTTGAGCAACTGGTGTAGTGAATTTTCTTTGTCCTCTCCTCGTTTGACTGCAATGCGCAACGTCCAATCGAGAGTCCTTACGAAGCACTCAACCTCTCCATTTGCTTGCGGCCATTGGGGCGTGATCCTCCAGTGTCAAATGGCCTTTCCTTCCAGATACTCCTGGAGCTCTCGTCCCTGGAACTGGGGCCCATTATTAGACTTGATCTCTTCGGGGAGGCCTAGCAGCGCAAAAGTCTTGTTGAGGGCAGCTTGGACCTGCGAGAATGCTGTGGACGCAACCACTTCCACGGCGGGGAATTTTGAGTAGGAGTCAATTAGTACCAGAGTGCTGCAGCTGTCAGGGAAGCTTCCAAAATTGATGCTCACTCTAGACCAGGATGTTTCACTGGGTTCTTCCTTGATGACTGGGGCTGGATCAGGGTCACCGCCCATGATCTTACATGAGTGGCAGTTCCGGATTTTCTCCTCCACCATGGCATCTATGCAGAGGAACCACACCTTGCAGCTTAGGAGTGCTTTGGTTTTTGCCATTCCTTGGTGTCCAACGTGGGCCAATTTGATGACTTGGCCTTGCAGTTTCTTCGGAACCTCGATCACCTTGCTACTCAGCATGACGCTGTGCTGCCCTTCACTGAGTTTACTGCGGACCCTTCATAGTTACTGTCTGGCCTGATGGTCCTCTGCATTTAGAGCATGCGCCCCCTCTAGGAAGTGTGCTCATCCTCTGGTGAACAGGAATTTTTTTACTCTTGTAAGGTTTTCATCCAGCGCCGTGGTCAGGCTGATTTCCTCTAGCATCTGTGACTTGGGGCAGGCCTCTTGGGTGAACATTCCGATGAGGGCCTCCGTGTGCTCTTCGTTTGCGTGCGGATGTTACAGATCCGTTATGATAGGGTGTCGTCATAGATAATCGGCTGGGTTGTTGTCTTCGGGGTGGAACACAACCTTAAATCTGTATGCTTGCAGTTGAACGGCCCACTATTCTATCCTGGGGGGAGCCAAACTTGATGTTGCCACAAAGAGGGGAATTAGCAGCTTGTGGTCCGTTACCACTCAAAACTCCTGCCTGTAGAGGTACAGATGGAAATACTGGCAAGCCCACTTGATGGCCAGGGCCTCTGTCTTGATCTGGGCGTATCTGGTTTCTGTGTCCGACAGGGCACGGCTGGAATATGTAATGGGTGCCCATGTGTTGCTTGCACTTTCTTGAAGGAGGATGGCCCCAAAGGCGATGGGACTTGAGTCCATGACCATTTTGGTGTGCCTTCTAGCGTGAAAATACACCATAACTGTCTTGTCAATTAGGGTAGTGTTGATGGCCTGGAATGCTGTATTGGCTTCCGTGGTTCACTCCCTGGCGGCTCCATTGCTTGTAAGGGCTCGTAGTGGTTTAGTCAGAAAAGCCAGGTTTGGTATGAATCTGCCACAGTAAGTGGCCATCCCTAAGAAACTGCATACCTCAGTTGGCTGACTTGATGTCTGTTGCTTTCTTCATCCACCCGTAGTCCTTCCCTCAAGAAGATGTGCCTGAAGAAATCAACTGACTCCTGGTAGAAGGAATAATTTGCTTTATGGAGAGTCTGGCCACTGTCTGCCAAGCGTTGGAGAGTGGCTCACAGGTGCGTGTGGTGTTCTTCCACCGTGCTTGAAAACACCAGAATGTCATCGCTGAGGTTAATGACTCCTTGCAAGCTGGACAGAGTGTCCATTATGGCATTCTGGAACACTTCAGCGGCAGATGACACCCCGAAGCTCAGCCTCTTGTACCTCCTGAGCCCCATGTCAGTGGAGAATGTGGTGATGTACCCGCTCTCTGCCGCAAGCTCCAGCTGATGATATCCAGCATTCAGGTCCAGCTTCGAGAACCACATGGCCCTGTTGAGGTCTGCCACTATGTTGGCGATCATGGGCGTTAGGTGTCATTCCCTCTTGATGGCCTGGTTGGGGAGGTGCATGTCCACTAACAGCCAGATGGCCCATGCTGTTTGAGCTTCAGCACGATGACCAATGGTGACACCCACGGGGCTGGGCCGGATACACGCTCGATGACGCCCAGATCTTCGAGCTTCTTCAGTTGGCTTCTACCTGCCGTCTTAAGTGAAATGGCACTCTTTTATGCCTCAGTGCCGTTGGCCTAATGGAGGAATCAATATGCAGTTTGAAATGCTTGGTCCTGAGATTTCCCAGACCCTCGAATAGTTGTGTGAATGTCTGCAAGATGGCATCGGCATGGAAGCCGTGTACCTGGTTCGCAAAGAAGACCCAGGTCCTCTGCTATCTGGCACCTGAGAAGGGTGCCCTTTTTTCCTTCTGTAATGTGGACACTTAGCCATGTCGTGTGCTTGTCGCCGGTGACTTCCACTTTGATCACTCCTCTTAGGTGGAGCGGGATTTTCCCACCATCGTGTATATTATTGCCTTTGTGAGAGAGAGTGGGGGGTGCGGTGATAGTTGCTCATATTGCTCCGAGTACATGACTTTCAACAATGCCCCGGTGTCAATCAGCACTTATACTGTGGAACCGGCCATCTTGACGGAGCACATGGTGGGAGGTCACCTTTGCTTGTCAGCACGGCTGACAAAGGATATGATAAACACGTTGTCATCCTAGCCCCCTATGTTAAAACCATGTCCTTGTGACACACTCTCTTCCTGGGTGTGGTGGTCTTTGATTGACAGCTGCTGGATGTTTGGTGTGAGCCCACGTGGCTTGTAGAACGCTGACCGGGATTTACTGCTCCTGCACTCCCTCACAAAAATAGTTTTGCTTTGTACACCGGGAGAAGACCTTTCCTATTGCATAGCAAGGGCCTGTTGGGGGGTGTTCGGCTCCGCAATTCCCACAATGCCCTCCCGTTGGTGCCTATGTGCCATTGAGGGTCAGGTTTGGGTGCCTGTAAATGGCCTAAAATCTCTCTTCCTTGACCTTGACAGGCCGGGGAGGATATGACTTGGAGGCACTCCTGTTGAGGGTGGCTTCCATCTTGTCCGCTCAGGCGTTTGACAGCTCGTGTGACCTGGCTAGTACAAGGGAGTCATCAAATGACATTCCGGGTTGGCGGAGGATTAGCCGCCTGACTAGCACCGATTGGCACCCCTGGATGATCTGGACCCTTATCTCCTCTCTTTTATCCGCAAACGCTCATGTGCTTGCTAGCCGCCTCAGTCGTGCACAGAACATGTCCACTAATTCGGTTTTGGACTGCTTGGCCTGCCATAACTTGGAGCGCTCACAGTCTGGGCTGAGCTGGGGTCAAATTGTCAGTTCAACGCTGCCACCACAGCCTCATAGTCATTTTTGTCCCTGGTATTTGGGAGTGTTTCAAAGAGGTCATAGAGTTATCCGACCCCATAATATTTCAGTAGCGATCTCCTTGCTGCCCCATCTGTCTCGCTCATGCCCCTGAAATAGAGGTTGAAGTGCCCTATCCAGGCTTTCCAGCATGGGGCTGCCATTGAGGGGTCGGCGAGTTAGCTAAACAGAGAAAGCGGAGTCACTGTGGCATTGGTGTGGAAGTGGGGTGATGCTGAGGCACTTGCCTGAGGATCAGCAGTGCCTGCTTGAGAGTAGCTGTGCTTGCTTGGGGTTGAGTGCTCATGGTTGCTTGTATTGCGGTAGTGTGCCCTGCCTGGGCGCGCTGGCAGTTGGCTCGCTTCCTGAGGGCCCATTTTTGTTTTGTCCCCTACTAATCAGTGTAGTATGGTGTGTAGCAGACACTCTTCTGAGCTTTGCTGTTTACTCCCCTTTTGTTTATTTTTTCTCTCTTTTTTCCAGCTTTGTTTGATCTGGAGCCAGCTTGTGTACTTGTTGACTTTTCTTCCCTTATTATTTCACTCTCTGTCCGCGTGTAATTTGTGCTGTGCAACGGCTTTCATTCTATCCGCCCCAGCGAGGTCGTGTCACACGTGGGACCCAGAGCACTCACCTCGGGCTTCACTAATTGGATCTTGGCACTTCTGCGCCACTCGCTGCGAGCCTCTCTCGACCAGTGTGCACGTGCCGGGAGACTTCAGTTTGGCCGCGCTCTCCAGGTCAGAGGCGGTTCCCAAAAGCTATCACGCAGCATTGGCCGGCCAGGGGCACACGGGCAGCCTTTGTTTGAATGCTCTGGATCCCTGTTCACGTGGATAGTAGGGGGGTGCCCAGAGCTGAATCAGCGAAGTCAGGGGGCCGGCAGCCAAGAAAACACTCCACTATGCAGCATGCCGAGACAGCGTGGGGATCAGCTGCACTGATCGGAGCAGGTGATTTGGCAAGGCGTGGGTTCAGCACCAGCCTCGTCGCCAGTTTAAAGGGCGAAGCCCATGGGGGTGAGTCCTATCTCTAACCCAGAAATAACAAGACGCACACAATGTGATGATCCATGTGACAGAAAGACCCTGAGCGGTCTTTCCCCATGTATTTATCTCCTCAGGGCGAGCCCGCCCTGAAGAGTGGTGCAGTGGGTATCCTGGATTCGCCTGGGTGTCTAGTTTTCAAAAATGTATAGGTTTGCTAGGTTTCCCTTGTTGCCTGCAGAGCTAGGGTTCAAAATCTACAGCTATGCACTTTGCAAAAAAAGGGTTAGTTTTCACTGTGAAAATGTGGTGTGTCCATGTTGCGTTTTGGGCAGTCTCCTGTTGCGGATACTAGGACTACCCACACAAGTGAGGTTCGATTTTTCTCTGAAGACTTTATGGATGCGGGGTTGGTGGAATTTTGTGGATCCACACAGATTCCAGAACTTTCCATCACAGAAATGTGAGGAATATATACTTTGTTTTTTACATAGTTTGAGGTTTGCAAGGGATTCTGGGTAACAGAACCTGATGAGAGGCAGACAAGTCACCCCATCCTGGATTCCTCTGGGTGTCTTGTTTTAAACGTTTGCTCATCAGAGGGAGAAGATAAATTGAATGGTAATTTGACAGATCAGATGCCGGGAGATTCTGCTTCTTGCTAATGGGAATCACTTGTGCGACCTTCCAATCTAGAGGAATGAGTTCTTCACTCTGTGGCAGCTTTAGTATAGGGCAGATGTACAGGGTAAGTTGCTTAGCTAGCAAAGATGGAATTTTGGCTGGAATGATATCAGAAGTTGACCCAGGTTTAACAGTTTTCAACAATTCACCAACGGAGTTAGCCCTAAGGAGTAAAAAGCTTGCGAGGGACTGGGCATTATCCAGGTTAGATGAAGTACTGAGGGGTACTCCCCTCAGAGGTTCACTTGCTCCAGTAAATTTATCTTAGATCAGATTGATTTTATCTTCGAAATGGTTTGCAATGACATCACATAGTGCTTGTGAAGGAGGGGTTTCATTAGTAGAAGCAATTGGAATAGTAAAGGATTTAAGAACTCTACATAGTTCTTAGGAGGAGTTCCCTGCTTGGTTAAGGTAAATTGCAATGTGTGACTTACAGTTTTTTTTTTATATTCTAAAGGTGTAGCCCTATTGTTGATTTATACATTTCTTTATCATTGGGGCTGTGGGACTGAAGCCAGCATCTCTATAGTTTTTTACACTGGGCTTTCTCCTTGCACAGTTCAGATGAATACCAGGGAGCATGCAATATGTGTTTGCCTTTGTGGTGCTGTTTTAATGGGGTTAGGTTGTCAGTAGCTATTTTTAGAGCTTCATGATAGTCTGCTAACTTTAAGTTGACATCCTCTGACTCCCCTCTCGTCGGAGCAATAAACTCCTTGATAAAAGCATCCAAGGTGATTTTATGCCTTTGTCTCCTCAGGCGAGGCGTTGGTTTATTTGGGGATGTGACAGTATGAGTACCAAAAATCCAGAATTCAATCAGAGAGTGGTCTATCCAAGATAGAAGGTGAGGGGCCTCAGTGGAAAGGGAAGGAGAATTTGTGAGAAATAGGTCCAGCATGTGTCCTGCTGTATGGGTGGCGCCTGTGTGGATCTGTTTCAGGCCTAATGTGGCCAGGTCAATGGAGTGCTCAACATTCTAATTTTAATTTTAGAGTGTACATGCGCTTTAACCCTTTGGGTGCTCATGACGGAATGGCTCCATCATGAGCACCAGTGCTCCGGTGCTCATGACGGAACCATTTTGTCATTAGTACAGGCTCAGAAAATCCCTCTGCTGCAGACAGCAGAGGGATTTTGCATTTTTTTTGCCTTTTGGTTTTGCTTATAATGACGATCGCGCGCATGGTGTGCTATCGTCATTGCAACAAAAACAAAACTGACACTTAGTTTCAGTTTCACAGTTTTGGTGCTTGTGGGACTGTCCCAGCCCCTGAGCACCGAAACACATAGGAGAGGTATTGTTGGAAAGGGGAGAATCTCCTTCCCTGCTTGGGGATCACCCCAGGAGGGCGATCCCCATGCAGAGATCCACCCACTAGCACCAGGGAGTGGGTGGGGCCCATTGGGCAAGGGCCTTTGCTCCCCCATACATTTTTGGCATAGACAGTCTTTCTGCCCCCCCCCCGGGGAGCAGATGGAGGCAGTCGCCCCCAATCTTTCCCCATGGAGGGGCAGAAAGCACCCTAGACCCCAGGGATTATTTTTCTATAGGTCAAGGGTGGGGGCTCCCCGTAATGAGCATCCCCATGCCCCAACCCTACCCCCCCAAAGAAGCCAAAAGGCTTTCTGCCCCCCAGGAGGCAGATGGGGAAATAGCTCCTGATCAGCCCCCCAGGGGGGGCAGAAAGCCCACTAGGCAGCAGGGTTTTTATTAGTTTTTTTATATGTACGGGTGGGGGCTGCCCAGAATGGGCATGCCAATGCCCCCACCCCCCAAAAGAATGGCAGTTTTTCTGCCCCCCAGGAGGCAGACGGGACAATAGCCCATTATCTGTCCCCCCCGGGAAAGAAAGTCCACTAGGCACCAGGGATTTTTTCTCATCGAAAGTTCAGGGTGGGGTCTGCCCAGAATGGGTATACCAATGCCCCCCCAAAAAAATGCCACAGTCTTTCTGCCCCCCAGTAGGCAGATGGGGCAGTAGCCCCTGATCTGCCCCCGGGTGGATAGAAAGCCCACAAGGCACAAGTGATTTATGTTTTAATATATGTAGGGGTGGAGGCTGCCCAGAATGGGTATGCCAATGCCCCGTCCCCAAAAACAAATTGCCAAGGTCTTTCTACCCCCCCCAGGCGGCATATGGGGCAGTAGCCCCTGGTCTGCCCCCAGTGGGGTAGAAAGCCCACAAGGCACAAGGGATTTATTCTCTTGACTGGGGGAGAATGTTTTGATTTGCTCTGCAGTGCGTCCATCAATTGTGTGTCTTTTGCTTTCTCGCCCTAAGTGCGCCGGGTATGCCTAGACGTAGGTCCCAGGCTCACTGTGCCACTGGATTTAAGCTATTCCTGGCTGAAGAGGGGTGATACCCTGAAACCGGTCCTAGGATGCTTGTTTCCGGTCTAGGGAGGACCTGGCTTGGCAGTTTGGACTCTACTGTTCCCATGAGGCACAGGGTCAAGACTGATTTGCATATAGCCAGGTCTAAACTGGGGTGGCATGGCGAGCAAAAGAATGATGGATTTAACCCAGATATCTTGACTGGGGGAGAATGCTTTGATTTGTTCTGCATTCCGTCCATCAATTGTGTGTCTTTTGCTTTCTCGCCCTAAGTGCGCCGGGTATGCCTAGACGTAGGTCCTGGGCTCAGTGTGCCACTGGATTCAAGCCATCCTGGCTGAAGAGGGGTGATACCCTGAAACCGGTCCTAGGATGCTTGTTTCCGGTCCAGGGAGGACCTGGCTTGGCAGTTCGGGCTGGACTGTTCCCCTGAGGCACAGGGTCAAGACTGACTTGCATATGGCCAGGTCTAAACTGGGGTGGCATGGTGAGCAAAAGAATGATGGATTTAACCCAGATCTCTTGACTGGGGGAGAATGCTTTGATTTGTTCTGCATTCCATCCATCAATTGTGTGTCTTTTGCTTTCTCACCCTAAGTGCGCCGGGTATGCCTAGACGTAGGTCCTGGGCTCACTGTGTCACTGGATTCAAACCATCCTGGCTGAAGAGGGGTGATACCCTGAAACCGGTCCGAGGATGCTTGTTTCCGGTCCAGGGAGGACCTGGCTCGGCAGTTCGGGCTGGACTGTTCCCCTGAGGCACAGGGTCAAGACAGATTTGCATATGGCCAGGTCTAAACTGGGGTGGAAATGTGAGCAAAAGAATGATGGATTTAACCTAGATCTCTTGACTGGGTGAGAATGTTTTGATTTGTTCTGCATTCCGTCCATCAATTGTGTGTCTTTTGATTTTTCACCCTAAGTGCGCTGGGTATGCCTAAAAGTAGGTCCCGGGCTCACTGTGCCACTGGATTCAAGCTATCCTGGCTGAAGAGGGGTGATACCCTGAAACTGGTCCTATGATGCTTGTTTCCGGTCCAGGGAGGACCTGGCTTGGCAGTTCGGGCTGGACTGTTCCCATGAGGCACAGGGTCAAGACTGATTTGCATATGCCCAGGTCTAAACTGGGGTGGCATGGTGAGCAAAAGAATGATGGATTTAACACTGATCTCTTGACTGGGGGAGAATGCTTTGATTTGTTCTGCATTCCATCCATCAATTGTGTGTCTTTTGCTTTCTCACCCTAAGTGCGCCGGGTATGCCTAGACGTAGGTCCTGGGCTCACTGTGTCACTGGATTCAAACCATCCTGGCTGAAGAGGGGTGATACCCTGAAACCGGTCCGAGGATGCTTGTTTCCGGTCCAGGGAGGACCTGGCTCGGCAGTTCGGGCTGGACTGTTCCCCTGAGGCACAGGGTCAAGACTGATTTGCATATGGCCAGGTATAAACTGGGGTGGAAATGTGAGCAAAAGAATGATGGATTTAACCTAGATCTCTTGACTGGGTGAGAATGTTTTGATTTGTTCTGCATTCCGTCCATCAATTGTGTGTCTTTTGATTTTTCACCCTAAGTGCGCTGGGTATGCCTAAAAGTAGGTCCCGGGCTCACTGTGCCACTGGATTCAAGCTTTCCTGGCTGAAGAGGGGTGATACCCTGAAACTGGTCCTATGATGCTTGTTTCCGGTCCAGGGAGGACCTGGCTTGGCAGTTCGGGCTGGACTGTTCCCATGAGGCACAGGGTCAAGACTGATTTGCATATGCCCAGGTCTAAACTGGGGTGGCATGGTGAGCAAAAGAATGATGGATTTAACACTGATCTCTTGACTGGGGGAGAATGTTTTGATTTGTTCTGCATTCCATCCATCAATTGTGTGTCAGTTGCTACCACTGACACCTGCTTTCATATGATGAGTCTCATGCATAGAGATTTCCCACTCCTCCCACTCACGGTGCAAAAAACCCTGGTCCAGGCCCTGGTAATCAGTCGCTTGGACTTCTGTAACACTCTTTTGGCTGCCACCAGTGTGTCTCTCCTCAACAAACTCCAGGTGATCCAGAACACAACGGCCCGACTAGTCCAGAATGTGCCAGCCAGAACGTCTTCCCTTCCCCTCTTGTACTCACTCCATTGGCTCCCAAATGCAAGAAAATCACTTTTAAGATATGCTTTATAGTACAGACATCAATGAATGGCATAGGACCAAGCTATTTGAGATACAAACTTATCCTGTACTAGCTGATTAGATCTCTGTGATCTGGGAAGAAATCTCTCCTCATCTTTCCTTGTTTTAGGATAGCTCACTCTGGGGGCAAAGCTGTCTCCTATCTGGCCCCCCTATACTGTAACCATCTTCCCTCTCACCTTCGGAAGTGCTCTGATCACCTTCATTTCAGAAGGCTTCTCAAAACAGAGCTTTTCAGGAACTAATACTATCTGTCTGCATTTCCACTCTAGTGTTGAGATACCCCTTCGGGGATGACACAGGTGCTTTACAAATTACATTAACATAACATAACATTGAAGACAATGGAGTATTAGAGGCCTATAAAACCTGATATAGGTCCACTGCTCTTAACATCACAATGTCGCAATCCATGGGCTCTGCCAGTCTCTTTGACTACTTCTCCAAAATATATGGATAGGGCAGGGTAAGAGAAATGCATAAAAACATTTGTATTCAAAATCCTTTCCTAAATATTGTTTTGGCAGCCGAGGGTCTCTCATGGGAGAAGGTAAACAACCACTTTTTACATATATTTGTCAAATTCTCGCAACACTTTTGCCAAAGCAAATAAACATTTTCACTAAAATACAAAAAACACCCCAATCACCCTTTTAAAACAACTTCTATGGGGGGCATTGCCAAGATGGCGGCAGAGTAAGTCACATTTTGTGTTCCTCCACCGCTAGGGCCATCAATTGCAGCCCGTAGAGGTGAACCAGGCCCTTGAATGTTGACAAATCCACCTGCCTGGATGCTAGACGCATCCCGTGGCTAGTGGGGGGTGGTTGTGACCACCATGCACTTCTTGGGTGACCACAGCTCCTGCAGCGAAACTTAGAGCTCACATTGATATGGTGGCTCCCTATGACCTGCAGCCCTGGCCACTTCCGCAGACATCTTCCCACAGAGCTCTGGATTGAATGACATGCCTGGTACCCACCACCTCCGCGTGCCACCATCTGCATTTCAGGGACACAATTCTGCTTAGCGGCCCGGCAAAGGGCTAGCCTGGGATTGGTGCTGTGGTGTTGCTGCCGATGGTGGAGCTACCCAGATGACTCAGCCTACTGCACTGCTACAAAGCCCGGGACCCAGCTCTCTACTGATTAAACCTAGGGGCCAGCGTCTCTCATTGCTTTTCCTGCTCTGGAGGAGCCTACCCACCCCAGGAAGACCGCTATCTACATGATGCTGCTGTAGGGCACACCCTGAACTCCTTCTCAGCTGGCCGCCCCTCGGCCTCCCACCTGAATGATCCTGGCTGCAGTCTGGTGCGGCTCCCCGGGGTCCTCGGTGGACAGGCCCGAGGGTGCCAGAGGCCCTCGTGCATTTCACTGGTCCTGCGGTGGGAGCTCGTGTCTGACCTGCCACTCTGGTGCATTTTGGCTGGTGCTCAGCAGATATGGCATGCTACCTATTAACACGTGGCCTAACTTCTTGGGCCTTCTACAATGACACGGAGTGCCAGGCCCCATTTTCGCTGGGTCACGCTGGAGACCCTGGGCATCCCAACCGGGTCCTGCCCTGGGAAGGACTCTTCTGCTCCTGCTGATGGTGAAGACTGCCTGTTGCTACACCGGGGCCTCAGAGGGTCTGGTAAGCCCCTTTCCTTGATGAGGATGTCCCCACCTGGCCTTCCAGTGTAGAGATGGGGTCTCCCAGAGGCTGAATTTGGGGAGCCATTTGGGCAGTGAGTGGGGACCCCAGGAATAGGCCTGGCATAGCAAGGTGGGCCCTTGACAGAGGGAGGCCACGCTCCCTGACAACCACCGCACACAGCGCTTTACTTGAAACTGAGTAGGGGCGTGAAGCCCGCCAATTTGGTGACACTAATCTTCTGTGCGTGCTGCTATGCCCCACACCTCTCTGGCTTGGCTCTTGCTGTGGCATCTGTATCTCGCTCCCATGCAATTTCCAGCTGGTTGTCGCCCCTTGGATGCCATCTGGGGCAGTGTATGAAGGGTGAACCCTGGAGGGGGCTCAGAACACTGCTGTCACTCAATCCGGATGTGTTTCTCTGGCTCTTCAGAATTGTGGGCATCCCAAAGCGCATTGTGACTCCACCCTCCAAAATATGGTAGCAGGCAAAAACAAGCATGACCAGTCAGTGTGATAAATGTTCACCCGCTCTACTCTGGTACCCTCCAAGGCCTCAGCTTTCACATGAAAGGGCCCCAGACTCGGATCAACTTCCAGTGGCCCTGGCTTTTATTGCCTTCCTTTTTGAATCTCTCAGATTGGATATTCAGGATATAGAAAAAAAGACCTCTCTCAAGACATGCTAGAACTGTAATAGGACCTGTCCTTGTTGGCAAACTGGGTGTTCTCACTTGAAGACAATGAAACCACAAGTGGCAAGGAGGTAGAGAGGCTACACCAAGAGATAATCTGCTTTAACAAGCAACACGATTACCTTAGAGCCTATACAGAGGACCTCAAAATCTAATCCTGTCACAACAACATTCTCCTCAGGTGGGTCCCCACAGGCTTGAAAGGGTCGGACATCAAAAATACACTCAGGCATTGTTCATCTCTATCCTGGATTGGGAGGAAGATGCTTCATTACAACTGGACAGAGTACATAGAGTTGGCTGACCCAAAGGCGTCAATACCAAGACTACAGATACCTGACCTGTGTACATGACTCAAATCAATGATGACATCTTGAAAAGAGCGAGAGTCAAGCAAGCATTTTCGCGACCACACTATTGAACTTTTGCAGGATATGTCCCTCCAACTCCCAACCATACAGGCCCTTTTGTCTGACACTTTCATCTCTCCCCGGACCCCCTCTGACCACACCCCCTTGTCCCTAGTGCTACGCCTTGACTCTGGTTAATCCAGACGATCCCGCTGGCATCTCCAAGAGTCCCTTCCCCAATTTCATCCATAGTGACCTTGCTCCGCAAGATGATCGCCGATAACCTCGAAACTAACAGTAATGGGGAAACGTCCATAGGTGGTGAAACTAATGGTATGGGGAACTCATAGCTATATGAGCGGCGAATAACCACCGCCGGAAGTAGAAATTACATAGCTTAGAACCAACTGTTTTAGAACTTCTGGATAAACACAAATGCACCAGAGCCCTGAGAATATGGAGAGAATTAGAGAAAGCATGAATTTCTCTTAAACATTTAGATCTTGATAGGGCAGAATATGCAATAGGATGCTTGAAACACAAGCTCTACCTATGAAGTAATTAATGTTCTTGGATGTTAGTGCACCACCTTCAGGCCAAAATACTGGAATGGTCCAGGTGATCCATCCCAGCCTGTCCAGTTAAGCACTTACCTACACACACATAGCATCAACATTCCAAAACCTTTATAGCACCCTGTACACAGCTTCTGATGGCCCCTGATGTTGAGTCCTCCAGCTACCTTGATTTCATTCCTCTTGCTCCACTCCTAGCCCACAATTCTAAAGAGCCGGGAAAACCCATCTGGATTGAGGAAGTAATTTTGGCTATCACTAGAATGGAGCTGACCCCTTTCTGAGCAGCACTGGTGCTGTAGGGTGTGCACAGGGAGTGCCCTCTCCACACAGAGAACTCTCTAGGGCAACAGTTGTGAACTGTAGGGTATGGGAAAGAAATATTTACACACAGTCCACTCCCCAGGGCAGCAGGCATGCGCTGTAAGGTGTGGACACAAAGTAGTTTCCACATACAGACCAATGCCCAGGGTGACGGGTGACGTGCTGAGGGGTGTGAGGAGGGAGTGGTTTCCCCACACAGAACACTCACCATGACAACGATTGTTCACTGCAGGGAGTGTATGCCCTCTCTGCACAGACCACTGCCCAAGGCGAAGGGCATGCACTGCAGGGACTGGAAACGTAGTGGTTTCTCTACATAGACCACTATCAGATGAGACAGGTGTGTGCTGTAGGTAGGGTCTTAGGAGGCAGTGACTTCTCCAAACAATCCACTCACCAAGGTGACAAAAGTGTACTGTAGGGTCTTTGGAGTGAGTGGCTTCTACACACAGACCACTCCCTGGAGTGACAGCCATGGGCTGTAGGGTTCGTGGAGGGAGTGGTTTCTCTGCACAGACCACTCCCCAGTGTGACAGTCATGCATTGTAGGGTGTGGGGAGGGAATGCCCTCTCTGCACAGACCACTCCCCAGGGCAACCATCAGGTTGTGAAGAGAAAGAGGTTTTTCCACACACATCATTCATCAGGGTGACAGGCATGAAGTAGAGGGTATGGAGAGGGAGTGCCCCCTATGCACATACCACTCCCAAGGGTGACAGGCATGCTATATAGGGTATGGGGAGAAGTGTCTGGGTTATGGGTGTGAGCTATATGGTATAAGGAGGGAGTGGTTTCTCCACACAGACCACTCCCCAGGGCAATGGGCATGTGCTGTAGGGTGTGGGAAGGTAGCGCTTTCTCTGCATACTCACTTCCCTGTAGGTGTAGCTTAAGTGTGACCTCTCCACACAGATCACTGCCTAGGGCAACAGGCATGAACTGCAAGGAGTGGGGAGGGAGTGATTTTTTCATCATAAACCACTGCATAGTTCAATGGTCGTGAGCTGTAGGGTATGGAAATGAAGTGGATTCTCTGCACAGATCTATCACCAGGTTGATGGGCAAGCACTGTAGGATATGGGATGGAGTTTTATTCTGCACACACCACTCCCCAAGGGGAAGGGTGTGCATTGTAGGATGTGTGGGGGAAGTGGTATCTCCACATAGACCAGTCCCCAGGGCAAAAGTTCTATATTGTAGGGTGTGGGGAGGGACTGGCATCTACACACAGAGCACTCCCTTGGGGATGAAAGTGCACTGTAGGGTGTGGGGAAGAAATGGTTTTCCCACACAGACAACTCCCCAGGGCCATGGTCGTGCTCTGTAGATTGTGCCCAGTGTGCCCTTTCCGCACAAACCATAGCCAAGGGCAGCAGGCATGTGCTGTAGGGTATGTGATGGGAGTAGCTCCTCAACACAGACTGCTCCACAGTGCAATGGGTGTGCACTTTTTGTTGTGTAGTCGGAGGGGTTTCTACACACAGACCACTTCCCAGTGTTATGATCATGCACTGTAGGGTGTGGGGAGGGTGTGCCCTCACCACACAGGCTATTTTAAGTCAACAGACATGCACTATAATAAGTGAGGAGAGAGTGGTTCATCCACACAGACCACTCATCAGGGTAACAGACATACATTGCAGGGTGCACAGAGGGAGTGCCCTCTCAACACACCCCACACTCACGAATGATGGATGTGCACAGTAGGGTGTAGGGAGGGAGTGGTTGCTCACCGCAGACAGAATCTGCCCACTCTGAACAGACAACTCACCAAGGGGTTAGGCATGCACTGTAGGGAGTGGGGAGAAAGTTGGACCTCTACACTTACTGCTTCTTAGGGTGATGGGTGTGCACTGTATGGTGTGGGAAGTAAGCACCATCTCCAAACAAACCATTCCCCAAGGTGATGGGTGCACATTGTAGGGTGTGTGGAGGACGTGGTTTATTTGCTCAGACCGCTCCCCAGGGAAACAGACAGGCACTAAGGGCTTTGGAAGGGAATGGTTTCTCCACACAGACTACTCTCCATGGTGACAATGGTGAATTGTAGGGCGTGGGCAGGGAGTGCCCTTTCTGCACAGACCACTCCCAAGAGCAATGCTTGTGCATTGTAGGGTGTGCAGAAGGAGTGCCCTTTCCATGCAGACTACTCCCATGGGTGACATGCATGCACTATAAGGTATATGAAGGGAGTGACTTCTCCTCACAGACCACTTCACAGGGCAACAGGAATGCATTGCAGCATGTGAGAAAGGAGTAGCTTCACCACACAGATCACGCCCCCTGGTAATGGTTGTGTGCTGGGGGTGTAGGGAGTATTTGGTTTCTCTACACAGACAACTCTCAAGGGTGACAGTCATACATAGTAGTGTGTGCGTATGGAGTGCCCTCTATGCACAGCCACTCCTAAAGACAGCAATCATGTGTTGTACACTGTGTAGAGGAAATGGTTTTTCCACACAGACCACACCCCAAGGCAATGGGTCTGGGCTGTATGGTGTGGGGTGGGAGTGGTTTCTCCACATAGATCACTCCCCAGTGTGACTATCATACACTATCGGGTGTGGGGAGGGTGTGCCCTCTCCACACACACCACATCCCAAAGCAATGGCCGTGCACTGTAGGGAGTGAGGAAGGAGTGGCTTCTTTGCACAGATCACTCCCCAAGGTAACTGGAGTGTGCTGTAGGGTGTGGGGAGGGAGTAGCTTCTCCAAACAGACCACTCTCCAGGTCAATGGGTGTGTACCATAGGGTTTGTGGAGGGAGTGATTTCTCCATTCAGACCACTCACGTTGGTGCTGATCATGAATTGTAGGATGTGCGACAGGAGTGCCCTCTCTGCACAAACCACTCCCAAGGGCAATGATTGAGTGCTGGAGGGCATGTGAAGGAGGTGGTTTCTCCACACAGACCACTGCCTAGAGCACAGGTCATTCACTCTAGAGTGTGAGTGAGGAAGTGGCTTTTCCTTGTAGACCATTCCCCAGGATGTTGGGAATGTACTGTAAGGTATGTGGAGTGAGTGTTTTATCCACATAGACCACTCCTCAAGGCATCAGGCATGAGCTGCATCATCTATGGAGGGAGCGGATTCTCAGCACAGACAAGTACCCAGTACAAAGTTCATGCACTGTAGTGTGAGGGAGGGTGTGACCTCTCTTCAAAGACCTCTCCCTAGGGTAACAGGCATGCACTGTAGGGATTGATGAGGGAGTGGTTTCTCCACACAGACCACTCTCCTGAGTAAGGATCCTGTGCTGTAAGATGTGGGGATCACTTACCAGGAAGATAGGTGTGCTCTGTAGGGTGTGAGGGTGGAGTGCTCTCTCCACATAGACCACTCCACAGGGTATCAGACATGCACTGGAGAATGTGGTTACTGGACCTTACCACAGCACATACTCCAGCTTTAGAGAGCCTGTGTAGCCCTTGCAGTCCTGCAAGTCTTCCACGAGCTTGAGCAAACACCCCAAAAAATGTCTCTGCTCATTTAGATCTAGATGGTGTCCCTCTAGCCCCCTCCACGCCTGCTCAAAGGGGTCAGGGTATCCCTATGTTGCCCCCTTATACAATTTTTCTTTTCAATAGTCAACGCATGTTTTGGATTGCGGTTCTATCTTTATTGGTGTTGGGAGGTTGGATAATTGATGCAATACCTTGAAGCAAGTGGCGTTGCAGCGTGTGCGCTATTTACACCCCGAAACCTAAACAGTAAGAAAAATTAACAGAGTTCTGTCTAGTACGATGAAGAGCTGCATTTGACACAGTAACAGGGAAATGACATGCTTTAGATTTTTGAATGCATGGATTTATATGCTGATGAACAGTGTTTATTGGGAAGGTTTCTTTTACGGAGAAGGGGGGATGGTTCAATGCTTTGTTTTCAGTCAGTTTGCATGCCTCAAGCTTCTGAGCTGGCTGGAACACAAAGCCAGTGAAAATGGGTGGAGCAGGTTCAGAATAGAATGTAGCAAAACATTTTTTTAATTATTTTGTTTTTTATTTATTTTCTTTTTGACTAAGAATCATGGTCGTTTAGGATAAATGCAAATGCCCCCTGTGTTTTCTTCAAGCGAGACATACTATGAATCTGGCACAGGAGAGATGCAAAGCAATCACACTGGCAGGTAGCCCTGTGGGGCATGATTCAATTTCCCAGAGGCTTACGTGCTGTACAACTGCAAAGTGTTTTATTCTAATTAGCAAGCATGCCAAATGTCTAGTCAGGCAAACACAGCTAGAACACGCACATTGTTTTCCTCTAATTGCTGTTTGTTTCTATTGGCACTTTGCCAGACCAGGGCTCTTTGTTTATACCTCCCCTGGATGTTTCCAAAGATGCCATTTTCAAAATGAATGTTCATTCTGTTTTCATAGACATTATCTACCACAGCTGCGGAGAGCTCAATGTCATGGACAACTTTTTCCCATGAAAAGCAGGGTATCCCCACTGCTACTCCAAACACTGAAAATCCCTTTAATTTCAAATGTTGTTTACTGAATAGGTGTCAGTAACATTTCTCACAAAGTACATCTTCACCTGAATTCTTTGCCATTATGCTTGTTCATCAATTTAATCCAGATGTGGGATACCAGTCAGTCGCCACCAAAAGGCAGGGTCTGTCTATTGTAAATGTGAATGACTTCAGTGCTGTACCAGCCGAATAGCAGATTTGCTGAATCATGTGCACAGAATGGCAGAGGTTATTGAATTAGTGCTCATTAGGGTGGCCAAGCAATACTCCGCACAAGCAAGATTTGTTGTAATTCTGAGAAAAGTCAGCAAACTTCACCCCAGGCCTACCTTAAAGTCCTTGGGACCGTTCCCTTAAAACAGTGGCCAAACCCTCATGATCAGGTTGTGGTCAGCCAATCATGGCACTTCTGATGGCACCTGACTTCGCTGATCCACTGGGGGATCCACTGAGGGAGATCTGTGGAGGGTCCAAGCTCCTAGATTTACAATTTTGTTTTTTCTTTAATAACTTTGCAACTAGTGAGCAGATTTACATCAAATCGTGAAAAGGTCTCTTTCTGGATCAAGAGCTACCTCTCAGCCAGATTTGGTGTAGTTCCTTCCAGTAGTTCGGGCTGTAGTCGTGTTCAAAATTCCCACAGAAAAATGCATGGGAAATGCGCATATTCTGACCCCCTCTTTTTCTCAGCCCTCGCTTAAAGGATCACTCTGAAACTTTCTGTGCAGAATTCGATATACTGTGTCACTTTTTTTGGAAGCTTTTCTCAAGATTCATCAAATGGTGCCAAAGCTGTAAGCAAGTTAAAAACAGCCATTCCTGCCTATTGAAAGTAGGTCCTAACTATAACTACCAGTAGTAATATATATGTATGTAGGCATGTATGCATGTATGTGTATGTATATATTTATATATATATTACCTACTGGCGGTCGCTAATAGGTAGTTATAGTTAGGAACTAGTTACTATAGGAAAATGCAACATTCTATTCGCAATGACTTTGGTGCCGATTTATGAATCTTCGTGAAATTTTCAAAACAAATTCTATGTTGAGATCAGCTCCTATGTTGAAAGTTTGGGGTTGATTCATCAAGGAGGGGGCCGAGAAAAAAGGGGGGTCCCAAAATAAGTTTTTTCTATGTTAATTTCCAAAGGAAACTTTAGACAAGGCTACAGGTCGAACGGATGAACGGAATTACCCCAACATTGGCAGGGAGAAGGGTCTTGGTCTAGAAAGCACGTTTTTGTTTATTTGGTGTAAATCCATTCAGTAGTTTTTGAGAAATATTGAAATTTAGAGATATCGATATTTGGGAATTCTGCCATCTGATTGACTGAGGCGTTACGAGCACGAGCTTGCTGCTGATTGGTTGTGAGCGCTGCGAGCGTTTGCAACTAGGAAGTGTTGGCCGCCATTTTGTGATTCCGTTGAAGAGAGTAAGGGGGGAAAAAGAGCAAAAAATGTGGGAAAGAGGAGAGTAGGAGTGGGGTGTTTAGGGTGTGCTATAGAGGGGGTGCGAAGTGAACTAATCATACCTACCGGTGTGAAAGTTCTAGGCTACAAAAATTAAGTGAGGTAGATTAAGTGAGGTATTGGCTAGTGTGTGATGCTTCTAAGGTGAGCTTGTACGTGACTCGAGGATTAAAGCGTGAGCCCACACTGTGTGTCTTATGCTGTGAAGTCATGTGCCCTGGCCGCTACAGTACAGTTGTGGAAGTAGTGTCAGCATGCGTTTATATCTACTAGGATGAACTACTGACCCGTAGTGGTGTTTAGTAGGCACATGACTGACTATATAAGTGAGTGATTTAACGTGTCTTACTGAATGCATGGGTTAGTGACTAAACTGTGTGAAAGTCTGTATTAGTCTCTCAGTTGGTGTGTAAGTGGCTGCATGGGTTGGTAAGTTTCTACATAGGTGTCTATATGGGTTATTGATTTCTTGTCTGAGTATCTGTATGAATGCCTGAGTGTCTGTGTGGGTCGGTGGAGGGGGGTGTGACTCTGTGCACAGATGTCTGAGTGGGTAATTCATTGGTTGTATGGATTCAAAAGTGCATCTGGGAAGGGCTGTATGGGTGACTTAGTGTGTGTATGGGTGTGTGGTGAGTGAATGAATGTCTCAGTGGTACATGTGTGAGTAACTAAATATGTTTTAAGGCAGTATATGTGAGTGTTGGAGTATATAAATGACTATATGTCAGAGTAAGTTATTTGAAGAGTGGGTGTATAAATGAGTGTCTGCTTGTATCACTGATTGTATAAGACAATAAGTATGTCTTATTATCTGCATAAATAAGTGATGTGGTGTGTGTATAAATAACTCAGTTGGTGTATATAACTGTATACATGAGTAAAAATGAGTATGTAATTCATTCTTTGCATGACTAACTAGGTGTGTGGTTAACTCTATGGATAAGTTGTAGAGTGTGACTATGTATAGGTGTATCAGTACATATTATAGTACTGTATTGATGAGTAACTGAATGTGTAAGACACTGGATGTGTGTATAGTATATAGTATAGTATAGCAGTCTGTATTTTAGAGTGCGTGTATCATAGTTTACATTAGGGCATCAGTATGTGCATCAGATTATCACATGGATGATGTTATCAGTGATGTCATCAGTGATGTCACTGACCATGTCATCAGTGATGTAATATGTGATATCATCAGCAGTGCATTGCGGGCACGCGAGTTATAGTTAGCTCAACTAACTATAACTGGCGAATTTCTCTGGTTTTATATGAGTCAAATGTCCAACTAACTATAACGTCAATGAAACCTATGGTTTTTTCAGTGAATTTCTAAGGTTTTTTAAATGTTAATTTCAAATGTTAATATTAATAAAACCTATATTTTTTCTAATTGTTTTTTAATATTTTGCAACTCTATTATCCTTTTTTTAACTTTAAAAATTATGTAATATTTCATATCTTCCCCCAAAAATATGCATATCAAACTTTTTGTTTTTTGGAGAAAACTACAGTCCCGTACCAGTACTCTACCAACCTCGATCAGCACGCGAATCCTATCCACCACATTTAAATGATGCGCATTTCGTATCTGACAGGTTTGTGATACCACGTCCCGCGTAACAACATGTACGTATGAGGTCGCGCCAGCTGCTACTTTAGTATGGGACGGGTATACACTACCAAGCCGTGTGTTACGTCATGTACGTATGGGGTTGTGCCTGCTGCACGTTGCGAATGCGACGAGTGCACGCTGCCACACCCTGCGTTACATCATAAACGTATGGTGTTGCGCCGCATACGCCAATCCCTCATATTTTCTGTCTCAAAACTATATCTAAATAACTTTAAAGTGTATATGAGAGCAAGCGATAATCTAACATATTTTAAACATATATATATTTCTAACTGTAATAAACTTCACGTCAGGTGCGGTCTCCTTGCACACTAGGTGCGCGATTGCCATGTGACCATAAAAAAAGCACTTCATTAGTTCATAACATTTCCCATTGTAACAGTTGGAAAACGCAACCCATTTTAGTCAATCTCTGTACTGCATTTGATGAGATACACCTCTTCTTCTTATAGAGCGTTTTTCTAAACTTTTTGCAATGTACACATATCTTACACTACACACAACATGCAACTATCATCTTCATCAATATTCATGGTCTGTAAAGTAGCCTTCTACCTGTGATAGCCATACTCCTACAAGTTACATAACCAAAGTTTTCCCCACTACCTGAGGTAACATAGTTACATACACTGCCCACAGCACAATGTAATATCATACGGCCCAGGGGCACTATCATGCATAGATAATGAACACACGGACACAGCTAGATAGTGGAAGTGGGTACGAGCACATGTGCTCAACACCTTTCTATTACCAGGGTCACATATCCAGTAACGTCTGTGGTGGATGCGTGTGGAGTCAGTGTAAACCATTCCTCAAGGAATAGTTGCTGCTATCATCTACTACAACAGTAATCATTGGATCACACACAGACATTCAATAATAAAAGAATCAATAGTTTGTACTGCAGTAAGGTAGGGACAGTAGATGTGAAGTAATACAGAAAAATATTCTATTGTAAAAGAAACACAACTTATGGTATACTGAGACACAATTAATAGATCAGAAATAATACACAAAAAGATTTTATCATAAAGGGTCCATCAGTTTTAGTGCACTCAGAAAGCCACTTCAAAATCATTCAGCATGTCAACAACCAGCAATGATGTGTGCTGTAGACTGGCAGGCCGTACTTGGAGTAATATCTGTTGCTATCAACAGAACATCATCAGAAATAGCAACTCAATCTAAATTGTGAACACTGCTTTCTACAGTGTAGGCCAGAGAGAGCGGTCTGCAAGGGCCCACAGCTACGTAAGGTGGAATTCAGGTACACAGTTTGTCGTACGCAAAGCAACAAAACGGTGTCTGGAGCCTGTAATATTATGTATTCATGGTGTAGACAGAGTGCACTGGAGCAATGTCTTTTCCTACAGAACTGCGTCATCTACAAGACCAACTCGATCCAAATTGTGAACACTGCTATCTGCAGTGTTAATTGTAAACAGTACTCACACAGACATTCATGAATACTTTCTCTCACTTCCTCTTAACAAAAGACAACAACATCAATTGCAGAAAAATCTGCAATAAATAAAACAAAACAATTCAAATACCATTTCTGCTGTCTTAGTGTAGACTATTCAGTGTTCTTTCGCACTTGCAAATTAAATTTGGTCATTGTACTAAACCTATAAGTCATTTAAAAAAATGTCTTCGAAGAAGTATACTAAAAACATAATATGTATATTCCAATAGACGTTGTGGTTACTTGACTATTGGATTCTATAATTAAACAATCAGCACTCGATCTGAATTGTGAACACTTCTGTCTGTGTTGTAGGCCAGACTCACTATTCATTAACACCTGACAGCCATGTACCGTTCAATTCGAAAGCATGGACTTGCTTGCAGCAGATCAGAGGGGGTACACAGAAATAATATCAAACTTCAACTTCTGACATCCTCAGTCAGACAATCAAGACCCCATTTCTCTGTTCGGACCTGCTGTACCACAGTGTACTCCACTGACTAGTGTCAACCAAGCACAATAATAATGTGCAGCAATTAGCTACTGAAACACCGAGTCTGGTGCACCTCAACGGAGGGAGTTCTATGACAACCAAGCAACAAGTAATATCGGACATCTTCCATTGTGGAATCAAGACACCGTTTCACTGTTGGGACCTACAGTTGCTTGCACCTGGTCGAAGGGAGTACCTTCATCTCCACTCTCAGATGAAGTTCTAACATCCTCCATTGTCAGATCAAGACACCGTTCCACTGTTAGGACCTAGAGTTGATGCACCTCATCAGAGGGGGTACCACAAATCATCACAAACTGTAACTTCTGACATCCTCAATCATAGAATCAAGACCCCGTTCCACTGTTCGGACCTGCTGTACCATGATGTACTCCACCAACTACAGTCAACCAAAGCCATGTGCAGCAGTTAACTACAGAAGCACAAAGTCTGATACACCTCAACAGAAGGACCTCTGAAAATTCACCTGCACGTTATATCGGACATCGTCCATTGTGGGATCAAGACACCATTCCACTGTTGGGACCTGGTAAAAAGGAGTACCTTCATCTCCACTCTCAGATGCAGTTCTAACATCATCCATTGTGGGATCAAGACACCGTTCCACTGTTGGTACCTAGAGTTTAATGCACCTCATCAGAGGCAGTACACAGAAATCATCGTAAACTTTAACTTCTGACATCCTCAATCAGAGAATCAAGACCCCGTTTCACGGTTCGGACCTGCTAAACTATGGTCTATTCCAGCGACAGCAGTCAACCAAGCCCAATAATCATGTGCAGCAGTTTACTACAGAATCACAAAGTGTGATGCACCTCAACACAGACAGTTCTGTGAAAACCCAGCAAAAGGTTATATCGGACATGGTCCATTCTAGGATCAAGATACCATTCCACTGTTGGGACCTAGAGTTGGTTGTACCTGGTCGAACAGAGTACCTTCATCTCCACTCTGAGATGCAGTTCTAACATCCTCCACTGTGGGGTCAAAATACCGTTCCACTGTTGGAACCAACAGTTTGTTGCACCTGATCAGAGGGGGTACACAAAAATCATCACACACTTTAACTTCTCACATCCTTAATCACAGAATCAAGACCCGGTTTCACTGTTCGGACCTGCTGTACCACGGTGTACTCCACTGACTGGTGTCAACGAAGCACAAAAATCATGTGCAACAGTTAACTACGGAAGCACAGTGTCTGATGCACCTCAACGGAGGAAGTTCTATGAAAACCAAGCAACAAGTAATATTGGACATCTTCCATTCTGGGATCAAGACACCGGTCCACTATTAGGACCTAGAGCTGGTTGCACCTGGTTGAAGGTGGTACACATAAATAAACACAGACTTTAACTTCTGACATCCTCAATAATAGAATCAAGACCCTGTTTCAGTATTCGGACCTGCTGTACCGCGGTGCACTCCAGTGACTACACTCAACCAACCCCAATAATCCTGTAAAGCAGTTAGCTACGGAAGCATATAGTCTGATGCACCTCAAGAGAGTGAGTTCTGTGAAAAACAAGCAGCAGGTAATATCAGACATCATCCATGGTGGAGTCAAGACACCGTTCCACTGTTGGGACCTAGAGTTAGTTGCACCTGGTCGAAGGGAGTACCTTCATCTCCACTCTCATATGCAGTTGTAACATCTTCCATTGTGGGATCAAGACGCCATTCCACTGTTGAGACCTAGAGTTGATTGCACCTGGTCAGAGAGGGTACACAGAAATTATCACAGACTTTAACTTCTGACATCCTCAATCATAGAATCAAGACCCCGTTTCACTGCTCGGACCTGCTGTACCGCATTGCAATTTCAACTTCGTGCATAGCAATGGCTGCTTCATTTTCCAGTATTGCTCGTCCAAGAAGATCGTGACTACATGGACCACTAGTTTCACTATCTTGAGAACTTTCATTACTAATTTCAGCTGTGATAGTCTTTTTCTGTTTAACTTCATCATTCAACATTTTTAAATATACAGCAAAAATTGTACATGCAACACTACTTTTACATGTATTACAAGAATCTTCATAATAGTCAAAGTCTCTAAATAATTGACTTTCACTAAACCATGGCTTAAACAGTTGTAGAAGTGCTAAATAGTAAAATTCTCCCTTATCTAAACTTTCACAACTAACTTTCTTGTGGTTTGTGAGATTACTCTTTGCATGTTTTACTAAACAACCATGACATCCAACTACTGCATATTTTCCTTCTTTTACATTCTCTTTAACACTTCAAGCTGTAATGTTGAAGTACTTCATACAGACATAGCTGTTCCAGATGTTGACTCCTTTTCGGTTATTA
The DNA here is from genome assembly GCF_964204655.1 of Triturus cristatus. Classification (NCBI taxonomy): domain Eukaryota; kingdom Metazoa; phylum Chordata; class Amphibia; order Caudata; family Salamandridae; genus Triturus; species Triturus cristatus. Next base: position 151,790,098 of record NC_140584.1, read on the forward strand.
CGTGTCCAACATATTAGTTTTAAGATTGTCTGTACTGTCTGCTTCATTTACTGCTAATTCTTCAATTTCTTTAAATCATTTCAAGACTACATTTCGTTTGCAGGCAAGACCTAAACTTACCTAAATGATTCCTCGTGACTTTGAATTTAAACTTGAAGAGCACAATCAGTCTGAACATCCATACAATCCAATTTCTCGGTGGGAAAGCATTTTCAAAGTAAAGCTGTACAATTCTTTACTAAGGCTTTTCTCTTGTGTAATTTCTTCCCACAGTTCTTTCATCTCTATTTTTTCTGATTTTGTTATGTACGATGTAAAGTAACATGCAACAGCAATTGAGTTATCTGCAACATACTGAATGTCCATGTTCGCACATTTTCCACATTTTTAAAATGACTGGATTGTAATCATTGATATACTTTGACACTTCTCTTCTTTTTAACTTGTAGTTATTCTTTTGAGATTTCCGAATTATTGTGTGCCTTACAGAAGAAAAAAATTAATGTACTCTTCCTTTACAAATCACTGGACAGGAGAAACCAAACCGACATCTGGTGTAAAAGTTTCCTTTAAAGTTGTAGTTTCTTCTGCAATACTTTCAACAACTGTGACTTTGGAAACGTAAAACTTGCTATCTCAAGCTTCTATCTCCTTCTTCTCTTGGTATCTCACATGTCACATACTATTCAATGAAAGACAATACTTTTTCATCAGAATCATTTCCAAATTTAGGTTCATCCTTGATCCATAGTAGCATATGTATATGAGGTGCACCTCTTGCTTGACACTCCTTTCTCCAAAAGAAATCAATAACCTCTCCAAGAGCTGTATTTATTTTATTGCAGATAAAATACATTATCGGTTGAAACCTATCATTACAATATATGCACACAGATACAGGATCCAATGAACACGGTTCACCACGAGTCTTTATTTCAAAATTTTTTATATGGGAATTTGCTTCTCTTAGAAAGTCAAGCAAATCTTCCCATGCATACTCGGCACAGCTAAGTGAGACAAATCATGTTCTTGTACCTACGTTCCATAACATACACTTGAGTTCTTCATGACGACAATACCAATACTCATTTGTTCCACATTGACATGCCATCAAATTGATTAAGTGTCCTTCTAAATTTTCATCAATTTCTTGAAGTTTCTCCACAAGTTATTTCGCAGAAAGAACTTATTGATGAACTTTAGTTTTAAGTATGTGGTTCACTGCATATGACAAAGAAGACAGATCACTTTCAAACAAAAAGGTGAAATATGTATAAAAATGCACTGTCAAAATCTAGGATCTTCAGAATATAATCTGAAATTTCAAGTGGCCAAAAAGAGAAAGTGGACAAGTCAAGGACTGAAGATATTTATGAACATTACACAATATGTCCTTTGCATTCAAAAGAAGTAATAGGAAGCAGCATTGAGTTATTTGAAATTAAAAAAAGCACAGGGAACTCCAAAAAGTGTATGGGAGAAAACCTTGGAAGGTCATTATTTTCCACAGCTGTTTCCTACAGAAGAAGGTGGACGGTATAAGGGTCCACCTGTACCGATTGCAGCTTCAGAATATCGATTAACAAGATTCATCTTCTAAACTTATTACCTGTTCACCCACATTTACAGTTTTGTAATAAATATTGTTCTCTATAAGATACAAGGTAGCATTTTCAACTTTATTAACACGCACAAAATCTTTCCATATTTTCTGACTTTTTGTTACTACAACATTTACTAGAATGACTACTGCCTAATTTTCCTCTTTCACTCCAGCAATAGTTTCAATATTTTTCCTAAAATCTAAAGGTAAGTACACCACTCTTCCTTCAAACCTCTTTGCAAGTCTGTTGGTGACAGTTTACATGTTTTAGGCTCCATCCAAATTATAGTTTGAAAATAATTAACACATTGAATTAGAACAGACTCATATGTATTCAATTCTGCCAGTTCCTCCGGAATAGCTACTAATTCTAAGTTATTATGTACTGCTCTAAAAGGCGTTTTGTTCTCTTCTAATTTGTTATAACAATATTTACATATACGTTGATCACTACTTAACTCAAATTGACCTTCCACCAACAAGTAAATTGTAAATTCTACCCACTTACCATTGTTCTCCTTTTCACTTTTCAAATACAAATCAACATTCCTACTTTGACTTTTATAATTAGTACGTCGACAACAAACACAAACATACTCTCGTATTTCACACCACACTACATTAAACTTTCTAATTTCTTCTTCAAACTTATCAGTGCTAGTCACTTTCCCATCTCCTCCAACATCTGTAATTGTCAAACTTTCACGTTCTATGAGCTGCTCCTCGAAACCAAAATATCGCATTTCAATATCATCACACTTTTTTTGAACAACTAATAAAGAAGCATATAAAAGACTTGTACTGAGTTCACTTAAAAATAATGCAGAACTTTTTAAATAGTACACTTTCCTCACAAACTTCCGCATTTCTGAATAACATATTGCTAACATCCTCAACTGATAAAAAACACTTTTACAAACTTTTCTTCAAAGACAAGCCAGAGAATGCCCATACTTCTCAGTATATTTTCTTACGTGACATAGATCTAGTCCTTGTAACAACTTAACGTTCTGTTTAATACGTTCTCTTCAAAATCACAATGAATAACTTCGGTTTTAAATTGACAGCACTATCCACTATACTTTCAATACGCTGTTTCTCTTTCAATTCAAAAACATTCCTTTTATATTTGAAGCATTCTTTCATTGAATTCAGAATCACCCTAGATCGAAAAAGTCTCTGACAATTTTCATGAAACTCCTTTTGTCTCCGAGTAACAGATACTATTTCTTTATCATCATTCCTTTTCGTGGTATTTGAAATTGAACTCTGCTTCACCTTACTTGTAAAATTCCTATTTTTCCTCTTGTGTGATCCATTTTTCATCTTGTACTTATAGTAGAACAAAGTTTTTCTGTACTACTCCCATTTTTTCCAAATACAAACGTTTGCCTTTTGCACAAATATATATTTTTCTTCTCTTTTCATGTTTTTTTACTTCTTCTTGGCATTTCCAAATTTTGATCCAAACGAAATAATTTTCTGAAAAAAAAATAGATTCAAATTTTTTTCACATTTGTTCACTATATTAAAATTATAACTTACAATTATAAAACTTCCACTAACAACTTCCACACCCAGTGCTGCAATGTGATTGAAAACGACAGAGCAGCACTAACATGATAAGTAGTGCCACAGAACATACAGCAAGTATTTATTTAATTATTTACAAACAACATTACTATTTATATGTAACTGCACTACCTCGTACTTTTCACCTCTCTGCCGCACCCCACCACCCCACACCACTCTCTTTGCAACCCACCACAGACAACTTTATAGATAGTATTTTTAAAATGTTTTAATCTATGTACTTAAGATGATATTATCAACCAAAAAGCACACACAAAAATTACCATTATTAGCCTACAATTTTATCTACAACTTTCCAAACATAACACTGCCCCCCCGGTTTTAAGTGCGGGGGGTCTGTGAGTGTCTGAGCAACAGCACTTTTTTTGGTGGTCTCGAAACAGGTCTTTATGGGGGTCCGCTTTCAGGCCTCGCAAACATCATCCCTTTTTGTTTTTTTTTCTTTATTGCAATACAGTGAGACTGTGAGAGCATGCACATTACTCACTAATTAGAAGTGCAGACATCATGCCAGGTGACTCGCATTGTAGGAGAAGGGAAATCCTTTAAAAAGACACTTTTTCTCTCAGAATTTCCCTTCTCTTTTTGCAACGCAGGAGCAACATCATCGTGGGGTAATTAGCAAACACACCACCAGGCGCGCATCGCCTATTGCCCTGGACTCTCTCAAACAGCTTTCCGAGTGCACACACAGCCGCACCTGAGTACTTCACAGGTTTTCAAAAGATAATTTTTTGGTAAAGAAGACTGTTCTTTTTCACCCGTTTTTACAGCCCCTACATCCCCACTCTGCCTCTTGCTGAAAAAATTCGGCTCCCCCAAAATTTCGCTCTGGTTGCGCCTCTTCAAACGACCACAAGCAAGCAACTCCAGCACGAACCTGCTCTGACCTTACACATTCTCTTGTTTTAGGGCTATGAAAATACACGCTATGCATGCCTCACTTAGTTCTCACACCCCCGCTTTAAAATGAACATAAAAGCTTTCCACTTACTTTCATATTCCTATACTGTACTTCACATGGAAATGTAGAAATCAAGATACTCACCACCCCAAATTACCTCTCTGGTATACTTTCTCAAATGTAAGAAATACAGGTATTCAGTATCTGTCAGTCACGGCCACTTTTAAACAGTGTACCTATATACAACTCGACAAAATGTTATGTTTCTAAATTAACTTCTTACACTTAAAAGCTCCTTTATATTTCTTTCGCTATATGTACCTTTCTTTAAAACACCACCAGAGAAGTATGAGAAAGTATGCTCCACAAAGAGCAACTCAAAGCTTTGTTATTCTTTATAAAATAATCTGCCTGTCAATGCTTTTCGCAAACCTTTTCGACCCCTTAACAGGCTGGATGGATGAGTATAATACGTCCTATTTAGGATCGGGGGTGCACGATTCCCTAATATAAGAACGTATAGTTGAATAAAAGGCGAGTGGATGCATGGCCAGATGCATCAATGCATATATACATAGATGGATGTATCAATGTATGAATGAAAGGATAAATTAATACAGGGACCAGTATTTACGATAGACTGGTGGACTTATAGATGCTTAGGATTGGTTATGGGACAGATGTATCTATGGATATATAGGCGTATGGCTGCATGAATGACACAGTGCTTAAAATAGGTGAGTGCGCTCATAGATGCTTAAGATAAGTGCAGGAACAGATGTATGTATGTATATAAGTTAGAATGTATGTATCAATTAAAAGATGGTTGGATGGTGCAGTGCTTAGGATAGATGACTGCTGGGCTTTAATTGGGAAGGGTCTGAGGACCAGCACTTATTTTCAAGGAGCCTCCAAAAGGGTCTCTATCAGGCTCTATTTTCAGCCCTCGCAAACATAGTCAATTTTATTTTTGGCACTCGATTATATAGTCAATTTTTTATTGCACTGCAGTGAGAGCATGCACATTGATTTATGCATGCTTATTTTGCTCTCTACTGAGAACTGGAGACATCACGCTACATTACCCATGTTGTAGAAGGAAGGGAAATCCTTAAAAAGAATGTTTTTTTCCAAACGTAGGATAATTGGAGAGGATTTTCTAAAGCACACAATGATACTTATCTTGATTTAGACCACGGCACAACTTGCATAGCCCACAACCCTTTAAGAGCTTTGTCCCCCCCCCTTTTAGAGCACCCCCACTTTCTGAAACGCTCATAAGCAAAGCATATTAAAACATGCAAGTAAAACATATACCATGCCATAGGGCACTTTATAAGTGTTCCCAGTGGTACTACATCACCTTTATTAGCTCAACATCTGCACGTTACTATATTCTGTGTTTTAATCGGAAACATACCCACCTCCCCCACATCCACCCCCACCCTTGCTTAACATAAACATAAACAGCACGGTTGATAAATGGGCCCAGTGAAACTACATTACCTTTACTAACAACACATGCCCACATTACAAATGTTCGTCTTATAATCAGCAACATACGCACATCCCCCACCCCCACCCATACCATGGTTAACCTTACGAAATCAAACAACGAGCCCCTGCACTCCCGTTACCGCCACTATAGCAATAGATAGACTTAATGTCAACAGGTGTCTACCGAACGCTCATCAGCAAAAGCTATTAAAACTTACAATTTTGCAACTCAAACATACACCATACCATAAGACAGTTTATAAATAGTCACAGTACCACTACACCACCTCAACACCCACCCTTGCTTAACTTTACACAATGAAAGAAGGAGCCCAAGCAAACGTGAAAGCGCCACTATAGCCATACACAGCCTTAACTTCAACAGATATCTCCTGGAAAGCTCATCAGCAAACCGTATTAAAACATGCAAATATGCGGGTAAAACTTATACCATGCCATAGGGCGCTTTATAAGTGCTCCCAGTGGTACTACATCACCTTTAGTAAGTCCACTTCTCCACGTTACTATATTCTGTATTTCAAACAGCAACATAACCACCTCCCCCACACCCACCCCCGCCCTTGGTTAACAGTACGAATTCAAACAGAAACCGCCTATTAAAAGTAGCGCCACTATACCCATATACAGGCTTAATTTTAACATGTGTCTACCGGAACACTTATCAGCAAAAAGTATTTAAACATGCAAATTGGCGGGTAAAACATAAACCATCCCATAGTATGGTTTATGAATGGGCCCAGTCGAAATACACCACCTTTACTAGCTAGACATCTATATGTTACGAAAGTCGCTTAAACACTCTGTAGCATGTATAGCAGGGCATGGGGAGAGTAAACAAAGTTCTAATTCCCAAACTTTTGATATACAGTCCCTTTACTGTATCTATATTAAAGATATTAAATGGAATGAATAAATTGACGAGTGTCTCAAAAGGGATAGTGAAGCTCACCATTAGTAAAACACGAACCACTTCAACACCTACATATATCTGCCACAGTGACACAGCCTGACAAATAGTATCACTTATAATCACATGTAGTTCTCTAATGTCAACAAAGTCATACAGAAAATATACCACACATTTAATTTTTTTTATCTCTCACACATTTATAAAACATCTGTTCTAAAGAAGCACTCCCCAACTACTTCTAGTCCAACAGACAATAATTAATTTGTTTACTACCATATATTTTAGTATATCTACCTTTTTATTATTCACTAGTCAGAAACTACAAAAACTATTAACTATACCCAAATGCAAACCAGAAACCATATTCCTATTATATCTCAACTTAGGATCACATGATGGAAACTATGCCTACATATTAAAGGAACATAGCACTTTTCCTAACTCCATCTCCTCTCCATGTAATCTCCAAACACTGTACATGGCCCTACTGTACAACAACCTACCCTGACTTACATTCAAACCTACCTCTCAGTGTCAAAAATAAGACCACAACCTGCCCACATAACATTTCTGCATTTTGTTTTATCGCTTTTAACTTAATAACACATATGTCTCCTACCACCACCCAAACCCACTATTTGCACAAAAGGTATCAGTTGCAAACTTGCGACATTTTCTTTATCTCCCCAAATGCATTACAAACTCAAATTAACGCTGTACCTCATTTTCAATACAATACAGTTCTAGAGAAATTACACTTCTTCTCTGTGAAAAATTCATAAACATATATAAAATACTTATATAACAACAGCTCAAATTTTATGCATATTTCAAAAACAATATCAAACACCACACTTTACTAACACTATATTACTTTGAAATAAAAAATACTTTCAAAGATAAAATTATAACCTCAAATTCTTAATCAATACTATAAAACACACAACACACCTTGTTCATTTCTAACTTACCTTTGTAGTTGTTATCCAGATTTCAAATGGCACACGCATACAATTCTCTCTTTCTCACATAGTACATGTAAAGCTCCGTCTTCATCAAGAATGAAACCAGGAATGGCACAATTTCTCTGACGCTCAACACATAAATACATGTAAAGAGCAAATCAGAATACTTCATTCCTTCAATTACATTCCAAATCTTACCTCCATTGGTTAATTTTGAATTTTCCTTCCGAAAAGCTACTTATTATTCCGCACCACATACAGGTCACAAGTTCAACCTATTTTATCACCACACTTTCTGGAACCTTCTACGACACCTGCAGGTTAAAAGTTCATCATTTATTTTTTTAACCTAGCGATATACTTTTCCATAATTTTATCAAACAGTTAACGTTACGTGCACGTTAAAAGTTCACAATAGGGGTCAATAGTTCATCAGCTTTATTCCCAACTCCAGCAGGACCTCACCTTACACCTCCAGCGCCATCAGACCCATAGAAGTCAGTGCTTTCCCCTTTCCAAATACCAACTTCATTTCATACACACAAATTTACCTTCGCACTCCCAATATAACACCCCCTAAGCACCATACACAAGTTACAATGTTCTAAACAAAAGTTCCTCCAAGTAGCTATAACTACATGCTGACACTATTTGTACAGATGTGGCACCGCGGCCAGAGCACATGACTTCACAGCATATGACACACAGTTTGGGCTCACGCTTTCATCCCAGAGTCCGGCAGCAACTCAGCTTAGCAGCATGAGACACATTACCTCACATATTTTCCGTACCCCAGAACTTTCAGACCAGTACGGGTCAGTAGTTCGTCCTAGTAGTTATAAACACATGCTGACACTACTTCCACAGCTGTACTGCAGCGGCCACGGCACATGACTTCACAGCATAAGACACACAATTTAGACTCGCGCTCTAATCCCCGAGTCCTGCACCACCTCACCTTAGCAGCATCACACTCTAGGCAATACCTCACTTAATTTTTGTAGCCTAGCACTTTCACACCGGTAGGTATAATTAGTTCACTTCGCACCCCCTCTATAGCATACCCTAAACACCCCACAGAGGTTACAGTGCTCCTACCCTCCTATTTCCCACTTTTATCGCCCTTTTTTCCCCTTACTCGCTTCAACAGAATCACAAAATGGCAGCCAACACTTCCTTCTTCCATGAGACTATAGACAATACCTCACATATTTTCCGTACCCAGGACTTTCACACCACTACGGGTCAGTAGTTCATCCTAGTAGGTATAAACACATGCTGACACTACTTCCACAACTGTACTGCAGCAGCCAGGGCACATGACTTCACAGCATAAGACACACAGTGTGGGCTCACGCTTTAATCCTCAAGTCGAGCACAAGCTCACCTTAGAAACCTCACACACTAGCCAATACCTCACTTAATTTTCATAGCCTAGAACTTTCACACCAGTAGGTATGATTAGTTCACTTCGCACCCCCTCTATAGTACACCTTAAACACCCCACAAAGGTTACTGTGCTCCTACCCTCCTCCTTCCCACATTTTTCGCCCTTTTTTCCCCCCTTACTTGCTTCAACGGAATCACAAAATGGCGGCCAACACTTCCTAGTTGCAAACGATCGCCAGTAGATAATAAACATCTATATATCAGTGAAAAAACCATAGGTTTCACAGACGTTATAGTTAGCTGGACATTTCACTTGTAAAAAACCAATGAAATTCCCCCGTTATAGTTAGCTAAGCTAACTATAACTCGCGCACCCGCAATCCACTGCTGATGACATCACATATAACATCACTCATGACATGGTCACTGACATCACTCATGACATCACTGATGACATCTCAAATGACATCACTGATGACATCACTGACATCATCCAGTGAATGTGTGTTTTTCTGAAAATAACATATGTTTTAAATATGTATATCTGAAGGTCAATGGAAGAATAAATGGGTATATAAGTGTCTAAATGGATGATTTTTTTTTAAAAATATATTTTGTAACTGACTGATAAAGTGTATCAAAGTGAATACATGGCTTAGTGAGTAATGTTTTAATATGTAAATATCTGTATCAGTCTCTCACTTTGTGTATAAGTGGCTGCATGGGTTGGTGAGTAGCTACATGGGTGTCTATATAGGTTATTAGTTGGTTTTTTGAGTATCAGTCTGAGAGTCTGCATGGTTTGGTGGGGGGTATTACGTAGTGCATAGGTGCATGAATGATTGACTCACTGTATGTGTTGAAGACAGCATGTGTGCAGGACTGTATGGGTGGATGAGTGTGTGTATGGGGGTGTTAGTGAGTGAATGACTGTCTCAATAGTGTCTCCATGAGTAACTACTTATGTTTTAAACTAGTATATGTGACTATTGGTGTATATAAGTGAGTATATGTGATAGTGAGAGATTGGAAGAGTTCCTGTTTCAATAAGTATGTGTTTCTATAAGTGATTGTTTAAAAGACTAAGTATGTGTAAGTTTCCGTAGAAGTAAATGTGGTGGTGTGTGTATACCTGTATATGAAGGTAAATGGATGTTTGATTCTTTATTAGCATGAGTGACTATGTGTGTGAGTAACTCTATGGATGAGTGGCATTGTGTAACAGGATGTACAGGTGTATGAGTACATATGAGTGAGTACATGTATGAGTGACTGCATAGGACTGTTGGTAAATGAGTAGATGTGTATGTGGATCTTAGAATTACAGAAGAGATTGTTGAAACTGGTATTGGAATTTCCAATATTTTTTTATTTTTTAGTCTCTATTTTTGAATGTGTGTATCAAAGGTTATATTAGGGTGAGAGGAGGTCTGCCACTCTATCACAAGGATGATGTCATCAGTGATGTCATCAGTGATGTCATTTGAGATGTCATCAGTGATGTCATGAGTGATGTCAGTGACCATGTCATGAATGATGTTATATGTGACGTCATCAGCAGTGGATTGCGGGTGCACGAGTTATAGTTAGCTTAACTAACTATAATGGGGGAATTTCATTGTTTTTTTACGAGTGAAATGTCCAGCTAACTATAACATCTGTGAAACCTATGGTTTTTTCACTGAATTTGCAAGGTTTTTTAAATGCTAATTCCTAACTATAACGTGTGTGAAACCCATGTTTTTTTCAGTGAATTTGTATGTTTTTTTAAATGCTAATTCTTATATTTAACGTGTGTGAAATTTTTTTATTTTTTTATCTTTGCAAGGTTTTTTACATCTTTTTTTTTTACTTTATATTCCCTTTAAACACTGTGGTAAAATTTAAAAAATTCTGCAATATATAATTTTTCACCTTTTTTTAACCAAAGAGGTAAGATATAGTAGTATAACATAGTGAATCTTTTTTTCCAATTTTTTTTTTTTTCCATGCGCGTACGGTAAGCTTACCGTAAGCGCACGTTTTGCTTTATTTACGTAATATTTCTACTCTGTTTGCGTATGGTTACGCAATTTGCGTAGACGTCCGTACTGCGTACGCGACGCGTAAGCGCATACGTTACACGCGTACGCGCGCGCGCACGTTACGCGGAAGTGTTGGAGCGTGCCTGTTATGCGCATGCGCGCGTGCGCGTGTCTTTTATACGCGCTTGCGTACTTTTACCGTAAGTGCTCCGTAAGCGCTCCGTAAGCGTAACGTATGCGCACGGTGGGTCATGTGATCAAGAAACAACACTTTTGATTGGTTTAAACTACTTTCAGTCCTAGAACTCTCCTACAACACACCCATTCCCCTCATTTCTGGTTGTGATCCCTTAGGAGAAGGAGCTGAGTTGTCTTTGTGATACGATGGCAGAACAGCAGTCCTCTTCTCAGAGTGAGCCTGGTAGCAGCATCATCAGAGAGAGAAGAAGGAAACAAAAAACTTCTTATGTATGGGAATATTTCACCTATCCAGAGGGGCAGAAAAAGGTAAATGCTCCTTTAGTCACCTGCTCACTTTGTGAGCGTGTCTTATCTAGAGGGAATCCTAGGAAGAAGTATTCCTTTGGAAATCACTCTATGGTTAGACACATTAAGGATAAACATCCCAGGACTTATGCTAGACATACTGGAGAAACATCTCCAGTAAGTCACCCAAGCACACCTGCAGAAGCTCAGCCGAGTACATCTTCGGCAGCTCAGCTGAGTCCTTCCTCTGCGGTGGGAGCATCACCTTTTTCTGGTCCTCTGGATATAAACCCTCGTTTTGGAAGGGTTACAATGAGGTGCACAAGATGTCATGGCCTTATTGTTCATGCGGAGACCAGTGTTTCCCTCATAAACAATAGGATAGACCAGCACATCTGTGGTCCTTGTTAGTATTCCCATTCTTTCTTTCCTCTTTCCCTTTATGAACACAACGGTTCTTTTAAGAGCCAACCTTACCTCTTAACTTTTTTTAAAAATTTTTTAATTTTTTTTTTTTTTTTTTTTTACCGTACGCGCATTTTTTTTTTTTTTTTTTTTAAACTTCAAAAAATTTAATCAACCTACAAGGTCCATGAGGGACTACTACAGAAATGAGAAAAGCATAGAGAAGAGTAGTGAAAAAAAGTGAGCATTAAAGTAAATGTGTGATAATTCCAGAAATTTCACACTTACCTGACAATGAAAATAACTTAAAGAAAAATAAGTGATTTATTTAACTTTCTATAAAGAAGTTTATTTTTATATTTTTCCTTTCTCAATCTGTAAAAAAAGAAAAAGGTATTAATATTTAACAATACATTTTAGAATACAGTGCACATATTTTCATATTTCAACAAACATTTTTGTGCCCTTTTTTTGCTGTTTTCAGAATATATTGCATTTCACTGCTACCTGAAACACCACTCACTTGTGAATACTAAGCATGATTGGACAGGATAAACTGCTGGGTGTGTGCTAACAGTCTGCTTATGCAGACTGTGTACTTTCAGTTGCAAGAGACATATGCATGGTTACTTCCAAAAAGAACCAGAGAGACATGAAATACATCTCTGACAGCAATTCCTCTGTGCTCACAGACTCATGCAAAAATCACCACATATATCCCCTCTCAAACTCATAACTCACCTTTAAAAATAGTTGAGAAAGAAATGTGGCACTCAAACAGCAGACTATCAGAGTCAGAATATCAGAGCTGTACACCTCTCTCTTCTGAGCAGAACCAATTAATGGCAATGTTTCCCTCTCTTTTTTCACACATATACATGTTAATGACAAATCTCAGTGCTTCCCACTTTTTTTCAAATGAAATCATACATTTATATTGGTTGAAAACTTCAACCCTTTTCCAAATGTTCCCTTCCCCCAACTTGACTTCTGCCTGCTACCATAGCAACAGCTCATGGAACACTGCTGTGAGGAGAGAGGTCAGAAGTTCACCACACAATGTTTCAAATCGAAAGACCAAGAGTGCTTCACCTGTCCAACCTAACAGCAAATCCAAACTATTCTTCTGTGGGAACACAATTTTCTGAACCAATACAAAACATGCTTCTAAAAATGTACACATACAGCCTAGTTTTTAGTGTAGAATGGTGTGAAACAGCCAATGAGTTATTTTTATTTTAAAAAAATATGTATGCCTCAATTTTCAAACTGTCTTTCACTTCATATTGCCATTCTACTGAAAGACACCTTCAGAGTGCATCCAGATCTCCTTGAAAGATGTTCACAGTGTGGATTGTAGGTCACAGCTATGTCTTCTGGAGTGAAACATTTGCAGAAAAAAGAGGTATGGTGAGAGACCTTGCTTTGCCAAATGTAGACATTAAATGGATTGGTCAGAGAGGGTTAAATTGGCACCAATTAATGCCTTTGGTGAAAACCTTTCTACATCTCCCACAGCCTAACCTTATTATTGTGCACTGTGGTGGAATAGCACTAAGCATAATTTTGATGCAAATAAGACCCTCTCATATATGTAATTTCTAAAGGAAATGCTCTAGGTATTACAGTTTTGATTACATCAAGATGACGTCAGGCGTTCCACACTTTTGTAATAAATATAGAATGTTAGAAATCTAGTTGTCATTAGGATACCGTTGAGAGGCAGAGGCCAGGGACACGGACTCTGAAAATTGAAGGCAGGTAGGAGGGTGCAGTGGCAACAATTTGACCACAATGGGTAGGCCGGAAGGGCAGTGGCAGCACAACAGACTATGGAGGGCAGTGGATAGGGGGGCAGGGGCAGCAAACCAACAATACAGGACTGGCAGGAGAGGCTGTGGCAATATAATAGACCATTTTGGCCAGAAGCTAGAGGCAGTGGTAGTACAAGCATACATGCCAACAGACCCAATTCAGCCAGGAAACGTCCAATATTTTAAACACAAGTGGGCTTTATTTGATCTGTCTCCTGTCTACATTCTCCTCTTTTTCAATGTAAATCAAAAGGGAAAATCAATACCCCAGTTTTTTTCAAAATCTCCGTTACCAAGTTCAAAATGTTAGCAAGTATGGTACATTGGATCATGGAAGGCAGCAGGAATTGGGGTAGGGACATGGACTCAGATAACAGAGGACAGGAGGGACATGGAGAGGTGCACAAAGCTGAGCATACAGGGCAGGCATCAGGGTTTGCAGCAGCACAATATACCACACAGGGCATGCGGATGGTAGTGCAGCACAACATTCCATAGACAGCAATAGGGAGGGGACAGGACCATGCAAATGGACAACAGAGAACAGAGGGGAAAGAGGCAATGGTAGCTAGCTGACCATAATGGACAGACAGGAGAGAAAGCTGCACCATAACAGACCATAAAGGGCAGGAGGGACGGATCAGGGGCATTACAATCGAACAGACAAGCCAGGAATGAGGGAATAGGGATCTGCACATGGAAACAGAGGGCTGGGGGCAAGGGGGAAGGGCAGGAGCAGCAAGATGACCATGGAGGTCAGGCAGGATGGGCACTAGAAGCAAGACACACCATGACGAGCAACAGTGAGACTATGATGGCATACACACAGACCATGGAGGGAAGGTAGGAGGGGGTCAGGGGCAGCTAGCTGACCACACAGGGAAGGTGGGAGGGGCCATGGCAGCACAGAAGACCATGCATGGCAAGCGGGAGGGTTAGTGGCAGCACAATGGCTATGATGGACAGGAAGGAGGGTGCAGGGGCATGCACAAAGGACCATGGAGGATAGAAGGGAGGGTCAGGACCTGGGCACAGACAAGAGAGTTCAGGGGAAGGGGCCCCACAACAGACCACGTGGGGCAGGCAGGAGGAGCAGTTGCAGCACAACAGACCAGGGAGGGCAGAAGGATGTGGCAGTAAAATGGACCATGGATAACAGAAGGAAGGGGATAGGGGCATGGAATGTTGACAGGCAAGGTGGAGGTGGCAGGGACAGGTTACAGTCATCTGACAATGCTAGGCAGGTGGGGGAGGAGTGGCAGCTCAACAGAACACTCAGAGTAGATAGGAGTGGCAGGTCCATGGAACATGGTGGGCAAAAAGGATGGAGCAAGGGCATGCACAAAGACATCAGAGGACAAGGGGAAGGAGAATAGGGGCAGCAAGCTAAGAACAGAGGCTAAGCAGGAGTTCAATGAGGGGGCATAGAATTCGGCAATGGAGGGCAGGAGGAGTGGACTGGTACATCATGCTAAATTGAGGGCAGTGGCAGCACATCAGACCATGCATGGCAGGAGGGAGGAGGCTATTCCATGGATTCAGACATCAGAGGATAGGGAGGAGGTGGATGGGGCATCAAACTAACTGTTCAGAGAAGGCGGGAAGGCCAGTGGCAGAACAACAGCCAAACCGGGCTGTAATAAGGGAGCAGGGACATGGACTTGGACAATGGATGGCTAGGAGGAGAGAAGGCAGGAGCAGCAAGCTTGGGTGGGGGCAGCACAATGCCAGGCCCTGCTTCCAGCCCCCCACCATCCATTGTGATATGGATCTTACTTAACATTAAAAAAAAACTAGAAATCTGCTGAAAAAAACAAAGATTACAGGGACGGTATAGTTAGACTCAGATTTCCCTCATACACAACCAGTGAAATTCAGCAGTTATAGTTACCTGAGCTAACTATAGCATACGCCCCCGCAATGTACTGCTAATGACCTCAGACATTACATCATTCATGACATGGTCAGTTACATCACTCATGACATCACTCATGACATCTCAAATGAGCAGTAAATGGAATGTAACTATAATCGCTGGAACTTTAGTTAGGGATAGTGTGTGTATATTAACACCCCTTTTTTTCCTTTTCTTTCGTGTAAGAACCATTATAATACGCAACGAGCCCAGATTAATATGGTCGATAGCCTTTCACTTTAAAGTAATGTGTAGTGCATTGTTTATGTTGATGTTTGCAATTCTAAGTATGTTTATTATGAATAAGTCACGTTGACGAACATACAGGTATGGCGGTCACGGGGCAAGATATGGTGAAATGACATTGTGTGCATATTAACACTTGTTTTCTTTTCTTTATTGTATCAATTCCTGAATTTTCACATCGTGACCAGGCCAATATGGCCGCCAGCTTTTTGGATTGAAGTAATGCACTGCTGATGACGTCACATATTACATCACTCATGACATGGTCAGTGACATCACTGATGACATCACTGATGACATCTCAAATGACATCACTGATGACATCATCTACTTGATCATCTGATGCACCTCCTCACACCCTAAAATACAGACTACCATTCTCGAAACCATAGACACACCAATACTAGTACAGCTACAATATTCTGTGCACTATACATGCAGACCTCTTACCAGCTACAAACAATTGACTGTATCAAAGCTACATAGCTTTGATACAGTCTTTTAAATACTCAGTTGGTACCTATGCAGTCTAGTAATCCTTCTGTCTGTCCCATGCACTTCTCCATTCAACCATCCAGCACTATCTACGTACCCTATCACTCTGCCAATACCTAAGCACCAAACTTTCACACATTATCTTGCAATTATAGTGCTTTCTTTAACCAGATAAGGTAGTTCTGATAGGAACTTTTTTTGTCTTCTTTTTTCTTTTGTATTTTTTTTTTATTTTCTTGAACAATTTTTTATTTTTTGGGGTGTTTTTTCAAAAAATGAACAAAAAAAGAACGAATAAAACAGGAAACATTTGGAATGACTTATCATTCCAAAAACAAAAAAAACAATAAATTAACAACGATGGTTGCGTTGCGCAGGACAAACTGCATCCACCGACTGCTCACCGAATCATATAAGTTTCTTACACTTCACGCAGTGTTGTTCGAGAAAGGCGAATTCTGGCCTAATGTCCATTGCAGGTATTCCTAAGAACGCTCCAGATGTACTTGCAACAGCTGGTGAGGGGTTCAAAGCAGCTCGCCTCATTTCCTCCCAAGCAAGATTGAGAAGATGTTTGGTCGGGAGATGCTTGTACATAGAAGCAGTGCTACAAGAGTATTTTTTTTCACTGCCTCTTGACAGGACTCGGTCACAAATTTTGCACGTCACCTTTCTCGCATTTACTTTCTTCTCTCCAGGTGGAAAAGTTAAGAATTTCCACACAACAGATTCCGGCCTCTATGGACGTGTTGCCTCCTTCAAGAATTCTTCTTCAGAAGATCCTTCCTCCTGCTGCTGCTGTCCAGATGCCATTTTGTTTGATATTTTTTGAAAAATACAAAAAAAACAAGCAAAAAGGGTTCTTGTAGGAAAAGAGATGTCTCTCTAAAGATTCTCCAACAAGAATGATTAAAATGGGTGTGGTCCTTCAATAGTTAAAGTGGGAAATGTTATGAACCAATGAAATCTTTTTTTTTTAGGCCACATGGAATCCGCAAGTTTATTATAAGTACAAATATATTATTTTTATGAATATCTTAGATAGTCTCTTGCCCTAATATGTATATTAAACACACATACATAACATTTTAAAACATAAAAAAATTTCACGGGAGTCGCACACCCAGCGCACCCCAGCACGTATATGAGGTCACGCGGGAGCCGCCACCGCTCAAGCGTCGCGTACCATAATGCGCATGTGTCGCAAATGCGTGGGAGCAGGAGTCGTGGACTGGTCGCAAACCAATCACGCACATCACGTAATATTAAATGTATATGATGTAACTGAAAAACACGCAGCAGTCGCACACCATACGTGGATCCTTCACGACATTTCTAAAATAGCGGCTAGAATCCATGCACCCACCGTGATGTGTACGCTTTGGGTGCGCAATTATGAAAAAACATTGGAAAAAAAAAATGAAAAAACAAAATAAAATAAAAATATTGAAATTTAAAAAAGCAAAAATTTTAACAATATTTCAGTTTACATTTTTTTACTTATTTTTTGCAATTTTCAGAAAAATATATAATGTTATTTAATGTATAAAATATTTATAAGTAAACAGTTAAAAACTGTAGAAAATCAGTACAAAAAATAGGTATTACTACTATTACACTTAAAAATTTGCATTTAAAAAACCTTTGAAATTCACTGAAAAAACCATAGGTTTCAGAGACGTTATAGTTAGAAATTAGCATTTTTAAAAGCTTTGAAATTCACTGAAAAACCATAGGTTTCAGAGACGTTATAGTTAGAAATTAGCATTTAAAAAACCTTAGAAATTCACAGAAAAAAACATAGGTTTCAGGGGTGTTATAGTTAGCTGGACATTTCACTCGTACAAAACCACAGAAATTCCTCCGTTATAACTCGCGCGCCCGCAATGCACTGCTGATGATGTCACATATTACATCATTCATGACATGGTCAGTGACATCACTGATGACATCACTGATGACATCTGAAATGACATCACTGATGACATCATCCAGTGAATGTGGTTTAGTTTGAAATTTAAATATGTATTAGATATATATATACAGATCTGTATTGAAGATTGAGTGGATATATAACTGTCTGGATGGAGGATTTAGTAGTTGTATGACTGTCTGTTTAAGTGAGTCACTAAAAGTGTCTCACTTAATACATGGATTAGTAACTAAACTATGTGAATGTGTGCATCACTGTCTCTGTTGTTGTATAACATGCTGCATCAGTTGGTCACTAACTACATGAGTGTGTATATTAGTTATTGATTAGTTGGGTGAGTATTTGTATGGGACACTGAGTTTGTGTGTGGTTGGATGGGGTGTGTGTAACTCTAATCCAAACAACCAGTATGCAATAGGGTCTAAGGAAAAAAAGTTTAACGACCTGCCACAGTTCTACTCCCCAAGTCCTACAATATCAAAAACTAATGGAACTGGGGGTCTTGCGATAGACAAATGTATATAAAAATATATATATCTGCATGTGTCAAAAGCTACCAAGACCAGGGGTGCAAAGACAGAATATCATAAGGAGAAAACAGAGAAACAAGAGAAAGGACCCTTGAGCACAGCTTGGATACCCATCAATTGTCTAAGTTATCAGTGTTAGCATCTGGTCATCCATCCCAAAGGAAGATATATCTCTTGATCATAGAGATTATCTTGTAAGGAGTAAGCTCTCTCAGTCGGATCAATGTAGGAACATCAGATGATCAAGGAAAGGAGACCATATATGTCTGATTATAGATCAATTGAGAGATTAGTGCAGTGCTTAGAAAAGAGTGGTGCGGTGTACTAAAATAGAGTTATGAGGAGAAGATACTGTTTAATGTAAGGAAGAGACCTCATACCCTAGATAAAAACAACAGTTCAATAAGCAGTGTTCAACAAATAACTGCTATATGTAAAGGTCGACATGTTTCAGCCATGCAGGAAAGATTTTTAACCAAGGCTTTCTTCAGGACCCCAGTTGTCAACTCTTTGCTACTGCATTAGTGTATAAGGGAAAAACAAAATAAGTAAAATGTGCTTATATCGCTATTGGAAGGTTGGACTTAATACAACCTTAATCTGATCCTCCGCCTCAAAAGATGCAGTAGGCATCTGTGAAAAAAACACATGAAGAATTTCTTAATCTCCAAAAATAATATCTAAGGAAACACTCCAACAGTAGGGCAGTTAACTGAATTGCCCTACATCAACACACCAATTAAATGTTAATGCTCACCCATTTTGATCGGGGGATGGACCTCACCTCGCCTGGAACCTTACTCAGGACTACGAGGCCCCGCTCTAAAGTAGGGGTGGGCGGAATTTGCGTAATCGCGTTACGCAAATCTCCGCGAAACGGTAAAAAATCTCCGCGAACACGCAGAAATTCCGCGAACACGCGGAATTTCTTGTTCGCGACACTTTTTTCCTGTTCGCGATCGCTGTTGGCGTGCTCGGGGTGAAATATCTCGCGAACACGCATATTGAGAACGCGAACAAGCAAAAAATTTCGCGAAGTCGCGGAACACAGATTTTTGGGCAATTTCGCGTTCTCCGCGGAACGCGAAATTACCCAAATTCCGCAAATTCCGCGAACGGAACGGAATTTACCGCCCAGGCCTACTAAAAAGGGAGAAGAGTCGCTATAGTGGTCAATCTCAATTGATAACATGAGGAAGCTATTCGTCCTCTATAAGGTGCTGCTGAACAAAGCTGCCGCACCCAAACATCTCGTATGTATACTCTTCATCTTCACAGCAGCTCATGTAAATGTGAAACCCTTTCCCCAAGTCTTAATATAATCACGATTAGCTGGTTAGGATTTAAAAACGTGGTCAACTAGCCCCACAGTTCGAATAAAAATACCGAATGCGGGAATCAAGTAAGGAAAGTGCACTGGTACGCTTATTATTCCTGCATAAAGCAGGAAGATGAACCTAGCTCTCATCGCAAGCTTCTTTATCAGGTTTTATACAGACTGCTAATTTGAAACTCTGCACAAGTCTCTTAAGGGCGGTGGGCATATTGACTATACACTGCTGAGACATGCTGTTTAAGCGTATCTTCCATTTTGAGGACAGATTGTATGAATAGGTATCTCGTGTTAGTCTCATAATAAGGACAATAAAGTACAGATGCAGATAGGTTCATCTTCCTGCTTTATGCAGGAATAATGAGCGTACCAGTGCACTTTCGTTACTTGATACCCGCATTTGGTATTTTTATTCGAACTGTGGGGCTAGTTGACCACGTTTTTTAATCCTAACCAGCTAATGGTGATTATATTATGACTTGGGGAAAGGGTTTCACATTTACATGAGCTGCTGTGAAGATGAAGAGTATACATACGAGATGTTTGGGTGCGGCAGCTTTGTTCAGCAGCACCTTATAGAGGATGAATAGCTTCCTCATGTTATCAATTGAGATTGACCACTATAGCGACCCTTCTCCCTTTTTAGAGCGGGCCTCATAGTCCTGAGTAAGGTTCCAGGCGAGGTGAGGTCCATCCCTCGATCAAAATGGGTGACCATTAACATTTAATTGGTGTGTTGATGTAGGGCGATTCAGTTAACTGCCCTACTGTTGGAGTGTTTCCTTAGATATTATTTTTGGAGATTAAGAAAATCTTTATGTGTTTTTTTCACAGATGCCTACGGCATCCTTTGAGGCGGAGGATCAGAATAAGGTTGTATTAAGTCCAACCTTCCAATAGCGATATAAGCACATTTAACTTATTTTGTTTTTCCCTTATACACTAATGCAGTAGCAAAGAGTTGACAACTGGGTCCTGAAGAAAGCCTTGGGTAAAAATCTTTCCCGCATGGCTGAAACATGTCGACCTTTAAATGTAGCAGTTATTTGTTGAACCCTGCCTATTGCACTGTTCTTTTTATCTAGGGTATGAGGTCTCTTCCTTACAATAAACAGTATCTTTTCCTCATAAATCTATTTTAGTACACCGCACCACTCTTTTCTAAGCACTGCACTAATCCCTCAATTGATCTATAATCAGACATATATGATCTCCTTTTCTTGATCATCTGATGTTCTTACATTGATCCGACTGAGAGAGCTTACTCCTTACAAGATAATCTCTATGATCAAGAGATATATCTTCCTTTGGGATGGATGACCAGATGATAAGACTGATCACTTAGACACTTAGACAATTGATGGGTATCCAAGCTCTGCTCAAGGGTCCTTTCTCTTGTTTCTCTTTTTTCTCCTTATGATATTCTGTCTTTGCACTCCTGGTCTTGGTAGCTTTTGACACATGCAGATATATATATTTTTATATACATTTGTCTATCGCAAGACCCCCAGTTCCGTTAGTTTTTGATATTGTGTGTAACTCTATGCATAGATGTGTGAATGGTTGATTGACTAGGTGTATAGGTTTAAGAGTGCATGTGGAAACAGTTGTTTGGGTGACTGAGTGTATCTATTTGTGTGTTGGTGAGCGAATATATGTTTTAGTTGTACATATTCAACAAAGTAAACAAATAAAAGGCATTGTATGTGAGAGTTGGTGTATATTACTAAGTATATATGAGTCAGTGATTGTGAGAGTAACTATATGAATGAGTGTATAACACAAATAAATACACTCAATCACCCAAACAACTGTTTCCACATGCGCTCTTAAACCTATACACCTAGTCAATCACTATATATTTGGCAAAGTATTTCGAGAGTAGTCAGACATCTGGGCTGCAACAATGAGAATGGTCTGATATTGATGACAACCTGTTGGTATCTGATCTTAGTGTACTACGTGATTTGGACAGTCTCATGAGAGACAATAGTAGCAGTGCAGATGATGATGTAGTGATCAGAGTATTCAATTTAAATGTATACCATTTAAAGCTGGGTCAGGTTTTTCACCTTTGGTCCCAAGTGATTCTACAGAACTATTTTCGGACCTAGTAGTGCAAGAACTAAAATAATTGAATACTGATCTTGAGCATGAAGTATCATCTGATTAATCTACAATAGGATATAAGAGTCTGGTGACAATACGTATATCTTTATATAAACTCTTGTGATGGTGTTCCAGCTAAAGAGAGAGATCCGAGTTTTGTCTAGTGCCAGTTTTGACATGCCATAAAATATCGCAGAGGGTTGATTGGTGGATTAGGAAAGCCAGCCATTACTAGCGCTTTAAAACAAATGAAATGGATTTGAGAGAGGGGCTATGGAGAGACGTGGGACACTTTTGCTGGGTGGTAGTGAGGGAATCCAATAAATAGGTCATGGGAGTGGTGGCAAAAAGGATTGTTGCACTGGGCCGTACTAGCGCTAAAGGCTGTGTTGATGGGTATGTGGCAAGGTAAAGTAATACTGTGGCTTTTTGTGGCTTTTTTAGTGTTTTTGTAGAACCTGAGGAAAGAGGACAAGGTAATGTGACTTCATCATTATTTATTTTTGCACACATCACTTACGCACACACCCACCAACTGGCTTAGAACAACCTATCTGTCTTCTACGTAGGATAGTGTTTTAGAAGGAAGGTTTTATGCAGTAGCAGAGATGGCATCTCGGTGGATGACTGCTGCTCAAGCCCTTACTTGGGTTATGGAGGACAGCTCTAAGGCAGGATCAGAGACTGAGACAGCAGATACTGAAACAGGGAGAGAACAATGGAGCTGAATCTGGAAGTGATTTTTCAGTTGGTGCAGCTCCATCCGACAAATCATCTTCCAGCCATTCTCAGTTGTGCTGTCCCTTCACGAGCTAGTCTGTGCAACAGGACAACAGTAGCAGGCTAGACCAACCCAGAGTGCTCTCTTGACAGCCCCTACATTTATTTCAGCGCCAAATTCTGCCGTTCACTGACGACGCTGGATGTAAAGTCGATCGGACAATTTTTTGTCAATTGACTATGTCCATCTCTTTTTGAATGTTGACTCCCTTGAGAAAATTGTGCAGCAAACAAATTTAAGTGAACAATTTCTGATGGAGACACTCTCGGGCCTCATTCTAGAGCACATAAGTGGACTCTTACTTCATTAGGGCCTTTACACTCAAAATGGGGGCAGTGCATAACGAACCTTGCTGTCCAACTGGTCTACTCCCACAGGTTGGGTAACCCCCATCTTTGCTGTTGCGGCACATGCTGCATTTCAATGATAATTCTGCTGCATTGCCGGGTACTATTCAGACCATGACATGTTGTTCAAAATACGGCCTGTTGTGGGACATTTGTCTGCCAGGTTTCCAGAGGTTTATACTCCTGGAAAGTATATAGCCTTCAATGAGTCCTTGATCCTGTACAAAGGGCGGCTGCTGTTCAGTACATTGCGTGCAAAAGAGTTCACTATGGCATCAAGCTGCACATGCTGTATGAGAGTTCTACTGGCTATATGTACAGCTTGAGAGTGCATACAGAGAAGGCCTCCACTCTAAACCCTGTAGGTTGCCCTCCCACACTAGAAGGCGGGGGAAGAATGTATGGAAGCGTGTCCAGCCTCTTCTTCACAAAGGTTATAACCTTTATGTGGACAATTTCTATACAGGACTAGAGCTGTTCAGTGAGCGGTACAAAGTTAGCACTATGGCCTGCGGTACAGTTTGTTGTGACCTCAAACCTTTCCCACAGAAGCTTGTTTGTACGAAGCTCCAGAAATACTGGAACAATGCATTGTGTTCCAACAAACTGCTTGCAGTCAAGTTCTCAGATAGATGTGATGTGTACATGCTCACTACAATGCATGATGAGAGCACTTCCACCATCACGGTTTGGGGTCTGATGGCCGAATTTCAGAATCCTACCTGTATACTTGATTACAACAAGAACGTGGATAAGAGCGACTAGGTTCATCAGTCATACAATGTAGGTAGTAAAACTCACACTTGGTACAAGAAACTGTTTACCCAACTGATCGAGATGGCAATATACAATGCACATGTTGTTTCTCTTCAGACAACCCCAGGAAAAGTTTTTCGTTGGCATTCAGTTGTCAGTCATTGAAAGTCTTACTGCCACAGAAGCAGCAGCTTCCAGTTCGTATGCTCTGGAGAACATGACAAGGCTGAAGGAGCAACACTTTGCTAATCACATTCCTGCAACACCTAAAAAGAGTCAACCATGTCATTGTTGTATAATCTGCTGTAAGCATGCTAAGAGACAGGAGAGCAGTATATACTGTACCCAGTAAACATCTTACTCAGCCCTGTGTTTTCTTGATTGCTTTAAGTTGTACCATACAAAAGTGAGCGTATGGGAAATTAACTGAGGTGGAGCTGCTGTTACTTAAACCTTTCAATGGCTGTGCATGGGTACCTGCCTTCCATAGGCCACTACTTCCCTAGGGAAGCAGCTGTATAATTTTTGTGCCTCTACTTGAAGAAATAATGGAGTTGCTTATTGCCTGCTCAACACCTTTACCCGCCATTAGAACATGGTAGTTGTTATGTTTGCCGCTTGACAAGTGCATCATAGTACCCAGAATGTGCACATAATGGTGGACGGAATGTAAGGCATGTTGTCACAGAGTACCTTGTGTGGTAAACATGTAAAGGCTTGACTAGATTATGAAGTGCTTTTTAGGGAAATTATGTTTAACATAAGGACCTCCCTGATTGCTTACGAGAACCAAAGGAAGTGTAATAAGTCAAAGAAATGTGCCTTGGAACTTATTCACCAACACTTCTACTTGTTTTCAAAGTGTGCAAACTCAATAAGTAGCTTGTATCATAACCAGTGTTATCGAAAAGGGGTACAGGACACAATATTGTGTATGATGATTGTTTTCACATCTTAAGTATTGCTTATGATGCTAGTTAGTATTTGAGTTTTCACACTTTCAAAGCAAAAGTAGAAGTGTTGACGAATGAGTCCCACAGGACATTTGTTTGGCATATTACTTTAGGGAACTTAGGCAATATACCCCAGGATGTTTGCTTGGTTTCAATGGTAGATTTGCTCGCTCAGTTCGAGGAATGAGCTCTCGGAGGAAGGCATACTCGGACTCCCCCAACTTACATCCACAAACTGGAAGGAGTTGGATTTAGCACAGTAGGTGCGCTGATGGCGCATGAAAGACACTTTTTCTTGAGCTTCAAGTAGCTAGGGACGGAAGTCATTAGCATAGGTTCACTTGGAAATTATACAGGATTAGTCAGGACTCTGATGAGGACAGGGAAATGACTGGGTAAGAAAAGCTTATGGTAGGTGTGCTTTCCCGGGGATATTGCATAGGAAAAAGGCAGATAGAAAAGGTAATACACAGATACCAATGCCATGACTAGATCGTCACCTATGGATTTAAACCCATTGGTGCCACATTCGCCCGATAGTGAATAAGAAGTAAGGCACAAATGGGTAAATGCTTGACCTGCTCGCCATGTTCATCCTCCGTCAAAACTTAGTATATGTTCAGTTTGCAGTAAGATAAGTGCATTACAGTCACAGCACTGCACATAACGGTGGATGGGACATATGCTACATTCTCACGGACTACCCTGTGTTTGAAAAACTACTGTTCTTCATAGTTTATGACGTTCTCTTTAGGAAACTTTGGAAAATTCCCCAGCACATTTGCCTTAGTTTCAATTGTAGATATGCTAGCTCATTTCGATAAATAGGCCTTGGGCATTCTCAGACACCCCCAACTTGCATCCACAAACTAGTACGAGTTGGATTTAGCCTAGTGTTCTGCTCGATTTTCCCGGCCTTCTTGTGAGGAGAGGTGATTGAATGTGACTTCAGTCTCTTACCATTCAAGTCTAAGGGTTAGAGTAGTGAATGGAGCCTATTTACTAGGCACTTCGACATGCTCCTGTGCTCTTCCCCATAGATCAGGGCTTGCACACATAGCCTAGGGGATAGATTCGTTAGTATTAGGGATAACCTGTCCTGTAGTGAGGGTATTTCATGGAGCCGTGCTGAATTCAGGCCTGGTAGGCCTCAAACGGGAGAGACTCCATCTTTCTTTCTGCTCCGGCAGCTTGGGATGCTTCTAGGTCAAATGTAATGTTTTAGTTATGAGGTGTTATTCGCTTGGAGAGAACCGGTTCAGGCCGGCCCTTATCGAAGGATTGTATTTTTCTTCATGCCGAAGACACTACATCAGGCCGGCCGGCTGGGAAAGTGTCCTTGGTACGGGGAGGTACAAGAATTTGGTGGGCGGCAGGTTACGGGCCGGAATTTTCCATGAGGAAACGCACCTCTATATTAGTGAAAGTCTGAGGCAGTTACATGTTCAGTCCGTAGGCGGCATCTAGCCGTTAGCAGTAAAGCTACTACTTATTCCAGGGAAGACGGACGCCATCTTGAAGGCGGAGAAAAACCGAGAGACAGATACTCTACTGGCAGAATAGCCAGAGAGGAGAGAGTAGCCGATAAGGAAGAGGTCCCAGTGACTCGGAGAAGGGTGAAGGGAACAGATCCGTGACTGCGGAGGTGTGACTTCCAGGCGAGCCGAGGCACAGACGAGAAGGGAACCTAGATGACCACGGAGTGCAGGCTACACACTACTAAGGTGATGTCGACCCTTTCTTATTAGAGTGTACAACTTAATCTTTCACTTTTCTTTGCAGGTTATGTGTTATATTGTAATGTTATGTGATCGCGTATGTAATGAGTAATAAAGTACCCAGTTTGTAGTGAACCAACATGTGCTGCGTGTTCTTGTATGAGAGGGTAGCCTATTTTTCTAGTCAGCTGCGGCTACATGAACAGATGTTAACCCTGATCAGGTAAGTGGTAACTGAATAAGGGAGAGAGGAGCCCCTCGAACCGGAGAACAGGCTATGCTCGAACTGGCAGTCCTTGTGTGATCTGATGAATAGTGAGACTGATTCCCTTTTTGTATGTTATGGTGATCATAGGATGAACTGCCGTCTGGGTAGAGAGGTCTGGATTCGTATGGGATCGCGAGGCCGCCACTTGTGCTGAGACTGCCGTCTGGGTAGAGAGGTCTGGATTCGTATGGGATCGCGAGGCCGCCATTTGTGCTGAGACTGTCGTATGGGCAGAGAGGTCTGGATTCGTATGGGATCGCGAGGCCGCCACTTGTGCTGAGACTGCCGCCTGGGTAGAGAGGTCTGGATTCGTATGGGATCGCGAGGCCGCCATTTGTGCTGAGACTGTCGTATGGGCAGAAAGGTCTGGATTCGTATGGGATCGCGAGGCCGCCATTTGTGCTGAGACTGTCGTATGGGCAGAGAGGTCTGGATTCGTATGGGATCGCGAGGCCGCCACTTGTGCTGAGACTGTCGTATGGGCAGAGAGGTCTGGATTCGTATGGGATCGCGAGGCCGCCACTTGTGCTGAGACTGCCGTCTGGGTAGAGAGGTCTGGATTCGTATGGGATCGCGAGGCCGCCACTTGTGAGACTGTCGTATGGGCAGAGAGGTCTGGATCCGTATGGGATCGCGAGGCCGCCGATTATAAGAGGTCTTGGTATGTATGAGTAGGAATTCCCTGTCCTTAGGTGGTGGATATATGTGGTTACCTATTGTAAATAGGCCCTAGGGAAAGGGAGGGGGTAACGTTCTGGCTGGGTTAGTGAGGCTCTGATGAGCGGGTTCTATCTGATCCGAAAACCCAAGCAGAACATTTGGCGTCACGAACCGTTTACGAAACCTGTGTGCGTTGTGGTTGTATCGTGTTTGCTTTCGGCGCGTGCGTGGTTTCGTTTCTATATTCTTTGTATATAATTGTGCGTATAGTTTTTTTTCTCTTTCCTTCTTTCTTTTCTTTTTCTTCTTTTTCTTCTTTCTTTTCTGAGATGTTTTCTAGAAAGTCGAAATCTACTTTTAAGTTGCCCGTTGATATTCCCGGCTGGAATTCAACGCTTTATGAAGCCTTAGCCCGTGAGTGGGCTGATTCTACTGGTTTGAGTGAGAATTGGAATTCTTTTTTGGAGCTGGCGGAGCCGGCTAATGTGATTACTTGTTTACAGAAGGCGCCGGTATCTAAGGGTGATGAGCTTCCCGTTTTGGGGCGCAGAGGTTGGATTGTTCTGTCTGCGTACAGAATTCTGCATGAGAGGTTGTTGAAGTTACAGAAATTGCATAAGGATGTGGAAGCGAACTTTGTTGAGATTCAGAATGCTCATACTTTGTTGCGGTGTCAAAATAAGTTGCTTGCTGACAAACTTGAGACTTACCAAACTATTGCCGAGAGGGCGGCTGTGCGAATTGCTCGTTATAAATACAAGAATCGGCGTGGTCGGGTTTCGACGCGAAAGGTGCGTCTGGTCGTAGCGAAAGCCGGACTAGATTGGAATCCTGATGAATGGGATGGTAATATCTGGAACTCGAGTGATTCTTGTTCCTCGGGTGAGGAGTCTGCCAAGCGCGAGTCCTCTCGCTCCGGCCGTGATTGTAAGTCTGCTTCTCGCGCCTCTGATGGTGCACCCCGTGATTGTGCTCGTCCTTCGAGTGGGGTCGATGCTCCTTACACTGATTGTTCCTCTACGTGTACTGATCGAGCTCCTTGTGATGCTCGCCCCGCGGTCTCGGTGCATCCAGTTTTTCGGCGGAAGTTGCAGCAGGCTCCCGGTGTTCCGAATGGTTTTGCTTTAGACTCTTTGGAGGATTTTACTCAACAGGAAATTAGTGATATTTTGCAGCGATTTCGGCAGCGAGCTGGTGAGACCTTACTCACGTGGATGGTGCGCCTTTATGAACTGGGCGCTGCTGGCATTATGTTGGATACTGGCGATTGTTTGAAGTTTTGTTCCTTGAGTTCCGATTCTACTGTACAGGATCATTTTCGTAACTTTAATGGTGGTGGTCAAATTTCTTTGCTTCAATTGGCGACTGAGGGTTGTAATCAAAAATATCCTACTGAGTCTGACTGGCCTGTGAATGACAAACCGTGGTATACTTTGCGCGATGCTGCACAACGTCTCAAAGAGGAGGTGATGAAAACGGCAATTTTTCTGAATACTGCTGACAGGTTGCTTGATGGTTTGTTGACATCTTCTGTGCGGAATCGTATTATTCGTTCTTCCCCTGTTGCTTATAAGCAGGTCATGATGACTTTATTGATTAATCAGACTGGTAACATGTTATCTACGGTGCTGGAATCGGTACGCCAACTCGGTGAGTTGGGTGAGTGGTTTAAACCTGAACGGCAGTCCCGGCCTGACACTCGTACTCCTGGTGACAATAAACTTACTAGACGTGATATCTTTTTTGGTCTTGTGGCCGATGGTGTGCGGCAGGAGGACATTGACGGTGAGACTACTGCTCGTTTGTGGGAAATGTTTCGCAAACATGGCTTGGATCGAAAGGAGGGTGCCCGGCGTGTTCGGACGACTGAGTGTGATCGTGGTTTTTCTGACGGTAGCGGTGATGACGACCGCCGTGGGCGCTCTGATCGTCGTGATGATCGACGTTATGTACGTGATTTGTCCCCCCATCGTGAGAGAGACAGAGAAAGAGAGGGGGAAAGAGAAAGGGGGAGAGATGATTATGTTAACAGCAGACGTAGAGATGATAGGGATCAATCCCCTGAGTTGAGAAGGAGAGAGGATCGACACAGTTTGGCCGATCGAAACCCGCAGTACAATGCAGAGGACAGGAATCCATTTCGTAATAGAGATGGATATGAACAGGAGGTATCGATACCTAAGAAACGTGAGAGTCTTTATCCTGATTTATCCTGGTGCACAGAACGCAGTAAAAATGACTAGGAAATAGGTCAAGCTCCAGTACACAGATGGGCTAACAGAGATAATAGACCCTATGTAGATATTGATATTTATTGGAGACATCGTAATGTCCAAAGAGCCCGAGCATTGGTAGATACAGGAGCGGAGGCCACTCTTATTCATGGAAAATCAAAGAAGTTTAAAGGTCAGCCTTTTACAATTACCGGATTAGGTGGAAAGGAAACTCCCGCAGTTCAAACTTTCCTTGAAATGAGAATAGGTAGAATTCCTAGAAAAGAATACGCTGTATTAGTGGTGCCACTCTTAGAATTCATAATTGGAATTGATATTTTGAAAGGAATTACTTTGCACTTAGAGGATGGATGTTACCAATTTGGAACTAAACATTATATATCGTCCAGGCCTGTACGGGTTGGTCGTTTAAGAATGCCCCCCATAAAAGTTCCCCAGGCGACAAAAGTGGTTTGTCAGAAGCAGTATCGTATTCCAGGTGGTCATGAAGAGATTAGTACCACTATTCAGGAGTTGGTGGATGCAGGAGTTATAACCCCAGTTACTTCTGCTTGGAATGATCCTGTTTGGCCTGTACGTAAGAGTGATAATTCTTGGCGCATGACTGTTGATTATCGAGAATTGAATAGACACACACCCTCTTTGACTGTTGCAGTACCGGATGTTATTACCCTAATTGAAAGAATCCAAAAACATCCAGGTACATGGTATGCGTCCATTGATATTGCTAATGCTTTCTTTTCGATTCCGATTGCCCCTGAGTGTCAGGAACAATTCAGTTTTACGTGGAACGGGCGTCAGATGACGTTTAGAAGTCTTCCCCAGGGCTATGTGCATAGTCCTACGATATGTCACCGGCTGGTGGCAGAGCATTTGGCTGAGGTACCGGTTCATCCACAAATTCAGATATGTCACTATATTGATGATATTTTGATCCAAGGCGAAACACAAGAGGAAGTTCAGACCCAATTGGACAGAGTCATTGAGTGCCTGCGTGAGAAAGGTTGGGAAATCAACCCGGATAAATTACAAGGTCGTCCCAGGCTGTGAAATTTTTGGGAATTAATTGGCATGAGGGGCACCGAGAAGTGATCCCTCAGGTTAAACAGAAAATTCTTGATTTTGCAGTTCCGAGGAATAGGAAAGAAGCCCAAAGCTTCATTGGTTTGTTTGGTTTTTGGCGCCAGCATATTCCTCATTTGAGTCAAATATTGGCCCCTTTGTACCGTGTCACGCGTAAAAAGAATGCATTTGAATGGGATAAACCACAGCAAGATGCGTTCAGTCTGGCAAAAGAAGCAATTCAGCAAGCTCTGGATTTATGGCCTGTACGTGATGGTGATGTGGATTTGAATGTGTCTGTACAAGGTCTTTATGCGAATTGGAGTTTGTGGCAGAAACAAGGCAAGAGTAGAGTACCGTTAGGTTTCTGGACCAAAAAGTTACCTGATGCTGGTGAGCGTTATACACCTTTTGAGAAACAGTTACTTGCATGTTATTGGGCTCTGGTGGATACCGAGCAATTGACTTTGGGACATGATATAGTTTTGCGACCTGAAATTCCTATCATGCAGTGGGTTATGAGTTCGCCGAAAACTCACCGAATTGGACACGCTCAAGAGGCGAGTGTGATTAAATGGAAATGGTATATACAAGACAGGGCACGTGTGGGACAAAAAGGAGTTGCATCTTTGCATGAGCAGGTGGCGCGGGCGCCATCGACTGAGACTGAGAGTGAATGTTCCGTACCTTTAGTACAGGAGTCTCCTGTTAAGTGGGGTAGACCTTTTGATGATTTGTCCGCTGAGGACAGAAACCATGTCTGGTTTACGGATGGTTCAGAAAGGTTCATAGGGACGAAACGGCATTGGAAGGCGGTGTCCTATAATCCGATCACACAAAAATTGCTGAGTACAACTGGTGAGGGTAAGAGCAGTCAATTTGCTGAACTCTATGCTGTTTATCAAGTTCTGAAACAAGAGTTACCTGGCACATGTCATATTTTCACCGATTCTTGGTCTACTGCCAATGGACTGGCAGTTTGGTTACCGACTTGGCATTCCCATAGTTGGAAATTGCATTCAAAAGAACTGTGGGGAAAAGAATTATGGCAGGAGATTTGGGAAATGCTCCCACAGAGTACTGTTACAATCTTCCATGTGGATGCTCATACCCCGATAGACTCTCTTGACAAATTCTTTCATAACATTGCAGATGAGAAATCTAAAATTGCTGAGGCAGTGGTGGACAGGCAAGATTCTGATATTGCGGGATTGGCGAAATGGGCCCACCAGAAAGCAGGACACTTTGGAGAGAAAGCCACTAGCAGGTGGGCTGCTGATCGAGGAATTTATATTCCCCTAGATTTAATCAAAAATGTTATTCTACATTGACCCATTTGTCAGCATATCAGGCAGCGCAAAGTGCCCCAAATTGTTAAAGGTCATTTACATCGCGGGAAATTGCCCGCTCAAATTTGGCAGATTGATTACATCGGTCCACTTCCTATGAGTAGGAATTGTCAATATGTTTGCACTATTGTTGATACATACAGTGGCCTGCTGGTGGCCCTTCCCTGTAAGCAAGCTACCCAATTGAATACTATTAAAACATTGGAATTGATTATGATGTATTATGGTGTGCCATTTCAAATTCAATCTGATAATGCATCCCATTTTCGTGGAAGATTGGTACAGGAATTCTGTGTGGAAAACAATATTGAATGGGTGTTTCATATACCATATTATCCACAGGCCTCGGGTCTTGTGGAGAGGTTGAATGGCCTGTTGAAAGATCAGTTACGTAAATTAACAGATGACAAGTATAAGAATTGGCGAGACTTTTTGTCTCAAGCGCTATTGATTTTGAATAACCGTCCTTTTCTAAATGCTGAATCCCCACTTATGCGTTTGTTTCCTCCGAATGTTGATGCTAAGCCCAATGAAATCAGAGAGACTGTGATGTACTGGGAAATTACTCCCGGAGCTTTGGCTCCATGTAGAGCGACCCCAGGGTCGGCAGGTTTAGACTTGCATGCCATGGATGACACCGTTATAAAAAGCAAGGATCGAGTCATCATTGAAACTGGTGTTGGTGTTCATATACCAACTGGGAATTTCGGATTAATCGCCCCTAGATCGGGGCTGGCTGTAAAAGGCGTTCAGGTGCTTGGAGGAATCATTGACAGTGATTATCAGGGAGAGATTAAGGTGCTCCTGCTGAATAGCAGTGAGGTTGACTTACTGATACATCAAACTGACCGAGTGGCTCAATTGCTAATAATGCCTGTTTTCAGTGGTGAGATCACAAAAGGCACTGCCCCAACGTTGCTAACTGTACGAGGCCAGAAAGGTTTTGGCTCCACAGATAATCCTGGGGCCAGAGTTTGGGTGCAGTCGCCTAAGAATCCCCCTGAACAAGCAGAGGTCATTGCAACCGGTCAAGACAACACCATTTTAGTTATGAGACCAGGGAAAGATAGCTGGGAAGCAGTCCCGGCTGACAAATGTTACTTACGAGAATGAATAATGCCTGTATTTGATTCTCTTTCAGATCATTCTTTGGACTGTTGCTGCAGGATGTGTCGGCGTTGGACTCCTTTTGGGCTGGTACGACGAGAGAGGAGGGATCCCATCAACCCGGGCTGAGTTGAAAACCCGAGTGTCGCGTTCCTTCGCTGCGTGGGATTCGTCGTCGAACTTTTGGACTACGTTAGCCAAACGGGTGACTAAAGCCCCTCATTTCTGCTTGACACCAATGAGATCGGTGACTGACATTCTAGCGACTTGTTTAGTTGCTGTCCCTGCTTCATTGGAGACTTTGACTCATATTTTCAATATATCGAATGCTCGCCCCAATGTTCTTCTGGGCGATTTTGCTACCCATGAGTATTGCCCCTTGTGTACTGTACTGTCAGATCCGATACCCCCCATCCAGTCCCAAATAGTTACCTATAATATCACACAGGGTGATTTGTGTTTTTTCCTTACCTGTGATCCTAGTGCGATTTCTGAATGTATGCGTTTAAGATTGAAAGGCGCCACTTCATTCACCGCTCATGAACGAACTTTGTGCCTTCAAAGGACACCGAAAACATGTACTTCTGTTCAGAATAACATGACTTGCAAGAGTTTGGTAGTTACCCCCAGTCATTATCGCACGATGTTACTACCTGCTGGATGGCTTTTCTCATGTGGTAATACCTCCTGGCCATATATCCCCGCAAATATTTCTGGAGGCCCTTGTGCCATTACTAGACTGAGCTTGTTAATGTTTTCATCACATCCGAATGCCAACTCTCGTGTGATTCGAGATACAGTGAGGTTACAGGAGGATTGTGACTCGTCTTTGCATTTATATTCCAAGTCTGAATACCTTAGCCTGGCTATTTCAATTATTGGTGTTCCTGCTTTGGCAGTTTATAATGCCAAATCTATTGGGAAAATGGCCTGCTGGATGGTAAAATCCATTAATCATACGTCTACAGTCCTGTCTGACATGCTATTAGACGCCCAGGGTGAACGTAGAGCTATCTTGCAAAATCGAGCGGCCATTGATTATCTTTGGCTTAAACATGGACACGATTGTTCTGATTTTGAGGGTCTTTGTTGTTTTAACTTGTCTGATCATACAAAATCCATTCAAGCTCACATTGATAAACTACATGACTTGACAGAAGAAGTTAGAAAACACATTGACCAGGGCTGGTTTGACTGGCTCTTTAATTGGTTACCTGATTTGCATATGTTACGTCAGATAGTAGGAGGTATTCTGGTTACTATCGGCATTTTGATTTCTATCTGTTGCTTTATTCAGTGTATTCCTTCACTACTTCAATTCTGCACACCTGGTACTAGACATAGATCAGTTAGTTTGGTTTCATATTATTCTTCCACAGATGTTAGTTCTGTTTAATGAATGTATAATAGACTGAAGTCAAGGGTGAAATGTTCTGCTCGATTTTCCCGGCCTTCTTGTGAGGAGAGGTGATTGAATGTGACTTCAGTCTCTTACCATTCAAGTCTAAGGGTTAGAGTAGGGAATGGAGCCTATTTACTAGGCACTTCGACATGCTCCTGTGCTCTTCCCCATAGATCAGGGCTTGCACACATAGCCTAGGGGATAGATTCGTTAGTATTAGGGATAACCTGTCCTGTAGTGAGGGTATTTCATGGAGCCGTGCTGAATTCAGGCCTGGTAGGCCTCAAACGGGAGAGACTCCATCTTTCTTTCTGCTCCGGCAGCTTGGGATGCTTCTAGGTCAAATGTAATGTGTTAGTTATGAGGTGTTATTCGCTTGGAGAGAACCGGTTCAGGCCAGCCCTTATCGAAGGATTGTATTTTTCTTCATGCCGAAGACACTACATCAGGCCGGCCGGCTGGGAAAGTGTCCTTGGTACGGGGAGGTACAAGAATTTGGTGGGCGGCAGGTTACGGGCCGGAATTTTCCATGAGGAAACGCACCTCTATATTAGTGAAAGTCTGAGGCAGTTACATGTTCAGTCCGTAGGCGGCATCTAGCCGTTAGCAGTAAAGCTACTACTTATTCCAGGGAAGACAGACGCCATCTTGAAGGCGGAGAAAAACCGAGAGACAGATACTCTACTAGCAGAATAGCCAGAGAGGAGAGAGTAGCCGATAAGGAAGAGGTCCCAGTGACTCGGAGAAGGGTGAAGGGAACAGATCCGTGACTGCGGAGGTGTGACTTCCAGGCGAGCCGAGGCACAGACGAGAAGGGAACCTAGATGACCACGGTGAGGAAATATGAATTTTATGATCAGTTATGTCCCCTATCTTAGACCCCAACGGCTCCATGTACATGCTACAAGTACATGTATGTTCCCTCCAGTTCCAGTTATGAAGACGCAAATACATGTGCGTCCAACGTCAACATGACCTCTTTCAGATCCGCCATGAATGGGTCGGATATTCCGTTCCTAAGTATGATTGGCCACCGACTTTATATGGTATACCTTTCACGTTTTACAGTTCAGGCGAGTAGGCCCTGAATTCTGCCATCAAGCCTTTTCCTGCCTTCTGCCTCTGAAAGCTCCAGTCTGAGCTCGCATCTGTATCCATGAACTTTGTCCTGCTCCCTCTGCGCGGCTAACGGTGCCTGACTCGGCCTGTTGCCTGCCAAAAACTGTATTTCACCTTCAAGTTATCTGCTCCGCTCCTCATCCAATGCATTTCTGTCTAGCAGTTTAGGTAAACATCCTTCCAGCTACCGAGCAAAGGGCCCGGCTTCACTGTCTTTATGCAAGTAATTCATAGCCCCTGTTACTATGGAAGATTCATGCCCCCTCGCATCTCATGTAGACACTTAGACGCCTGCACACGCACTAACAGCCAGTATAGAATAGATTCTGTCCGAGAGACCTTTCCTTTTGGATAATACAGTTCCTTAAACATAAGATATTAGATATGATTTAGGAATTAGGTTGACCTGACCCCCCAGACTTCTGTCTCCTCATGTAGAGCTAAATGTCAAGTCCCCTTCACCCTCTAGTTGCACGTCAATCACACGTCATGCGGCTGCGCGCGCATCCGTGCCAAGTATTTCTGCTGACACTGCAGGATTCTCTTATGGATCCACCCACTTGTGACATCATGTTTAATGACGTATCTAGTATACGCCTATATTTACGCCTCTTTTCATTACGTATGTGTATTCTTATCTGTATTATCAGCTGTTACGCCTCCTGCATCTGTCTTAATGTAATCCTTTTCATATATATATTGTTACTTGTCAATAATGTATTGCCTATCCCTTCCTGAACCTTCGTGGTGATGGAATTTGATTGCCTGGTTCGAACCATAATTCCTTTGTAAGGAATAAAGCCTTTCAGAACCTCTAATACCACGGATTCTGCCTCTTATTTTACTGAGTTATTCTTATTGTATTTTACCGCATCAAAAATAGTACAGGTAATTAAAATATTTACCACATAAATTGGCGCCCGAACAGGGACACTTTCCCATCTCACGCGCCGGAGGTGCGTTGCAGGCCCGGTCTCCTGCCACAGCTGGACGGACAACAACGCGTACCCGCAGGATTTCCTGTATCTCCCTCCGGCCAAGCGGGGGTGACTGAGGCTGCGATCAACACCCAGACGAGGCGGTGAGAAGTGCGAAGTATCCCGACCAGAGCCTAGCTGAGAGAGCAAGATCCGAGGTATACAGAGGCCCACCAGGTTCCGAAGTTCCGAGTCGAGTCGAGTCCAGTCCGGTCCAGTCCAGTTCAGTTCCGAGGCCTTCCGTTCCGTGCTACCCGGTGAGTACCGCTGCCGGGGAGGCATTTAGACGTGCACATAGTTTGTGCCGGTCAAGACGGGTTTGGGTACACAGACCCGGTCTGCACTGTTTCAGCAGTGTATCTGTACTGTTTAGCAGTATATCTAGTATATCTTGTATATAATTCAGTATTGTCTAGTATTAGTATTATGTCAGTAACTAGTTTTCTTCTAATTATCATTGTTCGTTAAATGTTAAATGTTAAATGTTTTATTTGTTTTAAAAATTGTGGTATGAATGGTTGTTCATTATTTTGTTTATTGTATTAATTGTGTTCAAAATCAAGTAGCAAGGTTTAAAGATGCCGCTCTTTTCAAAATTAAGACAGATCAAAACTAGAAAAGGGGTACTCGAAGAAGCTGTTCCCATTCCACCTAGGGACACTCCAGGGTACTTTATGTACCATAAGCATGGCCTAGATGCCGTATTATATCTTGATTTATGGGTGGACTACACCAAGGATTTACCAGAAAGCCAGAGGTGGCCCGCAGCTGGGACATGGGATGCAGATTGCATCATGAGAGTAGAAGAAGAATTATGGAAAAAGAAAGCCAGACAGTCACAGAAAGATGCCATTGAATTATGGCGTAAAGAATCGCATAGACGCACAGAGAAAGCGCTCAGACAAGAAGAGAAAAGTAGGGAGAATTCAAATAAAACCCGAGAAAATATATTAATTGAGGAAGGCACCCGAGTAAAAGCAGAACAAGTAGATAGACAAAGAAACACCCTTATGAATGGTATGTATCCTCTTCTGGCCGAGGGTTTACCTAAGGCCACCCCGGAAATACCGAAAGATCTGCCACCTCCATTACTCCCGACTAAAGCACATCCCAAGACCGCAAAAGATATTTTCCTTTCTTCCTATTTAGACGACGTAGCTCCCGAATATGTTAATGTTCCACCACACGCACTGTCTGTCGATGGTACTCAACGCCAAGATCATCAACCCCCACCTCCGCAACAACAAACTCCTACGCACATTCCAACAGGTCCATCTGTTTCTACCGCTTTTCCTGCATCTACAGTTTCTACCTTACATCAAACAAATCCTTTCGTGCCTAGCACCTCAGACGGTGCTACAGGAGGTACGACAGCAATTTTTGCCACGCCACCGCGAGGAAATAAATTATCTCTTAGAGATTTAGCATACCAACGTACACCCCAACTAGCAACTTCCGATATGTTTAAAGAGCAGCTAGTGGATTGTAGATATGATCCAGTGCCCGGTAAAAATGACAGAATGCTGCTGTCATCACTACGTATACGACGAGCTTCAACGTACTTAATGACACTACCAGGAATGCTCGCAAAGCTAGACAATATATATTACTTTGTCCAATCAGGGCAAGGCCCTGAAAGTATTGACGAAGCCATGGAATACCAGAAAGTGGATGTACAGAGACAATTGTTACGCTTCTTTATAAACTGCGTGATCAGAAACAGAGATCGGCCTGAGGTAGATCAGGAGGAAATGCAAGTACTTACCAGATGGGGTCAGAATATATCAGAAGGGAAACATGATAAACAGACGTGTATAGTAGCTATGTGCCGAAAGATCCGCAAAGAAGTAGAACGAATACATAAAGAAAGATTAGAGGCCGACAAAACTGAATCAGAGGGAGAGGAGGAGGAAGAATCAGAAATGCCCACAGGACAATTAGAAACGATGGCTTATGTAGGTAAGGGAAGATCTTTTAATAAAACCAGATGCTTTAATGATCCAATACGTCCGATACGTCCAGAATGTAATAGAAATTTTCAAGCCCCTATGTTGAATACAAGGTCTCCTGAACATCTATTCCAAGCTGCTGATAAATTACTCCGAGACCGAAGGGGGTATCATATGCTCGATTCCATGGATGAACAAGAATTAGCCAGGTCAGCAGTACAATGGGCTGACAGTCCTGGAAAATACAGTGATGATGCGCTAGCACACACGTTTTTAAATCTTACCCCAGACGAACAGCGATTAGCTGGTATATACATGATTCAGCACCTCCTTATATTATATAAAAGCCAACACTCCGATCCTGGTCCCCTACCTGACATATTGATAGAATTACTCACGAATAAATGGAGAGGTTCAGGTACTGATCTAATTAAAGAAATTCTAGAATATCGGAACCAGTATATTGTTTTCGTATGCCCAGAACATGTTTCAGTTCCCATCAAGGAAAGAAAAACGTATTACATAGATAGACAGAATCCCTTACGCGAGGTGCACCCAATTAAAGGTGATGACAATAATTTTAAACGCGTGTTTGTGTACACGCCCATAACTAAAATTGAATTATTAGAAATGAAGAAAGTAGTACCTAGCCATGACAAAGACCCAGCAGGTTTCCACCGTGAGATAAAAGACATGTTACTCATGGGAGAGTATACCTACCCCGACATTATGAAAATATTAAAAGTATTAATGCCTGCCGGTATTTACGAGAAACTCAAAGAAAAGGATTGGGAGGTGGGAGATCAAAAGATAGATTGGACAGCATTAGAAAACGAAGAAAAGGCCCGAGCTGCAGGTTCAGGGCTTGGGGAAAAGACTACAGCATTACCAGGATTACTAGTGCAAGTACTGCCACGCTTATTAACTACGAAAAAGGAAGATTGGGGTGCAATTTCAGCCTGTAAACAAAAACAAGATGAAGACACTAGTGATTTTTATTCCCGATTTGAAAAATGTTTTGGTATTAATAGTGGTATAAAAGCAAATAGCGAGTCGTATCCACATCTGTTTGTGACAAAATTAGTTGAAAATTCCCTGCCCCAAGTTAAGAATAGGGTATTAAAATTCGAGAGTACCTGGCAAGGTAACACCCCGTCACAGATGTTACAAATGTTACAATATCACCACAATAGAATTAGAGAGGAACAAGAACATGAACAAAGACGTATGAAAGACACAAAAATGAAAATGCTCGTTGCTCAGTCGGTACCAGCAGACGGTCATAGAAAGGGTACGACGCAGTCCAGTGATTCAGCGGGTCCTGTAAAAGGGACATGCAATTATTGTAAACAGCCAGGTCATTATATACACGATTGTGCAGTTCTGAAACATAATATCTCCACAGGTAAAACAAAGGAGAGATCACGTCCACCTGGACAGGATCAGATCCAACAGCA
This sequence comes from Triturus cristatus, assembly GCF_964204655.1. NCBI lineage: Eukaryota > Metazoa > Chordata > Amphibia > Caudata > Salamandridae > Triturus > Triturus cristatus. The sequence goes on from NC_140584.1 coordinate 151,830,409, forward strand.
AGTACCTCAGCATGTGCAATCTATGCCAGTTCCACAACAACAGACCCTAGCAACATCACAGCCGCAGCCTATTGCTGCAACACAAGCAACGACACAACAGATGTACCAGTATGCACAAGCTGACTATCCCGATTATCAGCGATACACATGAAATAGCCTAGAGAGGGAAGTTGGCTTACCCCTTATCGAGGTTCCTGTAGACCAAGAGGGACCTTATGTACATAGCCACGTATTAGGGAAAGACCGAAAATTTCTAGTTGATACAGGGGCAAGCAGAACAACTATAAGTCACAGCGAAGTTCCAGGGGCACCCCTCTCAGGCTCACAGAATATTTCCCTTGGATTCTCAGGAAAGCCTATTATTAATGAAGTATCACTACCTCTTCCACTTACGGTTGGTCCATTGACACGAACTACAGATTTATTGCTTACTAAATCATGTCCAGAAAACTTGTTAGGTATAAAGACACTGAAAGCTCTAGGAGCTATAATATGTTGTTCTCCGGAAGGAGTACGATTATTTTTACGTCACTTTAAAGGTCACTATGCGTCCAGAGACATGGATCACCGGTTACAGAATTTACCTACACATTTATGGGCACAAGGCCCTACTGATGTTGGTTGCATGCACATTACACCATATCGAGTCACACTCAAAACAGGAGTGGTACTACCACGAATGCGACAATATAAGTTACCCCCAGATGCTGTTGTGGCTTTACTGCAAATCATTGACGAGCTCATTGCACAAGGAGTGGTTGTGGAAACCGACTCCAATATATGTAATTCCCCGATAATTCCGATTCTTAAACGAACTGATCCAAAAGCACCGCCAGTATATCGATTAGTTATTGATCTGCGCGAATTGAATAAATGCATTGTACCACAATACCCTGTGGTCCCAGATATCTCTTCATTACTAACAGCCATTGATTCAGAAGCAACGTTCTTTACTGTAATTGACCTCAAGAACGCCTTCTTTAGCGTCCCAATCGATCCGGAAAGTCAATACTTGTTCGGATTCAGTTTAAATGGACGAAGTTTTAAATTCGCACGCGCACCTCAAGGATTCACAGAAAGCCCCAGCATCTATAGCCAAGCACTGAAACGAGAACTTGACAGTATCCACATGCCAGCTAACACTGCCCTGCTTCAATATGTCGATGATCTGCTGATCACCGCCCGAAGCGAACGTGAATGTGAAAAAGCATCACTGACGGTTTTACAATTCCTAGCCGACAAGGGGCACAAGGTGTCCCCTTCTAAGCTGCAATTCTGTGTCCAGCAAGTTGTGTACCTTGGGCACTTGCTGTCCAAGGAGGGAAGACAGCTTACACCTGATCGCATCCAGTTAATTGTTAACATGCCGCCACCAAAGACACAAAAGGAGGTGCGGGCTTTCATAGGCCTCACTTCGTACTGTAGACAGTGGATCCCTCAATATGCATTTCTAGCAAAACCACTCATTCAATTGACAACACAGGAGGCAGCCACGTCGACTGTCCTCCCTTGGACTCAAGAACATACACAAGCCTTTGAAAGCTTAAAGAAAGCTTTATGTCAAGCACCTGTTTTGGCAACACCATGTTACAGTAAACCTTTTACACTTTTTGTTACAGAACGCGAAGGTACTGCCTTGTCAGTACTCACTCAGGAACAAGCAGGATCACACAAGCCATGTGCTTATTTTTCCAGTACATTAGATCCCGTAGCTCAGGCTCTTCCTGCGTGCCTGAAATCAGTGGCAGCAACAGCTCTAGCGATCAGACAAAGCGATGCCATAGTATTAGGACATCAATTGACAGTACAAGTACCACACGCAGTAGAGGTGCTTTTGAACCGGACACAAACACAACACTTGACTATAGCAAGACTGACGGGTTATGAATTGACATTGTTCCAGCCTCACATAGAAATCAGACGTTGTAGTACATTAAATCCTGCCACACTTTTGCCAGTAAATGGAACAGACCCATTGGCACATGATTGTATTGAAGTCATTACTATTACGACGAAACCCAGACAAGACTTGACAGATATCCCATTACCAGATCCAGACCTGACATTGTATGTAGATGGTTCATGCATGAGAACAAGTACAGGAGAGTTAGTGGCCGCTTATGCAGTCACAACAGACATTGAAGTCATTGAAACAAATTGTATTAACACTTTGTCAGCTCAAGCAGCAGAGCTCATCGCTCTGACACAAGCCTGTATTCAAGCTAAAAATAAGAAAGTCAACATATACACAGATTCACGTTATGCATTCGGAGTCGTCCATGACTTCGGCGTGCTTTGGCGAGAGAGAGGTTATCTAACTTCTCACGGTGCCCACATTCAACACGGACCCCTCATTCAAGCTCTATTAGACACAATTCATTTACCTACTGCAATATCGATCATGAAGTGTAAGGCCCATACGAAAGTTACCGATATCATTTCTCAGGGTAACGACCTAGCTGACAGAACAGCTAAACAGACTGCTCAGAATCAGACCCACACAACTGACACGACAAAGACAATAGTTCCGACACCAACACATTGCATGACAGTTAAGGATCCCGCCCCTGATGTAATTGACATACAGACACATGCTACACCAGAAGAAATAAAGAAATGGGCTGAATTAGGAGGGATCCAAACGGATCAAGGATGGATGACGAAGGGAAAATCTATATGGTTTCTCCCCGACTCCATGGTTCAAGTCATCATTAACACAATACATAGTCCAGCGCACCTAGGAGAGAAAGCTATGCTAGATAGTATTCAACACATTTGGTTCAACAAACACTTACGGGCAGCAGCCAAACAGAAAGTACGTACCTGTATGATATGTTGTCAGTTCAATCCCGGTAAAAGCATTCCCGTAGAGCAAGGTGGATTTCAACCTCCCGATCACCCTTTTGAAGTCCTCCAGATGGATTATATCCAGATGGAACGATGTTGAGGATTCAAATATGTTCTCGTAGTTGTCTGTGCTCTTTCCCGTTGGACAGAGGCTTATCCCGTCTCAGATTACACTGCCCCGACTACTGCCAAACAGTTAGTTCGAGAATTCTTCCCACGGTTTGGTTTGCCACGTGTTGTGTATTCAGATAACGGCCAGCCATTCTCATCCGAGCTAATGAAACACGTTTCACTTTTGTTAGGCTATCAATGGAAATTCCACTGTGTCCGACATCCCGAGGCAGCAGGTCTCGTGGAACGCCATAATCAAACTCTGAAAATTAGACTGTCCAAAGTATGTAGAGAAAAAGGTGTCGATTGGATAGTAGCCTTACCAGTTGCGCTCTTTTACATGAGAATGGTAGCACATTCTCGAACAGGGCTATCCCCGTATCAGGTGATCTTCGGTAGACCACCAAATATGTGGGGGACGCCTATACCCCGTAAAATCACTGATGTCGATTGTAATATGCTGACAGATTACCTGGCTTCCTTGATGTCTGCACTACAATCTTGTCGTTCACAGGTAGCTGCAGCTTTTCCCGATAACACTGAAGTAAAGCCCCATGACGTGGTTCCAGGGGACCTCGTGCTTGTGAGGAACTTCGACAGGAGGAGCCCGCTGGAGCCCCGCTGGCAGTCGCCTAAACTCGTCTTACTGACCACAAGGACAGCCGTGAAGATTGAGGGACGTAAAGGGTGGTTGCACTCGAGCCATATCAAAAAATTTCATGGACTACCATCTGACGTGGACTCTCAGCCCTGCATTCCCTCACAGACTGATTTAAAACTTCCCCTGGTTGAAAAGTCCGAGAGTGAAAATTATAAACTGAAACTAAGGTCTAGCAAGTCAGACAATTTGATTGTTTAAGTCCTCTCCAAGGTGAATCGGTTGAATTTGTCTCTGACATGTATCCTCTAGACCGAAATAGAGAGAGAAATAGACAGAAACAGCTCAAGAAACATGCGTACTGTAAATCACTTCGTAGTCACTGTATAATGACATTGTTAATTATGTTTTTTCTAAGTCTTCTGATTATTATTACCAGTATATTGCTACATATGTATTACCCTATTTCTAAGCGTGATTTCAATGCTACTGCTGAACATTCTTTTAGCGAATTACCTCCGCATGAGTTGTCCTATAGATTTGCGCTGCGCAACAACACTTTCATTAGTATGTTACATCATTCCCATCAGACCAGCAATGCTACGAATTGTTGGATATGTGGCCGACTCCCTCCCTATCAGAACTACAAGGGAGTTCTGCCTCTCTTTCCATATCCATTCACACACAATGGCTCCTGTGGAGCATGGTTTAGTTTGATTAATTCCCTAGATTCAAATTCAGTAGTTTATCAAGACAACTGGGTATGGGGAAACCTGAACCTAGTTTTACTTAAAGTCTGCTACCCTAACAAGGAGGGACTTCCCAAAAGAACAGGAACTGATCTAGAAAATGAAGTATATGGATTAGGTAACTTTACACTTAACCTTATGATTCTAAATGTTGAATCCGAAACCGTACCAATCTTGCCCGCTATGTCAGTATTTCCAGTTAAAGGTGAATTATGTGTAAGAAAGAATGGCTCCATACACATAGGCCATAGTAAATGTACTACTGTAATAGAATTCAGTGATCAAGGCAAGTCTACATTTAGAGCTTCTCGCCATTCCTACTTCATATGTGGCCAGACCGCATATATACGTTTACCTCTAGATTGGGATGGTACCTGTTACATTGCATTCCTTCTGCCACCTGTTTTCCTAGCCCCTCCTGATTATCATAGAAATACCCATTTAGTACACAATCGACAGCAGAGAGATCTCCCGATTGTCGATTACACTGAAACGGCATGGGAGCAATACACAGATTTCAATAAAGGTTTCTTTCCCTATATAGGTACAGTCACTAATAGTAAACTGATACGTAGATTAACTAGAACCCTTGAAGCAGTAGTGAATGAAACTACTTCCGCCTTAGGCAACTTAACAGAGGAGCAGTCTGCGATGCGGATTGTTGTTCTTCAAAATCGTCTTGTCCTTGACGTCATACTGGCCGATAGGGGCGGAGCTTGTAGAATCATCGGATCAAGTTGTTGTGTTTTCATACCAGAAAACGCGCCGTCAGTATATAAAGCCATAACTCGCCTTCATAAGATTGTAAGCCAGATACACCAGAATCCAGGCACCTGGACTTGGTCCGGTTGGTTCTGGAGCGTGTTGTCAGCCTGGGGATGGAGGATCCTATCCTTCCTAGGTATTGGCCTTCTCATACTATTCTGTTGCTGCTTGTGTCTACAATGTGGGCCAGCGATTTGTGGTCTGTGTGCCACATCGTGTATCCCGCCTTCAAATTTTCACTCAAGATCCCGGAAGAAGAAAGAAGAACAAATGATGCTATATGAACAGATTGATGGATTGATGAAAATCGATATTTCATGAAGGGTCCGTAGGGGACAAGGAGGGAATGAGGAAATATGAATTTTATGATCAGTTATGTCCCCTATCTTAGACCCCAACGGCTCAATGTACATGCTACAAGTACATGTATGTTCCCTCCAGTTCCAGTTATGAAGACGCAAATACATGTGCGTCCAGCGTCAACATGACCTCTTTCAGATCCGCCATGAATGGGTCGGATATTCCGTTCCTAAGTATGATTGGCCACCGACTTTATATGGTATACCTTTCACGTTTTACAGTTCAGGCGAGTAGGCCCTGAATTCTGCCATCAAGCCTTTTCCTGCCTTCTGCCTCTGAAAGCTCCAGTCTGAGCTCGCATCTGTATCCATGAACTTTGTCCTGCTCCCTCTGCGCGGCTAACGGTGCCTGACTCGGCCTGTTGCCTGCCAAAAACTGTATTTCACCTTCAAGTTATCTGCTCCGCTCCTCATCCAATGCATTTCTGTCTAGCAGTTTAAGTAAACATCCTTCCAGCTACCGAGCAAAGGGCCCGGCTTCACTGTCTTTATGCAAGTAATTCATAGCCCCTGTTACTATGGAAGATTCATGCCCCCTCGCATCTCATGTAGACACTTAGACGCCTGCACACGCACTAACAGCCAGTATAGAATAGATTCTGTCCGAGAGACCTTTCCTTTTGGATAATACAGTTCCTTAAACATAAGATATTAGATATGATTTAGGAATTAGGTTGACCTGACCCCCCAGACTTCTGTCTCCTCATGTAGAGCTAAATGTCAAGTCCCCTTCACCCTCTAGTTGCACGTCAATCACACGTCATGCGGCTGCGCGCGCATCTCTGCCAAGTATTTCTGCTGACACTGCAGGATTCTCTTATGGATCCACCCACTTGTGACATCATGTTTAATGACGTATCTAGTATACGCCTATATTTACGCCTCTTTTCATTACGTATGTGTATTCTTATCTGTATTATCAGCTGTTACGCCTCCTGCATCTGTCTTAATGTAATCCTTTTCATATATATATTGTTACTTGTCAATAATGTATTGCCTATCCCTTCCTGAACCTTCGTGGTGATGGAATTTGATTGCCTGGTTCGAACCATAATTCCTTTGTAAGGAATAAAGCCTTTCAGAACCTCTAATACCATGGATTCTGCCTCTTATTTTACTGAGTTATTCTTATTGTATTTTACCACATCAAAAATAGTACAGGTAATTAAAATATTTACCACAACGGAGTGCAGGCTACACACTACTAAGGTGATGTCGACCCTTTCTTATTAGAGTGTACAACTTAATCTTTCACTTTTCTTTGCAGGTTATGTGTTATATTGTAATGTTATGTGATCGCGTATGTAATGAGTAATAAAGTACCAAGTTTGTAGTGAACCAACATGTGCTGCGTGTTCTTGTATGAGAGGGTAGCCTATTTTTCTAGTCAGCTGCGGCTACATGAACAGATGTTAACCCTGATCAGGTAAGTGGTAACTGAACAAGGGAGAGAGGAGCCCCTCGAACCGGAGAACAGGCTATGCTCGAACTGGCAGTCCTTGTGTGATTTGATGAATAGTGAGACTGATTCCCTTTTTGTATGTTATGGTGATCATAGGATGAACTACCGTCTGGGTAGAGAGGTCTGGATTCGTATGGGATCGCGAGGCCGCCACTTGTGCTGAGACTGCCGTCTGGGTAGAGAGGTCTGGATTCGTATGGGATCGCGAGGCCGCCATTTGTGCTGAGACTGTCGTATGGGCAGAGAGGTCTGGATTCGTATGGGATCGCGAGGCCGCCACTTGTGCTGAGACTGCCGTCTGGGTAGAGAGGTCTGGATTCGTATGGGATCGCGAGGCCGCCATTTGTGCTGAGACTGTCGTATGGGCAGAAAGGTCTGGATTCGTATGGGATCGCGAGGCCGCCATTTGTGCTGAGACTGTCGTATGGGCAGAGAGGTCTGGATTCGTATGGGATCGCGAGGCCGCCACTTGTGCTGAGACTGTCGTATGGGCAGAGAGGTCTGGATTCGTATGGGATCGTGAGGCCGCCACTTGTGCTGAGACTGCCGTCTGGGTAGAGAGGTCTGGATTCGTATGGGACCGCGAGGCCGCCACTTGTGAGACTGTCGTATGGGCAGAGAGGTCTGGATCCGTATGGGATCGCGAGGCCGCCGATTATAAGAGGTCTTGGTATGTATGAGTAGGAATTCCCTGTCCTTAGGTGGTGGATATATGTGGTTACCTATTGTAAATAGGCCCTAGGGAAAGGGAGGGGGTAACGTTCTGGCTGGGTTAGTGAGGCTCTGATGAGCGGGTTCTATCTGATCCGAAAACCCAAGCAGAACACCTAGTGAGTGCGTTAAAAGTGCATGAAAGACATGTCTACCAGAGCCCTGTGTGGCTTTCGTGGGAGCCATTAGTAGAGGTTCACTAGGCATGCATTCAGTAATGTTCTGAAAGAAGGAGGTGGTTACCTTACAGATGGTAAAATGTAGTCAAACTGATACTGTCCTGTGATGGGCTCTTGTATGACAGCGGTATGTTAATGTGAGTGCACAGATCTCTTGGATTTGGCCTGTGGCCAACGGTATGAAACTCTTGTGTGTGGTGTATGAATGGCATGTAAATGGACCGTAAAGAGGTTGGTGCCTTGAAGTGGCGTCATGGCTCACCTTCAGCAGGCTTGGTTTCATTATTTAGATACTTTGATAAGTATTTGTGCTTTGAAGCTAGCATTTCTGGAGGTGCTAAAACCAACCAGTGTAAGTGGTTTATTAACTTTAACAAATGAGTACTAGATTTATATATGTGGCGGTACGATGGCCCTTAGTAAGAACTCCTTGAGGCTTTTTTTTGGTATTATGGGTTGCTGTGAATTTTTTGCCCTAGCTCAGCGATCACCTATGTAAACCTGCAATTTTTGAAAAGTAGACAAAGAGGGGAGTACAGGGGTGCATGACTTCAGTGGCTCTGACCAGGTTTTATTTATGAAGAATCCCCTAAAATGCTCATCCTTTGCTAAAAAAAATGCATTTTCCTTCCATTTCTGTGAGGAAAAGTCCTAGAATCTGCAGACAGCAACAAATTTCCTCCCACCCAGCATTCCCCCAATTCTCCTGAGAAAAACGTCCCTGTTGCAGGCACTTGTCCCACCCACACATGCAAGGTATTATTTTTGGGGGGAAACCGAAGGGAATACTGGGTGGTAGGACATCTGGCCAGCCCAGTAATCCCACAATATTCCCATACAGAAAAGTGAGGAAAATTTGACTTTTTAGCGAAATTTAAGGTTTGCCGGGGATTCTGGATACAGAAATATTGGGGATCAATGCAAGCCACATCTGCCTAGACTCCCCTGGGTGTCAAGTTTTCAGAAATGTCTGGGTTTGGTAAGTTTCCCTAGATGGCCTCCAATCTCGGAACCAAAAACGCAGTTGACCCCTTTGCAAAACCAGAATGTTTTGTGATAGATAATTTTGATGACTCCACAATACGTGGTTTTAGCCTTTTCCTGTCGCGGGCACAAGGCCTACCAACACAAATGAGGTAGAATTTTTATAGGGAGACTTGGTAGAATGCCGAGTTGATGGAAGTTATTGGAAGCCTGGAACTGAGGACTCGTGTGTGGCTGGGGTTGTGCCACTAAACCTACCTTTTGTCCAGCAGGAAGTGTCAGCGGCAGAGGAACGAAGAGCAAGGACTCCATTACCCAGATTCCCAGCGCCACTGGAACTGCTGCTGCGCCCGGAGGTGCACAAATTACAGCTGAGGCTACCGCTGGACGTGCTCGGGCCACGCCTGGGAAAAACCCGGGTCCAGGGCAGGCCCATCCTGCACCCATCAGTGACAGAAAGATGCAGGGCAGGGCCACCCTCTTGGCTTCTCGATCTAAGATAGTGTCCTGGGGACTTGAAGCATCCTGTGCGTGTCAAACCTACAGCCAAGGTCTGCTTTCTGCTTTGACTTTGTCACTACTGCCTGACCTCGTTTCATGCTTTTTTGACAGTGTGGCCGTTGACTTTTGGCTTTGACATCTGGGCCCAGTCGGCCACCAGTGTGACTATTATTTACTTTCCCAACTACACCTACTTATCCTCACAGTAGATTTTTCACTGTATTACAAAGGGTTTTTTCATTAACGTTATTTGTTGGGACTTTTCAGATTGTACTGGCCATGGTAAAAACGAAGCATCCGTGGGGGTGGAAACCAAATCCCCAAAGGATACCCTGCTGTCCTCCTCCATCTTGAACTGTATTGTGGGTGCAATGGGGGCGCTGGAAAAGAAGTTCATAAGTGCTGAGGAATCTTTAACAAATTGCGCTAACAACATCTCTGGTAACTCTGGCAAGATCCAACCTGCCCCTGTTATATCTCTCATTATTATTCCTAGTAGCCCACTTGTATATGGCCAGTGGGAATTTAAGGAGTCTGATAAGTGCAATCCAATTTCCCTCCCAACTGTCACATTAGATACACAACCACCTAGTTAACGTTTGAAAAACCCTTCTACGACTTTAATTATTACCACTCAGATTTCTTCTCTGCCTGAGTGTGCAGGAGGGGGGGCAAACGTCCCAAAATATTACCGTCCCAAAAGCAAATTTTAACCACCAAACCTGCTAAAAGATTGGATAACCGCCCGCATATAGAACATGCTTCCTTGACTGCCTTAGTATAGACCCATTATGACACGCTTACGACCACACTTAGCTCTCTCAGAGAGCAACTAAAAGGGTTTGACAGAAATGTGCTATGTTGATTAGATTTGCTGGGAGCGATCCAGACAACATCAGCGTGTTCCCCTCATCCCGGGAATCTCTCAGTCCCGACACAATATCTTCCCCGGTTGAAACCCGCGCCAACTCCTCAAGGCATCTACCATCCTCCTCCTACAGTTTTAACAAAGGCTGGTGGCACAAACAGCGCATCCTTATCCACCTCACAAAGTTAAGCACCCACCTTTCATTTCCTCAGCGAGCAAAGGAGCTATAAACTATCCTTTAGGGTCCGGTTCTAATTTTGGACCACTGTCTCTGCCATCCCACACAGACTCTAGTAATCTTCCTCCTCCACTATCCATCAATCCACAATGCTCCACACTGCCTAATCCTGATACCCTGGAGACAACACGTGTTTTCCCTACCTCCAAAATGGACCATCTGGAGCTTCCGCCAACAGCAACACACTATGTGGTGATTCTAGCCAATGTTCCCATAGTTTCTATTTCAACATTTGAATCATGGGAGTCCCTTTGGAACAAATGCTTAAATAAGCTGATCACAAGGGTAGGTCTCGGCGGGGCACTTTTTGCGGACCTTAAAATGATTAGGAGAATAAAAAGGGTGGGCCTGGGTATCAAAACTTTGGAGGGAGACTGTGTGGTGCTTTCATTCATATCACCTAGTTTAGTGAAGCTAATACTTGAGAGAGCTAGTTTACCATCCCTCACCACAAAGCAGATTGCTGTTCTACCTCTTGGGTTCTTTTACCAGCCGCCAGCCCAGTAGCCAACATCAACCCTTCCACACCATCAGGAACATCTTCCCCTCCCACAACTTCCTCTGATCAAAACTTTTAATAGGTTTGACTGCCTTTCCACTCTCGGTGGTGTGGACTGACTGAGGGATCCCACCTATTCCATTGGTGGCAATCTGCGTGGACCTGTAACACCTTTAGATCTCGCAAGGGCCTCTTGTCTTGACACTGATGATGCCAGCAGGTTTTACAAATCCCGCTCCGTTACGCCCCAAATCCTTGTATACCTGCTGATCCCATATTACCGAGACCTTCCCCGACTGTCACTAAGTTCCCTGCAGAAGCCAATACGGTTATGTACTGGAATAATGCTGGCCTACGCAGTAAAGCTACTACGAGTGAGTGGTATGATTTTATCACCCAATTTCATATTTTATGTTTACAGGAGACTTCGTCAGTGGGCCCAGTACACTTAACTGGTTTCAAAACTTATCATTGTCCAGTGATTCAATCCAACAGTGGATGTCCTAAAGGGGGCTTGTGTATTTACGTATCAATCTTGCTGTCTCAGGGTGGTGGCTGACCCCTTAGGCCCTTTACTAGAGATGGACATAGAGACTGAGGGTGAAATGAGGATGTCTGTGAAGGATATGCTGAACCTAATCGTGGATGAAGTGAGAGATATCAAGAGGTCGCAAAACGCTGAATTAACAGCGATTCATCAGAGACTGGACAAAATGGATAAAATCGAGGAACTAGTTTCTACTTTTCCAGCTCGTTTACTTGAGGCAGAGGAGAGGATCTCTTCTCTAGAGGACCAAATGGTTGAGGTAAAGCAGGAGTCCAAAGATGTCTCTAAAATAACAAAGGCTCTCGAGATCAAATTGGACGATTTGGAGAACTATAATAGAAGGTCCAATCTACGAATAGTGGGTGTTCCCGAAGGAATTGAAGGGACAGAGATGCTTTCATGGGTGACTACGTTTCTTCGTCAGGTGGTGATACTAGAGCATAAAGACGATCTCACTATCACTAGAGCTCATCGGGTTCCTGCTCGCCCATTCCCGAATTCAACTCTCCCGCGAACTATTCTTCTAAATTTTGCAGATGTCAGAATTAAGGAGCGAATTCTATCTAAGGCAATTCAGCAAAGGCAGTTCCCCGTGAATGACACAGCGATATGCCGAATCTTCTCCGATATGTCTGCAGCGGCGGCGAGACGTAGGAAGGAGTTCGTTAAAATCTTACATCTATTCAAAGCCAAAGGGGCCCAAGCAATGATTGCACAACAGTCTAAACTTAGAGTACTGATTAAAGGAAAATGTTATATGCTATCGGATGTGGAGGAAGCACAGGCGTTGATCCATGGGATTTAAAATGACCAGTCTGAAATTTAAGACTTAGTACCTGTATGCCTCTTGTGAAAATTGGATTATTCACAAATGTTTTTTTTTTTTTTTAAATTCTATGTTTGGTAATCCTTATTAGTATTTGGGGGGGGGGGTCACGGCCTTGGGGCCAAGGGGCGTAAGTTCATGACACACCAATGTTAAGGGAAAGGTTCCTGTGGCGAGCGTGGGTAGAGTCAGGTAGCGTTAGGAGGGTGCCACAGATTATTGGGGGGATGGGTTGGGTAAAAAAGTTAAAAATTAAGTTCTTGGCAAATTCTCTGTTGTTCTTATTTTCGTTGCTTTGACAATAGTTGGAGATAAACGTGGTTTTTGTGTTGGATTTTTTGCTGAACACTGATCTGGGAATTGATTGTCTAAAATGAGATTGGATAAAAGGAAAAAGGGGGGGGGGGAAATGTGTGTTATTGGCTCTAAGTAAGGGCTGTAATGATGACTAAAGTAAGTTTGAAAATTATTTCTTTTAATGTGAACGGCCTAAATAATAATAAGAAAATGCGGGCAATAGAGACATGGATTCTGACTGAAAATCCCGCAGTCATTTTTTTGCAAGGAACACATATTTCTATTTCAAATGCCGATAATTTTCCTATGTTTAAGGGGTGGGCCTCTTACCGGGGTTTTCCCTTTTTTTCTGAGTCACAGAGAGGAGCCGCACTTTTTCTCAATAGGATATTAGAGGCGGAGATGATTCAATCTGATGCGGATAGACAGGGTAGGTGGTGCTGGGCCACATGTAAATTAAGGAATAGACCATCGCACATTACCTTTGTAAGTTTTTATGCCCCTTTGAATGATAGTCCTGCAATATATGATGAAATGTTTCAGTCCCTACTGATGGTTGGTGGGGATATTGTGATCGGAGGGGACTTTAATATTCTCATGAAGCCGAATCTAGATTCCACCACCGGTGGGAAAAAACAGTTGAAACCTAAATCATTTCAGACAATTATGAATAATGTAAGGACTCTCGATCTTGTTGACCCATGGCGCTTTCTAAATCCTTATAAAAGAGATTATACCTGTTGGTCGGGAAGGTATAAGTCATTTTCCCGCATTGATTTTTTTCTGGTTTCTTCAAAATTTAAAACTCGGCATCATCGGATGTTACACAATGGCTTTTCCGACCATGCGATGTTAGTGGCTGAGTTTGTGCTAGGTGAAAGAACGAATATTCAGAGACGATGGGTCTTCAATAAATCTTATTTGTCTGATGAAATTTGGGTTACTTCTCTCAAAACTGAGATTAGGGAATATATTGAACGAAATATGGGGACAGCTCCTATCTATGTTGTTTGGGACTCACTAAAGGCATTCATTCGGGGGGCAGCTATAGGAAGGGATGCAAAGGAATCAGCTATTTATAGGGACACTAAGAATCAATTGCAGCAAAAAATACAGGTTTTAGAAGATCAAATGTACCATAATCCCTTTCCTAAAATACAGAATCAATTAAATGCCGCAAAACGGGAGCTGAATGCACATTACTTCGCAAGAAGTGAAGACATTTTTTGCAGACAAGCCCAAAAAATATACGAGCACAGTAATTTCACGGGTAAATTTCTGGCGTGGCAGGTTAAAGAACGAGCTGCAGCTAATTTAGTTTGATTACTTAAATCTCCAAGCAGCGGTGTGGATACTTCAGACGCAGGAGAGATTGGGGCAATTATGTTGTCCCATTATGAGAATATCTACACCTCACATCACACCACTGATCAGTGGAGATTAAACGATTTTTTAGATAAACATTGTCTCCCCACTCTTTCCCAGCTAGATCAAGAAGCAATGGTGTCACCATTTTCGTTTGATGAATTAGAGCTTGTAGTTAAAAGTCTTCCTCATGGCAAGGCCTGCGGTCCAGATGGTCTCCCTGCTGAATTTTTTGTTATGTTTTTTAGTTCTCTTTCTGAGTTACTTCTTTTATTAGCTAATTCTATGCTTGAGGGCGGTTCAATTCCAGCGTCCTTTACGATGGAACTGTGGTCAGTTTCTTGAAAAAGGGAAAGGAAGCTAAGGACCCAAATTCTTATCAGCCTTTCACATTACTGAATTCAGACTATAAAATTATTACAAAATTACTCTCTATTTGTTTTAATTACGTCTCTTTGCAACTGATTCACACAGATCAGAATGGCTTTATTGCTGGCCGCCAACTAATCACTAACACACATTATTTGATCGAGGCATTAGATTATTTTGAAATTCGGAACGTTCCAGCTTTAGTTCTCCTTTTAGATGCAGAAAAGGCTTTTGATTTGGTGGTCTGGGATACACTTTTTTTATTTTACAACATTTTGGTATTCCCCCTCAAATTATTACCCTAATTAGAAATTTATATTAGGGGGCAAAAGCTCATACTCTTGTTAATTCATGTATGGTGGGCTCGATCTTTGTGCAAAGAGGGACGAGGCAAGGCTGCCCATTATCTCCCGTTCTTTTCGCTTTTTTTATTGAGCCTTTATCAGTCGCAATCAGAAAAAGTACGGATATTCTTCCGCCTATTGCCGGCATGGATAAGCTTAAATTATACGCAGATGATATTATGTTGTTGCTGAAACCTGAGAGGCATACGCAAATACAGGCTTTTTCGGTATTTACAGAATTTGAAGCACTGGGGGGGTACCGAATTAACAAGAAGAAAACTGAGATTTTTAATCTGTGGTAAGAATCACGTTGAATTGCACCCAGATATTCAGAGCTGTGTTATTAATAGACCCAAAAGGTATCTGGGCGTCTTTTTTTCGCCTTTAGTCCGCGATTTGTATACGTTGAATTGCGAGCCCTTGATTCAAAAGGTACGTGATATGTTTTCACGATGGAACCCATTGCCTTTATCCATTTTGGGCCAGGTGGCACTAATTAAAATGTCTGTACTCCCCTTAGTCAATTTTTTGTTTTCTACTATTTCTTGCTCCCTTCCAGGCTCCTTTTTTTCAAAAGTTGAATCTTTATTTTCTGCCTTTGTTTGGGCTAAAAAGACTCCTCGAATAGCCATTAATACCTTATATGCAGATAAGGAACAAGGAGGTCTTGGTCTTCCAAGTCTGAAAGACTACTACTATGCATACTTTGCACAGTATCTTTCAAGATTTAAATTTCCACCACCTAGAAAGGCTTTGTTTATAAAAAAATGTTTTGATTTAATGTGTAAAGACACCAAAATTCCTTCTCCACTTTCGATATTCAAATCACCTAAATTAGTTAGATATAAGGTCCTGAGTTGGTTTTTTAAAAAGCGTGAAGTTATGCTGAAAAGGTATTCTCTTCCTTTTTTGAGTTTAATAACTCCACTGAATGATGCCGTTTCTGGATTCGAAATCAACATCGGGCCAGAAACTTTACATAATTGGGCCAGATCTGGGTTTATAACTTTATCAAACTTTGTGAAAGGTGGAGCATGGTTGACTATTGATGAGATGGCTATTTTAATTCGTGGAAACTTTCTTCTTATGGGTTCATATGCCCTACTGTATAAATCCCTGGTACAATTCGATTTAGCGCAGAATAGTCAATTTTCACACCTAACAAATTACCTTTTCTGGTCCCCAGTTTTCAAAAATCCCGGAAAATGGAGAAAAAGCTTAGTACAAAGTAGGGAGGAGGATGTTAGTGCCAAAGCAATAAAAAAGTGGCAGAAGCAGGAAAGTATTAAATTAACTGATAATTCATGGAATATCTTAAATAAATTTAATTTCACGGTCCTGAGAGGTGCCAACTGCCGACGAATGCTCTTTTTTAGTAAGTGACTCTTATATTACACCCCTGCTACTTTGGCTAAAATGTATAGTACTACGTCGCCCACTTGTTTTAGATGTACTCAACCGGACCTGGCTAACTGGTCTAATATAATGGCCTTTTGTCCCAAAATTAGGACCTTTTGGAAAGGAATGTTCTCTTTGCTTTCTCTTCATATACATTTTACGATCTCCAGCTATGAAAATTTAATTATATTTGGTTTTGATACAGAGCTAAATTTGGTTGATTCTTTGGCGAAACTTTTGTATATATTAGTAGCAGTGGCTAGATCATTGATCCTTCAGTATTGGAAGACAGAAACAGTTCCAACTGTAGATGAATGGTATCAAAAAATTAAGAAAGTCAGGAAAACTGAATTTATATTTGCTCAAAGGATTGGAGCATTATGTAAATTCACAAAAATGTGGGAATCTTACTTCGACTGAAATCATTTGATTATGGTAGATAAAATCCGATATCTGTTGTTATAATTTAAATCGCCAAGCTGTTTTTATGTATGCTTTACGGGGTCCTGTTTCAGATCCAGTATATTATTTATGTTTGATATATTGTAATATTTGTTTTGAATGGATTGCCAAGAACCCAATAAAAATTTAAATTAAAAAAAAAAAAAAAATCACCTCGGATATACTATCCTATTATCAGTCCTCTCACCTTCTGGTCCTTAACGACTGGTGGTATGGGGACAGAAGGGACCCGGCCTATGCCCGGGAGCGCTGTCTCATGGAACCCCACTCGCTACATACGATACTCTACGCGGCGCCGATACGAGGGGAGCTTCCCCCCGGGACACAGACGGTCTTCCGGATTTGGAGGCAGGCCCTGCGTCGTATGGGATGGTGGAATACCCTAACTGGGGAGACTCCCCTCTGGGGCAATGGATGCTTGCCGGAGCTGGCGGCTCTGCGGGGATTCACAGGTTGGGATAAAATTGGAATATCAACGCTGGGCGACGTACTGTCGGGTGTTACACTAAAATCGTTCCAGGAATTAAGCCGGGAGTATGACATGCCACGAACCCAGTTTTTCCGATACCTGCAATTTCGTCACGCCATCGCCCCGTATTTGGAGGGTCTGGAGTCCGTGCCGGAGTTCAGCCCCTTGGAGGTGAAAGTGTTCATGGGCGACCTGGAAACCAAAAAAATATCACGCATTTACCAGTCGCTGGTTATTCATTGCTCCCCCTCGCTACAGAAATTACGGGATGCGTGGGTAAGGGATGTGGGAGACCTAGATGAGGATGACTGGAGGGAAGCGTTAGCGGCCCCTAGGGAGGCGGCCATAGCGATGCGGCTGCGTCTCATTCAATTTAAGTACCTGCACCGCACATACTATACTAGACAGCGGCTGCGGCGGGCGGGTTTGATCGCCTCCCCAGATTGTCTTCGATGTGGATCGGAAGTGGGGAAACTTATACACACGGTGTGGAGCTGTGGGTCCTTATCTCGCTTCTGGAAGGGGGTGTGGGATAGCCTGTCGGAAGTCCTGAGGTGGGAGCTCCCTCGCACGCCGAGGTTGGGACTCCTGCACGTCATGGAGGGAATTGGGGGTAATGTCTTTAAGCGACATTTGATGCTACTGGGTCTTACCCTGGCCAAGAGGGACATTGCTCAGGCCTGGAAGGACCCGCGGCTCCCTTCGGTGCTAGCCTGGAAAAGGGGACTTGATTTTTGCATGGGCATGGAGCAACCGATCTTCGTGGCTCGGCGATGCCCGCGTAAACATTTTAAAATCTGGAAGCGGTGGGCAGACTTCAGAGGCATTTGGTTGGAGCCGCCAGTGGACCAGGACCCAGTGCTGGAATTATGAGGAGACAGGGCAGGCCAGGAACACACCACGTTATGGATGAGGGCCGAGCGATAGGAAGGGGGACCGAAACAGTGACCATGCGATGGGGGGGCGGGAACCGGGAGGAGGGGGCAGGGGGTTAGGGGGGGAGAGGAGGGTGGGGGGATAGTATAGGTTTGAAAGTAGGAGTAGCATGTTCTTAGTTTAACAGTAAAAAAAAACGAATTGTGATGTTGTTATTGTGATACAACCGCCTGGCTGACGTACCTGGAGGTCAGGGCTCAGCAACTGTAATGCAATCGCTTAATAAAATCTGTTCTTAAAAAAAAAATTAAAAAAAATCTTGCTGTCTCCTCTGAATACAACTGTAATCACTACTTGTGCTTTTTATCAAATTGTTATTTTACAAATGCCAGTGCACTCCTCCATTGCTATCGTAAACTTTTATAATAATGCTTATAGCCAGGAAATTACTAAAGTTCTTAATCGTCTAGACTACAATTTAGAGTCAGCCTTCCCAGCTAATTGCAAGAACCTAATAATTGTTTGGGGTGGTGATTTTAACATTTGCACTTGCCCGTATTCATCCAATAAGGTCTGTGGTATGATGTGTCCCGACAATAGCGATATTACTCACTTTTTCCACTCTGCCTAGGAGGATTCCCTAAACGACCTGCTGTTTAAATATAACCTGTCCTTTTGTAATGAGCTTATCAGTTCCCCAGTACCAGTGAGTTGTGTAGATAACAGCGTGATTGATTTTAAACTTTTTTCCCAGTGCCATTCTGAGTTGGTCTGAGGGTTTTCTCTCTGACGTTACACTAACGGATCCCCAAGTGGCAGCCTTAGAAAAAGGCCTCGGTTTCGTCCCCACTAATAGGGTAGACAAATTTAAACTCTGTCTAGAAATAAAAGAGTTTATACGTAAGCTCAAATTGAGAACTTTCTTTGCCGACAAGACTATCTCTGACAGTCATCCTTCCGACACAGGTTTGAGACCGAAATCTACCTTTAGTCCTTTGGACTCAACTATACCCATTGAATTGTTGACCTTTGAAAAGGCCGTGATGGAAGATCTGAACACGATATTCAAGAAGGAACACCAAACTTTTCAGAACACGACGAGATCTGAAAAGGAAGCACTACAGCAGCTTGCCAATAATTTTGACATCACCATAAAACCAGCAGATAAGGGTGGAGCAATAGTCATCCAAACGACTACTAACTATGACACCGAATGCAGGAGACTCCTAGGCGACCAGCGGAATTATGAAATCCTTCCCGATGACCCCACTGAGGCAGTTCGGATACGGATAATGGGTATGGTTGAAGAAGCAATCACACATGACTGGATATCTAAAAAAGAGGCTGATTTTCTTATTCAGAAATCACCCCGTACACCCTATTTTTATACCATACCCAAAATCCATAAAAACCTCGACAATCCACCAGGACGTCCGATTGTATCGGGTATTGGCTCCATTCTTGAGCCTCTATCTAAATTTTCGGACGCTTTCCTCCGCCCATTAGTTCAAGCCACCGATACCTACCTAAAGGACACTAAAGCAGTACTACAACTCCTTGAAGGTCTCACCTTTGACCCTACTCAACATCTATTACTCGGACTAGATGTGGAGAGCTTATACACCAGTCTCCCACATAATGAGACCCTTGACATCATAGAAGAGGTTCTTTTTTCCATCACCTGGAATTACCATACACCCAGGAATTTGGTCATGGAATGCATCACCCTAGCCTTAAAGAAGAATTTCTTCCTATATCAGGATGTACACTATCTGCAAAAACACGGTACCAGTATGGGGAGTACCTTCGCGCCGAGTCTAGCGGGTCTGTACGTCCACCATCTGGAATCACAGAAAATACTCCTTCAAAGTAACCCATTCTTCAACAACATCATTCTCTGGAAACGCTATATAGATGACGTTTTTGTGATTTGGAGAGGCGATTCTGAATCAGTATCCAGTTTCATGACTTGGCTTAATGAACAGAACACGTTCCTCAAATTCACCCACACTGTCTCTAACAACAACCTGGTGTTCCTTGACCTTAACATATATGCTGAAGAAGGAAAGCTAAAATCCAGAACACATTTCAAACCGACGGCAAAGAATTGCCTGTTACTCTATGATAGTTTCCATCCGCGGCATCTGCGGGATAATCTCCCTTACGGACAATTTCTCCGTTTACGACGGAATTGTTCAGAGCTAACGGATTTCAAAACACAAGCCAAAGATCTGGAAAGGAGGCTTCTAGATCGCAACTATCCAGAACGGATAGTCAAAAGAGGACTCAAGCGTGCCAGAAATAACAATAGAGAAGCTCTTCTGGAAAACCAAACACCGAAAGAACAGGAAACCAGACCAATTTGCGTAACCACCTTCAATACCCACTCTAACCAAGTGTCTAAAATTATCAATAAGAACTGGAAGATTCTAAACTGTGGAGGTCTGGACCTCCCAAAACCAATGTTCTCCCACAAACGCGGCTGCAACTTAAGGGATATCTTGGTTCACACCAGACCACGGCTTCTTCCTGCACATCAAAATACGTGTAGTCTGTTGCCACCCATCAGAGGGCATCACCCATGTGGCACGTGCAGTACGTGCCCTCTCACAAAAAAGAGTACCCAGCTCATTTTTTCAAATGGTACGTCATGGGAACAACGCAAGTTCACGAACTGTAACAGCAAGAACGTAATATATCTCATCACCTGCCCATGCGGTATGGAATATGTTGGCATGACCACGAGACAAATAAAGGTACGAATTGGAGAACACAAGAGTAATATCCGCTGCAAGAAGAGCACAACCAGAATGGCTACCCATTTTTTGAACATGAACCATGGTGTGGATGAAATCAAGTGGACTATCATTGTGCAACTCAACAATGATCGTGGACTCTTTGAAAAAGAACAACGTTGGGTGTTCCGTCTAGGCACTCATATAATGGGCCTGAACGACGATATACCTTGGGCACAACTGATATAACATGGAGGTATCCTTATTATACCTATCAGCAGCGTGTTGGTGCGAAAAGCCGGATTGTGTCCCTTTTCCCCCTAAAAAAAACCCCATTGTTTGGACACAAACTCCCCCTCCCCCCAATACGGCGCAGGTATACTTGCCTACACCAGCACACCTCTTTGGTGCAATCAATAACTTTATAGACTCATTTCTTAACTAGCGATCAGTGTCAGTAACAGGCCATGCGCAGCAATATTTTAATTACCAGCTCAGTGTAAACATCTTTCTCACACTGATTTTGAGCTCAGCATTGATCCTGCCCACGCACCCTAAATATTAAAGAAGCATTAGGTTCACCAGCACACCTCCCTTCATTTCCCCCGTGGTGTGTTACCTCTTTAAATCATTTTCATTTGATGTACCGGATTAGCAGCGGGCCATTTGTATCCTTCATGAATTATTTAACAACTTAAGATAAATAGTCTTTTAATAATTATGAGCTCAGCATTATTCTGCCATAAGCACCGTTATTAAGAATTTCTTTTTTCTTAGGTATAGCGTTTGCACGCTGGTGCATTTACATTGTTCCTGCCGACATCTCCTCACGGTTAATATTCTACGAGGAGCTGTATATCCACTTCCGTACCACAATGCACGCAGTCTAGTCTTCTTTTAAACCCTGACCCGGAAGCACTTCTATACACCGCGCCGCCACCAGCTGAAACCATTTTCCGAGCCAATCACGAGCTTTATAAGCATTCCTCCCGCCCTGGTTCCATCACACAGCGGAACCGCGGGAGGGACAGACTCGTAGCTGAGATTTTCAGCCAGGGCACGTAAGTACGGAGCCACAGCTCCGGGTTGCAGACGTCGCCCGGCACTTCTGTCAACGGAGGTAACAACTTGACCCCTTGTTTTATTTTCTCTCACCATTAGAATTGAGGCTCCATTACGATCCCACCCGTTCTAGGTTCATGAGGCATTATCCTCATTTACATATAAGTATGCTTTTCCTTTTTCAACCACGTTTTCTCACTTGAAATGCTAATAACTTTTCACGATTAGGTATAGAGTGTGTGTTTTCTGTTCTGTAGTGTCTTGTACTGTCCTTCCTTTTACAGGTCACTGCACCCCTTCCAGATAACGTTAATATTACAGCTGAAGCACGCAATCTAAGTCCCATTGCGTAGTTTTTCTGGTTTTTTGTATCTACAGGTACTACGATCTCCTACTAAGGAACTTTATTTAGTCTTCCATTTTTCCCTTGTTTTGCAGATTCACATACATACGATTAGGTATTGTATATACATGCACCATTTACTGCATCTGTCTCACTTTTGTATATAACTAAGCACATGCTCCAATTTGGGAGGGATCTTTTTTCCTGTCCTGATGAAGATGCTCCGCATCGAAACATGTTGACCCACAAGGAGTAACCACACATTACGTAGGCAAACTCCGCACTTTTGTTTTTAATAGCTCCAGCCCTCTTGGGACTAATTAAAGTTTTTTTCAGTCTCCTTGGGCTAGTTGCTTTTTAACACACACATATTCACAACCACAATAGACCCTCCCTTTACACCACACATAGTACTTCATCAAAAGTGCTCCCACGTAGTCGTAGGTCGCAGCACGCCCCGTCCCGCAGCGGGACGGGAAGACCCCTATGATGAAGCATGACACCATGGGCCATTCTTGGTGTGTGAGGGGTATTTAAACAACACTGAGTGTGCCCTAACACGTTTAGGGACACTCACTCACCATTATCCCTTTTATTCAGTCTCCACAGTACCTCCTTTTCAAGGTGGATCCTTTTGTTTATAACTGATACTAAAGTGGAGGACGTATCCACCTTAGCGCCTACGTAGGCCCTACCTCTACACTCCCTAATCTTGTTATATTTAGTTAGGGTTTTCTATATATGACATTGCAATTAGTAACCAGTTTCCCCAAAGTGTTGTCCTGAACACTAATCTTATGACTCAGAGGGGGGACGCACACAGAGCCACTATTTTGGAGGATATTGACATCTCCAGTCGTAATGGGTATGCACTAAGATGGTCCCTGGTGGAACCATCACATTTTTTATTGAAATTAATTTGGAAAAAGAGGGAGGCTTTTGAACTGTGCCTTGATGAGAACAAGTGTTTTATTATATAAAAAAGGGTATCAGTGAAGGGCTTTATGTTAACATGAGCAAAACCAGGGCATCTCATCCTGGCTCATTCGACTCGACTTGTTAAAAAACACACAGAAATCTTAAACTTGCTCTAGCTGGAAACGCAATACAAGTCCTGGAGGTACGGGAATGCAGATCCACATATAAAATGGCCATTGAACAATGAAAAAAAACCTTAAAGGAGGGCACTTGGAACTGTTTACTTGAAGCCAGTCTTTCTAATAACAATACTATGTTCTGGTGCATTATTGATTCTCCTTCGTATGAACCTTTAGAATGCCCCCGAGGGTTACTTTTAGACTAGCACAATGGAATCAAGGACACAGTTTTTCACACAATTTTTTACTCACTCATTTAGTAAGCACATCTAAAGAACTTATCAAAGAAACACATCTCATCAATCAAAAAACATCTGATCAAATACCCAAATGGCTAAAATAAATACTCTCAGGCTTATTTCCGCAAATATCTGTGGGTTAAACAACGCCGTAAAAAGACAAAAAGTCACCCAAGGCATACGGTCTTTAGGGGGTGATATCATCTGTCTCCAGGAGACACATATAGAGGGATGACAAAAACACCTAATAAATTCACTAGGGCTTAAAATTATAGGGGCTACTACACAAGGAGCTAGAATAAGGGGGGTGGGAATTATGGCTGACAGGAGACTTCCTTTAAAATACCCACGTGTCAAATCTGATCCACTAGGCAGATGGGTAATCACTGAGTGCCATCTCTTTTCTAATCCCCCTTTTACTCTATGCTCTATCTATGGCTGTAACTCTGACGACCCAGGGGTCATCAATTGGATCTCTGGAGAATTAGCTCACTGGCTCACCCCAATAATTATTTGTGGTGACCTCAACATTAATTTGCCCTGCGACTGGGAAACCGATACTAGGTGGAAATAGAAAGGCAGAAAACTGCTAGTATATCAAGCAATCATTAGCTTAGCCCAAACCCATGGGCTGAGCGATGTTTGGTCTAAACTTAATTCCAACCAACCTGGATATGCCTATTTTTCTGCACCCCACCGGTCATTTGCTAGACTAGACTATTTTCTCATTTCTTCATCCCTACTGGGCAAATGTACCATAGACACAGCGCCGCGTTTTATGTCAGACCATAACCCACTTATTTTGGAAATCAAAGGGCTAGAGAACTGGAAAGAACCCAAAAGATGGAGCTTTGAGAAAGCCCTCCTACAAGATATAGGCTATAGATCTCACATGCAAACCTGGATTCAGGAGTTTCTGGAGATAAACATCGGAACGGCCTCAACCATGGTAGTCTGGGATACACTAAAAGCGGGTATTCGGGGAGAAACTTTAAGGTTCTCGATTAGGAAAAATAAGAAAGACAAATTGAAAATACTCAATCTCCAGGAAAGGCTTAAAGAATCAGAAATTAAACTAGTCCAAATGGTTCACACTGGTCAGGATGTCGAGAACCTACAAAATGAGGTTATATTAATCAAGGCCGAAATAGGGACAGTATTTGCTGAAAAAACCGCAGCTAAATGGGCAGCGACGCGAGAAACAAATTATGAATGTAGTGATCGCATTGGTCATCACCTTGCAGTCAAAACTAGACAACAGACCATAGAAAGCCAAATACTTTCGATTCAAACACCAACAGGAGTTGAAACTAGCGATCCTAGTGAAATACAAAAAAGCTTTCAAGATTTTTACTCTAAGCTATATTCAGAGGAGAAAAACACGCCAGTCTATTTAGAAGATCCTGAGACTACCAATTATCTAAAAGAGATAGAGCTAAAACAGCTTAGCCAGGAGTATCGTGAACAACTGGAAATTATCCCGAACTGGGATAATATCTTGGAAGCCCTAACCAGCCTTCCAGACGGGAAAGCCACGGGAATGGATGGCATTCCCGTGGAGTTCTATAAAATATTCGCATCCCAAATTAAGCCTATCTTTCTAGCTGTGATAACCACCATATTTAACGGGGCTTCCCCTCCGGCCTCCTGGTCAAATCCCAAAATCTCTATCTTTCTTAAAAAAGACAAGTCACCTCTAGAAATGGGCTCTTATAGACCAATTACACTTATAAACTGCGATTCTAAGGTGTATTCCAAAATACTTGCTTCAAGAATTTCTACTGTAGCTGAATCCCTTGTGTCAGAATGGCAACACAGATTCATACCCAAGAAAGGCACCACTGAACACATTAGACGGGCCATTACTCTGTTTGACGCAGCACAGGTGACAGGAGACCCGATGTCTTTGATCTTACTAGATGCTGAGAAAGCATTTGACCGGGTCTCCTGGCTGTTCCTGTGGTGTGTCATGAAGAGAATGGGCTTCGGGCCAAAACTCACGCAGGCTGTACAGGCTCTATACCAAAGCCCGACGGCCTGTGTGCTGGTTAATGGGAGACTGACCGAGCAATTTAATATCTTTCGGGGAACCAGGCAAGGCTGCCCCTGCTCCCCCCTACTCTTTGCCCTTTATATAGACCCCCTAATCAAGAGGATTGAAAAGAACCCAACAATTCTGGCAATAAACATACAGGGAATCGACACTGAAATCATGGCTTACGCCGATGACCTGGCCATAACCACTTCTGAACCTAAGAGTGCCATTTTGGCATTGGAATTGGAGGCTCGAGAATTCGGGAACATTTCGGGATATGCACTGAATAAAAATAAAACCCAGATAATTATAAACAGGAAAATCAATTGGATTGATCCCCGGATCGTGACTCAGGCTAAATACTTGGGGGTCATAATCACAGCCAACATAGATGAAATTGTAACTGAAAATATATCCCCCTTGATTACCGAAACCAAAAAAGCCCTGAAAAAAATAGACAACTTACACCTGACTCTTGTAGGCAGATGTAATGTAATCTAAATGACCTATTTCGCGAAATTGTTATATTATTTCCGCTCCATCCCATTGGAATTTAGCAAGGCCAAGCTCCAGAAACTCCAACAAATTTTTACGCAATTTATTTGGGCTTACTCACAACCTAGACGAGCAATAAAACAATTGTCTCTTCCTAGGGAACGAGGTGGTTGGGCACTTCCTAATATAGCACTATACTATTGGGCCTCAGTTCTACAATACAGTACTGAACTGCTGAAGGAACATTCCATCCCTTTTCCAACCGGCTCTCCTTCGCCATTTCGGCTTCTATTGGGAGAAGCGACCCGCGGCTGCTTATTTAGACAAATATCCTTTGGATACTATAAGCATGTTAGGTTTAAGACATTGATGAACTCTTTTATGGCTTTCGCAGTATCCGCAAAACCTATGGGCTAGAAACATTTAACTATTATACTCCTATTACCGAGAACCCTAACCTTCCTGCCATTTTTGACAGGTCTTATCTATTGAATTGGTATACGGCTGGTATCACTAAGCTAGGAGACCTAATCTCCAACAAAGGAGTTAAGCCATTTTCAGAGCTACAAAGCAAATACGGACTGAAAAATCATGACACCTTCAAATACCTTGCTATTCACGACTTTCTCGTTCGAAAAGTCGGGGGGCCTGAAGGATTCTTGGAGAATGAACTCATTAATACACTGCGAACCCCAACGACCCCTCGAATAGGTCTCATTTACTCTATTCTAAATAGCCAAACCCCAGATGACTTGCTTAAAATAGCAGACAAGTGGCTTATTAAATTAGAGGCCCCGCACAGTATGTTTTACAACTCACTGGCGCTCTCTCAAAGCGACTTATTGTCAGCAAAACTACAGGCGCAACATTTCAAGACTATTTTTTTTCTATATATCACACCCAGTAAAATTGCAAAATGGGGGACAGGCAGGGGGACAATGTGCTCCCGATGCTTGGAGTTTGGTGCCGATGCAGTACATATGTTTACCGTCTGCCCCAAACTTACTCCGGTTCTCCGCAGAATTCAGGATTTTCTGGGAAGGGTCATCACACAGACAATAGCTCTAACCCCTATAACCATACTACTGGGAACCCAGGAAGAGATTAATAGGGAAAAAGGTGGGGCGCTCATCTATGTTGCTATGACAATATGGAGGATCTGTGTTGCATCGGCATGGATTGAGACTGACTCACCTTCTTTCCCCCAATGGCTAGCTAGGCTAGTTGCGACTTACCATCTCGAAAAGGCCATATACGCTAAAAAAGGACGCAAAGGGCAAAAAAAGGGACTAGACATCTGGGGACCCTTTTCCACCTGGTTGGAACAATCAGATCAGTCAGGTTCATATGTTTAATTGGACTGCCTTCTCTTTCCTTTTCATATTTTTCTTTTTGCTTCTTCTTTTAACTTTGCTTAAAGCTTCCTTGACGATTTTCGTACTTATTATTCTTAAGCTGTACATCTTTTCTCTGTGTCCTTGAAATTTGTCATTTGACAGTAAGGGGGGGTGGGGGGGTGGGGGGTGGATTGTTGGTATAACTCAAATCTATGTATCGTATGCATTGGAAAATAAAAAAAAAACTTAAAAAAAAAAAAAAGAATGCCCCCGAGTCGGGATAGCCATTACCGAGGCTGCTTGACTAGCTTATTTCACAGATCTATACTCCCCTATGAATTACTTAGTGAATACCCCGTCCACTGCATCCTCCACTAACTTAAGGAATTATCCAGTTTTTACTTTGGATGAGGAAGTTGTTGCACTGAAGACAAGCAAGGGTGGCAAAGCCCCTGGGCCAGATGGGATCCCCATTTATTTGTTCAAGTCCAACACTGACCTTTGGGGCCCCATCATTACCTTGCTCTTCAGAGCCTGTTTGGAAAAGGGTTTTCTGCAAACCTAGCCTGAGTCCCTTATCGTCCAATATATAAGAAGGGTGAACGTAACAGTCTAAAAACAATACAGGTTAATTTCCCTTCTAGATTCGTTAGTGAAGGTGGCAGGGCTCAATCTAATAATATCCTCTTGGACCTGTATTACAGCTTTAGAACTGGGTTGGGGACCATAGCACAGGCCATTAACCTGGATTTTATTATTGGTAAATACACACAAATTAAAGAAGGGAACCTGTTTTTATTTCGTGGACGTATCTTCCGCTTTTGATTTTCTGGTTCTCCAAAAATTATGGCTTATAATGACTAGCCTGAGAGTAGATTACACAATCATAAACTTCCTCAAAGACCAATACACCCTAGGTTGGGACAGAGTATGCTACGGCATTAAAGGCAATTGCACTCAGCCTTTTAATGTTAGACGAGGGATAAGACAAGGTTGCAAACTTGCCCCTATCCTGTTTAAACTCTATATTAACAGCGTAGGTTATACCTTGGCAAGCAAGTGCGCTGACCTACCCTAGGTTGGCCATCGTCCAATTCTGGCACTCTTTTACACTGAAGATGCCGTTTTAATAGCTCGTACTCCAATCGGACTTCAGCATCCAGTCGATGAATTTGTCAAGTTTATGCAGAACCAGGGCCTGAAAATTAACTTTGGTTAAACCTTCACCATGAAAATTGGGCGCACGGCCTCCCAAGGTTGTGACATTTTTATTGATGGTGTGATAATTCAGCACACAATTACTTTCTCTTACCTGGGGATAGTTTTTAGTCATTCTGGGAAGTGGCAACAGGCTATAAAATCCAGGTAACTTCAGTTCATTAAAACCTGCTGCAGTTTGCTAGTACTCACGGAATTAAACACCCGAGGGAAATGATGACAATCTACAAGGCTAAATGCAGACCCACTGCTATGTATGGGTCTGAACTATGGGATCACGGACAGATCGATAGTCTTTAACTAGAAGAAAATGCCTTCCTAAGAAACCTTCTTGCAGTTACTAAAAGTACTGCTACCTATGTCTGCCATACTGAAATAGGAGCCCCTCACATTGCAGACCTAATTAGG
This sequence comes from Triturus cristatus, assembly GCF_964204655.1. Lineage (NCBI taxonomy): Eukaryota > Metazoa > Chordata > Amphibia > Caudata > Salamandridae > Triturus > Triturus cristatus. The sequence continues at coordinate 151,859,202 of NC_140584.1, forward strand.
CTAAAGCCAGTATTATTATAGCATAAAATCTGGTCATCGTAACATACCACCCTTAACCGATTTATCATAACTGATTGTCTTAGATCCCCGTCTGCTCTCGATATTCCTTGGCTCAAATGTGTGCACAACTTTTTGGCAGATATTGGACATTCTGAGTACTTTGACCACCCCAAGAGCTTGGCTCTTGTTCAACGAAAAGTACTCAAAATGAAATGTTTATCGTCATTAGAGGAAACAAGACTAGCATCTGAAATCCTTAAACCTTCTGTCTTGAGGAATCAGATGATACTGGTCAGTTTTAATATGCAATTCTATCTAGCCAACGTGCTCAATGTGCGCCACAGGTTTGTGCTGACACGGTTCCACTTGGATATCTTCCACCATCTAATCAGCTTCCCCACCATCAATAACTGGTCATCGTACCTGGGGAAAAGTACCTGTGACGACATCTCTCTGCAGAGCTCTATGCACACCGTTCTGTTTTGTAAACATTTTTCTGAGACGAGGAAGAAACATGTCAAACCCTTGTTACTGCAGCTGGGCTTGTACAATATCGGCCAGCTTTTCTGTCCCTGCAATTTCTACCTAACATCTATATATGTGCTGTAATGTCTTGATTTCTGTGGTCCATCATTAATTGCAGGAATCAGCTATAGTTCGTACTTGAAGTTTCAATTCAGTGTGCACCTGATGATTGTTATTGCATCTGCATCTACTGTCGTTTTTTAAGTTTTTATACCTGTTTTAACTTTTATACTGGTTTTAAATCAATTTTTCTATGGACGTATTAATGTAGCTTTTATGATTCATGTGTGAATTTGAATAAAGCTTATTTTGATTGATTGGCTCCCCATATATTCCAGAACTTTCAATCACAGAAATTTGAGGAAAATGTGTTTTTTAGGCAATGTTTGAGGTTAGCAAGGGCCTCTTGGTAAATAAACATGCCGAGAGTCACACAAGTCAGCCCACCCTAGGTACTCCTAGGTGTCTAGGTTTTAAAAATGTATAGGTTGGATAGGTTTCTCTATGTGCCAGCCGAGCTAGGGTCCAAAATCTAGAGTTATCCACATTGGAAAAAAGGGTCCGTTTTTGGTGGGAAAATGCAATGAGTCCATGTGTGTTTTGGGCACATCCTGTCGTGGGCACTATGCCTACCCACAGAAGTGAAGTATCATTTTTATCTAGAGACTTGGAGGAATGCCAGGTGGATAGAAGTGTCTGGCTCTCTGTGGATTCCAGAATTTTTCATCACTAAATATGAGGAAAATTTGTTTTTTTAGTCAAAGTTTGCGGTTTTCAAGGTACTTTGGGTGAAACAAACACAGTGAGAGCCATGCATGTCAGTCCACCCTGGGTACCCCTAGGTGTCTAGTTTTAAAAAAAATATATAGGATGACAAGGGGGCAGATCTACAAGAAAGTGCTGCAGCGTGGCAGCGCAAGCCCTTTGGCTGCGCCACGCTGCGGCACTTTCGGAGCACAGGAATGCGCCATATCTACAATGATATGCTGCATTGCTGTGCTCTCCCCTACGCTGGCCCACAAACAGCTGCCAAGCGACGGTGCAGGCACCCTTGCACCATGATGCAAGGATGCCTGCGCCATGGGGAGATTGTTTTCGGGCAGGAAGGGGCACCTTCCTGCCCAAAAACAATCAATAAAGTGTTTTCCTCTTTCAATGCGTGCTGTAGAATACAGCACGCATTGAAAGAGGAAAAAATGAGGAGAAATTAAAACATTTCTCCTTGTTGCGCCTCGCTACGCCACCTCTAGGGTGGCGTAGTTTTCAGACGCATCTCCAGATTTACGATTTCTCGTTAATCTGGAGATGTTTCTTGTTCCATGGATGTTGCGTGGGAACACCCACAGCAACATCCATGGAACGCCCCTTCAACGCAAAGTGTTGCGTGTGAAGGGGCCGTATTTACAAGGAGAGGAAAAGTCACGCAGGGTGGCTTTTCTTGTCCCTGTAAATATGGAGGAGCCTCCTGTGCCACCAGTACATCACGAAAAGTGCCGTACTGGTGGCCCACGGGGCTTGTAAATCTGCCCCTAGGTTTCCATAGTTGCCGGCTGAGCTACGGTCCAAAACCTAGAGCAACCCACATTGGAAAAAAGGGTCTGTTTTTGGTGGAAAAATTTGATGCGTCCATGTTGCGTAATGGGCTGTTTCTTGCCCAGGGCACTAGGCTCACCCACAGAAGTTAGGTAACATTCTTATTCGGGGACTGGGGGAAATGCCGGGTGGACAAAAGTTTGGGGCACCCCCAGATTTCAGAACTTTCCATCACAGATATGTGAGGAAAATTTGTATTTTTAGTCAAAGTTTGAGGTTTGAAAGTGATTCTGGGTAAAAACAAGTGGGGAGAGTGACACAAGTCAGCCCACTCTGGGTACAGCTAGGAGACTAATTTACAAAAATGTATAGGTTGGCTAGGTTTCTCTAGATGCCGGCTGAGCCAGGGTCCAAAACCTAGTGCTCTCCACATTGGAATAAAATTGTCAGTTTTTGGTGGAAATATGTGATGCGTCCAAGTTGCTTTTTGGGCCGTTTCCTGTCCTGGGCACTAGGTCTACTCACAGAAGTGAGGTTGAATTTTTATCAGGAGACTTGGGGAAATGACAGGTGGTTGGAAGTTCTAGGACTTTCCATCACATAAATGTGAGGAAAATGTGTTTCTTTAGACAAAGTTTGAGGTTTGCAAGGGATTCTGGATTTTGTAATGTAGTTTGAGCCATGCTAGTCATCCCACCCTGTATGGATGTAGGAGTCTACATTTAAAAAATGTATAGGTTGGATAGGTTTCCTGTTGGAAGGTGGATTATTAGTAGGGTTAAGTATGCACCTCCCACCAGAAATAAGGCCGACAACACAATATACGGGTAAGAAAAGGTCTCAATAAAATACTCTTTTGCTCAACCCTTGGTAGCTGGCAATGAGCAGGCAGACTTAATACATTAAATAAGTAACACAAAATCCAACCCCAATTTATAAACATAGGAAACATTTTTATCTTTCAAATGACACCAAACCAACAAAAAAATTTCAACAGTGGCAAGTTGTTGGATTTAGCCCCAACAATCCTTTAAGTCCTTCAAATATTTTTTTAGCTCACTCCTGTCAATAGTAAAATGCAATAATGGGGAAAAAAGGAAATTTGCAGTTTTTCCCTCACCAGGGCATATGAAACATCTTTTAAAATTTCCCTGCTTATTTTTACATGGCACCCTGCCCCGGGGACACCTAGGGTAGATGTTAGGGGTGACCTATATGTACAAAAAGGTAGTTTCATGCTTTGAAAGTACCTTAAAATCCCAGGTCGACTTTGCATATAACTTCAGTTTAAAAGCAGTTTGCATAGGAGGGCTGACAGCTGGCAACAGAGCATTGCACACTTAAGTGCATGAAATCTGCTGGGCCTCTAAACCTACATGCCCTACCATTTACTAGGGACTTACAATTAGGTTGTCAGTACCCATTGTAATTACACCTAATTATCAAATATATTTTAATCAGAGCAGTTCCTGGGCCTGGTTAACAGGGCCCAGAGCACAGTAAGAGTCAGTTACCATTAGTATCAGTCACAAAATGGAGGTGATCAGGGAAAACTGGATGACTTTCTCACATTTCCCTAGGTGCCGGCTGAGCTAGGATCAAAAATATAGAGCAACCCACATGAGAAAAAAGGTCTCAGTTTTCGTTGGAAAAATGTGATGCGTACATGTTGTGTTTTGGGTCGTTCGCTGATTCGGGTCCTAGGCCTACCCATACAATTGAGGTAGAATTTTTATGGGGAGACTTGGGGGACTGCCAGGTGGATGGAAGTTTCTGGCTCCCCACAGATTCCAGGACTGCCCTTAACAAAAACATAAGGGAAAAGTACTTTTTTAGGGAAAATTTGAGGCTTGCATGGGATTCTGGATTTAAAAAAGTGGAGAGAGCCATATAAGGCAGCCCACCCTGGGTACCCTTCGGTGTCTAGTTTTCAAAAATGTATAGGTAGGTGCCGGCTGAGTTAGGGTCCAATATTCAGAGCTACCTCATTGGAAAAAAGGCTCAGTGGAAAAATGAGATGGATCGATATTGTGTTTTGGGTTGTTTTCTGTCACGGGCAATATGCCTACCCACACTAGTGAGGTATGATTTTTATTGGGACTTGGGGTTATACAGGGTGAATGGAAGTTTCAGGCTTCCCACAGATTTCACAACTTTCCATCACATAAATATGAGAAAATTTTTGTTTTTTAGTCAAAGTTTGAGGGTTGCAATGGACTCTGGATAAAAACATGTGATTGGAACCACACAAGTCAGCCCACCCTGGTTACCCCTTGGTGTCTACTTTAAAAAATGTACAGGTTGGCTACGTTTCCCTAGGTGCTGGCTGAGCCAGGATCCAAAATCTTGAGTTACCCACATTGGAAAAAAAGGGCCAGTTTTTGGTAGAAAAATGTGATGTGTACATGATGCGTTTTGCAGCGTTTCCTGTCATGGACACTAGGCCTCACAACAGAAGTGATGAGGCTGCCCACAGATTCCAGAACTTTTCATCACAGAAATATGAGGAAAATGTGTGTTTTTAGTCAAAATGTGAGGTTTGAAAGGGATTCTGGATAAAATATTTGTGAAAGCCTTTTGAGTTAGCCCACCCTGGTGCTGGCTGAGCTAGAGTCCAAAATCTAAAGCTACCCACATTGGAATAAAAGGCTCAGTGTTTGGTGGAAAAATGTGATGAGTCCATGTTGCATTTTGGGATATTTCATGTCACAGGCACTAGGCCTACCCACACAAGTGAGGCTTCATTTTTCTCAGGATACTTGTTGGAGCATAGAATAGTAGAATATTTATTATTACCAATTGGATTACTCTGCATTGTGACTTTCAGATGTAAACCAATGTATAAAAAACATGACTTTTAGAAAAATACAGTCTGAATCATATGCTAGAACGGTTACCCACAAATTTTGAGATGTACAGATAACCACTGCTCTTAAACTCCATATCTTGTGTCCATTACAGAAATACATAGGTTAACTAGATACACTTTTTCACTCTTTCGCTATATGTATTGGTCTATACTCAGTACTCAATGAAAAACCTTTGTATTGTGCAGCTGTGTGGACAATAAATTATTTGGCTTAGTCAGGGGCCTTGAGTACTGGAGCTATATACATGGCCTTCTGTCAAAGGCTTTCTGCCAGGCCTCTGTTCAGATCACTTTCTTGGGCTGTTTTTTTAAGTCAGCTCAGTCAAGGGAACAACAGTGATGCTATAGCTCTTGACAAACCTCTGGTAGAATCCAGGAGGCCTAGGAAGTCCCTCACCCCAGTCGTAGGCTTACGGGGTTTCCAAGTCAAGATTATCTGAATTTTGCCTTGGGGACTCTGCACCTTGCCCCGCCCACTTGGTGGCCCAAGTAGACTACATATCCCTGCCCTATCTTGCACTTACTGGTCTTGTTAGGCTTTCCTGTTGCAGTGCCTAAAATACCTCCTGAAGTTGGAACAGGTGGTTCTACCACATGAAACTGAAGACTGCCATGTCACCCGGGTAGACAGCACTGAAAGCCTTCATTCCCGCCAGGACCCTGTTAACCAACCTCCTGAAGGTGGCAAGGGCATTTTCTAACCAAAAGGACATCATACTAAACTGGAAGTGGCCCCACGAGGTGGAGAACGCAGACCAATGCTTTGACCCCTTGGTTAGGGAAATCTGCCAGTATCCAGAGATTAAGTCAAAGGTACTTATGACCTTGGCAGCTCCCAACCTATCTATGAGCTCATCGGCTCAGACGATGGGATGTGCATCAGTGTTGATGACTGAGTTGAGTCCCATATAGTCCACATAGATCCGGAGTTCTGTGGCAGTACTCGGTGGAGCAGCTTTAGGCACCAGCAATATTGGGTTGGACCAGGGACTGCTGGAGGGCTCCATTTCTCCTAGTTCCAACAACTTAGACACCACCACCTTGATGCTGGCTTTCACCTTGTCAGACAATCTGTAAAATGTATTTTTCACAGGACAGGCATACTGTCCCCTGTATCAATATCATGGATATGAAGATTTGTGAGCCCACTGGTCAGTGATAATAGACAGACAAACTGCCCCAGCAAGTGGTGACAGCCCCTCTGATGTTCTGGGGCTAGAGTAGGTGCGAGCTTGATACCTTCTATTGATTCATTTAGCTTCTTAGCAGATAGGAGGTCAGTGGTAAGTTCACTTACCCCTTCCACACCACCATCTATGACCAGGAGCATGGTAACCTCGGACCTCTCATAGTGGTGTTTCCTTGGGGTCCCATGTAGGTGACCTCTCCCTTTCTCTTATTCACCTCATAAGACCCAGTTTATACCAGTCTCGTGTGGCCCGGGGCTCCACTGGATCGACCACCCACACTCTTTGGACAGGCTGAAACTCAACCAGAGTGGTCTTTTGGTCATGCCAGACCTTCATTTCTTCCTGGCTGACTTCCAAGTTCTCCATAACCTTCTTCCAGAAGTGCTTCAACTGAGACTTGAGAACCAGCATGTAGCTGACTACATCCTGGGGTGGGGTTCCTGGGAGATCTTTCCCACCAGTCCTTCATCAGGCTGAGAGGCCCTCTCACAGGGTGGCCATACAGGAGTTCAAAGGGACTGAACCCAACTACTTACTTTGGCACCTCCCTGTAAGCTAAAAGAAGACATCACACTTCCATCTCATGGGATTTGACAGACCCACAATCATACTCTTAAGTGTCTTATAGAACCTCTCAACAAGCCTGTTGGTCTGAGGGTCATAGGGTGTACAGAACGTGTAAGTTATTCCACACTCATCCCACATGAACTTCATGTAGGATGACATGAAGTCGGTGCCCCTGTCGGACATCACTTAATTGGGGAACCCCACTCTGGTACAAATCTGCACTGCAGGTGCAGTCACAGTCCTCAGAGGCATGGCCTCTGGGTACATAGGGAAATGATCCAACAAGACCAGGACAAACCTGTTGTCTAGGGTGGTCTTAGGGTCCGGAGACCCAACAATGTCAATGCTCACCCTTTCAAAGTGGGTGCCAGTGGCAAGTAGGGGCATCAGGGGAGCTATTTGCTCTTTACCTGCCTTTCTACTGGACTTGAGGTGTAGCAGGACCTGCAGAATGCATCTGAGGTCATGCAAGTCTGGAGCCAGTGAAAGTGGTTGACAAGCCAGGCAAATATCTTGTTTTGCTCTGGATGTCCTACCAGGGGTACATCATGATCCTGACAAATTGAGAAGACTCTGTGGCACTGGGGAACCACCAACACACAGGTTGGCTCAGGTTTTAGACACCTTAAACTCACTATAAAGGAGGTAATTCTCCAGGTATATCAGGTGATCCCCAGAGGTGTTACATGCTTCGTGGGTCTTGGCCTGTCTTCTGAGACCCTCAGGAGTAAAACACTTCTTCTGAGCTTTGCAGAAAGTCTTCCTGGTTGAGTCTCCTTCGGCTTGCCAAGCAGCCATCTCAGACATTTCCCCCTGGGCAGCAATGTTCTGCCCAATAGATTCCAGCCTGTCACCTTAAGGCACAGCCTACACCAGGACATTGGAAGCTTCAGGGGAACATTTCCCATGGCCCTGACTATTCTCTTTTTGGCAGAGCCTGGTCTTTTCTTCCAGGCCCCCTTGGTTTTTCTCTAGGGCTGCCATGCACCTTGTGGTCAGGTACAAACACTTAGTCAACCCTAACATCTCCACTAAAAGGAACCAGAGCCACAGGATTGTGACTCTCATGATTGTCTGCTACAATAAACTGGGAGAATACATTAGGGATTGCCTGCTCTGAAGACAGGAAATGGCACCATACAGTTGTGTCCCTCAGAGCCTTCATCCACTGTCCCTTGATGATAATACGCTGTCTAAATTTTGAAGTTTGATAGACATTTGACACCATTTCCTCTTCACCAAGGGATACTAGGGTAACCTCGGCACTACCCACATGCTAACCAGAACAACCTCGTCCCCAAGTGCTGCACTGGCCCTGGGTTCATTGAAATCACTATCCTTGAGGTGGCTGTGTAGCTCTGCAAAACAATTACTGAAAATGTGCTCTCCGGCAAGCGGGTTGAATAGTCCTTTGTAGTCATTCACATCAGTGCCCTTCACACAACCATCCAGTCCCTTGTAAAATTAATGATCCACCCAAGACTGGTGAGCAGGCTCTCGCTGTTCCTCAACCTTTGCCTATACTTTTCAGGGGTGATACATATGGAGAAAGTATTCAAGAAAATGAAACTTGCTCAGGACATTCCCTCATTAACAGTACTAATATTGACATTAAGTGAAGAAAACAAAATGAATATACACGCACAACATCTACCCCCATGCCCTGACCCCTCTTATCCGGCAGCTGGAGTCTCTACCTGAGTTTCATCCGTGGCAGGGTCGCTTGTTGATGGGGAATATTGGGGCTCACAAAATCCAGCAAATTTACCAGACACTCATCGCACACACTAAGACCACTATCCACAAAACCCTGGAGGCATAGGCCGCCCACCTGCTGGCCATTACCGATGATGACTGGGTTGAGCCTTTTCTAGTCCTCGATATGCAGCCGTGTCTACCAGATACAGCCTAATCCAGTTCAAATAACTCCATAGGGTGTATTACACTCGCCATAGACTCTGGAAAATGGGAGCTATCCAATCTCCGATCTGTCTCCGCTGCCACGCGGATGATGGTTCGTTTTTGCACACAGTGTGGGGTTGCATGGTGGTTCAGCCGTTCTGGTCCAGCGTGGTGTCCTGCCTGGGTCGTGTTGTGGCGTGGGATATCCCTTTAGACCCCAGACTGGTGCTTTTACACAGTACAGAGGACATTGGGGGGAATCACTACAAGAGACACCTTTTATTTTTGGGCCTCATCTTAGCCAAGCGTGACATAGCACAACATTGGAAGGATTCTTCCCCACCTGGCTTCACCACCTGGAAAAAGGCACTGGACAGATGCATGTCGGCAGAGGTTGTAGTGTTTCAGGCGGGGGGATGCCCAGAGAAGCTCAGAAAGATCTGGTCCCGGGTGGGCCGCCTACAGAGGCATCGAATTGCCGCCAATGTTGCAGTCTGCTGCTCGTGACCTCATTGAACAATTAGTGGTGAACAACTTACATGTTTAGTGTCTCGTTGCTGATGAAACGTGGTTGGGAACTTCTTAGGTATTTACTTGTAATGTTTCTTAAGTATGTATGGTGCGCTTCGGGGGGTGGAAGGGTTCATGTTTCCTTGGTCTGATGTTCTACAGGCTATTGGGGATTTGCATAATGTGTCCAGGGATATTATTTGATGCCCTTCCTCTGTATTTTTCTTGTTGGGCTTTGCCCATCTGGTATGCTGAAAATTCAATAAAATCTGTTGTTAAAAAATATATATACACGCACAACATCTACATATGGGGATAGGAGCTTTACGCATGCTGAATTAATGAAAATAGAACGCAGCACAACTAAAACTCACTTTAAACTGGAAAATGATTTCGTGCATGCGCAAATTAGAATTACGTAAATAGTAACGTGACAAACCCTTTTTGAGAGGGACAGTTTTCATGCATGTGCAGAAATTACTAACATTGAGTCTTGAGTTACCGCATGCCTGGCATATGCTTGCCTGAATTTAAAGGGAGCTGTCGCTGCTAATGCTTTTGCTTGACAAAGAAGAAAGTAACATGGGATAGGGTAGAAGTGTGGGCTGAACAGTGAAAATTATGTATTTGAGAAATTAATATTTGTTTATGATTCCTTTATTAATAGAGTACATTTGGGCCTATTGGTGCGCCTAATAAAAATAAGATGGCTGTGAGATGGAGGCAAAGCCACGCATGCTCTGTGAAGTAATGATGTGACCTGTTGAAAGTGTGGCTGAACGGCTGCCAAGATTCAAGGATGAAATCCGTGTGAAAGAAGCCCTTGACTGCGGAACTGTATTGAGAAAATGTTATTTAATTCGCAACAATAGATGTATGAGAATTAAAATAAAATAAATTTTATGAATCAGCAAAAGGGGAAGGGTTTGTCAGACAAAGAAGGACTCATAAAAAGAATATGTCAGAATAAGGTGACATCAACTCGACTGCCTCTGGCCAATCAGAATTCGTATTTCATCTAGACTTGTAACTTTGAGGGTGGAACATTCTGAAATTAAGACTATAATCGGAGTGACTTAAAATTTTAGTAGTAGTCCTTGTCGTGAGTCTGTCAGTCAGTTAGGCGTATTGGAGAGACTGACATTGCTGAGCGAGGCGAGAGCTGTTGCTGCTGAGGAAAGAGAATAGACTAGGAAGGTTCACATTTGAAAGATACTTGATTAGATTGAAGATTCCGGAAGAATATCGAGGAGGGAGAGAGTGTAAGTGAGGGATGCATCGAGGTGTGTCGGGTTAATAGAGAAGTTTAGTAAGTATTACCCTGTCCTGAACCTGTCCTATAGCCTTTGTTTCCTGGGTCTTAATCAAGAGATCACTACCAGCCCTTTCTGGCCAGAGGGTTGATTTCCCATTTCTACCACTGGGTAACTATATTTCTGTCTCAAATGTGCATATGTTTTGCAAATGTATGATTTATTATGCATTCTGTCTCTTTATCTATCCACTCCTAATGCATTGATTTGTTGAATGAATCTGTGAATTGAATGTATATCACTAAATTAATTTTCTCTCTCATGAAATTTGAATAGTGTTTGCACTGTGAATTTGTATTAATGAGCGTTCAGGACTGAAATTTAGATAAACGTATAAAATCTTACCCAGAGTCTGTGGCTTATTTCACTAAGATCTATAGATTCAGAGTAAATTTGTTCATATCACCATCAACTATTCAACTAATGGTCCATTGACCAAAGGAAGAGTGTTGATCTGTGAAGATTAGTTAGACATTGCATGAATTTTCATGGGTAATATTGAATCTCAAGTGAGTTAACTTATCAATATCAGAGTGAATTACAAAACTTGACCACCAGCAAAACAGTCAGGAAAACTGATTATTGTATATGGGCCCATTGAAATTTTCAATTTTTTTATGAGATGTTTGTACCTGGCTTTTCGCTGGATCAATTTTTTGGGAAGTAGAGCGATGGTTATTATTGATTAGTTTGCTGATTATTGATTATTGAATAATAATTCTGAATATTAACTATATGTTTAACACCAAGAGTTAGTTTTGTGTTCTAAGTTGTCTGACAGTACAGGTACAGAGATTCCTGGGAATCCCAGGAACAGAATTTAGAAGAGTGTGGTAAGGAATTCACACTGCAGAAGATTACTCGTCTGTTGTCATAATACCTAAAAGCTAGGTGTTATATTAGGGACTATATCGTATAAGAGTAGAGTGTCAATGACAGTAGAGGGCCCGCCTGTGAAACTTTGGCCTTACCCAAAGGAGGAGTATCCATAGAGAAGTAACAGGTCCTCCTCAAGCTTAAGTGAAGGGTAAACAGTGTTTTTTACTTGTAGTGAAAGGAAGAATTCATTCTTTGAAGTGAGTGAAGACACCATCTTTGGTTTAGTTGAGCAGACAGAGTAGCGCTGTTTTTACGTTGTTACTAACAGACATTTATAAGGAAAAGTTAAGAAAATGCATTTTCATATACCCTTATGAAGGGAGGGTCAGTAGCAGGAGAAATACTGACATCACAGAGAGCCGCGCTGGTATTGGTTGAAACAGCGGGTGTGTGAAAAGTCCAGATTGTAAAGGGAGGGTCAGTAGTAGGAGCAATACTTAAGTCACAAAGAGCCGCGCTGGCATTGGTCAGACGAGTAGGTGTGGTGTAAGCATTAATTGGTCAATATACGAAAGCTGTGTTAGTATTGGTTGTGTGAAAGAAACAAAGTGAGATCTGATTGGACTGTTGGTGCGAGTCGCGCTGGCATTGGACGAGTGTTAACTAACAGGCTTAGTGAAAAACAGAAGAGTTTTTGGGATTTTATCAACTGAATTAAATAAGTCACAAGAATGAGAGAATAAAGTTGACTAATAAGGTCAAGAATTTCTTTAGGAAGGACAAGCGCATAGTAACTAGGGAGGGAATTCTTATGACACCTCCTAATACGCCAGCTTCTTATATGATGATGGAAAGTGGATATCATACGTGTGTGTGGTTAGAAAATTGGATAGAGTACACGAAAGATGATGGTGTTTTAGCTTTCCCTGAACATGATACATTTAATGTAAGAATTCTTCAGAATTTGAGAAATTGGATGAATTAGTTAGAACCAAATCCTAGGTTGACACAGTATGAGGCTTTGGAAGAGTGGGAAGTCGAGGCATTAGAGCTAGAGAAATAAAGAGGAGGCAGAAGAATTAATAGAGGATTTTTGTTTAGTAACCCATTTAACACTCGGGGAGATCAAATGAAAAGATGGAGAAGGGCTGTAGTAACAGAGGGTTTGTATCCAGTATTGATGGCTGAGAATCAAGAAGGGAGCAAATGAAAAGAAAAAACTAAACACCTGGGTGGGGCAGGAATAGGGTGTGATGAATCCAATGATGAGTTGTTGGAAGATATCCTAGTCAAGAGACCTCTGCCTTATCAAGAAAGTGTTAGAGATACGACTCCAAGTGCCCCTATGATGGGAACTCCATTGGTTCCACAAGTTCTAAATGACCCAGCAGCTCTCCAAGCATCACAAGAAAAGGAAAGGGATGTATTAAAACAAAAGAAGAACTAATTCAGAAAATGAATCAGTTAGGTTTGAATGCTGAAGCATTGACAGTGCCAGTAACTATCGATCCTGTTATTCGATTGTATGGTGACACACATGATACATCAAAGCCACAAAATATAACAGTTACTTAGAATAAAGTGAGAAAAGAGCTAGTGATGTTAGAAGATCTAAATAGTGATTCACATGTTGCATTAGTGTATCTCCCAAATCTTGAGACTGTGAGTGAGACCCCAAAAAGAATTACATCTAGAGATAAAAGGAGAAAAGTAATAGCTGTTACCCCAGTGACAGGAAATTCTACTGGATTTTCACCTGAAGATCTAGAAGAATAAGCAAAAGGAGTAGAGAAAAAGAACCCCAATCGAAAACTCTAGATGTAAGTAAGTTGAGAGTGGACTTGGAGGAAATGATTATTGGTACAATAAATTCAGACAGATTAGATTCATATGGAGGCGAAGAATTGTTGTTTTTGTGTAAAGGTATAACCTGGAGAACAAAGAATCTGCATGAGAATATAGTGGAAACTGCTTTAGAATTTGGAATAGATGCAGAGAAATCAAAAATATTACAGAAACCTTATAGATCGGAATTTACTGAGAAGGATCTGGAGAGTTTTAATGCGTCAGGAAGGAGATTACAAATAAAGGAATTGATGCACATTTTAAAGGAATGGGGAGATGTAGATCGATGGAGAAGTAGATGGACAAAAAAGAGGGATGAAGCCGCAACAAAAGAAGCATCTGCATTTCCGTTGAAAGAAGTAGAAAGGGTTGAAAGGATGTGTCCGATGAGAGAAGTTCTTGGTGGGGGATATGTTCATGTTCCATGGAGTAGACAGGATATTTTGTCCTTTACGAATGACTTCCCTAGATTAAGAAAAAAAGCAATTGAATGGTACAAGCAGGTAGAGAGATTTGTGAAGGTTTCAAAGGTTTTGGATGACTTGTTTGACATAGTGGTATCAGCTGAATTGTGGATAGAATGTAAATTTACACTTGATTGACCAACTGAAAAATATCCTAGAGACGCAAAAACAGGTGCGCCTTCGGAAGAAGTGATGATGAAATATAATCAAGTGATTACTTTCCTGAATGGGAAAATTCCCCCTAAAGAAAGAAACAGATTTGGTTAAAATAGACAGAACAACTTGAGAACCTAAAGAGTCGGTACATGCATACAACGAAAGGTTACTGCAGGTGTTTAAGCAGTATAGCGGATATGAAAATATTGGTGATAAAGATATGGGACATTTTGTCTTTTGTTTTGTGTATGGATTAAGGTCAGAAATTAATCAGATGATTTAGCAGCATATGCTTTGCTGGCAAAGTAAGCCGATCAAAGATATTCTGAAGTATGCGAAATACTGCAGTGATGACATTGATGCAAAGCATAAAAAGTTAACCTCTTCCATGCTCCTGACAGCCGGGAGCCATTACGTATCACGGTGGGCGTGTGCCACGACGGTTCCCGGCCGTCCGAATCCCCGCCCACTAATGGAAACGCACGCACAGTGCGGAAATTCCGCGCGCATGAAAGGGGTTAAAAGAGAAAGTGATGTGGGCACAAGTAAAGATAGTAGAATGCCAAGAAGCAACTTCTGGTTCTCAAAATGATAACCAGACGAATGTTCAGAATCAGTATAGTCAAGTGTCAAATGGAGGTAAGGGAAAAGGATGAATGAGTAAAGAAGAAGCGAAAAAGAAATATCCTTGTCATGGGTGCGGAAAACTTGGACATTGGAGGAACGAGTGTAGAAATATTCAACAGAATAATGTGGTAAATTAAGTTTTAAATCCACAGATGCAGAATGAGGTGGTTGTGAATCAATAACAGCAGCAACATGTAGTTACTCCTCAGTTGCAGGTGCCACAAGCCCCGATGCCCAACAATGTGAACGTTCAGGTGCAGAGGTACAGTGTAAACACCAGATATCATGGAGAAAGTGGTAAGAATGCACGGACAGTTCAACAATATTGGATGTAGGGTGATGAAAGTGAGTCAGCAATGTCCCAATGACGCTGCCTGAGGGGGGAGAAAGATTGCGTGCTTGTCGCGTCTTTGGTGGTAGATCAGTCAGGTCCATTTGTTGATGGAAAGGTTGAAGGAAACAACATAACTTTTCTAGTGGATACTGGCGCTACTCGTTCTACTGTGAGAGCAGCAGAAATTCCAAACCTACCCCTCTTGGGAGAAACTTTCCAAGTTATAGGAGTCTCAAACAAGCAAATAAGAACACCAGTCACAAAACCAATAGAATTGAATATTGGTATTTTCAGAGACATGCATCGATTTGTGGTATGTGATTCAAGTTCAGTAAATTTGCTAGGAAGGGACTTGTTGTGCAAAATGAATTGCACCATCTTCTGTACGCCTGATGGTGTTGCTTTCCAAATGCCTGATGAAGATGTTGCCTTTAAGATGATGCTAGCAAAACAGGGAACGGAAGTGGATGAGATGTTTTCACTTCTTACTGAAAATGATTTGCCTGATGAATTAAGAACCACAGTGAGGTCAGATGTGTGGGATTTTACAGTAAAAGAAATTGGTCTAATGGCGAAGGTAAACCCAATCAAAATTGTGATAAAAGAAGGAGCGATATATCCAAACACACCCCAATACAGAATGAGTCCTGAAGTAAAAGCAGGAGTTGCCCCAGTGATCGATCAAATGATTAAACAAGGTATTATAAAAGAAATATTGAGCAGTTATTGTAATTCGCCATTCATGGGACTTAAAAAGCCTAGTGGAAAATATAGAATAGTGCAAGATTTGAGAAAAATTTATAAAATAGTAGTACCTTGTTGTCCAGTAGTTCCGAATCAAACAGTGATTCTTTATCAGATACCATGGGATGCCCTTTGGTATACTGTATTGATTTGTGCCAAGCATTCTTTTCAATCCCATTGCGACCATTTAGCCAATATTTATTTGCCTTCTGGTTCGGAGACCATGTTTTGGCATGGTGCCGAGTTCCTCAAGGGTACACAGAGAGTCCCTTGATTTTTAATCCAATTCTGAAAAAATGTTTTGAGACTTTGGTTATGCCAAAAAATTCACTCTTGGTTCAGTACATTGGTGACCTATTGGTGGCACCAAAGACACGCAAAGCTTGTGTAATGGACCAAATAGCTTTACTGAATCATTTAGCAGAAGGAGGACACAAGGTGTTGCCGGAAAATTTACACTTTTCTCAATAAGAAGTCCAATATTTAGGGCACAAGATAGACAGAGGATTCAGGAAAGTAACATCAGAAAGAATAAAAGTAATTCAACAAATGAGCCTGCCTAAGACAAAGAAAGAAGTGCAAATGTTTTTAGGAGTGGTTGGATATTGTCGTCAATGAATCAGTGGATTTTCGCTGCTTGCAAAGCCGTTGACATGAAAAGATGTGATGGATCCGATTGAATGGGATGATGAAAGTGAGGAAGCATTTATAAAACTGAAAAGTTGGTGGTGTCAAGCACCAGCATTGGGAATGCCAGATTATACAAAAGAGTTTGGTTTGATCTGTTGTGAAAGAGAAGGTTGTGTACTTTCAGTGTTAATGCAAAGACATGGATTGCCCCAACGTCCAGTAACATATTTTTCTGCTACACTGGATCCAGTGGCTGCTGCATTACCCGGCTGCTTAAAAGCAGTAGCTGCTACTTGTGTGAGTCACAAACAGAGTTAATCAATTGTGATGGGACATCCTGTCAAAGTATATGTACCCCATTCAGTCGAGATCCTTTTAACAAGGACCCATACTCAGCACTTAACCCCTAGTTGGCTGACTAAGTATGAAAGAGTGATATTGGATGCTGAAAATGTAAGTGTGACAAGATACACCATGATGAATCCTGCTACTTTGTTACCTGATTCATATTGTGAAGAAGTGAGAGAAGATGTTGACCATGATTGTCTGGATGTGACTGAGATGTGTAAAAATCCCACATCTGACATCCTTGACGTTCCCCTGGAAGAGTCAAATTATGTAATGTTTGTTGATAGATCATGCTTAAGAAGAGAGAGTGGAGAATTGAGTTTTGCCTATTCTGTGTGTACTGTGTCAGGTACTTTAGAAGCTTCCTGTTTCGGAGGAGTCAAGCCTGCACAAATAGCTGAATTTATTTGCTCTAACAAGAGCCTGCAAAATTGAGAAGAAATTGAAAGTAACCATATTTACGGATAGTCAATATGGTTTTGGGATTGTGCACCACTTTGGCCGATTGTGGCTACAGAGGTGATTTCTGACTTCTTCATGATCTCCCATCAGAAATGGGAAAAATCTCAAAGAACTATTGGAAGCATTCCAATTGCCAAAGGAAATTGCAGTGGTCAAATGTTCTGCACATACGTCAGGAAATGATTATGTGACACTGGGTAATTCGTACGCTGACCAAATTGCACAATTTTGTACTCAACATACAATGTTGTTGAACAGAGGGTTGGAAAAAGAAGTTACCAATTGCCAACTAATGTTTTTCCCTGCTTTTGAAACATGGGACGAAGTTAGGTGTAGGAAGGTGGAATCTGACTGCATGGTTGCCCCCACTTTTTTCCTGGTGTTATGATGGTTTTTGACTAGTCTGGCTTGGATCCTGCTATCCAGGACCCCAGCCTATCTGCTTTCTCCCTTAAATGACTTGGAGTGCATATTAGAGGCACTAGTGATTGGATACTGTGGTGCCTTATGAGCCCCTAGTATATGGTACTCTAGGTACCAAGGGCATAGGTACTTCACAGGCTGAAGCATGTATTATGCCACCCCTGGGAAGCAGACTAAATCTGACACCACAGGCCTGCTACTGCAGCCTGGGTGAGGTAGTGTTAGCACTCCTCACTGAGGTATAGGTTCCCTATATCTCACCTTACACACACATATCAGTCACCCCTAAGGCAGGCCCTATCAATCCTGAGGGCAGGGTGCTTGGTTTACAATGTGAGGGGGTGCCTCTGCATGAGCAGGGCCCCTCTGCAGCTGGCAGAGTCTATTCTCTGTGACTGTTTGTGGATGCGGGTAAACCATATACTCTTAAGTGCATTATAACCTACTGGTAAATGCTAACTTTGGAATGACTGCATCAAAACATGTTGTGTTTGGTGTCAAACAACTTGGAACCATACCCCCACACCAGTAAGTGGTGTGGGAGTATGATCCCACCCTTCTAGAGGGGACGACATGTACCTACTGTGGTAACACGGTAGAAATCTGAAAGAGCCCTGGCATCACAAAATGGATGCCACCAGCACAGAAACTGGGCTGCCCTCCTGCTGCTGACCGAAACTCGCAGTGGAGGAGGCCCAACAATAGGCATTCTGTCACAGGGAGGTGTCACCACCTTCCAGACAGGGTTTAATGTATTGGGGCCGGGTGGGTGCACTTCTAGAATGCTTTGAAGTCCTGCACTGGGGGAGCAGTAAGCTCCTCTGTGCATATGCCAGCTCAAACCGGTTCAGCGGCTACCTGTCCCTACTCTGGCATGAAACTGGACAAAGGGAAGTGGGTGTAACCACCCCCTACCCTGACCCTCCCAGAGGAGTGGTCATAAAGCTAGTCCCTCCCGCTCTTTTAGTATAAGATAGGGAAAGCTTGCCATTGCAAGTTAGATATCCCTAGACGACGCTTTACAAGAAGAATCCTGGCCCATCGACATTCCACTACCTTTGGAAGACAGAAGAATCTCCCTTGGAGTCAAGGAGTTACTCCCCTGCTTGGCAGGCACCAAAAACCTTAATCAACGGTCGCAAACTTTCCCGCTTCTGCTGGAGTCCGAAGTTCCTGCAGCCCCAGAAGTAAATTTCCTGACTTCTCGACAGCCATTTGTGAGTCCCCAGCAAAGCTGTGGCAAGTGGACCCCACAAGTGATGAGGAACAGCAATACTCGGGTACCGTGCACTATTGTCAAGTTCAACCCCTTCACAACATTCTATGAACTTGTGCATTGGACCATTTGTGGCACAAGCCTCCAGCAGGTTGTGCACCAAACACCAGAGGCATACCTCGTCCCGAGTGACCGTGGGCTCCTGTAAAGCATTTCCTCATGAGGCATCTTTGCGATCCTTTGCCTGTTGGCTTGTGGGTCCCCTGAAGACTTTCTTATCAAACCAAAGGGCTCCCCTGGTTGCTCCAGGCCGGCCCTCCCTTACCCTCACTGGGTGAGACCCTCAGACCTTGCTGGTCTGCACCGCTGACTTTCGTCACATTCCACAAGACTTGCTGTTGCCAAGGCTTGTTGGCTCCAATCCGGTTGCCAACACCTCAGTAAGCTGCAGACATTGTGTGACACTCTGAATCCAGCTCCTGGTCATTGTCAATGCCTCCTGGACCTCGTGGGTGAAGAGTCAAAACACCCTTGATCACCTGAAGTCACCCAACTTCCGTAGGCATCCATCTTCCTGACCCCGGGTCACTGGCAAGTGACTGTGAACACTGTCCCTTCTGCTTTCAGGACATCTTCATCTTGAATCCAGCCTTGGATTCCACCGGACACTTCTTCAGTCTTCGCAAGCAGCAAATCTTCATCGGCTTCCATAGAAAACGACGACGCGACCCGACACCAAAAGACACCTATGCACCCGGCTTCCCTGGATGAGGTGACTCGTGCACTCTGGTGCTCCAGTATGTGTTGGCCCTCGAATTACTTACCTTGTAAGTGGCTTGCTTGTAGACTTCCTCGAAGTACCCTAAAACTTTAAAAATCCAACCGCGACTTGCTCCGTTGAAATCAAGAGGGAACCCGCTGCTGTGTTCTCACACTGCACGCGTCTCCCGTGGGTCTTTTATTTACATGCCTTGGGTGGATTAGTGAAGCCCTAGCGATTCTCCAGGCCTTGTCCCCGTGCAAGTCGACTTTCCTAACCCTCTTTTTTTTAAGTATATGGTCTGGTACGCCCCTAGGGCCCCAGCCATATATGTGCTTAACTTATTGTGTAACGTTGATATATGTGAATGTCCTTGACTTCTAATCTCATAAAGAGATTAGTAGAGTGTGTCTAGAAATAAATACATATATATTTTATATATATACCTGTGTGGTCTAAGGTAAAACAAGCTGCTTTACATTCTTCTGAGACTTAGCCTGAAGGCTGCTCTCCACAGCTACCACTAGGATAGCTTTCTTTAAAAGGTTGTCTTAAACCTATCTACCATAAGAGTCGAATTGGACTGGTGCAAGGTGGCCACTATAACTAGTGACCAGCATATGCCAGGCCAATTTCTCACATTAGGCAATTACAGGATGAGGCAGACTTAAAATAAAAGGTACATTGGATCAAATCAGGTTGCACAAGAAGAACAGATGATGAAGGTTGGGTGTGTCCAGATGGTAGGCCAATAATGCCAGATAGCTTGTTGTCACAAATTACTAGGGTGTATCATGGAACTACACACATTGGGAGGGACGCCATGATTAGACATTTCAGACAGATATGGTATAATCCCAAGTTTAGGGTAGTTGCAGAAAGCCTCTGCCACAGATGTTTGACCCGCCAACAGCAAAACCCAGGAAGGAAGACGGTTGTTAGTTGGGGAAAAATTGGAAGATTGGAAGAGCAGAGGGACCATTCACCAGATTACAACTTGACTTCATTGAGTTGCCAACGTGCAATGGTGGGAAGTATGTCCGTGTCATTGTATGTCTGTTTTCTCAACGGGTAGAAGCTTATCCTACGAGAAGGAATGACTGTCATACAGTTGCCAAACTACTGTTAAGAGAGCTCATACCAAATTTGGATTTCCAGTCACTTTTGAATCAGATAGAAGACCTCATTTTAATAATGAGATAATTAAACTAATTTGTGAAGCTTTCAAAATGGAGCAGAAATTACATTGTGCCTATCGACCAGAAGCCTCTGGAATGGTTGAGCAGCTCAATAGTACAATAAAATCCAGGTTAGGAAAGGTATGTGCATCCACTTCACTTAAATGACCTGATGCTTTGCCCCTTGTATTGATGAGCCATAGAAGCATTACTGACCAAAGAACAGAATTAAGTCTGCGTGAAATCCTCATGGGAAGAGCAATGAGACAAGCATTTGTACCTGGAAACAAATTGATGAACGTAACTGATGATTTAGTATTGGACTATTGTAGAGGACTAGCTGATCTGGTAGGTTCTGTGTCTCACCAGGTTGGAGTAGATGCGACTACATCATAGCCGAATCAAGCTCATGATTTGTGTCCTGGAGACTGGGTCGTGGTAAAGAAGCACACAAGGAAAACGTGTTTGGAACCCAGGTGGAAAGGACCTCATCAAATCATATTGGTTACGACAACCGCAGTGAAGTTTGCTGGCCTACCAAATTGGATTCATGCCAGTCACAACCAAAATGTCCCAAGTCCACATGAATGACAAGAGCAGCAACTGGTAGAACAAAGAAAATAACCAGATGCTGAGAGTTGTGAAGTCAAAGAAATCTGAGAGACAGACTCTGATGAACGCATTGACGAAGAACAACCGAATACAAGTCAAGTAGAGTGGGCACCAGTTACTGGGACTGAAGAGACTGCTCTAGAGACTGAGAAAGAGTTAGAGCTTGAAAGACAAGAACAAAGTGAACAAAGAACAGAAGAATTTTCTATAGAAAATCTAGACCAAACTCAGTCAGTGTTGTAACTAGTTTGTTCTATGTTACTGGTAAGTTGCAATATTTTTATTCTAATATGGATTTAGTATTTTCAGAAAACCCTATTAGAAGAAATATGAATCCAGTACTTAGTGGTAAAAATGCAGAGTTCATGGGAGAATTTTTCCTAACAACGAATCCCATAGATATATCACATGCTCATAGAAATAATTTAACATGTCTTTTGCGTGATGAAGAAAAAGATTTCCTAAATTTAGTAGAAGAAAGAAGGCAGGATTTCCAAATGAAAGCTGTTGCGCAGAAGTCACATGTACCGCCATGAGCTACATTGGAAGTAGATTATAAGAAAGGCGAGACTCATGCTGCAATGTCCCTAGACTTGTCAAAATTGGGGAAATTCTGTCTACATAAATTAAAAACAGAGTATAATACTATTTTCCTTGGTACTAGCAAATGTGAACATGCCTTCCTAACCATGGGGATTAAAAGGGGGAACTGATCCTGTTTTCCCAGGTATATATAATGTGAACGGTAAAAATGCCTCTTATAGGTTGCCTGCACGATGATACGGAAGTTGCTACCTTGACATTGTCTTCCCAAAGGTATACCACATAGCTAAGAACAATGAAATAGATGTAATAAGTAAAGAACTAACAAGAAGTAGGAGAGCAAGTTTTTCAGAGATAGTGGGCGACATCTTTGGTGCACTGATACTGTCAGTTGGAGTCATATTGAATTCATATAAGATATGTCAATTGTCTACAGTAGTTGATCATTTATCAACAGATACTGCTGGAGGATTTTTAATGATCAATACTGAAATGGTTGCAATAAGATCTATGCTTTGCAAAATAGACTTGCCCCTGATATTTTATTGGCAAAAGAGGGTGGAGTGTGTGGCATGTTGAAAGTTAAACAGCGCTGTACATATATCTCAGACAAAAGTAAAGGTATTGAGGGATATATCAAAAATATCACAAAACAATATAAAGACTTGACCCAACTGGACATTGACGGTGTTTGGGAAAGACTTAGTAAAAGTTTTTCAACAATAGGTAGCTGGTTTTCTACGTTTGGGAGTAGCTTTTGAGGGAAAATATTAATTCCAGCAATATCAATAGCATTAGTCCTCTTGATGATAATAATGACATATAAGTGTTGCAAAAGTAAAATGAGAACAAGATTATTGAATGAGACAAAGAATAAAAGGATAGGAAGGAAGAGGAAAAGGGAAGAGATAGAACTAGAGGAAATGAAGGAAAGTCTATATGGAAAGATGAAAGAAATGTATATAAAAGAGAAAAATGAAGGGTGTATGGAATGGAATGTAGATGCCAAGAATGGATAATGTTGGCACTTGGTAATGATGGGTATTTTCTGATGGCTCAAAAATGCCATCAGAAGTGGGATTGATGGAGCAAGGATTCAAGACAACAAAACTTGCTTGGAGCATTCCCTCATTAACAGTACTAATATTGAAAGTAAGTGAAGAAAACTAAATTTATATACATGCACAACCTCTACATATGTGGATAAGAGCTTTACGCATGCTTATTTAATTAAAATAGAATGCAGCGCAACTAAAACTCGCTTTAAACTTGAAAACGCTTTTGCGCATGCACGAATTAGAATTACGTAAATAGTAACGTGACTAACCCTTTTTGAGAGGGAACATTTTAACTCATGCGCAGAAATTACTAACATTGAGTCTTGAGGTACTGCATGCCTGGCACATGCTTGTCTGAATTTAAAGGGAGCTGCCGCTGCTAATGCTTTTGCTTAACGAAGACGAAAGTAACATGGGATAGAGTAGAAGTGGGTGGTGAACAGTGAAAATTATGGAATTGAGAAATTAACATTTGTATATGATACCTTTCTTAATAGAGTACGTTTGGGCCTATTGGTCTGCCTAATGAAAATAAGATGGCTGTGAGATCGAGGCAAAGCCATGCATGCTCTGTAAAGTCATGATGTGACCTGTTGACAGTGTGGCTGAACGGCTGCCAACATTCAAGGATGAAATCCGTCTGAACGAAGCCCTCAACTGTGGAACTGTATTGAGAAAATGTTATTTAATTCGCAACAATAGATGTACGAGAATTAAAATAAAATAAAATGTATGAATGAGCAAAAGGGGAAGGGTTTGTCAGACAAAGAAGGATTAATAGGAAGAATATGTCAGCATAAGGTGACATCAATTCCCCTGCCTCTGGCCAATCAGAGTTCGTATTTCATCTAGACTTGTAACTTTGAGGGTGGGAAATGCAGAAATTAAGACTATAATTGGAATGACTTAACATTTTAGTAGTAGTCGTCGTCGTGAGTCTGTCAGTCAGTTAGGCATATTGGAGAGACTGACATTGCTGTGAGAAGCGAGCTGTTGCTGCTGAGGAAAGAGAACAGACTGGGAAGATTCAGCTTTGAAAGATACTTGATTAGATTGAAGATTCCGGAAGAATATCGAGGAGGGAGAGAGTGTAAGTGAGGGATGCGTCCAGGTGCGTCGGGTTAATGGAGAAGTTTAGCAAGTATTACCCTGTCCTGAGCCTGTCCTATAGCCTTTGTCTCCTGGGTTTTAATCAAGAGATCACTACCAGCCCTTTCTGGCCAGAGGATTTATTTCTCATTTCTACCACTGGGTAACTATATTTTTGTTTCAAATTTGCATATCTTTTGCAAATGTGTGATTTATTATGTCTTCTGTCTCTTTATCTATCCACTCCTAGTGCACTGATTTGTTGAATGAATCTGTGAATTGAATGTATATCACTAAATTAAATTTCTCTCCCATGAAATTTAAATGGTGTTTGTACAGTGAATTTGTATTAATGAGCGTTCATGACTGAAATTTAGATAAACGTATTAAATCTTACCCAGAGTCTGTGGTATATTTCACTGAGATCTATAGATCAGATTAGTTAATTTGTTCATATCACCATCAGACCTCAGACCCTCGTCTAGGTCCACTCGCTCCGCTGTGCCATCTCTTGCCTCCAGACCCCAACCTCCTCTTCGGGAGGTTCGAGGGAGGCTGCTGCCTACTCCTTTGCCTGCTGCCCACTCCAACTGGCACCAGACTGCCTGAAACCACTGTAATCTTTCTCAACTGTTTTGTTAAATTTTCCCTGTTGTGCCACTGTTATTGTGCCCATCTGTGTCTTGCTCTAATTGCACCACTGTTTTTACTTTCTCGTGCCTGCCTGTTCCTTTCGCCTTCCGCCAGCTGCTGCCCCTGTGGCCCCTTCCCCTGGAATTCCCCCCGGGAATTCCCCCCGGAATTCCCCCCATAATTCCCCTGCTCCCACCTCCCAGCCTCTCCTCCCTCCCACCTCCCCTACTTAACGGCGGGTGCTGCGCAGTCGCGCAGCGGACGCACGCAGCGGGTGTGCTGTTGGCACGCTGAAGGCACGCAAAAGGCAAGCCCGTCAGCACCCGTTTGCGACCCGACTGCGGCCAGCGCCAGGAACCCTGGACCTCCCACTACCCATCACTATGACACCACCACCCTCCTCATACTCAACCCTGGAAGACTTAGGCCAACAGGCCTCGCCGAACACGACCCACGGCCAGTTCTCCTGCCTCCACTGCCGCCAAACCCTCACCGCCACCCCGGCCTCCAACACCGCCGACAGCAGCACCGGCGACATACCTAAAATGCATTCTCCTCAACACACGCTCCATACACAAACACACCATGGAAATCTAGAAACATACTCGACTCTCTCTCGCCCGACATCGCCTTCTTCACAGAGACCTGGACCAACGCATCCTCCGCCCCAACATCAGCACTGCCATCCCAGACGGATACAAGATCCAGAGGAAAGACCGTCCCAACCACCTAGGAGGGGGCCTCGCCATCACCCACAAGATCACCCTCCGTCTCACTACCTCCAGCAAAACCTTCCCTTCCGCCAAACACCTGCACTTCCAGATCCAGACCACCCCCAAATCCACACTCCGAGAAACCCTTGTCTACAGACCCCCTGGCCCCCGAACATCCTTCGCCGCCACCATCACCGACTTCATCGCACCCCACGCCATCACCTCAACAAACTACATACTCTTCCACCTAGACAACCCGAGTGACCCCAACTCCATTATCCTTTGTGACAACCTCGCCAGCATCGGACTTAAACAACTCGTCAACACACCGACCCACAGAGCAGGACACACCCTCGACCTCATCTTCATGGCAGGAAACAGCGTCCAATGCAGTTACACAATGCAGCCGCCATGGACTGACCACCACTGCTTACAGTTTGCCATCAACAAACCCAAGGCACAGTGTCTTGAACGCGAGGCAAGATGGACTCTCACTAGAGAGGCTCTGCCCGGCTGAGCCTTCTATCCGCCTACTATCCGCCTTTCACACAACATTTTAGTGCTGAATTACTAGCGCTCATTACCTCAGAAGTGTCCTGCACGGGTTGGAGCGTTTTTTGACAAATGGACTCGCCGATGCACCTGCTGGCGAGGTGAACCTGATTCTGGTGACCTCTACATTAAATGGCGGCTCCTGCGCGGCCCTGAGGTTGGCACGCCGCGATTGTGCTGGGGCCTCTGCACCCTTGAGGGACACTGTCACCTCCGGCGAGGCTGGCCCTGACCACCAAGCACACCCGGTGGTTATTGGTGGCCTGCCCCACGATCTGCCACCCTGTACAGAGAACTGTGCCCTTGTCACCGGAGTAGCTAGCGGAGCGGTGCCCCTGCTGCTTCGGGGCCTGCGAATCCTGCCTGGACCACCTGGAGCTGAATGGAGAATCTGTGCGGGACCCTGTGCGCTCGGCGCCGGCTGTGGTGAGTGGGGGGTGGCCTACCCCTTGGCTGATGACTGTGTAGGCGGCGCCGGTGGGGTTCGGGTCACGGCCTGCGAGCTGTGGCTGGGTGTAAGGACGTGCGGGAGTGCGGCGAACGGCGCTAGATGGCGGCTTGACGACACAGCAGTCCGTGATGCTCACTGGCTGACTGATCAGGCGAGGTGCTTGTATTGTGATGCACTGAGACAACTGCTGAATTCCAGAGTACAGTGCAGCTGTTGATCGATGGAAGCCCACCAAGTAATTACTGGATGCCGTGTAGCGCCTATCGCATTTGCATTGGGTGGTGGCCCCCCTCCGCTTCATTGCTTTGGCCTGTGACTTACTTTTGGAAGGCTACGCTCCTCTATGCCCCTAGACCCTGTTGTGACTGTACAACGCTGGCCTCATATGGGTGGTGAACTGTTCCTTTTTGGGGGGATCTCTACATCTGGCGTCACCATGCCCTAGCGTGCTTGGGGTGTACCTCTTCTGCAGAGGTGTGTTACAATCCACATATTTGTGCCACAAGGGGCTTACTTGTTGTGGCCGGAGTCTCCCTGGACCCTTTGTTGGTGAGAATTCTCACGGGTGTGTTGACTGGGCTTGTGATCTCGGGTCTCAAATCGCCATGGGAAGGACTGATAAAATTCAACCTCGCCTCACCTTTGAGGCGCGCAAATCCTCTAAGACTTCTCAGAGGGCGGCCTCGGACTCTGGCTGACGTCCTGGGTGCTGGGCCTCCCATCCTTGAGATAACGCTGCTGGCCATGCAGCGCAGTTTTCAGTCCATTGAGGGGACGATGGCTGCCGTGAATCATCACTTAGATCATATGTCAGCGCAACTTGAGAAACACAATGCTCATATGGGAGAAGTGGAGCAGCTCGTCTCTGCGACAGAGGATGGACTGAGTGAGGTCACCGAGAAGACGCTGAACATGGAGAAGGTTCTATCTCCAATTCAAGCTAAGAATGAGGATTTGGAGGCCCGTTACCGGCGCAATAATATCCGCATAACGGGCCTCCCAGAATCCACAAATGTTGGCAAGATGGAGCTATTTGTTGAGAACTTGATCAAGGATATTTTTGGTACTAAACAGCTCTCCCCCATATTTATTAAAGAACGGGCACATAGATGCCTCGTGGCGCGGCCTGTTCCAGACGCTCCACCTCAACCAATTATAGAGCGCCTGTTAAATTACAGGGATCGAGATGTGATTTTACGTATGGCCCGCGACAAGGGGAACGTTGTGCATCAGGGCAACTCTCTTTCCTTTTTTTTCCCCAATTTTACAGTCGTGGTGCAGGCCGCAAGGAGGGATTTTGGTGCCGTGAAAAAGTTCCTACACTCCGAAGGGGTCCTGTACGCTATGTTGTACCCTGCTTGCCTGCGTATTGGTCTTGAGGGCAACTCCAAAATCTTTACCAACCCCAAGGCTGCCCTTGAACACGCTAAACATTTGAAACAAGCACGTCAGGAGTCACAGGTGCTATCAGACAATGAGGAACAATAGGGGCTCGACAGCCCGTCCTTTGTGCTGTTGCTTTGTTGCCTGTCTCTGTATAATGCAGAAAGGTTGCTTCTAATCATTCCTTCTCTTCTCAGGTTGTTATAGTTGGGACTTAATGCCTATATATGCCTCTCTCCAACCGGGGGCTGGGGAACACTGTGACATTGTGTGTTAGGCATAGCTACCAGGATTGCTCAGCCACCTCTAACTAGCTAGGAGGCTAGAAGCGCTCTGACGCCCCCTAATGGGAGTACCCCATTTGTACTTGTTTGTACTTTTTTGTTGGTTGGGTTGGGTAGGCCTGGGTTGGGATGGCTACTCTAGTAAGGGGTTGATTTACCAAAACAGGGATGGCTTTGGAAAGTTGGGGAGGCCGAAGTGGGTGGGGGGTCAGCGGGGGGTCATGGGTGGGGTAGAGCTGGTACTGTCTGATTGGCATATGGCTGACTTCTGGAGCAATGTTCTGAATAATGTTCTTCGTACATATATGCATCCAAGGTCTATCAAGACTCATGAGTGGCCCTTTTAGATTCCTAACTTGGAATGTACGTGGTCTTAACAGTCCTAAGAAGATATGCACCGTGATAGCGAGCCTTGACAGGCCGAATATTCAAGTGGCCATGTTACAGGAAACCCATCTCACTAATATCTCTGAACGGACTGTGGGAATGCGATGGGCTGGGGTGTGGATTGCCTCATCTTATTCCTTGTATTCCCAGGGGGTGCTAATCCTGGTCAAGAAGGGAGTCCCATTTCAGGTTCACAACACAGAGACAGATGATCAGGGCCGGCTAGCTATTGTGTATGGAACGCTTGGGGGTACGAATGTGCTCTTAGTGAATGTCTATGGTCCGAATGTGGATGATCCCCCCTTTTTCGCGGATGTGTGGCATTGCATCTCTGCCTTTCCCACAGCTTAGACTATTTGGGGGGGATTTTAATACATGTTTGGATGTTCACACTGACAGGGTAGGAAAAGGGGCAGCGCAACATAGGCTATCTACAGATGCACTCCTGGGAATACAAGATGCCGGGAACTTACATGATATTTGGCCTGTGAGGCACACTGGGGTCAGAGAGAACACGTTTTTTTCTACGGTACATAGTATGTGGTCTCAGTTGGACTATTGGTTGCTGTCAGAGGCCGCTTGTACCTAGGGGGTGGACGTTCAACATCTGGCCAAGACTCTGTCAGATCATTCTCCTGTACTCCTTGAGCTGAGAGCTCCTGGTTGTGAATGCCCCCTGTTCTCGTGGCAACTGCAACCATCATCCCTGACTGATCAGGTTTTCAAGTATACAGTTGGAGAGGCTATTCATAATTATTTCAGCGAAAATGAAGGGACGGTCGACAATCAGGACGTTCTTTGGGGAGCATTCAAAGTTACAATTTGAGGGGTCTGTATTGGTGCACAGGCGGGGTTTCCTTAGGGATCTACGTAGTAGAATACATAAGTTGGCTGGGGAAATAGCCACCCTGGAACGGGCCTATGATCACGATCTGGTCCCCGAGACATTGTCTGCCAAACGCGATCTAGTAACTGAACATAACAAGACAGTGGATCAAGAAATGGCGCACAGATCCTGACAGTGCACTGCCAGTTATTACGGGGAGAGGGACGCCCTAGCCGCTCGCAGGCGCAGAAGTTGGCTGCCCCGCGCAGCCAGGCCCACATCACGAAACTGCTGGACGGGGAGGGAGTGGTGCATTTTGGCACTACTGAGATTAGCAAAATGGTGCTGGACTTTTAGACCTCTATGGGTACCGGGATCGGCCAGTTGTGGAGGATATTAATGCCTACTTGGATAATGTGGTGCTGGGCTGGCTGCCACCACACTATCGTGATTACCTCACACAAGCGTTTGGAGTTGAGGATTTTAAGCAGGCCAGTATGTCTCTACCGACTTGCAAAGCAGCTGGGCTAGATGGGCTCCCTAGTGAATTTTATAAGGCCTATGTGGACATCCTCACGCCTGCTAGAAGTATTTGCTGAGGCGTATGATTCGGGAACTCTGCCTTCCTCCCTTAAAGAGGCCCTACGAGTCATGCTCTTGAAACCTGATAAGGAAGCGAATGTATGTGACACAGGCCCCTCTCTATCATAAATATCAATGCCAAAATATTGGCTAAAATGATTGCAACCAGGCTTCAGCCATTAGTTCCCAAACTGGTACTTCCGGACCAGTTGGTGTTTGTGCCCTCAAGATCCACAACGCATACCCTCCGCACAGTTCTTTTCACTTTACATTATTTTGAGCAGAATTTCCAGGCAGTGGCTGTGCTCCTGGATGCGGCCAAGGCCTTTGATTCCCTGCAGTGGGAATTTATGTTTACTGTCCTGCTGCGGATGAGCTTACCATCATTCTTCTTAAAATGGATTCACCTCCTGTACACTGCACCAGTAGCAAGGATTTGCATGAATGGATGGGTCTCCGATCCCTTTTCTATTGAACGGGGCATGAGGCAGGGATGCCCCCTGTCACCTATGTTATTTGCGTTGGCGCTGGAGCCTCTGGCGTGCAAGCTGCATAAACTGCATGCCCAGGCGGTGTTGCGGTTTCGTCAGAGACCCTTGGTGGTGTCGTTATATGCAGACGACATGCTGCTCTATGTCCGCGAACCTGCCACGTATTTATCGGCGCTATTGCGAGAGTATGTCAAATTTGAGAGATACTCGGGTCTGGGCATCAACTGGGCTAAGTCCATCGTGTTTCTGTTAACGGCAGGTGCTAAAGAGATTGAATTAGACTATCCTTTGCAGTGGTCGGTCGATCCAGTGAAATACCTTGGTATTTGGCTACATAGGGACCCTGAGGTGGTGATCACGGCTAACTACGGCCGGGTCGTTGACACGATTTCAGACCAAGCAACACGCTGGGTTAAACTTCCTCTTTCACTTGCGGATCACATTGCGGTCATAAAAATGACTTTTGCCCTAACTCCTTTATTTATTTGGTAACATTCCTATCTGTCTAAATAAAGCGCTGTTCACTACACTGCAATTGACTCTTTTAACGTTTGTCTGGGGGGGTGGAAAGCCCCGTTGCGGCTGGAGTGTTCTGGCTCTGCGGTTTGGCCGCGGTGGCTTTGAGATCCCTGACATGCGCTTGTATTACTTATGCGTCCAGGCACAATTTGCGCATTTTGGGTATTACCCACAGAGGTTTCAGCCACACACTGCGATTGAGGCAGACTCCGTACTGCCAATGTCCCTGATGGCGGCGGCGTTGATGGGAGATGGAGGGAGCCCGCACAATGAAATTAGTCCAGTTCACTGTACGGCCTGGGCATGGAAAACTCTTGCTAGTAGAGCACAGTTGGATTATGTATATGCACCAAAACTGCTGCTCGCAGCGCACCCTGGTATTTCTGCCGCTCGTGAACGGGCAGCCATGAAGACATTGAGTGCGGTGGGGATCACTCCTCTTGGAGACTTATATAAACAGGGCCGTTTCCGGACTCTGCTGGACCTGCAGGCGGGTCATGAAGCCAGTCTGATGTTGGGATTTACCCTGCATTCCCAGAAGAACCGTAAACACTACTGGCCTTGCGAGCGGCGCTGGGGGGTGAGGATCAAAGCGGTCTGATCACCAAATTGTACAATGCATCTCTTCGAGAGCAAGAAATAAGTGCATCCTCCTCATACAATAAGTGGAATAACGTCTTGGGTTCTATGCTGACACTGGATGCCTGGACGTTTTGCTGCACCTTAGCTGGGCGCCTGACAGCAAATTGTAACCTCCGCTTCATCCATTTTAAATACTTGCACCAGCTTTACTACACGCCGTTTCAATTATGTAGGTTTGGCTTGTGTGCTGTGTGATCTGTGGCCAGGCTCATGCGGATTTTTTACACATAGCTTGGTCTTGCGCTGCTATTTCCAAATTTTGGTTACGTGTCACACAAGTATTAACTGATATTACTACGGAAACAGTTGGGTGCGTGCCTGAGGTATGTCTGTTGGGATGGGTGCAGAAGCTCATGCCCTGTAATAGGCGGCTAGTAGCCATATCTACCCTGTTCGCTAAGATGGCGGTAGCACAATGCTGAGGTGCAAAGACTGTGCCAACGGTCAGGGGGTGGATCCGAGATCTACTCTATTGTAGAGACCAATTGGAAATATACGCGGAGGAGTTGCCTGAAGCGTCCCGACCTAAAGACTTCTGGTCTCCCCTCTCTGGGTATCTTCTTACAAATCCAGATTTGGCATAATCTCCTGTGCAGATGTCCGCTGTCTATGGCCCGGGAGGAGTGGGACTGTTTTGTGATACTAATAGGTGCCACACTGTATTACTGTCAGAAGTCACGGATGTACGGACTAGTGCCGGGTTGGGGGGAAGGATGAGGAGGAAGGGTTTGTTTGCAATGGGTTTTTTCTTACTTGAACTGTAAAGAGGCTTGTGCATGATATATTGGCATAGAAACTCTGTTCAGCCCTTATTCTGGGGGCGATACATGTTAGTTGCTCTTACAAGCTGCTCAATAAAGATATTAAAAAAAACAAGGCACCCAAACCAGCCCCACACCCACTATGAAGGAACTGGAGCAAAGTTACCGACCCGACGAGCAACATTACTCCAGCCTCACCCAAGCCAACCACACCTGGGCATCCAACACAAATGACACAGCCAGAGAACTCCACACCTGGATCTCCAACTGCGCAGACAAGCTACCTCCACTATGCAACCCTGACAGACAACGCCCCAGGAAAGCCGCCTGGTTCACCACCACTCTCCAAGAAGCCAGACATACCTGCAGATGCCCGGAGAGGAACTGGAGATACACCAAGACAACCGAAAACCACACCACCTACAAGGACGCCATGACGGACTACCACAACCAGATGTGAGCCACCAAGAGGAACTTCATCCACAACAAAATCCCGGCCAACTCCACCAATTCCAAGGAACTTTTTTGTGTCATTCAAGAATTCACCAACCCACGCAGTGAAGCCACAGACATCACCCATTCCCAAGACCTCTGCGACAAGCTTGGAACCTATTTCCACCTCAAGATCAAAAACCTGTAAAAAAACTTCATCGACCATCCACCAGGTGACACAGACGGCCTGCCCCCAGAAACGTCAGCTAGCCCACCATCTCCAACTTGATACTGATCACGGCTGAAGACACCGACTCGACCATGAAAAGCATCCACTCGGGGGCCCCCACCAACCCCTGCCCCTTCACATCTACCACAGAGCCACGGTCGTCATCGCACCCGAACTACAATGCACCATCAACACCACCTTCAAAACAGGCACCTTCCCAGACTACTGGAAGCGTGCAGATGTCAGACCCCTGCTCAAGATGCCCACAGCTGACCCCACCGACCTCAAGAACTATCGGCCACTTTTGCTCCTCCCCTTCGCAGCCAAAGTTGCAGAGAAAACAGTCAACAGGAAACTGACACGATTCATTGAAGAGAACACCGTCCTCCACCCCTCCCAATCTGGATTCCAAAGCAAGCACAGAGACCGCCCTACTCACCGCCACAGATGACATCCGCACCACCACCTCAGCGGCATTCGACACCGTCTCCCACCGCACACTAGTCGCCAGACTACACAACGCAAGCATACAAGGAACAGCCCTGGACTGGATCCGATCATTCCTCACATGAAGAAGCCAAAGGATCAGACTCCCACCCTTCCTCTCCCCCCCCATGAAAATCACCTGCGGAGTCCCACAGGGTTCATCCCTGAGCCCCACCCTCTACAACATCTTCATGGCCACCCTCACAGTCATCGTCCGACAACACGGCCTCAATATCGTATCCTATGCCAACGACACCCAGCTCATCATCTTCCTCACCAAAGAGCCCACCACTGCCAAACTCAACTTCCAGAAAGGAATGCAAGAGGTCTCAGTCTGGATGACCAACAGCTGCCTGAAGCTCAACACCGAGAAGACAGAAGTCCTCATCCTCGGTCCCACCCCTTCTGCATGGGACAGCACCTGGTGGCCGACCGCCCTCGGAAGCCCAACTACCTCCTCAGATCACGCCAAGAACCTCGGCATCATACTCGACTCATCACTCACCATGAACCGTCAGGTCAACGCCGTCACCTCCAGCTGCTTCAACACCCTCCGCATCCTCTGCAAGACCTTCAAGTGGATCTCCCCTGAATCAAGGAAGACAGTCACCCATGCACTCATCACCAGCAGACTGGACTATGGAAATGTACTCTACGCCAGCATCACCAAGTCCCTACTCTGCAAGCTCCAGACAATACAGAACACTGCCACCAGACTCGTCCTTGGCATCCCCAAACATGAACACATCAGCCAAAACCTACAAAGTCTCCACTGACTCCCTGTGGAGAAAAACGTCACTTTCAAAATCCTCACTCACGCCTACAAATGCCTACACAACAATGGACCCAAATACCTCAACGACAGAATAAACTTCCTCATACCCAAAAGAAATATCCAATCTTCCAACCTCGCACTGGCCGAAACCCTGCGCATCCACAGAGCCAGAGCAGGCGGAAGATCCTTCTCTCACATTGCAATCAAGACCTGGAACGAGCTACCGGCAGACATCAGACGCGCCCCTTCCCTGGACACGTTCAGGATGACCGTCAAGACCTGGCTCTTCAGCTAAACAGATCTGCGGACCCCCCCTCAGCACCTTGAGACCCTAACGGGTGAGTAGTGCGCTTACTATTCCCTAATTGATTGACTGATTGATTAATTGATAGATTGATTGATCAACTACTCAACTAATGGTCCATCAACCAAAGGAAGAGTGTTGATCTGTGAAGATTAGTTAGACATTGAATGAATTTCATGGGTAATAGTGAATCTCAAGTGAGTTAACTAATCAAGATCAGAGTGAATTACAAAACTTGCCCCCAGCGAAACAGCCAGGAAATCTGATTCTTGTATATGGACCCATTGAAATTTTCAGTTGTTTCATGAGATGTTTGTACCTGGCTTTCCGCTGTATCAATACCATACTTTCTGACAAGGGCTTTCTTCATGAGGGGATACCTAAATCTACCCTTTTCCCTAGGGCCAGTAAAGCATCACTCTCTTTATCTCCTTTAGCTGCGATATGGCTGGCTGCAGCTTGGGTTCCTTCTGGGCTTTCCTGTTCTTCAGCTCCTCAGGTGGCAGGTTGTAACAGAACATACCTGACTGTTGTCCCTAATTGACAAGGGAGGTAATTTCTGTGAGAAAGTGGTCCTCCCACGTCTGCTGCTGCAGCTCAGGGCTTGGGGCTAGGTCTTTTTCCTCCTTCTCCTCTAAGTCTATCTGCCCATCCTCAAGATTATCCTTCTCTTGCTCCCCTGGTGTGGCTTGCATCCTCCTGACCTATTCAAAGGCTCTGAGGGCTATCATGAGTTTCATTTTAGTGGTCTTTCTCCCCCCATTTTGCCCCCTCCCCTTGCAGAGCTTCTGCAGCTCAAACTTACTGAGTCTGTCATTGCTCAGATCCAACTCCACTGTAGCAAAAAGGATGTGATGTAAAACATTTGGAACAAGGAAAAAATACCCAAATCAAAAACTTAGACAAAAAATCGACTTTACATTCAGATTGATTTAGGGATTTTAGATTTACACAACATCACTGAGTGACACTGCCAAACAGAAGTACTGGACCCCACCTCTAATCTCCAATGTAAGACATTGGGTTATTTGGTTATTGATTGAGGGAGATGAAAACCCTTCTCAAGCAAAAACTGCAAACCATATCGAGGTGAACCACAAAAGTCACTAAATTAACCTGTGCTTGACCCTCTTGTAGCTTGGCACGAAAGCAGTCAGGTTTAGCTTAGACGCACTGTATAAAGTGTTAATACCAGCCGCGGCCCGTGGAGGGAGTTCCGTGGGGCGGTAAGGCGGGGCGGGGGAGGGGCAGGGTGGGGGGTTCTAAAAACCGGAATATGGATAATTACAGGTAAGTAAACAAATAAATAAATAAAACGAATTTCGTAGCGCGCGCTGCATCGCATTTTGCGATGCAGCGCGCGCTACGAAATTTGTTTTATTTATTTAATTTTTTACTTACCTGCAATTAACCATATTCCGGTTTTTAGAACCCCCCACCCTGCCCTTCTCCCGCC
Organism: Triturus cristatus; assembly: GCF_964204655.1. Classification (NCBI taxonomy): domain Eukaryota; kingdom Metazoa; phylum Chordata; class Amphibia; order Caudata; family Salamandridae; genus Triturus; species Triturus cristatus. The sequence goes on from NC_140584.1 coordinate 151,894,825, forward strand.
CCGCCTTACCGCCCCACGGAACTCCCTCCACGAGCCACGGCTGGTTAATACAGCACACAAATAGTAATAAAGTGAAAAAACAGCACAAGAGAAATTCCAAACCAGTTAAGACAAATAGAGAAAATGTCAAAAAATAAAATGACATCAAATTAAATCTATTCAGTAGAACCAGAGTTATAAATGTTGTACGTTTTTTGTGAAATCTAGCACCTAAAATATCAAAGTGCCAACCAAGGGCATCTGGCTGAGCAAGAAAGGGACAAAGTCAAAAGTTATGGCCAACAGCGATGGAGCGTGGGTTGGAAACACAAGGAGGATTGGGTCCGGTCTCAGCTTTGCTTCAGGCTTAGATAATGTTCAGAAGAAAAGTCAAGTAGAAGGTAGAGTTTAGCTGGCCAATCCAGCAGGCTGTGTCAGAAGAGGCCTCTTCAGAATTGGGGACCCGCTAGATGAGGTTTCACTGAAGCTGTCAATAATGGTGGGAAAAAACTCTGAGTGGGAAAAGCTGGAATTCCAGGCCAGGGAGGTTGTCATTGTGGATGAGGAATCTGGGGCCATTGATCCTGGTGAATATTTTTGCTTTCAGGTTTCAATAACATTTTGGAGGTCAGAAACCTCCTGTAGGGTGCAGCTCAAGGCTATAGGAGATGATGCTTCTCAAGGTTGAGTACCAACAGTGAGGGGTCCTTCTGAACAGGATTTGCTGCTCTGGTAAAAAACATAGAGGGAGCTACCATGAAGTCAGGCCAACCAGCAATGCACCTTGGGTGGATCAGCTGGCAGGTAGGTCCTGGTCTTCTGTTGGTTCTTCTGGCACTTTTTGGTGAAAGTTCTTCTAGATGTCATATTTTGTGTGTTAAGCAGGAGGAGAACCTATAACACCTATAACACCAATTCCAAGGATCCAAGGCCCAAGGAGCCCCACTTGAGGGGTTTGGACTGACTTCAGAAGAGCCAGGTGCAGGGGTCAAGGTCTCTGGTGCTTGTTATATACCTGTAGCTCACACAGGAGGCCAGTTAACTAGCCCTTGGACTCACTTCTGGGGGTCCTGGGCTCAAAGCGATTGTGCAGTTCTCCTTCAGGCAGCAAAGAAGGCCTTCAAGCAGCAGGGCAGTCCTCTGGTGAGCCATGTAGACCACAAGCCGCAATGGCAGTCTTCTGAAAGTAGCAGGACAGTCCTTGGGGGGACAAGGCAGTCCTCCTAAAGTCTTCCTTAAGTCCAGGAGTGCATTAAAGACTTGTAATAAGGGTGGAATATTTATAACTGGTGCCAGCCTTTGAAGTGGGCGGACATCCTGGATTGCCCTCACATCTGGTTTTGGAAGGTTCGTCCCTTCCCCTGCCAAGGCTCCAAGAAGTCTGGGGTAACAAAAGAATAATGTCAGTTGTTTGTGTGTGCTGAAGGCAAGCCCTTTGAAATGTAAGTGGGGTAGGAAACATCTGCGCCCCCAACCATCCTTGCAGGATGGCCCATCATGCCTACATCTATTCACTCTCTGGCAGGAATACACAAACCCCCAACAACAGAACTATTCACAATCATATGACCCAGAAAACTGGCAGCAGACACCAAAGGTTAGGGAAATAAAATGCCAACTTACTAAAAGTGGTAATCTGAGAACTGTGGCAAAATCTGACTTTACCATTAAAAAGGGCTTAAAATTGCAAATCATTTGAGTCTAAACATGCCATTCAAACGTTAGCACTTCTTAAATGCAATAAGGTAACCCAATGTTATCTGAAGAGAAAGATAGGCCTAATGTATATAGAAGTTTTTTACTACCGGGATCATGTAAAACTTAAGGACACGTCCTATTTTTTAAATCCAATGCACTCTACCATATCGGCCTATTGGACCTACGCTATTGGTGACTTATTTGTATTAAAAAGGAGGTTTAAGCCTGGTAATAAAACTTATTTTGCCAGGTCAAAATGGCGGTTTAAAACTGCACTACAGGCTGCAATGGCAGGCCTGAGACATGTTTTAAAGTGCTTTTAAATTGGGTGGCACAATGAGTACTGCATGCCCACCTGTATTATTTAATTTATGGGCCCTGGGTACATGTAGTACCATATAATAATTATAGTTTAATAAAACGAGTCAATCAGGTGTAGGCCAATTTTATTATGTTTTAGGGAGAGAGAAGAACATGCACTTGTGCATTAGTTCGGAGCAGTAAAGTGCATAGAGTCCTAATACCTACAAAACGAATTCAGAAAACGTGAGGGTTGCAGGAAGTGCACAAAAAGGATGCTAGGCCTCACACTTTCACTAAACAAATCACAGATCTCGACATCAAGTTCATTAATCACTTCAGTTAGCATGCTGTCTCATTGTCCACTGGAACATGCTGTGAGCAGAAATATCTCTGCAGGTTGCTCTTATCTCTCCTCAGGCTGTCATTTTAATGGCACCCTGAGACCTTGGAGCCCTGTTCAATGGCACTGCTCGCCTCGCCCTATTGTTGGCACGGGGCACAGCTGCGCTACACTCCGGGGGCTCAGCTGTCACTTTAATCCTGAATGAAAGGCTTCAAATTTGTTTGCTTTTGATACATGCACAATGGCCACCACTGCCTCATGTAATGTAACTTGTGTTTTTAATGTTTTGAGTGTCTGCCATTTATTGCAATTTTTTACCTCTGCGTGTACTTTGTATGCTCTTGTAACCTGCACACGTCACTTTTTCCTTTTGTAACGTATCGTTTGCTACCTCTTGTATTTTGTTTGCTCTTGATACTTGCACAATTGTCACTATTGCCTCATGTAACGTACCGTTTGATTTTGTAACATGCTCAGTTGTAATGTTTCTCCTTATGTATCATTACTGTTCCTATTGTGAAGCGCTCTGACACCTTTGGGTAAAGTCCGCGCTATATAAAAACGCATTAAATAAATAAATAAATAAATACATCTGCCCCATCGCCTATACAGACAGAGGTCTCTAATGCACAGCACCTTGAGGGGGTGGAAGGTGTAGGACTTCGGAATCACACAATGCCATAAACACTAGTCTACTAACAAAAGTGTATCAAAGGGTTGAATCATGAGAATAAAGGTATTTAAAATAGTTCATGCACTTGCTACCTAGTTTTGTGTGCAAACGGTAAACAGCAGTTCAAGGTTTTCTAAGGCCAATATAGACTTGCATTTTCTAAGGTTGATAACAGGAGTACCATTGGCTTGGGCTAAAATCTAGTCACAGACCTAAGAAATCAAAAGTGCTGAATTAAAAATCCCAAGTATGCAGTATTAAAGAGCACACACAATACCTGAGTTCTAACGTTCAACAGCAAATGCAATCAACTATCCGTAGTTTGACCGGATTCTACGTCACAAACATGGCTGATATCCTGTCTGCTGTAGTATAGTCTATGGAATATGTAATATGGCAGACAGAATTTCTGATATGTTTGTGGATCAAGGCCTTATTTAAATTTTGGCTAATGGGATACCCTGTCCAAAACATTACAAGTATCCAGTCCACCGTGCTAGAAGTGCATTGTAGCCAATGACACTTTTAATATGATAAATGGGACATCCGTCACATTTTGACAGAGCATGCTATCTGGCAATATCCAAGTGAGGCTCTGAGTATGCCGTCCACCAAACTCCAAATAAGGCCCAGAGCTTCAGTGACCATACAATGAAGTTGAAGCCAAGAAAGAACTTCCGCTATCTTCTGATCTTTGGCTATCCACAAGGCGGGAGAGAGTGGGCTGCCAGTCCAGGGGCCCCATTTCTCGAACTTGTGGGGGTCAACGCTTGGAAGGGAGGAGGGGGTTGGGTCTGATTTCCAGAGAAGATCAGAATCTATCACCACCATGAAGATGCACAGTGATGGCAGGGTTAACACCACCCTCCTTCACAGTCACAATAATAGAAGGCGCTGGGCAATGAGATCAGCTGGGTGACACCCCAGTGTCCTGCTGCTGAATCCCCCTCTGTAGACATGCATCTCCATGGAGTCACCCCTTCTCAACCCTGTTGAGGCAGCAAAAATGTAGACTAAAGTATGTGAACTCTGAACTGTTGCAGTTTCCATTAATGCAAGATAGCAGTACCACGTGATGCAGGCATGCCTACACGCTTACCTATCAACAGATGTTATTTACGGTTGAGCTGCAAGTCAAACATTAATTTGCTACTATGTGCTCTTAACCTAACCGGTCAGAGACTTTCGTGGTTATTCTAGCTAGAAAGAGTCAGCTGAAGTAGAAACCTAGGAGGACACTGGAATAACAACATGAGCATCTTTACCCAAGGCGACGTTTACCAGACAAGCTTTGATCCAAAAGCCTACTTGAAACATTTCTGCAGCTTTGCATCAGGGCGGGATGGAATTCTGCATTTTCGACTTCAACAATATCACGAGACATTCGCACCAGGTGAGTGTATTTGCATGATCTTCCTGTCATGTCTTCCACGGCTCTATTTCCAAGCTTCGTGTTTTTTGCAGATCGCTAACGATGTTTTAGAAGCATGGGAAAAACGTGGTGCAGCCTTCTGCATGACTCTTCCTTTGTTATATTCAGCACAATTAGGATCTACGATGAGGCCTAAACGTGATCTGGACAACAGTCAGTTCACATAAATATTAAACTCTAATGATGTTATGCTCACCGGTTATCATAAATGAATTTGTTCTTCTAATATTGGCAATTTCTCTTAAAGCCAAAGTGAGTTGGCAAGAAAACAAATGTACAACCCGATGTATGCAATGGCAAACTAGTGACAGTTACTTGTTTAGGAAATGGTGGAGATAGCCATTCCTTTCATTCGATTTTCTTCCATGTAAAATACTTGCAGGCAACGTGAGAAAAGATGTGGTCTGTGGATGACCTTAGGTCTTGGAAACCGGGTGCCAGATGTTTGCATCTGTGCTCACTGCATTAATGTTCATCTGGTCTTTGTTTACCTGAAGGGGGGATTTGAGTGTTAAATAGGGGACGATAAGGCACCTTCGATAAAGTTTCTGCCTGCGTGCATGCATGTTTCATATCACAGAGCCAGGAGCCTGTGCAAAGATGCCAGTGTATCAGGCGCTGAATATGTGCATTCTTGGGTTTAACACACACTTAATAGACACCCCCTACCGAAGGCTGATTTGGCAGGAGGATGGATATCATTGGCCATCGAAGCCTCCCAATTTCCCCAAGCTGCCCCCCTCCCCTTTGTGTGTGAAAACATGGCCCCTTCCCACAGGAAGGCCACGGTGCCCGTGTGCTGACACTTACGATGTGGTAGTGAAAGCACTTTCAAGACATTCATTTGAACTCTATGCACGGGTATATTTGAGAGGAACCCTGACGCTTCCATAAAGAGAGGCGCTCTCTGTCTGTCTCTGATAAACGCAGGTGCTGTCTCACTCGCTTGAAAGTTAAAGCTCCGCCATGATGGGATGGGAAGGGGGATTTTACACAGACGTGGAGAAGCAGAAAAATCTCTCTGATATAGCGCATATGCTGTTCACTCGTCAGTGAGGCACAACGCTGTTGTCTGCGCTTGGTACACCCACTTCAGTTACAAAGCCGCACTCTCTTTCACAACACGCACTCAGGGTTCTAATGTCAGGTACAGCATTTGAAAAAAATTGTAATTCTGAGCAAATCAACTCCCCTCTATGGACCTCAAATTATTAATATGTGCAATGTAATGAATAGCGGTGACAGATAAACTTTCAAGGTCAAGGCTGTAAATTACGATTACAATTACACCTCAGGAGTGAAACAAGTCAATTTTGCTCCAAAAGCATCTATATAAAATGAGCATTACATTCCAGTTTCTCTTCACAATTTTAAATTAAGTGACTACCGTTTCAATTTTTGTTTTTAAAGGATCACTCATGAAATATTCCAGTACTTTATTCGTGCACAAAGTAGCCTGAATCCCGCAGTGGTTTGATGTGTCCCTGTCTCTTTCAAAAACTACATTGAAGGTACTGAGGTAAACTGTGCATATTTCAGTGCAAAATCCCTAAAAGACGACTTGTAGGTACTGGAAAGTTACATAGGTGTCACAGTCTAAGCAGAGAAATCTCAAAGTGTAGGCACGCATTGCTGAGCTTGCTTGCATGTTCGACAATACTGACAAACAACAAAGTGATGGGCTGAATAATTAATTATTCACAGTCACTGCCAATCACTCAGAGCTGTATTTCAGTCTTTCGTCCTCTGTTTTTTTTGCGTATCTATATGGCGCGAACTCGACCCGAAGGTATTGGAGTGCTTTACATGAGCACCGTATTTACATTATGTCCAGAATCACGGGATGTGGACGCGACCTCGGTACTCGAACCCTGGTTTACATCACCAAAGTCGGCAGTTTAAGCCGACAGACCACATCCTCTACCCTAGGCGGAGACTAGCTATATTTCTAGGTCCTGTTGCAATAGGAACAGTCCTTCTGAAACGCCACGTCAATGCCCCTCCAGGTGAGAATACAAGGAACCCCGGATTGGGTTTAGCATACACAGACCCAGTGACATTAGGTAAAAAGATGCTCCCTGCAGAATTAGATGTGGGGCACCTGAGTTTCCAATATCTCAAAAAAGTTGCCCCTTGGGCAGAGTTGGGTCCTTTGAGGGGCTTGGAGGCCCCACGTGCGCCGCAGTGGCTACAGGGGCCTGTGTTTTGTTCCTGCTCACACCTTGCCAATGAGTGAGTCCCATGGCTCAGTGAGTAAGGGACCCAAGTGTTGGCAAGAAGATTGCACTTAGGATTTCAACAGCAACAAATAACAAAGTGAAACAAATACAAAAGTGATGAAAGCGATGTTTGAATTCATCTTAGCTACTGTTCTCCAGAAGGAAGGACCTTCTGGCACGTGTTCCAGTTCAGAGGGGACCTGGCCTGGCATATCAGGCTGGACTGACCCTATCTGAGCTGAACCAAGGTTGATATGGATTGTCTGGTTCCTGCTAGGTGGACAAAAAACAGATGGACATGAACAGGACCATGGTAATTACGTCTGGCTAGCATTAATTCAAGCATTCCACACATCACTTTTTTCCTCATTGTGAGACCCTTAGGGCCATATGTACGAGGAAGTGGAGGAGCGTGTCGTTAGCCTCTTGGGCTTAATGACACGCTCCGCCACTTCGGAAACGCAGGGCTGCACCATATTTACAAGAATGTGGTGCAGCCTTGCATTTCCCCCTGCGATGGCGCTGAGTTTCACAACTTAGCGCCAACGTAGGCACCCTTGCACCAGAGTGCCAGGGTGTCTGTGTGCAGGGGAGGATTGGTTATGTGTAGGAAGGTGTCCCTTTCTGCACATAAACAATCCTAAAATGCCATTTTGTAACTTTCAAGGCAGTACACATGGAAATAGCAAAAACGAGGAGAAATAATGCATTTTTCCTTGTTTCACCACCTTAAGACCAGCATTTTGGTGCTGCCTCTTATGTACACCACCCTTGTACATAGAGGGCAGCATCAAAAACAACGGGTGTTGTGGTGGAACGCCCACAACAACACCCGCCGCACGCCCCTTTCATGCTAAACATAGCGTGAAATGGTGCCTTATGTACAAAGCATTGTTAAGCCATGTTAAGTGACTTAACACTTCCTTGTACATAAGGCAAGGCCCGATCGCCACGGGAACGTCACAAAAGCTGACGTTGCCGTGGCAATAGGGGCTTGTACATATGCCCCTAAGTGTGATGCTTATGTCCAAAACTGGGTTCCCACATCTCTGGGCTGCAGGACTCATGCTACACCTCAGTGCCTATCTAGCCTATCTAGGCTGAAGCCAGTTTCAGGTTGCTTGTGTTCCTGTTCAGAAAACACTTGGCTCGGCAGGACACGGTGGACTGTTCCTATCGGAGCAGAACCAAGGTCCAAGTGCACGTGGTTGGTTCCTGTCTGTGGTGGCATTGTTGGCAAAAATGATGGCTTGGACTGTGGCCCAGAGTAATTACCAGTGGCCCTGATTAATTCAAGCATTCTACCCTATATTTAAATGTTTTGCTTAGGGTGATGCCTCAAGCGTGGTGAGTATACTAAGGCAAGAGTCCGGTGCTCCCTGTGTCGCAAAATGCAAGATACAAAAAATTACATGGCCAAACTAGGACAAAACCATCTGGCATTACTTGTGTTGCATTTCAGAGAGGACATGGCCTGACAGCTTGGGCTGGACTGTCCCTACAGGTGCTTGGCCACGGCAGATTTGTGTATGGTTAGTTCCTGATTGTGGAGAAAAAAGTAACAAATCGACTGGAATGTGACTTGAGTAATTACCAGTGGGAGAGCTAAATTCAAGAATTCTACTGATCACTTTTTGTTTTCCACCTCAAGGTCTAAAGGTTCAGACAACACACTTGCGAACAAGTTAAGCTTATATTTCAGGGGATGTATGACGTTACAACGCATACATTTACATTGCGGTACACTACATCGCGGTTTTTACAACGCAAGTCGTTACAACGACTTGTGCTAGATGGCGCTCTAGGACAAGGAATAGGACTTAGGAGTAGTATAATTTACTATTCCAACTCCAGTCTACGTACAGTAGGGAAGGTGTTGGATAGTAAATTATACTATTCCTTGTCCTAGAGCGCCATCTAGCGCAAGTCGTTGTAACGACTTGCGTTGTAAAAGCCGCGATGTAATGGCATCGCGATGTAATCCCCGCGTTGTAAACGATGTTTCCCATTTCAGGCAGCAAAAGCATCAGACTGCAGCAGTTATGATAATATTATGACGGAACAGCAGCATTGATGATGCATAGATTTCACATTCTTCATGGATTCATAGCCAGAGGACAAATGCACCTCTGATGCCAAGGGAATAGTGTGCATCCCCAACCCAGTGTGACTAATGACCGACCCGGACATCAGCTTTAAATATAATTCTGCAATCCAGCCGTTGCCTTCAGATAAAAAAGCTTTTTGTGTGATTACCTGTGTTTTTGCTGACTTAGATGTGACTTGCTCCTGAATTTCAAAAATAAGACACCAATACTCGTGAAAATGCAAGCTTTTTTAGTGAAACCACTTGTCCCTAAACATTGGCATATCATTTTCTCAAAATATACATATTTTTTTCGTTATTTATCAGTTTCGTTTTTGGCTAATAAATGTATATTTTTCACACCAACTCAACTTGAAAATAATACCTTTTGCCCTGAAAAGAACATCTAATTTTTTCTAAATATAGTGGTGCGATCACTATAGGATAGTCATTTTAAGTAAGTATTCTCATTTCCTGCTGCCACCGATTGACCAAAACTGACCAAAATGAACATGCTCCATCATCGTGCACCGTGGATGCCTGCTAGATATTGGCTGCGGCTACCAGACGTCAGCGTACGCAACCAGATGGCGTGTTTACCAGCAGATACCTGAGATACACACAATATCCTATCGATGCCAACATGTTTTCCATTGGTGGGTACGCAATGTCAATGATGCGGACTGTGTGCCAGAAATACACCCAATTTATGGTAGGCGTGGCCATGAGATGATGCCCAAGAAGGACCATCTCATGCCTAGAATAGCATCCACATACCAGCATTAGCCATGGGTACTAGTATGCCATGGTTCCATACGCCAGGGTGACCACTGAATATCAGCAATGTCCTCATTATACAAAGCATTAACCCTTTGTTGCAGAAAACCCCCACTTATGCCAGGGATGCTCACCCAGTGCCAGTGATCCTAATCTTATGCTTGCTGCAGTGATGGGCTTAATGAAGGAAGATCATTCAGGAGTCAGAAGCCTGGACAGCTATGGAGGGCACAGATGGCATAACTGTGAGTTTTATTGGTAGTAGAGGTTGTACAAACATTGCCCAGCAGGGATCAGGAAGGGGCAGGCAGTGCTATTACTAGAGAAGATCTATAGGGATGCAGCAGAATCTGCACATTTCAGAATATCAAACTTGCCATATTCGTGTAGTTTATTCCACTGGAGAGCAATCTAGCTGCGGAGGACAACAGCGTCATGGGGCATGTCCACAAAGGTGTTTTGAATATAAGTGCCACTGAATCACTGGGAATGTAAGCTTTGGGCGACTGTAGATGAGAAGTAATATGGAACTTCCTATGGCAAGGAAGTCTCCCTTCTAAGATTCCATTCTAAGGTCCTGAAACACTCAAGGATGTCCCTGATGTAAGAAAGTGGGAAAGTATTGCTCTTACCCACTATGGTGTTTCCTTGCGCAAGACCGTTCCAATGCTATTTTAAGGTGGGAACGACAGTCATTAGAAAGGGCAATATTCTTCAAAAACCATGACCACCTTTCCTGGCCTAGCTAGTCTTAAGCCTGTCCCAGGGCAAGGACAATCTTTGATATACCCGGCCATGAACTCTTACTTTTGATGAGCGGTGTCCCACACGGCTCTGTTCTTTAAATGCACTTTTAAACATTCATTCATTTACTGCCAATGAGCTCACTGATGCAATAGTTCAGTTTTATTTTTTTCTGAGCTGAGTGGAGCAGAGAGGAATGAAGACATGGCCACACATGGGGCGTCGTGAATTGCACAAGCTCCTGAATCAGGCTGAAGCCAGTCGAATGTGTAATAAACTCAACCACAGGGTGCCATTCATTGTTTTGGCATAGCCAAGTATCCACATTTTCATCTGGACAATTAACACAAAAGAATGACAGAAGTCGAATAAAATATACTGCTTGTTATACCTACTCTAAACCTACAGAAAGAAGTTAATATCCAGAGACGAAGCTGGAAATCCTCCAACATAGACATGCAGGCGATAAAGTCTGGCAATGATTAACCAACAGTTTAGAATTCCAAGAGCTCCAGGCCACAAACACCTTGACCCCTCGGGATACACAGCCAAGCAGCAGCAAAGAGCACGTAAGGCTCGCTCTGCTTGGCTCGGCTATCAAACTGCAGTAAATACCGACGCTGTACGATGCGTTAGACACCGTTTGTGGGGTCACCGCAGGATTCAGAGTGCACAAATTCAGCACTGGGCATAAACTGATGCTACAGCTTTGTTTTGCCTGTTTTAAATCTAAAACTCAGAAAGAAAGTCCGCAAGAGTTTGCCTTGAGAAAATTGGGAAGGTGAAAAAGAGTGGCAGGACAGCATATACACTAATAGCAATCGGGTAGAAAACGACATTTACAGCCCTACTCGTGCTATCAAAATTTGCATTGGTGAAAACGCTGTCACCTTGCCAACATGCTGGGGGCATGTGATTTTTGTTAGAATATTCTCTTGCTAAAAGGGGTTGCCGCACTGCTTCTACTTACCTACCCTCAGACCTGCAATTGAGAACCTTCAGTAGCCCGGGGTCGATCGATACAGCCCGCGAGTCCTGCAGCCTGCCCTCCGCTGGTGACATGGACCCTGGGCCGGCCTTAGGGCAGTGCGACCGGTGCGGCGGCACTGGGCGCTGACCTGGAGGGGTTGAGGGGGGGCACTGACCTCAGGGTGGCGCTGTGATTAGCAATAATGTATCATTTAAAAGCACCTACTGCAGAGATCCTTGTGCGTCCGGTTTGCAGGCAGCAATAAAAATGTCATGATAGCTCTTGTGATTAATGGGCCTGCTAGAGAAAGAGATTGAGTTTTGTCTAGTGGCAGTTTTGTCTCAACATAAAGTAGTGCAGAGGGTTAGTATGTCTGCTGCAAATAAAAGATCTGTATTTTATGCGGATAGCTGAGTGGAATAGTATAGCAAGCCTTTACAAGTGCTTTAAAATAAATAAAATGTATTTCAAAGAGGGGCTATAGAGAGATGCGTAGCACTTTTGCCGGGTGGTAGTGAGGTAAACTGAGGAGGAAGCCATGGGGGGGGGGGGGGGCAAAAAAGATTGCGCACTGGGCACCACCAGTGCTACAGCTGGTCCTGCATGGACCGGAGAGGTGGTGAGGGGGTCCAGCATGGGGAGCACCCGTATCGACTGCATTACTAGAGTCCGAGGTCTGGACCATATTGTGAAGGTGTCTGGGGCTGGGTGCTCTGGAAGGGGAGCCCACAAAGACCCCACAGACATTGCTCGGTCTGAGGAGGTCTGCACACAGTAGGCCAGGACAAATTGACAGCCGGCCACGCGTTGCTGATGAGATCAACCCCCTGGAGGTGAGAGGACCCTGTACGAGGTGAACCGCATTGGTATCCTGTAGCAGTAATAGGGCCTGGCCCCATAGTGAGAGTGCCCAGCACCCAGGGCACTAAGGAGGGAGCCCTAATACAACACAGGGGCATTGCCTGAACTAAGGTGCCCGATCACATAGGTAGCCCTCCTAAAATTCTGCAGACCACGTTGGAGAAGGGTTAACCTCACCACAGGCAGACAGGAGCACCACACATCGCCCGAGGCAGAGAACCTACAAACAGCAGGGGAGCAGGGAAGTGTCCAGAGGAACATTGGGCTGCATACCGGTTTCGATTTCTGCTGCCAGTTGGCTTAACTCCTCGGCTGGGGAGAGAGACTACACCCTTCAGCCTTCCCTGATATGCCTGGAAGTCGCAACACACCTGGGGGATATCAGGGCGCCCTAAATTGTTAAGAGGCATCCCATAGCGCCTGGCTCGTTTTTCACTGTGTAGCGGAGGAGGTTATTTACCCTGATGTAACATGCCACCCAGTACAAGATAGTTTCTCTCTATGTCCAATTTTTCCATGACTGTTCCACCTGGATAATCATTGGTGATTTTCACTTGTCAATGTGGTAGCCTGTTACGAGGTTAAATAATGCTTAAGGGAGCCGTGACTATGGGAAAAAAGAAAGGATCCAACCTCTGCCCCATTCTGCCACCCCATGTCGCTACCATAGAAGATTTTCTTCATTGAGCCGTGGGGGCCAAATCTAAAAAAATCAAGCTGGTTGAAAGGAGGCATTTGCTGGACAGGGACATGTCCCTTGGACCCCCTCATAGATCACCCCCTTGCTCTAGCTTGGAAGGGCCCCCTCATGACAAGGGTCAATTTGGGGGCCGCAAGGAGGATCTGGGGGGTTATTCCTGGTATGGACATTTTGATAATTTCCACTACACCAGTTATCAGCTCGATGTGAAAACTGAAGGGTTGTCTATCTGCCGAGCCCCCTGCTATGGCACTGCCGGTGGCACAACCTATTTCTAACCCATCTGGAGAGGAGGGGGTTCCTCCATCAGGAATGTTTCAATTAGGGACATCAAGACACTGGTAAATAATACGTTGGATCCAATCTTGGTGAGAATTTCCAATATTGAAGACAGGGTTTCTGAGTTATTTTCCCTGATGATCAATGAGAGGGAGGGGTGCAGGGTAGGCCAGGAGCAGAGCAATGGGGGAAAATTGATTCTATTGGTCCGGTGTGGAATTCCGTGTCAACTCATGACCTTTGTGGTTTAGTCCCCATCTAAGCTGTATCAGAGCTAAGGGACGAGGGGGAACTCATAGAACAGTTGCTCCTCCCCGTCCTTTGGGTTACAGAAGGGGGAGTCTGCTCTCAGTGTTTCATACCAAGCCAGGGGGTGCTAAACTTGCCCCAGGAAGCAACTCCTTATAATATTGTCCCTGGAAATGTCCCCTCCAGCTCCATTGGGAAATCATATCAGGAACTTCTTATGAACAAGGCGATGCACTGACTTAGCTCACATCTCTCTCCCAGGAGGGAGCTTGCAGATTCTACCATCATGGCACGTAGAGTAAGCTGGATAGGGAAGGATAGGAATCCCTGGGCGGGAGACTGTGTGGTGGTTAATTTTAAACCCCTGGCTAGCTAGTAACCTACTGGCTGCTGACCCTCAATTGCCAACAGGTGCATTAGGGATAGGTTCCCTGCCTCTGACGTTTTTTTACAGACTGGGTAGCTTAGCTTGCCCACTAGATTGTCATCACTCTGTCAGGGAGTCCTTTCCATTTAATGGACGCCTTGCAATTAGGCCCTCCCCCCATGTGTCCACCTCGAACAGATTTCTCCCCTATATCAGTTTGGAGTCCTGTGACTGACTGGATTTATGCGATTCTTCCCAGTCTCTCAGGGCCCACAGTGTTTCCCCGGTAATTCCATCTCAGCACCCAAAGGGCCTCACGATGCTGTTCTGGAATATCGCGGGTCTTTCCTCAAAGTTTACTGATCCCAGGTGGGTGTGAGGTAATCTGCAGTTGACTAGGGGAGGAGGTTGAAATGGTCTCAGATGGACCCTCAGCGCCTTCAAGCCTCCCTCTTTGCAACTTGTTTGCGTGAAATCAACATTTGTCCCGATAGTGATGCAGGGTAGGGGATTTATTGGAAACTTTTATTGGCATAGCTCTGGGAGTTCGTAAACTAATGACTGTTACAGCCTCTAGTGCCCGGGTTACACAACACCCTAAATGGTTTGATAGGGACTGTTCGAGAACCCTGCCCCACCTGAAGCTGGCCTTTAAGCAGTCACTGAAGGACAGGCATTTGATAAAAGATTGTAGGCGGGCTTACAAGCAGGCTTAAATGGCATGAAAGCATACCTTACAGGAATCAGCCTGGGTGGAGCTCTGTCAAGCTTGCGAAACAGGGGACTGCTCTCTTTTTTGGAGTGTAGTTAACAGGCCTTGCTGTGCTGAGGGATCTGGTCCACTGTTATGAGATCACATTTCAGAACAACAGTGGGTGGATAATTGTTAGGATATTTACATTCAGGAGGCTGGTGGAGGTGTTATAACCCCATTGCACTCATTATAGTTGGGAATTGAGTGGTCTTCAATCTAGATGAAGTTACACAAGGCATTATTTCCTTGTAAAGCAACAAGGCCCCGGGCCCAGAAAGTACACCGCCAGACCTGTTTAAAGCAAATACAGAGGTTTGGGCCTCAATTCTAATACAGGTCCTGATTGCGGCTGCACAGGAGGGATTGTTACCCTTATTGTCTACTGGCGTGATTGTTTCAATTTTAAAGAAGGGGGACAAAGAGAACCCACAATGTTATCGGCCAATGTCTTTATTAGATGCAACGGTCAAGGTATTGGGGAGGGTTATCTTAAATAGATGGTGCGACTGGGCAGAAGAAAATAAAAGTTTGAGTGACGTCCAATATGGCTTTAGGGCAGGGATGTCGTCTTCAGACCAATGCTTGAACTTCCATCTAAATATTAATAAATACACGGTGGCATGGTCTGAATCTCCCCATTTAGCATTTATGGACTTGACGTCTTCATATGTCAGGGTGAATTTAGTGAAACTTTGGGATTTACTCAGTGAGATGGGGGTTGATCTTAGTTTTGTGGCCCTCCTAGTTGATCTCCATTCAAAGACCTCAGCCTCGGTGCCTTTTTCTCAAGGTGCAGCGTGTACTCGCTCATCCTTGACGAGCTGTGGGGGTTTGTCAGGGGTGCATACATGTTCCTTTTTTGTTCACCTTGTATGTGAATGGGCTAGACGCTGCACTTTTATCAGTTTCAGCTGACTGCCCCAAAATTGGTGACAGATTTCTCCCTGTTTTATTATACCGGTATTGCGAGGTCCTTATGGCTCAGACCGTACTAGGGTTGGATTTACTGCTGGCCAGGTATGTGTCTTTCATGGGGAACCTTGACTTGTTGGTCAACTTTTCAAAGTCATAAGTAATGGTAGTGGGCCCCAAATTGACAAGAAGAAAAACTTTTGAGGTATCTAATTTTACCCTGAGCAAAGTCAAGGCGTTCCCTTATTTGGGTGCTTTATTAGATGCTAATAATTGTTTAAAACCCTTGGCGGAGGCAACAAGTTTAGAGTCTGTAAAAACATGGGGGGCGTATTTAGTTTTGCACACAGGCTTGGCTCCATGGCACCAAGATATCTCCTACAAATCTTTCAGGCCAAGTGTATTGCACAGCTTCATTATGGTGTGAGGTCTGGGGGTACATCAAGTTGAATCGGATCCAAATGATGGAGAATATTTTTTTACATAAGATGGTTCAGGTCCTCTAGTCTACCCCAACATTTTCCGTGCATGCAGAGCTTGGGCTTAATCAAGTTTCGGACCTGAAAGCTTTAAACCGTCTCCTGTGCTGGATTAAGATCTGGTGCACAGCGGAACTGAAGCTAAGCCTGTTGATATTTGAGGACTGTTTGGCCTAGATTGGGTAAATAGTATACTGTGGATAGCTTATGTTAAAGCAGCTTTTTCTTCCATAGGCAGGCCTGACATTTTTTCGGACCCTACCACTCTCCTCGTTCAGGAGCTGGGGAGTGTTAAAAGGCTGTTTTTGGAATGCTCTCATTTGGAGCGAGAAGGATTAGAACTTCAGAAGCCATCAGTTCTAGACCACATGCTCTCAAAAACTGCAGGAGTGGGAGCCTTATCTGGTTTGGGTGTGCTCACAGCATGTCAGGTTTTCACTGGTCAGGTTTAGGTTCAATCAATTGCACCACCCCTTGGCAACCCCATGTGGGTGAGTACAGCCTGCAGCAAGGCCACCCTGTGGCTACGAAAATGTGTCTCCACAATATATGCTGCATTTTATAATGTTTTGCTCCTATTTCAGTTGGCGGAGGAAGTGCTTTTTAATTCCCTTGATGAAATCCCTGAATATGATACAAGTTAGGCCTTCCCTGGTGTATCTTCAGATGCTTCCCACTGAGGATGCGATTTTTACGTTTTTATCTTTTTTACGAGCTGTCTGGGTGTCTAGGAGGACCAGACCTGATTAACTGTTTTAATGTTCACAGTGTTTATGAGTATCATTTAATAATTTGATACTATTGTCTTTGCTCTGTATTCTTTTATGGCCATTTTATTTGCTGGATAAAGATTTATATTGATATTCTTGCTGAAAGTGTTTTTCAGGGGAGATCATTTTGTACAAAAGCTATTTGTGTCATAATATTTAATGAACTTTGCCTTTTTAAAATGTCACAACCTATGAGAACCGTGTGAAGGTTTCAATATTTTGCAAAAAATGTCCTGAAAATTCGAGAAGATCTTTGTATGCTACCAACCATAACCCTGGGTACTGTTGGCATCTGACTGCTGGATCATGTAGCAAGTGTGTAATAGGCTCTAATGAAAACAAGGTAAAGGGGTCATCTAAATTTCCAATTTTAGGAAGCTGCCTCTCTATATAGTGCACTAAAAAGAAGTACACTGCGTAGAGAGTCCAGTGGGTCCACAATTGGCTTACAGAGGCTAAAGTAAATACTACTACTACTTGTGGTAGTGTGGGAGATGAGTTAGGCTTATCAGAGCTAAGCATTTGTTGCACTCACAGAGGCAATAAATGAGACACAAACACACTCAAAGTATAAATCCAAATTAGAAAAATAACACTTCATTTTATATATGTTTTAAAACAAAGAAGTTTGTTCGAAGGTAAGTACTTTCTTCATCATCAATTTTTACACTTAAGTAAATACTTTACAGTTGTGCACCTTTACGCACAAAGCAATCCTACGAGAGGAAAAATCATAAATGCAATAAAAGTAAGTACAGTCGATTTCAGGGTTTCACCTTCTGGGTTTAGAACTGTGGTGGGCCAAGGTCCAAAGTACTACCAGCAGTTCTTCTGGTACTGGCTAGGTTTCACCGGGAGCATGGTGCTAGTGAGGTTGCAGCTGGATACGCTACGGTGAAGGGGGGCCACCTGGAAACAGGTTTCACTGAGAGACAAGTCCAAAAGCTCCCACATGGGTGCTTGGGTGTCAATGAGTCATGGAGCAAGGGGAAACAGCCGGTTCTTCATTACCCGGGCCGGGCAGATAGAGTGCAGAGTGGTTAGGGTGGCTGGGCTGGGGCGCAAAGGGGCTCCTTGCTATTAGGAACCAACAGCTGTCAGGGGCAAAATCAAGACAGCTGGGCTACTCATAAAGTGGGTCTCAGTGATTATAATGTCCTTCGATGGCTGCTAGGTTGTGGTACAGTGAGAATCCAGACTGGACTCTCACTGTTGGTGTTTAGTTCAGTGCGTCCAGTACCCCGGGGGTTGGTGCTGCACAGTTCTGGTTGGTCCTGCTGTTTTTACACTCAGTGGGGAGACATATTCAGCCTCCCAGAGCACAAGTATCTTTTCCTGGTCATCTGCAGCGTCGGTCAGGCCGGGAAGCTGCAAGGCGGTGAACCGAACTCTGCTTGTTGGTGCCTGCAGACTACTGGGGAATAGCTCCTCTACTCCAAGGTTGACTGTAGATGATTTTCGAAGTGCTGGCAGGATACACAAGGCTTTGATAGTTCTTACGTTTGCAAGACACGTCACTCTGTCACCATTGTCAAGAGAAGTGTCAAGAGAAGTGTGTGCAGGTAGGGTTTTGAGCCAAAACTTCTCATGTTCTCGCCAGGCTGTGACTCTTCTTCATCATTCTTCTCTTGATCCGTTGAATCTGAGTTCTTGTGTTCTGGGGTGCCACCTAAATACTCAATTCAGGGGTGTTAAAGGGGAGGGACAGCTAGTAGCCTATGGGCTACCTACCTTGAGGATGTCTACACGCTCCATAGGACCACTCACTGTTGAAAGTAGGTATACTCCTAACCTTAGAATACTAATATACTAATCTCACCTAAATCAAGATATGGTAATCGGAAAAGTGGGTTCCACATCAGCTGACCCACCTTAGGGTTGATGCTGGCTGAAAGTGGGACCACCCCCTAATTTTACTAATTTTCCCACCTGTTTTGCTGTCAAAAACAGGGGTCGGGACAGTGGGGTTGGCATCTCCACTATCTGGAGAGGCCTGGGTCGCATAACAAAGGGAAGTTTTCCACCCTGGAAAGGCTCATCCTGCATGAAGGAGGTGTAAACACCTCCACTCAGGGAAGGCTTTGTTACTGACCTCAGAGAGTGAAGGCTCCCACTACAGGGGGTCAGAAACTTGTCTAGGGTGGCTGTCTGTTTGATACCAGTCAGTGAACATGCTAGTTGTCGGTAGGTTTTCAAGGTTACCACCAATGTGTTCTCTGAGAGATTTTCTTAATAAATTGAATGCTGGCATCAGTATGGGATTATTATGATGAGATGTTTGGTACCAAATATCTGGGATACAGTGACGCCATCGTGTAGCTGGGGAACTCATAATCATGTATGTCCAGCCCATGTACTTTGTATGGCTTCCCTCTGCACTTGTGATATCAACGGGTGAACTTAGATAACACAGGGACACATCCATGTATGCAGATATGCCCTTAAATGGGTATAGTGCACCCTGTCCTAGCGACGTAAGTCCTGCTGTAGGGGTGACTTACTTATATAACATGCAGTGTTGTGTAGGCATGGCACACAAGAGCGTGTGCCATGACGACTCTTTGTTTTTCTCTGCACCAAGATATGTAGGCTCCAATGGCAGTTTCCATGAGGCTGGTGATGGGTCCCTTAGGGAGGCACACTTTTTGCTGCAGCCCTTAGGAACCCTTTTTAGTTGCAATGGTACAATTTAGGACAAGAATACTGGTACCAGGGACTCGGTTAGCATGAACCCAGTACACTTTCTGTCAAAGTTGCATCAGATGCCAGGCAAAAAGTGAGGATGTCATAAAGGGACACTTTCCCACACCCACTCAGTATCAGGGCTGGCCTTAGAGCAGTTCAACCAGTACTGCTGCACTCGGCACTGACCTGGGGAAGGGGGCGCTGACCTCGGGGAGGAGGGCACTGGGTTTAGCAGTAACTTACAATTTAAAAACACCTACAGCAGAGTTCCTTGTGCTTAATGTTTTCAGTCAGCATTAAAAATGTCAAGACAACTTTTGTGATAAATACTCCTGCTAGAGAGAGATCATAGTTTTGTATAGTGTCAGTTTTGACTCATCATAAAGTAGCACAGAGGGTCATATGCCTGCTGCAAAGGACGTGTACCGTGCAGATCACTCATCTGTATTGAATGTGGATAGCTGAGTGGATTGCTGTTTTTGTCACAGAGATGCTTTTGTTACTTCAGTTCATAATATAGAACCCTAACATAGAAGAGTGACTGTTCCAAACTGTTATCAAAGAGCTGCATGCAAACTGCATAAAATAGTTTAGGACGTTATGTTTTTTTCTCCCAGTCTTTCATTAACTATTCATAATGTTGCTGAAAACGGTTTTATTTGGGTAGATATACATTCTCTAAAACATGCTTTAAACCTAATTAGATATATCTTAGAGAGGGGCTATGGAGAAATGAGGTGCAATTTTGTCTGGTGGTAGTGAGGGAATTCAAGGAGGAGGTCATGGGTGGACGGTGCTAAACATGATTGTCACACCGGGCGCCAATCCTTTCGCGGAGCCTTCATGTCTATTCCAGAGGTGTGGCCTGGGAAATGAGCAGCCCCATCCTCTGTATCCACTTGAAACTGGTTCTGGTGGTTTTGGTGGCAGCTTTCCTCTCACTGTTTTGGAACCAGCCTGGCTTATTTTCATCTGTTTGTGAAAGGGCAGACCTCACTTAGGTAATCTACAAGTTAATGAAGTCCCAGAACACAACACACATGCCCTTCATCCAAGATGAAGAAAAAGACCACTTCACCCTAACTATTGTCTCTGCTGTGTGAGCAGTATTCATATCTTATTGTCAGTCAAGAACGCGCTAGGCCAGCTCCCTCCAGCTAATGAAAATTATCTGAACTAGGGCTCTAGCAGGAAAAGTATCAATTTCTTAAGTTAATTTTTCTTTTATTTGATAAAAATGTGACTTCACCAATGGATTGGATTTTGAATAAATATAAAAAGTAAACTTCAAATGACTGTTCAAGCTATTCTAACCATATCCTGTCAAAAGTTACAGATTAAAGTTTCCAACTTAAACACACTAAATTTGACTTTGCACATGTTCCACTCTTAGATAAGATGCACCCTTCCTTGTGGACTATATGATATACCTTATTAATATTAAAAATTGTAGAAAGACAATCCTTAGACAACTACAATTCTATGCAACTATGGCAATGATAGTTACAGGAAGATACTCAAAAAAGGCCAAGTGTACAACTAAACATGACTCATAAAAAGATTTTTGTTTTTACAAAAAATACTTTAAAACATTTTTAATGTACAGTGCCTACGTGATTGTGATTTGTGATTTATTTATTTATTGTTCAGTTAGTTAAAACCATAACAATATTACAAATACTAATTTTAAATAAGAGCAAATCGCATAAAAGTTACGTCTTTGAAAACATTTTAAAATGTATGTGTTTATAAAATATACTTCATGTTTTATCATTGCTCAGATTTAGCTTTCAGTTCTTGTTCGTGAGTATGTACAAATTTAATCAGTTTACCGTTCATTTGGGGGTCAGTAGAGTCCAGTCCTCTTATGATAGCTGTTCTGTATGACTTTATGCCTCTGTCCAGAAATGCTCGCCGTAATATTGGGGTTCATGCTGGTTGCAGTATCTTGCAGTGGCATACAAGATGAATCAGATCTTCCTTTTTATATCCAAAATGCCGGCAATTTTCATTTTCCTTATATTTCCAATGAGGGGCATCCGCAAGAGTGGGGAATTGTCCAAACCTTAATGTTATTAATTTCTTCTTTACGTAAATGGCGTAAGTGGAGTCCAAATAGGCCGCTTGTTTCAGTGTTTTATAAGTGTTGATCACTGTCCATGAATGACTTCTTGTAGAAAAAAGGTCTTTATCGACCAGCAGCGAGTGGAACTTTGCAGCCTTGTTTAGTGTTAATTTGAATGTTTGGTAGGACATTTGTTTATTCCACAGCTCACTTGTGCAGGTAACCTTTAATGCATGTTCCAAAAATGTGTATGCTGGCAAATGTTTATCTTGTTCCATTTTCTGCCATAAAGATTCATTAAAACTGTTTTCCTCTACGTTTTGTTTTATTTGGTGCCATACTTTTATGTATGTGTAAAGCCTGCCCAGTGTTTCGTTCATTAGCCCGAACACCAGGCGCATCTGTGCTGCTGAGGCAGTCTTCAGGAGTTGAAGAACCTTTTTATAAATGCGCGCCATTAGTTTTTTTAGGGTTTCCGAATCCTTCCCGTGCATTGTAGCACTGGCGTATGATAGTGTTGGCAGAGCTTTGGCTGAAATTATCGTTAATAATGGTTTCAAGGACAGTCCCTCCAGTTTCTTTGCAAGTGTTTTAAGGGCGAATATTAGTGCCCCTGCTCGCTGTGTCATATATTTTTTCTCAGTGAAAAACGATAATTTTTCATTGATGAATAATCCCAAATATTTGTAGCATGATACTTTCTCCAGTAGATTGCCCTTTAATCTAATATGTTGAGTCAAGGCTGTTCGGTTTGTAATAAGCATAGATTTGGTTTTTGAAAAATTTCATTCCACTTTATTTACCGACAGAAATTCGGAGAGTTTGTTTAGTAGTCTTGTTAAGCCTACCTTAGTCAAGCTTAAAAGAAAGATATCATCTGCGTAGGCGAGATGCGTTAATTGTACTTTTCCCAGCTTCGGTGAGTTAATTCCATCTAGCTGTCTTGAAAGGTCTGAGATGAATAAATTCTACGTAGTTTATAAGACAATGAAAAAACAACAACATATTTCATATTCAAATTGTCTCTCGTGATAATGATGGGAACTTAGTACTAAAATGCATATTATTATTTCAACAATTCACTTAATAATATTTGATACTTAGAATACACTAATTGCAATTATGTACACAATGATGAAATCAACACTGTATCAAAATGAATAACCTCATGACTCATAAAGTTGGTTATTTCATTCATTTAGTCAGCAAAATACTATTGTATCTCCTCTGCTTTCTTTTAGAATTGATATTATTAGCAGGGGGGCCTGATTTATTAATTTATAGACATTTAAAAGCAGGTGCATTTTGACAGGTTTACCAGGAGGGTTTATGCTTGCTGCAGGCAGGCTAAACATGATAGGCCTGAAGCCACGTTTTAATGGCCTACTGTGGTGATTGCAATGGATTGGTGTTGCGAGTGGTCTAAATACCATCCTGAATTCCGTCAATGTTAAATTATTTATTGATCTATTTGCATCTACACAGGGTATCTTCTAAATATGGGCATATTAATTTCTGTTTATTTTTGGAATGAAGGATTGACATTTCATGCCATTTTGTTTTACTTTTACTGACTTCTGCCCTTGTCACATAGGTTTAGAATTTTTCTAGCCTCTCTCCACTGCCTCGACTTTATCATACCCAACCAGCAATGGGGATTATTTCACCCTTTTTAATATTTTTGGGGATTTTCGCCCATTACGCCCACCCCGTATTCCCACCCATACCCCTCCCCGAGTAACCAACCTCAAGTTCTGTGGCATACCAATTGTGCCGATTTGGGTCCACCCCAGGAGGGAGAGAAAAATTATCCAACTACAAACATCATAGTGGCTCCCCTAGAAACCAAGATTTGAATCAGTGACCAAACCACCATGTAGTTCATACCTGCCCTCCAATCCACCCTGCTGGGATGGAAATGTCCTCTGCATGGTAAAGATGTGTACTCCTGCCCTGCGTGCCCAACTGTATCATTGCCTGGATCCCCAATGCTGATTTTTCTGTCATAGGCGAACATGGATCATATGTGCGCGCCATGGCATAGGCCTGTCTCATGGATTACAGCCTTGTTGGAATGGAAGGGGTGCCCAAAGCATTACCGTCATAATTGTGGGATGCTACTGCCTTCACCAGGACTTAAGCAGCACCAGTGCAGTGGTGGTGCAATGCCATGTGATGATTATTAGCAGTACCCAGGTCCTTTTCACCCTGAGTCATTGGACTGAGGCCTACAGGCTCACTCACCTTTTTAAAGGCTCCGCTACTGTGTTCAACTCACCCTTAGTCTACACTGGGTTGATGTAGAAGTGCATGCATTGGGCAAACATGTGCGAAGTGCATGTAAGTGCGCAAGCCATACACTACACTGAGGGTGCAGTGTGGAACAGTATGCACATGGTAAATTTGTGTGCGTTGGCAGAGAGTGTTTAAAGTGACACACTCTAGTGCAGGACTGAAGGACTGTAGTCTTGAACAGTGTGTGCAGACTGAGTTCATGTGCTGCAAGTGGAAATGCTGGTGGTAGATGGTACATGGGCACAACAATACTGGACAATGGAGCATAATGTGATTGTAAGCTGATTGCAGAAATGCCTACACTTGTACATTGTAAAAAGGACCTTGGGTTTCATTCTGGGAAGCCCAGGCCTTCCTGGTGAAAACTTGAGGAGTAGAGGAATCTCCCCCAGACATATTTGTATTCTGCTGCATCCCTGTGAGCTGGGTGGGACAAGCACTGGGTGAGGGGAAAGTAGGCTCTCCTTGTGCATTTCAAGGGGTGTTTTGATTCAGTGACAGATCACAAGGAAAGGGCCTCGACACATCTCAGGAGAAGGGAAATGAGGCTGATAAGGGAATCATAAATGCTAGCACTGAGGACCCCTTAATTAACTTTTGATGAACAGATCACAGTGGCTGACATCCAGATGTCAACTCTGCTCACTCTCATGAATCATGTGGGTTAATCAACTTCAGAGTCCTGACTGCTGTGTTAGACATCTTTCTGAAGGAAGAATGAAGGGGAGAGATGTCCATATCAAAGAAGCAGACCCCAAAATAAAACTTCAAAGTGCCAGACCTGAAATCACATTTTGTATCTGGAAAAGAACTATAAGTAGGGGATTCTGAGTCCCCATACTTTGCCATCTGCTGAGCAGCCAGTCTTGCTGCATTAGGAGGGAATACTCTGCAAGACTTCTGCCTGTGACCAGGAGTAAGGGCCTAACCTGCTAGTCTCCCTGCTGGGTGAGGGAACATCATCCAAGTAAACTAAGATCAACTACCCTGGGGCCTGGAGCACCAGTTCCTGTGTGCTAGCCAAGACCGGAATGCCCATGATGTAGAGGAGTGTGTTGCAGAAAGTGAGATCCAGATGGGAGCCCAGACGTGTGGAGCTCCTGTGCGAGGTGTGAGAAACGGTGTCGCACTTATCGGGCCATTGCCCGTGTGTTGTGTGGTGAAGTCCTGCGACCCCGGCTTAGACTACTGTACAATGACTCAGTGTTAACGTCAGGACAGGACTTTATTAATCTAGGATGATCCCATGAAAACACCGGATGGGTCTGGATTACTCCATGATCTTTATACAGCTCTTAAGATGGGACCATTAGTCCATGATGATCCCATAATGACTTCAGGATGGGTATATAAAACTCCTGAATGACTTTGAGGACTCCAGAATAAGATTGTTACTACAGGATGATGATTCTTTCATGACAGTTTCAAAGACTGCCATGCTTCCTATTGCAATTTTTTCTCATTGCTGTGTTATTAAGCTAAAAATTCGAGAATACCACACCAACATACAACCTATTATTGCACTCTTCTTAATACTTCCTTTTTCAGTTCTCACCTATTCTTTCCCATCTCTGATTACAATGTTGAGGGTAGACATAAATGAGTTATTCTAAATGCAAGTGTTACTAGTAAAAGGTTGCTTGGGTGAATCGTAGTTGTGTGCCTGCAAGTAAGACTGTAAGGCCCTCCTTATGAGTGGTCCAGGGTGGTATCCTGGACAATGAATACTAAAGCAGGCCATCCTTTCATGGTGTCTCAATGTCAGGAATTATCCGGCCTGCAAATACTGGACCTTGAAATCCTGGAGCAACAGACTCCAGACGTGTGAGTCGAGCTACTACAGCTGTAGACACTTGCTGCTCCCAGTCTCCATCTGAACTGCTTCTGCGCAACAGGTAGAGCTGCAAAGACTCACTCCAACCTTTCCCTCACTCCATCCCTCGCACAAAGGGCACAACAAATCCCCACATCCAATTACTACCTGCTCCAAGGAGGATGTAAAGGAATGCAGATTTGGCCTGTGATTTTCACTGGAATCTGGAAAGTAATATAGAATTGAATCATGTTTTCCCAGGTATGCATGTTAATCCTTATACCAGGAAACGTAGCTTATAATCTCCTCATTTTGGTGTGTTGATTCTGGCTCCAGTATGTCAGTACCATAATGCAGGGAACTCATAATAGGAGGCCAAGTGATGATGTAAGTGGCCTGCTTGTATTATGTGTCCCTGATTAAAGTGCCGAAGTTAATTAGATACCTAATTGAGAGATGATGTAAAAGTTTATGGAAATTGTTAGTAGCGGCTTATTAGTGTTCTAGTGGACGAGTGGCTGATGGAGTGGTTTGAGCAGATAGTAGGAGTAATTTTTGATGTTATGACTTGAGAAAATATTTGTACTGTTTCATCCATACTTTGAAGAGTGTAGTGAATGGCTGTGGATAATGGAGTGGTGCAGCATGAATCAGTGTGTGAATAGTGAGGTGAGATGTAATTGACTGAGCATGATTGTGTGGCAGGTGTAGAAGACTTAATAGTGAGAAATGCACTAAACGGATTAGATAAATAGCCGTGCATGAGCAAGTAATTAAAGAACTAGAGAAATTGGGTAATACTGTCATGTGGGTGAAGAGCACTGTAAGTGATGTGGGTGGCAACAAGTAATTGAAGCAGAGAGTGATTTATTGATTGTGCTGTGCATTCTTGAAGAAGTGTTTGTCGGTTTAAGAATGCTGCAACTGGCTATGGAAACTGCTGCTGGCATGAACAGATACAGGGTACTGATGTAAAATGGCTGTGGGTTGATGCTGTTTAGTGTTGCAAAAAGGACTTTAGTAAGTGGTTTGAGAGGCATTGGCTCCTGCTGTAAGTGACGTGGGGTTGGAAGCTGGTTTATTAGTAGGTGCAGATAGGCACCTACAATTAGTAATAACCACACAATCAAAAATAGGGTCCTGTCAAGTACTCACTACGGGCATATTATCAAGAAACGGCGTTAAAATTATTGCCACTTTAGCGGCAGAAAACTGCAGCTAAAGCGGCGATAGGGGGCTTGATAATATGCACTTAAGAACTCCAATAGAAGCCCATGGTCTGGTGTCAACATGGGCTTCTATGGGAATTCTCTGCGGTATATTATCAAGCCCCTTATCGCTACTTTAGCGGCAGTTTTCTGCCGCTAAAGCGGCGATAATTTTAACGCCGTGCTTGATAATATGCCCCTACATTAATCCTTGCTCAACCCTTGGTAGCTTAGCTGCGAGCAGACAGGCTTATCTTAAGAAACAAGTGTGTAAAGCATTCAAATACACCAATGCATTAAATACGTATGACACAACAAACAATAAAAATCCTACACCA
This sequence comes from Triturus cristatus, assembly GCF_964204655.1. Lineage (NCBI taxonomy): Eukaryota > Metazoa > Chordata > Amphibia > Caudata > Salamandridae > Triturus > Triturus cristatus. Next base: position 151,921,824 of record NC_140584.1, read on the forward strand.
GTTTTTAAAATAGCAAATATTTTTATGATTAAAATGATAGCAGTCGGGCATCAGAGTCTGCCTTGACAGAGGTAACAGATACTATCAGGCTGCTGCTAGACGAAGGGATCCCTACAATGTTGGTCCTTTTAGATCTGTCAGCAGCTTTTGACACCATCTCTCACAGAATCTTATTAGATAAACTGCGAGAGATTGGTGTCACAAGGATGGCATTAGAGTGGCTGCAGAGTTTCCTATCGGATAGATCTCAATGTGTACAACTGGACACCTTTGTTTCCAAGACTTCAACGGTGGACAAGGGTGTACCTCAAGGCTCCATTTTAAGCTCCACCCTGTTCAATATCTATGTGTCGTCTCTGGCCACCGTCATAAAATCTTGTGGGTTCCAAACCATCTCTTATGTGGACGTATATGCAGGTGATAGTCCCCATAGAGAAGGACCCCACAGTGACCAGAGACAGATTTAAGCATTGTATGCTAAAAATAGCCACATCGATGAGAAAGAACTACCTGCAACTTAATTCCAACAAAACTGAGATCTTATTGTTTGGGAAAGCGGAGGACTTGTGGACAGAGGAGTGGTGGCCTGGGAAACTTGGAGAATCTCCCACCCCAAAAAAATGGGTAAAAAATCTGGGCATTTTAATGGATAATAACCTATCCATGGAGGAGCATGTTAAGACTCTATCAGGCAAGTGTTTTGGACTGATGCGCACATTAAAAAGCTTTTCCCATGGATTTCTCTCTCCACTAGAAGGGTCCTGATACAGCCACTTCTAGTCAGTAGACTAGATTACGGAAACGCTCTCCTAGTGGGGATGAGGGAGGACCTGCTCTCTAGGCTACAAGTCGTTCAAAATACGGCGGCACACCTAGCATTAAATAAACCAGCGTGTACTCCATCCCTACCATTATTGAGAGATTTACATTGGCTTCCTATTAGGAAAAGAGCAGTTTTCAAACTTTTATGCCTAGTTTTTAAAGCACCCTATAGACGGGGACCTAAATACCTAACTAAGAAATTAGAATGGTACACCCCGGTACGACAGCTAAGATCCAGTATCCAAAAGGTCCTTCAAACGCGGAGAATTAAAAAAGTTAAGATGGGTGGCCAAGCCTTTTCCCACCTGGCTCCCAAATATTGGAATGCGTTGCCAGAAGATTTGCAGTCTTGTCCCACCTTGATTACCTTTAAGAAACACCTAAAAACTTGGCTATTTAACTGAATAACTCTGCATGAAGATACCTGCTTCCCGGGCGCCACGAGATCCCCTTGGGGATGATTTGTGCGCCATATAAATAATAAATATAAATATAAATACCAAAACGACAAAAGTCCAATGTAGGGAACCGGAGATGTGATTTTTTAAACAAGAATAACTTTCTAGTGCCTAAAAGCCAAAAGCGCCAACTTGGGACATCTGGTCGGACTCGACCGAGACAAAGTCAAAGTTTCAAGGCCATCCACGATGGAGTATGGGTCAGATGCAGTGAGCGGTAGGGCCTGATCAAGTTTTTGCCTTCTGACTTATTCACTTTTTAGGAGTTTTTTCTCTCAACATCGAGGGAAGGAGGCAGTGATAAGGCCAATTCTTAAAATGTCCAGTCTTGATAATAAATATCTTAACAACTAGAGTCCGATCTCGCTATTCTCACTTTTTGCCAAGCATTTTGAGAGACACCTAAACAGCCCCTTGATGGAGTTTGTGGAAAATCGGGGACGGCTGGACTCATCTCAGTTCGGCTTTTGGAAACATTACGGAACTAAAACTGCATTAGTTTCAGCCACGGACTGCATTGGGCAGCTAGTAGATGAAGGTCAAGGTGAGGCTCTAATTCTGTTAGACTTGTCCATGGCCTTCGATACAATCTCCCCTTCTCTGAACGCTTACAAGAAATGGGGTTCACAGATAAAGTAAAAGTAAATAAAGTAAACTTTTATTGTTAGATTAATTAAAACTGTTACAATATGAAATACAGTGACCAAAGTCTAGGATCAAACCCATCACTCCCAGATGTCTGACCAGCTTCCTCTTCTTTGCTGCCACCATACTTTTTCTCCTGCCTTGCCCACTTCTTCTTAGCTAGTTTCACATTCTCATTCTCTACAGCTGTATCAGCTAGTTGTGCCTCCAGCTCCTTTTCTCTGGGGGCCCTCTCTGGGTCCCCTGCTGAGAAGCCTCACCCCCCCATGAGCTGAATGTCTGGATCTGGTACTAGAAGTGATGGACACGTTGCCATCCTCTACCTGGAGGTTTTATTGAGGGGTCAACCCCCCCCTTCTCCTTTATTCCCTAGAGTTGACTTTGCCCAGGCCTTAAGGGACCTAATCATCTCTGCTTTTCTAATTCTGTTAGCAGCTGGTAGCCCCTTGGACCTACACAGTATCCTAATCTCAGCTATTGTGAGGTTTAATCAGAATAGCCAGATCAAGCTTCATGGCATTCCTAGTTTGGGTCACAATACAACTTTGGCACCAATTTTACCCAAAGAACAGTTTAGAAAATCAAAGATAAAGTCATTTAAAAATGTGTCGAAATTTCAAAAATTCTAAAATCTATTTTTGGTCTAGGTCAGTTCAGAGAATTTTTTTTTTTTTTTTTTTTTTTTTTTTTTTTTTTTTTTTTTTTAATTATTTTTATTAGGGCATCAGAAACATAACATAAATATAAAACAATATACATTAAAAAAAAAACAAACCATATCCGATGTCCAATTTAACATTTTTTATCCCCCCACCCCGGTGGATCCGACAAGGAAGAAGAGAAAGCGAAAAAAAAAAAAAAATATATATATATATATATATATATATATATGAGTTAAAAGAAAATATAAACATACAGACAAAGGGGTACATTACAACACATTAACTATTCAACCTTATTTAACCACTTGGTTAATGGTTCCCATATTTTTTCACCTTTGGCCCTTGTCTGATTTCCTCGTCTCCTAAACACAGATATCTCCCAGTTATAAACATAGATTAGTTTACTAAACCACATATGTAACGTAGGAGGGTCCGGATCAAGCCACATAGTAGCCAAACACAATCGTAATACAGCCATTGTGATATAAACCAGTTTCCTGTTGGCCTCCCCTATATCCTGATTACAAATCCCTAGCATTATAACCTGGGGGGACAGTGGGACTCGATAGCCTAATATAGATTCTAAACGCGATTCAATTTTAATCAATACTTGAGAGAGACTGGGGCAGGTCGCAAACATATGTGTGCTATCTGCTGCCAGAAGCCCACATCGAGAGCAGTGTATCCCCGAGGACCCCCCCCATCGGTAAATACGCGCCGGAGTTATATATAAATTACACCAAGTCTTATAGCCTTGTGCCTGTAAACTTGCAGAAACACATACCGTTTGGCTATACATGAGAGAATCTTCACATTCTCCCTGTCCGGCCTGTAGAGCTGTTTGCCATCTGTCAAAATGTTTAGCTAAATCATCGCCCATTGTTCCATTTAAAAATTTATATAGCGAAGATGTGGTGGCTTGGCCCCCGAAGATCATATCTAATAGGGGGATTCTATTCCGACACGTTACTTTTTTGGTGAAGAAATCCCTAATCTGTAAATACTTAAAGAAAAAATTATTCCTAATCATAAATTTCTCCTTTAAAGCCTCAAAAGGAAGTATTTCAGCATCGCGAATAAAATCCCCTATACAAAAAATACCTTTCTCAACCCAGTGTTTGAAATAAACATCCTGAAATATATCTGGGAGTAGGAAGTTATTGACTAAAGGGGAATATATATGCAGCCGCCCAATCCCAGCCTTTTTCCTAACTGCAGTCCAGACCCTATAAGCACCGAACAAAACCTTGAACTTAACCCTCTTAAAGTAAGCAAAATCAATATGTCGCATAAGAAGTCCTCTGGCTTCTATTCCATAAATCAAATGATAAATTGATATTTCCCCAACTTGAAGATTCCCCCAGTTGAGTAGTTCCCCCATCTGTTTCAACGCAGTTGCCCAATAGTAAATTTGAAAGTTGGGGACAGCCCACCCTCCCCTGTCTCTAGGTAAGGTCATATATCTAAGAGCCCTTCTGGGGCGTTGCCCCGCCCATAGAAACCATGAGACCACCTGATCAAGTTTCTGAAACCAAATTTTATTTATATCTAAGGGAATTGCTCTAAAAATATATAAGATTTTGGGCAAAAATATCATCTTAATAATATTGCATCTCCCTATTAATGTCAGATATAGTTTATTCATTCTTTGTGAATCGGATTTGATTTTCATTATTACTGGTTTCAAGTTAATATCAACTATATCCTGGATTTTAGAACTTATTTCAATTCCTAAATATCTTGCACTTGATGTTATCCGTGGGTCGGTTAATATAATTTTCTCATTGATGACAATTTGAGTTTTAGATTCATTCATATGATAGCCAGAGATATTGCCGAATTGCAGCGTTAAAATATTTATTTCCAGAAGGGTAGAGCGAGGGTCAGTTGTGATAATAGCCAAATCATCGGCATACGCCAAGATTTTGACGTTCCCCCCTCTTGCCGGTACAGGTTGTATTTTTGAATCTGCCAGAATCTTCCTAATTAAAGGATCAATATAAATGGCGAATAGCAGGGGGGAACATGGGCATCCTTGCCTAGTACCCCGTGATATATTGATTATCCCAGATTGGGTTCCCATTGATGCAATTCTGGCACTTGGATCTTTATACATGATTTGGATAGCTCTTATAAATCTTTCACCAATACCATTATATTTCATAGCCGCCCATAAAAAAGGCCAGGAGACCCTATCAAATGCCTTTTCAGCATCCAGCAGTATTAAAGCCATAGGGTCTCCTGTAACCTTAGTATAATCAAATAATGCGATTGTCCGGCGTATATGATCTATAGTCTCCCGTCCAGGCACAAAACCATGTTGCTGGGGGGAAACAATTTTTTTAATAACTGAAGCGAGTCTATTTGCCAATATCTTAGAGTAAATTTTGATGTCGCTGTTAATCAAAGTAATGGGCCTATAGGCCCCTAAATCTGTTGCTGCTTTCCCTTTCTTTAAAAATATCACAATCTTTGCCATTTTCCAAGATTCAGGAGGGGTATTTCCGCTCTGTACCATATGAAACATCTCCAACATAATCGGAGCCAATTGAATTCGAAAAACTTTATAAAATTCACCAGGCAGAAAATCAGGGCCTACAGCTTTGCCTAGTGGAAGTGAGTCTATAGCAACTTGTAATTCTTCTGGCTGAACCGAAGCATCCAACATATCCTGATCTAAAGTAGACAATTTATTTAATTTAGCTTCCCTAAGATATCTGTCGGTTTCAGATTGAATCCAACAATTATCTTCAATATCTTCCGAATATAACTTCTGATAGAATTTCTGGAAAGCCAGAAGAATTGCACCAGTATCAGTTACCAAACCGATGTCTGGATCTGAAACTCCTGCAATCCGTGTTGATACCTCATTTTCTTTGGTCCGGACAGCTAACATATGACCTACCTTTTCGCTACACTCATAAAGTTTGGACCTCCAGGCTAAGTATCTACCAGCAGACTTGGCGAATGAAATTTGGGTGATAGCTGATTTAACACTTACAATTGTAGATTGTGCTAGTTCACCCGCCCCACCTTCGGAAAGTATTTTAACAAGATTAATCTCAGCTTTCCTTAATTCTTCATACATCTCCTTAATCTTTTCCCTCTCTTTCTTTTGAGTCTCCCATCCATACTTCGTTGTTTCACCCCTGATCCCTGCCTTAAGAGTATCCCAAACATTTTGAACCCCGGTGCTTCCCAAATTGTACTCTAAAAACTGAGTGATCCATTTTGCCATATGATCTATATAGGATTTATCACTCAGCAGAGCCCTGTTAAAAGTCCAGCTGGATATTGGTTTAGAACATTTAATATTAAGTTCAAGGACCAGAGGGTTATGGTCCGACATAACTCTGGGAAATTTCCTGATCTTACTGCCCTGAACCAAATTTCCAGAAACAAAAAAGTAATCCAATCGTGCATGAGTTCTATGGGGAGCAGAGAAATAGGTGAAGCCCGGGTCATTTCCTTCCGTTTGTGCCCATATATCAATCAAGCCATGCAATTCTTTTAAATGCAAAAGAGACTTAAACACTTTTGGTTTCCGCCCTTGATATTCCACTTCGGGGTGATTGGATACCGCACAACTCACATTAATATTAAAGTCCCCACATAAAACAATTGGGGAGGGCCAGCCCACTAATTCTAAAGTTAACCAATCGAAGAGTTCGGGATCGTCCAAAACTGGTCCGTAAACAGAGCATAGAGTAAACATTTTGGAATCAATTGAACATTGTACAATAACCCATCTGCCATGTTGATCAGAGAGAGATCGCGTAAAGCACGCCAGACCTCTACGTGCCAGTATTGCAACACCTCTGGTTTTACCATCTTGCCGTGTCCATGAAATTAATTGAAACCCATCAAACTCTATTATTTGTTTATTTGTAACTGGAACATGAGTTTCTTGAAGGCAGATGATATCTGCCCTCAAAATTCGAATGTCCTCCCGTATCCTACGCCTTTTGGCCGGGTCATTAAGGCCACAGATATTGATAGAAGCAATCCTAATACAACCCCTTACAGATGAAGAAGACATCGAATTACATTGAATCCCATATCATCTAGCACCATAAAGGAAAAAACCAAATAACATCTAACCAACTCAAAAATATCACATGAAATCTTCACCTTCCCGATAGGATCCACAGCCCCCATCCCACCCCACCCCCCCAACCCAACATCAAAGGCAAAAAAGGTCCGCAGACCCTGGTGATGCCTCCCGTGTACCATCTGCAGCCCCGATCACCTCCCGACACCGAAGCAAAAGAAAAAACCCACAGAAAAAAGATCCTGAAAAAAAACCTCGAGCCGATTTGAAAGCCAGCATAAAGATACGTCTAGGAATATCTGAAAATGTCATCAATCCCAGAGTATGTCCCCCTCCTCAATGTTCAACCCCCCATTCTGAAAAAGCAAGCAGAAACAGGAATAATAAAAAGAATCAGTTACGATCCCGCCCAGTTAACTCCTGTAGATAAGTCCCGGCCAAAATCTCGGAAGTAAACAGCCTAACCTTCCCCTGATGGATAACCTTCAATCTGGCAGGGTTCATTAAATATACTTCACAGCCAATTTTTTGGAAGGGATTAATAAGCTGTCGCAGCCGCCACCTTCGTTCTACTGTTGTATGACAAAAGTCTGGCCGCACAAAGAAGGTCTGGCCTTCGGCGGATCTTTTGGCATCTGGTCTTGCTTTTTCAAATATTGCCTGTCTCAATAAAAAATTTCCAAAAAAAATTAGAATTGCTCGGGGGTGTACATTAGGACAAGTCCTGTTTTGGAGACAGGGGAGGCAAGATGGCGGCCGTGTAACCGTTGCGGAGTCACCTCCCGACTGATCCCTGATAATGCTCGCATAAAACAGATATTTGCACAAACCCGAGCCTGGCTTTTTGATCATCTTCATAGGTATATTGCCTACCTTTCTCAGATGATCGTTTTTCATGAGCTGTCTCGACTCTCGCTGAACATTGTAGGGGTCAGACGCGGCATCTTACGCAGTCATCGGCTGTTACGGGAGTGGCTTGCTGGAAGTCTCTGGCGGTGGGCGGTGAGAATGGCTCCACGAAGAGGCGTGCAGAAGGAGACCGCTAACGGCAAGGGCTCCGTTCTTTCCAAGAAGCCTCTCAAGATGCTTGAAGTGACTCGAGCTGCCGATCAAGAAAGAGCAGCAGGCGGCAAGAACGGAACTCCAAGTGGTGCCCGATGTCCCTCCTCCGAGGCGGGAGCGAAACCGAAGACTCCGACGGTTCCGGGGATGTTCTCCGGTAAACCGGTAAGCGGGAAACAGATAAAAACGCCGCTCGGGGAAGCTGCGAGCAGCATGATTGATACAAGTAACACATGTATCGTGATGGACAATGCTGGCAATAATGTAACAAGGGGAGCTCCTATAGCTATTACACCTGATTTCTCCTACACACGAGAGACTGACAATCTGCAATCTGTTATCCCAAATTCCTCTATAGAGGTGGCTGAAACAATGCACGGGAGTGGACAAAATATGGGTGAGGGTAGCACACAATTACTTATTCGCAGTAAACGCGTCAGTGAGCTGGAGGTTAAGGGCCAAATACCCGGAACTCCTGATGGGGAAAATTTCTTCTCTCTTACAGAGGATTCCGACTTTAATAATGCCACTGACCTAGATAACACAGATATAGATGCCTCCGGGGATGAAAGTGATAGCCCCCCCCCGACGGCTGACACTTTGAGGAGAGCTGCGAATAGATCCAAAAGGGGACGGAACATCTCTGAGGGTTTACGGCCTGAAAGTCTAGGAAACAATGAACAGCTACAGTGGGATTACTCTGCCTCTCCGGGAGCTATTGCTGCAGATGGATCCAGATTTCAAGACAGCGATTCTAGGGCTTCTGGCAGCCAAATAGAACCTGTTCCTTCTATAGGTCTAATATATGCTACACTCAAGGCAATGCAGGCAGAAACCCGTCAGGAGCATAAACGTACTCAGCTCGCGACTAAAAAAATACAATGTGCGATTCGTAAAACGACAAAAGCCTGCACTGAGATTGTTGCCAGAACTACTGCCCTGGAAGAACGTGTGGTAGGGCTAGAAGCTGGCTTGGAAAGCACGGAGCAGAAAACATCAGCGAATGATGTTAAAATGATCGACATTCTCTGGAAGCTGGAAGAATCCGAAAACCGACTACGGCGAAACAATCTACGCCTACTGGGTGTTGAAGAAAATGCTGAAGGGGGCGATGTGAGAGGGTTTGTGCTCAAACTCTTCAAGTCCGCTTTTCCCGAACTATCGCACTGGAATTGGGAGACAGAGATTCAGCGAGTACATAGATTCCCTTTGATGTTAAAAGTTCAGAGAATTTTTAAAGATCTTCACTTAAATGCTGTATGGTGTGGTGAAACACAATACTACCCTCACTGCTGATCACCAAATTTTGGAAGGTGGTGTATTAGTAGATGCAGGTAGGTACATACAACTAGTAATAATAACATAATCACAAGAAAGGTCCACTCAAGTTCTCAATAAATTAATCCTTGCTCAACCCTAGGTAGCCTGGCTGCGAGCAGATAGGCTTAACTTAGGAGACAGGTGTTTAAAGCATTTACAAACAACGATAGATTAAATAAGTAAGACACAACACACAATAAAAATCCAACTTCAATTTGTATAAATAGGAAACATTTTTATGATACAACTGACGCCAAAACGATTAACATTCAATTTAGGGAAACAGAGATATGAATTTTGAAAGAATTTCTAGTGCCTAAAAGCTAAAAGTGCCAACTTGAGACATCTGGTCGCACTTGACCGTGAAAAAGTCAAAGTTTCAGACTGACCACGATGGAGCTCGGGTCGAATACAGTGAGCGGAAGGACACGGTCAAGTTTTTACCTACTAGCTTAGTCACTCAGTCAGAAAGAACTTTATTCAGTCTAGCTAGAGCATAAAAGTATAAAAACAATGAATCCATACAGATGAATACAAACCACAATAGGATCATATAGCAAGTGGATTATAATTAAAAGACAATAAAACGCTATTAAAAACAGATGATCATAAAAATCTGAGAGACCCATACAGATACAAACAGGTAATAGAAGTGCACTTTTCACTTTGAGAACACAACGGAGGTGCTGTTATTTGCATGAAGCAAACAAACTTTGACATTATCCACAAGTCCTGAAATCCACGAAATATTGGATACTAGGACCCAGTTCAGTTCAGTTCATGAAGCTTTATTCGGTTCATAACATGTAATGACCATAAAAGCACACGGCAAAATGCAGAAATACAAAAAATACAGATGAAATAGAAACACATTTAAAAAGTCATACTTCTCCTGTAATAAATAGATTTACAGATAAAACTGGCAGTATAAAAACATATATCTGGAGAGTTCATATTATAAAGCAACCTCATTGCATCTTCCATATTAGAAATACCATATTTTAAAAACATAGGTTTTAAAAATGTAATCCTTACATTCAAGAAGAGAGTGCAGATGAGCATAAAGTGCATGCTGCTTTGTTTTGAATGACCATCGCACGGGCAAGGGCCTACAGGGTACCTTTTTTGTTGGGGGAAGGCCACCAAGACATGTACCATTCCTAACCTTAATCTGGTTAAGACAATGATACTAGGACCCAAATTGGGTCTTCTTGATGAAATGGCTTTGTAAACAGATTAGTAAATTTTACCTCAAAACTAGAGGATTCAACTAACTGGTTCTCCAAACAAAAAATAAAAAAAGAACATGGGAATGATACAGGAGACACATGTAAAGACATAGGGGAAGATTTACAAGCCCCTTGCGCCACTTTTGCGTCATTTTTCCGATGTTAAAAGTAACGCAAAAGTGGCACAAAAGGCTTGTAAATCTGACCCATAGTACTTTCACAAAAGAAATAGTCCAAGTAAGAGCCCTGTAGAAGTCCGTGAGGACGAAACACATTGGCTACCTTTGTAAGGTGATTTTCAAATGAAGAAAATGAATAAAGAACTTTCCTCTATACACAACAAAAGGGTATTGTGTACTATGTATTATTAAGTACAAGCTTTGTGTGTGCAGAATATTATGAGAATTGTGCTGAACTCTTATTTAAATTGAGCCATATGATTTGGTATTTATAGGGGGCTGGGGCTGAACCATTAAGGATTAATTTGTTATTTGGAGCTTTTCTCCATTAAAAGTTGAGAGGAGTTGAACTTCTGGTTCTGTGCCCAACACTGAGTATTCAGATTCTTCCCACTTTGATGGTAGGTGCGGTAATCTATTACCTCAACCCTTTCTGTATGTCATTATTATCGGTAATAGAAATGCATCAACTACTACATAATTTGCGTCACCCTCTGCTTTATAGCACATTTACTGATAGTGGCAGTTAAAAAACAAATTTCAAATAAGAAAAAGTCTGAAAACAAGTAAAAGCTTCTTTGCAATATCCAATGTTTGCTTCCCTTAAAAAAAAAAAGTAGCAAGAAGAATTTTCTCAGCAATGTATACAATCTACAGAAAAAAAACAAAAAGTGAATTGTGCTTGGTGCTGAGTAATCATCGCAGGGATGGGCTGTGGAAATAGAAGCGCTGAAAAAGGAGAGGCAGCCAGAAAATGCACAGTGCACAGTCCGAGCCTGACTAACAAAAATCGGTGGTGCTGGTTGCACACCCATGTTAGGTAAGTTTCAATGTCAGTGTTTAAACAAATCTCTATATACGGCTGGACAGTAGGCATATCAACCATCCTCTGAATTCTCTCTTCCATTCAACTAACTAAAGAGTGGTCTTTAGAGAAGTGTGGGAGGCAACTTCACCCCTGCTAGGAGAAGTAAATAGGTGTTTATGCCCTAGACTTAGGCAAGTGCCGGGAATATAACTTGTTCAGAGAATTGTCAGGCCTCGATCAAGTTTAAGACAGTCAGCAAGCACGGCCTTGTTGAATAAAGTCTGGCACCTAGACCAAATTCTAAGTCACAGGAGGAGTTATTGCAACCTTATAAAGTCATTTATGAGCGCATTCCCAACGGCAGAGTGGCATACAGTGCTTCTGGGGACAGATAATAACCTTTTAATAAAACCATTCTCAATTGCTTCCAGACTCCGCTGATCATTAATGCCCCATAACCCGGCACCATAGAAGGCAGTGGCACAGCATTTAGCTTTATAGATAGCAACAAGTTCTTTGATTGGTTTATGGCCCAATCTGTGGGCAAAGTTGAAGGGAGCCTCAACAGCTTTAGAGAAAGGAGCAGCTGTACTAATCTTTAGGAGGCCCCATGCTATATGAGTGTTAAATGGGATACCTAAATACAAGAACGAAGGCACAGTGTTAACCTTAGAGCTGTTAACCACAAAAATAGTGCTGTCCTTTTTCTTTGCACCAAAGATCATAACTTGTGTCTTGGTCTGATTGACCCTTAAATTAAGCTGGTCATAAGCCAAACAAAAACAATCCAGCAGGCGCTCTAGGCCAATTGCTGTCCTGGCCATTAGGACAGTATCGTCTGCATAGATTAACATGGGAACACAGCAGTTGCCTATGAAGGAACAGTGGACTCTGAGTTCAAGCAGATTCTCCTCCAGGCCATTCATAAACAATGAGAATAAGAATGGGGCCAAAACCAAGCCCTTACATGTGCCTCTCGCCAGGTTAAAGGCTGAAGTAGTCTTGTCGACCAGGGCATATCTCACACTGGCAGTGCCCTCATTGTGAAGCTCTCCAAGAAAATTGACAATGTACTGGTCGACCCCCATATCAGTCAACATGCTCCAGAGTTTGGACCTGTTAACTGAGTCAAAAGCTGTACTCAGGTTCATAAAGACCAGGTAGAACCTATCTTTCCTAGCTACCGTGTATTTACTTATGAAAAGGTATTAATTGAGGGACTGCTCCACAGTGCCTAGACCCAGATGGAAGTCAAACTGAACCTCTGAAAGCACATTATGTTCATCTGCCCAAGTCTAGAGGCGGTCCAGCAAAATGTGTCCCATAATGTTGACAGTTGACCTTATCAAAGATATGAGGCAATAGCGTTTCAGGTCACCTTTCGAGCCCTTTTTGAATTTCGGAACACTAATGGCATGGGAGCAACCCTTAGGCGGGCCAGTCACTAAGTCTATATTAAGGAGATTGGTCAAGAGGGGTGGGGGTCCATAATGAGGTATTAGCCTTAAACGTGTCTGAAGGTATTCCACCTGGGCCTGGAGCACTCATGGTCGAGCAACTCGCTATTGCCAGCAGGACCTCACTCAATTCTATCTCAGGGACAGCCAAGTATGTCGCCTGAGACTGAGAGTGTGCAGGTAAATCTAAGTGCGGCCCAGCTAGGTTGTTAGTAGAGCGATCTGAAGTCCCGGTGGCAGGACCATCATAATGCATTGGAGACCCAAAGCTCAGGGGGGATCATAGTGTCAATATACAGGCTATTGGCTTTCTCAAAATAGTTGCGACTAACTACTGCCCAAAATGCCTTCATGGCCCTTAGCTCGCTTGCTTGTAATAGAGAGGAAAAGACTTCTTCTCTAATGGCGATCTTCCTTACTTTGATGGTAATCTTATATATGGATCTACAACTTTTAACCAATTCCTGATCACTGGGTTTCTTCATTAGTAGAGCAAGCAGCTGGTTATGCGCCTTGGTACAGTCCAGATCTAACCATTTGGTGGACGATCTGTTACCTGACTTGACCAGGACCAAAAACAGTTCATAGGCTGTACTGAAAATTCTATTGAAGCTCTCCAGAAGCACCAGGCAACAACCCTGTTTGCAGTCATCAACTTAACATGTTAAAAAAAACAGAAGCCAAGAAACCACAAGCTGAGTTAGAAAGGTGGTTTCAGGAGCTATTGATCACCCCACGATTCCTAGAAAATGTTAAAGGGAGGGGGATAATTCAAGACAGCCTTGAAGGCAAATAGCGAGGCATGCAGTGAAAGGGCCAATATTCTATGGTCAGTATGGCTATAATCCAGCACCCATTTCCTGAGTGTCTGTGAAAAAAGAGTAAAATCTATTTGACTCTGGGTGCCCCTCCCATCATAAGTGGGTGTGATAACTGGTCTGTACTTAAGGAGTCATAAGAGAAAATTTAATTAAGTTTGACGAACAATCTGCTAAGTGTGTACCCCTGAGGGCAGTGAACAAAGTGGGCAAAAGGGTCTGTAGAGTCATTCATCAGGCCACAGACGATGGCAGCAAAGAACCGACAAGGTCTCATATTAAAGTGCCCCAGTAGTATCACAGCATAATCCCCTTCAAACTTCCAAATACATTTTTCAATTTCCTCTGACAGTGAGCCTACAAAGTAGGTTTCAGTGGTGTCAAAAAAATTGTTATACAACTTTTCCAAAAACAGGCAAGTTGATTGACATTGGAGCAAGATCATCTGATAATGAACAAAGTCACAATGCAACTACAATGCCTGGGCAGGGAAGCTGAGGGAAATTAGAGTAATGAGGCCCCCTTGGACCAACCCATAACTCCTGCAATGGCCAATTGGAAGTATATAGTGTTCCCATCCATAAAGACTTGTTCTTTGAGCCAGGTCTCTTGCAGGCAAATGACCACATAGTGATTAATGAAATGAATCCATTCTTGCCACCTAACTTGCTGGCCAGACCCACAACATTCCATGAAGCTATCAGTGTTGCTTGGGTTCCATCACATACAGAACCCTGAGAAGACCTGTCTCCAGTGGGCAAAATAGGCATATTGAGATCAACAGACTTGGTGGACCCATGCTTCACCGACAGGGTGCAAGTGACTTGAGGGGTCGCCACATTGGAGAGTCATTCCAGCTGGTCCAAGTTTGAAATAGGGGCGAATCTGATGGAGGTCAAGACGGGGTCTATGGGCAGCAGCGAGGTGGATAAACCTGCCTGTGGTTTGTAGAACTATCCCAATGAGAGAGCCTCGATTGCAGCTGTTGAAGCCCCAGAAAAACTTAGCCCATACAAAATATCTGCAGCCACCCTCTTGTCTCTAAAATTAATCACAACACAATTAGGGCATCAGGTTTGAGAGTATTACCCACCCAGGGGACTCAACTAATAGACTGATGTGGCAGTGAAGTAATACAGGACATTCTAGTCGGCTATATGCCCTTATTATCTAGTTTATTGTGGTCCTCCAGCATAGTATTGCTCGGGGGGATTGTTTTTCAACATCACCATAAAAGAGTTGCCTGGGGTGGGAGATGCAGCGTGTGGGTCCTACACGATAGGGCGTGCTGATTGTGGTCAGCACTTGCGATCCTGGTAGTTCGTGTCCCTTATGCTTGAGTCTGTCTAATGCTCCTTGATCAAGGGAAGACATGAGAGGCTGCTGTTGGTGCAATAATGAGCCTGAGTATACTTCTGTTCCTGAAGAGATGGCACCTGAGCCACCGCGGGGTGAAGACAATGCCATAGGTGCTGCGGGGTGGTGGTGCCTGTAGGAACAGATGGATGACGACTTTCTATACAATGCACAACATCACTTAATTTAGTCAAGGCTTCCTCCACCCTTTCCAAGCGGATCATAATAGGAGTCAATGCACTTGTGAAGGAAGACATCACACTGCTGACCGCCTCCCCAACTAAATCAGTCAAGGTTGTCTTCAGTTGATTTGAAGAGAAAAGACTGGAATCCGAGATTGAATCAGGGGTAGGGTGAGCATCACAGCTGGGGACAAATATATTGGCGTTTTGAATTGGCCCCTATTACAGCCCTTTTCTTTTTGCCTCCCAGACTTCTGAACCTTCCTGTATTGGCATTATTGGAGGGTCAGGAATCCCGTCTTGGATGGTCGCCAAGCTCCGTGGCCAAAGAGTCATCCATACTACCCACGCCCGGGAGGGAGGTGGTCAGGGCGTCGATTGCCAAAGCACGTACAGGTGAGCCAGGTGAGCCAGTGTTTGAGGCAAGCGTAATAGGCATCCTATTAGGCTCAGACAGGACACATGGTTGCTCACTCACCGGCTCCACCAGAGATGTCAGGGACAGGCCGCACTCTGCAAGATCAATTTCCCTATTGAGAATCCCCACGGCCCACTGCAGGAAGCTGCCGTGGTTAGTGCCTGGCACTGGTTTCATTGAGACTACCCACCATTTCACTATTGCCGACCAACTTGAGCTAAGGCCTAGCTACTAATAGCCACTACTAATAACTACTAATAAGTCAGTGAATATCAGCAAAAGTCAAAACACTGAGGTACCACTGAGAGGGCAGCCACTTACCTCCTCCCCTGAACTCATTGAACTTGGTGATGGCCGTCTCCACCACCCACAGCAGCCTAAAACACAATTGTAGACTTGTAGAATGTAGGCTATGCCGCAGTGTGATGCTGTAAAATATCAGTCAGAGCAACAGGCAGAACTCCCGAACATGAACAACTGCACACCAATTCAGTTCCAGGACAAACACTGGGCTGCAGATTATAGTAGGGTTTTCAAAAGCAGCTCCAGCTCCCAAAAAAGTCCACCAAATTCGTGTTTAGGCAATGCTCAAAATGGGGAACACGCACCTTTCCCTTGTGTCTCAGCACCATGAGAGATATACTCAAAGCTTCTGTGACTCCTGGAGAAGTGCTAAGAGCACAAGGCTAGCAAATTTGAGCCCAACCTGCTGCTAATCCTCCCATGGCTGTACTCAGTCAACCCTGATGCAAGAGCCTCCACAGTCCTGCCACACACCCATGCTCACCTGGCTCCCCATGTGAGATTAATGCAGTGACACCGACAGGCTGGCGGACTGGGGTACTGAGAGAACTTAAGATGGAAGCCAGCGAATGCTTAAAGGTGCCAACGTAGCTGAGGATGGGAACAGCGCAGAAACAGGCTTCACCTACAATGGATACAGAGTAGGAGATCCCATCCCTACAGTGGATCTACGGTGGTGGGTCTACTGTGAGCCTCCGCGGGCTTCATGGATTCCCAGTGGGTTTTGGTGCTCAGCTCGGCACTCCAACCATCACAGCATGTGATGTGTGGGCATGTGGGCAAGCATGAGCACAGCAGCAGGAGAAGACTCACTGTAGATTATCATCAGGACTGTACCTTAGAGGGGCACTGTATGAGGTGCCTCGCAAGAGCAATTAATACCTCATCACAGTGGAGCTCTGGATACTATGTGACTTTTTTGAGCTTTTTCTCTCAACATTCATCAAGGCACCTCTTCAAGCCTGTTTAAGAGTCAATGATGGCGGCTTGCTTCAGCGTGAGGCCTCAGTGAAATCCTGGAGGTCTTGAAGTTCCAGAGCTTCTGCAGGATGAACCTGAATTTCATGCCAGGTCACGGTTCAACGTCGGTGGCTTGACTGTCACGATGGGTCAGTCAACTTATGGAGCTTTTTCACAAAAAGTCTCCAAGGATCTTCTAGAAGATTCTTTTGGGTTCTTGAAGGGTCCACAGAATGAATCCAAGGTTTCAGAATCTCTGAGTTGCTCCTTGAGAAATTGGGACTGCAAGACCCACAATGCACTTGGTCTAATGCAAAAAAGTCCACTGAACCTTGTCTAGCTCTGTTCTTCTTGGTGGAAATGATGCAGGTACTTCTCTTTTAACCTGTTGCTTTCAGGGAGTCTACACCTCAAATGTTTGGATTCAGCCAAAGACCTTCCTCTTTCTGACGCCCAAAGTGCGCAGAAGGTGCAGTCCTTCAGAATGCAGCCCTCTTGGTTCAGGCCAGGGGTTCAGCAGGGCAGTCTTCTTCTTGTTACTTACAGACAGGGATACAAGTTGCTGGGCAGCTCTCCTGTATGTATTCAGTCTTCTGGTCTGGTAAGCAGGAGCGCACCCCTGACCAAATGGGTTGCAGTGTGCCACCCTCAGGAATGACTACTTCCCCTGAAGTGTGGCAACTTCTTGTCCCAGAAAGCATTGTTCCATAAATCTCTCCTGGAGCATCAGGTCCGGCTAACCCACCTACAGGTGTGACCAACTTTCCCTAACTCTCCCCATCCAGCCCATCTGCTAATTCAAATTACAGTGGTTCCCACCCGGCTGGGGATGCAGGAAGTGGGGGTGTGTTTTCTTCCTGTTCTCACTGTCTTTCCCCCTTTGAAGACCAGTTTGGCTACCGAACCCCCTTCCTGCCTTCTCACAAGATGTCTCTTTGTTTGCTTTCCGACACTTCACATCTCCTCAGAGCAGTATGGCTCAGCTTGTCAAAGGATGCCCAATCAGAAGAGGCTGCTACAGGGCTGAATTCAGGCACATCACAAAAGCAAGTGGTATATTTTCTTTTCTGAAGTAGTTATAATATGAATATGCCATGTTACAACGTATGCAATACATTGCATGCCATTTCAACGTGGTTGTTACAACGACCGCGTTGTTACATTGCATACCATTACAACGCAAGTAGTTACAACAACTTGCTGTAGGGGGCGCTGGATGTTGGAATAGTATAAATTACTATTTCAACTCCGGTCTGTGCAACAGTAGGGAAGGTGTTGGATTTTACATCCAACACCTTCTGCCCCCTACAGCAAGTCGCTGTAACGACTTTCGATGTAATGGTTTGTGATGTATCAACTTGGCTGTTGTAACAACCGCATTGTGATGGCATGCGATGTATCGCATGAGATGTAAACAATGTTTTCCTTATAATATATCCAATCTTGGCCAATTGTTGGATTTATTCTAGCTCTTATTTTGATGACACTTTGAGGTATAATTGTAGCTCACTCCTGTCAATAGTTAGACTTTAATCAATTTTAATAAAGCATTCCCATGTTAGCCTATGAAGCCAATGTACTACAATGGGGAAAATGAAATTGGCAGTTTTCCCTCATCATGGCTTATAAAACATATTTTATAATGTCCCTGCTTATTTAACATAGTACCCTACCCTTGGGACACCTAGAGTAGTCATTCGGGGTGACTTATATGTAAAAATAAAGTAGTTTAAGACTTTAGAAGTACCTTCAATTACAAAGTCGAATTTGGACATTGTTTAATTTTAAAAACAGCCTGCAAAGAGGGCCTGCAACACAGCAGTGCACACTTAAGCGCATTAAATCTGCTGCGCCTCTAAACCTACACGTCCTACCTTATACTAATGACTTATAGGTAGGTTGTCAGTACCAATTGTGATTATGCCTATTTACCATGTACATTTTTACACAGAGCACAGCCCTGGGTCTGGTTAGCAGAGCCCAGGGTACAATCAGAGTTATTAAAAAACAGCATCTAGTTGTCACAATGCTTAGCAAAGGAGAGGTCAAGTGGCTGAGATGTGTGGTGTGTTTTGTAACTGTGGGTTTGGGATGTGATTTATGCCAGTTTGCATTGCACAGTACCAAAGAATGGTGTGCATGACAGTGGGTAAGACTTAAATTAATGAGTGATTGGTTATGGAGGCACGCGGTGTTTTAAATGCCTGAGTCGGTGGTGTCAATAAATTGTGTCAAATATGTTTGGGGTACTGCAGTTGGGTATTTGTAGGAGTGAAGGATGAAAGTGATCAGCATTTGTGGATGGGTGGTGTTGAGTATGGTATTACTGAAAAGTAGTGGAGGGGTTGGGTGCAATACATTGGCAAAGGTATGAAGTTCAAAAGAGTGCCGTTAGTTGCTTTGCAACATAATGTATTGAGTTAGACATAAGCTCCAGAGGGAAACAGCGAGGTGAATATATAGTGAAAGTGACTAAGGGTCCGATTGTGAGTTTGGCAGACGGGTTGCTCCATCACAAAGTGATGAATATACCATTTCCTTTATTACAAGTTTGTTTCAACCTATGGTACTTGTAATAATGTGGATGAGATGTAGTGACAAAGGAAACTGTAAACCAAAAATTCAGTCAGACCCAAGCTGACAGTGATATTTTGCATGGTTGCACTTGATGGGTGCAGACTATAAAAATGGCACAAGTAACTGAGTAGCATTGTGAGTTGTTAAGTAATGGGTTGAAGTCAGTAACTATAATTAAATTGATGCAATAAGTAATATGGTGCATGTATGGTAGTAGGAGTGATTATACTACTAATAAGTGGTTTGTATAAGGCTGATGACTAATGAATGGTTTGAGCAACTTGTGTGGTCAGTGGTGGTGCACTTATTTATCGTTGGCATAGTAGTTTTTCGAGTGACTGACTGCTGCTGCATCAAACTGAATGTGTCTTACTGAGTGGTTTTATGTACTGGAATGTAGTTGTGTTTTTTCTTTTTTTTTCAATAATCCACATGCTATTTTCAACTATGTGAATGTATTCAATCTTTTAAAGTGAAGATTTTTATTCTTTTTTAAGCGATGTGATAGCGACCGTGTGTTGGTTTTGCAAATGACTGTTCTTCTACCCTCAGGATGGTGAAAGAATGGTCAGTTGTGTTGTGGGTGATGCTACCCGAAGGTCATCATGCTAGTGCTATCAGAAATGGTGTGTTCAGTGGCTGAGTGAATAAATGATAACAAGAACGAGGTGCATCATTCGACAGTCTTGCATGAAAGGAAGCAATTTCTTGAGATTGCTTTAAACGGAGTTCTTTTATCTCAGAAAGGATGAGCCCAAACATATTTTTCACTGTTTGTCCCAATTGCGGATCTTGTTGTATATTCTTAAGAGGAGCTTTCTCTCCGGCTAATGCTGGTGTTATGATTATATCAGTTGTCAATCCAATTTCTGTATGCAGAGGATGTTGAGGCGGGACTAAAGCAGGCTGTAGCGGCAGCAAAGCTTGTTTCTGATTACTTGCAGCTGCGTGAGATTTGGTAAAAAGAGGGTGCAGCAGATGGGGGGGGGGGTAGAGAAAGGCTCAGCTGTAGTTAAGGCAACCTTCCAGTAAGTTACTGTTTTCTGCATTCTCTAAGTTTTCTGCATGAGCCCTACTGACATCTCCACTGTTACCCACTTCTGATCTGCTCTCACTTCCCCTCTGAGTGCCCGGGACCTCCAGGCTCCCAGCTTCTAGGAGTTGCTGCACTTTAGTATCCTTCTCTGCTGTGTGTGTCGCAGTGCTCGTGCTTTCGGTGGGGGTTTCTCTGAGGTGCCCTTCTGGCGTTTCCTCTGAGCGGAGGTCGGCTGGATTGAAGGGACCGCATTAACCCCAAGAGGCTTGTGCTTAAGTGTGCGCATACTGTAGTTATAGCAGCAACCACCAACCGGCAGCAGTTTGTTCCCAACAACTAGAGGTCTCCCCTTTCCTGGTCAACTCCATTCATGACCAAGCAGGCAAAGGTCCAAACAAAGGGAATAGTTTTAACCAATATGGGCTTACGAAACCCTGTTAATATACACTATGGGGCATATTTATAATAACTGACGCATCCCTGCATATCAGCAGGGATGCACCAGTTATTTTGCGCCCCAGCTTCGCCACCATGGATGCGCCGCATTTATAATGCGGCGCACCATGGGGCAAAAACGGCACAGATGAGTCACGCATCTGTGCCGTAAAAGTGGCGCATTGCTGGAGTTGCGTCGCAAGCGCGACGCAGCTCCAGCAATGCTCTGGGGGGCCCTATCTTCACAATGCTGCGTCAATCCTTACGCCTGCTTCAAGCAGGCACAGGGTTTTGACGCAGCATGGTCTCAAAAGTGACTGAGTGAAATCTTGTAGATTTCACTCAGCCACTTTTAGGAGGCGTTCCTGCACCGGAACGCCCCCACCTGCCCTGGAACGCCTACATGTGGCGCAGGGCTTTACAACGTGACGCATCTCCCAGATGCGTCACGTTGTAAATACCCCGCACCATGGCGCAGGATTTGCGCCACTGCTGCGTCACAAAAGGGAGGCAACGGCGGCGTAAATGAGGCGCAAGTCAAACATAAATCTGCCCCTATATACCAAGGGAGCAAAGAGAGGGGAGGGAGGGGGGGGCGTAGCACAGACCCAATGTAGCAGTAGAGAAATGTAATAGTGAGCCCCTAATGCGCTGCTCACTATATCTCATGTGGCCGCCTAAGTTCTGGATTTGTAATAATAGTCTCAGGCGGAGCAGCTCACCACACTCCCTGCAGCACCTGAATATCAGCTCTGGATCCTGCCAGTATACATACTTCAGGGGTGGAAAGACTACGCCTTCACATATGCCCCTCACAGCCTCTCGCCGCTGACTGCGCTCTGACATCTCTGCATCCTCCAATGGCTCAGCAGAGCGTGGCAGAAGCAGGACAGCAGCGAGCCTGCGCGTCGGAGGCATGGCCAGACCTGGTGCACTAATGGAGACGTGTGTAGGAAGCGTTCACCTTCATCTAGGCAAAACTGTGCTCTGTTGACTGTCAAATATTGAGAAAGCTAGAAGCAAATGTCCGGAGCAGATGACAGAGGCAGAGGAATGGGTCTCTGTTTTAGAACATAAAGTGGAGACCTTTCAACAGGAGATTACGCAGATAACGCAAAGTAAAGATTCTCTGGAGTCCAAGCTTCAAGATTTGGAGAACTATATCAGATTCTAAAATCTTTGTTGGGGGTTCCAGAATTGGTTGAAGGGCCCCCAGTACAGAATAGGGTAGAATCCCTGCTGAAAGAGGCTATCCCTGAGCCAACAGGGGATTTGACAATTGCAAGGGCACATAGGATACCCTCTCAGTGTCTTACTAATGCAAAAAACTCTCAAACAATCTTGGTTAATTTTGTCGATTTTTGAGTACGTGAGAAGATTTTGACAAAAGATCTTTCACAACACAAACCGTGCCTCAATTTAAGATTTTCTCAGATATGACAGCACTTGCTGCAAAAAGGAGAGGGGATTTTATGCAGATGATTGACTCTTTTAAAACAAGAGGGGGACATGCAACTATTGTGCAGCAATCCATGCTGAAAGTTCTTACTAATGGCAAATCACATATATTTGATGATTTAGCGAAAGCACTGGGGTGCCTGCAGCAGATGTCTTGTGCTCTGTAAAATAGCCACATGCTGACAAGTTTTGATGTCTGTAGGCTGTAGTGGCATCTATGGGCGTGGAGGGGCTTCTGGTTTTGGCGATGAGGCCTTGTTAAAATATTATGGGAGAAGTGGCCAGGAGTGGAAAGACTTAGGGGCATATCAACAAGGGCTTTATCTCTGCTTTTTTGGCTTTAAAAGCCAAAAAAGGAGAGATAAAACTAGCGCCCTATCAACAACAGGGTGCTAACGTGCAAATTTGCATGTTAGCACCCTTTTACTCTACGCTTCCCCTTGCATCTCTAATGAGATGCAAAGGGGGCGTTCCAGAGTAAAATAATAGGAGAAATGTCGCTAAGCGACATTTCTCCTATTATCAAGAATGTCGCTAACCCTGTTAGAGACAAAAAAAGCAGCGCTAATCGCGGTTAACGCTGCTTTTTTACGTCTGGTATTTTTCTGACTTAGCCATGATATCCTATGGAAGGAGGATATCATGGCTAAGTTTGCCTGTCCCTATCAACAAGGTAACGTGAGATTATCGCTGGGTTTCCAGCGATAATCTCACGTTAGCCTGTTAGCGTGAGGATTTTTATCGCTATTGAGATAAGCGTTGCTAATAGCACGCTATCTCAGCGATAAAAATTCACGCTAGCCGGCGATAATTATCCTAGCGCTAAGTGCGCTTAGAGATAATTATCGCCGGTTGTTGTTGATATGCCCCCTAGTGTCTTTTTGCTAATCAGGGACACACAATCAGAGGCGCAAAGTCATGGCACCTAGGGCACTTAGTGGGATTTGGGAGAAGGTGTGGGTTATTCTCCCAAAGTGCACATGGGTGTGGGTCAGATACAGTGTGATAGATGGGGGTAGGGTAGGGCACTGGGTGTGTAAATGGGGTAAAAAATTGAGAATTCATCTTCTTGTTTTGATAAAAGTAATAGATGTGGAAGATATAAGCAAATGTTTGATGTAGCAAAGCGTCAGGAGAGGCCCCTTCTTTAACATCATTTCATAAGGATATGTGTCTATGTATTATGCGCCTTAACCCTTATAAGCACTTTAGGAACTTATTGTATCTCTGTACCCACAAGGTCGATCATAGAAGTAGGTGGAAAAGGGATATTACTTAATTGCGGTGGTGGTATTACCGAATCCTGTTTTAACTATGTGTATAAGTATGTTTTTTCGTTTTTCACCTTTGCTCAGAATGCATCATGCACTTTGCACTCTGTGTTTATATGTGCAATACTATGGAAGCACTCCACACTTTGCATTCCCCACATTGCACTTTATTTCCTATAGGCATTTTTACAAGGGGTTTAAAAATAAAACAAAAAGAGACTTAGTTTGCACTTTGATTAGTTGGAATTGTCATTGGGTTATTATGATTCTTTATGATAAAACTGCTGATGAAGGATATGTACTTAATTTTTCTGTACACTTTAGTGGTTTTGGTTCGGGGTGGTTTAGTACCTCAGGGAATGCTTAATGGGAATAGGTAGCTAGATAGTAATGTCTTTAAGATCAACTCATAGTGGGAGTTCTATTATGAATGCACAATGCACTTTAAAATATGCGTTGGGAGACGTGATGATTGGTAGGCACATTTATGAGTTTACTGTATAAAGATTACCTCTGCATTGTCTCTAAATGTGAATGGCCTCAATAATAAGATTAAAGCTTGAGCCATAGATGAATGGATTCAAGGCCATACCCCTGATATTGTGAAAGACTAAATCTACACACAGAATTATTGGACACTGGACTAGTGATCAATATGTTTCCACAGCTAATGCCACCCGTAATGTACATTGCTATTTTTATTAATAAATCATTTCATTTTCAAATTACTTCATTTCAGGCAGATAAAGAAGGTAGATGAGGTCTGATTAGTGGGTTAAACAATCAGTGTAGATTAACAATATATGCACCCTTAGAAGATAATCCAGCACCATTCTTAGATCCTTGCTATGCACTCTACAGATTTCAGGGGCGGTAATATTAGGTGGTGATTTTAATTTTTTGCAAACTCCGAAAATGGATTTGCCCTCTGGGACCCGCAAACAAAACAAACGCCGAATAGCCAGGGCTTTGACAGAATGCATTCAAAAACTAGATCTGATTGATATCTGGCGGGCTAGGTACCCAGAAAAGAAAGAATACTCGTGTTTTTCTGCCAAATATAAAACTGCGGCCTGACTGGACGCATTTCTTACTTCCCATAAGCTAAGACTAAATAATTATGTGCATATCCAGAATCACTTTTCCCCATCATGCACTGATAAAGATGGAGATAACAGGGTTTGACAAACGTAAGCTAAGCTCGAGATGGGTCTTTACTAAAATTCATCTTGAGGACGAAGGTTGGTGCACTGAGGTCCATAATTATATAAAATGTTTTGTTTTTCAATCAAAAAGAGCTACAGCTAAACTAGAAAGTGTCTGTGAGGCCTTTAATGCTACCATCCATGGCTATATAATCTCCAAAGATATTGTAACAAAGCGCTCTCAAAAGATAGAGAGGTCACAATTAGAACTACGAGGCAAATGAACAATATATCGGAAATAAGAGAGCAAAAACAAATTGGCTCTCGTACATGCATGAAAAAGGATGCAAGAATACTATTATAACATAGGTTGTTTGGCCAACTCCGCATACTTTCAAAAAGTATATGAAGAAAGTGAATTCTCTGGGAAATTCTTAGCTTGGCAAGCAAGAGAGTGGAAAGCATCCAACAGGATAACATCTTTGGTGGAAAAAAAGCAAGGATCTGCATGACAGAAGAATCACAAATCCATGAGTATTTCTTTAACCATTCAAAAGCCATCTATCCCACAACACAGGAGGTTAATGTTTTAAAACTGAAGGAGTTTATGCATACGCTTACAGTCCCCAAATTACAGGTAAATCATCATCATCATCATCAAGTCTTTACTTCAATTAAAATAATCATAAAAGACAGCACAAACAGTATCAGGTCAAAAATGCTTAAGATAAAAACACAAAGCCATAAATAGAAATCATAAGACATATCGCTAAAAACATTAATTAGTACTAAACTTTCTATCATATAAAAAGGCTCGAAAGTACAAAAATAGCAATAAAAACATAGAGATACATCGATAAAATGTGTGAGACAAGATAATTCAACACCATTATAAGTTCCTTAACAGGGCTACGCTAAAATAACTGTACGTAAAAGTAGTTATAACTAGACTTGGGTGTCTCCTATGTTTTTGGAACGGAGAAGCCAAGCCCATTTCAAAAATTTCGCCATAGCAATAACTATTGGGTCGTTAGTGGATGTCTGCAGAATCCTTAATGCCTCCGTGGCAGATCCAGTACCTAGGTTGATACAGATAGATTTCAACCATTTAATCCTGGGTAACTTATAGGCCGGACACACAAAGAGAACATGAGATATGGATTCCGTCTGGGCCTGGCAAACAGGACAGTGATCTGGCCCATGCAGAAGCCATTTGCTTGTAAAGGTGTTGATCGGAAGAGAGCCAACCCTAAACTGATGGTATAGTTTCCTATCCATAGGTTTTAGGATGACATCCCAGTAAGCTTCAAGTACAAAGTCCTGTTTGTGCGTCAAAAAGTCCCTCGACAGGGTGGGCCTAATAGTAGAGGAAAAATAATTACTCTTAATCATGTCCCAATAGGCGGTCTTAAACTCCCTTTTTGTTGGGAATGGGTTTTCTTCAGGGTGCTCCCATAGACCACACATCCCCGCCCACACAGGGTGTTTTTTACATTCTGTAGCCATTTGATCTTACCCAAACAACCAACCCCCCTGAAATCCAGAAGAGATTTAGCATATTGTGAAAGCTCGGGAGTGACCCAGAGCCGTCTCCAGAATGCTAGTGGTCTATATCGGGCTAAATCCTCAATACATAAGCACCCAAATCCATAAAGAGGGGCAACAGTGGAGAAGATTGCGGAAGACTCGTGATAGCTCTGACAAATTTATTCTGAGCTCGTACCAAGATGGAGATGTTCTCATAACCCCATAATTCGGCACCATATAGGATTGAAGTGGTGACCTTGGTGGTATATATTTTAAGAACAGGGGCTATGGGCTTGGTAAACAAGCGGCTATGTTCTTTCACAAGAGCTCCTGCCAGCTGTGCGTGTTTTAAAGCTAGCAAGTCAATGTGAGGTTTCCAGTTAAGCTTCCTGCTTAAGGTAATCCCCAGGTACACAAACGCATCTGTCTGTTCTAAAAGGGCATTATTCATGTACACACTGCTTTTAATGATCTTGTGTTTGTGAAAAACCATGAACTTTGTCTTGTCCACATTTACCACCAGCCCATGATCTTGACAGAACACCTCAAACCTAGATAAAGCAGCCTGCAGCCCCTTCTGTGTCTTAGATAGGATCAAGGTGTCGTCTGCGAACATGAGCAGTGGTATCCTCAGCCCCGCCAAACTCGGAGCATCAGTATGACATGTGGAGTAATAGTGGACCACCCTGTCAATAAACAGAGAAAACAATGTGGGCGCCAGGACACATCCCTGGCGCACCCCCTTTAGGACAGGAAATTTATCGGTGACCTCACCCTTTGAGCCCCACCTAACCTGTGCATAGTTCGATGTGTGCAATTTGATTAACATGGCTAATAGCTCCTGGGGCATCCCTGCGTCCGAGAGGACGCTCCAAATTTTATTACGAGGGACCAAGTCGATTGCAGGCTTAAGGTCGATAAAAGCTGCATAAAGAGATCCTCC
This sequence comes from Triturus cristatus, assembly GCF_964204655.1. NCBI lineage: Eukaryota > Metazoa > Chordata > Amphibia > Caudata > Salamandridae > Triturus > Triturus cristatus. The sequence continues at coordinate 151,948,946 of NC_140584.1, forward strand.
CCCTATCTTAACTACTTTCCAGTAAATCATAGCGAACGTAAAGACTTGGTCGATGGTGCTAGTAAAGGGGCGAAAGCCGGCCTGCAGTGGTGATAGAATCTCATACTCCTCAATCCACACTTGGAGTCTACTGAGGACCAACCTGGCAATTAGTTTCTGCCTTGGTAAATCATTTAGGGGATCTGCTGGCAGATATTGCACTTAAAAAAATAGAGGAAGTGGTGCAGTCCTTAGCGAACGGGAGAGCAAGTGGAGAAGATGGATTCCCAGCCGAGTTATATAAAGACATTTCTGCTGTATTGAACCCTGATTTGGTAGTATTGGCCAACTATATTCTGCAGGGGAAGAGGTGCCATCCTCCTTTAATAAATGGCGGTAGTGGTCAGTTTTTAAAGAAAAATAAAGACAAGGAGGATATTAACTCATATAGACCAATAAGTCTCCTAAACACTGACTTCAAGATTATAACTAAATTGGTAGTCTACAGAATGAGTAAGTGCATAGGGTCAGTCATACACCCAGATCAGTGTGGATTTCTTCTAGGGAGGCAGCTATCTTTAATCACCACTTTGTTAATTGAGGCCTTTGATTACTTTAGCCAGAATAAAATCCTGGCCCGGATTATGCTGCTAGATGCAGAGAAGGCTTTCTGCATCTCGGCTGCATTTGGATTCCCTGCTAGAATTATCAGCCTGATCTCTTGGTTTTATAGAGGGTCCTCAGCACAAATAATAATTAATTCCAGTTGTATTGGCACGTGCAATGTATACAGAGGAACAAGACAAGTTTGTCCCCTATCACCGATACTTTTAACTGTTTTTATAGAGCTATTATCAATTACAATTTGTTTGAACAGCAATTTAATCTCTCCAATTTTGGGGATGATAAATATAAAGCTGTACACTGATGATATAGTCTTATTTATTAAACCGGACCTAGAGATCCAATAAAGTATATTTGAGATTTATCACAAATACCAACTGATGGGAGGCTACAAGATAAATAAATCAAAACCAGAGATCCTTCTATGTATTACTGCACCAGACACTTTAATACCAGAATTTTGTTCAGTAGTTAATACCAGACCTAGGTATGTGGGAATATAAGTTTCAGAGAATATCAATGATTTATACATTTTAAACTTCGTTCCTCTGCTGAATAAAATCAAGAGTTTGTTCCTAAAATTGAATAATTTACCTCTGTCAATAACTGGTCGAGATGCACTGATTAGTATGTCAATTTTACCACTATGTAATTTCTTATTGTCTGCCATTCCAAGTGCAATGCAGATGAAATTTTTTAAGGAATTGCAGGGTATGTTCACACGTTTTCTATGGGCAAATAAAGAACCTAGATTAGCTATAGATACATTATATAGACCTTTGAATGAAGGTGGATTGTCCCTCACAGATTTCAGGGAATATTACTTTGTGACTTTTGTACATACTGCGTACAGATCAGATAAAACTTTAAATACCCACAGATTTGAAAAAAAAAATTAGATTTAATTTTTCAAGAATATAATATTACCACTCAGGTATAAGGTTTCACAATGGAATATAAAATGTAGGCAGCAATTTTTCAGCCATTATGATATCCCGATACTCATTGCAAAAACCCGTTTATCAGATATATATATTTGGGAAGTTCCCCTAGTGGATAAGAAATTAGTGTTAAGTTGGTTGAGCAATGGGTACGAAAAGATATGGGATTTTCTGGATGGGAGTTGGAAAAATTGGAACAAAATTGAAGCTAGCATGCAGCATCATACAGCATCATTACAATGGTCCTTTCTTAGAATAAGGCATTTCCTACTGGATCTAAATCTCATACAGATGGTGGCATCTGCAAACCTTATCAAATATCTGATAGAATCCAACACCGTAGGTCAATTAGCTGCTAGGTTTCACTTTTACATAACTATGGAGCGTCTAAGCTCCATGAGAAAGTGCTAGCTAAATGGCAGCTAAATAGCAAACCTCCTGAAATATGACCAGGACGTTAGTGGCTAAGGACGGGAATGGACTTGTTCAACAAGTCACGATAGGCTAAATTGCCATATTTCCATCACTAACGTATGATGAAATTGAGCTCACTAATACTGTTCATGGTGCCTGGGACTCAAAACTTTGGTCACTCAAACTGAGCTCTTAATATCTAGGAGGTTTCTGAAAGTGACTGCTATACTGCAATCTCTTCTTCCCTTTTTTTGAAAAAATTTAAACAGATACAACAAGAATATATGGCCCTGAAGAAGTCCTTAGGGACAAAACGCGTTGGCTACTTCGTTTTCTTTTAAAGAAGATTTTCTGAATAAAGAGAAGTTATACAACGACCTGCTGATTGGTTTCTGAAATTCTGTCATCTACAATATATGCTATTACTGAGTGTTTGTCTATAATTATTTTTGTGTAGTCTTCCATAGGGGACATAGGGGTATTGCGTCTCAGATCTTTGGCACCCAAGCAAACTACCTCAACCCAACTAGGGGATAGGTGCAGTCATTGTTGCCCCATACCTTGTGAGTTTTGTGTTAATAGATTCTGGCTAACTGTTTTAGATGCGAGGTTGAGGAAGAGGACAATTGGACGCATATGTTGTGGACCTGCCCAAAGCTGAGTAAGTTCTCGGATGGGATCAGTCAATTTTGCTGTCACGTATTGTGGCTGCAACAACCATTTGACACTCTGAAAACCATTTTCAGGTATTCACTAGAGTTAAAAGCTGATTTACTATTGAAAAATACAACTCTACATTGTGACTTTAATAACTTGATCCTTTATCCTTAAAAAATGGCGGTCTGAGGAAATCCCCACATTCCAACCATTTAGATCCAAAACAAATAGGATTAAAGAGTTGGAAAAAAGGTACGCATTAACATCTGGATCAAATTGGAAATCTCTTGAGCTATGGCAAATATTTAACTAAGTAGGGGTTATGTGGAGCAAAATTCTGTTACAATTAAATTAGTTCAACATTTTAAAGGTAACTATGTGATTGATTGTTTAAAATTATCTTACTTTGGTATGTTCTGTTGTCATCTTTCAAACTTTGAGATGTGCTGTGAACAGTGAGATTGCATTAAATTCCACTGACCTTGCTGGTGATTTTTCAAAAAATAAAGGCAATTCTTCATGTTCCGGAAATGGCAGGAACTAGCACCCAATTAGGATATTGTTAAAATCACACATTTTCATTTGAACAGAAATAATTGCTTGTCTTTGCTTTAATGACTATTAGAGCATTTTTCAACAGTTGTAAAATACTTCATGTAATTTCATTGTGTATTTGGCATGATAAAGTTAATCTATTGACATGGAAAATAATCAAGTAGTTTAATGTGCAAACATACATATAAAACCTAAAGAAGAAAAAAAAGAATGAGGCACATTGTGAAACAATGTTGGTGCAAATGAGTGTCTAATGAAGCATATGAGTGACTTAATCATGTACAGGTGGTTGGGTTGAAAAGTATTGCACCTTGATGAGTCTATGGATGTTACGAAGGTCAGTCAGTAAAATATATTGAGAGTACGTGATTGAAATTGCAATTGAGGAATGTTATAAAAACTGATGGTAAGAAATAGTGTACACTGTCCTTATTAGGAATGCTGATATGAGTGTGTATTAGTGGTGTGTTGCAAGTAGCTGGGTAAATCACAGTATGTAAGTGGTGAGTGTTGCTGTACAATGGGTGATGATAAAAGCTGATTCAGACTCAACAGTAAGCAAATAGTGTTATGTGGTATTATGAGTGTATCATAAGTTGCCTGCCTCAGTGGTCAATTAGCTGTGTCACATGTAAACAAATTAGGTGGGGGTGATAACTACGAGGCTGAGCGGTTTCAAAAGAGGTAAAGGAGGGATGACATAACTGGCTTTGCTATTTTTTGTTAACTTATGGATACTGAAAGTGTGGCATTGATTGAATGTGAATAAGGAATGTTACCATGCAGGAACTGTTTCAAGTAGCTCTGGTTTAGCCTTCAGTATGTGATGATAGTTGCTATAGCACAGTGGTTAGGTGAACAACAATTCATGTCTGTAAAGTGTTAAAAGTGGCTGAGGATGATGGTGGAAGTTGTGTGATATCGTAGACATGTAAGGGCATTATGCCAATCTGGGGGTATGAAATGAGCAAATGGTGGTGCAAAGGTAGAGAACAGCTGACAACCATAACACAGTGCACATGGCAGAAGGCAAGGATGTGCGGTCAGTGACGAGTGGCGTTTTGAGTGGAGACGGCAAGTGGATGAGGGATATCTTGTGACCTGTGTGAGTGAATAGCACAGCTAGTAATATGATCTACTTTCTAAATGGTGTTTGAAATGAGTGCTGATGGGAATGATTGCAAATGAGTCCTATTGTGAGTGAAGAGATTTATACCCGGCTGTGGTGGGAAGATGGTGGTGGTTGGGAAATAGAATGTGTTGTTAAAGGATCTGAAAGATACAGAGGTGTGAAAAGATAGGGATTATTGTAAAAAGACAATGCAGTACTCAGTGGCTAAAGATGGTAGATGTGTTGTGAGTGATAGATGCATGTTAAGGGTGGTGCAGATGATGGGTACAGAGATGGCGGGTGACTGACAAAGGCCACCTCATTTCTAGTACAAGACATTTGACAAATATATGTATTTTGGCAGTGGCAGATTTGGGTTGGTTCAATTGAACTTAATGAATTTACAACTCTGAAAACAACAATTTGCAAATTAACAGCCCAGGATTTAAAGCATGCAGCAAACTCCTGGCTTCATACATTAGAAAAACAAACAAAGGTCTGGGTACATAACTTGCATTATTAGGGGCATCATTGTAAGACACAGTGTGCATGTACTGCCACAAAGATAAGATACAGTATGTGTCTGCTTTAAGTGTTGTTTACAATTTACAAACGAAATTGAAAATCCGTTGCCATTTTTAACATCTGAAAACCAGTAGAAAATGATGTTCACTAAAACTTTATGGGAGACGAAGCCCAATGCTTACTGCACCCCAATATTTTATTCTCCCTAAAATATACCTTCGGTTAGCTTGCTTCGGCACTCTTCAACTAGTGATATTTGTCACCACCCTTTTTAGCTTCATACACAGCAAAATAGCGGGGAAATTTAATACATGACTGAGTCTACTCAATATCTGTATTCGAGTCCAATGAAATGTTAAAAGGGTTTTATTATAAAATCTCAAAATACATGATAGAAAATAATTATAATGCAATGTCACAAAGGGTCAGATACAGGGTACATAATCGGAAATCAAAATTATTCCCACTAAGCAGTAAAAAGTATCAAATTGCATTTCCACTAGAAAAATAAATGTACTGATAAATGAACAGAATTCCTAAAAGGACAAAGAAGCCCTCAAAATAATCAGACAGATTCTTCTGAGGAAAACAAAAGGTATCAATGTCTCACCCCCAAAACAGGAGGTTTTTATACACATTTTACACATACGTAATATGTAAAAAATTGCAAATTCAGCACAGTATATGACTAGCAATCGTACATATTGGACAAATCAGAAATATGATTGTCATTAAAATTATTATAACTCTAATCCATTTCTATGGTAGAGAACATTTTCCCTTAGTTTCCACAGCAGCAGTATTGTTCAGGGATGCACAACACAATATGAAACATTTTCAAACAAAGACCCATTCATCAGTGTTCTAACATGCCTACATCCGACCTTCAGAATGATAATTTAAGTACACGAAGAAAGTTTAATTCATAAAACACGCTCTTGAAGAAAAATAACCAATAAAGTCACAGTGTTCTGTACTCTGCAAAGACTGAGAGAAGAGAAGACATACAGAGATACATTGATTGGGAGGGGTAATGAGCAGGATCAAGATTAACAAAACACCACAAACAGCATCCGTTTTGATAAAATGGTGTCACTGCAAACATGTGGCCTAACTAAACTACATTAATAAGCTCACTTCTAAACCTCTAAACTTAATAATTTGAAGTGGAATATTATTATTTCATCACTTATGACTGTATTCATTCTAAAAATCACCAGTATTCAAAAATAATTTGGCACGCAAAATTGCACATTTTAGGAATAGCTTCCACAACTGAAGAGTTTAAAACAGTTTTCTATCATTTGAAAAGTAGCTTAGATATTTATATATAACCTGTAATGGTAAAGAATGTATTCAGAGGAATCCATGCTTCTGAAATGGTAGCAGATCAGGTAAAGCCAGTTTTTACAGGTCAGCCTCCTAATGAGGATAAAAGAAACACCTTTAGAAGGAAATGTGTATGATAAAAGGTTGCCCAGTGCTGGCATACATTCATCGGGTGGATATCACTTGTTCTTCATTATAACATGGTGTAGGTTACCATGCCAAAAGGACATCCACATTAAAACCTGATACCACATTTCTTTTCCATATAGTGTTTTTCCTGTCCAATAGTGGCAAACAGATGAGCCAAGGGGACAGAAGGAGTAGCTGTGCATCAGTAACCTCTGGAATTACTGTACTACTAAATATTGACCACCAGAATATCATGGTACAAGAAATTCAAGGACACAATCAATATCAAGGGACAAAATATCAAAAGTGCATATAGGGAAGGACACATTTACTATTCATAACTCCACATCTTTGCACCTTGAAGTTACATGTGCCACCTAGGTATACACTTTGGAGTTAGGTATTAGCTGTTGATATTTTTTTATATTCTGCTCTCAATATAGGGTTCCATCAATAATCTGGGGTCAATATACAGGTTGCACACCTCTCCAGATGCAGTATGAGTGGAAATAACTATGGGGTATAAACTGCTGTACCTTTCCAGTTGGGTGGATACAGCAAAATGTCTCTTCTGAATCAACGTAGAGTACCCCACCACATTAGGATGTAGTCTATTCGAATGCTTGAATTAACAGGGTGCCCATTTCCAAGGTCATTGTAATGAAACAAGAGGGAGACTGATATGGAATGCATCACTTCTATTAGATGATTGAGGGGCATGGCTAGGATCCGAGATTTCAGGTTTCCCAGCTTCCAGGTCTAACTTAGCTCATCCAGTCTAGGTTCTTTTCTTTCCATTTCTTACAGTCCAGAGTATTACAAATATAAACTTAAGAGATAGCATAAAATATTTTATAGAAAAATATTGAACTAGATGAGCTCACTCAGTGTCTTCAGGTCGAGATGTGTGGATTGGACTGACTTCAAACTAAATTTGACAGTTTTCATCCTTTCTTTACAAGGCTGCTTCCTCTCCAGAGACTAAAACTTAATTTAGGGACATTTCTGCAGGTAACAAAGTAACCATTCGCAAAGTTTCTTTAATGCAAAGGCCTTCTAATACCTATGTTATTATAGTGGCCAAGAGATTCCCATGCTGCTATCAATGAATAACCAAGCTACTACCCTGTGAGGGTACTCCCTGAGGACCAGTCTAGGGTGGGTGGTGTAGAAGAAGTGAGATAAAACAAAATTTGTGTGATGTGCAATATATCATCCCCGGTAGCTGAGTCTCAAGCTACCAGATCTAGTGCTAATTGTGGAGGGAAAAAAAGAATATGATGGCAGGATGCAGGAGTAAAAGGAGGGTTAATGACAGAGTGGAGTAAACAATGGGAAAATTACAACTGGGTGCGAATGGTGTAAGAAGAAGGATGACAAGAAAAATGTCTAAGAGAAGGAAAGGAAGGGAGGACAAAGTAATATTGACTGGCTGAAGAAAATGAAAGAAAAGAGAGAAAGATGAGAGAATGATTGGAGAAAAGGGATGAGAAGGAAAGAATGCAGAAAATGGAGCATGAAGTCACAAGAGGGGGTAAAGAAGGGAGAAGAACCAAGTGGATGAGAATCTGTGAAGCAAAAAAGCATAACTGGGAAAAACAGGCTTAAGAAAATAAATAATGAGACATATTTGCTGAAAGGAGAAAACGCTGATTTATCTCCCAATGAGATATAAAGTTATCATCAGGAATCCCTTGCACGACCTCCTCAGCCATCTGTCCTTGTAAGGTTTGTCTATTCAATAATATTACATTGGGTCATAGTGGCACCTATTAATTTCAGCAATTGCAGCACTAAGAAACAGTCTGAAGTCTGTAAAACAAGGCATGCTTCTACATAGAAAAAGACAGGATGAGAAAGACAACAGGTAGAGGAAGACATGAGGCAACAGGGAGAAAGACTGAGGGGAGGAGGGGGTAAGTAAAATGCTTTGTGTTGGAGGTTCTTAACACAGTGGCCAAGGTCCACACCATTTAAAAATTAAGTGAGTATCTAAAGGAAAATGCCTCTTTTTATATTTTCACTCCCATTTTTCTGGACAGATGCTGCTGTTTTTTTAACTCTGTGTAATGGGGCATTGCTAACCAAAACCCAGTGCATTTGTTCTGACACGTAAAGCATGTCAAAATTGGCTACCCTTCTGAGTGACTTTTTTATCTTACCTATGAGTCCCTAGTATATAGTACAAAAGTGCACCCTGGACTTGTCAATGAAATGTCACCAGTGCAGTGCAGCCCGTTTTCTGCCACCATTAAATTGACAATGTAAAGCTTGTCTCCAGTCCGGCCCCTGCAACCTGGGTATAAAGTTTTAGAACTGCCAACTCAACTTGGGAAAGTAAAGGTTTGCCAAGCAAAAACCTTCATTTTTTATACTTATATATTAAGACTAAGATTGTCCCCAAATGGCTATAGGGTAGGGTGCATGGTATTTGAAAAAGTGGGCCATGCATGAGATATGCTTTACATGCCCTGCCAGGGAATCACCCCAAATCGACACCCCCCATGTTGCTTCTCACTGTAGCAAGGCTTTGGGTCTCCCTTAGGAAAGCACTGGCTATACTATAGCCTAACTTCAGTTTTGAAGTAGCTGAAAAAGTATTCGAGGACTCATTTACATAGTAATATAAAATCCAACTTAATGGCCATGATTCATTTTTGGCTCACGCAATACATACTTGCTCTGTTTCTCTTTCCTCTATGGAGTTTGTATATTTAGAGTGAATTAAGCTGTATCCTGCAATCCATCCATCAATCCAACGGTCCCCACAGGATAAAGCCAAAAGTGACATACCCAGGTACGCCCAAGGACTATAAAATTAGAATCTGCTCATGGAATATTCACGGGTTCAGAGAAATGGGCCAAGACCCTGAGACGTAAGCTTATTTGCAAAGTTTCAACATCATCTACAAGAAACGTGGAACCTGACACCAAAACCCATTATTGGATATGTAGAATTTCATGTCACGGCGGAAAATAATTATAAATATGGGCACCCAAGGGGTGGGCTGTCAACTTATCTAACAGAAAAATTAGTTTGGCAAACGGAAGAACTAGACACTGGTGAACGCTGGCTACAAGTTGTGAAACTGGAGAGCAACAACCTTGCAAACACAATGCCTTGGCAGCTACGGATTTTAAACATATATATCCACCACAGTAAAATGTGGAAAAAGGAAAAACTGGTATGCCTGATTAACCTAATAAAGGTTCTGCAGAAAAGCAATCAAAACTGTGAGGTGATAATCACAGGTGACTTCAACTCCAACTTAATAGGGAGCAAGATAAATAAGAGAATGTGTCAAAAGGAGCTGGAGGAAGTTAACGAACTGAAAAATGACCTTGACACCTTGGGATTATATATTCTGAATGGTAAACCAAAGGGAGATCAACCGGCTAGGATCACCTTTTTAAGTGGGAAGAAACAATCAATCATTGACTATACCATGGTCAGTAACGAACTTTACTTCACAGTTGATTCGTTCTATATACAATCCCACCCGGAAAGTGACCATTTGCCGCAAGTTTTGACCATCAACGCAAATCTTTTTTAGAAAGAGAAAATAACTGCACTATTAGAAATCCCGGTAACACACAATCTGAAGAAACTAAAATGGTGCGGTACGAGCGTCACACAAATAATGGTCGCCGTACATAAATACATAAATGATGGGGGGTCACAGTGTGCTGAATGATTAGAAGACATTTGGGAAAAATTAGGAAAGTTTCTTTTAAATACATTTCTGGCACTCCTGGGACGTCAAGGCACACAAAGAAGAACATACAAACCATGGTTCAATATACAGCTTTGCGACCTAAAAAGGGAAATTACAAGGGAAGCAAGAAAAAAAGCTACTACCGTAAGATCTGGAAAATCAGTAATGAACAAAAATATCACAGGCATGAGGAAGAAACATAGGGAGAGGTGTAGAATGGCAAAAAAGGAACGCATGGAAAAGCTCTGGGAGAAATTACTTTGGGCCAGTAAGCTGCCAAACAGTTGTGAATTCTGAGGCATAATAAATAAGTTAACAAAGAGATCAGGAATGCCTCAAAAAGCAGGAATAAGTGAGAAAACATGGGAACCACATATACAAAAAGTATACAAGAATACAAACAACGAAATGATAACGATTTTGGAATTTGGGGCAGATGCTCGTCAGGAGGTAAAGCATAGAACATTTGACATCAGTCCCCTTTCCCGGGAAATAGCAAAACTTGAAGACATCTCACTCCTCCACGATAATGTACAATTTGAGGATAAATCACATGAACCAAATGATAATGCTTAAACACCTTAATTAACAACAATCAACTAAAAGAAGTAATAAAAAAACTGAAAACAAAGGGAGCAGCAGGGCCAAATGTAGGTGTGGGCGGAATTTGCGAAATCCACTTTCGCAAATTATCGCGAAAATGTTTAAAATGATCGCAAACAAGCGGAAATATCGCGAAGATGCAGAATTTTTTTTCCCGCATGTTCACGAGATTTTCTGCATGGTTGCGGGTCGCCATGTGGTCGCCATGTGGTTGCTCGCGGGCGCGGCCATCTTGTTTTGAGTTGTCTCTCGGTGCATGATCGCGAGAAGAAAGACGTGATCGCGCGACGCATGACGTCACTGCGGGCGCAAACTGTCGCGAGACAGCGCAAATGGCTAAAAACAATACAACATCTCATGGAGAACGCGACCGGATCAAGAAAACTTGTCGGCGAACGCAGGGATTCAGGTAAGGCGATCGCGCGCGCATGAGAATGTATTATTTTACAGCGCCAGCAAGAAACAAATTATCGGCAAGCTGCGGAAAGCGGAAATTTTGACATTTTCGCGCTCTCCGCGGAACGCAAACATGTCAAATTATCGCAATTTCCACGAACGGAATGAAATTTTCGCCCAGGCCTAGCCAAATGGGCTTCCAAATGCAATCTTTAAACACGAACCGGACTTTTGGGCAAACTATCTTACGCCGCTCTTTAATTATTTGTACTCTCAAAATAAGATCATTAATTCTTGGAGAGGGAGCATATTTCATCCCATATATAAGAATGGTAATTGTAATGAGCCTAGTAATTACAGGCTTATAGCCCTGACAGACGTTGATGCAAAACGTTATGCTTCCTGTTTATTATTACATCTACAAGAATGGATGGAGGAGAAAGGTATAATTCCCAAATATCAAACCGGTTTTAGGCAAGGAATGGGTACAAATACGTACTTGGCAGCAATAGCAATCCTTATGGAAAAAGCTATTTCAAAGAAATCAGGTCTATTTGCATGTTATATTGATTTAAAATTGGCTTTCGACAGAGTCCCACGTGATCGACTTTGGACAAAATTGAAAGGATGGGGTGTACCACAACAACTAATAAACTCCATAGTAGCCCTCCATAGCGAAACCTGGGCTCGGGTGAAGCTGAGAGATGGCAGCATAGTATCATCTAAGATCAATATAAATAATGGACTGAAACAGGGGTCCGTTTTGGCCCCAAGCCTTTTTAATTTGTACCTTGCTGACCTGCACATCCATTTGTCAAAAGTAAACAGCCATCCTCCGAAATTGGCAGACGACCACATACAGTATCTGCAATATGCGGATGACATAGTGGTGTTGAGCCAAACCCCAATTGGCTTACAAAGAGTTATTGACCACCTGACAAACTACTTCGACCATCAGGGGCTGTAGATACTCAGGAAAAAAACAAAGGTGGTGCGACTAGTGGGCCCAAGACCCAAAAAGTTCAGGAGGTTCGCCAAGGGCAAACAAATAGAGGAAGTTGGCACTTACAAGTATTTGGGCATCAATTTAGGGCAATGCATGTCCTTTACTGATCAAAAATGTGCAATAAGAGCAAAGGCTCAAACCCTAACCTATGCAGACAAACAGCTACAATTGAAATTGAGTTGCCCTTCATATAGCCATCTTTTAAAAACAATGGCAGCACAATTACTCCCAGCGCTGGCATACGGATTGGAAATATGGCATGGCCGGGAATTTGGAATTTTAAACGATTTAGAGACAAAGGTGTATAAAGCTGTTATTAAACTTCCCAGAGCAGTGTCACTCACTAGCACAGATCCGCCTGGAATTTGGACTTCAAAACCAGAAATTACAGAGACAATCTGTTTTTGTGAAACTATGCTGGAAACTTCATTCCACAGAACCCGGCACCTTGAACAATCTATGCTGGACAGAAATAAAGGCCGAGTTTGATAAAAAAAAAAACACATTCATGGGGCAAACATCTAAGATCAACTCTGGTGGAACTGGACATCCAAGAGGCATGGAACGGCAAAATGGAGAGGGTGGCGCAAAGAAATGGTCTTTTTTAGACGATAAAAATACAGTGGCAAAACAGCGACATTTTTGGAAAGTGATAAGTTCTTATGTACAACTCAAACCGCAAGACTACCTAGCAGCTCACTTCAGATTGTTACTAAAAAAGAAGTATATGCTGTATCGGTTTGGAGTACATGAAACCAAGGATTTGCGACTAACTTGGAAAGGGAAATTTCAAAACGCAACTTGACAACTATGTGGATATCATAATGAATCCCTATGCCACGTAATTTGTGTCTGTCCTACAGTCAACAAAGCTAGAAGGACGCTTTTAAAACCAATTTTAAAAGAACTTAACATGCGTACCTGTAGACCGGGGGCGGGGGGGTCATCAAACATCTTAATTTGTCGACGGGTAAAGTTTTTAACTCTGATTAACTCACTTTTAAAAAGAAGCAGACATTGAACCTGCGAATATGGTTACTTTTGAGTTGGAAAATCTTGCATATACCCAGACATAATGATGCACTTTATTGTGAAACTGTTTTTAATTTATATTTTAATAATTTTTAGTGTCATGCTCTATGGTTGTAAAAAACCAAATAAAGAATAAAGTACCCACCCATCACCGCTATGCACTTAATCGGCCATGTATTTCAATATGACAATATTAGTAGATAGGGAATATTTTTAAAAGATACATGACAAATTCAATTGTTTTTCCTATAACATTTTAATCAGTAAATGATAGATAGTAAATAAATTGCCATATTAAAATAAATTTGTAGCACAACTAACATGTATAAGTTTCCGTCCGCTCAGAAGACAACGTCTGTTAAATGAAATGATTGCTTTTACTTACAGCAGAAAAATATGTTTTACTTTGGTGTCCCAGTATCATTATAAAACAGCTCTATCATAGTTCAACTAATATTTCTTATTGAAAGAAATCCCTTTCACATTTCCATCTACATACTTTTTTGTGTAAGATATACTTTGAAGAAGGAGATCAACTTCCACTCAACAATTGAACATAATTTACACATTTGCGTTAAGTGTTACTTTTATATGGTTATGCTATGCAGCCGAAGAGAAACTCAGAGGTGTACAAGTCAGAGTGAAACGCATCTCTGCTGAGCATCATATGCATCGAAAGAATGACACAATAAAAGGCTTGCTGGCAGATTCCCAGGGGCAGATTTATAAGGCCCCTGTTCCACTTTTGCATCATTTTTAACATGGGAAAAGTGGCTCAAGGGGCTTGTAAATCTGCAACCTAGTTTTTACCACCTTCTTGTCTCTTTAAATTCGTATCAAGATTACATATGCAAACGATCACAGAAGATAAGGAAAAGGTTTAGCAAGCTAGGATTTTAAAATGCATAAAGGACACATATGATCACAATTGTAAAATGAATGTGATTGGCACTAAATGACCTACTCATAAATCTATGCTTTCTGGTCCTTTCTCCCAAATGTGGAAGCCGAAGCTGCATCTATTTTTTGCAACTGTACTTGCCGCATTTGTCCTTATTCCCTGCTTTTATCAAATTCAAGTATGAACTTGTCTGGCATAAAATAATGTCCTTTGTTTATTCAACTCTTTAGCTATGACATCTTTCTGAATTTGAGATGCTGATCTTTTTTTTGTTTTTCTCACTAGGCAATGTATCTGGGCATACCCTGATCGATATTGGTTCTGGACCCTCTATCCATCAAATGATCTCTGCCTGTGAAGCCTTTGAAGAAATTATTGCTTCAGATTTCACTGACGCAAACCGCCATGAACTTGAAAAGTGGCTGAAGAATGAACCTGGAGCATTTGACTGGAGCCCAGTACTGAAGGCTGTGTGTGAACTTGAGGGAGATAGGTACAGTATTGGGCAAGTTTATGCCATTCCTTATTAATGAAAACCATGATTTTGAAATAAACTATTATATTAACTGTTCTCAGCAAATATGGTTGTTTACATTGCATGCAAATACATTGCATGCCATTACAACATGGTTGTTACAACGACCCCGTTGTTAGAACACATACCATCACATCGCAATTCATTACACCGACTTGCTGTAAGGGGTGCACTGGATTTAGGAATAGTATTATTTACTATTCCTACTCCAGTTTGTGCAACAGCAGGGAAGGTGTTGAATTTTAAATCCAGTACCAGTGCGCCTCCTACAGCAAGTCATTGAAATGACTTGTGATGTAATGGTATGCGTGGTAACAACGCAGTCGTTGTAACAACCGCGTTGTAATGGTACCGCATTGTGGAGACAGCATTGTAAACGCTATTTATCATCGTCATCATAAGTTCACATTGCATTTCTGTCTTGTCAAACGTTCTAGTCGCTGAACACGTTCTTCCTAGTAGATATAGGCTTGCTTAATGCTCACCAAGCTCTTGCCAATAGTAAGCACAAAATAACGTATGATACTGCCATAATAGATAGTTCGAATCACCATAAAATGTATGAGAAAGAAATGCAGCTGTTTTTTCAAAAGAGCGGAATACAAGTATTAATGCGGTTTAAACAGGTAATTCAAATAATTACAATGTAAGTGTAGAGGGAGCAGACGTATTTCCTTAAACATATTCTTTTCTGGGATTTTTCAGGCATAGGTTTAAAATATTTCAAAGAGACAGTTAAGGTGTATTATCTCTAGTAAGCAAAGCCACAGAACATTATTGGATTGGTAAGCATTAGGGTAATTTAATATATATTGTATGGTTACTGTTTTGTTTCAGACAGACTGCTATCCCGAGCAGTGGAAAGTCAAGATGGCCTCCATGTTTGCAAACCAATACAGTTATCCTCATCCCAGACTATAGACAAAGTGATCTAGGAAAATATACTCAGTGCAATATATATATATATATATATATCATATCACACCATCAATCCTCAGCTTCACGCCATAGACGGAGACAGACCACAAGTAGGTGCCAAAGTGTATAATTTATTAGCCTGTTCGGTCCTGACGCGTTTCGGTTCAAAAAGAACCTTGATCACATGACAGGGGTACAAAGCGTCATTACGTTTTTAAAGTGACAGTGCAATGAAGGTATGTATAAACATAGTAAAAAGACTGTACAAAGACTGCGGCAGCTTACAGCATTTCTAATTAAAAGATAATTCAAATCACTGGTCATATTAATGTATTATCTTCTGGCGGTCGCCAGTAGATAGTTATAGTTAGGACCGAGTTTCCATAGGAAATCTGAAAATTCTATTTTGAATAACTTTGGCGCCGGTTGACGAATCTTCGCGAAATTTTCAAAACTAATGGGGCGCTCCACTCAGCTCCTACCCTGAAAGTCAAGCGGGGGCTGAGAAAAAATGGGGGGTCCCAAAACGCGTTTCCCCATGCATTTTCCCATAGGATCTTTAGTCGAAGGTACAGCCTGAACGGCTGAACAGAATTACTTGAAATTTGGCAAAGAGGTAGTCCTCAGGTCAGGCATGTGCCTTTTGCATATATGGTGTCAATCTGTTCAGTAGTTCCTGAGAAAATTGCAGTTAAAAGTACATAAATATCTATAGGCGGGCACCGCGCGAGCGTAATTCTGATTGGTGGTTACATGCCAGTCAACATTCGAATCGGTCGAAATCAGGAAGTGTCGGCCGCAATTTTGTGTGTTTTGTGTGTGACAGTGAAAAAGAAAGGTGGAGAACGTGAAAAGGGGGCAGGGTAGAGAGTTCCTGAACCCCTAGCCTTTGTCAGGGGGTCCCTGAAGGACCCCGAAAGGTGAAAAAAACTATTTTTTTTTTCAAAAAAACGCGGGGTTCGCGCACGGTGCGCGCGCGGTGAAAAACCTTAAAAAAAAAAATAACATTTTAAACGAGCCATTCCATATTACAGGATACAGTGAATCTATACCTATATACATAGGTAGCTTATTGTAAAATAAATATATAAAAAATATAATGAAACATACATAACTTAGCATTTAAAAAACTATCACATGTGTGAAACCTGTGGTTTTTTAAGTGAATATATATATATATATATATATATCAGCGAAGGGCCGTGTAGGGCGTTTAAAACGAATTTCGTTGCGCGCGCAGCATCACCAAATGCGATGCAGCGCGCGCTACAAAATTCGTTTTATTTATTTTTTCGTAACTTACCTGCAATCGGCCGAATGCCGCATTTTGCAACCCCCCACCTTGCCCCACGTCACCGCCCCGGTAAAACGCCCTACACGGGCCGTCGCTGATATATATATATATATATTCACTGAAAAAACCATAGGTTTCACACACGTTATAGTTAGGAATTAGCATTTAAAAAACCTTAGAAATTCAGTGAAAAAACCATAGGTTTCACACATGTTATAGTTAGCTGGACATTTTACTCGTAACAAACCAATGAAATTGCCCCGTTATAGTTAGTTCAGCTAACTATAACTCGCGCGCCCGCAATGCACTGCTGATGACGTCACATATTACATCACTCATGACATGGTCAGTGACATCACTCATGACATCACTGATGACATCTCAAATGACATCACTGATGACATCACTGATGACATCATCCAGTGAATGTGTGTTTTTCTGAAAATTAAATATGTTTTATATATGTGTATCTCAAGGTCGATGGAAGAATAAATGGGTATATAAGTGTCTAAATGGATGATTTGTTTTTGAAAAATTGATTGTGTTACTGACTGATTAAGTGTATCTCTCACTTTGTGTATAAGTGGCTGCATGGGTTGGTGAGTAGCTACATGGGTGTCTATATAGGTTATTAGTTGTTTTTTTGAGTATCAGTCTGAGTGTCTGTATGGTACAGTGGGGGGTATTACGTAGTGCATAGATGCATGAATGAGTGACTCACTGTTTGTATGTGTTGAAGACAGCATGTGTGCAGGACTGTATGTGTGGATGAGTGTGTGTATGGGTGTGTTATTGAGTGAATGACTGTCTCAATAGTGTCTTCAGGAGTAACTACATATGTTTTTAACTAGTATATGTGACTATTGGTGTATATATGTGAGTATATGTGAGAGGGAGAGATTGAAAGAGTTCCTGTATGAATAAGTATGTGTTTCTATAAGTGATTGTTTAAAAGACTAAGTATGTGTAAGTTTCCGTAGAAGTAAGTATGGTGGTGTGTGTATTACTGTATATGCAAGTAAATGTATGTTTTATTCTTTATTAGCATGAGTGACTATGTGTGTGAGTAACTCTATGGATGAGTGGCATTGTGTAACAGGATGTATAGATGTATGAGTACATATGATGAGTGAGTACATGTATGAGTGACTGTATAGGACTGTTGGTGAATGAGTGGATGTGTATGTGGATCTTAGAATTACTGAAGAGGTTGTTGTAACTGGTATTGGTATGTCCATTGTTTTGAAATTTTTAGTCTCTATTTTTGAATGTGTGTATCAAAGCTTATATTAAGGTGAGAGGAGGTCTGCCACTCTATCACAAGGATGATGTCATCAGTGATGTCATCAGTGATGTCATTTGAGATGTCATCAGTGATGTCATGAGTGATGTCACTGACCATGTCATGAGTGATGTAATATGTGACGTCATCAGCAGTGCATTGCGGGCGCGCGAGTTATAGTTAGCTGAACTAACTATAACGGGGCAATTTCATTGGTTTGTTACGAGTAAAATGTCCAGCTAACTATAACATGTGTGAAACCTATGGTTTTTTCACTGAATTTCTAAGGTTTTTTAAATGCTAATTCCTAACTATAACGTGTGTGAAACCTATGGTTTTTTCAGTGAATTTCTAAGGTTTTTTAAATGCTAATTCCTAACTATAACGTGTGTGAAACCCATGGTTTTTTCAGTGAATTTGAAAGGTTTTTTAAATGCTAATTCCTAAATATAACGTGTGTGAAACCCATGGTTTTTTCAGTGAATTTGCAAGGTTTTTTAAATGCTATTTTTTTTTTTATTCTTCATTTTTTTCAAACATATTTTTAATTTAATTTTCTTATCTTTTATAAAGACTATGCTTAAATTTTTAAAATCCTTAAATATTTTTTTTATATATATTTTTTAAAATAAACATGTAAAATTTATTTCCAGTTTTTTTTTTTTTTTTTTTTTTTTTTTTTTATAGTACGCGTACCGTAAGCTCACGGTAAGCGTACGGTTTACGCAACGCCCGTAATCTATCTACGCTGCTTGCGTATAGTTCCGTACTTTGCGTAGCCGCGCGTACTGCGCGTAGGACGCGTGCGCGCTTACGCAACACGCGCACGTTAGGCGGAAGTGCCGGGGAGTGACTGTTATGCGCATGCGCGCAAGCGCGTGTCTTTTTTACGCGCACGCGTACTTTTTGCCGTAAGCGTACCGTAAGCGTACCGTAAGCGTACGGTAGGTCATGTGATCTTGAAACACAACTTTTGATTGGTTGAAACTACTTTCAGTTCTAGAACTCTCCTACACCACACCCATTCCCCTCATTTCTGCTTGTGATCCCTTGGGAGAAGGAGCTGGTTTGTCTTTGGGATACGATGGCAGAACAGCAGAGCTCTTCTGAGAGTGAGGCTAGCACCAGCAGCACTGTCTTGAGGCAGAGAGCGAAGAAAGTAAAGCCTTCTTACGTTTGGGAGTATTTTACTTTTCCAGAAGGCCAGCAAAAGGTGAATGCACCCTTAGTTACTTGCAAGCTGTGTAAGCGTGTACTTTCTAGAGGTAATCCTAACAGGAAGTATTCCTTTGGGAATCACACCATGAAGAGACACCTCCAGGAAGTACACAGAAGGACACATGGTCATCTTTTTGGAGGTAACTCTTCAGAAAGACGAGCCAGTACATCCACAGCAGCTCAGCCTGGACCATCATCTGCAGGGCAGACTCCTTCTTCTGCAGGTCAGGTGAGCCCTTCATCTGTGGGGGGAGAATCTCCTTTTGCTGGCCCTCTGGAAATTAACCCTCGGTTTGCGAGGGTTGAAGTACGGTGCGCCACTTGTCACGATCTAATTACTTATAGGGAGACCAGTGTTTCCCTGGTGAACAGTAAAATAGATCAGCACACTTGTCGTACCGTCTAATATTCCCAATCTTTCTTTCCTCTGTCCCTGCATGAACACAACGGTTCTTTTAAGAGCCAACCTTATCTTTCATCTTTTTTTTTTTTTTTTTTTAAAAACTTTTTTTTTTTTTTTTACCGTACGCGTACGGTAAGCGTACCTTTTTTTTATTTTTTAAAAAAAAACACTAAAAATCATTTATCTCATTACAAAGTCCTTGAGAGACTACAATTTTTATTTTTAACTTACCATACTCACTCAAAAAAATATTTATTCATTTGTTTTTTAAAAAAATAGTTTTTAAAATGGTTGTAGTTTCCGAAAATTTTCTATATCGATCTGAAAATAAAGAAAAAAGTATTAATATTTTTTATCCATTTTATAATACAATACACATATTTACATTTTTTACAAAAAAATATTTTTGCCTTATTTTTGCTGTTTTCAGAATATATTGCATTTCACTATTAATTGTGAAAGCAATTGCATTCATCATTTTACAGCGGGCAAAAAAAATTAACAATCACAAAGATTGTATTAAAAAAGCCCAGAATGTCTTCTCACTTAAACTTATCATTACAGAAATGCATATTATTCTAAAAAAATATCATCTAAAAACAATACTTTTTTCTTTAAAATACCGTCTGATATGTTTGTTTCAGAAGTATAATCACAATATTATATCTCAAATAACTCCAAAATACATCTGATTTTATTTCCTTTAGGCCAAATAGTATTTTTTTTTTTTCCTGGAATAAATTTCCAAGGGAAAACCATTAAAATTCTAAAGTTTAATCTGTCCAGATCTCACCAATTCTCTGTAACATTTTGGTTCACGAAAATTTTTTGAATAATTTATTTAGTCCACAATAGAATTGCTTACTTTTCCACATGGCCAAATAGTAATTTTTTAAATCATTTTTGAAAAAATTTCCAATGGCAGTCCAATAGCATTCCATAATTTAAAATGTGCAGAAGTTACCGATTATCTCTAAATTATTGGTTTTTGAAAATTGCATTAAAATTTAAAAAAGTCCACATTACAATTGGTTATCTTTCCTTTAGGCCAAATGATAATTTTAAAAATCTTTTTTCTACAAAATTGCAATGGTAATCCAGTAAAATGGTAAAATTATTTTGTCCAGATCTTGCCAAATCTCTCTAAAATTTAGGTTTCAGGAAGATTAGATAGGAATTTGCTAAATCAAAAGGCAAACGTTGTTTGAAAATCAATTGGGAATCATTACACAGTGTCCAGCCTTTTTCACATTTTAGATAAACTGTGTAATGTCCAGAAGTAACAGTAGGTCCATCATGGAAAATTATTGCAACAGTTACAAAAGTTTTTCCTGAAATTGATAATTGCTGTCCTGTAAACTTCTTTATTAAAGTATCCAATTTTGATCCATCAGCTCTACATCGTTGCATCATTAAAATTACATACTGTCCGTATTCCCTTAAAATTAATGTTGAAAACATGTCAGAATTACACTCACCACATTTCATGCTATGATTAGCATCTTTAACTAATTTTGCAAAAGTGACTGTTTTACTCTCTGGCAATGTCAAATAAATAAACCTTTCATTATCAACAATAGAGCCACATATATTATAACAATTATCACAACTATGTTCCCATTTATAAGAGAGACCAAAAAAAATGTCAATGGGAACTCCTTCTTCTTCCACTACCTGAAGAAAATACATCAAAAATTCGTGTGCATCTTGCTGTTCATTTTGAGAAAACTGTGTTCGTCCTGAACATACATCTAAAAGTTTTCTAATTTCAGTAGCACTTTCTATTTGAGTTTTATCTTTACTCAGCTTTTGAAAAAGGAGACTGAGCTCTGAACAGAATCTTTTTCCCTGATTTACTATTATCTGCTCTTGCAAACTTTCCAGATAAAATGCAACATTCAGCACTACATTAGCGTAGCAGTTGACACCAGAGCTATTTTCAAAATGACATCCTACAACCTGTTCTTCATTTTCCTTATTCTTTTTGCTTGCAATTACATCACTCCTCTTTTTTTTCCTCTTCTCTACATCTTCATTACAGATATTCTCATTTCTCCTTTTACGAGAAACTACACGTTTCTCCAACACAGGATACTGACCTAAATGAGGAGCATAGCTTCTTCTTAATCTATTATACTCCTTTACACAGTTTGTATCAGCACTAACTTTTGAGTCATCAAAGTCTATCATGAATAAACCTGATAATGTTTTGACTCGTGACAAAGCTACATATGCCATACCTTCTTTGAACACAGTTGAACCAATGTTCACAAATGCACAATCTACAGTCAATCCTTGAGACTTGTGGATAGTTACAGCATATGCTAGTGAAAACGGAAACTGCTTCCTACGTACATATAAGTCTTTCACAAGCATGAAACGAACTGAACAACGACAAATGTCTTTAACTTCCTCTATCTGATCAAATTTTATCTGTAAACATTCAATTCCTTCTTTTTTCTGATAATTAATAAAACCCACAACTCTTCCCATCGCTCCATTCACTAAGCCTTTCTCAACATCCAAATTTCTCCTTAAAAACACTCTACAGTTCATGCAAACATAAAGATTTTTTTCTAATCCTGCTGTTTTGGAGATGTTCTTCTCTAGTGAGTCCAATTTATTTTTCAGTTTGCCTGTTACTGTGACTGTAATTCTTCCATCCTCAATTTTGTCCACTGCTTCCAATTTCCTGATGTCTTCCTTTTCCAATTTCAAAAGCTCCTCATTAAATATTGAGCATTCACGTAGAGTTGGCATTAAGCAGATGACACTTTTGTTTTCTGCAATATTCTTGTATATTTTCTCTGCAACTATTTCTTCCTTTGGAAATAAATTATGTAGCAGCCGACTCTGTAATGCTTTTTTCCCAACATCTGTGAGTAGTCCAATCCTGATATCTTTCAGAATACTTCCATATTCTTCATCGTTTGCTTGCCTCATATTAGTTGTAAGTTCCTTGTACTCAAAGAAGGACCAAATATTTGTATTTCCAATGCTTCCCAATGACTTCTTTGTGTCTTCATGTGTCACAGTATTAAACACTGGTTGTCCTTTAACTGGAGTAAGTTGCAAAAGATCCCCAAAAACTATGACGTGTTTTCCACCAAATAACACGTCATAGTCTGTCTTCAAAATTTGCTGCATTCTTAAATGCACAAAGGCAAGCATTAAGTTTGATACCATGCTCACCTCATCAATAATGAGAACTTGCATCTTCTTCAATACTCGTGAAACTTCCAAGGATGCTTCTCCAGTTAGCTTGTTGAATTGTATTTTGTTCTCATGCTCCACTGGTAACATTAGCAAACGATGTAAGGTGATTCCTTTTATGTTATATGCTGCTAACCCAGTTGGAGCAGTAACCACACAAGACAAAGTAGAATCCGTTTTTTGCTTTAGGTAGCTTCTGATGACTTTAATTAGGAAACTTTTTCCAGTGCCAGCTTGTCCGCTTACATACATCCTGATTGGATGAAATGATGTGCATGAGCACTCTTTTTTGATATGTAGAAATCCGTGATCAATTTTGTTTTTGATCTCTTCATAAATTTGTTGCTGCTCTTGATTCAGTTGTCTTTCCAAATTTTCTAAGTCTATAAATTCTTCTTGAGCTTGATTCATAGCCGTTTCCACTTCATTCATGGCTATTGATGCTTCATTTTCAACGATTGGTTGTCCTAGGGGATCTTGACTGTGTGTTCCTGAACTTTGGCTGTCCTGAGAACTGTCTCTAGCTATTTCTGCTGCAATTGTAGTTTCCTGTTCAATTTCTTCATTTAACATTTGCAGATAAGTTGAGAATGTACTGCATTGTATGCTGTCTTTGCAAGCATTAAAAGAATCTTCATAGCTCTGGAATTCTCCCAGTGGTTCATCCTCTGTACGCCATGGTTTAAACAACTGTAAAAGAGCCAAGTAGTAAAATTCTTTCTTGTCGGTAGTGTCGCAACTCAGCTTCCGGTGATTTATCAAACTTCCTTTGGTTTGCTTCACCAAACATCCTTCTTCACCAACAACTTTATATTTTCCACTGTTGATGTCTTCTGCAGCTTTCCGTGAATAAATGTAGTTCTGTAACACTTCATAGAGACACATGTTCTCCAGATGATGACTTCTCTTGGGATAATATGTGTCCAACATGTTTGTTTTCAATATGTCTGTACTTTCTGGGTCATTCTCAGCCAAATATTCAATTTCTCCAACAGATTTCAGTACCCGATTTCTCATTGCTGCAAGGCCTAAACTTGCCCAAATTATTCTTCTTGACTTCGAGTAGAGACTTGCAGAAGATAACCTATCTGAACATTCGTAGGATCCAATTTCTCGATGCGATAACATCTTCAAACTGAAACTGTACAGCTTCTTACTGACAGTCTTCTCGTGAGAAATCTCTTCCCACATTTCCTTCAATTCTGTTTTTTCTGATTTCGTAATGTAAGACGTTACATATCGAGCAACAGCAATGGAATTGTCAGCAACATACTGTATATCCATGTTAGCGTTCCACATGGATAAAATGACTGGGTTGTAGTCATTTATATTTTTTGATTCTTCTTTTCTTTTAAGGTTGTAGGTATTCTTAGGTGATTTTCTTGTGATAGTATGTCTCACAGCTGACATAAAACTGTTGACTCTTCCATTTGTAAGAACAGGTCTAGGAAATCCAAATCGACATTTAGTGTAGTATTTTTCTTTGCTCTTGTATTTCCGTCGACAGTATTTTCCACACCGATGACTTTGGAAACGTAGAACTTGCTCCTTTAACTTGTTCTCTTCTGTGCTTTTAGGTATAGCACATGTTGCATATTCTTCAATGTAAGATAACACTGCTTCATCAGTATCTGTTCCAAACTTTGGGGCATCCTTGATCCACAGCAGCATATGAATATGAGGAGCACCTCTTGCCTGGTACTCTTTTCTCCAAAAGAAATCCACTACTTCTCCAAGGGGTGGATTTTTTTTATTGCAGATGAAGGACATCATAGCCTCAAATCTATGATTGAAATATCTGCAAACATTAACCGGATCCAATGAGCACAGTTCTCCTGCTGTCTTGTATTCGATGTTTTTAATGTTTGAATTGGCCTCTCGTAGAAAATCCAGTAAATCATCCCAAGCGTACTCGGCACAGCTTAGGGTAAGGAACCATGTTGGTGTTCCTAAATTGCGTAACATGCATTTTAGTTCACCATGGCGTCGGTACCAATATTC
Organism: Triturus cristatus; assembly: GCF_964204655.1. Lineage (NCBI taxonomy): Eukaryota > Metazoa > Chordata > Amphibia > Caudata > Salamandridae > Triturus > Triturus cristatus. The sequence goes on from NC_140584.1 coordinate 151,973,728, forward strand.
ATTTGTCCCACGCTGACAAGCCATCAGATTGATCAGTTGTGTTTCCAAATGATCATCTCGGTGCTGCACTTTCTCCATAAAATCCTTAGCAGACACATTTTGTAAATGTACTCCACTTTTTAAAATGTGATTTACTGCATAAGACAGTGCAGACAAGTCGCTTTCAAATAAAAGATGGAACAAATAAGGAATACTTTGTCGAAATCTGGGATCTTCAGCATATAGTCTTGTAGTTCGATACTCTGAAGCTGGAATCTGTTCTGGACGTTCATCGTATCGTCCTCCTTTTCCTTTAGGAAACAGCTGGGGAAAACATCGAGCTTCCAAGCTCTCCTCCCATACACTCACGGGATTTCCTTTTGCTTTCTTCATCTGAAAGAGATCAATATTGTCTCCCATAACTTCTTTCGAATGGAGAGGATGTATGCTAAAATGTTCATAAATTTCTTCTTCCTTTGACTTGTCCACTTTTTCAATTTGTCCAGTTGGTGTTTCTGTGTCTCCTTGTAAATCTTCTTCTTCTTCTTCTTCTTCTTCTATATAAATTGATTCATACCATTTGTTATTTTTTTTCAAATACAAATTTGCTCTTTGTACTTTCCGCACATCTACCAGCTCCTGCCAAATCTTCTTATTCTTTGTAGGTACACCATTAACCAGAATAATTAATGGTTCAGTTTCCAAAGTATCCGCATCAATAGTTTCCATATTTTTTTTCAAATCCAAGGGCAAATACACCACTCTACCTTTTAAACCTCTCAGTAAATCTGAAGGAGGTAATTTACCAGTTTTGGGCTCCATACGTACTATGGTCTGGAACGGATGAACACATTGAATGAGTATAGACTCATATGTATTTAATTCAGAAAGTTCAGCAGGAATAGCATCCAATTCTAAATTATTATGTACAGCTCTGGTCGGCATTCTATTTTCCTCTAACTTGTTGTAGCAGTATTTACAAATACGCTGATCTTCACCCAATTCAAAACAATTTTCAAGAAATATATATGTGGCAAAATCCATCCACTTATAATTATCTTCATTTTCACTCTTTCTGTAGAGATCAACATTCCTAGTTTGTTTTCTATAATGAGTTCTGCGGCAACAAATACAAGTAACATTTGGTCTTTCATTAGAGATTATTGCAAATTTTGTTATGTGATCATTAAATGTCTTACTTACACAAGGTTCTACATTCTCTTCCACTTCTGCCTCATTTACTGTGTCCTTCTCTGCACTGTTTTGTTCAGGACCAAAGTAACAAAACTGAATTTCATCAACAACCTTCTCTACATCTGATACCGTTCCTCGGAACAGAGCCCTATTCAATTCATTTAACTTTATTGCTGGACTTTTGGCAAAATACAACCGTCTCACAAACTTTCTCATTTCAGTATGATGAACAGCCAGCATCCTAAAATGATGGAAAACACTATTGCACACTTTTCTAGATAGACAAGCAAGAGAATGACCCTGCAAACCAGTATTCTCTCTCACTCTGCATGGATCCAGACTTTGAAGCACCTTAATCTTTTGTTTTACACTTTTTTTACTATATTCTCTTAGAAACTCTCGAAATCTGTCAATAGATTCCTGACGCACAGTGCAAATACTACTACAATTCCAAGTGTACACTGGGGCTTTAGGACGTCTCCCCATTGCCTCATCTGCCATCACTTGTACCTCATCTCTTGGAACCATTATCTCCTTCTCCATTATGCAACCATTTTTTACTTCGTATGAACGACCTCTGGTGTCAACTGCATGCAGCAAACTATTACTTTGAAAATAGCTCTCTTCATTAAAAAAAGGTTCACTACTTGAACTATGCATCCACTTTCCTAAAAAAACTTTACAAAAGTTTGTTCTGTTCACTACTCTTTTGCTTTTGCTTTGTGATTTCAGTACATTAACCATTTTATCTAATGTACGCATCCTATTCAAAATTAAAATGAATAGTTTCCTTTTTAATTCTAATGCCTTTGCTGCAATGGCTTCAATTTCTTTTTTTCTCTTGTAATATTTTGCCTTTTGCTTATATTTCTTTATATCCTTTATCAAATTGGACATAACTCTTCTCTGAAACATTTTTCTACGTATCTCTTTAAATGCTGTTTTTCTGTTTATGTTAAACTTTTCAATTGCAGAAGGTATATTTGCATTAACTAAATTCTCAATTTTTTGCTGTTCTCTATTTTTTGTTACATTTTTCCGAGAACAGACATTTTGTACATTTTTCTTTGTTTTGAATATTTTGTTTAGAAATTGTTTTTTTTGCTTACCAGAAGATTTTTTCTTTTTCCCAACATCAGCATCTTCTACTAACTTTGGTCCTCCAGTTGTCTTCAAATATAGTTTTTTTTTTAGCGTTTTTTGAACTCGAGATTTTGTAGGCATCTTAAATTTTGTTCACTGTTCTTCAGCAATACCTGAAAAAAACTAAAAAAAAAATCCGTTATTGTATTTAAATATATTACTAAATTTCTTTTCACAATAGTCACAAAACGAAATTTCTTTGCCAATTTGAATGCACACAAACTGCTCTTTTTTTTGGGCAAGTGAAAATCTCTTTTACAAACTGTCACATTATGAAACCACTTTTCAGATTTTTTAAAAAGCCCATGTCCACAGTGCTACACTCCACCAAGGGCAACCAGCCTTAGTGATGCTGAATGTATTTGCATTACAGACTTAAACCTGAAAACCCCACTGGCTTGTACATACTGTGCATGACTATACACGGCAAGGACATGGGTGTGTGCTAAGCCTCTGCTTCTTCCCCAAAAAATTCGCTCCCCCTTTCCATCTAATGCAACTGTGAAATCACCAGAGCAAGACGCAATAAATCTCTGTCTATAATTCTTCTATGCACACAGAGTCATGTTTTCACATTAGTGCCAAAACGAAATTTCTTTGCCAATTTCAAAGCACACTTACTGCTCTTTTATTTTTTCAGGGGCAAGTGAAAATCTCTTTTTACAATTTGAAATCACTTTTACAGACTGACACATTATGAATCCACTATTTTTGCTTTATTTAATTGCACGTGTCCAAGCTGTTTTTTTTTCAGACCACCACCATGTGCATTCTCTGTGACTGCCTACACTCCACCAAGGGCAACCAGCCTTAGTGATGCTGAATGTATTTGCATTACAGACTTAAACCTGAAAACCCCACTGGCTTGTACATACTGTGCATGACTATACACGGCAAGGACATGGGTGTGTGCTAAGCCTCTGCTTCTTCCCCCAAAAATTCGCTCCCCCTTTCCATCTAATGCAACTGTGAAATCACCAGAGCAAGACGCAATAAATCTCTGTCTATAATTCTTCTATGCACACAGAGTCATGTTTTCACATTAGTGCCAAAACGAAATTTCTTTGCCAATTTCAAAGCACACTTACTGCTCTTTTATTTTTTCAGGGGCAAGTGAAAATCTCTTTTTACAATTTGAAATCACTTTTACAGACTGACACATTATGAAACCACTATTTTTGCTTTATTTAATTGCACGTGTCCAAGCTGTTTTTTTTTCAGACCACCACCATGTGCATTCTCTGTGACTGCCTACACTCCACCAAGGGCAACCAGCCTTAGTGATGCTGAATGTATTTGCATTACAGACTTAAAGCTGAAAACCCCACTGGCTTGTACATACTATGCATGACTATACACGGCAAGGACATGGGTGTGTGCTAAGCCTCTGCTTCTTCCCCCAAAAATTCGCTCCCCCTTTCCATCTAATGCAACTGTGAAATCACCAGAGCAAGACGCAATAAATCTCTGTCTATAATTCTTCTATGCACACAGAGTCATGTTTTCACATTAGTGCCAAAACGAAATTTCTTTGCCAATTTCAAAGCACACTTACTGCTCTTTTATTTTTTCAGGGGCAAGTGAAAATCTCTTTTTACAATTTGAAATCACTTTTACAGACTGACACATTATGAAACCACTATTTTTGCTTTATTTAATTGCACGTGTCCAAGCTGTTTTTTTTTCAGACCACCACCATGTGCATTCTCTGTGACTGCCTACACTCCACCAAGGGCAACCAGCCTTAGTGATGCTGAATGTATTTGCATTACAGACTTAAACCTGAAAACCCCACTGGCTTGTACATACTGTGCATGACTATACACGGCAAGGACATGGGTGTGTGCTAAGCCTCTGCTTCTTCCCCCAAAAATTCGCTCCCCCTTTCCATCTAATGCAACTGTGAAATCACCAGAGCAAGACGCAATAAATCTCTGTCTATAATTCTTCTATGCACACAGAGTCATGTTTTCACATTAGTGCCAAAACGAAATTTCTTTGCCAATTTCAAAGCACACTTACTGCTCTTTTATTTTTTCAGGGGCAAGTGAAAATCTCTTTTTACAATTTGAAATCACTTTTACAGACTGACACATTATGAAACCACTATTTTTGCTTTATTTAATTGCACGTGTCCAAGCTGTTTTTTTTTCAGACCACCACCATGTGCATTCTCTGTGACTGCCTACACTCCACCAAGGGCAACCAGCCTTAGTGATGCTGAATGTATTTGCATTACAGACTTAAACCTGAAAACCCCACTGGCTTGTACATACTGTGCATGACTATACACGGCAAGGACATGGGTGTGTGCTAAGCCTCTGCTTCTTCCCCCAAAAATTCGCTCCCCCTTTCCATCTAATGCAACTGTGAAATCACCAGAGCAAGACGCAATAAATCTCTGTCTATAATTCTTCTATGCACACAGAGTCATGTTTTCACATTAGTGCCAAAACGAAATTTCTTTGCCAATTTCAAAGCACACTTACTGCTCTTTTATTTTTTCAGGGGCAAGTGAAAATCTCTTTTTACAATTTGAAATCACTTTTACAGACTGACACATTATGAAACCACTATTTTTGCTTTATTTAATTGCACGTGTCCAAGCTGTTTTTTTTTCAGACCACCACCATGTGCATTCTCTGTGACTGCCTACACTCCACCAAGGGCAACCAGCCTTAGTGATGCTGAATGTATTTGCATTACAGACTTAAACCTGAAAACCCCACTGGCTTGTACATACTGTGCATGACTATACACGGCAAGGACATGGGTGTGTGCTAAGCCTCTGCTTCTTCCCCCAAAAATTCGCTCCCCCTTTCCATCTAATGCAACTGTGAAATCACCAGAGCAAGACGCAATAAATCTCTGTCTATAATTCTTCTATGCACACAGAGTCATGTTTTCACATTAGTGCCAAAACGAAATTTCTTTGCCAATTTCAAAGCACACTTACTGCTCTTTTATTTTTTCAGGGGCAAGTGAAAATCTCTTTTTACAATTTGAAATCACTTTTACAGACTGACACATTATGAAACCACTATTTTTGCTTTATTTAATTGCACGTGTCCAAGCTGGTTTTTTTTCAGACCACCACCATGTGCATTCTCTGTGACTGCCTACACTCCACCAAGGGCAACCAGCCTTAGTGATGCTGAATGTATTTGCATTACAGACTTAAACCTGAAAACCCCACTGGCTTGTACATACTGTGCATGACTATACACGGCAAGGACATGGGTGTGTGCTAAGCCTCTGCTTCTTCCCCCAAAAATTCGCTCCCCCTTTCCATCTAATGCAACTGTGAAATCACCAGAGCAAGACGCAATAAATCTCTGTCTATAATTCTTCTATGCACACAGAGTCATGTTTTCACATTAGTGCCAAAACGAAATTTCTTTGCCAATTTCAAAGCACACTTACTGCTCTTTTATTTTTTCAGGGGCAAGTGAAAATCTCTTTTTACAATTTGAAATCACTTTTACAGACTGACACATTATGAAACCACTATTTTTGCTTTATTTAATTGCACGTGTCCAAGCTGTTTTTTTTTCAGACCACCACCATGTGCATTCTCTGTGACTGCCTACACTCCACCAAGGGCAACCAGCCTTAGTGATGCTGAATGTATTTGCATTACAGACTTAAACCTGAAAACCCCACTGGCTTGTACATACTGTGCATGACTATACACGGCAAGGACATGGGTGTGTGCTAAGCCTCTGCTTCTTCCCCCAAAAATTCGCTCCCCCTTTCCATCTAATGCAACTGTGAAATCACCAGAGCAAGACGCAATAAATCTCTGTCTATAATTCTTCTATGCACACAGAGTCATGTTTTCACATTAGTGCCAAAACGAAATTTCTTTGCCAATTTCAAAGCACACTTACTGCTCTTTTATTTTTTCAGGGGCAAGTGGAAATCTCTTTTTACAATTTGAAATCACTTTTACAGACTGACACATTATGAAACCACTATTTTTGCTTTATTTAATTGCACGTGTCCAAGCTGTTTTTTTTTCAGACCACCACCATGTGCATTCTCTGTGACTGCCTACACTCCACCAAGGGCAACCAGCCTTAGTGATGCTGAATGTATTTGCATTACAGACTTAAACCTGAAAACCCCACTGGCTTGTACATACTGTGCATGACTATACACGGCAAGGACATGGGTGTGTGCTAAGCCTCTGCTTCTTCCCCCAAAAATTCGCTCCCCCTTTCCATCTAATGCAACTGTGAAATCACCAGAGCAAGACGCAATAAATCTCTGTCTATAATTCTTTTATGCACACAGAGTCATGTTTTCACATTAGTGCCAAAACGAAATTTCTTTGCCAATTTCAAAGCACACTTACTGCTCTTTTATTTTTTCAGGGGCAAGTGAAAATCTCTTTTTACAATTTGAAATCACTTTTACAGACTGACACATTATGAAACCACTATTTTTGCTTTATTTAATTGCACGTGTCCAAGCTGTTTTTTTTTCAGACCACCACCATGTGCATTCTCTGTGACTGCCTACACTCCACCAAGGGCAACCAGCCTTAGTGATGCTGAATGTATTTGCATTACAGACTTAAACCTGAAAACCCCACTGGCTTGTACATACTGTGCATGACTATACACGGCAAGGACATGGGTGTGTGCTAAGCCTCTGCTTCTTCCCCCAAAAATTCGCTCCCCCTTTCCATCTAATGCAACTGTGAAATCACCAGAGCAAGACGCAATAAATCTCTGTCTATAATTCTTCTATGCACACAGAGTCATGTTTTCACATTAGTGCCAAAACGAAATTTCTTTGCCAATTTCAAAGCACACTTACTGCTCTTTTATTTTTTCAGGGGCAAGTGAAAATCTCTTTTTACAATTTGAAATCACTTTTACAGACTGACACATTATGAAACCACTATTTTTGCTTTATTTAATTGCACGTGTCCAAGCTGTTTTTTTTTCAGACCACCACCATGTGCATTCTCTGTGACTGCCTACACTCCACCAAGGGCAACCAGCCTTAGTGATGCTGAATGTATTTGCATTACAGACTTAAACCTGAAAACCCCACTGGCTTGTACATACTGTGCATGACTATACACGGCAAGGACATGGGTGTGTGCTAAGCCTCTGCTTCTTCCCCCAAAAATTCGCTCCCCCTTTCCATCTAATGCAACTGTGAAATCACCAGAGCAAGACGCAATAAATCTCTGTCTATAATTCTTCTATGCACACAGAGTCATGTTTTCACATTAGTGCCAAAACGAAATTTCTTTGCCAATTTCAAAGCACACTTACTGCTCTTTTATTTTTTCAGGGGCAAGTGAAAATCTCTTTTTACAATTTGAAATCACTTTTACAGACTGACACATTATGAAACCACTATTTTTGCTTTATTTAATTGCACGTGACCAAGCTGTTTTTTTTTCAGACCACCACCATGTGCATTCTCTGTGACTGCCTACACTCCACCAAGGGCAACCAGCCTTAGTGATGCTGAATGTATTTGCATTACAGACTTAAACCTGAAAACCCCACTGGCTTGTACATACTGTGCATGACTATACACGGCAAGGACATGGGTGTGTGCTAAGCCTCTGCTTCTTCCCCCAAAAATTCGCTCCCCCTTTCCATCTAATGCAACTGTGAAATCACCAGAGCAAGACGCAATAAATCTCTGTCTATAATTCTTCTATGCACACAGAGTCATGTTTTCACATTAGTGCCAAAACGAAATTTCTTTGCCAATTTCAAAGCACACTTACTGCTCTTTTATTTTTTCAGGGGCAAATGTAAATCACTTTTACACACTGACACATTATGAAACCACCATGTGTAACTACAACAAAAACAATTCCCATTTCTATTATTCATTTCTTAAGTTACCACATACATACCCTCTCAAACTGTAAACTCACCTTTAAAATTAGTTAGTTCTGAAAGAAATGTGACACTCAAACAGCAGATTATCAGAGCCAGGATCTCTGTTGTGTTCACCTGTCTCCTCTCAGCAGAACCAGATAATGGCAAACTTTCCCTCTATTTTTCCACACATATACATGTAAGTTTCAAATCTCAGTGCTTCCCCCTTTTTTTTAAATGTAATCACACATTTCTATTGGTTGAAAACCAACCCTTTTCCAAAAGTACCCTGCCCCCAACTTGACTTCTGCCTAGTACCCTTCCCCCAACTTGACTTCTGCCTGCTACCATAGCAACAGCTCATGGAACACTGCTGTGTGCAGTTAGGTCAGAAGTTCGACACACAATGTTTCAATTCCACAGAGCAAGAGTGCTTGACTTTTCAAACCTAACAGCAAATCCATAGTACTGTTCTTTGGTTACACATTTTTTTGTACCAATACAAAACATGCTTCTATTAATTTTCACATACAGCCTAGTTTTTATTCTGGAATGGTTTGAAACAGCCAATCAGTTCTTTTTAATTTGTAAAAAATATGTATGCCTCCATTTCCAAACTGTCTTTCTTTTCTTATTGCCATTCTACTGAAAGACACCTCCTGAGTGCATCCAGTTCTCCTTTGAAGATGTTCACAGTGTGGATTGTAGGGCACAGCTATGTCTTCTGGAGTGAAAAGTATGCAGAGAAAACAGATATGGTGAGAGACCTTGCTTTGCCAAATGTAGACATTAAATGGATTGGTCAGAGAGGGTTAAAGTGGCACCAATTGATGCCATTGGTAAAATCCTTCATTCAAATCCAACACCCTGACCTCATAATAGTGCACTGTGGTGGCAATGACCTAGGCACTTTGACTGGGGTAGGTCTGGAAATGCTTATGAAGGACACCTTTGCACAACTGTTTACACTTTTCCCTAAAACTGCCTTTGTGTTTTCCAACATATGCCAAAGGCAAAAATGGAACTGGTCCAATCATTTCTGTCCGCAGATTGACAAAGCAAGAAAGCACGTCAACAAATCTGTTTCTGCTTTCCTCCGTGACTATGGTATGGGTGCCATTTACCACAACAACTTGCGTTATGACATGCAAGACATTTATAGAGGAGATGGTGTGCACTTCAATGATGAAGGGAACAGAGTCTTCCTCTTGAACCTTAGACTCTGCATCGGTACTTACTTGTAGGTACCACTAAAAAAATGACTTCATAAACACAACAGCTCTTTTTAGAGCTCCCTAATTTCTAAACTCTTAAATCTGCTTTTCATTTATTTATTTTTATTTTTTTTACCGTACGCTTACCGTAAGCTTACCGTACGCGTACCCCGTGATTTTTTTTAAAATCAATAAATGTTTTTATTGTACTTTTCTGTCCTTCTTTGACCCCCTTACAAATGTTAGGGGGTCTGTAACTCTCCTCATTGCCCCCTTTCCTTGTTTTCACTCTTTTTTTTCAGAGTGAAATACACAAAATGGCGGCCGCCGCTTCCTGGTTTCGGCCGATTCGAATGTTTACTAAGATCTAAGAGCCAATCAGAATCGCGATCGCGCACGCCACCGTACGCTTACCGTAAGCGTACGGTAAGCGTACCGTAAGCGGGCTCAGATATATATATTGATTTAAAGGCTATTTTCTCAGAATCTACTGAACAGATTTACACCAAACCTACAAAAGGCACTTCCTTGACCTAGGGACTACCTCTCTGCCAAATTTTGAGTAATTCTGTTCAGCCATTCGGGCTGTAGCTCGTTCTAAAGGTCCTATGGAAAAATGCATGGGAAAAACGCGTTTTGGGACCCCCCTTTTATCTCAGCCCCCGCTTGATGAATCCCCCCGAGACTTTCAGGGTAGGAGCGGAGCATAGCGCCCCACCTATTTTGAGAAATTCGCGAGGATTCGTCGACCGGCGCCAAAGTTATTCAAAATAGAATGTTGAGGTTTTCCTATGGAAACGTGGTCCTAACTATAACTACCTACTGGCGACCGCCAGTAGGTAATATGTATATATATATATATTTATATATATATATATATATATATATATATATATATATATATATATATATATATATATATATATATATATATATTATCTACTGGCGGTCGCCAGTAGATAGTTACAGTTACAACCTAGTTTCCATAGGAAATCTCAAAATTCTATTTTGAATAACTTAGGCGCCGGTTGACAAATCCTCGCGAAATTTTCAAAACAAATGGGGTGCTCCGTTCAGCTCCTACCCTGAAAGTATCGGGGTGATTCGTCAAGCGGGGGCTGAGAAAAAAGGGGGATCCCAAAAAGCGTTTTCCCCATGCATTTTTCCATAGGACCTTTAGTCGAAGGTGCAGCCCGAACGGCTGAACAGAATTACGTGAAATTTGGCAAAGAGGTAGCCATAAGGTCAAGGAAGTGCCTTTTGAAGGTCTCGTGTAAATCTGTTCAGTATTTCCTGAGAAAATAGCATTTAAAACCATATCCATATCTATATGCGCGCACCGTGCGCGCACGGTGCGTGCACCCTGCCGTGCGCGAGCGCAATTCTGATTGGTTGTTAGATGTCGGTAAACATTCGAATCGTTCGAAACCAGGAAGTGTCGGCCGCCATTTTGTCTCTCGCAGTCTGAGGGGGTGAAAAACAAAGGTGGAGAACGTGAAAAGGGGGCAGGGTGGACAGTTCCTGACCCCCTAGCCTTGGTCAGGGGGTCACAGAAGGACCCCCAAGGGAAAAAAAAAAACATTTTTTTTTGTAAAAAACCGCGGGGTGCGCGGCACGGCACAGACTGCGCACCGTGGGTGCTCGCTGCGTGAAGCGCACCGAGAGCCCACGGTGCGCGCACGGTGAAAAACCTGAAAAAATAAAAATTAATAAATACATAACTTAGCACCGTGGGTGCTCGCTGCGCGAAGCGCACCGAGCGCCCACAGCTCGCGCACGGTGCGCGCACGGTGCGCTCACGGTGAAAATCCTGAAAAAAAATAAAAATTATAAATACATAACTTAGCATTTAAAAAACCGTACAAATTCACTGAAAAAACCATAGGTTTCACACACGTTATAGTTACGAATTAGCATTTAAAAAACCTTGCAAATTCAATTAAAAAACCATAGGTTTCACACATGTTATAGTTAGCTGGACATTTCACTCGTAAAAAACCAATGAAATTCCCCCGTTATAGTTAGTGCAGGCAACTGTAACTCACGCGACCGCAACCCTCTGCTGATGACGTTGCAGAAGGCATCCTTTTCTCTTACAAAAGAAGACCTTAGGGCCTACTTTGCAAATTGTAAGCACATTTTGGCAATTCCTACACAGAACACTTCACATCCATTGCAAACAAATATTGGCAAGGCCTCACTAACACCATACTAAAAATGCAAAGGCTGTACTGCACAATGTAATCAGCAGAAATATAGCTGCATGCAACTGCAGACATTGAACAAGCGGTCACACCACCCAAAGCCCATCTCCAGACACAAATTAAGATTCTCCTCGAACAAACTGAGACCTAAAAAATAAATGGAGGAGAGATAATTTCAGAATTTGACATGTATGAGGAGATACTAATTGGTAGCATATGGTGGAATGCCTTCAGATGCCTTCCGACATTTCCTAATGGAGGATGCCAGCTTTCCAGTTCATACAAGAGAAGCCCTTAGGATACAGTTGTTGCAGCATCACATTTTTGCCAGCCATTGGGGTGCAGTTAAAAGTACCAGAGTTGAATTTTGCAGCTTTAAACAAACAGTTGTGTATGTTGCAGTAAGGCATCCTTTAGTAAGGATTCAAAGCACTGTGGCAGGCATTGACCTGTTTTTAATTTTCATTTTTTGGTCTTCAGTTAGCAGTAAGATTCTGATCATTTTTCAAAGAGCGAATCACTTTTGCTTTATACAGTTATTAGTGTTTGAATTATTTCATTTTGTTATCTCCCAACATCATGAGGTTTTGCTTTTATTAACGCTGTTCTGAGGAAAGAAACCTTGATAAGTTTGCTGACGTTGATACTGCAGAAGGTAAGTAACGTTTACAATGTGATCTTTGCCATGTTGGACATTACAACAGAAATAGGACAGTACAATGAGGGCCTTTTAAAGCATTTTGCAAGACAGGACTTTACAATGCACTTAAGTCTTTTTTTTTTTAAATGACAATTTTTATATCACTAAAAAGGCTTTAAATGTAAGGAATTGGGTATTAATGGATCAGGGGCAGGTAGAAATAAAGGAGCAATGGTTGTCAGGGTTCAGGGGTAGGTAGAGGGAAATGGAAAAGGGAGGTAAGGGTTCTTTAGGGTTCAGGAGTACAGAGAGGTAAAGGGAGATAAATATTGTTTTAGGTTTCAACGGTGGGTGGAGGTAAACGGAGGTAAGGCCAGTATGAATTCTTTATTCTGCTTTTAAGAGGTGTAGGAAGCTTGCTCTGTATATGATATTACCACTAGGTGGTAATACCGTGCACAGAGTCCAGAGCTTCCCCAAATGTGTACAGGGGTCAATTTAAAGTCCAAAGTGTTCTATTAGTGGTAGTGTGGGCGAGCAGCCTTAGGCCTAACACAGAGGAGTGCAATATATTTATTGCACAGCAGTGATCAATAATAGACACACAGCTCAAGAAGGAGATCCAAACCAATTTTAGAAAAATATACTTTGTTGGCATTTTATTTTAAGACCAAGGTCTTCATAATCAGGTACGTACGTTTTTAAATAAAAATACTTTTCGCTTTCATAAATTGACAGAAACTTTTCAGCACAGTCCAATGTTATACTATTGGGAAAACAATATTGAGGTTAAACAGGTAAATATGAAACTTACAAACCCAGTCTTCAGAGCCAAAAGTCAGTGAAGGCCAGGGGTAAGGTAAGTAGCAACATACTTCGACCCATTGCTTTCCATTGGAGACCGGGTGCCAGAAGCCACACTGCTTGCATGCTTGCAGGTAAGTAGATTGGTTGCAGGGGCCAGGCTTTGGGAATTAGGTCAAGCACAGAGGTGGCCACACTGCAGAACCAAACATACACCACCAGCGGCACAGGGGCGACTGGGTGCAGGGTGCAAATTTGGCATCGGGCCCCCAATGCTATTTAATAGGGATTCTTCTTTCGGCAAACAGGCTGCAGTCACGGTACTGGAGGTTGCAGGAGGGAGACCAATGACAGCAGAGGTAAGTAGAGATGCAGGGGGTCATAAGGGCACCATTAGTTCACCTCACCAAGGCCAAGGAGCTTCAGGTGCGGGAGTGCCTTTAGACGTCCGAGTCTTCTTACATGAGGCGGTCGCTGTCGGGGAGCCTCCGGATTCACACTGCAGGTGCCGTCGTGGAGGGCAGGAGAGGTCAGTCAATGCTGGAAACGAGGTCAGGATCACTGGGGAGATTTCACTACACAGGTGAGCCACTCAGACTCGGGCCGTTGGCATCGGGTGCAGAGTGGGCAAGAGACGTGGATCCACCTGCATCAGGAGTCCTTGGAGTAGGTTTCCTCAGGATAGTCCCACTGTTCACGAGAGATGGGCGTGTTTTTCGAAGGCAGCAGTCCTCCCAGGGGTTTGAGAGGTCATTGGCTGCAAGACAGGTTGCAGGTTTGCAGAAGCTGGAGACAGGCCGGTAGGGCTGGGGCGAAGGCAGTCGTTGTCTTCGGTATTCTCTGAACAGTCATCTTCTCTCTTCATAGGTCATCTCAGATCTGAGTTCAAGGTCTGGGGAAGCCACCTAAACATTAAATGTAGGTGCCATTTTAGGAGAGTGGAAGGTACGGCCAATGGGCACCTATCCTGGGGTGACTACACGCTCTATTATGCCACCCTCCTGTAAGAGAGAGCATGGACTTAGCCTTGATTGGAAGGGTCTCCCCATCTTCAAGATGGCGTGGAGTAGAATTTGTGGTTCACCTTACCTCCCCCACCTTAGGGGTGGGGTTGGCAAGGGTGGGCATACCTCCTATTCTTTTGTATTTTTCCTGCTGATTTTTGCGGCCAAAGTTCGGGGGGGGGCAAGAGCTGCCATCTGCTGCTAGCGGCAGTGGCTGGGGATCACATTACAAATGTGGCAGGCCTTTGAAGTTCCCCTCTTCGAGCACTGACCCAGCCTAGGGTAGGAAGCATGACTCCTCTGCATTTGTTCTGGTCCAAGAGAGCAGGGGCTCTCTACCCAGGGGTCCAGAAACATATCTGGTGGTGGCTGGCCTCCTACAGCCATTCAGCGACCACACCAGGGCTGGTAGGGGTTTGAGGGCACCACTGAGGTGCCTCCTGAGTACATGGTACAATAAATCCTGCACTGACATCAATGGGAATTGATTGTAAGTGGTAGTTTGGTACCAAACACACCTGTGTTCAGTGAAGCCGAGTTGTCATGTTCCCAGCCCATGTACTCTCTATGGCTTCCCTGCCAACTACAATATTTGAAAAATGGACCCCAATATTATAGGGGCACATTTGCTCATGCTATTGCAGATATGCCGTCACCTGTGGTATAGTGCACCCTACCTAAGGGCTGTAAGGCCTGTTAGAGGGGTGACTTAGCTATGCCTATAGGTAGTGCTGTTTGGCATGAACCCATTCAGGCTTCCATGTCAACCTTGTTGTTTTCTTCCTCACAGGGGCATTCAAGCTGCAAGACAGTGGCATGAACCCAGTGAGGGGGGTCCCAGGGGACCCTATTCAGATCCCAGGTCCTAGGTACCCAGGGTATCATTTTCTAGGGACTTACAGGGGGCAAAATTACCAATTGGGAGTCTGTTTTGGGGGAAGAAGCACTGACATAGGGAACCTGATTGGCAGGAACCCTGTGCACTACATTTGAAACCACATCAAACCAGGCAAAAAGTGGGGGGCTAACCATGCAAAAGAGTCACTTTCTCACAAGAGGCATAAATGAAACTAACACGGACAGGAAGAAACATGAATTACACTTAAAAAAGAAAAATAGGAAAACAAATATCCATACATCAAACATACGACAAGATATAAAAAATCCATGTTATGCATAAACATTATTATAAACTACTAAGTTCTATGATGGTTTGAGCAGGGGCGGATTAGTAAGGCGGGCACTTGGGCGATGGCAGAGAGGCGGGCCAGGGGGATAAAACAGGCCCCAAGTGCGGGGTGGCCTCAAGCTCCAGGGGCCCCTTTAGCACAGTACTCTGTCTGGAGAGCTCCTGATTGAGTCCAGAGGGGGCCCCTCCAAGTACCTTGCAGAGGAGATCCCTCAAGTTTCGTTACGCCACTGGGGCATAACGAATTACAGCTGTGGGCAAACTCTAAATTGATCAACTAATTACATGGATGTAAATATTCTTGAATTTGAGTGCTGAACCAATTCTGTTGATGTTGATTTCCAAAGCAAGATGAACGAGTTCAGAAATACTTAAGTGCTCGCAAATTCATTGAGGCAAGCAATACTCATGGCTTAAGCTGACGAAAGCAAATCAAGTACTAAGCAAATGGGGTTTACTAACCCATTTAAGCAGCACTCCTTAACAATCAACTGCATCGAGCTCCATATACATATATCTGTCATCTGTTTGATTAACTCTACATCCAAGATAAAAAGACATTAAGAGCCCGATTACATGTAGCTGCGGTGGTGGTGCAGGCAAGGTCGCACCCGCTGTCTGACCGCCCTATTACAACTTGGGTGCTCAGACCACTATTACACCGTCACAACCAATAGGGATCAGAGATCATTGGTGGTAGCATGGTGGTCTTGAGGCCACAATATGCTAGATGGGACCGCCACAGTCCTTCCAAGCATATTATGAGTTTCCTGTCTGCCATGACTTTCACAACAGTTCATACTCCATGAAAACCGTGGAGGAGAGAAAACAAAGGAATCCTTTCAGGGCCCCCTGTTGCCTCAGGGCCATGGAGTGCATGGATGGGAGGCACATGTTGTGCCCCACTCTGTGCATGCACCCCAGTACCTGCATGGCATGGACTGCACCAGTCCATGCCATGCAGGTACTGCCTTAGAGGTTTCCCTTGTGGTGCGTATTACCACCAAAGAACAGCTCGACAGTGACTGGAAAAGTCATAATCAGGTGGGCGGTGCGCACATGGTGTGATAGTGGGGCAGTGGCATTGCGGTCCCACCCCCACACCTCCAAACTCATAATCAGGCCCAAAGAGAGGAGTGGGATAATTACTTGCCCAGTTTTCTTTGACAGTGAAAGAAGATAGAAAGGGGAAGAAATCCCCTGCAATTATTATGAAATCAGTTGTGCTGGATGCACCCCTGCCAGTCAAAGTTGGTACAAAATAGAAAGGCTATAGCTTACATCACAGGTAAAATAAAGACTGTATGTTTGCCAAGACAAAATTCAAAGATTTGTTATAAAAAACGGGTTAAAAATGAAATTGGTCATCCCTAATCTTTTTTAGGTTGCTGTTGACAGATATGGATGAAATGTTACAGAGAAAGGTGTTAACATTTCCCACCCTTAAAAAAGACAATTTTAACACTTGAAGTCTTTGGGCCCGATTCACAGAACTAACTTAAGACAAAATCCTAAACTTACTACTTTTGGTATTCACAGAAGTTAGGATTTTGTCTTAAGTTTGTCTTAAGACAAACTTAAGACAGACTTAAGACAGTCTTAAGACAGACTTAAGACGGTCTTAAGACAGACTTAAGACAGACTTAAGACAAACTTAAGACAGACTTAAGACAGACTTAAGACAGACTTAAGTTAGGATTTTGTCTTAAGTTTTTCTTAAGTCTGTCGTAAGTCTGTCTTAAGTCTGTCTCAAGTTTGTCTTAAGTCTGTCTTAAGACTGTCTTAAGTCTGTCTTAAGACTGTCTTAAGTCTGTCTTAAGTTTGTCTTAAGACAAACTTAAGACAAAATCCTAACTTCTGTGAATACCAAAAGTAGTAAGTTTAGGATTTTGTCTTAAGTTAGTTCTGTGAATCGGCCCCTTTATATCTAATGCTGTCACTATTGTAATGATTAAGCCTATTATTATAATAATTAATCCTCAAGATGTGACGAGAACCATCACACTCAAGGCATACCAATTGAAAATATGAGGAATCATGGAAACAGAGAAAATCAAATCTCTTTATAACTAAAAACCTAGTCAGAGTTCAGCTCGTCATGAGGCATCCCAAGGGAAATCCCTCTGGTGCGGGCACCAGAGGGATTCCCTTTAAACCAAAATAGCCTCGGGAGCTGGGGAAGAGCTTCCCCAGCTCCTGAGGCTTCCCCCCCTGGTTTCCCTGAAATTACGATCGGCGCGCAATTCGCTCTGACGTCATTTCAGTGAAACCAAAACTGAAATGAGCCAAGAGGCTCATCTCAGTTTCCCTTTCTAGGTGCTAAGGGGGCTATCTCAGCCCCCTGAGCACGTAGAAAGATGGGAGAGGTATCGTTGGAAAGGGGAGAATCTCCCCTTTCCAATGGTTCCCCTCCCAGTGGATCCCTGCCTGATTTTGGCAATATGTAGTCTTTTTGCCCCCGCTAGGGGGAAGATGGGGCAGTAGCCCCCAATCAACCCCCGGGGGGCAAAAAGCCCACTAGACACCTGGGAATTTTTCAAAAAGTAAAAATAGGGGTGGGGCTGCCCAAAATAGGCAGGCCCATGCCCCCAACCCACCCCCCAATTATAACAGTCTTTCTGCCTCCCGGGGGGCAGATGGGGCATTGGCCCCTAATCTTCCCCTTCGGGGGGGCAGAAAGCCCACTAAACACCAGCGATTTGTTTTTAGGTTTTTTTAGGGTGGGGGATGCCCGAAATGGGCACGCCAATGCCCCCACACCACCATTACAGCCTTTCTGCCCTCCCTGGGGGGCAGATGGGGCATTGGCCCCTAATCCGCCCCTTCGGGGGGTGGAAAGCCCATTAGACACCAGGGATTTTTTTTAGAAACTAAAAATAAGGGTGGGGGCTGCCCAAAACAGGCATGCCCATGCCCCCACCACCCCAATAATTACAGTCTTTCTGCCCCCCGGGCACAGATGGGGCATTGGCCCCTAATCTGCCCCTAGGGGGGGCAGAAAGCCCACTAAACACCAGGGATTTGTTTTTAGTTTTTGTTTAGGGTGGAGGCTGCCCGAAAGAGGCACGCCAAGCCCCCACCCACCCGCCATCATTACAGCCTTTCTACCCCCTTGGGGGGCAGATGGGGCATTGGCCCCTAATCTGCCCCTTTGGGGGGGCGTAAAGCCCACTAGACACCAGGGATATTTTTAGAAAGTAAAAATAATGGTGGGGGCTGCCCAAAACGGGCATGCCCATGCCCAACCCACCCGCCACCATTACAGCCTTTCTGCCCCCCTGGGGGGCAGATGGGGCATTGGCCCCTAATCTGCCCCTTCGGGAGGGCGGAAAGCCCACTTGACGCCAGGGATTTTTTTCACGCAATTTTATTTAGGGTGGTGGATTTTATTTCGGGTGGTGGCTGCCAGAAACAGGCTCGTCAATGCCCCCACCCCCCGCCACCATTACAGCCTTTCTGCTGGGGCATTAGCCCCCAATCTGCCCCCCGGTGGGGCAGAAAACCCACTAAATGCCAGGGATTTTATTTTGTACAATTTGTTTTAGGGTGGGGGCTGCACAAAATGGGCATGCCAATGCCGCCAACCCCCCGCCACCATTACAACATTTCTGCCCCCCGGGGGGCAGATGGGGACAGTAGCAACCAATCTGCTCCCGGGGAGGGCAGAAAGCCCACTTGACGTGAGGAATTTTTTTGCGCATTTGTTTTAGGGTGGGGTCTGCCCAAAATGGGCACCCAAATGCCTCCACCCCCCCCCCCCCGCCACCATTACAGCCATTCTGCCCCCTCCAGAGGGGCAGAAAGCCCACTATCCACCAGGGATTTTTTTTGCGCAATTGTTTTAGGGTGTGGGCTGCCCGAAACGGGCATGCCAATGCCCCCACCCTCCCCCCCACAAAAATGACAGTCTTTCTGCCGCCCAGGAGGCAGATGGGAGCTGTAGCCCCCAATCTGGCCCCCCCTGGGGGGCGCAGAAGGCCCACTAGAAACCATGGATTTTTTTGTTTTATTAGTGTAGGGGTAGGGGCTCCCCAAAATGGGCATGACAATACCCCCACCCCACCACCAGAGAAATTTCAGTCTTACTGCCCCCCCGGGAGAGCAGATGGTGGCAGTGGCCCCTGATCTGCCCCCTGGGGGGCAGAAAGCCCACTAGGCTCCAGCGAGTACGCAGGCTTTTCTTATGCGTGGGGGTGGGGGCTGCCCAAAATGGTCATACCAATGCCCCCACAAAAAATAGCCACAGTCTTTCTGCCCCTTTAGGGGCATATCGGGATAAAACCCCCTTCCCCGATTCCCCCCAGGGCGGCAGAAAGCCCACTGGGCTCCGACTTTTTTTAGCAATGTGCCTACCTGTGGATTTTGGGCCCTAGCGCAGTTGGCACGTAGGTAAACCTAGCAGACCTGTAAATTTTTTAAAACTAGACACCGAGGGGAATCCAGAATGGGGTGACTTGACTGGCTCTCACCAGGTTCTTTTACCCAGAATCCATTGCAAACCTAAAAATGTGTCCAAAATAACACATTTTCCTCACATTTCTGTGGTGGAAAGTTCTGGAATCTGCGTGGGTCCACAAAATTCCACATACCCCATGTTCCCCAAAGTCTTCCGAGAAAAATGGTACCTCACTTACATGGCTATGTCTAGTGCCCGCATCAGGCAAGGGCCCAAAACCTATTGAGGAGACATCAAAATTACCTATCACAAAACAACCTGGTTTTGCAAAGGGGGTCCCATGAGTTTTTGGCCCCGGGCTTGGCGGCCATCTAGGGAAACCTACCAAACCTACACATTTCTGAAAACTAGACACCCGGGGGAGTTAAGGGAGGTATGGCTTGCATGGATCCCCCAAAGTTTCCTTACCCAGAATGCCCTGCAAACCTCAAATTTAGCGGAAAATATAACTTTTTCACATGTTTTTGTGTGGGAAAGTTGTGGTATCACCGAGCTGACAAAATTTCCTACCACCCAGCGTTCCCCCGGATCTCCCAATAAAAACAGTGCCTCACTTGTGTGGGAGGCCCAAATCCCCACGATAGGCAAGGGCCCAAAACATATTGGGGCAACATCAAAATTGCCTATCTCAAAACGACCTGGTTTTGCAAGGGGGTCCCCTGGGTTTTTGGCCCGGTGCTCGGCGGCCACCTAGGTAAACCTACCAAACCCACACATTTCTGAAAACTAGACACCCAGGGGATTCCAGGGAGGTATGCTTGTGTGGAACCCCTAACGTTTCCTTACCCAGAATGCCCTGCAAACCTCAAATTTAGCTGAAAAAATCACTTTTTTTCACACGTTTTTGTGTGGGAAAGTTGTGGCATCAGCAGGTCTCCCAATAAAAATGGTGCCTTACTCATTTGGGAGGCCCAAGTACCCGCGACAGGCAAGGGTCCAAAACGTAGTGCGCCTCAACAGGCAAGGGTCCTAAACGTAGGGTGCCTCACTACGTTGTGGGCCCTTGCCTGTCACGGGGACTTGGGCCTCCCACACGAGTGAGGCACCATTTTTATCGGGAGACTTAGGGGAACACTGGGTGGTAGGAAACTTGTGTCAGCCCGGTGATGCCACAACTTTCCCACACAAAAATGTGTGAAAAAGGTGATTTTTTCAGCTAACTTTGAGGTTTGCTGGGCATTCAGGGTAAGGAAACATTGGGGGATCCATGCAAGCCATGCCTCCCTGGAATCCCACGGTGTCTTGTTTTCAGAAATGTGTGGGTTTGGTAGGTTTCCCTAGGTGGCCGCCGAGCACCGGGCCAAAAATCCAAGTGACCCCCCTTTGCAAAACCAGGTAGTTTTGAGATAGGCAATTTTCATGTCGCCTCACTATGTTGTGGGCCCTTGCCTGTCGCGTGTACTTGGGCCTCCCACACGAGTGAGGCACCATTTTTATCGGGAGACCCGGGGGAATGCTGGGTGGTAGGAAATTTGTGTCAGCCCAGTGATGCCACAACTTTCCCACACAAAAATGTGTGAAAAAGGTGATTTTTTCAGCTAACTTTGAGGTTTGCAGGGCATTCTGGGTAAGGAAACGTTGGGGGATCCATGCAAGCCATACCTCCCTGGAATCCCCCGGGTGTCTTGTTTTCAGAAATGTGTGGGTTTGGTAGGTTTCCCTAGGTGCCGGTAGAGCTAGAGTTAAAAAACTACAGCTAGGCACTTTGCCAAAAAAGGTTAATTTTTCACTGCGAAATTGAGGTGTGTCCACGATGCGTTTTGCACCGTTTCCTGGCGCGGGCACAAGGCCAACCCACACAAGTGAGGTACCATTTTTCTTGGAAGACTTTGGGGAACACGGGATGGGTGGAAATTTGTGGATCCACGCAGATTCCAGAACTTTCCACCACAGAAATATGGGGAAAATGTGTTTTTTCTGGCAATTTTTTAGGTTTGCAAGGGATTCTGGGTAGCAGAACCTGGTGGGAGGCAGTCAAGACACCCCATCCTGGATTCCCTTGGGTGTCTAGTTTTTAAAAATGTATAGGTTTGCTAGGTTTCCCTAGGTGCCGGCAGAGCTATGGTTAAAAAGTACAGCTAGGCACTTTGCCAAAAAAGGGTCATTTTTCACAGCGAAATTGAGGTGTGTCCACGTTGCGTTTTGCACCATTTCCTGTCACGGGCACTAGGCCGACCCAGAGAAGTGAGGTACCATTTTTCTCGGAAGACTTTGGGGAACACGGGGCGGGTGGAAATTTGTGGATCCACGCAGATTCCAGAACTTACCACCACAGAAATGTGGGGAAAATGTGTTTCTTTTGGCAATTTTGTAGGTTTTCAAGGGATTCTGGGTAACAGAACCTGGTGGGAGGCAGTCAAGTCACCCCATCCTCGATTCCCCTGGGTGTCTATTTTTCAAAAATGTATAGGTTTGCTAGGTTTGCCTAGGTGCCGGCAGAGCTATGGTTCATAAACTGCAGCTAGGCACTTTGCCAAAAAAGGGTCATTTTTCAGTGCGAAATTGAGGTGTGTCCACGTTAAGTTTTGCGCCATTTTCTGTCACGGGCACTAGGCTGACCCACACAAGTGAGGTACCATTTTTCTTGGAAGACTTTGGGGAACACGGGGTGGGTGGAAATGTGTGGATCCACGCAGATTCCAGAACTTTCTACCACAGAAATATGGGGAAAATGTGTTTTTTCTGGCAATTGTTTAGGTTTGCAAGGGATTCTGGGTAACAGAACCTGGTGGGAGGCAGTCAAGTCACCCCATCCTGGATTCCCCTTGGTGTCTAGTTTTTAAAAATGTATAGGTTTGCTAGGTTTCACTAGGTGCCGGCAGAGCTATGGTTTAAAAAGTACAGCTAGGTACTTTGCCAAAAAAGGGTCATTTTTCACAGCGAAATTGAGGTGTGTCCACGTTGCGTTTTGCACCGTTTCCTGTCACGGGCACTAGGCCGACCAGCACAAGTGAGGTACCATTTTTCTCGGAAGACTTTGGGGAACAAGGGGTGGGTGGATATTTGTGGATCCACGCAGAGGCCAGAACTTTCCATCACAGAAATATGGGGAAAATTTGTTTTTTCTGGCAATTTTTTAGGTTTTCAAGGGATTCTGGGTAACAGAACCTGGTGGGAGGCAGTCAAGTCACCCCATCCTGGATTCCCCTGCGTGTCTAGTTTTAAAAAATGTATAGGTTTGCTAGGTTTCCGTAGGTGCCGGCAGAGCTATGGTTCAAAAACTACTGCTAGGCACTTTGCTAAAAAAAGGTCATTTTTCACTCCGAAATTAAGGTGTGTCCACGTTAAGTTTTGCGCCGTTTCCTGTCGCGGGCACTAGGCCGACCCACACAAGTGAGGTACCAATTTTCTCGGCAGTCTTTGGGGAACGCGGGGTGGGTGGAAATTTGTGGATCCACGCAGATTCCAGATCTTTCCACCACAGAAATGTGGGGAAAATGTGTTTTTTTTGGCAACTGTTTAGGTTTGCAAGGGATTCTGGGTAACAGAACCTGGTGGGAGGCAGTCAAGTCACCCCATCCTGGATTCCCCTGGTGTCTAGTTTTCAAAAATGTATAGGTTTGCTAGGTTTCCCTAGGTGCCGGCAGAGCTATGATTAAAAAACTACAGCTAGGCACTTTGCCAAAAAAGGGTAATTTTTCACTGCAAAATTGAGGTGTGTCCACGTTACGTTTTGCGCTGTTTCCTGTCGCGGGCACTAGGCCGACCCACATAAGTGAGGTATCATTTTTCTCTGAAGACTTTGGGGAACGCGGGGTGGGTGTAAATTTGTGGATCCACACGGATTCAAGAACTTTCCACCACAGAAACTTGGGGAAAATGTGTTTTTTTGGGCATTTTTTAGGTTCGCAAGGGATTTTGGGTAACAGAACCTGGCGGGAGGCAGTCAACTCACCCCATCCTGGATTCCCCTGGGTATCTAGATTTCAAAAATATACAGGTTTGCTAGGTTTCCCTAGGTGCCCACAGAGCTATGGTTAAAAAACGACAGCTAGGCACTTTGCCAAAAAAGGGTCATTTTTCACTACAAAATTGAGGTGTGTCCACGTTGCGTTTTGCACCGTTCTTGTCGCAGGCACTAGGCCGACCCACACAAGTGAGGTACCATATTTCTCGGAAGACTTTGGGGAATGCGGGGTGCATGGAAATTTGTGGATCCACACCAATTCCAGAACTTTACACCACAGAAATGTGAGGAAAATGTGTTTTTTTTTTTACAAAAGTTTAGGTGTGCAAGGGGTTCTGGGTAATAAAACCTGATGAGAGGTAGTCAAGTCACCCCATCCTGGATTCCCCTGGCTGTCTAGTTTTCAAAAATATATAGGTTTGCTAGGTTTCCCTAGGTACCGGCAGAGCTAGGGTTAAAAAGCTACAGCTAGGCACTTTGCTAAAAAAGGGTCATTTTTCATTGTGAAAATGTGGTGTGTTCACGTTGGGTTTTAAGCCATTTCCTGTCATGGGCACTATGCCTACGCATGCAAGTGAGGTACCATTTTTATCGGGAGACTTAGGGTAATTTAGATTTGTAAAGGAACTGTTATTGAGTGTGACGAGAACCATCACACTCAAGGCATACCAATTGAAAATATGAGGAATCATGGAAACAGAGAAAATCAAATCTCTTTATAACTAAAAACCTAGTCAGAGTTCAGCTCGTCATGAGGCATCCCAAGGGAAATCCCTCTGGTGCGGGCACCAGAGGGATTCCCTTTAAACCAAAATAGCCTCGGGAGCTGGGGAAGAGCTTCCCCAGCTCCTGAGGCTTCCCCCCTGGTTTCCCTGAAATTACGATCGGCGCGCAAGTCGCTCTGATGTCATTTCAGTGAAACCAAAACTGAAATGAGCCAAGAGGCTCATTTCAGTTTCCCTTTCTAGGTGCTAAGGGGGCTATCTCAGCCCCCTGAGCACGTAGAAAGATGGGAGAGGTATCGTTGGAAAGTGGAGAATCTCCCCTTTCCAATGGTTCCCCTCCCAGTGGATCCCTGCCTGATTTTGGCAATATGTAGTCTTTTTGCCCCCGCTGGGGGGAAGATGGGGCAGTAGCCCCCAATCAACCCCCGGGGGGCAAAAAGCCCACTAGACACCTGGGAATTTTTCAAAAAGTAAAAATAGGGGTGGGGCTGCCCAAAATAGGCAGGCCCATGCCCCCAACCCACCCCCCAATTATAACAGTCTTTCTGCCTCCCGGGGGGCAGATGGGGCATTGGCCCCTAATCTTCCCCTTCGGGGGGGCAGAAAGCCCACTAAACACCAGCGATTTGTTTTTAGGTTTTTTTAGGGTGGGGGATGCCCGAAATGGGCACGCCAATGCCCCCACACCACCATTACAGCCTTTCTGCCCTCCCTGGGGGGCAGATGGGGCATTGGCCCCTAATCCGCCCCTTCGGGGGGTGGAAAGCCCATTAGACACCAGGGATTTTTTATAGAAACTAAAAATAAGGGTGGGGGCTGCCCAAAACAGGCATGCCCATGCCCCCACCACCCCAATAATTACAGTCTTTCTGCCCCCCGGGCACAGATGGGGCATTGGCCCCTAATCTGCCCCTAGGGGGGGCAGAAAGCCCACTAAACACCAGGGATTTGTTTTTAGTTTTTGTTTAGGGTGGAGGCTGCCCGAAAGAGGCACGCCAAGCCCCCACCCACCCGCCATCATTACAGCCTTTCTACCCCCTTGGGGGGCAGATGGGGCATTGGCCCCTAATCTGCCCCTTTGGGGGGGCGTAAAGCCCACTAGACACCAGGGATATTTTTAGAAAGTAAAAATAATGGTGGGGGCTGCCCAAAACGGGCATGCCCATGCCCAACCCACCCGCCACCATTACAGCCTTTCTGCCCCCCTGGGGGGCAGATGGGGCATTGGCCCCTAATCTGCCCCTTCGGGAGGGCGGAAAGCCCACTTGACGCCAGGGATTTTTTTCACGCAATTTTATTTAGGGTGGTGGATTTTATTTCGGGTGGTGGCTGCCAGAAACAGGCTCGTCAATGCCCCCACCCCCCGCCACCATTACAGCCTTTCTGCTGGGGCATTAGCCCCCAATCTGCCCCCCGGTGGGGCAGAAAACCCACTAAATGCCAGGGATTTTATTTTGTACAATTTGTTTTAGGGTGGGGGCTGCACAAAATGGGCATGCCAATGCCGCCAACCCCCCGCCACCATTACAACATTTCTGCCCCCCGGGGGGCAGATGGGGACAGTAGCAACCAATCTGCTCCCGGGGAGGGCAGAAAGCCCACTTGACGTGAGGAATTTTTTTGCGCATTTGTTTTAGGGTGGGGTCTGCCCAAAATGGGCACCCAAATGCCTCCACCCCCCCCCCGCCACCATTACAGCCATTCTGCCCCCTCCAGAGGGGCAGAAAGCCCACTATCCACCAGGGATTTTTTTTGCGCAATTGTTTTAGGGTGTGGGCTGCCCGAAACGGGCATGCCAATGCCCCCACCCTCCCCCCCACAAAAATGACAGTCTTTCTGCCGCCCAGGAGGCAGATGGGAGCTGTAGCCCCCAATCTGGCCCTCCCTGGGGGGCGCAGAAGGCCCACTAGAAACCATGGATTTTTTTGTTTTATTAGTGTAGGGGTAGGGGCTCCCCAAAATGGGCATGACAATACCCCCACCCCACCACCAGAGAAATTTCAGTCTTACTGCCCCCCCGGGAGAGCAGATGGTGGCAGTGGCCCCTGATCTGCCCCCTGGGGGGCAGAAAGCCCACTAGGCTCCAGCGAGTACGCAGGCTTTTCTTATGCGTGGGGGTGGGGGCTGCCCAAAATGGTCATACCAATGCCCCCACAAAAAATAGCCACAGTCTTTCTGCCCCTTTAGGGGCATATCGGGATAAAACCCCCTTCCCCGATTCCCCCCAGGGCGGCAGAAAGCCCACTGGGCTCCGACTTTTTTTAGCAATGTGCCTACCTGTGGATTTTGGGCCCTAGCGCAGTTGGCACGTAGGTAAACCTAGCAGACCTGTAAATTTTTTAAAACTAGACACCGAGGGGAATCCAGAATGGGGTGACTTGACTGGCTCTCACCAGGTTCTTTTACCCAGAATCCATTGCAAACCTAAAAATGTGTCCAAAATAACACATTTTCCTCACATTTCTGTGGTGGAAAGTTCTGGAATCTGCGTGGGTCCACAAAATTCCACATACCCCATGTTCCCCAAAGTCTTGCGAGAAAAATGGTACCTCACTTACATGGCTATGTCTAGTGCCCGCATCAGGCAAGGGCCCAAAACCTATTGAGGAGACATCAAAATTACCTATCACAAAACAACCTGGTTTTGCAAAGGGGGTCCCATGAGTTTTTGGCCCCGGGCTTGGCGGCCATCTAGGGAAACCTACCAAACCTACACATTTCTGAAAACTAGACACCCGGGGGAGTTAAGGGAGGTATGGCTTGCATGGATCCCCCAAAGTTTCCTTACCCAGAATGCCCTGCAAACCTCAAATTTAGCGGAAAATATAACTTTTTCACATGTTTTTGTGTGGGAAAGTTGTGGTATCACCGAGCTGACAAAATTTCCTACCACCCAGCGTTCCCCCGGATCTCCCAATAAAAACAGTGCCTCACTTGTGTGGGAGGCCCAAATCCCCACGATAGGCAAGGGCCCAAAACATATTGGGGCAACATCAAAATTGCCTATCTCAAACCGACCTGGTTTTGCAAGGGGGTCCCCTGGGTTTTTGGCCCGGTGCTCGGCGGCCACCTAGGTAAACCTACCAAACCCACACATTTCTGAAAACTAGACACCCAGGGGATTCCAGGGAGGTATGCTTGTGTGGAACCCATAACGTTTCCTTACCCAGAATGCCCTGCAAACCTCAAATTTAGCTGAAAAAATCACTTTTTTTCACACGTTTTTGTGTGGGAAAGTTGTGGCATCAGCAGGCTGACACAAATCTCCGACCATCCAGCATTCCCACGGGTCTCCCAATAAAAATGGTGCCTTACTCATTTGGGAGGCCCAAGTACCCGCGACAGGCAAGGGTCCAAAACGTAGTGCGCCTCAACAGGCAAGGGTCCTAAACGTAGTGTGCCTCACTACGTTGTGGGCCCTTGCCTGTCACGGGGACTTGGGCCTCCCACACGAGTGAGGCACCATTTTTATCGGGAGACTTAGGGGAACACTGGGTGGTAGGAAACTTGTGTCAGCCCGGTGATGCCACAACTTTCCCACACAAAAATGTGTGAAAAAGGTGATTTTTTCAGCTAACTTTGAGGTTTGCTGGGCATTCAGGGTAAGGAAACATTGGGGGATCCATGCAAGCCATGCCTCCCTGGAATCCCCCGGTGTCTTGTTTTCAGAAATGTGTGGGTTTGGTAGGTTTCCCTAGGTGGCCGCCGAGCACCGGGCCAAAAATCCAAGTGATCCCCCTTTGCAAAACCAGGTAGTTTTGAGATAGGCAATTTTCATGTCGCCTCACTATGTTGTGGGCCCTTGCCTGTCGCGTGTACTTGGGCCTCCCACACGAGTGAGGCACCATTTTTATCGGGAGACCCGGGGGAACGCTGGGTGGTAGGAAATTTGTGTCAGCCCAGTGATGCCACAACTTTCCCACACAAAAATGTGTGAAAAAGGTGATTTTTTCAGCTAACTTTGAGGTTTGCAGGGCATTCTGGGTAAGGAAACGTTGGGGGATCCATGCAAGCCATACCTCCCTGGAATCCCCCGGGTGTCTTGTTTTCAGAAATGTGTGGGTTTGGTAGGTTTCCCTAGGTGCCGGTAGAGCTAGGGTTAAAAAACTACAGCTAGGCACTTTGCCAAAAAAGGTTAATTTTTCACTGCGAAATTGAGGTGTGTCCACGATGCGTTTTGCACCGTTTCCTGTCGCGGGCACTAGGCCAACCCACACAAGTGAGGTACCATTTTTCTTGGAAGACTTTGGGGAACACGGGGTGGGTGGAAATTTGTGGATCCACGCAGATTCCAGAACTTTCCACCACAGAAATATGGGGAAAATGTGTTTTTTCTGGCAATTTTTTAGGATTGCAAGGGATTCTGGGTAGCAGAACCTGGTGGGAGGCAGTCAAGACACCCCATCCTGGATTCCCTTGGGTGTCTAGTTTTTAAAAATGTATAGGTTTGCTAGGTTTCCCTAGGTGCCGGCAGAGCTATGGTTAAAAAGTACAGCTAGGCACTTTGCCAAAAAAGGGTCATTTTTCACAGCGAAATTGAGGTGTGTCCACGTTGCGTTTTGCACCATTTCCTGTCACGGGCACTAGGCCGACCCAGAGAAGTGAGGTACCATTTTTCTCGGAAGACTTTGGGGAACACGGGGTGGGTGGAAATTTGTGGATCCACGCAAATTCCAGAACTTTCCACCACAGAAATGTGGGGAAAATGTGTTTCTTTTGGCAATTTTTTAGGTTTTCAAGGGATTCTGGGTAACAGAACCTGGTGGGAGGCAGTCAAGTCACCCCATCCTCGATTCCCCTGGGTGTCTATTTTTCAAAAATGTATAGGTTTGCTAGGTTTGCCTAGGTGCCGGCAGAGCTATGGTTCATAAACTGCAGCTAGGCACTTTGCCAAAAAAGGGTCATTTTTCAGTGCAAAATTGAGGTGTGTCCACGTTAAGTTTTGCGCCATTTTCTGTCACGGGCACTAGGCTGACCCACACAAGTGAGGTACCATTTTTCTTGGAAGACTTTGGGGAACACGGGGTGGGTGGAAATGTGTGGATCCACGCAGATTCCAGAACTTTCTACCACAGAAATATGGGGAAAATGTGTTTTTTCTGGCAATTTTTTAGGTTTGCAAGGGATTCTGGGTAACAGAACCTCGTGGGAGGCAGTCAAGTCACCCCATCCTGGATTCCCCTTGGTGTCTAGTTTTTAAAAATGTATAGGTTTGCTAGGTTTCACTAGGTGCCGGCAGAGCTATGGTTTAAAAAGTACAGCTAGGTACTTTGCCAAAAAAGGGTCATTTTTCACAGCGAAATTGAGGCGTGTCCACGTTGCGTTTTGCACCGTTTCCTGTCACGGGCACTAGGCCGACCAGCACAAGTGAGGTACCATTTTTCTCGGAAGACTTTGGGGAACAAGGGGTGGGTGGATATTTGTGGATCCACGCAGAGGCCAGAACTTTCCATCACAGAAATATGGGGAAAATTTGTTTTTTCTGGCAATTTTTTAGGTTTTCAAGGGATTCTGGGTAACAGAACCTGGTGGGAGGCAGTCAAGTCACCCCATCCTGGATTCCCCTGCGTGTCTAGTTTTAAAAAATGTATAGGTTTGCTAGGTTTCCGTAGGTGCCGGCAGAGCTATGGTTCAAAAACTACTGCTAGGCACTTTGCTAAAAAAAGGTCATTTTTCACTCCGAAATTAAGGTGTGTCCACGTTAAGTTTTGCGCCGTTTCCTGTCGCGGGCACTAGGCCGACCCACACAAGTGAGGTACCAATTTTCTCGGCAGTCTTTGGGGAACGCGGGGTGGGTGGAAATTTGTGGATCCACGCAGATTCCAGATCTTTCCACCACAGAAATGTGGGGAAAATGTGTTTTTTTTGGCAATTGTTTAGGTTTGCAAGGGATTCTGGGTAACAGAACCTGGTGGGAGGCAGTCAAGTCACCCCATCCTGGATTCCCCTGGTGTCTAGTTTTCAAAAATGTATAGGTTTGCTAGGTTTCCCTAGGTGCCGGCAGAGCTATGATTAAAAAACTACAGCTAGGCACTTTGCCAAAAAAGGGTAATTTTTCACTGCAAAATTGAGGTGTGTCCACGTTACGTTTTGCGCTGTTTCCTGTCGCGGGCACTAGGCCGACCCACATAAGTGAGGTATCATTTTTCTCTGAAGACTTTGGGGAACGCGGGGTGGGTGTAAATTTGTGGATCCACACGGATTCAAGAACTTTCCACCACAGAAACTTGGGGAAAATGTGTTTTTTTGGGCATTTTTTAGGTTCGCAAGGGATTTTGGGTAACAGAACCTGGCGGGAGGCAGTCAACTCACCCCATCCTGGATTCCCCTGGGTATCTAGATTTCAAAAATATTCAGGTTTGCTAGGTTTCCCTAGGTGCCCACAGAGCTATGGTTAAAAAACGACAGCTAGGCACTTTGCCAAAAAAGGGTCATTTTTCACTACAAAATTGAGGTGTGTCCACGTTGCGTTTTGCACCGTTCTTGTCGCAGGCACTAGGCCGACCCACACAAGTGAGGTACCATATTTCTCGGAAGACTTTGGGGAATGCGGGGTGCATGGAAATTTGTGGATCCACACCAATTCCAGAACTTTACACCACAGAAATGTGAGGAAAATGTGTTTTTTTTTTTACAAAAGTTTAGGTGTGCAAGGGGTTCTGTGTAATAGAACCTGATGAGAGGTAGTCAAGTCACCCCATCCTGGATTCCCCTGGCTGTCTAGTTTTCAAAAATATATAGGTTTGCTAGGTTTCCCTAGGTACCGGCAGAGCTAGGGTTAAAAAGCTACAGCTAGGCACTTTGCTAAAAAAGGGTCATTTTTCATTGTGAAATGTGGTGTGTTCACGTTGGGTTTTAAGCCATTTCCTGTCATGGGCACTATGCCTACGCATGCAAGTGAGGTACCATTTTTATCGGGAGACTTAGGGTAATTTAGATTTGTAAAGGAACCGTTATTACCTATTGACTTTCGATGCATTTCTGCCTTCCAAATGAAAGACATTGTGTAAAAAAGAAGTCATTTTAAAAAATGACTGATAATTCTCATGCTAGTATGAGTATTCCCAATTTCGGAAATGTGGAAATATCTACTGTTTCTAATCTCTATATTTTGTTCCCATTTAAGAAATACATAGGTGTCTTTCATACCGATTTTTCCATGCACACATTTTTACAGAATAATTACTATATACCCGGTACATAATAAAAACCATTGCAAGTTGCTGCTCAGTTTTTGGCTCTGGGTTCGTCGGGTTCTTGGTGAAACTACAAGTCCTATATATCCCCACAACCAGTAATGTTCAGAGGATGTAACGGTATATTGCTTTCAAAGAGCTGTCATAATTAGAAGAAGTTACAGGTGAAAACGTTGGCACAAAAGGCTGTTTTTTTAACAAATTTTCAATTTATCCTATATTTAACTGTTAGTTTCTATAAAGAAACCTTGAGGGATCTACACAAATGACCCCTTGCTGAATTCAGAATTTTGTTCAACTTCTCTAAAATGTGTAGCTTTCCAGGATCCATTATTGCTTTTGTACACATTTCTACCATTAACTGGAAGGAGGTCAAAAGCACCAAAAATAGGCTATGTCCCAGAAAAATGCCAAAACTGTGAAAAAAATGTTGGGGTTCTGACAAAAGTTTGGTATCCCCTAAAAGCTGGGAAAATGGTGATTTCAGCCCCACAAACCCTTTTTGGATTACATTTGCAGGGAAAAATCCAGATGCTTTCATTTGCAGCCCGTTTTTCCCATAAAAAACAAACATTTGCTGTATTTTGGCTCATTCCTGTGACCCCTCCAGGGGAATCCACAAACCCTGAGTACCTTTAGAATCCCCATGATGTTGGAAGAAAAGGACGCAAATTTGGCGTGGATACCTTATGTGGTCAAAAAGTTACAGGGGCCTCAGCGCGCACTACCACAAATAGCCAAAAAAAGGCGTGGCACAGGAAGGGGAAAAGGCCTGGCAGCGAAGGGGTTAAAAGAAATATCATAAAAAGTATGATTTGCAGGACCATTATTAGGCTTGATACAGGCTTTGTATAAGGCCACCTATGTGCTAACTTGCTTTTTAATTTGTTTTTCTTCTAATTGTTTTCCTTATTTTTAGGCATTCTTCCCTGCTTTTAGAGTCAGCTTTTTATTGTTCAGGGACATTACTGGGGCACTGTTAGATTTCTTATCCTCTAGGAGAGGGCGGATCCTTGATTG
Source organism: Triturus cristatus (assembly GCF_964204655.1). NCBI lineage: Eukaryota > Metazoa > Chordata > Amphibia > Caudata > Salamandridae > Triturus > Triturus cristatus. The sequence goes on from NC_140584.1 coordinate 152,006,258, forward strand.
CCTTAACTTTGTCTGTCTCTGCTCCCTGGTCCGCTTCTCGTTTCCGCAAAGGCAACAGAGTGTTTCTTCTAGGCGAAGCAGGACAATCTAGAGGCTCCTTTAGGGTTAGAGTTCACTCAAGTTTTTAATCCTGCTCATTTCTAGGCCTAGGAATTTAAGTCCTCAGTGCGGACACACAGCAAATGAAGGCAGCTAGTGCAAAAGAAAACCAGGCTGTGCCCATCTGTGTCCGGTTTGTGCCCAGCTCCAAACATTAGTTCGGGTTTAGCTTGGCTCTCGCCCCGTGTTGCACTTTCTCGAAGGACAAACTCTTAGCACTGAACCCTTGCATAAATGGCTGTAAAATGAACTCTCCGGATGATGCAGTGATGCCTCAATTTTGCGGTGTCTGCTTATCTGCTCGGCAGATACTTTCATAGATGCGTGTACCTTCCATGATCAAATGTACCCCTTCACTGATCGATACAGTTTATGCCTTCTTTACACTAGTACCAGACAATCTCACCGCTCTGTTCTTGAAGTTGGGTTGGCGAATGTTCAGTCATTACCCAAACACCTAAAATATGGTGCACTGTTGCGTATGGACAACAATTTAGACACCCTCCCGGTCCTGTCACAGATTTTCTAACATTGTGGATGAGAAACTTAGGGGCATATTATCAATGGGTAGTGGTAAATATCGCAAATCGCGCTTAGCGCAAATTTGATTATCGCTGTCTATCGCTGGTTTATTTCGCCATGTTAGCTGCGTATTAACAACGCTCTGCAAACAGGCGATGTACAAACCAGCGATAGACGGCGATAATCCTCATTAGCGTGTGAAATCCGGTGATGATTTCACACGCTAATGAAAAGCTTGATAATAGGGGAGTGTGGACGTAACCAGATGATCCACCTCCCATACAAAACATGGCTAACTCAACTTTCAGGTAGGCGTAAGTATCAGGCGATAACCGCAGTTTGCGTGGCCTTCTTAATCGCTTCGTGGGTCCTGGGTCACGTTATAAATACTGCGATATCGTAGTGATATCTGTCATGTTGTTTCTTGGCAGGAATGCCGACTTTGCATCTAATTAGAGATGTATATCGCTAAGATGCAAAGCGTCACGAAAACAGCAGCTAACAAGCGCTAATGCATGTTAGCGCCACCTTGATGATTGTGCGATAAAAAAATTGCCGCTTTTTCGGCGCTATGTGCCAAAAAAGCGGCGTTATGTCCTTTGATAATAGGGTCTTCACGTACTCTAATCTGACTGTGTTGGTTGACTTTATCCTGCCGTTGGATGGCTCTCTGACAAGGCTGGGAGGACCTTGGTGAAGGCTTGTCATGCCTTTGCCCTTTTTTCAGTTTGTCAAGCACGTAAAACTCTAAAGTAGCCATATGCTGGATCTTATCTGTTCCAATCTTCTACTTTGTTTGAAGGCTCCCCTTTCTTTAATTTGTTCAGATCAATTCTTTATCCTCTTTTATTTGGAGGGAAATACTGGGAAATCTCAACTTGCTTCGCAAGACCCAACAGATGTGCAGCTTGCATCTACAATTAATGCAGACGATATGCATGCATTTTTATGGCAACTAACCGGCTCTGTCTGATAATATGAATGATGAGGCCACATTATTTAACAATTGGCTGCAGGAGGCTGTTATCCTTTCTGTTATGATCAGAAAAATCTGAGTAAACACTTAGAGAAACAGTAGCATCGAGGTTTTGCCCCTGTTAGCAAGATTCATTACAAACTTGCTATGAAGTAATCTCATAACTCCATAATTCTTTCTAAACATTCCTTTTATATGGCCCATATAGCTTCCACCAAGAACTAACTTTTTAAACTTGTTAAATCATTTCTGAAGTCCTGTAATCCACCACCTATTGAGTGATGTGAGCAATTATCCTCAATTTTCAAGGATACATATTGTGCTTACTTGGTAAGCTTGCTGCCGCATTAGTATGCCTATAGTTGCTGCTGACTCTGAACTAAAATCAACTGTGTCCTACTCCTTGAACAACGTTCATCTGATCTCTCTGATGGCTTTGCAATAGGCCTTACCCATCCATTTTCTCCAATCAGAGTTTACACAGGAAGAGAGATTTTAGTTTCACTAATAACTTTCGTGTTGTTTGACATATCTTCATGAACTTTTCCAAAACAAACACTCATCCACTTCAGTTCCATTATGGAAAGCTTTGTGGTGATCTGCCAGGGAGGGGCTAGAAAAAGGGGGTCTCAAATGTTCATTTCCCATGTTAATTCCCACAGAAAAAGTTGGGAAGCGATACAGAATAAACAGCTAAACAGAATTACACCATATTTGGCAGAAAGTTAGAACTTTATTCAGGAATGTGCTTTCTGTGTTTTGGTGTAAATCTATTCAGCCGTTTTTGAGAAATACAAGTTTAGAGAGGTGCTCGGGGTAGCCATGTAGGGGTTAACAAAACAAGTAAGTCCTAATTGGCATGCCACAATATGCTATGGCAGCCATTACAAGACTCAGAGATGTGTTCCTGCATCCTGAAAATAAAATTAAAATATATACAAGGGCATAGGGTGAGCACACCTTGATCTGACAGCTCCTCCATTATTGGCTGGAAACAATATGTACAACATATTGTGGCAGCCATCACAGGACTTAAGGTTATGGTTCTCATTGGAATCTATTGTACTGAATGGAGGATTTTGAGGGTCACAAAAAAGTAGATAACAGATTTTAGTCTATTAATGAATCTTTTGTGGCATTATTTAGTCATTTTACAAGTTATGTTGTGTTCTAAGGTGATTTTACCCAGTGGAAAATGCCATTGTCTGCTGGGATTTGATGAACCATGTTTGAGAGAAAAAAATGTTAATGTCCGTGATGCGGCTGGTCCTGTAGTATACCCGGGAGTTTTGGCATTCCCAGCCACGCTAATCAGTTTGTTAACTTCCCAGATGAATAAACCAGTTTAATCTGAGGGACACCACTAAGGTACTGCCGGAGTGTTGTGGGGAGTTGACATAATTGATGACATGATATAATTGATGACAACACTGTGCAAGGCAAGGACACAAGTTGTAGTTACTTCAGTTAACTGTAACTGATGAATTTCAGTGTTTTTTTTCAGTGGCAAGCACCACAACACGAAGGTGGGGGCAGGGTATGCAGATAGGCAGCGGGTGGGGATTACAGGGAAGCAAAAAAATAATAATAGTTAAAAAAAGTACCTTTTCCCTGCAACCTACGGCAGCCGCCACAGCCTTGGAGCTCTCCCAGCAGTCTCTGGGAAGGCAGAGGCTATTCAGCGAATCCTGGCGTTGCTCTCTTGCTAGGAGAGCAGTGCCAGGATTGGTATTAGCGGCTAGCTCTGCCGCTCAGTCACTGCCTGTGTGCCTACGGCATTTCTTCAACCCAGCTGTAAACACAGCCGGATTGGAGAAATAGATGTGTGCATGTATGTTTGGCCGTCCTAGGACGGCCGGCCAAACATACATACATGCACACTTCATAGTGCCACCACCGGCCTATCATGGCCAGGCCCGGCCCTGCATAGATGTCAGAATCAGTCAAAGAAAATCAAATGATATTGTTTCATTATCATTTTATTTTTCTATGATTGACTCTGCCGAATGGAGCGATGCCCCTCCACCATTATGGAGGGGCTGCCCTGTGTTTTTGTGTGTGTGTAAAATGTTACGAGGTAAAGCGCTACATTTTAACTGACATTTTCCCCTAACAAGAACCTGACTTTAACCTTTTTTTCAGTGAATGTATATGTTAACAATATGCATTGCAATAAATTATATTCACTACAGAACAATTCAAATGGTAATATTCCTCAATACAGTTGTATTAAGGGATCAAACCCAAAAATCTACCTGGTGCAGACAAGTGCCCTCATAAGGTGCTACCACAAAGACATTAGCACAGATTGTGGTAGCATTCAAACAAAGCAGAACATAACTTTTCACAGGTGCCTTAAGCAAGGCTGCCTTCAGTAAGATCCCAAATGAATAGCAAGAGGTGCAATAATTGCAGATTTCATTTTTAAAATATTCATGATTGTTTATTGAGGTGTTCTCCTTTTCTTTAAATAATTACTGCAGTTAAATATTCACGGAGGTACTCGCTTTACTTGATGATGCCTTGATTTTGTCAAAGAGTTTTAAGGGTACTTAACCGCACTCAATGTTGCTTACTTTGAATGATTGAGAACAGTTCAGGTGGTAAAATAACTATTTCAGCAAGAAAGTAACTCCTATGTAAACTACTTTACCCAGAAAAGGAAATGTGAAAGATATAAAAGAATATTGAAGTAGCACTCAGACATGGCAGATCAAAACATTTCACAGGTGTCTGATTTCAGTAACTGCATATTACATTGTGGTTGTCATTTAATGTGAATTTCATTTTTCACACTTGATTTAGCATTAAGAATTCATCTATCATAATGTTATGAAATAACAATTACGGGTACAAGGAAAAAAAATCTTCATCATAGATAACAGTCTAACGACTTCATCAGATGTAGAGTTCCCATGCTGCAATCTATTGGGAAGTAGAGACCTTTCTGAAGCTGAGATTTGAAATGTATGCATTTCCAGATTTCTGATAAATCAAAATAAATCAAAAATCTTGAATATATTAATAGATTATGGGCGGGTACATTTTTCAAGACAACTACTCCACTCTGATGGTCAAAAAATGCTTAAATATTTTGTAGACTACTTCACTAACACAAACAAAGGTGCTATTATTGCAAAGATTTATGAAGGAAATGATAGTTGACTTTGTGGAGAAAGAGACTGCATTTTATTTTGTGAATTGGAAAGATAAACACAATCATTATGATTAGAATGCTGTACCTTAGGTATCTCATTCTAAGAGATAGTCTCTTGACTTTCAGAATTTTTTTTAGTCATATGGCTATGGACACTGTGAGTATTTCTTGAAGCCTTAATGGCGTCCAGGCATTAGAGTAGCAAGGATTCCATGGACCCTTTTGCAATCAAGGAAAATTGGCACCTGACTGCTGTTTTCATAGTAAAATTATGCAAGAATAATGGTTCAGTAGACGCCTGTGGACTTTCGGCCCTGGTGCCAACGTACTTGCTCCACTATTGATAGATATGTGCCAGCTTCAATTACTGAATGGGCTAACAGCCCCTGATATTTTGAAATTGAACAGGCCATGCACCTGACACTCCTGAAGAAATGGTCATGGTTACTAAATGAATACAGATTGATCATAGCAATGATAGTGGGAGCTTTGCATTACCTGGTCTAACTCTTGGGACACTCAAGACCAAGGAAAATCTATGTGCATCACGATTAAAAGACCATCCTTTAAATTTTTAGATTGCATTACGATTAAAATGGTCCTCAAACATTTTAATCTTTAGCGTCGCAGAATGGGAACGTTTGCACTACTTGCAGATTTACCGTTGAGTATTACATCTTACCAATAAACCAGCAGAAATCTTTCCATCAACGCCATATGAGGCGTTCATTCCGGATAACATGAAAACAAGGAATCTCATCTAATGGATTAACTGCATCCTTGTTGAGTTGTTCGGAAGAACAGATGGAAGTATCAAAATATATCAGCAAGACACTTGTGAAGCATGTTGATGATCGAGTGGGCTTGGAGCAGCGTAATGTTGGCTCTACCCTTTGACATTATGAATAAACTGTATATACGTTCATGCAGTACTTTATATTTATGTGCTTTAACACCATTAATGTAAAGTGGTATATTTGATTGAAATACTGAAGGTGCATTTGTTGTATAAATTAGATATTAACATGAGTGTGCATGCTAATGTTTTTTCTTATGGTAATACCAAATTGCAGTTTCATATATATATACTTTTCTGTAGCTTGAGTAAGTTTGTTAATATCATATACATAGTTATGTATTTGTTTGAAAAGTCTTGAAATCATTTTATGGTCATGCATTTAAAATGCGTATTGAAGTGATTTGCTACATTAAGTTGACCAAAGGCCTTAAGCTTTTGGATTCTAATGGTAAACCTTCAACATGAAAGTTGCATTGGTTGCAATGTTTTTCTCTTCATTGCAGGTGCATTCACATGTTCGCATAGTTACGGAAAGGCACATTGGGTATCAGAGATAGTGAGGCTTGGGAGAACAACTTTTGGCAAGGACGAGAGGCTCTAACGAACAAAGGGAGGGCTCGATTCATAGAGATGGGAGAAATCCAAGGATGTTTTGATGTTCAGACCAAGAGAATGGAGTATCAGATGAAATAGCCAAGTTTTACTGTGAGAAGGAGGAAAAGCACTGGGACACATGCTGCAGCGTTATTAGGTCCATAACATTTTTAGCCTTATTGTTAAGTAGCTTATTTCCCCATCAAAGTCTCATACCGCTCTCTCATGGCCCTACAGTGGATCTTGTTTTGTGTCGAGAGGGGTTGGATACAAAGGATCAAAAAAGCAATCCAATGATAACCAGGAATTGGAGAACTGAACTACAAACTAGAAATTAAACTCATGTAGATTTCTCTCAAAACAATATTTTAAAGATAAAACATTATCACGTCAAGCCCAAATCTCCTAAAGAAACGTACGCCAGCCAGAATCATACACACTAGGAGCTCAGTTAAAGCTATGAGAAATAACAGCATTAAAATTTGATGTTTTGAGACCTCTCTAAGATGATCCCCTCCAGTCATTAGTTTCTCATTAAGAATGCACCCGCAATTAAAGAGAAACAATCATGATACCTGAGTTGTAATGGTATCTTAGCTTAGTTTATCAGAATTTAAGGCAACAAGTGCATCAATAATTCACATTGAAAACAGTTTAGTTAGGATCTAATAAGGCATTTGAAATAAAATACCCAAGCTCAGGAGTTCAGGAAGGGACAGGAAACATGCCAGTTCAAGTAGTCTCCAGTGGAGGTAAAGACCACTTAGCACACACAGCATATGAATCAGTTCGTGATGGAAGCCAGGTGAGTCTGCATTTGGCAAATCAAAATTGCCCAGGAAAGTCTGCAAAGACGTTTGTAAATAAGGAGATAGTGAGCAGCTCATCCGTCACCATCCAACTCCAACAGCCACTCTGCTCAGCAACGCAACCCCTGTCTGTTAAATCAAGCTATATTATATTCTTAAAATTCTGGGGATGACACCTCCTAGAATTACCTCATCTAGTCAGACCACTCAGTCCATTAGACAGTTCGTATAGGAAGGGTGTCAGGCGACATTAAGAAGACACAAATTGTAGAGAAAAATGTGGGACAATTATGCAGTCCTTAAGAAAACCAGTGTGTGAAACGTCAAAGCAATGCTCCTTCACCAAGAGCACACAGCGGAATTCAAGAGGACAGTTTCCCAGGCAGCTGGTCAGGATAGTATCAATAAAACGCAGCTGAGTATCTGGTACAGTACATTAGAACTCAGGAAAGAAAACACGGTTTCACGTTATCTGTTATACAGCAATGTAAAATACTTCACATATGCCATCAGGCCTAAATGAAATTGAGCTAAAATAACATAACACGTATCTGGTTAATAAAGATACATTCATATGAAATATCAAACATTTTAACTCTAGTATAATGATGATGCACTTGAAATCATTTGGGGCCAAATGTACGAACCATCAATTAGCGAGTAGTAAATTGCGTCGCATTTGCGACTCACAATTTTCAACTAGCTAATTGGGATGCACAACAGTGTCTGGGACGCTGTTTGCGATTCCCAGTGGGGTTGCAAATTGCATGCCTTATACATATTAATGAGACTGTTGCAAGTTGCGACCCCATTGGGAATGGCTGGCACTCCCAGGGATGGTGGCCTGCTGTGGGCAGCAGACCTCTATATCTGGGACTTCTTTTAAATAAAGCATTTTTTTTAAATACAGCCTGTTTTCCTTAAAGGAAAAACAGGATGCATTTAAAAAATAAAAATGAAACGTTTCAGTTTCATTTTTCAAGGGCAGGCAGTGGTCCCTGGGAAAAATCATATGTACATCTGGCCCTTAGTGTGGTTCACAAATAATACATGTCAGTATGACAGGCTAATACTTTTTCAAAAGTACTAACATGTAAATGTATTTAAAATTAATTTACAAGATGTTGTTATAAAGGCACAATATTGGAACATCAATATTGGTACATGTACGCAATTGCGGTCACAAAACATTCCTCCGTTGCTTAAGGAGTCACTATTAGGAAGGGACACCCTTGGAACGCCCCTTCCTACTAGCGAGTCGCTAATCCTATTTTGTGAGTCGCAAATTGATTTGTGACTTGCAAAATGGGATTAGTACATAGGCCACAGGTTTTTTGAGGCTCAAATGGGTCTAAAACCCATTTACGCATGCAAAAAACCTTTGTACATCTGGCCCTTAGCGTGGTTCACAAATAATACATGTCAATATGACAGGCTTATACTTTTTCAAAAGTACTAATGTGTAAATGTATTTTAAAATTATTTTGCAAGATGTTGTTATAAAGGCACAATATTGTTACAATAAAATTAAATTTATGAACGTTTCATGAAGACATTAATATTTAGAATTGTGTATCACCTACTTTTCTTTTGTCATTTTGGTGCACACTGTACCTTTTCCTGCATGCTTTCAAGATGCAGTAACTAAAATTTTCTTATTTTTGCCATCTTTTTTATAATGTGCAGTTGGTGCACGTTTATTAATTTTTCTCTCTGAAAGTGTCATAATCGGTTCCCTCAGGTCTCTTAAGTTTAAATGAAATTTCCTTTCCAACAATTTCCTCTTTGATGGGGCATCAAACTATCATACTCTTATCTTTAACTCATCTGATGTTACTTTAGAGTTCTATTTTCCTCATTAGTTTTAATCTAGACTGCTTTAGAGCTTTCATTTCATCATAATAACCGCATTGTCTTTCTTCCAATTCAATCTCATCTCTCTTTCTCTTCACTCCTCTTGTTTCTGTCTTTGTCTTTATGCATCTGTAGATTTTGATAGCAGTAATTAGTATTAGTATGCAAGCAGCAATTATTAGTACAGGCCTTAAAATGTGTTTTACTAATCCACTTTTCAAGTTATTAATCCATCTTCCCTTTGCCAAAAATCTCTTGCTGATTGATTCCCATGCTCCATCAGCTTATAATCCCCTCAAATCTTTTTCCAGATGGGTAATGTTAAAAATGTATTTTTTAAATACTTACTTGTATCAGGGATATAGGTACAGCATTGTTGAACCTTCAGCATTCGACAGACTCCGTCTTCCTTCATGAGGAGGACGTCTAACACAAGTCTATTTTGAAACACCAGAGATCTCATAGCAATCATTTTGGTATCTATGGCTAAGAGCCCACCCTGCAGTATCAGTTGATAGTCTGTCAACTACAGTGGAGAGTTTCAGAATTTTTTGAGATTTTAATATCACCCCAGCTGATGGAATTATGGCACCGAATATATCAACTAATATTTCAGCAGCACTAGCACCCCTTTTAAATCTGGTATGTTTTACTTAATTGGTTTCATCAGATTGATCCACATGATACATTTTTGGAAAAATGATTGCCATTTAACAAGATCCATACTATCTTTTAGACAGCCTGTAATAGCCATTTTTCCCACAAATGTTGTAAATACCTGGAAATACTGGATCTACATCTCCCAAATATAATCTTCAACTACCCACAAGTTGGAAAGTGTGATCGCATTCACTGGAACCGACAAAGGTATTAATATATTAGTTTTCCACCTTAATATGCATAGCTTCCCTTTATGTTGCCAGTCTAAAAAATAGAAGCTGTGTTCCTATCTGTTTAAGTTCAGTTTTTTTTAGAGCCCATGGTGGAATTTGTGCGTGATTTGCAACTTTACCCATGCTATCTCTACGTCTGTCTTCGATTGAATCTGTAAAATCCTTTTCTACTTTATGTAAGAGGCTTCTTAGATTGTGTAATTGTATATATGCAATGTCTAAGATTTGAGTAGTGTTAAATAATTCTCCCATCATCTCAGCTGTTTGAGTATCAGGCACAGGATTTAAATGTTTTCTGAAAACAATAGGTCATAATTAGAATAATAATATTGGCATTGTCTTTTGCAATTAAACAAGCTAGTTAGTATACTGCAAGAAATCCCATATGTATCAGGTACATGGTGGCAGGTAACTCCCTCTGATACAGAAGTGGGCAACTGTAAGCATACAAAACAATTCCTGGCATCCATGGCCTCTACATATTCATATAAGAGCTGAGCAAAAACATTCAATGAAAAATCACTAGTACACTGATGTTGAGTCTTATCAGCTAGCATGTTTAGTCCAATGTTATTGTTTTCTATTGGAGATTTAGGAATTGAAGTAGCTTTAGTATTTTCTAAATACATGTGATGAGGCAAATTTAGAAATATGACACGAATTATAGAAAATGCAGCAAGTATACATGCACATAAATGTTTACGTTTCAACGACACCAGATTTTGATTTATGTAGTCTATAGAACTGGAACTCACGTCTTTGTTAAAATTTGGATTAGTTGTCAGTAGCATAGCAGCACAAATGAAAATTTGGAGCTTGTTGCGTTAATTTCTTTTTATCACAGCGCATATCCACTTATGGCTTTGCTATTTCAGTTCATGTATTGTATAGATGCTTGTACTTCCGTCTCCTTTTGTATTCATTTGAATTCTTTATTTTTTTTTTTGCAATGTTCAATTTAAGCACAACAGTCTCTCGAGGAAGTTCGTAGTAACTTGGATTGTTGTGCAAAAAGGTGTGGTATGATTTTTCCCAATCTTTGGACACTAAGCAAGTTCAATTTGGTGCTGTGTATTTGCAAATTTATATCTTTGCTCTGTTGGACCTTTTTACTTATGGCCCCTCATCATCACTGTTGATTTGCTCTGTAATGGCATATGGTACTCGACATTCAGTTAGCATGTGTCTCAGTCTGTCTGTTCTTTTGGGTCAACTGTCTCCATTTACCACTCACGTTTCAGCTGCACTGTTGCCTTCATTCAGGTCAATATCTAGCCTAGTCAGCTCTTCTTTGTGTGACCCTTCTATACCCTCAATAACTGACTCCCTCGGATCCTCCTCAGGACCAGTGCTAAGAGTCACCGTAGTTGGAGCCCCCTCTACTGTTTGGATGACCTGAGATGGTTGTCTCACTGTAACCACTGGCACATCCGAAACCCAAACAGGCACTGCATCTTCAAGGGGACATGGGACTCAGTGAGTGTGGGCAGCATGCACCCAATTTAGAAGACCACCACATTTGACAGCAGTTGTGGTTACTAGAATCACTTGGAATGGCCCACTCCCAAAATGACCTGCTAATATTTAATAAGCCGGCTTGTAGTGAGATGTTGCATTCACTCACATGTAGGCAAGATCTGAATGGAATGAGGCACATGCATTCACAACGGATATCCCATCACAATGCTCTCACTCTGTTACAAAATCACATATGTTGCAGCAACAGCTTTAAGTGATCCTGGCAAGGCAGCAGCTACAGGTGCAAAAGTAGCTGAAAAGTATGCTACAGGTCTACGTGCAGTACCAAGCCTCTGAGCTAGTACTGACAAAGGGCAACCTTTGCGCTCACTGCAAAAATGTTGTTGTAGTTGGGCATTCCTAAAGCTGAAGCTCAACAAAGACTTTCTTGCATTGCCATAAAAGAGCGCATGCATTCATCATGCCAGGGCACTGGATCTGACACATTTTTTTGAGTAAGCCTTTAAAGCGGGTTTTCTGTTAGAGAGAAATTGAGAATACATTTTTAAGAATAGCCAACCATTCCTAAAGCAATGCAGACTACATTTTGTATGTTAGGTGGATTCATTTTCAGAATTACAGTAATTCTGCCTTGCGACACCTTTCTGACACCTTTCTCAATGTGATGTGCTGATTATTGAACATCTCTCTTGCAGAATTACAATTTGTATGGTGACACTTTATATCCATTTTCTGCCAAATTATTCAGTAACGCAATGGTATTTCATACACAAGCCTCCTATATACTTGACGCTACCAGCAGGCTGTCAATATACTGTACAAGGACAGAGTCATTTGGCATCACTAATGACTCCAGATTCTTTTTCAAGATCTGGTTAAAAATTGAAGGGCTTTCGGTATACTGTTGAGGGACTCGGCACTATAACAAGACATGATTGGCAAACCAGAAAGCAAAGAAAAATTACATGGCCTCTTGCAATGGAATAGAAACAAAGGCTTGACATAAATTGATGACAGGGAGCGATCGGCTGATGGGTTGAGCGGCGGAGCCCACACTCCGTGCGGTCACCTGGCGTTTGGCTCCTCCCCCTCCTTCCTTCTCGGCTTTCGGCGGTCATGGAGGCTGACCGTGGTCGCAGCTGCAGGCGTTTCCTGGCAAGACACACTGTGCTGGGGCTTTGAATTTGGATGATTTTTCCCTCCTGCTTTGTTCTCGTTGGTCGGCTTGCTGGCGGCGCTGGAGTTGTTTCTTGGAGTGGGCGATGCCGCTACTGCCGCTGGAAACCACCCGCGATTGACTAAATCCAAGTCCGTCGGATGCCAGGACAGCGCAGAGCAGGTGAGCGAGACGCTCTGAGCTGAAATTATATTTGGTTTATAGGTGGTCGGGATTCGGCGCCCTGATTTCGGTTCCTGTTGAAAACAAAAGGTGAAGGAGGTGAGGAGGAAAAGGATTTAATTGACTGAATAACAATTGGTGAACTTCCCTTAAGTAATGGGGAAACTATTAAATGCACGCATTAATACAAAAGTAAAAACTCGCCGCCAGCTGCCTATGGACATAAAGAACGCGACCAAGTTAATGGATAAGGATCCCCTAGAGAGCTCAGATGAGTTAGAAGGACCCTCTACGGTACCAGCAGGGCAACTCTTTACACTTGAGAGTTCGGCGCGGGCCGGAACAAGGAAGCTCAGCACTAATTTGGGTGCTTTTCAACCAGCTCAACCACCTGAATCACTGTCTCCCACTCAGTGTGACTCTGATGGTGAAGTTAAAATCGAAACCAAATTGGCTGATGGGTTGAAGGTTGGTAAGCAGTTCCCCCTGTTTGAGAGGAAATCCAGTATGCTCTCGTTAAATAGCTTAGCTTGCGTAGAGGGATTTCAAACTGCGACTTCTTCGGCAGATATCCAGTCTTCAGAAACAGCGTCCAAGTCTGCATCAGAGTCTGCACCAAGTACTATTTTAGTACCTCCTCGGTTTCTTTATCAAGATGAGCATTCATCCCTGCTGATTGCGCAAAAGCAGGACGATCTAACAATGATACCTGAAATAGCATCACAAAATTCTTCCCGAATTGGTTCTCCGACCGCTTTGGATCCTAATACTGCCCAATTAATATCAACGAAGCTGTCTTCATCATCAACCATGGACACTCCTTCCATAAGGTAAGCCGACCCCCTCAGCCCTGTTTTAGACATGAATACGGAGTCCATAGGTGAAATTCAGATGTCAGTTAAAGACATGTTGAACTTAATTTTGGATGAAGTTCGGGAAATAAAAAGTTTCCAAAAAGCTGAATTAGCCTCAATACATCAGCGCCTGGAGAAGATAGAGGACTTAGTCTCAAGTTTTCCACTCCGTCTGCAAGAAGCTGAGATGCAAATCTCTACCTTGGAAGATCAAATAACGGCAGTTAAAAAAGATGTCAAAATAATCGATAGAAGTAGACGCGCTTTGGAAATAAAACTCGATGATTTGGAAAATTTCACCAGAAGATCGAACCTGCGTATTGTAGGAGTTCCCGAGGGGGTAGAGGGATACAATATGGTGCATTGGGCGACCTCCTTTTTAAAACAGAAAGTAATACCGGATCATGAGGGGGATTTAACAATAACCAGAGCACATGGGGTGCCTGCCCAGCCTTTTCTCCATTCTATTCTACCTCGTACAATTCTGTTAAATTTCTCAGATAGTCGGATAAAGGAAGCTATTTTGACTAAAGCATATCAGTTAAGACAATTTTCTGTCAACGAGACAACTAAATGCCGGATCTTTTCCGATATGTCGGCAACTGCCACACGCAGGAGGAAGGAGTTCATGAAAATGCTTCATTTGTTTAAAGCTAACGGTGCCCAGGCCATGATTGCTCAACAATCTAAACTGAAAGTTCTGGCACAGGGCAAGCAGTATATGCTGTCAGACCTGGATGAAGCCCAAGACTTACTGAAGGAAATCTCTCAGGGGCATAAGGGTGGAAAGTGATGGCTGAATTAAAAAAAAAAAAATTCTCTTTTGAGGGGGAGGCGGAGTCCAGGACCCGAGGGGTGTAATACCAGGACACCCAAGGTTTAGGGGGTTAGATCTGTGGCCGTTGTGGGGGAGGGAAGTAGGGCCACAGGTGGTGGGGTGGGAGTCACGTGGGCGGTGGTGGGGGATAGGGGTGATATGGATGCACAGGATGGGGGAGGAGGGTGAAAAAATTAAAAAAATGAAGTCTTTAGTGCTATGTTTATTAAATATTTTGCTTTGGATAGATGGTTTTCGGTTTATAAAATATAAAAAGAGAGACATACGCGTAAAATATGTAATTTATTTTAAATTCTTAGTGGTGAGGGTTTGAAAATTATTTCTTTCAACGTGAATGGCCTAAATAACAAAAAGAAATTGTGGGCAATAGAAATGTGGATCAAGTCTGAAAATCCTTCCGTAATATTGTTGCAGGAGACTCATACCCCATCTTTAAAGCTATATCAATTTTCAATGTTTAAAACATGGGCCTCATATCGTGGTTTCTCCTCGTTTTCTGAATCTCAGCGAGGGGTTGCGATATTTATAAATAAGAACATTTATGCTGAGATTGTACACACAGATGAGGATGGCTCAGGGCGCTGGTGCTGGGTCACTTGTAAAGTTAAAAATAGACTGAGACCTATCACGTTCGTTAGCTTCTACGCCCCAGTAGATGATAGTTTTTCAGTCTACGAAGATTTGTTTCAATCCTTGTTGATGGTGGTAGGAGAAATAATTTTAGAAGGGGATTTTAATCTGTTTATGAATTTAAAATTGGATTATACCACGCAATCAAGGAAGCAATTTAAACCTAAATCGTAGAAAGTCATTTTTAACTATAAAAAAACTTTAGACCTTTGCGACCCGTTAATAAGAGAATATACATGCTGGTCAGGGAGATTTAAGTCTTCATCCCGGATCGATTTTTTTCTCGTTTCTAGACAGCTTAATATGCTGCATCAGAGGTCCATTCAAAATGGGTTCTCAGATCACGCAATGTTAGTCATCGGGTTTGCTTTACCACAAAACTTAAAGACTCCCAAACGTTGGGTATTTAATAAAACATATTTGAATGACGAAACATGGGTAACATCCTTGAAATCAGAGAATAGTGATTGCGTATCCCGTAATATTGCAACGGCTCCCCTCAATATAATTTGGGATGCCATGAAGGCCTTTGTTCGAGGAATTATTATAGGTAAATATGTAGCAGTATTTAAAGCAGCCAAATGTAAAAAGAATGCCCTGGAACAAAGAATACATGTTTTAAATGAATCAAGGCAGTTGAACCCCTCCAACACTATTCTACATCAATTAGATGAAGCAAAAAGGGCATTTACCACGTATTACTACACTCAAAGTGAGGAGATTTTTTATAGGCAATCTCCAAAAATATACGAAGAGAGTAATTTCACTGGGAAGTTTTTAGCCTGGCAGGTGAGAGAACAAGCTGCGGCTAATTTGATTAGAGGCTTAAAATTCCCAGTGACCCAGATAGACACAGTAGATTCGGTGGGGATAGGAAAGATAATGCTTTCACATTATAATAATATCTATAGTCAGCAACATAATATTGATCAGGAAAAGCTAGCAGATTTCTTAGAAAATTGTGCATTGCCTTATCTCTCTCAAACTAATCAATCAATATTGTTGAGCCCATTTTTTTTGAAAGAAATAGAATTGGTAGTTAAAGATCTCCCAAATGGTAAGGTTTGCGGCCCAGACGGATTGTCTGCTGAATTTTTTAAAATTTTTCTCTGTGCTTTTTCTAATATTTGTTTGCAATTATTGAATTCGATGCTGGAAGGAGCCCTGATCCCGGACTCTTTCCGGGAAGGAAGCGTGGTGAGTTTTTTGAAGAAGGGGAAAGAAGCTAAAGACCCGAACTCGTATCGATCTATTACCTTGCTAAATATAGACTATAAAATCGTCACAAAATTATTATTAATGCGTATGAATCGAATATTAACAGAGTTGATCCATTTGGATCAGAATGGCTTTATTCCAGGTAGGCAACTGTTCACAAACACGCATTATTTAATTGAGGCTTTGTTTAAGTTTTTTATTGAGCCCCTGGCCGCCGCAATAAGGAACTGTGTTAGTATTCTTTCCCCAGTTCCCTCAATGGCAAAGATCAAACTCTATGCGGATGATATTATGTTACTAATTAAACCCGAATTCCACTCGCAAGTAAGGATTTTCAAGGTTTTTGACGAATTTGAAGCCTTAGGGGGTTATCGGATCAATAAAAAGAAAACAGAGATTCTGATGTGTGGGAGTAGAGATCTAGAAATGCATCCCGATTTAAGTTGTTGTATTAATACTAAACCGAAAAGATACCTCGGGGTCTTTTTCTCTCATACAGTCAAGGATCTTTATACGTTCAACTTTGATCCTCTTCTTCTAAAGATCCGCTCAATGTTTACCAGTTGGAATTCTTTACCATAATCGACTCTGGGTCGGGTTGCCCTGATAAAAATGTCCATTCTTCCTTTATTTAATTTTTTGTTCTCCACTATTCCTTGTTTTCTGCCAGGAACTTATTTTTCCAGGGTATAATCTTTGTTTTCCGCATTTCTCTGGGCAAAAAAGCAACCTCATATAGCAATTATCACTCTTTACGCGGATTTAGATCAAGGAGGACTCTTTCTGCCAAATATTAGAGACTACTACAACGCATATTTTATACAGTATTTGTCGAGGTTTAGGAATCAAACCCAAGGTCAGACCTTATTTATAAATTTATTTTTTTACTTAATTTGTTTAGAAAATGAGATACCGCCCCCCGCAGATTTTCAAATCTCCCAAATTAGTCCGCTATAAGATTTTGTTATGGTTTCTTAAAAAACATGCTGCTATGTTTAAAAGATATTCACTCCCATTGATTAACGCAACAACCCTACTGTACAGCATTTTCCCATTAATAGGTATTAAAAGTGTATCTGAGATAACGGGTAACTGGGCCAGGGCAGGATTTATTAAAGTTTTTATTTAAGTTTTTATCGATTTTTACAAAAATGGAGTATGGATAACTCCAATAGAGATGGCATGTTTTATTCAGAGGAACTTTTTGTTGGTTGGTTCTTACAATACCATCTTTAAATTTTTGGGACAACTTGATATCGCACAACTTAATCAACCAACTCAATTGGCTAAAGACCTTTTCATAAATGAATGTGTAAGGAAACCTGGGGAGTGGAAGAGTCACTTACCTTATAGTAGGGAATCGGATTTATGTCAAAAAGCAATTAAAAAATGGCAGGAACAGGAAAATCATGTATTATCTTTGAATGTTTGGAGGACCATTAACTATTTTAATTTCAATACACTTCGAGGTGCCAATTGGCGTAGAATGTTATTCTTTGGGAAATGGTTGTTGTATCGCACTCCTGCGGCTATTTCCAAAATGTATACAAATTATTAATCAAACTGTTTTAGATGTTTACAGTATACTTCCGCCAATTGGTCTCATGTAATGGTCCATTGTATTAAAATTAGGGTATCTTGGGATAAAATTATGATCTCCTTAAATGAAAAATTGATGCTTTATGGTTTTGATCCGGATCTTAAAATCCCTATCCAGTTCGTTAAATTACTGTATATCGCAATGGCAGTGGCAAGATCTTTGATATTGCAGAACTGGCGGTCAGAACAGATCCCATCTAAATTAGAGTGGATACAGAAAATGAGGAGAGTCAGGAAAAGTGAACAAATCTATGCCCTGCTGGTGGGGGGAGTAAGAAAATTTGATAACATTTGGGGACCTTATTTTGATTGATTTCCATCGGGTTGATGATGCTTACCTGCAATATTTGGCTGTATTTTATGTTGAATCTGTTTTCGTTTTATTTGATCCTATGTATAGTTGATCAGTAATGCTTTAATGTCACTAAAGTACTTCAATAAAAAATAAACAAAAAAAAAAATTAATTGATGACAGAAAACCATTCAGCTTTGCATGGAATCTGGAAAAGGATCAAAGCTAAATTTTGGTTCCACAGGGCAACATGGAATCACAATCTGATTTACGTAGCTGTCAGGGTTCACGGGAGGTTTCCTCCGCGTAATTCGGAACCCACCACTGTGAATATCATCTCCTCGGTTAAACCGAGTAATGGAATTCATGGGGCTCTCAGTTGGCGTATTTGTTGGCGCCGCTGGATTTCCAATATGGCCGCTGACGCATTCTTGGGTCGGCGTTCTAGTCTTTACTGAATTCTAACGCAGCAGGTGAGGCGCGCCTGCCAACGTTCTCGAGCGCACTTCACCAGAGAAATTATCGAAGCAACACGTACCTCACCGTCGTGGAAGCTAGGGTAGGTCGCGTCGAGGAATTTCGTCGTGCTATCCTTCGACGGTCACCTTACATACTCAGGTTAGTGTATCTCGTAGTAACTTGAATAGTATATAGAACCTATTCCTGACAAGTAGGAAGTCCGAAATCTAGTCATGAGTGACAAAGAGTAGTTCAGAGTCCGGTGACAATTCTGAGTTAATTCCGCAGAAGGAAAAGACTCTCTCAGAGGATACATTAAGACTCTCTTGGAGTATTCATAGTTTAAAACCTGAACAACGCGAAACCCTCCTCGCACTGTTCATGTTTAATTCCTGTTGGGACAAGACAGATAGCGCATTAGTCTTAGAGTTTCCGAGTAAATCTACCATAGTACCTAAACAGCGAAAAGAACCTCAGACATTATAGATAAAAAGGTTATCAAAAACTAGGAAGTCTATTTACGCCTAGCTTACCGTTATCAGTTCCTAAGGCTGTAGCTCAACGAAAAAGTACAACATGCTCACGGCTAGAAGATGAAGTAAGTTAACAGTTACACACAGCAGTGTAGTTATACTCGACAGAGAAAATTCACGTTACTCACCTGTTTAATTCTATTTCCAAGACCCGACACCACCTTCACTCCAGTAAGAAAAGAAGAAGAAGAAAGGGTTAGCAAGAGCCAGAGCAAGTCAGTTGTTACACACTCAAGCAACTGAGAAATAGAAGAGAGGTTTGGCCCTGAATACCTCCTGGTAAGACAAGCTAATTCATTACCTCATATACAGTAAGTTAATTGCTTAAGGAATTGTGTAGTGAACAAATGCTAATTGTTGCAGAATCGTTTCTCTACAACGACGAAGATATCCAGGGCTGTCTCTTCTCTGTCCAATTCCCCTTTCCCCCGTCGACACTTGCCCGTAGAGAGTTATACCTATTCTCGCGGAAACGTTCCGATGGGGGCATTGGGAAATTAGCATCATTCTGCTCCCGTGTTAGTTGAAGACTGTAAACGCCTCTGACAGTAGCATAGGCCTTGTACAATATGATACTTAATATTTGGATTCTGCAAACCCATAATAGGAGAGTTGCATGAACATCCCACATTATCTTTTAGAATTCCCTGCTCAATCAATGATTCAATAAATGGTGTAATCCCTGCCATGGTTTGTGAACTCAGATTATAATGGGGTATTCCTGGAAATTCAACATTAGGCTACACAGTAATTCATACTGGAGCCACACCTTTAATTAGGCCAATATCATTTCCAGTAAAATCCAAAAACTTCTGGTGGCACAGTATCTCTCAATTCTAGTGGTAAATATTTACTTGTTAGTAGAGGAAACAATCCTCTAGCTTCAGAATTCTGTTTAGATATTTTTTCGTAAAATATCTTCATCATTAGTATGAAAGTCAGTGCCCTTTGGTGTACAATATATTGAGCTTGCACATGCAAGTCCCATCCTAGCAGATTCACCGGCTTCGAATCACACTCAAATGTATGCAATCTCAAAGGACCCAATTTGGACTTGTATAGGTTTTGTTACTGAGTTTGACATTAATCAATTTGAAACTTTGACACCTTGGATTCTTTCTCCCGAGAGGGGTAGGTTTGGAGCTTCCGCTATTCTCACAGTGGAATAGGTAGCACCAGTGTCAACAAGGAATGAGATTTGGAGACCCATTTACCTTGCCATCCACGTAGGGACCACTCTGGTCTACCTCTAAGGATGCGTTAAGAAAGCATTCCTCCTTCCCCCTCAGGCACCGTAATTGGGACATATCTGAATCTGTGTAATCAATCTGAATCAAGTATTGTTAGGCTACATTTTGATTTGAATCTGCTTGAGCATTTTTGTGAAATCCTTTGTTTCTGAACCTGACCATTCACTTGAAGCATCGGGGATTGGGGCATGTTTGGATTTTGATTTTTCTGCCCATGAGTTTTCTGACTCTGTACCAATGGACATTAGCTTGTCCATTCATCTGATTAAGAGGATAAAATCAACACTCACACTTCCAATGCCCAAATCTACAGTAAATGTGACACAGATAAGTCTTTTACATCATCTCGATTGAAATGCCTCTACCTCTACCTTGTTGTGGCAGACCCTGCTGTTGTCCTCCACCTACTGCTCACATTCCGGTATTCGACTGACAATCTCCCTGTATCATATTTGCAAAATCACCACCTGTGCCACTGTAACCTTTCTTAGCAGCTTTTGGTTGAGCTATCATCTGCTTCTCTTTCAGCTTTTTATGCTTAGATTCTAGTTCATCTCCACAATACTCATCACAGCGGAGAATTTCATCTGTAGGCTTGCTTTGCCAGCAAATCAAATTGCTGTCAGGTTTTAAGCCGTACACAAACCAGAAGACAAGATTTCCCATATCCTTTTCTGACACAGTCTCCATTCCAGTGTATTATTTAAATGCCTGCATAACAGTTCGTAATAGGCATTCACTATCTCCTTCAATTCCTGTGCTGACCTGTCAATTTTTACCCAATCAATTTATTTAAGAGACATTTTCTCTTTCTAATAGGTATTAACTTGATTGTACTTTTTCATTACCTCAGGTGATTGTGCACCAGTACGTGGATGTTTAGCTGGTACCGTTTCAGGCCAATCTATAGTAATATTACATTATGCCCACAAATCACCTAGAACTACAATGTCAAATAGTGTATCCAATACTGCAACAGTTCATAAATCTCTCAACTTACTTGTACCATTCAACGGAATTTTCTCTCAATCTCGGGAAATCGTTTGTAAGGGACATTATAACTGGTCTTGTCCATGGACCATGTACATACGCTCCTCCACGTATTTCTCTCATAAGGAGCATTTTTACTCTTTCTCCCCCATCATCTTAAAAAACTGAGATCCTTGGCATTGGGATTCTCGTTGCTTTCTCCTTTTTGGCCCATCTGCCTTCCCACTTTTATAACTTTTCCCATTTCCTAAGTGTAGTCAACAAAACTTTGATTTTCAATTTCCTTCCTAGAGGTCTCATATTCTCAATGTCTCTGTCATTGAATTCTGTAGTGCCTTTGATCTTTGTATGTCCACCCTATACTTCTTTCCCAAGTCTGAAAATGTCTCCTGTGTGTTTCAAGCGCATCGGGTAATGTCTTTACATATGAAGAGTAGCTTGTCATGCTGATATGCAGCTATCTTAGCGGACTTATAGTTCCCATTGTCATTTCTTCTAGTTCTACTTTGAGTTTTGCTACATCAAGAATCTTATCATTACTGGTTTTTGAAGCAGTGGTTCCTTGGGTTCCTGCACTCCTATCATATAGTGAAGCAGCTATGTCTATTATCCAATCATCAAGTTCTTGAGGTACAGGTCCTAACTGTCTTTCAGACGTGTTCTCAAGTACATTTTCACTCCTTCCTTCTGCACCTGTAACAGGAGTGGATGGAGAAAGTGGTACGTCAGAATATGGTTATCCCAACTGAATATTTCTTTCCCCTATATTTTGAGTTCCCTGTCGTGGGGTCTCCATGCCATCTCCAGGTACTTGTGAAGTCAAAGCTTGTCCAGACCTCCCACTTGAAGTGGTTTGTTGAGATGAATTTGCATTTGAGCCTGCATTCGTTCCACTAGGAACTTTAGCTGGAATTGGAATTCATAGCTCTTGATTTGTATGTCCTGCACTCAAATTTGTACACTTAAGAACTGAACCACTCATCTCAGTAGGGATAGTTAAAGTATGTGTGTTTTGTCCTCTATTCCCAGATTTTTATAATAGAACTACAAGACCTTTGGTAACTGGAATGATCAGAGCATCTGGTGCACATCGCACAGTATGAATATTTGTTTCTGATCTCCCTGCAACATCCTTTGCAGGTAGAAAAGGATTATGTGTATCTGAACTTGATGGAATGACAGGCAAGTTCAGAATTTGCCCTCCATAAGAATTTGTTATACTTTGGGAATGCTCTTCATTATGAGGTTGTGGACGATTTAATAATAATTCATTTAAGATGTCAACATCTATTTGTTCCCACTCACTAAGGGCTACAGATTGCATAGGTCTCGGAGGTGTATTGATCTCATATAAGGTTCTTTGCAAATTCAAATGTTAAATGTTCCATACTGTGGAAAAGCTAAAGGTCTATCTTTCTCACTGTATTTCATCCACATCTCAAGCCATGTACATGTGTGATATCCTCTCTACGGTGTCATGTATAAAGCTTGGCTGCCCTTAGGTTGTATCGGTACCCCTTCGCTCGTGGGCACCAGCACATCTCCCAAAATCAAACTCTTTAAGTTTTTCAAAAGCCTCATTTTTCCTCAATGTTAATATTGTTCGTCACACATGATTCACTTTGTATATTCCAATATTCACTTCCTAATTTAGTTTCAATCAACCAATACCAACTCAACACTCGTTGATGTTGTCAACCAATCCCAGTGATGCATTACACCACCCAACCAATACCAACATGGCATCCTGTGATGTCGCCTCACTCATTACTGCAGCTATCCCTTCTTCACAATTCTCCGCACATGTTCTCTTTAAGCAATTTTCACAAAATGCAAGTGTTTCAAAAACTCCTGTCTGCTCCACTAGAGGAAAGAATAGATTCCACTCGCTCAGAAGATTCAATAAACACTTCAAGCCCATTTTGTTCTAAAACAAACTCTAAGTGAAGTTTTGACCAACACGGCCTCATTCTGTTATAACTGATCCCTGCGCACTGAGAACAATTGCACTGACCGTGATCCCTTAACCTCACAAATAGAAAGTTCTCTTCACTTAGTGGTACTGCTGACAATGTCTCACGCACAGCACCTTCAAAACCACAGCAGACAGACTTACTCAGTATATACCATACTGAGACCACCTGTAGGTGTATATCCTGGGATCTTAGGCCACTTCGGCCTTGATAACAACTTCATCTTTACTGCACAAAGCGCATCACTCAAACATAGCTCTAAACACTTCTCATGACCTCACACAACCATTTTACCGCAATCTAAGCTTAAGCAATAGCAACATGCAACCCTATGATACACCACTGTTTCATCGCCTTAATCGTTCTCCTCCAATACTAGTCCTTGGTCACCTTCAACTGAACATAGAGTTTTGGACTCAGTCAAATTTTAATTTGGATCCTAAATAGGGATCTCAGCACGAATTCTCTTTATATTCTAACTTAGTAGGGTTCCCCCTATATTCTAATTTTGTCGGGCAGGAAACCATCCAACACGTTACCAGAATTGCTATAACGTTACTAGGCTCATAAAATGTGTACCTTTTTTGTTAAATATCTTATTTACTAGTCAGAATCTCACACTTCTCTCTCTCTCACGTCCCTTTTATGGATCTTATTTTGTGCAGAGAGGGGTTGGATATAAAGGGGCCCAACAGTCATCCAATGAGGACCAGGAACTTGACAACAACTACAAACTAGAAATCAAACTAATTTAGATTACTCTCACAACAATATTATAAAGATAAAAGATAATCACAGCAAGCCCAAATATCCTAAAGAAACGTAGGTGAGCCAGAATCATACACAGTAGGAGCTCATTTAAAGCTATGAAGAATAACAACATTAGAATTTCATGTTCTGAGACCTATCTAATATGATCCCCTCTAGTCATTAGTTCATAATTAGGAATGCACATTCAATTAAAGAGAAACAATCATGATACCTGAGTCATTATGGTAATTTAGTTTAGGTAATTAGAACTTAGGGCCACAAGTGCATCACTAACTCAGGTAAAAGATAGTTTAGTCAGATTCTAATAAGGCATTGGAAATAAAATACTAAAGCTCAAGAGTCCAGGAAGGGACACGAAACATGCCAGGTCAAATAGTCTCCCAATGAAGGAAAAGACATCTCAGCACACACATCATATGTGTTAGTTTGTAACGGAAGCCAGGTGTGACCGCATTTTGCAAATCAAGATTGCACAGGAAAGTTCAGCTAAGAAATTAGTAAGTAAGAAGATAACGAGCAGCTCATCCGTCACCATCCATCTCCAATAGCCGATCAGCTCAGCACTGCAACCCCTGTCTGTTAAATTGAGCAAACTTATATTCTAAATGTTCTGGGGATGACACCTCCTGGAATCACCTGATATGGTCAAACCACTCAGTCTATTGGTCTGTTCATATCGGATGGGTGTCAGGTGACATAAAGAAGACAAATTGTAGAGGCAAAGGTTGGACAATTACGGAGTTCTTAAGAAATCCAGTGTATGAAACAGTAGAACAATCTCCTTCAGCAAAAGCACATAGACACATTCAAGAGAACAGTTTCCCAGGCAGCTGTTCAGGATTGTGTCAATGAAATGTGGCAAAGTATCTGAGAATTCAGGAAAGAAAACACTGTTTCACGTTATTTGTTATACTGAGGAATTCTCTCCATATCAGTAGATGCAGCAAGACAAAATACTTCACATATGCCATCAGGCCTACAATTAACTGAGTAAATATAATGTAAAAAATATCTGATTAATAAGCATACATTCATAAGAAATATAGAACATTATAACTCTAGTATAACGTTGATGTACTTGAAATCATTTAGTATGGTTCACAAATAATATATGACAGTATTACAGACATATACATTTTCGAAAGTACTAACTTGTAAATGTATTTAAAAATGTCATTTTCAAGATGTTGTATTAGAGGCACATATATAAAACAGAATCTATGAAAGTTTCATGAATACATTATTATTTAGGAATATGTGTAAATTATTATTTTATTCTCATTTTGGTGCACACATTTCATAGGAAAATAACATTTAAATTGAATTTGTCATCATATTCATCTAAATCTTGATGACTAACTAGTAGATAGTAAAGTATGATTAGAGATAAACTCCATAACGTGAGGATTCACCATTTACACATTTTTTAGCACACGTTAATAGACTATAGTTCTATTCTTTTAGTAAATTACAGTCTATATCATTTTTATGCATGATATCCATCTATACCTTTTTCTGCATGCTTTTAAGATGCAGTAACTAAAATATTCTTATTTTTATAATCATTTCTGTAACGTGTACTTGGTGAACGTTTATTAATTTTGCTCTCAGAAAGTGTAATAGCCAGTTCCCTCAGGTCTCTAAAGATTACATGAAATTTCCTCTCCAACACACGTTGGGGTTCTCGAATGTTCTGTGAAGTTTTAATTAGTGGTCACATTTTAGCTCTAGTCAGATTCCCTTCAGACTCAGAGGGATACAAACCTCTTTGCTATACTTCTGTTGTGTAGCTTTATGATGTGCAATACTCTTGATGTTGGAGACTTCCACAGAAGTCTCTGCAATGCTGACACCTTCCTGTTTTATGAATCAACTTAGGGTTTCGTAAATTTGATGCTTAGTTTCAGTGGAATAAAAAGGACTCCACCGCCCCTGCAATGCGAATACCCCCTCAGTACAGTACCCTGGCCTTAGAGTTCCTGAGTGAGTCTAGAGTGGGCCTCCATGTCCTTTGCAGGGGTGCCCCCCTCAAGTTTCGTTACTCCACAGCTTAGTTTAGGAACATTATGATTTGCTCATGTATAGGCAAGAAGACTAGAAATCCTACAGTGATCACCAAATTTTGTTTCTTGTTTTCTGCATTCCCTTTACTGAATTCCATGTATGCTTTATGCTATTGAGGTTGAATTTGTCAGATGATTTGGATAACCCATAGTAATTCTGTATTTTTACAATGTATTCTTGAAACTTGTATACAGAATTTGTAATAAACCTACAATTAATCCTAGGTATTGACTTTTAGGTCATGCAATTCGAGGTAAATCTGACAGAGGGCCTCCAGTATGTAAATATTGAATTAGTTTCAACCTTGGGCTACCCAGACCTTGTTATTATTATTTTTATCTTTAATAATTTTAACCTTTGGATGTAACCAATTGAATAAAGTATTTGATGTACTTTTCATGCACTTTATGTTTCATTAAATCTCAGAATCTGCAAAATATGAGCAAAAGTGTACATTGTACTTTTATGGTCATACGACCGAATAAAGTTGATTGATTGATTGACATTTGATCCCAGTTATTGACTTTAAGGTCCTCACTGGGTTGCCAAATGGGTTATACTGTAATTTGAAAATTTGGATGATGCTAAATCTTCTTTAGTTCCTAGGCATCTAAAAATGGTCTAACACAGTGAATTTTAGATATTCGGCTCAGTGCTCTGGCAGTCTCAAGAACATACCACACAGTGGTTCTCCTAACAATGCATGCACGCTGGTTACTTTGAATAGATAAGGTGCATCCAGATTAAAAAGCTATGTGCTGTAGTTTTGAAGTGGAACAATGACTATCTTAGAGTTTTTGTGCAAGTGTATTTGTACCATTCTCGAAACAATAAAGGGTGACATTCTTCAGTACATCTGAAACCCTAGGAGTACTCATATTGGGCTCGAGGGACTGTGACGCAGGATATTCTAGCCGACCACAAAATATATTGATATGTTCCATACAGGATGCGCCCAATGAATGCAGTCTCTAATGTACATCTTTACAATGCAGAAGCTGCCATGCAACAGGAACTCGAGATATATTGTACAACCATTGGCAACCTTTAGTGACCTATATTTCCAAGTTCGACAAAACGATAATGTGCCCACCTCGCCTTAGGTCCCTGGAATTGTTCGCCTAATGTTGTAGCAGTAAGCAGGTACTACATAATTCCATAAACCAGGAAAAAACTACTAGATTTAGACTATTCGGGTAACGCTTTTCCTGTCACTCCCATCAAAATGATATAATATTGGGATCCTAAAATAGTTGTGCTTTCTAAGTTCTAATAGTTTCTAGTATGGTTCTTTTCACTGAAGACTTGCTTTCTTTACATTAAAATCCTAATAAATAAGACGATGATAAATTAGGTCAATAGATTCATTTCATTTAGATCAGCTGGGCTTATTTGTGTTCTGCTAAGCTAGCACGCTTGAACCTAGTGGCAACCACCCTAAACAAATATCATACATTGTTTGTGATATATACTTCATTAAATAACACTTTGCCTCTGTTTCTTTTTGTTAGGGAAAAGTGGCTTCAGAAAGAAGAGAAGTTACGAAAAAGAGTCAGCCGTGTTCTAAAATGTGATGTTACACAGAGATATCCATTGGACCCCATTGTGCTGCCTCCAGCCGACTGCCTGATCACATCCTTGTGTTTGGAAACTGCATGCAAAGACTACAAGGCCTACTGCACTGCCATGAAAAATATCACCTCGCTTTTAAGAACTGGGGGACATTTAGTGATTGTAGGGGTACTTGGTGATACGTTCTACACTGTTGGGGGTCAAACCTTTTTCTGTTTGAAACTGGATGAGGAATCAGTGAGAAAAGCAGTGATTGGAGCAGGGTGCACCATCACAAGATTGAAGATATTTACAATACCTGAAAACGATCACCAGTCTCACCTTACGGATTCCTATGCAAATTTCTTTCTGGTGGCATGCAAGGAGGCAGCCATGTAATTTGAATAAAACAGAAAAGTAATACAAAGGTATATGCAAATAACACAGCACTTAATTTGGCAAGTGTTTGCTGGTGATCAGTACCAGCCCTTAGGGCCCGATTTAGGTTTTGGCAGACAGGGTACTCTGTCAGAAATACAAATGATTACCCTGTCTGCCGAACCATGGGTTCACCTTTCTCAAACAGAGCCAGGCAGACCTTAAGGGGCATATTTACGAGTAGAGTTGGGTCCCTCTTGCACCAGGCAAGGTAGTACTAGCGCGACGCAAGTCCTAAATGAGATTTACGAAGCGACAAGTGGCCACTTTGCGAGATCCTGAGTGGCTCCATGAATCTAGAGAAAAGCGACACAGCGCAAATCACTGCAATTACTCTGCACAAGGAAGGCATTCCATGGGTGTTGCGTGGGAGTTCCCATGCACCTCCCATGGTTTTTGACACTTTCTCAGATTTGTCAGAACTGGTAAACCTGGGAATGTACCAAAAAGATACGTCTTCCCAGGTGAGACATAACAAATAGAAATATCTTTATTTCTCCCTGTTACTTCCTCTTTTTATGTGTTCTACATTCTGTAGCACACATAGAAAGAGGACTATGCCTCTCCTGATTGTTTTTGTGCAGGAATATGCCCCTTCCCACACAAAAACAATCCTGCATGCAGCACCATGGTGCAAGGGTGCTAGCATTGGTGCTATGCTGCCAAATGGAAGCAAGCGCTGGGGAAATGGAAGAAATGCACTGTATTGTCTTAGAGAACTTTCCTGCCATTTCCCTGTCACACTGTGTAAGGCAGCAAGGTGACTTGCTGTGCTGCACTGTGTGACAAGTTCATAAATCTACCCCCCACAGTAGTTTTTAGTTGACAAAGCCCCTGTTGCCTCCCAGCAATGGAAATGTTCCCCCGACAGTCCAATGGAGTAGGAAGGAATGGTCTATATTCATTTTTTTTTCTTTGTCTGTCAGGACCAAGAAAAACCTGGAAGCGTGGGGCAGAAAAAAATTACTCTCACATTGTTTGGCGAAAGCTCCCAGGATGTAGGGTGTCGTTGTTCTTTTATTTTCCTGAAACAAACTCCCATTTTGGAGTTTGTTTCTGATAAACAAAAACTCTTAAAAGGGTTGGTGAAAGGCCATCAACTGATCTTTTTGTACATCGAAAGGAACCACCATGGCATTATTTGCCTTTAGAGGACAGATTAGGCAGCAACAAAATTTGACAAACAGTAGTCCATCAGATGGTAGAGGTCCTCTGATAGGTGTTTATTTCTTAACACTGGCATTTATTTCCAACACTCCACCACATGATGGCACCATCTGTCTATATTAGAGAAGAGCACATCAGCAACCTGTAACACACTGATCCTCATGTAAAGCGCTCTGATACCTCTGGGTCTAGCCAGCGCTATATAAAACTCTTCAAATAAACAGTGGAAAGCAATTAATTACATGGGGCCATATGTAGGTAGGCTGTGTTTTGCGATTCTTCAATTGCAATTTTTAGGGAATCGCAATTAGAGAATAGCAAAACGCAATGTAGGTAGGATTAGCAAAATATTTTGCGAATCCCACCTATTCCTTATTTGCGATTTTCTAATAGAGATTCGCAAATAAGGAATACCTTGCCATTTATTCATATGGGCTAAAAGGCCCATAGGAATGAATAGGAAGACATTCTCAATTTGCGATTCTCAATTAGAGAATCGCAAATTGAGAATGCAATTTCAAGGTTGCAAGGGTGTCAATAGGACACCCTGTTGCACCCCTGAAATGAGCATGGGTGCACATGTGGCGCACATACATGCCCTAAGGGCATGTATGTGTGCCACATGGCATTTTGAATAATGCAAAAAACTGCATTTGTCAAAGAAATCGCAAATTACCACCAACCTGAAGTTGGTGGTAATTTGCGATTCCTTAAGCCAAAATAGCACAACTTGGGTGCTTTCTACATTGCATTTCAGGAATCGCAATTTGGGATTCCTTAAATGCATTTGCAAAATAAGGAATCGCAAATATAGCGATTCCTTATTTTGCATGTGGGTTGTTGTTCCCTACATTGCATACTGCCCAAATTGCGATCGCAAACGCTGAAATTCTGCGAATTTCAGCATTTGCGATCGCAATTTGCCTTTCTACATATGGCCCATAGTGTATAAATATTATTTCTTACTCAGGGCTAATGTTACACAATGTTTGACCATTTAAGTCCAAATTAAATAGCGACTATAATGAAGTATACCAAAATTCCAAGGATTTAATATGGTCCTGTTCTACAAGACAAGGTATATAGTCTCTCAAGTTTTCTTTACGCCGTTTTCACACTTCGCCACTCGTAACGTTGCTATTTACGGGTACCTGTTAAGTTTTTCTTTGTTTCAGGAAAATAAATGAATATTAAAAAGATCTCTTGGTGTTGATTCATTAAGAACTTTGACTAACTTTGGAATATGCTCAGGATATATCTATTTTTTTAGTTTAAATGGTGTAGTATTTCTATACCTTTTGCTATATGGTGGATGGCCGTTACCATATCCTTTGAGCTACCCAAATTTAGTACCTTGATTATCACACAACTTTGTATAGTATGGAATTATACCTCATGCCACATTTGTTGGAGTGTGATGGGAAGTAGGTATCATTTGCACTGGCATTTGGCAGCACTGTCTGGAACAGTGAATGGTGCAGCCTACAGTTGCCTCCATAAAATACCTGGGGCCCCAGCTAGTAAAAGCGCTACACTGCATACCTGGGATACCATCTTTATAAAAAAGAGAACCACCTTCCAAAAATGTGACCCCATCTTCCTATACAGCTCTTTTGTGTCATGTGTCTTTTGTTGCTACAAATTTAGAAATCAAACTTTTCTTGCCATGATTGTAGAGATATCTTTATCGTTTTTGGTGTCACGAAAAGATCCAAAAATACATTCTTAAATGTAAGCAAGTTTTTATTGTCCATACGAACTTATTCTACCCTACCCTCCAACTGACAACCCTTAGGAGCATGTGCCTCCGAAATATGCATTAGTCCGTTAAAGGCATCTACCTTCATATTTTTCACCAGGTAAAACATTTTACCTGGAATTAAAAACAATGGATTTTTGTACCGCTAGGAAATAACGGGGGTGGATAGGGAATAGGTTTACCCCTAACTTGAAACTTGTTACTGTTGAAAAATCTGGCATGGACATATTTTGGAAACTAGTACATTTCACACAATCACAGTCAGTCCGACATTTGGAACCACCGTTGAATTGAGGGGTATCAACATGTTGTGAAAATAGCTTTGTTTTTAAATAAATACATCCCTAATTCCTGCTGTCAATTCAATAAATTCTGCTGTCACCGCCGATTTTGCCATCACTGAATGGCCATTTGGGGCCTCGAATGTTGAATCTGAATCATCTGTCACCCGCCTCACTACTGCAGTCTTTAATGCTTCGGTACTTTGACCAGTGCACCACGTTTGGTGACGTGTTGAAAAGTCTCACTATTCGAAGAAAATACAATTACCAACTGACAAAAGCTTAATGGAATATCTTCTTTTTATCAAGGTTTGTTACTTGTTAAAGGTGAGATTTCTTGCTTTCAAAATTCAGTCTATAATAAGTTAAGATAAAAAAAATCTCCTTCTTGTTTATTCATAGATATTCTGACTTTAGGAGACAATTAATATATACTTATAGGAAGATATCAATAAAATAATTAAGCGTTTACTATTGTGGATACCATTGAAAGCAAAACATCACAAATGAAAGAGATATGCTGTGCAAAAGAAAGACTTTTAGCTATTCTTTCTAGAAGGACATGAAACAGCAGATAATCAATTCACTGCAATGATGTCGACGAAAGGCACTCTCTATACATTTTCTATAATGCAGCAAGGGGAGGAGAGAATAAGGGCGCTATGTGAAACCGTAAATGGTATTTATCAAACAGGTTCCTATCACTTCTCGTTGGAAGAATGTGAAAAGACCATGTAGACGATACAGTGGGTAAGATTGGCAGCTGACTGCATGAAATATGCCATTCTCGATAGTCTATACCAACTTATAAGGAGGCTATGTTTGCTTGAGCAGTCATGCTAAAAGTGCAATGTACAACATTGTAATACAAAATAGCAGTACGTTTAAAATGATTCTTAATGTGCAATCATGCAAAGGCTTTAGTAGTTCTTTAAGCAGGTGTGAAACAGTGTCCTCCTTTTTCACTATTTCACTATTATATGAAAGCACACATGAAATCAGTGGTGTTCAATCTAATCAGCATGAAATTCAGCGTGTTTACAAATGTAAATCTCCACATTTATAATCTTCAGTTTTATAATTTTCCATACTTATAATATTTGGTATATAAGTAGCGGCAAATCATTTATTTCTGCTGATGTGGTGACTACATTGAAACATTGGAGCTCCTGCTTTTTCCGGCCATTAGAAGCCTGGAGCATTCTATAGTTTTCAATGAAGCTCCCAACATTCCAATGTTCTCATTGCTCATGAATGCTGTGTGATGTGTTAGTTATGCATGTGCAACATTCTGACCCCACGAAGATAAACTCCCCTTTTGTCAGCAAGGACAAAATTTACGGCACTATGACAGTTTATTGGAATTACAGCTGTTTAGTCACTAGGAGTAGCAGCTGCTATCGGCCATCAGTGGTGAAACGGGAGGGGTTAAAAAAAGAGAGACACTGAAAAAAACCTTACTGTTAAAAAAGACTCATTTATCAAAAATGACGAGTGACAACGAAGTTCAGCCGGAGCAGAAGTTTATTCACCTTCCAATTTTCCAGTACAAACATGAATGCCCAACGTTTCCCCCAACGCTCACCACCACCCGAGTCTCCCTGTTCGAAACACAACACTCCGCGTGGTTTCCACGAGCAAGATGCAAGTTTGCTCGTGGACACCACGCGCCATGAACGAATATGTATACAACACATCTCCCTCCCTTTATTATTTATTCATTTTTTTTATTTTATTTTTTTTTATACATTATTATTCGTTAAACTAAACCATAATATAATCTTTAAACCTTCCCGGGCAATGGTGTTCACGTTTTCTTCCAGAAAAATCTCTTCTCCAATGAGAACACCCTGGTTGTTGATCATACCTCATTTCATTGTGCACATTCTCCAATCGTGTGTCATTTTTAACATTTCTAAATGGAATGTCATTGCTTACATTATCTAAACACATGTCATTGGATACATTCCCGGATGGTTGTGTAGAACCCTTAAATACAGAAACTCTGCTCAGATTCCAAACACTTCCACCCTCTATTCTCACCGCATTGTTGAAAACTTGTACAACCCTCTTTGGATCTGACCAGCTTTGGGAACCCTTAAGGACATTCTCTTTCCTCTTTATGCGAACCAGATCACCCACTCCAATTTTTTGTATGCTCACTGGACCTCGCTTCTGGTCCATAGTTTCTTTCATTTTTTTTTTATACTCACTGACCCTTTGTCTAACTACATTGTAATCAACAGCAACCAACTTCTTATCATCCATACCCTTCTTTAACCACCATGGAACCAAACAAGTACTGGGCTTCCGTCCTCTCAAGAGCTCGAATGGGCTGATTAAGGTTACTGAATTAGGAGATGTCCTATATGCTAGTAGCATGGACTGTAGAGCATTGCTCCAATTGAGTCCACCCTTAATGGCAAGTTGGATCGCTTCCTTCACCACGCGATTAAAGCGTTCCACCTGACCATTTGACTCCGGATGGAAAACTGAAATTCTCCTATGAGTTATGCCACATTTTTCAAAAAATGACTCAATTTCTCTGCTAATGAACTGGGGACCATTGTCTGTGACAATCTCCTGAGGAATACCTTCCCTACAAAATATACCATCAAGAAATTCAATGACACTTTGTGACGTAACTTCCTTAACCATCTTGATTTCAGGCCACTTTGAAAAATAATCAATTAGAACGATCCCAAAGCACTTATCCTTGGGCAAAACATGAAATGGACCAATAATGTCGAGCCCTAGTTTCCTCCATGGCCCAACAGGATACTCCACAGGACATGACTCAACTCTTAAAGGCACCGCAGATTTGTCACTATTCGAACATTTGTTACATTTGCGTACAAAATGTTCCACAGCGGAATCAATGCCAGGCCACCAAAATGCTTCCCTTATTCGCCTCCTAGTGAATGAAACTCCCAAGTGTCCCTCATGGCCAATTTCCATAATGGTTTCTCTAAGAGAAAAGGGAGGAATTATTCTGTCCATCCTCATAACCAACCCATTCTCAATGGCTAATTCATCATGGACCTTGGAATAGCTCATCATATCACCAGATAATTTTCTTTCCTCCGGCCATCCCTGCACAATGTAATTCTTAACATTGCTCAATTCACTATCATTTCTCATTGCTTCCATCCAAACCTTTTCATCTAGACTCGCCTTATCACCATGTAAGAGATTGATATCATGCGTTGTGAAAGCAACTTCACAATCATCCTCCTGATAATCCTTATTACTATCCAAAGGTAACCTGGACATGCAATCCGCATGCATATTCGCTTTCCCCTGGACATATTCAATGTGAAAACGAAAAGATTGTAACCTTGATGACAACCTAGCTAACCGTGCAGACATGGATCTACCGCCGCCAGGAGACATTAGAAAAACTAACGGTTTGTGATCAGTTTTTATTATGAAATCAGTCCCCCACAAGAAACTTCTAAAGTGTTCTGCTCCCCATACGCAAGCAAGTAACTCTCTTTCAATGACAGAGTAGTTCTTCTCTGCATCTCTCAAAACCCTGGACGCATATGCTACAATCCATTCACTAGAATTATCTTTCTGCAATAAAACACTACCTAGACCTAAATTGCTTGCATCTACCATAACTATGCATTTTTTCCCTGGGACAAACGGTCTTAAACAAGGTGCATTAACTATGAATGCCTTCAATTTCTCAAACGCCTCAGTCATGTCACTTGTCCACACAAACTTTGCATTTTTTTTCAATAGGCACCTGAATGGTTCAGTCTTCATGGAATAATTAGGAATGAATTTAGCATAAAATTCAATCAACCCAAGAAAAGCAACCAACTGTTCTTTCGAGGTCGGTAGAGGGGCATTGGTAATGCTCTCAATGTGCTTATGTTTTGGTTTGATCCCCTTCCCACTGATAGTGTGTCCTAAATAATCCACTTCCTTTGCCTTTATTTTGCATTTATCTAACCGAAGAGTAAGGCCTTTCTTTGCTAAGGCTGCAATGACGTTATGTAAGTTCTCATCGTGCTCCTCATCATTCCTCCCAAAAACTAAAATATCATCTTGGAAAGCGATGGCCCCTGATAGCCCTTCTAGAGTTTCTTTCATCAACCTCTGGAAAACAGAAGCAGCACTGGCCAACCCAAATGGCATACGACGATACCTGAATAGACCTTCAGGTGTGATAAACGCCGTATAATTTTTTGAGTCGTCAGACAGGACTACCTGGTGGTACGCGCTTGCCAAATCAATGCAGGAGAATACTTGCGCATCGGATAGAGTAGAAACCATCTCATGCAAATTAGGAAGAGGATGTGCATCTACCCAAATGACTCGGTTCAAACTGCGCAAGTCCACACATAATCTGAGCTCTCCTGAAGATTTGACTGAAATCACAATAGGAGAAACCCACGGGGAAGATTCTATTGGCTCAATGATGCCATCATTACAGAGATTTTTTAACATACTCTTCAATTTATCTCTATATGACAATGGGACATTTCTTACTTTTTGACGTACAGGAATGGCATTCTCATGGAGTTTAATTTCGTGTTCAAACCCTTCGTATTTCCCAAGCTTGCCACTGAAAACACTAGGGAATTCCTTAATGAGCTCATCCACAATAACCGGACCATGGTGAACATCATGGTCAACAACAAAAACTGGGGGATTGGCTCTTGGGTCAAGTTTGATGCTTAATTCGTGTTGATGTGGCCACCCTAAAAGTGATTTTCCTGACTTTGCCACATAAATTTTACTGTGAGTTTGCCGTCCTGCGAATTTTATGTTCGCGTAAAAATATCCAATCAAATCAATCTTGTGCCCTGTGTAACCACCTGGAGAAACATCAGGATCACTAAGTTCCTTTTTAGGCCAATTTTCGTTGAAAACTTTCAAAGAAATAATAGAATACCATGCGCAAGAATCAACCAAGAATTTCAACAACACACCATCAACACTGATGAGACAGGAAGGAAATTTCGAAACTTTGTCATCACTACATACATTAATTACAGTGTTAATTTCATTTTCATCATTGTCATAGGGCGGCTCATAATCATCTGAAAACTGTATGTAATTTACTTTCTTTGTGGGTGTTTTGCAAAACCTACTGAAATGACCTTTCCTATTACATTTAGAACAAACTTTCTCAATAGCAGGACACCCTTTGAAATTTGCTAGATGGCTGTTGCTTCCACACCTGAAACACAGTAATAATGAATTATGTTTCTCACCCCTAGCATTTGAATACTTAGTTCTGTTCCCATTTTTCGCAAAGTTTTCAGATCTTTGAGCAACAATTCTTTTTTGTTTATCACTATCTTTTAACTCTTTGTTGACACTGAATACATCTGTTTTCTCATTTCCTCTAATTTCTTTCACGAACTCTTCAGAGTGTTCAATGGATTTTGCAATATCAATAGCTGCATTTAATGACAAGTCAGATGTTGACCATAATTTCTCCTGAACTTTCTTGCTGTTTGTACGCATTAAAATTTGATCTCTCAGTACTTGTTCATATGATATATTCTCAAATTTGCAAGAAGCTGCCAACGATCTGAGTGCTGAGACATAGTCTTCAATAGATTTGTCGCTGCGTTGTTTACGGGAGTAGAAGATAAATCTTTCCATCACTACATTTTTTTTTTTTCCAAAACGTATGTTAAGCTGTGTCGAAGCATACTGGTAAACATTAATTCTCCCAGGACTAATCAACGCAGGTAACGTTTGAAATTCTTTTAGGCCAAATCCACCTAAGCAATGTTTTAACAGTGACAATTTCCTTTCTGGTTCGCAATCCTCGCCTTCTAAAACCTCCACATATGCCAAAAATACTGGTTCCCATACTTCCCATGGCATGGGAGGATCACCCGATGATGATAGAAATGAAGGAGGAGGTACGATACCAGACATATTGCACTATAAGTGGTAGATAAACTGTAAATTTTACATGCAAAATAGTTATTATCCTGAATAACAATAAACTTAAAACACATAAATTATTGTAACTCACATATTGTTTGTCGATTTCTGTAGATTATCTTCCATTAACCTGACAAATTAATCACACCCCAAACTACTTTCAGCAACTAAAATTGAGTTTACATGAATATGTGCTGTCTCGGTTCCTTGTGTTGAATCAGGCAATCCAAAAACAAGGTTGTATTTACGAAGAACGTGACGCGATGATACAATCTGCTTCCAGTAACTGAAACTGAATTTACACGAATTATGCAGTCTCGGTTCCTTTTGTTGAATCAGATAATCCGAGAAACAAGATTGTGTTTACATTCTTGTCGATCAACGTGACGCGCTGATACAGTGCGCGCATGCACACCGACGCTGTGAAAATCAAAAGAAAGCAAGTGCAGGATCCTTCTGCAATCGTGAGTAAATAAACTCGTTTTATTATTTTTTTTTTTATGATCTCCGATGAAATCCTTGCTGTTTTCTTAAGCTGATTACTCCCTCAACACATTCATTCCGACTTACTCTTGTCAGATTAAATGCTCGTTGATAGACTGCTGCAGACGGATGCCCCTTGTAATCCAAAAAGGCTTGAATTTTTTTTTCCGTTGAATTTGTCCTTTTCGAGACGCTCCTTACAGTGTCAGTTTCATCTGAACACAATATTCCCTTTAAAATCAGCTTTTCTTCTTCAAATATGCAAGGGCGGTCCGTGCCCGATCGTCGCCAATGTTAAAAAAGACTCATTTATCAAAAATGACGAGTGACAACGAAGTTCAGCCGGAGCAGAAGTTTATTCACCTTCCAAGTTTCCAGTACAAACATGAATGCCCAACGTTTCCCCCAACGCTCACCACCACCCGAGTCTCCCTGTTCGAAACACAACACTCCGCGTGGTTTCCACGAGCAAGATGCAAGTTTGCTCGTGGACACCACGCGCCATGAACGAATATGTATACAACACTTACCTTACTGGCAGCCACCTCTCCTCCGTCTTTCTTGCTGATGCAGTAACAGGAAGCACCCAGGTTTCCAGACTTCTCTAGCCAATCATGATGCTGCTATAGGTCTGAGCGCCGTGGCTCGGCGCTCAGACAGAGAATGGGAGGCTGGGCATGTTCCTCACCAGGCAATCTATTACAGTGCGTAGGACTGTTCTGCCGGCCCAAGACGGCCAGCCAAGCAGTCATGTGCACTTGGGGAATGCCATCACTCCTCCCCTGCTCGTTGGGCAGCCCAGTCCCACCCCACCCCGCACCTGGGGAAAATAAAATAATAATATCCTGGTGTTATTATCATTTAATTTTTCTTGTGGGAAGATGCTCATCCGCCTTAGCGGAGGAGCCTCTACTGGTCACTAGACTAAATGCAATAGCGTAGGAATTTGTAACCCTTTCTGAGATTCAGGTTTTAGTCCCAATTTATGGATAGCCATACCTGTAGAAGAGAATAGGACAGAAACTGTTAGTCTCAGAACCAGCTCTGTGTCACATGAAATGCTGTGGAGACTGTTTAGGGGCATGACAGATAGTGTGGGGGGGGGGTGCAAGTAATAGTGATGGCAAGTTGCAGAGCAAATAGATAAAAAAATAAAATAATCTTTATTTGCATTTTCCAAAGAAATGACATACAAAAGAGAAAACAAAGAAAAAGAAACAGTCGGTCAGGATCATAATTTACATAATCTGTGGTAGCACAAGGAGCACATATCAATCAATAGGAATATCCCCAGTGGCTAGTACATGTCTAACAATTAACCCATGGTATTCAGCCACATCTACACTGCTGGTTTCGACCTTACAGCAATTGTCATGAACATGCATTGATTACCATCATGTGCAGTGGTACTGTACAACATAGTTAGGATCAGGATGCAGCACTAATTATGTCCTTTGGCCCTACGGTACCTATGGTGTCTGTGGAGGCATATCGTTAGGCTCCTGCAAACGCTGTAGGCATGCTAACAAGGGTTGCCAAATGTCCATCGGTCTAGAGGCGGGTGGCTGCAGTAGAGCATATGTATCGCAGGTGGTGTTGCTATGTCATGCTGTGCATCCATGTGTGGAGTGTAGGGCTAGCTGTACCCACCCACTTAAGGGCCACCTCGCGTTTGGCTAGCAGAAACGCTATCGCTACAAAATGATGCCGGGACTTGGAGAGGTCATGGACATACCCCAATAGGGCAAGGAGAGGTGATGGTGCTATGTCCATTTCAACCATCTTAGATATCTCAATGAAAATCGATGTCCAATAAACCTCCAACTTGGGACAAGTCCGCGTCATATGGGCAAAGTCCGCATGCGGGGCATTATATTTTGGGCAGGCGTCAGACCGCGCTGGGTCAATGCGGTGTAGTTTACTGGGGGTGAGATATACACGCCGCAGAAACTTAAAATGCAACAGTTTATGACGGTGGTTCGGCGATACTTTCTGCGTTTGCTCACAGCAACGCCGCCACTGAAGGTCAGTTAAGGATTGTCCAAGATCGCCCTCCCAGGCAGCCCTCACCGCCGTGTCTCTACTCGGGAGCCGTTCTATTGCCCACTTGTACACTCTAGCAACCAAGTGGTTCCCATCTCCTCCGCTAATGACCCCAGTCAGAAGAGGAAATTCAGTGGGCGCCAATGGGTAGCTCTCAATGCACACGCATGAGCACAAA
Organism: Triturus cristatus; assembly: GCF_964204655.1. Lineage (NCBI taxonomy): Eukaryota > Metazoa > Chordata > Amphibia > Caudata > Salamandridae > Triturus > Triturus cristatus. Next base: position 152,046,066 of record NC_140584.1, read on the forward strand.
ATGGTCTAAAGTCGTGGCCTCCCAGAGTCGAGGGTCCTCCGTGCACGATAATATGTGCCCCCCAGGGAACAAGTCCACAAAGGTATGTAGCTGAAATTTAGATAGTGTATGTTTGACTAGCGCCTCCTGCAGGATAGGTATCCAACTGTTACTGGCCAAGGGTAGTGCATGAGAGTACAGGGCACTCATGCCAGTCACCTTCCCCGGCTTGCGCCAGGCCCAGCTCGTGGTGGATAGTGTATGAATATCACGTGGATCCCAAGGGAAGCCGCATGGCAGCAATGTGTGAAGCGGATCCGAAAGTGCCAAGTCCGCCTCAGGCTGATAGTATGGGATCCGGACATCCGTGTTCTACCAGTGCCGAGCAAAACTGGCCTGGGCAACCAAATAGTAAATGTGCAAGTTCGGTACACCAAATCCGCCTCTCTCATATGGTAGCACCAAGGTGTTCCATCCAACTTGAGGCTGTCTCCCACCCCAAACCAACCTCCCAAGCAAAGTGCGAATTCTGTAAAAAAAACTGTTATAGAGAGGGATTGGGATGTTCGTAAAAAAATACAGAAACTGTGGCAACACCACTATTTTTATTATGGCTATTCGACCTGCCATGGACAGGGGGAGTCGCAACCATTGTTCTACGCTGCTTTCGAGCCTCTCAGCCACCGGACCATAGTTCAACTGCAAGACATGGTCCTGGTCCCTATGGATATGGACACCTAGATACTTGACCGAGTCGTCACACCAAGTTAATGGGTAGTTTCCCGTTACGGCGCAAACCGCACCGGTCAGCGAGAGCACCTCTGATTTACCCCAATTGATGTGTAAACCTGACAAGGTGCCATATCTAGTAACCTCGCCAAGCAGCAGTGGTAAATTTTCATCAGTGCGCCGCACATATAATATTATTTTGTCGGCATAGAGTGTGAGCAACAGCGGTCCCGTCTTGAATTGTAAGCCACGGTGGCTGTGCTTACTCTGTAAATGGAGCACCAACGGGTCTAGTGCCAGTATAAAAAGGAGGGGTGACAGGGGGCATCCCTGCCGCGTCCCACGGGTAAGAGGGAATGCCCTAGTCTGTGTGCCATTGAGGTAAATGCAGGCCGTCGGCTGGGTGTACAACAGTTTGATCACTGCCAAAAACCGTTCAGGGATCCCCAGGGCGCAAATGGTGGCATATAGGAATGGCCAGTTCAGTGAATCGAATGCCTTTTCGGCGTCCAACAGCACCACTACAGCTGGTAAAGTCTGGCCTATGGAGAACAGGTAGCTTTACTTTAGTGAAAAACAAAATTGGGTGTAATTCAGTACCAGGAAATGCTACACACATCAGAGCATGCCCTATCTTACACATACAATGCACCCTACCATAGGGGTGACTCACATGATGCTGAGGGAAGGTTCAGGGGCTGGGAAGTGGGTGCACTTCACAGCCAAGATGGCAGTTCTGGAATGCACACAGACTCTGCAGTGGCAGGTCTGAGACACACTTTACAAGCTGCTTCTGTGGGTGGCGCAAACCAGCGCTGCAGGCCCACCAGCAGCATGTGGTTTACCAGCCCTGGGCACACACAGACCACGTTACTAGGGACTAACAGGTAAACCAAATAAGCCAATCATGGATATACCAATTCACATGTCATATTTACACAGGGAGCATTCGCGCTGTGGCATTCAATGGCAGTGGCACAGCTCCCAGAGCATCTGTTACCAGCAAAAACAGAGGAGCCAACAGCGAAAAATGGATTTGAGACCAACACGCAAAGGCAGAAGCTGCTCCATCATGGGACACCGAAATGGAGGCCAAGCACAAGTCCGGAGAACATAGCTGCCAAGCAGTCATCTGGTGAGGGTTTAGCAAACGTTGTCTTGAGGAAATAAGCCCATATCTCAGACACTTCACTGCTGTGTTGGTGATGTGTAGTACTTGATACAGCCATATGCACAAGGCCTGAAGGTTGGATTTCCTCTGGTGCACCTTGATGAAGTTCTAGGACCGGAGGACGATTTCAGACATCGGATAGGCTGTCAGTAAAAGCAGCTACAACCTGATTATAGAAAACATAGAGAAAGCAAGTACGTTTTTCATAGTGCTGAAGAACTGCATCATTATTTAATTGCTGGTATATCTCAGCAGCAGGAAAAGTTGGATTTAAAGGCAGAATCTTATGCAATCAAATTAAATATTTTATAGAGGTTCATGTTGGACTGGGTCATTTGTGCATGCCTTTCTCTACGTGTTTTTTCGACCTTTTGTTGGCTTTAGAACTACGGTCACTTTACCACTCCTAATCAGTGCTACAATGCAGGTGCACTCTCCTTTAAACAAGGTGTGATTGGTTTACACCTATTTGGCATATTTGATTTACATTTTAATCCCTTATGTTAGAAATGGGTGTCACTAGTTAGCAGAGGATTGTACTCTGTCCAAGTAAGGACACTTGTTCTAGTCAGGGTAAAGGAGTTACACACCCAAGACAACTCCTGCTCACCCCTTTGGTAGCTTGGCATGAGCAGTCAGGCTTATCTCAGAGGTATTGTGTAAAGCATGTGCTCATACACACAGAGTAACACAGCAAAAACACAAAAAAGGACACCACACTTGTTTAGAAACATAACCAATATTCATCTGAATAAAACAAGACCAAAATGACAAACATCCAACATACACAAGTAAAGACATCACTTTTACAAAGTTCAAAATAGTTAATTAACTAGGAAACTATGCATGCGTCACTTTTATCACAAAGTACCTGGGATGCATCAAAATCAAAGATGAAAACAGGCGCTTGTCAGCCAAGGCACCAGAAAAGCAAAGCGATGCATCGGTTCCTTAATCCAGGGACAGGTAATGCATTGGTTCCTTACTGTCAGGAGAGGTGACGAGTCGATTTCTTACTGCAGCACAGGAGAGATGGTGCGATGGCTCCTTACTGTTGGGGAAGGTGATGCATCGGTTCTTTATTGTCAGGGGAGGTGAGCATTGATCCCCGGACACTTGCCTTCAGTTCCTTACTACCAAGCAATATCAATGAAGAACTTGGTGCACAAGTGTGATGCCTCAAAAATCCAGACTCACCAAAAAGATGCTTCAGAGGTGAAACAGATGCTGCATCGATTTTCCAGCTTTGAACCTGGTGATGAGTCGATTTCTTCAGCTGCAGAGCAGGGCAAGCATCGGAGTCAGAGTGGGTGCCTCGGATGTCAGAGACTCAGTGCTCAGGATTCTTCAGCCGCATGGCAGGTGCTGCCTCGATTCTTCAGCAGCACCACAGCAATGCATGGGTTTTTAAAACTGAAGGTGGTGCTGCATTAGAAAATACAGGTGTTGGAGGTTGAAACATGGATTGCCTTGGTTCTTTTGCAGCAAAGCCACCTTCAAGGTCCCACAATTGGAATTGGCACCACTTGGCAGGTCAGAACTCCCAGCAGAGGATTTCAGGTCTGCAGATGAAGTATTTGATGGCCCGAGGCTTCTTAACAGGAGGCAAGCACACACAAGCCCATGGAGAACCTTGGCAAGCAGGGTGTAGGCAGTCAAGTCCAGTACTTTCCCTCCCAGGACAAAAGCAGCAAGCAGCAGGTCAACACAACAAAGCAACAAGCAGCATGGTAGTTCTCTCCTACAGCATCCAGCTTTTCTTCCTGGCTGAATCTCCTCTTAGTCCAGAAGTGTTCTGACTGAAGTTATAGTGTCGCTGCTCCAGTCCTCATTCAAGTTTCTGCCTTTGAAGTAGGCAAACTTCGAAGGAAAAGTTAGAACAGAAGTTGCGCACTCAAAATTTCTCCAGGTCAATATTTTAAGCAAAATTAGTTGGTGCAAACGAATTAATCCCCCTGAGTAGGGAATTCAAATCGTGGATAATGATAGCACGTTCCTGAATAGGAAAATGTCTTTCGTTTTGCACTCAATCTCAGAGATATGATCTCTTTTGTGAAATTAAACTCAGGTAAATCGGAATTTATTCAAGTGTAACTTGAGTTTATTAACCGTTGTTCAAAGTTAATGAAGTCAAAGAATTGTATTCATTCTTTATCAATGCATCATATATCCAACTGCCCAATGCATTTCGGGCTTTTTTTAAGCCCTTCTTCAGGGGCGGTACTCTGAAAGGATAAGGTATAGGGTTCAGTATATATATACATTTTATAAACAATCAATGGAAAAGAACAATTTTTATCCAAACAATTATACAGTAGATTTTGATTGTAACAAACATGGTCATGTTGAAACAGTATTAAAAGTAATACGTTCGTAATGAGTAAAAAAACACAATACCAGTGTTGGTAATTACCAAAATGGAGGTACACTACACATCAAAGTGATGTGAAAATATCCACTTGTTTTACATGTTAAAACAACATACTGTGATGTGCATTTACCAAGGTCATAGGAAATAGTGAAGCCGAAATGGACCAAGAAAGTTTGGGTGGTAGTGTAAGTAAAAAAATTAAATGAAAAAATGAAAATGCCATATGGGACAAAGTAATGTGGTGTGTATTTGCCAAAATTGTAGGAAAAAGTAAAAACGAAATGAAAAGAAAAATCTAGATGGTGGTGTGGGTAACAAAAATACATACAGCGTGGGGCCTTTTAAAAGAATACAATCACTATCTGACAAGTAACGGAAGATCAAACTTACAGTTGGTATGGTGATGTATAGGTTCTCCTGAACCCGGGAGAATCAAATTGGAAATGCTCCGGTCAGTGTAATGGATGGTAATCATGTGATATATAGACATGTGATAAGGAAAAGTGCGGGAAAACGAGAACTACAAAGAAAACAGACTTGTAGTTCCAAGAGGTAATCATGTGATATGTAATGAAGAAAAATGCGGGAAAAGGAGAACTACAAAGAAAACAGACTTGTAGTTCCAAAAGGTCAATAAAGTTTAGTGAAACTACCCGTGCAAACAAAATATAAAATAATAAACAATATGTAAAATAATAAACAAAAGTGAGTGCAGTTAAATCTGTAAAGGAATTAGGCCAAAAGTAAAAAGAAAAATGGAATAGACAGCGTGTGACACCGAAGAAACACATGTAATTCGAGTGATTCGAACCAAAAGCGATAGTTCAAAAAATGTAAGATATTATCAAATCCTGGAGCTTGTAAGGAAGCGTCAATGTAATAGTGCAATAGTACATGTGTATAAGATGAAATTAGTAAGTTAAATAAAATAAAATAACTGTAAGATTCAACATGAACTGTAAAGTTACACAAGGTACTAGGGTATCACAAGTCGGGTGGAAAGTTCAAATCTCCAATTTAAGGTGAATAAAGGAGACCTTAATTACAGAAAACAGCCCAGATCATAACGCTCGTTAAGACCTTTCGGATGTATGGAATTCAGCTTGTGGATCCAAAATGTTTCTCTTTGTAATAGATATTTACTATTGTCACGACCCCTCAGCTGGGGAATCTGTTCAAGAACCAAAAATCGCAGTTGACAGATGTTATGCTGATGCTGGTGAAAATGAGTTGCGATTGGTGATTTCGCCTGTTTGGTACGTATATTGCTTTTGTGTTCATTGATCCGTATACGGATTTTTCTCTCAGTTTTGCCCACATAAACCAAACCACATGGACATTTCAACATGTAAATGAGATTCTGACTATTACATGTGGCTGTAACCTTGAGTTTGATCGTGTTGCCTTGTGAAGGATGTTGGATGTTGGTACCTTTGATGATAGAGTTACAGTTACCACAGTTAAGACATGGTAAAGTACCTTTGAAGGAGCTGGTAGTGAGTTCATCAGCTTTAGACAATATTTGTTTGATATTGCGTGATCTTTGGTAAGCAAATCTAGGTGATGTTTCAAAAATGTTATTGAAATCCATTTCCATGCTTAACATAGGCCAATACCTGAGGATGGTTTTTTTTATGTTGAAACTTTGTGTGGAAAATTTTGACACAAATGTCATTCGTTGATCAGATACCCTAGTACCTTGTGTAACTTTACAGTTCATGTTGAATCTTACAGTTATTTTATTTTATTTAACTTACTAATTTCATCTTGTACACATGTACTATTGCACTATTACATTGACGCTTCCTTACAAGCTCCAGGATTTGATAATATCTTACATTTTTTGAACTATCGCTTTTGGTTCGAATCACTCGAATTACATGTGTTTCTTCGGTGTCACACGCTGTCTATTCCATTTTTCTTTTTACTTTTGGCCTAATTCCTTTACAGATTTAACTGCACTCACTTTTGTTTATTATTTTACATATTGTTTATTATTTTATATTTTGTTTGCACGGGTAGTTTCACTAAACTTTATTGACCTTTTGGAACTACAAGTCTGTTTTCTTTGTAGTTCTCCTTTTCCCGCATTTTTCTTCATTACATATCACATGATTACCTCTTGGAACTACAAGTCTGTTTTCTTTGTAGTTCTCGTTTTCCCGCACTTTTCCTTATCACATGTCTATATATCACATGATTACCATCCATTACACTGACCGGAGCATTTCCAATTTGATTCTCCCGGGTTCAGGAGAACCTATACATCACCATACCAACTGTAAGTTTGATCTTCCGTTACTTGTCAGATAGTGATTGTATTCTTTTAAAAGGCCCCACGCTGTATGTATTTTTGTTACCCACACCACCATCTAGATTTTTCTTTTCATTTCGTTTTTACTTTTTCCTACAATTTTGGCAAATACACACCACATTACTTTGTCCCATATGGCATTTTCATTTTTTCATTTAATTTTTTTACTTACACTACCACCCAAACTTTCTTGGTCCATTTCGGCTTCACTATTTCCTATGACCTTGGTAAATGCACATCACAGTATGTTGTTTTAACATGTAAAACAAGTGGATATTTTCACATCACTTTGATGTGTAGTGTACCTCCATTTTGGTAATTACCAACACTGGTATTGTGTTTTTTTACTCATTACGAACGTATTACTTTTAATACTGTTTCAACATGACCATGTTTGTTACAATCAAAATCTACTGTATAATTGTTGGATAAAAATTGTTCTTTTCCATTGAGTGTTTATAAAATGTATATATATACTGAACCCTATACCTTATCCTTTCAGAGTACCGCCCCTGAAGAAGGGCTTAAAAAAAGCCCGAAATGCATTGGGCAGTTGGATATATGATGCATTGATAAAGAATGAATACAATTCTTTGACTTCATTAACTTTGAACAACGCTTAATAAACTCAAGTTACACTTGAATAAATTCCGATTTACCTGAGTTTAATTTCACAAAAGAGATAATATCTCTGAGATTGAGTGCAAAACGAAAGACATTTTCCTATTCAGGAACGTGCTATCATTATCCAAAACTTCGAAGGAAAGCCATTGTAGTGTACGAGACCCTACCTTTCCCTGCCCTGGCTCCAGACACTCTACCGGGATGGTGGAGATAGCTTTGTGTGAAGACAGGCACAGCCCTATTCAGGTGTCAGTGACAACTCCTCCCACCACTCTAGCTCAGGAAGACCAATCAGCTGGGTAATGGGCCACGAGGATATGCATGGTGCACCTCAGCCCCCTTTGGTGTGACTGTCTAAAATAAATGAACAAATAGCCCAACTGTCACCCTCCATCAGATGTACCTTTTGCAGGAAGGCCGAGGCGCAGAATGATAAAGCAAGAAAATGTCCACTTTCTAAAAGTGGCATTTTCAAAAACCAAGTTAACTAAAATATGTATATTTAAATTGTGAGTTCAGGGACACCAACTATCTATCTCTTCCCAATTAGAAGTTACACTTGTAAGATGTTACACGGCAGCTTCAATGCTACCCTATGAGAGAGATAGTCCATGCAATAGTCAAAAACAAAATTAGCAGTATTTCACTATCAGGACATGTAAATCACACTAGTACATGTCCTACCTTTTAAATAAATGGAATCCTCCCCACTGAGGCTACATTGGGCCTACCATAGGGGTGCCTTACATGTCGTAAAACGGAAGGTTTGGACTTGGCAAGTCGGTGGGTGTTAAAACTACACACAGACATATTGCAGTGGCAGGTCTGAGACATGATAGCAGGGCTACTCATGCGGGTGTCAGAATCAGTGTTGCAGGCCCGCTAGTAGCATTTGATTAAAGGGCCTAGGCACACATAGCGCTCTTTACTAGGGACTTACCAGTAAACCAATAATGCCTATTGTGGATAAACCAACTCCAAATCCATTTATCCACAATGAATACAATTGACTAACTCTCTCACTGCACCAGATGGAGATTACAGATCTGATTCTACATTACAAACACAAGCATTTCTCCAGCATAAACAAAAGATATCCTCTTCCAAATGAAGTAATGCCTCTAGATCAATATAATTACTTCATCTACACTGTTGGGCCTTCTCATCGTGCCATAAAATCAAAACACCAATATGCTGCAGCATGCACAATCATAAAGGGGTGCATGCATGATGGCAGGTTCTGTTCTGAAAGACTTGCATGCAGTCACTTGGGGGCTGAACAGCACATCTGGCAGAACTCAAGGTCCTGGTACTGGTACCACAAAATACGGATTATGGATTCCTTCCACTTATAGTGTGTGATTCGTATTATTGTGTCCAGTCATATAATGAATGCCTTCTCTATTGGGCCCAGAATGGATTTCGAGGGTTGCACAATCGAACACAATTTGCTTTGGGAACAGGTGGCAAAGCTGTAGGAATGCTTGCCAAGGGCTCATGTTATTCACACATTGAGTCCTCAATGTGTTGGCATTCATTTTGCAGGGAATTCCATGGCTGATGAAGCCACTAAGGCAATAGTTTGCACTGCTGCTGTTGCTGCAATCACTCTTTCTAGCATGAGATTAGACAGAGACATCATGGTGGCTGTCAATGCTGCTCACAATAACACACACCTGCAGAAAGGCATTCCACTGAAGTGCTCGTACCATAGAGAATAGAGTGATACCAAACACTGATCGCAGATTGAGGTTGATACTAGCTGCACATGAGGGTTTGGGTTCAGCACATACAGGGATTACTGCTACAGTTTTGTTATGGATGCAACAGACTAAGGACTTTGTCATCAAAAGTGACATCTGCCAACAGATGAAGGGCTCTACCATAGCACGCCCACCTCAGATGCCTCTTTTGATTTCAAACACGTCTTTGGCTTGTGATTATTTGAAAGACTGTGGCCCCTTACAATCAGACGGGCCTTACAAGCACATCTTGGTGGCAGTAGATTTATGCTCCAGATTCCTATGTGTATGGCCACAGCGGTCGGCTGATGTCTGAACTGTTATCAAGGATTTGCAGGTCCTTAACGGGACATAGGCAATTAGCACATTACATTCTGACGAGTATCCCACGTTTAGCTCTCAGGCTTACAAAGAAGCCATTGGAAGCTTTGGTGTGACCTTGCGGTACTCCTCCTCCTATCAACCTGAGGGAAATTTGATAGTTGAAAGGTAAAACCATGACTTTAAGCATGCCTTATCAACAAGGGTACTAGGTTCAGGTCACAGTTGGGTTCATCACCTATATGAGGTCCAGAGAACACTCAATACATGCAAAGAAAATCCTTGGGTGGTCATACTCCACATGAAATCCTGTTTGGAGTGGTGAGAATGTGGGTCACAGACCTTGAAAATGTCAGCACAGTGGTGACAGACACACTGCTTGACAACAATTAATGTTTGTCTGTTTTACAGGAACTAAAGAAAACCAGGACACAAAAAGCAATGTCCTAGTAAAACGCAAAGCAACTGGACAAGTGAAGGTTGTATGAGCAAGACCTGGCTGGGTCCCAAAGATTGGGGATCTGTTCAAGGAGAAAATTGTGGACAAAAAACTATTTGGGCTGTCTTGCAGAGCACCTGCACCTGTCCTGACTGTCGAACGTACCAGAACTGTACTTCTTACGCCCCTTGTCAATCAACAAGACAAAACAGGTGTCTCAAATGATCTGTTCAAACCACACAATATTGCCGAGTCTCAAAAGTAGGCCACATGGGCTCCTGGGTAGCTACAGCACTCCTTTCGGTACGGTTCAGGAAGTTCAGATGGAAGCTTTAATAACTAAAGAAGATTCCCCCTCTCCAACGAGAATCAGTAAACAACAATGTAGTATTTCTCTTTACTGTTGAAAAAACTGCAACTGTAGAGTCAACTAGTACAGAAACACAAATTTCAATGCAAATAATTGACGAAATCTATGTGAATATGCCACAGAGTGAGTCAAATCCCAGTTCTTCCAAACCTGCTGAGCTGCCAAAAATAGAACGAATGGCATCACGCTACTTCATGGACTATGACGACTTCCCATCTGATTGGACAGAACCTGAGATGCCTCTTCCTTTTAAGCTACAAGTGCGTGCTCTCCATCTTTGGCAGAAAAAGACATACTTTGTTACTCCTTGGTTACACCTCTGGATTACAATCCGATTACTATTTCCGGTCCTCTGTATTGGTTTGGTGACTGTCCTTTTCCTACTTCTGAATGGTCATTATCTCCCAGAATGCTCTGCAGAACAACCTGTGAACTTGGCATTGAAACCACATGTGTCATTGCACCGTGACCAAAGGGAGCTGTCCCTGGTGAATATAACAGTAGTTCCAGTTCTGGAAGGTGTAGTGTGGGACAGGGTATTGTATGATGTGTAAGGTCCAAATGAACTTTTACAAATACCATATTTGTTTAAAATGTCCTTAAATTATATCATCACCTTTAGTACTTTCCTCTGATGATTGGGATATTGATACAGTACATTACATGCTATAACATCTAGAGCAGTCAAACATGTTTTCTTCTGATAAATTGTATGAGGGTACAATACATTATGGTAATATGTTCTGTTACCAACATTATGGTCACCATTTTTTACACAAAGCAAGTGCTTTTTATAATTTCACCCTTTGTCAATACTGCCTAACACCATCAAAAGGTAGTTCAAAAATATTTGCACAGAAGTTTGATTATTTTTCTGTTTTTGAGACATTAGGCCCAGTCTCTTATTATTATAGGCTTGCACCTACATCTGCAAAGAGAAATATGCTAACAAACACTAAGCTGATAAACTCTGCTTCCTTTCTTTCCCAGCTGTATGTACTGGGTTTTGACTTTTGGTAAGACACAATAGATACAAAATCTGTTTGGGGGACAAAGGATTGGCAGGTTCAGGGAACATGTTTACAGCATGCCTAATACCACATCGAATAATTTCTACCACATCAAAAAAAATTCCTGAATGAAACAGTGCAACAAACTTCCTGTCTTTGAATAGATGAAGGATTTGAACAAACATCGTTTTCCACATTCTCATGTTCTGACAATTGGCAGCATTTCACACAATCTAGTGAGGATAAACTAGATGCCATGATACCCAATGGTTCTTACAATTCATCAAACCACAGTTGCAAGGATGGTTGGTTTGGCCTTTGGACACTAATGGGTGTTGTTAGAACTGGGGGTCTCTAGTTGGCAGAGTAGGTACCTTTGACCAAGTAGGAACCTTTGCTTCTGAGTCAGGGAAAGGGGATTACACTACTGGATAACCTCTGCTCACCCCCTTGGTAGCTTGGCACGAGCAGACAGGCTTATCTCAGAGGCAGTGTGTTAAGCATTTGTGAACACATACAGTAATACAGTGAAAACACTACAGATGGACACCACACAAGTTTTATAAAAATAGGTATTCTTTATATAGACTAACACAAGACCACAAATGACAAAAATCCACAATACTCTACACAAAATTGACTTAAAGATGGTAGAATTTACTTAGTTCAAGTTGATGGTAAATGTGACAAAGTTCTCACAAAAGTATCTGGATGCGTAACGCAAAATAAACAAAAGGCTTGCAGAATTGGAGATGTGTCGGTTCCTTGCTTCGGGGGAGATGATGTGTCGCGCCTCAATGCTTGCGCAGAGTAGGGTCTTGGGCCTTACCGGAGAGGAGGTGATGCGTAGATTCTCATGCTGCAGACGGTTGTGATGCCGCAAAATGGCGCCTCAATGCGATGCAACAATCCAGTGCGATGCGATAAGATGGCACCCTTGATGTGACAATGTGAAGACGATGCGTACATGCCCTGCCAGCCTTGCGGCAACTCTGTACCTTGGAGCCGTGACAGGCCCTGCAACACTTCTCCAGCGATGCGACGACAACAGCTGCGGCACGCTTCTTCTTGTTGCGTCGCGCTTCCAGCTCCCAGCGACACGCAGACTTCGGCAGATAGAATTCCCAGCAAGGAAATTCCGAGGGGAGCTGGTGGTGAAGTCTTTTGTCTCTGAGACTTCAACAGGAGGCAAGCACAAGTTCAAGCCTTTGGAGAAATATTCTGCAAGATGATGTAGTACATGCAAAGTTCATTCTCCTCTCCTTGGCACTGAAGACACACCTGTAGGCCAACCCAGCAACACAGCACACTGGCAGGAGGGCAGTCCAACTCCTACAGCTTCCTTTGGTTCTTCTTCTTGGCAGAGGTTCCTCTTGTTGTTCCAGAAGTGATCTAAAGTCTTGGGGTCTGGGTCCCCATATTTATACTACTTTTCTCTTTGTTCTCTGAAGGCAGAGAGGCCTTTGCCTAGTACAAAGTAGTTCTGGTCAGTCCTGACACACTTCGTTGACAAGACACCTTCTTTCCTTTCACAGAGCAGGCCAGGGACATCAGACATACCACAGGAGGTGGAGCCAGCATTGTGGAGGGAAGGCACATCCCTATTCAGGTCCCAGGTGCAGCTCCTCCCACCCATCTACATGCAGATCTCTCTATTCAGCCCTGTGCTGACTCACCCTCTCTCCTGGAATACCTCAGCCCCTGTCACTCAAAGACCCAGACACACAATACACACCTAGCAGAGGCAGGCTTGGACAGTTAAGCAAGAAAATACCTACTTTCTAAAAGTGGTATTTTCAAACACAGAATGTTAAACCCAACTTCACTAAAAGATGTATTTTATCATTCTGAGTTCAGGCATACTAAACTCGAATTTCTACCATGTTACCTGAGGCAGTTAGGTTTAATGTAATAATCAATCTGCCCATTCTGGCCTATGGGGAACATGTAGCCTTGCAATAGTGAAAAACTAAAAGGGCTGTAATTCACTATTAGGACAAGCCACACACAACAGGGCATGTCCTACCTTACACTTACAATGCACTTGAGCCTACCATAGGGGTGTCTGATATGAAGAAAAGGGAAGGTTTAGGGACTGACAAGTGGGTGCACTTGGCCAGTCAACATGGCAGTCTGAGACTGCACACAGGGTCTGCAATGGCAGGCCTGAGGCACACTTTACAAGCTGCTCCTGTAGGTGGCACAACCAGTGCTGCAAGCCCACCAGCAGCATTTGATTTACAAACCCTTGGCACACATGGTGCTAGGGTCTGACAAGTAAATCAAATAACCCAATCATGGAGTCACTAATCAATACATCAATTTAACATAGGGAGAACATATGCACTTTAGCACTGATCAGCAGTGGTAAAGTGCCCAGAGTCATAAAACAGCCAACAAGAGGTCAGAAAAAATACAGGAGGGAGGCAAAACGTTTCAGGGATGACCCTGCAAAAAGGGTCAAGTCCAACAGGTGTCAGTTAAGATTCCTGGCAATGACAAAGGGTTAAAAATGAATAGGCCTTACCTGTGATATGCATAATCTGAACATTGCAGGGTGGTGTCATCATATAGCGTTGGGAAATAGCGCCTTGATTTGCTAAAAACCTCAACACTTTCTAACGTGAAACAATACTTGTCTCTTCTTTCTGATGACATGGATCTCAGGGATTTCTTGTTAGGTCCCTGGAATCCACGTCAAAAGCACTTCTTGTGTGCAATATACAATGAACTGTGGAAGGTTTCTCAACAGGAAGCTGCTGAGAGACTGCGCAAGATCGATTGGGTTAATTTAGAAAAGGCTTTGGCTGTGGTTGACAATTACCACATTATCCTCCAGGACATATTCACTGGGCAACATAGTGTCATCTGAAATTGATATAATGCAGCAGGATATGTTTATTTTACAGCATGGACAATCACAAGTATAGTCCATTGTAATATTAAGCTGGATGCTTTAAACATTACGTTCTGGCCACGTACCGTGTTGTTATATCACAAACACCAATCTGTTTTCTGCATATGACTTAACTGAAAGACAGATATTGATGGCACAAAGAGATGCAAAGTATACCATGTTGCACATTGAAAAATTAGATCACTTATCTCTAACCGTGGCTGAGACACCATCCACAGACTGGATAATCCAAGGTTACATTAGACTGCTAGTCATGACTTTCCAATTCCATTATTGCCTACAATTCCTCAAAGCAGGCAGATATAAAGTGCTAGGGGCAGGTTATGTTCATGAATAATGGGAATTACCATTCAGGTTTAGATGGAGGAATGAGGACACAGAAGTCTTTCTTAGCAGTTCAGACTGTGAGAAGGCTTTGAGCAGGTCCTTAGTATGCAAGGACATTTTACTTCATGGGGTTTGTCACGCTACAGTTGTGATCTTGTCTTCTTATCTGAAGTGTTTTCCGGCTGCTGTGATCCAACCAGTTCTCAGGCTGCTCTCAAATGGGAGTTACTTGATGCTGAACGCTCAAGGATGCAGTGGGATGGACCAGCCATTGCTTATCTGGTGACGACAAATTCCATGGTTACTATTTGCACACAAGTACTGTCTGCACCTGCCCACACAGTTATGAAGGCATCGCTATAGTCTTCGATTAAAGTTTCCATCAAATGCTTTGATTCTCTGAGTAAACTGAAAGCCATGCTTTTTCAAAAAGATGTGGCCTTAACATCTGCCAGAGAGACGTTTGATCTCCAGGTTGCACGGTCCTCATCTGAGATACAGACACTACTTCATACTAACTTCCCACTGCATTTTGGAGAGGTGGTCCCCTGTATCTTTAATATGTCTGATACGAAGGGTATAGCACACTTTTTTAAATGTATTGTCTCTGGACTAGTTAGCACCTTTCAGACGAATTTTGGAATCATACCATCTTTCATGCAGCGTTTTTTGAGGTCTACCACTTGTTCTTATTGAAATTTTCTTGCTCTGCAATGGACGTTCCAGTTCAAACCAGAATGGAGACAGCGCTGGCTGTGCAGAAATACCATGAGCACATGATGCACTGCTTCGGCACACCTCGGCTTCGAGAACTGAATGAGCACTGGTCCTTATCAATCAAACTTGTGTGGCTTCACTGCGTACAACATGTATTCCACTGCCTGCATTGCAGCCATGAATGCATATAGGATTTCTCCCTTGGAACACAATTGGTTGTACCATTGGACATTGAGGTACAGATGGACCACTTAATGGCCCATGGGTATGGTTGTACCTAGCATATTCCACTGCTGATTAAAGCATTCTTTGAGCCACCCTGGGATGCTTTGGCTCTTACTGAAATGTTAACCGACTTTGTGAAACACTTACAGGATGTTGTCCCTCCTCCAGAGGCTGCTGTGGGAACTTGATGGAACCACTTTTGGTCTGCAAACTTGCTTCGAGGTGCATCTCTAGGAACGTCTTCTGCGGTTGCCAGCAACAGCAATGTTGTGACTACCACTCGGAACAAATAAACAATTGGCTTTTCCATTTGTTGGGTACTATTTAGCCTGTTTTTAAACTAAACTAATCAAAACAATATTTTTCAGCTTTATCTAGTCATCGTGCGTTTCTGAGTGTTTGAGATTTTAAACAGTATAATTTCTTTTTAATGGCTTTTATGAATATTTTAAAGGGAAACTTGCTTATAGATGATTTTAAAAGTGGTTTGAAACTTTTATTTTGAGTTCAAATATGGTCTTCTGCTCTTTAGATAGGTTTGCACATCGACCATTAGTATGAGGAGTGGTTGTTATGTGCCCGAGTTAGGCCCGTGTACCAAGGGCATATATTTTCTTACATGTTCCTCTTTTCTGCACAGTACCAGTATTGCTACTACCTTTTGTACATATTCGCTTGGTAGACAATGTTGGATTAGTGTCTCTGAAACTACGTCTGTTTACACATTATGCTTCACACATCATTATCACAATGCCTCAGACACAGAGTACAAGGTCTTTCTGCACAATGTACAAATGTCATTCTATCTTCACCCACGGTGCGACAGGGCTATCTATATATCCATAACATTGCTAATCTATACATACATCACAAGGATGCTTTTATTATAAATAATAAGCATCTCAGAGGATTAGTAGAGGTGGCACTTCAGCTGACACCAAGTGTCCCTGTAGGCTGAGACTTCACCAGCAGATGTCTGACATCTCCATGAGGGGTGTAGAGTGCATGACCAGGACGGGGTCCTACATTCTCTCCTGCCAGGTAATGGGGTTGGATCATTCCATGGGGGAATCTTGGTCCTATACCTACATACACTCTAGACACACACAGAGTAGGTTTTGCATAGTAGGAGAATGCTTGATCACTACCTTTTATTATATGCACTTTTAATTTTTATATGTCCTGGTTGTGAAAAAATTCCAAAGTCATTTTTCGCTACAGCAAGGCCTATCTATCTTATAGGATAACATTCAGATTACCTTATTTAATCTTATAAGTGCAATTCACAATCTGAAAGAGATGAACTTTTCGAGTTTGGTGTCCCTGGAATCACAATTTAAAACTACAGCCTATGCAGAAGTCGAATTTTAAATTGCAGTTCTGAAAATTCCACTTTTAGAAAGTTGGCTTTTTCTGACTTTAGCCATTTGGTGCCTGCTGCCTGTCTCTGATCACTTGTCTGGGGTGGGTGACATATGGACTTTGTGTACTTCTTTCAGACAGCAACACACAATGGGAGCTGAAGTGTAACTTGATGGGTTATCCTGGTAGAACGGGAGGGAGGAGCTGGGTACAGCCTCACTTACACCTGAAAAAGTTGTCTCTCGTCCCCACACAAAGAGCTGCATAAATCCCTGTAGTGAGTCTGGAGCCGGGGAAGGGAGGGCAGGACCTCTGTGCACTTCAAAGGCCTGTCTTTGTGGTCTGCCCCTCTTTTTTTTTTTTTTTAAACATAATTTTATTGATTTTATAATAGAGGACAACGCCCACATACAGTCATGTTAATCACTGGAAACCGTGCATTGTAAATGCCTGAAATGTTAACAAATACATAATATTTGTAGAAGATATGTCTATACAGTTTACCAGTAATAAAGATGTAGCCATATATTAAACAGTGCCAATAGTAGGCAATGTTTGAAAAAAAACACAAAGCACAGGATAATGGTAAACAATGTTTACCACAAATGTTTTTGCCTGCAGGGAATCACAACACGGTCGTTACATCGACTGTGTTGTGATTTTGCATACCATTACTCCGCAAGTCAGAACAACGACTTGCGGAGGGGGGGAGGTGTTGGATTTAAAATCCAACACCTTCCCTGTTGTCCACACAGACTGGAGTTGGAATAGTAAATTATACTATTCCAACATCCAGCGCCCCCCCCCCCTCCGCAAGTCGTTGTTCCGACTTGCGCAGAAAATGGTATGCGGAATCACAACGCGGTCGTTGTAACAACCGTGTTGTGATTCCCTGCGAGTGAAAAGAATGCGTCATAAGTACATTCCAGGATAATAGCATATACTGAAAGTAGCAATCGTGGCGTAAACAAAGGTAGACTATACATTGTCACAACATGTCTAATCCTCAATAAATAAAAGATATAAAGATAAACCAACACTCCCCCACCCCCCCTGTTCTCTGATTCCAAATACTGTCGGAGATCCCAAACTCCTATGGGGCTATCCCTTGTGCACAGATAGAACATGATACATAATAATGCCTATGAAAAAGAGCATTAAACCACAGCCTTAAAAGCTACACGCAGGACTGTTGTACACCATCTACTAGATGGGCTGCTGCGCGTTCAGGTAAGTAATGGCCATTTATTAGAAGGAAAAAGACTGTCACAAAACCAATTCACATAAAGAGAAACACCATCGTAAGCACAATCCAGATGTATGTCCAAGTTGGAACCAGATAAGTTCTACTAAACCAGGAGATGAAAATGCAAATTTGAGTTGGGGTCTTTTGTTCAGTTTAAGCTGAAGATGAAGTAGAAATTGACGAAAAGCTATGTCTGTCCATATAATAACCACTGGCACCCAGGTGAAACAACGGGGGCTGTTGTGTATTAGAAGAGGAACAAATTACAGTACTAGGCAGTTCAACTGTAGGCTCAACAGGTGGAGAGGCATATTCATGCGCAATTAAAGCTGATGGAGGAGCAAACAACAAATCGATCAGAGTCTCCGCATCACTTTCTAGTTGTGTAGTTGGCGTTGAAGCAGGCGAAGTTATTAGACTCAAAGTAACATTCCGACAAGGAATGCTTGCAGACCCACTATTCAGACTCAGTCATATGGTGTAGCTTGACATGTCCAATGGAAAAAATCGGTTCTCCTTGTGGCCAGGCAAAGGAGGGAAAATCACCTTACGAGTACCCTTTAATCCAAGAACTGGGACAGGTGCACAATAAGAGGGACCAAATTCTTTTTTGTTCTCCAGCTTTTCTCGGACCAGATCACCAATTCTAGGGAGCCAGCCAATAACAGGAATCAGCACCGCTGCTTCAGTGGACGAGGGCAAATTATATTCAGCCGTGTGTCACGGGTCTTTTGTAGGTCCTGTAACATAGTACAATGGTTATCTATGTCAGTTATTGTGGCAGCTGCCACAATGTCTAGACCATCAAGGTCTGGCACAAACATTTTAATGCCAAAGAGCATTTCATATGGGATCCGCCCACCCAGAGATCTTCTAGGGAGATTGCTAAGTGCACGTTGGTCTCCGTAAAAATGAGTTAGCCAACTCCTGCCAGTTCCTAAGACTCTTCCTGTGAAAGATTGCTTTAAGTCACGGTTCATTCGCTCCACTACTGAATTGTCCTCAGGCCTGCATGGAGATGGAAACTGCAGCAGCACCCCCAGAGACGTCATTGCATCCTTGTAAGCCCTAGAGGCAAATGCCGGACCTTGGTCAGAATGGAAGGTGCCACAGGCAAATGTTCTGACAAAGACATGCAAATCTCTTATGACATTTCGAGCATCAGCACTACTTTGCAGCCATTCACAAAGAAATCTACCGCAATTATCCCCTGCAACCAAAGTATGTTTATATACCATGTCTGACGTCAAAGGACCGCCGTGATCAAGATAAATACAACCAAATGGATGATTTGAAATATAAAGCTGTGTATGAGGTGGACGTGTAACCATAGAGGGCTTAATTTGTTGGCAAATTTTACAAGAAAGTACATAATTACGAGTCTGTCTTTATAAGCCCCCCCATAGAAACAGTTGCAGAGACTCCAGCATGTTCAAAAGCCACTACTTCATGTGCGGCAATGATCAATGGAAGTCTGCGGTTCCTTGTTGGCAATCAGCTGATCCCCAACTGACGGAATAGTTGCAAACGGGACTTGATCAGGAGATAAGTGATATGTATAGCGTGAAGGAAAACCTTGAGGAAACTCCGTCCCATCCTTCGTCTCAACAATAGCCGCAAAAATATCATTATCAATCTTAGTCATGGACCTAGTAACAGCTGCTACTGAACATGTGGCAACTACAGATTCAGCTGCCTCATCAGCCAAATAATTACCAACAGCATGTACTCCCACATGCTGATGGCCAAGAGTATGAATAACATGTGTAAGTGGCAAACGTTCCTTAAGAGCGGCCACTCGAACTAAAGCGTTTTATGTTTTTTTGCGCTACCTTTGGAGAACCGATAATTATTCTGCCACCAAAAGAATACATTTTCATTTAAATCCTGCACACTACAAGAGTGGGTACATCAGGATCAGCAAATTCTAGAGCTAAAATCAAAGCACGTAGCTCTGCCAATTGAGCCATACAGTCACCAAGTGACAGTGTGTGCACTATGGAAGATTTAAACTCACCATCAACAATTGTGCCTGCCACTATAGTGCAGGCCGCTGCATAAGCATGCTTGGACCCAATGGCTGGCTGAGCAGAACCGTCAGTATAGATGATACATTTGTACTGATCAAGAGTAAGCAAAGACAATGGAGGAGGATGAACATGTTCATATTGTAAAAACTCCTGCATCTGCAAAGAGGGATCAAAGATAAAAGTGACATCAACTGATGTCAAACAACTTGCCCATTGAATCCAATGTGGATGTAAAGATTTAGAATTCGGAACGCTCGCCTTTGTCACCGCCTCCAAAGCAGGAATAGGCAAGACCATAAGAATGCGTTTTCCCTGCGCCAGAGAGCGTTCTTTCAGAATCTTCACATGCACAGTTGACAAAAAAATTTCAACTGTGGAAAAGCGCATTCCCTCTGATGTATACAAATGCAATTTGTAAGCTATTGGTACTGTGTCACCCACATTGAATGTCAAATAAGTGAAACCTACAGTCCCAGGTACCATTCTGAAGACCACGTTTGTAGAATTGTCACAGGTTAACAAGAAATTGGTCGCAAGCAGATCAGACTGCACAGACCGAAGAATTTCAGTATTTTCCGGACACAAGCTGGATGACGAGAAAGTGAATTGTATCAACTTGTAAAGTGGTTTGATATGCTGGGCATAATCAGGAGTGTATATCCTCCCAAAATGTTTTAACTCCCAGCAAGGATTGCAATTTTTTCAATGTAGTTGGAGGTTTCAATTGAGCACATTTCTCCAGAAAGTGGAGGGACGACCCCTGACTTTCATTATTCAGTTCTTATCCCAGAAAAAGTAACTCCAAGCAGGCAATATGGGATTTTGCCCATTTGAATTTGTAATCAAAGTCAGAAAAACTCAGTATAATGCGATCCACGTGCAGAAGATGCAGTATTATTTTATCATCCGTCAAATAGATGTCATCGACATATGAGAAAGCATCAGGATCGCTGTCATGCAAAAGTGACACAATACGTGCCCCAAAAGCACCGGGACTATTCGTATAGGCCCTAGACAAGCGTGTAAATCTTTTCTGATTGCCAACAGCGTGAATGCCATCCAGTTACAGCTTTCAGGAGCCAAATTGTGAGTATGAAAACCATTGCAAATATCCAGTGTTGTTTTGTATTTTTTGCGAACAAGGTTATTCACTAACGCAGAGCTGTGTGAGTTCTGTACTGCAAACATGCAAACATGACTGTTTAAATGTCTGTAATCCAAAACTATACGATATGAACTGCCGGGTTTTGATATCAGAAAAAGAGGATTATTCATGGATGAAACACAGGGTTCAATGACACCCTGATATTCCAATTGGGTCAATATTACACTCACGGATGCTTTCGTGTCTCGCTTGATCGGGTATTGTTGTTCTGGCTGTGGCATTGATCGTAAAGGGATTTCATGTTCTAGTGACTCTTTTTCACAGCCCACTTGATTACGATACACAGCCGCTGCATAAGCTTGTTTAGCCTTTTCCGAGACATAATGAGAATAACTGGGTAGTATTATGTCCTCACTTCGAGAAGAAGCTAAAATGAAAGGTGGAGACCAATCAGCCTCCATCATCAAAATGTCATAGGAAGATGTTATGTTGTCCCAAAAGACCGCTTTAATTGTGCGTTTTTTAATCACCTTCAATTTGAAAGCCTATCTTATAAAGCCTAGCAGGGGGTGCAACACGTGTGTCCGCTGTTTCCACTGTAATGAATGTGTCAGTTGCTGTCACCTACAGACATTAGTGGAGTGCCTCACGCACTATGGTAGCTTCCGCTGCACTCTCTAGGAGTGTTACCGCCCATGTCCAATCGAGGATCAGGGTTCTCACTGTCTGAGGCATACTGTACTGTTAATGCTGCAACGTTTTTCTTCTGTAATAGGGCTCAATACGGAGGTGGTCCCTCTTGCTTGACTTTTATGTCAAATTGGCCCTGCGGATCACGTCCCTGTGGAGAGGTCTTGCCTTGTTGGCAAACTTGTCGCTCACCACTACCGAATTGTTGATCTGATGTTTCCTGAAAAGAACGAGGATCAGGAACCTGAAACCTCTCAGGAGTTTTAATAGTAGAGCGGTCACGCAATTCATATCTACACTCAGAAGTTTTAGTTGGTGGGGAACCCGCACATGAGCCAGCACATGACCAGATGTCCCTCCTTCTCAGGAAGAGGTTTATTTTGAGGAGGCTGTGTCAAAGGTCGCACTCCCAAACTATTGCAGCCCAATGATTTATATACATCCGCAATATTAAGCGCAACTCCCGTTGCTTGTCTACGTCCGCCACTGCCGATAGACGCTGACAGACTTGTAGGCTAACTGACTCACCTTTTACATTGGCAAGAATCAAATCAGAGACTTTAGGGAACATACCCACTAATCTAATCTCTTACTTGGTAGACCAGTATCTTCTGAGCCTGTTTCTAATCATGGACTTAACTTTCATGCTTTTGTCTGTTAAATTCTTCATGCCAATTGAAAAATGAAGGCCAATGTTTTTCATCAACTTTATGTGGGAAATGTGAATTTTTATATGGTATGAGCATGTGAATTTATCATGTAATAATGTCACTATCCTGTATCAGGTCCAGTTAGGTCTGTTTGTAAAACCTTAGCTAAGTCCTGGGTAGCTATGGCACAGAGAAGTCACGCCATATCAAACGAACAAGTGTAAAACATTAAGAAGTACCAAAACAGTAAACAGGAAGAAAACACACAAAAAATAAAAATCTAACATCAATTTATAAAAATAGGGTACGTTTTTATCTTGAAATAGACACATGAATGATACAAATCCAGCAGAGGTATCTGAAGATTTGGGGGCATATGTATCAAACTCCTGTTTAGCGAATCCTAATTTGCGATATTTAAACGGGATGTAAAAAATGAATCGCAAATCGAATGCGATTTCTTAAAAATCGTAAATAATTCTCAGACACCCGTTTTGCGATTTCTTAATAGCCAAATTCGCTAATTAAGAAATCGCAAAAACGGGAATCTGCTATCCAGGTGCAGCCTGATGACATCAAAAACAGGAAACTGGAGTAATTTCCTGCACCTGCTCACCTGAGCCACAACCAGAGGCTGCTTGGGGAGTGTGAGGAGGCATCCCAGGAGAGTGCAACCAGCAATGGATTCCACAAAACAACAGCAGGGCAAGGATGCAGAGAAAAGGAAGAGAAAACATAAGTTCTCTGAAAAGGAGCAGGAGGTCCTCATTGAGGAGATGGTCTGCAGCCATGAGCTCCTCTTCGGCAAGAAGGCACTGCGTGTCCCAGAGGCGAGGAAGAGGAAAATCTGGCTAGAAATACAGAATAAGGTGAATGCAGTGGGAGTCACCACACGTACCATCGAAGAGCTGCGCAAGCGGTGATACGACATGTGCCAGAGGTCCAAGGAGAGCGTGGCAGCCAGACTGAAGGACGCAAATCAGACTGGAGGAGGACCATCCACTGCAGAGCAGCTAACCCCCCATGAGGAGCTCGTGGAGTCTACTGCCTGAGAGCGTTGGTGGTGTGGCTGACATAGACAGCTCCGACCCTGCATCCAGCAGTCAAGGTAAGATGCATGCAAAATCAATCTGCACTCCTCCCCATCCCATGCACACTTCCCCAAATGCGCATAGTAAACTCCCAAAATGTCAATCCAGGCCAGGTTTTACAGCACACCCAGCAATGCATCATGGGACTCGTAGTACTGTGTCTGACTGTGTGTCCATGAGACTAAGGTAATTAAATGCAACATGTGAGTTGGGGATAAGTGAATGATACAGTGTCAGAGGTTAGCCCAAAAAAACTGTAGGAACTTTATTGATTGCCACATGCAGACAATAACACTAACTCATGTAGTCCCCTTTACATCCACAGCACATGGCATGGCACAAGAAGACAGCGCAGAGGGAGAGGAGCCTGCACACCCTGCGGACGCCAGCGATGACACTGAGCAGCAGCCAATCCAGCGCAGGAAGCGCGCACATGTGCCCCCACTGCCTCCATTTGAGGACGATTTACCTGGCACAGGGGATGACACCGACAGGAGAGAGGGGAGTCAGGGTGTGTCACACATGCCCATTCATGACACACAAACGGCAAGGAGTAGACCACAGGAGACATCCAGATCATGGCCCAGGAGCAGCATTGCGACTGAAGCAGAGGGGTCCGTGTTCTCAGACCTGGAACAGAGCATGCTGCAGGAACAGCGCCTGCAAAGCAAAGCACTGCGGTCAATTAATCGGCAGCTATGCTGCATACACAAGGACCAAAAGAACATGGGGGAGGGCTTCGTGGCCATGGCAGGGGCGATCCATGAGCTCTGTGACACTTTGAGGCACACCCAAGCCGCCAATGACAGGGCTGGCCGACGTGCCAATGCACGCCTACACAATTACACAAAGGCCGTGAACCGCCTCTGCACCACCACCAGCACCCTCACACGCAGAAGCGTAACAATGCAGGTCGAGATGGCACACTGCTGCCAGGATATTGCCGGAGGACTTGCGCAGGTAACCACTGCTGTGGAGCAGCTGCAGACAGCCAATGCTGGTGGCAGCGCACTCATGGCCTCTGCCGAGAGTGAGGACACCTCTAGTCGGAGCAGCCTCACTCCCACCTTGCCAGGGGAAAGACGCCGTAGTGCCAGACAGGGTGCAGGCCAAGGGAACACCATGGGGGGCACTCAGCCTGGACGTCACTGAAGGAGGTGAACATGTGCATGGACACTCACTGCAATACGGGTGCATGAACCCGAAAATGCTGCTTGCACAATTACTTGTGCCTTACCTGCACTGTGTGCACAACATGTGCTGGGGACAGCTAGAATTTCTTCAATGTGAAGTGTGAATAAACACTTAACACATTATCAAGCTTTTTTGTCTCTTTTCATCATTACTCACCTAGAAGGAGTTTTGTGTGATCTCAGTCCGTCTCTGGCGTCCAGCAGCTGCCCCAACTCCTGCTGCAGGTCTGGCAGGGGGAGCAGGGCGCTCGTCATCCGATGTGTCTGTATCGGTCACATCAATTGTGGTGCCTTTCCTCTTTGCCATGTTATGTAGCATTGTACAGCTTGCCACGATTTTACAGCAGGTCTCAGGGCAGTATTGCAGTGCGCCTCCGCTTTTATGCAGGCACCTGAAGCGGCTCTTTAGGATTCCAAAGGTACGCTCAATGATGCAGAGTGTAGATCTGTGTGCCCTGTTGTAGCTCCTCTCACTTGCATTTGCAGGATCCAGATATGGGGTCAGGATGAAGTCGCGCACTGCATAGGCACTGTCACCTGCATGGACAAACACAATAGGTAAGTCAATGTCCCCCCCTCAAGTGATGTAGTGTATGTATTGATGTGTGCCATGTATTTACCTAGCAGGTACCTCTCCCCAAACTCTCCAGCACTCAGACGTCTGTGTATTCCGCTGTGTCTAAAGATGAAGGAGTCATGTGTACTGCCGGGGTATTTGGGTACGATGTCAGTGATGATATATTTTGCGTTGCATACAATCTGTATGTTGAGGGAATGGTAACATTTCCGATTTCTGTAGACATATTCAGTTGCTGATGGGGGTGTGATGGCCACATGGGTCCCATCGATGCAGCCAATGACGTGGGGGAAACGTGCAATCTGGTAGAAGTCCAGTTTTGTTTGCTGTAATGCCTGTTGGGTGTTGGGGAAGTAAATGTGATGTGAGAGCCTATGTAGCATTGCATCTAGGAAGGCATGGAAGAAGCGCGAAAGTGCACTCTGTGACACCCCACCAACCTCCGCTATTACCCGTTGAAAACTCCCTGACGCCAGGAGGTGCAGGGAGCACAGGACCTGCACATGTGTGAGGATTGTTTGTGTCCTGCGTGTAGGGTTTTCCAAGTACGGTTTCAGCTCCTCAATCAGGTCCATTATGGTATGTGGGTGCAGTCTGTACTTGTCGTAGATGTCCTCTTCAGTGTGCTGGAACAGAGTGATGCGCAGCCTGAATATACGCTCCTGTTTCATTCTCCTCTGTGTAAGAGCCCGAATACGCAGACTCCTGGCTATCACAAACATTCCTGCCATTGTGGGTGGGTCTGTTGCATTGTGGGGTGGTTTAAGTATCTTGCACCAGTTTACCACCTGCATACAATTGGTGTTAATAGCGATTTCTTAATTTGCGAATTTTGTGAATTCGCAATTTGCGATTTTTTCTTACATGTGTCAGCGATTTCTTATTTTGCGATATCCTTCTTGCGAATTTCGCAATGTTAGGAAATCGCAATTTAAGAAATCGCAAGGATAATCGCAGATTGCTTGTTTCACAGACTAAGAAATCGCTAATTTAGCGATTTCTTAATTTTCTCTTAAGATGTGTGTCATACATATGGTTTAGCGAAAAATCAGTCGCAAACGCTGCTTTTTGCGATCCGCAGCGTTTGTGAATCATTTTTGCTTTCATACATATGGTTCTTGATCTTTAAAAAAAGCACTAAATCACTGCTTTTCTCTTGATGCAATAAAACATTGTAATCGAGTGCAATGGTGGGTTAGCCACAACAAGCAAGTTGAAAACAGCTATATGGGCTCTTTTGGATGTGCTAACTCCAACAGGGAGCTAGTCACAGGAATCAAACCGGTCCAGGGAGACAGTTATCTGTCACTTTCTGTAATCTCCAATCCTTTCTGAATCCTTAGGTTGAACCACTACTGAAGTCAATAAAAGTAATCCTGATGCAAGGGATATAGGATGCTGAAGGATGCTAATGATGCTGGACTGGTGCAGTGGGTCTTCTTATGTCCACACATTGGTCTTCAAGCATTTTTGCGGGCGTCTTTGGCCTTAGTGGTCAATCTGCCACAGTGTCCAGGTGAGCTCCAGCATGCACTTAGTTGTCATTGATCCACTGGTTACAGCTGGTTTCCTTTAAGTGGAAACATCTTTTTTCAGGGTGATTTGAGTGCACTCTGATGACTCTCATGGGTACTGCAAGCTCTGGGGTGGCTCTTTGGAGTCAAGACTCGGTTCCCCATACCGCACTTTCACATCCAACAGTGGTCAGGGTTCTTGGAACTGGGCTGTCAAGGGAGCAGGCTACTCAGCTTTTATGACTTTGTGGCTGAAATAGGAAGTCAGCCAATCGACTCTTGGAGTCACTTCTGTCTGCACACTTGGTCAACTTTTTTTCAATTAGGGAACCACAGGCCCAGTCCTCCCTTTGCCAGTCCTCAGGTTAAGCAAGTGCAGCCCAGTAGTGGTGAAGCATCTCTTTGCTGGGTCCTGGGAGCATTAGAGCAGTCCTTAAGTCTTATTTCCAGTACAGAAGTGATATAGGTTCTGGGTGCCAGGGGTGCAACATTTATGCTATGTGCTTAGGGAGTGGTGTTGGCTAATTAGCCAATGGGCTACTTGATCAGCTTCCGCCTAATGACTACTTCCGGTGAAGTATGGTATGTAGCTATTCCAGAGTGCACTATAGTGCCCACTTCCAAGATGTCCAGACCCTTCTTTTGGTGTGTAGAGCTCCCTAGCACAACCCATAGATGTGGCTACCTAGGGCTACACTCCCCTTGGATATCGGGTTTGAAACAGACATTCCCTCCCTGCCCAAGATGATTCAAAGGTTGTTTCTAGGCATGGCCGGAACAGGTAAGAGTGGTGGCATGGGGGGGGAGGCGGGGAGGAAGTCCACAGATGGTGGGATAGGTAAAACAAAATAAACAAATGGATAAAACCACTTACCTTGCTCTCGCAGCATCACCGACTCGCCGCCACGTCCTGCTGCACCGCTCTTACCTGTACTGGCTGCGCCTGGTTGGCTTCCCTTTAAAGCTTATATACTGGGCTCATACCCACTCTGGCCATTCTGCCAGAAGGATGTCTTGTCTATGCCCTGGTCAAGTATTATGTTCTTATGCCTGAAAGTCATTCTCCCTAGGAGACCAGTGGGCTATCTTGAGAACGGCAGCTGTTTGCAAAACAGCACCAGGGAAAGAGGACAACAATATGGCAACGTTCTAACATTTACATTATATTCGATTTGGGAAACAAGTCTGGTTTAATGCAGCTATTATTTTGATACCTTAAACTATCAGATTTAGTAGTCTCATCTGTAAGTTAGCATTGCTCCGTTGTCAGCGTTTAACCCTTACTAGCCAAATGGGGCTACTAGCATTACTATACTAAAAACAACATTGTGTTTTTTTTACTGCGAGGACATGTTAAGCCATCAAAAACAAATGTTCTTCTTCTTAATATAATGCACGCTACCATTGGGGCTTGTAAAGCCTACATTAGGGGTGACTTGTATATATTCAAAAGGAAGCTTTGAACTTAGCCAAGGGTTTAAATGGTAAAGTTGAGGTAACAGTTCAAAAGCCGTTTGCCAGTCTAAAATGGCAGCCTTGGAGTTATGTTTTGCTCTCTCACAATTATAGGGGAACAATAAGGGCTTCAGTCCATGAGGGACACTTAACTTACAGGCACTTGGTATCATACACTAGAACACTGTAAGTAAGGTAACTTATGCCATTTTTGGGGTCACTCAATTGAACATATACTTTTAAAGGTTAGAGTACCTGCACTGGGGCCTGTACGGATTGTCCCAGTGCATGGAAACACAGCAGCATTCATCCAACATTTTGGCAGTGATCATGCAAAAGAGGCATTTCCTTACACTTTATATTTGGGATTCTTCAATTTATTTTTCAATTTTTTCAAATATTCTAGGTAAAAGGTGCTGCTATGAATATAACATTTCTTCCCAGTCTCATTAGCGAGCCACCCCCACTATTTCAGAAATCTGAAGGTGCCTTCACTACATTGACAATACATAGCGTGTGATGGAGTCTCTTTTGGTGGGGGTTCATATTCTTAGATTGTTCTTCTCTTTTTCCTCTTCTTCACAATTACACAACAAAAATAGTTGCCTTCTGGCCTTGGACTGCAACTTGTCCCTTGGAGGGGTCTGGGAAAAAATTTAAGATAGGGTAGAATGCCCCTTCCTTTCGACCGGTCTTCAGGTGTCTGACTAGCACTTCAGTTCTAATATGGCATCAAAGACGCAATTGTTCATTTTGTAGATCACTAATATTTTTGACAATCAAATTCTTGTAAATGGAGCCATTCATTGATGTAAAAGGACTGAAAGATGGTAGCCTTTTTTTGTATTATAGATCCATTATCATGGCACAAATATGCAATCTAATTTTGAAGCTGTTGCTGGCTTGTTTTCACTTGAGGGATTAAGCTGTTGACCAAAGTAGCTGCCTGCTCACTAACATTTGTGCATGTGTGTTTTTACCTTTTGTAAATGGTCCTGCATCAAGTTCAACAGTGGAATGGCTTGGCTCATTGTACAATCCTCATTGTTGCCTACTTTTTGTTAAACTCTCAGGCAACAGTAGCCTTTGGCTCAGGCACTCCACTCGTTTGTCAACCTGGATTGTCACAGTTTTAGGAGTTGCAACTCCACTCTGTTGTAGTAATTGATAGACATGCACTGCTCAAACATGCATTGCTGCATGTAGAATGTTGAGTTCCAACGGGCAGGAACTTCCTGTCTGAGGACTTTCACATGGACTTGAGAGCAAGATCTAGGACAGGCGTCTTGTATGTTGTTGTAGTAATTTTCCTTATTAAAGAAATCCTGCACAATTAGGATAATGCAATGAGCAAAACAGCAAATTCAGAAATACCCCCCTACGCCATCGCTTTGACAATAATGTTCCCTTGTCAGTAGCAGCAAATCCAATGGTTGTGAGACCTCAGACAATTTGTAGACTTTATTATTAAAATCTTTCAGGATGTTGGCAGCGGTATGTGATTGCAACTGTTGCATGCTGCCAAATGCCTTTAAAAATGTAAACAATAGTGAGGCCAGTGGGAAGCCTTTGATTAACCTTATCAAAGAAGACCCAGTGTAAAGTGATGCACATGTAGTCTATGGTCTGTTAACTGGTTCACATGTGTGTCGTGAGGTGGATAGACAAGGCTTCCTCACCTGATGCTGATATCTTCTTCCTCACCTCCTTTCATGTCTCTTGATAGCAGCTATCTTTTTGAGGTGCTCTTTACACACAGGTATATCTTAGTATTCTTAGTATTCCAGTTGGCTCCCAGTACCATAATGCACACGTAAATTCCCACAACACACTGGCTTTCAGCAAATTGTACAATCTTCAATGTAGCCCTCATGCAGTCTAAGTGTAAAAATGTCTCCCACCAGAGAGGAGAGATTCTATGTAGAGCCCAGTTTAGAAGAAGTAGTGGAGCTAGGTGGTTATCTTTGCCATCCATAGAACTGTGTTGAGGTTCTTGAAATGAATTAATCAGGTGGGATTGGTGGTAAAATATTAATCAGAGCTGGCTGAAATAAAGCAAACTGCAGGTCATTTGTGGTACTCTCCACATGACCAATCAATGGTTCATCCTTCTAATTTCCAAGGTGTCCATCAACCCTCCTTTTCATTTGTATTCCAAGGCAGGGCACTGGGGCCCAATCCATGTCACGATCCTCTGATGAGGGTTGGAGTAGATGGCAGAGGGCTTCTTCTCTTCCTGGGCGGTGGTAGTAAAGGCAATATGTCCATTGGAAGAGCAGTAAGAACATCCAGCTCTTCTGCAACAAGATAAACTTTCTGTATTGCTCTTACCTCTGAAACATCAGTCGTCAGAAACTGTTGAGTTTCCTGTGAAGACGATTCAGTTTGCTGTTGAGCAAGGTGTCTGCTTCTTAGGGGTCATCTTCTTTACTTCTTCTAGGAGTGGTCAGTAGCATAGCATGAGCAGAAGCACTTAGCACAGATATCTCTGGACTCCAGTGTCAGCTAATTACCAGACGTGTCTCTATATCAGTCAGGATCCTCTCATGCTCCAGCATGAGATGAACAATAAGAACAATAACAATGAATAGAGTGAAAATTGGCAATTCTTGCAAATGCAGGACCGTGTCATGATTGATCACCCCACCATAATAGCAAAAATTTCTAATGAATTAAATTAATAACAAATACCTAGATCCCTTCAGGACCCATGGAGCTCCTATGAGAGACAGACGGAGGAATTTAAATACATTATTATAAAAATATCCAGTGCCCTCCTAGGCCCAAGGGGTCCCTCGAATATTCAGGCGGGAGGCGAATATTGAATAAATAATTATAATAATACATGGTGTACTTCAATGACCTATGGGATCTTAATAAGTTGCAAGAGGACACAGGCAAAAATAAAATACATTAATATAAAAATTACTGGTGTCACTCCAGGATTCATGGGTCCCTAATGGAGGCCGGGGAAGACAGGTAAAAGTGGAGTATATTAATATAGAAATCTGTGATGCCCTTTAAGTTCCTTAGGAGTCCTGTGGAAGGTGAGTAGAGGCAGGCCATAATAAAATAAGATAGTATTAAAATACTTGGTGTTCTTTCAAGGCCCAGAGGGCCACAATGAGAGGCAAGGCAAAGTAAGCAAAAATAAAATGTTTTGAAATAAAAATGCTTAGTGTCCCTCCAGGGTGCATGGGGCCCAGACAGGAAACAAGAGGAAACAGGTAAAAATTGAATTAAACATGATTATAAAAATGCCTGGTGTCCCAAAAGGTTTCAAAAGGCTCTTATGGGAGGCAGGCCGAAATAAAAAAAAATATTATAAAAGTATCAGGGGTCAAGCGGCCCCAATGGGATTCAGAAGGGAGAAGACAACAATCGAATACATTAATATAGAAATGCCTGCTGTTGCTCCAAGGCTCATGGGCTCCTATGGGAGGCAAGGGGCGAGAAGTAAGAATGGAGTAAATTAATATAAAACTACTTGGTGTCCCTTCAGGTTCCAAGAGGCTCTTGTGTGAGGCATGGGGAGGAAGGACAAAATCAATTACATTAGTATTAAAAAAGCTAGTGTCCCACCAGAAACCCCGCGGCCCCTATGGAGGCAGGCAAAAATGGAGAAAAAAATAGCAGTGTCCCTCCAGTGCTCAAGTGGCCTCTAAGGGAGGAAGGGTGAAGTAGACAAAATTTGAATAAATTAAATAAAAATAACAACGGTGTACTACAGACTACTACAATCAGCCACTAGAGCAAATAGATATAATTAGGAATAATATATTAGAGAGAAAACAAAACAATGATTAAAATAATGGTGGGCATTCAGAAAAGAAGGAGACATGGGCCAGAGGTATGAAGGCATTTGCAAAAAGTATGATTAGCACAATTGGGCTATTTTTAATCACAAAAGGGCCTTTTGGCATGTAACAAACCCAAATTGTGAGTCCGTGACATGTTACTGAATTGCAGTTTGAGTTTGTTTCTATAACCTGAATCGATAATTGGAAGGGGCTGTTTAGGTCAAATATGATTGAGTTAGTATGGGCTGGCAAGCAACCCAGGATAGCCTGGGAGGTACTCACACTTCCTCTGGAACAAGGGCGGCTCGGAGCTCCAGATTTCGCATTATATGCTTATAGTGCACAGGCTCAGTACCTACAGTTCTGGCAGTATCCAATACCATTCCAACCGCATGTGGCCATAGAAATAGATAAGGTTGCACCCTTTCCCCTTAACACAGCATTATATCAGGAATGCAAATGCCCACAGGATGAGACTGACACAACAGAAATGTTGAGATGGGCCTGGCGCGGGCTCCGCAAGCGTGCGAAAATGCCCAGTTTATATGCACCGGCCATGCCATTGCCAATAATCCATTATTCTCCCCGATGCAGGACATGACTACACAGCATAGGGCAAAAATAAACATGATAGCAAGCGGAGCAGATCTATACCCAAGAGGGAACTTCCTGTTGCTCCAGCAAATGTGCTCCACACCACAACCAGAGGCACTAGATATGCTGATGTTTTATCAACTACGTTCAGCATGCCGAGCAAGATACACCTCATTCCCAACAGCCCCCCACCACTGCCTGCCCTAGAACATATGCTAATGGTAAACTCTGCTCGAAAGTTGGTGATGCGCCTATATACTATCACTCAGAGAGAATCCCCTATTTTTATCCCCACATCCCACATGGGGTGGGAGACGGAGTTAGGAGAGACAATGACGGATGAGAAGTGAAAGTTCTGCTGTGGGCAACTGAAGCAGTTATCCCCAAATTATAAACTATGATTAATTCACTTTAAGTACATACACCGTTTGTATGCCACTCCTACACAACTGTGCTGTATGGGATTGAGATCAGAAGCATCCTGTTGGCGCTCCAAAGAATGGGGGCGAACTTCATACACGTGGCATGTGAATGCACGACTATAGCCACTTTCTGGACAAAAATATTTAATCACATTGAGTCTATTATTGAACAGACAATGCAAAGGACCCCCATAGTGGCGTTACTGGGCTAGGTCCGGGATACTCCACCCACGGCGAGGTAACTGGTGGCATTATTGCTGTTAATACACCAAGGAGCAACAACCCACCCCTCTATACTGGCCTGGATAAGGGACACAACATACTGTAGGGACCAACTGTCCTGTTACTGGGAGCTATCACTAGTCAGATCTCAAACCAAAGACATATGGGCCCTATTCACAAGCTGGCTTCAGAATATAGATAGAGACGAGACATAGAGGAGGTTTGTGGTACACAAAGAGTGGGTATCTCCCCCCCACCCCCCTCTCCCCCCATATGTCGGCAGAAGAAGTGCATGGTCCAATTGTAATTGTGACAAAAACAGACAATAAGTCAAGTATACTTAGAAAGTGGATGCTTTATTAGTTATATTGTAGATAATGCTGGAAAAGCGTGATTGGCAATGTATTGTATTGCCGATAACAATGTGACCGTTGGGGCCTGTTTATTTTTGATTGTAAATGTTTCATTATGATTCATGGATATAAGACCTCAATAAAATATATATATATATATATATATATATATATACATATATTCACTGAAAAAAACATAGGTTTCAGGCACATTATAGATAGGAATTAGCATTTAAAAAACCTTAGAAATTCACTGTAAAAACCATAGGTTTCAGGGACGTTATAGTTAGCTGGACTTTTCACTCGTACAAAACCATTGAAATTCCCCCGTTATAGTTAGTTCAGCTAACTATAACTCACGCGCCCGCAATGCACTGCTGATGACGTCACATATTACATCACTCATGACATGGTCAGTGACATCACTCATGACATCACTCATGACATCTCAAATGACATCACTGATGACATCATCCAGTGAATGTGTGTTTTTCTGAAAACTACATATGTTTTATATATGTATATCTCAAGGTCGATGGAAGAATAAATGGGTATATAAGTGTCTAAATGGATGATTTGTTTTTGAACAATTGATTGTGTAACTGACTGATTAAGTGTATCTTAGTGAATACATGGCTTAGTGAGTAATGTTTAAATGTGTAAATATCTGTAACAGTCTCTCACTTTGTGTGTAAGTGGCTGCATGGGTTGGTGAGTAGCTACATGAGTGTCTATATAGGTTATTAGTTGGTTTTTTGAGTATCAGTATGAGTGACTGTATGGTTCGTTGGGGGGTATTACGTAGTGCATAGGTGCATGAATGAGTGACTCACTGTTTGTATGTGTTGAAGACAGCATGTGTGCAGGACTGTATGGGTGGATGAGTGTGTGCATGGGTGTGTTAGTGAGTGATAGACTGTCTCAATAGTGTCTTTATGAGTAACTACATATGTTTTAAACTAGAATATGTGACTATTGGTGTATATAAGTGAGTATATGTGAGAGTGAGAGATTGAAAGAGTTCCTGTATGAATAAGTATTTGTTTCTATAAGTGATTGTTTAAAAGACTAAGTATGTGTAAGTTTCTGTAGAAGTAAGTGTGGTGGTGTGTGTATAACTGCATATGCAAGTAAATGGATGTTTGATTCTTTATTAGCATCAGTGACTATGTGTGTGAGTAACTCTATGGATGAGTGGCGTTGTGTAACAGGATGTATAGGTGTGTGAGTACATATGATGAGTGAGTACATGTATGAGTGACTGTATAGGACTGTTGGTGAATGAGTGGATGTGTATGTGGATCTTAGAATTACTGCATAGGTTGTTGTAACTGGTATTGGTATGGCCATTGTTTTGAACATTGTAGTTTCTATTTTTGAATGTGTGTATCAAAGGTTATATTAGGGGAAGAGGAGGTCTGCCACTCTATCACAAGGATGATGTCATGAGTGATGTCATTAGTAATGTCATTTGAGATGTCATCAGTGATGTCATGAGTGATGTCACTGACCATGTCATGAGTGATGTACTATGTGACGTCATCAGCAGTGCATTGCAGGCGCGTGAGTTATAGTTAGCAGAACTAACTATAACGGGGGAATTTCAATGGTTTTGTACGAGTGAAAAGTCCAGCTAACTATAACGCCCCTAAAACCTATGGTTTTTTCAGTGAATTTCAAAGGTTTTTTAAATGCTAATTTCTAACTATGCCTACAGAGATAGGACATATGAAGAAAGAAGCAAAAACGCACGAAAGAAAAAAAAAGAAATGCAGAAAGAAGCAACAGAAGTCCTCAAAGACGAAGAAAAGTGCAGGAAGAAGGATAATGTGCAGAAAGAACAAACAGAAGAGCAGAAAGAAGCCTTGTTGCAAAATCATCCTGTACCCTCAACTTTTTCAGACGGATACTGGTGGTAACTGAGTCTGACTAACCAGTCCTAGAGCCAGTGCTATGTTAAAAGACACTCAGAATACAGTGAAAACACCTACATACACCAGGGGACACTATGCGTTGGGGTCCCCCCGTGATCAGCATGACCTCCTCTGTAAGCCCCTAGTATATAATAGGGCAGGGAATTAAAACTACCTCTTAAAACACGCCACAGGGCGTGTTTGCACACGTCACCTCAGGCCCCGTCCCCTCACTTCCCCACTGTGTAAACACGCCCTGTGGCCGTTTTAAGTTGGGAGATTAAGTCCCCTTGAATCCTGAGGGTCCCTAGGGTCCAACTAGACCACTAGGTACCTCCAGTAAGCGCCACAGAGCTGCGTTGCAGAGAGATGTAAAAAGGGGCACGGCCTAGACCACCTCTCTGCAATGCAGCGGAGTGGTGCTTACTGGAAGCACCTGGTGGGCTAGTTGGCCCCCAGGGTCCCTCAGGATTGAAAGGGAATTATTTCCCCAACTTAAAACCCGCCACAGGGCTTGTTTGCACACGTTAACTCAGGCCCCATCCCCTCCCTTCACCACTGTGTAAACACGCCCTGTGGCCGTTTTTAGTTGGGAGATTAAGTTCATTTGAATCCTGAGGGTCCCTAGGGTCCAACTAGCCCACTAGGTACCTCCGGTATGCGCCACAGAGCTGCGTTGCAGAGAGGTGTAAAAAGTGACACGGCCTGGACCACCTCTCTGCAACGCAGCTCAGTGGCGCTTACTGGAAGCACCTGGTGGGCTAGTTAGCCCCCAGGGGCCCTCAGGATGGAAGGGGAATTATTTCCCCAACTTTAAAATGCGCCACAGGGTTTGTTTGCACACGTTAACTCAGGCCCCGTCCCCTCCCTTCACCACTGTGTAAACACGCCCTGTGGCCGTTTTTAGTTGGGAGATTAAGTTAATTTGAATCCTGAGGGTCCCTAGGGTCCAACTAGTCCACTAGGCACCTCCAGTATGCGCCAAGGAGCTGCATTGCAGAGAGGTGTAAAAAGTGGCACGGCCTGGACCCCCTCTCTGCAACGCAGCTCAGTGGCGCTTACTGGAAGCACCTGGTGGGCTAGTTAGCCCCCAGGGGCTATCAGGATTGAAGGGGAATTATTTCCCCAACTTAAAACGTGCCATAGGGCGTGTTTGCACACGTCACCTCAGGCCCCGTCCCCTTCCTTCCCCACTGTGTAAACATGCCCTCTGGCCGTTTTTTAAGTTGGGAGATTAAGTCCCCTTGAATCCTGAGGATCCCTAGGGGCAAAATAGCCCACTAGGTACGTTCAGTAAGCGCCATTGCAGAGAGGTGTAAAAAGGGGCACGGCCTGCACCACCTCTGTGCAACACAGAGCAGTGGCACTTACTGGAAGCACCTGGTGGGCTAGTTGGCCCCCAGGGTCCCTCAGGATTGAAAGGGAATTATTTCCCCAACTTAAAACGCGCCAAAGGGCGTATTTGCACACGTCACCTCAGGCCCCATCCCCTCCCTTCCCAACTGTGTAAATGCGCCCTGTGGCCATTCTGAGTTGAGAGATTAAGTCACCTTGAATCCTAAGGGTCCCTAGGGTCAAACTAGCCCACTAGGTACCTCCAGTAAGCGCCACAGAGCTGCGTTGCATAGAGGTGTAAAAAGGGGCGTGGCCTCACAACGCAGCTCCCTGGCGCACACTGGAGATACCTGTTGGGCTAGTTGGCCCTCAGGGACCCTCAGTATTGAAGGGGAATTAATTCCCCAATTTACAACTGGCCAGGGGGCGCGTTTGCAGAGTGCTGCAAGGAGGGGGCATGGCCTCCAGCGCGATGCCGGTCTTTTATTTATTTGAATTTTTTTAAGAAGGAGGGCTGTGTGGCCCCCCTTCTTTTTCTAATTTACTGGCCCTGGGGACCCCATCCCCCAGGGCCTGCACCCTAAGTTTTTTTGTTGAAAAAAATAAATTTGGCCCTCCCAAGGCCTTAAACGGCCCCGGGGACCCCAACCCCCGGGTCATGGTCTTTTTTTTAATTTAAATTCTTTAGGAGGGGGCTGCGTTGCCCTCCTCCTCAGGCCACTTTTGGCTCCGGGGACCCCATCCCCCGGGGCCGGCATTTGTTTTTTATTATTTTAAAAATATATATATTTATAGAAACACCTAGGACATGCTGGATAAACCATATGTACCTATCACCATGACGATTTGCGTGATATTCATTAAAAGGCGACTATGCATAGAATGAATCCACATGGAATGTATTTACACCACTAGTGAAGCTCTGACGTGTCTGACGCCCTACCGTGCCTAATCCCGGCACCCCCGCCGGTGGGTACTCTCCAAGTAGACACCCTTGATGTTTATTTATACAAACATGGGTAGCTATTGACGGGCACATTTAATATACACGCACACCAAGCCATTCAAAGGGGATTCGACAAAAATTCGACCAAACTATGCAAGAAACCCCCCTCACGGTTAATAAAAAACACATCCACCGCCGGAGAGCCACAGCGTGCTCCTGGCTGAGCCCAATGCTGTGTTACACTCACCAGCGCCCGCCAGTTGCCTCACACCTCTGTGTTGTATTCCACCAGCTAGTGCGTATGCTATGACACTCTCTAGCCCATGTGCACTGTAACACCACCCCGTAAATATGTCATGCCACACTTGCCTTCGCACTGGTTATATTGCCCCATCTAACGTGCCTTCCTCGATGTGTATGTTATAACGCACAGCGCTATGCCATACATATTACAATCTGGGAACCATATCTTTGTCACAGTGCATATGCAACGTAACACTCCCCAGCACATATTTTATATTACAACTTTAGAGACTAGTTATGTTACACAACACTGCCCTGTGCATATTACACTCCAAGGCGCATATCGCATAGCACGCGCTAGTGCCTGGGCTATCTCGTGCTCTCCAATGAATCTGTCATTGCGCACAATGCATATTATATTTCACGCCCCGGTTCATCTTATATCACACTTTTTGGTGCATAGTTTATACCATATACTACATCTAGTTTTCATTTTCAATCGTGCTCTCAGGACTATGTTCTATATAACACTGCGTCCACCTACCCTTTTCACGGGCATTACATTTTGCGATGGGGTGGAGGGTCAGGGGGTGTTTCTGCCAAGTGAGCCCGGAGTCACAGTCACAAACGTCCTCTTCTTCCTGAATAAAAGTGAGATTATGCTGCATACTTGTTCATATTTTAAGTAGTTCGCACAGACACACATTTTAAAAACAATAAAGTTCCTAATACCCACCTTCTCTGAACAGTTAGCTTGCTGCCCCATCCACCTCCTCCCTATCCTCTGTTGTCTGAATCCATGGACTAGCCTCCTCCCTCCTGCCATGCATGGTCTGACGTGCTGCCACTGCCCTCCATTTAGCATGATGTACCAGTCCACTCCTCCTGCCCTCCATTTCCCAATTCAATGGCCCATCATTGACCTCCTGCTTAGCCTCTGTGCTTAGCTTGCTGCCCCTATTCTCCTTCCCCCTGCCCTCCGATGTCTTTGTGCATGCCCCTGCTCCATCCTTTTTGCCCACTATGTTCCAAGGACCTGCCACTCCTATCTGCTCTGAGTGTTCTGTTGAGCTGCCACTCCTCTCCCACCTGCCTAGCATTGTCAGATGACTGTAACCTGTCCCTGCCACCTCCAACCTGCCTGTCCACATGCAATGCCCCTATCCCCTTCCTCCTGTCCTCCATGGTCCATTTTACTGCCACACCCTTCTGTCCTCCCTGATCTGTTGTGCTGCAACTGCTCCTCCTGCCTGCCCCGCGCGGTCTGTTGTGAGGCCCCTTCCCCTGAACTCTCTTGTCTGTGCCCAGGTCCTGACCCTCCCTTCTATTCTCCATGGTCCTTTGTGCATGCCCCTCCGCCTTCCTTCTTGCCCATCATAGCCATTGTGCTGCCACTAACAATCCCGCTTGCCATGCATGGTCTTCTGCCATGGCCCCTCCCACCTTCCCTGTGTGGTCAGCTAGCTGCCCCTGACCCCCTCCCACCTTCCCTCCATGGTCTGTGTGTATGCCACCATAGTCTCATTGTTGCTCTCCATGGTGTGTCTTGTTTCTAGTGCCCATCCTGCCTGACCTCCATGGTCATCTTGCTGCTCCTGCCCTGCCACCTTGCCCCCAGCCCTCTGTTTCCATGTGCAGACACCCTATTCCCTCCCTCCTGGCTTGTCTGTTCCATTGTAATGCCCCTGATCCGTCCCTCCTGCCCTTTATGGTCTGTTATGCTGCAGCTTTCTCTCCTGTCTGTCCATTATGGTCAGCTAGCTACCATTGCCTCTTTCCCATCTGTTCTCAGTTGTCCATGTGCATGGTCCTGTCCCCTCCCTATTGCTTTCTATGGATTGTTGTGCTGCACTCCTGTCCCGCATGCGCTGTGTGGTGTATTGTGCTGCTGCAAACCCTGATGCCTGCCCTGTAGGGTCAGTTTGGTGCACCTCTCCATGTCCCTCCTGTCCTCTGTTATCCGAGTCCATGTCCCTACCCCAATTCCTCCTGCCTACCATGATTCAATGTTCCATACTTGTGAACATTTTGAACTTGGTAAGAGGGAGATTTTGAAAAAAAACTGGGGTATTGATTTTCCCCTTTGAGTTACATTGAAAAAGAGGAGATTGTAGACAGGAGACAGATCAAATAAAGCCCATTTGAGCTTAAAAACATTGGATGTTTCCTGGCTGAAACGGGTCTGTTGGCATGTATGGTTGTACTACCACTGCCTCTTCCTTCTGCCCACAATGATCTATTATATTGCCACAGCCTCTCTTGCCAGTCCTGTATTGTTGGTTTGTTTCCCCTGCCCCCCTTTTCACTGCACTCCATAGTCTGTTGTGCTGCCACTGCCCTTCCTGCCTGCCCAGTGTGGTCAAATTGTTGCCTCTGCACTCTCCTACCTGCCTTAAATTTTCAGAGTCCGTGCCCCTGGCCTCTGCCTCTCAACAGTATCTGTTAGAAAAGGTAGACGGACCGGGAGGGCCGGCCGGGGTCAGGGGGAGAGGTCTCCGGGGAGAGCCGTCTCCAGCGATCGTACAGACAAGTAACTTCCCCCCCACAGACAGATATCACACACGGATAAGGTTCAGTGTTCTTTATAAGCACTTATTTAAGATACGGTTGAGTGGTACAAGGAGGTCTGGACTCAGGGGTCCCCTCGATTAGAGTCTCGCAAGGTAGGGAAGGGGGTAGCGGGACAGTCTATTTACCAATCAGGTAGTTCGGATGAGATGATGATGAGCTCACAATCCTCGAGCTTGGTGGTTAGGTGGTACGGACCGCGGCAGCGCCAGCAGGTTCCGGTGCGGGTGGTCGATACAACGGGCCGCGGCAGCGCCAGCAGGTCCCCGGAAGATGTACGGTCCGCGGCAGCGCCAGCAGGTCCCGGTGCGGATGGTCGTTACAACGGGCCGCGGCAGCGCCAGCAGGTCCCAGGAAGATGAAGGTTGCAGAAGGCCGCGGCAGCGCCAGCAGGTCCCGGTGAGGATGGTCGTTACAACGGGCCGCGGCAGCGCCAGCAGGTCCCAGGAAGATGAATGTTGCAGAAGGCCGCGGCAGCGCCAGCAGGCAGGACGATGGTTCACAAGAGCGGCTACGGCAGCGCCAGTAGACCGTCAAGGTTGAGTTCACTCGGTGTCTCTCGACTCCAGGATACAACTGCCTTCCTGCTCCGGAGCTGCCTCAGTTATAGGGCTGGTGCCCTTTGATGTCCGGACCCTCGCACTTGGAGGTCGGAGGGTCCGGGATGAAGGTGTCCAGACACCCAGCAGGGGGTGGAGCCAGTGCCTGGGGGAGCTGGGGGCGATCGGCACCTGGCGGGGGAGAGCCCTTGACACTTCGTTCTCCCATTGACCTGCCAAGTGGTCCGCTCACCTCCTGGGTGGATGGTGGTGCCGGGATGTCGGGGCCGGCCAGGCCCGGGGTTAGGGTCGAGGTGAGGCCATGCGGCCGCGTGGTGCAGGGCCCAAGAGGGCGGCTTGACTCGGCCGGGGAAGCCGGTGGGGCTGGACCCCGTGATGAGTAGGGGTCCGAGGGCAGAGGGTCCGTCGGGAGACGGAGTACGGGTGCTTGTCGCGGGGATATGCCAGGTGGGCCGGAGTTCGGGCCCTGTCGTGCGGGGAGGGAGCAAGCCGTCTGTGAGGCCTGTCCAACATGCGTCCCCCCCAGCTGAAGGCGGGGAGAGTCACCCATCTCCTTGGGGACTCTCTTCGTCGAGGCGGAAAAAGCGGGACAGGCCATCCGCGTTGGCGTGGTCTTGGCCTGGTCGGTGCTCCACGGTGAAGTCCATTCCCTGCAGGGAAATGGACCAGCGCAAGAGTTTTGGGTTCTCCCCCCGCATCTGCATCAGCCATTGCAGGGGTCGATGGTCGGTTTGTACCCGGAAGTGGGTACCGAAGAGATAGGGTCGGAGCTTTTTGAGGGCCCACACTACTGCAAATGCCTCCCTCTCGATGGTGCTCCAACGCTGCTCTCGGGCCAGGAGACGTCGACTGATGAAGGCCACCGGCTGGTCATGACCTTCGGGGTTCAACTGAGAGAGGACGGCTCCGATGCCGTGGTCGGAGGCGTCGGTCTGCACCACAAAGTCCCGACTGTAATCGGGGGCCTGGAGCACAGGGGCGGTGCACAGGGCGGCCTTCAGTTCCTCGAAGGCCGCTTGACAATCAGGAGTCCAGTTGACCCGCTTCGGTTGGTTCTTGGATGTGAGACCCGTGAGGGGCCCCACGATGCTGCCGTAGTCCTTCACGAACCGCCGGTAGTAGCCGGTGAGCCCCAAGAAGGCTCGGACCTCGGTCTGGGTGACGGGGGGCTGCCAGGACTGGATGGCCGCAATCTTAAGTTGTAGCGGGGCCACCAGCCCGCTTCCCACTTGGTGCCCAAGGTAGGTCACAGACCCTTGGCCAATTTGGCACTTGCCGGCCTTAATGGTGAGGCCGGCCCGCTGGAGGGCTTGTAGGACCTCTTGGAGGTGACGGAGGTGGTCGGACCAGTGGCGGCTGTATACAGCGATATCGTCCAGGTAGGCAGCGCTGAATTCTTCGAGCCCCGCCAAGACCTGGTTCACAAGGCGTTGGAACGTGGCGGGGGCATTCTTCATGCCAAAGGGCATGACCTTAAATTGATAGTGGCCATCGGGGGTGGAGAAGGCTGACCGTTCCTGAGCCCTGGGGGTGAGGCCGATCTGCCAGTAGCCCGCCGTTAGGTCGAAGATACTAAGGTAGCGGGCGGCCCCCAGCCGGTCGATCAGCTCGTCTGCTCGGGGGATGGGATGAGCGTCGGTCCGGGTGACAGCGTTCAAGCCCCGGTAGTCGACGCAGAATCTCAGTTCAGGTGCGGTGCCGGGGGCAGCGGCCTTGGGAACTAATACAACCGGACTGGCCCAGGGACTGTCCGAGGGCTCGATGACCCCGATCGTGAGCATCTTGGCCACTTCCTCCTGTATGCAGGCCCGTACCCGATCTGGTACGCGGTAGGCCCGGTGCCGGACAGGGGGACTGTCCCCGGTGTCTACGTCGTGCAAACACCAAGGGGTGACCCCGGGGGTGAGGGAGAACAGGGCAGCGAACTGCAGCAGGAGGTCCCGGCAGTCCTGGCGTTGCTCCGAAGTGAGGGCGTCAGAGAGCCGGACCCCGTCCACGGAGCCGTCCTTCCCCTGAGTCTTCAGGAGATCCGGGAGGGGCTCGGAGTCTTCTTCTGTACCACTGTCTGTAGCCATCAAGAGGCTTAGTTCGGAGCGCACAAAGTGTGGTTTGAGCCGGTTGGTGTGGAGGACCCGAAGGGGGTTCCGGGAGGACCCCATGT
Source organism: Triturus cristatus (assembly GCF_964204655.1). NCBI lineage: Eukaryota > Metazoa > Chordata > Amphibia > Caudata > Salamandridae > Triturus > Triturus cristatus. Next base: position 152,089,352 of record NC_140584.1, read on the forward strand.
CGATGAGGTAAGTGACGGGGCTTTTACGCTCGACCACTTTGAAGGGCCCCGTCCACTTATCTTGCAGGGCACATGGTTCGGTGGGGGACATCACCCATACTTGCTGCCCAGGCTCGAATTCAACGGAGGAGGCATTGTGATCATACCACCTCTTCATGTCCTCCTGGCTGGCCTCGAGGTTCGCCTTGGCCATCTCCCTGAAGCGCCGGGTCTGGTTTCGTAAGGCCAGGATGTATTTGAAGACGTCTGGAGGGGTCGTTACGGGGGCCATCTCCCAACCTTCCTTGACTAGGCTGAGGGGCCCTCGCACAGGGTGCCCGTACAGGAGTTCGAAGGGGCTAAAACCGAGGGACTTCTGGGGAACTTCCCGGTAGGCGAAGAGGAGGCACGGGAGCAGTACATCCCACTGGCGACGGAGAGGCTCTTCCAATCCCCCAATCATCCCCTTGAGAGTGCGGTTAAAACGCTCCACTAGTCCGTTCCCTTGGGGGTGATAGGGGGTCGTGAATCTGTAGGTGACCCCGCATTGTTGCCAGAGGGACTTCATGTACTTAGATATGAAATTCGTACCTCGGTCGCTGACGACTTCTCGGGGGAAGCCTACCCGGGAGAAGATCCCCATCAGGGCCCGGCCAACCACCGGAGCTGTCACTGTCCGTAGGGGCACCGCCTCGGGGTAGCGGGTGGCATGGTCCACTAGTACCAAGATGAACCTGTGTCCTTGTGCCGTGCGGGGGTCCAGAGGCCCCACAATGTCTATCCCCACCCTCTCGAACGGGGTGGTGACCACAGGGAAGGGTTGCAGAGGGGCCTTCAGCTTCCGACCACTCTTCCCGCTGGCTTGGCATGTGGGGCAAGATCGGCAGTGGTTCAGGACGTCATTCCTCATTTTCGGCCAGAAAAAGTGGGTCACCAGGCGACTGTACGTTTTGTCCTGGCCCAGGTGTCCAGCCAGGGGGACATCGTGGGCCAGGTTGAGCAGAAGGTCTCGGAAGCGGAGCGGTACCACCAGAACTCGACCGGCCCCCAGCTCGGCGATTCTTTGCTCGCTGTAGAGCAGGTCGTTATCCCAGTAGACCCAGTGGGTTCCGGTGGTGTCCCCGGCGTTTTGGGTACTGGCTTGTTGGCGGAGTCCCTCGAGGGAGGGACAGGTCTTTTGTTCCTGGCGGAACTGTTCTTGGGTGGGCCCCCCTTCTTGACGCCACTGAGCCAGATCCGGAAGGTCCTGGTGTTGCGCGTCTTCTTCGGTAGTCGGGTCCGGGAGGTCGGACTCGCCGTTGTCCTCTACGGGGGCAACCGGGGGCGGAGGTGCTGGCCATTCGGTTTCTTCTGATCGGGGGGCGGCACGGGCGGCCATGGATCGGGTGGTTATGCAGGCCCAGTCCGGGAGGCCCAGCATCCCCAGGTGCTCTCTTTTCTCGACGGTGGCCCACGGGGAACTCTCGAGGTCATTCCCCAGGAGGCAGTCCACGGGGGCATCGTCCCGGACCGTCACCTTCAGTAGGCCGGAGACCCCTCCCCATTCAAACGGGACGCAGGCCATCTTACACATACTCTCAGAGTTATCTGCCGAGCGGACCGGGCAGAGAATGTTCGGCAGGATCTGCTCGGGCTTCACCAGATGACAGCAGACGGCCGTCACGCTGGCGCCGGTGTCACGCAAGGCCTCGGCTCTCTGTCCATTAATGGTCACCCACTGACCGTATTTTCTGGTGTTGGCGGGTAGGGGAGCCCGCGGAACCATGTCTCTTCCCCCTAAGCACGCCAGGACCATGGCGGCCGGTTCCCACCCTTGCTGGGCCGGCTCGTACTCTTCGGGTCCCTCCGATGATTGCTCTTCCCCTAGGGCAGCGGCAGCTACCTGGCGGGGCTTGGGTGTTTGGTTTAGCGGGCAGTTCGGGTCATTGGCGTAGTGGCCTAGTCGCTGGCACCGGTGGCACGTGACGTTGGCTCGGTACCCAGGCCGCAACGGGGGGTTGCCCCGGCCGGCCGGAGGCGGGGTGCTGGCCACGGGTGTTGCTGGTAAGGCGTCTCTCCCTCGCCCCTGGCCCCCTCCTCCTCCCCGAGGACGGTGCTGGCCTTGGTTGCTTCTGTTCTGGTCGTGTGGCCCTCTCCGGCCCACTCGGGTGCTTTCCCACCGGTCAGCTTCGGCGGCGAGCTGCCGGGGGTCAGTCAGCTTACTGTCGAGTAGGTGCTGCCTGAGCTCGACGAAACAGTTGTTTGACAGGTGCTCCCATACCATAAGGTTGAAGAGTTGTTCGTAGGTGGTGACCTGACTTCCCTTGATCCAACCCTCGAAGGCCCGGCTGAAATAGTTCACGTATTCTACCCAAGTTGTACCTGGGATCCGGGTGCAATCTCTGAACCTCTGGCGGTACATCTCGGGCGTGAGGCCGTAGCGGGTGAGGAGGGCAGCCTTCATGTGGTCGTAGGACGACATTTGGTGATCGGGGAGCTGCAGCAGGGCATCGCGACCCTCGTTGATAAATCTCCCCCAAAGTCCGGCTCCCCAATCACTCCGGTCGATCCGGTGGGAGGTCATTGCGATCTCATAGGCTTTAAACCACTGTTGTATGTCGTCTTCTCGGACATATTCGCGGACAACATCCTTGGGGATGTGAACTTTTTTCTCACTTGGCCCCGGGGTGTGTGGTCGCTCAGGCACCCCCAGTTCCTTATTCTGTTTGCGCAGTTCTATTTCCGCTAGTCGGCGCTCGTGCTCGAGCGTTATTTTTTTCTCTTCCAGCTCTCTCTGTCTCTGCTTTTCTTCTCGTTCTTCTCGAAGCCGCATATGCTCGAGGTTGAGTTTCTGTTCAGCTAACTTGAGTTCCCCATCCATCTTGAGTCGTGCCATCTCCAACTCGTGTAATCTGACTCTGTCTCTTTCTCGGATCTCCTCTTGCGAGAGGCCCGTTCCCCGCTCCTCGGGAGCCGTGGCGTTCCCCTCTGGTGTGCTGCTGTTTTGGTCTGGTGTGACGCTGCTTTGGTCGGAGGGCCCTGTGACCCCAGTTTCTGTCCATGACTCAAGAGCGCGCTTTAGATCATCCTTGGTACTCAGGCCGGTGGTAGCAATGCCAAGTTCTATGCAAAATTGTCTCAGTTCGCGGTGGTTGTATTCTTCTAATTTCTCCATTTGGAATTTCTCGGTGGAGCTGCTATCTTTGGTCGACATCGTGCTTATGTCGTGGGGTGAGCTACTCTCTGTACGATTACGCGTTGATTCGGATCGCGCCGCTGGCCACCAATGTTAGAAAAGGTAGACGGACCGGGAGGGCCGGCCGGGGTCAGGGGGAGAGGTCTCCGGGGAGAGCCGTCTCCAGCGATCGTACAGACAAGTAACTTCCCCCCCACAGACAGATATCACACACGGATAAGGTTCAGTGTTCTTTATAAGCACTTATTTAAGATACGGTTGAGTGGTACAAGGAGGTCTGGACTCAGGGGTCCCCTCGATTAGAGTCTCGCAAGGTAGGGAAGGGGGTAGCGGGACAGTCTATTTACCAATCAGGTAGTTCGGATGAGATGATGATGAGCTCACAATCCTCGAGCTTGGTGGTTAGGTGGTACGGACCGCGGCAGCGCCAGCAGGTTCCGGTGCGGGTGGTCGATACAACGGGCCGCGGCAGCACCAGCAGGTCCCCGGAAGATGTACGGTCCGCGGCAGCGCCAGCAGGTCCCGGTGCGGATGGTCGTTACAACGGGCCGCGGCAGCGCCAGCAGGTCCCAGGAAGATGAAGGTTGCAGAAGGCCGCGGCAGCGCCAGCAGGTCCCGGTGAGGATGGTCGTTACAACGGGCCGCGGCAGCGCCAGCAGGTCCCAGGAAGATGAATGTTGCAGAAGGCCGCGGCAGCGCCAGCAGGCAGGACGATGGTTCACAAGAGCGGCTACGGCAGCGCCAGTAGACCGTCAAGGTTGAGTTCACTCGGTGTCTCTCGACTCCAGGATACAACTGCCTTCCTGCTCCGGAGCTGCCTCAGTTATAGGGCTGGTGCCCTTTGATGTCCGGACCCTCGCACTTGGAGGTCGGAGGGTCCGGGATGAAGGTGTCCAGACACCCAGCAGGGGGTGGAGCCAGTGCCTGGGGGAGCTGGGGGCGATCGGCACCTGGCGGGGGAGAGCCCTTGACACTTCGTTCTCCCATTGACCTGCCAAGTGGTCCGCTCACCTCCTGGGTGGATGGTGGTGCCGGGATGTCGGGGCCGGCCAGGCCCGGGGTTAGGGTCGAGGTGAGGCCATGCGGCCGTGTGGTGCAGGGCCCAAGAGGGCGGCTTGACTCGGCCGGGGAAGCCGGTGGGGCTGGACCCCGTGATGAGTAGGGGTCCGAGGGCAGAGGGTCCGTCGGGAGACGGAGTACGGGTGCTTGTCGCGGGGATATGCCAGGTGGGCCGGAGTTCGGGCCCTGTCGTGCGGGGAGGGAGCAAGCCGTCTGTGAGGCCTGTCCAACAGTATCCCAATGAACAACTAGATTGCTAGCATTCTATATTTATTACAAAAGTGTGGAACGCCTGACGTCATCTTGATGTAATCAAAACTGTAATACCTAGAGTATTTCCTTTAGAAATTACATATATGAGAGGGTCTTATTTGCATCAAAATTATGGTTAGTGCTCTAAAAAACTAAAATGAGGACATATGTTCTGAGTTTTCAAATAGCGACAAAGAACTTTTAAATTATTTGTAATCTTTCTGTTTTTTTATCCAGTTGACCACTTGATTAAATGTTGCACCTTGGCGAGAGGATGTGGTGTTACTTCCAGAACTGCAGACTTTGCAACTGGGGAACCAGGTTGGAGTTTCTACTTCAGCTCAACATTCTGTGATTGTGGTCAAATCACTTAATCTCCCCATGTCTACAACCAAAATGAATTTGATCTTGTGTGATGTAACCAATGCTCATGTAAAGCATTCCAATACCTGACAAGTCTGCACTATATAAAACTGCAAATACACAAAAAATAAGTGTTTTGCACACTTCTGTCATTGGGCTACATGTGGGCTACATCTGGGAGATATTTATGCTGCATTTAGGCTCTTTTGTGTCTGGTGGCCATCTTGGGAGATTTATTTGTTATGAAGTTTCCTAATTTCCTCATTTACTGCAGTCTCCTCAGTAGGAAATGTTTTCAGTTTTTAACTTTGATTCCATCAAGAAGATATTCAGATATGTCACACATTTGCCATAAATTCTGAATGTTAGCACTCTAGTTGCTCATTAGATCACTGTAGTAAAGCTACTGCTCAACACGGAAGTCTGCTGCTGGTATTAAAAGTGCGTGTTTCAGTCTGCATATCAGAATTTTTTAATGAAATAGAAGAGGATTTGAGAAGTCACTCAAAATGTGCCCTAATTTTTCTTTCTTCAGCACTAATCATAATTTCTATAGCAAAATGAACCCCCTCATTGTGTTCCTTTTTAAATTAAATGTTTTAAGTGTTACCAGTTTATTCCAATCAAGATGGCTTCAGGTGTGCCATACTTTTGTCATAAGTAAGACAGTAAGCGCTCTAGTTGTTCTTAAGAACACTCTGGGACATTCTGTCATTAGGCTCTACTTGGGCTACATCTGGGTGATATTTGGGCTACATTTGGGCTCTTTTGTCTCTGGTGGCCATCTTGGGAGATTTATTTGTTATGAAATTTCCTAATTTCCTCATTTACTGTGCTCTCCTCAGTGAGAATACTTTCAGTTTTTTATTTTGGTTCCATCAAGAAGGCATTCAGATGTGTCACACATTTGCCATGAATTCTGAATGTTAGCACTCTAGTTGCTCATTAGATCACTGTAGTAAAACTACTGCTCACCAGGGAAGTCTGCTGCTGGTATTCAAAGTGCATGTTTTAGTCTGCATGTCAGAATTTGTTTATGAAATAGAAGAGGATTTGAGAAGTCAAACTGTGCCCTAATTTTTCTTTCTGCAGAACTAATCATAATTTCTATGGCAAAATGAACCCCCTCATTTTGTTCCTTTGTAAATTAAATGTTTTAAGTGTTACCACTTTATTCCAATCAAGATGGCTTCAGGTGTGCCATACTTTTGTCATAAGTAAGACAGTAAGCGCTCTAGTTGTTCTTAAGAACACTCTGGGACATTCTGTCATTAGGCTCTACTTGGGCTACATCTGGGTGATATTTGGGCTACATTTGGGCTCTTTTGTCTCTGGTGGCCATCTTGGGAGATTTATTTGTTATGAAGTTTCCTAATTTCCTCATTTACTGCGCTCTCCTCAGTGAGAATACTTTCAGTTTTTTATTTTGGTTCCATCAAGAAGGCATTCAGATGTGTCACACATTTGCCATAAATTCTGAATGTTAGCACTCTAGTTGCTCATTAGATCATTGTAGTAAAGCTACTGCTCACCAGGGAAGTCTGCTGCTGGTATTCAAAGTGCATGTTTCAGTCTGCATGTCAGATTTTTTTTATGACATAGAAGAGGATTTGAGAAGTCAAAAGGTGCCCTAATTTTTCTTTCTGCAGCACTAATCATAATTTCTATGGCAAAATGAATCCCCTCATTGTGTTCCTTTGTAAATTAAATGTTTTAAGTGTTACCACTTTATTCCATTCAAGATGGCTTCAGGTGTGCCATACTTTTGCCATAAGTAAGACTGTTAGCGCTCTAGTTGTTCGTTAGAACACTCTGGGACATTCTGTCATTGGGCGATACTTGGGCTACATCTGGGTGATATTTGGGCTACATTTGGGCTTTTTTGTCTCTGGTGGCCATCTTGGGAGATTTATTTGTTATGAAGTTTCCTAATTTCCTCATTTACTGCGCTCTCCTCAGTAGGATATACTTTCAGTTTTTTACTTTGATTCCATCAAGAAGGCATTCAGATGTGTCACAAATTTGCCATAAATTCAGAATGTTAGCACTCTAGTTGCTTATTAGATCACTGTAGTAAAGCTACTGCTCACCAGGGAAGATTGCTGCTGGTATTGAAAGTGCATGTTTCAGTCTGCATGTCAGAATTTTTTAATGAAATAGAAGAGAATTTCAGAAGTCACTCAAAATGTGTCCTAATTTTTCTTTCTGCAGCACTAATCATACTTTCTATGGCAAAATTAACCCCCTCATTTTGTTCCTTTTTAAATTAAATGTTTTAAGAATTACCACTTTATTTCAACCAAGATGACTTCAGGTGTGCTAGTAGTTTGTCATAAGTAGGACTATTAGCGCTCTAGTTGTTCTTTAGAACACTCTGGGAAGCTGCAGTAGAACACAAAGGAATCAACTGACAGTCTCTGCCCTTGTTGGATGTACATGTTTTACTGAGAATGTCAGACTTCATTCTCGCATGACTGAGAAAGATAATGTGAATTTATAGAAAATATGCTCTCAGTTAGCTTATAGATCACCTTCCAAACCTCTGTGGGAAAAGCATGAGAAAATAGATTTCTCTCAAACATGATTCATGATATCACAGCAGAAGGCTTTTTCACATGGTAAAATCACCTTAGAACACACCACAATTCCTAAAATGAGTATGGTGCCATCAACAAATGATTTATAATGTAACTAAAGTCTTAAAACCTTCTATTAACTGCAACGCTTTTTAATGAGGTCCCAAGATGGCTGCCAACACTTCTTGGATGAAGTGCTGACAGCCAATCAGATCTCACGATGAGATGTGTGGTTAGGCTCCACCCAGATATATATGTGATTTTACTTTTGATTTTCTCAGGAACTACTGAATGGATTTACACCATTTAAGCAAAAGGCAAATGCCTGACCTGAGGACTACCTCTTTGCAAAATTTCAAGTAATTCTGTTCAGCCGTTCGGGCTGTACCTTCGACTAAAGGTCCTATGGGAAAATGCATGGGGAAAACGCGTTTTGGGACCCCCCTTTTTTCTCAGCCCCCGCTTGACGAATCCCCCCGAGACTTTCAGGGTAGGAGCTGAGCGGAGCGCCCCATTAGTTTTGAAAATTTCACGAAGATAAGTCAACCGGCGCCAAAATTATTCAAAATAGAATTTTCAGATTTCCTATGGGAACTCGGTCCTAACTATAACTATCTACTGGCGACCGCCAGTAGATAATATATATATATATATATATATATATTATCTACTGGCGGTCGCCAGTAGATAGTTATAGTTAGGACCTATTTTCCATAGGAAATCCGCAACATTCTATTGGGAATATCTTTGGCGCCGGTTGATGAATCTTCGCGAAATTTTCCAAACTTTTGGCTAGCTCCGCTCCGCTCCTACCCTGAAAGTTTTGTGGTGATTCGTGAAGCGGGGGTCGAGAAAAAAGGGGGATCCCAAAACGCGTTTTCCCCATGCAATTTCCCATAGGACCTGTTGTCGCAGCCACAGCCCGAACTGCTGAACGGAATTACACCAAATTTGGCAAGGAGGTAGTCCTCAGTTCAGACTCGTGCCTTTTGCTTAAATGGCATAAATCTGTTCAGTAGTTCCTGAGAAAATTAGAGTTAAAATTTAGTGATATCTATGGCCGGAGAGGATCCGCGGATCCTCCCCGCACCCTCCCCGAACCCTCCCGAGCACAAGCTGAATGCTAATTGGCTGCCAACACTCTGAATCAGGAAGTGTTAGCAGCCATCTTGTGCCTCGGTAGAACCGAGGCACAAGAAAGCACAAAAACAAAGGCGCAAAACGCGACAAGGGGGCAGGGTAGAAACACCCTGACCCCCTAGGCCTGCTCAGGGGGTCCCACAAGGACCCCCAGGGCCCAAAAAAGTATTTTTTTTAAAAACAAATCGTCGAGATTCGCGCACACAGTGCAAATTTTGGCCGAAAATTTTAAAAAAGAAGTGCGGGAGCCCCGCGCTTCTTTGGTAATTGGCCCCCTGGGGGGGGCCAAATCCCGGGGGCAGGAATAAAAAAGTGTGGGGGGTCCCAATCCCCCCCACACTGCCCCGGGGACCGCCACCCCCGGGGCTCAGAGATACTATATGGGGGGCTCACGGCCCTCCCCAGCCCTGGGGACCACCACCCCCGGGGCTTATAGAAAATGGGTAGGGGGGCTCGCAGCCCTCCCAGCCCCGGGGACCGCCACCCCCGGGGCTGGAAAGTATTTGCGATGGGGGGCTCTCAGGCCCCCCCAGCCCCGGGACCGCCACCCCCCGGGGCAACTTGTCCGTGTGGTAGGGGGGCCACGCGGCCCCCCTCCTGGAGCCAATGATGGCCCTGGGGACCACCACCCCCCAGGGCCGGCTCCTGCAGTGTCCCGGGGTGCCCACCCCTGGGACACTGCTGTTTGCAATGACAGGGTGGGAGCCTCGCGGCTCCCACCCTGCCATTGCAAACTGCTTTGCTTCATTGAAGCGAGAGCAGGGAAACCTGCTCTCACTTCAATGTAGCAAAGCTGATTGCTTTTCCACATGGGGAGCAGCATGTTAGCTGCTCCCCATGTCGAAAAGCAATGCTGGCAGAAAAGATCGGGATTGGGCCGGAGGCCACGCCCCCTCCTTACACCACTCGGCAAACGCGCCCCCTGGGGCGTTTGCAGAGGGGGAACTAATTCCCCTTGAATACTGGGGGTCCCTGGGGGCCAACTAGCCCACCAGGAACCTCCAGTATGTGCCAGGGGGCTGCATTGCAGAGAGGTGTAATGAGGCCACACCCCTTTTTACACCTCTCTGCAACGCAGCTCCATGGCGCTTACTGGAGGTACCTGGTGGCCTAGTTGGCCGCTTGGGGACCTCAGGATTCAAGGGGACTTAATCCCCCAACTTAAAACACCCCACGGGGTGAGTTTCCACAGTGGTGAAGGTAGGGGGCGGCCCTGAGGTGATACTGTGCAAACACGCCCTGTGGCGCGTTTTAATTTAGGGAATTAATTCCTCTTCAATCCAGAGGTCCCCTAGGGGGCAACTAGCCCACCAGGTACCTCCAGGAAGCGCCACGGAGCTGCGTTGCAGAGTGTTGTAAAAAGTGGCGTGGCCTCTGAACACCGCTCTGCAATGCAGCTCCCTGACGCATACTGGAGGTACCTGGTGGGCTAGTTGGTCCCCAGGGGACCGTAGGATTGAAGAGGAATTAATTCCCCAACTTAAAACGCGCCACAGGGTGTGTTTCCACACGTCACCTCAGGCCCCGCCCCCTTCCTTTACCATTGTACAAATATTCCTCTAAAATCAGCCGAACGACGAATTCAGATTTACTCACCTGTAATCAGGAGAGGACCCAGTGCTGCATCTTTTAGCCAAGCACTGACCCTGAAAAGTAATTCTAAGCGTACTTTCCAGTAACTTGTATTTCCTTCCATAGGAATCCATTGTGTGGTTTTCACCAGAAAATGTTCTGTGTCCATTTTTGAAACGTAGAAATATTCCCTTAAATCAGCCGAACTACGAATTCCGATTTACTCACCTGTAATCAGGAGAGAACCCAGTGCTGCATCTTTTAGCCCAGCACTGACCCTGAAAAGAAATTCTAAGCGTACTTACCAGTAACTTGTATTTCCTTCCATAGGAATCCATTGTGTGGTTTTCAGCAGAAAATTTTCTAAGTATCAATTTTGAAACGTACAAATATTCCTCTAAAATCAGCCGAACTACGAATTCCGATCAACTCACCTGTTATCAGGAGAGAACTCAGGGCTGCATCTTTTAGCCCAGCACTGACCCTGAAGAGCAATTCTAAGCATACTTACCAGTAACATGTATTTCCTTCCATAGGAATCCATTGTGTGTTTTTCACCAGAAAATTTTCAGTGTCCATTTTTGAAACGTACAATTATTCCTCTAAAATCAGCCGAACTAAGCATTCCGATTTACTCACCTGTAATCAGAAGACGACCCAGTGCTGCATCTTTTAGCGTTACAACAAACAAATGATGGACGGAATGCTGACAATGCAGACATTCTCCCCCAGTCAAGAGATCTGGGTTAAATCCATCGTTTTTTTGCCCACTACGCCACCCCAGTTCAGACATGGCCATATGCAAATCAGTCTTGACCCTGTGCCTCATGGGAACAGTCCAGCCCGAACTGCCAAGCCATGTCTTCCCTGGACCGGAATCAAGCATCCTAGGACCGGTTTCTGGCTATCAGCCGTCATCAGCCAGGATAGCTTGACTCCAGTGGCGTAGTGAGCACGGGTCCCACGTCTGGGAATACCCATCCCACTTAGGGCGAAAAGCGTTACAACAAACAAATGATGGACGGAATGCTGACAATGCAGACATTCTCCCCCAGTCAAGAGATCTGGGTTAAATCCATCGTTTTTTTGCCCACTACGCCACCCCAGTTCAGACATGGCCATATGCAAATCAGTCTTGACCCTGTGCCTCATGGGAACAGTCCAGCCCGAACTGCCAAGCCATGTCTTCCCTGGACCGGAATCAAGCATCCTAGGACCGGTTTCTGGCTATCAGCCGTCATCAGCCAGGATAGCTTGACTCCAGTGGCGTAGTGAGCACGGGTCCCACGTCTGGGAATACCCATCCCACTTAGGGCGAAAAGCGTTACAACAAACAAATGATGGACGGAATGCTGACAATGCAGACATTCTCCCCCAGTCAAGAGATCTGGGTTAAATCCATCGTTTTTTTGCCCACTACGCCACCCCAGTTCAGACATGGCCATATGCAAATCAGTCTTGACCCTGTGCCTCATGGGAACAGTCCAGCCCGAACTGCCAAGCCATGTCTTCCCTGGACCGGAATCAAGCATCCTAGGACCGGTTTCTGGCTATCAGCCGTCATCAGCCAGGATAGCTTGACTCCAGTGGCGTAGTGAGCACGGGTCCCACGTCTGGGAATACCCATCCCACTTAGGGCGAAAAGCGTTACAACAAACAAATGATGGACGGAATGCTGACAATGCAGACATTCTCCCCCAGTCAAGAGATCTGGGTTAAATCCATCGTTTTTTTGCCCACTACGCCACCCCAGTTCAGACATGGCCATATGCAAATCAGTCTTGACCCTGTGCCTCATGGGAACAGTCCAGCCCGAACTGCCAAGCCATGTCTTCCCTGGACCGGAATCAAGCATCCTAGGACCGGTTTCTGGCTATCAGCCGTCATCAGCCAGGATAGCTTGACTCCAGTGGCGTAGTGAGCACGGGTCCCACGTCTGGGAATACCCATCCCACTTAGGGCGAAAAGCGTTACAACAAACAAATGATGGACGGAATGCTGACAATGCAGACATTCTCCCCCAGTCAAGAGATCTGGGTTAAATCCATCGTTTTTTTGCCCACTACGTCACCCCAGTTCAGACATGGCCATATGCAAATCAGTCTTGACCCTGTGCCTCATGGGAACAGTCCAGCCCGAACTGCCAAGCCATGTCTTCCCTGGACCGGAATCAAGCATCCTAGGACCGGTTTCTGGCTATCAGCCGTCATCAGCCAGGATAGCTTGACTCCAGTGGCGTAGTGAGCACGGGTCCCACGTCTGGGAATACCCATCCCACTTAGGGCGAAAAGCGTTACAACAAACAAATGATGGACGGAATGCTGACAATGCAGACATTCTCCCCCAGTCAAGAGATCTGGGTTAAATCCATCGTTTTTTTGCCCACTACGCCACCCCAGTTCAGACATGGCCATATGCAAATCAGTCTTGACCCTGTGCCTCATGGGAACAGTCCAGCCCGAACTGCCAAGCCATGTCTTCCCTGGACCGGAATCAAGCATCCTAGGACCGGTTTCTGGCTATCAGCCGTCATCAGCCAGGATAGCTTGACTCCAGTGGCGTAGTGAGCACGGGTCCCACGTCTGGGAATACCCATCCCACTAAGGGCGAAAAGCGTTACAACAAACAAATGATGGACGGAATGCTGACAATGCAGACATTCTCCCCCAGTCAAGAGATCTGGGTTAAATCCATCGTTTTTTTGCCCACTACGCCACCCCAGTTCAGACATGGCCATATGCAAATCAGTCTTGACCCTGTGCCTCATGGGAACAGTCCAGCCCGAACTGCCAAGCCATGTCTTCCCTGGACCGGAATCAAGCATCCTTGGACCGGTTTCTGGCTATCAGCCGTCATCAGCCAGGATAGCTTGACTCCAGTGGCGTAGTGAGCACGGGTCCCACGTCTGGGAATACCCATCCCACTTAGGGCGAAAAGCGTTACAACAAACAAATGATGGACGGAATGCTGACAATGCAGACATTCTCCCCCAGTCAAGAGATCTGGGTTAAATCCATCGTTTTTTTGCCCACTACGCCACCCCAGTTCAGACATGGCCATATGCAAATCAGTCTTGACCCTGTGCCTCATGGGAACAGTCCAGCCCGAACTGCCAAGCCATGTCTTCCCTGGACCGGAATCAAGTATCCTAGGACCGGTTTCTGGCTATCAGCCGTCATCAGCCAGGATAGCTTGACTCCAGTGGCGTAGTGAGCACGGGTCCCACGTCTGGGAATACCCATCCCACTGAGGGCGAAAAGCGTTACAACAAACAAATGATGGACGGAATGCTGACAATGCAGACATTCTCCCCCAGTCAAGAGATCTGGGTTAAATCCATCGTTTTTTTGCCCACTACGCCACCCCAGTTCAGACATGGCCATATGCAAATCAGTCTTGACCCTGTGCCTCATGGGAACAGTCCAGCCCGAACTGCCAAGCCATGTCTTCCCTGGACCGGAATCAAGCATCCTAGGACCGGTTTCTGGCTATCAGCCGTCATCAGCCAGGATAGCTTGACTCCAGTGGCGTAGTGAGCACGGGTCCCACGTCTGGGAATACCCATCCCACTTAGGGCGAAAAGCGTTACAACAAACAAATGATGGACGGAATGCTGACAATGCAGACATTCTCCCCCAGTCAAGAGATCTGGGTTAAATCCATCGTTTTTTTGCCCACTACGCCACCCCAGTTCAGACATGGCCATATGCAAATCAGTCTTGACCCTGTGCCTCATGGGAACAGTCCAGCCCGAACTGCCAAGCCATGTCTTCCCTGGACCGGAATCAAGCATCCTAGGACCGGTTTCTGGCTATCAGCCGTCATCAGCCAGGATAGCTTGACTCCAGTGGCGTAGTGAGCACGGGTCCCACGTCTGGGAATACCCATCCCACTTAGGGCGAAAAGCGTTACAACAAACAAATGATGGACGGAATGCTGACAATGCAGACATTCTCCCCCAGTCAAGAGATCTGGGTTAAATCCATCGTTTTTTTGCCCACTACGCCACCCCAGTTCAGACATGGCCATATGCAAATCAGTCTTGACCCTGTGCCTCATGGGAACAGTCCAGCCCGAACTGCCAAGCCATGTCTTCCCTGGACCGGAATCAAGCATCCTAGGACCGGTTTCTGGCTATCAGCCGTCATCAGCCAGGATAGCTTGACTCCAGTGGCGTAGTGAGCACGGGTCCCACATCTGGGAATACCCATCCCACTTAGGGCGAAAAGCGTTACAACAAACAAATGATGGACGGAATGCTGACAATGCAGACATTCTCCCCCAGTCAAGAGATCTGGGTTAAATCCATCGTTTTTTTGCCCACTACGCCACCCCAGTTCAGACATGGCCATATGCAAATCAGTCTTGACCCTGTGCCTCATGGGAACAGTCCAGCCCGAACTGCCAAGCCATGTCTTCCCTGGACCGGAATCAAGCATCCTAGGACCGGTTTCTGGCTATCAGCCGTCATCAGCCAGGATAGCTTGACTCCAGTGGCGTAGTGAGCACGGGTCCCACGTCTGGGAATACCCATCCCACAAAAGAACGATGGATTTAACCCAGATCTCTTGACTGGGGGAGAATGTCTGCATTGTCAGCATTCCGTCCATCATTTGTTTGTTCTAACGCTTTTCGCCCTAAGTGGGATGGGTATTCCCAGACGTGGGACCCGTGCTCACTACGCCACTGGAGTCAAGCTATCCTGGCTGATGACGGCTGATAGCCAGAAACCGGTCCTAGGATGCTTGATTCCGGTCCAGGGAAGACATGGCTTGGCAGTTCGGGCTGGACTGTTCCCATGAGGCACAGGGTCAAGACTGATTTGCATATGGCCATGTCTAAACTGGGGTGGTGTAGTGGGCAAAAGAACGATGGATTTAACCCAGATCTCTTGACTGGGGGAGAATGTCTGCATTGTCAGCATTCCGTCCATCATTTGTTTGTTGTAACGCTTTTCGCCCTAAGTGGGATGGGTATTCCCAGACGTGGGACCCGTGCTCACTACGCCACTGGAGTCAAGCTATCCTGGCTGATGACGGCTGATAGCCAGAAACCGGTCCTAGGATGCTTGATTCCGGTCCAGGGAAGACATGGCTTGGCAGTTCGGGCTGGACTGTTCCCATGAGGCACAGGGTCAAGACTGATTTGCATATGGCCATGTCTAAACTGGGGTGGTGTAGTGGGCAAAAGAACGATGGATTTAACCCAGATCTCTTGACTGGGGGAGAATGTCTGCATTGTCAGCATTCCGTCCATCATTTGTTTGTTGTAACGCTTTTCGCCCTAAGTGGGATGGGTATTCCCAGACGTGGGACCCGTGCTCACTACGCCACTGGAGTCAAGCTATCCTGGCTGATGACGGCTGATAGCCAGAAACCGGTCCTAGGATGCTTGATTCCGGTCCAGGGAAGACATGGCTTGGCAGTTCGGGCTGGACTGTTCCCATGAGGCACAGGGTCAAGACTGATTTGCATATGGCCATGTCTAAACTGGGGTGGTGTAGTGGGCAAAAGAACGATGGATTTAACCCAGATCTCTTGACTGGGGGAGAATGTCTGCATTGTCAGCATTCCGTCCATCATTTGTTTGTTGTAACGCTTTTCGCCCTAAGTGGGATGGGTATTCCCAGACGTGGGACCCGTGCTCACTACGCCACTGGAGTCAAGCTATCCTGGCTGATGACGGCTGATAGCCAGAAACCGGTCCTAGGATGCTTGATTCCGGTCCAGGGAAGACATGGCTTGGCAGTTCGGGCTGGACTGTTCCCATGAGGCACAGGGTCAAGACTGATTTGCATATGGCCATGTCTAAACTGGGGTGGTGTAGTGGGCAAAAGAACGATGGATTTAACCCAGATCTCTTGACTGGGGGAGAATGTCTGCATTGTCAGCATTCCGTCCATCATTTGTTTGTTGTAACGCTTTTCGCCCTAAGTGGGATGGGTATTCCCAGACGTGGGACCCGTGCTCACTACGCCACTGGAGTCAAGCTATCCTGGCTGATGACGGCTGATAGCCAGAAACCGGTCCTAGGATGCTTGATTCCGGTCCAGGGAAGACATGGCTTGGCAGTTCGGGCTGGACTGTTCCCATGAGGCACAGGGTCAAGACTGATTTGCATATGGCCATGTCTAAACTGGGGTGGTGTAGTGGGCAAAAGAACGATGGATTTAACCCAGATCTCTTGACTGGGGGAGAATGTCTGCATTGTCAGCATTCCGTCCATCATTTGTTTGTTGTAACACTTTTCGCCCTAAGTGGGATGGGTATTCCCAGACGTGGGACCCGTGCTCACTACGCCACTGGAGTCAAGCTATCCTGGCTGATGACGGCTGATAGCCAGAAACCGGTCCTAGGATGCTTGATTCCGGTCCAGGGAAGACATGGCTTGGCAGTTCGGGCTGGACTGTTCCCATGAGGCACAGGGTCAAGACTGATTTGCATATGGCCATGTCTAAACTGGGGTGGTGTAGTGGGCAAAAGAACGATGGATTTAACCCAGATCTCTTGACTGGGGGAGAATGTCTGCATTGTCAGCATTCCGTCCATCATTTGTTTGTTGTAACGCTTTTCGCCCTAAGTGGGATGGGTATTCCCAGACGTGGGACCCGTGCTCACTACGCCACTGGAGTCAAGCTATCCTGGCTGATGACGGCTGATAGCCAGAAACCGGTCCTAGGATGCTTGATTCCGGTCCAGGGAAGACATGGCTTGGCAGTTCGGGCTGGACTGTTCCCATGAGGCACAGGGTCAAGACTGATTTGCATATGGCCATGTCTAAACTGGGGTGGTGTAGTGGGCAAAAGAACGATGGATTTAACCCAGATCTCTTGACTGGGGGAGAATGTCTGCATTGTCAGCATTCCGTCCATCATTTGTTTGTTGTAACGCATCTTTTAGCACCTCACAGACCCTGAAAAGTAATTCTAAGCGTACTTACCAGAAACTTGTATTTCCTTCCATAGGAATCCATTGTGTGGTTTCACTAGAACATTTTCAGTGTCCATTTTTGAAACGTACAAATATTCCTCTAAAATCAGCCGAACTACGAATTCCAATTTACTCACCTGTTATCAGGAGAGAACCCAGGGCTGCATCTTTTAGCCCAGCACTGACCCAGAAGAGTAATTCTAAGCATACTTACCAGTAACTTGTATTTCCTTCCATAGGAATCCATTGTGTGGTTTTCACCAGAAAAGTTTCTAAGTGTCTTTTTTCACAAACTAAAAATATTCCTAAAAAATCGTCTGTATGACTTAAACACATTCTTTCAACTATTTACAGGAGGTTGGACAGTGCTGGATCCAGGATCCACCACTGAGTAAGAAAAAGTAATGATATCACTACTTACCTGCTAAGTGAATTTTCTGCCATAGGATAACATTGGTGATTCTACGTGAAAAAAATTCTAAGTGTCAACTTTTAAAATACAATAATATTCCTTAAAAATAACTACTGTAACCAAAGCGCTTTTACTCAACTGTTTACAGGAGATGTCCAAGGACTGAATCTAGGATCCAGTCCTGTGGTTAGAAAAGTAAACCATAAAGTAACTAATTGCATTTCACTAGAAATTCACATTGAGCTCAATGTTGCTTTGTGTTTGAAATTGTGTTGCCCATTGCAACAACTGTAACTACTGTACTTAAAAGTCTGTTGCCTATTTGCCAAGTATTTAAACTAAAGTAATTCATTCTGAGAAAGTATATTTTGTATTGTAATGTATAATGTAATTATAAAAAATATATCTAAAAATAAATAGTTAAAAAAATATAGTAAATCAGTATCAAAAAAATCAGTATAACAATTAATACATTCAAAATTGTCATTTACAAAACCTTTGAAAGTCACTGAGAAAACTATGGGTTTCAGGCCTGATATAGTTAGGAATTAGCATTTAAAAAACCTTTGAAATTCACTGAAAAAGCCATGGGTTTCAGGGGCGTTATAGTTAGGAATTGGCATTTAAAAAACCTAAGAAATTCACTGAAAAAACCATAGGTTTCAGGGGCGTTATAGTTAGCTGGACATTTCCCTCGTACAAAACCCTAGAAATTACCCGTTATAGTTAGTTCAGCTAACTATAACTCGCGCCCCCGCAATGCACTGCTGATGACGTCACATATTACATTACTCATGACATGGTCAGTGACATCACTGATGACATCACTGATGACATCATTGATGACGTCATCCAGTGAGTGTGTGTGTCTGTAAATTTTAAATATGTTTAATATATATATAGGGAAAAACCTATGGAAGAATGAGTGGGTGTATAAGTGTGTGAAGGGATGATTTAGTAGGTGCGTGACTGACTCTCCAAGTGAGTCATTAAACGTATCTTACTCCAGACTAGTGACTAAACTGTGTGAATGTCTGCATCTGTCTGTCTGTTGGTGTATAAGCGGCTGAATGGTTTTGTGAATAGCTATATGAGAGTTTCTATGGGTTATTAATTGGTTGTCTGATTATCTGTTTGGGTGCCTGAGTGTTTGTGTGGGTGGGGTGTGTGTGACTCTGTGCATACATGTGTGAGTGGGTGATTCTATGGGTGCATGGTTTTAAGAGTGCATCTGTGATGGAGTGTATGGTTGGGTGAGTGTATGTATGGGTGTGTTAGTGATTGAATGTATATATCAGTGGTACATGTGTGAGTAACTACATATGTGAAAGGCAGTATATATGTGTGTAAGAGTATATAAGTGGGTATATTTGAGAGTGTGTGATTGTTAGAGTGGCTGTATGGATGGGTGTGTGCTTGTATCAGTGATTGTATAAGAGCGTAAGAATGTGGTACTATTTTCATGAGTAAGTGAACTTGTGTGTGTATAACTGCATAGGTGAGTAAATAGGAGTATGATTAATTATTTGCATGACTGACTAGGTGTGAGAGTACCTCTATGGATGATTGGTGGTGTGTGAGTGTCTATGTAGGTGTATAAATGCATATGATAGTCCTGTACTGAGTGACTGTAAGTATGAGTGACTGTACAGGTGAGTGAGTGGATGTGTGTGTAGATCTAAGAGTCAATGAGTGGGTATGTATTTATTGGTATTGGAGTATCTATGGTTTTGAGAATGGACGTCTGAAATTTTGATTGAGTATATCAAAGGGTGTGAGAAGATGCACTAATTTATCACATGGATGACGTCATCAGTAATGTCATCAGTGATGTAATTTCAGATGTCATCAGTGATGTCATCAGTGATGTCACTGACCATGTCATGAGTGATGTAATATGTGACATCATCAGCAGTGCATTGCGGGGGCACGAGTTATAGTTAGCTGAACTAACTATAACGGGGAATTTCTAGGGTTTTGTACGAGGGAAATGTCCACCTAACTATAACGCCCCTGAAACCTGTGGTTTTTTCAGTGAATATATATATATATATATATATATATATATATATATATATATATATATATATATATATATATATATATATTATCTACTGGCGGTCGCCAGTAGATAGTTATAGTTAGGACCACGTTTCCATAGGAAATCCGCAACATTCTATTTTGAATAACTTTGGCGCCGGTTGACGAATCCTCGCGAATTTTTCAAAATAGGTGGGGCGCTACGCTCCGCTCCTACCCTGAAAGTCTCGGGGGGATTCGTCAAGCGGGGGCTGAGATAAAAGGGGGGTCCCAAAACGCGTTTTTCCCATGCATTTTTCCATAGGACCTTTAGACACAGCTACAGCCCGAACGGCTGAACAGAATTACTTGAAATTTGGCAGAGAGGTAGTCCTCAGGTCAAGGAAGTGCCTTTTGTAGGTTTGGTGTAAATCTGTTCAGTAGATCCTGAGAAAATAGCATTTAAAAGCATATATATATGTGGGCGGAGCCTAACCACACATCTCATCCTGAGATCTGATTGGCTGTCAGCACTTCATCCAAGAAGTGTTGGCAGCCATCTTGGGACCAATATACATGATAGCACCTCATTTAAAAGCATTGCAGTTAATAGAAGGTTTTAAGACTTTAGTTACATTATAAATCATTTGTTGATGGTACCATACTCATTTTAGGAATTGTGGTATGTTCTAAGGTGATTTCACCATGTGAAAAAGCCTTCTGCTGGGATATCATGATTGAGAGAAAAATATTTTCTCATGCTTTTACCACAGAGGTTTGGAAGGTGATCTATAGGCTAAACTGAGAGCTTATTTTCTGTAAATTCACATTATCTTTCTCAGTCATGTGAGAATGAAGTCTGACATTCTCAGTAAAACATGTACATCCAACAAGGGCAGAGACTGTCAGTTGATTCCTTTGTGTTCTACTGCAGCTTCCCAGAGTGTTCCAAAGAACTACTAGAGCGCTAACAGTCCTACTTATGATAAACGTATGGCACACCTGAAGCCATCTTGCTTGGATTAAAGTGGTAATTCTTAAAACATTTAATTTAAAAAGGAACAAAATGAGGGGGTTCATTTTTCAATAAAAAGTATGATTAGTGCTGCAGAAAGAAAAATTAGGGCACATTTTGAGTGACTTCTCAAATCCTCTTCTATTTCATTAAAAAATTCTGACATGCAGACGGAAACATGCACTTTCAATACCAGCAGCAGTTTTCCCTGGTGAGCAGTAGCTTTACTACAGTGATCTAATGAGCAAAAAGAGTGCTAACATTCTGAATTTATGGCAAATGTGTGACACATCTGAATGCCTTCTTGATGGAATCAAAGTAAAAAACTGAAAGTATTTCCTACTGAGGAGACTGCAGTAAATGAGGAAATTAGGAAACTTCATAACAAATAAGTCTCCCAAGATGGCCACCAGAGACAAAAGAGCCCAAATGTAGCCCAAATATCACCCAGATGTAGCCCAAGTATAGCCCAATGACAGAATGTCCCAGAATGTTCTTAAAAACAACTAGAGCGCTTACTGTCTTCATTATGACAAAAGTATGGCACACCTGAAGCCATCTTGATTGGAATAAACTGGTAACACTTAAAACATTTAATTTAAAAAGGAACACAATGAGGAGGTTCATTTTGCCATAGAAATTATGATTAATGCTGAAGAAAGAAAATGAGGGCACATTTTGAGTGACTTCTCAAATCCTCTTCTATTTCATTAAAAAAATTCTGACATGCAGACTGAAACATGCACTTTTAATACCAGGAGCAGACTTCCACGGTGCAGTAGTTTTACTACAATGATCTAATGAGCAACTAGAGTGCTAACATTCAGAATTTATGGCAAATGTGTGACATATCTGAATACCTTCATGATGGAATCAAAGTAAAAAACTGAAAGCATTTCCTACTGAGGAGACTGCAGTACATGAGGAAATTAGGAAACTTCATAACAAATAAATCTCCCAAGATGGCCACCGGAGACAAAAGAGCCCAAATGTAGCCCAAAATCACCCAGATGTAGCCCAAATATAGCCCAATGACAGAAGTGTGCAAAACACTTATTATTTTGTGTTTTTGCAGTGTTATATAGTGCAGACTTGTCAGGTATTGGAGTGCTTTACATGAGCATTGGTTACATCACACAAGAACACATTCATTTTGGTTGTAGACATGGGGAGACTAAGTGATTTGACCAGAATCACAGAATGTCGAGCTGAAGCAGAAACTTCAACCTGGTTCCCCAGTTGCAAAGTCTGCAGTTCTGGAAGTAACACCACATCATCTCCCCTAAGTGCAACATTTAATCAAGTGGTCAACTGGATAAAAAAACATAAAGATAACAAATAATTTAAAAGTGCTTTGTCGCTATTTGAAAACTCAGAAAATATGTCCTTATTTTAGCCTTTTAGAGCACTAACCATAATTTTGATGCCAATAAGACCCTCTCATATATGTAATTTCTAAAGGAAATGCTCTAGGTATTACAGTTTTGATTACATCAAGATGATGTCAGGCGTTCCACACTTTTGTAATAAATATAGAATGTTAGCAATCTAGTTGTTCATTAGGATACTGTTGAGAGGCAGAGGCCAGGGGCACGGACTCTGAAAATTGAAGGCAGGTAGGAGGGTGCAAAGGCAACAATTTAACCACACTGAGCAGGCAGGAAGGGCCGTGGAAGCACAACAGACTATGGAGGGCAGTGGAAAGGGGGGCAGGGGCAACAAACCAACAATACAGGACTTGCAAGAGAGGCTGTTGGAGGCAAGATCTATTACGGGTCAAGGAAGCTAGGGGCGGTCCCCAGATCCCCGGGAGCCACCACAGAACTGAGCAGGAGAGTGAGTCAGGGACAAAAGGGGCACCTTAATTTGAGCCGGGGTGCCTAGGAACGCTTGCTCCAAAAATGAAGAAAACAGACATATGAGACATGGAATTGGAGGCAGAATACAATGGCAGTTTAATGAGAAGATGCAACTTCAAAGAAACCGCAGAATAGAGACATAAAGTACAAAATACAGAATCCAGATAATCATACAGCTGTCATGATATTCTCTGTATCTCAATTAATGTACTGACAGAGAGAGAGAGAAAACACATCTATAAATGCATCATGAGAAACAAGTTACACCAAGGAAAATGTTACCTAGGAACACTCACGTTTACTCTTAGAGCAAGCATTCCTGCAATTACAATACAAAATCTTTTAAATGCAAAAGTAAAGAGAACAATGGTTAAACATAACATGACATTTCATATAGGTAAAATAGAATAAGATACTTCAAGCAAAGCAGAGCAAGACATTTTAAGCAAAGGAAGACAAGAGCTCCCAGCTCTTGGAGAAAACCTGCACTGCCTGTTAACCTACATACAGACGGCGAGGTAGTCCGTCGATATCTGTGGGTGCTCCCTTTTTATATCATTTTGTGGGCTCCTTTGCACGCTACATCTACCTACGTATGCTACCCAAAAGCTTCGTCTGCAGATTTTACCAGACATTTCGTCATTTACCCACTTAATGCTGACAATGGACTGGGTGAAAAGGTCAGTCTCTCAGGCCAATCGCTTATCGTAAGTTCCATAGAGCAAGCAGAAAATAATGGGTATTGTACGGGAATTCAATATATTCATGTATAAAATCTCCTCAGTTCTCCTAACTTGACGCTCTGCGGTTGCCACTTCCTTAAAAGCGGGAAACCTGCCCAGGAAGCAAGTACCAGTCCAGGATGCAGCCTACTGTATGTCGACAGCTTCAGGGGGATGTTGAACTTTGATACCGAGCACGGAGCACTCGGGTAGGGTGGGGGCTACTGGTTTGGAGCAGAAGGCCTCGCAGACCTGCCTTCAGACTGCTATACACTAAAATTGCAGAGCTATGGTCAATTTAACAAAGAGGCCTACATATTGAACAGAAGGGCCTACACAGGGGTTTTATACTGGCTGAGTGGTAAGGATGTCTCAGGATAATTATATAGCAACACAGGACCCGCTGGTCAATTTAATACGGCCTACAAATGCAGCTGGCAGGGCAAGGACAAGGGTCTCATACTTCAGGTGTGGACAGAACGGGCCAGGGGCCCCCTGTGATACAAAATCTACCCTCCTTCAAGCCTGTGGCAATGTAATAGACCATTGTGGGCAGAAGGAAGAGGCAATGGTAGTACAACCATACATGCCAACAGACCCGATTCAGCCAGGAAACGTCCAATGTTTTTAAGCTCAAATGGGCTTTATTTGATCTGTCTCCTGTCTACAATATCCTCTTTTTCAATGTAACTCAAAGGGGAAAATCAATACCCCAGTTTTTTTTCAAAATCTCCCTCTTACCAAGTTCAAAATGTTCGCAAGTATGGTACATTGGATCATGGAAGGAAATGGGATAGGGACATGGACTTGGATAACAGAGGACAGGAGGGACATGGAGAGGTGCACCAAACTGACCCTGCAGGGCAGGCATCAGGGTTTGCAGCAGCACAATACACCACACGGGAGTGCAGCACAACAATCCATAGAAAGCAAGAGGGAGGGGACAGGACCATGCACATGGACAACAGAGAACAGAGGGGCAAGAGGCAATGGTAGCTAGCTGACCATAATGGACAGACAGGAGAGAAAGCTGCAGCATAACAGACCATAAAGGGCAGGAGGGACGGATCAGGGGCATTACAATGGAACAGACAAGCCAGGAGGGAGGGAGTAGGGCTGGGGGCAAGGGGGCAGGGCAGGAGCAGCAAGATAGCCATGGAGGTCAGGCAGGATGGGCACTAGAAGCAAGACACACCATGAAGAGCAACAGTGAGACTGTGATGGCATACACACAGACCATGGAGGGAAGGTGGGAGGGGGTCAGGGGCAGCTAACTGACCACACAGGGAAGGTGGGAGGGGCCATGGCAGCACAGAAGACCATGCATGGCAAGTGGGAGGGTTAGTGGCAGCACAATGGCTATGATGGGCAAGAAGGAGGGTGGAGGGGCATGCACAAAGGACGATGGAGGATAGAAGGGAGGGTCAGGACCTGTGCACAGACAAGAAAGTTCAGGGGAAGGGACCTCACAACAGACCACACGGGGCAGGCAGGAGGAGCAGCTGCAGCACAACAGACCAGGGAGGGCAGAAGGGTGTGGCAGTACAATGGACCATGTAGGACAGGAGGAAGAGGATAGGGGCATGGCATGTGGACAGGCAGGGTGGAGGTGACAGGGACAGGTTACAGTCATCTGACAATGCTAGGCAGGTGGGAGGGGAGTGGCAGCTCAACAGAACACTCAGAGTAGATAGGAGTGGCAGGTCCATGGGACATGGTGGGCAAAAAGGATGGAGCAGGGGCATGCACAAAGACACCGGAGGGCAGGGGGAAGGAGAATAGGGGCAGCAAGCTAAGCACAGAGTTTAAGCAGGAGGTCAATGATGGGGCATAGAATTGGGCAATGGAGGGCAGGAGGAGTGGACTGGTGCATCATACTGAGGGCAGTGGCAGCACATCAGACCATGCATGGCAGGAGGGAGGAGGCTAGTCCATGGATTCACACAACAGAGGATAGGGAGAAGGTGGATGGGGCAGCAAGCTAACTGTTCAGAGAAGGTGGGTATTAGGAACTTTATTGATTTTAAAATGTGTGTCTGTGCGAACTACTTAAAATATGAACAAGTATGCAGCATAATCTCACTTTTATTCAGGAAGAAGAGGACGTTTGTGACTGTGACTCCGGGCTCACTTGGCAGAAACACCCCCTGACCCTCCACCCCCTATCGCAAAATGTAATGCCCGTGAAAAGGGTAGGTGAACACAGTGTTATATAGAACATAGTCCTGAGAGCACGATTGAAAATGAAAACTAGATATAGTGTATGGTATAAACTATGCACCAAAAAGTGTGATATAAGATGAACCGGGCGTGAAATATAATATGCAATACATTGTGCGCAATGACAGATTCATTGGAGAGCGCGATATGCGCCTTGGAGTGTAATATGCACAGGGCAGTGTTGTGTAACCTAACTAGTCTAGTGGTGTAAATACATTCCACGTGGATTCATTGCATGCATAGTCGCCTTTTAATGAATATCACGCAAATCGTCATGGTGATAGGTACGTACGGTTTGTCCAGCATGTCCTAGGTGTGTCTATAAATATATATTTTTTAAAAATAATAAAAAACAGTGGCCGGCCCTGGGGATTGGGGTCAAAAAAATATAATTAGGAGACTGGCCCTGGGGGATGGGGTCATCAGGGCCAATAAATTAGAATAAGAAGGGGAACCAAACAGCCCCCCTTCTTAAAAAACTAAAATAAATAAAAGACTGGCATCGTGCAGGAGGCCATGCCCCCTCCGTGCAGCACTCTGCAAACGCGCCCCCAACAGGTATCTCCAGTATGCGCCAGGGAGCTGCGCTGCAGCCAGGTGTTCTGAGGCCAAGCCCCTTTTTACACCT
Organism: Triturus cristatus; assembly: GCF_964204655.1. Taxonomy (NCBI): domain Eukaryota; kingdom Metazoa; phylum Chordata; class Amphibia; order Caudata; family Salamandridae; genus Triturus; species Triturus cristatus. The sequence continues at coordinate 152,115,272 of NC_140584.1, forward strand.
CTCTGCAACGCAGCTCTGTGGCGCTTACTGGAGGTACCTAGTGGTCTAGTTTGACCCTAGGGACCCTTAGGATTCAAGGGGACTTAATCTCTCAACTTAGAACAGCCACAGGGCGCGTTTACACAGTGGTGAAGGGAGGGGACGGGGCCTGAGGTGACGTGTGCAAACACGCACTATGGCACGTTTTAAATTGGGGATATAATTTCCCTTCAATACTGAGGGCCCCTGGGGGCTAACTAGCCCACCAAGTGCTTCCAGTAAGCGCCACTGAGCTGCATTGCAGAGAGGTGGTCCAGGCCGTGCCACTTTTTACACCTCTCTGCAACGCAGCTCTGTGGCACTTACTGGAGGTACCTAGTGGGCAAGTTGGACCCCAGGGACCCTCAGGATTCAAATGAACTTAATCTCCCAACTAAAAATGGACACAGGGCGTGTTTACACAGTGGTGAAGGGAGGGGACGGGGCCTGAGTTAACGTGTGCAAAAACGCCCTGTGGCCTGTTTTAAGAGGTAGTTTTAATCCCCATGCCCTCTTATATACTAGGGGCTTACAGAGGAGGTCATGCTAATCACAGGGGGACCCCAACGCATAATGTTCCCTAGTGTATGTAGGTGTTTTCACTGTATTCTAAGTGTCTTTTAACATAGCACTGGCTCTAGGACTGGTTAGTCAGGCTCAGTTACCACCAGTATCCGTCTGAAAAAGTTGAGGGTACAGGATGATTTTGCAACAAGGCTTCTTTCTGCTCTTCTTTTTGTTCTTTCTGCACGTTATCCTTCTTCCTGCACTTATCTTCGTATTTGAGGACTTCTGTTGCTTCTTTCTGCACTTCTTTTGTTTCTTTCTGTGCATTTTTTCTTCTTTCTTCACATGTCCTATCTCTGTAGGCATAGTTAGAAATTAGCATTTAAAAAACCTTTGAAATTCACAGAAAAAACCATAGGTTTCAGGCACGTTATAGTTAGGAATTAGCATTTAAAAAACCTCAGAAATTCACTGAAAAAACCATAGGTTTCAGGGGTGTTATAGTTAGCTGGACTTTTCACTTGTACAAAACCATTGAAATTCCCCCGTTATAGTTAGTTCAGCTAACTATAACTCGGGCGCCCGCAATGCACTGCTGATGACGTCACATATTACATCACTCATGACATGGTCAGTGACATCACTCATGACATCACTGATGACATCTCAAATGACATCACTGATGACATCACTGATGACATCATCCTTGTGATAGAGTGGCAGACCTCCTCTCACCCTAATATAACCTTTGATACACACATTCAAAAATAGAGACTAAAATTTTCAAAACAATGGACATACCAATACCAGTTACAACAACCTCTTCAGTAATTCTAAGATCCACATACACATCCACTCATTCACCAACAGTCCTATACAGTCACTCATACATGTACTCACTCATCATATGTACTCATACACCTATACATCCTGTTACACAATGCCACTCATCCATAGAGTTACTCACACACATAGTCACTCATGCTAATAAAGAATCAAACATACATTTACTTGCATATACAGTTATACACACACCACCATACTTACTTCTACGGAAACTTACACATACTTAGTCTTTTAAACAATCACTTATAGAAACACATACTTATTCATACAGGAACTCTTTCAATCTCTCACTCTCACATATACTCACATATATACACCAATAGTCACATATACTAGTTTAAAACATATGTAGTTACTCATAAAGACACTATTGAGACAGTCATTCACTCACTAACACACCCATACACACACTCATCCACCCATACAGTCCTGCACACATGCTGTGTTCAACACATACAAACAGTGAGTCACTCATTCATGCACCTATGCACTACGTAATACCCCCCACCGAACCATGCAGACACTCAGACTGATACTCAAAAAACCAACTAATAACCTATATAGACACCCATGTAGCTACTCACCAACCCATGCAGCCACTTATACACAAAGTGAGAGACTGATACAGATATTTACATATTTAAACATTACTCACTAAGCCATGTATTCACTATGATACACTTAATCAGTCAGTTACACAATCAATTTTTCAAAAACAAATCATCCATTTAGACACTTATATACCCATTTATTCTTCCATCGACCTTGAGATATACATATATAAAACATATTTAATTTTCAGAAAAACACACATTCACTGGATGATGTCATCAGTGATGTCATCAGTGATGTCATTTGAGATGTCATCAGTGATGTCATGAGTGATGTCACTGACCATGTCATGAGTGATGTAATATGTGACGTCATCAGCAGTGCATTGCGGGCGCCCGAGTTATAGTTAGCTGAACTAACTATAACGGGGGAATTTCAATGGTTTTGTACAAGTGAAAAGTCCAGCTAACTATAACACCCCTGAAACCTATGGTTTTTTCAGTGAATATATATATATATATATATATATATATATATATATATATATATATATATATATATATATATATATCACACACGCACACTTTTGCTGTTCCAAAAGAAATACCAGGACACTCAGGATTCTTTGTAAAGGATTTACTCGGCAATATAACGCCTCACCAACGCGTTTCGCTTGATAGCTTTCTCACGGTATGGCGGGTGTCTCATCTTCCACGTTTACATAGTACCTCAAAAAAATGACATAGAGGAGGGACTAAATCAATACAATGTTATTTGTCTTGTAAGTATGGGCGCCATCTTGGCTTGTTGTTGTATAATGATAAATTTGTGTAAATAATAGGAGATAAAGCAACAAAACACAAGTCATGAATAATATTTGAGACCCGGTTATAGTCAAATCTAGTCGCAACATTTTACATTGGCACAATAATGTATTTGCCTTTGTGCATTTGAACAAATGAGCCAGATGTCATTCACTGAACTGTCAATAAAGCATTATTGACATTGTGCAATGCGAACCCCAGTGGGTTTACATTGCATCCAATTACAATGCTGAAGGAGGAACGAATTACGATCCAACTTATCATGCTGTTGAAATAAAACTTGACATATTATCGTGTACTGAATTTATATACACGATAAAAAATCAAACAGCAAAACACGATTCATGAATAATGCTCATTTAGACCTGGTCACAATCAAACCCATCTCAACATTATGCATTAGCGTGATAATGTGTCCATATTTATGCATTAGATCATAAGATGTCTTTCAATAATGATCAGTAGAATATTGTCGACATTGTAAAATGTGAGCCACCATGAGTTAGTATTACGCTCAATCTTAGTGTTAGCGTAGGACCGAATTGCAGTCCAACCTGTCCTACTACTACAATGAAAACTTCGTAACAATAACTGTCTCGCCCAAGTGGGTCAGAGTGACATTGTGCTCATTAACCATGTAAAAAGTTATCGATTGTGACTTGTTGTTTTAAATCTCCTGAATGAACATGATAACAATTGTCCTTGTCATTTATCAACGTCCTTAATTTCGGGAAATCGAGACACCCGCCTCAGCAAAAATTAATTCAACTGCAAAGGCTGGTATCCCCTATACTAAAATAGTACTAAATACATCAAAAAAACATTACAACATTTGTATTCTAATAGCTGAATAACATCTCAATTAACAGAAAACCAATCACCACCTGATTCTTACAATAGTTACAAATATCACAAATGAACAGCCATTTCTTCACTTGAATTGAGTCCTTCGGGCATCATGGTGTCGAAATCAATTATGTATCTTGATTCCAGACATCTTAACTGGCGCTGTCTGTCACCTCCTCTTTCCTGCCGTGCAATCGCATCTATAACAACATAGGATAGAAGTTTTTCATTTTGCCCATGTATGTTGAAGAAGTGACGGGCTACAGGGTACTGAATGTCATGTTTTTTAATAGCGCGTAAATGCTCTAGGTCTCTTTTCTTGGCTGGGTGTATTGTGCTACCTATGTACAATTTACCACATGGGCAGATCAAACAGTAAACACAATAATCCGTTTTGCAATTGAAATTTCCTTTGATTGCAAAATCCCTTTTGCTACCTGATAACATGAGTTTTTTACAATCTGAACTATGGGCACACGCCTTACAACGTAAGAAGAAAAAATGCACAGAATGAAACAAAAGAAGTGCAGAAAGAAGCAACAGAAGTCCTCAAAGACGAAGAAAAGTGCAGGAAGAAGGATAACGTGCAGAAAGAACAAAAAGAAGAGCAGAAAGAAGCCTTGTTGCAAAATCATCCTGTACCCTCAACTTTTTCAGACGGATACTGGTGGTAACTGAGTCTGACTAACCAGTCCTAGAGCCAATGCTATGTTAAAAGACACTTAGAATACAGTGAAAACACCTACATACACTAGGGAACATTATGCGTTGGGGTCCCCCTGTGATTAGCATGACCTCCTCTGTAAGCCCCTAGTATATAATAGGGCATGGGGATTAAAACTACCTCTTAAAACAGGCCACAGGGCGTTTTTGCACACGTTAAGTCAGGCCCCGTCCCCTCCCTTCACCACTGTGTAAACACGCCCTGTGTCCATTTTTAGTTGGGAGATTAAGTTCATTTGAATCCTGAGGGTCCCTAGGGTCCAACTAGCCCACTAGGTACCTCCAGTAAGTGCCACAGAGCTGTGTTGCAGAGAGGTGTAAAAAGTGGCACGGCCTGGACCACCTCTCTGCAATGCAGCTCAGTGGCGCTTACTGGAAGCACTTGGTGGGCTAGTTAGCCCCCAGGGGCCCTCAGTATTGAAGGGAAATTATATCCCCAATTTAAAACGTGCCATAGTGCGTGTTTGCACACGTCACCTCAGGCCCCGTCCCCTCCCTTCACCACTGTGTAAACGCGCCCTGTGGCTGTTCTAAGTTGAGAGATTAAGTCCCCTTGAATCCTAAGGGTCCCTAGGGTCAAACTAGACCACTAGGTACCTCCATAAAGCGCCACAGAGCTGCGTTGCAGAGAGGTGTAAAAAGGGGCTTGGCCTCAGAACACCTGTCTGCAGCGCAGCTCCCTGGCGCATACTGGAGATGCCTGTTGGGGGCGCGTTTGCAGAGTGCTGCAAGGAGGGGGCATGGCCTCCGGCACGATGCCAGTCTTTTATTTATTTTAATTTTTTAAGAAGGGGGGCTGTGTGGTTCCCCTTCTTATTCTAATTTATTGACCCTGATGACCCCATCCCCCAGGGCCTGTCTCCTAATTATATTTTTTTGACCCCAATCCCCAGGGCCGGCCACTGTTTTTTATTATTTTTAAAAAATATATATTTATAGACACACCTAGGACATGCTGGACAAACCGTACGTACCTATCACCATGACGATTTGCGTGATATTCATTAAAAGGCGACTATGCATACAATGAATCCACGTGGAATGTATTTACACCACTAGTGAAGCTCTGACATGTCTGATGCCCTACCGTGCCTAATCCCGGTAGACACCCTTGTCGTTTATTTGTACAAACATGGGTAGCTATTGACGGGCACATTTAATACACATGCACACCAAGCCATTCAAAGGAGGTTCGACAAAAATTAGACCAAAACTATGCAAGAAACCCCCCTCACGGTTAATAAAACACACATCCACTGCCGGATGTGTAATACTTTTTATTTTACTCTCTGGAAAGTGGACGAACATCACTTGAGAGTCACAGCGCGCTCCTGACAAAGCCCAATGCTGTGTTACACCCACCATTGCCTGCCGAGTGCCACACACCTCTGTGTTGTATTCCACTAGCTAGTGCATATGCTATGACACTCTCTAGCCCATGTGCACTGTAACACCACCCCGTGAATATGTCATGCCACACTTGTCTTCGCACGGGTTATATTGCCCCATCTAACGTGCCTTCCTCGATGCCTATGTTATAACGCACAGTGCTATGCCATACATATTACAATCTGGGATCCATATCTTTGTCACAGTGCATATGCAACGTTACACTCCCCAGCACATATTTTATATTACAACTTTAGAGACTAGTTAGGTTACACAACACTGCCCTGTGTATATTACACTCCAAGGCGCATATTGCATAGCACGCGGTAGTGCCTGAGCTATCTCGCGCTCTCCAATGAATCTGTCATTGCGCACAATGTATTGCATATTATATTTCACGCCCGGTTCATCTTATATCACACTTTTTGGTGCATAGTTTATACCATACACTATATCTAGTTTTTCATTTTCAATCGTGCTCTCAGGACTATGTTCTATATAACACTGTGTTCACCTACCCTTTTCACGGGCATTACATTTTGCGATAGGGGGTGGAGGGTCAGGGGGTGTTTCTGCCAAGTGAGCCCGGAGTCACAGTCACAAACGTCCTCTTCTTCCTGAATAAAAGTGAGATTATGCTGCATACTTGTTCATATTTTAAGTAGTTCGCACAGACACAATGTTTTAAAAACAATAAAGTTCCTAATACCCGCCTTCTCTGAACAGTTAGCTTGCTGCCCCATCCCCCTCCTCCCTATCCTCTGTTGTGTCTTCCTCCTGTCCTACATGGTATATTGTACTGCCACACCCTTCTGCCCTCCCTGGTCTGTTGTGCTGCAACTGCTCCTCCTGCCTGCCCCGTGTGGTCTGTTGTGAGGCCCCTTCCCCTGAACTTTCTTGTCTGTGCACAGGTCCTGACCCTCCCTTCTATCCTCCATCGTCCGTTGTGCATGCCCCTGCACCCTCCTTCTTGCCCATCATAGCCATTGTGCTGCCACTAACCCTCCCACTTGCCATGCATGGTCTTCTGTGCTGCCATGGCCCCTCCCACCTTCCCTGTGTGGTCAGTTAGCTGCCCCTGACCCCCTCCCACCTTCCCTCCATGGTCTGTGTGTTTGCCATCATAGTCTCATTGTTGCTCTTCATGGTGTGTCTTGCTTCTAGTGCCCACCCTGCCTGACCTCCATGGCTATCTTGCTGCTCCTGCCCTGCCACCTTGCCCCCAGCCCTCTGTTTACATGTGCAGACCCCTACTCCCTCCCTCCTGGCTTGTCTGTTCCATTGTAATGCCCCTGATCCGTCCCTCCTGCCCTTTATGGTCTGTTATGCTGCAGCTTTCTCTCCTGTCTGTCCATTATGGTCAGCTAGCTACCATTGCCTCTTGCCCCTCTGTTCTCTGTTGTCCATGTGCATGGTCCTGTCCCCTCCCTCTTGCTTTCTATGGATTGTTGTGCTGCACTCCCGTCCTGCATGCCCTGTGTGGTGTATTGTGCTGCTGCAAACCCTGATGCCCGCCCAGCAGGGCCAGTTTGGTGCACCTCTCCATGTCCCTCCTGTCCTCTGTTATCCAAGTCCATGTCCCTACCCCATTTCCTTCCATGATCCAATGTACCATACTTGCGAACATTTTGAACTTGGTAAGAGGGAGATTTTGAAAAAAAACTGGGGTATTGATTTTCCCCTTTGAGTTACATTGAATAAGAGGAGATTGTAGACAGGAGACAGATCAAATAAAGCCCATTTGAGGCTAAAAACATTGGACGTTTCCTGGCTGAATCGGGTCTGTTGGCATGTATGGTTGTACTACCATTGCCTCTTCCTTCTGCCCACAATGGTCTATTACATTGCCACAGCCTCTCTTGCAAGTCCTGTATTGTTGGTTTGTTGCCCCTGCCCCCCTTTCCACTGCCCTCCATAGTCTGTTGTGCTTCCACGGCCCTTCCTGCCTGCTCAGTGTGGTTAAATTGTTGCCTTTGCACCCTCCTACCTGCCTTCAATTTTCAGAGTCCGTGCCCCTGGCCTCTGCCTCTCAACAGTATCCTAATGAACAACTAGATTGCTAACATTCTATATTTATTACAAAAGTGTGGAACGCCTGACATCATCTTGATGTGATCAAAACTGTAATACCTAGAGCGTTTTCTTTAGAAATTACATATATGAGAGGGTCTTATTGGCATCAAAATTATGGTTAGTGCTCTAAAAGACTAAAATAAGGACATATTTTCTGAGTTTTCAAATAGCGACAAAGCACTTTTAAATTAATTGTTATCTTTATGTTTTTTTATCCAGTTGACCACTTGATTAAATGTTGCACTTTGGGGAGAGGATGTGGTGTTACTTCCAGAACTGCAGACTTTGCAACTGGGGAACCAGGTTGAAGTTTCTGCTTCAGCTCGACATTCTGTGATTCTGGTCAAATCACTTAGTCTCCCCATGTCTACAACCAAAATGAATTTGTTCTTGTGTGATGTAACCATTGCTCATGTAAAGCACTCCAATACCTGACAAGTCTGCACTATATAACACTGCAAAAACACAAAATAATAAGTGTTTTGCACACTTCTGTCATTGGGCTATATTTGGGCTACATCTGGGTGATTTTGGGCTACATTTGGGCTCTTTTGTCTCCGGTGGCCATCTTGGGAGATTTATTTGTTATGAAGTTTCCTAATTTCGTCATGTACTGCAGTCTCCTCAGTAGGAAATGCTTTCAGTTTTTTACTTTAATTCCATCATGAAGGTATTCAGATATGTCATAAATTCTGAATGTTACCACTCTAGTTGCTCATTAGATCACTGTAGTAAAGCTACTGTTCACCATGGAAGTCTGCTCCTGGTATTAAAAGTGCATGTTTCAGTCTGCATGTCAGAATTTTTTAATGAAATAGAAGAGGATTTGAGAAGTCACTCAAAATGTGCCCTCATTTTCTTTCTTCAGCATTAATCATAATTTCTATGGCAAAATGAACCCTCTCATTGTGTTCCTTTTTAAATTAAATGTTTTAAGTGTTACCAGTTTATTCCAATCAAGATAGCTTCAGGTGTGCCATACTTTTGTCATAATGAAGACAGTAAGTGCTCTAGTTGTTTTTAAGAACATTCTGGGACATTCTGTCATTGGGCTATACTTTGGCTACATCTGGGTGATATTTGGGCTACATTTGGGCTCTTTTGTCTCTGGTGGCCATCTTGGGAGACCTTATTTGTTATGAAGTTTCTTTCCTAATTTCCTCATTTACTGCAGTCTCCTCATTAGGAAATACTTTCAGTTTTTTACTTTGATTCCATCAAGAAGGCATTCAGATGTGTCACACATTTGCCATAAATTCAGAATGTTAGCACTCTTTTTGCTCATTAGATCACTGTAGTAAAGCTACTGCTCACCAGGGAAAACTGCTGCTGGTATTGAAAGTGCATGTTTCAGTCTGCATGTCAGAAGTTTTTAATGAAATAGAAGAGGATTTGAGAAGTCACTCAAAATGTGCCCTAATTTTTCTTTCTGCAGCACTAATCATACTTTTTATGGAAAAATGAACCCCCTCATTTTGTTCCTTTTTAAATTAAATGTTTTAAGAGTTACCACTTTAATCGAAGCAAGATGGCTTCAGGTGTGCCATACGTTTATCATAAGTAGGACTGTTAGCGCTCTAGTAGTTCTTTGGAACACTCTGGGAAGCTGCAGTAGAACACAAAGGAATCAACTGACAATCTCTGCCCTTGTTGGATGTACATGTTTTACTGAGAATGTCAGACTTCATTCTTACATGACTGAGAAAGATAATGTGAATTTACAGAAAATAAGCTCTCAGTTTAGCTTATAGATCACCTTCCAAACCTCTGTGGTAAAAGCATGAAAAAATATTTTTCCCTCAATCATGATATCCCAGTAGAAGGCTTTTTCACACGGTGAAATCACCTTAGAACATACCACAATTCCTAAAATGAGTATGGTACCATCAACAAATGATTTATAATGTAACTAAAGTCTTAAAACCTTCTATTAACTGCAATGCTTTTTAATGAGGTGCTATCATGTATATTGGTCCCAAGATGGCTGCCAACACTTCTTGGATGAAGTGCTGACAGCCAATCAGATCTCAGGATGAGATGTGTGGTTAGGCTCCGCCCACATATATATATGCTTTTAAATGCTATTTTCTCAGGAAATACTGAACAGATTTACACCAGACCTGCAAAAGGCACTTCCTTGACCTTATGGCTACCTCTCTGCCAAATTTCACGTAATTCTGTTCAGCCGTTCGGGCTGTAGCTGCGACTAAAGGTCCTACGGAAAAATGCATGTTTTGGGACCCCCCCTTTTTCTCGGCCCCCGCTTGACGAATCACCCCGAGACTTTCAGGGTAGGAGCTGAACGGAGCGCCCCATTAGTTTTGAAACTTTCGCGAGGATTCGTCAACCGGCGCCAAAGTTATTCAAAATAGAATTTTGAGATTTCCTATGGAAACTAGGTTGTAACTATAACTATCTACTGGCGACCGCCAGTAGATAATATATATATATATATATCTATATATATATATTCACTTAAAAAACCATAGGTTTCACACACGTTATAGTTAGGAACTAGCATTTAAAAAACCTTGCAAATTCACTTAAAAAACCATAGGTTTCACACATGTTATAGCTAGCTGGACATTTCACTCGTAAATAACCAATGAAATTCACCCGTTAGAGTTAGTTCAGATAACTATAACTCGCACGCCTGCAATCCACTGCTCATGACGGCACATATTACATCACTCATGACATGGTCAGGGGCATCACTCATGACATCACTGATGACATCATCCTTGCGATAGAGTGGCGGTCGCGCGAGTTATAGTTATCTGAACTAACTATAACGGGTGAATTTCATTGGTTTTTTACGAGTGAAATGTCCAGCTAAGTATAACATGTGTGAAACCTATAGTTTTTTAAGTGAATATATATATTTATATATATATATATATATATATATTCACTGAAAAAACCATAGATTTAAAAATCGCTCGGTGCGCGCACCCTGCACGCACGGTACGCTTCGCGCACCGTGTGTGCGCTGTTGGCGCTCGGTGCGCTTCGTGCACCGAGCACTCACGGTTCGCAGTGCGTGCCGTGCGCACAGGGTGCGCACATCTCGCGATTTAAAAAAAAAAATAATAATTGTTTTTTTCTCCCTTGGGGGTCCTTCTGTGACCCCCTGACCAAGGCTAGGGGGTCAGGAACTGTCCACTCTGCCCCTTTTTCACGTTCTCCACCTTTTTTTTTCACCCCCTCAGACTGCGAGAGACAAAATGGCGGCCGACACTTCCTGATTTCGACCGATTCGAATGTTTACCGACATCTAACAACCAATCAGAATTGCGCTCGCGCAAGGCAGGGTGCGCGCACTGTGCGCGCACGGTGTGCGCGTATAGATATTAATATGCTTTTAAATGCTATTTTGTCAGGAAATACTGAACAGATTTACACCAGACCTGCAAAAGGCACTTCCTTGACCTTATGGCTACCTCTCTGCCAATTTTCTAGTAATTCGGTTCAGCCGTTCGGGCTGTAGCTGTGTCTAAAGGTCCTATAGAAAAATGCATGGGGAAAACGCGTTTTGGGACCCCCCTTTTTCTCAGCCCCCGCTTGACGAATCACCCCGAGACTTTCAGGGTAGGAGCTGAGCGGAGCGCCCCATTAGTTTTGAAAATTTCGCGAGGATTCGTCAACCGGCGCCAAAGTTATTCAAAATAGAATTTTGAGATTTCCTATGGAAACTAGGTTGTAACTCTAACTATCTACTGGCGACTGCCAGTAGATAATATATATATATATATATATTACCTACTGGCGGTCGCCAATAGGTAGTTATAGTTAGGACCACGTTTCCATAGGAAATCCGCAACATTCTATTTTGAATAACTTTTGCGTCGGTCGACGAATCCTCGCGAATTTTTCAAAATAGGTGGGGCGCTACGCTCCGCTCCTTCCCTGAAAGCCTCGGGGGGATTCGTCAAGCGGGGGCTGAGATAAAAGGGGGGTCCCAAAACGCGTTTTTCCCATGCATTTTTCCATAGGACCTTTAGACAGGGCTACAGCCCGAACGTCTGAACAGAATTACTAGAAATTTGGCAGAGAGGTAGTCCTCAGGTCAAGGAAGTGCCTTTTGTAGGTTTGGTGTAAATCTGTTCAGTAGATTCTGAGAAAATAGCCTTTAAATCAATATATATATCTGAGCCAGCTTACAGTGCGCTTACGGTACGCTTACCGTACGCGTACGGTGGCGTGCGCGAGCGCGATTCTGATTGGCTCTTAGATCTTAGTAAACATTCGAATCGGTCGAAACCAGGAAGCGGCGGCCGCCATTTCGTGTGTTTCACTCAGAAAAAAAAGAGTGATAACAAGAAAAGGGGGCAAGGAGGAGAGTTACAGACCCCCTAACATTTGTAAGGGGGTCAAAGAAGGACAGAAAAGTACAAAGAAAACATTTATTGATTTTAAAAAAAATCACGGGGTACGCGTACGGTAAGCGTACGGTAAAAAATAAAAATAAAAAAAGAAATGAAATGCAGATTTAAGTGTTTAGATATTAGGGGGCTCTAAAAAGAGCCGTTGTGTTTATGAAGTGATTTTTAAGTGGTACCTACAAGTAAGTACCGATGCAGAGTCTAAGGTTCAAGAGGAAGACTCTGTTCCCTTCATCATTGAAGTGCACACCATCTCCTCTATAAATGTCTTGCATGTTGTAACGCAAGTTGTTGTGGTAAATGGAACCCATACCATAGTCACGGAGGAAAGCAGAAACAGATTTGTTGACGTGCTTTCTTGCTTTGTCAATCTGCGGACAGAAATGATTGGACCAGTTCCATTTTTGCCTTTGGCATATGTTAGAAAACACAAAGGCAGTTTTAGGGAAAAGTGAAAACAGTTGTGCAAAGGTGTCCTTCATAAGCATTTCCAGACCTACCCCAGTCAAAGTGCCTAGGTCATTGCCACCACAGTGCACTATTATGAGGTCAGGGTGTTGGTTTTGCATGAAGGATTTCACCAATGGCATCAATTGGTGCCACTTTAACCCTCTCTGACCAATCCATTTAATGTCTACATTTGGCAAAGCAAGGTCTCTCACCATACCTGTTTTCTCTGCAAACTTTTCACTCCAGAAGACATAGCTGTGCCCTACAATCCACACTGTGAACATCTTCAAAGGAGAACTGGATGCACTCAGGAGGTGTAATTCAGTAGAATGGTAAAAAGAAATGAAAGACAGTTTGGAAATGGAGGCATACATATTTTTTTCATAAAAAAAAGAACTGATTGGCTGTTTCATACCATTCTAGAATAAAAACTAGGCTGTATGTGTAAATTAATAGAAGCATGTTTTGTATTGGTACAGAAAAATGTGTTACCAAAGAACAGTACTATGGATTTGCTGTTAGGTTTGAAAAGTCAAGCACTCTTGCTCTGTGGAATTGAAACATTGTTTGGCGAACTTCTGACCTAACTCCACACAGCAGTGTTCCATGAGCTGTTGCTATGGTAGCAGGCAGAAGTCAAGTTGGGGGAAGGGTACTAGGCAGAAGTCAAGTTGGGGGAAGGGTACTTTTGGAAAAGGGTTGGTTTTCAACCAATAGAAATGTGTGATTACATTTGAAAAAAATGGGGAAGCACTGAGATTTGAAATTAACATGTATATATGTGGAAAAAGAGAGGGAAAGTTTGCCATTATCTGGTTCTGCTGAGAGGAGAGAGGTGTAAAGAACAGAGATCCTGGCTCTGATAATCTGCTGTTTGAGTGCCACATTTCTTTCACAACTAACTAATTTTAAAGGTGAGTTTAGAGTTTGCGAGGGGATGTATATGGTAAATTAAGAAATGAATAATAGAAATGCAATTCTTTTTGTTGAAGTTGTGTTTATTATTTTCTGTTTTGGGAGAAATTTAAATGTGAGGAACAAGTAAAATAATATGGACTATGTTTTCACAATAAATTAAGGTGTACTGGTATAAAAAAAGAATAGTTTAAGGGTTTGAGGTTGGACTCAGTAATGCAAATACATTCAGCATCACTAAGGCTGGTTGCCCTTGCTGGAGTGTAGGCAGTCACCCAGGTTACAAATGGTGCTGGTCTGAAAAAGCAGTTTGGACATGTGCTTTTTAAAAAATCTGAAAAGTGGATTCATAATGTGTCAGTCTGTAAAAGTGTTTATCACTTGCCAAAAAAAAGAGCAGTAAGTGTGCTTTCAAATTGGCAAAGAAATTTCGTTTTGTGACTAATGTGAAAACATGACTCTGTGTGCAAATAGGAATTACAGGCAGAGATTTATTGCGTATTGCTCTGGTGATTTCACAGTTGCATTAGATGGAAAGGGGGAGCCATTTTTTGGTGCAGAAGCAGACTCTTAGCACACACCCAGTTGCTTACCATGTGCAATCATGGACAGTATTCACAAGCGAGTGGGGTTTGAGGTTTCAGTCAGTAATGCAAATACATTCAGCATCACTAAGGCTGGTTGCCCTTGCTGGAGTGTAGGCAGTCACCCAGGTTACAAATGGTGCTGGTCTGAAAAAGCAGTTTGGACATGTGCTTTTTAAAAAATCTGAAAAGTGGATTCATAATGTGTCAGTCTGTAAAAGTGTTTATCACTTGCCAAAAAAAGAGCAGTAAGTGTGCTTTCAAATTGGCAAAGAAATTTCGTTTTGTGACTAATGTGAAAACATGACTCTGTGTGCAAATAGGAATTACAGGCAGAGATTTATTGCGTATTGCTCTGGTGATTTCACAGTTGCATTAGATGGAAAGGGGGAGCCATTTTTTGGTGCAGAAGCAGACTCTTAACACACAGCCAGCTGCTTACCATGTGGAATCATGCACAGTATTCACAAGCGAGTGGGGTTTGAGGTTTCAGTCAGTAATGCAAATACATTCAGCATCACTAAGGCTGGTTGCCCTTGCTGGAGTGTAGGCAGTCACCCAGGTTACAAATGGTGCTGGTCTGAAAAAGCAGTTTGGACATGTGCTTTTTAAAAAATCTGAAAAGTGGATTCATAATGTGTCAGTCTGTAAAAGTGATTATCACTTGCCAAAAAAAAGAGCAGTAAGTGTGCTTTCAAATTGGCAAAGAAATTTCGTTTTGTGACTAATGTGAAAACATGACTCTGTGTGTAAATAGGAATTGCAGGCATAGATTTATTGCGTATTGCTCTGGTGATTTCACAGTTGCATTAGATGGAAAGGGGGAGCCATTTTTTGGTGCAGAAGCAGACTCTTAGCACACACCCAGCTGCTTACCATGTGGAATCATGCACAGTATTCACAAGCGAGTGGGGTTTGAGGTTTCAGTCAGTAATGCAAATACATTCAGCATCACTAAGGCTGGTTGCCCTTGCTGGAGTGTAGGCAGTCACCCAGGTTACAAATGGTCCTGGTCTGAAAAAGCAGTTTGGACATGTGCTTTTTAAAAAATCTGAAAAGTGGATTCATAATGTGTCAGTCTGTAAAAGTGTTTATCACTTGCCAAAAAAAAGAGCAGTAAGTGTGCTTTCAAATTGGCAAAGAAATTTCGTTTTGTGACTAATGTGAAAACATGACTCTGTGTGTAAATAGGAATTGCAGGCATAGATTTATTGCGTATTGCTCTGGTGATTTCACAGTTGCATTAGATGGAAAGGGGGAGCCATTTTTTGGTGCAGAAGCAGACTCTTAGCACACACCCAGCTGCTTACCATGTGGAATCATGCACAGTATTCACAAGCGAGTGGGGTTTGAGGTTTCAGTCAGTAATGCAAATACATTCAGCATCACTAAGGCTGGTTGCCCTTGCTGGAGTGTAGGCAGTCACCCAGGTTACAAATGGTCCTGGACTGAAAAAGCAGTTTGGACATGTGCTTTTTAAAAAATCTGAAAAGTGGATTCATAATGTGTCAGTCTGTAAAAGTGTTTATCACTTGCCAAAAAAAAGAGCAGTAAGTGTGCTTTCAAATTGGCAAAGAAATTTCGTTTTGTGACTAATGTGAAAACATGACTCTGTGTGCAAATAGGAATTACAGGCAAAGATTTATTGCGTATTGCTCTGGTGATTTCACAGTTGCATTAGATGGAAAGGGGGAGCCATTTTTTGGTGCAGAAGCAGACTCTTAGCACACACCCAGTTGCTTACCATGTGCAATCATGGACAGTATTCACAAGCGAGTGGGGTTTGAGGTTTCAGTCAGTAATGCAAATACATTCAGCATCACTAAGGCTGGTTGCCCTTGCTGGAGTGTAGGCAGTCACCCAGGTTACAAATGGTGATGGTCTGAAAAAGCAGTTTGGACATGTGCTTTTTAAAAAATCTGAAAAGTGGATTCATAATGTGTCAGTCTGTAAAAGTGTTTATCACTTGCCAAAAAAAAGAGCAGTAAGTGTGCTTTCAAATTGGCAAAGAAATTTCGTTTTGTGACTAATGTGAAAACATGACTCTGTGTGCAAATAGGAATTACAGGCAGAGATTTATTGCGTATTGCTCTGGTGATTTCACAGTTGCATTAGATGGAAAGGGGGAGCCATTTTTTGGTGCAGAAGCAGACTCTTAGCACACACCCAGTTGCTTACCATGTGCAATCATGGACAGTATTCACAAGCGAGTGGGGTTTGAGGTTTCAGTCAGTAATGCAAATACATTCAGCATCACTAAGGCTGGTTGCCCTTGCTGGAGTGTAGGCAGTCACCCAGGTTACAAATGGTGCTGGTCTGAAAAAGCAGTTTGGACATGTGCTTTTTAAAAAATCTGAAAAGTGGATTCATAATGTGTCAGTCTGTAAAAGTGTTTATCACTTGCCAAAAAAAAGAGCAGTAAGTGTGCTTTCAAATTGGCAAAGAAATTTCGTTTTGTGACTAATGTGAAAACATGACTCTGTGTGCAAATAGGAATTACAGGCAGAGATTTATTGCGTATTGCTCTGGTGATTTCACAGTTGCATTAGATGGAAAGGGGGAGCCATTTTTTGGTGCAGAAGCAGACTCTTAACACACAGCCAGCTGCTTACCATGTGGAATCATGCACAGTATTCACAAGCGAGTGGGGTTTGAGGTTTCAGTCAGTAATGCAAATACATTCAGCATCACTAAGGCTGGTTGCCCTTGCTGGAGTGTAGGCAGTCACCCAGGTTACAAATGGTGCTGGTCTGAAAAAGCAGTTTGGACATGTGCTTTTTAAAAAATCTGAAAAGTGGATTCATAATGTGTCAGTCTGTAAAAGTGATTATCACTTGCCAAAAAAAAGAGCAGTAAGTGTGCTTTCAAATTGGCAAAGAAATTTCGTTTTGTGACTAATGTGAAAACATGACTCTGTGTGTAAATAGGAATTGCAGGCATAGATTTATTGCGTATTGCTCTGGTGATTTCACAGTTGCATTAGATGGAAAGGGGGAGCCATTTTTTGGTGCAGAAGCAGACTCTTAGCACACACCCAGCTGCTTACCATGTGGAATCATGCACAGTATTCACAAGCGAGTGGGGTTTGAGGTTTCAGTCAGTAATGCAAATACATTCAGCATCACTAAGGCTGGTTGCCCTTGCTGGAGTGTAGGCAGTCACCCAGGTTACAAATGGTCCTGGTCTGAAAAAGCAGTTTGGACATGTGCTTTTTAAAAAATCTGAAAAGTGGATTCATAATGTGTCAGTCTGTAAAAGTGTTTATCACTTGCCAAAAAAAATAGCAGTAAGTGTGCTTTCAAATTGGCAAAGAAATTTCGTTTAAGGGCCTAATGTGAAAACATGACTCTGTGTGCAAATAGGAATTACAGACAGAGATTTATTGCGTATTGCTCTGGTGATTTCACAGTTGCATTAGATGGAAAGGGGGAGCCATTTTTTGGTGCAGAAGCAGACTCTTAGCACACACCCAGTTGCTTACCATGTGGAATCATGGACAGTATTCACAAGCGAGTGGGGTTTGAGGTTTCAGTCAGTAATGCAAATACATTCAGCATCACTAAGGCTGTTTGCCCTTGCTGGAGTGTAGGCAGTCACCCAGGTTACAAATGGTGCTGGTCTGAAAAAGCAGTTTGGACATGTGCTTTTAAAAAAATCTGAAAAGTGGATTCATAATGTGTCAGTCTGTAAAAGTGTTTATCACTTGCCAAAAAAAAGAGCAGTAAGTGTGCTTTTAAATTGGCAAAGAAATTTCGTTTAAGGGCCTAATGTGAAAACATGACTCTGTATGCAAATAGGAATTACAGGCAGAGATTTATTGCGTATTGCTCTGGTGATTTCACAGTTGCATTAGATGGAAAGGGGGAGCCATTTTTTGGTGCAGAAGCAGACTTTTAGCACACACCCAGCTGCTTACCATGTGGAATCATGGACAGTATTCACAAGCGGGTGGGGTTTGAGGTTTCAGTCAGTAATGCAAATGCATTCAGCATCACTAAGGCTGTTTGCCCTTGCTGGAGTGTAGGCAGTCACCCAGGTTACAAATGGTGCTGGTCTGAAAAAGCAGTTTGGACATGTGCTTTTTAAAAAATCTGAAAAGTGGATTCATAATGTGTCAGTCTCTAAAAGTGTTTATCACTTGCCAAAAAAAAGAGCAGTACGTGTGCTTTCAAATTGGCAAAGAAATTTCGTTTAAGGGCCTAATGTGAAAACATGACTCTGTGTGCAAATAGGAATTACAGACAGAGATTTATTGCGTATTGCTCTGGTGATTTCACAGTTGCATTAGATGGAAAGGGGGAGCCATTTTTTGGTGCAGAAGCAGACTCTTAGCACACAGCCAGCTGCTTACCATGTGGAATCATGCACAGTATTCACAAGCGAGTGGGGTTTGAGGTTTCAGTCAGTAATGCAAATACATTCAGCATCACTAAGGCTGGTTGCCCTTGCTGGAGTGTAGGCAGTCACCCAGGTTACAAATGGTGCTGGTCTGAAAAAGCAGTTTGGACATGTGCTTTTTTAAAAATCTGAAAAGTGGATTCATAATGTGTCAGTCTGTAAAAGTGATTATCACTTGCCAAAAAAAAGAGCAGTAAGTGTGCTTTCAAATTGGCAAAGAAATTTCGTTTTGTGACTAATGTGAAAACAAATGTAGTAATATATTTAATTAAAATAAAGGAATTTTTTTTTTGTTTTTTTCAGGTATTGCTGAAGAGCAGTGAACAAAATTTAAGATGCCTACAAAATCCAGAGTAAAAAAAGACCACAAAAAAAACCTATATTTGAAGACAACTGGAGGACCTAAGTTAGTTGAAGATGCTCATGTTGGGAAGAAGAAAAAATCTTCTGGTAAGCAGACAAAAAATGTTCTAAAGAACATATTCAAAAAAAGGAAAAATGTACAAAATGTCTGTACTGGAAAGAATGATTTCAATCGAAAAGCACAGGAAAAAATTGAGAATTTAGTTAATGCAAATATACCTTCTGCAACTAAAAAGATTAACCTAAACAGAAAAACAGCGTTTAAAGAGATACGTAGAAAAATGTTTCAGAGAAGAGTTATGTCCAATTTGATAAAGGATGTGAAGAAATGTAAGCAAAAGGCTAAGTTTTATAAGAGAAAAAAAGAAATTGAAGCCATTGCAGCAAAGGCATTAGAATTAAAAAGGAAACTATTCATTTTAATTTTGAATAGGATGCGTACATTAGACAAAATGGTTAATGTACTGAAATCACATAGCAAAAGGAAAAGAGTAGTGAACAGAACAAACTTTTCTAAAGTGTTTTTAGGAAAATGGATGCATAGTTCAAGTAGTGAACCTTTTTTTAATGAAGAGAGTTATTTTCAAAGTAATAGTTTGCTGCATGCAGTTGACACCAGAGGTCGTGCTTATGAAGTGAAAAATGGTTGCATAATGGAGAAGGAGATAATGGTTCCAAGAGATGAGGTACAAGTGATGGCGGATGAGGCTATGGGGAGACGTCCTAAAGCCCTAGTGTACACTTGGAATTGTAGTAGTATTTGCACTGTGCGTCAGGAATCTATTGATAAATTTCGTGAGTTTTTAAGAGAATATAGTAAAAAAAGTGTAAAACAGAAGATTAAGGTGCTTCAAAGTTTGGATCCATGCAGAGTGAGAGAGAATACTGGTTTGCAGGGTCATTCTCTGGCTTGTCTATCTAGAAAAGTGTGTAATAGTGTTTTCCATCATTTTAGGATGCTGGCTGTTCATCATACTGAAATGAGAAAGTTTGTGAGACGGTTGTATTTTGCTAAAAGTCCAGCAATAAAGTTAGATGAATTGAATAGGGCTCTGTTCCGTGGAACGGTATCAGATGTAGAGAAGGTTGTTGATGAAATTCAGTTTTGTTACTTTGGTCCTGAACAAAACAGTGCAGAGAAGGACACAGTAAATGAGGAAGAAGTGGAAGAGAATGTAGAACCCTCTGTAAGTAAGACATTTAATGATCACATAACAAAATTTGCAATAATCTCTAATGAAAGACCAAATATTACTTGTATTTGTTGCCGCAGAACTCATTATAGAAAACAAACCAGGTATGTTGATCTCTACAGAAAGAGTGAAAATGAAGATAATTATAAGTGGAAGGATTTTGCCACATATATATTTCTTGAAAATTGTTTTGAATTGGGTGAAGTTCAGCGTATTTGTAAATACTGTTACAACAAGTTAGAGGAAAATAGAATGCCGACCAGAGCTGTACATAATAATTTAGAATTGGATGCTATTCCTGCTGAACTTTCTGAATTAAATACATATGAGTCTATACTCATTCAATGTGTTCATCCGTTCCAGACCATAGTACGTATGGAGCCCAAAACTGGTAAATTACCTCCTTCAGATTTACTGAGAGGTTTAAAAGGTAGAGTGGTGTATTTGCCCTTGGATTTGAAAAAAAATATGGAAACTATTGATGCGGATACTTTGGAAACTGAACCATTAATTATTCTGGTTAATGGTGTACCTACAAAGAATAAGAAGATTTGGCAGGAGCTGTAGATGTACGGAAAGTACAAAGAGCAAATTTGTATTTGAAAAGGAATAACAAATGGTATGAATCAATTTATATAGAAGAAGAAGAAGAAGAAGATTTACAAGAAGACACAGAAACACCAACTGGACAAATTGAAAAAGTGGACAAGTCAAAGGAAGAAGAAATTTATGAACATTTTAGCATACCTCCTCTTCATTCAAAAGAAGTTATGGGAGACAATATTGATCTATTTCAGATGAAGAAAGCAAAAGGAACTCCCGTGAGTGTATGGGAGGAGAGCTTGGAAGCTCGATGTTTTCCCCAGCTGTTTCCTAAAGGAAAAGGAGGACGATACGATGAACGTCCGGAACAGATTCCAGCTTCTGAGTATCGGACTACAAGACTATATGCTGAAGATCCCAGATTTCGACAAAGTATTCCTTATTTGTTCCATCTTTTATTTGAAAGCGACTTGTCTGCATTGTCTTATGCTGTAAATCACATTTTAAAAAGTGGAGTACATTTGCAAAATGTGTCTGCTAAGGATTTTATGGAGAAAGTGCAGCACCGAGATGATCATTTGGAAACACAACTGATCAATCTGATGGCTTGTCAGCGTGGGACAAATGAATATTGGTACCGACGCCATGGTGAATTAAAATGCATGTTACGGAATTTAGGAACACCAACATGGTTCGTTACCCTAAGCTGTGCGGAGTACGCTTGGGATGATTTACTGGATTTTCTACGAGAGGCAAATTCAAACATTAAAAACATTGAATACAAGACAGCAGGAGAACTGTGCTCATTGGATCCGGTTAATGTTTGCAGATATTTCAATCATAGATTTGAGGCTATGATGTCCTTCATCTGCAATAAAAAAAATCCACCTCTAGGAGAAGTAGTGGATTTCTTTTGGAGAAAAGAGTACCAGGCAAGAGGTGCTTCTCATATTCATATGCTGTTGTGGATCAAGGATGCCCCAAAGTTTGGAACAGATACTGATGAAGCAGTGTTATCTTACATTGAAGAATATGCAACATGTGCTATACCAAAAAGCACAAAAGAGAAAAAGTTAAAGGAGCAAGTTTTACGTTTCCAAAGTCATCGGTGTGGAAAATACTGTCGACGGAAATACAAGAGCAAAGATAAATACTACACTAAATGTCGATTTGGATTTCCTAGACCTGTTCTTTCAAATGGAAGAGTTAACAGTTTTATGTCATCTGTGAGACATACTATCACAAGAAAATCACCTAAGAATACCTACAACCTTAAAAGAAAAGAAGAATCAAAAAATATAAATGACTACAACCCAGTGATTTTATCCATGTGGAACGCTAACATGGATATACAGTATGTAGCTGACAATTCCATTGCTGTTGCTCGATATGTAACGTCTTACATTACGAAATCAGAAAAAACAGAATTGAAGGAAATGTGGGAAGAGATTTCTCACGAGAAAACTGTCAGTAAGAAGCTGTACAGTTTCAGTTTGAAGATGTTATCGCATCGAGAAATTGGATCCTACGAATGTTCAGATAGGTTATCTTCTGCAAGTCTCTACTCGAAATCAAGAAGAATAATTTGGGCAAGTTTAGGCCTTGCAGCAATGAGAAATCGGGTACTGAAATCTGTTGGAGAAATTGAATATTTGGCCGAGAATGACCCAGAAAGTACAGATATTTTGAAATCAAACATGTTGGACACATATTATCCCAAGAGAAGTCATCATCTGGAGAACATGTGTCTCTATGAAGTGCTGCAGAACTACATTTATTCACGGAAAGCCGCAGAAGACATCAACAATGGAAAATATAAAGTCATTGGTGAGGAAGGATGTTTGGTGAAGCAAACAAAAGGAGGTTTGATAAATCACCGGAAGCTGAGTTGCGACACTACTGACAAAAAGGAATTTTACTACTTGGCTCTTTTACAGCTGTTTAAACCATGGCGTACAGAGGATGAACTACTGGGAGAATTTCAAAGCTATGAAGATTCTTTTAATGCTTGCAAAGACAGCATACAATGCAATACATTCACAACTTATCTGCAAATGTTAAATGAAGAAATTGAACAGGAAACTACAATTGCAGCAGAAATAGCTAGAGACAGTTCTCAGGACAGCCAAAGTTCAGGAACACTCAGTCAAGATCCCCTAGGACAACCAATCGTTGAAAATGAAGCATCAATAGCCATGAATGAAGTGGAAACGGCTATGAATCAAGCTCAAGGAGAATTTATAGACTTACAAAATTTGGAAAGACAACTGAACGAAGAGCAGCAACAAATTTATGAAGAGATCAGAAAAAAAATTGATCACGGATTTCTACATGAAAAAAAAGAGTGCTCATGCACATCATTTCATCCAATCAGGATGTATGTAAGCGGACAAGCTGGAACTGGAAAAAGTTTCCTAATAAAAGTCATCAGAAGCTACCTACAGCAAAAAACGGATTCTACTTTGTCTTGTGTGGTTACTGCTCCAACTGGGTTAGCAGCATATAACATAAAAGGAATCACTTTACATCGTTTGCTAATGTTACCAGTGGAGCATGAGAACAAAATACAATACAACAAGCTAACTGGAGAAGCATGCTTGGAAGTTTCAAGAGTATTGAAGAAGATGCAAGTTCTCATTATTGATGAGGTGAGCATGGTATCAAACTTAATGCTTGCCTTTGTGCATTTAAGAATGCAGCAAATTCTGAAGACAGACTATGACCTGTTATTTGGAGGAAAACACGTCATAGTTTTTGGAGATCTTTTGCAACTTACTCCAGTTAAAGGACAACCAGAGTTTAATACTGTGACACATGAAGACACGAAGAAGTCATTGGGAAGCATCGGTAATACAAATATTTGGTCCTTCTTTGAGTACAAGGAACTTACAACTAATATGAGGCAAGCAAACGATGAAGAATATGGAAGTATTCTGAAAGATATCAGGATTGGACTACTCACAGAAGCTGGCAAAAAAGCATTACAGAGTCGGCTGCTACATAATTTATTTCCAAAGGAAGAAATAGTTGCAGAGAAGATATACAAGAACATTGCAGAAAACAAAAGTGTCATCTGCTTAATGCCAACTCTACGTGAATGCTCAATATTCAATGAGGAGCTTTTGAAATTGGAAAAGGAAGATATCAGGAAATTGGAAGCAGTGGACAAAATTGAGGATGGAAGAATTACTGTCACATTAACAGGCACACTGAAAAATAAATTGGATTCACTAGAGAAGAAAATTTCCAAAACAGCTGGATTAGAAAAAAATCTATATGTTTGCATGAACTGTAGAGTATTTTTAAGGAGAAATTTGGATGTTGAAAAAGGTTTAGTTAATGGAGCTATGGGAAGAGTTGTGGGTTTTATTAATTATCAGAAAAAAGATGGAATTGAATGTTTAAAAATAAAATTTGATCAGATAGAAGAAGTTAAAGACATTTGTCGTTGTTCAGTTCGTTTCATGCTTGTGAAAGATTTATATGTACGTAGGAAGCAGTTTCCGTTTTCTCTAGCATATGCTGTAACTATTCACAAGTCTCAAGGATTGACTGTAGATTGTGCATTTGTGAACATTGGTTCAACTGTGTTCAAAGAAGGTATGGCATATGTTGCTTTGTCACGAGTGAAAACATTATCAGGTTTATTCATGATAGACTTTGATGACTCAAAAGTTAGTGCTGATGCAAATTGTGTAAAGGAGTATAATAGATTAAGAAGAAGCTATGCTCCTCATTTAGGTCAGTATCCTGTGTTGGAGAAACGTGTAGTTTCTCGTAAAAGGAGAAATGAGAATATCTGTAATGAAGATGTAGAGAGGAGGAAAAAAAAGAGGAGTGATGTAATTGCAAGCAAAAAGAAAAAGGAAAATGAAGAACAGGTTGTAGGATGTCATTTTGAAAATAGCTCTGGTGTCAACTGCTACGCAAATGTAGTGCTGAATGTTGCATTTTATCTGGAAAGTGTGCAAGAGCAGATAATAGTAAATCAGGGAAAAAGATTCTGTTCTGAGTTGAGTCTCCTTTTTCAAAAGCTGAGTAATGATAAAACTCAAATAGAAAGTGCTACTGAAATTAGAAAACTTTTAGATGTATGTTCAGGACGAACACAGTTTTCTCAAAATGTACAGCAAGACGCACAGGAATTCTTGATGTTTTTTCTTCAGGTACTGGAAGAAGAAGGGGTTCCCAATGAAAATGTATTTGGTCTCTCTTATAAATGGGAACATAGTTGTGAAAATTGTTATAATATATGTGGCTCTAATGTTGATTCTGAAAGGTTTATTTATTTAACATTGCCAGAAAGTAAAACAGTCACTTTTGCTAAATTAGTTAAAGATGCTAATAATAGCATGGAATGCAGTGAGTGTCAATCTGACATGTTTTCAACGTTAATTTTAAAGGAATACGGACAGTATGTAATTTTAATGATGCAACGCTGTAAAGCTGATGGTTCAAAATTAGATACTTTAATAAAGAAGTTTACAGGACAGCAATTATCAATTTCAGGGAAAACTTTTGTAACAGTAGCAATAATTTTCCATGATGGACCTACTGTAACTTCTGGACATTACACAGTTTATCTTAAATGTGAAAAAGGCTGGACACTGTGTAATGATTCCCAATTGATTTTTAAGCAACGTTTGCCTTTTGATTTAGCAAATTCCTATCTAATCTTCCTGAAACCTAAATTTTAGAGAGATTTGGCAAGATCTGTACAAAACAATTTTACCATTTTATTGGATTACCATTGGAATTTTCAAAAAAAATGATTTTACAAATTATCATTTGGCCTAATGGAAAGGTAAGCAATTGTAATGTGGACTTTTTCAATTTTTAATGAAACTTTGGAAAACCAAAAATTTAGAAAAAATCGGTAACATCTGCACAATTTAAATTTTGGAATGTTATTGGATTGCCATTGGAAATTTATTCAAAAAAGATTTTTAAAATTACTATTTGGCCATGCGGAAAGGTAAGCAATTCTATTGTGGACTTATTTAATTATTAATAAATCTTTCGGAAACCAAAATGTTACAGAGAATCGGTGAGATCTGTACAATTTAAACTTTAGATTTTTATTGGATTACCATTGGAAATTTAACAAAAAAAGAATTTTAAAATTACTATTTGGCCTAAAGGAAATGGAACCAGATGTTTTGTGGAGTTATTTGAGATATATTATTGTGATTATACTTCTGGAACAAAAATATCAGACGGTATTTTAAAGAAATAAGTATTGATATTAGATGATATTTTATAAGAATATTAAGCATTTCTATAAAGTTATGTTTATGCAAAAAGAGATTGTGGGCTTTTTTAAAACAATCTTTGAGATTGTTAATTTTTTTTTTGCCTGCTGTTAAATGATGAATGCAATTGCTTTCACAATTTATAGTGAAATGCAATATTTTCTGAAAACAGCAAAAAAAGGCAAAAATATTTTTTGAAAAATATGTAAATATGTGTACTGTATTATAAAATGTTTTATTAAATATTAATACTTTTTTCTTTTTTTTCAGATTGAGATAGAAAATTTTCGAAAACTAGAACCATTTTTAAAGCAATTAAAAAAAAATTTAAATGAATAAATCTTTTTTTGAGTGGGTATGGTAAGTCAATAATGTCATGGTCCCTTTTTTCCACTTCTCTACAATCACATTTTCAGTTTTTAATTGTAGTCTCTCAAGGACCTTGTAATTTGATAATTGATTTTTAGTGTTTTTTTAAAAAAAAAAAAAAAATTACGCGTACCGTACGCGTACGGTAAAAAAAAAAAAAAAAAGTTTTTAAAAACATATATAAAAAATAGATGAAAGGTAAGGTTGGCTCTTAAAAGAGCCGTTGTGTTCATGCAGGGACAGAGGAAAGAAAGATTGGGAATATTAGACGGTACGACAAGTGTGCTGATCTATTTTACAGTTCACTAGGGAAATACTGGTCTCCCTATAAGTAATTAGATCATGACAAGTGGCGCACCGTACTTCAACCCTCGAAAAACGAGGGTTAATTTCCAGAGGACCAGAAAAAGGAGATGCTCCCCCCACAGATGAAGGGCTCACCTGACCTGCAGAAGAAGGACTCGGCCCTGCAGATGATGGTCCAGGCTGAGCTGCTGTGGATGTGCTTGGTTGATTTACTGAAGGGTTACCTTCAGTAAGTCGAGCATGTGTCCTTCTGTGTACATCCTTAAGGTGTCTCATCATGGTGTGATTCCCAAAGGAATACTTCCTGTCAGGATTCCCTCTTGAAAGTACACGCTTACACAGCTTACAAGTCACTAAGGGTGCATTTACCTTTTGCTGGCCTTCTGGAAAAGTAAAATACTCCCATACGTAAGAGGTCTTTTGTTTCCTCGCTCTCTGCCTCAAGGTAGTGCTGCTAGCCTCACTCTCAGAAGAGCTCTGCTGTTCTGCCATCGTATCACAAAGACAACCCAGCTCCTTCTCCTAAGGGATCACAAGCAGAAATGAGGGGAATGGGTGTGGTGTAGGAGAGTTCTAGAACTGAAAGTAGTTTCAACCAATCAAAAGTTGTGTTTCATGATCATATGACCTACCGTACGCTTACGGTGCGCTTACGGCAAAAGTACGCATGCGCGTAAAAAAGACACGCGCTCGCGCGCATGCGCATAACAGTCACTCCCCAACACTTCCGCGTAACGTGCGCGTGTAGCGTACACGCGTACGCGCCCCACGCGGAGTACGCGCGGCTACGCAAATGGCGTAACTATACGCAAACAGCGTAGATAAATTACGGACATTGCGTAAACCGTACGCTTACCGCAAGCTTACCGTACGCGCACTAAAAAAAAATTTAAAAAAAAGGAAAAAATGTATTGCTAATAAATTTTACCTGTTTATTTTATTAAAAATTTAAAATAAAAACATATTGTAGAATTTTAAAATTTTTACCATACACTTTAAAAAAAGGATAGAAAATTAAAATAAAAATATGTAAAAAAAAAAGAAGAAAAAAAAAAAAATTAGCATTTAAAAAACCTTGCAAATTCACTGAAAAAACCATGGGTTTCACATACGTTATAGTTAGGAATTAGCAGTTAAAAAACCTTGCAAATTCACTGAAAAAACCATGGGTTTCACACACGTTATAGTTAGGAATTAGCATTTAAAAAACCTTAGAAATTCAATGAAAAAACCAAAGGTTTCACACATGTTATAGTTAGCTGGACATTTCACTCATAAAAAACCATTGAAATTCCCCCGTTATAGTTAGTTCAGCTAACTATAACTCGCGCGCCCGCAATGCACTACTGATGACGTCACATATTACATCACTCATGACATGGTCAGTGACATCACTCATGACATCACTGATGACATCTCAAATGACATCACTGATGACATCATCCTTGTGATAGAGTGGTAGACCTCCTCTCACCCTAATATAACCTTTGATACACACATTTAAAAATAGAGACTGAAATTTTCAAAAAAATGGACATACAAATAACAGTTACAACAACCTATTCAGTAATTCTAAGATCCACATACACATCCACTCATCCACCAACAATCCTATACAGTCACTCATACATGTACTCACACATCATATGTACTCATACACATAAACATCCTGTAACACAATGCCACTCATTCATAGAGTTACTCACACATAGTCAATCATGCTAATAAAGAATCAAACATCCATTTACCTGCATATACAGTTATACACACACCACCACACTTACTTTTACAGAAACTTACACATACTTAGTCTTTTAAATAATCACTTATAGAAACACATACTTATTCATACAGGCACTCTTCCAATCTCTCACTCGCACATATACTTACTTATATACACCAATAGTCATATATACTAGTTTAAAAAATATGTAGTTACTCATAAAGACACTATTGAGACAGTCATTCACTCACTAACACACCCATACACACACTCATCCACCCATACGGTCCTACACACATGCTGTCTTCAACACATACAAACAGTGAGTCACTCATTCATGCACCTATGCACTACATAATAACCCCCACCGAACCATGAAGACACTCACACACTCATACTGATACTCAAAAAACCAACTAATAACCTATATAGACACTCATGTAGCTACTCACCAACCCATGCAGCCACTTATATACAAAGTGAGAGACTGATACAGGTATTTACAAATTTAAACATTACTCACTTAGCCATGTATTCATAAAGATACACTTAATCAGTCAGTTACACAATCAATTTTTAAAAAACAAATCATCAATTTAGACACTTATATACTCATTTATTCTTCCATCGACCTTGAGATATACATATATTAAACTTTTTTAATTTTCAGAAAAACACACATTCACTGGATGATGTCATCAGTGATGTCATTTGAGATGTCATCAGTGATGTCATGAGTGATGTCACTGACCATGTCATGAGTGATGTAATATGTGACGTCATCAGTAGTGCATTGCGGGCGCGCGAGTTATAGTTAGCTGAACTAACTATAACGGGGGAATTTCAATGGTTTTTTATGAGTGAAATGTCCAGCTAACTATAACATGTGTGAAACCTTTGGTTTTTTCATTGAATTTCTAAGGTTTTTTAAATGCTGATTCCTAACTATAACGTGTGTGAAACCCATGGTTTTTTCAGTGAATATGTATATATATATATATATATATATATATATATATATATATATATATATATATTACCTACTGGCGGTCGCCAGTAGGTCGTTATAGTTAGGACCTATTTTCCATAGGAAATCCGCAACATTCTATTCCCAATAAGTCTGGTGCCGGTTGATGAATCCTCGCGCAATTTTCCAAACTTTTGGCCAGCTCCGCTCTGCTCCTACCCTGAAAGTTTTGTGGTGATTCATCAAGCGGGGGTCCCAAAACGCGTTTTCCCCATGCAATTTCCCATAGGATCTGTTGTCGCAGCTACAGCCCGACCGCTGAATGGAATGACACCAAATTTGGCAAAGAGGTAGTCCTCAGTTCAGATTCGTGCCTTTTGCATATATGGTGTGAATCCGTTCAGTAGTTCCTGAGAAAATTAGAGTTAAAAGTACATAAAGTACATAAATATCTATGGACGCGGAGGATCCGCGCACCCTACACGCACCGTAAGCTCACCCTCCCCGAACCGAGCACGCACCCTCCCGATCTCGCGCTGAATGCTAATTGGCTGTCGAGTGCCTCTCTACATTCGAAACCAGGAACTGTTGGCGGCCATTTTCTGCCTCGGTAGAAGCGAGGCTGAAGAAGCAAGGGGAATAAGTGTATAAAACATATAAAGGGGGCAGAGTGGAAATACTCTGACCCTCTAGAGGTGCTTAGGGGGTCCCAGAAGGACCCCCTGGGGCCCCCTTTTTTCTAAAAAAAAAAACCTGCTAAATGCACGCATGGTGCGCGCATCCTATCACGTTGGGTGGACGGATTCTCACGCGTTGGGTGTGTGGATCCACGGCAATGTTTTTTGAAAAAAGACAAGAAATCATTGGTTGTATGACTACTTTCTACACTGAAAGGTAGGGTGTATATTTCTGTTTTTTAAAGGTATGATTCTTATTGGTTAACAAAAACCGATTGTCAGGAACATTATATATGATAAGCTGATATGTTGAAAAGTCAAGCACACTTCCTGCCTTGTTTAGTAACATAGTGTGCTGAACTTGTGACCTGTGAACTCAGTGCAGTGTTCCATGAGCTGTTTCTATGGTAACAGGCAGAAGGCAGATTGGGGGAAGGGTTGAAATGTATTTCAGTTGGAAAGCGGTGAAATGTTTAACCAATAGAAATGTGTGTTTGCTTTTGAGTTTATGTGTGAAGGATTGTGATTTGATGTTTACATGTATATGTGTGGAAAATGAAAGGGAAACTTTTCCATTCCTTGTTTTTGCTGAGAGGTGCACAGTGCAGAGATTCTGTAAAAGAAAATATGGTGAGTGACTGATATACTTCTTAATCTACAAAATAACTTGAAAGATGAGTTATTTAATTGTGAGGGGATGTATGTAGACTATTTTGATTTTAATCAGACTAATGTATTTCTCCTGCTAAAGTGTAGGGAGTACTTTTTTTCTCTACAATATTATTGACAGTGTGTGTGCATGTAGAAACCATTTTGTGATAAGCATTTGTGTTTTTAATGTGTTTGCAGACAGATAACCATGTTGTGTTTATATTTTGGTAGAATTAGAAACCAGTAATTGTTTATGAATTTGTGAAATGAGTAATGTTATGTTTCTATACTAAAATGTAGTACTACTTCTAGATGAAGAAATGTGTTTTGGTATAGTGCAAGGGATAGTGTTGTTTGTCTAGAATCACACAGTTAGTCTGTGTGCATTTGGGAACCACTGTGAGAGAAGCATTTGGTAACATTGTGTATTTGCTGACAGATAACTGTTTTAAACTGTGAAGTTTTAGTAGCATTAGAAGACAGTTATGGCTTATGATTTGATAAAATGAGTCAGGCTTTGACAGAAAAGTGCAGTCCTGAAATATGTAGATTGTGTGCAGTTCCGTTACCAGTTGCACTGTAGTGAATGAGTTTTGGTAAACTCCTAGGGATAGTGGTGCTTGTCTAGAATCACACTGTGAGTCTGTGTGCATTTGGGTAAGGATTGTGAGAGAAGCATTTGATAACATCGTGTATTTGCTGACAGATAACTGTATTAAAACTGGTCATGTTGTCAAGTTTTAGTAGCATTAGAAGCCAGTCTTTACTTATGCTTTGATTAAATTAGTGAGGCTTTGACACAAAACTGCAGACCTGAAATATGAAGATTGTGTGCAGTTCCCTTACTACTTCTACAGTAGTGAATGATTTTTGGTAAACTCCTAGGTATAGTGGTTGTTGTTTAGAATCACACTGTGAGTCTGTGTGAATTTGGGAACCACTGTGAGAGAAGCATTTGGTAACATTGTGTATTTGCTGACAGATAACTATTTTAAAACCTGTCATGTTGTCAAGTTTTAGTAGCATTAGAAGACAGTCATTGCTTATGCGTTGATTAAATGAGTCAGGCATTGACACTAAAGTGCAGTCGTGTAATCTGTAGATTGTGTGCAGTTCCCTTACCACTTCCACTGTAGTGAATGAGTTTTGGTAAGCTGCTAGGGATAGTGTTGTTTGTCTAGAATCACACTGTGAGTCTGTGTGCATTTGGGAATGAGTGTGAGAGAAGTGCTTGGTAACATTGTGTATTTGCTGACAGATAACTATTTTAAAACCTGTTATGTTGTCAAGTTTTAGTAGCATTAGAAGCCAGTCATTGCTTATGCGTTGATTAAATGAGTCAGGTATTGAAATAAAAGTGCAGTCCTGAAATATGAAGATTGTGTGCAGTTCCCTTACCACTTCCACAGTAGTGAATGATTTTTGGTAAACTCCTAGGGATAGTGGTGCTTGTCTAGAATCACACTGTGAGTCTGTGTGCATTTGGGAACCACTGTGAGAGAAGTGTTTGGTAACATTGTGTATTTTCTGACAGATAACTGTTTTAAAACATGTCAGGTTGTCAAGTTTTAGTAGCATTAGAAGACAGCTATGGCTTATGCTTTCATTAAATGAGTCAGGCATTGACAGTAAATTGCAGTCGTGAAATATGTAGATTGTGTGCAGTTCCCTTACCACTTGCACTGTAGTGAATGAGTTTTGGTAAACTCCTAGGGATAGTGGTGCTTGTCTAGAATCACACTGTGAGTTAGTGTGTATTTGGGATCACTGTGATAGAAGCATTTGGTAACATCATGTATTTGCTGACAGATAACTGTTTTAAAACCTGTCATGTTGTGAAGTTTTAGTAGCATTAGAATCCAGTCTTTGCTTATGCGTTGATTAAATGAGTCATGCTTTGACACTGATGTGCTGTACTTAAATATGTAGATTGTGTGCAGTACCATTAACTCTTCCAGACTAGTGAATGAGTTTTGGTAAACTCCTAGGATAGTGTTGCTTGTCTAAAATCACTCTGTGAGTCTGTGTGCATTTGGGTAAGGATTGTGAGAGAAGCATTTGGTAACATTGTGTATTTGCTGACAGATAACTGTTTTCAAACCGGTCATGTTGTCAAGTTTTAGTAGCATTAGAAGCCAATCTTTGCTTATGCTTTGATTAAATTAGTGAGGCTTTGACACAAAAGTGCAGTCCTGAAATATGAAGATTGTGTGCAGTTCCCTTACCACTTCTACAGTAGTGAATGATTTTTGGTAAACTCCTAGGTATAGTGGTTGCTGTCTAGAATCACACTGTGAGTGTGTGTGCATTTGGAAACCACTGTGAGAGAAGCATTTGGTAACATCGTGTATTTGCTGACAGATAACTATTTTAAAACCTGTCATGTTGTCAAGTTTTAGTAGCATTAGAAGCCAGTCGTTGCTTATGCGTTGATTAAATGAGTCAGGCATTGACACTAGAGTGCAGTCGTGAAATATGTAGATTGTGTGCAGTTCCTTTACCACTTCCACTGTCGTGAATGAGTTTTGGTAAGCTGCTAGCCATAGTGTTGCTTGTCTAAAATCACACTGTGATTCTGTGTGCATTTGGGTAAGGATTGTGAGAGAAGCATTTGGTAACATTGTGTATTTGCTGACAGATAACTGTTTTAAAACCGGTCATTTTGTCAAGTTTTAGTAGCATTAGAAGACAGTATTTGCTTATGCTTTGATTAAATGAGTCAGGCTTTGACATAAAAGTGCAGTCTTGAAATATGAAGATTGTGTGCAGTTCCCTTACCACTTCCACAGTAGTGAATGATTTTTGGTAAACTCCTAGGTATAGTGGTTGTTGTTTAGAATCACACTGTGAGTGTGTGTGCATTTGGGAAGCACTGTGAGAGAAGGATTTGGTAACATTGTGTATTTTTTAGCAGATAACTCTTTTAAAACCTGTCATGTTGTCAAGTTTTAGTAGCATTAGAAGGTAGTCTTTGCTTATGCATTGATAAAATGAGTCAGGGCTTGACACTAAGGTTCAGTACCATGTACTATTCTGTTCACTGTGACAGAACTGAAAATGTAAAAGTTTTACCTAAGCACTGTCCTAGAAGTAGTGTGATTATTTAGTCAGTTTCTAAGTACCAAATAGATTGCTTCAAATGTCTATGCAGTATGCATGTAGTGTTCTAAAATGCTATATACTTGTCTTTTACACCTTCCATTCCCTAGTCAGTATCCATACACTTCCAGGAAACACCCTGTCACTTCCTTTGCAGTCCTCTAGAGACCCATTCAACAGCATGTACTAATCCATTCACTGTGCCAAAACCCAAACACTTATAAATTCACAAAGTCACTCTCTTTCCAGTACTCTAATGATTCAGTCACTGCCTAAGTATTCATGCACTGAGCCAGGTCTTAGCACATGGACTTCTTCAAACCCCTATCCACTATGCATGCAGTCCTCTAACCACCTACACACTTGTCTTTCACACCTTCAATTCCCCAGTCAGTATCCATTCACTTCCAGCAAACACCCTGTCACTCCTGTTGCACTCCTTTAGTGACCCATTCAGCATCATGTACTAATATATTCACTGTGCTAAAACCCAAACACTTATAAATTCACCAAGATACTATCTTTGCAGTACTCTAATCATTCACTCAGTGCCTAAGTATTCATGCACTGAGCCAGGCCTTAGCACATGGACTGCTTCAAACCCCTGTGCACTATGCATGCAGTCTTCTAACCACCTAGACACTTGTCTTTCACACTTTCAATTTCCTAGTCAGTATCCATACAGTCCAGCACTTGTCACTGCCTTTGCACTCCTCTAGTGACCCATTCAGTACCAAGTACTAATCCATTCCCTGTGCGAAAAGCCTAGCACTTATATATTCTCCTAGGCACTCTCCTTGCTGTACTCTAATCATTCAGTCAGTACCCAAGTAGTCATGCAGTGAGCCAGGCCTTAGCACATGGACTGATTTAAATGCCTATGCCGTATGGATGCAGTCGTCTAATCATCTACACAGTTGTGTTTCACACCTTCAATTCCCTAGTTAGTATTCATACTCTTCTAGCAAACATCCTGTCACTCACCCAGTGTGTCTCCTTATAGTACTGTAATAATTTAGTCAGTTAGCATGTAGAGTTTTAGTGAGGTAGGCTTTAGGGCATGAACTGCTTCAAAGTAGTATGCACTATGCATGTAGTGTTTTAACCATCGTCACACTTGTGGTTCAGGGACATAGTTTCTTAGTCAGAATTTATATAAAATGTGTTTGTAGGTGATGTAATTTGAGATGTCATCAGTGATGTCATCAGTGATGTCACTGACCATGTCATGAGTGATGTAATATGTGACGTCATCAGCAGTGCATTGCGGGGGCGCAAGTTTGTACGAGGGAAATCTCCAGCTAACTATAACGGCCCTGAAACCTATGTTTTTTTCAGTGAATATATATATATATTCCATCCAACCTCTCCCCACGGGAAAGAATGAGCCGCACATATCGCGGTAGTTTTCAGAATTTATTTGCAGCAGTTTCACAAGCTCCGATAGTCCTAATGCATTTCAGCCAACCTTTGGCCTTCTTCAGAGGAGGAGCTTCAGGCTTCTAGGGGCTGTACACACAGAAACCAGGTAATTGCTTATTTTATTCACAGTGATTTCCCTCTAGTGGGCGGCGCGGTGGACTGCGGTGTGAAGCATTCTGGTCCCTTTAGTCAGCCTCACATTTCCTTCCCTTCAGTGGGTGATGTCTGTTGCAATCCGCCGGTAAAAGTCTGCCGCGATCCCTTTGCACACCATTATATATATATAGAGAGACACACCTGGTCCTTAGTTAGTTAGCAGCGTCCTGTTCGCCGACTCTTCCACCAAGGAACCACGAACCACAGATTTAAAGCAGCAAGATATTTATTTAAGCTGTTTAGTCCTTTGAAGACGCGTTTCGGGCGTCACTCGCCCTTGTTCACATCAACGAGGAAAGGTAAAATTGCCATTTTTAAGTTGTAATGCTGAACCCATGTGACCACACATTGTGTATAAACATAAACAAAATACTACACACATTTAATTGTTAGGTATATGCCAAAACAAAAATACCTCAGTCTTATCGCTAAATTGTTGCTTTCTTCTGTTTCATTACAAAAGGTGCCCTTTAACTCAACATAGTTACTGTTTCAATGTAACCTCTGTTATAGAACGAAATTAATATATGTAACATGTTAGATGCATATATTGTCTTTAGGAATTCCTATTGGGTATCTTCTCAGAATCATAAAAGTCAGGTCCAGAGATGAATCTCATAAAGGAACATAGTTATGAAGACGGCAAATAGTTACAGCCCATGAATCCAATTTCATCTGTAACAAGGCAAGAAATAAAACAAATATAAATATATATAAATACTTTAAAAATATTAAAAAGCTATTCAATAATATTATTAATAATACTTATGTGCAAAAAATGCTGCCAAGCCCGTCTTTGACCTATGTGCACGGACCCGATAATGTTGATATATCTGCATAAATGCTAGTTATGAAACCTCCATCTAATGTTCATATATGTTTCTCTATAACTAGAACCAATATGAGGGCAAGTAAACTATCCTGGTTGTAAGACTGTGTTTTCAACATAGAAGTGCCACCTAGGACATTAGTTATATGTGCAAAATTAACAAAAGTGTGATTGTGCAAATAGCAATAGTGTTACTATTATGGTGCATGTATATCAAAAAACAACAAACATCTATGTCTCACATTGATCTAGAGTATGCTGCGAACACATAATGTTATAGCATAGAGCATCCACATGTGACAATTATGAATATACAAGCACCATGTCTAAAAAAATGAAAAAAAAGGGATAGGATACATATAATAAATATAAAACACCGGACTTAAAACGGATTTAAAAGATCAGATCCAAAAGTGCTAGTTCATAGAAAATTATGCAGATCCTCGGCATTGTTTAAACCAGATGGGAACTTAGTGTCGAGCTCAAGAATTAGCTTTGATTCCAGCTGTCTCAGGGCTTTTTCACGATCACCACCTCGACGCAGTTTTGGAATGGCGGCTGCCACAAAATAATTCAAACAACTAAGATCATTGTTGTGTGTAGACTTAAAATGGCGAGCCACTGGATACGTGGAGTCGTTATTGACAATAGCGCGTAGATGCTGTAATATCCTGACATGCACCTGCAACTTCGTACTCCCCACGTATCTAAGTCCACAAGTGCACGTCAGGACATACACAGCAAACTCTGTTTTGCAAGTGAAATTGCCCCTGATGGCTATTTTGTCTGGGCTGAATGGAGAAAGATAATGTGTGGTATTAATACCAAACTTACAAGTCCTACATGTAGTGCATTTGGTAAAGCCATTTTTGGGCTGTTACCACATTTTGGCTGCAGTTAGTTCCGGACATGCCTTTCCTATTTGTGTGCGCATAGAAATGCCCTTTCTATATGTGACAGTTGGTTGAGATGGTAGTCTGGTAGATAGTACTCCATCCGTAAGGATAATCGGCCAATGACATTTAATAATGGCACGAATTTTCCTCTCTTGTTTATTAAAAGCAGTAATCAACCTAGGAGCAGGGTTATCATCAGGTACAATATCCGCTTTATTAGTGAGAAGAGATCCCCTAGATCTTTCCTTAGTTTTATTTAGGGTTGTTTTTAAAATCTTCTCACTATATCCTCTGTCTATGAATCTACTATAAGCTTCTTCTGTACATCTATTGAGGTCTTCATGGTTGTTACAGATCCTCTTAAGACGTAAAAATTCCCCATATGGGATATTGTCAACCATATGTTTAGGATGCGAGCTGCTGGCAGGCAAGGTTAAATTGCCAGCCGTTTCTTTTCTATGCAATGTCGTTCCTAATGCTCCATCTCTCTTGTACACTTTAACATCTAAAAAATCAATGCTGTTTCTACTTATGTTGGACGTAAATTTGAGATTGGCAGTATTAATCTTCATTTCATCAATAAATCGTGATGCTTCAGTTTCACTACCCTTCCAAACTACAAAGACATCATCGATGTAACGCATCCAGTACAGAACATTCTCATTGAACACATTGGCATGGGTGATTTTGAGGACCTGCTCCTCCCACCAGCCAACATGCAGACTTGCATAGCTGGGGGAGAAGCAAGCCCCCATCGCCACGCCTCTTTTTTGTAGGTACAAATCATTGCCAAATGTAAAATAATTGTTATGTAAACACCAAGAAATCAAATTTAAAAGCATCTTATTGTGATGGTAAAATTCAATAGGTCTTTGGTCCAGAAAGTGTTTAATTGCTGCCAGTCCTGTGGAGTGTGCGATGCTGGTGTACAGGGATTCTATATCCAATGTGATGAAAAGCAAATCATCTGACCATGATATATTTTCTATCTTTGATAAAAAATCACCAGTATCCTTAATGTAGCTCGGTAGTGCTTTAACAAACTCTTGTAAAAAAAAAGTCAACATACTGGGTCACTGTTTCCCCTACACTGTTAATAGCCGATATAATCGGTCTACCGGGAACTGGCGTTGTCTTTTTATGTACTTTCGGAATGAAATAGAGTTTGGCCATTGGTGGATGTTCTATGTTAAGAAATTTGAATTCCTCCATAGAAATTACCCCTTCTCTTTTCCAAGCCATTCATTCCTTCTTTAAAGTCTTGACCACATTGTATTTGTTAAGAGAAGTTTTCTCATAGCACTCCACATCCTGTAAATGCCTTGTGGCCTCTAATATGTAATCTTTCTGGGGCCAAATGACCATATTGCCACCTTTATCCGATTTTGTTACTATGATTTCATGCATGTTACTCAGTTTTTTAATTAACTTGGCATATTCGACTTCATGTTCACTTTTGTACCGTTTTTTATGTTTTGTACGGTAATGAAGCTTTTTTATATCTTCAATTACAACTTCATGATAAATGTCAATGGCATCTTTGGGCATAATGGGTATAAACTTTGATTTTGCTTTGAATGGACTGATACCAGCTCCCAATTGTGGTATATGTTCAATGTGCAGACCCTCCTGCGTGGAGCATAGATCTCCATCCAAATCAATCCCCAATGTTGCCTCTTTGTTAAGATGTTGCACATCTCGTAAAAGAGTAGCGTCTGAAGCTTTCAATTCTTTACTATATGTAGTAACATTGGCTTGGCATGTATCCTGATTAGTCTGTATTTCCTTTAACCCATCCTTAATGGCAAAGAACTTTTTAAGCTTTAATTTTCTAATAAAACAAAATACATCCACTCTGGTCTGGGAATAATTAAAATCGCTTACCGGACAAAAAGAAAGCCCCAAGCTCAAAAGTTGTTCCTCAGCTTGAGACAAGATCTATGGAGAGAGGTTGATAATGGTGTTTGTTTTCACTTTCTTCGCCAATATGATTTTCTTGTTGGCGCTTTTCCTCTTTTTACGCCGCTCCCTTCTTCGTATATTTTTGCGTTTTCTGGTCTCTTGTTGGTTTGGTTCTGAGGCCTTAGCGTTTGGCGTCTGTCGAAAGCTAAAAAATCAACCTCTTCTCCTAAATTCAAAATCTTTGTTTGTCCTGATGTTCCCAGACTGGCTATACTTTCACAATCAGATGAGACTTCACTCGTAAGAGAATCGCTATCAATTGCCACACTAGTGGTGGTACTTGATCCTGCCATCACAGGCTTGTTCACATTTTGAGTACCTTTGTCAAAGATTGCTTTTTTTGCATTTTCATATTTGCGCGCGAAAGTAAAAATACGACCTTCTTCATAGTCGTATTTATCACGAAGGAATTTCTGTGCCTTCCGGTTTTTGATTTTTTCCTCCTGTTTGTTCACTCTCTCTTCAATATCGCGCTTTGTTTTGGTGATGAACTCACTTGGTTCTAATTTGGCCAATTGTTCCGATATTATAGCTATATCCTCCAAGATAGCATGGCGATCTATTTCAGCATACTTGACCAAAATACGCACCAAATTCATTGGTGCAGCCAGATTGCTTTCTCCCCATTCCTTTAGCATGTGTGGGTTTGGGTTCTCAAAGCTGGGGGCTAACAGGATACGCAGGCCCCTGGGAATGCGACCGACCTCAATGTATTTAGTCAAGGTTTTGTGTTCCCACCATTTAGTCGTCTCTGCTCTCATACATTTTTCAAGCCTTTTGAGTAGGTTCTTTGCATCCGTTTCCGTGCCGGTATTTGAAATATCTGTACCTTCCCGTACAACAGGGTTGTTAGGCACATCTTAAAACAATTCTTCTGCCGCAGCCTCTCGGGTACGAACCACCTCGGCTGACATTTTAACAGGAGTACACAGCAATTACACGACTGAAGCGTGTGACGCCAGTCGTAAGCTACTTTAAATCACCTCCCCACCTTAGTATATATTGCAATGCTCGCGGATCTTAGCGCCAACGGAATTCAATGTTCAAACCGCAAAGCCGTGAACCGGTTGTCGGTTGAGGGAGGCAACCTCTTGCAGGGGAGGGGGTTCATCACGGAAGCAACCACCTTCCGTCAATTGGTATAGAAACACACCTGGTCCTTAGTTAGTTAGCAGCGTGTTGTTCGCCGACTCTTCCACCAAGGAACCACGAACCACAGATTTAAAGCAGCAAGATATTTATTTAGGCTGTTTAGTCCTTTGAAGACGCGTTTCGGGCGTCACTCGCCCTTGTTCACATCAACGAGGAAAGATAAAATTGCCATTTTTAAGTTGTGATGCTGAACCCATGTGACCACACATCGTGTATAAACATAAACAAAATACTACACACATTTAATTGTTAGGTATATGCCAAAACAAAAATACCTCAGTCTTATCGCTAAATTGTTGCTTTCTTCTGTTTCATTACAAAAGGTGCCCTTTAATTCAACATAGTTACTGTTTCAATTTAACCTCTGTTATAGAACGAAATTAATATATGTAACATGTTAGATGCATATATTGTCTTTAGGAATTCCTATTGGGTATCTTCTCAGAATCATAAAAATCAGGTCCAGAGATGAATCTCATAAAGGAACATAGTTATGAAGACGGCAAATTGTTACAGCCCATGAATCCAATTTCATCTGTAACAAGGCAAGAAATAAAACAAATATAAATATATATAAATACTTTAAAAATATTAAAAAGCTATTCAATAATATTATTAATAATACTTATGTGCAAAAAATGCTGCCAAGCCCGTCTTTGACCTATGTACACGGACCCGATAATGTTGATATATCTGCATAAATGCTAGTTATGGTGCATGTATATCAAAAAACAACAAACATCTATGTCTCACATTGATCTAGAGTATGCTGCGAACACATAATGTTATAGCATAGATCATCCACATGTGACAATTGTGAATATACAAGCACCATGTCTAAAAAAATGAAAAAAAGGGATAGGATACATATAATAAATATAAAACACCGGACTTAAAATGGATTTAAAAGATCAGATCCAAAAGTGCTAGTTCATAGAAAATTATGCAGATCCTCAGTATTGTTTAAACCAGATGGGAACTTAGTGTCGAGCTCAAGAATTAGCTTTGATTCCAGCTGTCTCAGGGCTTTTTCACGATCACCACCTCGACGCAGTTTTGGAATTGCGGCTGCCACAAAATAATTCAAACAACTAAGATAATTGTTGTGTGTAGACTTAAAATGGCGAGCCACTGGATACGTGGAGTCGTTATTGACAAACCTGTATGATGGATATATATATATATATATATATATATATATATCTATATATACATATATATATATATATATATATATTCACTTAAAAAACCATAGGTTTCACACATGTTATAGTTAGCTGGACATTTCACTCGTAAAAAAACAATGAAATTCCCCCGTTAGAGTTAGTGCAGGCAACTATAACTCACGCGACCGCAATCCTCTGCTGATGACGTCAGATATTACATCACTGTATTTAGACACTTATTTACCCATGTCTTCTTCCATTAATCTTTAGCTATACATATATTATAAATATTTATTTTTCATAAAGACACATATGTCATCAGTGATGTAATATCTGACGTCATCAGCAGAGGATTGCGGTCGCGTGAGTTATAGTTGCCTGCACTAAATATGTACGAGAGTAAACTGCAAATCCCAGATGTCATTGCGAGCAGCCCACCAGGGGGCGTTAATTGGGTATTTAATGGACTTGTTTGCACGCACTCTCGTAAACTCTGCCTGAATCTGTATGCCAGCCCGTGAACAAGCGGCAGGGAGCTGCGAAACGCGTAGGGCTTACTTGGATTGAATCTGGAAATGCATGCCGGCTTTGTGCTTTATTAAAGGACTCTGTTACTCAGAACGGGGCCCTGCTTATTCATTGAGTGCGTCTCTAATGCAGCGGACACAAGTTTTGATTATATATATATATATATATGTCCAAAAAAGAAGTTGCCCCCTGCGAGAACGCACTTGAAAAACAGACGAATCCTGTCACTTTCCACAGCATTCTTTATTCTTGTTAGCCAGACATCATGGAGTTCGATAATTTTGCAGCCCTACGCGTTTCAGCGCTCCTGCGCCTTGCTCACGGGCACTTAACTAAACAAATTTAGCGCTGGAAAGTAAATTGGAAAAAAAAGATTATGCGCCGATTTGTGTCACTTTTTTGGCGCAAACACAGTCTCTCCCATCCAATCATTTTTTAAAGCAGCCAAACTCCCTGTATGTCATTCATTCAATAAAATATCGTTTTGTGAAGGGTGGGGCCTCCAGTTTACTCAGGGGAGCATTGATTTTTGGAAGGAGGCAGCGTTTGAACAATTAGGTGGTTTTAATAGTTAGCAGATCCAATTACCTGGGATGTGCTGGCTCAGCAGTTGGGTTCTACGAATTTAGTTCTTGCATTAAGTTTTAATCAAAGAACCAGTTTTTTAAGCAAAAACGATGTGATGGTGAATACTTCGTCACAATAGTACTCTCACAATAATGCGAGCATAATTAATACAGAGCGGGATTTTGGTACTCTTTGCTGTGCCAGATGGGGGAGCTGAAAGAGGTTGCTACATTTATGTTCAAATTGAAAATTGAAACTGTATGTAGCCTTAATATTAAAAGATGGCAGACACTAAGGGGGTCATTATGATGGCCAAGGGTCTGCCACCACCAGCTGTGCGGTGGCGGTCCCTCTGCCATCAAATGGCTATTTTCCCCCTGCCATATTACAATTGCGGGGGGAATCAATGCAGCAGAGTAGTGGTCGGAAAGACCGCCCGCCACGGTTCTGCAGGGCAGTCAACATTGCGGCTGTGCCTTGCAGGCACCGCTGTAGGGATTAAGATATCCCTTTCCGGCAGTCTTTTCGTGGTGGGCAACCTACCATGAAAAGAAAGGCGGAAACTGATCGTAGCAGGCCTTCCCTTCACACCTGGGCCTTGGACAAATGCACTGGGGAGCACCTACGGTGCCCCCTACATATCCCTGCCCCATGTGGCAGGCACCGCCTGGTGCCTGCCACGTAGTGCGGGGATATGCATGTGTCTTGTATTTGCATTGTGGCGGGGGTTGCTGAACGTATCCCCGCAACAATGCAAAGTATGGGCAATGCGACCACCATGGTGGCGGTCGCATCATAATTGGGGTTGGGGGACTGCTGCCTTACAGGCGGGCGGTCCCAGTCCCCCCTACGATGGCGGGCGGGCTCAAGTCCGCCCGCCATCGTAATGAGGCCCTAAATGAAGTGGGGTGGAGAGCGTTAAGAGGTGCCAACTATAAAAGTATGGCTATACTCTCAAGTTGGCTCACTTAATACACACCGCAAAGGATTGATAAGATGTTCTTACTCCTACCAGTGCATTGTTTTAGCTGTCAGGATTTGGACATGGGGACTTGGAATCATGTATTTTTTCATTGCCATTGTATACAATGTTATTGGGCGGCAGTGTTTGAAGCTATTAATTCATCCATTTCAGCACAAACAGTGCCTTGTCTAAGATTGTTTCTATTTGGGTCTCCATTTGATCTTTACCATCTGAAAGTTTTCAGCAATATTTTGTTTTCATTGCCATAGCTGTAGCTAGGTCGCTGATACTCCAGAATTGGAAATCAGATAAGATACCATAATTTCAACATTAGTATGGAAGGATGACGTGGACCTATACATGGGAAGAGGCATATGCTAAATGGATAGGGGCCGTCCATAGATTCAAAGTGATATGGTCAGGCTTTTCCTTAGCATCGGCGGATAATGGCTGATAAATGCATTTTTCCAGTCTACCTGTCTGTCAGAAGTAACCTTGCATATCTTTCCGTACAATTCATTTTTTGTTGGGGGTAAAAGCTATCATAATTTTCTATTTTAGAGGCTGTTTTATGATTTAAGAAGTTAATGAAGATTTATTGTCTTTATATGAATTATGTGACTTTTCCCTAACATTTGCATTTTTTTTCTTCACGGACTGATGAGAAAAGAATTTGCTATGCTCCTCACTCATGTAACTTTCTTGTATTTGAAACCAACCACAAAGTAAGAGGTTTGCTGAACCAACACAGCGAGCGGACGCCCCAAAGGTTGGATTTGAATACTGTCTACTGCAGTTCACCCAGGGCCACTCAGATCAAGGAGGCCATCCTTAATGGAAGAAGATGCCTCACACACAA
Source organism: Triturus cristatus (assembly GCF_964204655.1). NCBI lineage: Eukaryota > Metazoa > Chordata > Amphibia > Caudata > Salamandridae > Triturus > Triturus cristatus. The sequence continues at coordinate 152,159,423 of NC_140584.1, forward strand.
TATTATGTCATGCTGCATCATAGGCATTCTCTCCCCACCCTAGTAAGATGATCCTACCAGGACGTGCTGGAGCGGGTTATGCAAAATTTTGTATACCCACCCCATTTTGCATGTCGTTTTATTAATTCGATTAATTAATTAATTATAATCGTACTAATAGGTTTGGAGTGATGTGGAAATATTTAATCAACCTTATTAATGATTGAAATACACGTGGGATTTGCATCTGCATGGCCTAATTAATTACGTGAATTAAATTTCGTACGCATACTAATGATAGATAATTAGAATGTCGCATGATATATGTTGCTTTGGTGATGTAATTGTGATTCGTGCTTTATTTAGTAAGTATAAACCGCATTGAGTGTTGCTTTTGGCTAGATAAATACACACACATATGGGTATTAGCGAGGGAATAACATTTAATTAGCCGTTTCTATGTATTAATTACGTTTTTGTGTTTCTTTGCTTAAGTTGACCATTTCGAGTGGCCATAAAATGGCTGACTCCTGTATCCGATGAAACCGGCTCCACTGCTCAAGGTTCGGGGTGAAGTGCGTATGCGTCACCGCTAGCAACTGTGGCCTGGACCTGACCCTAGATGAACATGTACCTTCCAAGGACAGCCTGGGAAGTCAGCCAAATATATTTGAACAAAGACTGTTTTGTGAACCGGAACTGGCAAGGGTCATAACCCAAAAGACACTTTTGTGAGAACACAAAAGGATGATCCCTGATTGTCCAATCAGCGAACTCGGATGCCCAAAATGTGTTACTTGTTATCATCAATTTTAGTATAACTTATGGTAGAATAGAGAGGTCATTAGATTCGGCGGTCGCTCCTTCGATTTCCTGATGATATGCTGACGGAGAGGACGGTGACACTGCAGGACAGCTGTTAGCCTGAATCTTTGACGAACTGAATTAATGCCCAAACTCCTGATGAACTGAACCTTCTAAAATTGATGGGTATAGATTTGCGAGACTGCAAAATTTGACATAGAGGACGACTTTAGCCAGAATAGGTAAATATGAATGGCAACTTGATCAAATGAATGATTTGATTTGCAATATTAATATAAATTTGCATTTGAACATCTACAGAAATGAGTTGGATTGTTTATTCATTGAAATGTGTTAATGAAAAGGTTAATTAGAGTATTAGAATTTCACTTAAAACCGCAACTAACAGATCCGTTCCGGTTATGAGGGGAATACCAAATGTGGAATCTAGGGCCTAATGAGTATGAGAAGGGTTTGTAGGTTTAGTGCTCATTAGGGTAAAGTGGTATCTTCCTCCCTCATCATCCAGCGCTTGGAAGGATCATCGCCTCTTGCACGGACTAATGGTAAGTGTGTGTTGGTGTTATGGGCCCCACCAGCGAATGTATGGATAGTGTGCGTGTGTGAGATCTTTTAGTCCGTGACAGTACGGAGGGATTTTGCACTCCGCGCTGCAGCAGACGGACCCAACCTCTGCGAAAACTTGTCTGTCGGAGAGAGTTTTTACAAACAAAATCGCAGGACAAGGTCAGGACCCAGTCTAATTAAAAATACCTTCAGGTTCCTTAGTTATCACCTTTATTATTGAGGACCTGAGGCACTAAAAACAGTACAAGTGATGGAAACCAAAGAGGATAATGACTCTAGTCCATCGTACACCTAGCCAATATGTTTCTGCCCACGCTGAAAACCTAAGCGGCCTGGGGAAATTTGTCAGGGCTGTCCCAATCAGAGTCAGAGCAGGTGTCCACCTCTAAGCTACGTGCTACCGTGAGGAAGTACAACTATAACACTACCCAGGTGGGTCCTACCTGGGATATAAATATACACATGTCGTCGTTCACCTGTGCTGGGAAAAGCAAAATGCACAGTGAATACAAAACAAACATTTTGTATTGCTCATATGCATGTAGAAAACCATTCTATAGTGTACCACAAGATTTAAGTACACAGGCATCCTATCAAGTCTTACACCCCACCCAGCACGTGCAGTCAAAAAAATTAAAAGGTCATGAGACTAGCATCAGGGTAGGGAGGGTGTTAATACATTAGTTGTGTGTGAGGCTACACACATACATGTACTCGATATTAACCACATCACACATACATCAAAGTTGATGTGCAACTCAATGAGAAGGTGTCAGCTATATTTTTTAACGACACTCATGAAGAAAGAGAGAGAGAGATGTAATCCTTATCCTATGCTTTAGGGGATACCAGAAACTTGGTCAAGGGAGGGGTGGCGTCCTTCATAATCACACACTATAGAAGGTCGAGGTGAATAAACACAAGGAAGGACAACATGGACAACAAGGTGGCTTAAGGAGGGGTGTGGTTGTGTGCACCCCTGTAGTCAAACGAGTAGTAGTAGGCTACTAACAAGAAAGGTGCACCACAATTCTTACTCAGTTCCAGTGGATGGGTGGACGTCAGTAGCTGAAATAGTGCATCACATCTGAATAGTCAGTGCTTGCAAACCAAAGTCCTAGGTATCTCACGCGCAATGCATTCTACAAGTGCAAAACGTTTCTCATAAACAAATAAGTAAAGAGACAAATATACAGAACCGCTCTCAGTTGTGGATCAACCAGAGAGCCTAGTTATCAAGGCTTAGTCACCAATAGTTAAGAAACACCTTTTGTTGCACATTAACCAACTTGCTAAAGCGTGTCTCTCCCGAGGTTATTGATCAATCTACAAAAACCCGGCATTAATCCAAAAAGGTCAGGGGAGTCGCCCGCATATGTAATTACAAGCCCTCTTGCATAGGAGGAAAAAGTGAAAAGCTCACTTGGAGCCCAACTGTGACGAGGCTGATAACCTTGTGAGCCACTCGATGAAGCGTGTGCCGAGTCCCCACCCAGCATCCATAACCAGCCCCCCACACCTAACTTCATCAGAAGGTAGGCCACTCTAATCAAGCTAGAGTGCTCCACTCCCTGCCGCTTGGTGCACTGTTCTGCAGCTCCCCCTTCACTTTGTGAACATTTTGATAGTGATCCTGCTTTCCTGGGACCATGACAAGCCACAAATTAGTTTGTTTTTCATAGGAATACCCCAAAACGGGCGAGCAGCACAAGGCATTATGGGGTGCTCCTCGTGTTTACTAATGAATTTTTGAACAGCGGCTCTCCCGCTGAGCTGGGGAGAGCCGCATTGGTATCTTTTGTTTCCGTTTGATTTCCTTGGCATCCTCGCATGCACTTTCCTTTTTCTCAAGGTGCCTGTCCCACCTTGGCATCCCGCAGCCTTTGCCTACGTTGGAGAGGAAATCGGGGAGACCCACCCCAGCTGCTCTTGCCAGCTGCTCATCAGGCCAGCACCAGTGCATGCTGCTGTGGGAGCCAACACTTCCTTTCTCGTCTGCCTGGTCCCCCAGACAGATGCGTGGGCTGCTGGTGGTCTTCCTGGCTGCACGGGGCAGTGTGATGGCACTCCTCCTTCCTTACTTTAGTCATTAGGACCCAGGGATGAGGTCCTGGGCCCCCCTCTCAGCTTTGCAGTGGGTGCGACAGCGCTCCCTGACTTCTCCTCGTGGTTGGGGACCGTGGATGGGGTCATGCGTCCCCTGGCATCTTTGAGGGGGGCGCAACGCGGCTCCAGGACAGGTTGTCTTCTTAGGGATTGACCTCAAGCCCTGGCCCCCTCTGGGGGCTGCAATGAAATGGTGGCAAAGCCCCACGCACATGGTCAATAGAAAAATCAGGGGGTCAGAGGTCACAGAACTTCAAACACCCATAAATCAGGCCCTCTCCGTTTTGCTCCTGGTGGCAAGCACTTGCCACCTGGAACCCTTTCTTTAGGTCTTCTTCCCTCCAAGTTTACAAACTAGGTAGGGAGCAAGCCTCACTGGCTCCCTGTCCAGCTTTTCAATTTGTGGGTAGCACTCTCTCTTGGCGCAGAAGCCCAATCTTTCCCTCAACAAGTCCTCAGGGAATGTAGGGGGACCAGCTTCCCTGGCCCTGGGGAGTGACCCACTGATCCTGGGGTCAATCAAAGTCAGAGTCCTGGTGCCAGAAGGCAGTAGGGGGTTCCTCCCTCCAATTGTCCATGGCGTCTACCTCCTAATCCTATGTTATGCAGAAAAGCACATAAAAAAGCTCTCTCCCCTATGCAAGTCCTTTTAAGTGAGATGGGGAGTGTCAAACAGGGATCCGTCTCCAGCCCATTCTGATGTGCCACATCATCTCTCCACCCCTGTTCCAATCTCCCTGCACAGTCTTCTGGGTTAGCTTAAAATGGCGTCACCTAGCAGTCTCTTGTGATATGGGGGTCTCAGCTCCACCACTCGCTGACATCACTGCCAGGGCCTGCCTCAGCAGATCTTCAAGGAGACCCCTCCGGTTTGGCTCCAGGGGTGTGGATTTTCTCCTTTGTTGAGTGAGGTTGGGCCGGCCCTCTTTCTGGCACAGGATGACATCTGGTTGATTGATGTAGAGAAGTCCACCAAACCCCTTCCTTCTGAGGAGCTGACCTAATTAAGATCAATTGCTCCCTTTGTGGGGAAAGGCCATTGTTACTGCTGCTGGATGGAAAAGTAACTATACCAGTCCAGCAGGGTAACAACAACCGTGGGCTCTGATTGTGAGCTGAGAAACTTGGCATTCCTGGATGACCCATAAGCTGTACAGTTATGATTTTGCACTTAACAGAATTGTTCTTTTCACACGGGTTACAGTGTATATTGGTGCGACTCTGGTGTCTCTGCCCTAAAGGGTCCTGGAGCTGCGTTCTAAAGCAGCCTTTTCAATAGGGGTATAATAGTGTGACACTATAGTCAAACAATAAAACAAACTGACTATCCCTTACTTGTGTACACCCACATTATAAGGCATATTCCAGGTCACTACCCAACCCTGCATAGTCTCTGCAGTTTTCCTATATATGGGTTTTTTGGGCTTTGCACAATAGGAGTCTCCCACACACAGCCCTCACATGTGTGCACACGTTTGTGCACACTTGTTCACGTATAAGCAGCCAAGTGTCCTTTACCCTGGCTACGTCACTGTGGCATTATCTTAAAAGGGTGACACTGGTGGTAAACACAATCAGTCCAATTTACCATGAGGTTACTGTGCATGAGTCACAGGTTATGAGGCTCTCCCACAGTTAAAGGTTAAAAATCAGTTGATCAAAAAGCAAAAAATCCAGGCTGATAAGATGGCTGGGCAGAACCACCTCCTCACCATCAAAACAAACTATAACGTGAGAAACTAAACTCTTAAGCCTACCACCTGTTCTTTGTGGACCAACCTATGTGCCCAGAACAGACAATACATTCCCATGACTTGCTTGGGAAAATAAACCAAAATATCTACCTTTGCACCTTGTGAGCAGATGATGGTCGCATGTGCATGGACCACAATGGGTTGAACATTGATTTAATCGCTGGACTTGTCAAACAATATTATTAAAGAACACCATGGAGGGATGAGAGTCTGCTTCTTTTTCTGCGCTGTGAATGCACCTATCCCCTTTTCCTTGAGCAGACTTATCTTGCTCTGGGAGAAGAGATTTCTTTGCTTCTGCTGATACTAAGCTCATGTCGGTGGTCTCGTTGACACTCCTGGTTTGCCACTACTTACCTCCTTTCTTTTCCTAACTTTGACCAGAACCCATGCCTATGCTGAGAGAACTCTTCCTGAACTGTCCCCCTGCCCTTACTGGTGGCAGGAACACCCTTGCCTAGCAAACCTTCCATGGACTCTGGCTGAAGTATAGATTGCCAAATGTCCCCGTAAGATTGTCTTTTGACTATACTCAGCTAAATGTGTAGTTTTATATTATATTTTGTAACTGCTTATTAAGACTCATGACAAGTTGCCTAAAATGCTGTGTATTGCTTTGAGTTCTAAATCTGTTTAATACAAATAACTAATTAAACTTAAACTGTCTGAATCTTCTTTAAATTGTGTTCTTAAATGTTCTTTCCACAGAGTCTTTGAATACAATAATTGTGATTCTAATGCATAACCGAGGTAGTCAAAGATTATTTTCAAAACATCAGATTCTTCTGTTATTGCTCTATATTGCAATGGCAGAATTGTTGGTTTGTATGATCTTGGCTTGACTGAACTTCATTAGGAAGTTCAGACTTTCAGTTGCTATCCTATACATTTACTGCATGGTTTTGAAAGTAGTATATTTGAAATTAATTTCCAATTTGTGAGTTGGTTACCAATTATCGGTCCTCATTGGGTAGCCAACAATAGAGACCCTGATTCCTTGCCCCTCAATGCCATGAGCAAGGTCCACCGAAGGACCAATAGCCTCTGAGGGTGCAAATAAATATCAAAATTAGATAAGTATAAATTGGGCCCCAGTAAAACGCTGCCACTGTCATTTGGCTCATTGTAATAAAGTCAGGAACAGGCACATTTTCAAACAAAATACTCACTATACCAAAATGATATAACAGTATACATAATAAATTAAGCTCCAAATAGTCTCCAATAGGATGTGTGCTGTAAATTTAACAAGTAAGAAAGTCTATGAAGGTTCGTTAAGTCTGAAAGCCAGAATGTATGGAAGTTAGGCCTCTATTTCCTTCAAGAGAAATAATAGGCAAATGGTTTACATTTTACCCTAAGGAGAGGATGGGGCTTACCTCTTAGAAAATAAAGTACCATGTTCCTTTTTGGTCAGTGTTGCTGCTTGGCCACCTCACATCACAGCCTTCTAATTCATGCCAGGTGAGACTCAGAAAAGAGGTCACTCTGCCCATGCAATGAACCACACCAGCCAGTGCCTATGACTAGAGATCAACCGAAACAACACTTCCCTTCTGGAAAGCTTGGGAGGAGAAACAAACATCCTATAGACCCCAAATAAGGGTTTGAAAATGACGCTCAGTACAGAGAGTGCTCGTCTTCCCAGGTACGTCACATGCTAAAAAACACTAGGCTGATGTTCCTGTTTCACTTGGAGGCTGTGTTTAGCTGTTGTCTGGATGTCTGGTGGAACCCATAACGGTTAAAGAGGACCACTGGCTCCCCAGGGCCCACTGGCCGTAAGAAATCAAATTTAATCATTATGATTACCTTCTCTGGGGTGCATAGGCGCTCCCTACAGAATGGGGATCCCAAGGATTCCCCTGCAGAATGTGCATTCACGTTTTGTTTGGAGGGAGTTTGCACACCATAGAGAATGCTCTAGAACTCTAAAACCAACCATGGCTTCAGGGGTTTGGTAACATTCTCCACATCACAGTGCACAAGAAAGGAGAGTGGAAGAAGACAGGATCCTCCCCCCTAGATCAATGCTGGTGGGCCCACAGCCTCCCAGTACGATCCCTCTTCCCCAACAGTGCAAATAAAAATCGAGCAGCAATAATGCTCCATGATATTATATTGCTAGTGTTTTGCCCTCACCCTGTGGAGTACTTGTTGGTATACAGTTTCCTCAGTTCTATAGAAGTACCTATAAATACAAATCTTCTGATACAAACATAAAGATTTTTCAAATATGAAAATTATGCTTGTTCTCAAAATTGAGAACTTCAAGTTATTCACCACACGTCACCCACATCTTTACCATACACATGGGGCATATTCTCAAGGACTTATCGCCAAGTTATCGGCACTTTATAGCAGCCTGGGTGACGATAAATTTGTTGCCCTAGTCACAAGCTGGTGCCAACAGCCCACATCACCAGTTTTCCTGCAATAGCAGCCACAGAAAATATTGCCACGGATGACACCGGCAACTAACGCAAATGAGATGAGAGTAGGCGTGCCCGTGCACAAAGCCACAACAACACCACTTCACATCATTCTCAATGACCAGCCAGATTGGCGATAAGGTCACAAAACAGGCGATAAGGCACATTGGCAGCAGGGATTTAACACCTGCTGTTACCTGGTGTAAAGTTGGATGACTACCTGCACCGGAAAAGGGAGTCCAGGCCAGAGCCACACAGTAAGATCAACAGATTCCATGGAGTCACTGATAATGCAGGTCGAACACCCAAGAGGGCCACAACACCCACTGCCACCACACCAAGGCCCACCCCCCGGACCCTCCCGCCGGACTACCACAGAGGCAGCGCAGACCAAGACAGTGGACCAGCCTCACAGACTCAACACCAGAGGATGACATGGCCCACCACAGGCTCAAAAGGACATCCATCCTCCACATCCTGACCCACATTGCCCACAGGCTGACGGTACCAACACAGCGGACAACCACCATCTCTCCTCAGACAAAGCTGCTGGCCGTGCTGCACTTGTTGGTCTCCTGTACCTTACAACCAACAACTGCCAGAGTCGGATGAGTCTCACAGCCAGCCCTATCAAAGTTCATCACAACTGTTCTGGATGCCATCATCAGCATGGTACCCCAGCACCTTCACTTCCCCCACACTGCGCAGGAACAGCTGGAGACCAATCAAGGCTTCTACGCCATAGCTGGCTTCCTGCATGTGCTGGGGGCAATTGACTGCACACATGTCCTACTTGTGCCCCCTGCCGACACTGCACACAATTACCGCAACAGAAAGCACACGCATTCCATCAATATGCAGGCAATAGTGGACCACCGGGGACTCTTCACCGACGTCGTCACCAACTACCCAGGCAGTGTGCATGATTCCTACATCTTCAGACAGTCCATCATCAACCAGCGCTTCCAGGATGGCACCTATGGAAATGGACTGCTTGTTGGTAAGAACCAAATGAACACATCACACACCTCAACTCCACAATCAAGCAACTCACAACTCTGGGGATGCACACGTTACAAACTCACATACAACATGCCAAACAACATGCCCACCCACCATACATGACAGCACAACTTACTGTGGTAACCAGAGCTAGCCATGTACATAAGCCGTCAACGGCAGGCCACCTCAGCCACACAATAGCAGATTGTGGGGAGAGGTGGGAACTAGGCATGTCGAAGGAGGCAAGTGACCCATGAATGAGAATGTACACAATGTCAAGTGTTGCGTGGATGTGCTGGACAGACTGCAGTATGCAGACCACAGACATTTCCATTTTGACATATACTGCTGGTGTTTGGAGTGCAGTGGACAGTGGATGCAACAATGTTACCTCAGCCAGTGGGGAAGACTGTGGAAATGTAGCTTGTCACGTCCCCCCCTGTAAGCGTGAGCAGAGTGGGCTGGCCCGGCATATGCCAGGCTAGCGTAGGGGTGTGAATAAAAAGCACGTAGCTCTGGGCGTGGTTCTATTCCGGAATGGCCAAGTGTCTGCCAGGGCGTCACCTCTCACCCCGCAACGAGGCCGAAGCCGTGAGCGGTGTTGCCTGCGCTCCTGTGCGCCTGCTGCATCCCGGGATGCAGGTCCCCAGACCCGTCTTGCCTGCATCTGCGTACCCAGGCCTCACTGCTGACCTGCCAACAGTGGTGTGTGTCAAAGAGGGCCCTCCACGTGCCAATGCAAGCTCCAAGCCTAAGTTCTGTGAACTTGGCAGCCACCTCCGACCATCACGGCCTCTGCGACAGACGCATGCAGTACTCCTTTTTCGTTGACGTACTCCACCACTGCCTACCGCCTACACTGCGATCTAGTAGGTTACACATTTGGAACTGAGTCTTGATATCATTATGGCCGAGTTCATATGTCAATGGCCGCATTAATATCACTATACTCCATTCGATGTGGTGCCACCAACTCTATGCATAGCATTCAAGCAACACCGGTCTGTGGTCCTTTGCTGAGCGCTGCTTCCTGCCTACACTGCGGGCAAGTAGGTCACAGATTTGGAACTGAGTCTTGATTTCTCAATGGCAGAGTACATTTCATTGAACGCAAGGAGAGGAGTTAGCGGAAGACACGGTTCAGTCCGGAGGGAAAAAGGATCATCATTACGGAGGTGATCAAACGCTACCAACAACTGCTCTGGTGCCACTAACTCTGTGATTCGCAAGCCATCGACATGTGACTGTGGGCCCCTGCTGAGCGCTGCCTCCACCTCCATTGCGGCCAAGTAGGTCACAAATTTGGAACTGAGCCTTGATTTATTAATGGCAGAGTTTATATCATTGTACAAGCCTCATCGCAGACTGCATCCCCTTTCAGCTCCGGTGCCACTAAGTCTGTGCCCCGACATTCATGGACACTCTCTGGTTGAACTTTGGTGGCATCTGAGTCCATGGCCTGGGGGTTGTCTTCATCATCATGTAGGTGATACTGACTTAGTGGTAAAAAGTGGGGCTGTAGCATTCCACTCCTCAATTTGCCGGTTTCTGCTGGCTTTTGCCCTCTGCATCATGCTCTGGAAGGACACCTTCCCCTGTCCCCTACAACCCTCCGCAACATTCACCTTCAACATCGACAAGGACTCGCTCAGCTCGCGTGGCCCTACCTCAGTGCACCGCAAGTCACTGCCCCGTGGTGGTGTGCCTGTGCCGGCCTCAGTGTACCCGGGGCCACTAACTCTGTGCAGCTCAAGACATGGACCCTGTCTGATAGAATATTGGATGGTCTCTGGTTCGATGGCCTTGGGGTCATCAATGCCATGTGTCTGTGGCCCTGCGCTGTCTGCTGCCTCCAGCCTCAACTGTGGTCCACCAAGGCTCACACATCAAATTGAGTCCTGACCTGCCCGGACGTCGCATCACCGCAGAATGCACATGCCACCACCGCCAGGACCTCCTCCAACCAATAACTGCCAGAGTCAAAAGAGTCTTACTACCAGACTATCAGAGTTGCTCACACCTGTCATCCTCTGCTTGATACCCTGCTCAGCTCTTCAGGTGCCACTGACTCAGTGCACCACAACTCATGGACCATTTCTGATTGAGTTTTGTGATGTGGACAGCTCACGCAGCAATGTCACCTCAGGCAGTGTTGAAGACCTGGGACGATGATGAGAAAGATGATGCAGGTGTAACACACCCCACTGCAGCTGCAGCAGGATTATCCCGAAGGGACACAATCCTAGACAATTTTTTCACATGAGCACTCTCAGCTCTGGTGCCCCAACCTCAGTGCACTGCAGCTCACGGACACTTCTGATTGCATATTGGGTGACCTCTGTACTTGCTCCGTCTACCACCTTGATGCTTCGCAGTTGTTTCTGTAATGCTGGTGTTTTCTGTTTCCACTTTAATAGTGATCACTGTTCAAGTTGTTGCCAGCACCAACAACTCCGTGAGGGCTGGCTTACACTCACCCCACACACATCCACCACAGGCATCACTGTACATGTGACCCTGGCAATAAAGGTGCCGGGCGCACGTGCCCGTAGGCAGTTCCACAAACTATCATAGTGTTTCCGTGTGGTCATAATGTATGCATGAGGGCCCCCGGCTCTACAACATTACATTGTGCTGTGTACAGCGGACGCAACCATGTCACTGCAGGCAGTGGGTAAGACCTTGGACATGTAGCTTTGTCGTCCCCCACTCAATACGTAAGAGGAGTGGACTGGGCCGGCGTATGCAAGTCCAGCGTGGGGGTGTGAAAGGTTATCCTGGGGCTCTGGACATGGTTCAGTCCTGGAAATGTGCAAATGCATGTGTCTCTGTCGCAGTGTGGGTCTCGGTGGGGAGTGTAAGTGGTCCCTGATCGGACTTAGACACCCACGAATGTGATCTAGTTTGGCTTCCATGAGGTCAAACCCCACACACACCTGTTTGGCCAACTCCTTCTGGCAGTCTAACACCTGGCCTTGGAATCCGATGTGTGCTTCGGTGAGGTACTGGGGGCCAGCCATGGCGGTGGGTGCTTCCTGCTGTGTGGTCTGTGCAGTGGGTGGGATCTCCTCGATGCAGATGGGCTGCCCTGCTCATGGAGGTGGGTTGCCTAAGATGTCCATGAGCTGTTGTAGGGTGTCGGTGTCGAAGGTGTGGAGGTCCTCTTCAGCATCACTAATGGGTTGTCTGGTCTGCTCTGTTGGAAGTGTTGTTTGTCCCTCTGCAATGTGAAGGGGAGATGCATTTTGACATTGTGTTGACATGTATGTTGGCACATTGTTCATATTTACATACAGACTGTATGACTATGTACATTGTGACTATTTGAGAGGAGCTGACTATTTGATGTGGGACAGTGGACATTTGAACTACATGACGGATGTGTTGTTGTACACGTACAATTTCATCTCACAGTTTCCTGCTATGTCAGAAGTGATTGGCCAGTTTCTACGGACAAGCGGACCTAGTTGTGCTCTCTGTTCTGCAGTGTAAGTGTTGCACTTTGTACCACATTGTCGTTGTTAGAACTGGCGATTTCTGGTTGGCTAGGGCTTGCGCCAAAGCCAGGCAGAAACCACCACTCTAGTCAGGGCAAGGAAGTTACACGCCAAAGATAACCCCTGTTCACCCCCTTGGTAGCTTGGCACGAGCAGTCAGGCTTATCTCTGAGGCAAGGTGTAAAGCGTTTGCGCGCGCACCCAGCAACAACACCCAAGGCCCACCACAAAGGAAACTCCACACAAGGTATTCTATAAAAATAGCCTTTGTATTATACAAAACACATTAGATAAAAACACACACTTTACAATGTGCCAACAGGCACGGGCAGAATTTACAAGGGATTATATGTACAGGGGACAGGGCCACATGGACCACTGTCAGGAATTAGCACTTTTTAGAATTAGCACTTAGAACATAGGAATAAAATTACTGTAGCACAAAATAACATATACAGCACACAACCAGTACTTACTGGTATCGGGGAAGTACCACCTACGCAACCCTAACCTCCTTAGGAGAATGTCACGCAGGGAACTAGGACCTCACTAGCACCACCTGTACTAGGAGAAAACAAACAACCACCTAAGTATCACAATACCTGTAGGGGTAAACGCACATTACACATGATGCCTAAAACATTCAGAGGTGTAGGGAAGGAAAACACATGATGCATAAAATACATTCAGTGGTGTAAAACAAGGCACATGATGCATAGACACACATTCAGAGGTGCAGGTTAGGAAAACACATGATGCATAAAAATACATTCAGCGGTGTAAAACAAGGCACATGATGCATAAACACACATTCAGAGGTGCAGGAAAGGAACAATTGCGCAAGAACTCATATGCCACCACCTGTGGCAGTCCCTAGGCTAACTGGCCTTGTCCAGGCTAGGACGCCCTGTCCCAGTAAGGCTGCGCCAGCTGCGCAAGCCACAAGCGCAAGATCCCCACCTAAACGTTGCAGCTGACCAATAAGTGCTGGGCAGCTGTAGAACTGAGCGTGGGCACCACTGTGCCCTTCAACACAAATCTGTCGTTCTCGTGGGGCCTCTCTGGGCTCTAAAACAATTGAAATGCCCCCTAGAGCCTTCGTGGCTCTAAACAACTCAGTGGGGCAAGGTGAGAGCGGCCCGCTGCCTTCTGGGGCCGCTCTATCAAGAAGCAACTGGTGCCCCCTTCGTTGGAGCGCCACGCGCTCGGAACCCAATGCGGTGCACTTTAGAGCCCTCTAGGTTCTTCAAACAAGGGGCCTCGTTGGAGCCTTGTGGGCTCGGAAAGAAGGGTGCCCCCAATGTGGGAGTGACCTCGGCGCTCACGAAGTACTGCGCCTCGCTGGAGCCTCACAGGGCTCGTGGACACTGCCCCTTCACTCCCTCCCCATGCGCAGAGTCCCCCAGCCCTTCCGTACTCACCGGGCTGTTGCTCTGGGGACTCCCGCGTCGTCTTCTCTCTCTCCGCTCGGGGGGGGGGAAGGCTTCCGAGGCTTCTTCTTAACGTGGAGGGGCAGGCACTGACAATGTGCCTCGCACCCCCTCCACACCGGCTCCTGCCGCACTCCTCTCTTGGGCAGAGCGCCCCGGGGCGCAGGGTAGGCTCCTGCCTGCTCCGGGGCCCTGAGCAGCCGTGATGCTTTGGTAGGAGGCGGGGTAGGCTCCCGCCCTCCTATTCTCAGTTCCGGTTGTCCCGGAGGCCCGCCCCCGGCCCGCCTGACTTCCGGTCCGGGCTGCAGCGGTGATTTCTTCGACAATACGAGGGGTGGCTCCCTCGCAAACGAGCACAACGGCGGGGTGGGCACCCGCCGAACTTGGCAGACACCGGCAGAATCGCGGGGTGGGCACGCGCTATCAGAATCAAAGCGCCCACAGCGCTATAAAGCCAAAAAGTGCTCCCAGGCGCTACAAAGCCAAAAATGTCCAGCAATAAAGTCTTTCAAGAGCAGGGGGGCAAAGACTGGGCCCAGGGGCCAGCTCACAGGGCCCTCCAGCAGAGAGACAGTCCCCAGTGGCAGTCTCTCCTGGCGCCCAGCAGCAGCAGGCCCCCCTCAAGGTGATCCTGCAAGAGAACAGTTTCTGTGGGGACACAGCCCCATTTTTATACAGTAAAAACCCTTTGTCTGAAGGTGCAGGGAAGGGGCGAACCAGTTGCAACAGGTTCCTGAGCACTTTGTTTTGCTCAGCCCCTCTCCCTATTCACTGGACAGGCCAGGGTCATCAGACGCACCACAGGGGCCGGAGCCAGCATTGTGTGGGGAAAGCCCTGTCCTATTCAGGACCCAGGTGTACTCCTCCCCAGCCATCAGTATGCTAAACTCCCCATTCACCACTGGGTGCCTCCTCCTGACTCTGGGGAATCCCTAGCCCGTCACATGACCTCCACCAGCCAATCGCCAGCCAAGCCACACATTTCATACTGCACACCGAAGTGCCCACTTCTAGAAGTGGCACTTCCACACTAGGTACATGCACGCCGCACACATCATCGTGCAGCATTCAATCACACGAGTCCGCACATACCAAACTCGGGCCTGCACACCCCACGCATCAGGAACTACCAGGACACATACATTCCCCCATGCATTCCTATGGGAGGGCAGGCCAACCTCACTACACGCACGCACTTTACCCTGGGACACAGCGGTAAAGTGCGCAGAAACCAAAAATCACTACACCAAGTCACCAATAAAAAGCAAAAAGTTCCGGGGGTGAACCTGCCAGAAGGGCCAAGTCCAACACACGTCAATGTGGATGTGCTGTTATTGCTATATGTGTGTGCTGCATTGTGGGGGAGTTGCCCCTGCAGCTGTTATTTTCCTGCCCCTTATCCCTTTGAGGTGGTGTGCCTTTGAGTTTTGTGCTTTTACGGTACTGAGATGTTGGCGACTTGGGTCATTTGTGCTCTTGGACGGTTATTGTACTCTTGTGCATTGTTTGTCTGCAGATGTATTGTTGACATCAGGGGTTGTTTGTGCATGTGGATGAGTAAGAGTGTGACCAGCTCTTTTCCGGATCTGGTCTACACTCAGCCACCTCAGTGTCGTGGTGTGCACAATGTCATGATGATTGTACTGCAGCCATGCAGTGTCAGTTGCATTGTTATTGTGGCTCACAAATACGTATCTTTGCTGTGTTTTGCATGTGTGCGTGTGTTGGTTGTGAGATTGCTGAAGTGTGGGGTGGGACCCCTTTGGGCACATGGTGGACAAGGGCATACTTGGTGTTTGTATGTGTGCTGCAGTGTGCCATGGGGATCAGGGACATGATCATGGGTCACTGTGGGTGTGCATTGTGCTACACATCGTTGTGCATGTGTGACATTGTGCCCATCTCCACCGTCCCCCAGTCCCTGGTCATTACTCACCCTGTTCATGTTGTGTCAGGTCATATCGAGCTGTGTCCAGACTCCAAACTCCTTGCACCGTCACCACGCTGATGACTGTGGCCACCATTTCCTCCAGCTCCTCCTGTGACGCAGGACTCCCACCTCCAGTCACCGTTGCTGCCTTCCTGTTGGCAGCAAGTTTCTGCTTGGTTTGGCTTTTCACATCATGCCAGCGCCTCTTGACCTCCTCCATTGACCTCCTCGGCACTCTGACTGCATTCATGATGGAATGCCATATTTCCGTTTGTGTTGCCAATGACACAGTGGAGGTGACAAACAGTTGTTGGTAGTGTTCTGTCACCTCCGTGATGGTGATCAGGCTTTATGCGGATACTACCCCGTCTTCCTCTTCTCCTTGGCCTTCTACGACCCCGAGGTTCCTTGCTGGTGGACTGTGGGGCTTTTGGGGTTCGTGTTGTCCTCTGCACTCAGTCCGGGTGCATCCATGGTGCTACGCAGTTTTTTTTGTTTCCTTTATTTTTTGTTCCGCTTTCATGGTGCATTTTCCCGCATGAGGTGTGGTAATTGCATGCCTGTCGCTGGTTATCACTGATTTTTGTATCGTGATTGGCCTCATTGCAAGTTTTTTCGCGTTCATGTTTCTCGTTTTTGTCGGGCTAGCGTTGATTTTAACGCAATCATTTGAAGCGTTATCGTGAGACTATCGCATGGTGCTGCAGGTTTGAGAATAGTACGTTAACACGGTGTTGTTTTCCCACGATATGCAAAGTTGCGTTAAGCTAATTTTGTGATAATTATCACACGTTCTTGAGAATAACCCCCTCTGTTCCCTCTACAAAAGCCCAAAAGAGTGCCGAACGACAGTAGACTCACTGAGTATATTTAGAAACCCTGATGCGTTCATTGCCTTTTTATGTAAATCGCACATTTGATTTGCTGGTTGAGTGGGTGTATGTATTTTAAACATAATAACTGTCCCCCTTCAGGTGTAATAGGGGGGTCTTGAGTTCAGGAACATTATCAGTTTTTGACAATCATATTTTAAAGTTTTGCTTTAATACACAAATTAAATTGGTGCCAGTGATCTTTGTACTGTTTACAGAACATGTAATGTCTAGCCACAGATCCAAGCAAATCTTCGAGCATGCTAGTCTGATGACAAGGATGATGTATCCTGTTTTGCTTTCTGAATAATATGTCTTCAGTCACAAGCCAGAAGTGCCCTTTCGTCACGTAGCCGTAAGCACTCTGTTGACTCATATTATTTGTTCTTCAAACAAATACTTTCGTACTTCAGACATTATTTTAAACTAGTATTTTCTTTTTGTCTGAACCGTGGTTTTAGGAGTTGTTTGAATTGTTTTGTAAAACAAACACGATTTTCAACAATGATACAATAGAAAGTTAACCTTTTTCTACTTTTTCACATTTCTGTTTTGTTCTTTCTTGTTTTGTTTTGAATTCGTATTCCACATGAATGGCTGTGTGCGGGATTCGAAGGGGGAGCTTTACTAAAAAGTCACGCAACGCAGGGCAGCCCCCCACGAGGCTACGCTGCGTTCCGCGACAGGGAGGGAGCAGGAGAGGGCTATGTCCTCAGAGATATGGCTCTCTCCTCCCCTTTCTCTTGCGCCGGTGCTGATTGCAGCTGCCGAGCGCCATGCACACAACTTAGTGCCACAGCGCTAGGGTGTGTGCATGAGTCTAGCATAGGTTTTGTACAAGAAGGGTACCCTTCATGTACAAAATACTATGCTAGACACAAGGGAAAGCTGTTCCCACTTTGAATGCGTGTTGCACAGTGCAGCACGCATGCAAAGGCAGAAAAGGAAGGAGAAATTAAAGCATTTCTCCTTCCCTGTGCCTAGTTGCAAAAGGTGCAGTTTTCTCACGCTAAACCCAGTCTACTGTTTTTAGTAAATTGGGTTTAGATTGAGAAACCTTGGGTGGTTGCATGGAAACGCCCATGCACCACCCTTGGAACGCCCCCTTGGCGCAAAGTAACGTGAAGCAAAGCAATGTGCTGCTTCGCATTACTTTTTCGTTATTTCCAGCGCTAAATAAATTTAGCGCTGTAAAGTAAATTATTTTCGGACACAAACACGGCGCAAAAGCTTAGTAAATTTTGCCCTAAGTTTATCTTCTTTAATATGGTGTATGCGAGGCTCCCTAAATCACCCAACACAATCAGCAAAAATCCACACTTCTGGGAGACAAGAATACTGAGGTGGAGATTTAATAACCATTTGCTCCGTGTTTGCATCACAAAAGAGACATAAGATCTTTTTTTTTTATTTACTTTCCAGCGCTAAACCTGTTTAGCGCTGGAAATAATGTAAAAGTAATGCGAAGCAGCGTATTGCGCTGCTACGTGTTACTTTGCGCCATGGGGGCGTACCCAGGGTGGCGCATGGGCGTTCCCATCCAACCACCCAAGGTTTCTCACGATAAACACAATTTACTAACAACAGTAGATTGAGTTTAGCGTGATAAAACTGCGCCCTTTTCAACTAGGTGCAAGGAAGGAGAAATGCTTTCATTTCTTCTTCCTTTTCCTATTTTGCATGCGTGCTGCACTGTGCAGCATGCATACAAAGTGGGAAAAGCGTTCCCTTGTGTCAAGCATAGATTTTTTTTCACAGGAAGGTTACCCTTCCTGTACAAAACCTATGCTACACTCATGCACACACCCTAGTGATGCTGCACTTAGGTGTGTTTATGGCGCACGGCAGCTGTAATCAGCGCCGGCGCAAGGGAAAGGGTAGGAGATAGCCATATCTTTGAAGATATGGCGCTCTCATGCTCCCTCCCTGTTGTGCAACGCAGCGCAGCGCAGCCTCGGGGGGGGGGCCTGCACCATATTGCGTGACTTTTTAGTAAATTTCACCCCCGAATCTAGTCAAATTGCACAATTCACAAAACGGTTAAGAAATATAAGAGGCACATCAAGATCATGTGGCGGGGCAAAAAAGAGTTGTTGACCTGATTTACAAACTTTAATAGGCGCTTCAGGCATAGTGTATGTTGTAAATGTTCATGGGCCTGTTTTTGAATCACAGGAACTTTGCATTTTGCACAGGCAAGACGTACAATGTAGGGGTTATCTAAGAAGAAGGACGGCGAGGACGAGGAAGGAGAGAGGCTATGGCGAGGAGGAGGCAGCCACGGCAGGTAAGTGCCTTTTTTATTACTGTATAATTACTTTGGGAGGGTGGATTGGCCGGCCAACTACGCTCTGCCATGGAGTCGTAGTTTTTGCCTAAGCTCCGTGTTCGCAACGGAACACGGAGTAGGCAAAACTACGTAAACTACTCTGGCGGAGCGTAGTTACCCGCCCAGGATTAGTAATGTGCACGATGGATAATGCAGGTGTGCACTGTGTCTTAGCAGTTTGTCAAGGAAGGAAAGTTCATGTGGGGTCTGACCCCCAGCTTTCTACCCTACAGACACAAAATAAAACGCTTCCTGTGCGAAAGATACAAAGGAATTTCCTTTGTGAACTCCAGATAAGGCAGAGTCCCTAATTTACTTTCGGTTAATAACTAACCACAAATCGTTTTTCCTTTCCTATCTAGATAACAGACACCCAGTGAAAATGTGTAAGAGTGAGCGAATTCAAGACTTTGACTAGGAAGAATAGGGCTTACAATAATGAAGATTAGCAATAACAAAATAGATGATTACCTATCTGTTAGAAATGGGGGTCTCTAGCTGGCAGTGGGTTGCACCCTATTCAAGCAGGGATCCTCACTCTAGTCAGGGTAAGAGAGTCACACAGGAAAGATAATCCCTGCTCACTCCCTTGGTAGCTTGGCACGAGCAGTCAGGATTATCTCAGAGGCAATGTGTAAAGCATTTGTACATACACACACACAGTAAAAAAGTGAAAACATCACAAAATGACTCCACACCAGTTTAGATAAATAACCAATCTTTATCTGAATCTGAATAAGAAAAAACAAAATGATAAAAATCCAACATAAGTAATCAAAGAGGGGGCAATAGGGCTTTTTGAACAGGTCCAGCAAAAATGCCCTAACAGAAGTCAAAAAAAGGTTAATGATGTTCCTTAGAAGAGAGAGTCAGATAATAGGGGAATATAAACCAACCTGACCTGAATGGTTCAAAGTTGGGAATCCATTTCGTTGGATCATAATGCCCTCACACACCAGGTAGGGTGTCATGCTTCATCATCGGGCTGCTCCTCGTCGGGTCGGCAGTGCAATTCCCGACGGGCTCCCTATAGTTGAGGCACTTTAACGGAGATCTTTTACCAACAGCCGTGAGATGATGTGGGGATGAGGGGTCTATTGTGTGTAGATGAATGTGTGTTTATAAAGTGAATCTAAAATAGGGCGTGCAAAGCTCCACCACCCGGTCCCAGTAGTGAAGGATAGGTCACCTGGAGATGTGCTAGATGCACAACATACATGAGGAACTCCTCGTGTTGAAACCTACCGGGTACTGTGTTGCCTGGTTAGTTCACAACTTAGGGTAGTTCCAGTACTACCAGGTATCTGACTAGTGAGTCGTATGGTTGTTGTGAGTGTGATTTCTTTTTTTTTAGTTGTAGATAGTTTAAAACTGTTTTTTGGTCCTGATGAATCGCCCGCACATTAGCCAGATGGCGAGAAACATGTTGACCTTTTCACCTATAAAAGCGCAATAACTAGAGACATAATACTCAGCTGAGCGCCTTATATCATCTTTTTTACTTAGGGTAGGAGACCCCTTGATTAAAGTTATCATAGCTGGTACTCCCAACCCTATTTTAGATTCACTTTATAAACACACATTCATCTACACACAATAGACCTCTCACCCCCACATCATCTCACGGCTGTTGAACCATTCAGGTCAGGTTGGTTTATATTCCCCTATTATCTGACTCTCTCTTCTAAGGAACCGCATTAACCTTTTTTCTTGACAAAAATCCAACATACACAATTAACGCTATCTCTTTTCAAAGGTTAAATATGTTACGTCCATAGAAGTCTATGAATGGTTTATGTTTAGCACAAAGTACCTTGGAGGTGTAAAAATCAAACGATGGTGTGAGGCGCAGGGGAGGTGAGGCACTGGAAAAGCAAAGCTTTTTGCTGATTGGGTACTCCCAGAGGAGGTGAAGCGTTGATTCCTTATTGCCAGGGAATATCAGCTCCTTACTGTCGGGGAAGGTGATGCATTGGTTCCTTACTGGAAGGGGAAGTGATGCATCGATCTCCGGACATGGGTACTCGGTTTCTTACTGCTGGACAACATCAATGAAGAAATCCGCACCCAGAGATGATGTGTCAAAAATCCAAACATGCTGCTTCGATTCCTCAGCGATGAAGCAGGAGCAGTGCATCACAAACTTCACTGATGCAGTGCTCAAAACTCATGCTGTGGTGGTTCTTCTGACGTGGAAAGTGGGCCATATGATGAAAGCCATGTTCAATGCACTGATCGGAAACCACATTCTAGTGCTGGCAGCAGCAATTCATCGAACTTTGTAGTGATGTATTGATAAAAACAGGTGCTGGGGGTTGATGCATGGATTTTCTCCTTCAGATACCAGATTCAACTTCAAAGGGTCCAGGAAATGGATTTGGCACCACTTGGAAAGTCAAGACTGTGGTAGTTGAAGTCCTTTATGGCCCTGAGACTTCTGAACAGGTGGCAGGCACACACAAGCCATTGAAGAACCTTGGAAAGCATGGATACAGTCTTTTCATCCCCAGGACAGAAGCAGCAAGCAGCAGGCCAGCACAACAAAGCAACAGGCAGAGTGTCATTCTCTCCCACCGCATCCATCTCTTCCTGGCAGAATGTTCTCAGTCCAGAAGTGGACTGAGGCCCAAAACTTATAACCCTTTCATCCTTTGAAGAAGACAAACTTCAAAGGAAAGTCTTTGCAGGGCACAAGACGCCTCCTTTCTCTGACCTGGCTCCAGACACACTACAGGGGAGTGGACACAGCTTTGTGCGAGGACAGACACAGTCCTATTCAGGTATAAGTGACAACTCCTCCCAACCCACGAGCTTGGAAGACCCATTAGCCTGGGGATTGACCATCAGGATATGCAAGGCACACCTCAGCTTCCTTTGTGTGACAGTCTAGAGTGAATGCTCAAGAGCCCTACTGTCAGCCAACCCTGATGAGTATTCTACAGACAGACAAAGGCACAGAATGGTTAATGCTTATTTTCTAAAAGTGGCATTTTCAAACACACAATTTAACAACCAACTTCACCAAAAGATGTATTTTGGAAAAGAGTGCAGAGACCCCGAGCTCCAAATCTCTATGAGCTCCCAATGGGAAGTTACACTTAAAAATATTTTAAGGCAATCCCCATGTTATCCTATGTGAGAGATCGTCCTTGCAATCGTGAAAACTGAATTAGCAGTATTTTGCTAATAGGATGTGTAAAATACACTAGTACATGTCCCACCTTTTAATTATCCTACACCTTGCACATGGGGCTGCCTTGGGCCTACCTGAAGGGTGACTTACATGTAGTAAAAGTGAAGGTTTGGTCCTGGCAGGTGGGTGACTTGCCAGGTCGAAATGGCAGTTTAAAACTGCACTCACATACACTGCAGTGGCAGGTCTGAGACATGTTTGCAGGGCTACTCATGTGGGTGGCACAATCAGTGCTGCAGGCCTCAGGGAAAATTGGTGCACTTTACTAGAGACTTACCAGTAAACCAAATATGCCAATCATGGATAAACTAATCGCAATGCAATTTGCACAGGGGACATATGTACCTTGGGGCTGGTTAACAGTGGGATGTGCCCAAAGTCCTCAAGCCAACAAAAATAGGTCAGAAAAATTGGGAGAAATAAGACAAACATTTTGGGGATAACACTGCAAAAAGTAAGCCTGGGCAAAGCACTACGCTACGCTCGTGTAGTTTGCGAAGTTTGCGCTACTTCGCACTACGCAAATTGCACGTAGCACAGTGCAAACACGGGTAGCGTAGCGTAGCGCAGCTTAGTGCAGTGGTCATTTTTAGCTTGCTCGCGGTCCTCAACGTCAAGTTGGCGACCGCGAGCAAGCAAAATGACATCCCGGCGAGACTTTTTCCTTGTTCGCGATCAGCAACATCAAGTTGCCGATCGCGAGCATGGAAAATAAACCTCCCAACGAGCTTCTCAACGTGGGGAGGTCAAGTTTCTCATTGCGAGTGGTCGCGTATGCTCTCGACCGCTCGCGATGAGAAACTACCAGTCCACGTTGAGAAAGCTGCCGCTCGAGTAGAAATCTACTCGAGCGGCAGAAAACGACCGCTTGCACTGTGCAAAATGCAGTTTGCACTGATTGCACAGTGTGGACAATCATACGGCACTGTGCAATCAGTGTGAACAGCATCTTGCACAGTGCACTACGCAGTTTGCAAAGCTACGCGTAGCTTGCATAGTGAGAAGTGCACTTCGCGTAGCTACGTGTAGCACTACTTCGCAAACTACACCCAGGGTTAGCAAAAAGGGCCAGGTCCTTCACAACCCCCTTCCAGCCTAAAGTCAGGGTAATTAATTAATACCTTGATGGACTTCCCTGCTTATGGTGATAGAACATGGGCCCTGGCCCACAACAGCAGGGAAGGTTCCTCTGTCGCCCCCTCTCAACCCTCCATCTGGACTTCTGCACCGTCCTTTCTGGAGCGGGGCAGCCAGACGCTTGTAACAACGATCCTCCCAAGTGGATGGCCTCTGAGTACAGACTAGGCCCCCCTCCTGGTGCTCCCTCTAGGAACCATCCAGGCTCTGTGACTGGGTTTTTGGCAATCTGGGTCTCTGCCCATCCCCACCTCTACTCCTACCCTGATAAAGGACATGAGGCCCTCAACCCATGCCATTACACTGGGACCTATCTGGGCTACTGCAAACCTCCCCTGCCTCCCCGGTTGGGATAGCCTAAGCCCCTTGCTTCAGGATTACTCTCAAAATCCTCTTCAGATCCTCTGGTATCCACCAAGAGGTCTGCCTCCAGTGTAAACCCCCTGGGGTCAGAGAATTCACACTCCACAGTGTTTTTGGCATAGCTCTGGAAAACTGTTACTGAACAAATGCTCTCCAGCAATCAAATTATACTGTCCCTCTTCTATGTTCACTACACTACCCTTTACTCAACCATCCAGTGCTTTGAAAAATTACCCCACATCAACCCCACAAGACTAGTGAAACAGTATCTGACTGTCCCTGAAACTCAACCCTCACTCTTCTGCATTGTCTTCATACTTCCTTACCAGGGCTTCTACCCCATCTCTTAACTCAGATTTACTTTCCGTGACTACTCCGTCCATTTCGACCAAGGGAAATCTACGACTTTGAATCTCGTTCCATGTCATTTGCCCTAACGAAGTTCAATCTCTTGAACGAAATGCGCTGGCCGAGGTTTTTTGCACAATTTGATGGACTTTGAAATAAAGAGATACTTCTTCACAAATTAATTGACCAGTCTTCATTATTGAACAATAGGACACTGTTAGAAATGGGATTTCTGGTTGGCTAAAGCTTGCGCCAAAGCCAGGCAGAAACCACCACTCTAGTCAGGGCAAGGGAGTTACACGCCAAAGATAACCGCTAGTCACCCCCTTGGTAGCTTGGCATGAGCAGTCAGGCTTATACCCGAGGCAATGTGTAAAGCATTTGCGCAACACACCCACAGAAACAACACACTAGGCACACCTCAAAAGGAACTCCACACAAGGTTATATCAAAAATAGCCTTCGTATTATCATCAAACTCATTAGAATAGTAATCACACAATATACACTGTGCCAACCGGCACTAGGCAATATTTACAGGGGATTATATACACATGACAGGGCCACTTGGAGCACTGTCAGAACCATCACAAAGTGAACTTAGTAAATGTAGAACATATAGTAAGCTTAGAACACAACCAGTAATTACTGGCAAACACTGTACTCAGCATCATCCTGTAACACAAACCATATTATGCACAGTATCACCTCAGGCGTAAATACATTATGCGCCAACCTCATAACCCTAAACATATTAGACCTTAACCTCCTAAGTATAACTCACATTAGGGGCATAAGCCATAGTAGAGAATAACCTCACAAGCATAAACCCCAGTATGCGAATGACCTCATACATAAACCACATTTAGAGGTATAAAACAGGGTGCATAAATCACAGTACATGAATCACATTTCCTGCGCACCACATAAATCACATTAGGGCCTGGCACACTATCAACCTAACAGTCCCCCAACCAACTGGCCTTTTCAGAGGGCTCAAATGCCCTATGTCCCAATGTCAGGGTGGCTGCCAATGCAGCAGAATTTGCAAGTGCGCAATTACGTTGGGGCAGAGGAGTGCATCTCACTCCTGTTCTCATCCAAAAATGCCCCCAAAGAACTAATAGCCTAAACATTGCAGCTGACGCTAATGGCCGTGCAGCTGTGAAGCAAAACGTGGGTCTGGGCACTCACTGTGCCCTTGGACAAATATGCAAAACGCGTTGCAGCTGCCCCGCTGATGCGGCGCAGCTGTGAATAGGCCAAGTGAAGGGGGCCTGGCACATCTGTGCCTCTTCAGCCCCACTGGGCCTCTCTAAACCAAATTTTCCCCATCGGTGCAGCTGCCCTCTAGGAGGCGGGACAGCTGTAGAAAATGGCCAAACTGGGGAAGGTATGTACACCACTGGCCCTCGGGACCCCCACTGGGGCCCTAAAAACAAATATGCCCCATCGTTGGAGCGGCCCGCAATGGCGGGACCGTTCAGGCACCAACACTGTGCCCTATAAGGCACTACAAGGGGCAAATTGGAGCCCCCACTCACTGGGACTCTCTGGATGCTGCTCAGGGACTCTCCTTCTTTCCTCTGGCGGTGTCTCTCACGGACAGCTGCAGTTCCCTCGGCAAGGCCAGCACTACGCGGGGCTCTCTCCTCACTGCGAGAGCCCCGCTGCCCAGCGCCGGTCTTCCTCCTGCATGCGGGGCTTCCCTCACTCACGGGAGCCCCGTGATGCCATCGGCGGTCTCGGCCGCCTCTCCTCACTTCATCTGGGCCCCCTCCTGGGACCCAGGACTTCAACGTGGAGCCCACGAGGCTCCGGAAGGCTTTTCTAGGCCGGCTGGACTTCCTCCTTCCGGCCGTAGGCTCTACCCCAGGCCAGGTATGACTTCCATTTTGCGATCGGGCCGCGGCAGTTATTTCCATCAAAATGAGAGGTGGGCACCCGCAAAAATAGAAGCATAAGTGGGGTGGGCACCCGCATATTTAAATATCCCATAAGCGGGGTGGGCACCCGTGAACCACTCAAAACGCGGGGTGGGCTCCCACTTCGATCCACAAAATGCGGGGAAATCCCACCTCGGGATTCCATCGGAAAGGGCGGCAGCTCCGCGCTGTGAAGCCACGCTCTCCTCTCTATGGGGCCAATTAAAAGAAAGCGCTCACAGGGAGCAAGAAGCACTAAAATTCCTGAAGGTCCTGGAAAAAGAATAAGGTCACGCAAAATGTTCCTCTAGGTCCAGGGGGCACATCTGGGCCCAGGGAGGCCAGCACATAGGGCCCTCCAGCAAGGAGGTAAGCCCCCTTGGCGGTTCCTCCTTGGCCCCAGCAGCAGCAAGCCCCCAAGTCAGGAACAGCACACCAGTATAGAACAGAACACATGGGGTCACAACCTCTTTCCATTGTCTGCAGTGTAGGGCATGGGGGAACCAGATACAACTGGTTCAGGGGGGAATGGAGCACTTTGTTTACCAAGCTCCTCTTCCCCTTTGTCAGGTGGGGGCTAGGTGATCAGACAAACCACAAGGGGCGGAGCCAGCATTGTCCAGGCTGGGCGCAGTCCTATTCAGAGTCAGGGCATTACTCCTCCCACTACTCTCAACGCAGATGTCCCATTCAGCCTAGTGCTGACTCACTCTGCCCCTCCTGGAGCCACACACACCTCTCAGCCCCTGTCACTCAAAAGCCAGACTTGCAATTAACATCAGGCAGGCAGACACATAGCACACAGAAATGCCAACTTGTAAAAGTGGCATTTAACAAATAGTCATAATAAATCTGCGCACACCATTGTGCAACATTTATTCTCACAATTTCATACATACTAAACACACCCACGCTGCTCCTCCCATTCCAGGAATTACCACTGACACACTGATCAGGGAATCCCCAATGCATTCCTATGGGAGGGCAGGCCAACCTTACCAAATGTACACAGAGAGCGCACGCACTTTACACTGGACCACAGTGCTAAAGTGCCCAGAGGCCGAAAACCATCAACACCATGTCAGAGAAAAGGCAAAAAGTTTAGGGGTGAACCTGCCAAAAAGGGCCAAGTCCAACACACACCATTCTGCCGTGAAGGGACACGAGGAAGGAACACCGTATTACACCTGCTTGAGGTTCATCCACCGGGCCCTTATCAAGGAGGCCCACACTGAACGTGCGGTCACAGAATACCATGTGACTTGTAGAACCGGTGTTTGGAGACCCCTCCCGACTGGAGGGTAAAAGCCAGCGTGCAGGGGACACCTAGAATCTACAGGTTCACCTTGATTACTCATGTATTACCAAAAGAGACCAGGACAACTTAGCTGTGGAGGAAAGTAAATTACTTTATTAGCTCGAGCTAAGGACAGGGTCCCAAAATGGTACAAAGACAATTCTACAGAGAATGCTGCTTCACTCCGCAGCGCACACATAAATATAGCACTAGCCACATCCTTTACACATCCAACAAGTTCCTCATCAGTCTCAAGTGGCGTAATCGTGGCCAGAGAGCGTCTGTCTCTGATCGCACAATGTGCACAGCCTCTTGCTTCAGCGCCCAGATGGCGTGGTCACGGAGCACAGCTGTTGGTGTAAGAGGCTGAGTTACCAACAGTGGACAGGATGTGGCTAAGTCTCTGGCACAACCGGGGGGGGGCGAGGTACACAAGCAGCTTCTGGAATCGGCTCAACCACAAGGAGCGAGGAGGGTAAAGCAAGTTCTAACAGGGACATAGAAAGCAATCCTTCACCAGGTTCCCGAGAACATGGCAACACGAAATGGAGTCTCAGTGGCCATTTTAAGCATAGTTCAACAGACTGCACCATCTCTTAACGCAGATTTGCTTTCCATGACTACTCCATCCATTTTGACCAAGGAAAATCTACGACTTCGACTCTCGTTCCATGTCATTTACCCTGATGAAGTTCAATCTCTTGAACGAAACGCATTGGCTGTGGTTTTTTGCACAATTTGATGGACTTTGAAATAAAGAGATACTTCTTCATAAATGAATTGACCAGTCTTTATTATTGAACAATACACACCTGGTAGTGCACCGCTCTATTCTCCAGAAGTACCTAATTTCTGTGTAGCAGTTTGCATCTCCCAACGGCAGGTGCAGGAGCAGTTTGTGCACACCCACCTTCATCATACTACTAAGAAATATAAAGGGAACACAGCAAAGAGGTGTGGCCCCTGGGGTCCGCCGTTGGTTCGTTGTCGCTGTTAAATCGAAAGTAGTAGCTTTTGCTTCTCGTTCACTGAAGAGCGCAGAAGAATGATACTCTGTAGTCGAGTGAGAAGCGTTGGCAGTGTTTTGGGCGATTAATGATTTTAAATTCTATTTATGGGGCATACCATTTGTGATAAGGTCAGATCATCTCCCACTTTGTTAAACGTTCGTGTATAGGGAAGTGTAGAGTTTATCTCCCAGAATTAGATGAATGATGGAAGGTTCAACAGAGTTAAATTGTGTTGTAGAACATGCACCAGGACCCAAAAACAAGGCTGCAGACCGTTTATCAAGGTTACCGATTGATCATGAAGAGGATGACGGTGACACCTCATTGGTTGAATGGGAATATGAGTTTGCAATTGATGACAAAGAATGGTCTGAAGCCATCATTAAAGATGCAGATCTTGTGACTCTAAATGAGTATATTGTTAATGGATGGCCAGACAACAAGGATGAGCCAAGCTCATTAAGAGGGTTTTTTAAATGTGAAGGATGAGCTTTGCATGGATGAAGGGAAATTCCTGAAGGCTGATAGGGTGACACCACCATGTAATCTAAAAAACAAACATATGAATATAGCACATGAGAGACACCTTGGGAGAAATTTGACTAAGGCCAGGCTGCAAGAATGGTATAGGTGGCCAGGGATGGATCGTCAGGTAGAATAGGTAGTATAAAAAGACTGTTTGTAATGTGCAAACAATGAATAGTATAGGAAGACATGAACAGCCTCATTGTCTCCTTTAAAAAAAATTACTATGGAACCCTGGACTAAATTGGGACAAGACATTGCTGGACCTTTTGAACTTCTAGTAAATGATGACCAGTATATTCTATTATTCATTGATTATACTTTTAAATGGGTGTTTACTAAATGTGCACCTTCTGTTAACACAAGGACAGTAATTGAATTCCTTTCTGAAGAATTTTCTTAGGAAGGTGTTCCAGAGTGTCTTACTACAGATATTTGAGTCCAATTTGTCTCACAAGAGATGTATTTGTTGCTCAAAGAATTGCCTATTTTACAGTACAAAACAGCTTGAAAACTCCTGTCAGGCTAACAGTTTGGCAGAGTGTATAAACAAGTTGGTGAAAAGTTGTGCTCAAGGGCTATACTAACTTAAGGCCTAATTATGAGTTCTGTGGGACTCGTGGGGGGGCGGTGGTGGCAATCTTCCGACCGCCCTATTACAATTAGGGGGGGGTCAGACCGCCATTGTCCCACTAAAGCTACCAGATAACCACCGTTGCCTGGCGGTGTTGCAGCGGTTGGGGTCCGTAATATGCTTGGCGGAACTGCCGCAGTCCAGCCAAGCACATCATGAGTTTCCTTTCCGCAATGGTTTTCATGGCGTATGCTCCTCCATGAAAACTGTGGCAGAGAGGAAACAAAGGGGGCCCTACAGGCACAATGAGGTGCATGCAGGAGGCACAACATGTGCCCGCCTGTGTGCATGCACCCCAGTTCCTGCACAGCATGGACTTTACCGTCTGTGCCATGCAGGAACTGTTTCTGGCGATCCCATTGTGGTGGCCATTTTCAGGGCTCTGCTGTGGGAACGTAAAGAAAAGCTAATCAGACACGAGAAATGCTCATAATCTGACGAGCGGACGGCCACAGGTTTGGTGGTGTGGCGGCATTGTGGACCCCGCACCGCACCACTTAACTTGTAATCAGGCCCTAAGTGTACCTTAAAGAATGTGTTGAGAGAAACATGGGCATACCTATTTGCATAACTTATTTGGCTCCGTTTACTGCGTAGAGAAGCAGGAGGCCACACAATAAGCTCAATCAAGCATTGTTGAAGCTGATTGTTGGAAGGGAAGAGATGACTCAGTCTGAAGAATATCTTCATTTCAGCTGAACATCACATTAGGAAAATTGTAAGGGAAGATTTGATGAGAAAACGTCTGCACATAGAAGTTTTTGGAACATTGGAGATAGAGTGTTGGTAAAAAAACTTAGAATGTTAAAAAAGAGACACTATAAGTTAAGGCGACCTTTCATTATTGCAAAGGCAAGAAAGGATGTGGTGGTTTTAGACTCGGATGATGTGTGGAATATGTCAAGAGTGACAAAATGGAATGATAACAAATTACGTGGGGATGATAACGTTTATGTGGAGGAAGTTTCAATTGTTCAGCTAGATAGAGCCTTTGAGAGCTCTGTCAGTGTAGAATCTGCCAGGAGGTCTAGAATCAAACCAACCTGGCACAAAGACTAGGTGATGACATGAAAACACTTATATTTTATAATTCTGTTGATTTTATCTTAAACACTGGAAATGATATATTATATTACTGTTGATTTTATCTTACTCTTCTTATGTATCAATAATTCAATTTATTTTATGTAAATATTGTAAGAGTGGCAGATGTGTTATGATCTGCTTGCTTGACTCATGACCCTCTAACTGTAATGTTACCTATGTCATTGTTGCTTGGGTGACTAGAACAGTGTCTAAGTCATTGCTGGCACCGCAAAGCATTACACAGGATAATTAAGGGTGTGTTGTGACTTACTCTGACCAGGCTTGTAGTTTCTGCTTGGGCAAGGTGCCTCTGCCAACTTTAAGCCCATACAAGGGGTTAATGCTGCTGCAGCGTCATTTTTTTGACTCTGCAGCATTTTCTTTTTTTGCCGCCAAATTTACAAAGGACGCTACAGCCCCTTAAAGTCACTTTTACGCAGCTTGAGCCAATTTTCTTTCAACGCTGGTTCTGCTAGAGGCATTTTCTGAAAATGATATGGAAGGTAGGTGTTCATTCAAAAAAACACTAACAAAACTGACGCTGCAATATGTACGAGGATTTTTTGAAACGCCGCTATTTGTTCCCAAAATTTCAGCGAAGTCACATTAGCGACAGCTTTTTACCACTAGGGCAAAGCCTGTCCTAAAATTTAGGGGTGGGCGGAATTTGCGAAATCCACTTTCGCAAATTATCGTGAAAATGTTAAAAATTATCGCAAACACGCGGAAATATCGCGAAGATTCGGAAGTTTTTTTCCCGCATGTTCGCGAGATTTTCTGCATGGTTGCGGCTCGCCAACTTACCCATGTGGTTGCTCGCGGGCGCGGCCATCTTGTTTTCAGTTGTCTCGTGGTGCATGATCGCGAGAAGAAAGACGTGATCGCGCGACGCATGACGTCACTGCGGGCGCGAACTGTCGCGAGACAGCGCAAATGGCTAAAAACAATACAACATCTCATGGAGAACGCGACCGGATCAAGAAAACTTGTCGGCGAACGCAGGGATTCAGGTAAGGCGATCGCGCGCGCGCGAGAATGTATTATTTTACAGCGCGAGCAAGAAACAAATTATCGCCAAGCTGCGGAATGCGGAAATTTTGACATTTTCGCGCTCTCCGCGGAACGCGAAAATGTCAAATTATCGCAATTTCCGCCCACGGAACGAAATTTTCGCCCAGGCCTACTAAAAATTATGCTAGCACACTGGCACAAAAGCAGAACAGACCCTAAGCCATTTGGCAAGCTCAACTACACCATAGATCCACTGCTTTTGCAGCTAGGAGCACCACGGAGAGCACCACCAGCACCACCACAGAGGGTGCGCAGGAGAAGGAAGCAGACATATTAATGGAGGATAACCCTGATTGACTTCAGGGAGGAAGAGGTCATTGGCCATTACAGGCTCAAGAGGGAGTCCATTGACCACCACCTGCACCAGATTGCGCTCAGGCTGCAAACAACATCACAGCATTGCACCAGCATCCCTCCGCAGGGAGAACTAATGGCTATACTACACATGAGGGCGTCTGGAACTTTTCAACCTACCACAGCCAAAGCAGCAGTAGTATCCCAGTCATTCTTCTCCGGGTTCCTCCCCCACCATCCTGGATGCCATAATAAGCCTCACGTCCCAGTGCTCAGCAACAACAGGACAACAAGCAAGGTGTTTATGCCACATGTGTTGGGGCAATGGACTGCACACATGTGCAACTTGTGCCTCCAGAGGCTACATCCCATATCTACTGCAACAGGAAGCACTATTCCATTAACGTAGATGCAATTTTGGACCTTCTGGGCCTTTTCATTAATGTACTGCCAAGTACACTGGCAGTGCACAGGATTCGTTCAACTTTTTAATTTGTTCATGGCAAACCTCTCATCGGAATTAAACATCAGCAACGCACACGCCCCCCGGCAGGGGGGCCTGTCACTCTCCAACTTATTGTATGCCGATGACATTGTGCTGATTAGCCAAACTCCAATTGGCCTTCAGCATCTGCTAGATACAACCATTATTCATGCAGCATCTATCGGTTTAACAATTAGCTTAGATAAGTCGAAGGTCATGCATTTGAACCCAAAAAAAAACACATCCGGCTATCACTGGTGTCTGGCAGATGCACCCATGGAAGTTGTGGATGAATACAAGTATCTAGGGATGTGATTGACAAGGGTTTTTTTAAATCACAAAAAGAAGCCGTAAAGCGGAGTGGCAACTCAATAGCGGTAGTTTCAAAATCCCTCAAACTTAAAACCGCCGGCCCAAGATTTAGCCCACTACTGCAGGTTTTACAAGCAAAGCTAATCCCAGCCATTACCTACGGGAGCGAGTGTCTTAAGGGAAGAGACGTGGATATCCTGGACTGTCCCCTGTCAAGATCAGCAAGAATAATTTTCAGTCTCCCAAATTATGTTTCACCCGCACAAATTAGGCTGGAGTTTGGTCTACAGTCTAAAAAATTAGCCCGCAATGGCACCTATGTGAAATGCTGGCATAGGATTAGAAGGTACGAACAAAGTTCTCTGAACTTCCACCCATGGAATGAGATAAACACAAGCAAGGTTTGTATAGCAAGGGATAATCTGGCAGCATCTATAAACCGCCAAGTCCTAAAGGAGCTCTGGGCGGCCATGGGAACGCATAAAAGCTTCAAGTTACTGGTAAATAAGACAGCGAAAAGGCTGTCAGTAGTAGAGGGCAAAGAAATGCTCAGGAAAGGGCCCATGGATGGTGCGTGCTACAGAGTTATACAAGACCCCTCCCGCAAAACTATCTAGGCGCCGTCTTTAATAGGAAAACAAAGGAAAAATATTTACGGTCCCGAATGGGTATGCTTGCAGTCCTGCCGCACCTTCTACCATGGAAGCGATTATTGGAATCAACTAAGTGCCGTCTTTGCTGGAAAGCAGAAGAGAGCATCATTCATCTATTTTGCACCTGTTGAAAATTGGATCTTGAACGACGACTGCTTCTGAAAACTATCTTTAACAACAGGAGGATAAGATCATGCAGACAAGCAGTGAAGGCTTGCCTTGAAGGAGGAGATCTACAGCTGGCTTGCTGGTTTGTACAATTCATGGGGATGGCAGAGGAATAAATGAAGAGAACCGGTGCACAATAAGCAGTTTTTCGAATGAAGGCTCGCCATTTCCCGGAACTGGCACTCTTCATTAGGAAACGCACGACTCAAATAGCGTTAAAGGCATTGTAATCTGCCTTATTAATATATCAAAAACAACTTCTTGTAAAGTTCTGGGCACCAGGCACTTAATGGGACTTCTGCACTTATTTTGCAATAACTCCAACGACGAGGCAGCCACATCATGTCAAAACCTTTTAATAAAAAAGTTTTTTTATTTTAGAATATATGTAACCCAATGGTACCTTTTTTTTATGCACAATGAACTAGGCACTTTACAAGACTGTTAAAACTGGGAAATCAAGGACTGCTCAATGCATATTGAATGAACAGATATTCCATAGGAGTACTGCACAAACTAGTTAGATGGAATACGATGCGTAGATAACATAAACTGTACCATAGTGTTTTACTGTTGGATACTAATCATGATGTAACTGTGGTTTTATTTTGAGGGATTTTATCGTCAAGCGATTTTGTAAAGGTTTTTTTTAACCTGGAAAATAAATTACTTACTTGCTGGCAGTGCTCAGGATTCGTTCATCTTCCGACATTCCTCCATCTATGAGCTCTTCCACAATGGAACCTATGAGTATGGATGGTTGGTTGGTACATCTCAAGCACATGACAGACCACTTGACACTCAATTATGTAGGAATACGTTGAAATGTCAGTCTTGGGTAGAATGAGACAGTGCATACGTTGTTGGTGTGGGCTGATATACTTGTCCCAACTACATGGGATATGGACACATTTCCTACACGTCACACATGTTGACACCACCTATATCACTGTGTCCAACATGTATAAGTCAACTGGGCTGATGGAGTATTAGTAACCATGATGCTCGGGTGGAGCAGCTACCCAAATCATATCAATGTGGCAATGCTAAGTATGTCTGCATGAGATTGCAAGGTCTCATAGGTATGCAGTACAGCAAGCCACAACAAAGTGTATCTCTCATTCACACTACATTAGGTGGTCTACCATAGACCTTGCAGTGGCCTTTCCCATCCAACACCAATGAAGGTCACACATGTTTACACACATCATATGTACAGGGGCCCTGGAATGGTAGTGTGCCTCACAAGGAGAGGTGAAAAGAGGATACATAATCACATGTCTCATTCTCATGCCCAATTATGTGTCCAGCTTTCCACATGACACATTGAAGGAGGGAATGGCACAGATAGTAGGACATTGGTGCTAATATGTGGACACCAAGATGTCATGCATGCACCACAGTGCAAGGGGGTATTGGCACTACTCACTATCAAGTGGTGTTGTGAATGTTGACAAAGCATGGATGTGCTGTATGTCAAATGCAAGGCACATTCCATCACTTCACTTTGGATGCAGGTTAGCTCAGCCATTTCACATCCATTGATTCCCACTGATTACAAATGCTACATGAGGCACTGTGTTCACATTCAATTGTGTACAAGAACCTCACTAATGTGATAATTATCTAAATGAGGCTTCCAAACACATTGTTGAAAAGAGGCAATCCCTGTCTCAAGTCTGTGTATCACATGTAAATCCCATGGTCAGGAGGCTTGAAGATGTGTCCCAGACCTGTGAATCTGAATAATGTTGGCAAATATGAACCTCACTGGATCAACTCAACTATGCTAAGTTATATCACACATCATATGCACACCTCACATCCTTTGTGCACAACTTCTACAATTGTTTGTATGGAAACCGCTACAGCAGTCATCCAAGTTGCCAGCAAGGTACCCCTTCATGTGCATATTACATCTCCCATGACAGCCAACAATACAGTTGTCAGGGAAATAATGTGACTGTTTTGGAGTTATCCTACACTGGTTCTGCCTGTGCAGACACACAAACATGGACACTGAATCTTGTGTTAGATATAGCCTACCCTATCCCAATGATGTTTGGCACTGTATTGAATGCAGTCTATCTGTTGCACTGTACAGTGCAGCATTACTACATATCTAATAACGTTTGTGTACCGTTTCCATAGTGGACTGCCATGTGTATACTACCATGTCCATATTTACACCCACTATCCTTCCCATGGGTGAACACATAGAAAAATGTTTGCTAAACGCCTGAATACAAAATATGTGTGACAGAAGTAAGATACATCACCAGCTACTGTTACATGTTGTCAAATCAGACAGGCATCAGTCAAGGATTTGCAATAGTAGCCAAAAAAAGACACAATTAATGTCTGTGAGACATGTATCTACTTAATGGAAAATAACCAAACTAATTGGTGACAAATCATCACCTGCATGACATTGGCACTCAGATGAATGAAAAATAGTAAATGAATCTCAGAGGAAAGCACACTTGCATGTGTAGCTCTGCGTCAGCCATTGCTAATCCCAACTTGACTGATAAAACACTTCCTTTCTTAGCAGCAGACTAAGATTACTCTCTGAAGCCATGGGTTTCTGATGCCTGTAAAGATCCCACAAAAATAAGCCCAGCTGAGTTACAACCATGCCCTATGCTGCACCAGGTCCACCATTGAATAGACATTCGGAGTACTGAAATCATGCTTCCGGAGACTTGACGTATCTATAGGGAGATTGCTCTACTCCTCACCTATGGTCTGTAATATGTTCTTGGTCTAGTGCATTTTGTACAATATATGTGTCAGGTAACCCTGGGCAGACAACTACGTTACACTCGAGAAGTTTGCATAGTGTGTGCTACTTCACGCTACGTGAATCGCACGTAGCACAGTGCAAAATCACGCATTTTTTGCTCGCTCGCGGTCCTCAACGCCAAGTTGGTGACCGCGAGTGAGCAAAATGACATCCCGGCAAGACTTTTTCCTCGTTCGCAATCAGCAACATCAAGTTGGCGATCGTGAGCGTGGAAAATAAACCTCCCGGCGAGATTCTCAACGCGGGGAGGTCAGGTTTCTCATTGCGAATGGTCGCGTATGCTCGCGACCGCTCGCGATGAGAAACTAGTCCGCTTTGAAAAAGCTGCCACTCGAGTAAAAATCTACTCGAGCGGTAGAAAACGACAGCTTGCACTGTGCAAGATGCCGTTTTCAATGATTGCACAGTGCGGACAAGCATCCGGCACTGTGCAATCATCGCGAACAGCGCACTACGCAGTTCGCATAGTGCTACGCGTATCACTATGCAAATTATTTATTTATTTATTTAAGAGTTTTCTATAGTGCTGGCCACACCCGAGGGTATCGGAGCACTTTACAACATTTGTCATGAGCAATTGCATATAGTCTAACAGTAGTAAACACATTGATTAGTGACTTGTCCTGTTTAGGGAGGGGGAACAGAGGAGCAAGTCAAGAGGTAGGTGCTGTAAAGGTCATTTTTATCACAGTGATTGTATGCTCCAATGTGCAAGATTCCGCATTAGCCGTCAGCTATCCTTTTGGAAGAGTTTGGTTGAGGAAATGGTCTCTGAGCTGGCTTTTGAATTTTTTGAAGGATGGGTTAGTCCTGATATGGACTGGGATGTCGTTCCAAATTTTAGGCGCATTTCCAGAGAAGGAGCGCGATAAGGTTTTTTGTTTGTGAGTTTTCGGAGGGATGAGGAGTAGAGTGTTAGTGCTCCTGAGATTCCTTGTCTGCCCAGCTTTGTTGAGGTTGGAGGCCAGGTAGGCAGGTTTGCCATTGTGCAGACCTTTGTGTGTGAGACAAGAAATTCTTAAGCTGGCACGCATTTTGATTGAAGGCCGGTTTTTCCAGTAATGGTGTGACTTGGCCTATTTTGAGACAGTCTGGCATGCTTCTGGTTTTCAGGGAGCTATTTATAATCTTTGTCTAGAGCGGGGCTAGGGTGAATTTGAGATTTTTGGCCAGGTAGGCTGGGATATGATTCTCAATGTGTTACGAGGGATTGGATCCGGTAATCATTTCAATGATTTCTGTTTCAGAGATAGGTTAGAATGATTTCCAGTTGTTGGGGGGTGCCTGGATGGGTTGTTGTCTTCTTTGCAGGGGGGTGGGCTTTCATTGAGTGGGCAGATGTGGTCATCCAGGAAGAGCTCAATCTTGGTGATTTTATTGTTAACGAAGTTTGCAAAGTTCTCACATGGATCTTGGGAAGCCTGCACTGCGGTCGAGGGGGGCTTGGATGTGTGTTGTCTAATGAGATTAAAGATTTATTTGGGTGGATTTTTGGCGTTGTTTAGTGCACCACAGAAAAAGGAACTGTTTTTCATTTTTGATGTGCTTTTTTTTATTTCCTGCGTTCAGTTTTGAGTTGATCGAGGTGGATTTTGGACTGGTTGTTTCACCAGAGTCTTTCTGGAGCTCTTATTTGTCTTCTTTCAGAGTTTAGGTCTGTGTTGAACCACGATCTCGATGGAATGTTCCTGACTTTTTTTTGTTTTGGGGGAGCTATTTGGTCAAGTATGGAAGTCATTGTTGCATTGTAGTGTGAAGTAAGTTTTTTTTATTTTTATTTTTTTATTGAGATTGCAAAATGACATATGCAGCAACTCTGCCATACAAGGCAGCTCAAACAGTGAATAAACATACAAACAACGTGTGATTGACCGTTTTCAGTATATCACTAATGCAAGACGTCTGAGCATAGACATTGAGTAAGTCCGCAATGTAAAGGTTGCGTACATGCATTTACATCATTCTGCTGCAGATTGTGAACTGATGTGGGCTTGCTGTTGGAGATATTGGCGTAGTGGTTCCCAAATATCCTTGGGTTTAGATGATGTTGGAAGTTCTTCTGCGTATAGTTCGAGGTTCTCCTTACAGTACACCATATCTTTAACCCAGTGCTCGATTTTCAGGGCAAGTGTGCTCTCCCAGGTCAGAGCCACCCGGTGCTTGGCCATCAATAATGCAATCCGCACAAATTTGCCCAGGGTCCCCTTCAGTTGAGGTACATAGCATAGGGCCAGATGTGGGTAGATAAATAGAGGTCGCAAATGCAGAAATTCGCAGAATTTCCACGTTTGCGATCGCAAATAACCCCTAAATATAAAGGAAATCAGTTAGCGATTCCTTATTTGGTGAATATGCCACACCGGGTCACTATTTTGCGAGTCACTAAATAAGGAATCGCAATATAACGTTGCAAACCAATGTACATAAAATCGTTAATAGCGATTTTTTCAAAAATCGCATATTAGGCGTCGCAAATTAACACTGACTCAAAGCAGGTGGTAACCATGTGCACTGCATATAAACAGCCCCAGAATGCATCTGCGTGAACACAATGGCGGCCCTCTATGTCATTGCAAGGCGGATGCAAGCAGCAGCACTGAGGATCTGGAGACGACAGAAACGCGTATACAGATTGCACATCACACTATTCCAACTCACAGAGGCAGAAATCCATGAGAGGTACAGGCTTCACCCCACCACCATCCTAGACCTGATACGTGACCTGCACCCAATCCTGGAGCACCAGACACCAAGGGCGCATGCAATACCACCACATGTACAGGTCCTTTGTTGCCTGCACCTACTTGCATCAGGTAGTTACCAGGGGGTCATAGCTGTGGCTGGTGGTGTCTCACAGAGTTGCCTGTCACGCTTCTTCAACACATTCCTGGATGTCATGATGCAAAGAATGCACCACTACATCTGGTTCCCCAGCACACAGACCGAAATGCACATAAGACAAAGACGGATTTTTATCAGAAGGCCCGGTTCCCACATGTCATAGGGTGCATCGATGAGACACATATTCCAATCTGCCCCCCCTCTGCTACTGAGTTCATGTATCGGAACCGCAAATCAACACATTCAATCAACGTACAGGTCATTTGTGATGCGTCTCACATCATCACCGATATTGTTGCAAAATTTCCAGGGCGCACGCATGACTCCTACATCTTCAGGACGAGTGGGATCTATACACGTCTTGCTGGGGGTGAATTTGGAGAAGGATACCTGCTAGGTAAATCAATATGACACACCCTGATATATACCTTGAATGTATCTGTTGCTGACTGTGAATGATGTGTTTTCTTTTACTACTTAGGTGATAGTGCATATGGGGTGCAGTCATTCATCCTGACTCCATACCTCAACCCATCTACCCCAAGTGAGAGGAGATTTAATGTGGCGCATAAATCAACGCGGAATGTGATGGAGCGTATATTTGGACTCCTGACGAGCAGGTTCCGCTGCCTCCACAAAAGTGGAGGTGCACAGCAGTACCGCCCTCTGATCTGCTGCAAGATAATAGCAACATGTGCCATGCTACATAACCTGGCCACAAAGAAAGGAACACCCGTAGAACTCACTGAATCAGAGGATGGTGATGAGGAATGTCCACAACCACTGCACTGCGCAGCAGGTGTGGCAGCAGCGTCAGATGGGAGATACAGATGGGCTGAGATCACACGCAACTATTTCTGAGTAAGTAATGAGACAAAGTGAGTAATTGTAATCGTGTAACAGTGTTTTATTGACCTTACTTCGGGCAATAGGAATGCACGCCGCCGCACCATATTATCCCCTCAGTGTCTCAACAATCCCAGCATGGCATTGATACACTGCATGCTCATTGTCATCCCTTATAATTTGGTTACATGGGTTACCTCACCCATCTCCCAATGTCAGCTGAAACATGGCTTCTTTTCCTGCGCCCACACACAGCACTGCTCCGCTCACTCTGCACACTGGCCTCCATAGAGGACTGTTCTGCGGCTGGACCGTGCCTTGTGCCTCCTGGACTCCGCTATTGGTGGAGTGATGCTGCTGCGGCTTGTTACCTGCTCACTTTCACCACCATCCCCAGACCCTGTGGCAGCGATGTGTGTTGTCTGGAGCTCTTCCAACGCAGTGGTGACAGTAACCAACCCCCTGGCCACATCACGGTTGCAGTGGGCCATCTTTAACTGCATGGCCACTGAGTGTCTGCTGAGGACAGAGGTGACATTGCATAGCCAGTTCACCGCCTTTGTGTACCCTTCCATGTGCTGTTTCTCCCTGCGCCTTGCCCCACGTTCCATGTCCATTTTGCTGCACAACAGCCTTACAGCATTGGCCATGTCCCTCATGCCCTCTGCAATGGTGGTATTTAGAGCATTTATGCCCTCCTTTATGTCCCTCATATGTCTGTTCATGTACATTGCATTGACCGCATTGTTTTACCTTGAAGCGACTGCACCTTCAACATGTTTCCCTCCAGACCTGCAAATACACTGTCTGTGCATCTGGACTGTGTGCCCTTGGTCTGCGTTGTCGGGCACTTGTGTGGCAACGCTCCATGGGTGACTGTGTCTCTGGAGTCTATCCTGCCTCTTCCTGCATGGTCTGTGGGGCTCCCGTGCTCTCCTCCTCTGAACCCTCCGTCTCCTGAAGGCTACTCACTCTATGCCTCTTGCGTCTCGGTGGTGTTGGTGGTGGTGGTGGTGTGACATCTGCAGGTGTCAGGGCCTCATCATCATGTTGTGTTCCCTAGGTGCCTCTTCTGTCTTCCTCTCAGCAGTCTGGGACGCAGGTTCGCCTGTGGATACAGAATGCAAATTTACTGACTTGCCTGGCGGCACTTGTGTTCCATTAAATTACATGTTTGCCATTCATACTGACAGTCCCCCGCTTGCTTATTTACAGATGTGGGTCACATGCACTTGGGTTCATTGGAATAACTGGTATGATATGTGTTAATTAGGATTACATCTCCCAAGATGCATTGCTGGTTGTTAGCAAATCATGGACTAGAGTGGGATTCATACTTGCTTAATGGGGATTGGGAATTGGGGATGGGGGGCTCAGCATGCTGTGCATGCTTTTGACCTTGTCTGTTGTTTCCTCGGGCTGAGCTGTCCGTGCCTCCAATGTCAATGATGCTCTCCGGCTGGAGGGTGGACTCCACCATTTCCTCCAGTGGTGTTGGTACTGATGCAGTGGATGTTCCGCCACCTGTCTGATTGGCTTGCTTGAGCCTGTCAGCCACCCTCTCCTTGGCATGTTTGCGGAGGTCATACCAGTGCTTCTTGAGTTCATTAATGGAGCGCTGGGTGACACAGATGGCATTAATTTTTGCCTGTATTACAAGCCATATCTTCAGTTTCTGCGATTCTGGAACATACAAAGAGTGCTTGCCAAACAACTGGTCGTGATCCTTTACCCCCTCCTCAATTAGGACCTCCAACTCCTTTTTGGAGAATATGTGTTTTCTCTTCCTCACTGGCTGCTCCTTTCCCTTCTCCAGTGTGTCCATGCTTGTTTTTGGTGTCTGCTTGGGGATTACTGTGCAGCTCCTGGGTCTGTGCTCCTGCTCCCTGCCTCTCCCACAGCTTCAGGCTCAGTGAAACAGCATGTGTCAGGCCACTTCCTGGTTGTGAGGTCATCAGGCTGCACCCGATTAGCGGATTGGCTAATTTGCGATTTTTTTAAATTGCAATTTCACAAATACCGATTCGGTAATGCGGATTCTGTATTTTTTTTGCGAATATTACCAAATCGCTAACTTTTACCGATTTTTTATTTACATCGGTTTTTGCGAGTTCTTAATAGCGATTCGGTAAAATTCGCTATTAAAAACTCTCAATTTGGGTTTACCTACATATGACCCATAGTAGACAAGTTAATGGTGTACATTGCAATAAAGCCCCGGACATGTCCCGCACCTGTTTCACCACCTCCTCCCAGAAGAGGAGCACCAGCCTGCAGTCCCAAGCTAGGTGCCAGAAGTCAGCATCTAGTTGGCCACAGCGCTTGCATTTGCTAGAATCGCGTAGGCCGCACCTGTGCAATTTAAAGGGCGTGTGATACACCTGGTGGATATACTAAAAATGTACAATACACAGTTTGTCATTAGGTGTATGGATGCTAGTGAGGTTGCATATGTGCTCCCATTCTGATGACGTCGGGGGGGTGTTAGTCTGTCATTCCAGCGGGCAAGGCTTCTGTCTGAATCAGTAGCTTTCTCATATCGCACAGCCCTATATAGTTTGGTGACCACCGGTTTTCATGTGGGCATGACCAATAGCAGTTGTAAAGAATGCAAGGCTGGCTGTTTGGCTGGATATGTAGTGTAATGTGTTCTAAGAGCCTGCTTAAGTCTATGTACAGTAAATTGAAACAGTGGTGTAGGGTTGGCAATATATTGGAGACCCTCATCAGTAATGAAAATCCCATTAGGCTAGAGGTCTTGCATGGTATCAATACCCACCTCTTGCAGTGACCTTAGCGGGCCCTCCTCTTGTGTCACCGAAATCGCAGCATGATGTGCCAGGGGCAATGCCGCGGCATAGATAGGGAGCTTAGTTGCGAGTTTGCCTATAGATTGCCAGGCCACAATGGTCATGTCTAGTGTGTTGATTTCATGTTTTGGCCTGCCTCTACATGTGTGCGTGATGATACCTGGTAGTGGAATCGGATGTGCATTGCCATCCTTCACTGCCACGTGACAAGTGTAAGCGTGGTGGTTGAACTAGTAGTATGCATACTGTGCTTGAACACAGAGATAATCTATGTACAGGTCTGGAGTGCTGAAACCCCCCTTGGC
This sequence comes from Triturus cristatus, assembly GCF_964204655.1. Taxonomy (NCBI): domain Eukaryota; kingdom Metazoa; phylum Chordata; class Amphibia; order Caudata; family Salamandridae; genus Triturus; species Triturus cristatus. Next base: position 152,202,253 of record NC_140584.1, read on the forward strand.
ATAATCGAGTGTGAGTGTAGCCCAGCTCACCCTAGCTTGCTTGTCTCCCCAGATCAATCGAAGCAGAGAACTCCGCACAACGCTAAAAAAGTGCTTTGGCAGTTTTATAGGGCTATTGCAGAATAAATATAAGAAACGCTGTAAGATGACCATTTTGATAACAGCAATGCGATCGGCCAGGGATAGTGGCAGTGCGATCCACCTATCAACTTGTTGCTCTAAAGAGGTACACGCTCTGCCATAGTTTTCTTTTATGACAATCTTGGGGTCCCGATGCACCCAGACTCCCAGGTATTTAACTTGATCCGTGGTCCACACCAGAGGGTACTCCATACTTGGAGGAATCGTTATGGGTGTCAGTGGTAATATCACTAATTTATCCCAGATGATAGTGAGACCAGAGAACAACCCAAATCTGATTTACTCTCTCAGCACCTGAGCCAGGTATCATCATGGCTCTCTAATAAACAGCACCATATCGCCGGCATAGAGGGATATACCGACAGGGCGGTGCATGAAATTGAGGGCCGACTCTTTGTGTCGCTGGCGGACCACACAGGCCAATGGCTCATTGTTAGACCTGTCAGCCCTAGGGTGGTATTACCCAGTTTTTTGTCATTTTCACCTTATTTTTGCCACCGTCTTTTGTTGGACTTAGGTCTCTGGGTGCCTTACCACTGCCAAACAGTGCTGAGGTGCAGGTGCTTTCTCCCAATAACATGGCTGCCACAGGCTCCTGCTACTGCGGAGTGGCCATTGAATACACGCACTAGTAGTTAGGAGCAGGCTGGGACATCCTGATACTGTCTCTCCACCGTCCCGCCTTTTTGTCCCATAGACCAACATGTGGAAGCTCCTGGAACCTTCCAGCCCTGGGAGGCATTATGCTTTGCCGCCTTTACAGGAGGGTCACCTGACCTAGGGGTATAAGAGGAAAGGAGGGAAACTGAACTAGTCAGTTGGGGCACCACTGGACCTGGGGGAACCTCTGCCGGAGTATAGGCGGTTGGGCCTACGGGAGGAACCTACACTACTGGGGCTGACTGAGCTTAGGCCCTGCTATACCCAAGTTAGATGAGGGACACTGCCAGCCTGCTGATCTAGCCCAGTGAGGAGGAAACCCAGGGGACCAACTCCAGTGTGCTGCAGGGAACCATCCTGCCTCTGATGCCTGCCAACTCAACCCCCTCTTCCCCTCAAAAACCTGCAACTAAGACCTGCCATCCACCCCCCCCCCCCCAAGATAAGCGCTGTACTGAAGACGTGGACTGCCTCCTCTGAGCACTGCTGATGGGGATCAGGAGGTAAAAATGCGCTACTAATAGAACTGTGCCACTTTAGCGCTAGACTGCAACCACCTGCTGCTCTCCTGCCAAGCGCAGTATGATAGAGACGGGCTCCTGTGCCACCTGAACTGCTGCAAGAACTGTGCCCCCAGCGCTGTGCTCCTTAAGCGCTGTGTTATTCAAGCGCCATATCTGTCCATCACCGCCGCCACCGGTACCTCAGTCCTAGCGCTGTGTCCTGGAAGCGCTCATCTGCCGAGGATCACCGCTGCGGCCCAGGCGCTGGGAAATCCGAGGCGCCACCTGCGTCTCTCACTTGTGTGCCTTGGTTGGGGGCAGCCGCAGAGTGCGCCTTGGGCCCGAGAATCACCGCCACGGCCCTGGCGCCTGCTGACCCGAAGCTGCCTGCCGCCCGAGTTCACCGCTGCGGCCCCCGAAGCCTGAGGAGGTCCGCCGCAGTAGTAGAGTAGGTCGCACTAGGCCCGGGCTGCGCGGGCGCGCGTTGCCCGGCAACCAGGGCGTCGGCCATGTCATCGGCCACGCCCCCCCTGCGAGACGCGTCTTGATTGGCTCCTGGGCCCCGGGCAGAGAGGGAAGTCCGGAGCCCTCTGAGAAGTGGCGCGGCGGGCCGGAGCCCCGAGGAGTTCTTCGCCGGCCCGAAAAGTGTTCCGCCCCCCCAGGCGAGGCCCCGAGTGAAGAGAGGAGCAGGCCACCTGGAGTTAGAGGCGCGAGGCGCTCGCTAGCGCTGGTGTGCAACAGAACGGCCTACAGGCCTAGGAACAGAGCGGTGAGTGCAGGGAAGCTGGGGCCTGCCCAGATGCCCCTATGCACTAGGTTCGCGCTGAATTGCCTCTCTGCCTGGGGGTGTGAAGTGTAATTGGACCTGCCAACCACCTTGCACATTAGACTGGGCCGCAATTCCTATGCCCTCAGGAGGCCCGGCTACCTGTAATGACCATGTGAAGGGGGGCCGGGTACGTAGAGGAGGCTCCCGCCGCAAAAGTTAAGTTGTAGTATTTGCATTCCACCTGCGCATAGGAAGTGTTGCCCCCTCTATGGGAGATGTGCACAAGTGATCTCAACTGGATCAATATCCTATAAGGAATGGTGCCTTTATTATTTCCATTCCAAGGGAATGTGTTGACGTTCTATTCATGCCCTGATGTCCTTGAATGAATTTACCCGTGTTTTGTCCTGAAATGAATTTACTGTCGCCCTGAGATTAACTACTCTATTTACCTGAATGAATTTACTGTCGCCCTGAGACTAACTGCTCTATTTACTTGAATGAATTAACTGTTGCCCTGAAGTTATCGGCTCTTGTACTGAAATTAATTTACTTGCTCTGACCTGAATTAGATAAAGGGACTTGGTTTATAAATTAACCTGGTGTGGTGTCTTTTCATTGCGTGCGCATTACTGAGTCCGTGCGAGTGTGTGCTGCTCAACTGCTTTACACATTGCCTTTGGGTGCTTTCCTGCCTCGTGCCAAGCCACCGTGTCGGAATTGGTGACCCCAGTTCTAACGTTGGTGTTCAGTGATGGGATTGGGACTTGTGCTTGTGCAGCACCATACAGGCATTCTGTGTGCGCCGCAATTGGACACCTATTGTAACGCAAGCCTAACGATTTGCCCCTCACTGTCTGATTGATTGTATAGGCTCCTGTGTCAAGCCTGTTGCCTACGTCCTAGTTTTTTCCCTTACGATTGTCTGGGGCCCCACCTGTCAGGATGGAGTTTGAGCTGGCCAACCTAGAAAGGTATACGGTGGCGCAGCTGAGGGAGTTCTGTCAGGGGATGGGGGTGTCCGTCAAGCGAGGTGCCAAGAGAGAGGAGCTTCAGAAAGCCTTGAGGGCATGGGGAATGACCCACCCGGAGGGGAGAGGGGACAAGGGACAGGGGAGCCGGGTGCTTCGGGGGAGCCGGGCGCTCCAGGAGAGTTAGACCTACTGCAAGTAGACATTAGTGATAATGTGTTGCCAGGGAGACGTTCCAGGGCAGGTAGTAGTGTGTCAGCGGGGAGTGTGTCTGTGGAGGAGTACGAGGACAGGAGGGAGGAGAGGCAATTGAGATTAGAGCTTGCTAAAATGGAGAAGGAGAGAGAAGAGAAGAGGCTAGCCATGGAAGAGAAGGAGCTTCTGCAGGAGCTTAGCCTGAAGGAATTGGAGCTCCGAGCATTGCAGATAGGGGCGCAAGGAAACAGGAATGGTGGCAGCGTACCCGCTGAGGCTCCACGAGAGCCTAAATTTTACCTACCTACCCCTCGCTTAGAAGCCAGTAGTCTAATCGGGACCAACTGTGATGCGCTGGTGTAGCATGCGTGCCTTCTCTCACTGCACAATTACAAAGCCTCCAAGCGTCAACTAGCCCAAATTCCAGCATAGCATTTTTTATATTTTGGGCCACTCTAGGTGTGCGGATGCCCTGCGGACTAGATTTATCCATACTGGGATCCAGGTAGAAGTTGAGATTCCCTTCTCAGACAATAGCCGCTTCAGGCCAGTCTCTCAATATGCCATAGAGTCGTGCGAAGACTTCTGATTCATCTGCTATGGGCCCGTATACATTAATAACGGTAATAAGGGAGACCCCAAGCTTACCATGGACCATTGCACAATGCCCTTTGTCATCTCTATGGGTTTTGATTGGCATAAAGGGGAGACCTTGTTTAAACATAATGATAACCCCTCTGGCATAGGAAGAGTACGATGAGGCAAGTTTGTACCCAGCCCATTTAAGAGCGATCTTGGCCTCAGACCTCTTGGTGAGGTGTGTCTCCTGTAGGAGAGCAATCTGAATCCCCTGCAGGTCCAGATAGGCAATAACCTGTCGAATTTTTGAGGGGGAATTTTGCCCACAGACGTGCCACGTCAAATGAGTACATTTGTCACCCATCAACAAATTTTACCATCAGCAGAGTGTCCAACCTGCGGTGAGAATAGAAGGCAGAAAATATATTCCATAGCCTGCGTACTGGTGCAATCACATTGAACAATCCCCTCATCAGAACAGATAAATCCCCCCACCCCATGTAGTAGTGGATAAATGTTGTAGCAAGCATGTTGGTGCAATCATACTAAACAATCTCACCTAACAACATTTGAACCCCCCCACCCCCACCCACTTTAGCAGACCCAATATGTCAAAGCCATTCCCTAGAATCCAAACATACCCCAACATGTAGAAACAGATGCGAAAGGTGATATGGGGTATACCCATTAGGGGACGCCGTGGCACATTCAACTCCTTGATGAATGAGGAAGGTGGCCGCCTACTAGGAACATGCGCTCCCTAGATCATTAGACTTGCGCCAGAAACATGTTATGACATTACCCCCAGTGCAAATTAAGAAAATACTACACTCGCAGCGGCACAGAGTGCGGTGTACAGAAAAAGGATATAAGTACATGCATGCAGCCAATGATATCAATATACCATGGCGGTACAATTACCAAATCCAGCACATCTGAGGAGCTATGCCATAGTATTCAGTATAGTAATGACAACAATCTTCCTGGTATCAACTGGGCTGTGGGACGACCAGCAAGTCCAAAAGCGAAGGGACAACTCATGTTCCTCAGTCCTCGGTGTCTGATGCATCAGGAGGAACTTGTTTCTTGCGTCAGAGAGATTAGCAAAATCTGTGGCCTGTTTGGGGCTAGTGAAAATCCTGGCCTTATCATCCGTACCTATCCAAAGACGAGCCGGATACAGCATGGCATATTGAAGGCTCTCAGTAATGAGGACAATTTTTACTTTGAAATTCTTCTCTTGCCCCTTGAACTGTCGCTGTGATGTTGGGATAAAATGACAGGGTATTACCCAGATACGTGATGGTGCCCTTCTGGCGGGAAATGCAGAGCACCACGTCTCGGTCCCTAAAATTCAATAGGAAGGAGATGATTGGCCAGGGTGGGGTGCCCGGAGGCGGCCGAACCGCCAAAGAGTGATGGGCCCTTTCCACAATGAGCAGATCAGAAAGGATTTTGGCGCCACAGATGTCTCAGAGCATGGTTTCCACATAGGTTTCCAGTCTACCCACATTTGTGGAATCTGGCAGACCCAATATGTGTATATTATTGCACCGTGAGTGCACTTCAAGGTCTTCGTTTTTAGCTTGAATGACTGCCAAAATCTTCTCCATGTCAGTTGTTTTTGTAGTGACCTGCTGTAGACCAGTTTCCGCATCTGAAATGTGTTGCTCAGCCTCGCCAATCCTAACTGCCTGTTTGTCTAATTTAGCTGACATGTGGTCCATACAGCCATCAAGGGCCTCAATTTCAGCATCTCGAGACTGCAGACTAGCCTGGATAGCTGAAAGTGTCTTTTCCAGAGTGGACGGGGCCTCAGCTGTAGTGTCCAGTTCTGAGTCAGAGGCGGCAATTTGTTGTGATTTCCCTGATTTGCATTAGTTAAAGTTAAGACGTGGTTGGTTTTTGTCTGGTTTGCCCATGGCAGCAGATACGCACAGGCTCTGGTGCACGTACCCCAAGATAATGTCCCCAGGCCGCTTCTGCACGTGCTGTTGCTGCACTGATTATTTAGTAGTAACCCCGCACACTGGAGGATAGTAGGCAACCAGGGTGGAACGCCGTGCACACCCAGGGACACATATGTGGCAGACTCCTCCTCCCTCTGTCAGCGAGATGCCAAGCTGTATCCTCTGGCCAGGCCGATGCATGGGGCAGTGTGCCAGACCCTGATCCTGAACACAGTATAACGACGGAGGCTCCTTACAGGCATGAATGGGCCGCTCCAGCTAGATCTGGCCACTCGGCGCATCTACCCGCCGAAGGCCCAGGACTCCCTCGGCAAACCCCAGGGCAGTGGCAATAAGCGAACAGTAGGATAATGTGGATTGTGGCCAGGACAACACAACACAGTCCACCAAAAACACCTCAGCGTCCCACAGCTAGTCCCCAGCGTGCAAAACAGGTGGGGGAACTGCCCGGGAAGCAAGTGGAGGGAGCACTAGATCAAGTAGCCATAGATTCCAGCCCTCCAGGCCCAGCAGCCATCGGGAAGAAAAATCTGGCCCGTAAAAATCACCTGCACCATCGCGCTCCAGAGACTCACCGCTGGCTAGAAAGGCCCTAGTAGGCCCCAGACATGCACTCCGCCCTCCATGCCGTCAGGACAACTGTTCCAGTGCAGCTTGCCATGAGCAGGGGACCCACATTAAAAGACAGCCTCACCAGAATACTTTAGTCAGTAGGGCCACCAGTATAGGAAGCGCCGCGGTTCCTCAGCGCGCTCTTGTCGGCACAGGATCTACCATGGCCCCATCTCACAATCAGCAGTGGTTCCCTTCAGCGCGGCTCCAGCCCGCGCCACTCGCCCACTGCTGTCCGGGTCACAGGAGTCGCAGACACAATGTCCCCCAGATGAGGCAGCCAAGCGCACACCAAAAGCCGCACATGCCACGGGTGGGCACAGTGGGCCGATCCCAGCTCTGCATGCATACCTGCACCCGTGGCTCTGCTGATTGCCGATCCCACACAGCAAGATGCTCTGGGGATGTAGAGGCAGGCAGGCACTCGTGGGCTCCAGCAGCACCCGCTGCGTAGTTTGACACTGTGTCCTGGAGAACAAGAGGGCTGCCCAGGCTACACTTGAAGGTCCAATTCCTTCTGTTGTCCCTCACGCGGCCGCCATGTTGCTCCGGAGGTGATTTGTTGGAATCCATGCCTCGCGTCTGTTAGGGGTTGCCAATGGTCTCCAAACACTGCCAAATCGATGCGCAGTTGTTGTAGATGACCCACATTGCCTTTGACAGCTCGGATGGCGTGCAGGGAGCAGGATATGTGAAGGATAATGACGGCGGCCAGCGGAGCTGCACTACAGTGCCGCCATCTTGCCATGTGCCCTCTAGCACCGCCTAGTGTGAGGTAAGTTCTGTTGTGGAAAGGTTGCATGCGGTGGAGGGAAGGAGTGCACTTACCCTTTCTTCTAGGACAGCGAGGGGGATCTGTCTTAGGTTTCTCGCCCATTGAAGGTATTCATTTTGCGAGGGAGGCACTGGGTCTTTTGATTGATGTAAAATAGAATGATGTGGTTGTCTGATCAGTTGACAGGGAGAATGTGGTCAATAGTGACTGTGTCTTCGTGTGCTATGATGGCATCCATGATTGAGCCTCTGTTATGGGTTTTCTCTGTGCAGTGTTGGATAAGATTTTTATTGCGAAGAAGTTCATTCATTGATTGGATCAGAGAGTTATTTTCTTCATTCCAATGTAGGTTGAGGCCGCCTAGTATTATGTTGTTTGAGTCCGAGAGTGAACAGTGTGTTATCAGGTCAGAAAGGTGTTCTCCAAATGAAGGGGTGTTGCCTGGCGGATGGTAGAGGAGATGACAGTATAGCTTTTTGTTGTCAGTCGTCTTAATGGTGGAGATTAGGTATTCGAATGAGTTAGAATTGAAGGAACCCCTTTCCGTTATGGAGATGTTGCTCTTGTAGATGATTGCAATACCCCCGCCTCAATGGTTCTTTCTGTCTTTATTGATGATTGAGAACCCCGGGGGCACAAGCATGTCGATTATAGTTGGAGAGGGTTCATTTAACCAGGTTTCTGTGATGAACATGATGTCTATGTCATGAGTGAGTTCAGTTGCATGTTTGGTAGCAGATCTGCAGTTTATGAGCATGCAGTTGGTCGTCCCCTTGTTGTTGCGTTTCTCCTTTAGTGGAGCCATGGGGATATTAGTGAGGGAGGCTGGAAACCATTGATGTTCTTGGTATGATGCGGTCTCTTAAAAATCCAGTGATATCCTGGATCACGGAACTGGGGATGACAGCTGGAGTTGCTTCATAGAATTTGGCAAGATCACTCGCCTCGTTCATGGACATTGCAGCGCTTGTTTTTTTGGGTCTCTGAGGCTGGTTCCTGAAGGGGGTGTGTTCCAGCTGGGCCATTGGGCCTTGGGGGTATCGTGTGTGTTTTTTGTTAGTAGTTGTGGGTGTGGGGAGTGGGCGTTGGGTAGGCTCCTGAGGTGTTGTGTAGTTCGATAAGATTTTGTGGATACCCTGTATTATGATCAGTAGCTGGTTTTCCATCCGAGTAAGTTTCTGAGTCGTATTCATAGAGGAAGGAGGAGGGGCGTTTGGGATCACGATGTCCTAAGTGGGGCAGTTTATGGATAGAGAGAGCTTGTCAATGGGAGTGTGTCTCACAGTGTTGATGTTCCCTATGCTGCCCCTGAGGATAGCCATGATCACGTGGTGTTGGAAATTACGTCGTGAATTAAGCGGCAGCTTCTTGAGTTTCGGTGAACAGAGAGAGTTAGGGGCTATTGCCTTCGGGTCATTTTCACTTGTTGTCTGATGGGAATAGTATTGTGTAGAGAGGGGAGAGTGTCGTGTAGAGGGGGGAGAGGTGGAGGCCGGCAAGGGCCTGTGGAGTCCGTAGAGACTCATCTGGGATGTACCTTGGGTTTGTTCTGGATGAGAGGTATGTAGTGTGAGAGGTGGGAGGTGGCGGACAAGGGGAGGAAGGATCCAGAGGGGTATAGGTTGGTATAGTGTGTGTGTGTCTTGGGCTTGTTTTATGAGTTTTCCAGGGGGGTCGGTCGGTTAGAGGATAGGGCGTTATTCGAGTGGGAGCGGTGTAAATGAGTGAAGGCATTGCGTAGCGTGGGAAAGAGGGAGTCAAATGAGTCAAGGTTGTCATTATTGGCTTGGATCAGGACTGTGCCATTGCTGTAGATAGTCGCAAAGGTGTTGCCATTGCACGTAGGGCGGTTCGGGATTAAGCACGTCAGTTTGCAGCTGAGAGGGGTGCTAGCTGTTTTGGATATGTGAAGGTGGGTTCTTAGAATGGTGTTCCATTTCGCAGAGCTCTGGGTGTGGAAAATGAGATCCATTTTCTGCTGGCCTTTGGAGGAGCAGTTCTATATATCGTCGATTAGTGTTTCCTGGTGTTGTCTTATCAGCCTGTGTTTGAAATGTCTTCTCGCTTTTGGTGAGTGATTGAGGGGGAAGATGATGGAGAAAGAGTTCTGGCTATGGGGTTTCAGGCTGTTCAAAGCAGAGGCGCAGAGGGAAGTTAGATTGGCTGGTATCATTTTGTCTCTATTCTTGGGTGGATTGCCACCCAGAGCTCTCCCCAGTCTAATGGATTTAGAGGGGTAGAGCTCGAAGGTGACAGGGACTAGTTTCAGGGGTTAGGGACTAGCTTCACTTTTGGTGGCTTAGTGACAGTTAGAACTATCTCCTTCTCTTTCAAGGAGATGTGTTCAGCAGTCAGAGTTTCCTGGTATCATTGATAGGAGAGATTCTTTCTATCTCATCACTTTGTTGTAGTTGGGGACCCTAAGGAGAGGTCAGGTCGTGTAGCACCTTCGTGCTGCAGGTCTGTAGCCGCTGAGAAGATGAGGTGATTTACCCTAGGGAATTTACACTCAGGAGTGATCCCAGAGGCCAGGAGTATGATCCTGGAGCTCTTTTCCTCTTAGTCATCAGCCTGTGAGTTTAGTACAGACTTCTCTTGTTGATAAAGTTAGTGTGGGGCTCTTGTATTTAATTGGGTTTCTGGGAAGGTTATGCCCTGTAGCACCATTGTGTTTTGGGAGAAATGCCACCGTGAAGAGGTGTAGATCTGGTCGTCTGCCACCTTTTATCTGTGATCCAATGGACTGCCATCTTAGGGTCAGGCAGCCAAGTTTGCTTCCACTGCATATGAGCACTTATCCATTTTGATTATGTTCAATGAGGAGGCATTCTTAATATTTTTTTTATTATAATTTTTTTACCCTAAAATCTGCATAATAGGCATTAGATGGTGCATTATGAGGTAGACGCCTACTTTGCAAATTTATAACCGCCCCTCGTCTTCATTGAGCTCGTCCCAGCAGTGTTAACTTCGTGGGATGGTGTATTATGTGGCAGGTACTTACTTGGCCGAGTTATAGCCCTCATCCTTATTGAGCGCATCGCAACAGTGATAGCATCAGGGTTAACTGAACACCTCCATTTGCGTCCTGGTTGGCTGCCATCTTAGGGTCAGGCACTATGTTTCTTTCCACTGCATGCAAGCAGTTCTCTATCCTAGCCAGTAACTTCCATCACGTTAGCAGTAGAAGCTTCAAGTATTTACTCAGTATATGTAGAGTAGGCACACAATGGGGTATTATGAGGTCGCCGCCTATGATGCAGTGTTATAGCCGCACCTCATAGTTATAGAGGTTTTAGCAGCAGGGTTGACTTACCTTGAGGAGCCGACATTTTAGGGACAGGCACCCAGGATTTTCTGTCTCGTGCCTCGCCACCACCGAGGCCAGCGCGTTGGATGCAGCCGCCCCTATGATCCGATGCGCAGACTGTTGTCACTCACCGGCGCTATCTTTCAGTTTCGGCTGCCAGCGAAAGATTGAAGTTGCGAGCGGGAGGAGCCCCTCGCTCCGACAATCCCAGAACCACTCGGCGTTCTGCACAGTCCCTCTCTGTGTGTGTGATCAGAGCAGCCTGGGCAGGGCACCCCTCGGTCTCTTTGGGTGCCCGTCTCTTCTTGGTCTCCAAACTGTCCCTCGCTGTATCTGTCCCGTAGTGAGCTGCCTTCCGGGACTCTCGCGGGTCTAGTGTGGGTGAGAACTGACCCCCTAGTTGAGTAATCCGCTGGTCGCAGACCTCCGAGGCAACTGTTCCCGTCCTGGAGGTGGCGAGGTGTAGATAGATATTCACTGCCGTTTTCTGCAGTGGACACACCACCACTTGGATTCGTTCCTGGTTTTCCGGTGAGTTACGGTTGTCTCAGTGTTTTTTAGGGGGGGGGGCAGCAAGGATTTTCACTCTGATTCGCTTCACCCCATTTTCCCGGTTGTCCGGTGAGTTACGGTTGTCTCGGTGTTCTTAGGGGGGGGGGGGCAGCAAGGATTTCCATGGATTAGTGATCCTGGTGCCCTGGAGCTTGGGACCAGAGCTTCGTTCCTTTGCCCATCTTAAAAAAAACAAAAACAAAATCAATTGAAACAATTTTGTAAGATTGATCATTGTACATGTATCTGAAAATAAAATGGCAGAGCACTACCACCGTGTAAGCATTTGCATCTCATACTCACACTAAACCACTACATTTCCACATTCAATCCACTACTATTTGCCACCCAGAATATGTATGTATCAATGTGTAACAAACAGCATTGAACATCATCTGGTACAAATGAAATAGTGTGTATGCCAACGCCCTGTAGCAGGTACTCCTCTATCGCCAGCTACAATTACTATGGCATTTTAACGTAAATAGTGGGCTATGACTGTGTGTGTGTCTCTCCTGATGCTAGCCATGTGTTAGGCCTCAGACTTGAGTCAATTCTTTGTATGCTGCCTTGAGAGTGTTCAACATAGAATGTGCATGGGAACACACTCCCAAAACTACAGTCTACATATGCTACATCAACAAACTTACTCCCATGTCACATCCATTAAGTTGTCTCACTTTACACAGACAAAATCTACTAACCATACTTTGCCAGTGCAACAGTGTTGCACGTGTACACCCACTCCTATGCACAACCAACACCGTCTTGATGCATTGTATAGGTATGGAATCATTTACGTAGCCTTACTATCAACAATATGTTGGAAGACACACCAAGGCATGCATGGTGACTTACCATACCACAATCACCATGAATCTCATATCTCCCCTGAGTTGTCATTCAGTAATGAGGCCTGCCATTGCTTACATTGCTTAGCTCACCTCTGAGTGTGGCAGTACACATTACTCTGAACTAGCTCTCACGTGATCGCTAGTCAACACACGTTTAGGAGCAAACAGCGTATTACTTCTCTGCCGCTAAAACGGTTGCAAGCCTGCCAGTCAGCTTAGCCACACCACAACATTGACAGTTCCAAAGAAGCCAAGGGTATTAGAAGAATTCTTCAGTTTACAGAACTATCTGAGTTACCGCACAGACTCACCTAGGGGTTCCTTGTTCAGCTTCTTCGCGCCCCCTCTCCTTTTGGAAGTTGTTGCCAAAGTGGGGACCCGACAAGCATCGCGATACCTGGCAGAGCATCATCTGTATAATATACATATATTGAAATGTGCTGGTGATTTGTTCCTAGACGCTTTTGGGGATTGGCCTTGTTGTGTGGTGTTGTATTTTCCTTTTGCCCATTGTGAGAAAGTGGCTCTGTATATACTGTTCCCAAATAGGTGCAGTGTGTACAGAGTTCACAGTCCCTAGAGGTTTGGCAGAGGTTAAAGTTAGATATAACCTTACTCTCTAAAGTGGTAGCTTGGTCGAGCAGTAAGGCAGTATCAGAGGACAGTGTAAAGCATTTGTTGTACACACTCAGTCAGCAAAGGGTCTCACACACTCAAGAACTGAACTCTAGGCCAATGGCTTGTATAAAAAAGTATATGGTTGTTTTATTTTAGAACCAACAATAGGTATCAAAATATACTTTCTCAGAATGAGAGGCGTTAGTTAAATACTTTTGCAATATGCAATTGACTTTTGTAGGTAATAGTTACAGGTTCTACATAATAATACATTGAGCTTAATGTGAATTTTAAGTTATTTGCAAAAGATTACTTTCAGGATTACTTTTCTAATTCCAGGACTGGATTCTAGATTCAGTCCTGGGACACGTCTTGGAAACAAGTGAGTAAATTCGTTTTAGTTACTGTTGTGATTTTTAGGCAATATTTTGCTATTTTAAAAGTTGACACTTGGATGAAATTTCATAGAAAAACAGTCAATGATTCCCTATGGGAGAAAATTCAAGTTACAGGTAAAGTATGTTCTCGTTACTTTTGTAATCCAGGGCTCCTAGGCTCAGTACTGGGACCTCTATCTAAAAAAGGTAAGTAATTACGTTTTCACAGTTGGTACGATTTTTAAAGAATATTTGTAGTTTGCAAAAATCGACAGAAGAAATTTCCTAGAAAAACAGTCAATGAGTTCCTATGGAAGAAAATTGGGTTAGTGGTAAGTACGGTTGTGAGTACTTTTGAGGGTCGGTGCTGGGCACCAAGATCCAGCACTGGGATCTCTCCTAATAGCAGGTGAGTATTTCTGTTTTTGTTACTCGGGTGATTTTAGGTGAATATTTTAAGTTTTAGAAACTCCACACTTAGAAGAAATTTCAGAAGAAAGCAATCAATGTTACCCTATGGAAGAAAATTGGGTTATCGGCTTTTGGGTAAGTACTCGACTGGCAGAGTTAAGGTTCTGGGCACAAACTCAGGGGTCTCCCAGGGTCAGATTGGTACAGTTGTTACACCCTCAGCGGCACTGGGGCGACCAGGTGCAGAGTGAGTTAGACCCAATGTTATCCTTTGGGAGGTAGGGGGGCCTTGGTTGGTGGCTGCTGACTAGCAGGCCACGCGGCTGTGGGAGCTGGGCTTCTGGTCACTTGCTCAGGGCAAATGGGGAAGTAGGTAGGAGTAGAAGTTATACTTCCAGGGCCACTCGGGCGGCTGGGTGCAGGATGTTTTTGAGCCTTCGGGCGCACAATGGTTATCAATGGGAAAGCTCCAGGACGAACAAAGGCTGCAAGCTCAGGGACGAAGATTCTTCAGGTGCCACCACCACTTCGAGAGGTAAGTTGGGTAGTTGGAGGATAGGTAGGTACCCAGGAGTCGGGCACACGGGGCCGCAGGGCGCCGGGTGCAGGGGTACCTTTTGGTGTCGGGAAAACTTACCCTTGTTGATCGTGGTTGGGGGGGTCCCTGGTTCTGAGGCTGCAGGCATCGTCAGGAGTGTCGAGGTGAGTCCTTGGGTGCAGGATTCGGGCTCACAGTTGCCGGGGGGACGTCCTCGGGGTCTTTGTCCACTCTGGCACAGGCCAGGCTTGGCGGGTGCAGAGTGTGCAGGCTTCGCGGTTCCGGGCTGATGCCAGGGGTTAGAAACTAGCTTTGAGGAGAGCCACTGCTCATGGGAGTCCCAGATGCTCAGAGTTACAAGGTAACCAGGTCCTCCGGGGTTTGTGAGGTTGCTGGCCACAAGAGGTGCCGGGATTTAGCAGGAGCAGGTAAGAGGGTCGACAGGCCGGTAGGGCTGGGGCCAAACCAGTTGGTGTCTTCCTCTTCTTAGCAGTTGCACAGCAGGTCTTCTTTCTTCTTGCTCTTCTTTGCTTTTTCGGAATCTGGAATCTGAAGAAGGAAGGTTCAGGGTGCCTCTAGAAATACTAGATTTAGGGGCGTTAGCGGTAGGTAAAGGGCAGGGACCAATGGGTCCCTGCCCTGGGGCGGGTACACCCCCTATCCTGGCACTCTCCTGTGGGAGGGGGGCAGCAGCCTAGTCCTGATTGGGCAGGGCCTCCCATCTTCAAGATGGCGAGTGCCCAGAGATGTGCTTCACCTCGCCTCCCCCAACTGAGGGGTGGGGTTGGCAGGCTGGATCATCTCCTGTCCTTACTTGGGGTTTCCGGCCAGTCTTCCCACCAGAGTGGGGGTCAGAACCGGTGGGGGCCAGTTTGCTGGGTACAGCAAGTGGCCTGGAGAAGCTCACAGACGCAGCATGCCTTTGAAGCTTTCCCCTGCCCATCCTGGGGGAGGAGACCTAGCAGCTCGCCCAGGATGTGCATTGTTGCAGGCCCAGGAGAGCGGGGCTCTCCACCCAGGGGTCCAGCAACATGTCTGCTGTGTGGCAGCCTAGGCAGCCTCCCAGACCAGACGTGGATTGTAGGTTAGGTTTCAGGGGGTATCTCTAAGATGCCCTCTGTAGGGCTTTGTACATTAAATCCCACACTGGCATCAGTGCGGGTTTAATGTGCTGAGAAGTTTGATACCAAACTTCTCAGTCTTCAGTGTTGCCATTATGGTGCTGTGGAGTTCGTGTTTGACGAGCTCTCAGCACCATATAGTCTTAAATAGCAGCACTGCACTTACAGTGCCCATGAATGGACCGGGGTACTGTAGGGGCACAGGGCTCATGCTCCTGTGCCCATACCACTGGCATAGGGCACCCAGCTAGAGGGGTGGCTGATGAATGCCAGGGCAGTGTAGGTTGTCGGCATGGTACACAGGGATGTGTGCCATGTCGACTCTTTGTTTTGCCTTGTACCCAGACACTCAGCCTGCGAGGGCAGTGTGGTTGTGTTAGGGTACAAGGCCTCTAAGGGTGGCACAATAAGTGCTACAGCCCTTAGAGGCCTTCCCTGGTCACAAGGCCTTGGGTACCTAGGGTACCCTTTACCAGGGGCTAACATGTGGCCAGGGTTTGCCAATTTGGGATTTTAGGTTTTAGGAAAGGAACATAGGCCCTGGGCACCTGATTGGCAGGAGTCCAGGGCACACTCAGTCAAAGTACTTTCAGCAATTCAGCAAAAAGTGGGGGTATACCATGCAAGAAAGATTGCACTTTCTCACACCCATGTCCTGATGAGGCCAGAATGTTTGGGCCAAAATGCATCGACCCTAAAGATCAGAGGAGTCTGACAGAATTTTAGCATCACGAAAAGAAATTGGATACACACTTATTTGGACTGAGTGGAGGATTGATCTATCCCCTCCTGCTTGTACTGGACTACCTCCATGTTGGATTACTTAAAAACCTGTAGCAACCATTTTTTAAAATTAAGAATGGGGAGGAAGGAATTGTGACTGAATAGTATTGATTGATGTGTTTGTTCTTTTGTGTAAATGGTTGAGATCCCAAAATGATAAAATGATTTATAATTAAAGTGGTGTGAATAATTGCTTTTACCTGGATTTAGAGGTGGTATGTGAGAAAATAATGAAGTTTAAATACTATTAAGGGACTAAGCACCTACAGGTAGGAATTAATTTCTGTCCTTCCTACTGAAACTAATGTGGTATCTATTCCTCTACATTATCTCCTTTTTTGTTAATTTCATGCACTCAGCAGCATTGATAGGTACAGTACTCATGTTACTTAGGGAACCTTTTTTTCATTATTTCTTTTTTATTTTAGCCACAAGGTACAGAGATATAGACATCCAAATAATGTACTTTCAACAAAATTCACTTATACAACTTAATAATCTTCCTTAATAATAGGCTGCAAATTACAACATGTTTACAGCTTTTTAGTTATACTACCCATTTTCTCGTGGAATATCCTATTCTAGAAAGAAAAGATTATAGGAAGAAGAGGGGAAAGAAATCTCCTATACAGCAACCAACGATAAAGCCATCTATATACTTGCTAAGTTATATGACCTCAAATCCACACCCATCCTATCTCTTATCTTCTATTGAACCATTGGATCATGGGGGCCCAGATCTTGAAACCTTTTCCCTTAGCTCGCCACCATTTATTCTTATATAGAGCCATTTCCTGAGCATGTATGTTTAGTACCCGATGTACCCATGCCATATATCCTGGAGGTTCAAAATCCTTCCAGACCACAGCTATCAATAGCCTAGCTACTGCAACTGTGATAAATGCAAAATCTCTCTGGGATGGTAGGAGCTCAACTCTGTTATCACACCCAAATAAAATTAGCGATGGGGTTAAAAGAACCTTTGTGTTAATTGTTTCTAGCCAAAATTCTTCCACACCATTCTTTAAAGGCGTCAGTTTACAGCATGTAGAGAACACATGTATAATCAGCCGGACCGTCTTGGCACCTTGGGCACTTATTGTTTTTCCGTTTTCCTCAATTAAAACGTTTTGCAGGTGTATAATTCAGATTAAACAATGTCTATAATGTTGAGATTTAAGGTTTGTTGAGAGAAAGATCTTTTTACCCAATTCCAATGAGATATCCACGCCTATTTCCTCATCCCCCAGTTTTTTGGCCCATTTCGTCTCCATTTTTTCCATGTCATCTTACAGGGTTTCCATTGGCATATTATAATATTCCTCTATCCTCGCATACCCCTGATATATCATATCCAATACTAGTATTGCCCCCAGCCTAAAAGACCCTTTAGCCAAGTTCTTTAAGCAACCCCAAATCTGAATGTATTTAAATTGGGACCTAGTATCTATCCCCATTTTCTGTACTAGTTCTGAAAAGGGTATGATCTATAGTTTATTATTATATAGATTAGCAATCGTTTCTATACCGGCCCATTCCGACACTTTGGTCATACCATCATATATCGCAGTAGGAAGAGCTGCAGATCCAGATAAGGGGGTGTACCCATTATATTTTGGAATATTCAATGTTCTGGTGATTTTGGTCCAGACCATCCAGGTCGCTTTTAAGTGTTTGAACCAGATTTTTCTTTATAGTAACTAGGTTCGAGTCGTCTCAGAAATAGCCCTGTAGCTTCCTTTCCTATGGATAGATGATAAATAGAGGGTAGGTCATCTTCCTCCCTAGGCCTACCTATTGTCACAAGGCACCCATCTGCTGTAAGGTTGCTGCCCAATAATAAAGTAGCAAATTAGGAGCAGCCCATCCTCCTCGATCCTGAGAGAGTGTTAGTAAACTCAATGCCCACCTAGTTTTCTGGTAATGTCATATGAAATTCGAAAACATTGAGTTCATTTTCTGGATTACATTAGCAGGAGATTCCAAGGGGATAGCGCGAAGGAGATCTAATGTTCTCGGGAAAATTTTCATTTTCAGCACATTAATCCTACCAACAATTGTTAGTTGCAGTTTGTCCAGCCACCTTAATTCAAAACCTCTCATCCATCTCATCCAGCACCGGATCCAGGTTATTCAACCATAGCGCATCCAAGTCTACTCCCATCCTAACCCCCAGATATACTGCTGAATCAATCTGCCGCTGATCTTGCAGTCTGCATTGTTTCGTACAAATTATCTGTGTTTTGCCTTTATTAAGCAAATATCCTGACCTGCTCCCAAATTGCCAGGTTCTCAATTTCTTCAATTGCCCTCTCTGGCTCAGATGTGGTAATGACAATATCATCTGCATAGGTCAGAACCATGGTCTCATATCCATTGGTTATTGTTGGTTTAATCCCAGGGTTCGAAATCGGTTAAAAGAGAATTGGGCAGCATGGGCATCCTTGCCTTGTACCCCTGGCTACCTCAATTGCCCCTGGTGCACTTCCCATCACCTGCAATTTTGAAACAGGTCTATAATACATTGCCCGAATAGCTGTAATTAATGGTGGGCCAAACCCCCTTTTTAATAATGAGTCCCACAGATACTGCCAGGCCACACGATTAAAAGCCTTCTCGGCATCTAAGAGGATCACTGCAATTTTGTCCCCATTTGCCTCTGCTATGTCCAATATCAAAATCACCCATCCTATGTGATCAGTAGTTCCACGCCCTGGTATAAATCCATGTTGCCTTGGCGAGACCAATTTGGATATGACCCTCTTTAACCGATTAGCTGTAACCTTTGAGTAGATCTTGGCATCAGTATTTATCAGTGAGATAGAGCGGTATGAACCAGGCATCTCTGGGGGCTTTCCCTTATTAGGGAAAATTATTATCTCCGTTTCCTGCCAGGAGGTAGGTGAGATGTCTCGGTATTGCACATCTTAAAAAAAGATCGTGTGTTAGTGCGGTCACATCTCGCTGAGTAATTTATATAATTCAATTGGAATTTTATCCTGTCCAGAGGCCTTTCCAGAAGATAAAGAATTTACAGCAGTTGTTATTTCTTCAAGTGTAAACTCTTTTTCCATTTCTGCCTGCATATCTTCATCAATCTTACTCAATGTTGTACCCCCTGCCCCAATAGACTGTTGAGTGAGATTGGACGGATCTGCTTGATATAATTCCTGATAAAACTGCTCAAAACCCCCCATAATCTTTGTGGGATTAGTTTTATCCTGCCCTGCATTATTCTTAATTTTCGTTATATAGTTCCTAGCTATCCTCTGTCTGGTTCGCAGAGCCAATATCCTATCAGCCGATTCCCCATACTCGTACATCTCTTTCTGATATGCCTGATATGATTGTGCAGCTTGAAGCTGAAAAAAGCTATTTATATCTGCTTTAACGATCGCTATTTTAATCATCACTTTGCTTGCTATCTTTCGCCCTCCTTGACTAATTAGTTGAGTGTGCTCTACCTCCAATTGCGCCAGCCCTACCATTAACACATTAATCTTATTTCTGTGCTCCTTACGTTGCTGGCCTACAAAGCTCATCACCTCCCCCCTTAATCCAGCCTTAAAGGTGTCCCACACTATAATACGTGGGGCATTGTAACGATTCATATCAAAAATTATTTAACCCATTTTTTAATATGAGATCTAAATACCTCATCTTACAGTAGCTTTCTATCAAAAGACCAGCAGCATTGTTTCCCCTCTATTTCCTGCCGTGTTATTTGAAGCAGAAGCAGGCTGTGATCTGGAAAAATTCTGGGTAGATTAGCTGTTACTTAGGGAACCAATACGCATGAATTGAGATTATATAGCGTAGTCATTTAGTGATGTCTGCTTTAAAAGAGGGTCTCTGTATAGCATCACCTTACTGACTATGGTATGTGAATTGTGTAGGTGGACAACATCATCCAAGTCAGCTACCATTGTGCAATTTGTTAGTGATGTAGATCACCACATGGTTCTGCAAAATGGTCAACAGGTGCATGTTTAAGACATTCATATGTAAGTTTGACTCAGCCAGCCTTACCAATGTCTATCATCCAGGCATGTCAACTGTGTCATCTGAACACTTACAACCTGAAGGGTTACATAACCAAAAGGTTGCATATGTACTGTACTGTTGTTGCACTTCTAATATGTGTTGTGTTTCATGATGTGATTTACATGTTATTTCTTGTTGCTGGAACCCCTTTATACATAAGACATGAGATGGACAACTTCAAAAACCCCACCTTCACTGGTGAGTGCCTTCATCAGAGTTATTTGTGTACTGCAAGTAGTTAGTATGATATCAGATGATGGGGGAATTGCCAGATTCAATGTGCATCCTTATCACAATTAAGCTTTTGGAAGGAGATAAATAGGCCATGAAACATTGTGGTGACATGTTGCATGTCTATCAGCCTCTGACGACTGTCAAGGAGAACACTTTGCCAATCTGGGATGAACCACATGATAGTTGATTAACAGGAGAGCCATGATTCCAGTGCATGACAATGCTAATGTATGTGGGAGTCGATGAACATCAGAAATTGATGTGGCTGTGAATGCAATAGAATGCACATCATTTGCAAATGCCATGATGTCGGGAACATGTATTGATCTGTGGCATGGTTCACCGTGGAGCTGCTACAGGTCAAATATGAAAAGTTTCATATGCCTCTTGATGATGTGGGCTACTATTACTGCGTCCATTGTTACACGTCATACCTGCCAAGTTATCTGTATAGGGAGCAATGTGTCCTGATATGACTCCATGCCTTAACAATTTCAAAACGCTGAGACAAGATATGTACTGTCAAGAAATAGCACTTCTTAATGTGTTAAATGCCTATGCCATAATGACCACTGCAGGATGCAGAAGGTACACTGATACACAATGAATATGAAAATGTGTACCATTCCATGGGTACTAAACATCTTTGTTTCCAAATATACTCAGTACTGAAATGGTCATAATTAGATCTGTAAATGGTGTTGCTATTGCACAGTCTACCAAATGGCCTTCCTTTGCAGTAAGCACATCTGATATGTTAGGTTATAAGAATATATTTAGTCACTCCAAGCTGCAAGATGAATTAAGGCTGTCAGGGCTGCTACCTTAGGTGTAATGTTAAATATGATATTTCACTATGCTGATACATGTTCCCATGCAAATAACAATCGGTTCTGTCGGGTGTAAAAACAATTGCTGTGCAGTATTTAATATTCAATTAAAACCAAAATGATTAAATAACAAAAAATGACTTGAACACAACAGAGAATAAACCAATTTATCTCGTTCATGGATAAGAAAGTATTTTACTTCATATTTGCATATATTCAAGCGAAGTCATGAATTATCATGGCATGAGAGCTGTCCAATAACTCAATTAAAAATGCGGCGCATATGTGATAATAGTGATAAGGTGACTGAAGTGACAAAGTGACAGAATATTGTGTATTATACAAGGTGAGGCGATACCGTACAAGTGATTAAATGGGGAAATAATGGAAAACAGGTCCAATTACAAATCAAAAGATAAAGGTCAAACTAGCACGGTAATTTATTCACATGAACTAGTATGCTAGGAAACCTATTACATGGACCAAAAAACTGTTGAAGTTTCGACCCTGACAAACTGCATAAATTGAAGATGTCAACAAGGGTCTTCTTCAGGACAAAGGAATGCAATGGACAGCCGGAACTTATGAATTACATGTGGTATAAATCACACTCAGCCCCAAAGCCTTGGGGAGAGAGAACCAGGCGTCTGACTTTTGTGGGGTGGCATAACTCACCATTCACATTGACTGCATGACACCAGTTGAACTTAATACTTGCTATCTTCAGTATGCACTAACTAGTCATCACAAAAATAGCATTTCCAAAATATGTTACACTCTCACTGTCTAGCATTGTCCCAGGCTCCACAATAAAATATGTTCCTTTGGCTAGTAGTAGGTGTAGTTGCCTCCCAGAATGGCCAATGGTGAACCTGGTCCTGACTCCTTGAGACACAAAACACACAGGCAGTAATTAGCAATACATTTATTTACAAGTGGAAATGTTGAAGGCAATCACAGCTAAAGTTTATTAAACAACAACCCCAAATGATGTTAGAGCCAGTGGATGTCCAGAAAAAGTCCATGTGAAGACCATGTCATAGGAAATGTTGAGGAGAGGAGTGTTTCAGTCAGGAGGATGACCACAGTGTCAGTAGGGAGGATAGGCCTTATTGTCAGCCCACAAATAGTCAAGGTAAACAGGGCAAAGTCAAAATGAGGACAGCAACAACAGATGTTCCCTGGCATGTGAATCAGCACAGGGCTAAGGAGAAACTGGGTATATGGCACAGATGAATGATATCTGACCCTTCTTCATGTGTTGTAGAAACAGCAGCTGAAGGAGGCACACACATCAGAGGCGGAATATGTGCTTCCCATGCCTGCAGCAGCTTTCATCTGTCCCAAAACTCAAGGCAGCATAGCAGCGAGAAGGATCTACTGGTTTTGCAACATAGCAGCAACATTGCCCCGATAGGCAGCCATGGTAGCCATTTGGGAGTCCTGCTTCTGTTCCATGGTCTCCTAGAAGGTTCTGATAGCCCCCAGCTCTTTGGCCACCTTGCTAGTGCCACTTTGGCACTGTAGTTGTCGATGCCTCTGCCTCATGACACCAGCAATGTCAGCCAAGGACTGCTAGAGGCCACGGAGTGGAGAGTAGGTGCCTTTGATGGTTGAGTCCACAGACCTCGGTCCTGTGTCCACACTCTCCCCGGCATCTCCGCTCTTCTCTGCATCGCCTCTGAGGCCTCCCACCCTCCGTTGCAGGGTTTGAGGACACCCTGCTCCAGGTTTTTTACTGGTGTGCACTTTTGGTTTATTTTACATCTAATATAGGCTGATTGTGCCTGCTGCTGGTATTTTTTTTTTGCTTGCTCTGTCCTTTGCTGGGCACTGTTTTCAGGCTTACTGGTTTCCCTCCGCTCCTGCCATGGCCACTGACCCTTGATCCCTCCCCCTACCACCCCACTCACTCCTCCCAGCTGCACATCACTCCCCTTCATAAAGGCGGCCGCTGCGCGGTCGCGCCGCTGGCGAGTCTAAGGAACACCTAAGGCAAGCCCGTCTGCGCCCGTCCGCAACCAGCACCGGGACCCCTGGTTCTCCCAGCCTCCACCACTACGATGCAACCACCCTCCACGCACTCAACCCCAGAAGACACTCCAACTGCACGAGATCCTCGCCGAGCACCACCCACGGGTAGTGCAGACACTGCTGCCGATCCTTCACCATCGGCAACGCTCCCACGACCACCGAGGGCACACCCGATGCACACTCCACCGAAACCCTGACTTGCATCCTTCTCAACGTGCGCTCTCTGCACCGACACGCCATAGAGATCAGGGACCTACTCGACACCCTCTCGCCCGATGTCACCTTTTTCACAGAAACCTGGACCAACGCCACCTCCGGCCCCGACATCGCCACCGCCATCCCCGACGGCTACAAGATCCAGAGAAGAGACCGTCCGCTCTGCCCAGGAGGAGGACTCGCCATCGTACACAAGACCCCCCTCCGACTCTCCACATCCAGCACTAGTGACCCCAACTCAAACACAGAACACCTCCACTTCCAGATCCAGACAAGCCCCAGGACCACGCTACATGGCACCCTCATCTACAGACCACCAGGACCTCGCACCCACCATACTGCTACCATTGCCGAGCTCACGGCACCCCATGCCATCACCTCCGCAGACTACATTCTATTTGGGGAACTGAACTTCCACATTGACAATGGCAAATACCTCGCCAACCTTGCGCTGAAGCAGCTGGCCAACATGCCCACCCACAGAGCAGGCCACACCCTTGACCCCATCTTCGCAGGAGGAAGTAACATCTGCTACGCCACACCACCCAGCTCCCCTGGACTGACCACCACTGCATCCATTTCATGATCAACACCACCACCGCACCCAACCCCCCCTGCACCCGCCACGACGGAACTGGAACAAGATCACAGAGCAGCACCTCAACATCACCCTCCATCAAACCCCCCCCCATTGCCACGACCGACGCCAACTCCACAGCCAGGGAATTTCACCACTGGGTCTCCTGCTGCACTGACAAGCTCGCACCGCTCTGCCCCTCTGCCAAACAATGCCCGCTGAAAGCCGCCTGATTCACCACAGAACTGCAAGAAGCCAGACGCTCCTGCAGAAGCCTAGAGAAAACCTGCCAAAACCTGAAAACCGCGGAAGCACGGATCAACCACAAGAGCGCCCTGAAAGCATACCACTAGCGCATAAGGGACACCAAACGAACCTTCATAAGAGACTAAAGTCCAGACCAATGTGACCAATGCCAAGTAACTGTTCAACGTCATACAGCAGTTCGCGAAGCCCACCTGTGAAGCCACGGACGTCACACCTTCCCAGGAACTCTTCAACAAACTCAGCTCCTACTTCCATCTGAAGATCAAGGCCCTCTACGACAACTTCAGGGAATCAACTATGAACAGCACCCCCCCTCCCACCGCAGCCAACAAGCCGACCATCACATCCTGGGATCCCGCTACCATCGAACTCATCACCTCGACCATGAAAAAAATCCAATCAGGAGCCCCAACGGACCCCTGTGCCTCCACACATCTTCCACAGGGCCACCGCCACAATCGCACCTGAACTAGGCTGCACCATCAACACCTCCCTTAGATCAGGCATCTGTCCAGACGTCTGGAAATGGGCAGAGGTGAAACCCCTCCTCAAGAAACCAATGGCCAATCCAACAGACCTAAAGTACTACCGGGCCATCTCTCTCCTCCCCTTTGCAGCCAAAGTCACTGAGAGACTCGTTAACACCCAGCTGACCGCCTTCATAGAAGAAAACTCCATCCTGGACGCCTCCCAGTCTGGTTTCCGCAGCAACCACAGCACCGAGACCACCCTCCTCGCTGCCACCGACGACATCCGCATGCTGCTAGATCAGGGACACACCACGGCCCTCATCTTTCTAGACCTTTCCGCAGCTTTTGACACAGTCTCACTCTCTCAGCCAGACTACAAGACGCAAGAATGCAAGGAGCCGCCCTCGACTGGATCCAATCCCTTGATCTTCAAACCAATGGAAATCAACCAAAGGGTACCCCAAGGATCTTCACTCAGCCCCACGCTCTTCAACATCTACATGGCCCCCCTCACCGCCATCGTCAGACAGCATGGGCTCAGCATCATCTCCTATGCCGATGACACCCAGCTCATCCTCTCACTCACAAAGAATCTTGGAGACACCAGACTCTGCTTCCAGGAAGGAATGAAGAACGTGGTGACCAGGATGAAGGACAACTGTTTGAAGCTAAACTCAGATAAGACTGAGGTCCTCATCCTTCGCCTGGGACAACACCTGGTGGCCCTCCACCCTAGGGAGCCCACCCCCCTACTGACCATGCTCAGAATCTTGGCATCATCCTTGACTCCTCCGTCTCCATGAACCGTCAGATCAATGCCGTCGCCTCCATCAGTTTCAACTGCCTCCGCATCCTCCGTAAGACCTTCAAATGGACCCCCCCCCCCCGACTGCAGAAGATCTGTCACCCACGCACTCATTACCAGCAGAATAGACTATGGCAACACCCAATGCGCTGGAATCAATAACACTCTTCTACACAAACTCCAAACCATCCAAAACGCCGCAGCCAGACTTGTCCTTGGGACACCGTGCCACATGCACATGACACAACACCTACGAGGCCTCCACTGGCTCCCCGTCGAGAAGAGGGTCACTTTCAAACTCCTCACCCACGCCTACAAATCTCTTAACAACATCGGGCCCAAATACCTCAATGAGAGAGTTTCCTTCCACGTACCGAAGAGGAACCTCCGCTCTGCCGACCTCGCTCTAGCAGAAACAAAACCAGAGGGAGAGATTTCTCCTACGTTACAGCAAAAACCTGGAACAAGCTCCCTTTGAACATCAGACGCTCCCCGACCCTGCACACATTCAGGACGGACCTCAGGACCTGGCTCTTTGACTGATCCATAGCTGCCGGCCTCCCCCCCAGCTCCTTGAGACCCTCATGGGTGAGTAGCGCGCTTTATAAACCCCTGATTGATTGATTGTTTGATTGAAGTATTGTCTATATTGGATCTGAGGCACTCACAGCCTTCCTCTAGGGTGGCTGTCAGATTCTCCATCCCCATCAACACCTGATCTGTCAACTCATGTCGGACTCCTACCGCAGTCCATTGGAAGGTCATCTGTGGGTCCAGGGGTGTGGGTGTGGTGGCAGGTGGTGCCTGTTGGTTGTTAGGCAAGGGATGTGACGCTGCCACAATGCTGCTGAAGCTCCCCGCGTCCGGCGATAGTGCCCCAATGGAGTCCTGGAGCTCTTGGAGGGTGTCATGGTTGATAGTTGGTTGCTTGTCATCACCGCCATCGTCATTGATGTCCAGAACAGGGTGCTAGACAGGAGCTGAGGGTTCATCCTCTGCAATGAGTTGGAAAAATGCTATTGGTGATGTCTTCTGCATGTTGGCATGGTTTAAGGCAGTTGACAAACAAAGTGCATTACATTACACTTTAATATCCTCATTGGTGCCAAGGACAGCTGGTACTTTTGGGTGTGGATGGCAGATAGCGCTGTATTTCCCTTAGAGGTGACTGGACCTCAGCATTGTCATCACTGCCACTGTGTGCCTACTCTGAGTGGATGGGCCCTATCCTATTAGTCAGATTCCAATCACTGACGTTCATGCCATTTCATCATGACCAGAGGTTATCTGCAGGGTGTCAGACATCTGTTTCAAATTTGATCCTGGCAGCCAACTAACTGCCACACAGTGATGGGACCCTGATCATACATTGATTCTCATGTGCATACTACAACTACATTGTGCGTGGCCTTCTCCCATGTGCTGACATAGCAGGCTGGTATAGGGGGACCTGTGTCAGGCAGCGCCCCAGATGGTAGTGTTGCTGGGAACTGTGACATGTACATACCGAGGGGCATGTTCACATAGAAATGGTGCAACATAGCACTGCAAGCACTTTAGCTACACCACCCTGCGTCTTTCCACATATACAGGACAGCACCATTCACAAAGATTGGGGGCACAACATGTGGTTACCCTTGAGCTGGCACAGAAAATAACAGCCAGGCACCAACACAGACACCCTTGCGCTATGGTGCAATGGTGCATTCATTGGCGCACAGCTGTTCTTTTTTTTGGTGAAAATGTTTTTGTTATACACTTCCAGGGCTATCAACATATTGCCACACAACTTAACAAGACAGTAAGCCAAGTGTATTAGAAAGCCATAGGATAGTTCAGAATGTTAACAAGAACTTAGCATAATATTAATACAGTTGATTACAGCATAAAAACATTTCCTTACTATACAACTCTAAACTTCAGTGTGTGCTCTGTGGTTCCCCTTAGCGGGAACAACAAACAAACATGGATAGGATATTACCAATAACCCTGGGCGTAGTTTGCGTAGTAGCATTAAGCAAACTGCGTAGTGCACTGTTCACGATGATTGCACAGTGCTGGATGCTTGTCCGCACTGTGCAATCATTGAAAACGGCATCTTGCACAGTGCGAGCTGTCGTTTTCTGCCGCTCGAGTAGATTTTTACTCGAGCGGCAGCTTTCTCAACGCGAACTGGTAGTTTCTCATCGCGAGCGGTCGCGAGCATATGTGACCACTCGCAATGAGAAACCCGACCTCCCCGCGTTGAGAATCTCACCAGGAGGTTTATTTGCCACGCTCGCAATCGGTAACTTGATGTTGCTGATCGCGAACGAGGAAAAAGTCTTGCCGGGATGTCATTTTGCTCACTCGCGGCCACCAACTTGACGTTGAGGACCGCGAGCGAGGAAAAAATGCCAACTACGCTACGTGATTTTGCACTGTGCTACTTGCAATTCGCGTAGCATGAAGTAGCACAAACTACGCAAACTTCGCGAGCGTAGTTGTCCACCCAGGGTTAATTACCAACTTATACAACTCAATCGCATGTCTAGAATGGTGCAGAGAAATGGAGACCATGTTTTCATCTCGTAGGGGGGTGGCGGGGAGCATAAAGACGGCGCAGCACAGAGGACGGGGGAGAGAGGAGATATCCAACAGACTTCAAATGGCCCCAACGGGGCCGCTGGAGGGACAGCATCTGGCTATATTTGGAAGAGGTGGAGAGCCTGAATTCGGGGCTAGAAGGAGAAAAGAGGGAGACCCTCCAACAGATGCCCCATCCAAGGGGCCCCAAATGTAGTTGAAGCTTTTCCAAGAATCTGTCATTATGTCTGTCATACTGTGCACTGACTCCCCGGTCCACCGCAGCGATTTAGGCTGTTTGTTGTGGAGGGAGAACAGAGCTCTCATACTTCCTGGTGGTGCCAATACTCGGCGGCCATCTTACTGGGTTGACGCTCCAGTCTTACTCGAGCCCAATCTATACAAAACACTTATTTCACCGCGCAGCGGCACGCGCAGCGGTAGCGCCGTAGACACGCCGAAGAGGCGCCAAAGAGAAGCCAGTCTGCGCCAGTCCGCGTCCAGACGCTTCCAGCTCCCGGTCCCAGCTGGCACGATGGTAGGAAACCTCCTCTCATACAGCGCTTCCTCCCTGCACGCACTACGACCTACCACCAACCCACTATGCTTACATTCGGTCCTCCCTATAAATACGAAGGCCCGTTGTAAAACATGTGATTGGGGTATGTCCACCCCAATTACAGGGAAACCCCCCTCCATGTACAAGTGGAGGATGTTCCTCCTCAATTGCCGATCTTTGCCGAAGCACTACACTGAACTGGCCATGCTGATAGAGGAGCTCAATCCTGAAGCCCTCTTTCTAACAGAGACATGGCTCCAGCTAGAAACCGATCCTGCAACAGTATGGGCCGCCCCCCAAGGCTACACTCTTAAGCGACTGGACCGCAAGACAGGCAGAGGCGGAGGGTTGGCCATCATTTATAGAGACAACTATAGATGCCGCGTCACTCCCTCCACTACGCCAGTCTATGAGAACCTACACTTCACTCTCGAATTTTTCCCCACCACCACCTTCTCTGGTATTTTAGTTTATAGACTAACTGGTACTCCTAGCGACTTCGTCACTAATATGACGGTCATAGTTGCCAACCTAGTGCTCACCTCGGCAAATTTCACCCTGCTGGGCGACCTGAATCTGCATCTAGACGATCCGCTTGATTCAGCAGCCAACAGTTTTCGATCGAACCTCCAGGCCATCAACCTGCTCCAGAAAGGTTTTCAATCGACGCACACCAAGGGGCATCTCCTAGATCACATCTATAGTAATCTAGATAGCCTAACTGTCGAGGTACCCATACCACTGCCCTGGACCGATCACTTCTTAGTACCCCTTACATGGTCCACATGCACCCCTCCCACTCTACAAAATCACAATAAACACTGGGGAAGAAAATGGGTCTCGCTCCCGCTCCCCAAGTGGAAACTGTCTCTCACCGAACACCCACCCCCGAGGGTGACTAACCCCAACACAGCCACTGCCAATTTTGACAACTGGATTTCTAGTACCCTTGACCAAGTCCTCCCGAAGGAATCCCTGCACTCGATAAAAAGATCCAAAGTCGCTCCCTGGTACTCCCCCGCCCTTAGAACTGTGAAACAATCCTGCCGCAAACTAGAGAGAGCCTGGAGACAAGAACACTCACAACCGAAGAAAGCTGAGTACAGAGCCGCAACAAAGCTCTACAAAAATGAAATAAAATCTGTACAAGCCCAATTCTATGAATCCAAAATTAACCTAGCTGTAAATTACCCTAAAGAAATGTTTAAAATAGCCAAATCTCTAATCCCCCCCCCCCCCCCCTGAGCGTCTGTCATCTGACGGCGCGCAAACCCGTTGTAACAACCTAGCCACTTTCTTCTCCCAGAAGATCCAGGCCATTTATTCCTCATTCACCACTGGTAGTGGTGACACGGAGTCTACCACCACAACAGATTCTGACCTCCCTGTCTCCTGCTCGCTGGACAAATTCCCCCTCCTAGATTCCATCACATTAGACAGAATGATCCCTAAAGTCACCTCGGGATCTCCCAAAGACCCAGCACCTCCGCAGACACTTACTAAGGTCATTGATGCCATTCGCCCGGTCATCCTGGATGTCCTTAACGCCTCCATCACCTCTAACTCCGTCCCAGCTCCATGGAAGTGTGCGATGGTTAAAGCCCTCCTGAAAAAGTCCACCTTAGACCAGAACAACTTGGCCAACTTTCGCCCTATTTCCCTACTTCCCTGGATGAGCAAACTGCTTGAGAGGCACATCAATAACATCCTAGTAGAATATTTAGAATCTAATAATCTGCTATGTGCCTCTCAGACGGGGTTCCGCCCTCAGCACGGAACCGAAACTGCCCTCTTAGCAGTGGCGGAAGAAACTAGAGCTGTGCTGGACCGGGGAGGAAAAGCAGCCATCATACTACTCGACCTCAGTGCCGCGTTCGACACGGTTAACCATGCCACACTATTACATCGTCTGAAAGGCATGGGCGTGTCGGGCGTGGCCCTGGAATGGCTGACCTCCTTCCTGGATGTGCGATTCTTCCAGGTGTTCGAGGGCGAGGTAGTCTCCCCCAAGCAACCACTTAGCTGTGGGGTTCCCCAGGGTTCCTCCCTAAGCCCCACACTTTTTAATGCCTACATGCGACCTCTAGCAGAGATAGTCCAGCCCTTCGGTGTGCATATTGTCACCTACGAGGACGACACCTAACTGGTGGTCTCCCTGGACCACACTGAGGGGTCGTCCAACACCTTGGGCCCCTGTCTAGAGGCTGTCGCTAAGTGGATGCAATCCTCCTGTCTCAAACTCAACGGGGAGAAGACGGAGATTATGCTACTGGGCAACTCTCCACCGACCACTCTGGCCTCCATCTGGCCCACATGTCTCGGCGCTCCTCCCCCCCCCCCCCCCCAAACCTCAGATAAAGAGCCTTGGAATTTGGCTCAATAAAGCGCTAGACTTTTCGGTCCAGGCCACCAAAACGGCCTCCAAGTGTGTCGGGCTAATGAAAATGCTCCGCAAAGTGCTCCCTCTGCTTCCATTCCAGGCGAGGAGAATCATGGTTCAGGCCCTGATACTCTCCCGCCTGGATTATGGAAATGCTTTATACCTAGGAGCCCCGGCAGCAGTGACCAACAGGCTCCAAGTCACGCAAAACTGTGCCGCCCGATTACTGTTCAACATCCCCCGTTGGCAGTCAGCCAAGAAAGCTCTAAAAGAACGACATTGGCTCCCAGTGGCTGCTAGAGCACAGTTTAAGGCCATGTGCATTGTGCACAAATCCTTCCACCGAACAGGCCCTTCCATCCTGTTCCCCTTAGTCGTGCCCTACGCCCCATCCAGAGCCCTCCGCTCCGGTTCACTGCATCTAGCAACCACAACTAAAATCCACAAAGCCCGATGGGGCGGCCGTTCTTTCTCCCACACCGCCGCGAGGCTTTGGAATTCCCTCCCCCTAGCCCTTTGAGAGAATAATAACCGGATGGCATTCAGAAAAGCTTTGAAAACTCATCTGTTCGCAAAAGCGTGTTAACCTATCCTGTAGCCCGCCACAGTAATCAGTCAAAGCGCTGCGAGGCCTCCGGGTAGTTACTCGCTATACAAATATAATTTTTCATTTTATTTCATTTCATTCATATGTTCAAGAGCTAATGCCTGACATAGCCGCGAGTGCCATTGTTAGAGGGATGAGGCCTCCAGCCTCTTCTATTCCACAGCCACCTCCATCTTGGCTTCCCCCAGGCACAGCCAGATGATGGATCGGTTTCAGTTTGGTGCTTCAGGATAGGGTCACTCAGGCCCAACAGGACACATTGCGAGGCCTCTAATATCGGGTAACCCAACATCTTTCTAATCTGTGAGAAGATTTTTTTCCAGAAGGATTGAATGGAAGGGAAGACCCACCATATATGACGAAGTCACCTGCCATCCCACAACCTCACCAGCATCTGTCTGATGTGTTTGGAAATAGTGTGTGCAGCTTCTTAGGCTATAGATACCAGTCATATAGAGTCTTATAGTGTGCTCTCCTTATGGTCATGAAACGGTTATGCTTACAAATATCCCTAGAGAGTGTATCCCATTGCATTTCTGATATTGAGATGTCTAATATGGTTTCCCAGAAGGATACATTTTGACGTGGAGGTGAGGGTCTGCTTGTAAGTAAGAGCATGTATAGAAAGAATGTGAAGCCCTTAGCCATACTCCTGCTTTGCACAAAATGCTCGACGGGAAGGAGGTCCCTTGTAGCTGCCAGTCACATGTGAGGCTGCAGGACCTACTGCTTTAACTAAATATAGTGACATTTCTCTGCTTGTGGCAGGTTGTTAATAGTGCGCATTTCCCCACCTTGAAACAGATCTGATATTGTTAGACAGCATCCAGCTTGCCAGTTATCAAAAGGGCCTTCGGAGAAAGCTGGAGGGAATGCAGCGTTGAAATGAATGGGTGTGTATGGGGAAGGGAATGTCGTTGGAGCCTGCAACGTACTGATGGGGTCGCATACTGTAAGGGTAGTCGCATTGGGCATGCTAAGATACACGTTCTTAGATCTGTCCTGTTTAGGCTTGCACAGGAGGTCCCATATGGTCCTGCTCACCACCTCTCTATCCATATGGCGCCACTTTTTGTCTGAGGCTCTAAGAGACCACTCAGACATAACTCTGATTTGGGAAGCCCTGTAGTAGATCGGAAAGTCCCCAAGCGCCAGACCCCCTTTGCGCCGTGTCCTGGTCAACAGCTGCTGGGATAGTCGAGCTCTGCGTTCCTGCCCAAAAAAAATTATGATTTTAAATCCGCATCGATTTCTTTACTTTTCGTAATCGGGAGTCCCTGGAACAGGTACAACACCCAGGGGAGTACTGTCTTCTTAATCGTGTTTATGTGACCCGGCCATGTGATGCCTGAGGTCACCCATCTCTTAAAATCTGACTTAAGCTGTTGTAACACAGGAGGGAAGTTGGCTTTATATAGGTCAGTAACTTTGGGGGTGAGTTTGATTCTCAGATAGGTAAATTCTTTTTAAATGTATTGGAACGGTGAGATGGCTGAAATGACTTACATCTTCTTCAACGCCATTATCCAGAAATTCTGTAGAATTGGGAATTAAAGTCATAAGGACCTTGGGCTCTATGAGATTTGAGGGAGTCTATTGCTTTTTGGACCGACTCTCTCATGATGGGTTAACTAACCACCTCATCCATTTCCGAGGGGACCAGCGAAAGAGCAAGCGAGTCTGGGATTGGTCTGGGTCATCTAGTGAGTCAGCAGTGTACAATTTATTATAGAAGCCTCGGAAAGTTCAGGCCTTCCCCTCTTCGCTATAGTGGCACTCGTCTGCCTCATCTTTTATATGCCCAATATATTCTTTTTTTGTTTGGTCCGTAGTTGTCTCACTAGTAGAGAACCAAATTTGCTGCTACGCTCATAGCCACGTGATTTGGGGTGTAGGAGGGTGTTTTCTGCTCTATTGATTTAAATTCTGTGTAGTTTTCCTTTTAGGGCTGTCACCTACCTCTGTGTGGTGAGAGTAGGTAAGGACTTGTGAGCTCCTTCAGCCTGCAAGAGTTCCCCCATGAGCGCTTGTCTTTCCTTGGTCAGTTGTTGGTGCAGTGTGGTGACTAGAGAGATACATGTGCCCTGTATCACTGCTTTAAATGCATCCCATGTATTTAGGTGCAAGGTTTCCCTGAAGTCATTGGCCAAAAAAAAGTCCCTTATCATCTTTTGGAGTTTATCACGAAAAGACGGTCCGTGCTGAAAATATTAGGGAAGTACCACCTCCAGTTAAATGCAGCCTCGATAGGGGCATGACCTGAGATAAATATCAAGTAGATTTTTGCCATTTTTACTGCCTGTCACAGTTGCTGGCTGAGGAATATATGATCTATTCTAGAAAAAGACCTGTGGGAGTGTGAGAAAAAGGTGAAGTCCTGCATCGTATGATTCAAGGACCTCCAAATGTCTAGTACGTCCTGTCGGTGTAGTGCAGATTTAACCACTGTGGTGAAAACCCCTGTGGGAGACATGTGTGGGTGAGTGGTATCTAGTGAGACGTCCCATATAAGGATGAAGTTGCGCATTGAAATTATGTACCTAGTAGAAAACCCTTCGAGCATCGAGACCACTTTAAAGAGGAACTCTGACTGACCCATGTTGGGGGCATATATCGTGGCTATGGTACAGGGGCAGAGCCGAAGGAATCATCAGAAGTTTCCCTTTCATGTCAGTCTTAGTGGCATATTTACAAGACCCTACCACAACAAGAACGTCACTTTTAGTGATGTTCCTGCGACAATATGTGCTTTGCCTTATTTACAAGGCGGTGTTAAGACACTTAACGCTGCCTTGTAAATAAGGCACCCTTTCACGCTATACTTAGTGGGTGTTTCTGTGGGCGTTTCACTGCAACACACATTGATTTTGATGCTGCCCCATATTTACAATGGCAGCGTAAATATGGGGAAGCACCAAAATTAAGACCAGGGAAATACAGCACATCCGTACATTTGTGAAATGATACAGCTTGGCGCTGCAGATTTGTTTGCATCGACGCCCTGCGCATTTTCACTTTAACCTTGGTCCATGTTCCACGGGTGTACATAAGTAGCATTCACCCCCACATCCAGTCATATATATGTGGATGAGAGGAGTTCAGGTGGTCACTACCATGGCAGCTGACACATGTGTGGTCTGATTCTGCATGCCAGGACAGCGGTGTGCCATGTAGTTTGCTCTAGGTGAGTATGGAAATGACTAAATATACCCCTATATGTTGTACTAGCCATGGACCACATATCCTAAATTCCTCAGGTGTGTTGTTTCTCCTGTGAGATACCAAATTATGTTCAGTATTTTGTGGCTAGGTTAATGTGCATGGGCCCTGGTGTGACAGAGGGGCATGTTTCACACACGTGGTGCAGCGCAGCTCAAAAAAAAAAATATTGCTGTTCAAAGCTGTGTGTATAGGAAAGTGCATGGTTGTGCTGTGTTGACAACAACACAACACATCCCTGTGCTTTCCTTTCTGCTGGTCCACATTCACCTGGCTAGCACCAATGCAGGTACCCTTGAACCATGGTGCAGGGGTGCCTGCTTTGGTGTGAGTCTGCTGTATGTGCACCAATGCATGCAGTTAATACAGGAATGTGTCATAGCTTGTAGAAACAACACATTGCTTCCCTTTCATTTTGAGTTAGGAAAGCCCAAATATGTGATTCTACCCTATGCCAAAATAAGATCAAAATGCCCATGAACCTTCCATTGATGTAATGTCTAATCATAGAGGAGCCAGGTTCCCTCCGTTTTTCCTTCATACAGTGCAGCAGAGCGATGGGACATTGCTGCCTGGACTGCTATACATTACGTGTTTTTCTCCCTCACTGGCCCTTGTTGTGACTTACCCTATTGCTGATGTAGTTGGTCATAGTCAGCTCTGTTGTGTCCCACAACATCAACCACCAACTCCTCAGAGATGACAGCGGACACCTGCTCTTCCAAAGGATCTAGTTCTTCCTGGGGCACTGGACTACCATCTCCAGTGTGCAATGCTGTCTGTAGATTGGTTGCTCCTTCGTTTTGTGCATGGCATTGTGCTAGCGCTACTTACAGTCCACCACTGTCCTCTTGACTTCAGCAACGCTGTTCACCTTGTACACTATGGCCTGCCATATGGCAATTTTCTTCCCCAATGACCCTTGAGCTGAGGAAGAGTTGGTGATCCGTCACCTTCGTGATCAAGATCTCCTCCTGACTCGACTTGCATTTCCTCTTCCCCTGGGACTCTGGCTGGCTATCCTGACTGGTAGTGGGGTTGGAGGAGGTTGTTGTCCTGTGCTGTGCTTATTTCCGGCTGCTCCATTCTGAGGTAAGTCTAACTTTTTTTTTCATCTTTGTGGCTTTTTTAGTATTTTCTTTTTCACGCTAGGCGCAGAAAAGTGAAGTTAAGCCTGCTAGCTTGTATGTTCTAGCCTGTGATTGGTTGAACGTCACATTTGGTAGCGTAGTTTGAGAATTTTAATTGACTGGACTCTCATTTCAGCATCATTTCTTTCTGCCACTAAATCCTCCTAAGGCTATGTAGGGCCATATTGCAAATACAGCGCTAATATGGAGTTAGAAAGTGTTGTTCTGTAGCGGCAAAAGATTTTACGCTCTGCTGCGGAAAAAACAGCAGAGAGCCATTTCTTGTAAATATACCCCGTAATTTATAGAAACATGTGTGTTTATTTCCTCACAGGAAAAGTACTGTGGGCCCCATCCACAAAGGTAAAGTTAGACGAAAGTCTAACTTTCTGAATTTCGGTATTCACAGAAGGCATTTACGACTCGTAAATGTCCTTTGTGAATACTGATAGTTGTAAAGTTTGACTTTCAGTATTCACAAATGGCATTTACGAGTAGTAAATGCCTTTGTGAATACCAAAAGTCATAAAGTTAGACTTTCATCCAACGTTACCTTTGTGAATCGGACCCTGTGTCTTTAAGTGTTTTAAGTTTGTTTCTAAAAGCTGGTAAACTACTATGTGGGAGGCAGTAGTCTAATATAATAAGGACTGTGCCGAGCAAGACTGTGACTCTAAGTAATCAAGATTATCAGTAAGCAACCAGGTCAAAACCACCCCCCATAAAATAAGTTCCCCTGACAGAGTGCTTATAGAGGGTGCATACCTGCATAATCCACCTTGCATCCTAGCTGAACTTGTTGATTGCTTGCCTGACTTCTGTGCTGGGGTTTTATGGACACAAGGTGGCTAGGAGTTTTCAAATTCAGGTCAAAGCTGCTAAGCAGTCTTACTTCCCACTCCTCCCATTGTCATTGTTCCTCTTACATTTCATCATAAGAAGGGTCCATCTCTTGAATCTTCTATATTTTCACACAAGCGGCTAGGAGAATTGACTCTACTAAGCACCCACAAGGAGATAGTAAGCAGTGGGTAGGCAGTGGAACAATTACTAGTCGTGTTAAGGCGGCACTGGTTTTGGATTGTACTTTTAACAAAATGCAAACTTTCTGATTGATTTATAAGCATTCCCATGAACTTTTGGATGCCATAAATAAACTATGGCTCAGATATAGAGTTTGACGGGCAGGGTACTTCATCACAAATTTTGCCTGACTGGTACACCCTCGCTTCATGTGCTATATTTAGAGTTGGGCAAACAACCAGTTTTCCCTTGGTGTTATCTCTTTAGCTCTGTTGATTAAAAGCTTAATTTGAAGGTCCGACAGAGTGCTGGCCATTAGGGCAAAGACATCCACCAAACATTTGGTGCCTTCACATGAACTGCTTTGATGGTGGTTCCTCTGAAGGTATAGAATTCAATGATGAGCTGGCAGTGATCTCTAAACTTGGTGGGTGGCATTCCATCTGGGTGGCCCATTTAATATCTCTCTGCCACCCAGATAGATGGTGGACCACCTGCCAAATTGAAAATCGGACCCTATGTCTGTAGCACCTGTTGAAGTTAGTGAATGGTGGAGATTGTTCTTTTTGCCACATGAGCATACTGTACTTTTTATAATTAGCTCCAATCGTATCACTTTTTGTGAATTCAACCATTTAAATCTGATCCAATGAAGGAAGTCTGTAAGATGAAGATTGCCACCAGTGTGTCCTTTATGACAGAAATATGGATTTTTGCTGAATATGAAGGAGTGCATTTGGGAGACGCAGATAAAATATTGAGTGCACATTTAAAAACACAAGAGATAGAAAATAATGAAACATGAAAAAGTAAAAAAAAATAACCTTCCATAGCATAAGATTTGAAAAACACATTTATGTTGGAAAACAATTAGAATAAACTATTTGGCTTCTCGTGAATACATGACTTCAAACCATAGAAAACACAAAACGCACTTTAAAATCTTCATAAAAAATAGTTCATATAAAAAACGAAAAACAAGCCTAAAATAATGCCAGATGCAGAATAAAAATATAAAGTATGTGTTTAAAGAATAAATTAGGGCACAAAGTTGGCTATTTGAAAACACCTATTAGTACTTCATGACTCAAGGCATGTGATCAATCAGCAAAAGCGGATGCCTGATCCTTGTCATCAGACATGTATGCTCAAATGTTTACTCTGCAAACCCCACAACTCATGCCAAACCACTACATGTTCTGCAAACAGTATGAATATTCATTGTACAAACTTCATTTGCACATTGAAGCTTAACTTTAAAATATGATTAGCGAAACTGTTCATATCTATCGAATTCATGGCCTCATGTTACTAAATTCAAAAGACCACTCCATTACAACTGAAGGACCACAGTTTCATATTGTAAATAGTTTTGACATGATGAAACCAGTTTAAGGTGGAATATTAAAGAGAGAACTATGAATAGATACATTAACAATAGTATTTTAAAAAAGTGCAAAATGTATGAAACATGCTGGATTTTTACGTTGCAGATACATATACGGGGACTGAATGAAAAGATCGATTTACATACCATGGGTTGATGCATCAAGGTCCTTATGGGTATAACTGCTGTCTGTGTGTATATAATGCCTTATATAAGGATTTAGAACCTGATTTAGATATCCGCGGATAGGTTATTCCATAACAACGTCAATGGATATCCCATCTGCTGAAAATTAAATCCTAATATATCCTATGGGATTAGAATTTTAGTAGACTGGTAAAACCGTCATCATTGTGATATTGTGGTTTTTTAAATCGAACTAAGTAATATCGTCAGCAAAAATACCGTTGGTAATGATATAGATACTTACATTAGTGTTATGTATTTTAGCATGTATTTTATATGTATGTGTTTTTTGTAATGTTTTTTAATTATTTTTAAATATATATATATTAAGGTGCCGATTACGATCCGGTAAAAACCGGGTACGAACCGTCGGTCAGAGCGTTTTCTCCGTCCGACTCGTACCCGGTTGTAAAACTTTACAAACATGGAATTACGATTCGCACGGAAACACCATTTCCGTACGAATCGTACAAAACACCGACCGACGAAAATAAAAGTACAAATGCGATCCGGGAAAGCGCCGACGTGACGTCGGGACGCACGCAGCCTGCCATTCACGAACCAGGAATCACGATTCGCACCGACGTCATCCCGCACGGTGAATATTTTCCGGCTGCCAAAAACTGCCGGGAAATCAGGACGACGCAAACAAGGAGCACCTGTACGCGACGGACAGACAGGACGACGCGAACAAGGAGTACCTGTACGCGACGGACAGACATGGACCCGAACCTACGTGTCATCCCGGCCCTCATAGCAGTCGACCTCCTCTACAGGTTCGGATGCAGACGCCGCAGAAGGTTAGAAGAACAAAGGGAGGGGGGAAAGGGGGGGGGTGGCAGGACCAGGGGCAGGCCACAAAACGCCCACCAAAGTCACACAGCACACATGCCCTGGACATACCTGACCCTCAGGCCCTGGTCACTACGAGGGGGTGGGGGCGTGTCCAGCTAAGCCAGCGACCGCCACAACGGAAGTTCTTGACGACGCGAACCGGCAACACAACAATACAGGTACGTCCCGTACCCACGCCTTAAGAGCGTGGGTGCGAGTCGTACCACGCCCACACCTACGTCACCCCAACAATGGTGGGACGGCTCGTACCCACGTGGCAAAGGCCTGGGTATGGTCCGCACAAGCATTCCACAGCGTGGGTACGGATATGTACGGACCGTACCCCCACCCCCGTATGCATGGAGCGTACCCCCATGCCAACAGTGTAAGTACGACCCGTACCCTCACCCGCGTACGCATGGAGCGTACCCCCCACCCCAACAGTGTAAGTACGACCCGTACCCTCACCCACGTACGCATGGAGCGTACCCCCCACCCCAACAGTGTAAGTACGACCCGTACCCTCACCCGCGTACGTATGGAGCGTACCCCCACCCCAACAGTGTACGTACGGACCGTAACCCCACCCACGTATGCATGGAGCGTACCCCCACCCCAACAGTGTAAGTACGACCCGTACCCTCACCCGCGTACGTATGGAGCGTACCCCCCACCCCAACAGTGTAAGTACGACCCGTACCCTCACCCGCGTACGCATGGAGCGTACCCCCCACCCCAACAGTGTAAGTACGACCCGTACCCTCACCCGCGTACGCATGGAGCGTACCCCCCACCCCAACAGTGTAAGTACGACCCGTACCCTCACCCGCGTACGCATGGAGCGTACCCCCCACCCCAACAGTGTAAGTACGACCCGTACCCTCACCCGCGTACGTATGGAGCGTACCCCCCACCCCAACAGTGTAAGTACGACCCGTACCCTCACCCGCGTATGCATGGAGCGTACCCCCCACCCCACCAGTGTAAGTACGACCCGTACCCTCACCCGCGTACGCATGGAGCGTACCCCCCATGCCAACAGTGTATGTATGAACCGTAACCCCACCCGCGTACATATGGAGCGTACCCCCCACCCCAACAGTGTAAGTACGACCCGTACCCTCACCCGTGTACACATGGAGCGTACCCCCCACCCCAACAGTGTAAGTACGACCCCTACCCTCACCCGCGTACGTATGGAGCGTACCCCCCACCCCAACAGTGTAAGTACGACCCGTACCCTCACCCGCGTACGTATGGAGCGTACCCCCACCCCAACAGTGTAAGTACGACCCGTACCCCCCCGGCGTACATATGGAGCGTACCCCCCACCCCAACAGTGTAAGTACCACCCGCACCCTCACCCGCGTATGCATGGAGCGTACCCCCCACCCCACCAGTGTAAGTACGACCCATACCCTCACCCGCGTACGCATGGAGCATACCCCCCATGCCAACAGTGTACGTACGAACCGTACCCCCACCTCGTATGCATGGAGCGTACCCCCACCCCAACCGTGTATGTACGACCCGTACCCTCACCCGCGTATGTATGGAGCGTACCCCCACCCCAACCGTGTATGTACGGACCGTACCCCCACCCCAACCGTGTATGTACGACCCGTACCCTCACCCGCATATGCATGGAGCGAACCCACACACGTGTATGTTCTAAGCGTACATATTGTGAAATTGGAGGGGTGTGTGCAAAGTCCTCCCAGCAGTGCACAGAGACAGGAGGGGTGGGTGCAGAGTCCTCCCAGCAGTGCCCAGAGACAGGAGGGGTGGGTGCAGAGTCCTCCCAGCAGTGGCCAGAGACAGGAGGGGTGGGTGCCTAACACTCCCAGCAGTGCCCAGAGACAGGAGGGGTGTGTGCCTAACACTCCCAGCAGTGCCCAGAGACAGGAGGGGTGTGTGCAGAGTCCTCCCAGCAGTGCCCAGAGACAGGAGGGGTGGGTGAATAACACTCCCAGCAGTGCCCAGAGACAGGAGAGGTGTGTGCCTAACACTCCCAGCAGTGCCCAGAGACAGGAGGGGCGTGTGCAGAGTCCTCCCAGCAGTGCCCAGAGACAGGAGGGGTGTGTGCAGAGTTCTCCCAGCAGTGCCCAGACACAGGAGGGGTGGGTGCCTAACACTCCCAGCAGTGGCCAGAGACAGGAGGGGTGTGTGCCTAACACTCCCAGCAGTGCCCAGAGACAGGAGGGGTGTGTGCAGAGTCCTCCCAGCAGTGCCCAGACACAGGAGGGGTGGGTGCCTAACACTCCCAGCAGTGCCCAGAGACAGGAGGGGTGTGTGCCTAACACTCCCAGCAGTGCCCAGAGACAGGAGGGGTGTGTGCAGAGTCCTCCCAGCAGTGCCCAGAGACAGGAGGGGTGTGTGCAGAGTCCTCTCAGCAGTGCCCAGACACAGGAGGGGTGGGTGCCTAACACTCCCAGCAGTGCCCAGAGACAGGAGGGGTGTGTGCCTAACACTCCCAGCAGTGCCCAGAGACAGGAGGGGTGGGTGCCTAACACTCCCAGCAGTGCCCAGAGACAGGAGGGGTGTGTGCAGAGTCCTCCCAGCAGTGCCCAGAGACAGGAGGGGTGGGTGCCTAACACTCCCAGCAGTGCCCAGAGACAGGAGGGGTGGGTGCCTAACACTCCCAGCAGTGCCCAGAGACAGGAGGGGTGTGTGCCTAACACTCCCAGCAGTGCCCAGAGACAGGAGGGGTGTGTGCAGAGTCCTCCCAGCAGTGCCCAGAGACAGGAGGGGTGTGTGCAGAGTCCTCCCAGCAGTGCCCAGAGACAGGAGGGGTGGGTGCCTAACACTCCCAGCAGTGCCCAGACACAGGAGGGGTGGGTGCCTAACACTCCCAGCAGTGCCCAGAGACAGGAGGGGTGTGTGCCTAACACTCCCAGCAGTGCCCAGAGACAGGAGGGGTGTGTGCAGAGTCCTCCCAGCAGTGCCCAGAGACAGGAGGGGTGGGTGCCTAACACTCCCAGCAGTGCCCAGAGACAGGAGGGGTGTGTGCCTAACACTCCCAGCAGTGCCCAGAGACAGGAGGGGTGTGTGCAGAGTCCTCCCAGCAGTGCCCAGAGACAGGAGGGGTGTGTGCAGAGTCCTCCCAGCAGTGCCCAGACACAGGAGGGGCGGGTGCCTAACACTCCCAGCAGTGCCCAGAGACAGGAGGGGTGGGTGCCTAACACTCCCAGCAGTGCCCAGAGACAGGAGGGGTGTGTGCCTAACACTCCCAGCAGTGCCCAGAGACAGGAGGGGTGCGTGCAGGGTCCTCCCAGCAGTGCCCAGAGACAGGAGGGGTGGGTGCCTAACACTCCCAGCAGTGCCCAGAGACAGGAGGGGTGTGTGTAGAGTCCTCCCAGCAGTGCCCAGAGACAGGAGGGGTGTGTGCAGAGTCCTCCCAGCAGTGCCCAGAGACAGGAGGGGTGTGTGCAGAGTCCTCCCAGCAGTGCCCAGACACAGGAGGGGTGGGTGCCTAACACTCCCAGCAGTGCCCAGAGACAGGAGGGGTGTGTGCAGAGTCCTCCCAGCAGTGCCCAGAGACAGGAGGGGTGTATGCAGAGTCCTCCCAGCAGTGCCCAGACACAGGAGGGGTGGGTGCCTAACACTCCCAGCAGTGCCCAGAGACAGGAGGGGTGTGTGCCTAACACTCCCAGCAGTGCCCAGAGACAGGAGGGGTGGGTGCCTAACACTCCCAGCAGTGCCCAGAGACAGGAGGGGTGTGTGCAGAGTCCTCCCAGCAGTGCCCAGACACAGGAGGGGTGGGTGCCTAACACTCCCAGCAGTGCCCAGAGACAGGAGGGGTGTGTGCCTAACACTCCCAGCAGTGCCCAGAGACAGGAGGGGTGCGTGCAGAGTCCTCCCAGCAGTGCCCAGAGACAGGAGGGGTGTGTG
This sequence comes from Triturus cristatus, assembly GCF_964204655.1. NCBI lineage: Eukaryota > Metazoa > Chordata > Amphibia > Caudata > Salamandridae > Triturus > Triturus cristatus. The sequence continues at coordinate 152,245,250 of NC_140584.1, forward strand.
CAGAGTCCTCCCAGCAGTGCCCAGACACAGGAGGGGTGGGTGCCTAACACTCCCAGCAGTGCCCAGAGACAGGAGGGGTGGGTGCCTAACACTCCCAGCAGTGCCCAGAGACAGGAGGGGTGGGTGCCTAACACTCCCAGCAGTGCCCAGAGACAGGAGGGGTGTGTGCAGAGTCCTCCCAGCAGTGCCCAGACACAGGAGGGGTGTGTGCCTAACACTCCCAGCAGTGCCCAGAGACAGGAGGGGTGTGTGCCTAACACTCCCAGCAGTGCCCAGAGACAGGAGGGGTGTGTGCAGAGTCCTCCCAGCAGTGCCCAGAGACAGGAGGGGTGTGTGCAGAGTCCTCCCAGCAGTGCCCAGACACAGGAGGGGTGGGTGCCTAACACTCCCAGCAGTGCCCAGAGACAGGAGGGGTGTGTGCCTAACACTCCAGGAGGGGTGGATGCCTAACACTCCCAGCAGTGCCCAGACACAGGAGGGGTGGGTGCCTAACACTCCCAGCAGTGCCCAGAGACAGGAGGGGTGTGTGCCTAACACTCCCAGCAGTGCCCAGAGACAGGAGGGGTGTGTGCAGAGTCCTCCCAGCAGTGCCCAGAGACAGGAGGGGTGGGTGCCTAACACTCCCAGCAGTGCCCAGAGACAGGAGGGGTGGGTGCCTAACACTCCCAGCAGTGCCCAGAGACAGGAGGGGTGTGTGCCTAACACTCCCAGCAGTGCCCAGAGACAGGAGGGGTGTGTGCAGAGTCCTCCCAGCAGTGCCCAGAGACAGGAGGGGTGTGTGCAGAGTCCTCCCAGCAGTGCCCAGACACAGGAGGGGTGGGTGCCTAACACTCCCAGCAGTGCCCAGAGACAGGAGGGGTGTGTGCCTAACACTCCCAGCAGTGCCCAGAGACAGGAGGGGTGTGTGCAGAGTCCTCCCAGCAGTGCCCAGAGACAGGAGGGGTGTGTGCAGAGTCCTCCCAGCAGTGCCCAGAGACAGGAGGGGTGGGTGCCTAACACTCCCAGCAGTGCCCCGACACAGGAGGGGTGGGTGCCTAACACTCCCAGCAGTGCCCAGAGACAGGAGGGGTGTGTGCCTAACACTCCCAGCAGTGCCCAGAGACAGGAGGGGTGTGTGCAGAGTCCTCCCAGCAGTGCCCAGAGACAGGAGGGGTGTGTGCAGAGTCCTCCCAGCAGTGCCCAGAGACAGGAGGGGTGGGTGCCTAACACTCCCAGCAGTGCCCAGAGACAGGAGGGGTGGGTGCCTAACACTCCCAGCAGTGCCCAGAGACAGGAGGGGTGGGTGCAGAGTCCTCCCAGCAGTTCCCAGACACAGGAGGGGTGGGTGCCTAACACTCCCAGCAGTGCCCAGACACAGGAGGGGTGGGTGCCTAACACTCCCAGCAGTGCCCATGGAACGCAAAGGGTGGAGTAGCCACAGATACCATGCCCACAAATGTCAGTCAGGTGCACAAAGACCCTGCAGTACATGTACCACATGTGTGCGAGGCTGGGAGTATACGCATGTATAGCGCCAAAAAGAAAACATGTCCACATGAAGTCATGTCAATCATCCACATACACAAGTACAATGACTACCAAGGATGCCACGAATGATGCAGGTGGAGACATCGCTCAGCATGCATGTGCAAAGTTGAAGGAGTCCGTCACACACCCAGCTAATGTACACACAGCTCAGCGCTAAATATTGGGAACACCCTGCAGGGAAGATGTCAGGGTACACAGAGGAAGGAATACACCTTTGGACAATTTCACCATGCAGCAACTGCTTACATGAACAGCGAAACCTAGCTAACACCGTGTGATGGCACACAGATCCCAGGGTCCCCCCTATGACCAGCACACTACTACATTTCCCACACACCCAACACATGAACACCACGCAAAACCATGTAGCAGCCCCACCAACAGCAATACCAGCAAAGCAGTAGTGTTCCAAGGGAAAAAAATAAATTGCTTTATTCAGCATGATCCAATAAATCTAGTTTGTAGGAAGTCCAATATTTACAAAGCCCATAGGGCTGTCCAGAAGTCACAGCTGGATGGGGGACACAGTGGGAAGCGTGTCCCCTAGCTTGCCTGCACAGTTAGATTCCATCGTCTTCCACAGGGGTGAGGGCATCATGTGGGGGGGAAGAACCAGGCACCGCAGGGACAGGAGGGCGAAGGGTAGGTGTCGTGGGTGCAGGGATGGAGGACTCTACCACAGGGGGTGGGGCAGGGCCAAAGGCGGAGGCCAGGATCTCTCTGCACACCTTAGCAAGGTTCTCCAGGGAATTCCCTGCACCCGAAGGAACCACAGGCCCCAAGGAGGGGGGGGTCAGAGGGATGGATTGCAGCGCCACTGTGGGAGGGCGTAGACAGGGGGGGACTCAACCACCCTGACCGGGGACTCCCTTGACCGCTTGCGGGGTGGTGTCACTGTGGGGCTCAGGGACAGAGCGGCCATGAAGGAGTCTTTGTGTGATATGTGGCCAGGAGAGCTGAGGGGAGGGGATTTGGAGGGAGTGGATTTGGTGGAATGCGGACTCCCACTCTGGCTGCGTGTCTTACGTTTGCCCCCCGACCCAGTGGGTGTGCCTACTTCACCCTGTGTGTGCGTGCCAGGAGGTGTGCGGGTGACCTTCCCTGCTGGTGTGGTGCCTGTGTCCGTCGTGGTGGGTGCATGCTGACGTCTGGGTGTATGTGGGACAGGCATGGGAGTGAGAAGTGTGGATGGGGCAGGGGTAGGGGGTTGGATGAAGCTCTGCAGGAGACCCACTGCCGCAGTCAGTGTCGAGTCTATCGACCTCAGCAAGCTGCGTTGGTCAGCCTGCGATGAGTGAATGCCCTCCAAGTATGCCTCCATGTTGTTGAGGACCTGGCTGTGGCCATGGAGGACATTAAGGATCGCAGCCTGACCAATCTGCAACTGCCGCTGGATGTCCACAGACTCGGCATTGGCGGCAGCAGTGGAGACAGGGGCAAGGGGTGCGGTGCCTGGCAGGAAGGAGACATGTGGTGACCGGGCACGTTGGGAAGGGACACAAGCAAGTGGGAGGCGGCTGATGGCAATGGAGGGGGCGGGGTGCGATGTTGTGCCACTGTCAGCTGCTGGTACAGCCTCCGCCCACTCGGAGAGATCATCCTCGGACCCGTCCGCTTCATATTCGGTGGTGCCAGTGGACAGGTCCTCGGCCTCACTCTCCTCCGCCTCTGTACCACTCAATGTGCCAGCCACGATGTCAACGCTGGCACAGGTGCTCGGTCCCTCCGCACCGTCTGTGCTCATGTCTCCCTCCGTGTCCCCCGACGATGCTGTGGGCAAGGTGAAGAGACAGCAATTAATCACACACCTGTATACATATGTCACATGAGTCCAATCTACATAGGTTACAGTGCATAGCCTGCAAAGAAAGATCAGTAACATCTACAAAACAAGGTACAGATGTAGGGCATGCAACACACAGTTGGTTTACCCACCATGCCAATGAAAACCCATGGAGAGCATGACACAATAGCAACTGACATGAAATGGAGTTTGACATAGGAGCCAGGCCCTGGGGACAATCCAGCACTGCATCTGCACCACACAGCGTTGCCGACAATGAGGAGGGACCATATCCATGAACTTGAGGCACATGCTGCATAGGTAATACTGAAAACATGCCCACCATGACTGGCTCACTGCACCTTCAGTGTATGTCCAGACAAACATCACACACTGGCCAGACCTAGCAAGGAGAATTCTGGTTTTGACATGTAGGCTTGGCCCACACCAACCACCCCCTACATGAGACAATTTGTTGAGACACAGGTGGCACTTACATCTCTTAGTCTGGGTGAAATACACAGGGGCTGCAGAAATGCAAGATTGGACGCCAAATACCCAAGGTGCGCCTGTCCAAATAATCATGTACAAATGTGCATCATCAGAGGATTGTAACTAGACACACAGGCACTGGCCACTGTGACTATGAACAAGGAAAATCAGGTCAGGCTGTACAGTGGACACTTGTACTACATTTCACGTCAAGTCAAGTCAAAGATAGTTTAATTCGATTTTAGAGTTAAAATCATAAAAGCACAATCAAATGAACATAGTTTAAAAAAGAAATCGAATTGCATACAAGTTATGTACATCAAAAAAAGGGGATAACAGACATAAAAACAAACACTAAAGAATTAATCCAAGGTTAATCTACATCGAATTGCAAATTTTAAAAACTTGAATACAGCACTAATAGTTATTTCATCTTCTAATAGGAGTAACTTTAGATACGCAGATCTGCACCGTCTTAGGCCCCAGATCTTAAGAAGGGGAATCAGATATTTCTTTCTTCCCCAAACGTAATACTTGCAAAATAGAACACAATGTATTGAAGATTGCAAAGCAAGATCATCACAGGGACAATTAATTAAATGTAAGGACCAATCATTGCTAACTGGGAATGTTATCAACCTATAATAGGTGCCAGTTCTCAGGCGCGATAGCAACATTCTGTCGTAGCAAGGGTAGTCAGGAGACAGATAAAGCTGCAAACCAGGGCCCTGCACAAGTAAGTTGTATTGAATTACAGATGTCTTAGTCCTCTCCTCAAGCCATCGTTTGTTCTCCAGGAAAGCAAGACAGCTTATCTTAAAAGCCTTTCTGGAGATCAAGGATAGCGAGGAGGGATTATCAAAAAAAGCTTGATGCCCCATATTGGTCGTAAACTCCTTTACAGAGGAGATCCAATGGATATCTTTCCACCTCTCTAGTTTAAGGCAATCACTCAAGATAATTCTATTGAAAGCAGTTGCCTCTGAAGTCCATATCTTATGCCATAAGAGTAATGGATTGATTTTAATGAGATCCGAAATATAAACCAAATCCAATTCCCTATGACATATATATGTGGAGGTCGATTTGGGGACCGCTAACAAATAGCGCAGGAAAGTATTTTCTTTTACTTGGATTTCCTGGGAATCTGCGATGCCCCATATGCCAGATCCGTATAGAGCAGTTGATATACATTTAGACTTATAAATGTCCATTAAAATACGTACAGGCCTGCCCCCTAATTTATTGGCAAACTGTCTTAATGCTCCTAAAGTACGGGCAAAAGCAAGGTTCCTAGCCCTAATTGCTGCTTTCCAAGTACCTTTTTGATTAAAAACAATCCCCAAATATGAGAAAGTACTGGTAAGTTCTATCTTAGACTTGTCGATAAAAGTCTTACAAGAAAGTTTATTCTTTGACGAGCAGCACATGGAAAAGGTTTTCCCTATGCTTATTTTTAAACCCCTAGAACTCATAAAGAAAGAAAAGCTGGTTAAAGCCTTTTGAAGGCCCAACTGAGTTCTGGCCTTGATGACCGCATCGTCCGCATAAAGTAAAATGGGAACTGCGGTGCCGTCAATTTGAGGATAGTCTAACTCTTGTTTAACTAAAAAATCTGCCACTTCATTTATGTACAAATTAAAAAGAAAAGGTGCCAAAATACAACCCTGTCTGACGCCTTTCATAATTGGAAACTTGTCAGTACACTCCCCTTTGTTACCGATACGCACCTTAGCCCCTGCCTCTCTGTATAATGCTTTGATAAAATTAAGGATGTTTAAATCTATGCCCAAGCCTATTAAAGTGTCCCATAGTACGTCGTGGACCAGGCAATCAAATGCTGAACTAAGGTCAACGAAGGTCATAAAAAGATTACCCTTTTTTGCCGTCATGTATTTGCCAGTTATTAAGGCCAAGTTGAGCCCTTGTTCAACAGTGCCTAGACCAGCCTTAAAACCGTACTGGAACTTAGAAACAACATCGTATTCCTCTGCCCAAGTGTGCAATCTGTTTAAAATAATTCTACCTGCCACTTTCATCAGTGAATCAAGTAGGGAGATGGGCCTATAACATTTGGGATCAGTTCGATCTCCCTTTTTAAAAATAGGCACCACAATGGCTTCCTGCCAGGTCGGTGGAAATCCCTTAATGTTAAAACTATTTAGCACGTTAGTCAACAGTGGGGCCCATAAAGAAACAGTATCTTTATATATATCTGTAGGGACCCCATCAGGCCCGGGGGCTTTATTTCTTGCACTTTCCTGTAGGGCCAATTCTACTTCAGAAGCAGAGAAAACAATCCCCAAAGGGAATAGAACAGAAGCAGTAGGTTCCATAGCAGCCTGCTGGATTAAGGGTTTGGAGGCAATACTGAGAAAGACATCTTTTTCATAAAGCTCAGTGAAGTAATCCACCCAGGTTGATTCTTCTATCGCAAGATCCAGCTTATCAGAATTCCTTTCAACGAAAAAGGGGGCATTTACTGCTCTCCAAAATGCAATGTTATCTCTCAAGGAGCTTGCCTTTACTAATGCATTCCACGCATTCTCCTTGAGCTCCCGCTTCCGTTTTTTTAATGATATTTTATAAGCTGCCCTGGCGGCTCTAACTTCTAGCATATTTTTGGTTGTTTTCTTTAAAATCTGCTTTAAGTTAGAATGTGCTTTGGAACAATCCGAGTTGAACCATCCAGTTGTTTTTTGGCAGGCCTTATCTCGTAGTGTTCCTGTTAACTTTTTGGCAATGAATGACGTAATCTGGTCAAAGGCACAAATAATCAAACTGGGGTCAGGATGATCCTCTAGACAAATCCTGACATTATTATATTGATCCAGTATCAGGTTCTGGAGAAAGTTTGAAGGGTCGACCTTGTTCCATTTTATAGCATATCCGTTTTGTCTTGCCAATGAAATAGCATGGCGGGAAAGGTTTTCCGCTACATTTGGGACAGATCTGGTACTCCTATCAATATCGAAGATTGAGCTAATCGGGAAGTGGTCACTCATTGCAGTGTCCAATGTTTTACACAACAGGACTTTACGGTTGTGAGTAGTGCTAACCATAGTGTAGTCAATAACAGACTCTAGACCACGCCCATTAAAAGTGGGTTGGAAATGAACCTGAGGTGTACACAGTTCATTTGCAAATCCCAAGTCCCATTCAAAAATTAAGCTATTAAACATATTTCCCAGCACGGTATGCTCAAAATGTGTACATGGGTCGCCAATTAAATTAACCATTCCACATATACCGGAATTGTTATAAGGGCACAAGTGACAATTAAAATCCCCCGTCAGAATGATACAAATATCATTTTGTTCCAAACCAATAGCACGGGATATTGAATTATTTAAATCTTCAAATACTTTGTTCAAGTCTTCCTTCGGGATGTTGTTATATAGATTTATTAAAATAAGTCGGTTTCCTCCTGCAGTTAAACAGAAGACCTGGTAACAATTATGCCCCCCTGTATCCTGTTGCTTTATAGCCAAGTTGACCAAGTTGGAAATATAAGTACAAAGCCCCCCCGAGTTTCTACCTCTCCTGGACAGGGTTGCAGGGGTGAAGTACGTACGGTACCCTACAAAATGAATCTCAGCCTGTTCCCAGCACTCCTGCAGACAAATAATGTCATTCTTCTCAATTAAGTCACGAAAGATGGGATCATTTACCTTATTTGCTAAGCCTGCTATATTCCAGGATAGAAGAGCTAACTCTCCCCTTATGGCGTCTCGATGACGCTCCTCGTCAGGGGAACAATCTACACACAGATTTGGTTCCATCAAAGGAATGTTGCGTTCACTATCTAACTCCTCATCAGAAGAGCAGACCGCACACAAATGTGTTTCCACCAAAGGAGAGTTGTGTTCCACGTCAGACTGCACTGTGGGATGAGCAACTTTCGGGGATAAAACGCTTTTTATACCATGGACGAAATGTGTAATTTTTTCAGACTCTTGTTTGTCAAATTCATCAAATGAAGCTTTGGGTGTTATTAGGGGATCTAACAAGTTTTTTTATCCTACCCTCATTAACATCCCTTTGGGGGTCATTTAGCGGGTAGTTTAAACTTTTATACATTTTATTGAAACTAGAACAATGGACAGGAAAACTAGGTCCGTACCACCATGAGTACGCATACGCGAGAACACGTTCTCGCGTATGCATACTCATGGTGGTACGGACCGTACCCACGCCTGTACGCTCACTATCACTATGAGTACGCATACGCGAGAAAACCCATAGTGGTATGGAGCGTACACACGCGTGTACGGCCCGTCTCACTATGGGTCTTCTCGCCTATGCGTACTCATGGTGGTACGGACCGTACCCATGCCTGTACGCTCACTATCACTATGAGTACGCATATGCGAGAACACCCATAGTGGTACAGAGCGTACACACGCGTGTACGGCCCGTCTCACTATGGGTGTTCTCGCGTATGCGTACTCATGGTGGTACGGACCGTACCCACGCCTGTACGCTCACTATCCCTAGGGGTACACATACGGCAGCACTCCCATAGTGATACGGGAACGTACACAGGCCCTTTTTCCGAAAGTACGGTGGTTTTCACACATCACAGTGGTGACAGGCAGCACACAGGAAGGAATAGGGCTGACATACTTGTCCATGGATGGACATCAAGGCATTGTCTGGGCAGTACTACATGTGTGGGGCACAGGTGTGAAAGGCTGTGATGTGGCACATTACTCCTGAGTGGAGAAGGCACCAGATGTATGATGAGATGTGTACACATGTGATGTGTGACGGTGCAATGTGTGCCAGGCATGCCCTTGACTCCTTTGACATGTGTGCATGTCGTACTGCACACTTGGGATGAGCGTCACTGGCATGGCACGGACAACAACACACGCAAGTGTCCCCTGAGGCCCGGTACAGGGGTTACCACACCTGACATGTCACTACCCACGGTGCACGATGTGACTATGTCATGTATGTGTGGGGGGTTCCTGTTAGGTTGATGTTGTAGCTCCCTCAAAAGCAGCAGCTGTTGCAGCAACCCCCATGTGTCTGTGTGTAGATTGACATGGCACACTGTTCCGCACACCATGGCACATGTTGTATTGGATGTGAGGTGCGTATGTATGCATGGGACACGGAGTAGCGTAACAAGGACATGTCTGCATCCTCTCTATGAATGTGTGGTGAGTCATCACATGCACACCTTCATGGCAAGGTGTGTGGGCTGTCCTAGTGTAATGTCATGTGACCTGTGGCTCTAGTGTTCCGCTACCAGTCTCTGCAATCGACATCCTACTTCTGCTGATGTGTGGATGTATGTCACTCCTGTCTTGCGTCTGGCTGTTCACTTACACTGGGACACAGCTAATCCCATACCATGGCATGTGGAGGTTCACAATCTCCGTGTGTAGCTTGGTCTTGGTAGGGGTGTCACCTGGCAGCCATACGTGTCCAGGGCATGTGGCACATACCTGACTCCGTATGTAGCATATGTGTATTGACAGATTAACATGTGCTCAGTACAAATAAATTGTTGTTGTGGTGCACTCACTCTTCCTTGTCACTTCCAAATTACTGCAGAGCGCCGCCTCTTCACCGACCAATTCCGAGCTTGGCTGACATGCGGGAGAATTACTGTATCCGGTGCTGCCGCTTCCCCCAACGGTTGATTCTGGAGTTGACGGCGAGACTGGCACCACACCTGCAACCGCTGCACAGGTATCCTACGGCACTGACACCCAAGCTGAAGGTAATGGCAGCCCTACATTTTCTTGCCACGGGTACCTTTCAAAATACCATAGCTCATGTTGGTGGCATGTCCCAGAGCATGTTCTGCCGTGTGCTGCATTATTTCTTAGAGGCCATGTTGATTCACCTGGATGACTTCATCCATTTCCCAACCCCTGCAATGTTGACTGGGGTCAAGCGTGGATTCTATGCCCTGGGAGGGATGTCCAATGTCATTGGGTCCATAGATGGGACACATGTGGCTTTGGTACCACCACAGGCACAGGAGGTAGCGTACAGGAATCGCAAGCACTACCACTCCATCAATACCCTTGTGGTGTGTCTGTCCAACATGGTGATTTCACATGTCTGTGCTCGTTTTCCAGGATCAGCACACGATGCCTACATCATGAGGCGTAGCAGGATGCCTGAAATGATGACGCAGCTGCGCAACGAACGAGCATGTGTTGTTGGTGGGTACAGTCTGTCTGTCCTGTATCTTGCGTAGACTTTCAGCACGACCGCTTCTCCTGTCCTACTTATGTCCATGTGGTTTCCATGTAGGGGACGCTGGCTATCCCAACATGCCATGGCTGATCACACCTCTCCGCAACCCCATCACGCCGGCCCAGCTCCGCTACAACACCGCCCATGGCCGGACAAGGCGAGTGATAGAGAGGACGTTTGGCCTCCTGAAGAGCCGATTCCGATGCCTCCACAAGACCGGCGGCGCCCTCCCATATGCCCCGGCAAAGGTCTGCAAAATCTTCATGGTCTGCTGCATGCTGCACAACATGGCAGTTGAGAAAGCTGTGCCACTCATCCTGGATCAAGAAGATCAGGACCATCCACCCGTGGAGGACGAAGGGCTTGGCAATGGGGCTAGTGATGTGGAGGACGTGGTTCCGCAAGAGGACATCCGGACTCGGCTCATACGCGACTTCTTTGCTTAGTGGTGAGTACCAGTGTCTGTGTGTGCACGCATTGGTCCCCGTGTGGCATGTGTTGCGATGTGTGTGTCCATCTGCATGTATGGCACGTGAGTCAGAGGTGTGTGTGGATGTGTCACTGGAGTGATGGTGGCAGTGATGTGTATTTCCCCAGTCATAATTGTGACCTGGCATGTTGTCATCCTTACATGTGTCGAGTACATGCACATGCAAGTGGCTGTGCTTTTTGTGGCTGACTTCTTGTGTCTCTCATATCCCCAGGTACTTGAGCATGCCGACTGCTGGTTGCATTGTTGTGGCACTGCTATTCCTCATGGACACGTCATCGTGTGCTGACTCAGCGTTACACGCACGGACAAGTTTGGAAGTCTCCTTAGGGTAAGGGATGCATCAGGGGTGTATTGGGTGTGGCAGTTTTTCACGATGTATGCACACTGCCCCTGTCGATGTTTGGTTCCTCTGCAGACATGTCGCATCACCATGGTACACATTACATGCAGCTGGGTACACCTGAATAGATGGTAAGACTTGTTGACAGTCATCAGTGATGGGATTGTGGAATGTGATGATGGCATCAATGTGTGTTACACTGCACTCGGACACATACGGTTTGCCTTGGCTTGACATGCTGTGGGACTTCCACATCAGCGGATCAATGGTGTATGGCAGTCTCTCCGTGAGCAGCAGGGGGTGTTTAGCTGTTAGCCGACACTTGTGTGCCAGTTCCATGGCTATCACGCATTTGGGCTGCAGAAGGGGGGTTCAAGTGTTGGACCCACATGTTACTCCACATTACCCGTTCATGTGTACTCCGAGTTGCCTCTGCAATCCCGAATACATGACTAATAAAGGTGTCCCTATGCCTCCAAGGTGCCTCTTCTCAGTCAATGCTGGTGTGTTGCCACGGTGCATCCGGCATGTCTGGCATGGTTTTCCGTGATAGTGGCTATGTGTCTATGTGTCGAGTAGCAAGATGCAAGCTGTTTGTGTGGGATTAGACTGTGTATTGTGCATGTAGTCAATGACTGTGTGGGTATTGTGACATGTGCCATCCCCATGCATCCCACGTTGGCCAGGCCACCATTCACTGCATCCACCTGACTCAAGCTTGCAGGACATGGTTCTGCCACCTGTCCACACATACCTGGGTGCCCCCCAGGACACTCCACATGATCCCTGACCTCTGCGCATGGCTGTAGCTGTACTCAATATGTCTGTCGGCACGGTTGTGCGGCCACCCCCTCAGCTGGTTGGGCCCATCACGGGTGTGTATGGTGCTCCATGTCTGTCTTGCCTACTACAATGTGACCCATGTGTGTCCTGTGCCAGACTCAGGCCCCAGGGTGTGGATGGTTGAAGTCAAATGAGAACTCAGGCATAGTTAGACTTTACAAGACACATGTAAGGTAATAATGCAATCAATAGGCATCTTCTCTTTATGGTGTGACTTTTTGTTTTGGTTGGGGTGGGGGGGGGTTGACATGAGGGGCTTTCCGAGTGTGTGGAATCCAAAGTTCACTAGGGGAGTCGGTGTCCTTGCCATTTGAAATCCTCAGAATCCATGCCACAGTCTTTGTCAACATTGGTCAGACAGTGGCCAGCAAGTCCATGTGGCAGAGAATGTCTTTTGATGCTGTGCTGCTGTTGCTCCAGTGGGCCAGGTGCCTGGCCAGGTGTCCTGGGAGATGGTGCTGTTGCGCCGACCCTCACGGTCTTTTCCGTGGACGACCCGCCCTCCTGCGGGGACCCTCAGAAGCAGGCCGTGACGATGTTTGGGATGCTCCGTCGGATGTCTCCTCCTCCTCCTCATCCCTCCCTGTGGGTGGTGATGTTCTACGCCTGATGGCACAGGGAGGGTTGCCCATGTTGTCGGCCATCCGACGGAGTGTACTGTGAATTCCCGTGAACACCGTCACAAGCTCAGCCTGTCTGTCCTCCATCCGCCGTTGGTGTCGCAGTAGACAGGCATGTTGCTCCGCATGTTGCTGGGCCTGCTGGGTCTTGATCTCATTGAGGGTCCCCTTCATCTCATTGAGGGTGGACACAACCTGGCCCATGCCCGTGGTGTCCTGCCGGTATGTGTCCAGGATGTTACGGACATGGGAATATACCGGTTCCCCAGCCAACAGGTCAGGTTCGCGCCTCCGCCGTCCTCCACTCCCACCACCCCTGCCCACTTGCACCTGGCATGCCCTTGTGGGCACATCGGGTCTCCGGGACCCCTGAGGGGTGGCATTGGCGTTGTCGCCTGCCTCCTCCTGGGTGCCCGGGACACCGTGTCCCACCTGGCCAGCCTGGCTGCATTGTGGGGTTGGGGCAGGGATCCTGGGTGTCTCCTGGGATGTGGCAGGAGTGGGGGTGGTGGATGGCCCAGTTGTACCTGACGCTGGTGCTGCAGGTGGTTGGACACCAGAGGGGCCAGGTTGGTTGGGGTCGGGTTCGTCCACAGAGTGGTGAGAGTCGTCGCTGCCGGTGGCTCCGTCATCCCGCCGAGCCGGGTCCTGTGAGTCTTCCCCCCCAGTGTTGAGGGGTGATCCACAACGTTGACCTGTGAGTGAGAGAGACAATGTTGATTTTGTTCCATGCAACATCCATGTTTCATTGGTTTCTAAGTTGGCACATTTCCTCTGGGAATTTGGATATGTCTTGCATTCCACTCACAGTGCACTTGTGCATGGGTATGTCCCTTGGCCACAGCTTTAGCGACTTTACCTATGTGTGGCACAGTCTTACTTGCTGCGTCAATTGTGACTGCAGTCAGCAGTGGAGTGGGCAGGTGTGGAGAGCCATGCATTGGCGCCTTCCGTGTTGCACTGTACGTGGGCACATGGAGTGGTTCCACACACTTAGATAATGCAGGTAGCTGTCGTTGTGCTCGTGCACAAGTTGTGACATGGCCCTGTGTTTAGCCATGGAGAAGAGGGGGGGTTCTAGCACTGGCCATCCTTGTCTACATGCACGCAGTCCACCTGCTGACGAGCAGACATTCCCACACCCCACAAGGCTGATTTGCTCTCCCTGTGTGTCCCTTTCTCGCTCCCTCTCTGTCCCCCTCTCGCTCCCTCTGTGTGTCAGCCTCCTCCCTCTGTCCGTCTCCCTGTGTCTCCCTCCCTCTCTGTCCCCCTCTCCCTCTCTCTGTGTGTCAGCCTCCTCCCTCTGTCCGTCTCCCTGTGTCTCCCTCCCTCTCTGTCCCCCTCTCCCTCCCTCCGTGTGTCAGCCTCCTCCCTCTGTCCGTCTCCCTCTGTCTCCCTTTCTCCCTCCCTCTGTCAACCTCCTCCCTCTGTCCGTCTCCCTCTGTCTCCCTTTCTCCCTCCCTCTGTCAGCCTCCTCCCTCTGTCCGTCTCCCTCTGTCTCCCTTTCTCCCTCCCTCTGTCAGCCTCCTCCCCCTGTCCGTCTCCCTCTGTCTCCCTTTCTCCCTCCCTCTGTCAACCTCCTCCCTCTGTCCGTCTCCCTCTGTCTCCCTTTCTCCCTCCCTCTGTCAGCCTCCTCCCTCTGTCTGTCTCCCTCTGTCTCCCTTTCTCCCTCCCTCTGTCAGCCTCCTCCCTCTGTCCGTCTCCCTCTGTCTCCCTTTCTCCCTCCCTCTGTCAACCTCCTCCCTCTGTCCGTCTCCCTCTGTCTCCCTTTCTCCCTCCCTCTGTCAGCCTCCTCCCTCTGTCCGTCTCCCTGTGTCTCACTCCCTCTCTGTCCCCCTCTCCCTCCCTCTGTGTGTCACCCTCTGTCACCTCAGCCCAGCTTCCTGGGCACACACTGTTAGCAGATCTTTGAATGGCCCTTGGATTGTTGATGTGAGTTTGTTTGTGATCTCCAGGCACCCATTGGGTGTAGTGTCTGTGTCTGCGCTGCTGCTGTGGTGGTGTGTGCTGCCACTCTTTCACAGTGTTGGCTGTTCATTAGCTGCTGTCATGTGCAAAAAGTGCCTTCACCCCCATGTCTTAATGCAAGGCGTCCGCCATTTGCTGGCAAGTCTTTCCTGTGTGGGGACACACTGTTTGTCTGGCTGTGACCTAGGCCATATGGGCAGAGGGCATTGTTGTCTGCTTCTGAGTTGCACTATGTGACTTTTGGGGCCCACACTCCCGCCATCCGGGTTACCGTGTCTTGTGTTGGTGTTTTCTGTGGCCTGTGACTTGACATTGTCCAGCTGGGTGCATGGGGCATGGTGGCGCTAGTGGCATGTGCGTGTTCATGGAGTGTGGTTGAGTCAAGCGATAGCTTGGGGTGGTTGCGTGCCTGTTTGTGAGTTTGGTTGTGGATGACGTTCCCCCCATGTGAGGTGAGTTGTTTGTGTACTCACCCGGGTCTCGGAGTCCTTCTAATCCGTCCACTGCCACCACCGGCAGTATGGCCATCACCCTCTCCTCCCAGGGATGGTAGTGTACGGGTCTGCGAGCCGGCCCTCCTCCAGTGACGTTGGCCTGGTTGTGTTCGTCCGTCATTTTGGCTCTGACCCTCCTCCGCAGATCGTACCACCTGGCTTGGCATTCATGCCTGGTCCTTCTGGTGTCCGCAACAGCATTCACAGCATCGACGATGGTCTGCCACATGGATGTTTTTTCAGAAATGGTGGTCTGTCTGACCAATGTTCCAAAGAGGTGTGGCTCAACTCTGAGGATTTCATCGACAAGGACCTCCAACTCTCGGCTAGTGAACTTTGGATTCTTGTTAGTGGGCATGGTGAGGGGTGTGGGTGTGGATGGGGGGGGGTGTGGATGGTTGTGGTTGTGTGGGTGTGGTTGTGCAGGTGTGTGTGTGAATGTAATGTGGGGGTGTTTGTGAAGGTGTGTGTGTGAAGGTGTGCAAGTGTAAGGTGTGGTCAAGCTTCTAGTATGGTGCTGTAGGTTGTCTGTGGGGTCTGGCAGCAGTGAGTCTGTTGCAAAGGCTCATGGTTTGTGTGTGTGGGCCCTTTTTATTGGTCCATTGGTGGGTGTGGCTGTGTTTGAAGTTTGGGTGGGTGTGTTATTAGGAGTGGTTGTGTTTTGGGCCTCTGTTTTGGATTTTGGCAGTTGCAGGTCAGTGATTGTGTTGTTTTTGAGCTTGTTGGACATGTTTAGTGGCTTTGTGCCATTCGAATGGTGTATTCTTGTGTTGTTTTGCTTTGTCCTGGTTGTGTACGTGCGTTTTTAACGTGTGTACGGTGTGTACTTCGGCCATTTGGTTGTGCAGTGCTGTCCTTGTGTCTGGCTTGGTACGACTTGTACATGCGCGATGTTGTGTGAAGGTGCTGGTGTTGGGGCCTGGGGTACGCTTCATACGTCCGCGGGTGATGGTACGGTTCGTACATACATGGGGGTACGACACGTACACGATCGGGGGTACGACTCGAACGTACACGGGTGTACATACACGGGTGGGGGTGCGACACGTACACGGGTGTACATACACGGGGGGGTACGACACGTACACGGGTGTAGATACACGGGTGGTGGTACAACACGTACACGGGTGTACATACACGGGGGGTTCGACACGTACAGGGGTGTACATACACGGGGGTGACGACTCGAACGTACACGGGTGTACATACACGGGTGGGGTACGACACGTACACGGGTGTACATACACGGGGGGTTCGACACGTACAGGGGTGTACATACACGGGGGGTGACGACTTGAACGTACACGGGTGTACATACACGGGTGGGGGTACGACACGTACACGGGTGTACATACACGGGTGGGGGTACGACACGTACACGGGTGTACATACACGGGGGTTCGACACGTACAGGGGTGTACATACACGGGTGGGGGTACGACACGTACACGGGTGTACATACACGGGGGGTTCGACACGTACAGGGGTGTACATACACGGGGGTGACGACTCGAACGTGCACGGGTGTACATACACGGGCGGGGGTGCGACACGTACACGGGTGTAAATACACGGGGGGGTACGGCACGTACACGGGTGTACATACACGGGTGGTGGTACGACACGTACATGGGTGTACATACACGGGGGGGTTCGACACGTACAGGGGTGTACATACACGGGGGTGACGACTCGAACGTACATGGGTGTACATACACGGGTGGGGGTGCGACACGTACACGGGTGTACATACACAGGGGGTACGACACGTACACGGGTGTACATACATGGGTGGTGGTACGACACGTACACGGGTGTACATACACGGGGGTTCGACACGTACAGGGGTGTACATACACGGGGGGGTGAGACTCGAACGTACGGGGGCTGGGGGGGTCGGCGCGTACGTACGGGGGCTAGGGGGGGTCGGCGCGTACGTACGGGGGCTTGGGGGGGTCGGCGCGTACATACGGGGGCTGGGGGGGGGGTCGGCACGTATGCGGTGTTTTTTCCATACGGTTGTAACATCGGACGCACGGGATGGATCGTAATTCCGCGGTCGGACTTCACTTTTCACATTTGTACGGTAAATCGTCCGTGGACGTGTCGGACACATTTTCCGACCCGAGGACGTGTGGGGAATAATTCCCAATGCGATTCGTATGGACTTTTTACCATGCGAATCGTAATTGGCAGTTTGTACGGCACTTGTACGATTCGTACGGTAAAAAGACCGGATACGAGTCGTACGGGGAATTTTTTTACTGGATCGTGATCGGCACCTTTATGTTTAGAAATTAGTAATTGTTTTAATGCAAATTTAGCATTTTAGTATCAGACCAGGTTGTGGGTTTATAGGGGAATAAGGTAGGATGTAATTTAATTATAATTAATTAATTAAAATGTTTTATTTATTTTTGTTGATTATTAATTTATTGTTGATTAATTGTTAGTTGGCAATTAATTTGTATTAATTGATTAATTTATAATTATATTAATTACAATTATTGAATTATTATTTTTTATTTATCGTTATCGTTAATTGTTTTATTGTTAAAAATTATTAATATGTAATTAAAGTTTATTAATTAATTAATTGCTAAGTAAATTACAAGTGTTATTTTTTATGTTTAGTTGGTTGTGGGTTTATATGCAATAGGGTGGGAAGTAATTTTCTATAATTAAGTACATTTAAATTTGTATTAATTGGTATTGATTATTAATGTATTGATAATTAATTATTAATTGGTAATTAATTTGTATTAATTGATTAATTGATAATTACATTAATTGTGTTATTTTTTATGTGTAGCTGGTTGTGGGTTTATAGGGGAAAAAGATGGGAAGTAATTTTTTATAATTAAGTACATTTTATTTTTTATTAATTGGTATTGATTATTAATTTATTGTTATTTAATTATTAATTGGTAATTAATTTGTATTAATTGATTAATTGATAATTTAATTAATTGTGTTAATTTTAATGTCTAGCAGGTTGTGCTTTTATAGGGAAATAGGGTGGGAAGTAATTTAGGTGCCGATTCCAATCCGATAAAAAAATTTACAGTCCGACTCGTATCCGTATTTTTTTACGTACGAATCGTACAAGTCCTGTACAAACGGCGGAGTACGATTCGTACGTGAACAATACATACGAATGACCTCGGGAAAAGTCTACGAGACGTCCCCGGACAGTTATACGTATGAGTCGTAAAACTGAAGTCTTAATGCACAAGTCCGATCCGTACCGGCGTCCCGAATACACAAGCGTATGGAAAACGTCCTGTACGGAGCGAACTTTGAACGACCCCTACCCCGGGTACACTAGTGCCCGGGCTACGAGTCGTGTGGCCCCCCCCGCCTCCCACCCCTCCCACGTACGTCCGCACCGTACCCCCCACCCCCGTATGTACGGCATGTACCCCCCACCCCCGTATGTACGCGCCGTACCCCCAGCCCCGTATGTACGTGCCGTACCCCCAGCCCCGTATGTACGCACCGTACCCCCAGCCCCCCCATATGTACGCGTCATACCCTCAGCCCCGTATGTACATGCCGTACCCCCAGCGCTGTATGCACGCGCTGTACCCTCAGCCCCCCGTATGTACACGCCATACCCCCAGCCCTGTATGTACGCACCGTACCCCCAGCCCCCCGTGTGTATGCGCCGTACCCCCAGCCCCGTATGTACGCGCTGTACCCCCAGCCCTGTATGTATGCACCGTACCCCCAGCCCCCGTATGTACGGCGCGTACCCCCACCCCCATATGTACGCGCCATACCCCCAGCCCTGTATGTACGCGCCGTACCCCCAGCCCCCCGTATGTACGCTCCGTACCCCCAGCCCCGTATGTACACGCCGTACCCCCAGCCCCGTATGTATGCGCCGTACCCCCAGCCCCATATGTACGCGCCGTACCCCCAGCCCCCCATATGTACGCGCCATACCGCCAGCCCCGTATGTACGCGCCGTACCCCCAGCCCCGTATGTACATGCCGTCCCACAGCCCCCCCGTATGTTCGCGCCATACCCCCAACCCCGTATGTACGCGCTGTACACCCAGCCCCCCCATATGTACGGCGTGTACCCCCCACCCCCCGTATGTACGCGCCGTACCCCCAGCCCCGTATGTACGCGCCGTACCCCAGCCCCGTATGTATGCACCGTACCCCCAGCCCCCCCGTATGTACGCATCATACCCCCAGCCCCGTATGTACACACCGTACCCCCAGCCCTGTATGTACGCGCTGTACCCCCAGCCCCCCCATATGTACGCGCCGTACCCCCAGCCCCCCATATGTACGCGCCGTACCCCCAGCCCCGTATGTACGCGCCGTACCCCCAGCCCCGTATGTACGCACCATCCCACAGCCCCCCGTATGTACGCGCCGTACCCCCAACCCCGTATCTACGCGCCGTACACCCAGCCCCCCATATGTACGCCGTGTACCCCCCACCCCCCGTATGTACGCGCCATACCCCCAGCCCCGTATGTACGCGCCGTACCCCCAGCGCGTAGCTGGGGGTATGGCGCGTACATACGGGGGAACTGGGGGTACAGCGCGTAGTACATACGGGGCTGGGGTACGGCGCATATATACGGGGGTGAGGGTATGGCGCATACATACAGGGCTGGGGCTATGGTGCGTACATACGGGGGGCTGAGAATACAGCACGTACATACGGGGCTGGGGGTACAGCGCGTACATACGGGGGGCAGAGGGTATGGCGCGTACATACGGGGCTGGGGGTACGACGCGTAAATACGGGGCTGGGGGTACGGCACGTACATATGCAATGTTGGGGTACGCACCGTACATGATGACACGTACGATGTGGTTGATGGCGTGTACGGTGCGTACCGGGCCCCCTTTTCCTCATGCATCGCGGCGTACTTAGCTTTTCCGGCACTTTTTGGCTCCCGTAGAAATATAGCCGTGCGGAGTGCTGTGGGTACGAATCGTACTTGCTGGTCCGTAAAACGCTGCCTGACTCCGTGCGGACGTCGCGGATGCGCTGTCCAGGATCGGAATTGTATGTATTTTTTAGCCGTACGTTGTTTTTTATGAACCGTACGGAAATGGTATTTCTGTACGAATCGTACTTGCTGGTTTGTACGGTGGAATTCCCGGGTACGAGTCGTACGGAGAAAACGCTCCGTACGACCATTTGTACCCGGGTTTTACAGGATCGGAATCGGCACCTTAATGTTATATAAGTAAATATTTATTTAATTTTATTGGTATATATTATACATTTTTTGTCAATCAATTATTATTATGTAATTTATTTAAAACAAATTATTTAATTAATAAGCATGTTAATTTAACCCCTACGCTATCCTACATTTTCCACACTATTACACTCACTGGAGTTGGAATAGTAATTTTAACCCTAACGCTATCCAACACTTTCCCTACTGTTGCACTCACTGGAGTGGGAACAGTAATTTTAACCCCTACGCTGTCCAGCACTTCCCCTACTGTTGCACTCACTGGAGTGGGAATAGTAATTTTCACCCCTACGCCATCCAACACTTTCCCTACTGTTGCACTCACTGGAGTGGGAATAGTAATTTTTACCCCTACGCTATCCAACACTTTCTCTACTCTTGCACTCACTGGAGTGGGAATAGTTATTTTTACCCCTACGCCATCCAACACTTTCCCTACTGTTGCACTCACTGGAGTGGGAATAGTAATTTTTACCCCTACGCCATCCAACACTTTCCCTACTGTTGCACTCACTGGATTGGGAACAGTAATTTTTACCCCTACGCTATCCAACACTTTCCCTACTCTTGCACTCACTGGAGTGGGAATAGTAATTTTTACCCCTACACCATCCAACACTTTCCCTACTGTTGCACTCACTGGATTGGGAATAGTAATTTTTACCCCTACGCTATCCAACACTTTCCCTACTGTTGCACTCACTGGAGTAGGAATAGATATTTTTACCCCTGCGCTATCCAACACTTTCCCTACTGTTGCACTCACTGGAGTGGGAATAGTAATTTTATTCCCTCTGATATCTAATATGTTTGGTAATATTTTAGTTAATGTAGTATATAATTAATTTTAAAAATATTAAAAATTATTGTAGAGATGTATATGTAATATACATAGATAGGATGTCGATATTCTTAACTTCGATCTTTCTGTATTGAAATTTCTGTAGGTCGTTATTCGGACTCTCGATATTCTGTCAGTGATTCATCGCCTTCAGATTAGAGTTATATATGTGGTCTAATTTCCTTTGTAGTATACTCCCTCTAAAAGGTGACCCTTGGCACTAAGGGTAAACTCAGTTTATATTAGAAGAGAGATAGGTCTTTACCGACATTGGGGATCTAACTCCATTTCAATATGTGGTTGTTGGCAATTAAAAGCCAACTTTATGAACCTAGGGTACTAGGTCAGTAGCCATTAGGAGTTATCTTTGTTACATATCAGTAGTGATGAGGTATAGAAGTCATGATGTAATACGTACTTTGACACAACTCAAGATAGCGCAATTCTGTCAATAGAATTCTCATCTGTAAAAGAGAGGGAAGAGTAATGTAGAAATAGAAAGCAACCAGAGAACAGTAGGCTTTAAAACACAAGGAGTGTTGGGTGAAGGTGTTTTCTCACTCCATATTGCCACCTCTGTTGAGAGAAAGTATTAGGAAGGGCGTCTCACACTGCTATTTGATATGCATGTGTTAAGAAATAGTGAAATATGTAGTGTTTATAAGAGCATTGATGTCATGTGAATTGGTGTTCCTTTCCTTCAAGTGTGGAAAAAGGATTCAGCCCTACGAGACAGAACCCACAGCATGAAGAAATAAAGTAGAAGAAAGAGGAGGGACCCTACACATGCTATGAATCTTGGAATAGAAACCCCTGAAACACAAAAAAGAGCAGGAAGACTATTATAAATTGAACCATGATCATATCGAGCCGCTGACTGTGGTATTATTTTGCCAATAGATACATTACGATTGGAAAGGGGCCATATAAGTAAATGAGGAAGAAGTAGTTTGCATGCAAAGATGAGCTGGAAAATGAAAAGCAAGTAGCTAGTGAAGGTGAAAGGGTAAGGAGATGTATGCCTACTGGGGGAGGTCTCACTAGCAGGTGATATGATTGAGACACTAGAGATCTGTTACTAACTAGGTAGTGACCTGTCAATGGTGGTGGTGTTTACAGTAGACTCAATAGATGAGTGTGCTGCACATTTTTTCTATGAGATGATTGATGTTGACATGATATAATTTTAAGATTTAATGGTGACTAGAAATCAAAAAAACGCTTATATGTAGGAACAGTAAAATATGAATTTTGTATCTCCGATTAGCATACTGATGAAACTCCCCTGAAATTGATTTGTGAATAAATTGATGGTCCTGATGGTGAGTAGTCAGAATATCGAAATTTTAATATCGATATACAGAAATATCGAAGTTAAAATATCGATGGTATAAAATATCTTTGTTTTGTATATCGATGTAAAAAATTTCGATATTGTTATGTGTAGTAAAATATCGAAGTATAGTATATCGAATGTCATAATATCGTGTTGTGAAAATATCGAAAAAGGATAGTATTCTGTGAATTTGTTATTTTTATAAGTGTTAGAAAATGTTTATTTAAGTGTATTAAAATTAAGAATTTTGTTTATATTAATATTATATTTTTAATTTTGATATATAATTTTAGGAGCGAGATGTTGGGTTTATAGGGGATAAGGGTGGGGAGTGTTTTAAAAATATATATTTTAAATGAAATATTCTATAAAATATTTGTAGAATTAGAATTTAATTTATCAAAAAAATTTCTATATTTACATTTTAATTAGGAAATACATTTTATAAGTGGGATGTTGGGTTTATTGGGGATAAGGGTGGGGAGTGTTTTAGAAATATATATAAAATTTAATATTTTATGAAATAATTTTAAAATTCAATTTTTTTATAAAATTTAAAAAATTTAAATTTAATAAGAAATTTAATTTAATAAGTGGGATTTTGGGTTTATAGGGGATAAGGGTGGGAAGTGTTTTAGAAATATATATTAAATTTAATATTTTATGAAATAATTTTAAATTTCAATTTTTTTATAAAATTTAAATTTCTAAAATTTAATAAGAAAATTAATTTGATAAGTGGGATTTTGGGTTTATAGGGGATAAGGGGGGGGAGTGTTTTAGAAATATATATTAAATTTAATATTTAATGAAATAATTTTAAATGTCAATTTTTTTATAAAATTACAAATTTTAAATTTTAATAAGAAAATTAATTTAATAAGTGGGATTTTGGGTTTATAGGGGATAAGGGTGGGGAGTGTTTTAGAAATATATGTTGTAAATTAAATAATTTATGAAATAATTTTAAATTACAAATTTTTAATACAATTGGAATATTTTAATTTTAATAAGAAAAATATTTTGATAAGTGGGATATTGGGTTTATAGGGGATATGGGTGGGGAGTGTTTTAGAAATATATATTTTAAATTTAATATTTTATGAAAACATTTTAAATTTCCATTTATTTATAAAAGTGAATTTTTTCATTTTAATAAGAAAATTAATTGTAGAAGTGGGATGTTGGGTTTATAGGGTATAAGGGTGTGGAGTGTTTTAAACATATGGGGCCGATTCCGATCCTGGAAAAATGTCCCCGTACGAATCGTATCCGGAGTTTTTTACCATACGAATCATACAAGTAGCGTACAAACTGCCAAGTACGATTCTCATGGGAAAAAGTCCATACGAATCGCATTGGGAAAATTTCCCCACACGTCCTCGGGTCGGAAAATGTGTCCAACACATCCCCGGACGATTTACCGTACGAATCAGAAACATGAAGTCCGACCGCGCAAGTACGATCACTCCTGTCCCTTCGACTTGACAACTGGATGGAGAAAACACCGTACGGACCGAACTCCTATAGCAACCATGGAGACATGTGCCCGCATACGCGCCGAACACCCCACCACAGACCCCGTATGTACGCGCAGAACACCCCCCCCCATCCCCCACATGTACGCGCAAAACGCCCCGCGGCCGCGGATGTACGCGCCGAACCCCCACCAGTGTATGTATGGAGCGTACCCCCACCCGTGTATGCATGGAGCGTACCAACTCCCCACCCGTGTATGTACGGACCGTACCCCCACCTGTGTATGTACGGACCGTACCCCCACCCGTGTATGCATGGAGCGTACCAACTCCCCACTCGTGTATGTACGGACCGTACCCACACCCCACCAGTGTATGTATGGAGCTTACCCCCACTCGTGTATGTACGGACCGTACCCCCACCCGTGTATGCATGGAGCGTACCAACTCCCCACCCGTGTATGTATGGAGCATACCCCCACCCGTGTATGTACGGACCATACCCACACCCCACCAGTGTATGTACGGACCGTACCCCCACCTGTGTATGTACGGACCGTACCCCCACCTGCGTATGCATGGAGCGTACCAACTCCCCACCCGTGTATGTATGGAGCATACCCCCACCCGTGCATGTACGGACCGTACCCACATCCAACCAGTGTATGTACAGACCCTACACCCAGCCCCCCCTGTATGTACGGTGTGAAACACCACCACCGATGGACGGTGCGGACCAACACCCTGCCCGTGTTCGTGCGCACCCTACCCCAGGCCCACACACCAGCACCCTCACACAACATCGTGCATGTACGAGTCGTACTAAGCCATAGCAATGGACAGCACTGTACAACAACATGGCCCATGTACGCACCGTACAGACGCAAAAAACACTCGTACTGAACCAGGACAAACCAAAAAAAAAACAAGGAGAGTCAATTCGATGCACACAACACCACTAAACATATCCAACAAGCCCAAATACATCCTATACACTGACCTGCAACTGACAAACAGATAAACAGGGGCCCAAACCACTACCACTCCTTATAACACACCCACCCAAAGTTCAAATACAGCCACACCAACAAATGGACCAAGAAAAAGGCCCAGCACACACAAACCATGATCCTTTACAACAGATCCCCTACTGCCAGACCACAGAGACAACGCACTGCACCATACTACATACATCAATACACCTTACACTTGCACTCCTTCACACAACCACCGTCACAAACACACCCTCATCACATTCACATACACACACCTGCACAACCACACTCACACACCCACAACCATCCACACCCACACCCTCACAACCATCCACACCCACACCCCACACCTTGCCCACTAACAAGAATCCAAAGTTCACAAAGGAGGAGCTGGAGGTCCTTGTCGACGAAATCATCAGAGTCGAGCCACAGCTCTTTGGAACATTGGTCAGACGGACCAGCATAACCGAAAAATCTGCCATGTGGGAGTGGATTGTCAATTCTGTGAATGCTGTTGGGTCCACCAGAAGGACCAGGCATGAGTGCCAAGCCAGGTGGTACGATCTGCGGAGGACGGTCCGCTGCAAAATGACGGACGACCACAACCAGGCCAACATCACTGGAGGAGGTCCGGCCCGCAGACCGGTACACTACCATCCCTGGGAGGAGAAGGTGATGGCCACGCTGCCGCCGGTGGGAGTAGACGGAGTAGAAGGAGTCCGAGAGCCCGGTGAGTACACAAACAACTCACCTCACATGGGGGAACGCCATATACAACCCAAATACCAATCATGCACGCAACCCCCCCAAAGCCTACACCGTACACAACCACACTCCAAAAACACACACATGCCACTAGCGCCTCCATGCCCCATGCCCCAAGCAAGGCCATGCCAAGTCACAGGCCACACAAAACACCAACACAAGACAGGATGTCCCCGATGCCGGGAGGGTGGGCCTCAAAACTAACATAGAGCAACTCTGAAGCACACAACAATGCCCTCAGCCCATATGGCTTAGGGCACAGCCATACAAACAGTGTGTCCCCACACAGTACTGTTTTGCCTGCTAATGGTGGCCGCGTTGCAGGACGACATGGGTATGAAGGCACAATTTGCACATAACAGCAGCTAATGAAGACGCATCACTCTGAAAGAGTGTCAGCACACACCGCCACAGCAGCAGCGCAAACTCAGACACTCCGCCCAATGGGTGCCCGCAGAGAAGAAACAAACCCACATAACAAGCCAATGGCCTTTGAAAGACCTGCAAACTGTGTGTGCCCAGGAAGCTGGGCTGAGGTGACAGAGGGTGACACACAGAGGGTGGGAGAGGGGCAGAGAGAGGGACAGAGACAGAGGTGGACACAGGGAGACAGACAGAGGGAGGGAGGAGGCTGACAGAGGGAGGGAGAAAGGGAGACGGACAGTAGGAGGAGGCTGACAGAGGGAGGGAGAAAGGGAGACAGACAGAGGGAGGAGGCTGACAGAGGGAGGGAGAAAGGGAGACAGACAGAGGGAGGAGGCTGACAGAAGGAGGGAGAAAGGGAGACAGAGGGAGACGGACAGTGGGAGGAGGCTGACAGAGGGAGGGAGAAAGGGAGATGGACAGAGGGAGGAGGCTGACAGAGGGAGGGAGAAAGGGAGACAGAGGGAGACGGACAGTGGGAGGAGGCTGACAGAGGGAGGTAGAAAGGGAGACGGACAGAGGGAGGAGGCTGACAGAGGGAGGGAGAAAGGGAGACGGACAGAGAGAGGAGGCTGACAGAGGGAGGGAGAAAGGGAGACGGACAGTGGGAGGAGGCTGACAGAGGGAGGGAGAAAAGGAGACAGACAGAGGGAGGAGGCTGACAGAGGGAGGGAGAAAGGGAGATGGACAGTGGGAGGAGGCTGACAGAGGGAGGGAGAAAGGAAGACAGAGGGAGACCAAATCACCCTTGGGTGGTGTGGCCATGTCCGCTCGTCAGCAGGTGGACTGTGTGCATGTAGACAAGGTTTGGCAGTGCGTGAACCCCCCCTTCAACCTTTGATAAACACTGGGCCATGTGTCAATCTGTGCACGAGTACATCCGTGCTGCAGGCACAAACAGAACCTTACATCCAGTATACCCACCCACTGTGTTTGTCAGAACCCTGTCACAAATTGTTAATTTACCTACCTGCATTCTTAAATAGCATGGAAAAAACACCATTTAGCCACGTACAGTGCAACACGTAAGGCGGCTCTGCATGGCTTGCTACGCCCGCTCACTACACTGCTGACTGCGTTCCCAAAAGATGCATCAACTAAGATTGTGTCACACATAGGTAAAGTTTCGAAAGCTGTGGCCAAGGGACATACCCATGCACAAGTGCACTGTGAGAGGAATGCTAGCCAAATCCAACCACCCAGAGGAACTGTGCCTAATCAAAAATGAATGAACATGGATGTCTCATGTAACACAATTAACACAGTCTCTCTCACACACAGGTCAACGTCGTCGATCTCCCCCCAACACTGGGGGGGAAGACTCACAGGACCAGGCTCTGCGTGAAGAGGACCCCACCGGCAGCGACGACTCTCACCACTCCGTGGATGACCCAGACCAACCTGGCCCCTCTGGTGTCCAACCACCTGCAGCACCTGCGTCAGGTACAACTGTGCCAACCACCACCCCCATTCCTGCCACATCCCAGGAGACACCCAGGAGCCCTGCCCCCACACAACAACACAGCCAGTCTGTCCACGAGGGACATGGTGCTCCAGGCACCCAGGAGAAGGCAGGCGACACCGCAAATGCCATCCCTCAGGGGTCCCGGAGACCCGATGTGCCCACAACGGCAGGCCAGACGCAAGTGGGCAGGGGTGGTGGGAGTGGAGGACGGCGGAGGCGCAAACCTGACCAGTTGGCTCAGGAACCGGTAATGTCACACGTCCACAACATCCTGGACACATACCGGCGTGACTCCAGAGGCATCGACCAGGTAGTGGAGACCCTCAATGAAATCAAGAAGATGCAGGTCGAGCATCATGCCAGTCATCTACAACACCATGGACGGATGGAGGCAAGACTGGCTGAGCTCCTGGCGGTGCACAGGGACGTGAGCCAATCACTCCATCAGATCGCCCAAAGCCTGGTAAACCCTCCCTGTGCCACCAGGCGTAGACCAGCACCAGAAACAGGGAGGGAGGAGGAGGAGGATTCATCTGACGGAGCGTCCCTAGCATCGTCAAGGCCTGCTTCTGAGGGTCCCCGCAGGAAGGTGGGTCGTCCACGCAAAAGACCGTGAGAGTCAGCGGAACATCACCATCTCCCAGGTCACCTGGCCTGGCACCTGGCCCTCTGGCCCAACAGCAGCACAGCAGCAAATGACATTCTCTGCCACATGGCCTTGCTGGTCACTGTCTGACCAATGTTGACAAAGACTGTGGCACAGACTCTGATGACTTTCAATGGCAAGGATACCAACTCCCCCTGTGAACTTTGGATTCTACACTCCCGCCAAGCACCTCTTGTCACCCCCCCAAACACGTACCCCAGCACTAATAGAATTCATCACAATCACAAGATGATGCCGTCATTTTGCATTATTCCACTACATGTGTGTGTTGTAAAGTCAAACCATGCCTGATTTCAGAAGTAACTCCAAACATCCATACCCTGGGGTCTGAGTCTGGCAAAGGACACACATGGGTCATAATGTACCATCCAATACAGACATGGAGCACCATACTCACCCGTGATGGGCCCAACCAGCTGAGGGGGTGCCCGCACAACTGTGCCTATAGACCAATGTAGAAGAGCAACAGTCATGCGCAGAGGTCAGGGATCATGTGGAGTGTCCTGGGGTGCTACTCCCAGGTATGTGTAGACACGTGGCAGAACCATGTCCTGCATGCTTGAGTCAGGTGGATGTGGAGAATGATGGGCCGGCCAAAGTTGGATGCATGGAGATGGCACAATGGGGTGTTGGATCACAGTGCCACAAGGTTGTGTTGTGGTTGTGGGCTGCATCCTGAGTGTGTGCGTGGATTGAGAAGGTCATCCTGCAGCTGGCAGTGATTCATTCCCCCCATCTCTGTTGGACATTGATGTGGCCTGGTCGCCGGATGTAGAAGCAGAGCTGTGCAGATGCACCCTGGATGTGGACAAGTATCATGGGAGTTGTAACGCACACGTCCGTAGAGTGCAGGGTAGGATTAGACACGGATGTCGTAGTTGACCTGGGGGATGGTCTCTCTTGCCTTGAGGTGGATGGAACTGGGGATCTTGTGCATAATCCAGAGTGTGCAGCAGCATGAGGCACAGATGCTGCTGATCTGCATAGCACATGTCAGCAAGCAATCTATGATGAACACCAGCTCGTTTGCGTGGACACTGGGTGGCCTTGCTGCAGGGCCTGCAGCAGCATGCGCCATGTCAAGAAAACAATGCCACAAGTAGCACACAAAGACAAGGATCTCAGGAAGGAACCATGCAAACGGTGTATGGAAGGAAGGACTGTCTGGTTCAACATGGCACACACACACACAATGGATGCCAGTCAAGTCAAAATTCTTTATTCGACGTGCAAAAGCATTATCATAAAAGTACAGTAAAAAACACATTATGACATCATAAAATGAAATAAAAGTTTAAAAAAGTGATAGTGAACATATCAAATTCAGTTAATGAGCATAAAAGCAATATATTATTTTATGGGTGCATAGAAGCCCTGGTCATTATGATCTTTTTTAAGTAAAGAGAAACCACTGCGATTGCTAGAGGGCTGTCTAAAGCTTTCATTTTAAGATAGGCTGCCCTGCAGGAACGAAGTCCCCAGGATTTGAGCTGCGGTTTCAGATAAGCAACCCTTGACAAATGATAAAATTTACAAAATAGGATGCAGTGGATGTTGGACTGAGATGACAGGCCATCACATGGGCATTTCTCCAAATTTCTCGACCAACAGTTCTGATTAGGGAATGTCAACAGTCTGAAGAAAGTATCAGTGCGGAAACGGGTCACGAGCATACGGGAAAATGGAGAAGGAATTACAGAAAGATAATGTTGCATCCCTTCAACAGTAGTGCAGAGTTGATGTTCCTGTACAGTATACTTGGTATTTTCAATGATCCAGCGTCGATTTGCCAGGTGGCTGATGGCCAAACGTTTTAGGGTCACTCTAGGGATGTTATTTAGGGTGGCGGGATCAGTGAAAAATTCTGGATGTCCCATGTCGTGTAGCATATTTCTGACATAGTTCAGCCATTTGAATCGATCCGCATTACTCAGGCTGAGACAGTCCGTAATAATTTCCCTGTTGAAGTGTGTTTCAGGAGTAGTCCACACTTTATGCCATAATATAATGGGTGCAGATTTTATCATGTCCATAATATATGTAAAACCAAGTTCTTTATGCATAACAGAAACAGAAGTGCCGGGTGGTGTTGCCAAAAGGTATCGTAGGAAACGGTTCTCAGAGCGTTGTATGAGGTCTGCCTGATCAATACCCCAAATCCCAGATCCATATATGCCTGTAGAAACGCACTTGGCACGGTAGATCTGTGATAAGGGGGTGATCGGCCGTCCCCCTAGTTTTTTCGAGAAATTAATAAGTGCTCCTATAGCTGTAGAAAAGGCAACTCCTCTAGCTTGGGCGGCAGCCCGCCAGGAGCCCTTCTTCTCGAAGTTAATACCCAAATAGGGAAACCTATCAACACTTTCAAGCTTGCTTCCATTAATGAAAATGGAGCATTTTCTTTTCCCTATTCCCAGGCCACAAGACATGATAAAAGTCTTTGATGCATTAATTTTTAAACCTCGGTGTGACATGAATTCTGTAAAATCACTTACTGCACTTTGGAGGCCCATGCGGGTCTGTGACATAATTGCAGCGTCGTCCGCGTAAAGTAATATGGGTATGGGTTTCCCATTTATGGTGGGGTAATCGTGATAGTTTCTATTAAGATACTGGCCTACTGAGTTTATGTAGAGAGTGAACAGTAAGGGAGCTAAAATACAGCCCTGCCTTACGCCTCTTTTGATGTAAAACCTGTCCGAGCACTCTCCTTGTCTGCCATATCTAACACGAGCTGATGCACCCCTATACAGCTCTTTAATAAAGGCGAGAATGGGGGGCTCAATGCCAATCTCGACCAGGGATTCCCAGAGCAACTCATGGTTGACGCAGTCAAATGCAGAACTGAGGTCTACAAAGGTCACGAAAAGGTTCCCCTTTCTTGCCTGTGTATATTTTGCAATAATAAGGGTCAAATTCAGACCTTGCTCGATAGTACCTCTGCCCTGTCTAAAACCATATTGTAAATTTGAAATTATGTCTTGTTCACCCAACCAGTCATGCATCCGATTTAAAATAATACGCCCTGCGACTTTCATAAGAGAGTCGAGCAAAGAAATAGGGCGGTAGTTAGAGGGATTGTTCCTATCACCCTTTTTAAAAATCGGGACAACGACCGCTTCGGGCCATGTGTCTATAAAACCTGTTTTATTCAGGGAATTTAGGACGTTTGTTAACAGGGGGGCCCATAAGTCCAGCTGTGCTTTAAAAACGTCAATAGGTACACAGTCAGGGCCGGGGGCCTTCCCAGAGGGGCTTTCTGTCAATGCCATAAGCACCTCAGTACAGTCAAAAGTGAGGTCTAAGGGAAAGAGAGAGGGAGCGTTCAGCTCTTTATCTTGGTTATGATGGGGATCCAGACAAGCTGTAGGGACTATATGGTCACTTATATCGTATAGTGTGCCAAAATGGTCAACCCAGATATCAGCGGGTATAGCCATCTCAAGTTTAGCATCCCGAGTACCCTTCAGGAAAGGTGCATTAACAGCTTTCCAGAAGGCGGTGTTATCCCTATTGTTGGCGGCTTCCTGTAACGCTTGCCATGCCTCTACTTTTAACTGTTTGGGTCTTGCCGCCCGTGCTGCACGGTATTTTTGTCTGGCATCCCTGATTTCCGGCAGGTTACGGGGTTTATTTTGCAGGCTTATTTTTAGATGTTTCAGGGCCTTGGTACATGATCTATCAAACCAGCCTATACTGCTCTGTGGAAATTTCTTTGGTACTCTAGAGAGTAAATTCTTAATCTCCGTTGAAATAATGGAGAAGGCGTTTCTGATTGCCTGTGGGCTTTCTGAGGTGGACAGACATGTCTGGATATGCTCATATGTATTGTTAATCAGAGAGTTAAGGAACACTGGAGGGACCACTTTATCCCATTTAAGGTAAAGTCCCATCGTACATCCCAAAGCGATAGTCGGGGTATAGGACGGGTTTACCCTTAAATCATCCTTTGATGTGATAACTGTTTTAATAGATACCGTTAATGGGTAGTGGTCACTGATGGCACAGTCCAGAGTCTCCCAGTTGGTAATAAGCTCTGAGTACCTTGAGGATATCAAGATATAGTCAATTATGGAGTGGCAACCTCTCCCATTATAAGTTGGTTTAAAGTCTTTCGAAGGGCTACACAATTCATTTGCATATGACACATTAAAATGCGATATTAACCCATTCAGAAGGTCACCTAAGGTCGAATGCAGAAAGTGAAAAGTGGTGTCACTTCTGATAGAGTCTAGACCACAGGTGCCACCCATACTCAATGGACACAGGGAGCAGTTAAAGTCCCCTGCCCATATAAGCAACATATCTGTTTGAAGATGGGACTCAACTTTAATTAAGTCTGCCTTTAAACCGTTAAGGACCATGTCATAACGGGGACTAGGTATATTATTGTAAAAGTTGACCACGGTAATGTTATTAAAACGATTACCTTTTAAAGAGATGATCTGGTAATTTTCAGTCCCCAAAAAATTAGTAGATGATATGCCTGATTCTACAGATATGTAAGTCACTAATCCGCCTCTATTCCTACCATGCGGGCACAACAGCGCTGGAGTGTGTAAGGTCTTATATCCTAAAAGATGGAGTTCATCAATGGACCATGTTTCCTGTAAACAAATGATACTAAAAGTGGAGACAATTTGGATCCATGAAGGGTTCGACAATTTATCGAAAAGACCCGCCACGTTCCAGGACAAGTGCCTTACGGCCATAGGTTTATTGTTAATGCCGATATTACTACTCATGGCACCGTTGAAATGCTCAGGGGTGTCATTTAGCTGACACGGAGCAGATAGATCTAATGGACATACCATAACATCAGTCTGAATTTGATTCAGTGATGTATTTAAGCCATCACATGTACTCAGAGTTTAAGGAATAAGCATTGGTGGATGTTGCTATATTAGTTTCAAGGTTGCCAGGGCTCATGGTATTAATCTTAAGGTGAAAACAATCTACCTCTAAAGAGGGTTGAAAAGCACTTTGGATAGCAGTTTTACTCGGCTCATTATTCAGCTGAGAAAGTCAATCTAGGTCGTCCAGACTCGAGAAGATGGCAAATCTATTTGAGGTGGGGAAAGATGAGTAAAAAGGTTGAGCGTTGGGTCTGGATAAGATGTGTGAATTTGGGGGATTTAACAGAAGAGAACGTGGGTAGAAATAACTTAGGGCATGTGTCGAAATGCCTGGGCCACTGGTAGAAGTATACCAATCTGCTATGTGGCGCAAAACCCTGCGGTCTAAAGTTTATAATAATTACATCTCCCTTGATATCCTTTGGCCTAGAACCAACCCATTCCAACCTTCTTACGTGTAATATTTCCCCATTGATGTCATTGGGGAGAGTCCTGTTTTTGGTGAGCCAATGTACAACCTTATTTTTAAGTTCCTGATAGGTCTCTGGTTTGTCCCTGGCAAGTACAGGAACACCAGCAAGAATCACCACATATGGGGCTGCTTCTGGCGGCAGGTCGATGTGGTCGGTCATTCGCTCCGGGCCTAGCGAAAGTGACT
Organism: Triturus cristatus; assembly: GCF_964204655.1. NCBI lineage: Eukaryota > Metazoa > Chordata > Amphibia > Caudata > Salamandridae > Triturus > Triturus cristatus. Next base: position 152,278,747 of record NC_140584.1, read on the forward strand.
GTGAATTGGCATAGCCATTATTAAGATCTATCAGGTTATGCTTTGGGATAGCTGTAGGATACTTGCTAACTAGGGCACTATTTTCCTGTGTGGGCTTTGCTGGAGGTAAAGTTGCCGTTCTAGGTGGTGGTGTGACCTGGATTAATTTTTGGTCTGAGAAGGTATGACCAGCATTTGATGAGTCAATGGGATTTTTTGGGAGGCTAAAGTTAGAATCCCTGATGGATGTGGTAAGCAAACTGACAGTTGTTTCCAGGGATGTTAGCTGGACAGTAAGATTTTTCATTCTTTCCACTAAAGGGGAGAGTAAAGATTTCACCAAATGCTCAATATCTAGTAACAATTTAGGGGGATAAGATGGGCATGTCTGGATATCATCCTGCACAGATTCTACAGGTGTTGTGGTCTGGGCAACTGAAAGGGTTGGTTTAGAAAGAGGGACATTGATATTTTTCTTACGTTTGGTGATTTTAGTACTCGTGGGTTTGTTCCTAGAGGGATTTTTCTTTACTTTCTTGAGGGTTTTAATCGGAATCTGTTCCGTTATTGAATTATCAGTGGTATAGGAGATATCAGAAGTATACCCGTTGTTAATATTTGGCACGGTTAATGTGTCCGTGACGGCAGGAGTCTGGGAAATGAAATTCAAACCAGGTACGGAGGGCACAGCAGGGTTAGAGATAGAGGTGGTAGGAGGTGAAGGTACGTCCACAATATGTCCTAACGACGAGCGTTTTTTAAACAAAGGCTCTAAGGACAGTCGACGTTCAGCGATGGCTATCTCCTGCTCCAAGACGGTAGCAGCCCTGGTAATGAAGTTGTCTAAGGTCCCCCTAACAGATCCTCCCACCACGGATTTCCTGCCTTTGCTTGCACGGGTAGTCATGGTATTTCTATAATATGCAGGGCAAAATAAAAATAAAAATAAATAAATAAAACAATGGGAAACAAAAACAGCGTACTGTGAGATAATAGAATTTAGATGGCCTGGAGGCAAGGGCAGTACTCTGCAAACGGGGCCGCAGCCAACCGTAGACCGTGATCAAACAGGATTAGCAAAGAATAAATAAACAGTAATAAATACAGTTCCCGTATGAGCCCGTATAGTCGGGGTGAAATAACAATGTCAGTTGCAATATCTCAAATCAAATATCTCTCAAGCAAAGTCCTGATGAATAGTAGGATGGATGCGTGGCTGCCGTCACGCAAACATATGTCAGCTATGGTACATATCTGATAACAAGAAACAGTACCTCCAGACCGATGGCAGGAGATGTGGCCCTGCTCTGCTTCTTCCTGCCTCTGAGGGCCACAGAGGGCCCGCCCTTTGCCCGGGCTTAGCCCGGCGCCCGCCCGCGCGCGTCCCGCGACGCGGATGTAGCACCGGTCTCTTATGCGCCTCCGGGCGCGTAGGTGTCGTGGATAGGCGCCGGGGCACCTGGGAGGTGTAGTTTGCACCGCTTCCAGGCCGCGGAATGGGATGGCGGCAGCGGCGAGCCTGTACCCAGCAGGGAGCACCGACCGAACCCACAGCAAAGGAAAAAAGACAGCGACAACAGTCCCGTTCAAAAGGCAGGTCGCTCTGGCAGGTTTCATACTTTTGCACATGCAGCACAGTGGCTGTCGTGGAGACTGACATGCCACAATACCTACACAGCCATGGACATCATGCACAATACAGATTCTAATCCCTGACAAACAGCTTGCATCTTGCTACTCTACACATAGACTCATATGCACCATCTCTGAGAACTATGCCAGACATGCCGCATGGCAACAGACCACCATTGACAGAGATGAGGCACCTTGGAGTCAGAGGGACACCTTTATTAGTCATGTGTGTCGGAATGCCAATGTAACTCTGTCAACACATACACAGGTCATGTGGATGAACATGTGGGACCAACACTGGCACCCCCCTGTGCACCACAGATGCTGGAAATCCATAGAACTGGCACACAAGTGACGGGTTCCAGCTAAACACCCCCTGCTGCTCACGGAGAGGCTGCTATACACCATTGAGCCTCTAATGGGGAATTCACACACCATGTCAACCCGGTGCAACCCGTATGTTTCCGAGGGCAGTGTTACACACATTGATGGCTTCATCACAATCCACAATCCCATTACAGATGACTGTCACCAAGTCTGACCATCAATTCAGGTGAATTCAGCTCCATGTCATGTGCCCCATGTTGATTCTACATGTATGTAAAGTATCCAAACATGAACAGGAGCAGTGCACACACATTCCAAACAAATACCACACCCAAAAAGCCGTGCTGCATCCCTTACCCTAAGGAGATTTTCAAACTTGTCCGTGCATGTAACGCTGATTCAGCATATGTTGCTGTGTTCATGAGGAATAGCAGGAGCAAAACAATGCCACCAGCAGACAGCAAGCGCAAGTGCCTGTGGATGAGAGACACACCAGAAGTCAGCCAAAAGAAGCACATCCGCATGCATGTGCATGTACTCGACACGTATAAGGTTGTCAACATGCTAGGTGACAATGATGTCTCTGGAAAAACATTCTTCCATTGCACCATCACTCGAGTGACACATCCAAACACACCTCTGACTCACTTGGCAGACATGCAGATGGACACACACATTGCAACACATGCCACACACGGCCCAATGCGTGCACACTCAGACACTGGAACTCACCACTAAGAAAAGAAGTTGCGTATGAGCCGACTCCGGATGTCCTCTACCGCCTCCTCCTCCTCCACATCACTTGACTCGTGACCAAGCCCTTCATCCTCCACGGGTGGATGGTCCTGCTCATCTGGATCCAGGATGAGTGGCACAGCTTTCTCCACTGCCATGTTGTGCAGCATGCAGCACACGAGGAAGATCTTGCAGACCTTCACCGGTGCATATGGGAGTGCACCACCGGTCTTGTGGAGGCAACGGAATCGGCTCTTCAGGAGGCCAAACGTCCTCTCTATCACTCGCCTGGTCCGCCCATGGGCGTTGTTGTAGCGGTTATCGGCAGCCGTGCTGGGGTTGCGGAGAGGCGTGATCAGCCATGGCATGTTGGGATAGCCAGCGTCCCCTACATGGAAACATCATGGACAACAGTGGGTCAGGAGAAGCAGTAAGACAGGAAGATGACGTTAAATACAGGACTGCCAGAGTATACCCACCAACAATACATGATCGTTCGTTGCTCAGCTGCAGCATCATTTCAGGCACCCTGCTACGCCTCATGATGTAGGCATCGTGTGCTGATCCTGGAAAACGAGCACAGACATGTGAAATCACCATGTTGGCAAGACACACCACAAGGGCATTAATGGAGTGGTAATGCTTGCGGTTCCTATACGCTACCTCCTGTGCCTGTGGTGGTACCAAAGCCACATGTGTTCCATCTATGGACCCAATGACATGGGGCATCCCTCCCAGGGCATAGAACTCACGCTTGACACCTGTCAACTGCTCAGGAGTTGGGAATTTTATGAACTCATCCAGGTGATCCAACATGGCCTCTAAAAAATCATGCAGAACACGGCTGAACATGGTTTGGGACATGCCACCGACATGGGCAATGGTATGTTGAAAGGTACCCGTGGCAAAGAAATGTAGGGCTGCCATCACCTTCATCTTGGGTGTCAGTGCAGTAGAATACCTGTGTAGCGGTTGGAGGTGTGGTGCCAGCCGTGTCGTCAAGTCCTCAATCAAACGTTGGGGAAAGCGGTAGCGGCGTATACAGTCATGTTCCCTCAGGTCAGCCAAGTCCGGAATTGGTCGAGGGAGAGGCGGAGCCCTGGAGTGAATTAGAAGGGACAACGAAGAGTGAGTACAGTACACCACCAATGTCAATGTACTGAGCACATGCTCAACAGGCAATACACATATGCTACATACAGAGTCAGGTCTGTGCAATATGCCCTGGACACGTATGCCAGGCATGTGATACTCCTACCAAGAGCCAGCTACAAACGTTGATTCTCAACCTCAATATGCCATGCCATGAAACTAGCTGTGGGCCAGTGTAAGTGAGCAGGCAGACGCATTACAGAAGTTACAGACATCCAAATATGTGCAGAAGAAGGATGTTTATTGTACAGACAGGTTACGGAACACTAGAGGCACAGGTCACATGTCATAGAAAAAGGACAGACCACACACCTTGCCATGAAGGATTACATGTCAAGACTGATCACACATACATTGAGAGTATGCAGATATGTCCTTGTTTTGAAACTCCGTGTCGATGCATACATACACACCTTACATCGGATTACACATGTGTGCTGGTGTGCGTAACAGTGTGCCATGCCCATCTACACCCAGACACATGTTGGTTGCAGCAACTGCAGATGCATTTGACCAAACACCTACAGCAAACCTATGGGAACACATGACACACACATGACACAGTTACAGCGTGCAACGCGGGCATTCACTTGTGAGGGGTAATATTCCACGTACCTGGCATCAGGGACCATTTGCGGGTGTCGGTGACTGTGCTTTGCCAGTGACGCATGGCTCACCAAGTCTGTACTACATGCACACATGTCAAAGGAGTGAAGGGGATGTGTGGCACATAGGGCACCATCACACATGACATGTGTACACAGCTCATCATACTTTAATTAGCTTCACACCTCAGGAGTAAAGTGCCACATCACAGCCTGACCCACCTGTGCCTGACACATGTAGTACTGCACAGACAATGCCTTGATGTCCAGCCTTGGCCAAGTATGACAGCTCAATTCCTTTCTGTGTGCCGCCTGTCACCACTGTCAGGTGTGAAACGCACCGTACATACGCTCTGAGGGCGTGTGTAGGGTCCCTATCACTATGGGAGTGCTGGCGTATGCGTACGCCACAGTGATACGGACCGTACACGCGTGTGTAGGGTCCCTATCACTATGGGAGTGCTGGCGTATGCGTACGCCACAGTGATACGGAACGTACACGCGTGTGTAGGGTCCCTATCACTATGGGAGTGCTGGCGAATGCATACGCCACAGTGATACGGACCGTACACACGTGTGTAGGGTCGGTCCGTATCACTATGGCGTACGCATACGCCAGCACTCCCATAGTGATGGGGACCCTACACACGCGTGTACGGTCCGTATCACTGTGGCGTACGCATACGCCAGCACTCCCATAGTGATAGGGACCCTACACACGCATGTACGGTCCGTATCACTATGGCGTACGCATTCGCCAGCACTCCCATAGTGATAGGGACCCTACACACGCGTGTACGGTCCGTATCACTGCATTTGGGGTGTCCTAGGGCCATGGAACGGACCTTACCTGTGTGTAAATCTTGAAATAACATAGGGGACACATGAGGGACAAGTATAAGGGCCTAAATGCATGCTGGTTGTCATGGAGACCGAGTTTAAAGTTAGAATTATTGCATCAGGTGGCCAGCAGAAGTCGGTTGGAAATGATATACTTTGTAGCAAAGTGGTTGTTGACTTGACATCATGCTCAATTTTTAAACCATGCAAAGCCACTCACTGGGGTAGGTTTACAGGGATTGGAGGAAACGTAGGATGCTAATGCGACTGACCAATCACTCTGTACTCCTGTGAATGAAACAGGCCAGCAAGGCAGATATAAGGCAGCCAGGTCCCATGAGAGAGCACTTGCCTGCATATCCTTTCATTCCACAACACTGCTGCTGCTCGTGATTCCTCTGGCACCATGTCCAGGTCTGTGGAGAGGGCCCAGCCATTCACCATGGAGGAGAATATGGCGTTGGTGGATGTGATCCTCCCACAGTACACCATGCTGTATGGTCAACCAGGGGAGCAGGTGAGTGCAGACTCCACTAGCTTAGACTGTGCCCCTGTTTTGTGACTGTGACTTCTGGCATTGTGTCCCTGTGTGACAGACATGCAATGTTGTTTGGAGTGGGTCACAGGGTGGGGAAGGCCTCATGTCTCCCATGCAGAGCATGCTGTGGTTCCTGTGTGCACTCCTCACTTGCATTGTGCTTACTGTGACAATCAATGCATGGTGCATGGCACATTCTGCCTGGCTACTCCTCCTGGGAATGTTGTTGCTACAGTCCTGATGTGATTCTGTGGTCCCCCCCAGTGTGACAGGTGACAGTACCCATAGATGTGTGTTTGTTTAGTGTACCTGTGCTGTGAGTGTCCAAATGATGTGTTCGTCCCCTGGACATTGGTGTGTGTGTAAGTCCCCTGTCATGTGGGTGAGTGCATATGGGGAGTGTTGCACACCAGCTGCATGAGGGATGGATATACCCTGCCCGTGTGATGTGAGCAGGGAGCAGTGCTGTGTGACTGCAGTGCTGAGCCAGCCCCACACCTGTGACACCCCCCAGTCTAGTGGCACATGGGCAGAGTGAGGTTTGTACCCGCAGTTGGCAATGGCAGGTGATTGTCCTGTGCCTGTGTGTGTCTGTGTACTCTGCTGAGGTAGCATCAGTGGGCTGGGACATGTGACTGCTTTGAGGTGTTGTACATAATCCTTGTGTAGCTTGTGATGCACAGTGTGATCCAGGATCATTGATTGTGTGGCACCCCTCATGCCACCTGTGTACCTTCAATGCCACGTAGTGCATTTTGCCTTCCACAGTGGATTATGTCCCTATGACAAATGTGCAATGAGTTGCCTGCATACCATGGCCTGTTCAAAGAAGACAATTTGTTAATATGTGTGTCTCTGTGTCATTGCTCAGGTGAATTAAAGTATTCTCACTTTTGCATCCTCACAGGTAGGCGTCCATGCCAAGGGGGAGATATGGAAGCAAGCCGTCAGTGCCGTGAGGAATACGGAGGGTCGGAAGCGGCGCCTAGCACTGGTGAGGAAACGCTGGCAGGATATCCGGTCCTGGAGGAGGAGGATTGCACGGGTCCTGCTGGGGGACTCACCTGAGAGCCAGAAGAACCGTGGGCGCCGGTGTCTGACCCACATCCAGAAGCGTGTGCTGGCGGTGGTCTTCCCCGACTTGGATAGGCGCTTACTGGAGAAGCAGCAGCAGGAAGGGGGTAGGTACATGTGTGTTTGTTGTGTGTCACCAGCTTTTGGAAGTGCGCAGTTGCATGGATACACTGCCAGGGTTTACATGTGCAGTGCATAACCAGTTCCTCAAAGTAAACTGGTGCTGTTCTTCCTCCCTTCCCCTCCTTGCCATGTGTTCCCTGGTCTGTGTGTAGTCACTCTTGCACAAAGTAATCTAGGCTGGCAGTCAATCCAAGTGCCCAATGCTTGCAGCATCATGTGTGGGGGTGGAGTGTAATAGGTTTTGGTACCTTGGCTGTGCCCTGGCCAGTTCAGTCATTGTGGGATCCATGTCAGTTGGCACTCATGCTGAGTCCCAACATAGGAGTGTGTCTTTAAAGTGTACTGCCTTCCAGCATGCATGTCCAATGTTGTGCCCTCTGACATGATGTCCATGAGTGGGATTAATGCATAGTGCAGGGACGGTTGCTTCAGTTGCAGTCATATCCATCCAGGACCATGGAGGTGTGTTGCCACTACCATGCCCTGGGGCACCTTTTCCTAGGTATCATGTGTGTCATCCAACTATGTGGACATTTTCTGTGTCTTCGGCATAGGTTGGGCTCTGTGGCATTGTAGCCTGGCCTCATCTGTATTGACGTAAACTGTGCTACATGTGTCCACTGTACAGTGTGACCCAATTTTGCTTGTGCATACTCACATTGGGCAGTGCCTGTGTGTCTTGGAACGACAATCTGATGATGGTTGATTGTCAATGATATATGTGGACAGGCGCACCAGGGGTAGTTTGTGTACAATCAGGATTTAGTGCAGGCCATGTGTTTTTATCCCAGAGTAAGAGGTGTAAGTACTTCCTCTGTCACAATCACATTGTCTCAGGTAGGGGGTGCTTTGTGCGGGCAAGGCCTACATGTCCAAATATGAAGTCTCCCTGCTAGGTCTGGCCTGTGTGTGATGTTTGTCTGGACATACACTCAAGGTGCAGTGACCCAGTCATGTTGTGCATGTTTTAATGTATTGGCTTTGCAGCATGTGCAAAAAGTTAATAGACATGGTTCCTGCTCATCCCTTTTTTGTCAACGCTGTGTGGTACAGATGCTGTGCACGATTGTCCCCAGAGCCTGGCTCCTCTGTCCTATTTGATAACAAGTAATTTGCTGTTGGGTCATGCTCTCCATTGTTTCTCAGTGGCATGGTGGGTCAACTAGCTGGGTGTTGCAGGGCCTACATATGTACCTTGTGTTGTAGATGTTACTCATGTTGCTTTTCAGGCTATGCACTGTGACCTATGTCGATTTGACTCATGTGACATATGTATACAGGTGTCTGATCATTTCCTGTCTCTTCACCTTGCCCACAGCATCATCGGGGGACTCCGAGGGAGACACTGGCACGGACCGTGAGGAGGGAGCAGGCACCAGTGGCAGCAGTGCTGTCTTGTCTGGCGCATCGAGTGGCACGGAGGCCGAGGGGAGTGAGGCGGAGGACCTGTCCAGTAACACCACCGACTATGACGCTGACGGGTCCGAGGCTGATCTCCCAGAGGGGGCGGAGGCTGCTCCCACAGCTGACAGCAGCACTCGATCTCTACCCGCCCCCTCGATTCCCATCACCGGCCTCCCACTTGCTCTGGTCCCTTCCCGCCGTTCTAGGTCACCACGTGTCTCCTTCTTGCCAGGCACCGCACCCCCTGCCCCTGTCTCCACTGCTGCCGCCAATGCCGAGTCTGTGGACATCCTGCGCCAGTTGCAGGTTGGTCAGACTGTGATGCTTAATGTCCTCCATGGCCACACACGAGTGCTCACCCAGATGGAGGCATACATGGAGGGCATCTCAGCTGCGCAGTCTGACCAACGCCAGTTGCTGAGGTCCATTGACTCGACACTGACTGCAGCAGTGGGTCTCCTGCAGTGCTACGTCCCCCCTACCCCTGCACCATCCACACTTCCCACTCCCATGCCTGTCCAAAGCACACCCAGACGTAGCCATGCACGCACCCCTCCAGACACAGGCACCACACCACCAGGGAAGGCCAAGTGCACACCTCCTCTCACGCACACACAGGGGGAAGTAGGCACACCCACCGGGTCGGGGGGCAAACGGAAGACACACAGCCACAGTGGGAGTCCACATTCATCACAACCCACTCCCTCCAAATCCACTCCCCTCAGCTCTCCTGGCCAGGATTCCACCAAAGACTCCTTCATGGCCGCTCTGTCCCCCAAAGTGACACCACCCCACAAGCGGTCAAAGGAGTCCCCGGTCAGGGTGGTTGAGTCACCCCCCTGTCCACACCCTCCCCCAGTAGCGCTGTGACCCATCCCTCTGACCCCCCCCCCTCCTTGGGGCCTGTGGTTCCTTCGGGTGCAGGGGAGATGCTGGGGGACCTTGCAACCGTGTGCAGCGCCATTCTGACCTCCACCTTTGGCGCTGCCCCACCCCCTGTGGTGGAGTCCTCCATCCCTGCACCCACAACACCTACCCTTGTCCCTCCTGTCCCTGCGGTGCCTGGTCCTTCCCCCCCACATGATGCCCCCCCTGTGGAAGCAAAGGAGGTATGAACTGTGCAGGCAAGCTAGGGGACACGCGTCCCTATGTGTCCCCCTCCAGGAATTGGACTATGGACTGCCCTATGGGCCTTGTACATATTCAACTTTTAATTACAAATCGTTTTTTTATGCTGAATAAAGCTATGTTTTTTTCCCTTTGCACACTACTGCTTTTCTGGTATTGCTGTTGGTGGTGCTGCTCCATGTTTGGGGTGGGGATAATGTGTTAGGTGTCTGGCAAATGTAGTGGTGTGCTGCTCATGGGATGGACCCTGGTATCTGTGTGCCATCACAAGGTATTTGCCAAATAACTTTGTTCATGTATGCTCTTACTGCATGGTGACATTGTCCCAAGGTGTGTCCCTTCCTCTGTGGACCCTGACATCTTCCCTGCAGGGTGTTTCCTAAATGTTGTGCTGAGCTGTGTCTACATATCCTTGGTGTATGACGGATCCGTTCTACTTTGGCCATGCATGCTGGGCAATGTCTCCACCTGCATCATTTGTGGCATCCTTGGTGGTCACTGTACTTGTGTGTGGAGTATATTGAAGTTACTTCATGTGGACATGTTCCCTTTTACACACTATGCATGTGTGTACTCCCAGCCTCGCACACATGATACGTGTTCTGCAGGGTCTTTGAGCACCTGACTGACTATTGTGGGCATTGTATCTGTGGGTACTGCACCCTTTTTATTCCATGGGCACTGCTGGGAGGACTCTGCACACACCCCTCCTGTGTCTGGGTGATGCTGGGAGGACTCTGCACACACCCCTCCTGTGTCTGGGCACTGCTGGGAGTGATAGGCACCCACCCCTCCTGTGTCTGGGCACTGCTGGAAGGACTCTGCACACACCCCTCCTGTGTCTGGGCACTGCTGGGCGGACTCTGCACACACCCCTCCTGTGTCTGGGCACGACTGGGAGGACTCTGCACACACCCCTCCTGTGTCTGGGCACTGCTGGGAGGACTCTGCACACACCCCTCCTGTGTCTGGGCACTGCTGGGAGTGATAGGCACACACCCCTCCTATGTCTGGGCACTGCTGGGAGGACTCTGCACACACCCCTCCTGTGTCTGGGCACTGCTGGGAGGACTCTGCACACACCCCTCCTATGTCTGGGCACTGCGGGGAGTGATAGGCACACACCCCTCCTATGTCTGGGCACTGCTGGGAGGACTCTGCACACACCCCTCCTGTGTCTGGGCACTGCTGGGAGGACTCTGCACACACCCCTCCTGTGTCTGGGCACGACTGGGAGGACTCTGCACACACCCCTCCTGTGTCTGGGCACTGCTGGGAGGACTCTTCACACACCCCTCCTGTGTCTGGGCACTGCTGGGAGTGATACGCACACACCCCTCCTATGTCTGGGCACTGCTGGGAGGACTCTGCACACACCCCTCCTGTGTCTGGGCACTGCTGGGAGGACTCTGCACACACCCCTCCTATGTCTGGGCACTGCGGGGAGTGATAGGCACACACCCCTCCTATGTCTGGGCACTGCTGGGAGGACTCTGCACACACCCCTCCTGTGTCTGGGCACTGCTGGGAGTGATAGGCACACACCCCTCCTATGTCTGGGCACTGCTGGGAGGACTCTGCACACACCCCTCCTGTGTCTGGGCACTGCTGGGAGGACTCTGTACACACCCCTCCTGTGTTTGGGCACTGCTGGGAGGACTCTGCACATACCCCTCCTGTGTCTGGGCACTGCTGGGAGTGATAGGCACCCACCCCTCCTGTGTCTGGGCACTGCTGGGAGGACTCTGCACACACCCCTCCTGTGTCTGGGCACTGCTGGGAGGACTCTGCACACCCCCCCCCCTGTGTCTGGGCAGTGCTGGGAGGACTCTGCACACACCCCTCCTGTGTCTGGGCACTGCTGGGAGTGATAGGCACACACCCCTCCTGTGTCTGGGCACTGCTGGGAGGACTCTGTACACATCCCTCCTGTGTCTGGGCACTGCTGGGAGGACTCTGCACACACCCCTCCTGTGTCTGGGCACTGCTGTGCTGGGAGGACTCTGCACACACCCCTCCTGTGTCTGGGCACTGCTGGGAGGACTCTGCACACACCCCTCCTGTGTCTGGGCACTGCTGGGAGGACTCTGCACACACCCCTCCTGTGTCTGGGCACTGCTGGGAGTGATAGGCACACACCCCTCCTATGTCTGGGCACTGCTGGGAGGACTCTGCACACACCCCTCCTGTGTCTGGGCACTGCTGGGAGGACTCTGTACACACCCCTCCTGTGTCTGGGCACTGCTGGGAGGACTCTGCACACACCCCTCCTGTGTCTGGGCACTGCTGGGAGTGATTGGCACCCACCCCTCCTGTGTCTGGGCACTGCTGGGAGGACTCTGCACACACCCCTCCTGTGTCTGGGCACCGCTGGGAGGACTCTGCACACACCCCTCCTGTGTCTGGGCACTGCTGGGAGTGATAGGCACACACCCCTCCTGTGTCTGGGCACTGCTGGGAGGACTCTGCACACCCCCTCCTGTGTCTGGGCACTGCTGGGAGGACTCTGTACACACCCCTCCTGTGTCTGGGCACTGATGGGAAGACTCTGCACACACCCCTCCTGTGTCTGGGCACTGCTGGGAGTGATAGGCACCCACCCCTCCTGTGTCTGGGCACTGCTGGGAGGACTCTGCACACACCCCTCCTGTGTCTGGGCACTGCTGGGAGGACTCTGCACACACCCCTCCTGTGTCTGGACACTGCTGGGAGTGATAGGCACACACCCCTCCTGTGTCTGGGCACTTCTGGGAGGACTCTGTACACACCCCTCCTGTGTCTGGGCACTGCTGGGAGGACTCTGCACACACCCCTCCTGTGTTTGGGCACTGCTGGGAGGACTCTGCACACACCCCTCCTGTGTCTGGGCACTGCTGGGAGTGATAGGCACCCACCCCTCCTGTGTCTGGGCACTGCTGGGAGGACTCTGCACACACCCCTCCTGTGTCTGGGCACTGCTGGGAGGACTCTTCACACACCCCTCCTGTGTCTGGGCACTGCTGGGAGTGATAGGCACACACCCCTCCTGTGTCTGGGCACTGCTGGGAGGACTCTGCACACACCCCTCCTGTGTCTGGGCACTGCTGGGAGGACTCTGCACAAACCCCTCCTATGTCTGGGCATGTACGGTCGGGACATACACGGGTGTGGGTACGCTCCATTCATACACGGGTGTGGGTGCGCTCCATTCATACACAGGTGTGGGTACGCTCCGTACATACACTGGTGGGGTGTGGGTACGCTACATTCATACACGGGTAGGGGTACGCTCCATTCATACACGGGTGGGGGTACGCTCCGTACATTCCCGTACCCACGATTTGCAGGCCTGGGTACGTACCGTACCCAGGCCTTAAGAGCGTGGGTACGAGTCGTACCACGCCCACCACTACGTCACCCCAACAATGGCGGTACGGCCCGTACCCACGTTCTACTGGCCTGGGTACGGGCCGTACCAGCATTGTTGGGGTGATGTAGGGGTACGCGTGGTACGACCCGTACCCACGCTCTGAAGGGCTGGGTACGGTGCGTACCCCTGTGGCACCCCATTGGGGGTCTGCAACATACCCAGGCCTTCAGAGCGTTGGTACGGGTCGTACCACACCCACCCCTACGTCACCCCAACAATGGCGGTACGGCCCGTACCCACGTTCTTAAGGCCTGGGTACGGGTCGTACCAGCATTGTTGGGGTGATGTAGGGGTACGCACCGTACCCAGCCCTTCAGAGCGTGGGTACGGGTCGTACCACGCGTACCCCTACATCACCCCAACAATGCTGGTACGGCCCGTACCCAGGCCTTTAGAACGTGGGTACGGGCCGTACCGCCATTGTTGGGGGACGTAGTGGTGGGCGTGGTACGACCCGTACCCAAGCTCTTAAGGACTGGGTACGGTACGTACCGGTATTGTTGTGTTGCCGGTTCGCGTCAACATCCACTTCCGTTGTGGCAGACGCTTGCGTTGCTGGACACGCCCCCACCCCCTCGAGGTGACCAGGTCCTGCAGGTCAGGTATGTCCAGGGCATGTGTAATTTTTGACTTGGGTGGGGGTTATGTGTCCTGCCCCTGCCCCCCCCCTTTGCCCCTGGGTGTTATTCTGACCTTCTGCGGCGTCTGCGTCGGTGCCTGTAGAGCAGGTGGACTGCTATGAGGGCTGGGATGACACGTAGGTTCGGGTCCATGCCTGTCCATCGCGTACAGGTGCTCCTTGTGCGCGTCGTCCTGATTTCCCGGCAGTCTTTGGCAGGCGGAGAATTTTATCCGTGCGGGGTGACGTCGGTGCGGATCGTACTTCCTGGTTCGTGAACCGCAGCCTGAATGCCTCCCGACGTCATGTCGGCGCTGTCTCGGATCACATTGGTATGTATTTTATTGTCGGTCGGTGTCTTTTACGATTCGTACGGAAATGGTGTTTCCGTGGGAATCGTACTTGCATGTTTGTAATGTTTATTTCCCGGGTACGAGTCGGACGGAGAAAACGCTCCGACCGACGGTTCGTACCCGGTTTCTCCAGGATCCGAATCGGCACCTAAGTGTTTGAATTCAAGCATGTCTGTTTGCAGTGTTCTGAGAACTATCATAGGCTCTGTAGGCCAATGTTAGTCTGAGAAATCCAAACAAATTGAATTGTACAAAGGTTTAACCCATAGTGTGTAATCTGGTATGTATGTTCTACCAAAGTTTAGGAAGCCCGATAGTGAGTATTCCTTTTTTATTGTATTTGGAGGATTTAGTAGAGAATAATTCTTTAGAAAGTTTGGGGCAAGTCTTTTGCATTCATTTCATAATTTGTATCCTAAAAAAAGAAAAACAAGAAAAGCAATTTTAGATGTTTTTAAATGCAATTTATAGCTGTGTTCTACGAATCCCAGAATAATGCAAATCACCGTGGATAAATGTGTGTTCATATCAACATCTGTGGGGTATATGTCATCTACGTAAGACAATGAGTCAATTTCCTGTAAAATTTACATTTCTTGGGACGCAAACAGACCGGGACTGTTCCTATACACTTGTGGAAGCCTACAAATTATTCTCTATGTCCCTAAAGCTATGAACGCCATAAAATCTTTACTTTCAGGTACTATATTTTGACAGAAAAAAGCCATTAGAAACATCCATTGTAGTTTGGTATTTTTTGGGAACAATGTTGTTCATTAAAGCTGTGGTATGTGAAATATGCATAGGAAAGGTGCCTGTATGACTTTTTAAATGTCTATAGTCCAAGCCTACGCAATAGAAATTATCTGGTTTGGCTACAGGAAATAAAGGTTTATTCATGGGAGAGATATAAGGCTCCATGATGTCTGGTTATTCTATTTGTGAGAGAATTTCTCTGACAGGGCGTTTACCTTCATGTTTATTAGGATATTGTGTTTTCTTTTGCAGGCTGAACCTAATGGGTATAATGTGGTTAGGCCAGTCATTAGCCCAGACTGCTTGTTTGCGATATAAAGCAAGGAGTTGCCAGAGCCGATTCTGTTGCATACCCTTCTTAATCTTCCTCTTGAACCAAGAAGGAAGACAATATGACCTCCTACCCTTGTGGGGCTTTGATAACAAACTCAAGCAGCTAATACAGCTCAGCCAAGAGACTGTCATAAGCATTAGACGAGTTCTGCCAGAATATTATGTTAATAGCATGAGGTATATCACCCACGATTTGGTTGTCCAAATCATAGTGTGTATCAGGAGGGCTGAGCCAATGATCTGAAGTTTGAACTAGAATATATTCATTTGTCGGTCATACCACCAGACACTCTTGAAGAATCTGGCAAACTACTGTACCCTCTGCTGCACTGTTGAGCAGTATTTACACCCTGTTCGGGAGAGGTTTTCCTAAGTATTTTAGGCATATTTAACTGAACTTCCCACCACCTTATTTTTTCTGAATTGTGGTTTTTGTTATGGAAGTTTTGTACTTTTTTAAAATGATACCAGAGGAGCCTTATGAGTCCTTTTTTGGTTTAACGTAATCCTCCTGTTTGTGTTTGCCACATTTAACTGTCTGTGACTTCCTGTCTGAGGAGTCCTGAAAAGAGCAAGAAGGAAGAGCATTAGAAAACTGATACCTATCAGGCTGTTTAATTGAAACATAGGAGAGTAAATTGTAGTTTTTTCAGTGGACTTCTGGTGTGAAGTCCACCCTGTGGGGCAGATTAACAAGCCCCTTGCGCCACTTTTGCGTCACTTTTAACATGGGAAAAGTGATGCAAAAGTGGCGCAAGGGGCTTGTAAATATGCCCCTGTGTTTTCAGTTTATTTTTTTTTGTTAATATTATTCCAGCGATTTTTAGAAGACTCAGGTGTCTGCTTGGTGGTATATGTATGTATCAGATTTAGTTTAAGCTGTGGCTTACCAGTCATGGTTCCCAAATTATCATGACCTATAGATGCATAGGTCTCAGAAATCATTTTAGGTAGCTCTTGTTCCTGATCCGCAGCAGGAATCGCTGTGAGCTTTTGGTGAGGCTGCTTTCCCTTTAACATTACTTCAAATAATTGAGCATACCGTGGCAAAGTTGCAAATTAATTTCATCCCCAAATCCAAGGCAGGGGCTGCCCTGTATTCATTTTCTATTTGTTTTAGCACTTTAGGCAAAACAGCAATTGAAGGGGTGCCATGTGTTATTGTATAAATGGGAGAAAAACAGTACCCATGTCACACAATCTTCAGTTGCGGGTATCATTCCAAGTGGAAGACACATGGTAAGAATTCTACATTTATCTGGGGGTCCTGTATGGAGAAACACGTCTTCAATAGATTTGTTTTTTGTGCTAGAAAAATAGAATCTCCTAGCTTGGTGGGTACTTTACCCAAAATTGCATACATAGTACCTGGACTATGCAGTCACAGCTAACTGTGGCTGCCAATATTCAGCAGCCCTTGCTGGGGCAGTTGTTATCGTAAGCATAAATAACTGCATTTGAAGTTAATACAATCTAACTAAGAGCCCAATTCACAAATGTAAAGTTAGGCAAAGAGTCTAACTTTAGACCTAAAGTGTAAATTTAAACATAAAGTCTAACTGGACACCTGAGGTCTAACTTTCAACCTGAAGTCTAACTTTAGTTTAGTCCTGAAGTCTAAATCTAGACCTAAAGTCTAACTCAGACCAAAAGTCTAACTTTACTACTTTTCAGTATTCTCAAAGGTACGTTGCTACTAGTAAGTAGGTTTTACCTCAAACTATAAAAAAAATCATAACTAAGGTTCTTCTGATTGGATTCTTGTCACTTTGGTGTCAAATCATTTATTAAAATATATTCTATTTTCCTAAGATGTTCTGGAAGTTTTGATGTGTGATGTTTTTGCTTTATTGCTGCTTGTACTCTGCATAAATATCTTTCACATTGCCTATACATTAAGACTGACTCCTTTTGTGCCAAGCTACTGTTGTGTAGTTCCTACTACTCCATATGATCTGCACATTGTTTGGACAACATGAACTAGGGGCTTGGTATCAAAACTGATTCCGGGCATTCCTGCAGGATATAGTGGCCTATAGACCAGCTAGCTCACAGTGCCACTGTAAGCCCCTCTAACTTATCAGGGAGCGAACAGTTTCTGGCAACCACTGAACATGACAACCCTGAACACTCAGGGATCATGGAAACAGTACAGAATCTTTCACTTAGTCACTCATGCTCACTTGTTCTCAGAGAAATATACAGAGAATACACAGTGAGATGTTTTCAATAATATTTATTGAGCCAATGTTATTCTTGATTTAAATATGTGTGCTGCAATGAGATTAGATTAGTGATGTAATGGAAATGTAGATAATGCTGTTTTCCCATGAATGAAGTAAAGACGACTTTTGTACCTAGTCCGTAGAGAGGCCTAGTACATGATGTTCAGGCCATCGTGATAACGTCGTGCAAAACTGGGTGTATAAACAAAGTAGTTTCAGAGAAACTAATCCAACATTGTTGTGCATGTTAATGTGTGCAAAAAGTCACCACTGAAATGTTATGTTGTAGGGCAATGTAAGGAATAAGCTGCCTCGCTACAAAGACCTAACTCGGGAATATAAGACTACCAGTGGGTTATGCACAGGTTAATGTAGTGACTTCTGCGGTTCACCCTGCCAGGGTCGTGGCTGTTGCTTGAGCTGGGTTAACACCCCACCCCACTCAACCAACAAACTCCTCCACTGTTTTATTTGAACTCTCTGGCATCAAATCTGTTCTCCTGCCAATAAAACTGAATGTTTTCTGATGAGGCTTTATGTGGGCCTTGAAGTTCCGTGCCTCATTCCGAGTTTTCTACCCCTAGTACTAGAACCGCTCCCCATTATTACAGTATGTGCAACAGCAGGTGAAGCCAGCATTGCTAATAGAGTGATGAGTAGCCCAGGACAGAGCTTAGCATTTGCTAGATTACCGCTCCCTAATCATTTGGCTTTGGGTTCATTTCACCAGGGCCCCACCGAGGAACCAAAAGCAGCCCTTGTAAAAATGCCAAAACAGCTCTGCTCTCTTCATCTCCTTGTACAATCTCTTTCTTTAAATCATTTTGCTCTCTCTTTGTCTCTCTATCTCTCTCTTCTCCCTCTGTATCTTCTTTGTTTTCAGCTATCTCATACTTTCTTTCTTTTTTCTCTCTTTGAATTCCCTGAGTCTGTTGCAATTAAGCTTGGGGAGGGAAGGAAAGCAAGAGAGGCAGAAGGACCCACCCTAAGCTTTCAGAACCGGCCTCCAAACACCTAAACTAAAGTCTAACTTAGACCAAATGTCTAACTTTACTACTTTTTGGTATTCACAAAGGTAAGTTACTACTTGCAAGTTTACTACTTGTAAACGTATGAATAGTAAAGTTACCTTTTATAATATCGAAAAATAGTAAAGTTAGAGCCTGATTCACAAAGGTAAACTTAGACAAAAAGTCTTTTATGACTCTCGGTATTCACAAAGGTAAGTTATGAGTAGTATTTTTACATCCGCAGTCGGGCTGAATCTTCGCATTTGGGGCAGTTTCCACACTTTCATGGTAGAGATTCTGAAATTGAGGAAGAATCTCTGCATTCCGGGTAGCAGAAGTTTGCTTTTATCCTGCCTAACCTGTGTAGGTGCCTACCATGCCCCCCTGCTCCTGATGAAAGTTAGTAGGCCAATAGCCAATCCCAGCCTTGCAGAAAACATAAAAGCAGAGCTGCCATACACAAAACCATTTCAGACCTTTCAACATTTTGCTGAATGTGCTTGTTGTTTTGCCCTTTTCCATGCAACAGAATTATTTGAGGTGAATGAGGATTGCCAAAAGGATTTTTAGACAAAGCTGAAGCCTTTTTAGGATGCCCAGCCAAGATGTCAAGTACAGATACTGTTTACCCTCTGATGTCATCTTGAAGATGGTTTATGAGTAGGAGCAGGATCTCCACTCAGACCTGCTGCTCCAATGACATCCCTGCCTATTTCAAGAGCCTAGCAGTTCTCCAGTTTGTTGCTACAGGGTCATTCCAGAGGGTGTCATGGGCATCTCTCAGGCAAACCAGTCCCACTGATTGTGTCAGGTACTGAGCAGCATCTCTAGGGGGGTAGATTTCCACATACAAATGCCCCACACACTTGAAGGAAGTTAATGGGTTGCAATGGATTTTTACCTCTTATCCTGCTTCCCACGTGTGGTAGGTTCAATTGATTGCATCCATGTTGCCCTTCAGACACCTCGTCACAATGCACACACACAACTTTTGCAACACACAACAGTGGCACTCTATCAATGGGCCAGTGGTCGATTTTACTGATGTACATGTAGTGTTCCTAGGCAGTACACATGACAGCTCTGTATTCCGCAGGTCCCCTCTTGCCTGCTGTATGGCAGCAGGAGATTTTGGCAACATGTGGTTTCTGGATAAGTACCAAGCACCACACAAGTTTGATATCAATAATTGTGTGTCTGATATATATTACCCATATGAAACACTAATCCTTATGCCACATACATGGACCCAACAGACACTGCATGTACAATTTCATACATCATGAACAGTACAGATGCAAGATTGACATGTACAAATATTTCTTCATTTTCCTCCTCAGGTGATGCTGCATATGCACTCTCCCCATCTCTCCTCACACCATACAGACATGCAACTACTGTACATCAGCAGAGGTACAATAAGGTACAAATACATACACAAACCGTCATGGAGAGCACCATGTTCTCCTGAAGTCACAATTTTACAGCCTGTATGTCTTTTGGTGTCTGTTGCCAAATATGATTGTTAGACATTTAGCACTCTGTCCATAAATGCCAGCCTAATATTACTTTGTAATCCATACATAATGTATGTAAACAACAGCTGTTGTCAAGAGTGAAAAGATTAGCCATGGAATACATTAGGTGCACATGTCAGGGATTACTATGGACATTGTCTCCAAGGACTCCATTGCCTTATGGAATTAAATGTCAGTGCATGTGTGAGACCTCCCAGGACAGTATAACAATAGGGGCCTGATTCACAACAGGCTTCTTCCCTTGTAGAGGAGGGCCCGCAGTTGTGGGGTAGAATCCGCACTTGGGTCAGAATCTCCCCAATGAGAATTCTTACTCTGGAGATTTCGCTCTGGGTCCAGAGACTCCCCCATGACTGCTGGGCCTCCACATGAGGGCAGAGGCCTGTTGTGAATCAGGCCCCTTGTATTCATGTGTGCTTCAACTCATGTGGCAGTGTGGCCATAAGTCTGTCATATATACACAATGGTTCAAATGGACCTGTGTAATGACATGGATAGTCTGTGCTCACAGCTGCCATTTTTGCCAGCACCATGCGTGATGTGCCTCTCCAGGACAGGTGGCTATTATGTGCAAACTAGGACTTGTGATTCAGTTTACTATTGAATGAAAAAGGCTACAAGTCCGACAATTGAAAGTAAAAACCTGGCCTGGATCAGCACATCATGAAGGGACCTGGGATACTTGGCTGGGCTGTTTCCGTAGTAGCAGGCATACTCATGCACATAACTCATCCATATATCCATATATGACATAGAGTAGCTGCCACTTTGTGAGCTGAAAATGTTGTACTAACGCATCCCCCAAGGTCATATGGCACATCTAGGCTCCTTGCAGGTACAGATACACTGTTCTGCAGCATCCTGCAAGGTCACCCCAGAATTCATTGTGCGATGCATCACTCAGCTGTCCCTCTGGCCCCCCATAAATCAGAGGGTAACTTTCAAGCACCCCTTCAGTTAGTATGTTCAAATCCATATCACAATACATGTGGTTGACTTGTCCAAGTGTCCTCAAGTCCCTTGGCTGTGTTGGGGGCAGGTAAGTTAAACAGTGCAGCAGGATGGCAGAGGATCTTCCTTGGAGGAGAGGCGATTTCAGCGGTACCGGTCCAAGCCAGAGGTTCGTGAGGAGCTTCGTGTGGAAATTCTGGAGGAAGGCCGCCACTTCATCGACCCCTGCATGTCGACGTGGTCCGAAAGTCTTTTCTGCGAGGTTCTCCGCGTCCCGACGGCTACGAAGGACTGCTGCCCTGATTAATCGACCTGTTTTGGACCCTTGACGAGTTTTGAGAGAGCGAAACAATCGAGAGAGTCTTCTGGTGACGCCATCGATCAGCAATATTCAGTTAAGTATAAGTGGAGCGTCTCCCATTTGTTTGGTATCCCTCGGGATCATTTTGATTTGGAAATTTGGAGTTTGCAAACGCCAAAGCCAGAGGACCCGTGTATTCACGAGACTATCGTAATCGATAATCCTCTGACGTTTAGATCTAGACTAGTGAGCGAAGATGCCTGGTTCTAGAATATTTGGTAGAATATTTTGTTTGGGTTGTGGAAGAGATTTCCAGCTGGAGGAATCATGTCCGGTTCCTCCGGTTGGAACTCCAACTTATGAGCTCTATGTAAAACATGGCGTAGGCCCTATTGCATATAACGAAGTATGGATCCACTACACCAGAAAAGACGGTGTTTTAAAATGGCCCCAAAATGGTAGTTTCGATACCGATATTTTAGATAATTTGGAAATTAAATTGTTTAAAAAGAAAGCCCGGCCGGCGATGTTTGATTCTTTCCGCTTGTGGCGAAAGGAAGCCAAACAGAAGGAAATTAAGCTAGCGAAAAAGAATAAGAGAGAGAAAGGTATGACAGTAATGCAAGCAGCTGTACAATTCAAAGACAATGAGGAGGAGCAGATGAATGAGCAATTGCACAGGCAGCGTAAGTTAGGGATCGACAAATGTTACCCAGCTTTACCGCACTCTAAACAGAATGAGTTAGAAGAAAAGGAGAAAGATCCCCTGATGTCGCATTTGTTGAGTTCGCCACCCCCGTATGCTCAAAATGCCACGGCGCCTCCCCAGCTTGTGAATATGCCACCTCCAGTCAATATACTGCAAGCCTTGCCGCTACCGCCAGCTGCTTTGCAGCCGGCTCCTATCCCTATAGCGCAGCCTTCTCAAGGGCCGCCAGTTGTGTTTCCAACTGCCCCCGCGCTTCCTGCGACTTTGCCTAGCATATTGACTGCCTCCCCTGATACTCTTCCTTGCACCACTCCAGTACCTGTTTCTGCATCCTCTTTTCTCCCCTCTGTTTATCCCCCTGTTTTCGCCTCAGCTTCTCCTTCAGCGCGACAGCGCTTAGCTAATGTGGTTACTACATTAATGTCTCCTCTCTTTGAGTCATCTGGTGCGACTCCTGGTTTACAGCGTAAGCAATTGCGCAGTCAATTGCCTAACCCCGATGAGAAAAAGGTAATAGATCGCATGGCGCGTAGATGGATTGTTTTCCCTTCACTGTATGATGTGGAATCAGTTGTCAACGTTTTCCATCAATGGGATGCCCCAAAACAGAGATATGTGTTCGAGAAAATGTGCGAAATTCTCTGTGAAGAATTGGAGGATAGTGGTAAAGACCCGAGCCCGCAGGAGTTGTGTAGAGTGAGGTTCGATTTTGGAACTGGTACAATTGTGGACCGCGAGGTAGATAAAGCAGTTGCGGTTGTATTATCCTTCAGGAATGATGATTGTCAACAGTCGTTGTTTGAACCTGATGTCCATGTGGGAAAAAGGGTAAAAGCACGCCAATATCCGATGCGTGAGGTTCCCCCAGTTTGGAGACCTGCTGAACCAAATGCTAATCCACCTGTCGTAGCACATTTTCAGCGTATTTGGGTACATGTTCCATGGAAAAGATCTGAGGTGTTAGCACTTAAGCAGACATTGCCTGATCCCCGTAAAAACCCTACCGGTTATTATAAGGAGTTGTCACAAACTGCAGAATCCTGTGTAATGAATCTGGCTGATATAGATATGCTGTTTGGGAATGTGGTTCCACAGCCTTTGTGGGGATCCATTCGTAATATGGATCATGCTGCAGAACTAGGGGACACATGGGCTAACATCATCGCTGCTGACGCTAGACAGATTGGTGGCGCGAAACCAGAGCCTTTAATAGCAGAACTCCCTGGTAGAATCATCACGTATATGAAGACAATAATGCCCGCGATGCGCGTAAATTGGGACAAGCTATCTGCATGCAAGCAGAAGAAAGATGAAACAGTGTCAGACTTCTTTACCAGGTTCGAAGAAACGTTTATTGATCACAGTGGGCAAGATATGAGTACTGAGGGTGGCCAACGGTTATTTGTGGATACATTTGTGCAGAATTT
The DNA here is from genome assembly GCF_964204655.1 of Triturus cristatus. Classification (NCBI taxonomy): domain Eukaryota; kingdom Metazoa; phylum Chordata; class Amphibia; order Caudata; family Salamandridae; genus Triturus; species Triturus cristatus. The sequence goes on from NC_140584.1 coordinate 152,301,915, forward strand.
ACTTCCTGACCTGTGTAAAAAGTTAAAAGATTCAGAAAGTTCTTGGGCTGTTTCCTCTTCAGCGCAAATACTGGCTACTGCACAGTATTACGAGAACAGAGATAAAGATGAAAAAGATAGAACAGATAAGAAAACGAAGGAACTAAAGACAAAGGTCCTTTTGCAGCAGGCCTATCCGCCACGTGGAGGTCAGAATAATTATAGGCAACCCCAAGGTGTCTATCACCAACCCCAACAATTTCAGAACAATCAGCAAATGAATGGGTATTATCAACCACGTGTCCCTGTAGGTCCCAACCAATGTTCATACTGCAAAGAGGAAGGTCATTTTAAATATAGTTGCCCTAAATTAATGCAGCGGAACGGTAATGCTTATGGCGCAAGAGGTAGGGGTGGTCAGCAAGCTCCTAGAGGTAGAGGGCGTGGAAATGCTCCCCAGAACGCGCGTCCTCTGCCGCCTCAAAATACCATCAATAGTTTTGACCAGCAAGCTAACACAACTAGTAATACAGCTCAGTATTACAATAATGATTATTATGCAGAGGACGGCGATGCAGAAAATAATGATTACTAGGACAGCCGTAGACAGAGAGAGGGAGTTGTTTCAGTGCCAGTGGATCAGAGCGGACGGTATGTTGAGGTGACTACAGCAAATGTAACGGAGCCCTTTCTGCTAGACACTGGTGCTGCAAAGAGTTCAATTATGCATTCCAAACTCCCTGGCGCACCTTTGTCTGGCGATATAAATGTTTCAGTAGGTTTTTCTGGCGCCCCAGTTAGAAACCCGATTTCTAGTCCCATGTCACTTTCTATTGGACCTTGCGAGCTGAAAGCACCCCTGATTCTAACAACAGGTTGTGGTGAGAATTTGCTAGGGTTAGATCTGTTGAAAAGACTACATGCTACACTGTATTGTTCACCGTCAGGGGTACAACTTACATTAGGCAGGAAAGTGATTTCCCCGATGTACTTGTCTAAAAATACAATGCCGCCTGAATTGTCATCCCTTCCGGATGTCCTTTGGGCTACTGGTCCCAATGATGTGGGCCTCCTGGAGATACCGCCATACGTGGTAACTTTAAGGCTAATGTCAGACTGCCACGTATTCCCCAGTACAAGATCTCTAATGAAGGCCAGAAAGCATTGTTAGACATTGTCAGCGATTTGATTCATAAGGGTGTAATTGAAGAGACAAGAGGCAACGTTTGCAACAGCCCGATTTTAAAACGAACGGACCCTTCACAGCCACCTGTTTACAGATTTGTGATTGATCTTAGAGAGGTTAATAAGATTGTTGTGCCACAGTTTCCAGTTGTCCCTGATATAACTGCCTTGTTAACGATGATTCCAGCCTCTGCTGCATGGTTTTCAGTGATCGATTTAAAGAATGCTTTCTTTAGCATCCCAATTGCAGAAGAGAGCAGAGACATTTTTGGCTTTAGTCTGGGAGGCCGAAGCTTCCGCTTCAAACGCGCTCCCCAGGGCTACTGTGAGAGTCCATCCATATACAGTCAAGCTTTGAAAGCGCAGCTTGATGCACTTGTTTTACCTAGTGGCGCTATCCTGATTCAGTACGTGGACGATTTACTAATCGCCGCGGATACTGAAAAGATCTGCAAAGAAGCCACATTGTCATTGTTGCGCCATTTATCTGCTTTCCATCATAAAGTGTCTCTCTCCAAGCTGCAATATTGTCGACAAGAAGTGACCTACTTAGGTCATCTCTTATCGAAGGAGGGAAGGAAACTGACCCCAGAAAGAATTCAAGCCATTGCGCAGTTGAGTGTGCCAAGAACACAGAGAGAAGTGCGTGCTTTCTTGGGCATTACCTCATACTGTAGGCACTAGATCTCAAATTTTTCCTTGTTGGCAAAACCTTTGTTAGCCTTAACATGCAAAGACACACCGAATCCTATCCCATGGTCTGAAGAGTGCCAGAAAAGTTTTGTGGAATTGCGCAATGCATTGTGTTCAGCACCTGTGTTGGGTACTCCTGACTACAGCAAGCCTTTTACATTGTATGTTCACGAGAAAGATGGTTGCGCATTATCAGTGTTAACACAGCCTTTTGGTGACAGACCGCGCCCATGCGCATATTTTTCATCAACCTTGGACCCTGTAGCGAGGGCATTGCCAAGCTGTCTGAGAGCGACAGCTGCTGCAGCTATGTCTATCCGACAATCTGCTGGTTTGGTAATGGACAACACATTGATCGTTATGGTTCCACATGCTGTAGACACATTATTAAACAGAACCAAGACACAACACTTGACTAGTGCGCGATTATCAGGCTATGAGCTCACACTGTTAGCAAACCACATACACATAAAGAGATGCAACACGCTGAATCCAGCTACGTTATTGCCAAATCCAGCAGACCTAGATGAGAATGAGCAACATGACTGTCTGTTCAGAACAGAAGAAGAGACGAAAGGGAGAGTAGATTTAAAAGATACTCCCCTGACTGAGTGTGATGGTACTCTATGAGTGGATGGCTCGTGTTTCAAGCTCCCTAATGGTGATACGACTGCTGCATATGCTATCACGACGTTACACACGGTCGTGGAAACTGCACGAGTGCCACATAATTCGGCCCAGGCAGCGGAATTAATCGCCCTCACGAGAGCGTGCGTGTTGTCTGAAGGAATGAGAGTGAATATCTACACAGATAGCCAGTACGCCTTTGGCGTGGCTCACAATTTTGGACGACTGTGGAAAGAACGTGGGTTCCTGACGTCGCATGGAGCTAAAATTCAGAATGGCAAGTTGGTGAATGATCTCCTTGAATCACTGACCCTACCATTACAAGTTGTGATTATGAAATGCAGTGTGCACAGGAAAATCACAGATGATGTTGGACGTGGGAATGCGTTTGCTGATGAGATCGCGAAAGAAACAGCACAGAATGTAAAGACTAGAATGTATGTTGCAGGCCCCGCAAGATGGCTTGATGATGTTGGGATGTGTGAAAACACAATAGAGAGTGTGAAGTCGCTTCAAGCTGAAGCTACAGAGAAAGAATTAAGCAAGTGGAGAGAAAGTGTGGGTAAGTTAGATGAGAATGGTTGTTGGATTGATCTGACAGAACATAGGCGATGGTTGTTGCCCGATGCATATGTGCTTCCAGTAGTTACAATGGCACATGGGATGGCACATATCAGTACGAAAGGAATTTGTAAGTTGTTGGCTCCAGTATGGCAGAATGCTGGGATTCCCAAGTGTGCAGAGAATGTGGTTAAGAATTGCATGGTATGCTTGAAATACAACCCTGGTAGGGGAACCCCAAACTCCAGCTGGTCATTTTGCACCCCCATCATACCCATTTGAAGTTTTGCAGCTGGACTTTATCCACATGGAAAGGTGCAACAACCTGAAATATGTACTGGTGGTTGTTTGTGCTTTCTCGAAGTGGATAGAGGCTTATCCTCTGAAAGATAACACTGCCCTGTCCACAGCCAAAGCTCTTGTGAAGGAGTTTTTTCCCAGGTTTGGAATGCCAAGAATGGTGTGGTGTGATAATGGAAGTGAGTTTGTGGGTAAAGTGATGAAGAATGTGTGTGAAGGGCTAGGTATAAAGCAAAAGTTCCACGCCACAAATCACCCCCAATCAGCTGGATTAGTAGAGCGCTACAACGGTGCTCTAAAACTTAAGCTGGCCAAAATCCAGGCGAGCACCGGTCTTAAATGGCCTGATGCTCTGCCTTTAGCACTCCTGTCCACCAGAATGACCATACACTCACGAGTGGGACTTAGTCCCTATGAGGTCGTCTTTGGCCGCCCGGCTAATGTATGGGGCGTGCCAAGACCGGCGAAATTTAGTGAGATCGAGCATCCAGTACTACTCGATTACTTGTATGATTTGACTGTTAAACTGCGTGTTTTACATCAACAGGTGCATGGTACTCTTCCTCAAGCTTCTGAAACTCCTGGACACCCTATCGACCCTGGCACATGGGTGCTGATTAGAAACTTCCAGCGCAAGAGCAACGACGAGCCTCGCTGGATCGGCCCTCACCTTGTACTTTTATCAACAAGATCAGCGGTGCGAGTGAAGGGGAAGAAACACTGGATCCACGGCACCCACTGCAAGGTAGTTCCCTTGCCCCTGCCATATGACCGGTGGGTCCAGGAGGGTATCGCCGACTCTGAGACAGACACTGTACCTCGTTTTGTACCATTCAGTGATGCACGCATAAAAGGCACAGTTTCAGACCAAGAGAGTGACAATATTCTGCAAGAGGCTGTGCCACTGTCAAATCGATTGGACACCACGGAGCCTGAACTTTTGTTCCAAGACCAAACAGCACCTGGCCGTCTCCGCTATAATTTGAGACCAAGGCCTATGGACAAATAAAGATTTCCTTACTATTTCCTTTTTGACATTTTAGCTCTCCCATCTGAAGGACTTTCTTGATTTTTGTTTTTCAAACCACCATCCGGGTTCAGCCGCAGGGTCGCGGTGCCAAGACTTTGGGGTACAGGCCGAAGACGTTAGGTCAACGGTTCTGGTTGGTCTAGGGCGTTTCCCTGGACTGACAGGTGTACTCCTTAGCAGAAGAAACTCATCCGCCGCGAGCGGCCCGATTAGAGGATGGAGTTTTTTAAGATGGAGAGACCCGTTGAGGAAATGAACTTTAAAGCAAGAATGTGTAGAATTGTAAAAAGTAAATGTTTTGTATGTTTGTGCCTATTTACACTGTGTAGTATAGTAATGTTCATCGTAGGATTTGTGTTTTTCTCCTCTCAAAAGACCATTGCGCCCACTGTACAGCCTATACCTCTGTCTACTGCCTCCTCTCACTCTTTTCACCCTCTGCCTGAGCACGAACAGACCAGATGATCAGAGTTTGTAAATAACTCGTTTATCCAGCTCTTGCACCAACACCAACTAGTAATGAATACGACCAATTGCTGGGTGTGTGGGTTAATGCCACATACCATTAACAAGGGTATTCCCTATTTGGTGCTGCCCTTTAGTTACAATGGATCGTCATGGGCATTCCAGACCATGTTCCTCTACGCTCTAGATGCCTACTCCCCGCGACAACCGCGTTCCATCAGACCTAGTACAAATAATAAAGCCTTAGTGAGAGGAATTGCCGATATGAGTAGGGATATTGATGCATACTCATCCATTCCCAAAGAAGAGCTGAGAGCTTATGTAGGGTGGAACGCGACGGGGTATAGTATTAGTCTGGGTGAAAGACAGCGAAAAATCTCATCTCCAATCTGGGTCGTACCCCACATGGGTCGGTTCTGCTTACAGGGTAATGGTCAGAATCCTAGAGCCCAACTGGGAAGAAGTGACTGTACTGAAACGTACACTTTCCCGTCACAGTTTTCCCCTGCGTTTTTGGCTGCCAAGGGTACATATTTCATCTGCAATGACCGAGCATACACATGGTTGCCCCCAGATTTCTCGGGCACATGTTATATTGCGAACTTGCTACCACCAACATTTACTGCTGCCGCTGACTATCACAAGACCAGAGTTGTGAGGAGCGTGATTAGTAAGGAGGATACTGCCGGTCAGGAAGCGGGAGACTTCTTTTTGGGTTTCCTGCCGTTTTGGGGACCTATGGTAAATAGTAGGAACCTGAGACAACTGACTCGTGTGGTTGAATCCACTGTCAATGTAACGGCTGGTGCCCTTGGTAATCTGACCGCTGAGCTCCAAGCGGATCGCCTTATGACTTTGCAGAACCGCATGGTTCTAGACGTTATTCTTGCAGACCGCGGTGGGGTATGTAAGGTTATCCAATCCAGTTGTTGCATTTTCATACCAGATAACGCTCCAACAGTCTATCAAGCCATCTCCAAACTCCATAAAATATCTGAAACCATACACGTGGATAAGGGAGACTGGTCACTGGTGGGGTGGTTCTGGGAACTGATATCTGCCTGGGGTTGGAAAGTTCTGATGGTCATTGGAATGATCTTAGCCATTCTTTTCCTGTTCTGTCTGTGCATACAGTGTGCTCCTGCGATATGTGGCCTCTGTGCTACCTTATGTGTAAGGAAACCTGTACCGAGGGACGAGCTAAGTAATAGGATGATGCTACAGCAACATCTCCATGACTTCGTGAACATTGACCTAGACTCGGATTAAGATGAGTATAGTGATTGCCTATGTAAGGGCAAAAGGAGGGTCTGTCGTACTTTAATCTCTGTGACCGCGTAGGGGACAGGGCCCTACCCCTGTCTATCTTGGTATTAGCAAACCGCAAATGGTTAATGCGGTATGTACGAGTGCTTTATATATCGTTCTAGCTATGAATGCACTGTGTACACGTTATTCTGCTTCACTACGCGGGTTCCATTTTGGAGGCAGTGGCCATCTTGTGATTGCCCTCACATAGGCTATAATGAAGCAAATACGGGCCTCACAGTACATGTGCTTTCCTTTGACTTCCCTGTGACCTGGGCAGCTTGGCTCTGCTGCCCCAGGTCAAACTGGTCTCACGAGCTCCCCTTCCTCCGGCCACCTGTGATTAGCATCAGGGCTCAGCGCACCATAAAGTCCTTTCATCACACACAAGCCTCCGGCTAATCACTTTCACACCTGCTTGTTCCTGCTTTATGACTTGTTTCCCAAAACAGGAGATGCTCATGTTTATTGGGGCCTATCGATTATCTAATGTGGGATCTGAACCTTACTGTGTAAATCATTGTGGGCTGGCCGAACTGGAATGTGGGATGGTCATCATGACTCTGCTCTTTTCTTTGAACTGTACACTTGTTTATTGCCATATCATAAACTTAGGAATGTATGCCTGAGGCAGGGAAAACTGTATTTAAGATGAAGTCCGTTTCTATGATTTTCAGCAGTCTCCTAAGAACATACACGCTGTTGTACTTCTAGGATATCTGTAATTGGTCTGCAGCCAATAAATGAATCTTTGACTTCACCTAGAAGACTCTGTGTTTCTGTAGGTCTGGAACAGGGTGAACCCAGAAGTCATAGGGTGTGTGCCCCTGCACCGCTGGGTCTAAAATACCCAGTACTTCAATGACTCAGAAGGACCATGTAATGGCTGTCTACAACTTCCTGTATTGAGCATCCTGACTTTTTTCCCCGTTAGTCATTTTCTATCTTAAATCTTTGTGTTCTGGCTCAATCGCGTAAACTCCGCCTCGAGTGCAGAGTCTCAATCCCAGGTGCAGAAACTCCACACCCGGGGTGCAGATTCCGCTGTCTGGCAAGAACCCATAGATTTCATGCAGGAAATGACAAACAGGGAGAAGCTCACCAGCAGGGGCAGACCACAAGCTCGAGGACACCTTGCAGCATGAAGTCACAGCCACCGCCACCACTGACATCCTGCAGTGCCGATAGGTGCAATTTAAATTCTGGCTGGGGGCCCTGCAGCACTGGAGAAGTTCACCAGCGAGGTCAGACCACAAGCCCCAGGACACCTTGCAGCAGGAAGCCGCAGCCACTGACATCCTGCAGTGTCCGGAGGTGCTCTTTAATTTTCAGCCGTGGGTTCCGCAATGCAGGGCGTGTGTGAGTTGTGACCTGGGCAAAGGCCGGGCCAAAATCAGGCCCGTCTCCGCCCATCAGTGCCGGGATGAGCAGGGGTGGGGCAACCCTCTTCATATCTGCACGTAAAAGTTACCAATTTATATTGCTAATATTATCGGTCTCTTAATTTGCTGGCTCCCCATGCATGATTGCCTTTTTATTATATATACCCTGACCTTCGCACTGAGTGCCTATGAGGAAACAGAAGGCCGCACTAGCCCCTGGGAAGTCTACTCCTGGCTCTGCACTAGATCGCTTTTTGCAAAGAGCTGTGGGGGTTATTATCTGGGAAATTGACCTGGCAGAATTGCGTCTGTCCTTGACATCTTTGCCGCAGCCACTTTCAGAGACTACACAAGACTCCCCTGCTCCACATGTGCCTGCTAGATTGCCCTCCCCAGTTCTGCTTTTCCTTAAACTTTCTCAGGTTCCACTCGGTCGGACCCTTCCACTGGTAAAATCACTCTGCCTGTTGTAAACATTGAAGGACGTGATGCCATGGAGCATAATCAACCATCCGTTTGTCCAACTAATTCAAGTAACCCAAAGGTCACCAGTAACAGAGGAGAAAAGAAAGAGACTGGGCCGGAATGCTAAGCCGAAAAAACTATATCCAGAAAAATTTACTGCTTCACCAGCCATAGATCAATACCAGGATACCAGACTTTGACTTATGAACTACATGCAAGACTCTTTAGTGACTCTGGCTGGCGAATTATGCAAAAATGTATTATCTTCGCTTACTGCATCTTTTGTTCCTATCATTGACAGATTAGGCAAGGTTGAGGAAGCCTTGGCAAAACTGAGTGATACTTTGTTAGTGAAACACTTTATAAGCGTTCCTTTGCCTAGTACCTCAGACTGCACCTCTGACAAGGCCCATCAAAAGCATCTCACATTACATACCCCGGTTCCTGATGGAGTGACAACCTCCTCTCAGGCTACGAGAGATACCGCCTGTGGCTCTAGCCTGGCCTGGCCCATCCATGTTTCAGGGGCACATTTGCAGAAACTTTCTGAAGTTACTAGTGGGGACTGGGCTCAGCCAGTTAGCTCAGGTGGCCCTGGAAATATGTCTGTAGGCTTCACTTAGTGCTTTGGCCCCTAAGAACCACAGATTGAAATTTTGCCCTCAGGCTACCCCCTTTGTTTTGATTGTAAGGGATGTCCTCCCTTAAGCAAGAGCTCATAAGAAGATCATGAACAATTGGTCAATAAAGTCGTATATTGGGTTAACACTCGAGTGGGTGGCCTCGTTCTAGGTCACAACCAGATACATTTACTAAGCAGAGTTTCCTGGGTGGCAATACTCCATAATCAGATGGCAATGATTGTATTGTCATTAATTTTAGAGATCGAAGAGGGGCTAACAACATCCTCTCTTGGCTAAACTTTTCCTGTTTTGTGCCAATTGCCATTGAAGCTCTTCAGTCAGGTTATTTTTACAGACCCCATGGGCATTTCTCCACCTCTTTGTTTCCTCTAACATGGTTTCTCCTTTGTCCCAATTGAACCTAAAGGACTGAAGTCCTGCTGCAGTTACTCCCTTGGGTCTAAGTGATCAATCAGTTGAGTCTCTGTTACCCGGGACTCATATTGAATCTGGACTCTATGTGCCCACTAGGTGTAATCCCATTCCCACTAGGGCTAGCAAAAGTCGTCCAATGCAAACACTGTCCTTAGCCTCCAGGAACACAGCTGGTTTCGCCAGTAAATGGGATAGGCCAAACTGGCTTAGGTTCACCAAATGCCATGCTATCATTTGCCTATAAGAGACATGGCTTATTGACCCTATATATGTGGATGGGTTTGCTACATACCACACACCAGCAGAGGCTAGTAATATGGGCAGGACCAGGGGTTGTCTGACCACGCTTGTTTCCTTTTCCTTTTTTTAAAGGTACTTTGGACAAAGTGTGACTTAGTAAATCATCAGATGATTCAGTTTCATTGCTCTGCTGCTAGATTGCTGCTGATAAATCTATACAACAATGTTTTTGACCACTTTATGGTCGACTTAGCGCATTCTTTTCTTCAGGACATTGAGAATTGTAACAGCAACATACATGATGGTAGTGCTTTGGTTCTATTAGGAGATTTTACCTTAAACATTTATCAGTATTCCCCATGAAAATATAGGAGTTTTGGAGGAAGAGGATGGGGCTCTATCACCCATTTTGCAATTGGTGATGAATTGAATCTGATGTTGGCAAAATGTAATCTTAATTTTTCTTTTGATACTTTAAGCTCCACAACTAACACTACACCGACATTTATGGGGTGAGGTACACCTATTCAAATCTATTTTATTCTCTTTTCTAAATCACTAAGAGATTGGGTCTTGGACTATCGTTTAGCTGATTCTCCCCCCTTAAGTGATCACAGACTTCTGTCTCTTTCTTTTCACGGTTCACTGATCACCAAGATCCATGAAGTGGTTCACCATAGGTGTTTATCATCTTCTAAGAATCATGGGGTAATAAAAGCATTGTCCAAGTTGGAGGAACCCTCATTTTAGTACAACTAGTGGTCTCCACTTATCCTGACTTCTTGGTTTGTCTATCAGCTGATTACCCACTGGGGATGGGGTCCATCCCTCCTCAATACCTTTAAACAGATCTGTGAAGCAGCATTATATCTTCTATTAGTTCCGCATAACAGGCGAGGCAAGCCCCCTACAAATTGGTGACGCCAATTGCACCCAGGAGCACAACCAGTTAGTCACTGCTTAATCACAAAGCCCCAGAAATCAGGGCATGGTGCGGGGATGTCAAATCTCTGTATAGAGATTTGACATCTCTGTAAGACCACTATCAGAGAGGCAGCATTTTCATCACTGGTCCAGGCAAGCAAACTCAGGAACTTTAAGGCCTTTTAGGAAACAGTTAATCGCAGCTTTTTTTAGGCAAAACGAGAACCAGGCATTGAGACTATTATTCCATCTGAAATGTGGGTTTCCCATTTTACTGAGCTTTATGCTGACTCTTATTGAGAGACCCAGGAGATCCCTGATGATAATCTTCTAGTCATCAGACAGGCTTCCTCAGATATGTTTAAAGCTAATATCTCACTGTGGGCCCCTTTAATGACAAATGTCCTTAATGCTGCTCTAGTGACCATCACTCCAAAGAACTGGTCCCATGTGACCATCGTTCCTATTTTTAAAAAGGGCTCGAAAAATGACCCCCAATGCTATCTCCCAATCTTACTGATTAATTCCACTGCGAAGATTATGGGCCAAATTTTGTTGGACCGTTTGCAGCTTTGGGCACAGGAATATGACATACTTTTGGATCTTCAATTTGACTTCCGCTCCGGACTTGGTACAGTCGAGCAGTCCTTAAATCAATATCTGCTAAGTGCCAAATACACTGTGTCGAAGTGTGGCAAGTTGTATATGGCTTTTATGGACATGAGTTATGCTTTTGATTCTGTAAACAGATCCAAAGTGTGGGACTTCATGATTGATATGGGAATTGAGCTATATTTTGTTAACTCGCTCAGAGATCTGCAAATTATGTCACTGCCATCGTAAGGTATGGCCCAGGTGGGAAACCACACCACCTATCAGGCTGGCTAGGGGCATATGCCAGGGCTGCATCCTGGCTTCTTTTCTGTTTTCCATTTACATAAACTGGTTAATCTCAGGGATCATTGCCCTCGTGTAGGTGCTCAAAGTATCCCCACACTAATTTATGTGGATGATACAGTCCTAATTGCTAGGACTGTAAATGGTTTACAATTTACAACATCTGTTTGATGTTATTTGTGAGTGTATGGTCAGTTTAGAACTCATGGTAAACCAAAACAAGACCCACATAAGGATTTGTGCGGTAAAAGACGAAGAATAACATTTCCTTTGTAGTGAACAGCAAGAAGGTTGGCTCTTTTCTCACCTCTACTTACCTTGGCATCCCCTTTTATACTCATCTCTCATTGGGACCGCTAAAGACTAGTAGAGCTGCTGCCTTCTCTAAATCAGTGGAGGCATCCTTAATTTTGCCCGCAAACTTGGTCGGAAACCAATAAAGGAACTCTCGACAGTGTGCAAAGCCAAGTGCTGTGCTATTGCTTCATATGGGGCAGGGGGGGAGGCATTGATCAGTGGTCTGAAAAAAATTAAGAATAGTTTAATCAAGAGATTGCTATCTGTCCCCCAAACACTAGTTCCTTTGTTTGCCACACTGAGGTACGGATTGGTTATATCAACAACCTTATTAACATTCAACCCCTCCTTTTGTAGCTAAAAATCCCGACCAAAAGCCAGACATTTTTAAATAGGGCTGTGCCTGCAGACCGCTTAACACTCGACCACTGTTTAAGTATTCCTTGGTTGAAATTTATACAGATTCTAAGTCGCAGCATGGGATGGGAGGACTTGTTTACCTCTCCTATCACTGCTTTAATCACCTCTATTAGGACTTTGAAGTATGCGTTTCTAGAGGAATGCCTGATAAATAGAAGGCTGCAGACAACTAAATGGTCCAGACCTTAATGGGGATTTGTACGGTTGAAAGTCCTGCGCCTTTCTTAGTATGGGTGTGATGGGGCCCGGTTCACGTTCTAGACTTAATCTGGAACCCTTTGTTTCCTGCTTAAAAGTGTAGAGAGGAGAAAAATTATTTGTCAAACAAAAAAATAAAACACTTCAAAACAAGCTTTATTTGATTTAAAAGAATAAATAACAAAAGCACATTATAGCACATGATTTATAAACAGACATATCAGCTTAGTATTAAAATTGTTTAAAATATTATGCTTGCCACACATTAAAAAGCCAGGTTCATGATCAACATTGTTTTCCTGCATCTGATCACACACTTCAGGTACATAGCTAAAGGATTAATAAACACTTCATGTTCTAAAAGTTGTAATGTAAGAAAGGCTGAGAGGCATTGTCTCAGGCCTAATGCCCTTAATATCAGTACAACCCATCTTTTCCTTGTCATAGTGTAAAATTTACAAAATAAAAGAATATGCATTATGGATTGCATGGATAAATCATGACATGAGCACGGGCATAAGATTCTTGACCAGTCATTCATAACTGGGAAGGTTGTTAGTTTATGAAAGTTCCCTAGGTGAAAACAGGTCAACAACATCCTATCATACCCCCTGTTACAGTTCCAAGATATGGTTCAACACTAAAATGAAGTAGTAACATTTGGTTTTCCCTGAGGGCTTTACTATTTCAGATATCACAATCATATATCACAATTCCAATGAACCATGACTACGAAGAATCACTCAAAAAACAAGAGAGATAACTAGGACGTGTGGACGGCCGTCTGTGTCCCTAGATTAAATTGAAAACCAACTAACACGGCCACATCAAATGACTGTCTGACACGATAATGTCTGGCACCTCATTGGTTTTTTAGGAAAACCATAACACACCAACCTGGTTGGTGTCATGCTTCATCATCGGGTCCCAGCTGAGTAGCCGAATGCTACTCAGCTGTGCTACAACACCTGTTTACAGTGGAGAAGGTTTGAGGTGTAGGTGAGTGTGATGAAGTGAATGTGAATGTAAAATTACCTCCGGATTCTACCTGTTAGTTTATTCTTGGTGATCCGGGGTGTGTTTAAAAAAAAGAGAGTGGATAAAGGATACTATGTGTAGCCAATTACTATCCAATATTGGTCAACATGTTTCAGCCCACTGTAAAAATAGATGAGGCTTTCTTCAGGACCTCTCAATTGACATGAGTGAAACTGAAAGTGTGTGGTAAAAAATAATAACCACTTGTTAGGGCATTTTGAGTGTTCATGCTAAGGAACACTATGTATGCCAAAAAGGACTGACCGTAATATGGGTCCTTTCAATGGCTAATACATGAAAGAGAAAAGGATAAAAGGATAAATTCCAGTACAAAGACAAATAAGCCTCAAATATTCAGTCCGCTTATGCCTTCATTGTGGTCTTCATGAACTGGAATAAGGTAAAGTAACACGCAGTGTCAGACATGCAGGCATTACCCATTCATACACATATCATGCATCCATATGCCATGCTTGTATACAAAATGGTGGTCATGCCATCATATGCTGTGAGAGTAATAGGGCGCGCTTTTCGTTACCTTATTGATAGCATAGGTGTTCAGTGTGAACACATGGCAGTGACGAAATACGTGTCCGGCTATGTTGCGCCGTGAACATATAATCTTATAGTTAGCAGTGAAGAATAAACATAGTGATTATTTTAGATATTTACACTAATCAATTTGATGGCTCGTGTATCTGTTCCTGGGAGAGGGGAGCCTTTACATCACCAACTCTGGCAAAAAGATGGCCTTACATCAAAGGAAAAAATGAAGGCAAAAACGGGTGCAACTGCCACGAGGTTGTAGCGCCGGTGACACCCTGTATGGAGCAGTCTTACTTGGAGTTGTGGTGTCTCCCGCCGTAAACCTGTGCAATATCCTCAGGAGCAGGCTGGCATTGGCGAGGACCATGCTCGTTGTTTAAAAAAGGATTTAGACTTCCAGGAGGGAGTACGTCGTCCCGTGGGTGACGTATGCATGGCTGTTTAGCGCGAAGGTTCACTAATGCCGGCTAAGTGGGAGCTGGGAATGGTCATGCTCCCGATTCAGCGGTGCGAAAAATTAGATAAACATTGTAAATGAAATAAAGCTGCAATGCCAGTGAGAATGGTCATGCTCCCTTTTTCCGGTGTGAAAAAATTTGAAAAACGTCATGAACATAATAAATGAAATTAAAGTATAATACTGAAGGCAATGCCACGTAGTAGTGGTAAAACCGGAGGGTAAACATGCCCCAGAATGCTTTATAATAGAGGGACAATGTTTGAATAAGTGTGAGACCTAATAGAGGCAAAGTTATCTTGAAGTGCATATAGTGGGGAAGGAACATATTAGTCAGACAGTGCGGTAGTTAAAAGATATCTAGTGGAGGTAGCACTGTTCCAATGACTATATATCAGAGAGGGGATGAAACTAGAAAAATGGTCAGATGGTGGGACCGAATGCTGGTCATATTAGCGATTAAGGCTGTTCCAAGATATGTTATCATTCAAGCCGTGGGTATGGGTGGACTTATGGTAAACCTATCTTTGTTCTTTATCCAATAGTTGTTGATGGATATTAGTGGTGTTGTTATCCAGTTGTTCAATCACGACCCAGTGCATATCATTCGGGGTGTGACACAGTTCCAAAAAGTGATTGGTCATCCGGGATATGTTGCGTTTGCAACGGATGTTGCTTCTATGTTCGCAGATTCTGGTCTTCACTCTGCGACTTGTCATCCCCACATAACGCAGGGTACATGGGCAAGTTATGAGGTAGATGACATTTGTAGAGTTACGGTTCGTATGTCTACGGATTTCCCAGACTTTTCCAGGTTCTAAGTTGAGCATCTTAGTGGGGTGTTTTAGATGACAAACACTGCAATCACCACATGGGTGGTGTCCTGTTATTCTAGGTAACCCCCATGCATTATGGATAGTATTTGCCTGTCGATTTTGTTGTCGGGGTCTTGTGTGTACAAGGCTGTCTTTCAGGCTTTTTCTTCTTTTGTATGAGAATAACGGCTTTTCCCATTGTAGTTTGCCTGTGTTCAAAATTGTCCAGTGCTTTTGAACAATCTTGGCCACTTGATTAGATACTGGGTTATATGTTGTCACGCAAGTGAGAGGGACCGAAGTGTCTGTAGATGTTTTAGGTTCTAAAAGTCCATCACAATTCTGATTATGTGCCCGTTTTTCAGCTTTTTTCATGATTTTTTCTGGGTAACCACGATTTTTCAATTTTGTGGTTAAGTCTTGAGCCCGGTCTTTGTAGTCCTTGAGATTGCTGCAATTCCTGTGTAATCGTAAGGATTGTCCGTAAGAGAGGTTTTCCCTCAAGGAGCGAGGGTGGAAACTTGTGAAATGCAACAAGGAGTTTCGTGCCGTTGGTTTAAAATGAGTCTTAGTCTCAAGTCATCCATTGTTGTGTGTTATTTCCAGGTCTAGGAACGTCATGGTTCTTCTGCTTATGGTATGTGTAAATTTCAAATTGGGATCGCAGATGTTAATCCAGAGAAGAAAGATTTCTAACGATTCTTCTGAACCTTCCCAGATCAGTAGGACGTCATCTATGTACCTTTTGTAAATCTGTATGTTAGTTGTGAGAGAGATTTTAGGGGTCAGTAGGAATTTTTGTTCAAAGTAGAAGGCATAACCGACTACACTTGGGAAAAATGTGCTGCCCATTGAAGTGCCGAATGTCTGTAAATAAAGCTGTCCCTCAAATTCAAAGAAATTCTCTTTGAGGGCCAACTCAGCACATTTCATGAGGAAGGCCTTGTAGGTTTTGTAGGACCAAGTGATGCTGTCCAGTGAACTTTTCAAGACATCTAAAGTGTCATCCTGGGGTAGGCTCATATAGAGACTTTCTATATCAAGGCTGACTAAGAAGCTGGTGTTGGGGTTGAATACCAGATCTTTGATTTGTCCAAGGAGGTCTTTTGTGTCTTTTAGGTAGGTGGAAGTGGCCTGCACTAAGGGTTGAAAAAAAGCATCGTAGAATTTGGAAAGTGGCTCTAATATGGAGCCTATGCCAGACACTATGGGACGACCAGGAGGAGGGATTTTGTTTTTATGTACTTTGGGCATGGTAAAAAAGTACGGTATTTTCTCTTTAGAGGTGATTAGGAATAGAGCTTCCTTTTTGCTGATATGTCCTTGATTTTCTGCTTGGGATACCAGATCATGATGTAACTGTTTAATTCTTGGTGTAGGATCCTCTCTGAGAGATTGACAGTTTCGTCGATCTTCAAGGAGTCACAAGCATTCATTTTTATAGGCTGTCTTATCTTGTAGAACAATCTCTCCTCCTTTGTCAGCTGGTTTGATGACCACATTTTTAATGTCTCTCAGTTTGGTCAGTGCTTCCAACTCTTGTTTCGTGGTGTTCTTAAATGTCTTAGTATCTGTCAGTTATTCAATGTCTCTGAAGACTGCCTGTTCAAATGTTACAACTTCCACTGGTATCGTGGAAGGGGGGGTACAAAGTTAGACTTGATTTTTAGATTGGTGTCTCCTTCTTCTTTTGTCATTTCACTGGGGCTGATTAGTAAAAAAAGCTTTCAGCTTCAATTTCCTGAAGAAATCGGCCATTTCACAATGCAGGTGAAATTTGTCAAGGCGGGCTGTTGGTACAAAGCCTAAGCCTTTGTCCAATAAGTCCATTTCTCTTTGATCAGGGACATAAGAAGAGTAGTTGGTGACTAACTCTTGCTGGTGCTTGGCCCTGCACGTTGGTCTTTCGACATGCTCCTGGTGTGGGCTTCTACTTGGGAATCGTCTTCCCAATGTACTTGTGTTTGCCTTCGTCATTTTCCTCGGCCTCTGCGGCCATTCCCTAAAAAAGAAACCTATGGTTGGGATTCATAAATTGGGGTTGTGGAGGGGCAAAGGGTGTGTTCAACCATACATCATGAGAGGAGGCATTTGCTGGAATGTCTGTGGGAATTGCATTGGATTCCGTGGTGGGAATAGGATAAAATTCCCTGGTGGTCCATAATGCCATGGTTGTTGCTATTTGTTCGATCTGCCTCGACCTCTTGACTTGTTGAAGTAGCTTCCCGTGCTGGAGCCACTATTGGTTGTTGAGCCATCATCAGAGCGTCCAGACTGATGGCGATTTTTTTGGTGCCTGGTAGTCTGGTTCAGCATATGGGTATGTCTTAGAGTATGAATTTTTTTTGGACCTTTCTGGAAATTCTGGATTTTAGATTGGGTCAGATTTTCTTTGTACTCTTCCATCTCTTTGTTGACTTCATCCAATTTCTTTTTATATGCTGTTAGAGTTGTTCTAAACTGATTTTCAGTGGTTTGGATTTCAATTATGAACACATCTGACAATCTTTTAGATGTATGGATAATTAATAATATCCAATCCCTGGTACAGCGCCAAGCTATTTTTGCCCAATCCCTCCAGAATGCGGCATCTTCGAGGAATATTCTTGGGCATTGGTGACTATCAGTCCTCGTGGTGCTGTGTTAGTTCTCAGGTATTCTGTGAGTATGACACCATGAAGTATAGTTCTAATATGGTTATGTTTCATCTCAGTTTACCAATCTGTACTTTGTGCTATTGTTCTTGCGATATCGAGATCTGCCATTAACGGTGCTGCTGCCAGGTTACCATTGATAGTTTCCTCTGAAAAGGTGAGGCCCAAATTTTCTGCCATAGTGTGTTACCTTGGGCTCAGGGCGTAAAAAAGAGTTGTGATAAGGGCTCTCTCAGCTGTGCGCTGTCTGTAATTAAAAAAACAAGAGAGAGAGCTAGGACGTGTGGACGGCCTTCTGTGCCCCTAGATTCAATTGAAATCCAACTAAGTCGGCCACATCAAATGACAGTCTGACACGATAATGTCTGGCACCTCATTGTTTTTTTAAGAAAACCCTCACACACCAACCTGGTTGGTGTCATGCTTCATCATCGGGTCCCAGCTGAGTAGCCAAGTGCTACTTAGCTGCGCTACAACACCTGTTTACAGTGGAGCAGGTTTGAGGTGTAGGTAATGCAATGTAATGTAATGAGGTGCTTATATAGCGCTCTATCACCCGACGGGTATCCTGGCGCTTAAAAAGGAGAGTCCCCACCAGAAGTTAATAGGGGCAGCCGAGGTGTGACACAGGAAGGGAGGAAAAGAGATATAATATCAGAAGGAAAAATTACTCCAGCCTAGGGAATAAAAACGTTTTAAACTGTTTCCTGAAATCCATAAGACTTTGGACCTGACGTAGATCCAAAGGGAGAGTGTTCCATAGCCGAGAAGCAACGGCAGAGAAGGATCTGCCACCTGTTCTGGACCGCCTGAACCTGACTACATTCATCAGGAATGCAGAAGCAGAACAAAGGTTTCTAGTTGGAGAATACCAGCTGAATTTTCTTTGCAGGTTCTTAGGGCCCATTCCATGAGCTGCCCTAAAGACAGTGCCCAGAGCTTTGAATTGAATTCGCTGGTGGATCGGCAGCCAATGCAATTCTCGCAAGGCTAATGTGGTTGAGGTCCCTCGCTGCCTATTTAAAGCGAGTTTCGCTGCAATGGCCTGTATTCTGTACAGCTTCCCGATAAGGGTGTTAGGCGCACCCAGATATAGAGAGTTGCAATAATCAAGTCTGTTGAGAATTCCGCATCTCACAACCTGCGTTCTAGCAGAGTTAGGCAAGAAAGGGAGGATCTTTCTCAGCACTCGGATTAGCGAGAAGTAAGTGCCAACCGTTTTGTTAACCTGAGAATTCAGTTGGAGATCCTGATCCACCATCCCCCCCAGATTGCGTACTGTGCTAGAAGGGGTAACAGGTGCGCCAGTAGGGGACAGATGAAAGATGGGTAAAACAGGCTGATCAGATCTTCTGGAAGAACACAGGACCACTTCCGTTTTAGAGCTGTTAAATTGTAACCAATTCTTCTTAAGCCACTTCGTGGTGCTAGTCATACACTCGTGAAATCTTTCCAAGGGAATGGAATCATTCCCTTCCAAGGAAAACACGAGCTGGGTATCATCCGCGTAATTCACCACCTCCACTCCGAAAGATCTAATAAGCGGAATGAGAGGCTGCAAATAGATGTTGAAGAGCACAGGACTAATCCCTGAGCCCTGCGGGACCCCCTGTCGTAAGGAAGACTTGTTAGCGGAGAAATGCTGAAGGCATACTGTCTGTGTCCTGTCTGTTAGATAAGAACAAAGCCAGTCAAGGGCGTGACCAGTCACACCCTGGTCTTTAAGTCTCTCCAACAGTATACCGTGGTTTACAGTGTCAAAAGCCGCTGACATGTCCAACAGCACCAAGATCACTGACTGGCCACTGTCCGCCCGCATCCTCATATCATCAAGCCCGGTAACAAGTGCTGTTTCAGTACTGTGCTTGGGCCGAAAGCCAAATTGCATCTCGTCAAGGAGCGAATACTCCTCAAGATACTGGGAAAGAGACTTACTGACGATGCGTTCCGGAATTTTAACAGGATATGGCAATAAAGAAATTGGCCGATAGTTGGCCACACACCCGGGGTCAAGTGTGGTTTTTTTTAGAACAGGGGTCACAACTGCTTCCTTCAAGTTTTTAGGGACCTCCCCGTACTCAAGGATAGACCACAGATCTGTCGTAAATAGGGAAAGAGCTCGGCCCCGTATTCCTTCCAGATTCTGTGGGGAAGAGGGTCCAGGGGGGACCCAGAGGAGACACCCCTGGCTAAGGTATCAAATGTTTCCTCGTCCGGAATGCGAAAGCAATCCAGAGTATGCTGGCAGTGTTTTAAAATGGTAGGGTTGCTGGGCTTAGAGTCTGGTGATGGCAGAGAACACTGCTCAGCATTGGACAACTGAGGATCAGGTTCTTCCACTGCTGTTGGTGGATCAAAATCCCTAACTATCTTGTTGATTTTATCCTCCAGATAGGAAGCTAACTCATCGCATAAAGCTTGAGTAACAGGAATTTGGTTATTAGCACAGTCAGGTTTAGACAGACGTTTTACTAAGCTGAATATACCTTTGGTGCTATTAGCTGCTAGAAGAATAGTATTAGCAAAATACTCGGCTTTAATTTTCGCTATAGTGTTTTTGGACAGATTAAGTTAATTCTTAAAAGTATTTTTATCTGAATCACTATATCCTTTTCTCCAGGCTTTTTCGGCCACTTTACTACCCATCCTGAGCGCTCGCAATTCCTCGTTAAACCAGGTAGCTGAGGGTTTCTCTTTTTTAGCTTCTTTGCAGGAATATGCTTATCAAGCCTGTCTCGGATCTGCACACAGTGGAATTGGTAATTCCAGTCCACCGACCTACTGGGGTCAAGGCTGTCTAAGTCATTCCAATGCAAGAAATTTTTAAGCTTACTCAATGAGGCCCATTCTCTGCCCAGCCGATATTGTCTCTGATGATAGATTTTACAACACACATTAGGTAGAGTAAGCCTAAAATTTACCAGACTATGATCAGTCCAGCACAGTGGTAGAACATCTGTAATTGTAGCCATGTTGGAATTAGCAAACAGTAGATCTAATATATGTCCACCCTGGTGCATGTGGTGAGTGGTGCGTGTGGTGCCTGGTGAGTGTGATGAAGTGAAAGTGAATGTAAAATTACCTCCGGATTCTCCTGTTAGTTTATTCTTGGTGATCCGGCGTATGTTTAAAAACAAGAGAGTGGATAAAGGATACTATGTGTAGCCAATTACTATCCAATATTGGTCAACATGTTTCAGCCCACTGTAAAAATAGATGGGGCTTTCTTCAGGACCTCTCAATTGACATGAGTGAAAGTGAAAGTGTGTGGTAAAAATTAATAACCACATGTTAGAGCATTTTGAGTGTTCACGCTAAGGAACACTATGTATGCCAAAAAGGACTGACCGTAATATGGGTCTTCTCAATGGATAATAACTGAAAGAGAAAAGGATAAAAGGACTAATTCCAATACAAAGACAAATAAGACTCAAACATTCAGTCTGCTTGTGCCTTCATTGTGATCTTCGTGAACTTGAATAAGGTGCAGTAACACGCAGTGTCAGACATGCGTGCATTACCCATTCATACACATATCATGCATCCATATGCCATGCTTGTATACAAAATGGTGGTCATGCCATCATATGCTGTGAGAGTAATAGGGCGCGCTTTTTGTTACCTTATTGATAGCATAGGTGTTCAGTGTGAACACGTGGCAGTGACGGGTCGAAAATCCTGTCCGGCTATGTTGCGCCGTGAACATATAATCTTATAGTTAGCAGTGAAGAATAAACATAGTGATTAGTTTAGATATTTACACTAAGCAATTTGATGGCTCGTGTATCTGTTCCTGGGAGGGGGGAGCCTTTACATCACCAACTCTGCCGACAAGAGAAAAGAAGAAACGGAGGAAAACAATAAAGACCTATATTGCTAGTTAACACCAGATGGCGTTACATCAAAGGAAAAAATGAAGGAAAAAACAGGAGCAACAGCCACGAGGTTGTAGCGCCAGTGACACCCTGTATGGAGCAGTCTTACTTGGAGTTGTGGTCTCTCCCGCCGTAAACCTGTGCGATATCCTCAGGAGCAGGCTGGCATTGGTGACGACCGTGCTCGTTGTTTAAAAAAAGATTTAGACTTCCAGGAGGGAGTACGTCGCCACGTGGGTGACGTGTGCGTGGCTTCTAGAACGCTAACTGTTTAGCGCGAAGGCTCGCTAATGGCGGCTAATTGGGAGCTGGGAATGGTCATGCTCCCGATTCAGCGGTGTGAAAAATTAGAAAAACCTTGTAAATGAAATAAAGCTGCAATGCCAGCGAGAATGGTCATGCTCCCTTTTTGCGGTGTGAAAAAATTTGAAAAACGTTATGAACATTATAAATGAAATAAAAGTATAATACTAAAGGCAATGTAGTTGTCAGGACTGTGCGATTCAGTCCGCTAAACATGTAAGGACACTTCCCAGTTGGTGTAATATATTTAAGGTGCTCCGATTAAGATCATGAAAAGACCTATCCCCAAAGATCCTCTTAATTGCTTGATTAGACTATTGATTGGTATCTCGCGGAATCTCAAGATGGCCTCCGGTGATACCAATCGAGTTTGGTAGTCTAGTGGTTCTTCCTTTTCATCTCGCAGCTGTGCTCGCGATTGTCTGCGCGGCAAACTGCGCACTTCAACTGTCTACCTGAGGAATTCGGTCGCAGTAATTCTAGCGGCGTGTTATCAGGTTGGTGAGGTCTGGGTTCGTGAGTATCACAGTATATTCCTGAACATTCGGCCTCCGCGGCTGCGGAAGGTAAGACTGTAGAATCCTACAATTTCTTGGAACGAGTGAATTACTTTGAAGGAAGCAACAGAGTCAGACTTGCTTGAGAGAGAATATTGAGAAGCGGACTCATTCAAGGAAGCGCAACAGTTCGTATTTCAGTCAGCTTACCTATTGCGCTTCAGGCAACTTGGAGTTTAGATAGAATTGCATTTTTCCAGTGTTGGCACACCCACAGAGATTGGAGAGAACTTTACCCTAAAGGCAGTGAGAAATAAAGAATGAAGTTTAGACCAACTAACATCTGAATGTATGTGTTGTTATATATATATATATATATATATATATATATATATATATATCAGTCCCAACTTCTTTTGCCCACAGGGAGCGACGGACCTCTTTCCAGGGCGGTCACAGCGCTGAGGGCGGGCAACCTCATACAAAATCCAACAAAACTCCCATCTTGCAGAAAGAAGCACGCCGGACCAGGTCATCGGGGGTAACTGTGTGCATTTATTTCGCCAGGAAAACAGCCATTTCTTTAAACCTTACGCGTTTCAGCCGCTTGCGCAGCCTTGATCACAGGTGAGCAGACATCATTGGATTTGCGGCGTAACATGTGACTTTTATACGCCTACGTCAAACTACTCAGGTTTCACCGTAGTTTTAACTTCATACAATTCCCAGAATGCATCGAGTAAGCTAAAGTCTCATAATCATGTATTTCACTGCTATGCTTGCTCATGATTAATGTTCATATTGAATTACAGATGCAGTGTATATTGTATTTTCAGAGTCACTTACTCGATGTAGCTTCTGCTCAATTCAAAAACCGGCTGTGAACCTCTTACCAATTCCTGCTTGCACTTGAAACAATCCCAAAGTCCATAGTTACAGCACCCGTGTGCTGCACATTCCCTAAGCCTGAAGTGTCTTCCAGAAAAATATCGGCTGGAAACCTCCGGGCCTCGCTACTGGAACACTGCAGGCGGGTCCCACTCCTTTTAATATCAGTCCCAACTTCTTTTGCCCACAGGGAGCGACGGACCTCTTTCCAGGGCGGTCACAGCGCTGAGGGCGGGCAACCTCATACAAAATCCAACAAAACTCCCATCTTGCAGAAAGAAGCACGTCGGACCAGGTCATCGGGGGTAACTGTGTGCATTTATTTCGCCAGGAAAACAGCCATTTCTTTAAACCTTACGCGTTTCAGCCGCTTGCGCAGCCTTGATCACAGGTGAGCAGACATCATTGGATTTGCGGCGTAACATGTGACTTTTATACGCCTACGTCAAACTACTCAGGTTTCACCGTAGTTTTAACTTCATACAATTCCCAGAATGCATCGAGTAAGCTAAAGTCTCATAATCATGTATTTCACTGCTATGCTTGCTCATGATTAATGTTCATATTGAATTACAGATGCAGTGTATATTGTATTTTCAGAGTCACTTACTCGATGTAGCTTCTGCTCAATTCAAAAACCGGCTGTGAACCTCTTACCAATTCCTGCTTGCACTTGAAACAATCCCAAAGTCCATAGTTACAGCACCCGTGTGCTGCACATTCCCTAAGCCTGAAGTGTCTTCCAGAAAAATATCGTCTGGAAACCTCCGGGCCTCGCTACTGGAACACTGCAGGCGGGTCCCACTCCTTTTAATATCAGTCCCAACTTCTTTTGCCCACAGGGAGCGACGGACCTCTTTCCAGGGCGGTCACAGCGCTGAGGGCGGGCAACCTCATACAAAATCCAACAAAACTCCCATCTTGCAGAAAGAAGCACGCCGGACCAGGTCATCGGGGGTAACTGTGTGCATTTATTTCGCCAGGAAAACAGCCATTTCTTTAAACCTTACGCGTTTCAGCCGCTTGCGCAGCCTTGATCACAGGTGAGCAGACATCATTGGATTTGCGGCGTAACATGTGACTTTTATACGCCTACGTCAAACTACTCAGGTTTCACCGTAGTTTTAACTTCATACAATTCCCAGAATGCATCGAGTAAGCTAAAGTCTCATAATCATGTATTTCACTGCTATGCTTGCTCATGATTAATGTTCATATTGAATTACAGATGCAGTGTATATTGTATTTTCAGAGTCACTTACTCGATGTAGCTTCTGCTCAATTCAAAAACCGGCTGTGAACCTCTTACCAATTCCTGCTTGCACTTGAAACAATCCCAAAGTCCATAGTTACAGCACCCGTGTGCTGCACATTCCCTAAGCCTGAAGTGTCTTCCAGAAAAATATCGGCTGGAAACCTCCGGGCCTCGCTACTGGAACACTGCAGGCGGGTCCCACTCCTTTTAATATCAGTCCCAACTTCTTTTGCCCACAGGGAGCGACGGACCTCTTTCCAGGGCGGTCACAGCGCTGAGGGCGGGCAACCTCATACAAAATCCAACAAAACTCCCATCTTGCAGAAAGAAGCACGCCGGACCAGGTCATCGGGGGTAACTGTGTGCATTTATTTCGCCAGGAAAACAGCCATTTCTTTAAACCTTACGCGTTTCAGCCGCTTGCGCAGCCTTGATCACAGGTGAGCAGACATCATTGGATTTGCGGCGTAACATGTGACTTTTATACGCCTACGTCAAACTACTCAGGTTTCACCGTAGTTTTAACTTCATACAATTCCCAGAATGCATCGAGTAAGCTAAAGTCTCATAATCATGTATTTCACTGCTATGCTTGCTCATGATTAATGTTCATATTGAATTACAGATGCAGTGTATAATGTATTTTCAGAGTCACTTACTCGATGTAGCTTCTGCTCAATTCAAAAACCGGCTGTGAACCTCTTACCAATTCCTGCTTGCACTTGAAACAATCCCAAAGTCCATAGTTACAGCACCCGTGTGCTGCACATTCCCTAAGCCTGAAGTGTCTTCCAGAAAAATATCGGCTGGAAACCTCCGGGCCTCGCTACTGGAACACTGCAGGCGGGTCCCACTCCTTTTAATATCAGTCCCAACTTCTTTTGCCCACAGGGAGCGACGGACCTCTTTCCAGGGCGGTCACAGCGCTGAGGGCGGGCAACCTCATACAAAATCCAACAAAACTCCCATCTTGCAGAAACGCGTAAGGTTTAAAGAAATGGCTGTTTTCCTGGCGAAATAAATGCACACAGTTACCCCCGATGACCTGGTCCGGCGTGCTTCTTTCTGCAAGATGGGAGTTTTGTTGGATTTTGTATGAGGTTGCCCGCCCTCAGCGCTGTGACCGCCCTGGAAAGAGGTCCGTCGCTCCCTGTGGGCAAAAGAAGTTGGGACTGATATTAAAAGGAGTGGGACCCGCCTGCAGTGTTCCAGTAGCGAGGCCCGGAGGTTTCTAGCCGATATTTTTCTGGAAGACACTTCAGGCTTAGGGAATGTGCAGCACACGGGTGCTGTAACTATGGACTTTGGGATTGTTTCAAGTGCAAGCAGGAATTGGTAAGAGGTTCACAGCCGGTTTTTGAATTGAGCAGAAGCTACATCGAGTAAGTGACTCTGAAAATACAATATACACTGCATCTGTAATTCAATATGAACATTAATCATGAGCAAGCATAGCAGTGAAATACATGATTATGAGACTTTAGCTTACTCGATGCATTCTGGGAATTGTATGAAGTTAAAACTACGGTGAAACCTGAGTAGTTTGACGTAGGCGTTTAAAAGTCACATGTTACGCCGCAAATCCAATGATGTCTGCTCACCTGTGATCAAGGCTGCGCAAGCGGCTGAAACGCGTAAGGTTTAAAGAAATGGCTGTTTTCCTGGCGAAATAAATGCACACAGTTACCCCCGATGACCTGGTCCGGCGTGCTTCTTTCTGCAAGATGGGAGTTTTGTTGGATTTTGTATGAGGTTGCCCGCCCTCAGCGCTGTGACCGCCCTGGAAAGAGGTCCGTCGCTCCCTGTGGGCAAAAGAAGTTGGGACTGATATTAAAAGGAGTGGGACCCGCCTGCAGTGTTCCAGTAGCGAGGCCCGGAGGTTTCCAGCCGATATTTTTCTGGAAGACACTTCAGGCTTAGGGAATGTGCAGCACACGGGTGCTGTAACTATGGACTTTGGGATTGTTTCAAGTGCAAGCAGGAATTGGTAAGAGGTTCACAGCCGGTTTTTGAATTGAGCAGAAGCTACATCGAGTAAGTGACTCTGAAAATACAATATACACTGCATCTGTAATTCAATATGAACATTAATCATGAGCAAGCATAGCAGTGAAATACATGATTATGAGACTTTAGCTTACTCGATGCATTCTGGGAATTGTATGAAGTTAAAACTACGGTGAAACCTGAGTAGTTTGACGTAGGCGTATAAAAGTCACATGTTACGCCGCAAATCCAATGATGTCTGCTCACCTGTGATCAAGGCTGCGCAAGCGGCTGAAACGCGTAAGGTTTAAAGAAATGGCTGTTTTCCTGGCGAAATAAATGCACACAGTTACCCCCGATGACCTGGTCCGGCGTGCTTCTTTCTGCAAGATGGGAGTTTTGTTGGATTTTGTATGAGGTTGCCCGCCCTCAGCGCTGTGACCGCCCTGGAAAGAGGTCCGTCGCTCCCTGTGGGCAAAAGAAGTTGGGACTGATATTAAAAGGAGTGGGACCCGCCTGCAGTGTTCCAGTAGCGAGGCCCGGAGGTTTCCAGCCGATATTTTTCTGGAAGACACTTCAGGCTTAGGGAATGTGCAGCACACGGGTGCTGTAACTATGGACTTTGGGATTGTTTCAAGTGCAAGCAGGAATTGGTAAGAGGTTCACAGCCGGTTTTTGAATTGAGCAGAAGCTACATCGAGTAAGTGACTCTGAAAATACAATATACACTGCATCTGTAATTCAATATGAACATTAATCATGAGCAAGCATAGCAGTGAAATACATGATTATGAGACTTTAGCTTACTCGATGCATTCTGGGAATTGTATGAAGTTAAAACTACGGTGAAACCTGAGTAGTTTGACGTAGGCGTATAAAAGTCACATGTTACGCCGCAAATCCAATGATGTCTGCTCACCTGTGATCAAGGCTGCGCAAGCGGCTGAAACGCGTAAGGTTTAAAGAAATGGCTGTTTTCCTGGCGAAATAAATGCACACAGTTACCCCCGATGACCTGGTCCGGCGTGCTTCTTTCTGCAAGATGGGAGTTTTGTTGGATTTTGTATGAGGTTGCCCGCCCTCAGCGCTGTGACCGCCCTGGAAAGAGGTCCGTCGCTCCCTGTGGGCAAAAGAAGTTGGGACTGATATTAAAAGGAGTGGGACCCGCCTGCAGTGTTCCAGTAGCGAGGCCCGGAGGTTTCCAGCCGATATTTTTCTGGAAGACACTTCAGGCTTAGGGAATGTGCAGCACACGGGTGCTGTAACTATGGACTTTGGGATTGTTTCAAGTGCAAGCAGGAATTGGTAAGAGGTTCACAGCCGGTTTTTGAATTGAGCAGAAGCTACATCGAGTAAGTGACTCTGAAAATACAATATACACTGCATCTGTAATTCAATATGAACATTAATCATGAGCAAGCATAGCAGTGAAATACATGATTATGAGACTTTAGCTTACTCGATGCATTCTGGGAATTGTATGAAGTTAAAACTACGGTGAAACCTGAGTAGTTTGACGTAGGCGTATAAAAGTCACATGTTACGCCGCAAATCCAATGATGTCTGCTCACCTGTGATCAAGGCTGCGCAAGCGGCTGAAACGCGTAAGGTTTAAAGAAATGGCTGTTTTCCTGGCGAAATAAATGCACACAGTTACCCCCGATGACCTGGTCCGGCGTGCTTCTTTCTGCAAGATGGGAGTTTTGTTGGATATATATATATATATATATAAAAGTACTTACCAACGTAACGAAGATCTCCTCATCTGCTGGAATTCACCTGAAACTAGACAGCACAGGAACTTCCTCTGTAAATAAAGAAAGAGAGACTTATACAAAGTATTCTACATAAGGTTGCAAGGTAAACACATGTTATGACAATTAGAAATGGAAAAGAGAATTAGAGCTAATACCTATTACTAGAGTGTAGACTAATTAGTGTTTTACCTCAACAGAGTTATTAGTGTCAGAGACTGTAGAAGGCAACCAACAAGAGAAGAGATAGACACTTAGTTGAGACAGGTAATTGCAGTGGGTTTTAGTTTTGACAAGAATTGAGGAAAAGACTGTCTGAGAATTATAAATAGATCTGTCTTTCAGGAAGGACTCTACTAGAAGAAGCAATCCAGTCAAGAGAAGCAAGACGTATCCTGCTAGTAAAAGCAGTCCTGTCTGAGACGCAAGACGTGGCGTTTTTCTCTTTTCTTCCAACTCCCCTTTCCCCCCCTTGGGTTGCCTAAGTGCGCATATATATATTGCGTGTGCTGTGCTTGGGTACCTGGGTTGGGAATTGTGGAATAGTCATCGGCTCCTGCGGAAGTCAAGTCTTTTGGGACAGGTACTTGACAGATTGAAGTGCCCGCTTCAAAATACTTCCGCCTGGGCAGGATGGCTGAGGGATTCGATGTCAAGGCCTTAGCTACAGTGTTGGAAGGTATTCAAGTTCAACTTGGTGAGGCAATGTTAGAGAATAAGTCCTTGCGACAGGAAGTTAGAAAGTCCAGTCAGGAAACTCTATTTTTACGTCAAAGGGTGGAAGAATTGTCAGTCAGTGCAGTTTCCGAATCTAAGGAAAATAAATCTCCGGGTTTTGCTCCCGCTCCCTCAGCGGCAGAACTCACCACACAGGTTATACATGCCATATCACCCACCATTCCCCTTGCAGCTCCAGAAAGATTTAGTGGGGATCCACATAAGGCGCAAATATTCCTTACACAGTGCTCATTACATTACCTCTGTAGACCCATCATTTTTAAGGAGGATCAGTCAAAGGTGGCGTTCATGTTGTCCTACCTGAGTGGTGACGCAGCTGCTTGGTCGATGTCATTGGTCAATAACAATGACCCAATTCTGTATAATTTTGATGAGTTCAAACGAGAATTTTTGCGGATATTTGATAGAAGAGCAGTTTCACAAACTACGGACAATGAACTTTTGGATTTGAAACAAGGGAATAGAGAGCTAGTGGCATATTTGGCGCAATTTAATAAGTTAATTGTAGAGACAAATTGGCCCGAAACTAAGAGAGCTTCAATTTTCTATCGGGGCCTCAAGGATGAGATTAAGGATGGCCTGGCGCAAATCCCTAAGCGACCCACCGATGTATCTGAACTAATTGATTTAGTGTTGCAAATTGACCAACGACAAAGTGAAAGAAAGAGTGAGCGTAGGAAGGATGTCAAGTATTTTCCTCCTCGATTTGACAGAGTCAAATTTGAAGGCCCAAAGACCAAGGAGGTTTCTACAGAAGAAGAACCCATGCAAATTAGCTCCGTGCGAGGGCCGTTATCAAAGGAGGAAAGAGAAAGAAGACGGTTGGGCAAGCTATGCATGTACTGTGGAGATTCTGGGCATTTTGTAAAAGAATGCCAAAAGAAGCCTAAGAACAACGCCTTAGTAAAAGACAGGCTCCACCAGTAAGAGGAGTTGCCCTGGTGGGAGCTGAAGAAAAGTCAACTCCTGATCCTCAGTTGGTAGCGAATACGTTACAGTCTTCGACACCACATCTAATTGTTGCAAGTACCAAAGAATTTGGAGGAGCCAGGTTAAAGGATGTTTCCGTGATGATTGACGGGCAATTTCTGTGACATTGGCTTCGCGAAGAGGATGAGAATTGCCTTTGTAAAGAAAGAAAGACCCGAAGCAGTGCGTGCCGTAGATGGTACTAATTTGTCATCTGGCCCCATTGTGCATGATACGGAGGTGATTAGATTAACTGGGCCTGGAAACCATGTGAGTTTGTTGAGATTCAGTCTCATTGACGCTCCCCAGTTTCAGCTTATTTTGGGGCTTCCGTGGCTTACGGAACACAATCCAAGGATAGATTGGGCCAAAAGAACAATAGAAATGGATTCTGAATACTGCAAGGGCCATTGTCACAATTTGGGTGTAGAATCTACTGAAGAGTTCCCTTCTCGAGATCTGGTGAGCCAAGCCAAGATGATTTGTGTTATGGAGACACAAGAAATTCCCGACGAGTATTTGGATTTGGCCTCAGTGTTTGATGAAAAAGAAGCCAACAAATTGCCTCCGCATCGAGAATACGACTGCAGAATTGAGCTGGAACCGGGAGCCTCTTTGCCATGCAGTCGTATTTACGCTCTTTCAGAAAAGGAGAATAAACATCTAAAAGAGTATTTAGAATTGTATTTAGCAAATGGATTCATTCGCCCTTCTCAGTCCCCAGTCTCTTCCCCGCTTTTTTTTATACCCAAGAAGGATGGAAATCTGAGAACGTGCATTGACTATCGACCTTTAAATTCAATAACAAGGAAGAATAGATATCCTCTACCATTAATTTCTGAATTGCTGGATCAGGTTAAGGGAGCACGTGTGTATACCAAGCTTGACTTGAGGGGGGCTTATCATTTGGTCCGAATGGCGGAAGGCGATGAGTGGAAGACCGCCTTTCGGACTAGATTGGGACTCTTTGAATATCAGGTCATGCCATTTGGTTTATGCAATGCTCCGGCGGCTTTCCAGCATTTCGTAAATGACGTGTTGAGAGAATATTTAGATCATTTTGCTGTCATCTATATCGATGACATACTAATTTTTTCTGAAAATATGAGTGAACATGTTCAGCATGTGCGACTCATTTTGAAGACTCTACTGGAACACCAGCTTTTTGTGAAATTGGAGAAATGTGTGTTCAACGCTAGCCAGGTGGAATTTTTGGGTTTTGTGCTCTCCCCTAAGGGGGTATCTATGGATGAAGCCAAAGTAAAGACCATTAACGATTGGCCATCACCGCGGAATGTGAAACAAGTGCAGAGTTTCATTGGTTTCGCCAATTTTTACCGACGTTTCATTGAAAATTTTTCTGAGAAGGTTTCTCCGCTAACCCGGCTGCTCAGGAAAGGAGTGAGTTTTGATTGGACTAATGAAACTGAGGAAGCCTTCAGTAGATTAAAGAAAATTTTCACAACTGCGCCGGTGCTTCGGCATCCCAATCCTGAGGAGCCGTTCTTTGTTGAGGCCGACGCTTCCAATTTGGCGGTTGGCGGAATTTTATCTCAGAGGGACAAGACCACCGGTCAGATTCATCCGGTAGCTTGCCGGTCCAGAAAGTTAACTCCTGCTTATTTAAATTACTCCATTGCCGATAAGGAGTTGTTGGCAGTCAAAGATGTCTTTCAGGAATGGAGGCATTATTTGTTGGGTACTCGGCATGAGGTTACCGTGTTCACGGACCATCGAAATCTTCAGTTTCTCAAGTCTGCTCGAACTTTAACTCCCAGGCAGTTGCGTTGGTCCTTGTTTTTTGCGGACTATAATTTTGTATTAACCTACAAACCTGGTTCCGCCAATGGAAAGGCTGATGCTTTATCACGTCTGGATGCAGGAGAAGATGTTCCGATTCTGGAAAAGGATCTGATAATCCCACCGGAGAAGATAATTTGGGTAATTTTGTTTCCAGAGTTTTGAAGAACGACTAAATCAAGTTTTCGCAAATTTAAATTTTGCAGATTGGGTCAAGGAAGATGGAAATCGAGAGATCCGAAATGGTAGACCCTATTTCAAAGGAAGACTTTTTGTTCCCAACAAAATAAGATAATCCAACATTCTCATGATGATTTGTTGGCTGGCCACAAAGGAGTGAAGAAAACTCTGGAACTGGTTCAGCGTGATTTTTGGTGGCCGTCCATTGAAACTCAGGTGGGACAACATGTTGCATCTTGCGAGCAGTGTTTGAAGGGAAAGTCAGTTAGAATGGCTCCACAAGGGTTAATTCTACCAGTTCCCCCGGCTCCTTATCCTTGGCACACTGTTTCCATGGATTTCATCGTAGAACTACCTTCTAGCCAGGGCTTTTCAGTCATTTGGGTAGTGGTGGATCATTTCACTAAAATGAGTAATTTTGTCCCACTTAATTCAATTCCCAATGCTTCTCAGCTAGCCTCCTTGTTCACCCAACATGTAGTTAAGACTCATGGGATTCCAAGGGTGGTAATTTCCGACCGGGATCCTCAGTTCATCTCACATTTCTGGAGGTCATTTTTGAAGAGATTAAATATTGACTCTCGTTTGTCTTCCAGTTTCCATCCCGAGACTGACGGTCAAACTGAGAGGGTAAATCAGGAGTTGGAGCAATATTTGCGTCTATTCCTAATGGATCATGAAGGGGAATAGCCAGATATAATTTGGGCAGCTGAGTTTGCTTATAATAATGCAGAACATTCCTCTACTGGTTACTCTCCTTTCTATTTAAACTCTGGTAGACATCCAAACACTTTTGTAGGACGACAAGAGAGTGAGGTTCCTGCAGTGGAGGAAGTAATTCAGAATCTTCGTAAGGCTTATCAACAAGCTACAGATAATTTAATCAAGGCTAAGGCCTCTTACAAGAGACAAGCAGATAAGAAGAGGCGTCCCAGTCCAATATTTGAGTCAGGGGAGGAGGTCTGGGTTTCTACACGGAATCTACGATTAAAAGGGAATCGAAAGTTTCAGCCTAGGTACATTGGTCCATTTCAAGTAGAAAAGATGTTGAATCCAGTTAGTGTTTAGGTGCGACTTCCTCCGAGACTCAAGATTCATTCAGTTTTTCATGTTTCCTTATTAAGGAAGAGCCCACTGAATTTGAGAAAGAAAGGTCCTTCCAAGCCTCTTCAAGTCCAGTCTGGGGAGGAGTTTGAAGTTAAGCGAATTCTAGACTCTAGAGTTAGGCGAGGAAAATTGTTCTATCTGGTAGATTGGAAGGGTTTTGGTCCTGAGGAGAGAAGTTGGGAACCGAAGAACAACTTGCACGCTCAACGATTGATCAGAGAATTTCACAGTAGGTACCCTAAGAAACCCAAGGGAGATGGAGGAGGAGTTTTGGTGGGGGGTACTGTCAGGATTGCGCGGTTCAGTCCGCTAAACATGTAAGGAACTTCCCAGTTGGTGTAATATCTTTAAGGTGCTCCGATTAAAATCATGAAAAGACCTATCCCCAAAGATCCTCTTAATTCCTTGATTAGACTATTGATTGGTATCTCGCGGAATCTCAAGATGGCCGCCGGTGATACCAATCGAGTTTGGCAGTCTAGTGGTTCTTCCTTTTCCTCTCGCAGCTGTGCTCACGATTGTCCGCGCGGCAAACTGCGCACTTCAACTGTCTACCTGAGGAATTTGGTCGCAGTAATTCTAGCGGCGTGTTATCAGGTTGGCCAGGTCTGGGTTCGTGAGTATCACAGTATTTTCCTGAACATTCGGCCTCCGCGGCTGCGGAAGGTAAGACTGTAGAATCCTACAATTTCTTGGAACGAGTGAATTACTTTGAAGGAAGCAACAGAGTCAGACTTGCTTGAGAGAGAATATTGAGAAGCGGACTCATTCAAGGAAGCGCAACAGTTCGTATTTCAGTCAGCTTACCTATTGCGCTTCAGGCAACTTGGAGTTTAGATAGAATTGCATTTTTCCAGTGTTGGCACACCAACAGAGATTGGAGAGAACTTTACCCTAAAGACAGTGAGAAATAAAGAATGAAGTTTATACCAACTAACATCTGAATGTATGTGTTGTTATATATATATATATATAAAAGTACTTACCAACGTAACGAAGAACTCCTCATCTGCTGGAATTCACCTGAAACTAGACAGCACAGGAACTTCCTCTGTAAATAAAGAAAGAGAGACTTATACAAAGTATCCTACATAAGGTTGCAAGGTAAACACATGGTATGGCAATTAGAAATGGAAAAGAGAATTAGAGCTAATACCTATTACTAGAGTGTAGACTAATTAGTGTTTTACCTCAACGGAGTTATTAGTGTCAGAGACTGTAGAAGGCAACCAACAAGAGAAGAGATAGCCACTTAGTTGAGACAGGTAATTGCAGTGGGTTTTAGTTTTGACAAGAATTGAGGAAAAGACTGTATGAGAATTATAAATAGATCTGTCTTGCAGGAAGGACTCTACTAGAAGAAGCAATCCAGTCAAGAGAAGCAAGACGTATCCTGCTAGTAAAAGCAGTCCTGTCTGAGACGCAAGACGTGGCGTTTTTCTCTTTTCTTCCAACTCCCCTTTCCCCCCCTTGGGTTGCCTAAGTGCGCATATATATATTGCGTGTGCTGTGCTTGGGTACCTGGGTTGGGAATTGTGGAATAGTCATCGGCTCCTGCGGAAGTCAAGCCTTTTGGGACAGGTACTTGACAGAAGTAGTGGTAAAACCGGAGGGTAAACATGCCCCAGAATGCTTTATAATAGAAGAACGATGTTTGAATAAGTGTGATACCTAATAGAGGCCAAGTTATCTTGAAATGCAGATAGTGGGGAAGGAACATATTAGTCAGACAGTGCGGTAGTTAAAAATATATTCCCTTACTCAGTAATAAACAATGTTTATGAAAGCAAGATATCTAGTGAAGGTAGCACTGTTCCAATGACTATATATCAGAGAGGGGATGAAACTAGAAAAATGGTCAGATGGTGGGACCGAATGCTGGTCGTATTAGCGATTAGGGCTGTTCCTTCCAAGGTATGTTATCATTCAAGCCGTGGGCATGGGTGGACATACGGTAAACCCATCTTTGTTCTTTATCCAATAGTTGTTGATGGATATTAGTGGTGTTGTTATCCAGTTGTTCAATCACGACCCAGTGCATATCATTCGGGGTGTGACACAGTTCCAAAAAGTGATTGGTCATCCAGGATATGTTGCGTTTGCAACAGGTGTTGCTTCTATGTTCGCAGATTCTGGTCCTCACTCTGCGACTTGTCATCCCCACATAACGCAGGATACATGGGCAAGTTATGAGGTAGATGACATTTGTAGAGTTAAACCAGATTGGTCGCACACTGCTACACCTACCAGTCGTGTTCCCCCAATGAAAATGGTCCCTGAAGGTCAGCGTCGGCGGATACACCTATGCTCGAGTGTGAATGCAAGTATGCGTGGCGTGTGCCATCCCTGGACACGTGTTTCGAGGTAGTTGCCTCTCGTCAGCAGGGAGTAGGAAAATGTGTGGGGTTGCTGTGTAAGCTGCTAAAATCGTTATCAGGTCTAGTACCTCTCGTAGCGCGCAGGTGCGTAACCATGAGTCCGTCGACTCCACCGGCTCAAGGGAGCCTGAATATAAAGTTAAACCAGATTGGTCGCACACTGCTACACCTACCAGTCGTGTTCCCCCAATGAAAATGGTCCCTGAAGGTCAGCGTCGGCGGATACACCTATGCTCGAGTGTGAATGCAAGTATGCGTGGCGTGTGCCATCCCTGGACACGTGTTTCGAGGTAGTTGCCTCTCGTCAGCAGGGAGTAGGAAAATGTGTGGGGTTGCTGTGTAAGCTGCTAAAATCGTTATCAGGTCTAGTACCTCTCGTAGCGCGCAGGTGCGTAACCATGAGTCCGTCGACTCCACCGGCTCAAGGGAGCCTGAATATAAAGTTAAACCAGATTGGTCGCACACTGCTACACCTACCAGTCGTGTTCCCCCAATGAAAATGGTCCCTGAAGGTCAGCGTCGGCGGATACACCTATGCTCGAGTGTGAATGCAAGTATGCGTGGCGTGTGCCATCCCTGGACACGTGTTTCGAGGTAGTTGCCTCTCGTCAGCAGGGAGTAGGAAAATGTGTGGGGTTGCTGTGTAAGCTGCTAAAATCGTTATCAGGTCTAGTACCTCTCGTAGCGCGCAGGTGCGTAACCATGAGTCCGTCGACTCCACCGGCTCAAGGGAGCCTGAATATAAAGTTAAACCAGATTGGTCGCACACTGCTACACCTACCAGTCGTGTTCCCCCAATGAAAATGGTCCCTGAAGGTCAGCGTCGGCGGATACACCTATGCTCGAGTGTGAATGCAAGTATGCGTGGCGTGTGCCATCCCTGGACACGTGTTTCGAGGTAGTTGCCTCTCGTCAGCAGGGAGTAGGAAAATGTGTGGGGTTGCTGTGTAAGCTGCTAAAATCGTTATCAGGTCTAGTACCTCTCGTAGCGCGCAGGTGCGTAACCATGAGTCCGTCGACTCCACCGGCTCAAGGGAGCCTGAATATAAAGTTAAACCAGATTGGTCGCACACTGCTACACCTACCAGTCGTGTTCCCCCAATGAAAATGGTCCCTGAAGGTCAGCGTCGGCGGATACACCTATGCTCGAGTGTGAATGCAAGTATGCGTGGCGTGTGCCATCCCTGGACACGTGTTTCGAGGTAGTTGCCTCTCGTCAGCAGGGAGTAGGAAAATGTGTGGGGTTGCTGTGTAAGCTGCTAAAATCGTTATCAGGTCTAGTACCTCTCGTAGCGCGCAGGTGCGTAACCATGAGTCCGTCGACTCCACCGGCTCAAGGGAGCCTGAATATAAAGTTAAACCAGATTGGTCGCACACTGCTACACCTACCAGTCGTGTTCCCCCAATGAAAATGGTCCCTGAAGGTCAGCGTCGGCGGATACACCTATGCTCGAGTGTGAATGCAAGTATGCGTGGCGTGTGCCATCCCTGGACACGTGTTTCGAGGTAGTTGCCTCTCGTCAGCAGGGAGTAGGAAAATGTGTGGGGTTGCTGTGTAAGCTGCTAAAATCGTTATCAGGTCTAGTACCTCTCGTAGCGCGCAGGTGCGTAACCATGAGTCCGTCGACTCCACCGGCTCAAGGGAGCCTGAATATAAAGTTAAACCAGATTGGTCGCACACTGCTACACCTACCAGTCGTGTTCCCCCAATGAAAATGGTCCCTGAAGGTCAGCGTCGGCGGATACACCTATGCTCGAGTGTGAATGCAAGTATGCGTGGCGTGTGCCATCCCTGGACACGTGTTTCGAGGTAGTTGCCTCTCGTCAGCAGGGAGTAGGAAAATGTGTGGGGTTGCTGTGTAAGCTGCTAAAATCGTTATCAGGTCTAGTACCTCTCGTAGCGCGCAGGTGCGTAACCATGAGTCCGTCGACTCCACCGGCTCAAGGGAGCCTGAATATAAAGTTAAACCAGATTGGTCGCACACTGCTACACCTACCAGTCGTGTTCCCCCAATGAAAATGGTCCCTGAAGGTCAGCGTCGGCGGATACACCTATGCTCGAGTGTGAATGCAAGTATGCGTGGCGTGTGCCATCCCTGGACACGTGTTTCGAGGTAGTTGCCTCTCGTCAGCAGGGAGTAGGAAAATGTGTGGGGTTGCTGTGTAAGCTGCTAAAATCGTTATCAGGTCTAGTACCTCTCGTAGCGCGCAGGTGCGTAACCATGAGTCCGTCGACTCCACCGGCTCAAGGGAGCCTGAATATAAAGTTAAACCAGATTGGTCGCACACTGCTACACCTACCAGTCGTGTTCCCCCAATGAAAATGGTCCCTGAAGGTCAGCGTCGGCGGATACACCTATGCTCGAGTGTGAATGCAAGTATGCGTGGCGTGTGCCATCCCTGGACACGTGTTTCGAGGTAGTTGCCTCTCGTCAGCAGGGAGTAGGAAAATGTGTGGGGTTGCTGTGTAAGCTGCTAAAATCGTTATCAGGTCTAGTACCTCTCGTAGCGCGCAGGTGCGTAACCATGAGTCCGTCGACTCCACCGGCTCAAGGGAGCCTGAATATAAAGTTAAACCAGATTGGTCGCACACTGCTACACCTACCAGTCGTGTTCCCCCAATGAAAATGGTCCCTGAAGGTCAGCGTCGGCGGATACACCTATGCTCGAGTGTGAATGCAAGTATGCGTGGCGTGTGCCATCCCTGGACACGTGTTTCGAGGTAGTTGCCTCTCGTCAGCAGGGAGTAGGAAAATGTGTGGGGTTGCTGTGTAAGCTGCTAAAATCGTTATCAGGTCTAGTACCTCTCGTAGCGCGCAGGTGCGTAACCATGAGTCCGTCGACTCCACCGGCTCAAGGGAGCCTGAATATAAAGTTAAACCAGATTGGTCGCACACTGCTACACCTACCAGTCGTGTTCCCCCAATGAAAATGGTCCCTGAAGGTCAGCGTCGGCGGATACACCTATGCTCGAGTGTGAATGCAAGTATGCGTGGCGTGTGCCATCCCTGGACACGTGTTTCGAGGTAGTTGCCTCTCGTCAGCAGGGAGTAGGAAAATGTGTGGGGTTGCTGTGTAAGCTGCTAAAATCGTTATCAGGTCTAGTACCTCTCGTAGCGCGCAGGTGCGTAACCATGAGTCCGTCGACTCCACCGGCTCAAGGGAGCCTGAATATAAAGTTAAACCAGATTGGTCGCACACTGCTACACCTACCAGTCGTGTTCCCCCAATGAAAATGGTCCCTGAAGGTCAGCGTCGGCGGATACACCTATGCTCGAGTGTGAATGCAAGTATGCGTGGCGTGTGCCATCCCTGGACACGTGTTTCGAGGTAGTTGCCTCTCGTCAGCAGGGAGTAGGAAAATGTGTGGGGTTGCTGTGTAAGCTGCTAAAATCGTTATCAGGTCTAGTACCTCTCGTAGCGCGCAGGTGCGTAACCATGAGTCCGTCGACTCCACCGGCTCAAGGGAGCCTGAATATAAAGTTAAACCAGATTGGTCGCACACTGCTACACCTACCAGTCGTGTTCCCCCAATGAAAATGGTCCCTGAAGGTCAGCGTCGGCGGATACACCTATGCTCGAGTGTGAATGCAAGTATGCGTGGCGTGTGCCATCCCTGGACACGTGTTTCGAGGTAGTTGCCTCTCG
The DNA here is from genome assembly GCF_964204655.1 of Triturus cristatus. Lineage (NCBI taxonomy): Eukaryota > Metazoa > Chordata > Amphibia > Caudata > Salamandridae > Triturus > Triturus cristatus. Next base: position 152,340,832 of record NC_140584.1, read on the forward strand.
TCAGCAGGGAGTAGGAAAATGTGTGGGGTTGCTGTGTAAGCTGCTAAAATCGTTATCAGGTCTAGTACCTCTCGTAGCGCGCAGGTGCGTAACCATGAGTCCGTCGACTCCACCGGCTCAAGGGAGCCTGAATATAAAGTTAAACCAGATTGGTCGCACACTGCTACACCTACCAGTCGTGTTCCCCCAATGAAAATGGTCCCTGAAGGTCAGCGTCGGCGGATACACCTATGCTCGAGTGTGAATGCAAGTATGCGTGGCGTGTGCCATCCCTGGACACGTGTTTCGAGGTAGTTGCCTCTCGTCAGCAGGGAGTAGGAAAATGTGTGGGGTTGCTGTGTAAGCTGCTAAAATCGTTATCAGGTCTAGTACCTCTCGTAGCGCGCAGGTGCGTAACCATGAGTCCGTCGACTCCACCGGCTCAAGGGAGCCTGAATATAAAGTTAAACCAGATTGGTCGCACACTGCTACACCTACCAGTCGTGTTCCCCCAATGAAAATGGTCCCTGAAGGTCAGCGTCGGCGGATACACCTATGCTCGAGTGTGAATGCAAGTATGCGTGGCGTGTGCCATCCCTGGACACGTGTTTCGAGGTAGTTGCCTCTCGTCAGCAGGGAGTAGGAAAATGTGTGGGGTTGCTGTGTAAGCTGCTAAAATCGTTATCAGGTCTAGTACCTCTCGTAGCGCGCAGGTGCGTAACCATGAGTCCGTCGACTCCACCGGCTCAAGGGAGCCTGAATATAAAGTTAAACCAGATTGGTCGCACACTGCTACACCTACCAGTCGTGTTCCCCCAATGAAAATGGTCCCTGAAGGTCAGCGTCGGCGGATACACCTATGCTCGAGTGTGAATGCAAGTATGCGTGGCGTGTGCCATCCCTGGACACGTGTTTCGAGGTAGTTGCCTCTCGTCAGCAGGGAGTAGGAAAATGTGTGGGGTTGCTGTGTAAGCTGCTAAAATCGTTATCAGGTCTAGTACCTCTCGTAGCGCGCAGGTGCGTAACCATGAGTCCGTCGACTCCACCGGCTCAAGGGAGCCTGAATATAAAGTTAAACCAGATTGGTCGCACACTGCTACACCTACCAGTCGTGTTCCCCCAATGAAAATGGTCCCTGAAGGTCAGCGTCGGCGGATACACCTATGCTCGAGTGTGAATGCAAGTATGCGTGGCGTGTGCCATCCCTGGACACGTGTTTCGAGGTAGTTGCCTCTCGTCAGCAGGGAGTAGGAAAATGTGTGGGGTTGCTGTGTAAGCTGCTAAAATCGTTATCAGGTCTAGTACCTCTCGTAGCGCGCAGGTGCGTAACCATGAGTCCGTCGACTCCACCGGCTCAAGGGAGCCTGAATATAAAGTTAAACCAGATTGGTCGCACACTGCTACACCTACCAGTCGTGTTCCCCCAATGAAAATGGTCCCTGAAGGTCAGCGTCGGCGGATACACCTATGCTCGAGTGTGAATGCAAGTATGCGTGGCGTGTGCCATCCCTGGACACGTGTTTCGAGGTAGTTGCCTCTCGTCAGCAGGGAGTAGGAAAATGTGTGGGGTTGCTGTGTAAGCTGCTAAAATCGTTATCAGGTCTAGTACCTCTCGTAGCGCGCAGGTGCGTAACCATGAGTCCGTCGACTCCACCGGCTCAAGGGAGCCTGAATATAAAGTTAAACCAGATTGGTCGCACACTGCTACACCTACCAGTCGTGTTCCCCCAATGAAAATGGTCCCTGAAGGTCAGCGTCGGCGGATACACCTATGCTCGAGTGTGAATGCAAGTATGCGTGGCGTGTGCCATCCCTGGACACGTGTTTCGAGGTAGTTGCCTCTCGTCAGCAGGGAGTAGGAAAATGTGTGGGGTTGCTGTGTAAGCTGCTAAAATCGTTATCAGGTCTAGTACCTCTCGTAGCGCGCAGGTGCGTAACCATGAGTCCGTCGACTCCACCGGCTCAAGGGAGCCTGAATATAAAGTTAAACCAGATTGGTCGCACACTGCTACACCTACCAGTCGTGTTCCCCCAATGAAAATGGTCCCTGAAGGTCAGCGTCGGCGGATACACCTATGCTCGAGTGTGAATGCAAGTATGCGTGGCGTGTGCCATCCCTGGACACGTGTTTCGAGGTAGTTGCCTCTCGTCAGCAGGGAGTAGGAAAATGTGTGGGGTTGCTGTGTAAGCTGCTAAAATCGTTATCAGGTCTAGTACCTCTCGTAGCGCGCAGGTGCGTAACCATGAGTCCGTCGACTCCACCGGCTCAAGGGAGCCTGAATATAAAGTTAAACCAGATTGGTCGCACACTGCTACACCTACCAGTCGTGTTCCCCCAATGAAAATGGTCCCTGAAGGTCAGCGTCGGCGGATACACCTATGCTCGAGTGTGAATGCAAGTATGCGTGGCGTGTGCCATCCCTGGACACGTGTTTCGAGGTAGTTGCCTCTCGTCAGCAGGGAGTAGGAAAATGTGTGGGGTTGCTGTGTAAGCTGCTAAAATCGTTATCAGGTCTAGTACCTCTCGTAGCGCGCAGGTGCGTAACCATGAGTCCGTCGACTCCACCGGCTCAAGGGAGCCTGAATATAAAGTTAAACCAGATTGGTCGCACACTGCTACACCTACCAGTCGTGTTCCCCCAATGAAAATGGTCCCTGAAGGTCAGCGTCGGCGGATACACCTATGCTCGAGTGTGAATGCAAGTATGCGTGGCGTGTGCCATCCCTGGACACGTGTTTCGAGGTAGTTGCCTCTCGTCAGCAGGGAGTAGGAAAATGTGTGGGGTTGCTGTGTAAGCTGCTAAAATCGTTATCAGGTCTAGTACCTCTCGTAGCGCGCAGGTGCGTAACCATGAGTCCGTCGACTCCACCGGCTCAAGGGAGCCTGAATATAAAGTTAAACCAGATTGGTCGCACACTGCTACACCTACCAGTCGTGTTCCCCCAATGAAAATGGTCCCTGAAGGTCAGCGTCGGCGGATACACCTATGCTCGAGTGTGAATGCAAGTATGCGTGGCGTGTGCCATCCCTGGACACGTGTTTCGAGGTAGTTGCCTCTCGTCAGCAGGGAGTAGGAAAATGTGTGGGGTTGCTGTGTAAGCTGCTAAAATCGTTATCAGGTCTAGTACCTCTCGTAGCGCGCAGGTGCGTAACCATGAGTCCGTCGACTCCACCGGCTCAAGGGAGCCTGAATATAAAGTTAAACCAGATTGGTCGCACACTGCTACACCTACCAGTCGTGTTCCCCCAATGAAAATGGTCCCTGAAGGTCAGCGTCGGCGGATACACCTATGCTCGAGTGTGAATGCAAGTATGCGTGGCGTGTGCCATCCCTGGACACGTGTTTCGAGGTAGTTGCCTCTCGTCAGCAGGGAGTAGGAAAATGTGTGGGGTTGCTGTGTAAGCTGCTAAAATCGTTATCAGGTCTAGTACCTCTCGTAGCGCGCAGGTGCGTAACCATGAGTCCGTCGACTCCACCGGCTCAAGGGAGCCTGAATATAAAGTTAAACCAGATTGGTCGCACACTGCTACACCTACCAGTCGTGTTCCCCCAATGAAAATGGTCCCTGAAGGTCAGCGTCGGCGGATACACCTATGCTCGAGTGTGAATGCAAGTATGCGTGGCGTGTGCCATCCCTGGACACGTGTTTCGAGGTAGTTGCCTCTCGTCAGCAGGGAGTAGGAAAATGTGTGGGGTTGCTGTGTAAGCTGCTAAAATCGTTATCAGGTCTAGTACCTCTCGTAGCGCGCAGGTGCGTAACCATGAGTCCGTCGACTCCACCGGCTCAAGGGAGCCTGAATATAAAGTTAAACCAGATTGGTCGCACACTGCTACACCTACCAGTCGTGTTCCCCCAATGAAAATGGTCCCTGAAGGTCAGCGTCGGCGGATACACCTATGCTCGAGTGTGAATGCAAGTATGCGTGGCGTGTGCCATCCCTGGACACGTGTTTCGAGGTAGTTGCCTCTCGTCAGCAGGGAGTAGGAAAATGTGTGGGGTTGCTGTGTAAGCTGCTAAAATCGTTATCAGGTCTAGTACCTCTCGTAGCGCGCAGGTGCGTAACCATGAGTCCGTCGACTCCACCGGCTCAAGGGAGCCTGAATATAAAGTTAAACCAGATTGGTCGCACACTGCTACACCTACCAGTCGTGTTCCCCCAATGAAAATGGTCCCTGAAGGTCAGCGTCGGCGGATACACCTATGCTCGAGTGTGAATGCAAGTATGCGTGGCGTGTGCCATCCCTGGACACGTGTTTCGAGGTAGTTGCCTCTCGTCAGCAGGGAGTAGGAAAATGTGTGGGGTTGCTGTGTAAGCTGCTAAAATCGTTATCAGGTCTAGTACCTCTCGTAGCGCGCAGGTGCGTAACCATGAGTCCGTCGACTCCACCGGCTCAAGGGAGCCTGAATATAAAGTTAAACCAGATTGGTCGCACACTGCTACACCTACCAGTCGTGTTCCCCCAATGAAAATGGTCCCTGAAGGTCAGCGTCGGCGGATACACCTATGCTCGAGTGTGAATGCAAGTATGCGTGGCGTGTGCCATCCCTGGACACGTGTTTCGAGGTAGTTGCCTCTCGTCAGCAGGGAGTAGGAAAATGTGTGGGGTTGCTGTGTAAGCTGCTAAAATCGTTATCAGGTCTAGTACCTCTCGTAGCGCGCAGGTGCGTAACCATGAGTCCGTCGACTCCACCGGCTCAAGGGAGCCTGAATATAAAGTTAAACCAGATTGGTCGCACACTGCTACACCTACCAGTCGTGTTCCCCCAATGAAAATGGTCCCTGAAGGTCAGCGTCGGCGGATACACCTATGCTCGAGTGTGAATGCAAGTATGCGTGGCGTGTGCCATCCCTGGACACGTGTTTCGAGGTAGTTGCCTCTCGTCAGCAGGGAGTAGGAAAATGTGTGGGGTTGCTGTGTAAGCTGCTAAAATCGTTATCAGGTCTAGTACCTCTCGTAGCGCGCAGGTGCGTAACCATGAGTCCGTCGACTCCACCGGCTCAAGGGAGCCTGAATATAAAGTTAAACCAGATTGGTCGCACACTGCTACACCTACCAGTCGTGTTCCCCCAATGAAAATGGTCCCTGAAGGTCAGCGTCGGCGGATACACCTATGCTCGAGTGTGAATGCAAGTATGCGTGGCGTGTGCCATCCCTGGACACGTGTTTCGAGGTAGTTGCCTCTCGTCAGCAGGGAGTAGGAAAATGTGTGGGGTTGCTGTGTAAGCTGCTAAAATCGTTATCAGGTCTAGTACCTCTCGTAGCGCGCAGGTGCGTAACCATGAGTCCGTCGACTCCACCGGCTCAAGGGAGCCTGAATATAAAGTTAAACCAGATTGGTCGCACACTGCTACACCTACCAGTCGTGTTCCCCCAATGAAAATGGTCCCTGAAGGTCAGCGTCGGCGGATACACCTATGCTCGAGTGTGAATGCAAGTATGCGTGGCGTGTGCCATCCCTGGACACGTGTTTCGAGGTAGTTGCCTCTCGTCAGCAGGGAGTAGGAAAATGTGTGGGGTTGCTGTGTAAGCTGCTAAAATCGTTATCAGGTCTAGTACCTCTCGTAACCCCACACATTTTCCTACTCCCTGCTGACGAGAGGCAACTACCTCGAAACACGTGTCCAGGGATGGCACACGCCACGCATACTTGCATTCACACTCGAGCATAGGTGTATCCGCCGACGCTGGCCTTCAGGGACCATTTTCATTGGGGGAACACGACTGGTAGGTGTAGCAGTGTGCGACCAATCTGGTTTAACTTTATATTCAGGCTCCCTTGAGCCGGTGGAGTCGACGGACTCATGGTTACGCACCTGCGCGCTACGAGAGGTACTAGACCTGATAACGATTTTAGCAGCTTACACAGCAACCCCACACATTTTCCTACTCCCTGCTGACGAGAGGCAACTACCTCGAAACACGTGTCCAGGGATGGCACACGCCACGCATACTTGCATTCACACTCGAGCATAGGTGTATCCGCCGACGCTGGCCTTCAGGGACCATTTTCATTGGGGGAACACGACTGGTAGGTGTAGCAGTGTGCGACCAATCTGGTTTAACTTTATATTCAGGCTCCCTTGAGCCGGTGGAGTCGACGGACTCATGGTTACGCACCTGCGCGCTACGAGAGGTACTAGACCTGATAACGATTTTAGCAGCTTACACAGCAACCCCACACATTTTCCTACTCCCTGCTGACGAGAGGCAACTACCTCGAAACACGTGTCCAGGGATGGCACACGCCACGCATACTTGCATTCACACTCGAGCATAGGTGTATCCGCCGACGCTGGCCTTCAGGGACCATTTTCATTGGGGGAACACGACTGGTAGGTGTAGCAGTGTGCGACCAATCTGGTTTAACTTTATATTCAGGCTCCCTTGAGCCGGTGGAGTCGACGGACTCATGGTTACGCACCTGCGCGCTACGAGAGGTACTAGACCTGATAACGATTTTAGCAGCTTACACAGCAACCCCACACATTTTCCTACTCCCTGCTGACGAGAGGCAACTACCTCGAAACACGTGTCCAGGGATGGCACACGCCACGCATACTTGCATTCACACTCGAGCATAGGTGTATCCGCCGACGCTGGCCTTCAGGGACCATTTTCATTGGGGGAACACGACTGGTAGGTGTAGCAGTGTGCGACCAATCTGGTTTAACTTTATATTCAGGCTCCCTTGAGCCGGTGGAGTCGACGGACTCATGGTTACGCACCTGCGCGCTACGAGAGGTACTAGACCTGATAACGATTTTAGCAGCTTACACAGCAACCCCACACATTTTCCTACTCCCTGCTGACGAGAGGCAACTACCTCGAAACACGTGTCCAGGGATGGCACACGCCACGCATACTTGCATTCACACTCGAGCATAGGTGTATCCGCCGACGCTGGCCTTCAGGGACCATTTTCATTGGGGGAACACGACTGGTAGGTGTAGCAGTGTGCGACCAATCTGGTTTAACTTTATATTCAGGCTCCCTTGAGCCGGTGGAGTCGACGGACTCATGGTTACGCACCTGCGCGCTACGAGAGGTACTAGACCTGATAACGATTTTAGCAGCTTACACAGCAACCCCACACATTTTCCTACTCCCTGCTGACGAGAGGCAACTACCTCGAAACACGTGTCCAGGGATGGCACACGCCACGCATACTTGCATTCACACTCGAGCATAGGTGTATCCGCCGACGCTGGCCTTCAGGGACCATTTTCATTGGGGGAACACGACTGGTAGGTGTAGCAGTGTGCGACCAATCTGGTTTAACTTTATATTCAGGCTCCCTTGAGCCGGTGGAGTCGACGGACTCATGGTTACGCACCTGCGCGCTACGAGAGGTACTAGACCTGATAACGATTTTAGCAGCTTACACAGCAACCCCACACATTTTCCTACTCCCTGCTGACGAGAGGCAACTACCTCGAAACACGTGTCCAGGGATGGCACACGCCACGCATACTTGCATTCACACTCGAGCATAGGTGTATCCGCCGACGCTGGCCTTCAGGGACCATTTTCATTGGGGGAACACGACTGGTAGGTGTAGCAGTGTGCGACCAATCTGGTTTAACTTTATATTCAGGCTCCCTTGAGCCGGTGGAGTCGACGGACTCATGGTTACGCACCTGCGCGCTACGAGAGGTACTAGACCTGATAACGATTTTAGCAGCTTACACAGCAACCCCACACATTTTCCTACTCCCTGCTGACGAGAGGCAACTACCTCGAAACACGTGTCCAGGGATGGCACACGCCACGCATACTTGCATTCACACTCGAGCATAGGTGTATCCGCCGACGCTGGCCTTCAGGGACCATTTTCATTGGGGGAACACGACTGGTAGGTGTAGCAGTGTGCGACCAATCTGGTTTAACTTTATATTCAGGCTCCCTTGAGCCGGTGGAGTCGACGGACTCATGGTTACGCACCTGCGCGCTACGAGAGGTACTAGACCTGATAACGATTTTAGCAGCTTACACAGCAACCCCACACATTTTCCTACTCCCTGCTGACGAGAGGCAACTACCTCGAAACACGTGTCCAGGGATGGCACACGCCACGCATACTTGCATTCACACTCGAGCATAGGTGTATCCGCCGACGCTGGCCTTCAGGGACCATTTTCATTGGGGGAACACGACTGGTAGGTGTAGCAGTGTGCGACCAATCTGGTTTAACTTTATATTCAGGCTCCCTTGAGCCGGTGGAGTCGACGGACTCATGGTTACGCACCTGCGCGCTACGAGAGGTACTAGACCTGATAACGATTTTAGCAGCTTACACAGCAACCCCACACATTTTCCTACTCCCTGCTGACGAGAGGCAACTACCTCGAAACACGTGTCCAGGGATGGCACACGCCACGCATACTTGCATTCACACTCGAGCATAGGTGTATCCGCCGACGCTGGCCTTCAGGGACCATTTTCATTGGGGGAACACGACTGGTAGGTGTAGCAGTGTGCGACCAATCTGGTTTAACTTTATATTCAGGCTCCCTTGAGCCGGTGGAGTCGACGGACTCATGGTTACGCACCTGCGCGCTACGAGAGGTACTAGACCTGATAACGATTTTAGCAGCTTACACAGCAACCCCACACATTTTCCTACTCCCTGCTGACGAGAGGCAACTACCTCGAAACACGTGTCCAGGGATGGCACACGCCACGCATACTTGCATTCACACTCGAGCATAGGTGTATCCGCCGACGCTGGCCTTCAGGGACCATTTTCATTGGGGGAACACGACTGGTAGGTGTAGCAGTGTGCGACCAATCTGGTTTAACTTTATATTCAGGCTCCCTTGAGCCGGTGGAGTCGACGGACTCATGGTTACGCACCTGCGCGCTACGAGAGGTACTAGACCTGATAACGATTTTAGCAGCTTACACAGCAACCCCACACATTTTCCTACTCCCTGCTGACGAGAGGCAACTACCTCGAAACACGTGTCCAGGGATGGCACACGCCACGCATACTTGCATTCACACTCGAGCATAGGTGTATCCGCCGACGCTGGCCTTCAGGGACCATTTTCATTGGGGGAACACGACTGGTAGGTGTAGCAGTGTGCGACCAATCTGGTTTAACTTTATATTCAGGCTCCCTTGAGCCGGTGGAGTCGACGGACTCATGGTTACGCACCTGCGCGCTACGAGAGGTACTAGACCTGATAACGATTTTAGCAGCTTACACAGCAACCCCACACATTTTCCTACTCCCTGCTGACGAGAGGCAACTACCTCGAAACACGTGTCCAGGGATGGCACACGCCACGCATACTTGCATTCACACTCGAGCATAGGTGTATCCGCCGACGCTGGCCTTCAGGGACCATTTTCATTGGGGGAACACGACTGGTAGGTGTAGCAGTGTGCGACCAATCTGGTTTAACTTTATATTCAGGCTCCCTTGAGCCGGTGGAGTCGACGGACTCATGGTTACGCACCTGCGCGCTACGAGAGGTACTAGACCTGATAACGATTTTAGCAGCTTACACAGCAACCCCACACATTTTCCTACTCCCTGCTGACGAGAGGCAACTACCTCGAAACACGTGTCCAGGGATGGCACACGCCACGCATACTTGCATTCACACTCGAGCATAGGTGTATCCGCCGACGCTGGCCTTCAGGGACCATTTTCATTGGGGGAACACGACTGGTAGGTGTAGCAGTGTGCGACCAATCTGGTTTAACTTTATATTCAGGCTCCCTTGAGCCGGTGGAGTCGACGGACTCATGGTTACGCACCTGCGCGCTACGAGAGGTACTAGACCTGATAACGATTTTAGCAGCTTACACAGCAACCCCACACATTTTCCTACTCCCTGCTGACGAGAGGCAACTACCTCGAAACACGTGTCCAGGGATGGCACACGCCACGCATACTTGCATTCACACTCGAGCATAGGTGTATCCGCCGACGCTGGCCTTCAGGGACCATTTTCATTGGGGGAACACGACTGGTAGGTGTAGCAGTGTGCGACCAATCTGGTTTAACTTTATATTCAGGCTCCCTTGAGCCGGTGGAGTCGACGGACTCATGGTTACGCACCTGCGCGCTACGAGAGGTACTAGACCTGATAACGATTTTAGCAGCTTACACAGCAACCCCACACATTTTCCTACTCCCTGCTGACGAGAGGCAACTACCTCGAAACACGTGTCCAGGGATGGCACACGCCACGCATACTTGCATTCACACTCGAGCATAGGTGTATCCGCCGACGCTGGCCTTCAGGGACCATTTTCATTGGGGGAACACGACTGGTAGGTGTAGCAGTGTGCGACCAATCTGGTTTAACTTTATATTCAGGCTCCCTTGAGCCGGTGGAGTCGACGGACTCATGGTTACGCACCTGCGCGCTACGAGAGGTACTAGACCTGATAACGATTTTAGCAGCTTACACAGCAACCCCACACATTTTCCTACTCCCTGCTGACGAGAGGCAACTACCTCGAAACACGTGTCCAGGGATGGCACACGCCACGCATACTTGCATTCACACTCGAGCATAGGTGTATCCGCCGACGCTGGCCTTCAGGGACCATTTTCATTGGGGGAACACGACTGGTAGGTGTAGCAGTGTGCGACCAATCTGGTTTAACTTTATATTCAGGCTCCCTTGAGCCGGTGGAGTCGACGGACTCATGGTTACGCACCTGCGCGCTACGAGAGGTACTAGACCTGATAACGATTTTAGCAGCTTACACAGCAACCCCACACATTTTCCTACTCCCTGCTGACGAGAGGCAACTACCTCGAAACACGTGTCCAGGGATGGCACACGCCACGCATACTTGCATTCACACTCGAGCATAGGTGTATCCGCCGACGCTGGCCTTCAGGGACCATTTTCATTGGGGGAACACGACTGGTAGGTGTAGCAGTGTGCGACCAATCTGGTTTAACTTTATATTCAGGCTCCCTTGAGCCGGTGGAGTCGACGGACTCATGGTTACGCACCTGCGCGCTACGAGAGGTACTAGACCTGATAACGATTTTAGCAGCTTACACAGCAACCCCACACATTTTCCTACTCCCTGCTGACGAGAGGCAACTACCTCGAAACACGTGTCCAGGGATGGCACACGCCACGCATACTTGCATTCACACTCGAGCATAGGTGTATCCGCCGACGCTGGCCTTCAGGGACCATTTTCATTGGGGGAACACGACTGGTAGGTGTAGCAGTGTGCGACCAATCTGGTTTAACTTTATATTCAGGCTCCCTTGAGCCGGTGGAGTCGACGGACTCATGGTTACGCACCTGCGCGCTACGAGAGGTACTAGACCTGATAACGATTTTAGCAGCTTACACAGCAACCCCACACATTTTCCTACTCCCTGCTGACGAGAGGCAACTACCTCGAAACACGTGTCCAGGGATGGCACACGCCACGCATACTTGCATTCACACTCGAGCATAGGTGTATCCGCCGACGCTGGCCTTCAGGGACCATTTTCATTGGGGGAACACGACTGGTAGGTGTAGCAGTGTGCGACCAATCTGGTTTAACTTTATATTCAGGCTCCCTTGAGCCGGTGGAGTCGACGGACTCATGGTTACGCACCTGCGCGCTACGAGAGGTACTAGACCTGATAACGATTTTAGCAGCTTACACAGCAACCCCACACATTTTCCTACTCCCTGCTGACGAGAGGCAACTACCTCGAAACACGTGTCCAGGGATGGCACACGCCACGCATACTTGCATTCACACTCGAGCATAGGTGTATCCGCCGACGCTGGCCTTCAGGGACCATTTTCATTGGGGGAACACGACTGGTAGGTGTAGCAGTGTGCGACCAATCTGGTTTAACTTTATATTCAGGCTCCCTTGAGCCGGTGGAGTCGACGGACTCATGGTTACGCACCTGCGCGCTACGAGAGGTACTAGACCTGATAACGATTTTAGCAGCTTACACAGCAACCCCACACATTTTCCTACTCCCTGCTGACGAGAGGCAACTACCTCGAAACACGTGTCCAGGGATGGCACACGCCACGCATACTTGCATTCACACTCGAGCATAGGTGTATCCGCCGACGCTGGCCTTCAGGGACCATTTTCATTGGGGGAACACGACTGGTAGGTGTAGCAGTGTGCGACCAATCTGGTTTAACTTTATATTCAGGCTCCCTTGAGCCGGTGGAGTCGACGGACTCATGGTTACGCACCTGCGCGCTACGAGAGGTACTAGACCTGATAACGATTTTAGCAGCTTACACAGCAACCCCACACATTTTCCTACTCCCTGCTGACGAGAGGCAACTACCTCGAAACACGTGTCCAGGGATGGCACACGCCACGCATACTTGCATTCACACTCGAGCATAGGTGTATCCGCCGACGCTGGCCTTCAGGGACCATTTTCATTGGGGGAACACGACTGGTAGGTGTAGCAGTGTGCGACCAATCTGGTTTAACTTTATATTCAGGCTCCCTTGAGCCGGTGGAGTCGACGGACTCATGGTTACGCACCTGCGCGCTACGAGAGGTACTAGACCTGATAACGATTTTAGCAGCTTACACAGCAACCCCACACATTTTCCTACTCCCTGCTGACGAGAGGCAACTACCTCGAAACACGTGTCCAGGGATGGCACACGCCACGCATACTTGCATTCACACTCGAGCATAGGTGTATCCGCCGACGCTGGCCTTCAGGGACCATTTTCATTGGGGGAACACGACTGGTAGGTGTAGCAGTGTGCGACCAATCTGGTTTAACTTTATATTCAGGCTCCCTTGAGCCGGTGGAGTCGACGGACTCATGGTTACGCACCTGCGCGCTACGAGAGGTACTAGACCTGATAACGATTTTAGCAGCTTACACAGCAACCCCACACATTTTCCTACTCCCTGCTGACGAGAGGCAACTACCTCGAAACACGTGTCCAGGGATGGCACACGCCACGCATACTTGCATTCACACTCGAGCATAGGTGTATCCGCCGACGCTGGCCTTCAGGGACCATTTTCATTGGGGGAACACGACTGGTAGGTGTAGCAGTGTGCGACCAATCTGGTTTAACTTTATATTCAGGCTCCCTTGAGCCGGTGGAGTCGACGGACTCATGGTTACGCACCTGCGCGCTACGAGAGGTACTAGACCTGATAACGATTTTAGCAGCTTACACAGCAACCCCACACATTTTCCTACTCCCTGCTGACGAGAGGCAACTACCTCGAAACACGTGTCCAGGGATGGCACACGCCACGCATACTTGCATTCACACTCGAGCATAGGTGTATCCGCCGACGCTGGCCTTCAGGGACCATTTTCATTGGGGGAACACGACTGGTAGGTGTAGCAGTGTGCGACCAATCTGGTTTAACTTTATATTCAGGCTCCCTTGAGCCGGTGGAGTCGACGGACTCATGGTTACGCACCTGCGCGCTACGAGAGGTACTAGACCTGATAACGATTTTAGCAGCTTACACAGCAACCCCACACATTTTCCTACTCCCTGCTGACGAGAGGCAACTACCTCGAAACACGTGTCCAGGGATGGCACACGCCACGCATACTTGCATTCACACTCGAGCATAGGTGTATCCGCCGACGCTGGCCTTCAGGGACCATTTTCATTGGGGGAACACGACTGGTAGGTGTAGCAGTGTGCGACCAATCTGGTTTAACTTTATATTCAGGCTCCCTTGAGCCGGTGGAGTCGACGGACTCATGGTTACGCACCTGCGCGCTACGAGAGGTACTAGACCTGATAACGATTTTAGCAGCTTACACAGCAACCCCACACATTTTCCTACTCCCTGCTGACGAGAGGCAACTACCTCGAAACACGTGTCCAGGGATGGCACACGCCACGCATACTTGCATTCACACTCGAGCATAGGTGTATCCGCCGACGCTGGCCTTCAGGGACCATTTTCATTGGGGGAACACGACTGGTAGGTGTAGCAGTGTGCGACCAATCTGGTTTAACTTTATATTCAGGCTCCCTTGAGCCGGTGGAGTCGACGGACTCATGGTTACGCACCTGCGCGCTACGAGAGGTACTAGACCTGATAACGATTTTAGCAGCTTACACAGCAACCCCACACATTTTCCTACTCCCTGCTGACGAGAGGCAACTACCTCGAAACACGTGTCCAGGGATGGCACACGCCACGCATACTTGCATTCACACTCGAGCATAGGTGTATCCGCCGACGCTGGCCTTCAGGGACCATTTTCATTGGGGGAACACGACTGGTAGGTGTAGCAGTGTGCGACCAATCTGGTTTAACTTTATATTCAGGCTCCCTTGAGCCGGTGGAGTCGACGGACTCATGGTTACGCACCTGCGCGCTACGAGAGGTACTAGACCTGATAACGATTTTAGCAGCTTACACAGCAACCCCACACATTTTCCTACTCCCTGCTGACGAGAGGCAACTACCTCGAAACACGTGTCCAGGGATGGCACACGCCACGCATACTTGCATTCACACTCGAGCATAGGTGTATCCGCCGACGCTGGCCTTCAGGGACCATTTTCATTGGGGGAACACGACTGGTAGGTGTAGCAGTGTGCGACCAATCTGGTTTAACTTTATATTCAGGCTCCCTTGAGCCGGTGGAGTCGACGGACTCATGGTTACGCACCTGCGCGCTACGAGAGGTACTAGACCTGATAACGATTTTAGCAGCTTACACAGCAACCCCACACATTTTCCTACTCCCTGCTGACGAGAGGCAACTACCTCGAAACACGTGTCCAGGGATGGCACACGCCACGCATACTTGCATTCACACTCGAGCATAGGTGTATCCGCCGACGCTGGCCTTCAGGGACCATTTTCATTGGGGGAACACGACTGGTAGGTGTAGCAGTGTGCGACCAATCTGGTTTAACTTTATATTCAGGCTCCCTTGAGCCGGTGGAGTCGACGGACTCATGGTTACGCACCTGCGCGCTACGAGAGGTACTAGACCTGATAACGATTTTAGCAGCTTACACAGCAACCCCACACATTTTCCTACTCCCTGCTGACGAGAGGCAACTACCTCGAAACACGTGTCCAGGGATGGCACACGCCACGCATACTTGCATTCACACTCGAGCATAGGTGTATCCGCCGACGCTGGCCTTCAGGGACCATTTTCATTGGGGGAACACGACTGGTAGGTGTAGCAGTGTGCGACCAATCTGGTTTAACTTTATATTCAGGCTCCCTTGAGCCGGTGGAGTCGACGGACTCATGGTTACGCACCTGCGCGCTACGAGAGGTACTAGACCTGATAACGATTTTAGCAGCTTACACAGCAACCCCACACATTTTCCTACTCCCTGCTGACGAGAGGCAACTACCTCGAAACACGTGTCCAGGGATGGCACACGCCACGCATACTTGCATTCACACTCGAGCATAGGTGTATCCGCCGACGCTGGCCTTCAGGGACCATTTTCATTGGGGGAACACGACTGGTAGGTGTAGCAGTGTGCGACCAATCTGGTTTAACTTTATATTCAGGCTCCCTTGAGCCGGTGGAGTCGACGGACTCATGGTTACGCACCTGCGCGCTACGAGAGGTACTAGACCTGATAACGATTTTAGCAGCTTACACAGCAACCCCACACATTTTCCTACTCCCTGCTGACGAGAGGCAACTACCTCGAAACACGTGTCCAGGGATGGCACACGCCACGCATACTTGCATTCACACTCGAGCATAGGTGTATCCGCCGACGCTGGCCTTCAGGGACCATTTTCATTGGGGGAACACGACTGGTAGGTGTAGCAGTGTGCGACCAATCTGGTTTAACTTTATATTCAGGCTCCCTTGAGCCGGTGGAGTCGACGGACTCATGGTTACGCACCTGCGCGCTACGAGAGGTACTAGACCTGATAACGATTTTAGCAGCTTACACAGCAACCCCACACATTTTCCTACTCCCTGCTGACGAGAGGCAACTACCTCGAAACACGTGTCCAGGGATGGCACACGCCACGCATACTTGCATTCACACTCGAGCATAGGTGTATCCGCCGACGCTGGCCTTCAGGGACCATTTTCATTGGGGGAACACGACTGGTAGGTGTAGCAGTGTGCGACCAATCTGGTTTAACTTTATATTCAGGCTCCCTTGAGCCGGTGGAGTCGACGGACTCATGGTTACGCACCTGCGCGCTACGAGAGGTACTAGACCTGATAACGATTTTAGCAGCTTACACAGCAACCCCACACATTTTCCTACTCCCTGCTGACGAGAGGCAACTACCTCGAAACACGTGTCCAGGGATGGCACACGCCACGCATACTTGCATTCACACTCGAGCATAGGTGTATCCGCCGACGCTGGCCTTCAGGGACCATTTTCATTGGGGGAACACGACTGGTAGGTGTAGCAGTGTGCGACCAATCTGGTTTAACTTTATATTCAGGCTCCCTTGAGCCGGTGGAGTCGACGGACTCATGGTTACGCACCTGCGCGCTACGAGAGGTACTAGACCTGATAACGATTTTAGCAGCTTACACAGCAACCCCACACATTTTCCTACTCCCTGCTGACGAGAGGCAACTACCTCGAAACACGTGTCCAGGGATGGCACACGCCACGCATACTTGCATTCACACTCGAGCATAGGTGTATCCGCCGACGCTGGCCTTCAGGGACCATTTTCATTGGGGGAACACGACTGGTAGGTGTAGCAGTGTGCGACCAATCTGGTTTAACTTTATATTCAGGCTCCCTTGAGCCGGTGGAGTCGACGGACTCATGGTTACGCACCTGCGCGCTACGAGAGGTACTAGACCTGATAACGATTTTAGCAGCTTACACAGCAACCCCACACATTTTCCTACTCCCTGCTGACGAGAGGCAACTACCTCGAAACACGTGTCCAGGGATGGCACACGCCACGCATACTTGCATTCACACTCGAGCATAGGTGTATCCGCCGACGCTGGCCTTCAGGGACCATTTTCATTGGGGGAACACGACTGGTAGGTGTAGCAGTGTGCGACCAATCTGGTTTAACTTTATATTCAGGCTCCCTTGAGCCGGTGGAGTCGACGGACTCATGGTTACGCACCTGCGCGCTACGAGAGGTACTAGACCTGATAACGATTTTAGCAGCTTACACAGCAACCCCACACATTTTCCTACTCCCTGCTGACGAGAGGCAACTACCTCGAAACACGTGTCCAGGGATGGCACACGCCACGCATACTTGCATTCACACTCGAGCATAGGTGTATCCGCCGACGCTGGCCTTCAGGGACCATTTTCATTGGGGGAACACGACTGGTAGGTGTAGCAGTGTGCGACCAATCTGGTTTAACTTTATATTCAGGCTCCCTTGAGCCGGTGGAGTCGACGGACTCATGGTTACGCACCTGCGCGCTACGAGAGGTACTAGACCTGATAACGATTTTAGCAGCTTACACAGCAACCCCACACATTTTCCTACTCCCTGCTGACGAGAGGCAACTACCTCGAAACACGTGTCCAGGGATGGCACACGCCACGCATACTTGCATTCACACTCGAGCATAGGTGTATCCGCCGACGCTGGCCTTCAGGGACCATTTTCATTGGGGGAACACGACTGGTAGGTGTAGCAGTGTGCGACCAATCTGGTTTAACTTTATATTCAGGCTCCCTTGAGCCGGTGGAGTCGACGGACTCATGGTTACGCACCTGCGCGCTACGAGAGGTACTAGACCTGATAACGATTTTAGCAGCTTACACAGCAACCCCACACATTTTCCTACTCCCTGCTGACGAGAGGCAACTACCTCGAAACACGTGTCCAGGGATGGCACACGCCACGCATACTTGCATTCACACTCGAGCATAGGTGTATCCGCCGACGCTGGCCTTCAGGGACCATTTTCATTGGGGGAACACGACTGGTAGGTGTAGCAGTGTGCGACCAATCTGGTTTGACATTTGTAGAGTTACAGTTCGTTTGTCTATGGATTTCCCAGACTTTTCTAGGTTCTAAGTTGAGAGTCTTAGTGGGGTGTGTTAGATGACAAACACTACAATCACCACATGGGTGGTGTCCTGTTATTCTTGGTAACCCCCATGCATTATGGATAGTATTCTCCTGTCAATTTTGATGTTGGAGTCTTGTGTGTACAAGGCTGTCTTTCAGGCTTTTTCCACTTTTGTATGAGAATAACGGCTTTTCCCATTGTAGTTTACCTGTGTTTAATATTGTCCAGTGCTTTTGTACAATCTTGGCCACTTGATTAGATACTGGGTTATAGGTTGCCACGCAAGTGAGAGGGACCGAAGTGTCTGTAGATGTTTTAGGTTCTAAAAGTCCATCACGATTCTGATTACGTGCCCGTTTTTTAGCTTTTCTCATGAATTTTTTCTGGGTAACCACGATTTATCAATTTTGTGGTTAAGTCTTGAGCCTGGTCTTTGTAGTCTTTGAGATTGCTGCAATTCCTGAGTAATCGTAAGTATTGTCCGTAAGGGAAAATCACTGACACCGGGTTCTAAATTTAGTAAGCATATTACAAAGCCAAGAACAATTGGACATACAAACACCTCAAGATGAGGGTGTAGAAACTCATTGGAACTAATACAAAGCCAAACCTATGGTATCCTTCATTGAGGGTTGGAAGTAAAAGACATTAGTCTGTCCCTACACCACCACTAACAAAAAACATCCCTACTTGGCATTGCCCAGGCAAGTTCATTAAAAGGTGTCAGCGCATGAAGACTTCCTAAGAAGTGCACTCACAATGAATAAGTCAAGTAGCATAAAGCTGCAGAGCTCATTCTAAGATGCTCCTTCCTGTCTCCCGATCCGATCTCCTCTCCTAACTGATTTCCCTGGGGCACTGTCCATAACCCAACACCAAAATCATAGGACACACCCATCGTCACATCACGCGATCATCCCATCCAGCTAGACACCTCCCCATAGGTAACTTTCCAGGAAGTTATGATGCTCCCAGCCTCTGGCTCGATCACCTTGATTCCCAGGCCTTCTATAGTGAGAAAGAACACCATCCCACATTATTAGCACCACCTGTTCAGATGTATCCTCTCCTCCCTAAGCCTAACTCTTAAAACAAAAGCGTTATTCTAACTAACAAAGATACATTTCTCCACCAGCAACAGAAACATGAGAAAGAAAAGATTCTACATACACATGAATATTACGAACAGCTCATTTTATAGAGCGAGTGAAAAATACACAAGGCCTGCAGAAAATCGGCTAACATAAGAACACTATGAAACTTCATTAAACATGCATATACATGAACATTATTACTGTGCACCTATCAATCAATGTGTTGTAAAATCAGTGAGTTAATTCCTCATTAGTCAATTGTAAAGTGAACATTATTGAGGGTTCATCCTTTAGAAGATGATTACAATGTTATTTTCTCCACGTTCACAAAATACCACTAACACTTCACTTTATATGTTATTACAATACATTCTAATACCCCAATGTGAACACAACTAAGGATTATATGTGTAGGTGGAAAAGACTCATGATTACACTTGGGGCTCCTGGTTTAATGGTATTTTTTTTTCTTCACATTTCCGTCTGTATTTGTCGATATTTATTTTTGGGCCAACTCATTGGTATTTATCCATATTTATTTTGCGTTTTGAGAATAAATAGAGCTATAAAATGGTATATTTCCACATTTGTTTAATTCTTAGACGTGCACTCAGACATGGATGCCTGTTATGTTGTAGTAAATTAAGAAGCCACTTATAACAAAAGACTACACTCACAGATACATTTTAGCGTTATACTACAAATAAGTGTTAGCATATGCCTGTATTTAAGGAAATCTCATCCTGTTTTTTAAATCTCGATGCTGTCTATCTGCTCAGCTGGTGTGTGGAATTCATGAAAGACAGCATGGAGAGTCTCTCAAAACAAGCACCATTTTCAGTATTTTTATGCTTGTAAAAATAAATACAGACAGGAAACACATTGTTTTCTGTCTGTATTTATCTGTAAAAATCAGTAAAAATGGAAAAGCGGAAGCCTTCATCATAATGTACCCCTACAAATGGAAGAGCACAGTCACGCTCTATCAGGTAGGAGACTTGCACAATTTTTATTGAAGAGGCTTAGGCTTTGCACGGTGCACTTTCTTGCTGCTTTTCTATCACAAAGCGGTACAAAAGGGGGTGGTGATGGACGGAGCATCAGAACCAATCAAACACTCACACCCAGTCAACTGATCTGGGTTTGATCCATCACCGTTCTTTAGCTCACTCTGCCACCCCAGTTCAGACATGGCTATATGCAAATCAGTCTGACCCTGTGCCTCATGGGAACAGTCCAGCCCGAACTGCCAAGCCATGCCTTCCCTGGACCAGAAACAAGCTACCCAGGACCGGTTTCTGGCATTTCAGCCGTCTTCAGCCAGGCTTGCTTGAATCCAGTGGCAAAGTGTGCAAAGGACTCACGTCTGAGCATACCCTGCCAACTTATGGCGAACAAAGCGGTACAAAATCGGTCCTAGGATGCTTGTTTCCAGGGAGGACCTGGCTTGGCAGTTCGAGCTGGACTGTTCCCATGAGGCACAGGGTCAAGACTGATTTGCGTATGGCTGGGTTCAAACTGGAAGGCATGGTGAGCAAAAAAACGATGGATTTAGGCTCAGATCTCTGTACTGGGGTGAATGTATGACATTGTTCTGCATTCTGTCCATCAATTGTTGTTTTTGCCTTTGTCACCCCGAGTGGGACGGGTATGCTCAGACGTGAGTCCCGTGCTCTACATGCCACTGGAATCAAGCTATCCTGGCTGAAGAGGAGTGAAACCCCGAAACCGGTCCTAGGATGCTTGTTTCCAGTCCAGGGAGGACCTGGCTTGGCAGTTCGGGCTGGACTGTTCCCGTGAGGCACAGGGTCAAGACTGATTTGCATATGGCTGGGTTCAAACTGGAATGGCATGGTGAGCAAAAAAACGATGGATTTAGGCCCAGATCTCTGTACTGGGGTGAATGTATGACATTGTTCTTCATTCTGTCCATCAATTGTTGTTTTTGCCTTTGTCACCCCGAGTGGGACGGGTATGCTCAGACGTGAGTCCCGTGCTCTCCATGCCAGTGGAATCAAGCTATCCTGCCTGAAGAGGGGTGAAACCCCGAAACCGGTCCTAGGATGCTTGTTTCCAGTCCAGGGAGGACCTGGCTTGGCAGTTCGGGCTGGACTGTTCCCATGAGGCACAGGGTCAAGACTGATTTGCATATGGCTGGGTTCAAACTGGAATGGCATGGTGAGCAAAAAAACGATGGATTTAGGCCCAGATCTCTGTACTGGGGTGAATGTATGACATTGTTCTGCATTCTGTCCATCAATTGTTGTTTTTGCCTTTGTCACCCCGAGTGGGACGGGTATGCTCAGACGTGAGTCCTGTGCTCTCCATGCCACTGGAATCAAGCTATCCTGGCTGAAGAGGGGTGAAACCCCGAAACCGGTCCTAGGATGCTTGTTTCCAGTCCAGGGAGGACCTGGCTTGGCAGTTCGGGCTGGACTGTTCCCATGAGGCACAGGGTCAAGACTGATTTGCATATGGCTGGGTTCAAACTGGAATGGCATGGTGAGCAAAAAAACGATGGATTTAGGCCCAGATCTCTGTACTGGGGTGAATGTATGACATTGTTCTGCATTCTGTCCATCAATTGTTGTTTTTGCTTTTCCATCACAAGGCACTTATTTTTCACAACTTCCTTTATGTCCATATGATGACCAATCTCCAAAGCCTACCTTACTTTTTATTTTATTTTGTAAATTGTATTTTTTGCTGAGGAAACGCTATTTGCTGCCCATTTTAAAGGCGGCCAACATTCGTTACTGTAGAACTGTTTTTATTTACCTCTCAAACCTTACCCACCATCAAGATCTGCTTCTCTGCTGCCACATATCTTGATCATACTATTACGCAGAGGGCTACAGTTCTTATATCATGTTTTATGAATCTTAGGTGATTTTTATGGATTTTATTTTTATGATAGATCGTCGAGCTCTTGATCGTAGTACAGACTGTCCTCAATTTGATTGATTTTCTGCTCAAATATCCCACTGGGACATGGAGGACCCCTAACAAGTTTCCTCTTAGGACTTCTTTTGAGGTTTTTGTTCCTTTGGTTTTATCTGAGCTTTGTGATATTCCATTAGATAAATGAAACTGTATGATTATTTATTTATTGCTATGAACTGGGAGGAGTATTTTAAATGTTTTTAATTATACATATTTCGCTGCACTTTTGTGGTTCAAATGAGCCGAAATAAAGTTGTTTTAAGATATGACAAACAGGAAATAAAAAACAGGGCGTTCAATACAGGAAGTAAGTTTATGCTCATTTTGAATCATAATCATCTCCAAGCAAGATCCTCTGCCAACCTGCTGCTCTTTATAACTCACTTGCCCCCAACATGGCTGAGCGACTTGATTACAAGGCACTCCCTATCAGTGAAGGTGAATTGAGTTAACCCCAACTGCATGGGGTATATGTTTAACTTTTAAACTTATTCAATATCTTTAAGTGATCATTACCCTTTCAGTTTGCAACTATGGATGGTGTCGTTTTTTAACAAAGTGAAGGATAAAGTGATTCCACAGGTAGAGAGGATTGAACTTGCCCGTTCTAATGATTACACTATGCGCTGGACTCAAATAAACCCAAAAGATCTTCTTAATCAGTTAACATCTAATAAGAAAGAACAATTTATCTTATGATTAAGTGGAAAAGACACCTCTGAAAGAAATTATCATAGCTTTCTTTGACATTACAGGGGGGTGAAAGAGAGCCTGTCGGCCAAGAGAGGAAGGACAACAAAGGTAGAAAAGGGCTGGTTTGATATCGCATGCAGTAAAGCTCATAAATGCCTTAAGGAGGCCCTGCGTAAAACACAGAGAAGCAAGAGTGAGGTCCACCAATGTAGAGTTGAGTATAAAATGGCAGTTAAGAGGAGGAAACAACATTTAAGGGAGATCACTGGGGATTCTTTACAGGAGGCAAGTATTAGCAAAGACAACAGATCATTTTGGAGGATAATTATTTTTTCGCCATGAAGCACATAGGGGCACCGCAAGATTGAAGCAGCAATACTGGAGGAAGAGTGGATTAATCACTTTGTTAACATTTATTCAGCACCTTCCTCAACTAATTTACCAGAACAGGAACAAACTAATAATTAGATGGTAGCTATGTCCTAAACCTCTACCATCTCTCCCTTCTCTTTGGAGGAAGTTATTAGCGCAATCCAAGCAAGCAAAAGCAGTAAAGCCCCTGGACCAATTGTCATTCCTGTTGACCTTTACAAAAATAACATCGATCTGTGGGACCCACTGTTTGCTCAAGTTTTAAGGGCTAGCTGTAAAGTGGGATATTTACCATCTTGGGGGGAATCAATTATTGTCTCCATATATAAAAAAGGACACCATCTAAATCTAGCATTCTATAGGCCAATCTCCTTAATTGACTCCCTATTAAAGGTAGCGGGCGGATAATCTTGGATAGATTACACCACTGGGGGGACCTGAATGGTAAACTGTCTGATCTACAATATGGCTTTCGCCCTGGTATTGGGACAGTAGAGCAGAGTTTCAATTTAAGCCTGCCGATCGGTAAATACGTAAGATCAAAATGGGGGCATCTCTATTTAGCTTTTGTCGATCTTTCATCGGCTTTCGATTGCGTAATACTTGACAAAATATGGTTAAAACCAAAATATATGTGGATGAAAAGGCCAATTTTTGGTTTTCTAAGAGACCTATACATGGGGTGCAGAGCCAAGGTACGATTTGGTGTAAGCGGAGTAGGCACCAAAACTGTCAGCGTGGAGAGAGGGGTGATACAGGGGGTGCGTCCTGGCTCCCTTTCTGTTTTCTTTATATATAAACAGTATGGGGAGGAGCTTGTTGCAGCACTAAAAGATCTTCTGCAAATTGGTGGGGCCCTAGTCCCGGCCCTCCTCTATGCTGATGAAGTTGTTCTTATGGCCTGCACCCCACTGGCTCTGCAGTCATTGCTTTATAATTTTGTGGATTACATGAAGAAACTGGGACTCCATGTCAACCAAACCAAGACATTTATTATGAAATGCGGTAAAAATAGTAATATATGTAGAACCATAGTAATAAATGGAACTAAAATTTATTTTACGGACACCTTCTCTTATCTTTGAGTCCTGTTTGATGAAAAGGGGTTGTGGAGGAAGGCCATTGAAAGCAGAAAGAGCCTTTTTATCAAGGCCTGCTGGGTCCTGAGATGCTTTGCAAGGTGCTTGGGAACCAACCCACCAGACATGATGATGAAGATCTATAAGGCAAAATGCACTAGCATGTCACTTTATGGGGCCGGCATATGGGGACACAAGACATGTGTAGAGTTGCAAGCAGTAGAAAATGATTTTTTAGACATCTGCTGGCAATTCTCAAAAGTACATTAGTACATGTATTACATTTTGAACTTGGTGCACCCCTCATTACAAATGTAATAAACTCCAACCTATTTTACTTTGGCACAAAATCTAGACATCAGAGTATACAAACCTTAACAGATAGATAATAGCTGATTGTCTTAAACTATCTTCATACTTGTCCATTCCATGTATGGCGTATGTCCAACGGTTTTTCCACGATATGGATCACTCAGAATATTTTGAGAACCCAGATTTGCTGGCAACAATCAGTAGAAAATCATTGAGAAGGGAAGCAATGGCACATTTGGAGAACCTTGACTTGATATCTGATCTCCCAAAACCTTCCGTTGCAAATATTCAATTGATTTTAACTACTTTTAAAATGCATCCATATCTTAAATCTGTTTTAAATTTGCGGCAAAGATTTGTCCTTACACGTTTAAGGTTAGATGTATTCCACCGACTATGCACTTTGTCCACTATGAACGATTGGTCCACAAAACTGACAAACTGCCCCTGTGATAGCAGGATGCTGCAGAACACCATGCACTTGGTTCTTTTGAGTAAATTTTACTCTCGACAAAGGAAGCGGTATATTTTACCCATCATAAGTCAGTTAGGCCGTACACAATGCCGCCCTGCTTATTTGTACCTACAAGCTTTGCCATCTTTTGAAATTTGCTGTAGACTGTCCTCGTTTTTTGGGCTGCTTTCTATGTTAGAAAAAGTATGATTTTAACTAATATTTAGAACAAGCCAAATGGTTTACATAACTTAGGGGCACAGCTAGTATGTGCCTTGAGAAACATTTATACTGGAACTTAATATGGAAAATATTGTATACTTGCACCTTTAAAGGTCAGGGGCCATATTCGCATATTTACCAAATGGAATATATTGCTGGCAGATAATTTTAATAATATGACTTAACGGTTTTAAATGTTTTGGATTGTATTTGTATTCTTTGAAATGAAATGAAATCGAGCTATGTTTATATTTGTGTAACTGCTTTTATGGATTTTTTTTCATGACATTGAATAAAGCGATATTTGACTATGACTATTAGGTGAGGGGGAGATCGATAAGTACCCTCATCTTGATGGGGGCCATAGGTCCTGCCTAGCAATGCAGGATGCACCAGAATCTGGGGAGACATTGCTGCACGCTGCAGCACAGTGGACATTTAACAACAGTGAGCCAAAATTGGAGGACCTGCGACACTGGGTTGAAAAATGTAGGGCCAGGACATAATGGCCAGGACATAATGGGCCTGTCCTCCCAGCCCCATTTACAGAGGACCATTTTAGCTCCCTGTGCAGGAGGTTTCTGAGGGAAACCTGGCCGACCTTCCATGCTCAGCTGGAGGAGTATAAGCAGCAGAGACCTGGTAAGCGCATTACCTGGATCATATGTCTGGTAGTATGATGTGAGTGGTGAAAGATATGTACCATCATGTGTCTTTTGTCAGCTTTCACATGATCAGAGTAATGGCTGCAGTACTCATAAGGCCAAGGCATCATAGAAACACATTAAATGCAGTTTTGAGAGTGCATTCTGGGACTCAACTCAACTGAGGAAATTACCCTTACAATTGTATTTAAATGAATAAGTGCACTTAAATCACCATGACAGGTGAGCCAAGGGACCCTGTTGTATGGAATGTAGACCGAATGGCGCAAACCATGCCTAGTCTGGGGATGAGAGGTTTTTGGGTGTTGGATTTGATATCATACAAGTCTTTTGTAGTCAGAGTAATAGCTGCAGTACATATAAGGCCAGTGCATCATAGAAGCACAGTGAATGCAGTTTCCAGAGTGCGTTCTAGGACCGAATCAAGGGCCAGGACTTAATGGTCCTGTCCTTCCAGCCTCACTTACAGAGGTCAGCTTTAGCTCACTGTACGGGAGGGTTCTGAGAGAAACCTGGCCAACTCTCCGTGCTCAACTGGAGGAGTATGAGCATCACAGACCTAGTAAGTACATTAGCTGCATCATGTGTCTGGTAGCATGATTTGTGTGGTGAAAGATATGTACCATCATGTGTCTTTTGTCAACTTTCACATGATCAGAGTATTGGCTACAGTACTTATATGGCCAGTACATCCTAGGAACACATTGAAGGCAGTTTCCAATGTGCATTATGGGACTTAAAGTGTTCTACCTCCAACTGGGGATATTACCCTTACAGTTGCATTTAAATGAATAAATGCACTTACATCATCATTACAGGTGAACCAAAGGGCTTATAACTGTTGTATGCAATGGAGACAAAATGGCGCAGAAAACTTCTAATGTGGGGATGAGTGGGCTTTGGGTATTGGTTGCTGCATCATGCATGCCTTTTGTGTGTAAACCTTTTCTGGTTCAAATATATTTTTATGTGCCATGAAGCTGTTAGTAAGGAAAGTGTAGAGGGGATTTCTGAAAAAGTTCCTCTGAAGGAACTTACCTGTACACACATTCTCCTCCTGCTCCGGTTTTAAAATGAGGCTACGCAGTCAGAGTGCAAAAAAAAAAAAAAAATAAATAAATAAATAACGAGGAGGCCGTAGGTTAAACGGCCGTGGCTCACCTCTCGGAGATGTCGGGCATGTGATTCAATAATGTCTCTTTCCCATCGCTAAAGGTCTTGCACCCCCTTGTTCTTTTTCTTATCTCCTGCCTCTGTGGTAAAAAGAATTTATCTCTCCAAACTACCGCGATGGAGTCAGGTTTCAAAATTGACCGCTGCAGCGGCGGTATTCTCAGCTGTACGCATTGGGCGGTGCTGGCTGCTCGGAGCTGGTGGAGGAGGATTCCGGCTCGGATTGGAGGGTTTCAACGAGTGATTGGTAGCGGCGCTGTAGCGGTGAGAAGGTTCTATCGGAGCTTTGCTTTCGGCGAGTCAGTGGAGTCGGAGTCGGTGGAGAAGCTGTGTGTCTCCTTGGTGGAATCACTATTTTCTGGTTTAGGGTAAGATCCAGCTCTGGCGATTTCCCTCGATTGGAGTGGGGGGAGAAACGCTCTCTTAGGGAGGAGACAAGTTCCTACTGGGGGGCGGTGCAGTGTGTACCGCCGAGTTTCTGTGTCAGTGGATGGATGGATGTTGCTGCGGGGTGCCCTGATATCCCCGTCCAGGAGAGAGCGGGTGGGTTGGAGAGCGGCGGGACGGTAAACGGTACTGTAAACGGTACTCAGGGTCTCCTGCGAAAAAATCTATCAACGCAGGTAAAAGCCCCCTACCGGAAAAGGTACGCCTTGCATGCTAGGTTGGTCCTGGACCCTCAATCAAAAACCTCTAAATACCCGCTGAGGACCTCTCCCCCGATTTTAAAAATAAGGCCTGGGAGCAAAAAGGACCATACATTAGAAGAGCCATTAGATAGCCCCAGAGCCTCCCTAAAGAAGAATCAGGTCAGCGTGACTAGTGTGCGTAGAACAGGAAAATCCAAGAAATCTCCTCCCTCAAAAATCAGAGTGACACCATCTCTTAAGACCTATTACAAAGTCATGGCCTCCAGCACAGCTACTACCACCCCTACAGAGGCTCTTAATGACGGAGTCTCTCCAGCAGCTATAGATTCCTCTCAGGAGCAGATGGTGAGGATACATCCGGAGATAAGATTATCAAACTCCTTCGCTGCGCTTGCTGAAGAGGGTCTTAGAGAATCAGTTCCAGAGAGGGACAGACCCTGTGTGAGGGGGGTTATTGACACTGTCTCCATCACCACGACTTCCATGTGTGCAGCTACCAGTGTCACCGCCCCGGCCCCGGTTATTATTTCAGCCTCAGATACTCCTGATACATCGAACACTCGTATTGTCTGTGCTAATACATCTTCAGATCATCAGTCGACTCTCCCCTTTTCCTCCTTTTCCTCTTTAGCGGATATTCTCCTTACAATGAAGGATGACATCAATTCCAGATTTACCATATCTGAGAGTAATCAAGCGGTGTTGGCTAATAGGTTTTCTATTTCAGAAGCCAATCAGGCAGCAATACAGGCCTCATGTGAGGCACTCTCAGCAAGGATAGATGCAATTACACTTAGAACAGACTCTATAGAAAATGAGTTACCAAAGATGAAGAGTTCAATCTCTATGGTGGAAGGTGATGTAGAGAGATTGTCCAAAGAGAATATGGAGATGAGGGAGGTCATTGAGCGGCTTGAGAACTATTCAAGACGAAATAACTTAAGACTGTTGAATGTACCTGAAGCACAAGAGGGTTCAGACCTAAAAGGGTTTGTGATCAGGCTTCTGAGGGAGACGGTGTTGCAAGGTGCATATGAAATTGACTTGAACATAGAGATACAAAGGGTTCATCGGGACCCCTTCCGGAGAAATCTTGCGCATCAAAAGCCGAGGAAAATCCTGATCAATTTTTTAACATTTACAGTTAAGGAAAGGATTTTGGCACAAGCCCTGAAAGAGAAATCGATAATATCTAAAACCTTCAATTCGTTTTCTTTCCAAATAAGATCTGATGTTTCCCATATCACGGCAGTCAGGCAATGGGAACTGGGAAAGAGGTTGGAGGTGCTTAATGCTCTAGGGGCCACTGCAAAATTTAAGTTCCCAGCGCAACTCTGGGTTATGTGGAATAACCACATGTATCAGATCAAGTCATTAGAAGAGGCAGACTCTTTGGTAGTTAAGATAAAGGGAGATCAGAGAGATCAGAGAGATAAGCGACAGTAGTAACATATATTTTTAGAAGAGGTAGGAGTAAGAGCAGTTTTTGGATTAGAGCTAAAAAACAAGGGGAGATGAAGAAAAAAAAAAGTTTTTTTAGGGAATTCTTAATAAGCCCGGCATATACCGGGAGGGGGAGCCAAAAAGGCAGCGCCTATTGGTAAGGAGTGTTTCTCATGGGTTAGGGGGTTAGTTTTTTTTTTTGGGGCACTGGGTTTTAAGGGTGGGAGGTTGGGTGGGGCACTGGGGTGGGGAGCATATGGGCAAAAATATAAAAAAAAACCTCATCTTACCGATATTTGATAAAAGTGCTAGATGGCGGGGGATACGGGGTTAGAGAGAGGAGGGTCCATGTTTTTATCCTGGAACGTAAACGGTATGCGCTGCCCTAGGAGACAGAGATTGATTCTTAAGTATCTGGAATTATCCCGCGCTCAGGTTTTCCTACTACAGGAGACTCATCTGTCCCTGGAGGAAAGTAATTCTATATTTTCAAAAATTAGTTGGATAAAGTGCTTCAGCGCTTCCCATCAGTTGTCTCACATAAGAGGAGTTGCGATTCTAATAAAGCAAGGTACATTATATGCAATGGGGAGAGTTCAATCCGACTCCTCGGGTAGGTGGATTGTTGCTAAAATACTTCTCAATAATGTTGAGACAACTTGTGTCTCTTTCTACGGTCCGAATGTGGACGATCCCTCCTATTTGCTTAAGCTGCAATCAATCTTGATGCTGGAGAAACCACCTTTTATTTTAGGAGGGGATTTTAATGTGCTGTTAAATCCTAAAATAGATAGATCTAATTTAAGCCACTACGTAGGAGCCCCTAAGGTTCGTCGGGCACTTTTGAATTTAATCCACGATCTCCAACTAGTTGATTCGTGGAGGGTTAAGGATGGTCCACGTAGGGGGTACACGTTTCAGAATAAGAAACTGGGTCACTCTTCGAGGATAGACTATCTATTTGTAGATAGTCTGTCGCAAAGGAATATCGACCAGATTACTATCTTACCTAGTCACATATCAGATCCCGCCCCTCTAGTTTTAAAGCTCTCTAGCGGTAAAGAACGAGGGCAGACAAGGTGGACATTAAAGAGGGTAATGCGCAACAACCGTGATGTTATATCAGCTATTAAGTTCTTTTCTATCGACTTTTTCCCTAGAAACATTGGCAGCGCCTCGCTTGATTTTGTGTGGGATGCGTATAAGGCCGCTCTAAGAGGGACACTCCACGGATTAATTTCAGGAATTAATAGAGAAGAGACCAAAGCCTTAAAAGATCTAGAGGGGAAAATTGGCCAGCTAGAGTCTGCCTGGTTATCCCTCTCTAATGTTCCTGAGCAAGCTCGAATGATTTCATTAGACCTTGATAATGCGAGACAGGATTATAGGTTGAAGCTGGACAAGAAATGTAAAGCACAGTGGGATGCATCTCGTATGGAAAATTTTGAATACGGGGAGAAAGCTGGAGCTTTGTTGGCCTGGAAGGCTAGACTTGATAGATCTAAAAATGATATTAAAGAACTTGTAGTAAATAACGAAGGAGAGATTTCGAATAGAGTTGAGGATATGCAAACTTGTCTGTCATCTCTATTTTCGGACTTATACAGGGAGGGGTCTCCCCCAACCTTTGAAGCAATAAGAGTTTGGCTAAGTGATAAACAGCTCCCAGCCTTACCTTCGGAGGATAAATTATGGTTAGATGCTCCCATTTCCGAAGAAGAAATTCAGGAACAAATTAGGAGATTGAAGAACAAAAAAGCGGCTGGTTCCGATGCAATACCAAGTGAGATTTACAAACTCTTAGCTGACGAATTAGTTCCGGCCTTAAAGATAATCTTTAACTCTGTTTTCTCGATAGGAGGCAGGGTCCCTGCATCATGGAAGGAAGCCATTCTGGTTCTGATATTAAAGCCAGGTAAAGATCCCACTAAGGCTGACTCATATCGACCAATCTCCCTGCTGAATGCCGATTACAAGATCTTTGTCGGCATTCTAGCGGGGAGATTGGCAAAACTGGCTCCAAAATTGATCCATCAAGACCAGAAGGGTTTTATGGCTGGAAGACACTTAGACAATCTGACTCATATACTGATAGGAAATATAGATCTTGTGGTACAAAGACAAGTCCCCATGGCTTTGGTCGCGCTAGACGCGGCCAAGGCCTTTGATAAAGTTTGTTGGATTTACTTGTGGGTTGTCCTTGAGACGATGGGATTTGGTCCAATTTTTATTGAGACCCTTCAGAGATGTTATCAGGGGGCATCGGCCCGGATAGTCCTGAATGGTGTGCTTACCTCTGTTTTCTATATCCAACGAGGGACTAGGCAGGGTTGTCCGCTTTCCCCAATGATGTTCAATATTTATATTGAACCGTTGGCCCAAGCGATTAGGTTAAATAATCTAATAGTTCCTTTTCAATCTGGCCCTTACAGCTCGAAACTAGCCCTATATGCAGACGACCTAATAATATATACTGGTAATCCGTAAATCACGATCCCGGTTATAGAAAACTTAGTGGCCTCATTTGGTGTTTTGTCTGGTTATGAAGTAAACAGCGCCAAAACGGAGGTCATGTGTTGGAATATAGACGATTGGAGCGGGAAGGTGTCCACTGAGTTTAGATACTTGGGAATTACAGTGGTCGCAGATATGGATAAAATACCTCAAACCAATCTAGATAGAGTTTTCAAGGAAATATTCCGTCTGCTAAACAAATGGGGTAATCTTCCTTTGACGATTTTTGGTAAGGTTAACCTTGTGAAGATGGTCATTCTTCCCAAACTCTTTTTTCTATTCTCCGCCATCCCGTTGTCATTTCCAATGAAGGGTATTAATAAAATACAGAGTAGGATAGGGAGTTTTATATGGGGCGATAAAGGAGTAAGGCTATCTTGGAAAAAGCTTAGGCGTAGACTCCTTAAAGGTGGGTTGGCTTTGCCAGACTTAAGCCTTTATGCAGTAACCTTTCAATTTAAGAGCATACGAATGTTGTTGGGGAAGTTGGATGATTCAAGCTGGGGCAAACTTTTAGCTGACATGGTGAGAACTGAGGGAGGGGATATAGGAGAGGCTTTTCTCTACAAATTTGGTTCCCCTAGATTTTTCAAGCAGGTTAGACTAAAGATATTGAGGGCTGCCCTAGAGTTATGGCATAAGGTGAGATCGAGTTGGGGGATTGGTTATTACTCAGACCTGGCTCCTATTTGGGATTCTCCTGGCACACCTCTCTGGCTCAAGGATTCCCTAGCCATCCCAATAAAACGTGCTGGTATCTCTGTCTGGTCAGATCTGTTGGATGGTGAAGGTGTTTTCTCCTGGGAATACCTAAGAATTAAGATCGGTCCAGGTCTGTCCAGATTTAAATACCTTCAGATAACTTCTTGGTTTGGGGTGGAAAAGGAGATGGACGAGATAAAAGGCAATGGGGAAATTGAGAGATTGTGTCAGCAGGGGCCCCTCAAGAAGGAGATTTCGGTCTGGTATAATCTTCTTCTAGCGGCAGATGACATCAAAACACCTAAGGCGATTGAATTATGGAGATTCTCCATCATGGGCCCTCAAGTCGATGCCCTCTTTGAGCCTTCTTTAAAAACTCTTTATAAATTTATAAAGCCAGCCTGCTTAAAGAAAAAACATTTTTTTGTTATAAATCGACTCTATTACACTCCCTATAAGATTGCCAAGTTTGCCCCCCTCCCACCTCCTAAATGTCCAAGGTGCCATACTCCGTTAGCCAATGATGAGCATATCTTTTTCCAATGTGACCATCTGGAGGCATTCTGGATCGATGTGGGGATATCCCTCCGGGACATTTTCAAATACAAGGTGGAAGTAAATCTCTCATTGGTGTTCTTTGGAGCCGATGGGAATTTTTCTAGCTCCGCCACCGAGCAGGATAAAGGTTTACTAATGTACTTGATATTATTGGCCCGGAGAGAGATATGCAAGAGATGGAAGGATCCACTCCCCCCGAAAAGAGAGGATTGGTTGAATGCGGCATTCATTATGGCTAGGTTGGAGTATGAGCGCTCTGTGGACAAGGTCTTAAATATCTGGCATCCGTTAATGCGTTGGGGTCACTTGTTGAGCTTGTTACCATCAGTCCTATGATTACACCATATCCCTGAGAAACAACAGAAGGGATGGGTCTGGTGATCCCAAGCAAGCGCGGTAAGCCACTGGATCCCCCGTTCCATCTATACTTGTTGGCTATAAAATCCGCTGCCGCTTGATCAGGTGAGATGAGGACAAAAAAACAAACAAAAAAAAAAAATAACACATTGTCAGATGGCATACATAAAAAGTAGTCAGATGATTGTGCAAATAAACGTAGGAGGGATGGAGGCTTGGCTTTAGTTGTGTAATGTTACTCAAACATGCCATGCATGTCCTTTGTAAGTCCCTTGATTATCATGTAATATTCAGCAAAAATACACTATATAAAGAGCTACCTGCATGTAGCTAATTTGAGAATTGGATGGCAATTTTAGGGGACTCATCACTCTCCTGGCTGTAGCCAAGTAAAACCTTTATACTTTATCACATACTCTTGCTTCTTTATCTACTTCAATTAAGGTTTATTTAACAAAGTAAAGGCTGACTTTGTGATGCTTGTCTCACTCAAAATGATACAAGCATATCCAAAAGGGATGAAATATAGACACCTTCTGAAAAGTGAAATGTATGTCATTTGTAATGTCTATGTAGCTGTACTGACTATGCCAGTGTACAGCACAATTGAAGCACTTTAGAAATGCTATATGTGGCACTTGCCACGAGCGTGCCTGAAGTTGTCAAGGGATATTCCAATAGTCATAATAACATCTATGCAAAGGTCCTATCCAAGGCCTTGTTTGTTTATGTACATCAAGTTTAGCATTTATTATGTATTGCACAATGCCATACTACAGATGATATATGATAGTAAGTGTAAGACTGTTGAGATTGCACATTACCGAATGAATCTAGAGCGATGTTTAGATGTGGATATATCCATCAAGACTGCGTTCCATCTCCACTTGTAGGATTACATTAGAAGATAACTATGTTTCAATGTCAGGAAACACACATTGCACTAATTTTGAATGTGAGTATTAGTAAATTCAGTATGGTATACATCTCTAAATTGAGAAAGATGTCAATGTGTGAGTAAATTCTGTAAATCACGGTGTTAGTACACATACTTTTGGGCCCAAGAAACATAGATTTGATCAGATCAAAGAAGTACAAAGCCTGCGCTTGCTTTTAGTAGTCACATGCTTTGTTATGATTTGTACACCAGTTACATAATGTTTTGCCTTTTTCTTCAGTGGACCAGGCTGGCCAATAACACACTGGACAGGACCAGGGTAGAACAGGACATCCTTGGCTCATCAACTGGCACGTCCTCTTGAGTTCACCAGCAGGGAGGAGGAGGAAGGACAGGACACATCAGGCAGGGGTAGTGTAAGCACCTGGACGGAGCCTACAACAACAGCAACAGCCAGGGTGGAGGCTAATGATGCCGAAGGGGGACACAAAAGTTCAGGACACCTCCTGCCAGGGAGGGGAATTATTCTCCCTTGACCAACAAGAACTGAACATTGCTGAGGGTCTCCGGCGCAGGCAACTTCACCACCTGGGCCTGCCACTGATCCCTCCATGACTCTTGAGGCACCCATTCCACTGGGGCCTCCAGCTGCACCCCTGCCACTAGTCTCCCTCCAAGTGTATCCCAGAATAGTTGGGGGATATCTCTCTCCCCGGCACCCCGTACCCCTCATGTCTTTCACAAACACCTCCATGCATCATTACTCGTGTGGCTGAAGCCAAGGAAGTGATAATGGCTTCTGATCGTGAGCTGAATGTATCCTTTTGGATCCTAAAGGAGATCTGCAGAAGAATTCTGTAGGTTCCGGGAAGCACAGTCCAACATCATGGGCACCCTCACTGCTGCTATTACTCCCTTTGCTGCAGGAATATTGTCTGCATTAGCCCAATGTCCAACCCAGACCACTGTCCATGTGTCTCCCTGTCCATCTTCCCTCAATGTTTCCCCTGCTACCTCTTGCATCCATCACGTTTACTGCATCTGTGCCGTGGCTGAGTCCACAGGAGATGAGGATCTGTTCACCATGGGGAGGAACAGTGAGGATGAGGATAACCAGTGACTGGGACTATATTTGGACTGTGGACTTTTTGTGCTCCCCTTGTACATAGATTGGTCCCCTTGATGCTTCCTGATGTGCTTAATTTATTTTGCCCAACACCCTCCCAGTCCCCTTGCCCATTCTGGCTGAAGACCATTATTTGATTTCCTTTCCCCCGTCACCTATATCCTGCTGAAGTTCACCTTCACCAACTTCATCCTGCCATTTCTATTTTATGTCCATGACGGACTAGACGTCTTCCCCCATGCAGTGACTGCAATCACTAACTGCTGCCGTAGGACTGGCTTCTGTGTTGCACTTGTGTAGTATGGTGGTAGACCGTGCAACTTTTTGTGATTCCTCACAACAAATTACACAATTAATTGTTTCCTATCCTCTGTGTAGCTCCTCTTTCTTCAACGTGGTAGCATGGTTTCAAGGTGCAGGGCAGGCAGGCGTAGTGTCAGTGTGGAGAAAACAAAGCCTTAAATGTGTGCTAATTTTATGTGGTTTGTAGTGTAGGGGTTTCAGGTGGTGTCAATTGTCTGCACGTTCATGTTATTACTTTCTCTACTCCAAGAGCAGAGATTTCCCCCTGAGTCCATAGATCCTACCCTGAATGCGGAGATTCTGCATGAGTACTGAGATTTTGCCCTGAGTGCGGAACCTCTTCCCGACTGCAGAGATTTTGGTTTTACTGCGGACATAAAGCACAAAGATACTACTCGTAACTTACCTTTGAGAATACTGAAAGGTGTAAGCTTAGACTTTTTGTCTAAGTTCACCTTTGTTAATCAGACCCTTAGACTTTTGGTCTAAGGCCCTGATTCTGATGTCGGGTGGACCGGAGTCTGTCTGACATTGCTCTGGAAATGGAACCAAACGACTTTGCTATGGAACATTGCATTCCGAATGGAATGCATGCTCTCATAGCAAAGAGTAGAGGTGCAGGTTATTCTTGCACCCGATGGCAGGCACCTCAGTGTGCTTGCCACAGGGTGTGGAAGGCACCTCAATGTGCCTACCACCAGGTGCAGGGATCAACAGGACTGCATTTTGGCAGCTTCGCACCCATAGGGGCCCTACTGGGGGGCCCCCAAAGACAGTTTCCCAATGCTTTCTGTGTCTGAAAGGCTGGCATGGAAAGGCAGTGGGAAACTGCCATCATAATCCCTCGGCCAGAAAGATCAGGCTGAGGGATTGCTGAAGGCGTCCAAATGGAGGACGGGCTCTCCTAACCCATCGTAAGCCATTCAGAACTACTATTTGGAATAATATCCTACTGACTCCATCAAAATGGGTCAGTCAGAAATTATTCCAAACAGGAGATTATGATGCGGTAATAATGGCCCTGACCGATGGTCGGGGAAATTTCTTACCACATCGTAATCAGGCCCTAATTTGGACTTTAGGCCTAAACTTAGACTGCAGGTCGAAACTAAGACTTCAAGTGTAAATTTAGACTTTTGATGTGAATTTAGACTTAAGGTCTCAACTTAGACTTCAGGTCTAAACTTAGAATTTTGGTCTAACTTTACCTTTGTGAATTGGGCTCTAATTCTGTCTATAAAGCACATAATTCAACATTGTTTAATGGTCCTAATTTTAGATATGGTGTGTAGCCGGTAAGAGCAGCCAGGAGGCCCCCCCTTTACAGAGAGGACCCATTCTGACAAGTTGTTGTATGTGTGAGAGGGATCCCTGTAACCAATTATGGTGTTCCTGGTATATTGCTGGTATTTCCAGGCATTCATATGGTCTATATGCAGCTGGAGGAGCTGCCGTCTCAGTGTATGTTTGACATTTTTGTGTGTTAGCATCGACTGCAAGAACGTTAACCCAGGAACAGTAAACTGCACATCTGAAAGCTTTGTGTGCCTCAATCACAAAGGTAACTTCTCCCCCGCCAGGGACGAGCTCACTTGTAGTAAAGTGTGCAGTTATCAAATGTCTACAATCAATAGGGATAACCACTTGTAGTGTCATATTCAATTAATGGTATTCTAAGAAAGGTAACACTATACTGGGGTGATACTTTTTAAAGTCACAACCTTGAAAAACCTGCAGAGAAGAAATAGCTGCTTCCTATTAGGCTGAAGAGGATAAATCCTTTTCGCCATGGACAACTCAATGTAGAGCTGAAAAGGATACTTGCACACGTGCAAGAAAACTACTCAGAAGACACATTAAATAAGTACCTCACCTAAAATGTTGGTGGTGCCATGTTATATGGTGTATTTGACCAACACGAATGTCACAAAATAGGGACTCAATCCACATACACTGTCAGGACGTGTTGTTAAGTTTACGGCTAGCTCAAAGTGCAACATCCAACCCATAACCTAACCAGGGTATATATGTTATAGGTAACCTCAAACACAACAATATGATTTTCAAGGAATCATGGAAACAGATCTATTCCTTTCGTTTGGTCACTCGTGCATGCCCAAGGTAGACACAAGAAAGATACAACAAAGTATTTTCAAAAATTTATTTAAAAGACTGTATTCATGCAAATAAGGCATGAGCTGTGATTTTTAGAAAGATGAGACTTGTTACTGTAATCAGCATTATTAGAATGGTAAATAATATGAATAATTCAACTGTGTTAATTGTTGCTAATGTTTAATTACCTCTATCTGTATTTAATGCTAAACTAAAGAGAGCACAGCAGGAGCACCTTGTGCCAGATCAATTGGGATAGTCTAACATTCATACCTTGCTATTAGATGTCAGGAAGCCAGGCACAGGTTATCTTTCTGAGAAGGATGGAGGTCGTAGTCAGCAGGGCTGCATACCAGTCACAGCTTGCAGTAGTTCCATGATAATCCCAGCTTGGAAATGCTCTTCTCACTGAGCGTTAGCACCAAAATTGTTTATATATTAAAGTACTTCTCTTAACAAACTGTGGCAGAGGCACAGAGCAGCTCATTTAGTTTCATCTAGCTAAGATAAAGTGTCTCCTAACGAGCACAGAGAGAATTAAAAATAATAACAGCATGTTTCAGATTTAGGGCCCTGGAAATGATTGTGCAGACTATCGGGCATCAATGCCTATCGGAGATGCACATACAGCATTCATGTGTTAGCAGAAAAGTGTGGCAAAAGTCACCACTAGAAAGACATGTCACAGTGTTGATTCTAAAATGGCTACAACATGTGGACCAAGCTAAACTAGAAGTATCAGAGGAATCACAGTGTCAAACATGGCCAGCACCCTCTTGTAGAAAATAATGGAGGTAGGAGCTTAAAATAAAACTCCATTGGAAATAATATGACAATAAATTAAATGACTAAAACTGTTCAGAATATAAATAAATATAATTTAAAGTTAAAAATATCCATTCCATTTGATAACTTTATTTCGGTCTCGAGGACCATAATAGTACATTGTCATAAAAATACAAGAAATATGTACAGTTAGATACAGGATAATACGTAACCTTACAATTAGTTCAACTATCAATATTAATAAAAACTG
Source organism: Triturus cristatus (assembly GCF_964204655.1). Lineage (NCBI taxonomy): Eukaryota > Metazoa > Chordata > Amphibia > Caudata > Salamandridae > Triturus > Triturus cristatus. The sequence goes on from NC_140584.1 coordinate 152,379,496, forward strand.
TACATTTAAAAACCTATTAACCATACTAAAGTGCATTATTGATTCTTCTCGGACCTGGTCCTGATCCGGTAGTGAGGTACAGTACATTCATCCGTTAAAACAACATTTACAAAAAAGCATGCCAATAAACAATTAAAATTGAAACAATAAAAACAGAAAAGAATGAGTAGAAATTGAATAAAAATGCTGCAATCATAATTATCAGGTTCAAAAAGTCGGCTGTACATGCCACATTAAATTTAAAAAATGAGATACAGCGAAGACAATGGGGGCATGGGTGTCATACTTTAAAACTCTCAATGCCTCAGTGCAATGCACAAAACTTAAGCTCCTACATAGTTGGATAAGCCAGCGCTACCGAGGTTGTGTATAATCGGGGCAGAAGACAAAAGCATGTAGCACTGTCTCTTCCTTACAATTACAAGCAGGGCATCCACCAGAGTGGTTATTGGACCATTTGTTTGTAAAGGCATGAAGCGGTAAGGTCCCTAGTCTAAACTGCACATACAATTTCCTGGCCAAATTTGGTTGGATGTCGTCCAGGAAAGGTTCCATGTTATACTCATCCTGTCAGGTGGCCGCTAAACGAGCTTTCCTGGGTTACAATAAGTTTATATGTTCTGTAGGATCTAACCAATTCCAACCGTGAAGTCAAGGGGCATGATTCCTTGGGTGTACTCCATGGATCTGTTTTGCCCAGTTTGATATATAGGTCCCTTATAAGCTTAAGCCAGGGTATTTTTGTGGTGCCTGGGAGGCTCGGGAGCTCTCTAAGTTCAGACCGATAGGTGGCCAGTTCCGTGTTTGCCTATAACTGCCTCCAGAAGGTTACAGGTCTGAGGGTGATCTCTTCGCTGATGGGCCTAATGCCCAGATCCAAACCTAATGGGGTGAGGGGGTTGCTGGGAGGGAGACCTAGCAACTGCCTCATAAAATTGTTCTCTACCTTGCTCAAACTGGTAGTCGAGCAGTGCCCCCACAATTCTGCCCCCTACAATGTAGCACCCCTTGCTTGTGTTTTGTAGATTGCAACTATTAGCCCTGCTGGTTTAAATGTAGAAGTTCTGTATAATTTTGTGAGCCCTCCCACTATCTGAGCTAGCTTGAGGCTTGCCTTGGTAAGCTGTGGCCCCCATTCCAGATACTCTGACAAAGTGACGCCCACGTAATCAAAAACCATCACTCTTTCAAGCAAGGTGCCATTCAGAGATGGGTTGGAGCGAGACTTGTTGGCTGGATTGAAGACCATACATTTCAAGCTATCAAGGATGTGTTGGATTCACATGGGCGTCTTTGAGAGTAGAAGGGTGTCATCAGCGAAAATATCCAAAAATAAAACATTATTGTTTCATAATAAAAACCATTTTTGAATTTGTAAATTATTGTAACATTCAATTTTATTAACATATTACAAGTAAAGTACTTTCAATAATTCTATATATCACCTTTACCAAGCAACATGTCAAAATAAAAAGTTTCATTTTTTTACTGTGGGGGAATTTATTTTTAGTTTAAACTTTGGAAAACTATTTTGTATTTAATTTATTTAAAATAATTAACAATTTTACTATAAAATGAAGTTATTAGTACTGTAGCATTTTTGTATTTGATCATCATTCAAAATAAATATGTACAATTAATTTACAATAATAAGTAACATAAAATATTTAATAACCATGTGTGGTTTTGGACCTACCACTGTTTGTTTTTTGGCAGTAGTAACTTAGACATGTACGTTTCACTCAACCCCCTTTTTCAGGGGTTGGAGATTGTTTCTTTGGAGTAACTTTAAACTTTGATTTTGTGAACAGCCAACAATAGTAAACTTACTTAAACGTGTATGTGTGAATTACATGTATAAAGCATTCACAAGTGTAAGGTACCTTTGGGAATAATCCCATCAGTTTTCTGACTTACAGGGAACTCAAGGTGGATGATAGCATGAGGCCATAAATCTCTCTGGCTTTCTCTATTGTGGAGGCATAATAGCCAGTCAAGTGGTGGAGGGTGCTGGTATCAAACAGTGACTAGGGCAAAAACAGTCCTGGGTTGCATGTGTTCCAGTTCAAGGAGGACATGGCGTGGCAGTTTGGGCTGGACTGTTCTGAATGGAGCAAGGTCTAGACTGATTTGCATATACCGGGGTCCAAACTGAAGTGACATGCTGTGCAAAATAACAATGGATTGGGATGCAGGCCTGAGTACTTACCAGTGGCTGAGATTAATTCAAGCATTCCATCAATCACTTTTTTTGTACACTTTAGTGTGGTGCCCTAAGTGGGACAGGTATGCCCATACATGAGTCCCAAAAAGAAAACAAGAGGAGGAAAACCCGGTGGTCCATTGGAGACCGGCTAAATATGTTATATAAGGCAACAATGTCTCAAGTGAAATTCATGTAAAAAGACAAGTATAATATAGGACAGATAAATGTCAATCACATAGAGAAGGGAGACCACAAGGATTTAAGGAGGGACCAAGACATTGGTCATTATATTCAGGGGTAACAGTAGTTGTATCAGCACTACTTTACATTACAATATTTTGATGGTAACCCAAACTACACTGTGCACAATAGTGCTCGTAAAAAAGTGAACAGCGCAAGTGAGAAGTAGAAATAGTGAGAAAACAGCGAGCAATGGGGGCACGGAACAAAAGTAATAAATGGTTGCAAAAACAGTAGATAGAACTTGTTACAAGGTTTGTGCTGTTTTATGGATCCAAGATGATACCTAGACAAGCTCTGAATATTGGATGGCGTTTTGAGTAGGATGAATAAGGGTCGTCATCAGGACTGGGTTACTTTTTGTTGGAAGGTGCTGGAAAAGGGTCATGAGTGACTAGAGCAGGAGGGTAATTCTGATGTGGAAGATGTCCAGAAAAGATCTGAGGGAAAGTAGAGGGACGAATCAACAAGTTCGGTAAGAAAGGAATAAATCATGGTAAACAGCAGATGTAGTCATTAATACAGGGGCGGCAGGAATCGGTAAGGTAAAAGCGGACGTGGAAGTTCAAGACGACCCGCTAGCAGGAATGTCCATGGGCTGGAAGATTCAACAGTCCAGGACCGGAACTGGAGTTAAGCTGATCCATCGCTCAGTAGAAGTGAATCCAGAGAAATGTGAAGGCGGACGGAATCCGTGAGGGCCGGGGAACTGGCCCTCTTTGTTTTATCAGGACGTAGACAAATGAGCAGGCGTACACTGCCCAAAGCAGAGGGACGCCATTAGTCTCGCCATCGTCAGGAGCCTACCAGGAGGTCTACTTTTGGTTGCTTCTCATCTCACAATTGGTATGACATAATCCAGTGAACCTGAAGCAAGCAGTGGGCCTTCATGATGAAGGAAGTCTGGAAAGACCTGCAGAAACTACAGAGTAAGGCCTTACAGATAGCATCAGATTCTCTTTGCTTCACAAGAACACAGGACCTCACTAGAGATCTAGGTGAAGAGATGTTGGAAGACCATCTCCTCAAAAGGAAAACCGACTGATCAAGAAACTTAGTGATATATCTGCAATCACGTTTGATCACTATCCGCAGCCCATCACAGCGCTGACAGTGTAAACCAACTTCACCTGTGCAAAGTGTCGCAGATCAATAAGAAAACCAAAACTGCGACTAAAAAATTCAAAATTAATGTGGAGTAATGAGGCTGCTGCCTTGGTATCTAAAACACACCACTGACAGAAGGAATCTGACAGCCAGAGAAGATCTCTAGTGCTCCCTCTTCATCCCAAGGCTACACAGTAGTCAACATCTCCAGAGTCTCTAGACCTACGGCAGGAGCCGCTTCATAAGCAAAGGTAAGTCTGGAGTTGTTGGGAAGAATGTTTGCTGAGCAATGCTCAACATAGCAAAGACTAAAACAAGCATTAGAAATGGACTAGGTCTCACATTTCTTTGTTAGCGCTATTATCATTGTAAATGTCAATGTCTTTTACTCTTGTGTTATGGAGTTTACGGGCCCGATTCACAGAACTAACTTAAGACAAAATCCTAAACTTACTACCATTTTGGTATTCACAGAAGGCACTTACTCATTTTGGTATTCACAGAAGGCACTTACTCATTTCGGTATTCACAGAAGTTAGGAGTCCTAACTTTAGGACTCCTAAATGCCTTCTGTGAATACCGAAAGTCTTAAAATTAGGATTTTTCGCAGTTTAGTAGTAGTATAGTTAGGACTCCTAACTTTAGGACTCCTAAATGCCTTCTGTGAATACCGAAATTCTTTAAATTAGGATTTTTCTCAATTAAGTAGTCCTAAGTCTAAACTTAGGACTACTAAATTGAGAAAAATCCTAATTTTAAGACTTTCGGTATTCACAGAAGGCATTTAGGAGTCCTAAAATTAGGAGTCCTAACTATACTACTACTAAACTGAGAAAAATTCTAATTTTAAGGCTTTCGGTAGTCACAGAAGGCATTTAGGAGTCCTAAAGTTAGGAGTCCTAAACTTAGGACTACTAAATTGAGAAAAATCCTAATTTTAAGAATTTCGGTATTCACAGAAGGCATTTAGGAGTCCTAAAGTTAGGAGTCCTAACTATACTACTACTAAACTGCGAAAAATCCTAATTTTAAGACTTTCGGTATTCACAGAAGGCATTTAGGAGTCCTAAAGTTAGGACTCCTAACTTCTGTGAATACCGAAATGAGTAAGTGCGTTCTGTGAATACCAAAATGAGTAAGTGCCTTCTGTGAATACCAAAATGGTAGTAAGTTTAGGATTTTGTCTTAAGTTAGTTCTGTGAATCGGGCCCGATGTATTTAATTTAAGTGGAATTATGTGTGTTGTATTGGAATTGTTAGTTGTTTAATTGTGTGATGTGGATTTGTCTGAAGTGGAGTGAATTTGTGTAGTGTATTTATGTGGACTTGTGTGCAGTGGAATTATGTGTATAGTAGTTATCTGATGTAGAGCGCAGTGGTGAAGAGTAACGTTGTGTAGAGTATAGTGGCATGGAGTGGCGCTGCGTATATTGCAGTGGAATAGAGTAAAGAAGAGTAGAGTGGAGTGGCACAGATTGTAGAAGAGTGGCTTTGAGTGGTGTAGTATAGAGTGTAGTGGAATAGAGTAGATCGCTTTAGAGTAGAGTGAAGTGGTATAGACTGTAGTGGTGAACAGTAGAGTGGATTGGCATAGAGTGCATTTCTGCAGAGTAGTAATGAGTGGCATACAGTAGAGTGGTGAAAACTATAGTGTTGTGGCTTTATCCTGGAGTTGTGTACAGTGCAGTGGCAAAGAGTGAATTTGTGTATAGTAGAGTGGGGTAGAGTGTCTTACTAGACAGTCAAGTGGGGCATAGTATTTATTTAAGCCCACAGAGTCTCTGATAGGTCTTGACAATGGCATGTGAGGTGAAGAGTGCCCAATGGGAGAATGAGTATGCTCTGCGATGTGATGTGATTCACACAGAATTAATAAAGGGATGACCAGGAGAAACAATGAGTGAATACTTCAGGGTAGTTAACTACATCAAAAAGAGGAGGGCCAGGAAGCCCAATTGCCCAATTACCCACTGACAAGGTAGGATTTTTAAAAGACAACCAAATAGACAAATCAAAATCCATAGGAGGAGTCAGACCCCACCAAAGTACATACAACAATGTGATTCTGCTGGGTTTGCTGCGGATCCCAGTCTAGGGACACAGGGTGAAAGAGTTGTCTCTCAGCCTGGCTGTTGCAGCTCTTTGTCCCCGCTCCACAGCTGTCTCCATTCTCAGACACTAACCTGTTAGACTGAACAGGAATAGGAACAGGAACAGGAAACGCTGAGGGTTCCAGCCTCCAGTGGTCCCCCCTGAGCTTGAGTGGATCATGGCGGGAGCTCTGGGCAGCTTTAGGATAGATGGCAGACTGGAACGCTGAGATCACAGCTCCATAGCCCAAGCACCGTCGCTGCTTTTTGGGGCAACTGCATGCTCGGACTATGACTGCTTACACCTGGACAACCTCAACAAGCAGGCCTGCTGTTCGTGACTTAAGCACCAAGAAAATCGATGGTGCCAGCTGTTATGCTAGAAAGAAACAAGGAAGCAGGCTTTGCCACAGCAGATTGTTTCATGTGAAACAACAATAAAAAATACTCGGACACTCCCCACCCAAACACACTGATCTATTCCTTGAGTGGATCATGTCGGGAGCTCTGGGCAGCTTTAGGATAGATGGCAGACTGGAACGCTGAGATCACAGCTCCATAGCCCAAGCACCGTCGCAGCTTTTCGGGGCAACTGCATGCTCGGACTATGACTGCTTACACCTGGACAACCTCAACAAGCAGGCCTGCTGTCCGTGACTTAAGCACCAAGAAAATCGATGGTGCCAGCTGTTATGCTACAAAGAAACAAGGAAGCAGGCTTTGCAACAGCAGATTGTTTCATGTGAAACAACAACAAAAAAAACGTTGCCACTCCCAACCAAACACACTGACCTATTCCCAGCAATATTTGTAGAGAGGACTTGGCATAGCATCCAAAGCTACCAACTTTGGATCCAGGGAACCGTGTTCAAGTCTCAGGTATCAGCGTCACTGCTTAGTCAAAATAATTAAATACATGATGATTATGTGTTAACAAAATAAAACAATGGCAAATCAGCCAGTGTATTTGCAGTAAGAATGTGTGAAGCCTACAGAGAAAAAGCTGACATTTTGAAAACAGGACAGAAACCAAATAACACAGAAACCTCCAACTGGGCCTCAGCATTGAGCAGGACATAAACTATACATGCGTGTACATGCTCGTTTCATCCCATTCACTGCCCACAAGAAGCAAAGCCCACAGAGTCTCTGAGAGGTCTTGACAATGTCATGTGAGGTGAAGAGTGCCCAATGGGAGAATGAGTATGCTCTGTGATGTGATGTGATTCACACAGAATTAATAATGGGACGACCAGGAGAAACAATGAGTGAATACTTCAGGATAGTGAACTACTTCAAAAAGAGGAGGGCCAGGAAGCCCAATTGCCCAATGACCCACTGACAAGGCAGGATTTTTAAAAGACAACCAATTCAACTCAAAAAATGGGTAACAAAAAATAAATTGCCTAAGCATGGTTTTAGTGTTGAATCTGACTTTTCTGTGTCAGTTGCTGCTACTTAAACAAGTTCACAAGGTGTACTTGGCTCACTCGTATCGGTGGTGAGTATATGCCTGGAAGCCCCCTTGACTCTGGTTTGAATTTACACCTCATAGTTAACATGTAATAGTCCATCCAATTCAATGGGCGCCCATTTCTGACTTTGGCCCTTGAGAATGTACATGTACATGTACATGTGTATTCCACTGTTATTATTTGACTGCTTACTCATGCATGGGGTGAACACTGGAACAAGGTTTGAATGGCAAGAGCAGTTGCGGTTAGATGTTCAGACCGGTGAGTCGCTAAGATAGAGAAAGAATAAAGTCACTTTGCAAACCATTTACTGCTTGAATGTGTCTTACTACATTTGACAACATTGGAAACTTTAACCACCAGCTGTATGAATGCTATTTGACCACTGTTGCGGTAGCGATTGCCAGCTAGCTGCGAGAAGGGCACAGGAGGGCCGGTGACATCGCACATTGAAGGTCATAGAGATACAGAGGAATTCCCTCTCATGAGTGGCACAGCTTTCAGTGATATTCAGAAAAAGCATCTGTCAGCACGGGGCCCAGTTCGAGCAACCGTACGTGGCTAACTTCACAGGAGGTCCTGCGCATCTATCTACGTTGATGGCACTGTGTGCTATGAGGGGCGGGCTGCCAATCAAAGACGCAGCTTCTAAGAGGAAACACAGTGGGGCATGTACAGGAGTTCTAGATCTATGGGGGGTGAAGTTACGACATTAGGGGCGTGGTGAGGCAGTCACACCCAGCCAAAGCATCAGCTTTACACAGGGCGTGTCAGGCACTAGTGATGGGTGAAGGAGCTCAATGCTGAAGAAGAAGTGAGTGCTGCGGGAACACTATTTACTCAGGCACAATTACAAAGGCAGAATTTGCCATTATGGGCAATGCAGTGTGAGAGGACTTCTCCAAGAGTTTGTTTCTACTGCATGGTACTTTTAGGGCCCGATTCACAGAAGTAACTTAAGACAAAATCCTAAACTTACTACCATTTTGGTATTCACAGAAGGCACTTACTCATTTTGGTATTCACAGAAGGCACTTACTTATTGATGAGTAAGTGCCTTCTGTCAATACCAAAATGAGTAAGTGCACTTACTCATTTTGGTATTCACAGATGGTACTAACTCATCAATGAGTAAGTGCCTTCTGTGAATATCAAAATGAGTAAGTACCTTCTGTGAATACCAAAATGAGCAAATGGTATTACGTTCAGTATTTGGTCTTAAGTTAGTTCTGTGAATCGGACCCTTAGTTTTTAGCCTACAATTTTCTAGGTTTAAAAAAAAAAAAATCTGAGTTTTTCTAATTTTGTCTTACTTGGTTTCTGTTTATTCATAATATGTAGAGGCTATGGCAACACCACACCAGATTACACAGCCCTCTCCATTTCTCAGTAAACCAGACAACCATCTATGGTGTGGCCAGATTGGTTCAGGCTACTTGAGATCCATTTGGTGGACATTGACTCCATAGAATGTGCACCAGCACATACATTTGTCATGCTGTTTGGAAGTCTGGGTCAAGTAGTGCATCACATTTTTGACAATCTGCCTTCGGTACCTCCTCCTCAGGGACAGTCTGGCGAAAGACAGTGGAATGTGTATATGGAGGCAGTTGCCAGGCTTAAGAAACATTCTTCAGACACTCCTAACATTATGCTGAAGCGACACATCTTGTACAAGCACAAAGTAATGGACGATAAAAAGGTTGAGGAGTACATATCAGAGTTGTGGGTGTTGGCAACCACATGTGGGTTCCATCCTCTGTCAGATGATTAAATTAGAGACCAGTTTGTTTCTAACTGTGTTTCTCATAAAATCACAGACAGTTTACTAAGCTGCAAAAATCCTCACTTGACAGAAGTCATTGACTTGCTTTTAAGCAAGTTCAGCGATTTTGACTAATGCCATGCAACTGGAAACTGCCTGAGGTGTCAATATTGTTTCTTTGCAGGATGAGGATCACGAGGAATGACTATGCATGGTTGGCACGAAAGATAAATTGCAAAAATGTATACACAAAAAACGTTCCACCTTATGTTACAGATACGGCTCAAAGAGTCATTTAAGTATCTATAAAAGGTACCCCGTCATTAACAAACATTGTTTGGATTGTAAATAATTGGGTCATTTCCAAAACATTTGCAAGGGTTAATAAGAAATCAGTAGGAGTGGGCAGTATGGATTTAGAAGCTGACATATGTGCTGAGTCCATAAACAACGTGGTATTGATACTGTATTGTGAAGGGGAGCCTATAGAAGTGAAAGGACTGTTATGTGTGGCTACTATTGATAACATCGAAGTACAGGTAATGGCAGATTGGGAATCACCCATAACAATCCTAAGGGATGCTACTTTTTATGAAAATTGGGAAAAACACTTTAATTTGTGTGAAACAGATATGAACCCTTAAGCATTTGGTGAAAAGGATATAGAAATGATTGGGTATTTTGTGTGTGGCAAAGATACAATTTCTTGGCGAGGAGACTTATACAAAAGTATACGTAGCTGTCAAAGGGAAAAATATAATTGGGTGGAATGACCTGGCACCCATGGGCTTGTATTTGGTTACTGGAGATAACAACCCAATAAGAGTTTGAGATGTTTCTGTTTGTAGTGCGGATGTAGTGGAGGATGTAATTAATTTATCGTTATCTGTGTTTAAGACGGTGTTCTGTGAACAGGTAGTACTAGTGAAAGGGGTCGAACGTCGAATTAGATTGTTGCCTGGTGCTCAACTGGTAGTGCAGTGCCTATGAGTGTTAGGGAAGAATTGAAGTCCACACTACAAGGTTTGTGTTCACATAAGATTTTAAAAGCCACAGATTCTCCCTAGTGGGTGGCACCCATAGTCCTGGCACTGAAAAAGTCAGGAGAGATCAGGCTTTTTGCAGATCTACGCGGTCTCAACAAAAATATTGTTGTGGACTGCCACCCACTGCCTAAAATTCAGGAGCTGTTAGCAAATCTTGGGGGAGCAAAGTGCTTTTCCCTAATCAACTTAAGGTCGGCCTACCATCCGGTTCCATTGTCAAACGACTCTCAAGAGTTGATGAGTTTTATAACCCCTTTTTGTCCTTATATGTTTCTGAGACTACCCTTTGGTCTGGCTTTGGTGGCCAGCATGCTTCAGAAACTTATGGACACATTATTTCAAGACACAAAAGGGGTACAGGCATATTTGGATGTCATTTTGATTTTTTCACAAAGTTTGGAAGAACACAACATGATACTAAGGAAAGTGCTATCCATTTTGTGTGAACAAGCTATGACAGTAAGAGCTTGCAAATGCAAATTGGCTGTAAGAGAGCTGGAATATTTGGGGCACGTGGTGTCAGAGGTGGGCATTAGGCCAGAGTTCTCTGTGATTAGAGAAATAAGTTATGGAAAGGAACCCAAAGATAGGGATAGTCTCGGCTCATTTCTGGGGCTGGCAGAGTACTATGCCAGATTTGTGGTCAATTATGCACAAATGGTGGAACCACTACGTTCACTACTAAAGAAAGGTAAAAAATGTATCTCGTCTAAGGAGCTAGAGATGGTGTTTGAGAGGGTGAAGGAGTTCATCATATCCGCTCAAGCTCAACATGCATTTCATGAGGACTGCACTTCAATTATAACTGTGGATGCGAGTATGCAAGGTTTGGGGGCAGTACTCAGTAAGAGGGTGGAAGATCGAGAAAAGACTGTGGCATTTGCATCAAGATCACTGAAACAGTTTGAATGCCAGTATGTAAAATGGAATGAGAGGCACTTGCTTGTGTGTGGCCGGCACAAACGTTTAAAATGTATATTTGGGGTCGCAGGTTCAATCTTTATACTGAACACAAGATGCTAGTTTTTATTTTTAGTGGAGTGAACAACAAAGACATTTTGGCCAGGTTCATCAGACTAGTGTCTAAGTTACAAGAATATAATTTTGAGATCAAGCACATTGCAGAAGGTAAATATTTTCTGGGCGGGTTGATTGTCTAGAATGCTGATGGAGAAGGATGATGACGAGGATCCCATTGAGAATGATGTAGAATGTGTGGCAATTGTGAATGGTAACTGAGTGTGGGTCTGTTATTTTGGAAAGTGATGGGAGAAATGCGGTCAGAAAAGATTATACACTGATTAAAGTGATGCAGTATACTACACATAAGTGGCCAGAAGTGAGATGTTTAAATGGTGATTTGAACATTTTTCCACAAATAGCTGAGGACTTATCGGTGAAAAACTACTTGGTGATGCTGGCTGATCTGTTCATTTCCCCTTCTGATTTGCGTGAGGCAATCATAAAGGTAGCTCATCAAGAGCACTTGGTAATTACAAAGAAAAGTATGAAAGTGAAACAGCATTATTGGTGGCCTGCTATGGGTATTCAAATTAAAATGATGTTTGATTAGTGTGCGGAATATTTATTGTCAGATAAACCCTGGAGGACTGTACAAACACCGTTACATCCAACTCTTTTTCCAAGCGCAGCATGGGAGAAAATTTGTTTTGATTTTTCTGAGCCATATACCATTTTACCATGCGAGATGAGGTACTTGATATTGGCTGTGGATTATTTTTCAAAACGGATGTATTATTAATTTGTGGAGTCACCTGATACGGACAATACCATTGAGTTCTTAAAGAAAGTATTTCTAACAGAGGGTGCACCTAAAGTTATAGTCACTGATAACAGGACAAATTTTGTGTTAAGGAGATATGCAAGTTCATGGGTATGCGAGATATAAAGCATCTCAAAGTGGCGAAATACTCGCCTAATTCGAATGGCTTGGTGGAACGAGACAATAAAGTGATGAAAGAGGGTATACAAACTGCCCACTCGTCTGGTCCAGATGTAAGGGAATTCATAGAGCAAAAGGTGTGGAATTATAACACGTCACCAAACTGTACCACAGGAGCTAATCAGTCACCACTGTTAAGGGACAGGAAGGCCAACACACCTTTATTTCCATCATGGTTAAGGAAAAAGAACACAGAGAATGTAAATAATGAGTCAAGGAATAGAAGTGTTCCATCTGAAATGGCTGCGAAGCACATAGTGATGAAAGAGAACTTTGACAAAAAGTGTTGTTTTGAGGGAAAGGACATGTCTGTGGGGGACTGGGTTTTAATTAGGAAACCTCTGAATGTAGAAAAAGGTAAGTCTATGTTTTCGTATCCAGAGCAAGTCAGTAAAGTCAGTAAAGGAGCAGCTTTTGTGGTTGGTGAAATAGGAGACAGCTGGTGAAGGTGAGACCAGATCAAGCAAATATTATAAAGCAGAAGACAGAGGATGGCTGACAGAGGATTGGAAGGAGAGGCTCGTGTGACTGATCCAAGTGCCGGTGGGTCTGGTTTAGGGATCACTGAAATGGGAGAGGAGCCTAGTAATCATGTCCAAAGAATTCCTACAAGGTTCAATGGCTTTGTTAGATATTAAGTTTTCCTTTTCAGGATTTAGGGGTTGTGTATTAGAATTGTGTTCTAAAGTGAGAAGCTATTTACTTTGTCCTTCATTATTTATTTTTGAGCTGTAGATTTGTTTTTATATGTGGGGAGGTGATGTAGCATGAGAATGTACATCTGTATTCCACTGTTAATATTTGACTGCTTACTCGTGCATGGGGCAAATGCTGGAAGAAGGTTTGAATGGCCTTCAGAACAGTGAGTCACTACATGCCGTGGGTGAAAATAGAGGAAGAATAAAGTCACTTTGTGAACCATATACTCCACGAACGTGTCCTACTGCAATAAGGCTCTTTGAATAAGGGGTGACCGAGACATTAAACGCCTGCTTTAAATGGAATGTGGAGAACACGTGTGAGCTTAGAGCACAAACTAGTGTGTGAAAAAGAACACTAAAGTCTTATTATTAACACAGGGCAAAAAGTAAAGGCAGCTTGAAAAACTGTTTCCCAGTGAAGAGAACTGCCTCATTGCACAAAGGTGCACAGAATCTCCCACCCCCATTTATGTTAAGGTCTTGAACTAGTCTGCGGGGGCGGAAGTATCATAATGACCAGTAACATCCTGTTACAATTTCAGACTTCTTCATAGAGCATTGTGGCGTTAGTGCTTCAGGGGAGACCTGCATGCTTTGCTGGAGAGCATTGAAATCCGGTGAGCACATCTAGGGTGTTTAAAATTCCTATAGAGTGCCTCATAAAAGAGCATGGTCAAATACCTAAACCCACTGTTTAATGCCTCTGTAGAGCAGGCTAATGGAGCGGCAGGCTAATGAAGCAATGTGACTGCCAGTCAGCAGAGGGGTATGGGGCCTGCATATACTAAATGATGTACTAAAGTGGTCATGTATGGTGTCTCTTATTTGTTTCTTTTATTTCTGCATTTTTCTGTAGTGCACACTTTACCCAGAGTTGTCAGCGCTCTTTATAATAGAACAAAGTAAATTACATAAGGAATGAGAGTAGCATGGAAGTTGGTTAAACTACTTATAGCTACTTGTGGTAGGATTTACATATTAACAAGTTACAGTTACATTCAAGATTATTAACTATGGAAAAAGGAGGCACGCTTAGGGTAAAACAAGTACAGAATATATATTTACAAAATTGAGCTCTTGTGAGTATCATGTGGCAATTAGGGTCATGACCTGGGTTCAGGCAAATTATTCATAGAAGTGTCTTTGGAAGAGAAGAGTTTTAAGATCTGTTTTGAAAATCTGAAAAGAGACGGTGGTCCAAAGGATTGAAGGTAGCAAGTAACAAATTCTAGTTGAATTACCTGCGCAGGATTGTGCCATAAGTCTTTCAATTTGAAAGTAGGAGGTTCAAGCAATACATTTACAGTTTTGCGTGAAGGTCTGGAGCCGCCTGACATTTTGAGTTTGTTGGCCAGATAGCGAGGAGTGAAAGTGTTTATGGCTTTATGGGTGATGCAGGCAGTCTTGTAAATTGACCTAGCTTCAATCAGAAGCAGCGAAGAGAAATCAGTATGTCTGCAATATGATCATTTCTTTTGGCCCCATCGATGAAACGTGCCACTGAATGGAGGGTGGATTTTAGAGGGGATAGGTGGGTTTTGGGGAGGCCAGCAAGGAGAGAGTTGCAATAGTCCAATCTGGAGAGAACCAATGAATGGACCAGAGTTTTCAGGTCTTGCTCAGGAATGAAACGCCAAATTCCACAGAGAAGGCGCGGTTGGTAGCATGCGTTCTTGGTCATGGTGTTGATATGGGAATGTAGGTTGAGCCTTTTGTCCAGGATGACACCTATGGAATTGGGGCTCTCAAGCATGGTAGGTTTGTTGTTAATAATGTTCATATTGTCCATCCATGATTGAACAGGAGGAAGAGAGTTTGAGGTAGAGAAACAGGAAGTCAGTTGTAGAGGGATACCAAATTAGATGATAAGATATACAATATTGGATGGAGTTGAGGGTGGTGTCGAAGATTTAAATGTTGTGTGCAGAGGACACCTTTAGGTAAAGTTCAGTATCATCAACATAGAGGTTACCCAGCAGTTCCATGTAAAGATTGAAAAGGGTGGGCAGGGGACTCGAGCCTTGAGGGATGCCTTGATCAACAGCCTTTGATGTAGAGAGACAATTTGCTATTTTGATCATCTGGGATCAGCCCAAGAGGTATAATTCAAACCATTTGAGTATTGTGCCTTCAAAACCAATTATATGTTGAAAAGAGTGTTATAATTAACAGTATAAAAGGCCGCAGATAGGTCGTGAATCCACAGGAGACAGGACTTGCCTGAGTCAAGTACTCACAGGGCATCATCGATAACTTGTAGCAGGGCTGTGTCATTGCTGCAGCCTTGAGTGAAGCCGGAATGAAATTCATCAAGAAGGTTGTTGTTCTTAATATGTTGAGAGAGTTGCTTGGCTACACTTCTTTTAGCAAGTAAAGGGAGGTTGGTGATAGGGCACATATTATTGAGGTCATTCCCATCAGCAGAGGGTTTCATTAGAAGTGGGGTAACCTGCCCTGTGTTGAGGGCAACAGGAAGGGAGCCTTCGGTGAGGTAGAGGTTAACAAGACTAGACCCGTAGGGGAGGGGACAGGTATCGAAGTCCAATGTAATCTCGCTAGGGATGGGATCGATAGAATGGTTTTGTTTTCAAAATGCACTTGAGGAGGGCATCTTCGATGATGAGGTCAAAGCTGTGCCAGGTGACTTTGGATTTGCAGTCCTTAAGGGGGGGTAGAATGAGTGACTTGGTCAATGAGCAATTTCACTTTTTCATCGATTTATTGTTTAAATTATGATGCTTTCTTAGGAGGGTCCTCAAATTTGATGGTTGAGGAGGAGTTGCTAGTAGTTTTGATAAGGTCAAATAGATTTTCAGGACTGTTCTTGGCAGAGTCGAGGAGGGTTCTGAAGTGATTCGCTTTACCATTAAAGATGTGTTAGTAACAGCGAACTTGCATAATGGATATTAGAGAGATTAATGCTAGAGGGGGATTGTCTCCATTTCTTCTCCAGGTACCTCAGGCTTTTTCTTTCTCTATAGATCTATTTATTAAACCATGGTGCAGAAGGTGTGGGCCTTGTAGGAGAGCAACCTTATCAATGATGGTGGAAGGATTGGTGAGACACTGGGTGGTTAAATCATTGATGTCAGAGTTGGGTTAAAGACTGGAAATGCTTTCATGGCTGTGTTGCAGAGACTGGCAAGGTTGATGTTTTTGGTTTTGCAAAACCAGGTAGTAGCCCTTTAAGGTTGGCCAAAGGTTAAATAATGAGATAGGTGAAATAAGAAGGTAATGAGGAAGTGTCAGACTCTACTAGTAGAGGATCAGCAGCTGTTATCATATCTTCTTTGGAAATAATAAGGCCAAGCGTGGAGCTCTTGAAATGTGTTGGTTTTGCGCTGTGTTGTAAAAGATCATTTCCTGAGAGAAATGTGGCAAGCTGGTTGGCAGCTGAAACTTCCAAAATGCCCCAGTGAAGATTAAAGTCTCCTAGAAAGATCATTTTGTCGCTTTTGAGTATTGGCACTATCAAAGTCAGTAAATTCTTCCGTGCGGGCAAAGCAGTCACCTGGCAGGTGATAAATGACATGAAACTTGAAAAGGGGGCTGTGTTGTACAGGAAGTGCCAGAGAAAGACAGTAGAAGGTATGGAGAGAGCAACTGAGATTATATTGAAGGGAATCTCTGAAGACAACAGTGATTCCTACCCTGACTTTACCCTCTCTATCATTCCTGATAGTGGAATAGTCCAGGGGGAGCAGAAGACCGAAAGTAGTGTGAAAGGTGTCATTGAACCAGGTCTCAATGAGGAAACGTACATCAAGGTTGAATTGATTGATGATGTCTGAGATTTCCAGTTTGCGTTTAGTTGCATATCTACAGTTGTGAAGCAAACAGCACTCCTCTGATGTGATGAAGGGGTGTCAGGACATTTAGAAGCAATAGGGGTGATGTTCCTTTATGTTGGTGCCTGGTTTGTAAAAGGCTGGTATTTGGTTTGGACCAGGAAGATGGTCGGTATAGTTCAATGATTTGTGTTGTCTGGAGAAGAGAACGTGGGGGAGTTAGAGATATTGTAGCTAGCCAGTATATTGGAAATTTATGTTGGGGACAGATTGTGTGCAGCTTTTTAGCAGCGCGGGAGGAAAGTACTCCTCAGAATAAGAAGTATGGGGTATTGTGTGCTCACCAGGGGAGTAAGGAGTCAGGACAAGTGGACATTTTAGAGCTTAGGTAGGAGATGGTAGTATCAAGTTGGCGATTGTGAAGCGGTGGCCTAGTTTATTTTCTAAGAGGAGCAGAGCATGAAATTTTATGTTGCTCGATAGGTGCAAGAGGTTCAGAGGAGGGTTCAACTCGAAAGGTAGAGCAAGGGAGGAAAAAGATATGCTGGGTACAGGATTATTATGTGTAGGGAGTAATTCAAGTGGTGTTGTTGAATATGCGTGTGGGTGCAGTTGTGAAGAAAAAATTCTCAGGGCATTCATTGAAAGAGAAAGATGTATTGTGTATTAAATCAGGTGAAGAACGGTGAAGGCTGTTGTGGGATAATGGTATGTGGAGAAGGGCGAGATAGGAGTCAAGGAAAAGCAGGTGGTTGGGGAGGTGAAGAAAGGAGGAGGGGGGATTTGGCATGTGAGCTAGGTAGAGTGAGTGTGTGGGGGTTCGGGGACATGACTGATGAGAAAAATTGTCCAGGAGGGTAGATGGAATGTGGATGCTTCTTCCAGGCTAGAAAAAAGAAGCGGCGAAAGGTAGAGATTGCCATAGGTGAGTAATGGATCGAGCGGCAGTACAGGAATGAGGGTGGGGTATGGAGAGATATATGGGGTTTGGGAAGGATTCAGGTTAATGGGAGAGGAGGCAGGGGAAGAAGAGTGGAGTGGATAAGAAGGAAACCTTTATGATGGAGAGGTCGCTATGTGAGCTGGGTAGTCTGGCTGTTAGCAAGATGGATTGGATAAGGGGATGAACAACCTAGTTGGGGGATGGTTTCTTTGGGTCCCAGGATGGTACATGGTGGCAAATGAGAGTACTGGCCATTAGCTGGGATGCGGTTTTGAGGATAACGTCTCGGCTGGAGAGATTGGGAAGAGGGGAAGCAGAGGGGAAGGAGGGAACGGGTGGGCCAGAGGGGAATCCTGTTACTTCTGATAGAGCTGCCTTCTGGTGTCCAGGTGTCATATAGTTCCTACTAATCCATAGGTTCTGCACATTTTTGGGACAACATAAACTAGGGGCTTGGTGCAAAGACTTATTTCAGACACCCCTGCAGGATATGTTGGCCTATAGACCAGCTAGTTCACAGTGCCACCGAAAGACCCCATAACCTTACAAGGGAGCGAATGGTTTCTGGCAACTACTGAACATGACAACTCTGACCAACCAGGGATCATTGAAACAGTACAGAAGCTTTAGTTCAGTCACTTGTGCTCACATATTCTCAGAGAAATATACGGAGAATACACAGTGGCACGTTTTCAAAAATATTTATTGAAAGATGTAATTTTTGCGTACAATATGTGTGCTGCAGTGATTACTAGAGTGAAGCAGATGAATGTGATTACAAGCACCAAAAGTTTAAATAGTGGAAATAGTTCTACCATGGTGTGAAACAAAGTACAGATGCAATAAAACAACTCCTATGATGCAGACCCTACTCTAAGTGCACCTAGAGAGTGCATAGGTGTAAAGCCAAGAATCTCCCCAAGGGACAAACCAACCCTCTTACCTGATGGGATAGAGTGTTGTATTCCGCTTTAGGTGTCCGTATATAGGTTTTCCTGAAACATGTCCTTATATGGGCACAATTTGCAGTGCCCTTATATAGGCAAAAGATCACAGTCCTTATTTAGGCATTAGTCACCTACATACGTCCACCCCAACGTCACAACGAGTTCTTGGAAAGCAGACCCTTAAGCTCTTGGGAGTTCCCCCAGCATAGGATTATTGATTTCTCCAAGAACTCATTTATGATGCATGAACCGCTATTCCTTAAGGGTTCATTCCTGACATCTTCCTCTGCCCGACTTTATGTCAATGCTAATATTCCAAGGCCCCTACCAGGTATAAATATACCTTCCCTTGCCCAAGCAAGTAGGAGGAAACCTCGACTTTAGAGGAGCCTGTTTCCCGGCCTGACGCACTGACAAGAGACGTTGTCATCCCTGCCCACAGAGAATCCAGCTTCCAGTGTTCTGACTTCGCGAGGTGTTAGAGTTCGAGACCCGGAAAGAGATTCCCACCTCTTTCATTCTCAAGGTATGGAGCTGACTAAAACTTAGAGGGACTCTTGGCATAACAGACTATAGCATACCATACTATAGCCTACCATACTATAGAATACATCACCTACTTCTTACCTCGTACTACACTTAGGTTAGGTTCACTGGGGTAGAACTAGTTAGAGAAGCATCTTATGAGTACTCATATTTTTAGCTTATGTTATTTATGTATATGAATATATGTGTCATAGCTAAAAGATAATGCTAGCGCAGTATTGTTTCTTTCTACTGCTTACGCTGTACATAATATATCTTGCATACTGTCTTACGATTGTAACAGCTCATATTTCTTACACGAGAAACAAGACTGTTCAATAAATCCTTTTATTGAATGGCTCATCTATTCTTTCTGTGTAACTCTGAAGAAACTAATCATGTACGATTATCTGAGTGAAACTGTTATCTGTTGTTTCCACGATTCTGAGAGTGTTCTGATTCTAAAGGGAAACAAAGTTGTTATGTTTATGCCAGAAAGTACTCCCTTTTTGTTTACAAGAAGTTTCTAGTGGCCTCTGAGTTAGCTGGCACAAAGTAATTAAGTTTAATATACTTGAAAGGGGCATACTGACCTCAGTCCTATGCCAAATCTATAGGATGTATTATTCCAATGTGCAGAGCCTATTAGGGAAATAGGAACTACACTACATGGCGCCCATCATTTGGTGAGGCACTAATATAACGCTAGATACTGAGTAACTCAGTCGTCCTTTTCTCAGAGACCCCTACTCACATACTCCATAAGATGTCTGGAGTGGGTAGGGTTAAATATCAGCCAAAGCTGAATAGGACAAAAATCCTATATATTAGCTGTTTGGTTTGTGCAGCGTTGAAGGATACAGTGTTCCAAAATATTTTGCACCTTATCTTTGTTTCCTTGAAACTTCATACTACATTTTTCAAAAACAATGTCCCTTAACGGGGATACTAACACCAAGAACGGTGTCGCTGCGGCTGACCCAGTCGTAACAGCTTTTATTTTTACAGGTTTAAATGAAACGGATGAGGGAGTTATAAACATCCCTCCAAACTTAAGGAGAGATATCACTCTAAAACACGGCCTAACACCATGAGGCGGTAGAGCAGTTTTCGTGATAGAGGCTCACAAATCCTTTCAGAGAGAGGTATTCAATTCATGGATTGTATTCCCAGAATCAAATCCAGTAACACAAGTATTTCACTTATTTAAAGAAGATAAACCACCTGAGGAATATATTCCTTTGGAGGATATTGAAATTCCGCTCACATGCCAGGAACATAATCTCTGGTTTAACGGTGCCCTAAAACATCACAAAAACATTACCAGGCTCAGTCTACTAGGTAGACCAGGAGCAACATGGCCGATTCTAGCCGGCTACACACCTCATCCTGACATCAAAGAGATGTCAGACGAGGAATTACTCACTCAACTACAAGAGTTAATAAAACTTTACAGACAATTAGTCCAATATGTCAGCGGACTTTCACAGTCCAACCACCAATGACCATTCCAAATCAAACCCCTCAACAGGGATATACACTAAAAATTACTCCACAGACTGTACCCGCAGTCATGGGTAAAATGCCCACAAAATGTGAACAAATCCCATTCTGGATAGCTCAAAAAATTACTCTCATCGAAGCAGTATTTCCAAATACTAGCTCTTATGAGAAAGACAGAATCCTAACAATCTGTTTACCAATGGGGATCACACCACAATTGGAAGACTGCACCACTTGGGGAACAGTCTTTGCTGCCATCTATACTAAAACACTTGGTGTTCTGTCAATTGCAGTAATAACAGATGTCCTGAAACAAATTCAAAAGGAATACGGGGGCAGAGCCTGCTCTGAATTTAGGTATGAAATTACTGAAAAACTTCGACCAGGTCTCAACAATAATATTATCTAATATTAAAGGAGAGGCAGCATCAGTGGCGATCCGCCAACGCTTAAGGGAATTTGATGTAACAGAACATCAACATGAACTACCCAGAATAATAGAAAAATCTTATGCAGAATTAGGCAGAGGCAGTTTGGGTGGAAAACCTTTGAAGCCAAAACTGTGTAAAGGTCCTGAGAAGGATTCTATTAAACAAAATCCTACATCTTCTAAAAAGAAGCGGGTAACTAATAAACAGAATTCAAAAGAGAAACGTTCTCAATCCTGAGGTAGGTCTCCTCAAAAGGAGCCCTCTGAAAGGAGGCATAACCTCAGGAATAGGGATAATTTAAGAAAACCTGACAGGTATCAGGATACTGATACACGTTCCTCTCGTACCTTTCAGATATCATCACAGACATCAGAAAGGAGAGGACGGTCAGATCACGAAGAAGAACGGGTGAAGTCCAAAGACGATCAACACGTTAAAAAAAATAAATCAAAACCTCAACTCACGACACATGATGACCTAGATAGGCACTTGAACAGGGTGAGTACCATTATACTGGGCTTCGCCTCTGAGGGCTATAAATTCAACTGTGGAAAATCCAGAATTGCTCATCTCAATGTCCTTTTCCTAAGATATGAGCTTTCAAGTGAAGGAAAAAGCCTGGCAGCTAACATTTTAGAAAAGTGTGCAGTGCTCCAACCTACAAAAACCCTGAAAAATTTACAATCCATCTTGGGTTTTCTAAATTTTGGAAGATCTTACATTCTAAATTACACAGAAAGGGTTAAACCTCTCTACGAATTAATT
The DNA here is from genome assembly GCF_964204655.1 of Triturus cristatus. Lineage (NCBI taxonomy): Eukaryota > Metazoa > Chordata > Amphibia > Caudata > Salamandridae > Triturus > Triturus cristatus. The sequence goes on from NC_140584.1 coordinate 152,400,991, forward strand.
AAACCTGATTTTTCAACCAAACATTGGACACAGGAACACACAGACATCCTACGTTCACTCCAAGCTAACATGTTAGCAACAAATCACTTACAAACATGAATAAATAAACGCAATTTAGTGGTCCGAATAATTTTTTGTCAATGTGGATTCACCTATTTAACATTTAATGAGGGTGAAAAAGTACCAATTGCATACAAATCACATTTGTATACACAAGCAGAAATGCACTTCACTTCAACAGAAAAAATACTGACAGCAATTCAAACCGCTGTAGCAAAAGAAAGAGCACTAGCTCAGGGGAAATGCATTATTGTTGTGACTCCAGTACTAGCCTTAGAGGGGGTTACAAAAGCGAGCATTCCAAATGCAAAAGCTTCACATCCTAGATAGATACAATGGTTTAATTCTCTTGCTGCAACAGATGTTAAATATGTTTTTGATCCTGATTTAAAAACACAAGCGTTCCTGCAATATGAACATGAATGTCCTCTGGCCACTGAAATTCTGCCTCTCGATCAGTACAAGTTTATAATTTATATGATGGATCAGCACAACCTGCTACAGGGAGTAAGGAAACTTACAGTGCAGCGTGCGCAATCATTAAAGGTTGCATGCACGATGGTAAATTCCGAATAATGGTCACTAAAACTCAATCTCAATCTCTAGGAGATTGTACAGCTCAGTGAGCTGAGCTACAAGCATTCCAACTGGCATTTGAAAGTACAGATTGCGAATTCCCCACACTTATAGTGTGTGATTCCTTTTACTGTTTTTAATCATATAATGAATATTTACAGAATTGGCTTCAAAACGGATTCATTGGTTCAAAAGGTGCACAATAAAGCATAAAACGCTTTGGGAACAAGTAGTTCAGTTGAGAAATGAGCTACCAGAAGCTCATGTGATACACACACAGAGTCATGAACGTGATGGCGTTCACGTTGCAGGGAATTCATTGGTTTATAAAGCCGCAAAAGGGGCTGTTCAGACGGGTCCTGTAGCTGCGATCACTCATTCAAAAACGAGAACAGACAGTGAGATATTGTTGGCTGTCAATCCCTCAAGCAAAGGCATTGGTGAAGCGTTACCAAAGAAATTTCCACTCAAGTACTCTTGTAGTGAAGGTAGCGTTTTAGATACGCACATTGCTATGTTAGCATAAGTGCCTTAGATGTTAGAAGCGCCATCTTGCCACTTTTGCTGCTTTTGCACACGACACTGCAGATACATGTTATTATTTGAAAACTGCTTGCTTGCCTTTTCTTCACTTGAGAACTGTATGCTGTTCACATCCCTAGACGTGCACTGCGACCTTGGTCTGAACATTGTGTGCAGAAACAGTCTGAGCCACCAAACAATGTATGATTTTGAGTTCAGGTTGATCGGCCCACGCTCTAGCCATAACACGCACACAGCTGCAAATGTCTGAAAGTCGAGAGCCTTTAATATTGCAGTTTGCATGCATTAGACACACATTCTGGAGAAGAACCTTTCCAGGAGCAGAGCAAAGCTGATCTTGTGATGTGATTCACGTAAGCTGATCTTTACAGTATGGGGTTCCCCATTCAAACCTAGAGACCTTCTATTAGTATAATAATACTAGCTCACTAGCGAAGGGAGGGTGGTTGTATTCCACTATCATTTGTAATAGGATTTCTCCCTTCATTTTCTATGGTATTGTAACAATGCGGATGGTTTTAATTTTAATCATTTGTCTGCTTATGTTAGCCAAAGTACTGCATCTTAGGACACGTAGTTTATAAAATAAACATTTTAAACTTTACCGTGTCTCTGATTACTCTTGTTGTGGACTGACATGAGAATAATACCAAACAGGTATTTCTGATTCCCACCATTCCTGAGAGTACTCTAAGTCGCTTGTTCTGGGTTGTCTATACATTGGGAGCTCCGAGAGAATACGGAGGATGAATGGGACACTGATGCTAGTCGGATTGGGGTTCTGGGTTCTGAGGTGAGTTTTTGGTACACCGCAATTCACTGAGGTCCTGGTTTCCTGCGCATAGTTCTGTGCATGAGCAGAATCCCTGTAACATGGCGTACCTAACGTTTGGTCTTCTGATTTGAAACACCTTAGTAGTGCTTATATTAGTCCACGACACCCTCACTCTTGTTTCCGGATAGCAGGAGTGACGGTTTTAACCTACCTGTTGGTACGATAGGTTCCCTCAAGCATTATATTTAAAAAGGTTTTTATATTTCTGAACCCTTGTAATATCCATTGTTGTTCTAATATGTGTCCTTATGGCGGTCGATATTGCAGCGCATAGCCGAATACCTCTGCGGCGTCATTTGACGCAGTTTGGGGTGCCGGACGATGGGATGGCCGTTATTTTTGTGGTGAGTGCCGATGCGTCATACCCCTACGAGTTGTTTTACTCTTGGGTGACTATGCCGGCGGTGAATGCGGATGATGATACGTTCCACTCCTATACTCCCACGCGGCTCCCAGCAAATGATACGCCATATAGGACGCAAGAAATTCCTATTTCAGCTTGGCAGCATTGAATTTGGTTTAATGGTGCCCTTCCCCATGCGGTTACACCAGTTAGAATGGGCCCTTTGTAAATTCCAGGGGCCACTTGGTCGGTGCTGGCTGGATTTCCACCTCATCCCCGCTATCAGACTGTTGCGGTGGATGAGTTGCGTGTCCTCCATACAGCCCTGATTACTGTGTATAGGGCTTTAGTGCAATACGTTTCGCGCAACGTGCAGGTGGGGGCACCTGCTGTTGCGGGACAGCCAGCTGGCCAGGCAGGGGTTGTAATTAGTCCCGTCATGGTAAATTCGGTAGTGGGTAAGCATCCCCAGAATAAGGGCGATTTGCCTTATTGGCTTGCTGAAAAATGTGACCAGCTGGAAGCTGTATTTCCGCACTCTACTCCTGTGGAGAAACACAGGATACTCACCATTAGTTTGCAGAAAGACTTAGTCCCAGAAGTGTCTGATTGAGACAACTGGGGTAAGGTTTTTGCAGCGGTCTACTCGAAGTGCTTCGGTACCCCATCTATGGCCGTTCTTCCCTCCATCATTAAACGTGTTCAAGATCAACACGGCCCGGAGGCGGCAGTCGAGTTGGGAATGTGGCTTGTCGGTGTGTTCGGCGTAGTTGCCACTCTCATCCTTGGTAATCTCAAGGGAGATGCGGTACAATTTCAAGTGGCTAATGGCTTAGCCCGCGTCGATGAACTCGATAAGCCCCGAGAGTTGCCTAAATTATTGCGGAAGCCTATAGAACTATTGGCCGCAGTAGTTTAGGGATTAAACCAACTATTGTAATTCCAGACTTGGTAGAGCAAACTAAGGTGAGTTTGTCTGTTAAAGACGATCGTCCAACTTTTCCTAAACAAAATTGGCGAACAAAGAAACAGGGATCTCGTCCTGCATCTCCAGTGCAGGCGACTGGTGAACGCACATACGATTTGCGTGATCACACTATTATTAGGTCACCTGATAGATTTCAGGTTACTGAACAACGTTCTCCTCATTATTCACAGGAAACATCGGTCTCACAGTCCAGTGACAGAGAACGTGGCAAAGGTCGGGGTGCCCAACAAGGACGTGAGCAACCCCGTCAGCCTGACGGTAATGGCAAGCAGGACGGGTTTGCAGGTCAACGTTCCCCGTTTCAGAAGAAGAAAGTTGCTGCGCTAACAGCGAGGTATGCCACAGATAGTGAGAACGCAGCTTCGGAACCTGACATGGGCACTTACGCTGCTCGACATAGCAGCGAAGGTTACAGTAGTGCGGCAAGCACTGCGTCCATATCTGGAGGTGACAGCAACTGATATGTTCATAACTGTAGAAACTGCTGACACTAAAGTGGCTGCCCCTGACAGACTATATGACATAGTCCTCTTAATTGAAGGTGACATACAGCGTACAATACAAGGGATTTTTTGGGATAATCTGACCTCTTCCTACAATATTCTCTTAGCGGAGGCGAACTGGCCCCCGGCTTTCAATTTGGAAGCTCCTAGAGGGGAGGAGGTAAGCCTCCCATCCTTTGCGCACACAGTGCCAAAGGAGCACGCTGAAAGGTTTGCCAAAGAATGAGCTCAGGTGCTTGCTCCGGCATTGTACCGTACTCAGGTTGGGTGGGATAAATTGTCTCCAAGCCATGAGATTCCCTTGCGGTCTATGCCCCAGCCGCAGCCCCAATATTCCATGCGCCACAAAGCTAGATCTCACGTCGCAGAAATCCTTGAGCAATTGGAATATCAGGGTGTTATTGAAACATGTGTGTCACCAATGAATAATCCTTTATTCACTGTAACGAAGCCTGATGGGTCGTACCGCCTAGTTTTGGATTACCGGCATTTGAACTCTCATTGTCGGACATGTGCTGTACAGAATACCCACACTTCTGCCCTCATTGATAGTCCCTTGATTAAAAGGTTTAAGATCACACTTGACATTACCAATGGCTTTTACAGCCATAACCTGTCTTCTATTAGTAGTCAATGGACAGCATTTACTTCTGGCGGCATACAAAAACAGTTCAAGAGATTAGCCATGGGCTATATAAACAGCCCTGGCGTCTTTGCCGCACGTGTTGTCTCTCTGTTGGAGAGCATTGACCCCGATGCGTACTCGTATGTTGGTGATATCTATCTCACAGACGATGAATTATGGCTGCATCTGTGTCGAGTCGATCGCATCATTGTTATGTTTGCAGACTTCGGTTACAAATTCAACTTTGCGAAGTCTCACATTGCAGAGTATGCAGTGTTGTTTTTGGGCTACGAGCTCAACAATGAGGGTCGAGGGTTAGCTCCTCACTTTCTGGAGAAGTGCGCATGCTTGCGTGCTCCTACAACACTGAAAAAATTACAGTCTTTGCTGGGCTTTCTGAATTTCGGTTGTACAGTGTCTAGAGGCTGTTGCTGAGTGGATGCATGCGTCTTGTCTTAAACTTAACGGGGAGAAGACGGAGATCATGTTATTAGGTAATTCCTTACCGAACACTTTGGCCTCTATTTGGCCTACATGCCTTGGCACTCCTCCCCTCCCTAAGCCCCAGATAAAGAGCCTTGGAATCTGGCTTGACAGGGCGCTTGATTTCTCGGTCCAAGCCACCAAGACTGCCTCAACTTGTGCTGGGTTAATGAAAATGCTCCGCAAGGTTCTTCCTTTGCTCCCTTTCCAGGCGAGGAGAGTCATGGTTCAGGCCCTGATTCTCTCTCGCCTGGATTACGGGAACGCCTTATATTTGGGCGCCCCTATAGCGGTGACCAAAAGGCTCCAAGTCACCCAAAACTGTGCCGCCCGGCTATTGTTTAATATTCCTCGTTGGCAATCAGCTAAGAAAGCCCTTAAGGAGCTTCATTGGCTCCCAATGACTGCCAGAGCTCAGTTTAAGGCGATGTGCATAGTGCACAAATCTTTTCATCGAACAGGCCCTGCCATCTTGTTCCCCTTTGTAGTGCCTTACGTCCCTTCCAGAGCCCTTCGTTCCGGCTCACTGCACTTAGTAACTCCAACAAAGGTTATCAAAGCCCGTTGGGGCGGTCGCTCCTTCTCACACTCTGCCGCCAAACTATGGAATTCCCTTCCTGTGAGTATTAGACAGATCAACAATAGGATGGCATTCAGGAAAGTCCTAAAAACCCATTTGTTTGCGAAAGCGTGCTAATGTACCTTGGAGCTCGTCATAGTAATTGCTGAAGCGCGACGAGGCCTCCGGGTAGTTACGCGCTATATAAATATAATTTCATTTCACATATATTCCCGATTATGCCCAGCGTATCAAGCCGCTATATGCCTTGGTACAACCTACTTTTTCCAAATCGAGCTGGCTGCCAGAGCATTCGGCTATTTTGCAATCTTTGCAGGCTGATCTTCTTGCTTCGAAATACTTACTGACGCGTGATAACCACACTAACCTGGTAATAAGAATTGTGCCGGGCGCAGTGGGTTTCACTTACTTATCGTTCAATGAGGGCGATACTGTCCCCATTGCATACAAATCACACCTGTACACTTCAGCTGAACTGCGCTTTTCCACGATTGAAAAAGTTTTGACTGCGGTGCAGATGGCGATTCTTAAAGAGCGAGCGCTGTCGCAAGGAAAACGCATGTTGGTGGTTACACCATATCCTGCTCTAGAGATGGTGACGAAAGCCAGAGTACCTATTTCTGAAGCTTTGCATCAACGTTGGATACAATGGGCCACTTTTTTGACATCGCCAGATGTCACCTATATCTTTGATGCCTCATTGCAGACTCAGGAGTACTTGCAATATGAATTTGTTCATCCGGCTACTCTGTCTTTGCGCCCGCTTGAGGAATACCATTGTGTCATTTACACTGACGGTTCGGCGCAACGGGATCGAAGCACGCCTATTCAGCGGCCTGCGCAATTGTGGCGGGTACTTTCGTGAATAGAGAATTCAAGTCTGATGTCGTGCATACGCAGTCATTGGGTGATTGTACCGCACAGTTGGCAGAGCTCCATGCTCTGGTGCTTGCACTGGAGTTTTCTGATCCTCGGATTACTACTCTTATCGTGAGTGACTCATTTTACTGTGTCCAGTCTTTTAACGACAATCTATGCTTTTGTTCTCAAAATGAATATCGCGATTTCAAAGTTATCACAATCAAGCATAAAATGCTTTGGGTTCAGTGGCAGAACTTAAACAGCATCTGCCTCTCGTGAATGTAATTCACACTCTTGGTCACCAGCAGGATGGTGTCCATGCTGTCGGCAACAGCTTAGCTGACGAGGCAGCGAAAACAGCAGTGGCGACATATCTAGCAGCAGCAGTTACAAGATCCAAAAGTAAGTTCGATGATGACATCTTGGCAGCTATTGCTGCTACAGAGAAGGGAAGTAATTACCCGAGAGGGTTCCCTTCTCGGTACTATTATCACTTAAGTCCTGATAACGTCCCGCATGTGAGAATTAACGATGTTGGTGACAGATTAATTTCCAACGCGGACTGCAGACCTTCCTTGATAACAGCGGCTCACGAGGGTATGGCCTCTGCCCATGCCGGCGTGTCAGCTACTGTTACTCATTTACAACAGCGTTACTGGTGGCGCAGGTTGTATAAACAAGCCTGCACTTATGTTCTTGATTGTGACATTTGCCAACAGATTAAACCTTTGAGTGCTGCGCGCCCACCACAAACTCAGTTGTACATATCTAATAAACCACTTGGGTGTGTTTATTTAGATCACTACGGTCCTTTCTCCTCTGATATTGCGTACAAGTATATCTTAGTTGCAGTGGATTCGTGCACACGTTTTCTTTGGGTATGGCCACAAAGGAGTACTGATGCCCTTACTGCCATAAGGGATTTGCGTGTCTTTGTGGGAATTTTTGCTTGTGGTACCTTTCATTCTGATCAGGGCCCTGCGTTCGCCTCTAAGGCGTACAAAGAAGCCATGAGATCCTTGGGGGTCCAAGTCAAATTTTCGTCTCCATACCGGCCTGAGGGTAATAGTGTAGTGGAGCTAATGAACCGTGACTTAAAGCAATCCCTGACAGCTAGGGTTTTAGGCACTGGCCGGAAATGGTTAGCCCATCTGTATGACGTCCAACGTGCACTTAATAATCTCCCTTGAAGGTCTCTGGGTGGGCAGACCCCACACATGATGCTCTTTGGCATAAAAATGTTTGTTCCGGACCTTTATGGTCTAGACATGGCGGCGGCAGCCACACCCTTTGACGTAGATGATCACTGTGCTGTATTACAGAGTCTACAAGAGACCAGAGACAGTCTTGCAAAAGAACACTTGCCCTCTACATCTGATGCTGCGCTTCAGATTCCGGTAGTCCGCTGGCTACCACGAGTTGTAGACCTGGTCCATGAGTAGGTGGAGAACAAGAAGGAGTTCGGCCACTCTTATCATGCCCCGGTTCCAGTGCTTGGCGTGCAGGGTAAAGGAACAGTCATTTTACCTCCACTTCCTGGTCGAAAGGATAACAGATACATCTCCATTGACAATGTCAAACTACAGCGAGTGGCCGATTCTTCTTAGGAGTTTCTTGCCCTGCGATGCTAAGAAATTCTGTTTTGGCTCTGGCTTCTACCACCATGCCTGATATTGCCATTGAGATGCATACTGTTACTGATCCTTTGTTGCTACCACCGGCTGGTGGTCCACCTGAAAATACTGAGTATGCTTATCCTGCAGATGTATCATTGCCTGTTTTACAATCAAACGCAGTTAACCAGTAACATTTCTCCTTTGATACTAACTCTATGACTTCCAGTGCCCCATCAAAAGTTTCTATTTTTGCTGCTTGGTTTAAAAGACATTTTTTGATTCCCCCTTGGACTTACATTTGGCTGGTGCTCATATGTATCTTTTTGTTTATGTCCATTGGATTTGTGGTGGTATTTTTCCGTCTTGTGAATGGACACTACCTAAAAGAAAGATCTACATTAAGACTAATTGATGGAACTTTGGCCCCCCACTCCTCATCACACATCATGAAGAGGGACCAGACCTATGTGAATATTACTGCCTGGCCTGTCTTAGATGGGATTGTGTGGGATGCTGTTAAATTTCAAATTCATGGACCCACTGAGGTTATTAATGTTCAGAATGTTCTTCGTGTTTCTATGGGTGATGTTGTTAAACAAAACATACGCTCTGATGATTGGGACGTTCAGGCCATAGAGGCATTATTTTCTGATTTAAAATATTATACTGCCTTTGATGCTGAAGATTTGTATTTAGATAATGCTAACTATGGGGAGCTGTTTTGCTATCAACATTATGGCAATCATTTCCTACATAAAGCCAATACATTTTGAAATTTTGTAAATTATACGCAATGGGAACATTGTCCAACACCGGTGCAAGGTAGCTCCAGCACATTAGTGAACAAATTTGCCTATTTTACTGATTTCAGTGTTTCGAAACCTGCCTTTAAAGAGGCAGCAGAGTCTGCCTCGAAGGTTAGGCTGACACACACTAAATTGTTGTATTCCAAATCCTTTATGGATGATTTGGCGGTCAGGGGCTATGATCTGTGGAAAGCTACTATTGATCTTAAATCTGTTTGGGGTTCTAAACCATGGCAGGTACAGGGAACAGAAGCTTTGCATCGTGCCTGCCTCATCCCGAACCACATGTTATTTTTGAATTCTACTATTTTTCAGACCACCTTCTTGGGATTGGCTACCTCTAAGAAACTGAATTCTCCCTCTACTCCGGATCTGGGTGCTTATCCAAATTGGGATAATCATACAGATCTGTCCCTTGATGCGTTGCAGTCATACAGTACTAATACATCCTTCGATATTTCCAAATTAAATCCGGAAGGATGGTTAACATGGCAGATGAGCTCTTATTCCTGTCAACATTGTTTTCTGGGTCTGAGACCTGGGTACACGCAGATTCGCGTAGACCCCCGCTTTGAATCTTCAGTTACTACCTACTCTGTGGGGAAGTTATGCCAATCTTGGCTGCAACATTCCACCTTGGCATCTGTTAAACTTCATTTATCTAAATTACATAACAAAATAGATTTGAATGATTTTGTTAAGGGTCCTGTAGGTGGCAGGTCCAAAAGATGGGTGTATGCTGTTTATAACGAAGTTTGGAAATTATCGCAAATTGAAGAGGCTTCCAGATTGAGAGCCATTGATCAAGCCAATTTGGAAAAAGTACTAGCTGTCATCAATAATAGCATTAACACCCTTTCTTCCTGGATTTACACATTAGATAATATTGTTTCATCTGTTGTTGATATTGTGCAGTATGATATGTCTGTTTTGTATCATGGTCAAAATCAATTACGTTCTATAATGCAGTTTGCATGGACTTTGCAAACGTTAAAGGCTGGGAAAGTCTCCAGGGACTACATGAATACTTCGTCTTTATTCCTTCCCTTTAATCTGACTGCAAAACAACAATTCATGTCCATGAAAGAAGCAACATACTCATTACTGCATATTGAAAAGTTAGAACCTTTGCCTTTCTCTGTGGCCGAATTGAACTCCGCTGTGTGGCTTATCCATGGGTTAATCACATTACCATTCCCTTTGTTTAAGTTCAGTTTGTGCATGAAACATTATGCCCTAGGCAGATATGAACCGTTGGGTACTGCTTTCCTGCATGAAGTTTGGTCACTCTCAATTACATACAGGTGCATGAGAGAAGGTAAAGAAGATTATTTGAAAGGTGAGGAATGCACTTCCACACCTGATCACTCTGTAGTCTGTAGGCACATCCAATTGCATGGCGCATGCAAGGTTCAGGCACCTAATTTAGCATGTGTTCTGAAAGGGATTCCAGTGCCAGCTATTAGACCCTCTTTCACATTGCTAGCTAATGGTAGTTATTTGCTTTTAAATAACGAGGCTTGCTGCGGGATGCTAGTGGGAATCCCCTACATTGTGACTGTATCGCAGAGAGTAGTGTGGTGCAAAAATGTCCTTTTCCCACCCCTGCAGTGGTGGCTGGATGTATCCATCTGGTCTTCCATTCCAACCTTGAAAACAGAGTTCAACAAGATGAGCAGAATAAGGGCTCTATTGTCTCAAAAAGAAGTCGCTTTGACTTCATCCCGTGAAACATTTGTCCTTCACGTAGCAAACATCCGCACAGAGGTGCATGCGCTTTTAAATACTGATCTCCCACTGCATTTCGGTGCCCTGAGTCAAACTATATTTAATTCCTCGTCCACAACTGGCTTGGCGCATTTTTTCAAAATTGTGGGCTCCGGCCTCGTGACCTCCTTCCAAACTATTTTTGGTGTGATATCGGCATTTTTTCATTCTATTTTTTCCAGCGTATTTCGCGGGCTCCCATTGATTTTCGCCCTTGCGCCTGGGGTGCTGTTGTTGGTCTGCTTACTGCGCAATGGCTGCACAATTTGTGCCACACGACAGCCTGTCACGGCTGCTCCATCTTCGTAACCGGATGCTTGAATATTAGCGAACATTACCACTGGCAACCCTGAGCATAGCCTATGGATTGTCCTTCCGGTTTTCCTACCTTACTTGCGTGCAACCTGTTTTTCATTGCCTAGATTGTCCTTTCGAATGGGCTCTGGATTTGTTCTTGTCAAACTCGGTGTCTCCTGTCCCGGATTATGATCGACTGATGAGTCCCTTAGTGGCTCATGAGTTGGACTGTTCTGGTGTCAGAATTATGGCCTGTGGAGCAGCACATGGAGTCCTAGGGAATTGAAACAACTGTATGGCAGCGTATGACTTCTTGGCAAGAAGTTATCTTGAAGAACACGCCAGTTGTCCTCTGATGGTGCTAGAGGCCCCAGTTGTCGAGGAACATGTATGTTCGTTTACCTTGTAAGACTGGATGGCGGAAACGTTTGCAGACCTTTCCAATGACTTCCTCTTGGAAGCTGTTGCTACTTACTGCGCTTACACATTGTTGGATTAACTTGGATGTCGTCCAACTTTCCTTGCACGACCTACACACATTTTTTTTTTTGATTCGACATTTGGGCTCGCTGAGCCTTTGCAAGATTAAACGACTTTCTACTTCTTTTTTTCCCCTCCGTTTATTTAGCTTTTTTTTTTTTCTCTTCGAACTTTCACTCCACTTTATTTGGATTTCCAATACATGCACTTGGTTCCGCTCTGTCAAACTTGAGCTCTGCGTTCCTTTAATTGTATCCCTAATAGTTTGTGGTCCGATCAAGGGGGGGTGTAGTGGAGGTAGCGTTTTAGATAACTACATTACTATGTTAGCATAAGCGCCTTAGATGTTAGAAGCGCCATCTTGCCACTTTTGCTGCTTTTGCACACGACACTGCAGATACATGTTATTATTTGAAAACCGCTTGCTTGCCTTTTCTTCACATGAGAACTGTCTGCTGTTCACATCCCTAGACGTGCACTGCGACCTTGGTCTGAACATTGTGTGCAGAAACAGTCTGAGCCACCAAACAATGTATGTTTTTGAGTTCAGGTTGATCGGCACACGCTCTAGCCATAACACGCACACAGCTGCAAATATCTGAAATCGAGAGCCTTTAATATTGCAGTTTGCATGCATTAGACACACATTCTGGAGAAGAACCTTTCCAGGCGCAGAGCAAAGCTGTTCCTGTGATGTGATTCACCTAAGCTGATCATTACGGTATGGGGTTCCCCATTCAAACCTAGAGACCTTCTATTAGTATAATAATACTAGCTCACTAGCGAAGGGAGGGTGGTTGTAATCCACTATCATTTGTAATATGATTTCTCCCTTCATTTTCTATGGTATTGTAACAATGCTGATGGTTTTAATTTTAATCATTTGTCTGCTTATGTTAGCCAAAGTACTGCATCTTAGGACACGTAGTTTATAAAATAAACATTTTAAACTTTACCGTGTTTCTGATTACTCTTGTTGTGGACTGATATGAGAATAATAACAAACAGGTATTTCTGATTCACACCATTCCTGAGAGTACTCTAAGTTGCTTGTTCTGAGTTGTCTATACATTGGGAGCTCCGAGAGAATACGGAGGACGAATGGGACACTGATGCTAGTTGGATTGGGGTTCTGGGTTCTGAGGTGAGGTTTTGGTACACCGCAATTCACTGAGGTCCTGGTTTCCTGCGCATAGTTCTGTGCATGAGCAGAATCCCTGCAACACTCTTATGTAATTGATGCGAACAACGTTCCTTTTGCTTGAATCCCTGGAGTAGGGGATAGGGTCATTTCAAACATGGAAAGTAGATTTAGGACTGATCCTAGCAGCACATGAAGGGATAGCCTCAGCCCATGCAGGTGTTTCTGCAACAGTATCTTTACTAAAAGAAAGATATTGGTGGCCTGGCATTAGGAAACAGACTAAAAACTATGTTTTGGAATGTGAAATATGCCAACAGATGAAAGTCCCCACAGTGAAACGTCCTGTGCAGACACCCCTGTTGATTTCAGACAAACCATTAGCTTGTGTTTACCTGGACCACTGCGGTCCCTTGCAAAGGGACGGTAACTATAAATATATAATGGTCGCAGTAGATTTGCGCTCACGGTTCCTATGGATGTGGTCTCAGCGCTCGGCTGACGCTCGAACTGTTATAAAAGATTTGCGAGTCTTTATAGGCACATACGCAATTGGCACATTACATTCTGACCAGGGCCCTGCATTTAGCTCTCGGGCTTACAAAGAAGCCATGGCCAGTTTGGGCGTAGGATTGCGGTACTCCTCTCTTTTTCATCCTGAGGGAAATTCTGTGTGGAAAGGAAAAACCGGGACATAAAGCAGTCTATAACAGCTATTAGGTTCGGGGGATTGGTTGGGTCAAACTTCTTTATGGGGTCTAACGCTCATTAAATATTTTGCCAAGAAGTTCTCTGGGGGGGGGGGTCACTCTATATGAGGTCCTATTTGGGACAAGAATGTGGGTTCCTGATCTCGAATGTAAAGGCACAGTGGTGGAAAATAAACCCTTTGATATCAAAGATCGTTTGGCTGTTTTACAGGATCTAAATGAACTAAGATCAAAACAAAGCAATGTGTTCCTGAAGCCAACCACCACTGGGGAAAAACCGGCAGTCCCAGCAAGGTCTGTCTGGATCCCAAAAGTTGGGAATCTAGTAAGAGAGAAGATTGCGAACAAGAAGGAATTTGGACCTTTTTACAGACAACCAGTACCTGTCCTAGCCATCTACGGAACAAGAATTGTACTTCTGCTGCCCCTTGCTGGAAAAAAGGAGAAAATATTTGTGTCAATCGACCTCATCAAACCACACTATGTGGCTGATACTAAATAGTAGGCCTCATGGACTCTGACCTAGTAGCAGACGCCCTCCTCTCACTACTATCCAAATGGTTCCGACTGAAAGAATCCTTTGTGAATATTTTTATTCTGGAAAGGTCCCAAACTGACTAAAAAGGGAAGAGAGGAGGAGACTATTTTGTTTTAATGTGGCAAAAAGTCGCTCTACCCCCAGATGGTCAACATGTTTCTCAACTCAGAATGTCAGGAAGTGTTCATTTGGGGATTCCTTAGGAACAGGTGACTAAAAACTATCTACAGTGGGTGGTGTGGTGCAATGCTACCTATCACTCTTTCTATCCGAGGGTTAATGCCCGGAGAAGGGCAGCAAACCTAGAGTACAAGAAAGGAGAAAGATCAAAAACCATGTCAAGATAATGGCAAATGATCCTGGTTAAATGCAGTGGATGTGTCTCACTATATATATTCTCAAAGTTAAACATGTAAAAACTTTAAAAACACACAGTGCTATCATGCAAACCCATCGAGCTCTGTGTGTGCCTTCATATATAAATATATCCCCTGTGTAACCGTATTCAGAAAGGTCATGGTTCAGACCATGGTGGATGAGAGAACATATGCTCACCTATTTGGTTTTCATGTGCTACCTCATCATCTCACAGCGGAATAATTTGGACACAGAGTGTAGTGTCTCTGTTGTATAAAGAGACAAAGAGTATCAGCTTTAAGTAGGCTGCAAGCACTTCAGATAAGCGCTCACTTCTTGGCTCTGATTAACTATATTACGATGTGCTGGAGGTATGGGTAAGGGTGGACTAGGCCCGTAGTTGTAAATCTAAACATATGACACGATTATTCAATATTAGGGGGCTCAAGTCAGGCCTGTGTGTCTGATAGTCTCGCCGCTTTCTATGCCCCTCAATTAAAATAATAATGAGGCACAGGGTTTAGCGCCTCCAGTAACCCAGCCGCGACTAGGGCGGGTATTCATAAATAAACAAACAAAGGTGTCAGAATGCCATTTAAGACTTAAGGCTGCTAACACCTCTCCCCAATACCTCTTACCTTCGTTAGTTGCCGGTGTCAGAGTTGGCCTCCAAATGGTAGTGCTTACTCACCTGCTCCCGCTCAGAGCTTCGAGTCTCACCTACCCACTCCGCTGCATCAGGAAGGTACTGTGTAACAGACGGGACCTGTTTTAAATACCTGCCTCTAAAACCACCGAGCAGGGTACTTTGGCCTCAGCTGAAAGGAATTAGCCTGGTGGTATCGAATGACGTCATATTAGACAGAATCATGGTGGCCATCTTAGAGTGTGGTTTAAATCAATCAAAGCTATCTCAGTATGCTGTAGGTGCACCCCTTGTTAGTTTATAAATATGTGGTAATTAAGAGGTCATTATTTATAAGTAAAGCTGATGCCTACTGTTGTGAAGTGCTAAAATTTAAAAAATTCAAAAAATGTCTTGTTTCATTATTAAAAAATACTTTTGTTCGGACTTCTAAAAACCCCAAGTCATAAAGGATGATAACGTGTCTGCCATGTTGGCCTGTAAATTATTGGCCCTTGTTATCTCATTGTGTCTCTGCCTTTTGAGGATAATCGGTAGCCTTTGATAACGGCAACATCAAGTGTTTGTGGGTGATGTCACTAAAGGAGCTCTAGCGGTGGCCATCTTGAAGTGTAGTTTAATGCTATATAGTCAGTGTGTATCTGCATTCTTATTACGCTACTATTTCTCTTTAGTGATAGATATGGGAAAGATGTTGTATGTCAAAACAAAATTGACAGAGGAGATTCCTATACAGGTAGTGCTGATGTATAGTCGTTTGTGTTGGGCACAATAGCTATATGCATGTAAATAAATTGTTAGTTGATGGTGTTCCATTGGATGTCATCGTTCAATCTGTTACTGGCTAAGTCAAGTCGAAACACCCACCTCTGTTCAATCCTGAACAGTGCTGTGTGTGTTATTTGTTGGTGAGACTCAAGGATAACCCAGCGCAAACTCGCTGGGGGATGTCTTAGTTCTGAAAAATGGGTATATAGTTCGGTGTTTGTTTTCTGACAGCAAATAATGCTCTTATGTTCAGTGATTCTGGTCTTAATTAACCCTGGGCGTAGTTCGCGAAGTAGCACTTCGCGAAGCTACGCAAAGTGCAGTTCGCACTACGCGAGCTACGCGTAGCACTTCGCGAACTGCGTAGTACCTTGTTCGCACTGTGCCAGATGTCGTTTTCAATGATTGCACAGTGCGGACAAGCAACCGGCACTGTGCAATAATTGAAAATGGCATCTTGCACAGTGCGAGCTGTAGTTTTCTGCTGCTCAAATAGATTTTTACTCGAGCGGCAGCTTTCTCAACGCGAACTTTTAGTTTCTCATCGCGAGCGGTCGCGAGCATACGCGACCACTCGCAATGAGAAACCTGATCTCCTCGCGTTGGGAATCTCGCCGGGAGGTTTATTTTCCATGCTCGCGATCGCCAACTTGATGTTGCTGATCGCGAACAAGGAAAAAGTCTCGCCGGGATGTCATTTTGCTTGCTCGCGGTCGCCAACTTGACGTTGAGGAGCGCGAGCAAGCAAAAAATGACCGCAGCACTACGCAACACTACGCTACGCGTGTTCGCACTGTGCTACGTGCAGTTCACGTAGTGCGAAGTAGCGCGAACTTCGCAAACTACGCGAGCGTAGCGTAGTGCTTTGCCCAGGCTTAGTCTTAATGGACCTCATGGTCATGCCAATGTATCTCTTCTCACAGGGACATGTCAGTATGTAAACACAACATGATGTGTTACAATTGGTGTGTTTGGTCAGCGTCCATGTAAATGTGTCTGAAAGAACCAGTTGTTTAGTGTGTTTAGTCTGTGGACACACAGTACATGAGCCACAGGGGTAGTGTCCCGTGACTGGGGGGAGGTCCTACAGTTGTCTCTGGTTAGAATTATTCTTGTTCTTGGGTCTCGTATGTATTAACAAATCTTTCAAATTGTTAGTAAGCTTGAACGCAAACCTGGGTTTAGGTATTGTCAGTGTACCTGTGTTCAACATCTCCCAATTATTGTTCACTGCTTTTTTTATCAAGTTGGATCTTGGTGAGTATCTAGTTACACATGTCAAAGTATTAGAGGGTTTCTTATCATGTACCTCCAGAAGGCTTTCACGGTGATTGTTTCTTGCTCGTTTCATACAGGCATGGATCTGTTTTTTAGGATATTGCCTTTTCAGCAGATTGTCTGACAGTATCTCTGCTTCAGACTTGTAGTCATCTATTGAACTACAATTCCTTCTGATTCTTAAAAATTGTCTGAAGTGAAGATTATCTGGTTTCACCATGGATTGAACTATGGATTATTTCTGGAATAGTTTTCTTTCTGTTTTGGCAAGCTTTGGTAATGACTCTTAGCATGCTTATGAATGGCAGATACATTTGTTTGGACACCGAAAGTACAAATTTGAACTTACTTTTAAAGCAAATCTTCCCATCACGAAGCAAGAGACTTGTAAGCAGTGAACATCACAGCCATTCCTATACAGGATGGTATAGTTTGGGAGAAAAAATTATTTCGACGTAATCGGCCTGACGGAACTTTTGAAGATTCCACATTTATTTAAAATTTAATTAAGTGACTTTATTACCTCCAGTACCTATTCTGATGATTGGGACTTTGAGACTGTTAATAACATGATGTCTGATCTAGAAAGGTCTGCTGCGTTCTCTAACAATGAAAACTAAGAGGGTTCATCAGACTACGAACAGCTTTATTGTTAAAACCACTATGGTCATAATTTCTTGCATAAATCTGTAACACCTAGAAATGTGTTTATGTTTAACCAATGGGAACATTGTCCTACACCACCAAAGGGTAGTTCAAAAATGTTTGCAAATAAGTTTTCATATTTTTCAGGGTACAAAACATCTCATCCAGAAACATTTTTCTATAGAAATGTAAACAAAACAGGACAGAAAGATATGTTAACTGATACAAAACAGTTTTATTCTGCAGCCTTTATTGCCCAACTATCAAGACAAGGGTTTGACTCTTGGAAAGACACAATCAATACAAAATCTGTCTGGGGTTCTAAAGTTTGGCAAGTGCAGGGGATAGAAGCTTTGTTTAGAGCCTGTATCATCCCACAGCAAATAATATATTTGAATGACACTGTGCAACAAACGTCTTGCCTTGGATTAGCCAAGATTAAAGACATGAACACACCTTCTGTACCAACACATGCAAGTAATAGCACTACACAGGGAGCGGTCACAATAGACACAATACTACAGAACAACAGATCAGATCCTGACTGGAAAAAATGGTAGCTCTGGCCCACAGACAGAAACATCGGTCAAGAAAAATTCCTGAATAGAATACAGGGCTTTACTATCCATAGGCCAGACCCACGTTATGTTCAACAACAGCACCCGGGGGTAGTAACAACATACAGTGTAGGAAAATTGTGCCTCGACTGGTTATGAAAATCTACACTCTAGGATGTGAAACAACACTTATCTTTACTTAAAGAAGAGACATACCTTAGGGATTTCTTGCTAGGACCAAGAACACCGCGTCAAAAACATTTAATTGATGCCGGCATTTATGCTGCTTATAATGAAATATGGAAGGTTTCACAGTCAGAGGCCGCAGAAAGAATACGTAAGCTTGATCGTATTAACTTAGAGAAATCATTCACTGTGGTCGACAATGGGTTAACAACTTTGTCATCCAGAATATATTCACTGGACAACATTGTATCCTCTGCTGTTGACATACTGGAACAAGATTTAGCCATGTTACAACAAGACCAATCTCAATTACATTATATTATGTTATTAGGCTGGACTCTGCTATCCTTGCGTGCAGGCTATGTGCCTCGGCGTTTTATCGAAACATCGTCTCTGTTTTCAGAATACAATCTCACGGATAAACAGATCGAGCTGGCACAAAGGGGAGCAAAGTATACAGTGCTGAGCATTGAAAAACTGGAAAAATTACCATTTACGGTAGCAGAAAAACTAGCTACAGAATGGCTTCTCCATGGCAAAACAACTCTGCCTGTCACTACTTTTCATTTTCAGTATTGACTCAAACAAATGCAAGCAAGAAATATATGAAAGGTTGGGTAAAGAATACATTAAGACATCCTGGGATTTACCTTACGAATACAGATGTTGGAGTGGGGGTCGTGGACTGTTTCTAAGCTGTACACACTGTGATAATGCACTGAGCGGATCACTCATTTGTCAGGACATTTCTTTACACAGTACTTGTAATGGTTCTGTGGCAAACTTGTCCTACCAACTGCAGGGTACACCAGCTGCTTTGATTAATCCAACGTTTGGTCAACTTTCTAACGGGAGTTACCTCATGTTAAATGATCAAATTTGCTGTGGCATGTTGCCAGGAATCCCATATCTGGTAACGGTTAGCTCCCGGGTTACTTGTTGTATGCAAGTATTGTTCCCCCAAATAGACACAGTCAGGGAGTCGCCTCTATGGCCTTCATTGAATGTCTTTTTTATACTTTAAGCAGAATGAAAGCCATGCTTTTGCAACAGACTATGCCTATGACCTCGGCCAAAGAAACCTATGTTCTACAAATTGCAAGGACTTTGGTTGAGGTATAGGCTCTAATACGTAGAAACTGCCCTATATATTTCAAAGAAAAAATGGGATGTGTCTTAAACATGTCTGATACGAGCGAGATTGTACATGTATTTAAGATAATATGTTCAGGACTGTTAACACCTTTTCAGGCAGTCCTCAAAATCATTTCAAACTTTGTGCATTTGGTGTTTGGTGGTCTGCCATTAATTCTAGCACTCGTTGCAGGAATCCTGTTTCTATTCCCACTACTATGCTATGGCAAGCCTATCCACCGGCGTCACTCCCAGCAACTTGGAGAAAGCTCTCCTAGAACAGAAGTGCCGTGAGTGCATAGTGCAATATGGGTTCTGTCATTTAGACTGATCTGGCAAGGTTGCACCTGTTCTACGCTGCCTGCTTTGCGGTGAAGAATGCGTGCTAGACATCTGTCTAACACTCCCATCAGTCATGCCAACAGATATCGATACTCTGCTGGACCCGATAACAGCCAATGCTCTGTGTTGTCCCCAGAGGCTACCATTCCTGATGACGGCATTCGTTGAGATCTCACAGATGCTTCCTGCTGCTGCTGAGGTACGAGATGGATCAACAGGCACACAGGTTACAACGGACGCGAACATTGCTGCGGCATCCCATGCTGAAGGCGATGCTTCACATCTCTGTGCAGTTAACCTTCTAAACAAGGTGTTCCAACTGTCACCGACATCGGTATATGATCTTTTGTCTGCAGGAGTAGATGATTTCATGTTTACACCAGACCCATACACTGACTTTGATTCGGCTCACAGTGTACTGGGGAAGCTATGAATTTGGCCTCCATATTTTCAAAACAGAACAAAACTTGGAACTCTTCCAACGTTTTTTTTTTTTTTCTAAATTTGAAAATACATGGCAATTCAATCTGTTTACAGTAGAACTATTCATATAGAATGGACTTCTTTGAATACTTCCAGGGACACATTGTCACCTTATTTACCACTATTTCATTTAGTACCATGTTATGAAATGGCTTTGGATTTTGAATAATTGTCAACCATTTCATCATATGTATATATTACTATTCATTCATAGTGCATTTATTTCTGATATATGCTTAGAATGAAAAACTGCTTTAAAATGTACAGTAACTTTGCATTACATGTTAAGCAAAAGTTTTTTTTTAAAACTTCTTTTAGTATGCTTTTACAAATGTTTTTTTGCAACATGTGGTACTCAGTTTAATGTTTAGCATTTAATGTTTAGCATTTAGTATTATCGCTCATTCGAAAGTGGAGTGGGTGTTGTATTCCGCTTTAGGTGTCCGTATGTAGGTTTTCCTGAAACATGTCCTTATATAGACACAATTCGCATTGCCCTTATATATGCATAAGATCCCAGTCCTTATTTAGGCATTAGTCACTTACATCCGTCCACCCCAATGTCACAACGAGTTCTTAGAAAAAGCTCTTGGGAGTTCCCCTAGCACAGGATTATTGATTTCTCCAAGAACTCATTTATTATGCATGAACCGCTATTCCTTAAGGGTTCATTCCTGACGTCTTCCTCTGCCCGACTTTACGTCAATGCTAACATTCCAAGGCACCTAGGTGTTAGAGTTCGAGACCCGGAAAGAGATTCCCACCTCTCTCATTCTCAAGGTATGGAGCTGACTAGAACCTAGAGGAACTCTTGGCATACACGACTATAGCATACCATACTATAGCCTACCGTACTATAGAATACATTACCTACTTCTTACCTCGTACTACACTTAGGTTAGGTACACTGGGGTAGAACTAGTTAGAGAAGCATCTTATGAGTACTCACATTTTTAGCTTATGTTATTTATGTATGTGAATATATGTGTCATAGCTAAAAGATAATGATAGCGCAGTATTATTTCTTTCTACTGCTTACGCTGTACATCATATATCTCGCATACTGTCTTACGATTGTAACAGCTCATATCTCTTACACGAGAAACAAGACTGTTCAATAAATCCTTTTATTGAAATGCCCGTCTATTCTTTCGGTGTAAGTCTGAAGAAACTAAGCATGCACGATTAGCTGAGTGAAACTGTTATCTGTTGTTTCCATGATTCTGAGAGTGTTCCGATTCTAAAGGGAAACAAAGTTGTCATGTTTATTCAGTTGCCGAAAACTACTCCCTCCTTGTTTACAAGGAGTTTTTAGTGGCCTCTGAGTTAGCTGACACAAAGTAATTAAGTTTAATATACTCAATAAGGGCATACTGACCTCAGTCCTATGCCAAATCTATAGGGTATATTATTCCAATACGCAGAGCCTATTAGTGAAATAGGAACTACACCACTTAGTGACGTGGAACGAGAGTACTCCTCAGAATAAGAAGTATGGGGTATTGTGTGCTCACCAGGGGAGTAAGGAGTCAGGTAAAATGTACATTTTAGAGCTTAGGTTGGAGATGGTAGCTTCAAGTTGGCGATTGAGAAGCGGTGGCCTATTTTATTTTCTAAGAGGAGCAGAGCATGGAATTTTATGTTGCTTGATAGGTGCGAGGGGTTCAGAGGGGGGTTCAACTCAAAAGGTAGAGCAAGGGAGGAAAAAGATATGCTGAGGTACTGGATTATTATGTGTAGGGAGTAATTCAAGTGGTGTTGTTGAAAATACGTGTAGGTGCAGTTGTGGTGAAGAAAAAATTCTCAGGGCATTCATTGAAAGAGATAGATGTGTTGTGTATTAAATGAGGTGGAGAACGGTGAAGGCTGTGGTGGGATGATGGTATATGTAGAGGGGTGTGATAGGAGTCGAGGAAAAGCAGGTGGTTGGGGAGGTGAAGAGAGGGGGAGGGAAGATGGAATGTGAGCTAAGTAGAGGGAGTGTGTGGGTGTTCGGAGACATGACTGATGAGAAAAATTGTCCAGGAGGGTAGATGTGGAATGTGGATGGTTCTTCCAGGCTAGAAAAAAGAAGGGGGGAAAGGTAGATATTGCCATAGGTGAGTAATGGGTCAAGCGGCAGTACAGGAATGAGGGTGGGGTATGGAGAGATGTATGGGGTTTGGGAACGATTCAGATTAATTGGAGAGGAGGCAGGGTAAGAAGGGTGGAGTGGATAAGAAGGGAGCCTTTATGATGGAGAGGTCGCTATGTGAGCGGGGTAGTCTGGCTGTTAGCAAAATAGATTGGATATGGGGATGAACAACCTAGTTGGGGGATGGTTCCTTTGGAGTCCCAGGATGGCACATGGGGACAAATGAGAGTACTGGCTATTAGCTGGGATGCGGTTTTGAGGATAACGTCCCGCCTGGAGAGATTGGGAAGAGGGGAAGCAGAGGGGAGGGAGGGAAACGGGTGGACCAGAGGGGAATCCTGTTTCTACTGATAGAGCTGCCTTTGGTGTCCAGGTGTCATATAGTCCCTACTAATCCATAGGTTCCGAACATATTAGGGGCTTGGTGCCAAGACTGATTCCAGACACCCCTGCAGGATATCTTGGCCTATAGACCAACTAGCTCACAGTGCCACCATAAGCCCCCCTAACCTTACAAAGGAGCAAATGGTTTCTGGCAACTACTGAACATGACAACTCTGAACCCCAGGGACCATTAAAACAGTTCAGAGGCTTTAGTTCAGTCACTTGTGATCACATATTGTCAGAGAGATACACAGAGAATACACAGTGGGACGTTTTCAAAAATATTTATTGAAACAGTGTCATTTTTGCATACAATAAGTGTGCTGCAGTGATTACTGGACTGAAGCAGATAAATGTGATTACAAGCACCAAAAGTTAAATAGTGGATAGAGTTCTACCATGGTGGTGAAACATGGTACATATGCAGGCTATAAAACAAGGCAGTAATCTAGCATACTCCTACGATGCAGACCCTCCTCTAAGTGTACCTAGAGAGTGCATAGGTGTAAAGCCAAGAATCTCCCCAAGGGACGAACCAACCCTATTACCTGATGGGATAGAGTGAAGGACCCCGTCTTGGTCACAAACTGGACACCCCTCATGAGATGTCAGACTGCTGCGTGGTGATTTCTCAGTATGCATGGACCTTGGTGCCTTCTCTGCTAATCTATCTGAATGCTCATCTTTATTAATAGAAAGCAACTTTGCAATGAATTTATAGATTAGGGATGTAATGGATATGTAGATAGCCCTGTCGCCCCGTGGATGGGGATAATGATGACATTTGTACATAATATGAAATGAGACCCTGTACATGATATTCAGGGTGTTGTGATAATGTTGTGCGGAGCTAGATGTGTAAACAAGTTTAGTTTCAGGGAACCTAATCCAACATTGTTGCGCAAGTAAATATGTGCAAAATGTTACCGCTGAAATTGTTATTTGTGAGGACAACGTAAGAAATAAGCTGCTTCGCTACATGGGCCTAACTTCTATCTACTTCTAACACCCACTCCTCATACTAAGGGTCAATATTAAAAAAGCTATCTAAAAAGCCAGAAGACAATGTTAAAAATCTGAAAAACTACTCTTGAAATAATCTAAAAAAACAAGCTTCCTTTTGAAATATTTATTTAAAAGTGTTTAAGTCATTAATATAATTTGAGGTTCCAGGCACTCAGAAAGCCATGGTGCCTAGAAAAAAGCAATAGCTACTTTTGTTCAGTTTGTTTAAGAAAGCCAAATTATTCCCACAAAGAAAAGGCCAATTGTTAATGTGTTCCAAGAGGTAGACGCAACATTGCTGAAGCCCACAACCGCAGACGTTCCCAAAGGCGCACCTGTTAGCATGTTTTGGCGCAAAGGTGATCCCATCAAGTTCCCACAGCAGCCACTGAGGGAGGCGTTGTGTCCCTTAAGTGTTTTGCAGAGCCACTGTTCACATCATTAAGAGCTAAAGCATCCCTAGGTTGCTCTAAGAAACCATTCATCGACAATGAAATATGCTGGGGACAACAATATGCATGGGCCTTTAAGGGGTCCATCAGTACGTTAATGTCCATTGGCGCAATCAATTATGATCAGAGGCATATATCCAGGATGCATTCATGGCTGCAAAGCAGACAGTGGAAGACAGGCTATATGCACTCAAGCCAGACAGGCCTGGAGGATAAGAACCAATGCTTCTTTAGTTCTTGAAGCCTAGGTGTTCCAGAAGCTCACAGCAATGCAGCACTAATAGTGCTGTCTCCATTCTGAATTGAACTGGGATGTCCATCATGGAGCAGATAAAATCAAATCAGGATCCCCGTCACAAGTAGCAGGACAAGCGCAAGTCCTCCAAAAACGCTTCCAAACGTGGAGTGTATAAAAGATGGCATAACTCTGAACATCACCTGAAAGGTGCTAACCAAACCAGAGCTGATACATTTTAAAAAGTGCACTATTCTTGTCTCATCAGACATGTTAAAGATACGATGGACCAGCTCCCCAAAATGCAGTGGGAAGTTATTGTGGAATAGTGTCTGTATCACAGATAAGAACCTTACAATCTGGAGTTCAAACGTCTCATTGGCTGACGTTAAGGCCACATCCTATTGCAAAAGCATGGCTTTGAGTTTGCTTAGGGAATTACATTTTATGTTGCGAAAAATTTATCAAAGGCATTAGTGCTACCTCCCTACCTGTGCGGGCAGGTGGAAACAGTACTTGCGTACAACAAGTGACTATGGAATTAACTGTCACTAGATAAGGGATACCCGGTCCCATTCCGCAGCAACCTTGATCATTCAGCATCAAATAGCTCCCATTTGAGAGCAGCTTCAACACAGGCTCCATCACAGCATCTGGGGAACCCTTCAGATAACAAGACAATTTTGTCGCTGACGTATTTGCATGTCCCGTGGAGAGGAATGTTCTTGTAAACCAAGGAGCCTATTAGAACATCTTCACAGTCGGAGTCACATAGAAAAACCTTTTTGCATCTACACCAGAAAGGTAATTACCAATACTCATGCATATATCCTTCTCCTAGCACTTCATATCTGCATACCTGCTGGTATTGGAGACAATAGTGGAATTTGAAAGTCGTGACCGGTAGGGTGATGTAACCATTAATTATCCAGTCACTGGATGGTGTCTACGCCACGGTGAAAAGTAATTGGTCTAATTTTTCAATGAGCAACATGGTATATTTTGCATCTCTGCACACCAGTACTGTCTATCTTTCTGTTAGATCATATGCTGAAAACAGATTTGGACTTTTGATGTGACACCACGGCATGTGGCCAGTATGTAACTTTTGTAATGTCCAGCTCAGTATCAATATTAACCGTAATTATGACTGTCCATGTTGTAATATGAACATGTCTTGCTGTATTATGTAATTTGCGGCGGACACTATGTTGCCCAGTGAATAAATTCTGTATGATATACCATTGCCAACCACAGCCAAAGCCTTTTCTAAATTAACCCTATCAATCTTGCGTAATCTCTCAGTAGCTTCCTGTTGAGAGATCTTCCACAGCTCGTTGTCTATTTAGTACAAAAATCACTTTTGAAGTGGATTCCAGGGGCCTAATAAACAATCCCTGAGATCCATAACATCAGAAAGAATGGGCAAGTGATATTTTACCTGCCTGATTGTTGAGGTTTGTAGCCAATCTAGGCATAACTTCCCAACACTATATGACGTTGCCACCCCCAGTGTTCTGTTTGTACATATCATTGATCAGGCCTATTGAACCTAAACCCTTCGTTGCTAACCAGGAATCTAGATTGACACCAGTTTGTGTCCACTGGCCAAACCAACCATCCATTGGCGTCTGAGGAATTGAAAGTACTATTATGTATCATGGTAGCCAGTGTATCCTCACTGAAGTGTGTAAAGTGCTACGAATTCTCAAATCGTTAGAATGCTGTAATAACCGGTGTGTTCAAATCCTTTACTTTTGCTATTCCAAGACATGAAGTTTGTTGCACTGTCTTGTTCAGATGAATCATTTGATGTGGTATGAGGCATGCTCTAAATAAGGCCTCTGTTCCCTGAACATGCAATCATTTGTCTCCCAGATAGATTTTGTTTCTATGGTATCTTTCCAAAAGTCATAACCCTAAATAGACAGTTGGGGAATAAAGACAGCAAAGTATATTAGCTGGGTGTTTGTGACCATATTTTTCTTTGCAAATGTAGGTGCAAGCCTATAGTAATACAAGGCTAGATCTAATGATTCAAAAGCTGAAAAATAAGAAAACTTCTGTGCCAATGTCTTTGAATTACCTTTTTGAGGTGTTGGGCAGTGTTCCCATTTTATATAAATATAAACAATGATTGGGATACTAGCTTTATGTAAAAAATGGTTACCATAATGTTGGTAACAGAACATGTCTCCAAAATTACTTGTGCCATCATACAATTCATCATTTGAAAATGCAGCTGATTGCTCTAAATCTGAAAGCGAATTGTGCACAGTTTCAATGTCCTGATCATCAGAGTAAGTACAAGAGGTGATGATGTCATTTAAAGAAATTTTAAACAAATAAGTTCAGTAGGAACATACACATCATATACTTCCCTCTCCCATACAATGCCTTCAGGAACTGGAACTGCTGTAATGTTCACCAGGGACAGGTTCCTTAGTTCACAGTGTGATGATGCATGTGGTTTAAGAACCAAGTTCATGAGCTGTACTATGGAGTGTTCTGGGAGAAAGCGTCCATTCAGAAGTATTAAAAAGACCGTCACTTTACCAAACCAAAGTACCAAGAAAGTAATCCAATTGAAATTCAGAGATGTATCCAGGGAAAAGCGAAATAAGTATTTTTCAGCCAAAGCTAGAAAGCATACACTCGTAGCTTGAAAGGTGAAGGCGGTGTTGGCAGTTCAGTTTCACTTGGATCTAATAAAAAATCATAATAATTTGCAAAGTAGACAGACGCCGTTCGGTATATTCTTGGCAGCTCAGCAAGTTATGTGGAACTTGTATATGACTCAATCTGTGGCATGTTTATATAGACATCGTCAATATTTGGAATTTAAATTTCTGTACTTGTTGATTGTACTGTTGTAGTTGTTTTAACAGGAAGTAGTATCATTCCATTGTTGTTTACAGATTCTCTTTGGAGAGTGGAGCCTTCAGTCATTATTAAAGTTTCAATTAGAACTTCCTGTACAGTTGCGAGAAGAGTGCAGTGGCTAAACAGGAGCCCATGTTGCCCACTGCTGAGAAACGGCAACATAGTGTGGTTTGATCAGATCTATTGAGAAAAACATCTTGTCTCTGGAACCGGCAAGGGTGTCAGAAGTACAGATCCGGTGCCTTCGCAAGCCAGGACAGGTACAGGTGCTCTCTTGTCCACTATCTTTTCTCTGACCAGTACCCCAATCTTGGGGACCCAGGCAGGTCTTGCCGGTAATGCTTTCACTTCCCCAGTGGTGGTACGTTTTACTTGGAATTCACTTTGTAAATCTCGGTATTCTTTAAGGTCCTGTAAAACATCCAAACTATCATTGATTTCAAATGTGGTTTTAGCCGCCACTGTGCTGTCACTATCAAGGTCGGGTACCAACATCTTCACCCCAAACAGGAGTTCATAAGGTGTACAACTCTCCAGGGATTGTCTTGGCATGTTGTTCAGTACCTTCTGGACCCATATAGATGATTGGCCCAACTACCACCCAAGCCTAATTCCCTCGCAGTCAAGGATTGCTTTAAATCACAGTTTTTCCTCCAAACAACTGAATTTCCCTCTGTGTTCTAGGGGAAGGAGTACTGCAATGCCTCACCCAAACTTCCCATGGCTTCTTAGTAAGCCAGAGAGCTAAACGCCGGACCTTGGTTGGAATGTAGAGTGCCGATTGCGTATCTGCTGATAAAGACTTGGTAATCCTTTATAACAGTTTGAGTGTCAGCCGAGTGCTGGGGCCAAACCCAGAGGAATCTGGGCCATGAATCTATAGCCACCAAGATGAAGTTGTATGCCCCTTCTTAGTGTAAGGGGCTGCAGTGTTACAAATATGCACACGCAAGAGGTTTGTCTGAGATCAATTAACGTGTTTGTGGTGGACGTGCTATGGTGGAGCCCATCATCTGCTGGCAGATGTCTCATTTGAGGACAAAATACTTGGTCTGCTTAGTAAGACCTGGCCACCAACAGCGTTGCTTTAGTAGTGAAACTATAGCAGTAATCCCTGCATGAGCTGAACCCAGCCCCTCATGTGCAGATAGTATTAATCCAAATCTGCGATCAGTGTTCGGTATTACTCTATCCCCCAGTCCTGGAACCTGAGCATACGGAATGTCTGTGCATCTAACTTGTATGAGTATTTGAGTGGAAAGCTTTTTGTTGCAGATGGCATTTGCAGTTATCATAGTTGTTCTGTCTATCCTTGTACTAGAGGGAGCTATTGCGGCAACGGCAGCAGTGCGCACAGTTTCCGTAGCTTCATCCGCCTTTGAATTCCCTTCCATGTGAACACGTTGATGACTCAATATATAAATAACATGAGCTCATGGCAGGCCTTCTTTCAGCTTTGTCACTTGTTCTCAAAACATCTTGTGGTTTACTGTGCAACCTTTGGAAACCCTGAATCCATTCTGGCTCCTAATAATGTAAATATTCATTATAAGACTGGACACAGTAAAATGAATTACACACAATTAGTGTGGTGAATTCACAATCGGTAATATGTTTTGCCAGTATCAGGGCTTTTAGTTCCACCAGTTGTGCAATACAATCCCTAGGGACTGACTGTGGGTTTCCCAGGATGGAACTGTCCGTCACCCATGCTCCCTTTTACAATTGCACATGCTGCAGAACATTGCTGTTTCATTCCTACGGTTGGCTGGGCAGATCCAACGGTAAAAATGATACATTCATATCAATCTAGAGGCATTATTTCATTTGGCAGAGGATATTCTTGTTCCTACTGCAAGAATGGTTGTGTTTATAATGTAGGGTCAAAAATTATCCATAATCTACATCTGTTGCAGTGAGAGAGTTAGCCCATTGAATCCATCTTGAATGTAATACTTTAGCATTCGGAATGCTTGCCTATTAATGGCCTCTAGGTCACGACGATTAATCGTTTTCCCTGCGCTAGTGCTCTCTCTCTAACTACAGCAGTCTGGAAAGCTTTGAGTATCTTCTCCGTTGGTGCAAAATGTATTTCAGCATTCGTGTACAAATGTGATAGGGACTGTATTGGCTTCATTGAAAGTGATGCAAGTGTACTCGGTTGGTCCAGCGACCAAGCGAATCACCATGTTAGTTGTGTTAACACATGTATATAAATGTTTAGAAGCTATCATGTCAGTTTGTACAGAACGCAGAATAGCTGTATCTTCTTGTGTCCAATGATATACTGAAAAATTCCTCCAAAATGAAAAAATCCTAAATTGAATTGAAGTCTCCTTAGAGTCGTTGGGGGTTGGAGCACTGCACATTTTTATAATAATTGTGCCACCAACCTTTTGCCTTTACATGACAATTTGTACCCTAAAAATAGGACATTGCAGTGGGCAATTTTTTTAAATTAAATTTGTATTCCAGGTGGGCGAACCCAATAATTATTTGGTTTACCCTGGACAAGTATTCCGTTAATTCTTTGTCCGTCAGATAGATGTAATCTACATAGGACAATGCCTCCTCTTCAGAATTTTGAAGTAACTCTGTTACCCTGGCTGAAAACAGTCTGGGGCTGCTCTAATACCATTGTGGTAATAGACAAAATTGGCAGTGAAAGCCTAGCGCCGAGAATGCTGTCAAATATCTGCTCCCAGGTCCATTTATGATGTCTAGTGTTGTTTTGTATTTTTCCACATGATATTCATCATTAGTGCGGCACTATGTACATTTTGTACTGGAATTTTGTTGGGATGCGTTTAAATGTCTATAATGTAAGACCAGACAATAGGAATTATTGGGTTTCATTATAGGGAAACAAGGGATCATTCATAGGTGAGGTGCAAATCTCTATCACACCCTGGTACTCAAGTTGATCTAGAATCTCCCTGACTTCTGTCTTTGGCTCATGTTTCATTGGGTATTGTTTCTATGGTTGAGGAATTGACTTTAATGGTATTTCATGATGAGGTGACTCATCATCCCGCCCAACATGATTGAGGTAAAGGGCAGGAGCTAACACTTCTGCCCACTCCTGCGCATATGAATTTTTAACTGATTCTGGTATGAGGTCAGAGAAAGCAGGTAAAATAACTTCTTCCCCAATTGGACAATCTTTTACAAAATCAGGAAGCAAATCTATTTCGGCCAAAAAAATATTGTAACCATATGGCAAGTTCTCCCAAAAGAGACCTTTTACCTTCCTAGGTATGTCACCCTCCATTTGGAGCGTTATTTTGTATGAGACACTCACCCTTGTATCAGGTCTTTCCACCGTGATATGCTCACTCAGCGCTGCTACCCCCAGATAATCCATCAGGTTCTGGTGAGCTATTGTGACTTCTGCTGCTCTGTCCAGAATTGTCACTGCCAATTTCCTGCTCAGAAGCAGAGTACTTAGTAGCCTGGGCATTTTTAATTTTAATCCCGGCTACCTTTATCTTTTTAAATTGAGGTTTAGACATCTTTTGTTTGTCTCCCTTATTAATGATGTATTCCTAAAGTGCTTGACTTGCTCTTCTGATCTGTTCTTTGACCGGTTGCCTTTCTCCAAACATTTTTCAGATGTCTCCTTAAAGGAACAAGCTGAACGTGTATCAGTATCCTGATACCTGTCAGGTTTCCTAATATTGTCACAGTTCCTCAAGTTATATTTTCCATCAGTGAGCTCCAGTTGAGGCGACCCACCACGTGACTGTGTTTTTTATTTCTTATTCTTATTTGTTTATTATCTCATTTGTTCTTTGAAGAATCTGGTGCTTGCTTAGAGTTATCCTTTTCAGAATTGCTCTCAACTATTGGTTTCCCAGGTCTGGCTCCTAGATATCTCAACCAAGTGATGCATTTGTCTCTTCGATAATCTTAATCAATTCTCGCTCCGACAGTGCAGGAGTGAATTCCCTCAGGTGTTGGGGTATAGCCACTGCTCCTGCCTCCCCTTTTATGTTACTCAACATAATGGCCAATACTTTGGCAAAATTGACCATCAGTTTTATCCCCAGATCGAAGGCAGGCTCTGCCCCGTACTCATTCTGAATCTTTTTCAGTACATCTGGTATGACTGCTATTGAATGAGTATCATGTGTTCTGGTATATACAGCAGTGAAGATTGTACCGCAAGAGACACAATCTCCTATCGGGGTAGCCATTCCATTTGGCAAGCAAATTATCAGCATTCCTTTTTGTGCTATCCAGAATGGGTTTTCCTCCCGGCTGGTGGGAATCTTTCTCATAATGGCATTTAGTGTTTGTGGGCCAATACCTATAGTAGCCATATGTGGTTGTATAGCCTGAGCTGTCCTTGCAGATTGAACTGTTAATGTTCTCATTATGTATCGTGTAAGATTTCTGAAATTTCGACCAAATCTCTGTAGAGTGTATTCATTCCTGCTGCTAAAGCAACAATCTATGAATGCGGTGTATATGAAGCTAAGACCGGTTAAGTCGCTCTTTCTCTGCTGAAGTATCACCTGTTCTGTGGTATGGGGTAGGGTGCCTTTAAACAAATTAATGTGCTCTTGGTAACTTAAGGAGACTTCTAAGTCCACGCATGGGTAATGCTCAACAGGTGGTTCAACTTCAATGTATTCATGAAATAACCAAGTGTGTGCATCTGTGGGCGGGAATTTAACCCAAGAATAGAATACCTCAGTTCCAAATGCTTTGTGTGCCTTAACCATGAAAATAACATCTCCACCCATAGCTGGAAGGCCTTGTTGTAACAATTTCATGGTAAAAACCTGTGTGCAATCTTCTGAAATATTTAGAGCCGTTACCTGTTCTTCAACGTCCTCAGCTTGTTCAGTCATTGTCAGAGGAGTAGTATTTAGCTAATATTTTATAGAGATATGGTCTGCACAATGTGGGACCTTCTAATCCTCCAAGCTGGATTAACTCACAGCCAATACATTGGGTATACCTACTCAGCTGAGATGGATATATTTCTCTTCCTCTCTTGAGACGTCACCAGTTTAAATGTGATTTAGGGTCTCTAAGTAAGCACGACTGAACTATTCAGATTTGACTGTTAAATAAGAGCCTAACCAATGTTGGTGGCACCATTCCATGTACTTCCTACTAATTCGTAGGATCCGTGCATTGTTTGGACAACATAAACTAGGGGGTTGATGACAAGACTGATTCCGGACATCCCAGCAGGATATGTTGCCCTATAGACCAGCTAGCTCACAGTGCCACTGTAAGCCTCCTTAACCTTACCAGAGCGAATGGTTTCTGGAAACCACTGAACATCACAACTCTGACCCCTAAACAGTATAAAATCTGTCGCTCAATCACTTGTGCTCACTTATTCTAAGAGAAATATACCGAGAATACACAGTGGGACGTTTTCAATAATATTTATTGAACCAATGTTATTATTTCATAAAATACGTGTGCTGCAATGATTAGTAGACAGAAGCAGACAAACGTGATTACAAGCACCAAAAGCGTAAATAGTAGATATAGTTCTGCCATGGTGATAAAACAAGGTATATATCTAGTATACTCCTATGATGCAGACCCAACTCTAAGTGTAGTTAGAATGCGTGTAGGGATAAAGCCAAGAATCTCCCCAAGGAACAAACCAACCCCATTACCTGATGGGATAGAGTGAAGGACCTCATCTTTGCCATGACCCAAACACCCCTCATGAGATGGCAGACCGCTGCATGGTGATTTCTCAGCATGCAAGGACCTCGGCGACAGCAGAAGTGCCTCCCCTGCAACATCTACCAGGATGCTCAACATTGAGAATAGAAAGCAGCCTTGAAATGTGGGTATAGATTAGTGATGTTATGGATGTGTAGATAGCCTTGCCACCCCGTGGATGAGAATAATGATGACATTTGTACATAGTGCAAAATGAGACCTGGTACATGATGTTCAGGGCATTGTGATAATGTTGTGTTTAGCTAGATGTGTAAACCAGTTTAGTTTCAGGGAAACTAATCCAACATTGTCCTGCACGCAAATATGTGCAAAAGGATACAGCTGCGAATGTTATTTGTGAGGACAATGTAAGAAATAAGCTGTTTCGCTGCATGGGCCTACCTTAGGAATATAACCTATGTGGAAAGGAAAACGAGAGAGTATAGTATAGGAGGAGTCATGCGGGATCAGACTTCCATGGATTGTGAGCAGGGATCGAAATAGGTGGTCAAAAAGAGAGAGACAAGTGTCTTTAGATTGAATAATGACCCTGCCATTGTTGTAAAGTGAAATAGTAAGTGATCCATTGAAGCAGGCTGAAGGGGACATTTTTTGTTGGTCCCTGTATGGGATGGAGGAGGAGGAAGTAACATTAAATGAGTTGTTGAAGGAAGTGGTCCAAGACGAGGTGTTATTGATGAAGAAAATGAGGTCATTTTTAAGCCTCCCAAATTGTCTGCAAAGGTATTGGTCGAATAATAGAGAATCAGGAAATTGTTTAACTGTGTTTTGTTTGAACCTTTTTTCCGATGCTTTAGACAGATTGTGAGGGTACATGATCTTGAAGCAGTTGGCTCCAACTGTTACTTGTTTGGTCAACATTGTAGTGGAGTAGAGAGTGTGTGATGGGGATGATGGTGGGGAAGAGGAGAGTGCCACGAGTGTAGTAGCAGTGTAGTGAAGCAAAAGGGAGTGAAAGCACATAACTCAGGGGAGCCTATATAAGAAAGGTGAAAGGAGAGGACAAAGGGAAGGGTTGTTTATTAGTTAAAGCTAGTGGCATGTTGACGCTGCTGACCTCCGGCAGTATGGGAAGGATCTGGTGGGGCTACAGGTAGAGTCACCACACAGGCTTCCTATAGGGGTTTGCTGAAACCTGTGAAAATACACCTAATGTAAGGAAGATCCAGGCTGCAAACAGGGACACTGGGTATGAAGTCTTGGGTGTGGAATCTGTGTGGTGAGACTCTCGGGCTTCGTGCAAATCTAGATTGGTTCTCACATATCAGGAGAGTTACAATCAGAACATTTGTCAGAACCTTGTTGAAACAGGCATGACATTAGATTTGTCTCCAGGTGTATTTAGTAAGTGAATAGACAATACATGAAGCTCTAATAAACTGTAACCACATTGGCTATTGTTTCTTGCTTTTGGCATGACACACAGGGCCTCATTTACAAGGTTTTGGCGCAGGGCAGCGTCGCAAGGAATCTTGCTTTGCTGCCCTGCATCAAAAGTAGAGGGCAGAATTGCACCATATAGATGAGATATGGTGCTTTCCTGTCCTTTTCTGCAGCGCTGCCGTTCAATAGGTTACTATGCACCAACCCAAGCACCCTTGATCCATGGAGCAAGGGTGTCTGCATTGTAGGGGTGATTGTTTTTGTGTAGGAAGGGGCACCTTCAAAAAAACAATCACAAGAGGTGTTTTCCTCTTTCAATGTGTGCTGCAGAATGCAGCACACATAGAAAGAGAAAAAACGAGGAGAAAGAAAGATATTTCTCCTTGGTGTGCCTCACTAACACCACCCCTGGGATAATGTTAGAATTTGACACATTCCCAGGTTTACAACTCCTCGTAAATCAGGGAATGCTTCAGATTCAATGGGCGTTGCGTGGGAACACCCACAGCAGCATCCATGAAAAGCCACTTGCACGCAGTGTTCTTCGAGAACATGGCACATATTTACAAGGCCATGAAATAATATATATAAATAAAACGAATTACATTGCACGTTGCAATGCCGATTTGGCGTTGCAGCGCGTGCAATATAATTTGTTTTATTTATTTATTTATACACACAACTCTGCTCAGCCGCATTCGGAGTTTTCTGACCCCCACCCTGGCCCTCCCCGCTCCGCCCCACTGCCCCACAGCACTCCCTCGAGGAGCCGCCACTGGCCACAGAATCCATTATTGTTGTGTAGGAACACCCACAACAACATCCATGTCACACCCCTTTCACACGGATCACTGACAAAATATCGAAGGTCAAAAAATCGACCTACAAAAATATCGGAGCAAAAATATTGATGTCAAGGATATCGACATCCTATCTACAACATGGTAAGTACAAAAATATCGAAAATAAAATATATAGGTGCCGATTCGGATCCTGGAGAAACCGGGTACGAACCGTCGGTCGGAGCGTTTTCTCCGTCCGACTCGTACCAGGGAAATAAACATTAAAAAAATGGAAGTACGATTCCCACGGAAACACCATTTCCGTACGAATCGGAAAAAACATCGACCGACGAAAATATACATACGAATGTGATCCGGGAATGCTCCGACGTGACGTCGGGACGCATTCAGGCTGCGGTTCACGAACCAGGAAGTACGATCCGCACCGACATCACCCCGCACGGATTATATTTTCCGGCTGCCAAAAACTGCCGGGAAATCAGGACGACGTGCACAAGGAGCACCTGTACGCGACGGACAGCCATGGACCCGAACCTACGTGTCATCCCAGCCCTCATAGCAGTCCACCTGCTCTACAGGCACCGACGCAGATGCCGCAGAAGGTCAGAATAACACCCAGGGGCAAAGGGGGGGGCAGGGGCAGGACACATAACCCCCACACAAGTCACAAATTACACATGCCCTGGACATACCTGACCTGCAGGACCTGGTCACCTCGAGGGGGTGGGGGCGTGTCCAGCAATGCAAGCGTCCGCCACAACGGAAGTGGATGTTGACGCGAACCGGCAACACAACAATACCGGTACGTACTGTACCCAGGCCTCAAGAGCGTGGGTACGGCTGTACCACGCCCACCACTACATCACCCCAGCAATGGCAGTACGGCCCGTACCCACATTCTAATGGCCTGGGGACGGGCCCTACCAGCATTGTTGGGGTGATGTAGGGGTACACGTGGTACGACCCGTACCCACACTCTGAAGGGCTGGGAACGGTGCGTACCCCTACGGCACCCCATTGGGGGTCTGCACCATACCCAGGCCCTCAGAGCGTTGGTACGGCTTGTACCACGCGTACCCCCACATCACCCCAACAATGCTGGTACGGCCCGTACCCATGCCATTAGAACGTGGGTACGGGCCGTACCGCCATTGTCGGGGTGACGTAGTGGTGGGTGTGGTACGACTCGTACCCACGCTCTTAAGGCCTGGGAACGGTACGTACCCAGGCCTGCAAACCGTGGGTACGGGAATGTACGGAGTGTACCCCCACCCCCACCCGTGTATGAATGGAGCGTACCCACACCCCACCAGTGTATGTGTGGAGCGTACCCACACCCGTGTACGAATGGAGCGTACCCCCACCCGTGTATGAAAGGAGCGTACCCCCACCCCACCAGTGTATGTACGGACCGTACCCCCCACCCGTGTATGCATGCAGCGTTCCAACTCCCCACCCGTGTAGGTACGGACTGTACCCCCACCCGTGTATGAATGGAGTGTACCCACACCCCACCAGTGTATGTACGGAGTGTACCCACACCCGTGTATGAATGGAGTGTACCCCCACCCCACCAGTGTATGTACGGACCGTACCCCCACCCGTGTATACATGCAGCGTACCAACTCCCCACCCGTGTATGTACGGACTGTACCCCCACCCGTGTATGAATGGAGCGTACCCACACCCCACCAGTGTATGTACGGAGCGTACCCACACCCGTGTATGAATGGAGCGTACCCACACCCCACCAGTGTATATACGGACCGTACCCCCACCCGTGTATGCATGCAGCGTACCAACTCCCCACCCGTGTATGTACGGACCGTACCCCCACCCGTGTATGAATGGAGCGTACCCACACCCCACCAGTGTATGTACGGAGGGTACCCACACCCGTGTATGAATGGAGCGTACCCACACCCCACCAGTGTATGTACGGAGCGCACCCCCACCCGTGTATGAATGGAGCGTACCCCCACCGGTGTATGAATGGAGCGTATCCCCACCCCACCAGTGTATGTACGGACCGTACCCCCACCCGTGTATGCATGCAGCGTACCAACTCCCCACCCGTGTATGTGCGGACCGTACCCCCACCCGTGTATGAATGGAGCATACCCACACCCCACCAGTGTATGTACGGAGCGTACCCACACCCGTGTATGAATGGAGCGCACCCACACCCGTGTATGAATGGAGCGTACCCACACCCGCGTATGTCCCGACCGTACATTCCCAGACATAGAAGGGGTGTGTGCAGAGTCCTCCCAGCAGTGCCCAGACATAGGAGAGGTGTGTGCAGAGTCCTCCCAGCAGTGCCCAGACACAGGAGGGGTGTGTGCATAGTCCTCCCAGCAGTGCCCAGACACAGGAGGGGTGTGTGCAGAGTCCTCCCAGCAGTGCCCAGACACAGGAGGGGTGTGTGCAGAGTCCTCCCAGCAGTGCCCAGACACAGGAGGGGTGGGTGCAGAGTCCTCCCAGCAGTGCCCAGACACAGGAGGGGTGTGTGCAGAGTCCTCCCAGCAGTGTCCAGACACAGGAGGGGTGTGTGCAGAGTCCTCCCAGCAGTGCCCAGACACAGGAGGGGTGGGTGCCTATCACTCCCAGCAGTGCCCAGACACAGGAGGGGTGTGTGCAGAGTCCTCCCAGCAGTGCCCAGACACAGGAGGGGTGGGTGCCTATCACTCCCAGCAGTGCCCAGACACAGGGGGGGTGGGTGCCTATCACTCCCAGCAGTGCCCAGACACAGGAGGGGTGTGTGCAGAGTCCTCCCAGCAGTGCCCAGACACAGGAGGGGTGTGTGCAGAGTCCTCCCAGCAGTGCCCAGACACAGGAGGGGTGGGTGCCTATCACTCCCAGCAGTGCCCAGACACAGGAGGGGTGTGTGCAGAGTCCTCCCAGCAGTGCCCAGACACAGGAGGGGTGTGTGCAGAGTCCTCCCAGCAGTGCCCAGACACAGGAGGGGTGTGTGCAGAGTCCTCCCAGCAGTGCCCAGACACAGGAGGGGTGTGTGCAGAGTCCTCC
This sequence comes from Triturus cristatus, assembly GCF_964204655.1. Taxonomy (NCBI): domain Eukaryota; kingdom Metazoa; phylum Chordata; class Amphibia; order Caudata; family Salamandridae; genus Triturus; species Triturus cristatus. Next base: position 152,439,163 of record NC_140584.1, read on the forward strand.
CAGCAGTGCCCATGGAAAGAAAGGGGTTGAGTACACACAGATACAATGGCCACAATTGTCAGTCAGGTGCTCAAAGACCCAGCAGAACACGAAACACATGTGTGCGAGGCTTGGAGTACACACTTGCTTAGTGCGGAAAAGGGAACATGTACACATGAAGTCCTGTCAATATACTCCACTCACAAGTACAGTGACCCCCAAGGATGACACAAATGATGCAGGTGGAGACCTTGGCCAGCATGCATGGCCAAAGTTGAAGGGGTCCGTCACACACCCAGCAAATGTAGACACAGCACTGCACAAATGTCTTCACAACACCCTGCAGGGAAGATGTCAGGGTCCACAGAGGAAGGTACACACCTTGGGACAATGTCACCATGCAGTAACAGCTTACATGAGCAAAGTTTGATAGCAAATACCGTGTGAAGGCACACAGATAACAGGGTCCACCCCACGAACAGCACACTACAACATATCCCAGACACCTAACACATTATCGCCACCCCAAATCATGGAGCAGCACCACCAACAGCAATGCCAGAAAAGCAGTAGTGTGCCAAGGAAAATAAAATAGCTTTATTCAGCAATGTTCTAAAATGAATTGTATGAAGATTTCCAAATGCACAAGGCCCATAGGGCAGTCCATAGTTCCAATCCAGGTGGGGGACACATTGGGATGCGTGTCCCCTAGCTTGCCTGCACAGTTCAGACTACCTTGTCATCCACAGGGGGGGCATCATGTGGGGGGGAAGGACCAGGCACCGCAGGGACAGGAGGGGCAAGGGTAGGTGTTGTGGGTGCAGGGACGGACGACTCCAACACAGGGGGTGGGGCAGCGCCAAAGGTGGATTCGAGCACGGCGCTGCACACTACTGCCAGGTCGCCCAGCGTGTCCCCTTTACCCGAAGGAACCACAGGCCCCAAGGAGGGGGGGTGGTCGCAGGGATGGGTCGCAGCGCTACCGGGGGAGGGTGTAGACAGGGGGTGGGACTCCACCACCCTGACCGCTGACTCCTTTGACCACTTGTGGGGTGGTGTCACTTTGGGGCTCAGGGACAGAGCGGCCATGAAGGAGTCTTTGGTGGAATCGTGGCCAGGAGAGCTGAGGGGAGTGGATTTGGAGGGTGGTGGTCGTGAGGAATGTGGACTCCCACTCTGGCTGCTTGTCTTCCGTTTCCCCCCCGACCCAGTGGGTGTGCCTACTTCACCCTGTGTGTGCGTGCCAGGAGGTGTGCGCTTTGCCTTCCCTGGTGGTGTGGTGCCTGTGTCTGGTGGTGTGCGTGCATGGCTATGTCTAGGTGTGCTTTGGACAGGCATTGGAGTGGGAAGTGTGGATGGTTCAGGGGTAGGGGGGGGACCTAGAGCTGCAGGAGACCCACTGCTGCAGTCAGTGTCGAGTCTATGGACCTCAGCAAGTTGCGTTGGTCAGACTGCGCAGCTGAAATGCCCTCAATATATGCCTCCATCTGGTTGAGAACTCGGCTGTGGCCATGGAGGACTTTAAGCATCGCAGTCTGACCAACCTGCAACTGCCGCAGGATGTCCACAGACTCGGCATTGGTGGCAGCAGTGGAGACAGGGGCAGGGGGTGCGGTGCCTGGCAAGGAGACACGTGGTGACCTAGCACGGCGGGAAGGGACACGAGCAAGTGGGAGGCCGGTGATCGGAATGGAGGGGGCGGGTAGTGATGGAGTGCTGGTGTCAGCTGTGGGAGCAGCCTCCGCCCCCTCAGAGTGCTCAGCCTCAGACCCGTCTGCGTCATAGTCGGTGGTGGTTTGACTGGACAGGTCCTCCGCTGCACTCCCGTCGGCCTCCGTGCCACTCGATGTGCCAGACAACTCAGCACTGCTGGCACTGGTGCTCGCTCCCTCCTCACGGTCCGTGCCAGTGTCTCCCTCGTAGTCCCCCGACGATGCTGTGGGCAAGGTGAAGAGACAGGAGAAATCAGACACCTGTATACATATGTCACATGAGTCAACTCTACATAGGTCACAGTGCATAGCCTGAAAAGCAACAAGAGTAACATCTACAATACAAGGTACATATGTAGTCCCTGCAACACACAGTATGTTGACCCACCATGCCACTGTTAAAATATGGAGAGCATGACACAATAGCAAATAACTTGATATCAAATTGTACAGAGGAGCCAGGCTCTGGGGACAATCTAGCACAGCATCAGCGACACACAGCGTAGCCAAGAAAGGGATGAGCAGGAACCATGTCTATCAACTCTTGGGACATGCTGCAAAGGTAATACTGAAAACCATGGCCAACATGACTGGGGCACTGCACCTTGAGTGTTTGGCCACACAAACATCACACACTGGCCAGACCGAGCAAGGAGACTTCAGGTTTGGACATGTAGGCCTTGCCCGCACCAACCCCCCCTACCTGAGACAATGTGATTGAGACAGAGGAAGTACTTACACCTCTTAGTCTGGGATGAAAACACATGGCCTGCAATTAATCCTGATCGCACACAAACTACCCCTGGTGCGCCTGTCCACATATATCACTGACAAACAACCATCATCAGATAGTTGTACCAAGACACACAGGCACTGGCCCCTGTGAGTATGCACCAGCTAAATTAGGTCACCCTGTACAGTGGACACATGTAGCACAGTATATGTGAATACAAATGAGGCCAGGGTACTATGCCACAGGGCCCAAACTATGCTGAAGACACAGAGAATGTCCACATTGTCTGATGACACACATGATACCTAGGAAAAGGTGCCCCAGGGGACTGTAGTGGCCACACTACTCCATGGCCCTGGATGGATATGACTGGAACTCAAGCCACCATCCCTGCACTATGCATATCTCACACTCCAGCACATCATGTCAGAGGGCACAACATTCGACATGCAGGCAGTAAGGCAGTACACATGAAACACACACTCCCATGTCGGGACTCAGCATCAGTGCCAACTAACATGGAACCCACAATGACAGAACTGGCCAGGGCACAGGCAACGTGCAAAAACCTGTTACACACCACCCCCACACATGATGCTGCAAGCATTGGGCACTTGGAGTAACTGCCAGCCTAGATGACCTTGTGCAAGAGTGACTACACACAGACCAGGGAACACATGGCAAGGAGGGGAAGGGAGGAAGAACAGCACCGCTTTACTTTGGGGAACAGGATATGCACTGCACATTTAAACCCTGGCAGTGTATCCATGCAACTGCGCACTTCCAAAAGCTGGTCACACACAACAAACACACATGTACCTACCCCCTTCCTGCTGCTGCTTCTCCGCTAGGCGCCTATCCAAGTCAGGGAAGACCACCGCCAGCACACGCTTATGGATGTGGGTCAGACGGCGGTGCCCACGGTTTTTGTGGCTCACAGGTGAGTCCCCCAGTAGGACCCGTGCGATCCTCCGCGTCCAGCACCGGATGTCCTGCCAGCGTTTCCTCACCTGGGCTAGGCGCCGCTTCCGACCATCCGTCCTCCTCACGGCACTGACGGCTTGCTTCCAGATCTCACCCTTGGCACAGACGCCTACCTGTGAGGATGCAAAAGTGACAATACATCAATCCACATTATCAATGATACAGAGACACACATATTACAAATCATGCAATCTTCCGCCTTCTGCTATTCATGTCAGATCACACCGCCCTCCGGCGCCATGGTTTTCTACTGATCTGAAAGCCCTGCGCACTAAATGTAAGGCCCTGGAGCGGAAATGGCGACTATCTTACTCAGTTTCTTCGAAGTTTGTCTATAAAGAAGCTCTAAGAGATTACCATCGAAAATGTAAAACCGCCAAAGCGGTTTACATTGCGGACACTGTCACTCAAGCCCAGAATTGTCCTCGTACTCTTTTTACCGTCGTTAAAAAACTGACAGGAGCTGATACTATTCCAACTCCTCCAGCACTAGACGAGGCTCAGTGTAACTCTATTGCTCAATTCTTTATTGCCAAGGTTGAACGGATTTACGACTCTATGAGCCCCCCTTCGAACTCAGAAGAATTGCGTCCTGATCTGACCGGAGATATTGATTTGTCCTCTCCCAGGGTAAAGCTAACACACTGGGAATTGTTTGACGACACTTCATTCTCCTTCTGTTTAAATAGTATACGCTCGGGTTCACCTCGTGATCCTGTTCCTGCAAAAATCTTGAAATCATTAGATCTCACACCTCGTAGGGTTCTTATGAGACTTTTAAACGCCTCACTATGTGAATCCCAGGTATTGCAGGACTGGAAACACGCAATGGTTGTCCCACTTCTGAAAAAGGCTGGAGCAGATGCGTCTAATCTCGCCAATTTCAGGCCGATATCGTTGCTACCCGTACTTTCTAAAGTGCTGGAGAGGCATGTTAACACCCAACTATACAGTCTAGTGGAATCGTCAGACTTTCTGCATCCATCTCAGTCTGGTTTTCGTGCTAATTATTCCACGGAGACCGCCCTTCTTGGAGTAACGGAGAGTTTAAGACACAGTGTCGACCGCGGTGAAACATCGGCGCTTATCCTTCTGGATTTAAGTGCAGCGTTCGACACTGTGTCTCATTCCATTCTTCTTAGTTCTCTCCGTTCCCTGGGACTCGACGGTCCAGCTTTAGCATGGATTGCCTCCTTTTTAAGTGAGCGCACTTTCCAGGTCTTTTCTACGAAAGCCTCCTCTTCCACTTATACATCAGCATATGGCGTTCCTCAGGGGTCTATACTCAGCCCTCTGCTGTTTAATATCTATACAAGCCCCCTTGCCTCCATAGCAGAAGACGCTGGGCTGACCATCTTTTCATATGCTGATGATACCCAGATTGTTTTTTCCCTCTCCAGCTGTGAAAGCAACGATATATCGGTTTTGAAATTAGGGTTGTCCCGTATAGCTGGGTGGATGCAAAGGCATCTCCTTAAGCTAAACGGTGACAAAACCGAAATTCTTATTTTCGGGAAAAAGAAAGATCTATGGGGCCCCCAACATTGGCCTACTGAGATGGGACCTCCCCCACAGCCTTCTTCAGTGGCCCGCAATCTTGGCTTCCTTGTAGATGACAAACTCTCTATGCGACAGCAGGCCACCCAGGTGGCCGCCATCTGTTTTACTACTCTACGATGGCTCCAGAAAATTCTATGGATGCTGCCTCCCTCTACTAGGAGAACCGTCGTACAGGCGCTGGTAACTTCCCGCCTGGACTACGGAAATGTCCTCTACCTTGGTGCCGATGCGGCCACTGTCAACAAACTTCAGGTTGTCCAGAACTCTGCTGCCCGTCTTCTCTGTAACATCCCGAGAAGACAATCAGCTAGGCAGGCTCTATGCGAATTACATTGGCTTAGGATCCCCAGCCGCATTAACTTTAAAGCCTTATGCTATCTTTTTAAAATCAAGCAAGGCTCGGCTCCAATGTATCTGCGCAACCTCGTTCAACCTTACACACCTATTCGAACACTAAGATCGTCTGCTAATTGTGATTTTGTCATTCCTCGATTCAAACTTGTTAAAATGGGAGGGCGGGCTTTCGCCCATCGCGCCCCCAAATATTGGAATACGTTACCTTCCTCCTTGAAAAATGAGACTAATTTCCTTGCATTCAGGAAACGTCTAAAAACGCTCTTATTCTGCTGACTTGCATGGGTATTTAATTGTCTCAGGGAGCTGTTAACAATGGTCCGTTTTCTTCTTTAGTCTATCCCTCCGCGCCGGGAAACCCACTGTGGGTAGCTGTTGCGCGTTATAAGTTTAAATAAATAATAAATAAAAAAAAATGCATGTTTGAACAGGCCATAGTATGCAGCCAACTCATTGCACATTTGTCATAGTGACATCATCCTCCTGGGAATGGGCAAATGCAGTAGGTGCCATTGAAAGTACACAGGTGGCATGAGGGGTGCAACACAATCAATGATGTAGGCTCACACTGTGCATCCCAAGCTACAACAGGAATCTGAACAGTACCCCTAAGCAGTCACATGCCCCAGCCCACTTACGCTACCTCAGCAGAGTACACAGACACACACAGGCACTGAACAATCACCTGGCATTGGCAACTGCCGCTACAAACCTCACTCTGCACATGTGCCACTAGACTGGGGGTGTCATAGATGTGGGGCTGTCTCAGCACGGCAGACATCCAGCAGAGCTCCCTGCTCACATCAGATGGGCAGGGTGTATCCATTCCACATGCAGCTGGGGTGCAACACTCCACATATGCACACACCCACATGACAGGGGACTCACACACACACACCAATGTCCAGGGGACGAACACATCATTTGGACACTCTCACCACAGGTACACTGAACAGACACACATCTGTGGGTCCTGGCACCTGTCACCCTGGGGGGAGCACAGACTCACATCAGGACTGTAGGAACAACATTTCCAGGAGGATTAGGCAGTCCGAAAGCGGCATGCACCATGCAGTGATCGTCACAGTAAGCACCATGCTAGTGCGTTGTGCACACAGGAACTACAGCATGCTCTGCATGGGAGACATGAGCCCTTCCCCCCCCCATGGGAACCACTATGAAGAACCCTGCATGTCTGTCACACCTGGACACAATGCCAGAAGTCACAGTCACAAAAAGGGGCACAGTTTAAGCTAGTGGAGTCTGCACTCACCTGCTTCCCTGGTCGACCATACAGCATGGTGTACTGTGGGAGGATCACATCCACCAACGCCATATTCTCCTCCATGGTGAAAGGCTGGGCCCTCTCCACAGACCTGGACATGGCGCCAGAGGAATGACAAGCAGCAGCAGTGTTGTGGAATGAAGGGATGTGCAGGCAAGTGCTCTCTCAAGGGACCTGGCTGCCTTATATCTTCCTTGCTGGCCTATTTCATTTACAGGAGTACAGAGTGATTGGCTCAGTCACATTTGCATCCTACGTGTCCTCCAATCAATTTAAAACTACCCCATTGACAGGCTATGCATGGCTTTAAAATTGAGCATGATGTAATGTCAACAACCACATTGCAACAAAGTATATTGGGCCCGATTCACAGAACAAACTTAAGACTAAATCCTAAACTTAGTACCATTCTGGTATTCACAGAATGCACTTAGTACTTCTGGTATTCACAGAATGAACTTACTACTTTTGCTATTCACAGAATGAACTTAGTACTTTTGCTATTCACAGAATGGATTTACGACTCCTAAACTTACGTCCGCACTCGGGCCGGAAATTCCGGCCCGGAGGCGGAGCTTCCGGCCCGGAGGCGGAGCTTCCGGCCCGGAGGTGGGGATTCCGGCTGATTTAGCTATGGCTGAAATCTCCACCTCCGGGCCGGAAGCTCCGCCTCCGGCCCGGAAGCTCCGCCTCCGGCCCGGAAGCTCCGCCTCCGGCCCGGAAGCTCCGCCTCCGGGCCGGAATTTCCGGCCCGAGTGCGGACATAAGTTTAGGAGTCGTAAATCCATTCTGTGAATAGCAAAAGTACTAAGTTCATTCTGTGAATAGCAAAAGTAGTAAGTTCATTCTGTGAATACCAGAAGTACTAGGTGCATTCTGTGAATACCAGAATGGTACTAAGTTTAGGATTTAGTCTTAAGTTTGTTCTGTGAATCGGGCCCTCAGTCTCCAACCGACTTCTGCTGGCCACATGATGCAAAATTCAAACCTGAAACTCGGTCTCCATGACAACCAGCATGCATTTAGGCCCCTATACTTGTCCCTCATGTGTCCCCTATGGCAATCCTATGTCACAACACAGGTATGGTGCGTCCCACAGCCCTAGGGCTCCCCAAATGCATTGCAACGGACCGTACAAGCGTGTGTACGGTCCCCATCACTATGGGAGTGCTGGCGAATGCGTACGCCATAGTGATACGGACCGTACACGTGTGTGTAGGGTCCGGACTACTATGGCGTACACGTACGCGAGCACCCCCATAGTGATAGGGGCCATACACACGCGTGTGTACGGTCTGGACTACTATGGCGTACACGTACGTGAGCACACCCATAGTGATATGGACCGTACACACGCGTGTGTACGGTCCGGACTACTATGGCGTACACGTACGCGAGCACACCCATAGTGATATGGACCGTACACACGTGTGTAGAGTCCGGACTACTATGGCGTACACGTACGCGAGCACCCCCATAGTGATAGGGACTGTACACACGCGTGTGTACGGTCCCTATCACTATGGGGGTGCTCGCGTACGTGTACGCCATAGTAGTCCAGACTGTACACATGTGTGTGTACGGTCCATATCACTATGGGGGTGCTCGCGTACATGTACGCCATAGTAGTCCGGACCCTACACACGCGTGTGTACGGTCCCTATCACTATGGGGGTGCCCACGTACGTGTACGCCATAGTAACCCGGACCGTACACACGCGTGTGTACGGTCCATATCACTATGGGGGTGCTGCAGGCCCTGCAGCAAGGGCACCCAGTGTCCACGCAAACGAGCTGGTGTTCATCATGGATTGCTTGCTGACATGTGCTATGCTGATCAGCAGCATCCGTGCCTCATGCGGCAGCACACTCTGCATTATGCACAAGATCCCCAGTTCCATCCACCTCTAGGCAAGAGGGAGACCATCCCCCAGGTCAACTACGACATCCGTGTCTAATCCTACCCTGCACTCTACGGACATGTGCGTTAGTAATCCCATGATACTTGTCCACATCCAGGGTGCATCTGCACAGCTCTGCTACTACATCCGGCGACCAGGCCACATCAACGTCAAACAGAGATGGGGGGAGTGGATCACTGCCAGCTGCAGGATGACCTTCTCAATCCACGCACACACTCAGGATGCAGCCCACAAGCACAACACAACCTTGTGGCACTGTGATCCAACACCCAATTGTGCCATCTCCATGCATCCAACCTTGGCTGGCCCACCCTTCTCCACATCCACCTGACTCAAGCATACAGGACATGGTTCTGCCACGTGTCTGCACATACCCGGGACTCCCACCCCAGGACACTTTACATGATCCCTGACCTCTGCGCATGACTGTTGCTCTTCTAAATAGGTCTGTAGGCACAGTTGTGCGGGCACCCCCTCAGCTGGTTGGGCCCATCACGGGTGAGTATGGTGCTCCATGTCTGTCTTGGATGGTACATTGTGGCCCATGTGTGTCCTGTGCCAGACTCAGACCCCAGGGTATGGATGTTTGGAGTTACTTCAGAAATCAGGCATGGTTTGACTTTACAACACACACATGTAGTGGAATAATGCGAAATGACGGCATCATCTTGTGATTGTGATGAATTTTATTAGTGCTGGGGTACGTGTTTGGGGGGGTGACAAGAGGTGCTTGGCGGGAGTGTAGAATCCAAAGTTCACAGGGGGAGTTGGTGTCCTTGCCATTGAAAGTCATCAGAGTCTGTGCCACAGTCTTTGTCAACATTGGTCAGACAGTGACCAGCAAGGCCATGTGGCAGAGATTGTCCTTTGCTGCTGTCCTGCTGTTGGGCCAGAGGGCCAGGTGCCAGGCCAGGTGACCTGGGAGATGGTGATGTTCCGCTGACTCTCATGGTCTTTTTCGTGGACGACCCACCTTCCTGCGGGGACCCTCAGAAGCAGGCCTTGACGATGCAAGGGACGCTCTGTCATATGAATCCTCCTCCTCCTCCCTCCCTGTTTCTGGTGCTGCTCTACGCCTGGTGGCACAGGGAGGGTTTGCCAGGCTTTTGGCGATCTGACGCAGGGATTGGCTCACGTCCCTGTGCACCGCCAGGAGCTCTGCCAGTCTTGCCTCCATCCTGGCATGATGCTCGACCTGCAGGGTCTTCATCTCATTGAGGGTCCCCACTACCTGGGCGATGCCTCTGGAGTCACACCGGTATGCGTCCAGGATGTTTCTGACGTGTCCCATAGCCGGGTCCTGAGCCAACTGGGCAGGTTCGTGCCTCTGCCGTCCTCCACTCCCACCACCCCTGCCCCTTGCGCCTGGCCTGCCGTTGTTTGGCACATCGGGTCTCCGGGACCCCTGAGGGATGGCATTTGCGGTGTCGCCTGCCTCCTCCTGGGTGCCCGGAGAACCTTGTCCCTCCTGGACAGACTCGCTGTGTTGTTGCGTGCGGGCAGGGCTCCTGGGTGTCTCCTGGGATGTGGCAGGAATGGGGGTGGTGGATGGCACAGTTGTACCTGATGCAGGTGTTGCAGGTGGTTGGACACCAGAGGGGCCAGCTTGGTCTGGGTCATCCACGGAGTGGTGAGAGTCGTCGCTGCCGGTGGGGTCCTCTTCACGCAGAGCCTGGTCCTGTGAGTCTCCCCTGTTGGGGGGGAGATCGATGACGTTGACCTGTGTGTGAGAGAGACAGTGTTAATTGTGTTACATGCGACATCCATGTTTCATTCTTTTTTGATTTGGCACAGATCCTCTGGGTCGTTGGATTTGGCTAGCATTCCTCACACAGTGGACTTGTGCATGGGTATGTCCCTTGGCCACAGCTTTCGACACTTTACCTATGTGTGACACAATCTTAGTTGATGCATCTTTTGGGAACGCAGTCAGCAGTGTAGTGAGCGGGCGTAGCAAGCCATGCAGAGCCGCCTTACGTGTTGCACTGTACGTGGCCAAATGTTGTTTTTTCCATGCTATTTGAGAATGCAGGTAGGTAACTTAACAATTTGTAACAGGGTTCTGACGAACACAGTGGGTAGGTATACTGGGTGTAAGGTTCTGTTTGGGCCTGCAGCACGGATGTACTCGTGCACAGATTGACACATGGCCTAGTGTTTATCAAAGGCTGAAGGGGGGGGTTCACGCACTGCAAAACCTTGTCTACATGCACACAGTCCACCTGCTGACGAGCGGACATGGCCACACCACCCAAGGGTGATTTGGGCTCCCTCTGTCTCCCTTTCTCCCTCCGTCAGCCTCCTCCCTCTGTCCGTCTCCCTTTCTTCCTCCCTCTGTCAGCCTCCTCCCTCTGTCCGTCTCCCTTTCTCCCTCCCTCTGTCAGCCTCCTCCCTCTGTCCATCTCCCTTTCTCCCTCCCTCTGTCAGCCTCCTCCCTCTGTGCGTCTCCCTCTGTCTCCCTTTCTCCCTCCCTCTGTCAGCCTCCTCCCTCTGTCCGTCTCCCTTTCTCCCTCCCTCTGTCAGCCTCCTCCCTCTGTCCGTCTCCCTTTCTCCCTCCCTCTGTCAGCCTCCTTTCTCTGTCCGTCTCCCTTTCTCCCTCCCTCTGTCAGCCTCCTCCCTCTGTGCGTCTCCCTCTGTCTCCCTTTCTCGCACCCTCTGTCAGCCTCCTCCCTCTGTCCGTCTCCCTTTCTCCCTCCCTCTGTCAGCCTCCTCCCTCTGTGTGTCTCCCTCTGTCTCCCTTTCTCCCTCCCTCTGTCAGCCTCCTCCCTCTGTCCGTCTCCCTTTCTCCCTCCCTCTGTCAGCCTCCTCCCTCTGTCCGTCTCCCTTTCTGCCTCCCTCTGTCAGCCTCCTCCCTCTGTCCGTCTCCCTTTCTCCCTCCCTCTGTCAGCCTCCTCCCTCTGTCCATCTCCCTCTATCTCCCTTTCTCCCTCCCTCTGTCAGCCTCCTCCCTCTGTCCGTCTCCCCTTCTCCCTCCCTCTGTCAGCCTCCTCCCTCCCTCTGTCTGTCTCCCTGTGTCCACCTCTGTCTCTGTCCCTCTCTCTGTCCCTCTCCCTCCCTCTGTGTGTCACCCTCTGTCACCTCAGCCCAGCTTCCTGGGCACACACAGTTTGCAGGTCTGGCAAAGGCCATTGGCTTGTTCATGTGGGTTTGTTTCTTCTCTGTCGGCACCCATTGGGCGGAGTGTCTGAGTCTGCGCTGCTGCTGTGGCGGTGTGTGCTGACACTCTTTCAGTGTGCTGCGTCTTCATTGGCTGCTGTTATGTGCAAATTGTGCCTTCATACCCATGTCGTCCTGCAACGCGGCCACCATTAGCAGGCAAAACAGTACTGTGTGGGGACACACTGTTTGTATGGCTGTGCCCTAAGCCATATGGGCTGAGGGCATTGTTGTGTGCTTCAGAGTTGCTCTATGTTAGTTTTGAGGCCCACCCTCCCGGCATCAGGGACATCCTGTCTTGTGTTGGTGTTTTGTGTGGCCTGTGACTTGGCATGGCCTTGCTTGGGGCATGGGGCATGGCGGCGCTAGTGGCATGTGTGTGTTTTTGGAGTGGGGTTGTGTCCGGTGCTGGCTTTGGGGGGGTTCCATGCATGATTGGTATTTGGGTTGTATATGGCGTTCCCCCATGTGAGGTGAGTTTGTTTGTGTACTCACCAGGCTCTCGGACTCCTTCTAGTCCGTCTACTCCCAACGGCGGCAGCGTGGCCATCACCTTCTCCTCCCAGGGATGGTAGTGTACCGGTCTGCGGGCCGGCCCTCCTCCAGTGATGTTGGCCTGGTTGTGCTCGTCCGTCATTTTGCGGCGAACCGTCCTCCGCAGATCGTACCACCTGGCTTGGCACTCCTGCCTGGTCCTTCTGGTGGCCCCAACAGCATTCACGGAATTGACTATCCTCTCCCACATGGCAGATTTTTCTGATATGCTGGTCCGTCTGACCAATGTTCCAAAGAGCTGTGGCTCGACTCTGATGATTTCGTCGACAAGGGCCTCCAGCTCGTCCTTTGTGAACTTTGGATTCTTGTTGGTGGGCATGGTGTGGGGTGTGGGTGTGGATGGTTGTGGGGGTGGGGGTGTGGATGGGTGTGGGTGTGGATGGTTGTGGGTGTGCAGGTGTGTGTGTGTGAATGTGATGAGGGTGTGTTTGTGATGGTGGTTGTGTGAAGGAGTGCAAGTGTAAGGTGTATTGATGGTTGAAGTATGGTGCAGTGCGTTGTCTCTGGGGTCTGGCAGCAGTGGATCTGTTGCAAAGGATCATGGTTTGTGTGTGTTGGGCCTTTTTATTGGTCCATTTGTGGGTGTGGCTGTGTTTGAACTTTGGGTGGGTGTGTTATAAGGAGTGGTAGTGGTTTGGGCCCCTGTTTATCTGTTTGTCAGTTGCAGGTCAGTGTATAGGATGTATTTGGCCTTGTTGGATATGTTTTGTGGTCTTGTGTGCCTCGAATTGACTCTCCTTGTATTTTTTTGGTTTGTCCTAGTTCAGTAGGAGTGTTTTTAGCGTCTGTACGGTTCGTACATGGGCCATGTTGTTGTACAGTGCTGTCCTTTGCTATGGCTTAGTACGACTCGTACATGCCCGATGTTGGGTGAGGGTGCTGGTGTGTGGGCCTGGGGTAGGGTGCGTACGAACACGGGCAGGGTGTTGGTCCGCACCGTCCATCGGTGGTGTTGTTTCGCACCGTACATACAGGGGGGGCTGGGTGTAGGGTCCGTACATACACGGGTGGGGAGTTGGTACGCTCCATGCATACATGGGTGGGGGTACGATCCGTACATACACTGGTGGGGTGGGGGTACGGTCTGTACATACACTGGTGGGGTGGGGGTACGGTCCGTACATACACGGGTGGGGTGGTGGTACGGTCCGTACATACACGGGTGGGGAGTTGGTACGCTCCATGCATACACGGGTGGGGGTACGGTCCGTACATACACGGGTGGGGTGGGGGTACGGTCCGTACATACACAGGTGGGGAGTTGGTACGCTGCATGCATACATGGGTGGGGGTACGGTCCGTACATACACGGGTGGGGGTACGGTCCGTACATACATGGGTAGGGTGGGGGTACGGTCTGTACATACACGGGTGGGGAGTTGGTACGCTCCATGCATACACGGGTGGGGGTACGGTCCGTACATACACTGGTGGGGTGGGGGTACGGTCCGTACATACACGGGTGGGGGTACGGTCCGTACATACATGGGTGGGGTGGGGGTACGGTCCGTACATACACGGGTGGGGAGTTGGTACGCTCCATGCATACACGGGTGGGGGTACGGTCCGTACATACACTGGTGGGGTGGGGGTACGGTCCGTACATACACGGGTGGGGGTACGGTCCATACATACATGGGTGGGGGTTCGGCGCGTACATCCGCGGCCGGGGGGCGTTTAGCGCGTACATGCGGGGTCTGGGGTGGGGTGTTCGGCGCGTGTGCGGGCACATGTCTCCATGCTTGCTATGGGAGTTCGGTCCGTACGGTGTTATTTCCATACAGTTGTGAAATCAAAAGGACGGGAGTGATCGTACTTGCGCGGTCGGACTTCATTTTTCCGATTCGTACGGTAAATCGTCCGGGGATGTATCGGACACAATTTCCGACCCGAGGACGTGTGGGGAAATTTTCCCGATGTGATTCGTATGGAGTTTTTCCCATGCGAATCGTACTTGGCATTTTGTACGCTACTTGTACGATTCGGACGGAAAAAAGTCCAGATTCAATTCGGACGGGGGAAATTTCTCCAGGATCCGAATCGGCACCATAATGTCAAAAATATCGTTATAAAAAATATAGGGTATTTTTTAGTTAAAAAAAAAATGTAAAATAAACCAAATAATACTTATAAATAAAATAAACATAATTAAATATATTTTATAATGTTTAAAATTAATAATTAATATATATAATTTAATAAAACATTAATTAAACATAATCATATAATATATAATATATATACTTACTTAATAATCTGTTTTAATAATTGTTTTAATAACTTCTAAATTATTAAAAATTATTATGAATTACAAATACATCATACACATAAAACAATAACATGAATAAAAATTAAATAATTATATATAACACATTAAAAAAATTACATTTAATATGAATAGTGTTAAAATTAATTATATATTACATTAGCTAAAATAATACAAAAAATATTAAATAGCACAGACAATAAAACTACTACTCCAGCTCCAAAAAAACACAACAGTAAGGAAAATGTTGGATAGCGTAGGACTAAAAATTACTATTCCAACTCCAGAGAGTGCAACAGTAGGGAAAGTGTTGGATAGCGTACGGGTAAAAATTACAATTCCCACTCCAGACAGTGCAACAATAGGGAAACTGTTGGATAGCGTAGGGGTAAAAATTACTATTCCAACTCCAGAGAGTGCAACAGTAGAGAAAGTGTTGGATAGCGTAGGGGTAAAAATTACTATTCCCACTCCAGAGACTGCAACATTAGGGAAAGTGTTGGATAGTTTAGGGGTAAAAATTACTATTCCAACTCCAGAGAGTGCAACAGTAGGGAAAGTGTTGGATAGCGTAGGGGTAAAAATTACTATTCCCACTCCAGAGAGTGCAACAGTAGGGAAAGTGTTGGATAGCGTAGGGGTAAAAAGTACTATTCCCACTCCAGAGAGTGCAACAGTAGGGAAAGTGTTGGATAGCGAAGGGGTAAAAATTACTATTCTCCCTCTAGAGAGTGCAACAGTAGGGAAAGTGTTGGATAGCGTAGGGGTAAAAATGACTATTCCAACTCCAGAAAGTGCAACAGTAGGGAAAGTGTTGGATAGCGTAAGGGTCAAAATTACTATTCCAACTCCAAAGAGTGCAACAGTAGGGAAAGTGTTGGATAGCATAGGGGTAAATATTACTATTCCAACTCCAGAGAGTGCAAATGTAGAGAAAGTGTTGGATAGCGTAGGGAAACAAATTACCATTCCCACTCCAGAGAGCGCAACAGTAGGGAATGTGTTGGATAGCATAGGGGTAAAAATTACTATTCTAACTCCAGAGAGTGCAACAGTAGGGAAAGTGTTGGATAGCGTAGGGGTAAAAATTACTATTCCCACTCCACAGAGTGCAACAGTAGGGAAAGTGTTGGATAGCGTAAAAGTTAAAAATAACATACTTATAAATAAAATAATTATTTAAAATAATTAGTGATTTAATTAATAAATAACTCAAAATTATTTACAAATACCAATAAATAATTATTACAAACATAACTACCAAAGAATAATTAATTACCAATAAATTAATAATAAATACCAATAAATAATATTTAATCAATATTAATTAACAAATAATAAATATTAAACAATAAAATATTTTTCATACCCAAAAAACATATGAATTATTAAAAAGTAATTACCAATTAAAAAATAGTGAGCAATTAAAAATAAATTATACCACAAAATAATAATTATGAAACATTAATTACCAATTAGAAAATATTGAACTATTAAATATTTTTTATACCCCAAAATAATAATTATTAAACATTAATTACCAATTAATATTTACTTATCATTATATTAATTAGAAATATCAATACATCATATTTAATATAATTCAATTCACAATTAATGATTAATCAACAATACATTATTTTTCATAACCATAATATTATAATTTACAATATTTACCAATTAATAATTAATGTCCAATTAAGTAAGCATCAATACCCAACAACAAATGTAATTACTTAATTAGATTTCAATTACTTCCAACACTCTTCCCCTATAAACGCAGGACACACTCCAATAATAAAATAATACACTTAACATAATTATCAATTAATCAATTAAGAAAAACTAATTACCAATTGATAAAAATCAATTACCAATTAATACTTAATTAACAATAATATAATTATCAATACCAATACCTGAAAATAAATTATTACTTAATTACAATTAAATTACTTCCCACCCTATTCCCCTATAAACCCACAACCCGCTACAGAACTTAAACGCAAAAATGTATTAAAATTAATTTATAATTCCTAAAAATTTATAATTAATTTAATATAATTAAATTACTTCCCAACCTTTTCCCCTATAAACCCACAACCCGCTACAGTACTAAAACACAAAATTGACTTAAAAAACCATTATTAACATATAAAAATTGTATACATATATTTTAAAACCAGTAGAACACTTAACAAAAAACATATAACACATGCATATTAAATACATAATAAAATACATAACAATACTATAAATATCGATATTAATAACATCAATATTAGTAACATCGATATATTTGATATCGATATTACTAACTTCGATATTACTAACATCGATATAAAAATACTTACCTTAGGGTCGATATTCTGTCCATAGATATTATTGACATCGATATTCTGTCCCTTCGATATTTAAAACTCGATATTAGTGTGGGTAGATATTTTATTTTCGATATTTTGACTGCTCACCCTTTCACACATGGAAAACTACGCAGGGGGGGGTTGCGTGGCCTTGTAAATATGAGCCAGCACACTCCGACACTGGTGCATCAAAACAAGTGACTTGTAAATAATCCCCTAGGTGTTGAAATGTGGACATGTGCAGGAAAACAGAAAGCATGTGCTTTTATACCGCTCGATGCAAATCAGACTCGGCTTTGGTAGTGTGCCTCGTATAAATGTAGTTAATCATTCAAAGATATGATGAAAAGGCGCTGTGTGAGGGCCTTGCAAGCTGAGAAGGAAGGGAGAACACATCAAAGTATGGGAAAATACAAAGAAGTGGAAAAATTGGCTCTGAACGGCATTTACCATTAGCCTTTTAAACGTACCTTTTGCGGGCAAAGACTAACGTCTGCAGTTACATTGTTTCCAGTGCTTTGCATGGGCCGATGCAATCCGGTACTGAGTAGCTGCCCTTTTTTTTTATTTTGAGAAGGAGAATACGCTCATTTCTCAAGGGACACGTGATACTTTTAATTGGAGAGTACCGGCACTTCCCAGAAATAAGCAAGTGCTCGGGCACAGAGTACCTGCACTCCCATTTTTCTATTCCAAGCACAGATTATTTCTAACTAAAATTATGCACCCTTTGGTCTAAGCACCAAGGTCCTCAAGAGGAGGTCGGGGGAGCTCATGTGCACTAAGGAGGACGCAGATCTCTCTCAAACATATAAACACAGGCAGATAAATTCACTGGAAATTAGGTTATTGGTGTTTATAGAATGTTTGAACAGCAGATCTTGCACTGATAACATCATAGTTATTAAAAAGCGGAAGCTTTAATACCACAATGTTTGTTGGTAATCTTATTACTGGTAATAGTACAGTAATTGGCAACACTTTTATAGCAAGCTGCAGTGTCAGGATGTAGAATCTGAGGGGCAAATCTAAATAGAAGAACTCCAGGTTGTACAGATTACACTGCCGGGGAGCAGCAATTGCAGGGGCGATGATCTCTTTTTCCTACAACAGCAAGACATAATCACGAGAAAGTACAACGTGATTTGTAGAAGTCTTGAGTATTTGGCAGCAGAAAGAGGAAAGTGGAGTCTAGCCTGAGTCCTAGTTACTCCCACAGAAGCTGTAAAGGGTAATTTGCTTGGTGCTTGTTTGCCTGCTTTTGTAAAGGCCTGGTGGTACTGATTTTAGGTCTTGCCTAAGTCAGCACATGCGTTGTTTGATGCCCATTACTCACCATTGGTGTGCTTTATTGAAACTCTCATGTTTTCTTCTTATACATCATCTTACGGGGATTTTCTAGCTCTTCTGGTGCCTATACCCCCCGTGGGGCATGCATTCATTACCAGTGTCCTTCCACTGCTTCGTCAAAAACTAAATGAGAGTGCATGTGTTTCCAAGTCATCTCAGAAAAGACACTGCGGCCATGGTAAGGAGAATCTAGGTTTCATAAAGCACAGGTTTGTGCACCTGTGTTCTTATAGGTTGCCTGGTCTAGGGGTGGGGGGTAGGCTGTGTTTGCCAGGGCATATCCCCTTTTCCTGTGGGACCACAGAGCAAGGTTACTGCAGTAGGTAGGCTACAGCAATCGTCCTCAGAGGATAAGCCTCGTAAGGCCCAAACTAGACTTTAGGGAATTAGCTTGTGAGGTTTGGTTTTCATTGGAAGGGTTCTGCAGTGCAGTATCCATTATTTAGTAATGATCCAGTAATGGTCTGGAGCTACTGCTGAAGGGGTTTCTCAATGGGACTGGAATATGCATCATAGCACATCTGATTCAGCGAGCAGCGAGGGGTCCTGTTTTTTGGGAGCACTGGTAAGGTGCCTGTGGCTGAAATCAGCCGGAAATGATCTTGGTGGGCACAGGGCTTGCTGGAGCGGGGGTGGACCTGTGGGTGGTCCTGGACCTTTCATCCTTATCCGTTTGTTGCCTGGAGTTGATTATGGATGGGGGCTGCCTGTGGGTTTGTCAGTACGCAGGCACCCTGGCAGGGATGGTGCGTTCTGCAGTTCCCTGGTGATTGGCATCAAATTGGGTGCGTTTGGTGCAGATTTGGAGCAGACAATGCTTGTTATCCACTCACCTTCCCCTGGGCTGATGGTGGGATACCCAAGAATTTGGATTCTGGGAATTGAATGACCCATGGACAGGGTGTTGTTCATGTGGGCCTAGGCTGGCGGGAGGAGGGGCTGACCTGCTGGTGGTCCTGGACTCTCTTGCCCTACCTCATGATTCCTGGATTGAAACTTTGGGGGCTGCATCTGTGTTCTGGTAACCCAGCAGGGCTGGTGAACTATGCGGTGCCCTGGATTTGAGTTTTGTGGTGCCTCTTTGAGATAGATGGGATGTGAAGAAGTTGGACAGTGTTGGTGACAGCTAAATAAAGGGGGACACCCAAGAATTCGGATTCTGTAACTGTACTGACCCCTAGGTGGGTTTTTAATCATGTGGGCACTTGGCTGGTGGGAGGGGGGTCTGACCTGCTGATGGTCCTGGACTGTCCAGACCTAAACCCATGATCCCTGGTTTGAAAATGTGGGCAATCCACCTGTGTTCAGGTACCCTGGCAGAGCTGGTGTGCTATGCAGTGCTCTGGATTTGGGTTTTGTGGTACCGCAGGGATTGAGGATAAACGTAGCAGTTGTTACCAATGTTTGCTTGTCAAATGCCTTCTAGTAATTGTCCATGGGTGCCCTGGGTAGAACCTGAGTTGAGGTTACAAGTTGGGGTCCTTAGGCAAAATATGCACAGCAGTTCGCACGACAATGTGTTTTTGTTTTTCCTTGAAATATGAAATATGTAATTTGTCCATTTCAATCTTTATTCCTCCTTCCGTTTTGGTGTCTGCTCAATGAATGTCCACTAATACTTGTTTTTTTTTTAACAAACTATATCATGGAATACGTTTACGAGTTGAGGTGAATAAAAGGCTACAACTGGGTGCAGTCGGCTGAACAGTGTCCAGGAGTCTGCAGTGGCAGGGGTTTGAAAAAGACATGAGCCAAGGAAAGCTCGTCATTTTGTCAAGGGCAGATATGGCAGTTACGCGGATCAATGATGGACTCCCAGAGAGTGGCTAGTGAGTTAAATATCTCTGGTTGGCCTTTGGGCGATAGACTGCAGTTGGTGCATCACCGTGGCCATGGCCACCCAGATTATCGGTCCCTGGATATCCCAAAAGTGCAAGCTGTGGGTTCTGCAAAGTCCTCCATAGTGAGTCAGGTACTTTAGATTTATATTTCACATCAATCTCAAAAGTCAAAAGGGGTTGCCCCCGGAACGTCAATGTTTTGGGAAGACATGATGCAACTGTTGGTTAGCCAAGTAGCTCAGCCCCTAGGGATATTAGTTAATCAAATAGCAGGTTAATCACTCTGTTCTAAAGATACTGTCAGTGTCCTTGGTAGGTGCTATCAGGCATGTTACTCCAATTTAGGAAGGGGAGCTGTTCCATAGCGATGAGAGGCACCTATTCATTTCAGGGCCAGTAAGTCTGCAGGTGAACAATTTTCAGGTGCTATGTATCCCTGACATTCAGGTGCAGACAGGGGGAGGAGGAGTTTTCCACTTGCCTCATCACCCTGGAGCCAAAATTCGAGCAGAAGAGAACTGTTCTACACTAGAAATTGGACCGAATGGCAGCATTGAACACTTGATGGGGTAGTGTTCTCGTTGGGCACCGGGCTGCTGGGAGGGGCTGACCTACTGGTAGTCCTGCACCTTTCAGCCCTACCCTGGGTTGCCTGGAGTGGTTTATGAATGGGGCTTTGCTTGGAGGCCTGTCAGGGCACCGGTATTCCAGTATGCTTGTTAGTTATGCAGTGCCCTGTAGTTGTATGCTATGGCTATGTAGCTAACTCTGTGTACCTAATTATCTTGGCTAGTCAGAGGCAAAAGCTGTATAAAGTAAGGTAGATGAAAATTGCCCAAGAACTCCTAGGAGGGAATGAGAATTGTGGGCCCCTGATGCCTGCCCCTGCAGGGGAGGCATGTGGAAAGAAGCTGCTGGCTATAATACATGTGTGAACTGTTTATTACTAGACTGAGGAATCTTGGAGAAATGTCTTTTGGTTTATTTATGTCAAGTCAGTTGCTGTACTATCTGTGTGTTGTCCTAATTGTTTTCTGGTGTTTATATCTAGCAGTTTATGACTGCTAATTCATTTGCTAATGTAGTTTTCTTTTATTCAACTGCTGTGTCATGGTGAGACCAGACAATTAGAGTATGTCTCGTCTCTTATTTCGGCTTGGTGATGGGATGGTTATGTGGGCGGCCTGCGTCTTGCACGTTGTGTGCGCAAGAGGGACCTCATTTACGAGAAAGTAAAGCAGCATGGCACCTCAAGCCCTTTGGCTGCACCAAGCTGCACCACTTTCAAAGCACTGGAATGCAAAATATTTACAATAATATGTCCCATTCCTGTGCTCTCCCTTGCGCTGTTACCCAAATGGGCTGCCATGCGCCAACCAGGCACCCTTGCACATTGGTGCAAGAATGCCTGAGTCACGGGAATAATTGTTCATGTGCAGGAAGGGTTCCTTTTCTGCACATAAACAATCGGAAATTGTGTTTTTCAACTTCTATGTGTGCTGCATTGGCACACATAGAACTTGCAAACCATCATTTTTTTAATGATTGTTCATGTGCAGGCAGGGACACTTTTTCCTGCACATCAACAATCACCAGAGGTGATTTCCTTGTTTTTTGTGTGCTGCAGCACGCATAAAAAGATAGAAACAGGAAAAAAAACGAGGACAAATTGATACATTTCCCCTTGTTGTGCCTGGAGGCATAGCATTCAGATGCATTTCCAGGTTTACGATTTCTCGTAAATCTGGATATGTGTCAGGTTCCATGGGTGTTGCGTGGGAACACCCACAGCAACACCCATGGAACGCCCCTTGTACGCAAAGTGCTGTGTGTAAAGGGGCCATATTTACAAGAACAGGAAAAGCCACGCAGGGTGGCTTTTCCTGTCCTTCTAAATATGGGGCATTAAAATATGCCGCCCTATGTATATACCGATATGAATGCAGCCCACTAAAGGGGCATCGTCGAGTAAAGAGTGCAGTGGTGTCCTCTGACCGCTGTGCTCAGTTATTCTCAAGTGTCCCAATCCTCTGTGCTGCCCAACGCAAGGTAAACATGTAACAGTACAGCTAATGGTAACTACAACACACATGTGGATATCCTGCAGTGTCACCACATGCAGGCCTTTCATATGATGCGACCAACCAAAGTAGCTCTGATATCTATCTCTAAGACGAAACAGGCTGGGTTGTAGTGTGCCGTAACTAAACTGCATTACATAAATGTAATTTCGGTAGACAGACCAACAAGCAAGAACACGGAAAAAGTCACGAGATATAGCAGAAGGGCCTGCCTGAAAGAAAATAAACAAAAAAAAACCACAAAGCAATCATGACTCATGAAAGGCGGAACGAGGAATCACAAAAAGCATTTAAGGTGTTCTTCGAAACTGCATTTTGCTCATCCAAGCAAAGTATACACAACCTATCAACAATTCCAAAGTCAGAAAATGGACTCCAGTTTAACATGGACCGATTGCTACCAGAAATACTACGATGCAGAGAAGAGTTTGGCAATATACTTTGCACCTCAATCTGACTTCGTAAGTGATTCAGTGGTGCAGTCAATGGCTCGAATTTCCAACTTCTTTGCTTCTGGTATGTAATTTCCTGCCTTTCGTTATCTTTTTTCACTTGAATCAATTCTGTGTAGAAAAAAGCTATGCAAAATCTTTCTCTCTTGAGCTTTCTGTATTTCATTATAAAATGTTGAAAAACAACAGGAATTCTGTGCAATTTGGACTTTTGTGTTAAAACTGTGGCTCTTTAAATTCATCTATTGATTAAAATTTGAGACATATCAATCCCTTGTAAGTGTAGAGTGAATTAATGTCTTGAAAATCTATGCAAAATATGCAGTTGTTTACAAAATGTTTGTGTTTTACCAGTGCAAGAAGAATTTACAGTCTTTACAATTATTTTGATGTCAAATTAAATTTGATGGACCTTTCTCTTGCATGTGGTGAGTAACGAGTAACTTTATGGGAACATGCTATCTAAGGAACAGACTCAGTGAAAGAAGTTCAACGTTGCTGTTATTTCATGCAGCAGTTCACTGTCTGAAGGGTAGAGAGCAGAACAGCAGCAGGTCTACAAAATATGGCACAGCTGCTCTCTTCCCAAGGACTGGTGTTCAATTAGGCTGTTTCCACCTAGCAGACACAATTGCTCCATAGACCAAATGTGTGTGCATGAAGTCTAGGTTTAGTACTTGAAGGGTACCCTTCTGGTACACAATACTATGCTCAGGCAAACTTCTAAACTTGTCCCATTTTGCACATATGTTGTACAGTCTAGCATTCATGCAAAGCTGGCAACCTTAGGAGAAAAAAACGTTTCTCATACTGTGCACGGGCCATAAGAAGTTGTTCTTTCCAATACAAAGCCCTGTCCATAAATGTTAGTGGATAGGGCTCTGTGTCAAAAACCATGGTTTGTATTGTAGGAACATCCCTCTACTACCCCTGGGATACCCCATTGATGCAAAGTAGGGTATAGCAGTGCAAAGTGCTGCTTAGTATTACTTTTAAGTAACATTCCAGCTTGGATAGTAAATAGCAAATCTGCATATATAAATGCTTTCCTATCAAGCAGGACATGAATGGCCATAGAGGTCAGATTGAAAACTCCACTGAGAAATGTGGCTCATTTCATGAGTGGATGGGCTATGCAATTCTAAAACATAAACGCTAGCCTACAGTGTTTGGAGCATAATGTGCAATTTTCTGGCATATACTCACATGTTAACCCATTACATAAATAGTTTGATCCGCACACATTAAAGGTAAAGAAACAGTTCCACCAAATGTCTTTATTCACACATTCCTTTATTCTTTAAATTGTGTTCTCCTTTCGTCACAGTAGCCAACGTGTTTCATCCTATTTCAGGACTTCTTCAGGGCTCATCAATTGTCCTTTGAATAATATACGTTTTCCTTCTTCTCAAATAAAATCCATCCTAATGTCTCCTTCTATATTTCTTATTCGAAGAGGTGGCAGCATCAAAAGCTGTACTTCTATGTTTGTAATCCGAAGTTGGAGAAATGTTAAGCGATATCACTCCTGGAGTAAAATGAGGTCATTGTTAACTCGTGAATCATTGGATGTATTTCGGGCAAAGTGTCCCTCTGTCTGCGTCCAACACCATCGTTGTTAATATAGAAGGAGACATTAGGACACACACTATCCAACTGGGGACTATAATATCCCAGTGATACAGAAAGAGTTATTGCGAGGTGGATTTTATTTAAGAAGAAGAAAAACGTTCAAAGGACAATTGATGAGCCCTGAAGAAGTCCTTAAATAGGACGAAACGAGTTGGCTACTGTGAAGAAAGGAGAACAACATTTAAAGAATAAAGGAATGTGTGAATTACGACATTTGGTGGAACTGTTTCTTTACCTTTAATGTGTGCGGATCAAACTATTTATGTAATTGTTTGTTGCGATTTTTTTTTTCACTCATTAGGAAACTAAGGGGTCTTGTTTCCTTTGATCATCGCACCATATGCCAACAATATTCCCAAAACCTAAATAAGTGCGGTATTGTATCCTAGACCTCCTTTGTGAATCATTTCACATGTTAACCCACCTCAGTCACTTTGAGGCAGTTGGATCCAGCTTTGCAAAATAGTGGTGTTCTGACCCTTCATTGCCACTGTTCTTGAAACAGTCACCAACAGCAGTGGGTTACTATTGGTGAACTGCCTCATGGCTAATAATGAGGTAAGTCAAATTTGGGACCCACTCCTATATCTCTGTTTGCAAAATTCCACACTGTTCACAAAATATTTTTCATAAATTATTACCAATATTTGCATCCAGTGTATTAGTACATCAGGTCCTAAGTGGGAAACCCAGGAATTTCCCAAAAACCACAATGGCTGGGGAACATTAAAGTGAGAAAAAAGTGTTGAGGTAGGACTTAATAAGATAAGGGGTAACACAAGATTTAAAGAAGTTAGTCCTGGATTGTATGTGAATGAGCTATAAAAAATATAGGGTGAAAGACAGTTGATTATTATAATTCAAATCTGTTTATTGAAGGAAGTGTTTCAAACATATATGCCCATATACAACCAACAGCTGGTGGGGATGAGGGATAAGGCTTAGAAGGAAGGGCAAACAGGAATTAGGAAAAAAGAAGAAGGAGGGAATCAGAGGCGAAACAGAGAACTAAAACGAAGAAGAACTGGGGAGACCCATACCTTTCCTGCCCAGATCTTAAGCTAGGGGAATTATGAATGTGCTCATGGAAAACATGTTTTCCTAGATAGAAGGTTGGGGAATAAGTCCATGTTATGGCTCAGGCCTGTAGAATAAATATTCATCAATATTGCAAATGAGATGGTTGCATGTGTTAGAAATAATGGGTAAGCAGGAAAATGAGCACCGAATTAGGACTTCGTCGTCGATGTTATTGGGGCTGACTGTGTACCTTTTGGAAATGTTGCTCTGGTTTGAAATAAGACTAACAATGTCAGTGTGAAAGCCGTGCTGTTCATATCTCAGGAGTGCCACAGAAATTGTTGTAGAGTACCTGACCAGATCCTGGAATATGGACATGGTGTAATTTCTTCAGGTCCTCGTGACACACTACCCCTGGATGAATTTGTATTTAAACCATGCAAACACCTTATTACAAAGTGCATCCCATGGGTATTCTCAGTCAATATATGACATTTTTCTGGGGTAAAATTTGGGCCATCATGCATTTCATCCTCTGAAATTGGAAGTAAGGTCTTAACACATTCTTTTTGGACTTTTATTTTTGCACCACCAGATATTTGCCTAGCTTTGGATGGACTGCTGATGTTTTTGTATCAAACTACTTTATTCCTGGTCAAATTGTGTTTTTTGTAGGAAAGAGTGTTCTTACCCAAGGGATTTGGATGTTTCAGGACATATTCTCTCAGAGGTATTTGTGGAAAATATGTCATCAAAATTGGTCTGCTTAGCAGGGCTTGTATAACTGAATTGTTCCCAGAGGCTTTCCACCAATTTCTTTGCAGTTCAACCACTTTTACCAACTCTTCATAAATTGGAAAGATGTGAGAAGGAATTGATTGGCTGGGAATGAGCCTGAATCAGTTATTATTAGCAAGGCTGTTCTACTAAGGTATGCTACAACTTTCCCCAAATGGGAGCCTGGTTGTTGTCCACAACTAAGTGGTAAACCAAGTCATCTAATACCTTCTGTCCTCAGTGTTTTAGGGCCTTGCATCATCCTGCTTGTTCTCTTCCAAATCATGTGTAATCTCTGCATACTCAATAACCATGCTGCTGCAGTCAAGAGGCGCATCTCACAGCTTCTTTTACCCTCTGCTCAAGGTCCTTTTTGCCTTCTTTAGCTCCTACAAATAATGGATTGGTTCAACACTGGCAGGCTTTCCTCACAGAGGAACTCCATTCAACTGGAATTCGCGTCCCTTCAAACGATGTGTTGGGCTCTATGTCTTGTGATACTATTTGAAATAACAGTAGCAGCAGAGATTGTTTAATTGTCCATGTACCTGGGTCCTGGTAAAAAAACACTATTATGTACAAGAGAGACCCTATGGCAAATAAAGTAAATAAGTGAGTCAACATCATGAAGATGTTAAATAACATGAGAGTATAGATTGAATCATTTGTCACCCTATTTCACAGAGGGAATTAATAGTTTAATTTAAGCAAATGGGCTGCAAATGTGAAGGTTGACTTTAGAGTGGAATGTGTCCACTCAAATCTACACTCTTAGACTAGTGGAGAGAAGTTTCTATTGGTCATCCATGTTAAAAATGTTAGGGAGATTGTGAACCAAAACCAGGTGACTCCCACATAAAGTACATTCTATTAGAAGCTGAAAGAGTCATATTCTAGTGTACTAAATTCAGGTGACTATAAGATGTCTAGAACAGGGGTACTCACAAACATTCTCTCAGGGGCCAAATATAGAGTGTGGTTTGTGGCCGAGGGCCGCACCGGTGGGGGCGGGGTCAGTGGGGGAGGGGGCGGGGCTAGAAAAAAAACTGTGACCATGAGCTTGAACACAAGCCCCTGCAGTGGATGCCTTTGTCCACTGAGCCACCAGACCCGGCATGCACATCTCTCTCTCTCTCTCTCTCTTGCTCTCTCTCTCTCGCTCTCTCTCTCTCTCTCGCTCTCTCTCTCGCTCTCTCTCTCTCTCGCTCTCTCTCTCTCTCTCTCTCGTTCTCTCTCTCTCTCTCTCTCGCGTTCTCTCTCTCTCTCCCTGTCTGTCCCTGTCTGTCCCTGCCTCTGTCTGTCCCTGCCTCTGTCTGTCCCTGCCTCTATCTGTCCCTGCCTCTATCTGTCTGTCCCTGCCTCTGTCTGTCCCTGCCTCTGTCTGTCCCTGCCGCTATCTGTCTGTCCCTGCCTCTATCTGTCTGTCCCTGCCTCTATCTGTCCCTGTCTCTATCTGTCCCTGCCTCTATCTGTCTCTGCCTCTATCTGTCTCTGCCTCTATCTGTCCCTGCCTCTCTGTCTCTATCTGTGTCTCTCTGTCTCAGCCTCTATCTGTCCCTGCCTCTCTGTCTCTATCTGTCCCTGCCTCTCTGTCTCTATCTGTCTCTGCCTCTCTGTCTCTATCTGTCCCTGCCTCTATCTGTCCCTGCCTCTATCTGTCCCTGCCTCTATCTGTCTCTGCCTCTATCTGTCTCTGCCTCTATCTGTCTCTGTCTGTCAGTCTGTCTCTGCCTCAGTCTGTCTCTGTTTATCTCTGTTCCTCGGGCAGTGCACACGTACTGTGTCTACACGTCCCCGTCACCAGCCCAGAGACAGTCCCCCCACTCCCTCCGCTCCCTGTGTAATGTAAAAGCCAGCTGTCACTCCCTGCTGTCCTCTGTCACCTCACCCGTCTCTCAGTCCCTACTGCCCTCTGTCACCCTCTGTCCCCTCCTCTGGCTCTCAGTCCCTGCTGCCCTCTGTCACCTCACCTGGCTCTCACTCCCTGCGTCCCTCTGTCACCTCACCTGGCTCTCACTCCCTGCGTCCCTCTGTCACCTCACCCGTCTCTCACTCCCTGCGTCCCTCTGTCACCTCACCCGGCTCTCACTCTCTACTGCCCTCTGTCACCCTCTGTCCCCTCCTCTGGCTCTCAGTCCCTGCTGCCCTCTGTCACCTCACCCGGCACTCACTCCCTGCGTCCCTCTGTCACATCACCCGGCTCTCACTCCCTGCGTCCCTCTGTCACCCCACTCTCACACCCTGCTGTCCTCTTTCCTCTGTCCTCTGTCCTCTGTCACCTCAACGCCACAACACTTGGAATAGGGCCAGGACACTCGCAGCATGAGGAATCCATAGCTTGCGGAAGAAACTGATGTCGCGGAGGAACGTTGTCTCGTTACCTTTATAATTGAATTGGAGCCTAATCTTTCTATTAAGGCCTTTTATTACTGTACTGGATGGCGGGCTGTGGCACCCATGGAAAAAAATGCGTAGTATGTTGGTGCAGGTGGTTCCTGTTGCGCTTATTTATTAATCACTGTACTAGCATACATTCCAACATTTCAGAAGAGCAAAGTGAGAGATTCTTTTAAAAAAAAAACGTGAGAATGGGGCCTTGAATCGGGTTACTGTCATGTATGGGCCTTTGACGTGTGCTGCTGCAGGAACGGACATTTTAAACGCAAATGCACGTTTTGTTCTTACCTTTCAGAAGCGTGGAGGCAGTGGCAGGCAGAGAGAGGGTGATGCAAGTGTTGTGCACTCACTGGCCTGGCAGGTTGCTGCTGGCAGTGCATATACCCCCCACCCCCCACCTGTGTGGCAGCCCAGGCGCACACACACAGCCACCCCCAGTACTTCACAGGTCTTTAAAAGACCATTCACTTGCTAACAAGCCTTTGTTGTATTTCACCTCTTAGCGCCCCCGCAGCTCCACTCTTACTATCGCTGGAATTGCCGGCCCCCTCTCAGAGTCCGGGCTGCTGCAACGGCGGTGTTTGGTGACACTTTTTTAAAAAAAAGAAAAGAACACAGGTATATTGTCTGCAAGCTCCGCGGGCCACCAAGGAAGGCTTGCCGGGCCGCAGGCGGCCCACGGGCCGTACTATGAGTACCCCTGGTCTAGAAGAAGCAAAGCCAATGGGTAATATTTACGAGCCCCTTGCACCGCCGTAACATCACTGCTTGTGATGCTCTGGCATCACATATCACAAATTCATATTTATGAGGTCATGCAAAGCCACTTTTCCTGGCTTAGTACAGCCTCATAGATATGGAGCAATGCAAGGAAGCGCAAATCATTTCATTGCCCTACTCTGCAATAGGGACATACATTTTTTTTGTAAATATTAATAAAAAAGAATTATAATAATTTTATCAAAAAGGGAGCAATTATGAAACTCATACAAAGATTAATTTGGTCACTTATAGTAAACCATTTCTTAAAGTCCATTATAGTACATCAATCATAGACCAAGCAACATGAGAGGCTCAAACACCTGGCATTAAATCAATAATTGATCCAGCTATTCATTCATAACAAGATTATACCAGTATTGCAGAACTGCAGTGGAAAGAGGGACATAAAATAATACCCAGACAACCCTGGTTTAACCATCCATGGTAAAACAATTAGATCAGGCAAATTCCATACCCCCCCTAGGGAGGCATTTCATGGGCGTTGTGGTGGGTGTTCTGATGAATTTTGACGTTTCCCCAGATTTACAAAAATATGTATATCTGGGGATGCACCAAAACTTTACTCCTCCCCAGGGGAGACATAACAAGAAGAAATAACTTTATTTCTCCTCATTCTTTCCTCTTTTCATGCATGCTGTATTTTGCAGCACACATAGAAAGAGAAAAATGCCCCCAGGATTGCTTTTCCTGCTGATAATCCTGCCAACATCACAGGCACCCTTGCACCATGGCGCAAGGATGCCTCTGTTGGAGCTAGGCTGCCAAAACCGCCCCAGCACTGGGGGAAAGAATAAGAATGTACCGTATTAGATAAATACGATGCATTCCTGCTTTTTCACTTTGACGTAGGGCAGTACGGAAAGATGACTTGCTGCGCTGTCCTACATCAAATCCCCATAAATGAGGTTGAATTTCTTTCAGAATTAAAGGAACATTTTTTGAGCTGGAGTTCTAATGACCATAGTTTTTTAGAGAAAGAAGAGAGATTAAATTATCTAATGGAATCCAACCAATAAAATAATTATAAGAACACTTTTTACTGATTTGAAGGGTTGCATTGTTTTAAGTCCCTCTTAAGGTGATAGTCTCAGAATGGCAAATGGGTTTGGACATTTTAGACCATCTCTAATACGAAAAGTAAACCCACATTTTCTTTTTCGAGATCATGGGAATACCAAGACATTTTCAAACAATTATTACCACATCTCTGGAGGGTTTTGAGGAGGGTTATATTTGAATTAGAAGCAACGTTTTATTTACTTTTGCGGGATTACTGGTAAATCGCCCCCCTGGGCCACGGATATAGTTTATTGGAAATTGAAATCAGGTATTGGAACCCTTTATTTCCTGCTTTAAATTTACCATCTAGGGGGACTTAAATTTCTATTTAGAAGAAAGCTGCAATGACACTAGAACCCTTGCTGATTTAATGAAAAGCTTTGGATATTGTCAACGGGTGGATTCCCCTACCCATGCAGCTTGCCACATACTAGAAGGTATTTTCATCAATTTTATGGATTTGTCAGTTAAAAATTGCCTGCTCCTCAGCTGGATGGATTATTATGTGGTAGGGTTTGCTGTACAGGGTGAAATGGAGGAAAAAACAGACAGGACAGATGTTCCACCTATAGACGGTGGAACACAATTTCTAGCAATGCATTGAGTAAAGCTCTTGATTCCTCTCTGATAAAAGGAGGTAGCAGTCAGGTACAGACAGCAGAGGAAATTAATAGATGGTTGGGTCAGTGATTAATGAGGTAGCCCCAATTATTACAAAATCAGGGGATGGAGGAAGTTCTCTGCCTCATGATTTTTGAAAAGTCTGAAAGATCTCCACTGTCAATGTCACAAGCAACAACCCAAGAGGAGATTGCTCCGTAGTCCAGAGGAAAACGATAAACACAAGGAGGCAATTCTAAATTATAAGAATGCAATTGAGGAAGCAAAATCGGTTTATTTCTGTCTCAAAATAGGGTAGTTGGTTAATGTACCTAAGGAAATGTTTAAGGTGGTTTGAGATCTTACATCTCTGCCAGCTCACCAAGAGCTGGAAAATTCTTAATATTTTACAAATAGGGAGTCCTCGGTCTTTGAGGACAAGATTTTGAAGATTCTGTCTGAATTTTGGGCTGTGGAGGTGGGTCCAGTACCCACATCTTTGAAAGTTGACCTCTTAGAACGGTCCTCTTTTATGGGCAAATTGTCCTACTTCTCCAGCCTTCCGGCAGCAAAAATCTAAACTATTTTAGAACAAACTACATCAGGCTCACCTGATGATCGTGTCCTCCCATGGTGATGCAACTCGCACCAGGTCTAATAGCCACTTTTATGGAGAAGGTGTACACCCAGTTGTTGGAATCTGGACTGCATCCCCAGTGCTGGAAAGAAGGAATTTTTATACCTCTAAAAAAGAAACTCAAAGGAGACTCAGGAGATTGCAAAAAATCTTTATCCTAGGTCCTTGCTACGTGTACCTGCCAAAATCCTTGAAGGCATATAAATCAGGAATTACCACAGTTTTTTTCAGATGCAGCGCTTTTAGATATATTGCAGAATGGCTTTAGGAGGAACCACAGCACTGAATCTGCACTTATTGCAGCAAATGAAAATATACACCACCAAGTAGATCAGGGAGGCGAGGCTATTCTAGTCATGCTAGATTTATCCACAGCCTTTAATACCATCTCTCCATAGTAATTGGTGCACAGACTTCACCAAGGGGGACTGAGTGGTTCATCCCTTAATCTTCTAGAATCCTTGATTGACAAATAGGAACCAAATAGTGAGCGGTGGTGACTTCAGAGCTAACGTTTTTCAGCACCCTTTTTGGGTCCCACAGGGGTTTTCCTGTAGCCCCACATTGTTTAACATCTATGTGGCTCACTACCAACTTCTAAACCTCCTGCTAAAAGCCTGGGTGTGCTTTTTGATAACACTCTGACATTTGACCTCCAGGTCAAGATGTCAGTGAGCTCTTGCTTTCGGATCAT
This sequence comes from Triturus cristatus, assembly GCF_964204655.1. NCBI lineage: Eukaryota > Metazoa > Chordata > Amphibia > Caudata > Salamandridae > Triturus > Triturus cristatus. The sequence goes on from NC_140584.1 coordinate 152,471,355, forward strand.
CAAGTGCCTAAAAAAGTACCTTCCCTTCCTAACTGAGGAGCTAAGAGTAACGGTGGTCATTGCGCTTATAACATCTCACCTTGACTAAGCTTGGGTAGTGAACTCTGCTCCGCTCGTGAAGTTTCCCACACTCAGCGTTACGAGGAGCTCATGGAGATCACAAAAACGTTTTTTTCTCGCTCGCATTCATCAACGTCAAGTTGGCGAGTGCAACCGAGGAAAATCCAAGTCCCGGCGAGATTTTTCCTCGTTTGCGATCACCAACATCAAGTTGACGAGCGCGAGCACCGGAAAAAAACCTCTCGGCGAGATTTATCAACACGGGGGTCAGGTTTTCATTGCGAGTGGTCACGTATGTTCGCCATCGTTCATGTTGAGAAACTGACCGATCGCAGTGAGAAAGCTGTCTTTCGAGTAAAAATATACTCGAGCAACAGAAAAGGTAAGCGGACAAGCATCCGGCACTGTGCAATCACTGCGAACAGTATTTTTCTACCCTACTCCGCCGCTCGCAGAGCTCCGCATAGTGCGGTGGAGTTTTTTTTGAACTTCGCATAGCTTTGCGTAGTGTAACTCAGCGAACCCCGCCCAGGATTAGCCTTGACTACTGTAGTGCTATATATTTGAATGCCAACCAGTATTCCCTGAATAAACTTCATGTTTTTCAGAATGTTGCAGTATGACTGGTTTTGGGAGTTCCCAAACTTAAATCAGTGAGTGAGGGACTGAGGGCTCTTCATTGGCTCCTAGTGAGGAATAGACTGTCATTCAAAGCCCTTTGCTTGGTCTTCAAGACCCTAAATCATCAGGGCTCATTTGAGAACTGTCTTTACTGGTAATATCCTAGTAGACAGTTAAGATCAGCTAGGAAGAGGAACATTATTGTCCCTCACTTTAGGAAGGTGTGATGGGGTGAACGTGCATTCTCAGTGGCAACTGATAGACTATTGAATTGTCTTCCAGTACATATTGCGAGAAATAAAAAAAAATACATATACAGCTGATTAACTAAAATCCTACAAAAAATCAAACAAAGAGAACAAACATTAGAGAAGGTGTCATACTTGGGACAAAAGGAGCCATATTTACTATTCAAATCCAAATTATTATTATTAGCGAATTTTAGGAGCGCTCAGATACCCACATAGGTTCTCCCAGCATTTTGGCAAAAAGTTGGGTTTGACAGGTCTCACTGTCTTAGAACGTCCATGTATGCAACTGTTTTCGAAAAGTGGTCAAATAAATGATGCTTCTCAGCAACCTTCAGTCAATCAAACATTGGGGAACATGCATATGGTGAGTTTAAATGTATTACCCTAATACAACAAGTACTGTGAATGCACAATCAATTGGGAGGTGGAGTTCAAATTTACTAATGAAACTCAGATCCACCAAACATTGGGGAAAGTGCAAACATTGTGGAGCGGTGTTTCAGATTTAATACTCTAATTGCAATTCTAACAAACAGTGGGGAAAAGGCAATATTGGGAGAGGGCTTATAACAACTCCAGTCTAACAAACATTGGGGGGTTAAGTGCAACTACAAATAAAACAATAAACATTAAAACTGTTTCGTACAAGAAAAAGAATAATTAAATTGTTTTTAAAGTATTGAAAAATAAAAGACATCTTTAAAATAACAGAACTGCAAACAAGTATGTGTATCTTAAGGAGTAAATAATAATTACATTAAACAGATAATATAGAAAAAGTGCATTTATAAAACACCTATTTTTGAAAATAAGCACTATCCAAGCATTCACCCAAAAACCATATACAAAACATTGCCATAATAAAAAATATAGAAAATGTTAAAATATTAAACAATAATAATAAGTAGTATACACTTTTAACATACCAATATTCGTTCAGACCCCAAAAACAAAACTATCCATAAAAATACATAAAATAATAGTGTACAAAAACATACACAATATTACCCACATGAATATTTAATTTATTAATCAATTTTTTTATCAATTTAAATATATTTCACTTGAACGCTAACCACCAAATCACCCAATAAACCCCACATCCTAAAATTTAAATGCACTCTCCAATTGCTTTCCCCTTATTTCTTTGACTTCCGCAGGCCTTATTTAATGTTTTGTTGATTTCAATCATTCATTTTGTAATATGAGTATCAAACTACATTGGCTAGAATTGGTAAATTCAGAACTAATAGATTAAGTAGTTGATTGTTTATCAATCCTAAAATTGTGACTGCAGTTCACGGATTAAAAAAAATCCATAACAAATAAACTTGAGCCCAGATTGATCAAACTTTCATGCAAGGTAATGCAGCAAGACATCTTGTGCGCTGCTCTGTGAGAATAGTGAGAGGACAGGAATGTGCCATATTTAACATTACATGGCACACTCCTGCCCTCTCCTTGCTCTGGTGCACAATGTGCTGCCTTGTGTCAACACAGGCACCCTTATGCTTCATTGCAAGGATGCCTGCTTAAAAAGCAGGATTGGGTTTTTGGAGGAAGGGACACCTTATTGCCCCAAAACAATCTTCTGAGGCTATTTCCTCTATCTATATATGCTGTGTATTTCTCCTTGTTACATTTCCCCTGGGAATACTTAGCATTTTGACACAGTCCCAGATCTATCACTCATGGTAAATCTGCAAAAGCAACAAAATCCAAAGGGTGGATATGGGGAACACCGCACTCCACCCATGCAATACCTTCCTGATGCAGAGTAACATAAGGCAACAACTTGCAGTGACTTGCATTACTCCACATTTACCAAGCACTACACTGTCATGCAAGGTGATCTTAGGATGCTTGCTAAACCTGACTTTAATGATGCATTGCCCCTGCGTTGCCTTGCGCGATGCAAGGGCAATGCAACACTATGATAAATCTGGCCCTTGTAGTTTAAGCAGAAAGACAGTCTTCTACAAAGAGCCTCATTTATGATGTTTTGCACAAGGCAGTGCCGCCAGGAACCTTGCTGCGCTGCCCTACATTAAAAAAAAGGGCACAAATGCCCTGTATTTTTTAGATATGGCAAATTCCTGTCCTTCCCCCCCTGCCCTGGTGCACAATCATAGTCATGCGCCAACTACGGCACACTTGTGCTATGGTGCAAGGGTGCCTGCCTTGTAAGGGAGCTTGTTTTTGCAAAGGAAGTGACACCTTAGAAAGAGGAAAAAACAAGGAGAAAAAATGATATTTCTCCTCATATCACTTCCTTAACAGCACCTCTGGGTTGGCATTAGAATATGATGCATTCCCAGGTTTACAATTACTTGTAAATCTGGGAATGCTTCAGATTCCATTGGTATTGAGAGGGAACACCCACAGTAACATGAAAGGGGTACATATTTACAAGGCCATGAAAAGCCATGTAAAGTGGCTTTGTGTGGCCTTGTAAATATGCTGTGGCACCAGAGTGTCAAAAAAGTGCCACTCCGGTGGTGCAAAAGTGCCACTAGGGGCCTTGTAAATGAGGCCCTTAAAGTATAATGAAACATTATTTTAAGTATACAACGTAATGTTTGAGCAACTGACTTTCAATTCCTTACCTATTTCAAGTCTCCATATATCAATTCTCTATCCAAAGCAGAGACACAATAAACAGCAGGGGGCATATTTATGAAGATTTTGAAGCAAGACAGCGCAGCAAGTCATCTTACTGTGCTGCCTTGTTTCAGAGGGAAATGGCAGGAATGTGCCTTATTTAAGGCATACAGTGCATTCCTATACTTTCCCCCTGTGCTGGCACGGTTTTTGAAGCCTAGTGACAATTCAGGCACCATTGCACCATGGAGCACGGAGGCCTGCATTGCATGCAGGATTGTTGTTGTGCATGAAGAGGCACCTTCCTGCACAAAAACAATCCGTAGAGGCAACTTCCTCTATCTCTGTGTACTGCAGAATGCAGCACACATAGAAAGAGGAAGTAACAAGGAGAAATAACAAATTTAACTGTGGCAGATTGTGTTTTTTAAGTTTTAAGAAAGGATTTTATTTATAATGAAAATAATACAAAGCAATACATACAAAATAAAATCCATATATAAGAACTATTACGTTGGTAGATGAAGCATATAATTAATAAGAAAGAAAAATTACAATTGTACACATTTAACTCTTATCTAACCACTGTATAATTCAAATTAAATAACAGAGAGTAAGAAGAAATGGAAAGTCAATTGCTAAATATGATAAAATCCATACAAAACGCAGTTCATTCGGGTTTAGGTACTTCTTCAATCCGGGGTGTATGAAGACCTGTTTTGACTGCTGACATGTCTAAAAAATTAGTGATGGGTTACCATAAAAGATCACGCTTGATAGCGAGGGACACTGGAGTAACAAACGCTCTGTCTTGTCTGTAATTGTAACAGACACCATACCACCAGGCCTGTAAAAGACCTTGTAGTACAATCTTTCCATGCCTTAGTGATCTGTTGAAAGACAACTGCCAGGAGTAAATAAATTATGTGGAAATTATTGTATTGTGCAGTCCAATCTTCAGAAACACAACCAAGGAATAGATCAATAAAATTAAAGGGGATTTGTGTGTGAAAATATAGTATTGAAATGTTGCCAAACCTGCAACCAAAGGTTGTAGGCATGAGAACATTCAAACAACACGTGTTTCAAATCTGCTGGAAACAGCACTGCGTGTCCAACAGGTAGAGGAGAGAGTAGATTTTACCTTGTGTAGGGGAAGAGGAGTGTACAAGAGCCTATTATACATGAAAAAACAAAGATTGAGTAGTATCAGCTGCTCTAGAAGTTTTCTTTATCCTAGTCCAGATATTATTCCAAACGGAAATAGAAAAGGACGTCTGGAAATAGGATTCCCAAGAAAGTTCCACCTCTGTTTTAGCTCGAGTATCCAGAGGGGCAGTTACATGTTTATAAAGTTGAGATGCAGAGGGAGAACTAGTTAGAAATGAACATATAGTACGGCTGGAAGATGTAGGGACCAACAAAAGTTGATCATAGGCCGATTGAATTAAAGAAATTAAAGAAGAATATCGAGATTCATAGGAATTAGGTAAAGAGAAACGCTCTTGAGCAGATGGAAAAGAAATACATTTAGGTGGCAATTACGATCCTGTAAAAAATTTCCCCGTCCGACTCGGATCCGGTCTTTTTACCGTACGAATCGTACAAGTGCCGTACAAACTGCCAAGTACGATTCGCATGGGAAAAAGTCTGTACGAATCGCATTGGGAATAATTCCCCACACGTCCTCGGGTCGGAAAAAGTGTCCCACACATCCCCGGACGTTTTACCGTACAAATGTGAAAAGTGAAGTCCGAGCGCGCAAGTACGATCCGTCCCGTGCGTTCGATGTCACAACCGTATGGAAAATGCACCGTACGGACCGAACTCCCATAGCAACCATGGAGACATGTGCCCGCATACGCGCCGACCCCCCCCAGCCCCGTGTACGTACGCGCCGATCCCCCCCCCAGCCCCCGTATGTATGCGCCGACCTCCCCGTGTATGTACGGTGCGTACCCCCCGTGTATGTATGGAGCGTACCCCCGTGTATGTATGGAGCGTACCCCCCGGGTATGCACCGTACATATACGGGGGTACGACTCGTACGTACACGGGGGGTACGCTCCATACATACACGGGGGGTACGCACCGTACATACATGGGGGTACGACTCGTACGTACACGGGGGGTACGCTCCATACATACACGGGGGTATGCTCCATACATACACGGGGGGTACGCTCCATACATACACGGGGGTACGCTCCATACATACACGGGGGGTACGCACCGTACATACACGGGGGTATGACTCATACGTACACGGGGGGTCGGCGCGTATTCACGGGGGCTGGGGGGGGTACGGCGCGTACCGGGCCCCCAATTCCACTCGCATCGCGGCGTACTTCGCTTTTCCGGCACTTTTTGGGTGCCGTAAAAATATTGCCGTCCGGACCGCTGTCGGTTCGAATCGTACTTCCTGGTTCGTGAAACGCTGCCTGAGAGCGTCCCGACGCCACGTCGGCGCTTTCCCCGGATCACATTTGTATGTATCTTTTCGTCAGTCGGTGTTTTGTACGACTCGTACGGAAATGGTGTTTCCGTGCGAATCGTACTTGCATGTTAGTAAAGTTTTACAACCGGGTACGAGTTGGACAGAAAAAAGCCTCCGTCCGACAGTTCGTACCCGGTTTTTACAGGATCGTAATTGGCACCTGAGTATAATGAAAAAGTTGATAAACCCAACGAAGACCTCCTGCACGTCAAGCTTTCTAGAAGATAAATGTATTATTAATCTTGAAGGATTTATTGTACCAAATTTATTGTACCAAATACAAAATTGCTAAAATAGTTCTTTAGGGTCTTGATAAGAAGTTGTAATAGGTTGTAGAATTTTACAAGAGTTATTAAGGATTGTAAGAGATAAAGATTGGGTCTATTTGTAAGAGTTATACTTTCTGGAAATGGAATGTCAAGTCAAAGTAACTTTATTCGGTTTTAGAAAGAAAAACATAAAAGTACATAGAATCAACAGTACAGTTCATAATTACCATGACTTATTTACAAACAACATGGAAAGCAAATAATACAATTCAATTATTAAAAAAAGGATAAAAATAGGATAAAAAGAATGCAATCCTTAAGATTCAATCTTGAACTAGACACTTACAAAGTACAGTGATAATTCTAGTTAAACTGGTTCAGTTACAACTACTAATTCTGTTTCCTAATAGCAATTGCAACTTTAATAAAATTGGAACCCCGAGTGCATATATCAAATGTGGCCAGAGAATGCAAATAGTTAAAACCGTCAATATAAGGCTCTTTGTAAAGGGTGCACAATAGCATAAGGTGCGATGTGCTTTGAGCTGCCAAACTGTCGCAAGGGCAGGGCATCAAGTTGTCGGACCACCACCCTTGTTTCAGGAAAGCCACTAGAAAATGCAGAGTCAATAAACGGAATCTTGTTAAATAAGAACGTGTCTGGGTATTTGTGGTGAACATTAAATAAAATTGCTGTGGAGCAGGGAATGAACAAAGAGGGCCTGATACCTCAGGTAGAGAGCGGCGGGTTTTTGCCCTTGCAGAGTGCACCTCTTTTATGATCCTTTTCGCATTTTCATGGATACTGACTGGGCAATTAAAATAATGTCCCAGGCCTAACTTGTGAAAGTTATCCCTGAGAAATTGAAGCCAGGGAACAGTTAATGCACCATCAAGGTTAAGGCAATCTTTATTAAGGTCTATGGTGAATGCCAGCTCTTCCGATAACCACATTTTGGCCCATAAAAGTAAAGGGGCAATGCTTATACAATCGTTTACAAAGTCAAGCCCCACCTCATAATGACAAAAGCTTGTTGGGGAACTATTTGGAACTATCAGTAACCTTTTCATAAATGTATTTTCCATGATTTGCAACTGGCGACTGTTATGATACCCCCAGACACCTGAACCATATGTTACAATAGGAACGCATTTGGCTTTATAAAGTGCACTAGTTTGGATGCAAAACGGAAAAGTCCCTCAACCACCCTATCTGAGTTGTGCATCCTTGCGGTGACAAGCGGACCCCAATTCAGCTTATTATTAAAAATATTCCCTAAATATTTTAATTATTAATTTTATCAATCCTCTTTGGGCTAACAGCATAGTTTCTAGTTTTAATTGTTTTAGGCCCACAAACCATAACATAAGATTTCATAAAATTTACTTTTAGATGCAGTGATAACATAAAATTTGAAAATGCATCAATAGATTTTTGAAAGCCATTTGCTGTCAGGGCTATCAGGACAGTATCATCCGCATAGGAAAGAAGCGGGACCCGGGTGCCCCCAATGCCTGGACAGTCAAGTTCTTTTTCTGACAAGAAAGCATCAAGAACATTGGTGTAAGTTATAGAAAGAAAAGGAGCTAGGATGCATCCCTGCCGAACACCCTCTGTTGATGCGATAGGCCTAGTTCTTTTACCATTGGCGCCATATCTAATGCTTACAAGATGTGGAGACGTGGAGGCTTTGTAGAAGAGAAACTAATTTCCCCATCAGTGCCCACAGCTTATCCTGATATACAGTATCAAAAGCAGTGGACAAGTCCATGAAGGCCAGATGAATAGAACCCCTCCTGGTCTTCATGTACTTGCCCATGATCATAGACAAGTTGAGGCACTGTTCAACAGTACCCATGCCCCTCCTAAAGCCATACTGTGATCTTGCAATCACCCCTGTGTCTGTCGCCCAGGTTTCTAATCTAGCAAGGACAACCCTTCCAATCAATTTTGCTGTGGCATCAATAAGGGACATAGGCCTATAGCAGGAAGGGTCACACCAGTTACCTTTTTTAAACACAAGGACCACTATATGCTCCCTCCAAGATGCCTGGATAGGGCCGATCACCACTGCTTTGAACACATTGGTCAATAAGGAAGCCCACAGAATAGGATAGGTTTCAAAAAGATCCAGTGGCACTCCATCCGGGCTTGGGGCTTTCCTGCTGATTCCTTTGGCTATGGCTTCCTCAACCTCAACTACTGAGATTGACACACTTAGGTGACAGGCCGAGGTTAGGTCTTGGGGAAGATCCTCACTGGGGACATCATGTAGGCAGCCTTTTGGATTAAATATGGCCACATAATAGGCTTCCCAAACATCCCCCAATATCCGGGAATCCATCCTGCCCAATTCCTCATTGAATAATGGGCGATTTATGACTTCCCAGAAGCTTTTTGTGTCCTTAAGGGTGCTCACTCTTGTAAGATCATCCCACTCTGAGCGCCTCAGTTCTTCTTTCCGCTGTTTTACTGTATCTTTGTAAACCTTCCGAGCATGTTTAATCTGAGCCCTATCTCGGGGGTGTGAGTGCAAGGCCAGTTTAAAATTGTATGTGTTGTTGTGCATTCTGCATTAAACCACCTTATCACCGGATGGTCCATTGCCTTAATTGTTTTAGTCAAGTTTTTGGCTACATCCAAACAGATCAGTTGGAATTCCTGAATAATCTCAGCTGGGGGCAAGTTATGGGCTAAGCACTTCACAATAGATGCATAATTTGATCTAACAGTTTTAGCTTCAAACTCAGTAGGTTTTACTATATTCCATTTAAGTATTACCACTTTGTTAGAATTAAAAGTAGCTTTGTAACCAACAACAAACCGTGGCTGAGCTATTATACTAATGGATGCTATAAGGAGGTTATGATCGCTCACACTATTTGGATCCACCTCGAAGTCACCAATGAGTTGCAGGAACATTAGTGTTATGAACATAAAATCAATAATACTCTCCCTACTTCCACCAACATAGGTGGGGCACTGTATTAAGGGGTTACTAACTAAGGAGCATATCAACAACAACCGGCGATAATTATCTCTAAGCGCACTTAGCGCTAGGATAATTATCGCCGGCTAGCGTGAATTGTTATCGCTGAGATAGCGTGCTATTAGCAACGCTTATCTCAATAGCGATAAAAATCCTCACGCTAACAGGCTAACGTGAGATTATCGCTGGAAACCCAGCGACTTTACCTTGTTGATAGGGACAGGCAAACTTAGCCATGATATCCTCCTTCCATAGGATATCATGGCTAAGTCAGAAAAATACCAGACGTAAAAAAGCAGCGTTAACTGCGGTTAGCGCTGCTTTTTTTGACTCTAACAGGGTTAGCGACATTCTTGATAATAGGAGAAATGTCGCTTAGCGACATTTCTCCTATTATTTTACTCTGGAACGCCCCCTTTGCATCTCATTAGAGATGCAAGGGGAAGCGTAGAGTAAAAGGGTGCTAACATGCAAATTTGCATGTTAGCACCCTGTTGTTGATAGGGCGCTAGTTTTATCTCTCCTTTTTTGGCTTTTAAAGCCAAAGAAGCAGAGATAAAGCCCTTGTTGATATGCCCCAATATCATTAATAAGGCCCAAATCATTCTCTACAATAATACAATTTAGAGCCTCTCCCTGGGGAGTATGATTAAAATGTGCCAGGGGCTGTCCCACTATGCTTAGCAACCCGCAGGCATGACCAGAGCTATATGGGCAGATTGATTTTTTGAAATCTCCAACCCAGAGAATACATAAGGGTTGCCACTTCTCTGAAAGTATGTTATTTCTGACTGTAAAGCCTAAATAACTTGGCAAATGTTGTGATTAAAAATGTTGTAATACCAGTTCAACACTAGTAACTCAACTTCTAACAAATTAGAAATCACAACTAATTGAAACCAGGTGGATGTACCAACAACAGTGACTTTTATAGCTTCATATTTTACTGAGATTAGCATTGCCAACCCTCCTTTAGCCCTCCCTAAAGATAAGGGGGTTGTATTAACTGTGTAGGAACAGTAACCATTCAGTGCAATGTCCTTTGTGTACCATGTCTCCTGGAGACAGATGATGTCCAATCTTTTGATCTACGTTAACCAAGACTCATCAGACAGTTTAGAGCCAATTCCTGCTATATTCCATTTAATGAATTTAGGGAAAGACTTTTGATGACCATACTTTTCCAGCCCCATGGCTTCATTATTTATATCTTGGTCGACTGTAATAGTGGGGGGCCCAGGGGCCTCCCTAGTCGAAGTATCACTTAAAGATAAATTGTGGGGATGGGGGAATTTCTCACAATTATCCCAGTTATTCACAATAGCGATTATTTTTGGGGTGCAGATTTCAGGGGGAGCAACAGTATCCCTATTAGTCAGTACATCTGTATGAACTCCAATCCACTGAGGTCTAAAAGTCAGCCCTGCTATCTCTGATGCTGCTGGAAGGCTGAAACACTCAGTTAGTCAGTCAATTTCTGACAGCCTTGAAAGGACATCAAAATGATTGCGATGACTGAAAGAAGGTGGCTGTTTAATCACATTTATACTAGGGCCCATCCATGACAAGTTTTTTCTCACTAGATATTCAGATTGCGGGGATAGAAACCCAATAGGTAAGCCTCTATAGAGTCATCATGTGAGCTTTGAAAGTGCCATAGTGTAAAATGTACACACCATGCATTGTTAAAATTGAGTTCAATGCAATCGCCACGCCCCCACGCTTGGTCGTGGGACCCAGCGAACTCACTCGCCTGGCCATAATAATATTTTCCGACTAGTTTATCTTCGATTCGATTTTCTTAGAGCACTAGTGAGACGATTTATTGATAAGACTTTGACAGGTTTCTTCCTGGCCAACTGCCAAGCAGGGAACCCCCTTCAGGATCAGAGTATACGGTGTGCATTGTGGTGGCAAATTCAACACGCTTTTAGCACCCCTCCTGCCCCTATTTTCTCGACCAGTCCCATTTATATTTGTGTAATCTTGTGGCAGACCGGCCCTTTCTGCCTTTGCCCCAGACTCATAATGTTCCTGTCCGGTGTTCCTAGCCATGACTGGGTCTTGGGTTACCAAGACCACAGTATGATTGCCAACAATAAAAGGCAGTATATCCATGAGAGGGGCCCAATCTTTTGCAGGAGATGTTACACTTGTGGAATTCAATCTGCTTAACAGAACACAAGAAGTAATTGTGTTTGCGTCAGAGCTTCTTAAGCAAGTGATGATATCAGTCTGGTTTTTGAATTCCGGATTATTACCTAAACTCATTAGGACTCGGGCAAGCTGTTGTTAAATGCTAGTTAGTCTGAGCAAAATGGGAGTCAACGCCTCTTGTACAAGTTCACAAAGTTTATCTACTTTGTCATCAATATTAATATCCAAGACATTTAGTACATTTGCTCTCCCTCCCCCAGCCGAGTCCTTGAGGTATTGTCAACTGAGGTGATTTTCGTAGTTCTTTTCCCCCTTGGTGATTGACCCCTTAATCTGTAATTGGCTCCTGCCCCATCCGCTTGTTTTCTTTTCCCACCTTTTTCTGATTGAGTTAAAGAAGGTTTCTCCACAGGACCGGTGAACAGGTCAGTTACTTCATTTTAGGCAGATAAAACACCATGAAATAGTTATGATGGAAAATAAAGGCGGTTGTGGCCTTTGCTCTACTGCAGTTTCCGAGGTGGTAATTTGGGAGTCAATTTAGGCAGATGGGATCAAGCAGGGAGCAAAAGAAAGTCTGCGTTCAGCTATTTCGATCGCCTTACCTAATGCCCCTACCGCTTTTTGCAAGAAACTGTCCAATGTTGTGTCTGTTATTTTTGATGTTGCTGTAGGCTTCCGTTTCCCCATTGTACACGTACTTTTAAAACGTATTAAAATATTAAATGATTTACTTTACCTTCTCATGTCAATCCCGTGATTATATCTTAGACAAATAGAGGTCTCAAGAGCAGATATTAGTGCCAATAACGAGGTACCAAGAGAGGTGGCCCAGCTCATCCGCCTCCGGAATCTGACAGGCGCAGATGGGACTGCCCTTGGCCTGAGCTTCGCCCAGGCATTCCTGTGAGCGCCCAATGCTGTGGGAGTCCCTGGGAGCCTTTGAAGGCACCTCCTGGTGCAAGGGGAATGTTGGCGGCTGGGCCGGATGCCACAGGGGATGCTGGGGAGTGTAGTCCTAAACTCCCTGGCTCCCGATCCCGGTCTCTGACCTCCTCTTAGCTTGGGCCCCTAACGGAGGGCAAACAAACAACAGTTGGGCTTCCCATACTGAGGGAGCCCCTAGGAGCCTTTGAAGGCACATCCTGGCACAAGGGGAACGTATGCAGCTGCGCTGGATGCTGCAGGGGATGCTGGGGAGTGTAGTCCTGCACTCCCTGGCTCCCGAACCCAGTCTCTGACCTCCTCTTAGCTTGGGCCCCCAACAGAGGGCAAACAAACAACAGCAGGGCTTCCCACACTGCAGGAACCCCATGGCGCCTTTTAAGGCACCTCCTGGTGCAAGGGGAACATTGGCGGCTGAGCTGGATGCTGCAGGGGATGCTGGGGAGTATAGTCCTGCACTCCCTGGCTCCTGATCCTGGTCTCTGACCTCCTCTTAGCTTGGGCCCCCAACAGAGGGCAAACAAACAACAGCAGGGCTGGAATGGATAAATAAATAATTTTTCAATATTAGTCCACCAGGGTAGGTTGAATACATTGTCTTCCTGTAGCAACACAGAAGATTATTTTAGGGGAAAAAAACCTGTATGACAGGAATGAAAGTCTGGAAAGTTTACTCTCCCTCAATATTTGGGACTTTCAAATTTATGAATAGACATATGAGCTTTTCTAGTATTCTACAGGATTTTAGACAAGTTCAAATATAGTAACTTATATTGAAAATTAGGAACATTTACCGGAATGTTAGAGATATAACAAACGTATTATAGTTACCAGCATCATCTTTATAGTGTCTAGGTGACGCCACCATGACAAAAGAAGAGGATTCCATCGGGATGTAAGCGAGTTCAATGTGGAATGCAATTCATTAAAGTTAAGAGAAACTGTTTCTTTAATAGATGCTGTAAACCATAAACCAAGATATTTGACATTAGGTGGGCTCCAATGGAACTGAGAAAAGGCAAAATTAGCATGGAAACCATATTTTTTTAATGGAAAAATTTCACACTTGGCTGGATTAAATTTATAGCCCGAGACTGATGCAAAAAGTTCCATCTCTGTTTAGAAGATTGGTAACAACGTTTGTGGAGGTGACATAAATAATAAAATGTCATTGGCATAAGCAGAAAGTGCAAACTGATTGTCACCATAAAGAAAACTTTTAGTTTGGGCATTTAAACGAATCTTCATCAAAAAGGGTTTGTGGGGGCGTGGCAGGGCAAGATGGCCGAGCGGACGTAATCAGTCTCGGCTCCTGGTCTACGCTGGCGTCTCGAGAGCCCAGCAGCAGATGAACTCCGCCAAAGTGGCCACCAAAGCCACCACTCAATAGCTCCTGACCTCAAGCCTGCGAAGGGACCCAGACCTGAGCTCAGGCTACCGTTGTTGTGCTCGATCGCGATGGGGGCAGAGTGGCTGGGGGGCTCCTCAAAATGGTGACCACCATCAGCCCACAATGCAAAGGCTCCCACCGGAGGAGATGCTGAAGGAGCACCCAGCTGCATCTTGGGGCCCCGGCCACTCGCGCTGGGAGGACCACGCTGTGCAGGTTGCCCTACACGCAGCGACGATCTGGCGACAATGGAGCTGGCACTCGGGGCGGACCGTCGGAACACACTGAGCCGGTAAGCTCATTTACTGGGCTGCTGACACGCCACCTCCTTTGATGAATGAGAGCAACACAGGTAGGGCGTTGTAAACGAGAAAGACACGCCTGGGCGCCATCACCGGGGGCCTCCTGCTGACTGTCTGCTTCCCCTGGAGCTCCACGCCTGACCTTAAGATGGCGGATGAGGCGAGGGTAGGTCTCTCTGGCTAAACAGGGCCCCGCCGATTTAAGGAACGCTCCTTTCTGGCTGCATCAGGGAGATACCTCCTCTGGGTAAATTAAGGCTGGGCACCGCGGGACCTGCACGACCATAGGACAGTGGGCCTCCAGACTCCCTGGTCACTGAGCGCGACTTGCCAGCAAGCCATGACCAAATAACCCCCTCTCAGAGTCAGCACCTTTGCAGCGGAACTTCAAGAAGAGGGCAGACCTGGGGTGGCTAGTCCATTGAAAGGAGGGCATACACCCAAGAGCGGAGCCTGACAGTGCAGTGTACATGCGGGGTCCTGCCCCCGCTACAGAGGATACCTCTGCCCCCTATGAAGGGGGGTCGAACAATGAGGGGGTGAGCCCCTACCATTTTGCCCACTATCAGCACTCTGCATTGAAGACCGCAAGAAGTGACCAGCCCTCCAGGTGGTTACAGCCTCCAACAGAGCGCTTGGGGGTAACACGTGGCCCGCATCTATGCCTCCAAAGAAGACTTCAAATAAAACCTTGAATAAAGTCTCCGACTTCTTTTCAACAGCGGATAAATGCCTGCCGTCGGAATGTGATGACTCTACAGAAACCATGGCCCTCACAAAGGAAAACCTCATGGCCTACCTACAAGATTTTAAAGTGGAACACTGGATGGAACTTGGTCAAGATATAAAGGCCTCCATTGAGCAACTTAAATCCGATTTAAACACTCGAATAGCCACACTCCAACAAGATGTGGACTTTGTGGGCACGAGGGTAATTGACTTGGAAGCACAGATCCAGGATATGTACCACCGAACCTCTGAAACACAGGATCAGTTGCGGAACCTCCAGGAACAACTATACCAAACCTAATTAAACTCCGAAGACCTCGAAAACAGAGCACGGAGGGACAATGTATGAATCTGCAATCTGGAGGAAGGAGCAGAAGGGGATGATCTTGAAGCTTTCCTTGAGGGTCTCTTTGCAGAGATCATAAGTCCGCAAACTGTCAAGATCAAGTTGGAGCGAGCGTATCGCGTAGGCGGGCCAGCCATCAGATGAAGGAGACAGACTCGGGATGTACTTGCCAAATTTCACTCCTACAAGGTGAAAGAAGCGGTTCTACAAGCGGCTCAGAAGAAAAGTAATATCACATTCCAAGGTCATACATGCAGTATCTACCAGGACTTATCACCCGCCACCCTGGCGAAACGGCAGCAGTTTTGACCCATCATGGCAAAACTGCGGGATGATCATACCCGTTTGCTCTGAGTTTCCAATATAACAATAAACAAGGGCACATTACTGAGCTACAGGAGGGATCGATGTTGCTGGGACTCCCCTCAGCTGAGCCTGCAACCTCACAGGGACCATCCAAGGGGACTAATCTACGAGGCCCGTGTACATCCCAATGGTCCACTAGCTCTAGAGGAGGTCACAAATGAAGGCAAGGCCACATGACTGGACACGAAAATTCCGCATTGCTCACAGATCTATATGCTCTTTAGATGAGAACAGCTTAGTATCGCCAGAGGACTACTCAGGCCTACGCTTGGCCAATGGATCCCGTCACATAGTCAGGCTATGATCACTTTGTAATGTTGAACCACCCTAATGGGTGGTCATTGAGTATCTTGGGCACCTGAGATGGTACCGGATGGGGATTGCGGATGCTCCATCCACCAACACACCCGGTAGGATAAATGCACCTACCGCCGGAGATATGTCATCGATCCGGAGCATAATATTGTTGGTAATGTTGGGGTTTGGAGTTTTTGTTTCCTGTTTTTGGGGTGGGGGGGTTTGGGAGTGGTGACGGCTCCACTTTGATTTTCAACACAGACAAATCTTGGAATGGGTGCACTCACTGCAGTGGACAGGACTGGATAGCTTATCCCGCTTAAGAACCTGGGATGGGGGTGATGACCTGTATCAAGGGGATATAAGAGCAAGTGAGGACACGACACTGCACAGATGGTACTCTCAATAGGGTCGTGAAACGTTAAAGGGCTCAACTCATCACAAAATTGTCAGAAAGTCTGGAAATACCTTATAGACCACCACTTCGATATTGTGACTCTTCAAGAGATGTACCTACAGAGGCAAGAGGAATCGAGGCTTAAACACAAACAATATCCTCTTATATATAGGTTTTCCGCACATACCAAACACTGCGGGATTGCGCTCCTTTTCCATAGCTTAATAAAGTTCCAGCCACTGGCCATTCAGGCAGATAAGGAGGGTAGGATGGTTATGGTTAAGGGTTCTATGAGGGGTGCGCGGTGCACCTTTGTTACAGCTTACGCACCCAATGTTGGGAAAGCAGGGTTTCTAACCACACTATTAGATGAAGTGGGGGAGTTTGCAGAAGGTCCAACAATCCTTTTGGGGGATTTCAATCTTACTTGGCAAGCAGACTTAGATAGCACCCAATCTCACAGAAACTAGCTCCTTCTCCACAGCCATTAAGCAAAGGATACATGATTTGGGTTTTAGAGATGCCTGGCTTTCCTTATACACCCAGACTAGGGACTACATATTCTATTCCCACGTGCATTGTACATATTCCAGAATTGACTATATCTTCCTCAGCCAGAACCTGACAGGCAGTCTCCGGGAACCCAAAATCTTTCCTCTCTCCATTTTGGATCACTGTCCCATCTCTGTTTGCTTACACTGGGGAGAGGCCCCATCCACAATGCTGAAATGGTACTTCCCGGCCTCAGTCACAAGAGCTAAGGTGTTACGAACTGAGATGTGAGAAGCGATCACAGAGTTTTTTTTAACTTAAACAGACCAGAAGATACTTCATTGTTCAATACCTGGGACGCATTCAATGCGGTCATACAGGGAAATAGCATAGAACTTAACTCCACACTAAATAACAGAGGGCTAAGGAGACAGAGGGTGTAGAAACAGAATTGGAACTAGCGGAAAAGGAACATAAGACCAATCTCACCAAAGGTTCACTGCGCGCTCTCTTACGGCACTACGGGGAAAGCTTAAGGCTATCTACACTAACTAGGTGGAACACACACTATTAAAACTTTGCCAAATTTCCCACACCCAGGGGAACAAAATACCTAGCGAGGCAATTGAAAGAAAAAGGCAAAAAGGAATTCTTTGGAGGCATTCAAGACGGGAGGGGCGAGCTGGTCCTTACAGATAGGGGCAAAGCCGACATTTTTGGTTCCTTTTACAGAACACTCTATACTGTGAAATCACGTGATATAGAGCTGTAAAACAATTATCTTCAGACTCCCCACCTCCCCCAGGTCTCTCAAGAGTGGAACTACAGACTGTGAGAAGGTGGCCTGATATATGCTGTTCACTAGTTCTAGTGGACACCTTGTATCAGTCCAAACAACCCCTTATGGTGATAGGTTAAAGACAACCTTTATTGAAATCTATCCTAGTGGTAGCTATGGGGAGCAGCCTTCAGGCTAAGCCTTGAAGAAATGTAAAGCAGCTTGTTTTACCAGTCTATAATCTCTTGAATGATCAAATGAAAGGACAACCACACCAGGTATATATTTAAAATATATGTATTTAAGATCAAACACACCCCTCCAGTCTCTTTACGAGACTGGAGTCCGAAGTACTTAAGTTACAAGTGAGCAATCATCAGTAATAGCACAAATACACGTTTGGGTCCTAGGGGCGTACCAAACCATATACCAAAAAAGTGGTATAAGAACCACGACTGAACTAAACACAAGGCCAAGAGCCTGTAGAATCGCTGGGACCCCAAGCAACCATGCAAGGTAGTGACACAGGGGACCCACGGGGACTGTATGCAGTGTGAGAACACAACCGCGGGTTCCCGTTATCTTCTATGGAAAATGCCGCGGTTGGAAATTTAAAGATTAGGGACACTTCTAATCGAGTCAGGACCAAACCCTTTTGGACTTAAGAAGTTCTGGGGCTAGCACCCATGGGAGCACTGGAGTACTCAAGTTACCTCACCCCGGGAAGCCAGATGCATTGGTGTCTTTTGGTGTCGGGTCGCGTTGTCGATTTCAATAGGATCCTGCAAAGAACTTCTGCTGCCGTGAAGAGGAGAAGTGTCCAAAGAGATCCAAGCCTGGATCTAGGATGGAAGGAACCTGAAAGCAGAGGGGACAGAGTCTGGGTCACTAGCCAGTGACCGAGGGCAGGATGGACCAATGCCCACAGATGTCGGGTGCTTCAGGTGAGTTGACGGGTGTCTTGAATCTTCAGCCACGAGGTCCAGGAGGTGTCGACAAAGTCCACGAGCCGGATTCGAGCTGTCCCACAAAGTCTGTCAAGTGCTGCGGTGTCGGCAGCCAGAATGGACCCAACAAGCCCTGGCAATGGAAAGTCACTGGAATTCAGAGAAAGGACTGCAGAGCAGACCAGCAAGGTCTGAGGGACTCACCTAGTGAGGGTAAGTCAGGGCACATCTGGAGCAACCAGGAAAGCCCAAGCAGAAAAGGAGTTGCATTCGTGGAGACCTGCTAGCCAACGGGCTAGTGATCGCGAAGGAGCCTTGAGCGGTCACACTTAAAACTGGCCCACGGGTCACTTGTGGAGGGGAGGCCAGCAATCTTCAGTGCAGGAGGTGCTAAAGGCTGGGGCTACTCGGAGCCCAAAGCACACCTTCGAGGAAGCCCAGGAAGATGCTGTTGCTGCAAAAGATCACGGTGTCCATGGGTCACGGTTCCACATCACCCACGATGGCCATGGGCCTCTGCTTTGCTGTGGACTCATGGTAGCCTTGGGGAAGTCTGGAAATCCCCCTCTGGTGATGCAGAGACTTCGGTGTCCGGTGGGATCTTCAGCGATGCAGACTGGTCAGTTGCTTCTTTGGTGCCTGCCAAGCAGGGGAGTTACTCCTTGACCCCAAGGGAGATTTCTTCTATCTTCTAGTCGTGATAGACAGTCGAAGGTCCAGGATATGTGATACAGAGTTTTGTCCAGGGTAACCTAAAGTCTCAAGGACTGGGTTTTCGTACTTACACTAAGTTTGGGGGTTGGACATACTCTAGGGACCCACCTATGGGAGGGTCTGGAAAGAGCGGTAATTAAACCCATTTTCTTTGTCCAGTTTCATGCCAGAACAGGGTCAGGTAGCCTCTGCAACCGGTTTGAACTGGACAATGCACAGGGACACCAAGTGTGCCCCCAGTGCAGAACTTCAAAGCACCAGAGAGTGCTCACGCCCAGCCCCCATACACATCTGCCTGTCTGGGGAGGTGGTTACACCTCCCCTTGACAGGAAACCTATTGTCTAGGCCTCCCCTGCTGGAGTTTCGGTCAGCAGCAGGAGGCCAGACCCATGTCTGTGGCAGAGGCATCCATTTTGTGATGCCAGGGCTCAGGAAAGTCCTACCGGGTTAGACCAGTGTGAACATGTCTCTCCCTCTAGAAGGGTGGAATGCTACCCCCGCCGCCAGAATTGGTGGGGGTGTAGTATTCCAAAGCATTTGACACCAAACACAACATGTTTTGATGCAGCCATTCCAAAGTAAGCATTTACCGCGAGGTTAAAATGCACTTAAGAGTATATGGTATGGCTGTATCACAGAACAGATATAAGGAAGGATTTCTGAAAGGGGCTCAGCTCATGCTTGGGCACCGTCTCACACAAAACCAAGCACTCTGCCTTCATGATTGTCAAGGCCTGCCATAGGAATGACTTATAGGTTTATATGTGTCTGTATATATATATGTGGATATAGGTAGCCTATACCACGATAAGGGGTGCAAGCACACCCTTACCCAGGCTGCAGTAGCAGACCTGTGGTGCCATTTTGGAGTGCTTCCCAGGGGTGACATAATACATGCTTCAGCCCCTGGTAAGCCTCTGAGGTACCTATGCCCTAGGTACATAGTATACCATTTACTAGGGGCTTATAAGGGACTCCAGAATCTAATTAGATATGTACCTAATGTACATGCAAACCATTTTAGAGAAGAAGCAGCTAGGCTGTGGTCCTGATCAGCAGGGCCACAGCCAGACTAAGGTCGAAAAACAGTGAAACACCAGCAAAAAGTGGGGGTACCCATGTGAAGCAGAGCCTACTCTCCTACACAGACTCATGCCTCCCATAACCCAAGAAGAAGTGGGAGCAACCATAACTTCCTTTAAACTCCATAAGACCCCTGGCCCGGATGGGCTGACAGCCTCATTTTATTAAGCCTTCTCACCTGACCTCATACCACATCTCACATGTCTTTTTAACAAGATGACAGAGGATGGAGGGGTGACTCCCTCGATGGCTGAGGTGTTTGTCACGGTCATCCCTAAACCAGGGAAAATCGTACACCTGTGTGCCTCATATCGGCCCATCGCCCTCTTAAACTTAGATGCAAAACTTTACGCAGCTATCTTAGCTGCCCGACTGAATGATCTGATGCCAGACCTCATTCACCCTGGCCAATCAGGCTTTATAAAGGGGCGAATGACCCATGATAATGTCATACGGATAGTACATCTCATTGAGAAGGTCTCCAAACGGAAGATCCCAGCGGTGCTTCTAGGGTTAGACGCCGAAAAGGCCTTTGACAGGGTGGACTGGTCCTTCTTATTCTGCACACTCAAACGTTTTTGCTTTGTGGACAAATTCATCACTATGATTAAGGCTAATTATACTCAACCGCGCCAAAGAGTACAGGTTAATGGGACACTCTCGGCCCCATTTTGGCTGACAGGGGCACCAGACAGGGGTCCTCGTTGTCACCCCTGTTGTTTGCTTTAAGCATTGAACCACTTGCAGTCTGCATTTGTGAGGCGTTCTCGATTAATGGGATTTTAATTGGCGGGGACACCCATAAAATATCACTTTTTGAAGACGATGTGCTTATAACCCTCACAGAACCGTCGCTTTCTCTTCCTGCACTGCAGTCTGAACTGGCTAGATGCGAGGCGGTGGCCGGCTTCAAGGTTAACCTCGATAAATCATACATACTTAATCTAACGGTCTCTAATGAAGAGGTAGGCGCACTGCAGACCCTTTCCCCACTCCAATGGGCCAGCCACTCTCTGCAATACTTAGGAATCCAATTGACTCTGCGCATCAAGGGACTTTACAAAGCTAACTTACAGGCCGCTCTTCTCCAACTCCAACATGACATTAACCATTGGAAGCCCCTCTTTATCTCCTGGCTAGGTCGCATACATGCAATTAAAATGACGGTACTCCCTAAACTTTTAATTCTTTTTCAGGAATTGCCTATTGAACTCGATAAGGAATTTCTACCAAAAGTTAAATCACTGTTCACACGGTTCATATGGCAAGATGGGAGAGCCTGAATGTCTTTCTCAATATTGAGACGCTTCAGAACGGAGGGTGGAGTGGGTTTGCCTGACCTTGGCCTTTACTATAAAGCTGCGCAGTTACGGATTGTGGCGGAATGGTCAAAAAGGGAGTCGGAGAAGCACTGGCTCCATATGGACCGAGCCATTAACGGGAGGACAATCTGGGACCTCATACGGAATCCCAAGAATGATAGGCCAGCGAATGCTTATATTAGCACCCCCACTCGCACCACCTTCAAGTTATCAGACTCTATCTAAGAATGACCAATGGACCACGTTTCCCTACCTCTTTACACCAATACACTTCAATACGGCATTCCACCCAGCAGTTCAAGAGGGATCCTTTGATCGCTGGAGCGAGGGCGGTTGTATTGCGCTCTTTTATCTCTCTCATAATTATGACATCCTCACTTTTGATAACTGCAGACGAGAATTTAATTTAAAACCTGATGAACACTTCCACTATCTCCAGGTCAAACACTGGGCTCTTACCCCACACATTCGCGATGCAGTTACAAGAGACAAAACACGTTTTGAAAAGGTAGGCTCCATGAGGGGGGTAATCACATTCCTATATAACTCCCTTCTATCAACCCCACACTCTCCTCGTCCTAGGTGTATGGATATGTGGGAAGGGGTAATACACAGGGACATAGGTGACACGGAGTGGGCTGGGGTGTGGTCAGACATCACAAAATTTACCCATTCCCTGGAACTCAGGGAAGCCCACTTGAAAACACTGATGGACAGGTACCTTTATACCGCTAAACTTAGAACGCTTTTCCCGAATACATCGGATTAATGCTGGAGGGGCTGCGGACTACTGGGCTATTTCCAACACATTCTGGTGGGACTGCCCCACAATAAGACCATTTTGGGAGGACATCCTAGTGCAAATTAAGAGCATGTTGGGCTACTGGATACCGACCACCATAGAAGGGGTTCTCCTATGCATCAGCAATCCAGCTCGCAAACACCAAACCAAGGCAGATAAGGCCATTATATGGACATGCATAGGGGCCGCGAAAGTAATATTCACGGCAGCATGGAAGAAAAAGGAAGCTCCAACTGTGTCGCTGTGGCACTCCTGGTTATGGAAATTGCTCTGTCTCGAGAGGATGACAGATATATTCTGCAATGATTGTAAAAGCTTCGAATACAATTGGGAACCACTGGTTGCTTTACTAACACGAGGGTTGCCTTTGGCCGTCTGTCCTCCCTCGGTGAGGGATATTTATCTCTTTCAATTTTAATATATACACTGTGAAATTCCGTTTTTCCATACAGCCGCCACTTGTTGTGGGAGGGAGGGTTTTTGGTTGTTTTAATTATATTTTAGGGATACCTTCACAGTTGGAAGGGCGATAGGAAAATCCTGTCGCAAAAGAAAGACGGGTTGCATGTATTCTTTCTCAAAGTGAAGACATCCAATGCCTTTATCTTATTAGACACTGTACCTGTTTCACTAGGTTTATTACGCTAGAAGGCTTGGATTTGAACTGAACATGCGCTTTCAACTTTGTTCTTTTTAACGAATGCAAGACTTTGTACTAAGGTTTGACAACTACTTTGGATATAATGTATGAAATACCTGCTTAACACCAATAAAGATATGTTTGGAAATAAAGGGTTTGAGGGCAAGAAGAAACAGAAGAGGAGAAAAAGGAAATCCTTGTCGAACCTCCCCATAGAGGGAAAAAGATGGAGCGAGAAGGCCACTAACTATAATAGCAGATGTAGGTGAGGAATAGAACAAAGAGACATAATTATTAAAAGGAGGGCCAAAACCAAACCAGGATAGAGTAAAAAGGATAAAAGACCAGCTAACTTGATCGAAAACCTTATTATTGTCTAAGAGATAGCGGCTAGAGAATGCTTATAAGAAGTAGATTTGCTAAGTACATTGAAAAATAGGCGAGGATTGTCAGAGACATGTCTGCCCATTAAACAGCTGCATTTTTCATGACCAATCAAATTAGGTAATAGGGTTCTAAACGAAGAGCTAGAATGTTGGCGACATTTTATAGTCTACATTAATTAAAGAACTGGGCCTGTCATTTTTACATAATGCATGATCTTTATTGTCTTTAGGGATGAGACATATTAAGGCACCTTGAAAAGAAACACTAGAACTGTGAGAAGAAATATTGGAGAGAAAGAGTTTATGTAATTTGGGAAGGAGGAGTTTAGAGAAATGCTAATTAAGTTCTATAGTAAATCCATTAGGACCTTGTGCTGTACTTCATTTAATAGTGAGCATAGAACTTGAAATGTCCTGAATTTGAATATTATCATCCAGTGATGAAAAATCAATTGGAAATTCCAGCATATAAACATTCTGAACAAATGTATTAAATTCCTTTAAAATTTCTTTGTTTTTATAAACCATATTATTAGAAGAGGTGAGGATGGATTCAATCTTAGTGTGATCATTTTTAATTTTGAGATAATTTGCTAGCAGTTTCCCAGCTTTCTTTTGACCACTGTAGTATTTGGCAGAGGATTTAGGTAAAAAAAATCTAATTTTCTGTAGATAACTTATTAAAGGTGAATTTGGATTTGATAAGCTCCTCTAAACAAGTTTTAAAATTGCCTTGAAGATAAGCTTTTTTCCTAGTGGTTTAATGCAAACTGTAAGTGCCTTTAATTGATTGAAAGATGCTTTCTTTTTACAAGACACAAAAGAGATGATGAAGTCTCTGGAGGCGGCTTTAAAAGTGTATAACCTGAAAAGAAATTGTTAAGTTCTCATTTTCAAGAAAGAATTTATTGGCAAAATATTCAAAACTTTGAATGAAGTTGGGATCCAATAAAAGGGAATTATTAATTCTCCATCTTCTATCTTCTTGAGTAGGTGGATAAAGATCCAAGTCCAAAATATCTGGAGCATGATCCAAAATTAATACGGATCCCATACTTGAGTTAGTAATGTGTTGTATAGGAGATTTAGAAAGGAACAGATAGTTCAGTCGAGATTGGGAAAGATGTACAGAGGAGTATAATGTTTATTCTAAAAATGTAGGATTACATAATCTCCAAGCATCCACTAAAGATCTCTATTGGATAGTAGATGTGAATTGAGTGTGCATGCGGCAAGGAATTAATTTAGATTTGGAGTTTTGGTTATTGAGGGTCTCAAAGACCATGTTACAGTCCTAACTACTAAATAATCATCTTTGTAAGACATCAATGTAGACAATATATCAGGCCAAATGGTGTTATCTTGGGTAGTGGTGCATAAAGGTTAAACATTGTCATGGGTATTTTATTGATTAGCAATTGAAATAGAAACCCATCTACCCATCGCGTCAGTATCTTTTGTGATCACTGGCACATCCAACCTTTTATGACATAAGATGTCAACACCATTACGTTTTCCCAGGGCTGAAAGAAGAGTATAGAAAGAATGAAAAGCCAATTTAGAAATAAGCATAAGAAGAAAAGCGTGTCAGAGACACAAAAGAAACACAAATGATTTAATGATAAATATAGATTGGAGAGCAAAAATGAAATAAAGAACAAGAAAAAGAAGGACCATACAAGGAAGGAATAAATTGACTGACCAAAAAAGACAGGGACAAAATGCGGATAGTGACACCACATAAGGAAGACAATACAACCGGCCAGAAAACCTAGGACGGACCGGGTGGGAAGGGCCCACCAGCCACATGGTTTGAAAGTGTAATGATCAAATACGAAGACCGCATCTAATAAAAAGAAAGACAAGACAGGATAAATGAGTAACAGTTAATGGCCAAACACACAATATGTACTCATAACAGACCAAGAGGTACCAAACAACAAATAACATATGAGAACCAAATCAGACACTCGAAAGCCTGTTTGTATCCCTTTCTTCCTCCCTGCAATTAACCAGAAGCTGTTATAATACCGCAGGAACTTCAAAAGTCGTAGTCTTGTCTTTATAAATCACCTCAAACAAGCAGGGGTGGAAGTGACCAAAACAGGCATTCAGATTGCGAAGAGCGGGTCAAATGTCCAAAAACGTCTTCCTCCTATCTGCTGTTTCCTTAGCATAATCTTGGGAGAAGAAAATAGTAGAACCCTGCCAAGGCACTCGACCCTTCAGCTTGGCTGCTTAAATAACTATCAATAGGTCAGTATATTCTAAAAAGTAGATGATAAGCCCTCTTGGTTTAGTAGATGAAGACGTGTCACGTGGTTTGCGACCCAGACGATGAGCTCTTTGAATGATCAGAGTTGGGGTGGTCGGTAGATCTAGAATCCTCAGAAGACAAGACCAGAAGAATGCAATAGGATATGGACCCTCCAAACCTTCTGCCACAATAAAAAAGCACATAGATTGTTGCGCCTGTTACGGTTTTCAAGATTTTCCACTTAATTCTTGGGATTATCAGTTTCCAATTGCATCCGCAGTACCTTGATCGCCATGGCTTGAAATGAGGCTACACGTTGTTTCATTTGCACTATTTTATTTTCCATGCACACCCATTTATCCTCTACATTATGAAGACGTTTGTTAGTTTCTTCCACATAAGATCCAAGGGCTCGGATCTTCTCAAGGAGAAAGTCCAAGCAACTAGGTGGAGCAAAAGTAACTGGCGAAGGAGGGTCCTTTTTAATGCGCTTGTCATCTATAAGTGAAGCGGAAGTAATTACTTTAGATGCATGCTTGGCACTTGAAATTAGAACTATTGATGTAGGTAGCATAGCTTTCATAGAAGGAGGAGTATTGTTACAGTTAGAATCCTCCATGCCTGTTAAAAGGATATTAAGAGGATATTAATCCTCCAGATGTACTGGTGGAGGAGTAGCAATGAATGTGCAACACATAGACTTATTTCTACCCATAAAAAGCTAAATTAATTTCAGTTAGAAACATCAAAGGAGAGAGACATAGGCCACGCAGGAGAGATTAAATTGTTATGTGGGTAAAAATAAGCATGAAGCCAGGTGGTAAAAAAATATAATATGCCCAAAGCTACATAAGGTAGGAAAAATTATAGCTGAGCAACCAGGTACTTCATTGTATAAAATCCATGAGAGAATTAAAGCAGGAATTTAAACAGAAATGTAAATTCTGTCAAACACAGTACTTCATTATTGTGAATACCAGGATTATTGGTGGCGTACAAAACTCACGTTGGTGTGAGGAGGTGCGTGGCAAAGCAAAACGCCAATCCGCGTGACAGCAAAAACGGTGTGGCAGTAGATCAAAATGGCACTCGCGAGTTCAGGAGAAGAAATGCGCCCGCTGCAACAACAATTACCGGCATCCTCACACGTAGAGGCCTTTTCTGAAGTCCCGATTCTGCATGGCGCCACAGATTCCAAAAGTACAATACGGAAGCTGCCGGTGAGTCCACAACCCTCCTGAACCACCACGGAGTCACGCTAGCAGGCATCCATCTTCGTCTGCGCCTAAGCCACGCCCAGCAGATTGTGTTTAAAAACAAAAAAGTGACCGACCTGTCATGCTGCCATGACATGGTGGTCTGGCCAATATTTATGTTTTCCCACAAACTGTGCTCACACTGTACTAGCAACAGCAGTTTCAGTAAAAATGTGCCCTCCCAACAGGACAGAAAAATAACATTTGCAAGGAGACTTCCACAAAGCTGCATACATAGGTGCTTTCTCACCCTATAAGTATGAAGCCCTTTTGCTCCAAACTCTAAATGTGCACCATAATTTCTTTTTAACAGAGATTATGGCAAGGGCTTCTCTACTTACATCAATAATAATCAAATGTATTTGCTAAAAGAGGAAAGAGAAAGCAGCAACCATTGCACCTTACTAATCCTTAGCATGTATATGGATATGATGATATGTAAACAGGAGGCCGGAATACAGTCATACATAAACCCTGCAGTGACTACAAATTATTAAATCATCTGGACCTTGTTCAATAACAGATCTAGTATCTGAAAAGATTAGACAAATCAGAGAAATTTGTGCTTAATAAATTGCTACCTGGTTGTTAACCTGCATGACCTTTTCTCGCTGTCCTACTCCTGGAGATCTGTATTATATTTGCCCAAAGTTTTCAGATTTCCGCCTTCCATGTATGAGTAACTTTACAGCAGAGCTTTTTCTTTGAATTCTACTGCTATTTTTAGTCATGGTTACCACGTCATAAAATCAAGACTACAACCATACAAGTACAAATATTGAAAGAGTAGTCCTGATTTGGGGCAGTTACTCATGCATTAATCATGGAAAATGTAAGAACTCTGCTAGGGCTTGGGCTGGTCGCTTCACTCAGCTATTAGTATGTTTTTAAATTATAGGAAACTTGTTTGTAAAGCTTTGCAATAGACACTAAACAAAGTCTTGAAAATATTTCTTATTTTTCAACCAGGGTCTCTGAAAGGGGATATTCTCATCGTCTATGGTGGTGTCACCAATCTTCATTTGCTTTTCTCAGCTTGTGATCACTTCAAGGAAATCATTTTAATGGATGTTTTAGATACCAATCTACAATATGTAAAGAAATGGAAGAACAATCACCCACAGTCATTTAACTGGAAAGACTCCCTTAAGATTTTTCTGGAAAGTGAAAAGAGGTATGAAATGTGTAACCTAATCATCTTCAATCATTCACTGACACATATATTCATATATTTTGTCACAAGTTTAGCGGTTTAATGAGAAGGATATTTTCTCTGCAACATTGTGGTACATGACTTGGTCATGGTTCCAGGTCCCATGATATGTACACTGCTTATGTACAAGATAATATTTACCATGTATTCTGTTTGTCTCTTGACATGAAACCTCTGCAGTTTTGGCTCATTCAAAAATGTATGATTTGTATTTATATTTTTATTAGTTATCAATCAAATATGTATTTTTTGCAAGTGCCAGCTTATATATAAAGAAGTGATATATATTGTGAATGTATAATCCATTTCTGTTAATTGATGGCATTTATATTGATCAAAGAAAACATATAAACAACAATGCACTCTACTTCGACATCTCCAACCAGCTCACTCAAAGACTCCAGACCATCCAAAACACGGATGGCAGACTCATCCCATACATCCCCAGAACCACTCACCTCACTCCCTACCTCACTGAACTAAACTGGCTTCCCATCCAGAAACTTATGCAAATTAAGGCTGCTTATCCATATCGACAAAGTCCTCCACAAAACCAGACCAGCATACCTTAAAAACTAACTTCAACTCTACCATCCTTATAGACAGCTACACTCCACCTCTCTCTCCCTTATATGAGTCCCTCGCATCCACAGAAACAAGTCAGGAGGGCGAGGCTTCTCCTTCATCGCCATCAAGAACTGGATTGAACTTCCTCAACAAATCAGGACTGCTAATCCATTTCCCAATTCCCACAAGAAACGTAAGATCTGGCTGTTCAAATAGGGTTCTCCTGGCCTACTTTCCCACTCCAATGCCTGGATGCAGCTGTGGGTGATAAGCTGCACCAAAAAGATCTCACTCAGCATTCAAAACTACTTGCCAAGCCTTACACTCCCCTTTTATCACATATAAGTCAGCTCTAAGGAAGGCCCTTAGTAGCCCCAATTGTGGGGTGCTATGTAAGTAAAAGGTAGAACATGCACTTTTATGTTTTACATGTCCTAGTAGTGACAAACAGCTAAATTATTTTTTCACTGCTGTAAGGCCTACTTGTCTCATAGGCTAGCATTGGGAATTCCTTAAAATATCCTTAAGCTGTAATTCCTGATCAGAAAGGAGTAGCTGTTTCATGTTTCATGTCTTTGGAATGGACATTATAAGTCATCATTACTAGTAAAGTCCGATTTAACATTTCTATTTTAGAAAACCCACTTTTAAAAAGAGGACATGTCTCTGATCATACTGATCTACGTTCTTCAGAGCCCGTCTCCAATACACGTCTGTGCCAGGTGACAGTTCCTCTATGTGTATTTCTTCTAGACAGCCACAAACACAGAAAGAGCTGGGTGTAATTGAGTACCCATCTGCATTCTGCATTCTGATGGGTCCTCCTGGGCGGATGGGAAGAAGGGGCTGGCACTCACACTTCAAAGGGTAGTGGCCTGACCCCTCACAAAGGACTGATTACTACCCACTGGTAGTCTGGAACAGGAACTGAGTTAAAAGGGATACCAGTACACTTCAAAACTACTCTTTGAAGTTTCCTCCATATTAAAGTCACATTTGGGATCAGTACAGGGTCTGAGAACCATTCAAATAAGACACTTCTGGACCTACACCGAAGTCAGAAGAACTAAAGCGCACCTCAGAGGATTCAACTGGACTGCTTTTCTGGATGGACGGCTTTTCTGCTTGTTCCTCTGCTACCTGCCTCTCTCTGACTCTGCTGAAGGAGAGTTTGACTCTGCCTTCCTTCCAAGTGATCTCCAAGGGCTTGGTAGCTTTCGTCCTGTGTTGGACGTATCAGGGAAACAAAAGATTTCATGCAATTCTGCTGGTGCTGCTGGACTCTGCTTTCTCTGATGCCATCAGTTACCTGTGGTGCCCCCTCCAATTCTAGGCTTCCGAAGTGGGTCAGCAGCCGATTTCTGAAAAAAAATGACGGATATCTCTGCAAAGCTTCGCAGCACAGCTGACAGCTCCTTGGAATTGCCATCATACAATGTGAAGCCTTGCAAAGCCTCTCCGCAAAGGTTCTTAAAACCGATGCCAGATGACACTAAGCCTTGCAAAGCATCCCTGCACAGCATCTCGGAACCGTCTGATGACGTGAAGCCTCGCAAAGCCTCACTGCACAGACTGTGCCCCAGGATTCAAGGTACTGTGTTCAGCTTGCCCACGTGGGTCCCTGTAGCTGTCCAGTGCTCCATTGCAGTTGGCCTGAACTTTGGATTTAAACAGGTCCCTCAAGACCTAGAGTAATCCTTTTAGCTCTACATGCTTTTAAGTGCTTTATTGCATTTATTGCTTCAAAATGTAATATTTTGACTCCTACCTGTTGGTCTTTGGCTGTTTTGGTCTTGTTTTAGACAGAATATAATAATCTATCATTTAACCTGATGTGGAGTATTTTTGGGATGTATTTGCTGCAATATTGTATGAGCTATTGCACAATTACTTTACACATTGCCTTCTAGTTGAAGTCTGCCTGCTCTGTGCCAAGCTACAAGAGGGTGGGCAGAGGATACTTTAGGTTGTGTTGTGACTTTCCCTGACTAGAATTGTGGTCCCTATTTGAACAGGATGCATACCTCTACCAACTAGAGACTCAATGTCAAGCAATAACATAGCATCAAACTCTAAAACAACTTTTTTTATTGTTGGTGTAAATATTTGTGGATGAGATTTGTTTATACAGTGACCCCAAAATGTCTCAACTTCTTACTGGAAATCATCGACTACTGGTCGAAACCTTCAATAAGGAGAGTTATAAAATGGACTGTGTTTTTAATCTATAACTATGGGAATGTGGCTGGTACTATTTTTAACTTCAAGTTGTCAGTGTAGTCATTTGAAGCAAAGAACTAGTTAGGCTAAAACTCAGTTTTTCCTTACTTTATTAAGAAAATGTAAAGGCTTTCAACAACGTAAAGAAAAATATGCTAAATTATTTGGTAAGGATATCAACAAAAGTAATCCACTTTTTCCTAATTCAAGGGGCTAAAACTAGTGCTGGTGACTTTGTATTCTGTTAACTTCGTAGTGGACTCGAATGAGGCAATTTAGACCATTTTCAGTTGTTAAAGATGTTTTAAAGTCACTTTGCTAGTGTGATAAAAAAGAAATACTGACTCTATGGAAGAATTCGTATCTGTATTTAAAACTGCACCAGCAAGTACACATTCATGTACTTTAATCTAAGTAATGCTTTCTGTTTTTTGATTCTCAGGGAACAGTGGACTGAAAAAGAAGAGATATTAAAACAATCCATTAAAAAGATTGAAAAAATATACCTTGATAAGAACAGCCGAGAAGTGCTAAAGATCTTCCCTCAGGCTGACTGCCTGTTTAGCCCTTACCATTTGACTAAACTCTGCAAGGATCACGCCTCCTTCATCAGCAGTGTGAAAAATATGTCTTCTTTGTTAAAAGTTGGGGGGCACTTGATAATATCTGTGTTTATTAATTGTACATATTGGTACATTGAAACACTTAAGTTTCCAATACTATACATTGATGAGGATTTTGTGAGGAAGGTTTTGAGGAACGAGGGATTTGTTATTAAGGAGGCAGTGATGAACCAGAGAACCAACCTAACAACACTTTCAGCCATGGATTATGAAAGTATTCTGTTTGTTTTAGCCCAGAAGATAAAGAATGTGCAATAGTCTGAAATGGCGCTACAGACAACATTAATGTTAACCCCTTTGTTGTGCATTGCTTTCATTAGAAGCAGGGATGCATGCCATACTATAACACCACATTCTAAACTTTTTTCACTTTTGTAGGAGAAAGGGCAGCTCAATATACAGAATGGAAAAGGTAGCATAAACGTTTCTCGCCTTACATAATGAGACTAATAAAATATGTCTTGGAGGTTTTCAATTAAATTTTTTGAATAAACAATAGTGCAGGCGCCAAAAACACTGCGTGATTCCCAAAAAGAAAAAATAAATATTCAAATTCATAAGACTAAAGAGCAGTAAAGTCCAAGCTTTGACAGGGTGACTAGATAATTGCTGATCTGATTCCTTTCCCTGTAACACCTCACATTGGAAAGAAGGTGTCTGTAGAATATCCATCCTACTGTCCCTGACTTTCTTTGGACATCTAAAGACCTGAGAGAGGCATTGTAATGGGGGTGCTATTCCACCACTCCTGGCTCTCAAACCTCTGGATGGGCAGCGCTGATCTGTGGCTATAGGGAATTTGTGGCTATGCTGGTGGTGGTTTTAACAGTCACAGGCAATACAGGACATGCTCTCTGCTCCCTCACTGAGAGTGAAGAGCAAGACCTTCAGGAAAGGACAGGAGTCACAGGAAGAGGGTGGAGAGGGAATTAGGTACTTTTCTTTTTAAATTCTTGTTGATAGGGTAGTACTGAAAAAAGGGTGTCAAGTCACCAGGATTACCTTTTTTTCGAATACTGTGCCCAGCACTCACAGAAGGCAATCCCTGTTCAGAGAAGACTTGGGAAGTCCCACACACTCAGACAAAACTTTGCTAAATCTTGTGTTCAGCGCATAGCTGGGTGCCCTCACAGCCTGAGCTGTGCTATTGGTCTGTAATCAAGATCACCTGGAGGGACAGTAAGAGTCACTCTTCCCTCAAGCAGTCAGTAAAAAAGACTGAATTGACCTTCATCTATTCAAGTACTTAACAAAATATCGGACGGATGGAGGGATTGCCAGGGCAGGTTGTGAATGGTGGCAAGACTCAAGGATATTTTTGGGCAGTATTTTGGGGAAAACTCTCATGGAGGTGAGGGCTGAAGACAGCGGTTCTGTGTGTGGCTTGCCATGAGTTTCTCACTGTTGGAAGGTAGTTTATTAGTAGGTGTGGGTAGGGACCTACCACTAGTAATAAGTCCACAAACAAAATATGAGGAACAGTCAAGATGTTCATAAATTATTCCCTCGCTCAACCCTTGGTAGCTGGCTGCAAGAAGACCAGCTTAAGGGGGAGACAGCAGTTAAAAACACCAATACAGTAAATAAGTAAGAAACAATAGACAATAAAAATCCCACACTAATTTATAAACATAGGTTACAGTTTTATGAGTAATATGACACCAAACAAACACAATCCAAGGTAGAGAACCAGAGGTAGATTAAAAGTAAAACTAACGCTTAGAAGCAAAGAGCGCTCAAAGGGTTCAAAAAGGTTGTGCTGGACTGGGACAAATTCAAGAGTACAGCCCACCCGTAATGAAACTTTTTTACATTTATTTCCAGAAATGTTTCTCGATGCAGGAAAGTGGCCCACAACAAAAGCCAAGGGTTTAGAACTTCTGGTTTTCATTTAGAGGTCAGGGAATATAACTCCCACAATGCACCTGGTCAATCCAAGTAAAATCCAAGTGAATCTTGTCAGTTGGAATTGTCCTCGTTGTTTATGTTGCAGGTTGCCCTTCCAGCCCTTTTCTACCAGAAGCTGGTCAGGGAGCCTACTCTTTATCCTTTAAGACAAGCAAAGTCCTTTTGTTGTGAAGCCTTGTAAGTGCAGCAGGTGCATTCCTTCAGAGAGCAGTCCTCTCTTTTGCAGTCTAAAGTCCCCTGAATGCTGTCCAGCTGTGTTCTTCTTGGTGGAGATGATGCAGATTGAGCTCTTTTGATCTGTTGCTTTCAAGGAGTCCACTCCTTCAACTTTCAGAGGCTGAAGACCAAAGTGTGCGGAAGGTGCTGTCCACATGAGTGCAGTCCTCTTTTGTGCAGTCCAAGGGTTCAGCAAGGCAATCTTCTTCTTCTTGTAGTTTCAAGGCAGGCTTCTGAGTTACTGGGCAGCTTCCCCATATGTATCCATGCTTCTAGGGGGGCAAACAACAGGCACACTTGACCAATGAGGTACATAGTGCCACCCTCAGGTATTACAGCTTCCTCCAAAGTGTGTCAAATTCTAATCCCAGTAAGCACTGTTTGAAATAACCTGAAATGGAGAAACTCTCTCCTGAAGGTTAAGATTTGGCTACGTCAACCCACTGGTGTGGCTACATTTCCGTAACACTCCCCTTTCAGATCCTCTGCTATTTCAATTGATGGGGCTCCTGTCTGGCTGGAGGTGCAAGGTGTGTGGCTGAGCCTCTGTCCGGTACTTACTGTCATTCTCTCTTTGAAGTTCAGTTAGGCTACTCAACTCTCATCCTGCTTTTTGCTCTGGAGCTGCAGATCTCATCCCACCAGATGTCCTTTGTCTCTATGCAGGCCACTTCACACTTCATCAGAGCAGTTCGGCTCAGCCTGTCAAAGGCTGCTCAGGAAAGCAGGAGATGCTGCTGAGAGGCTGGATTTTAGCACATCCGAAAAGCAAGTTCTATAGCTTGTTTTCTGTGACAGTTATGTTAAAACTAACCTTGGCAAGCTGTTAGATTTATTCTAATATTTTAATGCTATGAAGTATATATTTAGCTCACTCCTATCATAGTTATACTTTATTAAAGTATTCCCATGAAAGCCAAGGGAGCTGATGTACTACACAATGATAAAAAATTGGCAGTTTTTCCCTCACCAGGGCACACACAACATATTTTATAATGTCCCTGCTTATAGTTACAAGGCACCCAACTCATTGGGCACCTAGGGGAGACTTTAGGGTTGACCTCTACATGATGAAAAAGGTAGTTTAAGACTATTCAAGTCTCTTTAATTCTAAAGCTGAGTTTGCATGTAATTTAATTTTAAAAGTAGCCCGCAAAGCAGGGCTGCCGTTAGAATGACAGCAGGCAACACAGCAGTGCAAACCTAAGTGCATTAAATGTACTGGGCCTCTAAACCTACATGCCCTTCCATACACTAGGGACTAACATCTAGATCTTCAGTAAAAATTTTAATTATACCTAATTATCATGTACTTTTAATCAGAGCACAGACCTTCGGTCTGCTTAGCAGATCCCAGGGCACAATTGGAGTCAGAAAATCAGCATCTAGTAGCCAAAATGGGGGCAAAAATTGGAGGGACAATGCAAAAAGCCCTGGTTTCTCAAAATTATCTTCTACATTTGAGTCAATTGAACAGTTTGCATACTGTGTTCACTAGCACATACTCAACATAAACTAGTCAAAGGGGTAGCTATCAATTTGAGAGATTCATTTTTGGGTTCCAAGTTATATCTAAAACAAGTCAAGCCTTGCACAGTTTAGTCAATCACAACTACTTTTCTGCAATTGGCAAGCATTCTTAACCTCAGGGACATTCCAGTTCCCAAGGCATCCCAACGTACTTCACTAAGGGGTTATTTGGATTTTCTCACCTTTTACTTTACTTGACGAACTGGACAGCTGTGGATTGGTGTTGTGGATTGAAACTGTGGAAGAGGGACACCTACAACGTTAAATTGTACATATATAAGATATAAAATTAAAGGTTTTCTTTTTAAAAATTCATGTGAGTTTACAGACAACTCAAGTGCCACTCATATTGTCTGTAATGCAATTCGAAGCACAGCAGCAGAAATAATCCCATTGTTGATACTTACCCATGAACAATTTAGTCCTTTCTAAGAATATTCATATTAATGCTGTGATTCGTACACATCTAGCAGTCATCTTTGCATAAGAAAGCCATTTCCTGCATAAATGTTCATTAAGCCATCGGCATGATTATTACAGGATCAATGTTCTGTGACATTTACTTTCCTTTCCTAACAAGATGTCAAACAGATTATAAAACAAGATAAAACGAGTAGACAAGTAGCTGAAAGTTCCTTCCAGATGTGTACTTGCAAAATTGGAAAACATCACCCTATGGAATTTGACCCCTTTCTTTGTGTTCTAAAAGAAGTGTTTCTTTACATCTCAGTTTTTCTCTAAATGATTTGCTATACTTATTCAGATGATAAAAACTGATTTCAAAATAAAGTCCTTTCTATTAATTAAATTAATGATCGTTTATCCTTCTGCTTCAGATAAAAACAAACTAAAACAGAAAACAGTCTTTCTAGCATATCAATAGATTAACTATTATGCTTTCCATTATTCCCTGCATCTCTGCTGCTTATATTGTTTCCTGTAGACAGTAATATAAACCACAGTGAAAGGACATGCAGACATAATCATGAAAATATAGAACAGTGGTGGCAGGCACGGATCAGGGTTGGAGGGATGGGGTCAAAATAATAAGGAAAAAAAGTACCTTCTGCCGCGTCTCTCCTCTGTCTCTCCTCCTTGTCCCTCCGCACCGCTGGAACAGAAAGCACAACCAGGCTCCCCTAAGTCAATCACAACATTGCAATTGATCTGATCACCGTGGTTCAGCACTCAGCCAGGGAAAGGGAGCATGGGCATGTTCTCCACCCATGCTGTAATGCAGCCTGGGTGGAGAACATGCAAATTGCGGCTGCATGTTTGGCTGGCCCGAGACGGCTGGTCAAACATTCATGTGGACTTACAAAGGGCTCTCACAACTCCCCTGATCCTGTCATCAAAGCAGCCCCATCCCGACCTGCAAAGCTGCTGCAGAAGGCCAAAATTAAATGAGAATAACTTTGAGTTATTATCAGTTTATTTTCCCTTTATTTCACTGCTGCAAAGCAGTGGGGCAAAGCTCCTCCGCCTTAGCGGAGGAGCTGCGACTGACAGAGAATTACAAAAATAGTCAGCATATAACAAAAAAAGATGAAGCTGACTAATTACCAACACAAATATCCGTTTTGTGCATCACTGTAAACATTATTTATGCCACATGGTATATTTTAATGTTCTGACTCTCAACTGATTTGACCTGTCAGTACCTGAATAATGCTCGAGGAGTGAAAAAATGTCTGATGCCTTAAAGAGGCCTGGCTCTATCCAGGTGTTATGTGATACCATTCTATAATATTCCCAGTACAAAATAATGAAATAAACAATGTTAATAAGATAATAAACGTGGAATGATGTTCTTTGTGTTAGCACAGACAATGAATTCTTATGCGGAGGGACCGTTAAAACTTAAACTTTTCATAAAATCCTTGCTAATGAATATATCATGCAAGAAATTGTTATTTTCTGAATGCTTAATATACTTCTTTTGTCATGACCTTCAAGGAAGATCCTGCCTATTCAATTATTTCCTTGAGTTATTCCATGCCATACTCTTCTAAATCAAGGCAGCATCTGATATGCTTTTGGATCTGCACATGACATGATACACATAAGAATTATTAGAGATTCAGAGCAATCTTAACCATTTTTACAGCTATACAGTTAAAATATTGTCTTTTCAAGAGTAAATGGGCCAGTATGCGTAGTGTCTGGAAAAGTGAATATGTCAATGACGAATTAAATATGTCATGTACCGGACTGAAAACAGATGCAATACTTATGACTGCTGCATGATCCCGCAAAGGAATTTCTACAGATGGTTACGCCTTGACTTCACTGTGTAACGCAGTCATGCACTCAGTCTACCGGGTGCACTTCAGTAAAAAATTGGTGTTAGATAATAACATTTTAAATATTTCAGTATGCACACTTGCCACCAGCCTCACAGGCAACATAATGTTCAGTATATTTGGGGATGTTAGCTTGGTCCCTTTTGGTCCTACTGAGCAGTCCAATGGACCTATCAAAAATTGGGCATTTTTTTCTTTCAGTTTTCAAAATCGACCTGAAGGTATTCAGTGCTTGAAAGGAGCACCAGTTACATAACACACAGACATTGTTATTTTGAGATGAGGAAATTAATAGAATTTACCAGAATCACATGTTGCTGAGCCAGACTAAGGGCCGATTGCAATGTCAGATGGATGGAGTCAGTCCGACATCGGTTTATCTGGAACCAAACAACAACATCCTGTCATCGGCTCCAGCTCAGGAAGTAGGATGCAACCAAACCCTGTTTGTTCGCAATCCTATACTTTACCATGGAAGCATGGAAATAAATGGAATGCATGCTCTCATTGCAAAGAGTAGAGGTGCAGTTCATCCCTGCAACCAGTGTAAGCCAACTTAAGGTGCCTGCCACCGGGTGCAGGAATCAACAGGGGTCACCATAGGTGCTGCCTAGGCTGCCATTCGACTGCTTTGCACCCTTGGGGGCCCAGCTGGAAGCCCCAAAGACAGATTCCCAATGCCTTTCTGTGTCAGAAAGGCCAGCACAGAAAGGCAGTGGTAATCTGCCATTATAATCCCTCGACCGGAAAGAGCCGACTGAGGGATTACTGCAGGGTTTCGAAAGGGCTCTCCAAAAACCGATTCAGATTCCCTTCCGACCGACCTTATCAAAATGGGTCAGTCAGAAAGGAATCTGACCAGCCGATTACGATGTGGGCTGGAGGGCACTGACCGACATTCAGAGCTGTTCCAGCCCGCATCATAATTGGGATCTAAAACCCGAAAAAGTTTCCCTGCTCCAAAGTTGGCTGTTCTGGCCATTACGCGACATTCTCTCCTACCCCTCACATTGCTTATCCTCCCTTCCCAGTTACTCTCTCCTGGTGACACAGCAAAGAGATTTTGGGCAAGAGGCTAAGAGGCTCACATCACATTTGTGCTGCCAGAGGCGCAGATTGCAGAGCCATATCTACAAGGCCACGCAAAGCCACCTAGATATGGTGTAAAGCAATGCAGCACAAGTTACTGTTTTGCCTTACACTGCATCAGGGGGACATTTCATGGGCAGTGTGGTGTGTTTCCCACATGACCCCATGGATTTTGGCACTGTCCCAGATTTACAAAATCAAGTACACCTGGGGCAAGGCCAAAACCATATGCTTTACCAGAGCAGGCGTAACAAGGAGAAATGGTTTAGTTTCTCCTCATTTTTTCCTTTTTCCATATGTGTTGCATTCTGCAACACACATAGAATGAGGAAAAAAAGCCTCCATGGATTGTTTTTGTGCAGGAAGGTGTCCATGCCTGCACAAAAACAATAATGCCAATAGCGCAGACACAGTTTCATTATGATGCAAGGGTGCCTACATTGATGCTCAGCTGCAAAATGTGCACCGGAGCTGGCTGAAAGGTCGAGAATGCATCATATCTTAAAAAGATGGTGCATTGCTTCACCGTCCATTTGGCGTACGGCAGCACAGCAAAATGGCTTGCGGTGCGGCCCTATGCCAATTTTTTATAAATGAGGCTCTAAATTTTCTGATCTACACAGTGGCAAGATTTTGTGACTACTTCTACCTCAATATTTTACGAGGGATATTATATTAAAGGTAGGTGAGAAACACTACATTCATTGCGCCACAATATGCCTCCACAAAACAAATTAGCTTGCAGAGATCTAAAGTGTTTATGCATGTTCACTGGAGGTAGTATCATCACTAGGCGCCTGATTACGAATTTGGCGGTATGGGAGCGAGGCCGCCGTGCCACTGCCGTGCTGCCATGCCGCCAAAGCAGTGTGAGAACCACTTGCCAGTTTACTAGTTTTCTTGTGTTCTGCTGGGGCTTCTTTGGCGTGCAATTCTGTTGCAAAAACTGGAATGCATGCACACACGGGGGCACAACATGTACTCCCTGATTGCACCACATTGCACAGGGCCAAAGAGGGGGTCCTGTAAGCCCCCTTTCTTTCCTCACCGCCAGCAGTTTCATGGAGTAACAACCTCAGTGAGAATGCTGGTGATGAGGTAAGTTGTAATATGCTTGGCAGTGCTGCAGGGTACCACCAAGCATACTGCACCTCTCATGCTGCCACGCTACCGCCAGGGACCTGTCATCCCTGGGGGTTGCAGAGGTGTCATGGTGGTCCGACCACCCAAGTTGTAATCCGGCATTAGGACTGCCAGTGCTGCGGGGGCCGTACCCACCATTGCTGTGCCACCATGAGTTTGGTGGTCCTTGGACTGCCAAACTCATAATGAGGCTCTAATTTGCCTTCCATCATTTAATTCTTTGAGCCTGATGTACAAGATTTTGGGTTTCAAGTTAGTCATTATTTGTGCACAGTGCTGCAGTAAGACCCAAAAATCATTTCAATTTCAAATGTTCCAAATGGCCATTTGACAAAGATTAGCTTAAATTCTATTTCATATAATCATATATATTAATGAGGCAGTACTCACTCTGTGAATTCTTCGATGGCTATGAATGCAGAGACGGGGGCCTTTGAGGAACCATAAAACTCAATCCACAATTGAAGCTTATATCCCTTAACAGGATAAGGATGCACTAATAAATGCTATGGAAGGAGGCAAAGAAATATTGTGGAGTCACATTTCCCACAACAGTTTCCTAGCGTTTTGGAAGGGCTTGCAAGGCAAGGTGCAAAGCCATTTGCAACTCACTGTGTTTCTTTGGTATATTGCTATTGTGAGTTTTCCAGTGGCAAACCCTGAAATTATGTGCAGGGCAGGCTTTGCAAGGATGGTGCACAGACGAACAAATTAGTGCATGACATCACAGTTTATTTTCTTCCCAAACAAAACACCAACCTTCAGGAGCTGCTGACATCAGGATAGACAATAGGAGATGAGTGCACACTTCTCTCAGCCCACCCTTTGCTTCTACTACCTTCCCCAACTCCGAGTTTCTAATATCAAGGGACAGGCACACTCTTCACTGTCACGATGACTCTCAGGACACCACCAATCACCATGCCCTTTGCCACGTCACCCAAGTTGCTCACATGTATCTATTACTCATTCTAAGAGAGCCAATTGGGGAAGATCATTAAGACATATAAGGGAGAAGAGAGGCAGCTGGAGCACTGGATATTCAGGATGGCACCAGAAGTTAAGTACAAAATGTTTCCTTGTTTTATGTGTGTATGTGCGCATGTGTGCATGTAAGTGAATGTATTTGTATGTCACCATGTGTATGCCTATATGTGTACAAATGTAAAGTGTGTGTACAATTGTTATGCTCACTACCCATTTTAGTAAAAGGTTGACCCTTGCACAATGGTGGTAATTATTGGCAACTTAGGAGTATCTATAGGTTATTAACCTTTGCCACCTGTCGTAAAGTGCAGACCCTCACAGAATCGTGGTATTTCTTGGAAATATGTATCCATCTGTGATATGGTTACCTTACCAAATAAAATTCTCGCTCTGGCACAACACTGCTAGCTCTTGGAAACTTGATATCATACATACCAATTAGCCTACCCCTGTAATATGCTGTCAGTGGCATAATAGTCGCAATTCATATCCTATTGTGGTCATGCACTGTATTATTGTGCCAATTTCTCTCATAATCTAACAACAGTTGTTATTTTGGCATACTGTGCACATACATGACAACTTATAGACCCCTGCATAAATAGGGTACTGTCAGTCTGATCCTGGTAGAATGTTCAAACTGGCAAAATGGTGGCTTCTAGCATATTATGACCATCCACTGGATCACATTAGATCCTACCGAACCTTATAACTACTGTCTGATCTCGGGTCTACCATTTGTAGCTAACGTCCTTGAAAAATCTGTCAATAAGACACTGACAGAATACTTAGAGAGCAACAGGCTATTGGATCCGACTCAACACGGTTTCGGCCAAGGCACTCCACTGAGTCCGCCTTGACTGTGGTCTCTGAGGAGATTCGGAGAGTGGTGGATGGCAGGGGCAGGGCAATTCTCGTTCTCCTCGATTTGTAGGCCGCATTCAACACCGTGAATCACACGGTGTTGGTGCGGCGACTACGGGAGGGGGGAATTGAGGAGTCGGTTCTGGCCCTTTTCTCCTTCTTTTTGCATGATAGGAAACACAGTTTGAGGTGGGACGGCTTAGAATTGGACAGTTTCAATCTGCCCTGTGGCGTTCCGCAGGGATCAGATCTGTCCCCGACGTTGTTTAACATCTATGTGAAACCACTAGCAACACTTGTTAGGAAACATGGTTTCATGTTTGTGTCGTATGCCGACGACTCTCAATTGGTGATATCCCTGTCAGATAGGCTTGAGACTACAGCTGCCAGTTTCCACTCCTGCCTACAGGACATCATGAAGTGGATGAGTCTGAGCTTTTTGAAGATAAATACAGGAAAGACTGAAGTGATCGAGTTCGGATACGGGACATCATCATTATTGAACAAGTCCTGGTGGCCGCTAGAGGCTGGGGAATGCCCGCATCCTGTCAGGAAGGTTAGGAATCTCAGAATTATTTTCGATGATAAACCTAACATTCAGCACAGGTCAACAGTTTAACTTCTGCCAGTTTTTTCCTGCTAAAGACCCTTCATAAAATCTTCCCTTTTATCCCCCCAACAACAGAAGACGGCTATGGCGGCCCTTTTTTTGTCCAAATTGGACTATTGCAATGAAATGTTTTTGGGCATCGATAAACACCAGATTAACAAATTGCAATCGTTGCAGAATGTGGCGGCATGATTAATTTTAAAAGCTCCCTAAGGGTCACCCTACATCGCATGGAATAAGAGCACTACATTGGCTCCCTGTGCGACAGAGAATTGAATTCAAGGCACTCTGCCTGGTGCACAAGGCACAATATGGGGGGGGGGGTTTCAGATGATTGTCAGGAAATGTTCAGGCCCTATATTCCTTCTCGAAACCTATGATCGGCCAGTCTTGGCCTGATCTGTACCCCCAAGTTCCGAAGGGCCAGATGGGGTGGCCGATCCCTGTCCTTCTGTGTGGCAAAACTGTGGAATAAGCTGCCAGCGGCACTGAGACTACAACCCAACCTTTTAGTTTTTAGGACGGCCTTGGAAACCCGGCTGAGTAGATTTACCTCAGCCCCTGCTTTTGCCTACACCCATCAGCGTCAAGACACCTCAGAATTCGAGCGCTTAATAAGCCCCATATCATCATCATCATCATCATCATCACTGCACAGTAATTTTCCGAGAATAAAGTGGTACTTTCCGGGAATTCATTGCACGATAGTGGTACTTCTTGACAAATTATGGGTATTCTTGACACCTGATTCAGCTATAATACAGATTCCTCCCTTATGATTCTTGGTACATTGTGGGTATGCATGTCATAATGGTGACCATGCTAGCTTAATGATGGGCCTTCCTTAAGTGGCTTAAATGATGTTGTTGGAAATGGCCCTTTCTACAGAGTCACCCACAAACCTTTTGCCTTCCTCCTCCCCTTTTTGCTGAATTTATTTTTGTTGGCTTTGGGACTCTGTGCACTTAACTACTGCTAACCATGGATAAAAATGCTTGTGCTCACTCTACTAAACATAGTTTGATCCATATCTACCGGCTCAGATGGTTCACTGGAGTAATTAATTTATTGTAGAACAATATGTTCGCCCTCAAGGCCTCAAGGTCAAATTCCTGTGAGCCCACTCAGCTTTTTGTGTTTTAGAAATCAACAAAATGAGTACCATTAAGATGGGTTGTATAAAGCATCTCTATTCATGGAAATTAAACCCTTGTTCAACATATGCTTTATAAATACACATTTTATATTATAGTTAGTTTACCCCTGACCACCTCTTAGGCCCAAATTCAGTGGACATAAGAGCTTCCCTAATGTATTCAAAATGATTTCGATTATTTCTATTCGTACTTTCAATCATCATGACATGACTGTACAAAATGCCAGCTCTGTCAATTTTATAAACCTTTCAGAGGTAGGCTGCCTCTCCACATGCTCAAATGTTCTAATTAGATATGGTATCTTGAAAATAATTATACATGGCTGTTACTATCACTCTAACAGTACATCCATTTTCTCATGCCTTTGCCTTGTCTCCATGCCTAGTGTCTCTGTCCCTTATTACTCACCCCCGCCCAGTTCTCTCCAAGTGCT
Organism: Triturus cristatus; assembly: GCF_964204655.1. Taxonomy (NCBI): domain Eukaryota; kingdom Metazoa; phylum Chordata; class Amphibia; order Caudata; family Salamandridae; genus Triturus; species Triturus cristatus. The sequence continues at coordinate 152,515,114 of NC_140584.1, forward strand.
CATTTTGTAATGGCAAATGCTAACTCACTAAAGTAGGACAATCGAGAGACCTAAGAAGCTCCAACACGCTCATACTCCTTTTCCCCAAAAAACATAAATAGAAAGCCCTTTCCTGCTCTTTCTCAGACAATGTCCCTAAAATCTGGAATTCTCTTCTAATACATATCAGAACTAACTCCTCTTTCACAATCTGCAAGCGAAAACTAACAGAATTTCGCCTCAACCAACAGCCCTAAATCTCTGGACAATAGCCGCTCCATGCCACCTTATAATCCCTTAATAATGACGGTTACAATTGCCGCAAAGCTTCTCTTAGATCCAATCCTCAACTCCTCAATCAAACTTCTCAACTCTGCCTGCACATGTCTAGCCCAGAAACTGAACTTTTATTACATAATATTGAATTGATAACTATCTAGAATTTATGTTTATTCATGTATTGTGAATGTTTATAAACCTGCTGTGTATGATGCTGTAAAGCACTCTTGACACTCTTTGGATCATATCAGTGCTATAAAATTCCTTAAATAAAATAAAAAATAAACAAAATAAAATCTTATGTGCATATTATTTCAAAAAAGCTAAAAAAAGTTGAATGATTACGTTTGTTTATGTGGTAATCACTGGCAGAGTTGCCTTGTATATAAATTAGATTTAGTCAGAGCAGAGTGAAGGGATTTCATAGGGCACTCACCACATCTGAATTACATACCTTCTCCTCACTTCTATTTCAGGGGCCCTATTCACAAAGATAAGTATGCATGCAGAGAAGTCAACAGAGTAGAGATATGCATCCATACCACTGCTGAAATCTAATCTTGGATGGCATTCATCATTTCTGTGATGAAATCTCTCGCTAGATTTAGACTTACAAGTTTCCTCTCCCTCAAATAAGGGGGAGGTGACCCTTATGGCTGAATTTATGACCTTAAGTTCCTTTCAGTGACTTTCTGGCTGCTTGTGGACACCTTCACCACCTGGGAAGAGATCTCCCTATAAAAAATAATATTGAAAATGAATAAAATGTGATACAAATATACAAAATCAATATATATTAATTTAATTAAAAATATATAAAAAAAGAGCATTCCCTAACTCTTCATCTACCACTATCACTAGTTGACTATCGATCAGCGAGCATTCTCAAAGCCATTAGGTCTGTGTTAGACATGGAATCCTTGGCGTGATTGTCCCTAACTTTTTGCCTTCTGACCTCCTGCTTTTGCTGACTTCGTTTGGCTGGCTTTAGGAATCTGGGCACTTTCCATTACTGACCAGTGCTAAAGTTCATGTGCTCTTTACTGATAACATGGAATCATTGGTTTATCCACAATTGGCATATTTGATGTACTTATATGTCCCTTGTAAAGTGCAATAAATGTGCCCAGGGCCTGTAAATCAAATGCTACTAGTGGGTTTACAGCACTGATTATGGCACCCACTTAAGAAGCCCTATAAACATGTCTCAGGCCTGCCACTGCAGAGCCTGTGTTTGTAGTTTTAAACTGCCATGTCGACCGGGCAAGTTAACCTACTTGCGAAGCCTAAACCTTCCTTCTTATTACATATAGATCACCCTTAAGGTAGGCCTTGGACAGCCCATGGCAGGGTGCAGTGTATTTAAAAATTAGGACATGCGCTTTTAAGTTTTAAATGCCTTGGTAGTGAAATGTTCTTAAATTCATGTTTCCCTACCTCATTGCTATCTTTCCAATGGGGTAACAGTGGGATTGCCTTGTTACATTTTAAAAGTGTAAGTTCCAATTGGGAAAAGATGGCACCCCCATATTTGGTGTCTCTGGAATCATAATTTTAAAACACAACTTAAGGTGAAGTTAGATTTTAAATTGCAATTCTAAAATTACAATTTTCAGAAATTTGGCATTTTCATACTGTAAACACTTGGTGCCTTCTGCCTGCCTCTGGAATACACATGTGGGGTGGGTGACAGCTGGCTTCCTGCATTTCCTCTAGACAGTCACACACAAAAGAAGGGTGGGTGTGACTGAGTGACCATTTGCATGCTGATGGGTCATCTAGACTAGGAAGGGAGAGAGGAGTTGACACTCCTGAGAGTTCTGTGTCCTGTCATCACACACAAGGTTACATACCACCCTGAAGTGAGTCTGGAGCCTGAACAGGAAAGAAAGAGACCCTGTGTACTAAGGCATCTCTTTGAAGTACTGGACCTCTGACACCACCAGCTCAGAACACTTCAGGAACTGAGGACATTCCACCAGAAAAGGGACTCCTGTTCTGCTGGAGGGACGGCCACTTTGCTGAACTGCTTTGCTGTGTTGGCCCACTTCCTGCTGCTTCTTGCCAGGGAGTGGAAAGGACTGGACCTGCATCTCTATATCCCAGAACCAAAGTGTCTCCAGGGCTTGTTGACTTGCCTCTTGTTTCTGAAGTCTCAGGGAAATCAAAGACTTCTCTCTTCAACATGCAAACAGTACCTGGCTCTGTTTTCTGTGAGTCTGGCTTTGCTCATTGGTGCAAATCCAGTCCTGGGCTCTTGGAAGTGAGTATAAAGTTTTCGCATCTGGTAGAATCTTCTTAAGCAGTTCGAAACCAAAACATCCTTGCCGTTGCGGGAACCAGATCGACGCATTGCCCTTGGGACCAATGTATCAAGTCCAGAACCGCTGCATTCAAACCGATGTATCATTGCCACTGCATGGAGAAGATGGCCTTTGCAATGTGGAGGAACCTGCCTCATCGTAACTGGACCCACAGCATCACAGGCCCAGCGCATTGCTCACAGACCTGACACATCACCGCCATTGCGTGGAGAAATCTACTGCATCACCTTAACTGCGTGGGGATCACCGAAGCAACTCGTTGCTTGTGACTGGGATCAAAGTACTTTGCTCAGCAGGCCATGTGTGTGTCCTCAATCTGGCCTGCGGTCCATCACGGTTGCCCTGAACTCTTCACTTTGTCTCTGTTCAACAAGACCAATTAACTCTTTAAGCGCTTTCAGCTTCTTAGTGCTATTTTTGCATTTAATCCTTAAAATTCCATTCTAGACTTCTACTGATTGGATGTTTGTGCTTTTGATCTTGTTTTATTTATATAATTATTCTCTATTTTCTAAACTGGTGTGGAGTATTTTTGTGGTGTTTCCACTGTGTTACTGTTTGATGTGTTACACAAATACTTTACACATTGCCTCTTAAATTAAGCCAGAGTGCTCTGTTCCAAGCTACCAGAGGGTGAGCACAGGTTAATTTAAAGTCTGTTTCTGACTTCCCCTGACTAGAATTGTGGTTCCTGCTTCAACAGGGTGCATACCTCAGCCAACCAGAAACCCAATTTTTAACATTCTGTCCTTAGCAGTTGGTGCAATGTTTATTTTTTATTTTTTTATTATAAGCATATGCAACATAAAAACTTACCATTGTGAAAACATGTCATATTTAGGCTTACAAGAATATTAAATAAAAAAACAATTAACTAGCATGTATAATTCTAATGGAATAGTATGAATTCTCCTGCACAGGTATAGGTACTTGGAACAGGTAGAGAAACCAACTTAGTTTTATTCCACATCCGAGAACAATATTGTTTTTATGGGTGCAAATAAAAGGTTTTGTTAGGTTTTAATTACTGTAAATGTTTTAGTTGGTGAAAGCAAATTGTGAATGACTGCTGAACCAAAAAATAAATAAAGAAACCTGACCCAAATCCCCACAGGAGTCGCAAAAGCAATTATAATTATTGAAGTACTACCACATGAGTGTTCTTTTAAATGTCCTCGCGTGCCTTTGTAAATGAGCCCCAAAACACCCAAATCCTATTTGGTAAAAGTGCAAAGAAGGCATAGTCCTTTTAATTGCACTAATTGTATGAATTTTCTCCTGATATTCTCCCTTTAGTCCCATTTTAGGTATTTTGTGGGTAATTCAGAAAGGTGTATAGGAGTATATAAAAGAGTACTCACAATTGTTTTTGGGAATTGGATGTTATGTTTAAATATGTCTATATGTCAAACATTTGTCTATATTTTTCTATTCATCATCCTTTTCACTACGTGAGGATGGCAATACAACTGTCTTATGTCAACTCTAAAATAACAAAAAATCTAACAAAATAAAAAGAAAAATATGTCCATCCACAATGTGATCCAACAATAGTGGCCAGTTTTTCTTCATACTGGAGAATGTGTTGCAAACAAGGGGCCTCATGTATATGGTTTTGGCACAGGGCAGCACTGCAAGGACATGTTAGTCCTATAGGACCCCCTTTGTTTCCTCTCCTCCATGGTGTTCATGGAGTAGAACCTCCATGAAACTGCCAGCAGGGAGGAAACTTGGTGGGATGCGGCAGTTCTGCCAAGCATATTGCAGCCTCTACTCTGCTGTGCTACTGCCTGGAAATGGTGGTTCCCTGCCAGTGACAGCGGTTCCAGGGTGGTCCGACCACCCAACTTTTGATGGGGCGGTCAGACCGTAGGTTGCGGTGGAGGCTGGACAGCCACCGCCATGCCACCATGACTCTGGTGGTCCTCATAATGACAGACATATAAAGCCTAAAGTGGTCAATTTAATGCTACACAACAGCGGATTGTGTGCTAATGTCAAGCTGCCTTCTGTTAATCCCACACAGCAGATCAAATTGTGCAGTAGAATTAGTAAAACGGTTAACTTAACTGAAGGTTTTTGATCATACTCTTTGCCAATCACTTGTTAGTGACATTTCTTTAGCATAATGACTGCACATTACTATAGACTTGAAGAACATATTTTGCTCTCAGTAAAACTGATGGGTCTACTCTGCACAGTAACAAAGAATCCATGGTTAATTTCAATGTTAAATACACAAATGTTTTTAATGGCATTGGTATAAAAGAGCACAGTTGAAATCCCTCTCTGAACTATGTGGAATCATAATCTATGCAGATAAGGTTTGAGAATTTCCAGTTTGTATGCCATCTGTCACAAAGGAAAACAACTGATTCACATCTTCGTAACATCCAAATGTTTTAGAATGATTGGGAATCGTCAAGTGGCAAATCTATAGTCATAACTGTGGTATTTCACAATATTAAGGAGACAATTTGGTGAACTTTAATAAGGTCCCAATGTTTTTGTTTTGTTTTATAGCACTAAATAGTGGAAACTACTTTGCCCCCCCCCAAAAAAAAGAATGGTGTAAAGGCAGACTGTCTGGCATTTTATTTTACTAGGCACAAGAAAGACGTATGTCTCTGATATTCCGGGAGATTTTTTTTGCGTATAGAGGACTTTGTCACAGTTTCTTTGATGCATCTGCTATCACATCAAGAAAGCCAGCCGTCATGATATTAAAAGACCTGATCCTAAAAAGAGTGTCCCTTCTGATGTCACTTTCACCCAGTGCTTAATTTGAAAAAAAGATAACTTCCAGGGCCCTCATCAGAAGGCCACTACAGCTTACACCACACATTGCACCTGCCAGAGCTGGCAATGACAATACCAACACAACTACTAACCATCACATTCCTACAAGTGTAAACATTCAGATTATTCCAAGTACCCAAAGCTATAAGAAAGGATTGGGAGGTAGGTAGTCGTCATTTTTTATTTAAATTGAATCAATAAACAGCTGTTGTTGTGCTAATCTCCAAATTAGACAAACAGTGCCACCATGTGGCAGACTGTCAGAAGTGCTGGTGTTGACATTGAAGTGCAGGTGGTGCTGAAATCCAGAAACCACTAGGCCAAATTAGGTATTGGTTTGGGCTCTACACACCAGGCTACGGCTACAATGATTCTGAGATATGCTCAGTTTAGACTTTGATTTGGTTTTGGTTAGAGCAGAGATTACTAAGAACTTACAAATATGTCTTGGTGCTCAGTTGCCCTTATACTCCTCTCCCCCCCAAAAAGTACGATCTGGAGGTTGAACATGTGTAGCACCAGTGATATAGTGCCTTGCTTCGTGCAACATCCTGTTGCAATTTCGGGTTCATAATCTTGAATGCATCGTTAGTTACAACTGAGGCTATCATCAAAATTCAGTACAATTCAATAAAGTGAAGCACATTAGGCTCCACAAGGAAGACAGAGAGTGGTTAAATACCAAACCATAAATATGTATTAAAGGTGGTAGCAAAGTTACAAATAAATAATTCATACATGAACATGTTAGTCAATATGTTACATGTAATTCAAAGTCATATAAGTAAAGACAAACTATAATAAAGTTGCCTCACAAAGCAAGGTTAATCAACATCAGGTCTCCCACAAAAAAGAGCACCCTACTCTGCTAAGTCAGGGAAAGGTTCTGTTAATGAGTCAATAAAGAAAGGTTTTACCACAAAGGCATCTGAATCTTCATCTACATTTCATTAGCCTAAATGACACAATTCTAACTGTTATTACACCTACATATTGTTTGTTCCCTCATAATTGGCCAATCGGCATTAGGCACAAATAGATGACTAAGATCAATATTTTCTCAAGCTAGTGTACAATGAGGCTAACCTAGATGTCCTTCAAACTTGCAGTTATCTGCAACATAACATATTGCATTCGGGCCAAGCTTTGCTCTCAAGGTGCATCACAAAAGCTTGTTAGGGCATTCTACAAAGAATGTTTAGAAGAAAACTTTTAAAATGAGAACAGAACAGCAAGGAAACATAAAAATATTGTACTTGGAGTTGAATTCTACTGAAAAAAGAAGACGCATTAGGAAAGGGAGATGAAAATGAGACGTTAGCCATTTTTTAAATGTGGCCTACATTAGCTTTTGTCAATCAAAACATGCACAATAAACACAGAGTAAATTAGCATGTTGCGTCAATGTCAATAAAAGTACAAAACAATCAATGAGGAAAAAATCACCTTCGAATTCCTTCTCTGGTAACTCTGGAAGTCACCAAACATTACACCCATGTTTCTTTCTAAAACCCCTCCTTACACAATAGTTGTCACCTTTCACTCCTGGATTCTTGCAAATCCTTACTCTCATCATACAGGTGACTCGACAACTTGTCTAAATCCACCCCCGCAAGTTTCTGGTTTCTCTGCTTTTGATTCAGGCAGCCCTCTTTCTCCATTGCATCTTGACACACCCTTTGCAGTAATCATTTTTACTCCTCCAATAAAAATAAATAGGAATATCACAGATATTTTAATGATTAGTTCGTGGTTAAAATATTGCCAAGTAATCAACTACTAATGCAACTAAGCCACTCCTAATCTTAGAAAAAAAACCTTCCTTATTGCTTGCTTCCCAGGCACCTGTCTTCTCTCCCACCCTTTACCTCTCCTGAAACATCCGAAATGTGAGAGACAAACCTGTTAATTTCTTTACTTTTGTTGGGGACATAAGTGTAGTGAAAATGTAACATGCGGCAGACGCCCCTCTCTTTCGTGAGTAAAATAACTAAAGCAAATCGATTCTGCAAAACCATTGCCCTTATTGCAATTAGTTCAAAGTTAATAGCAGTTAAAGAAACAGTAGTGTTAATAGCAAGGTAATCCACCAAAGTTGACAGTTATTTAATTTTCAAATCATTCAAAACTATACCTACAGAAGGAATAGTAGCACCAAAGATATCTTCTACTTATGAAGCACTACGTATAGCTCTTCCACATGTTACTGTCCTTTTATCATCTATCTCATTTACATGATACCCTTAAGGAAACATTATAGCTAAATAGCAACTGCCAATCCAGTTTGCAGCAAGTTGAAAACAGTCATCCTTCCCCCATGCATAAACTCTGGGAACAACAGGATCCTTCCCAGAAAATATTTTCTCACCCATAACCGCAAATATCTGTATGAAATCGAGCAAACCTACCAGGTTCTTAACTTGTAACTTTTGTCTCATGAATCACAAATTTCCTCCCCATGGTAAATCAAAGTTTACCTTTGGATGTATTACTTCTTCTTTTATCTTTTCCCCCTCTTTCTCCCAACACATCTTAGCTCATCTCCTTGACCTTCTCGCAACCTTTTCCTCCTTTGGTTCAATTCTCCAATAAGGTCCTGCTTCAGCCTATAACATTTGTATATAACCCTTGTTTTAGTAAATTTAGGGATTCAAGTGTCTGTGGCAGACTTCAAATAATGAACCATCATTTCCACAGAATTTGCTCAAGAATTTGGATTCAAACTTGCATACATAGCCACATAATCGCAAAGTACATGAAAGCTAGAAAAAATAATGTTCAAAATGACCTTGCTGATAAAACAAACTAATTGTTTTATTGCATGTAATTTCATTAGTATGGCGGGTGGTGGTAAGTTACACCAACTACCAAAGAAACAGGTAAGTATGTGCAGATATAACAATAACGGGCATGCATAGCCTTTGAATACTTGCGTATTAAGCTGAAAAGAACATTGTCTGAGTAATTTTCCTCAGACCTATCTATTTGTAAAATGGTCATGTAAATCTATGTTTATCTTCTAATTAAGCTAAATCAAAGGTTTGGGTTTGGTAAAGCATGCTCAACAGAAGGGTTAAGAGCCAGTAATAAGCCAGTATTTGTATAATGTAGGCAATTGCCACTACTATTATTATCACTCTACATCTTTTCAGTTTATTTAACACCATGGTTTCTATCAAGTCAGATAAAAAGAATTCGTAATTCTACTCATTGTTTCATCTGTGCAAATCAGCAAAGCTCTCAGTTTGTTCAGTAACTTCTATGAGTCCAATTGACTTCCAGAATTAGAATCTACAACCTACAGCAGAATAGTCATAAAGGGAAAATGTATGCTTCTACTGGAGCGAGGGCCTAATAATTTCATAGGATATTCAGGATAAACAAGAATCTTCAACGTCTGGAAGAGGGCCACTTAGTGTAGTCAATCTGAAATCAATCAATCTTCACATAGGTATCTTTAGCCTCCGGTAGGATTTTCAAAATTGCTCTATTAATTCTCACTCACATTTGTTCATGAATCAGGCCGACTTTTAGCATGGTAGTCATTCAGGAGCTGAGACTTTTGTCTGTTTATTCTTCTGACTTCTGGTTTTTTGCTTGCACTTTTTTTACTTGGCTTTGTCTTCTCTCTGAGGATTTCTGGGAAACGTTTCTCTGAAACAACAGCTTTCAGTCTCTCACAACCCTTCAACCACTTTTCTCATCTCTGGACTCATCTGGCCAAAGTGCTTGCACCTCATTTAAATTCGGGGTGCACACTTTCAGTTTCAACTGCTTGTTTCACTGTGTCTACCTTTGGTTCATTTACTTCAGATTACTCACTGGTTTTGACGTGAATTTGAGACACTTATGTGCAATCTTCTTCTGCCTCTGAACATTCATTCTGTGTTGGAGTTGGTGTGAGGAAATGACTTTCTGCTGGTTCAGACCCACTTTTTCCCCTATCTTTTTTACCAATAGGTACTGGTATCATGACTCTGAAATCACAGTGCCCTGCTGACTAGGACACAGTGCAAGTGCACTCAATTGACATATGTAAACGTACTTTTAAGTCCCTAAAATATTGTACCGGTGTACCCAGGGCCTGTATATTAAGTTAGCCCTTGTGGACTGCATCAATTTTTTTGCCACCCCTGGTATGAGAAGGTAAAGCAGGTCTCCTGGGTGCCACATAAGACTGGTAAAGAGGTTTCAAACTACTAACTCAACTTTGTCAGCTAAAGAAATGGCAAAGTCCAGACCTTCCTTTTGAAAAAATGTAAGTCACCCCTAAGGCATGCCTAATAAGCCCTAAAGCAGGGTGTTGTACATTAAAAAGTAGGACATGTCTTCACTGTAAAAACCCTACATAGTTGTTTTTACTGTAGAAAGGCTAGTATCCCCAATGACGAGTACAGGTTTACCCTGCTAACAACTCAACAGTGCTAACTTCTGAATGGAACTACTAAATATACTTCAAGGTATCAAACAAATTGTTACATCAAACTTGACTGTGTTGCTCATGTCGAATTTAATGTACGTTTTGCACTAACAGCAACTTTAGAACATTGACACTTTGTTGCTCAAGTTTTTCAGTGACCGCTTACAGTTGAACACAAGCTTCTGTTCTTGAGACAGCCTTCTGCCATCCAGGGGTGAGTTGTGAATTACTCCAAGGAAGAAACTTAAATGATCTGCCACGGCAGGAGGTATGACCTCCCCCAGGCTTAAAGGCCAAACTGGGTGTGATCCCAAAAGGCAAGCTTCAAAGGGAAAGCTGCCTTTGAAGGGCAAATGGTGATCACATAGAGGAAGAACTCTCTTTTACTTTGCAGACACTCTGGCATATTAGGCAGAGATGGAAAAGTCATTGGCAAACTGTTTTTGAAGGGAAGTGAAGCGCCATGTAGCCATATCTCTGGAGTGGGATAGAGAGCTCCTCAGACCAAGAGAAGGGTTCTGTCATCTTGGGAGTGGGCAGAATAGTGCATTCGGGGACAGCTACAGCAGCTGCCCCCTGCTAAGGCGGAGGAGCATCGCTCTATGCTCTCAGACCAGTGCACCAAGGAAAAATAAAAATGATAATAGCGCAATGCAGTTTGCCATACTGGTTTAGGTACAAGGCGGGTGGGGCAGGGTGTGGCTGGGCTGTCCTGAGCAGCCTAGGGGAGGAGTGGTGGAAACTCTCTAAGTGTGCATAACGGTTTGGACGGCCATCATGGGCCGGCCAGTCATGCACACTTAGCATGTTCTCTACCGGGCTGTAATGCACAGCCTAAGTGGAGAACATGCACAGGCTACCAGTCCCTGTCTGATAGCCGAACCATGCTGCTCAGAACAATCAGGATGGTGCTGTCATGCTGGTGACAGCAGCATCATGATTAGCTAGGGGAGTTTGGGGGCCAGTGTGCTTCCTGCTTCGTCTGTCATAAGAGAAAGGACACAAAGAGCGTCAGTGGTGGCAGAACCCGGGTAAGTGCCTTTTATTCATTCATGCTCCAATGAATCCACCCCGCCATCCCTGTTCGATAGCAGCCCCCACTGGATAGATAAATGCCACCCTTTGCAAGAAGTAGTCATTAGGTGGGAGGGGACCATGTAGCTCATTGGCCTGTATTTTCCACATCCCAAAGGGCACTAACTGGGCATAAAAGTGACACCCTGGCAGCAGGCTCTCAGATCACTTCTGTGCTGAAGAGTAGAATGAAGAAGAACTTCCCTACTGTTCCCTGGGCCCAGCATAGAGAGACTACAACAAGCTTGGACTGCACCTGGTGCTCCTTGGGCTTGCAAAGAGAGGTCTGTGTCTTTGGTGCCCCACTTGAGGAAATCCATCCTAGGCAGGGGAGGCAAGAGTCAGTTGGCTGATATCCTGTTACAGCTACAAGGCCACAATAATGAAAAAGCTTCATTGGCCAATTGATAGCCAAGAGCACTTGACTGCTGCAGACCACCAACATGCAGCCTGGGAGACGGAGACCCAACCATCAGATGATGCTACCAAGTTTGAGCACCTGGGCAGAGTCATTCTTAGTGTAGTTGGCTGCTCAAGACGGAAGTTATAACCAATCAAAGGGATCTGCTGATTTGGCTGCAACCAGTGACAACTTGTCGTTTGCTGGACTTCAACTGGACTTCGAGGGACTTTGACCCCTCTGGTTAAAGCCACCCCACCGTGACCAAGAAGTAGCTCCAGCAAGACCTGTATCACTGGGCCAGCATCAACAGCATCCTGCAGCATCTTCAGCATCCTGAACTCCTTGCATCAGGACCACTTCATTATTGTCTATAGCGGTTCAACCATAGAGCCTGCAACTCTATACAAGCTTTCCAAAGTGAACTCCTAACCGCTGTAGTTACAAATGCGTGTTTCCATTCTGAATGGAAATTATAATTTGATTAATAATTTATAGCTTCAGAATCCTATGATAGATTTTTGTTGTTTAGTTGTCATTTTAAAGAGAAAAATACAACCTATTTTTGTAAATTGGTGTCAGATTTTGAATATGCCTGGTTTCTTTCTTATTCAGCTGTTTTGCTACTTCTTAATGCTTTACATCTGGGCATTTGATAAAGTCTGACTTCTGAGAGCCTGTCCTAAGGGAATTAGATAGGATACAATGAGATTTTGTTGTAATCACTTGTCTAGAAAGAGACCCCTCACCCACCAGGGTTGCCCCTAGTTGGTATTTTTTTTTCTCAGTAACTACCCCTGATTTTTAACCATACCAAAGAGTGGACAACTAGTGAGGAATTTTTACATTTTCTTTCCCTTTCCACTCCACATCACTGCACTACACATAGTCTACAATAAAAAGTGCTGCTACGTAATTCTCAATTTGCAGCACGCCTCAATCCTTAGAGGATTTGGAGAAACCCCAATGATGACGCATGATGACGCATGCCACCTAGGGGCAATCCTGGTGGATGAGAGGTCTCTAGAAAAAAAGTATTTTTTCTAGACAAGTGATTACAACAAACTCTCGTTGTATCCTACTTAATTCCCTAAGGGCAGGTTTTCTTCGAAATACTTGTTGTCTCACTACGTAACTGTCAGGAGGATAAACCTAGCCTCTTCCTCTTCCTCCCTCACTTCTATGGTAATTGACTTCTGAGAGCCACAGATACCCAGGGATGAGTAAAGGTTTTTCAGTGACTTAACCCAGTACAGCTAGTGAGTTTATTACACAGTGAGGTCTCACAACCACACCATATAATAAACCACTTCAGTGGATGTGGTCACTGCTCCTTTATCGGCTTATCTCTTTCTCTCTATCTCTCTTGGTATGGGACATATGGATCCAGTTCAGACGGTCCCCACACTTCATAACAGTATTTGTTACTAGGATGACTTAGAAAGGGCCACACCAGTGGGGCTCCAGACCAGTTTTTCTGATGTATTTCTTCACCAGGAATTTGTCCCCGGACTTTGGTCATGGCACTGTTCCTGCCTTGAAAATAAAATTGCCAACTCAAGTTGGTGAGAGTCAGGTTGTACGAAGTCAGCCAGTCCTTTACAATAGTCAATAATCATATCATCCGTTATATAGTTTCATGACTCTCCCATTAAGATCTCAGAGGAGGAAAAGTCCTGTTCTCCTATCAGAAATGCTTCGGAGGCTAATTATAACCAGGGGAAGGGTATTATGCCATGTCAAGGAAGTAGAAGGACACACCTTTGCTCGTTGAGATTTCAGTATCCTGTTAACCTACTCCACAATGCCAGATGCCTTAGGTCTTTAGCTACAATGGAACATCTGCTTTACTTGGAGTGCAACACACAGTAGTTCCATTATTACTTTCTTAAAATGACGGCAGCTATCTGACTTCAGTGAATCTGGTAGACCGAAACGAGGGATCAACTCCCAGGTATCAGTAATGTTTAACAACATGTTTATAACAACATAATTTTAATATTCTCATGAGTATTCTCAGTTAAATATAAAGTACTCAACAGCACAGTCCTTTGCCATCTCATCTGCATAAAAGTCACAGGCCATTACAAAATCCCTTCCTCTCCTCTTTGCTTCCCATTTCACAACACCTACTTCATGTTGTGATCTATTCATGCTCATGGTCTGAACTGATTTATTCATCCTACTCCAGTCTGACTAGCTCAGGTTCCACAGAAGTTTTGCCTTTTGGTTTCTTTTAGGGGGATTTGAAGCCTACCCAGGAAGCTGACATGCATTCAAAGTTACCCCGTTCAACCTTTTGTGGGCACTTTGGTCCTCACCCATTACTGATATTCAGCCCTATCAGACATGCCTGAGAATGAATGTCTTGGAGGTTATCAGTGGCTAATGAGATTATCTGGGCTTGGCTTGGCACGATAGAAGATGGCAGCATGCTGCTGAGGCTCTATGTGAAGGCACACAAAGAGGCCTTGGCAGAACAGCTTCCCTCTTTTAAAACCAGCTTCTCTACCAGGTATTTCTTCATAAAGCCATCTGGATGCCACTCATTATCTTTTTATGAGCAGGGAGAGCATAATTCTTCTCCTTTCAGGAACGCATCTTCCTTCATGAGGTGCCTGTAAGTTATGGTGCGCTGAAGAGAAGTGCTGAAGCATGGCGACCTGTGTTTACACAAAGGCCTCTGCATTTAACCTTTCCAGTGAGCTTTCCAGCGAGGCTTGACTAAAGTTGTGCACTCTTTCACGTGAAGCAAGTTTGAAACTGGTATTCCTTCACATTTGTAACATTTTTCGGTCTGCAGGTAATATTTTTCTGAATTGCTCCGTCTTCTGACTGACACTTCATAGACAATTTGCATTTACTGTGGATGGCTTTTCCCTAAGCAAGAATTTACTTACATTTTATTCTTCTATTTTTGGCAATGGATTAAAATAGTACTGTAGGAAAGAATCAACTTTGCACCCTGAAAATAACCCAATGTCCCAAAGGGATCACAACCCAATACTGGTAACACCCCCTTACTTACCTCTTCGTCCTCAGCCCGGTAAACAGCTCCGACGGCCCATTTCCTGTGAAGAAGATAAGGAACGGGTTAATCAAGACAGCAGAGAATCACTAACAAAGGAGGAAGGTGGATCCATAGACAAGGGTGGCCAATCACAGGCGGGTGTGGAGTGCCTGCTGAGACAAAGGGGCGGTACCCGGAGACTCCAAAAAAGAGGGTGTGAGTCCATGTCAGGAGGAAGGAGGAGAAAATAACCAGCCCAGTGGAGAAGAAGAGGATGAATAGGCCGATCCGGACAATGGAGCCCGAGATCCAGTTTCCATAACCGGGGAACAGAAGCTTGAAGACGACAAAGCTCCAGAGACTTGGAGCAAAGCGTGGTGGTCACCCTGGGAGACTTAACTTCCCCACTGTAAGGAGAGTTGTGGCTTTTCCCTGTACGTAGACAGAGGTAGAAGGGAAGATTGACGGGCAGTACGAAGAGGGAAAAGAAAACAAGGGAAAACCCTAATTCTAGTGAAATAGTAGGGGGAGGTGGAGGGAAACACGAGAGGGACCTAAGAGGGTTGGAGAATAGAGACTAAGAAAAGTCCCTGCCCCAAACACGGTTATTAATTTCTAGGAATAAAAGCCCAAACACGGTTATTAAGTTTAAGGAAGAAAAAGAAAAGAAAAAAAGAGTAAGTAGAGAGCCTGCTCAGAAATAATGCCAAAAATATGACTATTACTGAGTATTTCTAGATGTTCATTCCTTCTAAAAACCATCATACAGAGAAATGTTCTCAATAGTGATTACTCGAGAAAGAGAGGTTCAAGGTGGAAGACTAGGGAGAGCCCAAAACGACCTTCAAGTAAACAAGAGGCACACAGATTAATAAAGCCTACGGGCAAATTGTACAATTTATTTTCTATTTATTCACAATCCCCACTTTTCCCAAAGGTCTAGATGGTGAAAACAAGAGAGCGAAAGTGGTTCTTTTTCCCACACAACTGGGTTTGATGATGGTCCCTATCCCACACAAACCTACTGTTCAGGCCATTTACTTATCTACCTCTTTTTGTCTTTGCTCTTGATAACCCGGGGACTACCTGGAAACAAAGAGAAGAAATGGAAAAAGAGGATTATCAGTGAAAGAAGATGACCTAAAAGACCGAAACCAGTACCCCAGAACCAAGACGTTTTTTGTTTTCTCTTCACTTTCCTTTGTTGCATTGTCTTCTCACAATAAAAACGCCAAAATTGAGAAACATATTCTGCCTCCCATGTTTTATTTTCTGCCCATCTCTCACAAGTACATTCTAAAGGGTTTTCAATACACTTAACACTTTTTTCTGAGGCAACTTTTCATACAGGACCTTTTTTTTTTCAATCACTAGTCAGGTGTGTGTTTCTTTTCCTTCTCCATTCATTCTCAGCAATTGATAATTGGTTCTCAATGTGCCCATTGATGGAGGAAACTAATGTTTGGTTATGAAAACATTTGGATCAATGGAATTTTATGGAGGAACGTGTCTCCAGTGAGGAACAGCAATTCTGCAAACTAACGGAAACTCCTCCCAAGGTTAATATTCTTCAGGGACAAGTACCTAGGGGCATATTATCAAGGACGGCATAAAAATTATCGCCGGTTTAGCGGCAGAAAACTGCCGCTAAAGCGGCGATTATGGGCTTGATAATAAGCCCTGGAGAATTCCCATAGAAACCCATGTTGATACCAAAACATGGACTTTTATTGGAATTCTCAAGGGCATATTATCAAACCTATTATCGCCGCTATAGCGGCATGCCGCTAATACGGCGATAACTTTTAACGCTGTCCTTGATAATATGCCCCAAAGTTTCTACAGTCAAATTGAGGATATGTAAAATCGTAACAGAAGAAACAACCTCCGCATTTACGGGCTACATGAGGGCACAGAGGGCACTAACCCTATCTCCTTTTTCAGGAATTTAATGCCACAGATTTTAAATCTTCCTGAAAGCCCATCTCTTAATATTTAATGGGCTCATAGACATGGCACTCTCCTAAAATTCTGACCACTTCTTTGTAACCTCAAGGAGTCATCTTGTATTTTCTAGAATATACAGAACTAATGCAAGCCATTTCAGCTGCAAGACAACTCAAGCGTATAACATGTTCTAAACATGATCTATTCTTCTTCCAGAACTAGGCCAAGATAACTGCATACTGATGAAAGGAATTATTTAGTATGCGACAAATGCTTTGCTCTCTTGGAGCTCGTTTTAGGCTTTTTCACCCTTGTCTCTTTAAGGACACATACTATAATAAAACTACGACATATGATGATCCATCTCCATTGAAAGACTTTCTTGCGCGTCAGAAGACAAAAAATATAGATTTTTACTGCATCATCCTGTTTTTCAAAATGATGATCTAAAGTTTTGACTTGTTGCTTCTTATGTACTTTTTTTTGCTTGAAATTTGTGGAGATGTCAGATAGATGTGTTCCCATAGCTAACTGGCCATTAGAATTATATATACATTTTTGGAAGAGTTCTTTGGTTAATATTTATTGCCTTGCATTGACTATTATATTTTTTTCCCTACAGGTTAGATCTTGTATTGTCTCATGTTACTGTCTCCCGTCATGTGTACCATTGCCCTTTGTTTGCCTCCCTCTCATCTGGGGTTTCAATGTCCCACCTTCTTACGTGGTTCCCCCTATCTTCATCAACTTTTCTCGTTGGTATGTTTATTTTTATTGTTACCCTCTTCTTCTTTTATGCTTTCTCTTTCAAGTAGCCTACCCCTTTTCTCTCCTCTCATCTCTCCTCTTCAACCTTCTTGTTTTTTCTTTCATTTCTCTTCAACTTTGTAGATCTCCTCTGGACATGTAAATTTGTTTTTTCACTTTTATAACATTCTTTATTTTTAATCAATGGTATGATGCTCTCTAAACTTTTTAAGAATACATCTGATTGTATTCATTGTATTATTTATTTTAAACGTTTTTGACAGGATTTTCTTGGAATGTCATGGGCTTAACTCCCCTATCAAATGTCGAAGAGTCCTATCGTACTTGTTGACACTTAATGCTCATATTGCATTTTTGCAAGAATCACATCTTAATGAACAGAATTGTATAAAAGTATGTTGGGGCTGAGTGGGGAATGTTGTTTTTTTTGCAAGGAAACAGCAAGGAAAATGGTGTTATATTCTTATGCCACAAATCATTGCAGATTCAACAGGTTTCACAAGAATTTGACTCAGAAGTCAGATGGTTACCGCTTACATTATATATTAACAACGTTCCCCTTATTTTGTTCAATGTATATGTTCCTGCTGCTCCAGATTGTCAGTTTTGGTCCACTATTGCTCCAAAATTATTACAGCACTCGGATGATAATCTAATATTAGCAGGAGATTGTAATCATTGCATTGATCTCATTGTATAAAAATAGAGAGAGACCCCTTTCACAAAAACCAAGGGACTGGAGTACTATTAAATAGTTTAAATTAATATATCAACAATATATAAAAACAACATTATAATGTAACACAATATTAACAAAGAGAGAAAAAACATCTATTATAAGACACTACAATTTGTCATCAATTGGACAGATTACACGGAACAATTTATGCACTGGATGAGCTTCTATTGTATCATCTGCAGGACAAAGTGTTTCCACAGATTCTGCCACACAAAAACAAAGGGCGTTGACGCGTTTCGATGGTTATTTCTTATCGTTCCATCTTTTTCAACTAGTATTTTGAGTCTCTCTGTTAGTCACACTTGATAGAATACTACATCTAACCTGTATTATGGGTCAATATAGAAAAATCCATATTACACACAGCCAAAATCCATATAGAATGCCACCAATTAACATTTTATTCTATACGTTTTATTTTGTACATTCATGTGTTATCCTAAACTTTATTTCATTGTTGTCCCAAACTCATCTATATATTCCATACCATATTAATCCTCATGTTCAGAGGTCTTGATAATCTTTATTCGTCCTAATCTTGTTCCTCTTGTTTTTTTTTATTTTAGTCTAGAAGATGATTATATCTCTACCCTATTCATGTTTTTGTTATTTATTATTATTACCCCAATAAACTATTTTTCTATATTGTTATATACATAGGGTTCCATCATATATCCTGTAATCAACTTATTCATACCCCACACTAAATCTTAAGTATAAACTTTCTCCTGTTACCATCATTTTTGTAAATGTAAACTTAATCTCACCTGTATTATAATTATTATTGTTAGCTTTAAGTTTCTTTATTTCAATAGGGCTTAGTTCCTACTTGGAGCAACCTCAAAAAACAGTGATGAAATATCCCACCACTAGGACAGCCTTTCTCTTAGGGATATATATTGCACAATAGCCAGAAATCATATATACCTTACAACTTGATCCTGGAACACAAAATCGTTTATACGGGAGTCTTTTAAATTGTACGTCAGTTGTCCTTTCAATTGCGTGTTTATAGTTCACTCTGGTATGCCTATAACATCCAAAGAAACACATCGATGGTTTGACACACATTATTATTTTACCAATATGTGCAAAAGGAGCATCTTTTTTATTTTATTTTGTTTAAGCCAAAACCGGCGCCATGTCGTACCTTAATGATTAAGCTGTGGTGATAGTTTTCCTTCTCATTGGAGGACTTTCCACCTTCTTGTAGGGGGCCAAACGATACTTGCCTCCTTGTTCTCTTGTAATCACCGGCTATTTAAATAGAGTATAAAGACAAAGCATGTCTTGATAGACTTATTGCCTTTTAGAAATATAATATAATTGCTACTGCGCCCTCGGGTTGCTATAACTAGTTCTTTGCTCACCTTAAAATTATGATGAAAACAGGCGGAATCCTGCATACGTCTTCTCGCGTCCGTGAGGTGTGGATAAATCATGGGAGAGACCCTGCTTTAAATACGCTAGTAAGCTCTGTGATTGGTCTAAAGATGATTGTTAATTGACCGTTTGTCATGCGTTGCCTTCGTATTTTCTGTCGTTGCTGCCTTTCCTCTTTTTGACCCGGAAGTGATTTCCGCTACACTTCCTGGTCGTTATGGGCTATGCACTACCTCTGCCTCTTTTGACCTTGTTCTCGCGCAGCCCCCTTACTCGGGTTACTTACCCCAACAATGTGCATGAATACGCATATATCTATGCGCACGTTTATCTGAAAAGGATTATTTTAAAATTGGATACAGATGCCATTTACCTAAAGACGTGTCACCTCTCTTGTTCACATCTTCCTGCATTTATTTGTTTTTGAACGCTTGGTAATTTAATAAGTGTAAAGGTCTTACAATAATTCTCGTTCTCGCTCGATTCTAATATGTTAGGCCATTTAAGCTAAGTGTTATCCATTACACTTCCTATTCGTTATTGGCTACGCGCTCCTTCTGCCACATTTAACCTTGTCCTCGCGCAGTCCACGTTGCTCATGATCCTACATCAATGTACATAAGTACGCATACGTCTATGCGCACGTTCTTGTCTGAAAAGAATTATTTTGAAATTGGATCAGGATGCCAATTACCTAACGAAGTGTCATCTCTATCGCTACCATATTACTGTATTTATTTATTTTTTAACATTTAGTTGTTTTTTTATATGCAGAATTCTTACGATGATTCCCACTCTCACTAGATTCCAATATGTTGGCCAACAAGAAATAATGGCTGCTATCATTTTTTCTATTCTGATCTTATTAGCGATATGTTTTACAATGGCTGGCTCCTCATACAAATAGAAGCTTACGCTCTTGACGTATAGTCAACATATCCTCTCTAATTCTTCATCTTGATGGTTATATATTTGGAATACAATACGGGCTAGTATACTGTTCGCCCCCCTATTGTAAGAAAAACTCCCTCATGGAAAGCTAGATGGCCAGCTCATTCTTCCTACTACTAGGTGCCATGGTCATTGTTAGTGTTAGGTTAATGCCATCATAGAACCTATTCAAATGTCAATGTGCTCAACACATGGGATAGTCCGTCCTTATCAATAACTAATGATCTTCATCCAATCTTCTCTTGAGTTTAAACCTTTATTAACAGTATTAAGATAGCACATGTACCACTGTTCACGATTTTTCCTTATGGCTTCTAGGTTTCCTCCTCTCCTGCTCAGATTGATTTTTTCCAGAATAAACCATTTTATCTCGTTACAATCGTGGTTAAACTTGATAAAATGGCTAGTCAGTGGTGCATTTTCTTTTTTTGTTCTTACTGCCGATTTGTGCTCTAAAAGACGTATGCGCATTTCTCTACTTGTCTCCCCCACGTAACCTAAACCGCATGGACAGGTTAGTAGGTAGATTATATTTTTACTTCGACAGTTATTTAGGGTTTTTGATGTTAAAGTTTTACAATTAAAAATCATATTTTTAGTTTCTATACAGTGTGGACATATTGAGCATGTTCCGCATCTATAGTTACCTACTGCCCTCTGTCCATTGAGTGTGGTCTGGCTCAAGGATTCAGTTTTATACGTCTGAACCAAACAATTACGTATTGTCTTATTTCGTCTGTACGAGAACAGAGGTTTCTCTAATTTAGTCTCCTCTTCAGAATTTAAAATTTTCCAATTTCTGTTAACTATGTTTTTAATTTTGTCACTGAGATTGGAGAATTGACTGACAAATACAATTCTATCTTTTGCTTTACTATTTTCTTCTCTCGTGTTATTTATTAGCTGGTCCCGATCATAAAATCGTGCTCTCTCGAACGAATGTTTAATGAATTTCTTGGGATACCCTCTCGCTTTTAATTTCCTCTCCATCATTTCAAGATGATGATAAAAGTCTTTGAGAGTCGTGCAATTTCGATGCAACCTTAAAAATTCCCCAAAGGGAATATAATCTTTCTGAGATTTGGGATGATTGCTTCCATACTGTAATAACGTATTCTTGTCTGTTGTTTTAGTGAATAGTTCCACATGTAATATGTCTTCCACATTTTTTATTTTAATATCTAAAAAATCCACACTCGTAGTGCTATAGTGGGCAGTGCACCTCAAATTTCCATCTCCAAAATTGAGCCATTCCAAAAATGAGTCAAGATCACTGCTGGCACCGTTCTATATGAATATGATGTCATCTATGAAACGATGCCAGCATGATACATTCTCATAATATGGTGCCATCTCATTGTAAATATGTTTACCTTCAAAATCACTAACATAAAGACAAGCCAGACTTGGGGCACATGTGGCTCCCATACTGGTGCCTTTAGGTTGTTTGAACAGCTCATCCTTAAAGAGAAATACATTGTTTTTTAAAACCAGTCTGACACACTCCATAATAAATTCTCTATTGCCTCCATGTAGGTCTTCTTCAGCAAGAATGGTTGACACTACTTTAATAGTATCATCCTGGGGGATATTTGTATATAGGGATTCAATATCAGAATAATAAAAAATCTTCTATCAAGTGTGACTAACAGAGAGACTCAAAATACTAGACTTGGATAAGATGGAACAATAAGAAATAACCATCGAAACGCGTCGACGCCCTTTGTTTTTGTGTGGCAGAATCTGTGGAAACACTTTGTCCTGCAGATGATACAATAGAAGCTCATCCAGGTCCAGTGCATAAATTGTTCCGTGTAATCTGTCCAATTGATGACAAATTGTAGTATCTTATAATGCACATTTTTTCTCTCTTTGTTAATATTGTGTTACATTATAATGTTGTTTTTATATATTGTTGATGCATTGTTTATATGAAAAAAAAAATTTAAAAGAGGACTGTGTCACACAATTGATGTGATTTGTCTATATATGAGAAAGTGCAATAAAAAGAATGTGATCTAATGTGTTGGCTGTGAGAATAGGATTTTCTTTTAACAATTAAGTAGAGCATGTACAGGATATAATATGTGTTGATAAGATTTGTTTTTGTATAATGACACTAGGGATATATTAATTTAAACTTGATCTCATTGTAGACCGACACTCTAACTTCTGAGCACACTATATTCCCTACAAATCACAACATGCATTTGTACATGCTGTTAGTCAACAACACTTGAGAGACACTTGGCATATACATTTTTCTCCATTTCACCATCCACAATCTAGGATAGATCATATTTTTATTTCGCACCATTTCACCCAACATTTGCACACTGCAGATATTGGTACCATTTTAATTTCTCATCATGCTCCAGGTTCCATTCAATTAAACATTTTACCTAAATATGATTCTTCTAAACGGTAGAGATACAATAATTCCTTGCTACTGGACACCAAGCCTCATCTCAAGCTTTTATCACACATTTTGTGTCTGAAAAATGGAAGGCCTCTCAGGCTCACTCTGAAACATTACTTCAGAATGCATATTGTCTTGAACATGTATATTATACCTCTCGTACACCAGAGTCTTTGCAACAACTCGTCAATGCTAAATTACTTTTTAACAAAGTTCCCACTGAATCTGCCTCATCTGATCTTCTTAAAACTAATTCCAAATATTACAGATGTCAAAATAAGTCTGGTAAGTGGTTAGAAAATGATCTCAAAATTAAACAGAACAGACTATTTAGTGAATCAATTATAGATGATACTGATTGGACTTATTCCATTGATAAGGATATTCAGGATCAATTTCTATATTCATTTTTATACATACACCTGAGAATATGGCTTAAGACTAAGACTTCTTAAAATATCTCTCCTTTATTCCAAAACCATAGTTTTCCCAAATAGATTTTTCATCTTTGGAAAAGGAGTTGTCTCTTTCAGAACAGAGTTTTGCAATGCTTTCCCTCAAAAAAGTGAAAGCTCCTGGGCCTGCGGAATTTGATATTAATTTTTCTCAAATTCTTTTATCGAAACTACTCTCCTTAATCCAATATTTTACTGATGCTTCCACATCCGCCACCTCCTTTCTCGAAGCACTTATTTGCCTCTTTCCAAAGGATGGTAAAGATTTGCACTATTTGAAAAACTATAGACCCATCTCTTTGGTCAATTTTGATAATAAAATCTTTGCCAAGGCATTGGCTTCCAGATTACAATCTTGTCTTTCTCGTCTTCTAGGAAAGGAGCAAACGGGGTTTGTCTGAGGCAGATACCTTTCAGATAACACCAGTTTGTTCTTTGATATTATTTCAAAGTCTGCTGATTTTCCTGAACCCTTTGCAGCCATTGCTCTACATGCTGAGAAGACTTTTGGTTGGGTTAATTAGTCTTTTCTATTTCATACCCTTCGTTGGTTTGGTTTTGGCCCTAAAATCATTAATTTAATATCCCTCTTGAATTCTTCTCCAGAAGCTTCCATTTGTGCAAACAGCATTAATTCTGCCTTCTGTCCTTTAGGTAGGGTAGTAAGCTGGGCTGCTCTCTTTCTTCTTTTTTTTATATTTAATCATCATCATCATCATCATAATCTTTATTTCGGTCACTACGGACCATAAAAGAATACAACAAAATTGCAGTAAAAAATTTTTACACACTAAAAAACATTTAGATGAGATAAAAAAATATAAAAACAGTCATATTTGATAACATTCAGTTGATCACGTGCACGTATTAGACTTGATATGATATATTTAATCTGGTGCTTGAACCTTTTTCCATCTAGATTTAGACAAAACTCACTTATCAACGGTATCTCATATAACGTGCAACACATCAAACTAGATACATATACAGATTATATTTTATTATTTATATCAAGCCCCCAATCTGCACTTCTGTCTTTTTTCGTCAGAGGTTGCATCCTAAACTCTGGTTTCTGCGTATAAACACTAACAAATGCAAATTCTTTCCTTTAAATAAGTTTACCTTTAAACAAAACTTTTCTTTTTTCCAATTTTAAATGACAACCTACTCAAATGAAATATCTTGGTCTTCAATTTACTCAATCATGTATTGTTTCAAATTCCATTAATTTAGAAGTATGTATCCATAAGATTACTTCCTTAACATTTAGATGGCATCCTCTACACTTATCTTGGTGGGGTAGGTTAGACACCATCAAAATGATGTTAATCCCTATCATTATTTTTACTATTTTTAATATTCCTTTAAATGTTCAGCTTAAATTATCTAAAAAGCATGTACTCTATGTTATCCTCTTTTCTTCAGAATAATAAAAAATCTTCTACATCATTATCCAAGTTGAAACATCCTAGAGCAGAGGGAGATGAAAGTTTCCCGGATTTTGGCTGCTACCATAAAGAATATATTTTAAAACAAACTGTACATTGAATTTCATCTTCTTCTTCATCTTACTCTATTATGGGTAGATTTAGAGCAAAAGTTTATTTTGCCTTTCTTATTTGGTGAAATTATGAAATGTATGTGTAAACCTCAAAAAGTATATACCCTGATCTTTAGAGAAACCTGCAATTTACTAATCTCGGTTACTCCATGCTATCCAACAACTTTTGAAACTTTTTGGGATACCACAATTTGTCATAATCACTTTATACATTTAAATAATAGACCTATCTATTGGCCAGCTTGGAGATCTAAAGAGCTAGTTTAGGTCAAACAACTATATAATATTGGTTATATTATTTCTTTCTCAGAAGCTTCAGCAACATTTGGCTTACCATGTACTTTTCACCATGAATTAGCGACTCTTCAGAATATAATTTCTCAATCATATACTCACTTTCAGTCTATTTCCTTCACTAAGTTAGCAGCCTCCATTAATCTCACTAATCTTTGATATTCAAATCCAAAAGCTTTTTCTACTTATTCGACTCTCCAACCTTCCCTTAATGATTGCCCTAAATTACCACCAGAATTTACTTGGGAAAATTATATTCAAATCACCCTGCCTATTTCCACTTGGAAACAGATTTGGATCAACATTAGAAAATCCTCTTGTACAGCAAATACAACACAAACAATTTGCTTTGTTTATATTAGACTTTTTACAACACCTGTTCTTCTTCAAAAGATTCATTCAGATACTCCAGACACTTTTTGGACAGGCTCTGCACAGCACGCTGGCCTTCAGCACTTACTCTTTACATGCTCCTATGTCTTCACTATTTGGCTACAAGTTTGGGATAACATTTGCTACATTTGTGGCTTAAGTATTCATTACTCTATCTTAAATGTATTTCTTAGGAAGTGTTTTTAATGTGTGGGCTAATGTTTCATTTAATGTGCAAATAGTAGATCTTTTGTTAGCAACTGCTGTTCAGCACACTACAAAGCAATGGAAAGACTCTAAGCAATTGTTGTGTAAAGCATGGTGGTACGTAGTATGTTATAATCATAGATTAGATATTGCCTATTTGCAACTGATGTCTCTTGTTTTGAAGCAGCAAGCACTCCCGACACCCATTACTCAGTTTTTGGATGATTCTGGCAAAAGATCCTTTGTACCTTTACCTGCAGCTCAAGAAGTACCCAAACCTCCCTGACTTTCAGTGTACTGCAATATTCTTTTATCAATTATTTATGTTTGCTTCATATTTTAATACTTTTAGGTTAATTATAATAACACATATATGTGATTTTATTTAGCATGTGCTTAAATCCCCTATTCTTTTTCTTCCCCTTTATTTTTATTGATTTTGTTATTTTTTTCTCCATTCTAACATTGCATTCATATTTATTTATATGATTGTATTTCTTTCATGAATCCTACAAAATCCTCCTTTTAAACTTATTGAGGGTATCAGGTCCAATGGGGCCTAGGTCTTCCCTGTGCAGCAACCCATTTCCGGATTTTAGAGCTCCTCCAAGAATGAGCCTTGGTCAGATGGTGTTGCTCCCCTGTCCTAGGAGCAGAGTCTAACTGCAGATTAGTCTACTCAGTTATCTGGGGAGTTAAGTAAACTGGGTATAGAAAGTTGGGTTAAGTCACACTATATAATTATGCTCCAGGAAACCTGGTCTACCAGTGAGGTTTTGTTTGTTGGTTTCAAATGCTGTACAGTCCCTCCCATTCCCCCATCTGTGGGATGAGCACAGTCTGGTTTAACCATATTGTTTAAGACATATTAGGCTGTACAATACACCAAAGCGGCACTAATTGTGATATTTTCCAAGTCTTTTGTTTGGCTTGAAGTAATAATTTTAGCACGACTGTCATTAATTATATACAATTTACGTTTGCTTCTATTGTCAACCTAAATTGTGTTCTACTTTTAGATTTTTTTGATCAGTGTGCTTATAGGTATGTCAATGTGGATAAGGGGTTCAATTTAGTATTCAACAAGGATTCCAGAACTAAACTAGGTAAAACTTCATTAGCCGATGGTGTGTGTATATTTGAGGATGGGATCCTGAAGACATTGCATGGTCGAGATCGAAGGGTCAGCCTGCTGTATCCCATCTCTTTAATCTTGATCTTTGTAACACCATAGATTTTGTTGACACCTTGCATCCTGGTACTGGTACATATGTTGGTGAAAGCTGTCAGTCTGTAATTGATTACGTCTTTATTTCAAGGCATCTTTAAAACTGAATACTGGAGGGGCCATTTCAGCACAGTATTTACAGTGATCACAGCCCACTTATTGTTTCTTTAATGATCCCTAGACGGAGGTCAGAGAAAATTGTTGTGGGCAATAGAGACTTTGCTACAAAAGAAAACAGGCACAGGTTAGCTTTAAGAGCAGCTGATTCGGCAAATATTCAGCATACGCTTTGGATTGGTAACCTGGTAATGTTTAATAGAAGCCTTTCTTTTGAGTCAAACCCTTTGAGCATTGTTGAGGATTTTGAGCTAGGTCACACCATTCGGGCCTTTTAATTAAGCAAGGAGGACCCAGCTAGAAAGTCTACAATCCTATTGTAATTATGCCTGTATAAAAATGGGTACCCAATTATGCAATGCCTAGCAACATTCTTTTAAACAGTGGTAATACCAGTTTGACCACGAATATTATGCCTGTGTATAAAAGTCAGAATCGTCAGAATCTCAGTTGCTACTGACTGATTTCTCTCTTAGACTCCATGGCAGAGGTCATAGGTGGGATCATTTTAGAAAGATTGACTTCAGAGCTGGACTAGGGATGAACGAACAGTGCTCAATTGACACACGTTGACAGGCAAATATACTATTTTGAAACAAAGTTCCATCAACCTAGTCTTTATGGACCTCTTATGCGCCTTTGACAGTGTAGTTAGGTTTAAGATCTGGCCTACACTGGAGTCTATGGGGGTCAAAAAGGGATTTGTGGTTTTCCTGCCTGCCTAACACTTTGATCTCTCAGCCCCAGTTAGTTTTGGTTTAAATGGAGAGTGTACAGAATCGTTCTGCCAGAGTTGGGCGATCCAGCAGGGCTGTGGTCTTGCCACAATTCTCTTTCTATTATATGTTAGTGGTTTTGATGGAGTTTTGGCCGCAAAGGTTTGTGATATGCCAATCATTAGGAACAGGGCTGTCCCCATGCTAATGTACACGGACAATGCAGTTTTACTGTCCAAAACATCCAACAGGCGTAATTCCTGTTGGACATAAGATTATTCTTAGAACAGTGCACATAGGATTCATAGGCTTCTCTCTATCTCTCTGGAAAATGAAAGGAAACGCTACTCATAGAGTTCTCAAGATCTAGGCTTCTCTTTCTCTCTCAGGAAACTGAGAAAACGCTACTCACAGAGTCCTTGAAATCTTCACTTGAAAACAATAATTCTACTCGCAAGTTTGTTAACGTTTCTTGAACACTTGCCCTCGGTTCTTGAAAAGTTTTTTCATCAAATACCTCGAAACTGACTAACACGCTGAGGAAGTGGAGTATATAGTACACGCACTGCTTAATAGTTCATTGGTTGTTTGTGGTTTGTTTCGTGCTCCAGGGTCTCGCTCTCCGAAATTGAGTGAGTGAAAACGTGAAGATGCACCCCCCAGATCTAGGGTTGTGTCCCCCGGGCACAGATATTGTCCTCTTGTGGAGGTTTCGGATGTTTATCAAAGGATTAAACTTGAGTTTTCGTCAATTTGAAAAAACTTTATTAGTAGTATTGGTTGGCGTTCATTTCAAACACGTTGCGCTGACAATAACATGAGTTATAAGCTCCCAATGCATTTCGGCATGAGCCTTCATCAGGGGAAATCTACGAACAGTAAAGAGGATAATGAGTACTACGTTAGAAGTCGGGGAATTGACTGATGATCACCCATGCAGTGTAACGCAAGTGGGGTAAACGACGTGAAATCGGTCGTGGGTTAGTGAGGGAGTGGTGAGTAAATCGTGGGGATATAGGTGGCAGGTTTATATCAGCGGTTGAGTGGCCGCATATATGCGGCACCATATCGGTGTGATTAAAGAGCTAAGTGTAAATAAGGTGCCACAAGAAGAATACTCCAAAAGTAAACAATGTAACCGGATCTAATAAGCGACGAATAAAGTGGTGGGAAACTATCGTGAACGTGATCATGCCGTAACGTTTAGAAATGCTCTTACCGAGTGCTAGAAGCCTCATCGTGTCGTCCGTGTGTGGTTGTTCACGTCTAGGGTAATGCGGTAAAAGATTTAAATGCTGAGAAAAAAAAAGACGCTGAGAGCGTGTGACGTGATGGAGTGCTGTGAGCGTAGAAATAGGACTGTGGTGATGTTGTTATGGAAACGGTGAAAAGACTAGCCCTGGTTGTACGAAATTATTCATGAGAGAAAAGAACGGGAGATGACCGATGTGTCATCGCCGATGGAGTGTTAGAAAAAGTTTATGTGGAAGTGTGAAGGAAAACGGATATAATGGAGTGAAATAGCTGTGGTGGTTAAACACGTAAGAGCAGAAACGTCAGTAATGAAGGATGTTGCGAGTAGTTCTGAACCTAAATGAGACATGTGGTAAGGGGCGAATGGTATATGGTTATGGGGTGATCCATGGTTGATCTTATGGGATGTAAAACTGAATATGCATAGAAAATTGAATCATATAAGTCCAAGTTGTTAATTATACAGTTACAAATAACATAAAAATTCAGTGCGATCATTTAAACCATCCGGTTTCATCGAGTTTAGAAACACGCTGAGGAGACACTGTATCTGTCACTGGAATCACAGTTGAAGTGCGAAGGGCGCTAACCACTCGCGCACTTTGTCTCCCTTCAGTTTAAAGAAACTAGACCGCTCACTTTCTACATTCTGCGCGTCGGTGGCTATCTTGGAAATCCCACGATGAGGAACCTGCAAGACCTTTAGAATCACTCAGTCCAGCAATCTTCTTATTGGGCACAACCTACTCCAACGAGGATAACTGCTTGTTCTATGGTATTTTGTCCTTCTATTGCAATTCTGGGAGGTAGTGGCTGAACAGAGACTTGGGTTCCTGACAGTACTCCCCCCTAACAGGAAATTCCCTCCCTTGGGTTTGTTTTGGTATCTTTCATGGAATCGTTTTATCAGCCTGGGTGTGTGGACGTTTGAACTGGGCTCCCATAACCTTTCTTCTGGACCAAACCCCTTCTTCCAGTCGATTAAATGAAACAACTTCCCATTTTTAATCTTTGAGTCTAGAATCTGATTAACTTCAAATTCATCTTCTGAGTCCATTTGAATTGGGGATAGAGTGGGATTCAGTCTGACATTCAGTGGGTTTCTTTTTAACAATGACACATGAAACAAAGGGTAAACTTTTAAATAGGAAGGCAGTTGAATCTTAACAGCTACTGGATTCACCATCTTATTCACCTTGAAGGGCCCTATAAACCTTGGTAGTAATTTTCTGTTTCGTTTCAATTTTATAAGGCGGGTAGATAACCATACCTTGTCTCCTTTTTTAAATATTGGGCCTTCTTTTCTTTTTTTATCTGCCTGAGTCTTGTAATCTCTTTTTGCCCTCTCTAAATTTATTTTGCCAACTAGTAGGGACTTCTGTAATTCCTGAGCTAACTCTCCAGCTGCTGGGACCGACTTACTTTCTTTTCCTAGGAAAACATTTGGATGCCTCCCATGATTTAAATAAAAAGTTGTGTACCCTGTTGAGCTATGCATGGAATTATTGTATGCAAATTCCACAGTCCAAACCAATTCTGACCACTCTTGTTCTTGATCTAGAAGATACAACCTTAAGTACTGCTCTAACTCTTGGTTGACCCTCTCTGTCTGCCCATCGGTTTCTGGGTGGTGGCTCGTGGAATATCGGGAGTCTATCCCCAATCGTTTTGTGAAAGCCCTCCAAAAACGAGATACAAACGGGGAGCCTCTATCGGAAATTAATACTTTTGGAATCCCATGAGCTCTCACTATGTGTTGAGTGAACAACCGCGCCACTTGGGAAGCGTTAGGGAGACCTTTCAGGGGTATGAAATGGGCTATTTTAGAAAAGATGTCAACGAAAACCAAAATGGTGATACTGCCTTGACTGGGAGGAAGATCCACTATGAGGTCCATTGTGACTGTATGCCAAGGATGGGGTGCTGTGGGCAGTGGCATCAATAACCCTTGTGGGCCAGGCCTGCTTGGTTTCCCTTTAACACACTTCTCACAGGTGGAGACATATTGCCGTATCTGAGCTTCCATATTCGGCCACCACTACGTTCTCCTAATTTATGAATCTATTTATGACCTGCTAACGGGTCCTCATGACAAGCATGCAAGATCTTTTCTTGAACTTCTTTTGTTGGGACAAAAAGATATCCTTGATGATACGGCAAACCATCCTTAATGATTCTTCCAGGATTTTCGTCTACCCATGTCGACATTTCCTCAGCAGAGATGTTCCTCTTAATTTCAGCCTTGAGATCGTTGTATTGAATTGCTAAAATGATTTTTTCTTTTGGAATGATAGGTTCCTTACAGGTAATTTTATCCATTAGTTCAGTGTCGATTCTGGAAAGAGCGTCAGCTTTGGCATTGGCCATTCCGGGACGATAAGTGATTACAAAATCATAGTCTATAAAATACAGTGACCACCTTAACTGTCGAGCAGCTACGGTTCGTGACAATTTTAAGAACTGCAAGTTTCTATGATCTGTAAACACTGTAATTTTATGACGAGCTCCCATCAGATAATGTCTCCATTCCCGAAATGCCTCCTTAACTGCCAAAAGCTCCTTACCCGCGATAGAAAAATTTATTTCAGCAGGGGTAAGCTTCCTTGAATAGAAACCCACAGGATGTAGCTGGCCTGTATTTTTGTGCCGCTGGGATAGGATTCCTCCCACGGCCAAATCTGAGGCATCTGTCTCAACGAAATAGGGCTCTTCTGAATTGGCATGAAACAAAATGGGTGCGGTGACAAATGATTGCTTTAAGAATTGGAAGGCCGAATCTGCTTCTGGTGTCCAATGAAATTTTACCCCTTTCTTTAACAGACATGTCATGGGACTGACAGTGGATACAAAATTGGAAATGAACCTTCTGTAAAAGTTTGCGAACCCCAAGAAACTCTGGATATCTTTAACACTTTTCGGTGCTGGCCATTCTTTTACTGCTCTCACCTTGGCTGGATCCATACTAACTCCTTCCGGAGACAATATGAACCCCAAAAACTCCACCTGGTTCACATGAAAAGCGCACTTCTCAAGTTTGACATAAAGGTTGTTTTCCAATAACCTTTGTAAAATGGTTCGCACATGGGACACGTGTTCTTCTTGGTTATTTGAAAAAATCAAAATATCATCTATGTAGACGACGGCACATCTGTCCAAGAATTCATGCAGCACGTCGTTTACAAAGTGCTGAAATGCTGCTGAGGCATTGCACAGTCCATAGGGCATCACCTGGTTTTCGAACAACCCATAGCGAGTTCGGAATGCGTTTTCCACTCATCACCTGGGGCCACTAGAACCAGGTGATAAGCGCCTCGGAGGTCTAACTTGGTATAAATTTTAGCCTCTTTGACTTGATCCAACATTTCTGATACCAGGGGCAAGAGGTAGCAATTTTTTACTGTAACTCGGTTGATTGCTCTGTAATCGATGTAAGAGCTAAGATCGCTGGATTTCTTGGGGATGAAGAATAGAGGTGAGGAGGCTGGGGATTGTGAAGGGTGCACAAAACCATTAGCCAGATACTGGTCCAGGTACTATTTCAGGTGAGCATTCTTTGCTTCTGTCAAAGCATACACTCGACTACAGGGAAGGTTTGCTCCCAGTTCAAGTTTGATTCGACAATCATATGGCCTGTGCGGGGGTAGCTTCTCAGATTCTTTTTTGTTGAAGACCTTGGCCAAATCTTGATATTCTCAAGGAATTTCCTTTGTTTCTGCAGTGCAGATGCTAAGAGAGACTGACACCAAGCAAGCTGTTTGCAATTTCTCTATGCTCTTGGGGTTTTCTAGGCAGTACTCCGAGTTCATCACAATGGTCCGTTGGCTCCAATTTATTTGGGGGTCATGCTCAGTCAGCCATGGTAGACCCAGGATGAATTGAAATTGGGGTGCATCAATTAAACTAAAGGTGATATGTTCCCTATGACCATTCAATCCCATGAGGAGCAGTGGTTCTGTTTCATGTGTTATGGGGCCTGAAGACAAATTAGTCCCGTCCACTGCTCTGACTGCTTATAAGATTCTTTTTTTTACAAATCGGATTCCCAGTATTTTGGCATAATTGATATCACAAAAGTTGCCCGTAGCGCCAGAATCAATCATTACAGACACCCCAGAGACCTTTGTGTCTTGAAACTGGATTGTGAATGGCAGAACTAGGTGTGGAGCAGCGGATTGCAAGGTATTTGCCACCCATTTTATGCTTGGAGTTGACTTATCTTTAGCTTCCATCAGAGCAACTCCTTCTACTGATGGAGCTTGCCTTTTACCTGCGATCCTATCTTTGGCTTCTTTGGACATTCCTTGACGAAATGTCCCGAGCCTCCACAATACAGACACAATTGGTTCATCCTTCTCTTCTCCTTTTCTTCCTTAGACAAAGGGCCACGAATCGCTCCAATTTGTATTGGCTCTTTGGTTTGAATATTGTCTGAGGTTTTATGGACATCACTCTTGACTCTATCAAACCTGGGAGGAAGTGGTTGAAAATCTCTCATCTTTTCTGATCTTCATTCATTTTGACGATTATCACTCTGCAAAACCAGATCTACTAATTCTGAAATCTCCGAAGAACGACTATGAACGTGCCCCAAAGCATCCTTTAGTTCCTCCTTTAATCCGCAATAAAAGATTGCTGCTCTTTTTTCATTGGGCCAATTTGACTCTACTATTAATTTATTAAAGTGGGCAATATATGCCACTAGATCGCGGTTTCCCTGCCAAAGATCCAGCAACTCGTTATCTGTTGTCTGTGCTGCCATGTGATGATCGAATATCCTCAAGAATTCTGTTTTAAAACTCTGAAAGTTGTATAACATTGGATCATTTCTATTGACTATGGGCATTGACCATGCTGCTGCATTACCAGTCAGATACAACAATATGAATGCCACCTTTGATTGGTCCTCAGAACATATTACTGGACGACACAAAAAATGTAGGGAACATTGGGAGATGAAGATTTGGGCTTTGTGTGGGTCACTTGCGAACCGCTCCGGTTGAGCCAAGGGTATGATTTGGGAAACTGCATGTATGACCTGGGTGGAAATTCCTACAGATTGAGAGGCACTAGAAACATTTGCAGCCCCACCTGAGGAAGTCCCTGCCAAGCCTACCAACTCTTCCATTCTTTGTTTTATTTGTAAGGACTTCTGACTAGACCTATGTATTTCTTCTCTTAGGACTTTATTTTCTTCTACCGTGTTATTTAATTGCTTCTGCATGTTCTCCAATATGGTTATTAGGGTTTTTAAATCTATACTCTCAGTAATTTCTACTCGTGTGGAAGTCTAATCCCAATATGGGCTGACACTTCAATCTGTCAGGTGACTAGGTTCAACTTCCTCAGGAGTAGAAGATTCTATCTCCAGGCCCCCTTGTCAGTGCTATCGACCAATCTTCGTATTTATAAATATCGATCTGAAGCTCTAACTGAGAGGAAAGGGGAAATGGGATTTAAGAGAGACTCCTCCTGCCAGGTAATTCTGGTATCTTCCCTCCTACACTGCTCCCTGGGTGGTTGAAGGGACACCTACAACAGATTAGCACATTTTAATAGGGACACACAATTTTGCAGCAAATCTCCATTACTTTTCTCACAGAGCTATATATATATATATATATATATATCAGATTTTATTACCTGTTTAAAAATGGAGAGTAGCCACTCTCTTATTATTCTTCTCTTGCAATAATTAGTTCTTAATCAAGTCTTGAATCCACAGAGAAGAATGTTATTAATCACTTGTTCTGCTGGGTGGTGGATAAATAAATATATATATATATATATATATATATATATATATATATATATATATATATATATATATATATATATATATATATATATATATATATATATATATATATATTATCTACTTAAAAACTTGGTGAACAGCATTCCTGGGTGTCCTGGATTTCTTTTCGTGATTTTCGGAAAGTTGTGTTTGGAATATATATATATATATATATATATATATTATCTACTGGCGGTCGCCAGTAGATAGTTATAGTTAGGACCGTGTTTCCATAGGAAATCCGCAACATTCTATTTTGAATAACTTTGGCGCAGATTGACGAATCCTGGCGAAATTTTCAAAATAGGTGGGGCGCTCCGCTCCGCTCTGCTCCTACCCTGAAAGTCTCGGGGGGATTCGTCAAGCGGGGGCTGAGAAAAAGGGGGGGTCCCAAAACGCGTTTTCCCCATGCATTTTCCCATAGGAACTTTTAGTCAAAGGTACAGCCCGAACGGCTGAACAGAATTACTTGAAATTTGGCAAAGAGGTAGTCCTCAGGTCAGGGATGTGCCTTTTGCATATATGGAGTCAATCTGTTCAGTAGTTCCTAAGAAAATTGCAGTTAAAAGTACATAAATATCTATAGGCGCGCACCGTGCGTAATTCTGATTGGTGGTTACATGTCAGTCAACGTTCGAATCGGTCGAAATCAGGAAGTGTCGGCCGCCATTTTGTGTGTTTTGTGTCTGACAGTGAAAAAGAAAGGTGGAGAACGTGAAAAGGGGGCAGGGTAGAGAGTTCCTGACCCCCTAGTCTTTGTCAGGGGGTCCCTGAAGGACCCCGAAGGGTAAAAAAAACATTTTTTTTTTTTTCAAAAAATCGCGTGGTGCGCGCACCGTGCGCGCACGGTAAAATACCTTAAAAAAATATATATATATATAAAAAAATATAATAAAAATACATAACTTTTAAAAAACCTTACAAATTCACTTAAAAAACCATAGGTTTCACACACGTTATAGTTAGGAATTAGCATTTAAAAAACCTTGCAAATTCACTTAAAAAACCATAGGTTTCACACATGTTATAGTTAGCTGGACATTTCACTCGTAAAAAACCAATAAAATTCACCCGTTATAGTTAGTTCAGATAACTATAACTCGCGCGCCCGCAATCCACTGCTCATGACGTCACATATTACATCACTCATGACATGGTCAGTGGCATCACTCATGACATCACTGATGACATCATCCTTGTGATAGAGTGGCAGTCGCGCGAGTTATAGTTATCTGAACTAACTATAACGGGTGAATTTCATTTACGAGTGAAATGTCCAGCTAACTATAACATGTGTGAAACCTATAGTTTTTTAAGTGAATATATATATATATATATATATATATATATATATATATATATATATATATATATATATATGTATATAACCTACTGGCGGTCGCCAGTAGGTAGTTATAGTTAGGACCTATTTTCCATAGGAAATCCGCAACATTCTATTCCCAATAAGTCTCGCGCCAGTTGATGAATCCTCGCGCAATTTTCCAAACTTTTGGCCAGCTCCGCTCCGCTCCTACCCTGAAAGTTTCGTGGTGATTCATCAAGCGGGGGCTGAGAAAAAAGGGGGGTCCCAAAACGTGTTTTCCCCATGCAATTTCCCATAGGATCTGTTGTCGCAGCTACAGCCTGAACTGTTGAATGGAATGACACCAAATTTGGCAAAGAGGTAGTCCTCAGTTCGGACTCGTGCCTTTTGCATATATGGTGTGAATCCGTTCAGTAGTTCCTGAGAAAATTAGAGTTAAAAGGACATAAATATCTATGGACGCAGAGGATCCGCGCACCCTACACGCACCGTAAGCGCACCCTCCCTGAACCGAGCATGCACCCTCCCAATCGCGCGCTGAATGCTAATTGGCTGTTGAGTGCCTCTCTACATTCGAAACCAGGAACTGTTGGCGGCCATTTTCTGCCTCGGTAGAAGCGAGGCTGAAGAAGCAAGGGGAATAAGTGTGTAAAACATATAAAGGGGGCAGAGTGGAAATACTCTGACCCTCTAGAGGTGCTTAGGGGGTCCCAGAAGGACCCCCTGGGGCCCCCTTTTTGCTAAAAATAAAATCTGCTAAATGCGCGCATGGTGCGCGCATCCTATCGCGTTGGGTGCACGGATTCTCACGCGTTGGGTGCGCGGATCCACGGCAATGTTTTTTGAAAAAAGACAAGAAATCATTGGTTGTATGACTACTTTCTACACTGAAAGGTAGGGTGTATATTTCTGTTTTTTAAAGGTATGATTCTTATTGGTTAACAAAAACAGATTGTCAGGAACATTATATATGATAAGCTGATATGTTGAAAAGTCAAGCACACTTCCTGCCTTGTTTAGTAACATTGTGTGCTGAACTTGTGACCTGTGAGCTCAGTGCAGT
This sequence comes from Triturus cristatus, assembly GCF_964204655.1. Taxonomy (NCBI): domain Eukaryota; kingdom Metazoa; phylum Chordata; class Amphibia; order Caudata; family Salamandridae; genus Triturus; species Triturus cristatus. The sequence goes on from NC_140584.1 coordinate 152,551,991, forward strand.
GTTCCATGAGCTGTTTCTATGGTAACAGGCAGAAGGCAGATTGGGGGAAGGGTTGAAATGTATTTCAGTTGGAAAGGGTTGAAATGTTTAACCAATAGAAATGTGTGTTCGCTTTTGAGTTTATGTGTGAAGGATTGTGATTTGATGTTTGCATGTATATGTGTGGAAAATGAAAGGGAAACTTTTCCATTCTTTGTTTTTGCTGAGAGGTGCACAGTGCAGAGATTCTGTAAAAGAAAATATGGTGAGTGACTGATATACTTCTTAATCTACAAAAGAACTTGAAAGATGAGTTATTTAGGGGATGGGAGAGGGGATGTATGTAGACTATTTTGATTTTAATCAGACTAATGTATTTCTCCTGCTAAAGTGTAGGGAGTACTTTTTTTCTCTACAATCTTATTGACAGTGTGTGCATGTAGAAACCATTCTGTGATAAGCATTTGTGTTTTTCTTGAGTTTGCAGACATATAACTGTGCTGTTTTTATATTTTGGTAGAATTAGAAACCAGTCATTGTTTATGAATTTGTGAAATGAGTTATGTTATGTTTCTATACTAAAATGTAGTACTACTTCTAGATGAAGAAATGTGTTTTGGTATAGTGCAAGGGATAGTGTTGTTTGTCTAGAATTACACAGTTAGTCTGTGTGCATTTGGGAACCACTGTGAGAGAAGCATTTGGTAACATTGTGTATTTGCTGACAGATAACTATTTTAAAACCTGTTATGTTGTCAAGTTTTAGTAGCATTAGAAGCCAGTCATTGCATATGCGTTGATTAAATGAGTCAGGTATTGACACAAAAGTGCAGTCCTGAAATATGAAGATTGTGTGCAGTTCCCTTACCACTTCCACAGTGGTGAATGATTTTTGGTAAACTCCTAGGGATAGTGGTGCCTGTCTAGAATCACACTGTGAGTCTGTGTGCATTTGGGAACCACTGTGAGAGAAGTGTTTGGTAACATCGTGTATTTGCTGACAGATAACTGTTTTAAAACATGTCATGTTGTCAAGTTTTAGTAGCATTAGAAGACAGTTATGGCTTATGCTTTCATTAAATGAGTCAGGCATCGACAGTAAATTGCAGTCGTGAAATATGTAGATTGTGTGCAGTTCCCTTACCACTAGTACTGTAGTGAATTAGTTTAGGTAAACTCCTAGGGATAGTGGTGCTTGTCTAGAATCACACTGTGAGTTAGTGTGTATTTGGGATCCCTGTGAGAGAAGCATTTGGTAACATCATGTATTTGCTGACAGATAACTGTTTTAAAACCTGTCATGTTGTGAAGTTTTAGTAGCATAAGAATCACTGATGTGCTGTACTTAAATATGTAGATTGTGTGCAGTACCATTAACTCTTCCAGACTAGTGAATGAGTTTTGGTAAACTCCCAGGATAGTGTTGCTTGTCTAAAATCACACTGTGAGTCTGTGTGCATTTGGGTAAGGATTGTGAGAGAAGCATTTGGTAACATCGTGTATTTGCTGACAGATAACTGTTTTAAAACCGGTCATGTTGTCAAGTTTTAATAGCATTAGAAGCCAGGCTTTGCTTATGCTTTGATTAAATTAGTGAGGCTTTGACACAAAAGTGCAGTCCTGAAATATGAAGATTGTGTGCAGTTCCCTTACCACTTCTACAGTAGTGAATGATTTTTGGTAAACTCCTTGGTATAGTGGTTGTTGTCTAGAATCACACTGTGAGTGTGTGTGCATTTGGAAACCACTGTGAGAGAAGCATTTGGTAACATCGTGTATTTGCTGACAGATAACTATTTTAAAACCTGTCATGTTGTCAAGTTTTAGTAGCATTAGAAGCCAGTCATTGCTTATGCGTTGATTAAATGAGTCAGGCATTGACACTAAAGTGCAGTCGTGAAATATGTAGATTGTGTGCAGTTCCCTTACCACTTCCACTGTAGTGAATGAGTTTTGGTAAGCTGCTAGGCATAGTGTTGTTTGTCTAGAATCACACTTTGAGTCTGTGTGCATTTGGGAACGACTGTGAGAGAAGTGTTTGGAAAATCTTGTACTTGCTGACAGATAACTGTTTTAAAACATGTCATGTTGTCAAGTTTTAGTAGCATTAGGACACTGTTATGGCTTATGCTTTCATTAAATGAGTCAGGCATTTACAGTAAATTGCAGTCGTGAAATATGTAGATTGTGTGCAGTACCATTAACTCTTCCAGACTAGTGAATGAGTTTTGGTAAACTCCTAGGATAGTGTTGCTTGTCTAAAATCACACTGTGATTCTGTGTGCATTTGGGTAAGGATTGTGAGAGAAGCATTTGGTAACATCGTGAATTTGCTGACAGATAACTATTTTAAAACCGGTCATTTTGTCACGTTTTAGTAGCATTAGAAGACAGTCTTTGCTTATGCTTTGATTAAATGAGTCAGGCTTTGACATAAAAGTGCAGTCTTGAAATATGAAGATTGTGTGCAGTTCCCTTATCACTTCCACAGTAGTGAATGATTTTTGGTAAACTCCTAGGTATAGTGGTTGTTGTTTAGAATCACACTGTGAGTGTGTGTGCATTTGGGAAGCACTGTGAGAGAAGGATTTGGTAACATTGTGTATTTTTTAGCAGATAACTTTTTTAAAACCTGTCATGTTGTCAAGTTTTAGTAGCATTAGAAGGTAGTCTTTGCTTATGCATTGATAAAATGAGTCAGGGTTTGACACTAAGGTTCAGTATCATGTACTATTCTGTTCACTGTGACAGAACTGAAAATTTAAAAGTTTTACCTAAGCACTGTCCTAGAAGTAGTGTGATTATTTAGGCAGTTTCTAAGTACCAAATAGATTGCTTCAAATGTCTATGCAGTATGCATGTAGTGTTCTAAAATACTATATACTTGTCTTTTACACCTTCAATTCCCTAGTCAGTATCCATACACTTCCAGGAAACACCCTGTCACTTCCTTTGCAGTCCTCTAGAGACCCATTCAACAGCATGTACTAATCCATTCACTGTGCCAAAACCCAAACACTTATAAATTCACAAAGTCACTCTCTTTCCAGTGCCCTAATGATTCAGTCACTGCCTAAGTATTCATGCACTGAGCCTGGTCTTAGCACATGGACTTCTTCAAACCACTATCCACTATGCATGCAGTCCTCTAACCACCTACACACTTGTCTTTCACACCTTCAATTCCCCAGTCAGTCTCCATTCACTTCCAGCAAACACCCTGTCACTCCTGTTGCACTCCTCTAGTGACCCATTCAGCATCATGTACTAATCCATTCACTGCGCCAATACCCAACCACTTATAAATTCACCCAGGTACACTCCTTGCAGTACTCTAATCATTCAGTAGGTACCCAAGTACTGATCCAGTGACCAAGGCCTTAGTATATGGACTGCTTCAAACCCCTATCCACTATGCATGCAGTCGTCTAACCACCTACACACTTGCCTTTCACACCTTCAATTCCCCAGTCAGTATCCATACACTTCCAAGAAACACCCTGTCACTCCCTTTGCAGTCCTCTAGTGACCCATTCAGCACCATGTACTAATAAATTCACTGTGCTAAAACCCAAACACTTATAAATTCACCAAGATACTATCTTTGCAGTACTCTAATCATTCACTCAGTGCCTAAGTATTCATGCACTGAGCCAGGCCTTAGCACATGGACTGCTTCAAACCCCTATGCACTATGCATGCAGTCTTCTAACCACCTAGACACTTGTCTTTCACACTTTCAATTTCCTAGTCAGTATCCATACAGTCCAGCACTTGTCACTGCCTTTGCACTCCTCTAGTGACCCATTCAGTACCAAGAACGAATCCATTCCCTGTGCGAAAAGCCTAGCACTTATATATTCTCCTAGGCACTCTCCTTGCTGTACTCCAATCATTCAGGCAGTACCCAAGTAGTTATGCAGTGAGCCAGGCCTTAGCACATGGACTGCTTTAAATGCCTATGCAGTATGAATGCAGTCGTCTAATCACCTACACAGTTGTGTTTCACACCTTCAATTCCCTAGTTGGTATTCATACTCTTCTAGCAAACACCCTGTCACTCACCCAGTGTGTCTCCTTATAGTACTGTAATCATTTAGTCAGTTAGCATGTAGAGTTTTAGTGAGGTAGGCTTTAGGGCATGAACTGCTTCAAAGTAGTATGCACTATGCATGTAGTGTTTTAACCATCGTCACACTTGTGGTTCAGGGACATAGTGTCTTAGTCAGTATTTATATAAAATGTGTTTGTAGGTGATGTAATTTGAGATGTCATCAGTGATGTCATGAGTGATGTCACTGACCATGTCATGAGTGATGTAATATGTGACGTCATCAGCAGTGCATTGCGGGGGCGCGAGTTATAGTTAGCTGAACTAACTATAACAGGGGAATTTCTAGGGTTTTGTACGAGGGAAATCTCCAGCTAACTATAACGGCCCTGAAACCTATGGTTTTTTCAGTGAATATATATATAATAATACAGACTCTTCACAAGGAGCATCCAGCAATGAATATGTGCAGATCAGTAAAGAGGTACAAATCCTGGCATTATATGATCAACTTGAAAAGTTATATAAAAAGGAACTCGCCAAGTGGTGGGAAGCAGAATCTCTACAGAAATACATCGACGTGGGACACGTACCTAGGGGTTTGCGCATATATACAGTCCCTACGTATGAACAACCAGACCCCGAAATGTTAGAAGAATGGGCAGGTAATTCCAAAGAGTGCTCCACAACAATGATGCGTATATTGATCAAATACGCCCTGAAAGACCGTACCAAGATCCTTGAAGAGATCAACAAGATCAGTGAGGAGTTACTGAAATTGGTCTCTCAAGAGGCGCTGGATGAATTCAATACAACAGCACAAGTCAAATTGGACAAAATCGAAGAGGAAATTACCGGCAAAAAGCAGAGGAAATTCATAAGAGACTTTAAGGATTATCAATCTGGCAGAACTCTGACCTTTCATAAAAAATATGATCATCTATTCCAAGAAAGTGGCATCATAAAACGTGGTACAATCTCAGAAGCATCATCTAGAGGTGGAACAACAGAGGAAAGTGATGTCTCAGACAGCAACGTCTCTGATTTATCGGCAGAAACTTTAGGCCAACCGGTACCAACCAGTAATGTGGGCCAAAGTAACTTCCTAAAACAGTTCCAGATGATAACACGTGCAAAACAAAATCAGCCACAAGGGAATCAGGATTTTCGTCGTGGTCGAGGACGAGGATCACGAGGGAAAATGAGAGGACGCGGAGGAATCGCAGGAACAAAGAAGCCAGAGCAAGGCGAAGAAAAAGGAGAAGCAAGCAAATCAGTGGCCTGGTCAACTCGTGCCAAGAGGGGAGCAAAATGACTGTTGTAAATCTATCAGAACGTAAGTTATCTCCCCTTGATATCAAATTGCTATCTCTGGGTCTTTCCTTTTGCCCCTCAAGACATTTTGATTATGTGCAAACCCGCATTGATGTTTTCTGCTTTCTGAGAAAACTTAAGCTAAAGAAGTGGTTCTCAACCAGATCACCATTAGTTCCTGAGATCAGGTGTACACCGGGTTCTCAATCACTGTGTATTTCTGATGTGGATGTACTACACACTTTGACTGAACTTAAAGATAATGTAACATATCAAGATGATGATGTCATGGATTTGGACAGATTGCAAGTACCATTGCATTTGCGGGAGTCAAGTAAATTTAAACCTAAATCTACTTTCACGCCGTATATTCACTGTGATGCAATTGAGGTTTTTGAAAGAAATGTAACTCAAGATCTCAAAAAATTGAGACATGGGATGGAGGGCAGAGCTCGTAAAAATCTGAGTGTTAACCATTTCAAAGCTATACAAGAACTTAAAAATGATCAATCTATTGTTATTAGATGCTCAGACAAGGGTGGAAATGTTGTAGTTTGGAGCAAAACGGACTACCTTAGTGAAGGAACACGCCAACTTAATGACCCATTGTGTTACAGTTTAAGTAGCTATTCAGAGGTTTTGCAATCATATTCTACCTATAATGAAATGCTGGTAAACTGGAAAGACCAAGGGTTACTTGAATGGGATGAATTCCAAGCATTATATTGCAAACATCCTAAATTGCCCATCTTGTATCTGCTTCCCAAGCTGCACAAAAACAGTAAGAAACCTCCCGGTAGACCCATTGTTTCCTCGATGGGTTCACAACTAGAAACAACCTCTAAATTTATTGATCATTATCTAAGACCCTTTGTTATGGCACTACCTGCCTACATCAAGGACACCACTCACTTTTTAACATTAGTTGATGGGATGGTATGGGAAGAAGATATGTTACTGGTTACACTAGATGTAACCAGTCTTTATACCAGTATTCCCCACAACCTGGGGCTCCAGGCTATGAGGCATTTCTTAAGAGCAAGACACATCTCGCTATTAATGCATACACAAATGGTGATTGAAATGACGCAATATTGTCTGACCAATAACTATTTTCTCTTCAACGATAACATCTACAAACAAATCCAAGGGACTGCGATGGGCACCTGCTTTGCCCCCAGCTATGCGAATTTATTCATGGGCTGGTGGGAGGACCAGGTGTCCCAGGAGTGGGACTTGATAGGAGACAATATTATAACTTGGGCCAGATTTATCGATGATATTTTCTTAATTTGGAAAGGCGATATACCATCTGCCAATCAATTTATTGAGACGCTCAATGACAACGAACTGAATTTAAAATTCACATCACACATCAGCAAAACACATATTGTATTTCTTGATGTAGAAATTCAGGTCAAAGATTCAACGCTTGTCACAAAATTACATCGAAAAGCCACTGCTGGTAATAGTCTCCTGTATGCTCAAAGTGCCCACCCATCGAGTTTGATACAAAGCATCCCTTATGGAGAACTTATACGTGCTAAGCGTAATTGTAGCACAGATGTTGAATATGAACAAGAGAAGTTGGTTATGTACAATCGCTTCCGTGAACGTGGGTACAGTCACAAACTGATTAAACAAGCTGAAAATAAGGCAGATTTGCTTATAAGAGCTGAACTTTTGAGACCCAAACCGTCTGTAGAAGAACAGAGTGAGTCTGTTAGATTTATTACCACCTTTTCTAACAGTGCTTTTAAAATCAGGAAGTTATTTAATCATAACTGGCACATTTTATTAAGTGATGCGACCTTGAAAAAATGTCTCAATGTTACCCCACAGATAACTTTTCGCAGAAACAAATCTCTGCGAGATGAATTATGTAAAAATGCCATTTCTTCCATCAATGTGGTCAGCAGTATGAATTTTGCTGGTTTTACAACGTGTAAACACTGTAAGGCTTGCGCAAATAGTAGAGACTGTAAATCCTTAACTCTCCCTAACAACAACAGAGATTATCAAATTAGAGGCAATTTCTCTTGTGAAACAGACTATTGTATCTACTGCCTATGCTGCCCTTGTGGCAAAATGTACATTGGGAGTTCCATCCATCGCGCAAAGAAAAGAATTCTGGAACATCTACGTGCTATAAAGAAAAATGACGTGCAATATCCAGTAGCACGACATTTCTTTAAAGAACACAATCAGAATGCTAAATTGTTGTCCTTTGTAGTATTCCACACTATTCCAAGAGCTGTAAGAGGGGGTGACAGACAGCGCGAACTAAGAAGGATGGAATCAAGATTTATAATTGACTTTGAGACACTTATACCTATTGGATTAAATTCAAGTGAAGAGTTGTCTGTACACTTGTGAAGCAATGGATATTTCTATATACTTTCCATTGAGTTTGCTTACGCTTTTTTTAAAATTGTTTTAGATGTAGATTTATGAGAGATTTTAAATACAGATAGGGACGTACCGATACTAAAGTTGAGGAATTGAATGACCCAGTAATGTGGTTTTCTTTTCTCTCCTTTTTCTATATTTTTTCTCTCCCCTACTTCTTTTTCAGTTGTTTCCCTTCACTTCCCTTCCTTTTTTCTTTCGTTCTCTTCTATGCAGCATTCTCAGAAATTACATCAAGTTGGGAGTTGACAGTACGTGATGGAACGACATGAAACTTTGTATATTATTTTCTTTCAAAGTTCAGCATAGGACATGCAAGGGGATTTGCCCACTAGGGCTAAATTTGAGGACTAATTATAATGGTACACTTCCAACCCAATGAATGTATGTAAACTATGGGATTTGCCCACTTGGGCACAATTGGATGACTGACATAAATGCATTTTTCATGATGTTTTTTTATATTTATGTACGCAAACCCACTGACATGTTTAACAAAATTAAGCATTATGATAGCCCACTTGGGCTATTAATAACGGTGTATTTAACCAATCGTTAATTTTCTTTTGCATTTAATTTTGGCCCACTGGGGCACCTACACCGTGTTCTTTTAGTGTCCGCTCCGTTGCAATAATACGGTAGAGTCTTCCGTGTTATATAGATCTAAAATACATGGTTTATCTCTAAATGAGTACTCTCAAACCATTACAAAATGGCGCCCATACTTTTGGCAGCGTACTTCTGATCAGTCCCATTTCTATGTCATTGAATTCGCATATGTAAAGAGAACGTGTTTGTATTGTAACCACACCGTGACCAAGCTTATTGCGAAACGCGTTGGTGAAGGCTATCACTTGCCTGGATTAAAAACTTGGTGAACAGCATTCCTGGGTGTCCTGGATTTCTTTTCGTGATTTTCGGAAAGTTGTGTTTGGAATATATATATATATATATATATATATATTATCTACTGGCGGTCGCCAGTAGATAGTTATAGTTAGGACCATGTTTCCATAGGAAATCTCAAAATTCTATTTTGAATAACTTTGGCGCCGGTTGACAAATCCAACGCAAAATTTTCAAAACTAATGGGGCGCTCCGTTCAGCTCCTACCCTGAAAGTCTCGGGGTGATTCGTCAAGCGAGGGCCGAGAAAAAAGGGGGGTCCCAAAACGCGTTTTCCCCATGCATTTTTCCATAGGACCTTTAGACGCAGCTACAGCCCGAACGGCTGAACAGAATTACTTGAAATTTGGCAGAGAGGTATCCATAAGGTCAAGGAAGTGCCTTTTGCAGGTCTGGTGTAAATCTGTTCAGTATTTCCTGAGAAAATAGCATTTAAAAGCATATCAATATCTATATGCGTGCAGGGTGCGTGCACCGTGCGCGCACCGTGCGAGCACCCTAACGTGCGCGAGCGTAATTCTGATTGGTGGTTACATGTTAGTCAACGTTCGAATCGGTCGAAATCAGGAAGTGTCGGCCGCCATTTTGTTTGTTTTCAGTGCGAGAGTGAAAAAGGAAGGTGGCGAACGTGAAAAGGGGGCAGGGTAGAGAGTTCCTGACCCCCTAGCCTTTGTCAGGGGGTCCCTAAAGGACCCCGAAGGCAGAATTTTATTTATTTATTTTTTGTTTAAATCGCGGGGTAGCGCGCACCGTGCGCGCACGGTGAAAAACCAAAAAAATATAGATATATATTTTTATTTCTTTTTAAAAATCGCGGGGTGCGCGCACCGTGCACGCACGGTGAAAACCAAAAAAAAAAAAAAACATTTTTAATACGTAGTTTATTGTAAAATAAATATATAAAAAAATAATAATACATGAATAAATTAGCATTTAAAAAACCGTACAAATTCACTGAAAAAACCATAGGTTTCACACACGTTATAGTTAGGAATTAGCATTTAAAAAACCTTGCAAATTCACTTAAAAAACCACAGGTTTCACACATGTTATAGTTAGGTGGATATTTCACTCGTAAAAAACCAATGAAATTCCCCCGTCATAGTTAGTTCAGATAACTATAACTCGCGCGACCGCCACTCTATCACAAGGATGATGTTATCAGTGATGTCATGAGTGATGCCACTGACCATGTCATGAGTGATGTAATATGTGACGCCATGAGCAGTGGATTGCGGGCGCGCGAGTTATAGTTATCTGAACAAACTATAACGGGGGAATTTCATTGGTTTTTTACGAGTGAAATATCCACCTAACTATAACATGTGTGAAAACTATGGTTTTTTAAGTGAATATATATATATTATATATATATATATATATATATATCCATCATACAGGTAAGCTCCAAAGGAGTGAGGCCACAAGAAGCTGGATCACACTTGCTTTAATTCACAACTTGCAAACAGGTAGCATATATATATATATATACATATACATATATATATTCACTGAAAAAACCATGGGTTTCACACATGTTATAGTTAGTAATTAGCATTTAAAAAACCTTGCAAATTTAGTGAAAAAACCATAGGTTTCACAGACGTTATAGTTAGCTGGACATTTCACTCGTAAAAAACCAATGAAATTCCCCCGTTATAGTTAGTTAAGCTAACTATAACTCGCGCACACGCAATCCACTGCTGATGACGTCACATATACCATCACTCATGACATGGTCACTGACATCATTCATGACATCACTGATGACATCTCAAATGACATCACTGATGACATCACTGATGACATCATCCTTGTGATAGAGTGGCAGTCCTCCTCTCACCCTAATATAACAATTGATAAACACATTCAAAAATAGAGACTAAAAATTAACAAAATATTGGAAATACCAATACCAGTTACAACAACCTCTTCAGTAATTCTAAGATCCACATACACATCCACTCATTCACCAACAGTCCTATACAGTCACTCATACATGTACTCACTCATATGTACTTATACACCTATACATCCTGTTACACAATGCCACTCATCCATAGAGTTACTCACACACATAGTCACTCATGCTAATAAAGAATCAAACATACATTTACTTGCATATACACTTATACACACACCACCACACTTACTTCTACGGAAACTTACACATACTTAGTCTTTTAAACAATCACTTATAGAAACATATACTTATTCATACAGGAACAATTTCAAACTCTCACTCTCACATATACTCACTTATATACACCAATAGTCACATATACTAGTTTGAAACATAAGTAGTTACTCATAAAGACACTATTGAGAAAGTCATTCACTCACTAACACACCTTTACACATACTCATCCACCCATACAATCCTGCACACATGCTGTCTTCAACACATACAGTGAGTCAATCATTCATGCACCTATGCACTACGTAATACCCCCACCGAACCATGCAGACACTCAGACTGATACTCAAAAAACCAACTAATAACCTATATAGACACCCATGTACCTACTCACCAACCCATGCAGCCAAATACACAAAGTGAGAGACTGATACAGATATTTACATATTTAAACATTACTCACTAAGCCATGTATTCACTATGATACACTTTATCAATCAGTTACACAATACATTTTTCCAAAAAAAACATCCATTTAGACACTTATATACCCATTTATTCTTCCATCGACCTTGAGATATACATATATAAAACCTATTTAATTTTCAGAAAAACACACATTCACTGGATGATGTCATCAGTGATGTCATCAGTGATGTCATTTGAGATGTCATCAGTGATGTCATGAGTGATGTCAGTGACCATGTCATGAGTGATGTTATATGTGACGTCATCAGCAGTGGATTGCGGGTGCGCGAGTTATAGTCAGCTTAACTAACTATAACGGGGGAATTTCATTGGTTTTTTACGGGTGAAATGTCCAGCTAACTATAAAATCTGTGAAACCTATGGTTTTTTCTCTGAATTTGCAAGGTTTTTTAAATGCTAATTCCTAACTATAACGTGTGTGAAACCCATGGTTTTTTCAGTGAATTTGTATGGTTTTTTAAATGCTAATTCTTATATTTAAAGTGTGTGAAACATATCTTTTTTTTTTATCTTTGCAAGGTTTTTTACATCTTTTTTTTAAACTTTTTTTTCCCTTTAAACACTATGGTAAAATTTAATGCATTCTGCAATATATAAATTTACACCTTTTTTTAAAAAAAACAGGTAAGATATAGTAGTATAACATAGTGAATCTTTTTTACAAATGTTTTTTTTTTGTTAAAAAATTTTTTTTACCTTGCGCGTACGGTAAGCTTACCATAAGCGCACGTTTTGCTTTATGTACGTAATATTTCTACTCTTTTTGCGTATGGATACGCAATTTGCGTAGACGTCCGTACTGCGTACGCGACGCGTAAGCGCATACTTTACACGCGTACGCGCGCGCGCACGTTACGCTGAAGTGTTCGAGCGTGCCTGTTATGCGCATGCGCGCGTGCGCGTGTCTTTTGTACGCGCATGCGTACTTTTACCGTAAGCGCTCCGTAAGCGTAACGTACGCGCACGGTTGGTCATGTGATCTATAAACAACACTTTTGATTGGTTTACACTACTTTCAGTTCTAGAACCTTCCTACACCACACCCATTCCCCTCATTACTGCTTGTGACCCCTTAGGAGAAGGAGCTGAGTTGTCTTTGTGATACGATGGCAGAACAGCAGTCCTCTTCTGAGAGTGAGCCTGGTAGCAGCATCATCAGAGAGAGAAGGAGGAAACAAAATACTTCTTTTGTATGGGAATATTTTACCTATCCAGAGGGGCAGAAAAAGGTAAATGCTCCTTTAGTCACCTGCTCACTTTGTGAGCGTGTCTTATCTAGAGGGAATCCAAGGAAGAAGTATTCCTTTGGAAATCACTCTATGGTTAGACACATTAAGGATAAACATCCCAGGACTTATGCTCGACATACTGGAGAAACATCTCCAGTAAGTCACCCGAGCACACCTGCAGAAGCTCAGCCGAGTACAGCTTCGGCAGCTCAGCTGAGCCCTTCCTCTGCAGTGGGAGCATCACCCTTTTCTGCTCCTCTGGATATAAACCCTCGTTTTGGGAGGGTTACAATGAGGTGCACAAGATGTCATGGCCTTATTGTTCATGCGGAGACCAGTGTTTCCCTCATAAACAATAGGATAGACCAGCACATCTGTGGTCCTTGTTAGTATTCCCATTCTTTCTTTCCTCTTTCCCTTTATGAACACAACGGTTCTTTTAAGAGCCAACCTTACCTCTTAACTTTTTGAAAAAATTTTGAAATGACTTTTTTTTTTTTTTTAAACAAAATTTTTTTAAACACCCTACAAGGTCCTTGAGGGACTACTACAGAAATGAGAAAAGCATAGAGAAGAGTAGTGAAAAAAAGTGAGCATTAAAGTAAATGTGTGATAATTCCAGAAATTTCACACTTACCTGACAATGAAAATAACTTAATTAAAAATAAGTGATTTATTTAACTTTATATAAAGAAGTTTATTTTTCATATTTTTCCTTTTTCAATCTGTAAAAAAAGAAAAAGGTATTAATATTTAACAATACATTTTAGAATACAGTGCACATATTTTCATATTTCAACAAACATTTTTTTGACCTTTTTTTGCTGTTTTCAGAATATATTGCATTTCACTGTAAATCGTAAAAGCAATTGCATTCATCACTTAACAGCGGGCAAAAAAAAAAAACAATCTGAAAGATTGTTTAAAAAAAGCCCAGAATCTCTTCTCACTAAAACATACCGTAATAGAAATGTAACATTTACAATAAAAATCTCACCTAAGAACAATAACTAATTCCAGTAAATATCGTCTGAAAATTGTATTGCATAAGCATAATCACCAAAATATTTTGTGTCAAAGAAGTCCACAATGCAAATTATTACCTTTCCTTTAGGCCAAATGGTAATTTTTGAAATATTTTTTGATGACATTTCCAATGGTAATCCAATTAAATTGTAATAATGTTTTGTACAGTTGTTGCAATTTCTGTCTAAAATTTTGGTTTCAGAAAAATTAAATAGGAATTTGCTAAATCAAAAGGCAAACGTTGCTTGAAAACCAATTGAGAATCATTACACAGTGTCCAGCCTTTTTCACATTTAAGAAAAACTGTGTAATGACCAGAAGTTACAATAGGTCCATCATGGAAAATTATTGCAACTGTGACAAAAGTTTTTCCAGAAATTGATAATTGCTGATCTGTAAATTTCTTTATTAAAGTGTCCAATTTTGTTCCATCAGCTCTACAACGTTGCATCATTAAAATTACATACTGTCCATATTTCTTTAAAAATAACGTTGAAAACATGTCTGATTTACATTTAGAACATTCCATGCTGTGATTGGCATCTTTAACTAATTTACTAAAAGTCACTGATTTAGTCTCTGGCAATGTTAAATAGATAAACCTTTCTGAATCAACATTAGAGCTGCATGTGTAGAAACAGTTTTCACAACTATGTTCCCATTTATAACAGAGACCAAACAAATTTTCAATTTCTATCCCTTCCTCTTCAAGTACCAAAAGGATATACATCAAGAATTCCTGTGCATCTTGCTGGACATTTTGAGAAAACTGTGTTCGTCCTGAACAAACATCTAATAGATTTCTAATTTCAGTCGCACTTTCTATTTTAGCTTTATCAACACTCAGCTTCTCATAAAGAAGACTTAGCACAGAACAGAATCTTTTTTCATGATTTTCTATTATCTGCTCTTGCAAACTTTCAAGATAAAATACAACATTCAGCACTACATTTGCGTAGCAGTTGACACCAGAGCTATTTTCAAAATGGCAACCAACAACCTCTTCAACATTGTCCTTTTTCTTTTTGCTTTCAATCACATGACTCTCTTTTTGTTTTCTCTTCTGTACATCCTCATTACAGATATTCTCAATTCTCCTTTTCCGACAAACAACACGTTTCTCCAACACACGATACTGACCTAAATGAGGAGCATAGGTTCTTCTTAATCTATTATACTCCTTAACACAATTTGCATCAGCACTAACTTTTGAGTCATCAAAGTCTATCATGAATAAACCAGATAATGTTTTCACTCGTGACAAAGCAACATATGCCATACCTTCTTTGAACACAGTAGATCCAATGTTTACAAATGCACTATCAACAGTTAATCCTTGACACTTGTGAATAGTTACAGCATATGCTAGAGAAAATGGAAACTGCTTCCTACGTACATATAAGTCTTTCACAAGCAAAAAACGGACTGAACAATGACTAATGTCTTTTACCTCTTCAATCTGATCAAATTTTATTTTTATAAACTCAATTCCTTCTTTTTTCTGGTAGTTAACAAAACCCACAACTTTACCCATAGCTCCATTTACTAAACCTTTTTCAACATCCAAATTTCTCCTTAAAAATACTCGACAGTTCATGCAAAGATATAGATTTTTTTCTAATCCAGCTGTTTTCGAAATGTTCTTCTCTGGAGAATCCAATTTATTTTTCTGTTCGCCTGTTAATGTAATAGTAATTCTTTCATGTTGGATTTTGTCCACTGCTTCCATTTTCTTAATCTCTTCCTTTTCCAATTTCAAAAGTTCCTCATTAAATATTGAGCATTCACGTAGTGTTGGCATTAAGCAGATTACAGTATTTTTTTCTGCAATGTTCTTGTATATTTTCTCTGCAACTATTTCTTCACTTGGAAATAAATTATGTAGCAACCGACTCTGTAATGCTTTTCTGCCAACTTCTGTGAGTAGTCCAATTCTGATATCTTTCAGAATACTTCCATATTCTTCATCATTTGATTGCCTCATATTGGTAGTGAGGTCTTTGTACTCAAAGAATGACCAAATATTCGCATTACCAATGCTTCCTAATGACTTCTTCGTGTCCTCATGTGTCACAGTATTAAACACTGGTTGTCCTTTAACTGGAGTGAGCTGCAGTAGATCCCCAAAAACTATAACATGTTTTCCACCAAATAACACGTCATAGTCTCTTTTTAGAATTTGCTGCATTCTTAAATGCACAAAGGCAAGCATTAAGTTTGATACCATGCTTACCTCATCAATAATGAGAACTTGCATCTTCTTCAACACTCTTGAAACTTCGAAACATGCTTCGCCAGTTAGCTTGTGATATTCTATTTTGTTCTCATGCTCCACTGGTAACATTAGCAAGCGACGGAGAGTAATTCCTTTAATATTATATGCTGCTAACCCAGTTGGAGCAGTAACAACACAAGATAAAGTTGAATCAGTTTTTTGCTGTAGGTAGCTTCTGATGACTTTAATTAAGAAACTTTTCCCAGTTCCAGTTTGTCCACTCACATACAACCTAATTGGTTCAAATGATGTGCATGTGCACTCTTTATTTTCATGTAGTAATCCATGATCAATTTTTTTTCTGACTTCTTCATAAATTTGTCTTTGTTCTTCATTCAGTTGATGTTCCAAATCTGGTAAGTCTATTAAATCTTCCTGAGCTTGATTCATAGCCATTTCCACTTCAGTCATGGCTATTGCAGCTTCATTTTCTAAGATTGGCTGTCCTAGTTGATCTTGACTGAGCGTTCCAGAACTTTGGCTGTCTTGAGAACTGTCTCTAGCTACTTCAGCTGCAATTGTAGCTTCCTGTTCAATTTCTTCGTTTAACATTTGGACATAATTCCTGAAAATACTGCATTCAATGGTATCTTTACATGCATTAAATGAATCCTCATAGCTTTGAAATTCTCCAAGTAGTTCGTCCTCTGAACGCCATGGTTTAAACAGCTGTAAAAGTGCCAAGTAGTAAAATTCCTTTTTGTCAGTAGTGTCACAACTCAGCTTCCTGTGATTAATCAAACTTCCTTTTGTTTGATTCACTAAACATCCTTTCTCACCAATGACTTTATATTTTCCATTGTTGATGTCTTCTGTGGCTTTCCGTGAAAAAATGTAGTTCTGCAGCACTTCATAGAGACACATGTTCTCAAGATGATGACTTCTTTTTGGGTAATATGTGTCCAACATGTTTGTTTTCAAAATATCTGTACTTTCTGGGTCGTTCTCGGCCAAATATTCAATTTCTCCAACAGATTTCAGTACCCGATTTCGCATTCCTGCAAGGCCTAAACTGACCCAAATTCTTCTTCTTGATTTCGAGTACAGACTTGCAGATGATAACCTATCTGAACATTCGTAGGATCCAATTTCTCGATGTGATAACATCTTTAAACTGAAACTGTACAGCTTCTTACTGACAGTCTTCTCGTGAGAAATCTCTTCCCACATTTCCTTCAATTCTGTTTTCTCACATTTAGTGATGTAAGATGTGACATACCGAGCAACAGCAATAGAATTGTCTGCCACATACTGTATATCCATGTTAGCATTCCACATGGATAAAATGACTGGGTTGTAGTCATTTATATATTTTGACTCTTCTTTTCTTCTTAGGTTGTACGTATTTTTGGGAGATTTTCTTGTAATAGTATGTCGCACAGCTGACATAAAACTGTTGACTCTTCATTTTGAAAGAACAGGTCTAGGAAATCCAAATCGACATTTTGTGTAGAATTTATCTTTGGTCTTGTACTTCCGTCGACAGTATTTTCCACACCGATGACTTTGGAAGCGTAAAACTTGCTCTTTTAACTTTTTCTCTTCTGTGCTTTTAGGTATAGCACATGTTGCATATTCTTCAATGAAAGATAACACTGCTTCATCAGCATCTGTTCCAAATTTTGGTGCATCCTTGATCCACAACAGCATATGAATGTGAGGAGCACTTCTTGCTTGGTACTCTTTTCTCCAAAAGAAATCCACAACTTCTCCAAGTGGTGGATTTTTTTTATTGCAGATGAAGGACATCATAGCCTCAAATCTATGATTGAAATATCTGCAAACATTAACCGGATACAATGAGCACAGTTCTCCTGCTGTCTTGTATTCGATGTTTTTAATGTTTGAATTTGCCTCTCGTAGAAAATCCAGTAAATCATCCCAAGCGTACTCGGCACAGCTTAGGGTTAGGAACCATGTTGGAGTTCCTAAATTCCGTAACATACATTTCAATTCTCCATGGCGTTGGTACCAATATTCATTCGTCCCACGCTGACAAGCCATTCGATTGATCAATTGTGATTCCAAATGATCATCTCGCTGCTGCACTTTGTTCATAAAATCCTTAGCTGACACATTATGTAGATGTGTTCCACTTTTTAAAATGTGGTTTACTGCATAAGATAGTGCAGACAAGTCACTTTCAAATAACAGATGGAACAAATAAGGAATACTTTGACGAAATCTGGGATCTTCTGCATATAATCTTGTAGTCCGATACTCAGAAGCAGGAATCTGGACTGGACGTTCATCGTATCGTCCACCTTCTCCTGTAGGAAACATCTGGGGAAAACAACGAGCTTCCAAGCTCTCCTCCCATACACTCACAGGAGTTCCTTGAGCTTTTTTCATTTGAAACAGATCAATGGTGTTTGCCATTACTTCTTTTGAATGAAGAGGATGTATGCTGAAATGTTCATAAATTTCTTCTTCTTTTGACTTGTCAACTTTTTCAATTTGCCCAGTTGGTGTTTCTGTGTCTCCTAGTACATCTTCTTCATCTTCATCTATATAAATTGATTCATACCATTTATTATTTTTTTTCAAATACAAATTTGCTCTTTGTACTTTTCGTACATCTACCAGCTCCTGCCAAATTTTCTTACTCTTTGTAGGTACACCATTAACCAGAATAACTAATGGTTCAGTTTCCAAAGTATCTGTATCAATAGTTTCCATATTGTTTTTCAAATCCAACGGCAAATAGACAACTCTTCCTTTTAAACCTCTCTGTAAATCTGAAGGAGGTAATTTGCCTGTTTTTGGCTCCATACGTACTATGGTCTGGAACGGATGAACACATTGAATGAGTATAGACTCATACGTATTTAAATCAGAAAGTTCTGCAGGAACTTCAACCAATTCTAAATTATTATGTACAGCTCTAGCTGGCATTTTATTTTCTTCTAACTTGTTGTAACAGTATTTACAAATACGATGATCTTCACCCAAACTAATGGTTCAGTTTCCAAAGTATCTGTATCAATAGTTTCCATATTGTTTTTCAAATCCAACGGCAAATAGACAACTCTTCCTTTTAAACCTCTCTGTAAATCTGAAGGAGGTAATTTGCCTGTTTTTGGCTCCATACGTACTATGGTCTGGAACGGATGAACACATTGAATGAGTATAGACTCATACGTATTTAAATCAGAAAGTTCTGCAGGAACTTCAACCAATTCTAAATTATTATGTACAGCTCTAGCTGGCATTTTATTTTCTTCTAACTTGTTGTAACAGTATTTACAAATACGATGATCTTCACCCAAATCAAAACAATTTTCAAGAAATATATATGTTGCAAAATCCTTCCACTTATAATTATCTTCTTCTTCACTTTTTTTGTAGAGATCAACATTCCTTGTTTGGATTTTATAATGGCTTCTCCGGCAACAAATACAAGTAATATTTGGTCTTTCATTAGAGATGATAGCAAATTTTGTTATTTGATCTTCAAATTTCTTATTTACGGAGGGTTCTACATTCTCTTCCACATTTTCCTCAATAACTGTGTCATTCCCTGCACTTTCTTGTTCCGGACCAAAGTAACTTAACTGAATTTCATCAGTAACCTTCTCAACATCTGATACAGTTCCACGGAACAGAGCATTATTCAATTCATTTAACTTTGGTGCTGGACTTTTAGCAAAATACAATCTTCTCACAAATTTTCTAATTTCAGTATGATGAACTGCCAGCATCCTAAAATGGTGAAAAACACTTTGACACACTTTCCTAGATAAACAAGCCAGAGAATGTCCTTGCAAACCAGTATTCTCTCTTACTCTGCATGGATCTAGTCCTTGAAGCACCTTAATCTTTTGTTTAACACTCTTTTTACTATATTCTCTTAAAAACTAACGTAATTTATCAATAGATTCCTGTCGCAAAGTACAAATACTACTACAATTCCAAGTATACACTGGGGCTTTAGGACGTCTCCCCATAACCTCATCCGCAATCACTTCTTCCTCATTTCTTGGAACCATTTTCTCCTTTTCCATTATACAACCATAATTTACTTCATATGCTTGTCCACTGGTGTCTACTGCATGCAGCAAACTATTACTTTGAAGATAACTCTCTTCATTAAAAAATGGTTCAGTACTTGAACTATGCATCCATTCTCCTAAAAACACTTTACAAACGTTATTTATTTTTACTACTCTTTTCGTTTTGCTTTGTGACTTCATTACATTAACTATTTTTTCTAATGTACGCATCCTGTTCAAAATTAAAATGAATAGTTTTCTTTTTAAATCTAAAGCCTTAGCTACAATGGCTTCAATATCTTTTTTTCTCTTGTAAAATTTAGCTCTTTTCTTATATTTTTTCACATCCTTTAGCAAATTGGACATCACTCTTCTCTGAAACATTTTCCTACGGATCTCTTTAAATGCTGATTTTCTTTTCAAGTTAATTTATATAGCTTCTGCTTGTACATTAGCATTTAGTAAATTCTCACTATTCTCCTGTTGTTTTCTACTTGAAACAGTTTTTCCAATGGGGCATTTTTTAAATTTTTCCTTTTTTTGAATATATTTTTAAAGAATTCCTTTGTCTGCTTACCAGAAGACTTTTTCTTTTTCCCAACATGAGCATCTTCAACTAACTTGGGTTGTCCAGTTGTCTTCAAATATACATTTTTTTTCAGTTTTTTTCGCTGTCTTGATTTTTTAGGCATCTTATATTTCCTTCACTGCTCTGCAGCAATACCTGAAAGAAACTAAAAAAAAATACCTTTTTGTAATTTTACTATATTACTATATTTGTTATGATCTTTTTTTTTCTTATAACACTATCTACCCCTTTCCTACAAGTGAAAAACACAAGAAAACCAACACGAATTTAATCTCTAAGAACAATTCCTGTGTGCACACAGACTCTTGGTATGATTCTAGGCAGAACACGATATTTCATTTGCAAATCAAAAGCACACTTATTTTTTTTTTTTGCAACTGTTAATTACTATAACAGTCTGACACATTTTCTTTACAGTTTAGAGAGGCAGAAAAGAGCACATGTCCAATCAGCTTTTTTAGAGCATGTACATGTGTAACCTGGCTGACTGACTACACTCCAGCAAAGATAATGATCCTTGGTGATGTTCAATGCATTAGCGTTCCTCACTCCTACCTAAAACACCACACAGTGCTGATTAGTAAGCATGAGTGTACAGGAAAAACAGCTACCTCTCTGCTAAGAGTGTGGTTCTGAAGACTGTCTACTGTCAGGTGCAAGAGAGACTTGAATGGACCCTTACATAACTGCATAAACACTGTAAACATGTATGTAAGACTACATGTGTGGTAAGGGTTAATATGAGTTTTTAGCATGTAGCAACTACATGACCCATTGCAAGAGTGGAAGAAAAATCTACCATGTTGATTTCAAATATGTTAGCATTTGCCTCTTATTTGAGATACTGTTTTGGGCTGAATGCTAACCACCACATTTCAAGAAAATAAGCTTCCCCTTTCACACGAAATACATCTCTAACAGCAATTCCTCTGTGCTCACAGACTCATGCTGTGATTTTACGCAGAAAATGAAATTTACTTGCCAATTTCAAAGCACACTTACTACTGTTTTTTCCTGCAAGTGTTAAGTACTCTAACAGTCGCATACATTTTCATTACAGTTTTCAGAAACAGAAAAGAGCACATGTGCAAACAGCTTTTTGAGACCATGAACATGTGTGACCTTGGTGACTGACTACACTCCAGCAAAAGAAATCAGCCTTAGTGATGTTGAATGTATTAGCGTTACTCACTGCTACCTGAAACACCACTCACTTGTGAATACTAAGCATGATTCTACAGGATAAACTGCTGGGTGTGTGCTAACAGTCTGCTTATGCAGACTGTGTATTTTCAGTTGCAAGAGACATATGCATGGTTACTTCCAAAAAGAACCAGAGAGACACGAAATACATCTCTGACAGCAATTCCTCTGTGCTCACAGACTCATGCTGTGATTTTAGGCAGAAAATTAAATTTGCTTGCCAATTTCAAAGCACACTTACTACTGTTTTTTCCTGCAAGTGTTAAGTACTCTAACAGTCTCATACATTTTCATTACAGTTTTCAGATACAGATAACAGCACATGTGCAAACAGCTTTTTGAGACCATGAACATGTGTGACCTTGGTGACTGACTACACTCCAGCAAAAGAAATCAGCCTTAGTGATGTTAAATGTATTAGCGTTACTCACTGCTACCTGAAACACCACTCACTTGTGAATACTAAGCATGATTCTTTAGGATAAACTGCTGGGTGTGTGCTAACAGTCTGCTTATGCAGACTGTGTATTTTGAGTTGCAAGAGACATATGCATGGTTACTTCCAAAAAGAACCAAAGAGACACGAAATACATCTCTGACAGCAATTCCTCTGTGCTCACAGACTCATGCTGTGATTTTACGCAGAAAATGAAATTTGCTTGCCAATTTCAAAGCACACTTACTACTGTTTTCTGTGATTTTAGGCAGAAAATGAAATTTGCTTGCCAATTTCAAAGCACACTTACTACTGTTTTTTCCTCCAAGTGTTAAGTACTCTAACAGTCGCATACATTTTCATTACAGTTTTCAGATACAGAAAAGAGCACATGTGCAAACAGCTTTTTGAGACCATGAACATGTGTGACCTTGGTGACTGACTACACTCCAGCAAAAGAAATCAGCCTTAGTGATGATGAATGTATTAGCGTTACTCACTGCTACCTGAAACATCACTCACTTGTGAATACTAAGCATGATTCTACAGGATAAACTGCTGGGTGTGTGCTAACAGTCTGCTTATGCAGACTGTGTATTCTCAGTTGCAAAAGACATATACATGGTTACTTCCAAAAAGAACCAGAGAGACACAAAATACATCTCTGACAGCAATTCCTCTGTGCTCACAGACTCATGCAAAAATCACCACATACATCCCCTCTCAAACTCATAACTCACCTTTAAAATTAGTTAGTTGAGAAAGAAATGTGGCACTCAAACAGCAGACTATCAGAGTCAGAATATCAGAGCTGTACACCTCTCTCCTCTGAGCAGAACCAATTAATGGCAATGTTTCCCTCTCTTTTTTCACACATATACATGTTAATTACAAATCTCAGTGCTTCCCACTTTTTTTCAAATGAAATCATACATTTCTATTGGTTGAAAACTTCAACCCTTTTCCAAATGTACCCTTCCCCCAACTTGACTTCTGCCTGCTACCATAGCAACAGCTCATGGAACACTGCTGTGAGGAGAGAGGTCAGAAGTTCACCACACAATGTTTCAAATCGAAAGACCAAGAGTGCTTCACCTGTCCAACCTAACAGCAAATCCAAACTATTCTTCTGTGGGAACACAATTTTCTGAACCAATACAAAACATGCTTCTAAAAATGTACACATACAGCCTACTTTTTACTGTAAAAAGATTTGAATCAGCCAATGAGTTCTTTTTATTAAAAAAAATATGTATGCCTCCATTTTCAAACTGTCTTTCATTTCATATTGCCATTCTACTGAAAGACACCTTCTGAGTGCATCCAGATCTCCTTGAAAGATGTTCACAGTGTGGATTGTAGGTCACAGCTATGTCTTCTGGAGTGAAAAGTATGCAGAAAACAGAGGTATGGTGAGAGACCTTGCTTTGCCAAATGTAGACATTAAATGGATTGGTCAGAGAGGGTTAAAGTGGCACCAATTATTGCCTTTGGTGAAAACCTTTCAACATCTCCCACGCCTAACCTTATTATTGTGCACTGTGGTGGAAATGACCTAGGCACTTTAACTGGTATAGGTCTGGAAATGCTTATTAAGGACATCTTTGTGCAATTGATGTCGCTTTTTCCTCAATCTGCCTTTGTATATTCTAACATATGCCAAAGGAAAAAGTGGAACTGGTCCAACCAATTTTGTCCGCAGATTGACAAAGCAAGAAAGCACGTCAACAAATCTGTTTCTGCTTTCCTCAGAGACTATGGTATGGGTTCTATATACCACAACAACTTGCGTTACAACATGCAAGACATTTATAGAGGAGACGGTGTACATTTCAATGATGAAGGGAACTGAGTCTTCCTCTTGAACTTTAGACTCTGCATCGGTACTTACTTGTAGGTAACAAAAAACACTCAATGAACACAACGGCTCTTTTTAGAGCCCCCTAATATCTTAACACTTAAATTTGTTTTTTTCTTCTTTTTTTTATTTTCTACCATACGCGTACGGTAAGCTTACCGTACGCGCACCCTACGATTTAAAAAAAAAAAAATTACATGTATTTTTCATACTTTTATGGCCTTCTTGGACCCCCTGACAAACGCTAGGGGGTCTGCAACTCTCTTCGTTGCCCCCTTTCCACGTTCTCCTCCTTTGTTTTTCTGTTTGAGACACACAAAATGGAGGCCGACACTTCCTGATTTCGACCGATTCGAATGTTTACAGTCATGTAACCACCAATCAGAATTAACCTCGCGCATGGCAGCGTGCGCGTACGGTAAGCTTACGGTACGCGCTCGGAGCGCGCCTATAGATATATATATTGATTTAAATGCTATTTTCTCAGCAAATACTGAACACATTTACACCAGACCTACAAAAGGCACATCCCTGACCTGAGGACTACCTCTCAGCCAAATTTCAAGTAATTCTGTTCAGCCGTTCGGGCTGTAGCTTGGACTAAAGGTCCTATGGAAAAATGCATGGGGAAAACACGTTTTGGGACCCCCCCTTTTTCTCAGCCCCCGCTTGACGAATCCCCCCGAGACTTTCAGGGTAGGAGCAGAGCGGAGCGGAGCGCCCCACCTATTTTGAAAATTTCGCCAGGATTCGTCAATCTGCGCCAAAGTTATTCAAAATAGAATGTTGCGGATTTCCTATGGAAACACGGTCCTAACTATAACTACCTACTGGCGACCGCCAGTAGGTAATATACATATATATATATTTAGATATGTTACTATATTTTGAAGTAGTCTCTTATGTGGTAACTTGTTGTTCTTTTGAAACTTCTCATTAAACCTTTTGCCATTGCTTTTCTTTTTTGCAACACTGTAAATGTCTTTTCCTGTAAACAATCTTTTTATTACTGGTGACTAAACATATCAGTCTTTGAAAGTTCCTTCAGTTTTTTACTGTGAAACGAGATTGCAGATTACAGCAAATACGTCAAACTCTGCACTCAATATGATTATTCTTAGGACAGTGCACATAGGATTCGTAGGCTTCTCTCTATCTCTCGGGAAAATGAAAGGAAACGCTACTCAAAGAGTTCTCAAGATCTAGGCTTCTCTTTCTCTCTCAGGAAACTGAGAAAATGCTACTCACAGAGTCCTTGAAATCTTCACTTGAAAACAATAATTCTACTTGGAAGCTTGTTAACGTTTCTTGAACACTTGCGCTCGGTTCTTGAAGAGTTTTTTCATCAAATACCTCAGAACTGACTGACACGCTGAGGAGACGCTGCAGCTGTCACTGGAGTTACAGTTCAAGTGCAAAGAGCGCTAACCGCTCGCGCACATTTGTCTCCCTTCAGTTTAAAGAAACTAGATGGCTCAATTTCTACATTCTGCGTGTCGGCGACCATCTTGGAAATCCCGCGATGGGGAACCTGCAAGACTTTTAGAATCACTCGGTCCACCAATCTTCTTATTTTTGCACAACCTTCTACAATCCAGGATAACTGCATGTTCTACGGTATTTTGTCCTTCTATTGCAATTCTGGGAAGGGATGGCTAACAGAGATTTGGGTTCCTGACGATACCTGTTTTAACTTATGTCTGAGGACTGTGGGTACATAGCAAAGTTAATGACTTGCAGGCTACTGAAAATTGAGTCTGCAGTCACCTTTATTACCTACCCCCGAGTTGTTCTATTTATGCATTCCATCTGGAATTTGGACTTGATTCTGTGGAAAAAAAGATTAATCTTT
This sequence comes from Triturus cristatus, assembly GCF_964204655.1. Taxonomy (NCBI): domain Eukaryota; kingdom Metazoa; phylum Chordata; class Amphibia; order Caudata; family Salamandridae; genus Triturus; species Triturus cristatus. Next base: position 152,577,735 of record NC_140584.1, read on the forward strand.
GGTGCTCAATCTGGGGTAAACCCATGCCTCATTTATTAAAGAGGTTATTGATGACTGATTGTTAGGTGATTTGGATTAGTGGATCCTTTGGTGAAATTTTATCAAGCGGACGTATATGGGCAGACCAACCATCAAGCAGCAATAATTAACTATTATAGATAATCTTGGATCAGAAAGTTTTTTATGGATTTTAGGCAGCAGGAAAGGGAGGTGGTGGGGTTAATTAAGCCTCTAATTTGAGAATATATCTTGATCCAAACCTCTACAGGCCCGGAGTTGTATCTTGACCTAGTGATAAACACATGGGATAGGATGCTATTAATTAGGTTTAGAGTGGGATTAATTAGATGCCATCTCTGTTTCCTCTAGGATGGTATGATGTTCAACCATTCTTGTATGTCCTTGCAAAGAAAGATCCCCAGAGTGTATATTCAATTTGAAAAGAAAATTGTAAATTGTAATGTTGTTTCAGGAGGATTTTTTTTATTTCAGTCTTAAGGGTATGAAACTGTCAAGGTGCTAACCTGCCTCGTTATATCACCAAATGCTCAATACACCTGAGGTCCTTTTTAGTGTTTGTATTTTCCTCACATCTGCCCTCAGCTCTAGGAAACATATGCTTTTCTGAATCAGGGAGGTGTGGCTTATTTTTAATATAGTGTTAGGCACTTTGAAAGTATTTTATTATTTATGAATAATTTTTTGCTTTATAACGATGATGGTAGTTATTTCAGATTTAAATATTTATTATGTTTTTTATTAACTGTACTTGCTTTTATTATAATTTTCTAATGTTTGAATATAGCTATTTTTTGATTGAATGATTGATTGACATGCAGCAGTCTTTTTCAATATTTTCATATCCATCCCTAAATTTTGATCAACAGTCATCCCTAATCCTATGCTTTGCAAAACAAAATTCTTAGTCTGCATCATTCGATCACTGCATTGATGGTCAACTCCCTGAATTCCATCACCAGGTCCGGGTGTAATAAAAGAGCCATTTTTGTAGTCCGACACCCTATGATGACCTCCGACCACCACCATTTTAACTGATTTTAGTGTGTTATGCTACCCAAGCCTTAATCTAGGATGGCCCTACATATGCCTGCTTCTCTTTTATTCTGTAATCTTGCTGTCTTTAAGTGGGAGCTGTTATGGAGTAGAATAGTCTTGCCAAGAATAGAAGGTGTGGGATGTCGAGGTGCAGTGTTGTGGGTGGTGGTGCACACATGTGCTCAATGTAGTACACTGAGAGATAAAGTCTATAATGTTATTTTGGTTATGTGAATTATGACTTTGAACTACTGCCTTTGACATGGCCTCATGTCATTCTGTTTTCTGACTTTACCTTGCTTTATGGCAGTGCTTACTATTGGCTTTGACATGGTTTCATGTCATCCTTGCTTTCTGATTCCATTTTGCTTTGGGCCTTTCTGTGTGCATGGCTTAACTAACTCCATTTTCTTGACTGAATCTATATTCTGTGCTTGCACGTAGTTGCAAAGTGGGGAGGGCATGTTCAGTTCCTCCCTTGTTTTTCACACTTTACCAACTGGAGAAAAACTGATTTTATTAGAGGAATGTGCGTACTCTGTCTCGAAGCCATAGCAGAAGCCTGGCCAGTGGATGCTGTGACCTTGGTGCAGATTGGTAAAGGATCTCATGAGAAAAAGGGGCAACGCTTGCTAGAAGCTTCGCTATGTTTTAAAAGCAAAGCACTTGCTGAGCTCTGTGGAAGTTCACGCCGTAGAGCAGATGTGTTGTCACGGAAGAGTGGGGGCTGGGGTCACCTCTGAGCTTTCAAGCAATGGACTCCCCTTGAGCGAAGCGGGATGAAATGATGAAGCAGTAGGTGAGGTGTCTCTACTACTAACTGTCTCTTGATTCTTTACTGAATTCTTTCCTTTCCTTCTTATTTTCTGATTCTTATATCCATACATATATATTTCTACATATATATTTGCTTTGATTGTGTATTTCAATTGGTTATTTGATATGTGAGAGTCTGCCATGATCAGTATATATATTCAGCCTGCCCGTGATTGAAGTATTGTGTTAATACATTTATATCTATTCCATATGTTTGAATTCGTCTTTTCCTTGTCGTAGGAGGTGATGAGTGTGCCCTCCTGGCAAGTGATGTGCAAAGTATATCTCGCTCTAGAGAAGTGTTGCGTGTGTTACCTTGGTCTAGAGGAAGCTCATGTGATATTGTTTTCTTGTCTTGCCTTTGGGGGAGTGTTGAAAGTTTGCCCACCTTAGTAAGTGGTGTGTATATGTTATATTCCATAAGTTTGGAACTGATATTCTCGCCCTGGGAAATTGACGGTACATACCTTGGTCCAGGGGAGATCTGAGACCTTTCATTACACCAGGAAAATAATGTACTCCTGTACCAACCACACAGGGACAACCCTGACACCCTCTCTGTGCCAGTTTAGTACGTGCCAACATGCATTTCTCTGTAATTGTGTTCCTGCTTTGCCTCCAAACTATCACTGGAATACTTTGCATAACCCAAAACATTTTCTAAAGACTTTGACTGCCAATAAAATACATTTTGGTGTATATGGGCACTCATTTATACGCACAAACCAAAAAGAAATTGTGATAAGAAACCACTGAGATTTTTCTTTCTGGATTTTTGAAACCATTATTATGCTGCCTTAAAACATGCATTCATTAGCCTCTCATAATAGGTATACACTGACTGTTTGGACTCATGGGTAGTTCTGGTTATTTTAAGGCGATCAATCTCCTTTTCGGAACATTTGTTTTAAAATAAGCAATCACCTGGTTATACTTGTCAGTAGGAAAGGCACATAAATCAAGGATCTCTCAGTGGTCAAGCATCTAGCTGAGCTGCTGCCACCTTGCATTCTGCCCAGAAATAATCAGTACTGCAATGTTACAGGGGGTATTTAAATCCTCGCAAAGCACGTCAGGAATTTTTCATAAATCTTTTAACTTGAGTGTACCATAGGCCATGATTCTTATACAACTTAGAGGAATTTTTGCTAACTAACTTGTAAATGTGGAAAGTACACCATGACTCCAAGGCACAAGCACATATCCTCCTCCATTGGCCTTGCCCAATGGATACGCTTTAATCTTCATATTGTTCTGACTAGATTCCCTTTCTAGCCCACCTGTATCATCTTTCTTATTCTGTTTACTTTTCTCTCAGGACCACTGATCCTTGTGCTTCTGTGTGTTACCTGTTTTCTGAATGTATCCTACTAACTCTCGATCAAGCAGCTTAAAGCCCAATTTGATCTTACTCTTTACAATGTCCTCATTAATAACCATTCCGAAATTCTTCTATAATTCCTGACTATTATTCAAGTTCATGCCATACTTTTTAGCTAACTCTTAGAAACTTTCATGAGCTTCACAAGCACATCTTGCAGCTTCCCTATTCTAAAAAAAGAAGCTCTTCTATATTGTACCCATCTATGAACTTTAAATCAAGGTTTTCTTTGCAAGCTCCTCAAATTATGTCCATAGTCTTAAAATATTAAATTATCCAGGTGCTGTCTCCCCTACTTCAATTTGCAACTATGTATCTACCTTAGCACCAATAACAGGTATATTTATAAGCGGTGCTACTCCCAGGTCTAGGCTAGTATCAGTGCTGAAGGTACTAGGAGGTGTGGTAAAAACAGAACGGATGTACCTGGGTTGTAATGATAACAGTAGTATTAAGGGGTAAACCTACCTCTGGAGAACTCTAATCAACCAGCATTCGCACTTGTACCTGTGTTTATTCCTTTGCCTACATTTACCAATTAGGGGCCTGTAGCCTAAATGACAACATTGTATGGAAGTTGTTGGGCAGTTAGCAAATCATCCAAAAAGTCATCATCTGAGTCACTATCGCTCTCATTCCTTTTCTCCCTTCCTCTTGCAATTTCATTCTCTATTTTCTTCACTATCATAGGATATTTCCCTATGCCCTCAATCTTATTTTCTCTCCATCCCTGCAGCTCTGCATCCCACTCTGCCTCCACCCAACTAGGGGCCTCATTCCTTTCTTAAGTTCTATATTTTCCTTTCTCTTTTGCATTTGTGGCATATTCCCATGCATTTGCTGCTTTATGAGCAGGTTTTGGTGAGGGCTTCATTTCACACAACACTCACCTGAAATTCCACATTATTCTCAAATTAAATGTACCATCTGAGGGAAACTACAAGCATCCTTCATTCATTGTGATTACATTTCATTGTTTGATCCAAATGCAAGTGTGTAACCTAACCTTGGTAGTTATGGTAATGCAGAGGTGCGCCCTCTGGAGAGGCCTTCTCAGTCCTCACCGTCATGGATTGGTATTCTCACAGAACTTCTCAACATAGGTCTAATTTTTTTAAGTATTTTATCTTTACTCTTTACAATACGCAACACAGAAATTGTAAATTTTGAATTGAAACAGCTGGCAGTTCTAAAAAAACATGCAAACTCAATGACATATGCATCCAATCCTAGCATGACACCACTAGACTGTCCACTTGCAGTGTGACACCGTATGATATAATCACCTGACGTATGATGTATTCACGCATGATTTAACAATGAATGTCTTTACAATGCGCGCAAACCAACATTAGGGAAGAGCTTGACTTTGGAATAAAATATTTTACTATTCCAACTCCAGAGTGTGCAACAGTAGGGAAGGAGTTAAAATCCAACAATGCGTTCCCTAAAGCAAGTCATTGTAATGACTTGCACTGTAATGGAATGTGTGGTAATGGCGCGCTCGTTGTAGTGTCTGCGTTGTAATGGCACTGTGTAGTTCTGTCTACATTGTAAGCGCTGTTTGTCATAATGACCAATCGTAGTGCAGTGCACACACTAACCTACCAATCATAGCATGGCACTTAATGACATAATTCTCACCACCTTACAGTGGCCCACGCTCCTCTTGCATCAGCTTTACAGAAGCAAAAATATTAAAATAAAAAATAAAACAATAACTTTTGTCTGTTCCACTAAAGAAAAACAAAGTCAGCTATCACTCTAGGGATTTGGGCAATAGTATGCTGGGAAATAGTACCCTCCTGGCAAACACACAAGGTGAATTCTAGACCGGAGGGAACTCACCCTGACAAGCGCAATCTACTCCTGTGCACAAAGGGTGTAATGAATACTAATCACAGTTAGTGCAATCGCACAATAGAAGTTTAATGGCTCCTTTTCCAAAACTGCGAAAAGCACTTCGCAATCGGGCACCTCAACCTTAACAGACAAGCCAAAAATGTCTTTTTATTACAATGTATGTATTCTGAGAACATGGATTATGAAAATCTGATTACCAAACTTAAATTCTTTGCAGCAAGCGTGTTACTCTTTATAAATCACAAGCAATTTTCTCAAAAAGCACTTCAATTCTCAACTTGATCATGGAACTCTCTTGGCCCCAAATTTGACAATACAACTCAAAACACGATAAATCATCAAAACAGCAAACACTGCAATTCTTGACAACTCACAACCCTTCTTATACTCACACTCATAGGATACTTCAACCACTATAAAAATGGTGGAATGTCTTCAATTGTCCAAATTTGACAATGGAAGCTAAGGAATGGGGAATGAGTCGGGGAGGTTTTAACTCTATCTAGGGCAAATTTGAAATCTTTGAAGCCTCAGTGGAAACCATTCTCTGCAACCAAATTACAAATACCTCGATTTCATACAAATTTTGGTGGAAATTAAGGATTCTAAAGCACTCTTAGATTAATCTTTAGTTCTGACTAACAATAAAATCAAAATGTAATACAGTTCAATACTGTGAAGAACATTAAGCTCCACAAGGAAGACATACAGTGTTTCAGTTGTTAACTATACAGGTTTATTAAACAATTAACAAAGTTTCAAACTCAAATCATCAAATTAGTTCTAATTAATAATCAATTCATGAATGTGCTAGAACAGTGCTTTCCAAACTTTTTAAAACCACAACCCATTTTTTAGAAGGACAAACATTTTCAACCCACCTAGCTTTCATAGACATGAAGCAGGTGAGTTTTCATTATAACTAAAGTAACATGTGGTAGGGCACTGTCATTTACAAATGGCACATTTTCCAGTGAAATGGCCACTAAATTTGAATAGACATACACTTCTAAAGATAAAACTATATTGAACACAAATTATAGTGTATGAAGATTAGTTTTCAGTTTTTATTTGTGCTTCATCAAGTAAAGTGTCTTGATTTGTTTTTGTCGTATTTAAATTTTTGTTTTATTCACACCTCAGAATTACATAAAATGTGCTTCATTTTCACTCTTCTAACTGCGGAATGTGTACAGTTTTCATTTTGATGTGTGCTACACAAAATGACATTCTACAGCCTTGTACAGGAGTTTTAATATGACTTTTCTTGTTACTGTACTTTATATGCTATGAAATATAGGGAAATAAAGGAAATTGACTGACTGACTGACTGACATCTTACAGCCATTCTTTTCACACTTCCTGTATTCTAGCAAAATTGTCACAAAATTCACTTTGCTTTTCTTTCTCGGACTGCAAAGTGAAAGTAGTGTGTTAACACCACACCCATGTAAAAAGAATAGCCAGCAATTTGTTACAAGACATAGCCTGACATTTCTACCCTCTGTCTTTGAAGTGCAGCAATGTAACAAGATAAATACATAATTTGAAGATATCTTTATTAATTGCTCAGACTTTTACAGTGTTCCAAAAAGTGGTTCCACTTAGTCAATATGTTCAAAGTGATATAAGCAAATACAAACTATAATAAAGTTTTCTTACAAACGAAAGCTAAGGAAGATACCCTACTCTGATGAATCTAGAAAAGGTTGTGCTATCAAGTCAGGAAAGAAAGATGTTTTAGTAAAGGCATCATGAAAACATCTGCTCTAAAAGCAAATTTGAAGAAATTTGAAATCTTTATCTACATTGCATTAGCTTAAAGCACACAATTATAACAATCACCTACATATGGTTCCCACACAATTGACCAATCAGTGTAAGTCACAAGTAAATAACTCAATTCATTATTTTCTCAGGCTACTGCAGAAAGAGGGCAAGGAGGCTCAGTGCTGTGCCCCCGACACCCATCTCTCGAAGGCGAGCCACCAGCCTATGAGGGGATAAGGTGTTGAAGGTGCTGAAGGCCGCAGTGAGATCCAGAAGCACCAAGAGCGTAGTACGGCCAGCATCGACCTGCGTCCAAATGTTATTAAAGACTACCGTCAGAGCTGTCTCCGTACTATGATGTCTCCTAAAGCCATGTTGAGAACCATCAAGCAAATGATGATCCTTTAAGTATGTGCTGAGGTGGAAATTTAAGTGGGCCTCCAAGATCTTAGCAGGAACGGGAAGCAGAGAGATCGGCCGGAGGTTTTTTAGTTCCGCAGTGTCTAAGGAGGGCTTCTTTAATAGAGGTTTAACCACCGCTATCTTCCACAGAGATGGGTAGACTCCTTCAGAGATGGCAACATTCATGACCCTCATAAAGAGAGGAATCACAATCTCCCGACAGTTTTTAACACCTTGAGTGGGCAAGGATCCAAAGGGGAGCCAGAATTGACACGGTCCAGGAGCCTATCCGTCACCTCCAAGGACAAAAAGGGGAAGGTGAGCAACCTCGGGGTCTCCTCCAAGGGGAGAGCTTCACCGGAAAGGGTCGGCAACTCCACTTCTGGCCTAATACTGTAGTTTGCTGTCTCCAGCAGGTAATATATCTCGGAGATTTTAGCTTGAAAGAAATCTGAAATTCTATCACAACGTTCCTGCGAAGGCTCTGAGGGATCCACCACCCGCAGAGAGATAAGCGAGTTAATAACCTTAAAGAGATCCCTGGGGGATTTCAGGGAGGCAGTAACCCTGGAGAAATATAATCTCTTTTCCTCCATAATAGTACTCTTTCAGGCAATGCTTATGTTGTGCCCTCTCCGAGGGTTCTAAATGAGCACGCCACAGCCTCTCCTGTTTACAACAACCCTGTCTAAGTATTCTAAGTCTTGATGTAAATCAGGGAGCGGAAGTACTAATTCTTGCAGAATAATGCTTTTTAGCCGGAACAAGGAAATCCATTGCTGCTGTTAGCGTATGAGATAGCTCTATGGCAGCGGAATTGGCATCGAGCTGAGAGGCCGGCTCCAACTTATCAAGGAAAGGCTGAAGTGCCTCTTTGTCTATGAGGATGAAATTTCTTCGTTCGTCTAGTTTCTTTTCGCTAACGACAGAGCATGCTGAGGCCTGGCAATACAGGTCAAACGGAACAGCAAAATGATCAGCCCAAGTGAAGGGGATGGGCTGCCCCACCTTTAGCCTAGGATCATTAGAAAAGACCCCATCAAGGGTATGTCCTGCAGTATGAGTAGAACTTCCAACCTGCTGGGCAAGCCCACAGCAGCTCAGCGTTTCCAAAAGACATTGAGTATCCCTACAGGAGGCATTTTCTAAATGAAAGTTGAAGTCCCACAAAATCGTAATGTTGGATCTCTCCAAATAGGGTTCTACCAATTTACCAAAGTCATGACTAAAGGAAGTCCTAGGACCCAGGTTGTCTATAACATAAAATACCGGAGAAACTTTCAGTGGGGTGAAAATTAATCGAGAAGTAAAGAGCCTGATAAGGTTCAGAGAGAGTGGTCAGAGCCCGAGAGCGACAAGTGAGGACATCTTTATACAAAATTCCCAGCCCTCCTCCCCGCCTGCCTACTCTATCCAATCTGGACAGAGTATACCCCGAGGGGATAGCGTTTACCAAGTCCAGACCTGACGCATCCGTCACCCAGGTTTCTGTAATAAAGACCCACGTGGGCTTTCTAGATGACACAAAATCTCTGAAAGCTATTTTGTTTTTGATAATGGATCTAGCATTCGGGAGAAAGCCCTGAATACACGTCTCCATACCGCAGAGCTTACCAGTAATGGTGTCAGGACAGGTCTTCCTGGACTGCTTTCAGCTAGTGTTACAGCTGTTACATCCCTGATGTAGCTTCCTAGGGAGAGACTTGGGATTCCAGCTGTAGTGGCAGGGCAAAACAGCCGGTCGAAGCTTTAATAAGCCCCCTCTAGAATAGCATCTCCTAGGGTAGAGGTCTAAGGCCGCAAGAGCAGCATCCCTGGCCCGGTCATGGCGTGGACGGGTGCAGACGGGCTTGCCTTAGGCGCGCCTTAGGCACGCCCGCTGCGAGTGTCCACTGCTTGCCTAACCGAGCATGATGTTTGAATACCAAGGAGCGCTAGAGCGCTAACGACCCCCTGGCTCCACCCCCTGACTAAAAGGAAACAACCCAAATGTGTGCCGGCACCCTCCACAACAATTCGACGAACCTGCGGTGGAACGGGGCGCTGGCAGAGAATTAACAGGAAAGAGTGAGGTAGGTTTACATACAAAAGCGCCCGCTAAACACAATTAAAAATCAAGCATAACATCCCCGTTCTAAAATACGATGCAGTATTCATTAAAATTCAGTGTGCAGCACGTAAAAATTTCAGCACGTCCCTTCCCCATACCACAGATAAAGTGAACCTCAGTCAACTCAACACAGACGGGGCGACTTGGACAGTCCTAGCTGCTTACAAATTACATACAGAAATTGATACATTGCCAGCAACAGGCTCACATCCACTTCACAAAGAAATAATCAAGCTATAGAGATATCTCTCACAGGTCATAATCCGAACACTTACAATTCAACCTTCAAGGGTCACTCAAGCTGGCTAACCGCCCGTTACCGCGACAAAAATCACCCACAAAAGCTGAACGTAATTATGGGAAGAATGTCCACTAGACGTGAGCAGATGCCGTTCTGGCTAGCACAGAAAATAGCACAGCTTGAGGCAGTATTTCCTAATTCCAAATAATATTAAGCAGAATGCATCACAATCACGTGGTGGTCATCCTCAACTGGAGCCCTCTGATATCAAATATAATCTTAGGAATTGTGACAATATTAAAAAACCTGACAGACATCAGAATGCTAATACACATTCCTCTCCTTCCCTTCAGGGCACATCTAAAACTTCAGAGAGGGCAGTCAGCACGCAGATCACAAGAGCAAGCTAAGCCAAGAGACACATATCGCACTTTAGACTACATAATCCAACAAGAGGATGAACACAAAAACAAACATCAATTTTAAAAGACGAAAGAAGCTGGAACTAAAATAAGAAATTTCCAGGCTACTGAGGACTCTACTACTGAACGGGGAATGGACTCTGACAATGCTAGACAGCTCAGCAGAAGTAAAAATAGCTTGCCAGAACCTGATGGACTCTAGTGACAGCAGCGCTGAATGAGAATATCACACCTGATACAAGCGAGGTGTCCCACATCAGTTACAGGAAATTACTTTCCAAATTGAGGGAGACATACCCAGAGAAGCGAAGGGTCTCCTTTGGGAGAACCTGACCTTTGGATATGATATCCTATTGGCCGAAAGAGATTGTCCGCCTGAATTTTTTTTTGGATCACCCCAAAGGGGAAGACGTAATATCACCAGCTTTCTCCTACCTCGTTCCAGAGTCCCTAAAAGATACATATGCGCAGGAGTGGGCGTTTGCACTAGCTCCCGTACTTTACTGCAATCTTGTAGGGTGGAGATGCTGAGTCACCACAAAATCCCAGTTAACACTACTCCTACAACACAGAGGCAGTACCCAATAAAACATGATGCAAAGAAACAAGTCAGGGATATCTTAGATAAACTTGAATACAAAGGTATGATTGAAAATTGCACCTCTTCCATGATTAATCCTTTGTTTCCCATAATTAAACCTGACAATTCATACCATCTAGTTTTAGACTACCGGCATTTGAACATGTGCATCAAAACTTTTGCAGTATAAAATGCACACAGTGCCACATTAATGAATAACATTGTGTGGAAGAAATATGAAACAACATTAGATATCTCAAATGGAGTCTTCTGCCAAAATATAACACCTGAAAGCAGACATTTGACAGCATTTTTGGCCCAAACTCTCAACGCCAATTCTGTAGCCTGCCCCAAAGGTATAAGAATAGCCCTGGGTTGTTCTCATCAAAAGTATCAGAGTAACTTCAAAATTGTGATGAGGAGGCATTGTCCTACATATATGATATTTATCTGACGGACGATGAGTTACTGGATCACATGCACAGGGTGAACAATGTAATTTTGGGGTTTCCCACTGTGAGATACAAATTTAACTTAAAAAAAATCTAAAATTGCCCACCTCAATGTCCTATTTTTGGGATATGAGATAAGAAGTGAAGGGAAAAGCCTGGTAGCTAATTTTTTTAGAAAAATGTGCGCTGCTCCAACCTCCAAAGATTGCAATCCATTTTAGGATTCCTACATTTTGGCACATGATGTATTTTGGTTTATGCAGAAAAGGTAGAAAATGTCTACGCTTTAATTAGACTTGATTTTTCAGTTCAACTTTGGACACAGGAACACACAGAAATTCTCCGTTCCATACAAGCTGACATGATAGCTTCCAAACACTGAGACATGTGTATAAATACTACAAATTTCGTGATCTTTGTAGGTGCAGGTCAATCAGGGTACACTTACCTAGCCTTCAATGAAGATGAAACTATACCCATTTCATACGAATCTCATTTGTACACAAACGCTGAAATGCGTTTTGCATCCACAGAAAAGATACTGACAGCAGTACAAACGGATGTAGTGAGAGAAAGAGTACTAGATCAGGGGAAACGAATAATTGTTGTGACTCCAGTACTAACCTTAGAGGCTGTTACTAATGCAAGCATTCCGAACGCAGTAGCACTGCATCCAGGATGGATACATTGGTCTAATGCTCTCACTGCAACAGATGTAGACTACAAATTTGATTCTACATTAAAAATTCAAGCATTTCTGCAGTTTGAATAATAATATCCTCTCCCAAATGAAATAATGCCTCTAAGTCAGTATGTCAGTATGAATACATAATTTACACTGACAGGTCTGCCCACACTGCTGTAGGAAGTAAATAGGAATACAGCGTAGCATGTGCGATTATTAAGAGATGTATACGGGGTGGCAAGTTCCGTCCAAGCAAGACACAGAAGCAGTGTCTAGGAGATTGCACAGCACATCTGACACTAAAAAATATGGATCAGGAATTCCCAAAACTCATTGTGTGCGATTTGTTTTACTGTGTCCCGTAATATAATGTATATCTTCACTAAAGGGGGCAGAATAGGTTTAGAGATTTTAAAGGTTGCACAATAAAGCACGAGCTACTTTGAGAGCAAGTGGCAGAGCTGAAAAAGGGCATGCCAGGGGCTCTTGTACTTCACACATTGAGACATAAGCGTGCTGGTGTACACGTTGAAGGGAATTCACTGACTGATGAAGGCGACAGTGCGAACTGCTGCCATTGCTGCAATCATTTGTTCTAGTACAAGGATAGATGGACAGATAATGATAGCAGAGGACGCTAAGCACAACAACAACTTAGCCGTGTCAAAAGGCTTTCTTCTCAAGTAGTCCTAAAAGTTAGATGAGCAAAACATTCTGTATACTCAAATTCCAGGAGTGGGGGATAGAGTTATACCAAACATGGATAGCTGATTAGGATTAATTTTAGCTGCACACAAAAGTCTGGGTTCAGCACACTCAGGCATCGCTGCAACTATTTCACTACTAAAGCAGCATTATTGTTGGCCAGGTCTTACTAACAGACCAAGGGCTATGTCCTTAAGTGCGACATCTGTCAGCAGATGAAAGGTTTCACCAGAGCACGTCCACCTCAAACACCACTACTGATATCAGACAGACCGCTTGTATGTGGCTTACCAGTACATCCTGGTGATAGTGGATTCATGCTCTTGATTCCTGTGGGTTTGGCCTCAGCTCTCGGATGATGCCCAAACTGTTATAAAGGATTTGAGAGACTTCATATGGGCATACGAAATTACCACATCACATTCTGACCGTGCCCTGTGTTTAGCTCACGGGCTTACAAAGCAGCCATGGGAAGCTTGAGTGTTGCATTGCTGTACGCCTCTCCATATAATCCAGAGGGAAATTCGATTGTGGAGAGGAAAAACAGGAACTTAAACAATCCTTAACAGCTAGGGTATAAGGCTCGGGTGGCAACAGAAGAGCATTAGGAGTGCCTCATTAATGCCCTGCATGGCTCGTCAGTTTAGGTATCAATTAAAAATGGTAAACCACTTGATTGTGGCTTGTGGTGACCCAGGAGAACAGGGTTACCACCAAAATGTTCCTAAAGTGTGGGGGGAGCTGAAGGAGCAGCTCATCCTCCCCCCAAATAAAGTGCCTGAGCCCCCTCTCTGAGTTTGTTTGGACTCTATAAAATATAACCCCTCAAGTGTTTTAAGTATTTATTAAGCTCCTCCTAGATAGAACTGTTTTAGAGTTGAGAAGGCTGTGCCCTCTGTGGATGAAGATTATGGCTGCAACCAGTTGTGGCTTGAATATGAGTATTAATGTTGAAAGACACCCTCTAGGATTGACAGGTGGTAAGTACACCTATGTGCTTTAAAAAATAATAAAATACAGATGTGAAAAACATGCCAAACATCAGAAATCCAGTCACTGAAGTTCATAGATCCCTTTGCTGTTTCTCAGTCTCATAGCAGCTTTAAAAAAATACTCTATTTTAAAGATAATATTAACAGATAACATTTCGAAAAACATAAGGGCTGGTCCACCTTAGTAAACTTTGCATGTTTTAAAAAAAAGAAAATTAAATAGGCCTTCCTCGGTACAGCATACAAAATTACAAAACATGAAATGCAAAGTGTGCTGAGGAGACACATTGTCGCCCCGCAGACATCAATGATGTAAACATCTTTCCGGCGCAGGGGAAAAGCCAACAAATAGTGCAATAGATCTAGCCTAAAGCTCATGAGTAAGAAGCGGTCTTAATTACTCTTAAAAACTAAATTGCTTGAACTGTTTTCAACACAATTTATATCTGCACCAGAGGCATCTTAATGGCAGCTTCTTCTCTGAAAGAGATCCTTAGCCTCATGAAATTGTCTCATTTTCAGTTGCAATCAGCTTTGACTATATTCGGAGGGGTACTTAATAGGTGCAACCTACCTAAGCTCTGAAAGGCTTCCTCAAATTGCTTCAGCAAGGGAATATGATGTGAGTGATCAAGGGCAAGGCAATCTGTCAGTATTTCTTTGTTCAACTTGGTTTTGTAATTTGTCACCCAAAAAAGAAGTGGCTGAGAGTCAATATATTGGTTAAGTAACCTAATCCCAGTTCCTTGTGTGCTGCTAAAGTTGACAAACTTTGGAGGACACATAAAAATCAATCATCTTTAAAAACTGTTTTCAACTATCTGCAGCTGGACAGTTTAGTCTACCACCCTCCCAGTTCTTACTCCCATAAACAACTTTTGAAACACATTTGGCATCGTAAAACTGTAATAATGCCCCAATGGGTCTTCTGCCCAACCTGGATGCAAAATTGAAAACCACAGCATTCGCCCTTATAAAGTCAGTTTTTTTTTCATTCACCAGCATCTCCAGGTTATGGATTAATCAAACAATATACCCAAATATGAAAGTGCCCTGGTCATGAGTAATGTATAGGTGCCCAGATGAACAGATTTTGTTTTAACTAAGCGGAGGCCTACAAGCATCATATAGGATTTGGTAACATTGTTCAATGAATAAAAAACTGGTGAAAAGAGCGTGGAACAAAGTAACAGCTGATTATCTCTCCGATGTCCTCAATAGGACCTTAATCATGCCTCCTAGTAACCTTGAAGAGGCTATACGATTCTATTCTAGCTGGTTAGAAGAAGCAGGTAAAAAATTAGCTCCTAGTAAAATGTGCCCTCTTACAAGACTGTTTACTCCGCCCCTTGGTATTCGCAGGATCTAAGGGATCAAAAATTGACTTGTAAACATTTGGAGAGAAAATGGAGAAAGAAATATATGGATTGTAATAAGGAGGAATATAAATGTGGACTTGCTAAGTATAAACAGTTGATTTACAATGCAAAGGCAACATTCTTTTCCATTAAGATCAATAATGCAAAAAACTCAGCAAGGGAATTATTTAACAGAGTCACCAGTCTGGCTAACCCTGTGGCTATTACTACCATACCAAGTCAGGAACTTTGTAATAAATTGGCTAATTTCTTCTATGAGAAAGTGAATGCCATCTTTTCCACTTTCTCTCATGCTAAATCTAAGAGGACGCTGGGCAATACGGATGACCTAATTTCAGAAAAGAAAGCTCATCAGGATAAATTTGCCCAGCTCACAGTTACGGACACTTTTAATCTTCTTATGTGGGTTAAATCTGGCTCCCCTTCTGATCCTTGTCCAACACCTATAATAAATTAAGTGGCAGAACCGATCTCCCGAGTTTTGACCCCCATTTTTAACACTATGTATTCAGAAGGATACTTCCCATTAGAATGGAAAAAAACCTCTATCTTGCCTCTTTTAAAAAAAACGAATCTAGATGTAAAAGACCCCAACAGTTTCAGGTCTATATCCAGACTCCCGTTACTTGCAAAAATTGTTGAGAGGAATTTAAACATGCAACTTAGTTACTTTCTGGAGTCGACGCAAGCATTGGACCCAACCCAGCATGGATTCAGAGGGGGCCAGAGCACTGAATCGGCTCTTTTGAAGTCTACTGAAGAGATGCGAACCATTTTAGATTAAGGGGGCAAGGCTGCTCTGATCACGCTAAATCTCTCGGCATCTACTCTCGGACCCTACACCAACCACCTGCGGAGTCCCCCAGGGATCCTCCCTCAGCCCCACGCTGTTCAACGTCTACATGGCTCCTCTCGCCCCCATCGTCAGAACCCATGGACTCAATATTGTTTCATACACAGATGACACTCAACTCATCCTTTCCCTATTCAACTATCCCAACGCAGCCAAACACAACTTTCAAGAAGGCATGGAAGCAGTCGCCAAATGGATGAAAAGCAGCTGCCTACAACTCAACACTGACAAAACAGAAGTACTTATCATGGGCCCACACCCTGATGCCTGGAATGACACCTGGTGGCCCCCCACTCTCAAACCTGCCCACCCCATGGACCACGCACGCAACCTCATAATCATCCAGGACTCCGAACTGAAAATGTACCGTCAGATCAACTCTGTTGCATCCTCCTGCTTCCACACACTCCACCTCCTAAGCAAGACCTTCAAATGGATCTGCCGAGCACAGAAATACCGTCACTCACACCCTCATCACCAGCAGACTTGGCTATTGCAATGCACTCTATGCCAGAATAAACAAAAACCTCACTCACAAGCTACAAACCATCCAGAACGCAGCCGCAAGACTGGTCCCCAAACTACCAAGACACTGCAACATCTCCCAGCACCTGAACACACTCCACTGGCTCCCCATCGAGGCTAGAATCATCTTCAAGATTCTCACCCACACCACAAAGCCCTCCACAACACCAAAACAGCATACCTGAACAGCTGACTCAAATTCCACGCACTCCAAAGGACTCTACGATCAGCCCAGCTCTCCTACTCCGAAGTCCAGATCGGGAGGCCACTCCTTCTCCTTCCTCGCAACCAGAGCTTGGAATACCCTACCGCTCCACCTCAGAAAGACAACATCACTCCCCGTCTTCACGAGGAACCTCAAAACATGGCTCTTCCATAGACCTCCTCCTTGATGGACTGGACCATCCCCCTCCCCAGTGCCTTGAGACACTTAAGGGTGAGTAGTCGCGCTTACCAAAACCATGATTGATTGATTGTGATACTGTCTGAGTGGAATCCACAGAGGCCAATTGGCAACTACACCCATCATGTGACCCAGGATACAGGCTGCAAGAACCAAATGGTTAGGACAAGAATATGCCAACTTTCTAAAAGTGTCATATTTAGATTCGTGATTTAAAAAACGACTTTACCATTAAAGAAGTTTTTAAATTATAATTCCACAGACACCAAACATGACATTCCAACCTGCTAACACACAAAAGGGATCACATATTAAATGTAATAAGGTAACCCAACGTTATCCTATGGGAGAAGTAGGCCTCACTGTAATGAAAAACGAAATTGGGAGTTTCTCACAACCAGGACATGTAAAACTTAGAAAGTGCATGGCCAACTTTTTAACTGCAATGCACCCTGCCCAATGGGCTATTAAGAGTTTACTTTAAGGGTGACTTATATGTAATAAAAAGAGATGTTTAGGACTAGTAAAAGATAGAGATTATGTGTGGTAACAGTACCCACGTTGTAACTGCCGGCACCCGCCACAACCTCTACCACATGCAAAACCAGAAAAACACCCGAAACCCAGCACTGGACGATAAGAACGACACCTGTTGGGCCCCTCATCAGCCTCCAGATTCAAAGCCTTCCCCCTACCCCTCCTTCCCTCTCCCCCAGCACTGACCATCATCCCACCCCCTGCCCTGAGCCCTAAAACCCAGCCCCCAGCCCTAAGAAATACGCCAATCCCAGACCTGAGCCTAAAAACTTGCACCTGCCCTGAGCCATAAAACCTGGCCCCAGCCTAGAAAACTCTCCTGAGCCCAACCCTTAGCAGTCTTCCACAAGTCTACGGCCAATCCCAATCTTGGCCCTGAGCCCTAAAACACCCTTGTGTGGCTCTTGTCTGCCAACACCATCCCCAGCTGTGAGCCCTAACCTAAAATCTGGCCCCAGCCCTGAAAACAACCGTGACCCCAGCTCTGAGCAGATAACTTGCATCTGCCCTGAGCCCTAATACTCTGCTGCGCTCCATGGAGTTCCACCACCAGCGGAGTCTGTTACGTTTCACTGCCCGCATTGATTTTTAGTGCCTGGAGTTTGTCTTGCACTGTAAAATCAGCACAAACAGCACTACACGTCACACCAGAGGTGCTGCTGCTTTCTTCCTGCATCAGTAGACATTCTACTTCAAGCAGCAGCTTCCTCAACATGAATGGCGTATTTCTTAATGCAACCTATTACCTGGCACGACCATCCGCGTCGAGAAAACCCTTGAGGAGTAGGTCTAGCACATAATTTTTTCTCGCATGCGCTCACCAACTTACTGTTCGCGAGTCGCTTGAGAAGCAAACCTCCCCTCTGCATCACTTTGCTGAGTTTTTCAGAACTCCGCACTCCGCATGGAGCACAGAGTGGGAAAAACTCAGCAAACTTTGCTGACGCAGCAGAATTCTTTGCGCACCCCTACCTAAAACCAGCCCAGCCCTGAAAACTACTTACCAAGCTATGTCCTGATCCCTTTGACGTCAGATGACATTTACCTCAAACACCTCCCTCCCCCAGCTATTCGCTTCAAAGGTGGTTCTATGTCATGTCAAGAGCACTGACTACCTTTACCATGAATATGCCTTTGTTGCCTTTACATCGAAAATTGTTGTTAAGGCATGTGTGGTAAGGTATACTCATTGTAAAATCATGCGTGGTAAAGGCTATGCATGGAAAAGCTAGTCATGTTGTAAGGTGTGCATTGTAAATGTAATGCATGGTAACAGCTGCTTTGTAATGACTGTTTTCCCAGGCCCACTAGTAGCATTTAATTTACGAGCCCTGGGTACATATAGTACCACTTTACTAGGGATTTGCAAGTAAATTAAATGTGTCAATTGGGTGTAAGACCATTTTGCAAAGTTTAAAAGAGAGATCACAAGCCTTTAGGCACTGGTTAGCAGTGGTATACCCATCAAAATTGAGTTCATCTAAATAGGAGGGGTGAGGGCAAAATGTTTGGGGTCGATACTGCAGAGAAGGCCCAGTTCAATATGAACATTAAAGCGAAAGACACATTTTTGGGGGATTTTTTTGTCCTCATATGCCACCAGACACAAAAAGCCACACCTTCAGGTGCCCATTAAATATCTCCTTTTTCTATTGCAGAGAGTTCAAGACAGATGGGCACAAAGGGGTTCCAGGTAGAAAAATGAGCTGCCTCTCACCGAACTCGAGTCGGCCTTTTGAACTTAATCACAGGACCAAAATAAGTCAGGGGTATTCTCTCTTCAGCTGATACATGGTGCCCAATGTTCATCAGACTTCCTGCTTCTTTTACAGTCCCGATCCAATCTACAGACTGTCTACCGGTATCAATCGGCTACTGAGGGCAGCCGGAGTGGGGATGAGCCAGTTTATAAAGATCTTCGTCTTTGCCAGCAGGACCAGATAGAAAAGTAGTGACTCCTGTAAAGGTAATGCACCCTGCACAAGCTAGACATTCATTACAAAAATAATCAAAAGAGGACAAATGGTGATTTGACTTCCAGTGGATTCTAAAAGAATGCTCTGCTCCCCCTACCAAGAACCCTTTTATCTGAGGCACAAATCAAACATGTGGATATCGTCTGCCTTTTACTCACCACAATGGTTACAGCAGGCTGGAGGCACCATAACAAAAACAAATACCTTTTGGGGCCCTCCTGTGTCAGGTGAAAAGGTGGTTCTTCCTAAGTGAAGCTGACTTCACAATGGAGTAGAGGAGGCATAAGGAGGAGTGACAAATGTTCAGATATTCTTTTGCTGGATGATATCCACACCAAAGATGAATACGAACCTTACACATAAACCTTCATGAACTCTAAAAACCAGCTAGAGATCTCTTTTTCAATGGCCTTGTAACATTTCCTCCCAGCCCACAACTCCCTAGCCCTGAGCTCCATGAGGTCAATTGCATATACCTATACCATGTGTTAGAAATGAGGTCGCTAGTTGGAAGAGGTATGCACTCCATCCAAGTAGGGACCACCACTCTAGTGAGGGTAAGTCAGATACACACTAAAAGATAACATGTGCTCTCCTTCTGGCAGCTTGGCACAGAGCTGTCAGGCTTGTCTAAAGAGGCAATGTAAAAAGTATTTGTGCAACACACACACAAACACACAGTAACACAATGAAAACACCACAAAAGACCACACACAGCTTAAAAAAATGGACAATAATGTTATGGCTAAATCAAGACCAAAACAACAAAAATAAAAAAAAAGAGTTCAAATCTGAATCTTTAAAGGTTAAAACAAATTCTAGTGCTTAGGAGCAATAAGCTCCAATGGGTGGTATCTGGTCACGCTGGACTGGGGCAAAGTCAACAATTCGGGCTGACCATGATGGAGCACAAGCTGGGTGCAGGACCCACAATGGCTCTGGTGAACAAAATATCTTAACTTGGTTGCATAAGAGAGATGTAGGACACAGTTGAGTAGGGTGTCGAGCGATGGGTCGATTTTGATCCTGCTGTGGTGGAGATGCATCAGTTCTGTAGACGAAGCGCCAAAGCTGAGATGTGTTGGTTCCGAGTGTAATGAGCTGGGTTCTCCATGCAGTCAAAGGATGCATCAATCTCAGTAGAGTGCTGCGCCAGTGAGACGGGGTTTTGATGCATCTGTTTCTGCAGGCGCTGGTTCTATTCCTTCTAGAGGGACTGTGTGTTGATTTCTGCTCATGCAGTTAGCAGATAGGTTGGTATCTCTGAAACAAGTATCTGGACCCTTCTTCTAGTGTACCAGGCACAAGAGCAGGGGTAGAGATTTAAGTTTTCTTGAGTCTCAACAATAGGAATCTAGCCAATGAGCCCTTCCAGAGATCACTTAGGGGTGCATGGCATAGTCCAGATTTCCCTGAGCAGGGTCGAAGAGCAGCAGGCAGCAGGGCAGC
This sequence comes from Triturus cristatus, assembly GCF_964204655.1. Classification (NCBI taxonomy): domain Eukaryota; kingdom Metazoa; phylum Chordata; class Amphibia; order Caudata; family Salamandridae; genus Triturus; species Triturus cristatus. The sequence continues at coordinate 152,598,332 of NC_140584.1, forward strand.
ACAGCAGAAAAGCAAACCTCCCAGGTCAGTAGTTCAGCAGAGTGTCAATCTTGATGAAGCATAGCAGTTCTTCTGAGGAAGTCCAGTTGTAGGTCCAGAAGTGTCTGGTTTGATGGGGACAGAGACCAAGTACTTATACCCAGTTGTGAATTTGAAGTAGGGGCGACTTCAAAGCAGAGTCTTTGAAGTGCAAAGAGGTCCTTACTTCCAGTCTTGGCTCCAGATTATCAATAGGGGTAATCAGCACTTTGTGTGGGGACAGTGAGCAGCCTATTCATTTGCAAGTGTCAACCCCTCATTCCCTTCCTGACAGAAAGATGCATCAGAATGCAGATGTGTACTCAGACACACCAAACTTCCCAGTGTTTGTGGCTGTCTAGATGGGATGCACAAATTGAAGCTGTCACCCTCCCTAGATGTGTTTTGGAGACAGGCTGCAGGCACACAGAGAAGTAAATGCACAAAAATGTCCACTTTCTAAAAGTAAAAGACAAAGAATTGATAGACGGAATTCTGAACAAATTAAACATTTACCCCCAGTCAAGAGATCTTGGTTAAATCCATTGTTCTGTTGCTCACCATGTCACCCACCTATATGCAAATCAGTCTTGACCCAGCTCCTCATGGGAACAGCCCACCTGAACTGCCAAACCAGGTTCTACCTGGACCAGAAACAAGCTTCCTGGGACCGGTTTCAGGGCATTATCCTTTATCAGCCACGCTACCTTGAATCCAGTGGCACAGTGAGCCATTGACACATGTCTGGGCATACCCGACGCACGTAGGGGGAGAAAGGAAAAGACACACAATTTGTGGAAGGAATGATGAACAAATCAAACATTCTTCCCCAGTCAAGGGATCTGGGTTGAATCCATTGATTGTTTGCTTACGATGCCACCCCAGTTTAGACCCAGCCATATGTAAATCAGTCTTTACCCTACTCCTCCTAGGAACAGTCCAGCCCAGCCCAAACTGCCAAGCTGGTCCTCCCTGAACCAGAAACAAGCATTCTGGGACCGTTTTAGGTGTATCACCCCTCATCAGCCAAGGTAGCTTAAATCTAGTGATACACTGAGCCGGGGCCCACATACCCGGCGTGCTTAGGGCAAGAAAGTAAAAGACACATAATTTAATCTGGACAAATTGCAAAACAAATCAAACATTCACCTCTAGTCAAGAAATATGGGTTAAATCCATTGTTCTTTTGCTCACCATATCACCCCAGTATAGACGTAGCGATATGCTAATAAGTCTTGGCCCTGCTCCTCCTGCCAACAGTACAGCCCGAACTGCCAAACCAGGTCCTTCTTGGACCAGAAACAAGAAACCAGGGACTGATGTCGGGCTAACACCCCTCATCATCTAGGCTAGCTTGAATCCAGTGGTGCAGGGAGCACGGGACCCATGTCTGGAATACCCAGTGCACTTAGGGCAAGAAAGCAAAAGACAGACAATTGAATCTGGACAAAATGCAAAACAAATCAAGTATTTACCCTTAGTCAAGAGATCTTGGATAAATCCATAATTATTTTGCTCACAATGCAACACCAGTTTAGACGCAGCCATATGCAAAGGATTCGTGAACATCCTCTTCATGGGAACAGCCCAGCCCTAACTGCCAAGCCAGGTCCTCCCTTGAGCAGAAACAAGTATCCAGGAACTGGTTTTGTGGTATCACCCCTCATCAGCCAGGCTAGCTTGAACCCAGTGGCACTGTGATCCCGGGACCCAAGTCTGGGCATACCCGGCGCTTTTAGGGGGAAAAAACTAAAGAATCACATTTGATGTACAGAATGTGGAACAAATCAAACCTTCATCCCCAGTCAAGAGACCAGGGTTAAATCCATTGTTTGTTAGCTCACCATGCCACCCTAGTCTACACCCAGCCATATGCAATTCAGACTTGACCCTGCTCCTCATGGGAACAGTCCAACCCAAACTGCCATGCCGCATCTTCCCTGGACCACACACAAGCATCCTAGAACCAGTTTTGGGGTATCACCCCTCATCTCCAGGTTAGCTTGAAACCAGTGACACAGTGGGCCCAGGACCAATGTTTGGTCATACCCGACACACTTAGGTTGAGAAAGCAAAAGACTTTCAATTAGTTGACAGAATGAGGAACAAATCAAAAGTTCACCCCCAGGCAAACCATTTTTGTGTGCTGAGCTTATAATTTAAAAAGCACAGGGATGCGCCATATTTACAACAATATGACACATTCCTGTGGTTTCCGCTGCTCTGAAGCACAATTAGCTGCCATGAGCCAACGCAGGCACCCTTGCGTCATGTTGCAAGGCTGCCTGCTCTATGGGGATGATTGGAATGGCATTTTCCTCTTTCTATGAGTGCTGCAGAATGCAGCAAGCATAGAAAGAGGAAAAAACTAGGAGAAATAAAAGTATTTCTCCTCATTGTGCCATTCTTGCATCATAGGATTCCGACGCATTCTCAGTTGTACAAAATGTTGTAAATGTGGGAGTGAGTCAAGTTTCATGGATGCTGAATGGGAATACCCATAGCAAAATACCCATGGAATGCCCCTTTCATGCAGAGTAATGCGTGAACGGTACTCATATTTACAATGCCATGAAAAGTCACTCATGGTGACTTTACGTGGCCTTGTACATATGAACAAGACCGTTGCACCACCGGTGCACCAAAATAAATGAATCACCGGCGGTGCAATTGGCTTGTAAATAAGCCCATAGTATGTATGCATCAAGGAGTCAGATAGGCCCAGTGTAATCCAAAAATTGAATGAGTTTGAAACAGGCATTACGAGACACCTTAGGGCTAGAGTCTAATATCTTCTTCAATGAGGAATCAAAGAGAGACATCCCGGGGTCCTCCTCCTACTGTGACCTGAGGGTCAAGAGGCCCAGTCGTGCCCCCTCTAGCAGGGCCCTATACAGTTGCCAAGTCCTCAGAGCATGACTGCCTGCACATGCTTTTTTTTTATCATGGGTCGAAACCAAAGTGGTTTCACTTTGGTTCAACCCGTGATAAAAAAGAGCACGTGCAGGAAATCATTCTCTGGGGGCTCGGTGACTCAGGTATCCCACCCATTCACATATCTTGCAAATCAAGACTAAATGTAGAATGAAATGGACCACTAGAATATCATAAGACTCCCATAAGACTCTCATAAGGATCCCAGACAACCACCCCCCCCAGATGTTTCAAACATCTAATCACCAAAAGACGAAGTTCACGTGTGTACGGGGTTGGTGATTAGCTCATGTAAAGCAAGTGTAGGTTTCAGCAAGAAACTCAGGAGGCAATCATTGGTGTGGGGTCACACTCAGCAACTTAACCCCATCCCACAGAAAGGCCAGCCAGTGGACCACCCACTGGAACTATGCAGCTATGTAATATAACTCCAGGTCAGGTTCAGCTAAGCCACCACCAGACACTGGCAGGCTCATCTTCCAGAGGGGCCCCTGACATCATGAGGAGCCCCAGTAAAGTGAGAGAAGCAAACCGTCTAGTTCTGTAAAGAAGTGTAGAGGTAACTCCAACGGGAGGGCAGCACATAGATGAAGATGACACTGTGGTATGATCATTTTGGATACGGACATGTGGCCATTTACAGATAGAAGCAAGGTGAACCAGAAGGCAACAGAGTGCCGCAACCTAGCTAACACAATTCCCCCCGGCATATAGCAAAGACGGAGAGAGGTAAACAGCCACTTCTAGATATTGTACAGTATCCTGCTCTCAAGGCAGGGTTTGAGAAGATGGGATTGGGCCACACATCGGGAGTCGACATCTCCCCCCAAAGGAAATACACAGGACTTAGTCAGATTTATTTTGAGTCTCAAATGGATTCGGAAAACTGTCATGGCTTATTCTGCTCCCAAGAGGTCGTATTCCCTCCCCATAAGGTACAGCAACATACCATTCACATATTGAGGAAGATAAGTTCAGTGAGACGCAATGTGTAATCCCTCATAATGTTTTCCCGGGCGGACCGTGCAAGCAAAGGGCTCAATGGTCAACACAGATCAAAGAGCCAACAGGGGGCAACCCTGCAGAATACCCCGTTCCACTGGGAATGCTTTCTAGATTGAGGCTCCATTCTGAATCTTAGACAGGGGGTCTGTGTAAAGAAGCTAAGTCCACAAAACTATGGGGAGACCCAGGCCAAAGTTACAGATAGTCCCATAAAGAAACTCCCATTGAAGCGAGTTGAATGCCTTTCTGATATCGACTGGGATAACCAATGCCTCTGGTGGTGGAAATTCCCGATGGTCAAAGGCCAGAAAAAATTGACAAACCTAAGGCATAGTGCTTCGTGTAGGGATTTGGTCTGAGTGGACGAGGGAATATTTATGAAAAAGTAGACGATTTGGCAGTATTTTATTCAAGATCTTATACTCTACATTGAGCATAGACAGGGGGCGGTAAGAGTCAAGAAGAGGTCAGTCCTTGTCTTTTTTAGGCAGTGACACAACAACGGACTCTCTCAGTGATGGGGGAAGTTAACCACGCTGTCAGTGGACAGTAAAAATTGTCATCAGACTAGGAACAAGTTCTGATGTGAAAACCACATAGAATTCTAGCTGAAATTCCATCGAGGCCCGTTACCCTATCGCTCGCAATACCCTTATTTGCTCTCTGCACCTCCTGCTCAGCAATATCTGCAGCCCATTGAACCGCGACTGTTGGACAAAGAGCCACTGCAGAAGCATGCGAAATATAGTCCACCAGCTGTTCTCTGATCTGCTTGTTTTCACTGAAAGAAAGGCTGAATTTTCCCCTATTACTTGTGGACTAGGCAGCCTCATAACTTTTGGTGCCAATAGCTATGCGAATGCATGTGGTTGTGAGAGCTAAACACAATGTCACTGTGCCTGGATACAAGTGCCAAGCACCAAGATTGTGATTTGTTATAGCGTTAGAGCTGTACGAACGTCGCTAACTTGAGGATAAGGGTGAGCTGTGAGATCTCTGCTGCTGCTTGGCAGTCTCCACTGCATATGGAGGGGGTGAAGTAACAAACGTTGTGCCCCAGTAAAACTCTGCACAATTAGAGATTCTGTATAAATGCTAATTTTGCTGAACAACACAGTAGTTATAGCTTGTATGCAAACTTTGACCATGTAACGTTGGCATTGGTTTATAATCACTTTCTTTTATCATTCTATTATAAAAATATATTTTGTCCAACTTCTTCCCTTAGAGTTACACACATTTTATTCATGGAGGTATTTATTTTTTCACCATATTATTAATACATGTGGCACTATGAGTCAACTTTAATAAGTTAAAACCAGACTTTTGCCAGCAAACATACATTATTTGCTAGCCTCGAGCAGATGTATTTTATTTCCACATTACTAGTCTACGTGTGTAGAGTATGCCTTGCACATGGAACTGTTCTCAAAAGATTCTTACACTCTGGAAAAATTTTAAATTAGAGGAAACCCAACAAAGATAAAGACTTTAGCATTTAAAAGAGATAAGCAGAAAACACCAACGTGGTTTCAGATCCCATTTTCAGAAATCTCACTTGAAAGGAAACCATTCTTAATCCAGATAGTTCCAAGAGTCAGTAATGCAGCACAGACAACTCTCCCAACAAATTATTCAACTATAAATTCACATGAAGAAGCTGATGTGGGACAGAGAGGGGTTTACTTCCCAAATAGCAAAGCAGAAAATGGCAATCATGGATAAGTGGTCAGGGCGGGGCAGCCAGGGCGAGCACATGCAGAATGGCACTTGCCAGAACACACACACGTACTGTGGGACGGTTCACAGAAGTTCCTTGTCTGGGCAGGCAAGTGAGCTTCAATGGCATATGCCACGTACACCAGCTGGAGGGCCATGTGCTTTTGCTGCACATACCAGCAGGATGGTCTGGGTCAGCTGTCTGTGGGAGAGACCCAGTGAGAGGGTCCCAGGGGGGCAGTTGGAGTCTGAAGCATGGCTCACCACATATCTCCCTCAGAAGCAATTCAGGTGTACAAAGCCTTGGTCCAAGAAGGCAGCATAAATTAATGTTTTTTGTAAGTCCTCCTCCCCAACACCCCTCTGCCTACCTCTGGCCCTTGTCACGTGTTGCAGTGCTATATGCACTCATATGGATGGGGGCATTGTGATGACCTTTGACTACCATTGTTTTAATTTACTCAATGTGTTTTAACTTACTTCATCTTGAATGTACAACACCATTTTTGTGCACTTACATTTTAACTTGTGATTTCATTTTGTGCCTCCTTATACCTTCAGAGTGTTTCAAAACAGCGTTACCTGTAACAGAATGTGTAGGATGCGCATTTGAAAGCATGAGAGGGAGAAATCTGTGGAATGTCTTCCTTGTCTCAGAGTGTAGTGTTGTAGGCAGTGGTGTGCAAATGTGCATTCTGTTGTACATTGTGAAATTAAGTTTTAACTTTTAGTTTTAACATGCCCTAACTTCATCTTGAATTCTGACTCTGTCTGGCCTGAGTTCTGCACACACAAGCAGGCCCCCAGGTTATTTAGGGTTTTCACATTCAGGATTTTTTTCCTTTTTGATGGTGTTTTTGGTACTCTTCGAGATGTTTTCTTCTTTAGCAGGCGTCACTAAAATAGGGGGCTGTAACATAGTGTGGGGGACCGGGGAGAATGCATGAGAAATTGTTTGCCTTGGAATGCCTGCAGGAGCTTGGCCGATACCAGTAATGTTTTCTTGCTGTAGATGGTATCTCCTCGTGCATTGTGAATATTATTAAAACTGTGATTTCTTGCCTCGAAAACTGGGTTCTCTCTTGAGAGATGGACGCATCTGCTCAGTTCTGCATTTCCCAGTTTGTGGAGTTTCATGACCCCCAATTGTAAAATAGGATCCCCCAGTCTTGTGTCGGCTAAGATGAAGATATTGCTGCCAGAGAGGTATTTTCTCTGATTATTGGTATTGAAATATAAATATATATATATATATATATTCACTGAAAAAACCATAGGTTTCAGGGGCGTTATAGTTAGCTGGACTTTTCACTCGTACAAAACCATTGAAATTCCCCTGTTATAGTTAGTTCAGCTAACTATAACTCGCGCGCCCGCAATGCACTGCTGATGACGTCACATATTACATCACTCATGACATGGTCAGTGACATCACTCATGACATCACTGATGACATCTCAAATGCCATCACTGATGACATCACTGATGACATCATCCAGTGAATGTGTGTTTTTCTGAAAATTACATATGTTTTATATATGTATATCTCAAGGTCGATGGAAGAATAAATGGGTATATAAGTGTCTAAATGGATGAGTTGTTTTTTAAAAATTGATTGTATAACTGACTGATTAAGTGTATCTTAGTGAATACATGGCTTAGTGAGTAATGTTTAAATATGTAAATATCTGTATCAGTCTCTCAATTTGTGTATAAGTGGCTGCATGGGTTGGTGAGTAGCTACATGAGTGTCTATATAGGTTATTAGTTGGTTTTTTGAGTATCAGTATGAGTGTCTGAGTGTCTGTATGGTTCAGTGGAGGGTATTACGTAGTGCATAGGTGCATGAATGAGTGACTCACTGTTTGTATGTGTTGAAGACAGCATGTGTGCAGGACTGTATGGGTGGATGAGTGTGTGCATGGGTGTGTTAGTGAGTGAATGACTGTCTCAATAGTGTCTTTATGAGTAACTACAAATGTTTTAAACTAGTATATGTGACTATTGGTGTGTATATAAGTGAGTTTATGTGAGAGTGAGAGATTGAAAGAGTTCCTGTATGAATAAGTATGTGTTTCTATAGGTGATTGTTTAAAAGACTAAGTATGTGTAAGTTTCTGTAGAAGTAAGTGTGGTGGTGTGAGTATAACTGTATATGCAAGTAAATGGATGTTTGATTCTTTCTTAGCATGAGTGACTATGTGTGTGAGTAAATCTATGGATGAGTGGTGTTGTGTAAAAGGAGGTATAGGTGTATGAGTACATATGATGAGTGAGTACATGTATGAGTGACTGTATAGGACGGTTGGTGAATGAGTGGATGTGTATGTGGATCTTAGAATTACTGAATAGGTTGTTTGTAACTGATATTGGTATGTCCATTGTTTTGAAAATTTTAGTTTCTATTTTTGAATGTGTGTATCAAAGGTTATATTAGGGGGAGAGGAGGTCTGACACTCTATCACCAGGATGATGTCATCAGTGATGTCATTTGAGATGTCATCAGTGATGTCATGAGTAATGTCACTGATCATGTCATGAGTGATGTAATATGTGACGTCATCAGCAGTGCATTGCGGGCGCGCGAGTTATAGTTAGCTGAACTAACTATAACGGGGGAATTTCAATGGTTTTGTACGAGTGAAAAGTCCAGCTAACTATAACGTTCCTGAAACCTATGGTTTTTTTAGTGAATTTCTAAGGTTTTTTAAATGCTAATTCCTAACTATAACATGCCTGAAACCTATGGTTTTTTCAGTGAATTTCAAAGGTTTTTTAATGCTAATTTCTAACTATGCCTACAGAGATAGGACATGTGAAGAAAGAAGAAAAAACGCACAGAAAGAAAAAAAAGGAATGCAGAAAGAAGCAACAGAAGCCCTCAAAGACGAAGAAAAGTGCAGGAAGAAGGATAGCATGCAGAAAGAACAAACAGAAGAGCAGAAAGAAGCCTTGTTGCAAAATCATCCTGTACCCTCAACTTTTTCAGACGGATACTGGTGGTAACTGAGTCTGACTAACCAGTCCTAGAGCCAGTGCTATGTTAAAAGACACTCAGAATACAGTGAAAACACCTACATACACTAGGGAACACTATGCGTTGGGGTCCCCCTGTGATCAGCATGACCTCCTCGGTAAGCCCCTAGTATATAATAGGGCAGTGGATTAAAACTACCTCTTAAAACGCGCAACAGGGCGTGTTTGCACACATCACCTCAGGCCCCGTCCCCTCACTTCCCCACTGTGTAAACACGCCCTGTGGCCGTTTTAAGTTGAGAGATTAAGTCCCCTTGAATCCTGAGGGTCCCTAGGGTCCAACTAGACCACTAGGGACCTCCAGTAAGCGCCACAGAGCTGTGTTGCAGAGAGATGTAAAAAGGGGCACGGCCTAGACCACCTCTCTGCAACGCAGCGCAGTGGCGCTTACTGGAAGCACCTGGTGGGCTAGTTGGCCCCCAGGGTCCCTCAGGATTGAATGGGAATTATTTCTCCAACTTAAAACGCGCCACAGGGCTTGTTTGCACATGTTAACTCAGGCCCCGTCCTCTCCCTTCACCACTGTGTATACACGCCCTGTGGTCGTTTTTAGTTGGGAGATTAAGTTCATTTGAATCCTGAGGGTCCCTAGGGTCCAACTAGCCCACTAGGTACCTCCAGGAAGCGCCACAGAGCTGCGTTGCAGAGAAGTGTAAAAAGTGGCACGGCCTGGACCACCTCTCTGCAACGCAGCTCAGTGGCGCTTACTGGAAGCACCTGGTGAGCTAGTTAGCCCCCAGGGACCCTCAGGATTGAAGGGGAATTATTTCCCCAACTTAAAACGCGCCATAGGGCGTGTTTGCACACGTCACCTCAGGCCCCGTCCCCTCCCTTCCCCACTGTGTAAACACGCCCTGTGGCCGTTTTTAAGTTGGGAGATTAAGTCCCCTTGAATCCTGAGGATCCCTAGGGGCAAAATAGCCCACTAGGTACGTCCAGTAAGCGCCATTGCAGAGAGGTGTAAAAAGGGGCACGGCCTGCACCACCTCTCTGCAACGCAGAGCAGTGGCGCTTACTGGAAGCACCTGGTGGACTAGTTGGCCCCCAGGGTCCCTCAGGATTGAAAGGGAATTATTTCCCCAACTTAAAACGCGCCACAGGGCGTGTTTGCACACGTCACCTCAGGCCCCATCCCCTCCCTTTACCACTGTGTAAATGTGCCCTGTGGCCGTTCTAAGTTGAGAGATTAAGTCCCCTTGTATCCTAAGGGTCCCTAGGGTCAAACTAGCCCACTAGGTACCTCCAGTAGGCGCCACAGAGCTGCTTTGCATAGAGGTGTAAAAAGGGGCGTGGCCTCAGAACACCTGTCTGCAACGCAGCTCCCTGGCGCATACTGGAGATACCTGTTGGGCTAGTTGGCCCTCAGGGACCCTTAGTATTGAAGGGGAATTAATTCCCCAACTTACAACTGGCCAGGGGGTGCGTTTGCAGAGTGCTACAAGGAGGGGGCGTGGCCTCCGGTGCGATGCCGGTCTTTTATTTATTTTATTTTTTTAAGAAGGAGGGCTGTTTGGCCCCCCTTCTTTTTCTAATTTACTGGCCCTGGGGAACCCATCCCCCAGGGCCTGCACCCTAATTTTTTTTGTTGAAAAAAATAAATTTGGCCCTCTCAAGGCCTTAATCGGCCCCGGGGACCCCAACCCCCGGGTCATGACCTTTTTTAAAAAAAAATCTTTAGGAGGGGGCTGCGTTGCCCCCCTACTCAGGCCACTTATGGCCCCGGGGACCCCATCCCCCGGGGCCTGCCATTGTTTTTAATTATTTAAAAAAAATATATATTTATAGAAACACCTAGGACATACTGGACAATCCGTATGTACCTATCACCATGACGATTTGCGTGAAATTCATTAAAAGGCGACTATGCATAGAATGAATCCACATGGAATGTATTTACACCGCTAGTGAAGCTCTGACGTGTCTGACGCCCTACCGTGCCTAATCTCGGCACCCCCGCCGGTGGGTACTCTCCAAGTAGACACCCTTGTCGTTTATTTATACAAACATGGGTAGCTATTGACAGGCACATTTAATATACACGCACACCAAGCCATTCAAAGGGGAATCGACAAAAATTCGACCAAACAATGCAAGAAATCTCCCTCACGGTTAATAAAACACACATCCACCGCCAGATGTGTAATACTTTTTATTTTACTCTCTGGAAAGGAGACGAACCTCACTTGAGAGTCACAACTTGCTCCTGGCTGAGCCCAATGCTATGTTACACCCACCAGTGCACGCCGAGTGCCTCACACCTCTGTGTTGTATTCCACCAGCTAGTGCGTATGCTATGGCACTCTCTAGCCCATGTGCACTGTAACAGCACCCCGTGAATATGTCATGCCACACTTGCCTTCGCACGGGTTATATTGCCCCATCTAACGTGCCTTCCTCGATGCCTATGTTATAACGCACAGCGCTATGCCATACATATTACAATCTGGGATCCATATCTTTGTTACAGTGTATATGCAACGTTACACTCACCAGCACATATTTTATATTACAACTTTAGAGACTAGTTAGGTTACACAACACTGCCCTGTGCATATTACACTCCAAGGCGCATATCGCATAGCACGCGCTAGTGCCTGTGCTATCTCGCGCTCTCCAATGAATCTTTCATTGCGCACAATGTATTGCATATTATATTTCACGCCCCGGTTCATCTTATATCACACTTTTTGGTGCATAGTTTATACCATATACTATATCTAGTTTTCATTTTCAATCATGCTCTCAGGACTATGTTCTATATAACACTGCGTCCACCTACCCTTTTCACGGGCATTACATTTTACGATGGGGGTGGAGGGTCAGGGGGTGTTTCTGCCAAGTGAGCCCGGAGTCACAGTCACAAACATCCTCTTCTTCCTGAATAAAAGTGAGATTATGCTGCATACTTGTTCATATTTTAAGTAGTTTGCACAGACACACATTTTAAAAACAATAAAGTTCCTAATACCCACCTTCTCTGAACAGTTAGCTTGCTGCCCCATCCACCTCCTCCCTATCCTCTGTTGTCTGAATCCATGGACTAGCCTCCTCCCTGCTGCCATGCATGGTCTGATGTGCTGCTGCTGGAGCGGGTTATGCAAAATTTTTGTATACCCATCCCATTTTGCATGTCGTTTTATTAATTAGATTAATTAATTAATCATAATCGTACTAATGGTTTGGAGTGATGTGGAAATAACTAATCAACCTTATTAATGACCGAAATACACGTGGGATTTGCATCTGCATGGACTAATTAATGACGTGAACTAAATTTTGTACGCATATTAATGATAGATAATTAGAACATTGCATGATATATGTCGCTTTGGTGATGAAATTGTGATTCGTGCTTTATTTAGTAAGAATAAACCGCATTAAGTGTTGCTTTTGGCTAGATAAATACACACACATATGGTTATTAGCGAGGGAATAACATTTAATTAGTCATTTCTATGAATTAATTACGTTTTTGTGTTTCTTTGCTTAAGTTGACTATTCTGGCCTATCAAATGATGGCTGCTTTTGGTGCCTAACCCAACTGCCGATGCTGAACCAGGCTTGGGTGAAGTGCGCCTGCGCTAAAAGATGAGCAACAATGGCCCTGTCTTGACCCCAGGCAAGCTGTACTTATCAAGGCCACTGGGAAAGGTGCCAGCGCTACAGACAATAGGCTTTATTAAAGAACCGGAACAAGCAAGTATGCTGACAACATGGACTAAGCCTTATGGGAACGGAGAGGTTGACCCCTGATCAGCCAATCAGAACAGTTTAAAACTCAATATTGTTAAATTTTATTGAAATTATTATAAAACCCATAGAATAGAGAGGTTGGAGTGTCGCTCCTTCGATTTCCTGATTATATGCTGACGAAGAGGACGGTGACACTGCAGGACAGCTGTTAGCCTAAATCTTTGATGGACTGAATTAATGCCCAAAATCCTGATGAACTTAACCAGCTAAATTGATGGGCATAGATTTGCGAGATTGACAGATTTGACATATAGGACGACTTTAGCCAGAATAGGTAAATATGAATGGCAACTTGATCAAATGAATGATTTAATCTGCAATATTAATATAAATTTGGATTTGAACATCTACAGAAATGAGTTGGGTTGTTTATTCATTGAAATGTGTTAATGAAAAGGTTAATTAGAGTATTCGAAATTCACTTAAATCTACAACTAACAGATCCATCCTGGTCATGAGGGGAATACCAAATGTAGAATCTAGGGCCTAATGAGTATAAGAAGGGTTTGTAGGTTTGTTGCTCATTAGGTTAAAGTGGTAGCTTCCTCCCTCATTATCCAGCACTTGGAAGGATAATCGCCTCTTGTACGGACTGATGGTGAGTGTGTGATGGTGTTATGGGCCCCACCAGCGAATGTATGGATAGTGTGCGTGTGTGAGATCTTTTGGTCCGCAACGGTAGGGAGGGATTTTGCACTCCGCGCTGGAGCACTGCCACTGCCCTCCATTTAGCATGATGTACCAGTCCACTCCTCCTGCCCTCCATTGCCCAATTCTATGGCCCATCATTGACCTCCTGATTAGCCTCTGTGCTTAGCTTGCTGCCCCTATTCTCCTTCCCCCTGCCCTCCGATGTCTTTGTGCATGCCCCTGCTCTATCATTTTTGCCCACCATGTTCCATGGACCTGCCACTCCGATCTACTCTGAGTGTTCTGTTGAGCTGCCACTCCCCTCCCACCTGCCTAGCATTGTCAGATGACTGTAACCTTACCCTGCCACCTCCACCCTGCCTGTCCACATGCCATGCCCCTATCCCCTTCCTCCTGTCCTCCATGGTCCATTTTACTGCCACACCCTTCTGCCCTCCCTGGTCTGTTGTGCTGCAACTGCTCCTCCTGCCTGCCCGCGCGGTCTGTTGTGAGGCCCCTTCCCCTGAACTCTCTTGTCTGTGCCCAGGTCCTGACCTTCCCTTCTATCCTCCATGGTCCTTTGTGCATGCCCCTGCACCCTCCTTCTTGCCCATCATAGCCATTGTGCTGCCACTAACCCTCCCGCTTGCCATGCATGGTCTTCTGTGCTGCCATAGCCCCTCCCACCTTCCCTGTGTGGTCAGCTAGCTGCCCCTGACCCCCTCCCACCTTCCCTCCATGGTCTGTGTGCATGCCATCATAGTCTCATTGTTGCTCTCCATGGTGTGTTTCGTTTCTAGTGCCCAACCTGCCTGACCTCCATGGTCATCCTGCTGCTCCTGCCTTGCTCCCTTGCCCCCAGCCCTCTGTTTCCATGTGCAGACCCCTATTCCCTCCCTCCTGGCTTGTCTGTTCCATTGTAATGCCCCTGATCCGTCCCTCCTGCCCTTTATGGTCTGTTATGCTGCAGCTTTCTCTCCTGTCTGTCCATCATGGTCAGCTAGCTACCATTGCCTCTTTCCCCTCTGTTCTCTGTTGTCCATGTGCATGGTCCTGTCCCCTCCATATTGCTTTCTATGGATTGTTGTGCTGCACTCCTGTCCCGCATGCGCTGTGTGGTGTATTGTGCTGCTGCAAACCCTGATGCCTGCCCTGTAGGGTCAGATTGGAGCACCTCTCCATGTCCCTCCTGTCCTCTGTTATCCGAGTCCATGTCCCTACCCCAATTCCTCCTGCCTACCATGATCCAATGTACCATACTTGCGATCATTTTGAACTTGGTAAGAGGGAGATTTTGAAAAAAAACTGGGGTATTAAATTTCCCCTTTGAGTTACATTGAAAAAGAGGAGATTGTAGACAGGAGAGAGATCAAATAAAGCCCATTTGAGCTTAAAATCATTGGACGTTTCCTGGCTGAAATGGGTCTGTTGGCATGTATGGTTGTACTACCACTGCCTCTTCCTTCTGCCCACAATGGTGTATCATATTGCCACAGCCTCTTTTGCCAGTCCTGTATTGTTGGTTTGTTGCCCCTGCCCCCCTTTCTACTGCCCTCCAAAGTCTGTTGTGCTGCCACTGCCCTTCCTGCGTGCCCAGTGTGGTCAAATTGTTGCATCTGCACTCTCCTACCTGCCTTCAATTTTCAGAGTCCGTGCCCCTGGTCTCTGCCTCTCAACAGTATCCCAATGAACAACTAGATTGCTAACATTCTATATTTATTACAAAAGTGTGGAACGCCTGACATCATCTTGATGTAATCAAAACTGTAATACCTAGAGTATTTCCTTTAGAAATTACATATATGAGAGGGTCTTATTTGCATCAAAATTATGGTTAGTGCTCTAAAAAACTAAAATGAGGACATATTTTCTGAGTTTTCAAATAGTGACAAAGAACTTTTACATTATTTGTATTCTTTATGTTTTTTTATCCAGTTGACCACTTGATTAAATGTTGCACCTAGGGGAGAGGATGTGGTGTTACTTCCAGAGCTGCAGACTTTGCAACTGGGGAACCAGGTGGGAGTTTCTGCTTCAGCTCAACATTCTGTGATTCTGGTCAAATCACTTAATCTCCCCATGTCTACAACCAAAATGAATTTGGTCTTGTGTGATGTAACCAATGCTCATGTAAAGCACTCCAATACCTGACAAGTCTGCACTATATAAAACTGCAAATACTCCAAAAATAAGTGTTTTGCACACTTCTGTCATTGGGCTACATGTGGGCTACATCTGGGTGATATTTGTGCTGCATTTGGGCTCTTTTGTCTCTGGTGGCCATCTTGGGAGATTTATTTGTTATGAAGTTTCCTAATTTCCTTATTTACTGCAGTCTCCTCAGTAGGAAATGCTTTCCGTTTTTTTATTTTGGGAAGGTATTCAGATATGTCACACATTTGCCATAAATTCTGAATGTTAGCACTCTAGTTGCTCATTAGATCACTGTAGTAAAGCTACTGCTCTCCACGGAAGTCTGCTGATGGTATTAAAAGTGCATGTTTTAGTCTGCATATCAGAAGTATTTAATGAAATAGAAGAGGATTTGAGAAGTCAATCAAAATGTGCCCTAATTTTTCTTTCTTCGGCACTAATCATAATTTCTATGGCAAAATGAACCCCCTCATTGTGTTCCTTTTTAAATCAAATGTTTTAAGTGTTACCAGTTTATTCCAATCAAGATGGCTTCAGGTGTGCCATACTTTTGTCATAAGTAAGACTGTTAGCGCTCTAGTTGTTCGTTAGAACACTCTGGGACATTCTGTCATTGGGCTATACTTGGGCTACATCTGGGTGATATTTGGGCTACATTTGGGCTCTTTTGTCTCTGGTGGCCATCTTGAGAGATTTATTTGTTATGAAGTTTCTTAATTTCCTGCAGTCTCCTCAGTTGGAAATACTTTCAGTTTTTTACTTTGGTTCCATCAAGAAGGCATTCAGATGTGTCACACATTTGCTATAAATTCTGAATGTTAGCACTCTAGTTGCTCATTAGATCACTGTAGTAAAGCTACTGCTCACCAGGGAAATCTGCTGCTGGTATTCAAAGTGCATGTTTCAGTCTGCATGTCAGAATTTTTTTATGAGATAGAAGAGGATTTGAGAAGTCAAAATGTGCCCTAATTTTTCTTTCTACAGCACTAACCATAATGTCTATGGCAAAATGAACCCCCTCATTTTGTTCCTTTGTAAATTAAATGTTTTAAGTGTTACCACTTTATTCCAATCAAGATGGATTCAGGTGTGCCATTCTTTTGTCATAAGTAAGACTGTTAGCGCTCTAGCTGTTCGTTAGAACACTCTGGGACATTCTGTCATTGGGCTATACTTGGGTTACATCTGGGGGATATTTGGGCTACATTTGGGCTCTTTTGTCTCCGGTGGCCATTTTGGGAGACTTATTTGTTATGATGTTTCCTAATTTCCTCATTTACTACAGTCTCCTCAGTAGGAAATACTTTCAGTTTTTTACTTTGATTCCATCAAGAAGGCATTCAGATGTGTCACACATTTGCCATAAATTCAGAATGTTAGCACTCTAGTTGCTTATTAGATCACTGTAGTAAAGCTACTGCTCACCAGGGAAGTCTGCTGCTGGTATTGAAAGTGCATGTTTCAGTCTGCATGTCAGAATTTTTTAATGAAATAGAAGAGGATTTGAGAAGTCACTCAAAATGTGCCCTAATTTTTCTTTCTGCAGCACTAATCATACTTTCTATGGCAAAATGAAACCCCCACATTTTGTTCCTTTTTAAATTAAATGTTTTAAGAGTTACCACTTTATGCCAACCAAGATGGCTTCAGGTGTGCTATACGTTTGTCATAAGTAGGACTGTTAGAGCTCTAGTTGTTCTTTAGAACACTCTGGGGAGCTGCAGTAGAACACAAAGGAATCAGCTGACAGTCTCTGCCCTTGTTGGATGTACATGTTTTACTGAGAATGTCTGACTTCATTCTCACATGACTGAGAAAGATAATGTGAATTTACAGAAAATATGCTATCAGTTTAGCTTATAGATCACCTTCCAAACCTATGTGGGAAAAGCATGAGAAAATAGTTTTCTCTCAAACATGATTCATGATATCACAGCAGAAGGCTTTTTCACATGGTAAAATCACCTTAGAACACACCACAATTCCTAAAATGAGTATGGTACCATCAACAAATGATTTATAATGTAACTAAAGTCTTAAAACCTTCTATTAACTGCAATGCTTTTTAATGAGGTGCTATCATGTATATTGGTCCCAAGATGGCTGCCAACACTTCCTGGATGAAGTGCTGACAGCCAATCAGATCTCACGATGAGATGTGTGGTTAGGCTCCGCCCAGATATATATGTGATTTTACTTTTGATTCTCTCAGGAACTACTGAACGGATTTGCACCATATATGCAAAAGGCACATGCCTGACCTGAGGACTACCTCTTTGCCAAATTTCAAGTAATTCTGTTCAGCTGTTTGGGCTGTACCTTCGACTAAAGGTCCTATGGGAAAATGCATGGGGAAAACGTGTTTTGGGACCGCCCTTTTTTCTTGGCCCCCGCTTGACGAATCTAACCCCGGGCGTAGCACTACGCTTCGCCCACGTAGTGTACGTAGCGCTGCCTGCTTCGCACTTTCCGAAGTAGGCGAAGCAGGGCAGCGCTACGCACACGCCGAGGGCGAAGCGTAGCTGCTTGCCACGCGCCACCCACCTCCCGCCCGCCCTTCTTTTAAATAATATAAGCATTGAAAAATAAATTAAAATAAGTTGACTTACCCGTAAGCGCGGCGTCTCCGGGGCTCCTTCTTTCTGTTTCTAATTTCTTCTGGCAAAAGCGCATGCGCGGACACCCGCGCATGCGCATTTCTCGCGAGAAATGCGCATGCGCGGGCGTCCGCGCATGCGCATTTGCCAGAAGAAATTAGAAACAGAAAGAGGGAGCCCCGGAGACGCCGCGCTTACGGGTAAGTCGACTTATTTTAATTTATTTTTCAATGCTTATATTATTTAAAAGAAGGGCGGGCGGGAGGTGGGTGGCACGTAGTGGGGCTACACGAAGCGCGTAGTGTGCGTAGATTTGGGCACACTACGTGCTGCTTCACGTAGCCCCACTACGCCCACTACGCCCACCCTTAGACGAATCACCCCGAGACTTTCAGGGTAGGAGCTGAGCGGAGCGCTCCATTGGTTTTGAAACTTTCAAGAAGATAAGTCAACCGGCGCCAAAGTTATTCAAAATAGAATTTTCAGAATTTTCAGATTTCCTATGAGTCAAATGTCCAACTAACTATAACGTCCCTGAAACCCATGGTTTTGTTTTTTCAGTGAATTTCTAAGGTTTTTTAAATGCTAATTCCTAACTATAACATCTGGAAAACCTATGTTTTTTTTTGTGAATTTCAAAGGTTTTTTAAATGTTAATTTTATATTTTAATATTTATAAAACCTATATTTTTTCAATTTCTTTTTTGTAATATTTTGGAACTCTATTATCCTTTTTTGTTTTTATTTTGAAAAATATGTAATGTTTTATATCTTCCCAAAAAAGTATGTATAACGTTTTTTTCTTGTTGAGAAAACTGAAGTCCCGTACCAGTAGTGTACCAAGCTCCATTGGCACGCCAATCCTATCCGCCATATTGCTAAACTCATAAAGGATGCGCATTTCATATCCGACGGGTTTGTGGCACCATGTCCTGTGTAACATCATATTCGTATGTGGTCGCACCAGCTGCTACTTTGGTATATGACGGGTACGCAGTATCAAGCTGCGCCTTACGTCATGTACGTATGGGGTCACACCCACTGCACGTTGCGTATGTGATGTGTGCACGCTGCCAGGCAGTATGTTACGTCATAGACGTATGGTGTCGCGCCGGGAACACAATTTCCTCCTTTTTGTTTGTGTCTCAAAACTATATCTAAATAAGTTTAAAGTGTATATGAGAACAAGGGATAATCTCAAATATTTTAAACATTTATATATTTCTAACTGTAATAAATTCATATTATGGTAATATTTTCTCAAAATCACGATGGAAGCGGCCTCCTTGCGCGCTCGCTGCACGATTGCCATGTGACCTTAAAGAAAAGCATTTGATTGGTTCATAACATTTCCCACTGTAACAGTTGGAGGACCTCACCCATTTTCGCCATTCTCTCTAAAGCGTTTGATGTGAGACTCCTCTTTTGCTTATAGAGCTTTTTAAAAAACTTTTTGCTATGTACACATATCTGACAGTACACACAACATGCAAACATCATCTTCATCAATATTCATGCTCTATAAAGCAGCCTTCCACCGGTGATAGCCATGCATCTAAAAGCTACATATCATAACTTTTCCACACTCCCAGAGGTAACATGGTTGCATACGCTGTCCACAGCACAATGTAATGTGGTACGGCCCAGTGGCAGTATCATGCATACATAATGAACACACGGACACAAATACATAGTGGAAGTGGGTACGGGCACGTGCGATTGACTCTGTCATATCCAGTGACGTCTGTGCTAGATGAGTGTGGAGTGAGTGTAAAGCAGCCCTCAGGTAATGATTGCTGCTAGCATCAACTACAACAGTAATCATTGGATCACACACAGAGATTCAATAATAAAAGGGTCAATAGTTTGTGCTGCAGTAAGGTAGGGACACTAGATGTGAAATAATACAGAAAAGATTCTATCGTAAAACAACCATAACTTGTGGTATACTAAGATACAGGCAGTAGATCTGAAATAATACACAAAAAGATTGTATCATAAAGGGTCCATCAGGTCTAGTGCACTTAGATAGCCACATCAAAAGCATTCAGCATGCGCACAGCCAGCGATGATGCGTGCTGCAGGGGGGCCGTACTAGGAGCAATGTCTGTTGCCTACAACACTACATCATCTGCAATAGCGACTCGATCTGAATTGTAAACACTGCTGTCTGCAGTGTAGGCCAGAGAGCGGTCAGCAAGGGCCCACAGCCACGTGGAGATGACTTGAGCTGCCCAGTTTGCCGTATGCGAAGCAACAACAACCGTGTGTGGACCCTGTGATAATGCGTATGCGTGGTGTGGACAGAGCACACTGGAGCAATGTCTTTTGCCTACAGGACTGCGTCATCTACAATAGCGACTCGATCTGAATTGTGAACACTGCTGTCTGTAGTGTAAATTGAAGGCAGTAGTGGCACAGTCTTCCATGAATACTTTTTCTCACATCCTCGTCACAAAATACAACATAAATTACACAAAACTATGCAATAAATAAATCAAAACAATTATAATTGCGATCTCTGCTGTCCACTGTATACACTGTTATTCAGTGTTCTTTACCACTACCAAGAAGAATTTGGTCATTGTACTAGACCTATAAGTCATCTTAAAAAACGTCTTCAAGCAAGTATGCTAAAAGGCTATTGTGTATATTTCAATAGACGTTGTAGTTAGTTGCCTACTGGATTCTGTAATTAAACAATCACCACTCCATCTGAATTGTGAGCCCTGCTGACCACACTGTAGGCCAGAGGCAGTTGTCATTAACGCCTCACTGCCACGTGCCGTTGGATTCGGAAGCACGCAGTTGGTTGCACCTGATCGCAGTGGGTACACAGAAATCATCACAAACTTTAACTTCTGACATCCTCAATCACAGAATCAAGACCCCGTTTCACTGTTCCAACCTGCTGTACCACGGTGTACTCTCCCGACTGCAGTCAACCAAGCCTAATAATCATGTGCAGCAGTTAGATACGGAAGCACAGAGTCTGATGCACCTCAACGGAGGGAGTTCTGTCAAAACCAAGCAGCAAGTAATATCGGACATCGTCCATTTTGGGATCAAGACACTGTTCCACTGTTGGGACCTAGAGATGCTTGCACCTGGTCGAAGGGAGTACCTTCATCTCCACTCTCAGATACAGTTCTATTATCATCAATTGTGGGATCAAGACCCTGTTCCACTGTTCAGACCTGCTGTACCGCAGTGTACTCCACTGACTGCAGTCACCCAACCCCAATAATCATGAGCAGCAATTAGATACGGAAGCACAGAGTCTGATGCTCCTCAACGGAGGGAGTTCTGTCATAACCAAGCAGCAAGTAATATCGGACATCGTCCATTATGGGATCAAGACATCGTTCCACTGCTGGGATCTAGAATTGGTTACAGCTTGTCAAAAGGAGTACCTTCATCTGCACTCTCAGATGCAGCTCTAACATCGTCCATTGTGGGATCAAGACACTGTTCTACTGTTGATACCTCTTTGACTATTGTGTTAGTAGTATACAGAGCACTTCACGGTGCTGGGCCTCAGGCTGGGCGCTGTCTGACTGTGTCGCGGTAGCCAGCGTTGATCTCAGGAGCCTTCCCAGCTCGCAGACCTCGGCCCAAAAGCTTCCGCTGGCACATGGAGGGCCCTCTTTTGCCTGCGACGGTGTCAAAAGGTGAACTGTGGGGCATATGTGCATCGCAGCGGCCATGACGGTTT
This sequence comes from Triturus cristatus, assembly GCF_964204655.1. Lineage (NCBI taxonomy): Eukaryota > Metazoa > Chordata > Amphibia > Caudata > Salamandridae > Triturus > Triturus cristatus. Next base: position 152,619,893 of record NC_140584.1, read on the forward strand.
CTGGGTAGCAGCAGGCTGAGAGCATTATTCCCGCAGCCACCTTCACTCACGGCATCAGCCTAGTGGCGGTGTAAGCTGCGCAGACCTGACAGACATGTTCGACATTCAGGAAGAGAACCACACCCAGAGAAACGTGCCTTTTTATTCATACCCCTATGCAAGCCTTGCGTACGCCGAACCAGCCCACTACGCTAAAGATTTGGGGGGGAGGTGGCACGTACGCGCTATTTTTTCATAATCTTCCCTACTGACTGTACTATCATGGTTGCATCCACTGTCAACTTCACTCAATAGACCATCAGTGTATGTTGACATGTAAATGTCTGTGCTCTGCATACTCAAGTCTCTCCGGCTCATCCCCTCAACACTTTCCATTGTATACCTTTATAATCGAGAATCACTTGCCACCTTCGCACATACTTTGCTCCTATCTCTCCCCGCATTCTGCATTGTGTGGCAGAGGTGCCATGTTTGGTTTGTGTACATGGCTAGCCATGGTTCCCACAGTACGTAATGTTGTTGTGTCTGCTAGGTGCACATGTTGTTTGTCATGTTGTATGTGATTATATAAGGTAGCGCGTTTATTTACGAGCAGTGGTTTCTCCCATTTACATATCACTGTCTTAAAGTGGATACAGAAGTTTTTCTCAAAGTTGAAAAGTGCTACCACAATGGCAGTTATTCATTACTATGAACGAATGTCCAACTGCACGACGCTTCTAAGCTTACAATCTTGCGTGATTCCTTAAAAGCACGCCAACTCCCACAATCAGACCCACATTCACACAGCTTTCTAACAGCAGTTATCTGCTTCTCAATAACATGGACTACTACGCAATGTGAGCTGGCATACCGTATGTCCTTACTGTTTCAAACCGGATAACTTCCTCTGGCAATCTCTATTCCCACCCACACAAAGTAACTCCCAAAGTTCAACTTGGCATTCAATACCTACTTTGAAAACAGATTTTATTAAACGGAGCAAACTGAAAGCGCTTTTGTTTCAAACAGAAGTGTCCCTCACTTCTCCAAAAGTAATTTATCGACTGCACATAGCACGAACTTCAAGTAAAATGAACTCCCTTTTAAATACGAACCTCCCATTACACTTTGTGAATTGTTACACAATTTTCAACACATCTGACAATTAAGGTTTGACACACTTTTTTAATATTGTCTCCTCCGGCCTTCTCACAGACTTTCAAACTGTTTTTAGTCTAATACCAAACTTCATTCATTCGATCATCTCTGGAAGAACAGCAACAGTGCCCATAATTCTCACTCTGTTTGCGGCACTATTTTGTCTTGTTAAAAATGGCTACGCTCCCTGTGGTAATAAACATGTTCGACAGAATACGCCTCTATGCGAAGCTACATCAATACCGTGAAAAAATGGAGCAACTTTTAGGCTGCCTGCCTCTATCTATTATCGGAGCCAGCTACAACATGATATTTATTTACACATATACAATCTGCGTGCAACCATCTTTTTATTGCAACACTTGCCCAATCGACTGGCGAATGGATCTATGCCTTGCCAACATCCCAGCAAATGCTTCCGATATCCAGCAGGTAATGGAGTATCTTGAAAACCATGAACTTGATTGTTCGGGCAGTGGAGCAATGGCGGATGCTACGCAAAAAGGTATCCTTGCGGAATGGGATTCCTACACAGCCGCGAAAGATCTCCTGCAACGTGCGACCTTTGACAACATCGCAGATTGCCTGCCAATTCAAATTGCCGCTCCAACATTCAAGGAACATTACTGTCCCTTCAAGGATATGAATTGGATCGCTTCGCTTTTTTCACACGATGGCAACAATCGCCTCTTGGAACAAAACGCATCTCAAGCAGCTGAAGAACTTCCGGACTGCAATCTCCAAGACTTGTAAGAAATTCACTTGGATTGACTTTTTCCAACTTTTTTGACTTTTTCCTATTAAATATTTTAATACACTTCAATTGAACTATTTTCATATAATATCTTTCTAAGTATGCTTAGGCATTTGAACTCTGTTTTCATTATTGGCCCTTACCTCTCCACACTCACCAGGGATGGATGAAGAATGGCTTATGCAAATACACTATTTACTTGCTAAATTAGCCTAAACCCGACATCCATTTTGAAACCATATCTATTATTTGTACACACGTCTCTCTGCCTGCCTCTTATCCACGAAGCCCTTTCACACAAATTAGCTAATTCTCAGCCTCTGCTCACGAACTGGCGATCAAGATAAAAAAACATGGCATTGTTTAGAAACTGGTTGGCACAGTGTGGTAATCGTATCCTACCTTTATTTTCATTCTACAATATACAGTCATTCATGTCTAATAGGTATTGTTTATGTCACATGGAACTGTAACATGTAATGTGGAATTGACTGATGCAGGAGCTTAGGTTTGAATACAGCAGAATTGGTTGGCGTTTGCCTCAGCTGGGTGCCTTAGCTCTTGCACCAGTGGTTCCATTTATGGCACTTACATAAAGACACTTTTTATATAACTTGCAGACTCCATCACTTTATCCCACACATCCACTTTCTTAAACACACCTGATTTCACCATTTGTCTTCTGTGGCATTGCAACTTTCTGCATTATATTCTTCATGATTATTTCTTTATTCCTGCTTGCTAAAACACTCCATTCTAGTCTTCAGACCATTAGGGGTGAGTAGCTTGCTTCCCACTCCCGCTATAGTCTAAACCCATACTAACACCACTTGCACAGCTATGCTACAGCAGCCAGTATGCTACAGCGCCAAGAGCACATCAGTTTACAGCAATCAGCTCACAGTTTCATTCCCAAGTGTACTGGCACCTCACCTCAGAACCATCTCACTCTGGGCAAAACAGCACTTTCACACCGGTAGGGTTGCATATATCGCTTCACACTCCCTGTATAGCACACCCTAACCCCCAACAGACCTCACAGCACTCCTACCCTCCTCTTTCCTACTCTTTTTGCCATTTTTCCCCTTACTCGCTTCAATGGAATCACAAAATGGCAGCCAACACTTCCTAGTTGCAACCGCTTGCAGCGCTCACAACCAATAAGCAGAAAGCTTGTGCTCATAACGCCTCAGCCAATCAGATGGCAGAATTCCCAAATATCGATATCTGTAAATTTCGATATTTCTCAAAAACCACTGAATGGATTTAAAACAAATAAACAAAAGTGTGCTTTCTAGACCAAGACCCTTCTCCCTGCCAAATTTGGGGTAATTCCGTTCACCCGTTCGACCTGTAGCCTTGTCTAAAGTTTCCCATGGAATTTAAGATGGAGAAAATACGTTTTGGGATCCCCTTTATTCTTGGCCCCCCCATGACGAATCAACCCCAAACATCACACATAGGAGCTGATATGAATAAAGAAATAGTTTGGAAAATTTCATGAAGATTCATCAAACGTCGCCAAAGTTATAAGCAAAACAAAAAATGCTCTTCCTATGGAAACTTGATCCTAACTATAACTTTTTTTGTTTTATTTTTTTTATTTTAATATATTTATATTATTTTCTTTTTCCAATTTTTTTTCGGAGTCACGCACCCAAAGTGTACACATCACGGTGGGTGCGCGGATTCTAGCCGCCATTTTAGAAACGTCATGAAGGATCAGCGTACGATGTGCGATGGCTGCGTGTTTTTCAGTTACATCATATACATTTAATATTATGTGATGTGTGCGATTGGTATGCGACCAGTCCGCGACTCCTGCTCCGGCACATTTGAGACACATGCGCATTATGGTATGCAACGCTTGTGGGGTGGCGAGTCCCAAACTTATATTATTTTTAAATATATTTTCGCGGTCGCGTCGGGTGTGTGCTTCGTGAGTGCAGAGTGTGCGAATCCCATGTGACTTCAAAAAAAAAGATTTCATTGGTTCATAATATTTGTTTCCCACTGTAACTATTGAAGGACCCCATCTATTTTAATCATTCTTTTTTGTTTTTAAATCTGTTTATTATTTTGAGGTACAATATATCTTGCTGCCATCCTTGACAGCGTAACCATAATGAACATAACATTACAACATTACAGTGACCAGAGTGTACAACACGGATACAGTGCAGGCCCTGCAGTACCCCCGCAGCGAGTACAGTCACATATCAACATCAACAGCAATATGAATGGTGTAAAATGTCAATCAGCATCCACAGGTGATGGCCCTGCAAGAGAATGTTTGAGCGGACCCCAGATATCCTTCGGTCTGGAAGAAATAGGCAACTCCTCTGCGTACAGATCCAGATTTTCCCTACAATATACCATATCCTTCATCCACCCGTCCAGTTTCGGAACAGCTGCACTGTCCCACGTAAACAAAGTGCGACATTTGGCTAGTAGAAGAGCAACCCTTACAAATCTGCCCGTAATGCCTTTCAGTTGAGGGACATAAGTCAGTAGACACACCGTAGGCGTACAGGGAAGCAAAGCCCCCGTCATGGTGTGAATACGGTCCAGCACCTCTCTCCAATACTTAAGTACCAGTCCACAGCGCCAGGCAAGGTGCAAGAAATCCGCACTCGTTTGCATTGATCCAACTCTCTCAAACCCATTCTGTGTAGTTTGGATGGGGTATAATATACCTGATGCAGGAATTTAAAATGAATAATGCGTAAATTCCCATTGGGCGTAAGGCGGCCCGTCAGCTGACAGATCCGCTCCCACTCCTCCCCTGTGAGCTGGGGGTCTAACACAGCATTCCATTTTGCGAAACTTTTATCATGGCCTCTAACTGTCTCCTCCTGCACAGCCCTGTATAATTTAGTAATTTGTTTTTTCTTAGTTGGAGTCACTAGTAATAGCTATAAGGACTTTAGCGTTGGAGGTTCAGCAGGAAAACATTGGTAGTGATCTGGCACATTTTAGGCGGTAGCAAGTGTACAGAAACAGAGATGTGGGGATCTGTATGTATTCTAAATCGCTCTTTTTGAGATAGTGCCCTTGATTATATAAATCCTGCATGTGAGTAATGCCAGCTTCTTTTAATGATTTTAGGGGACCCGCCTCCTGGGTGACAGACAAGGCAGCGTGATGCGCCAGAGGCAGTGTGGGTGCGTACAATGGTAGTTTGTGTGCCCGGCTGCCAATCAACTGCCAGGCAGCAATAGTCATGTCCAGTGTGTTAATTTCTGTCTTTGGCGTGTGCCTAGCAACGTGTGTAAGTATTCCTCTGAGTGGAGTAGGATGGGCATCCCAGTCTTCCACCGTTACATGTTGAATAAAGTCGTGAGTTCTGAACCAATAGTACGCATATTTGGCTTGAGCGCAGAGATAATATACGTAAAAGTCCGGTGCTGCAAAGCCCCCTTTGTCATATGATAGTGTTAGTGTTTGCCAGCTAATTCTAGGCTGTCGTGCACCCCAGATTATACGCAACAGTTGGCTTCGTATTGTTTTAAAAAATTGTTGAGTCAGTTTGACCGGTATATTGCAATACAGATATAGGAAGCGGGGGAGGATAACCATTTTTATCACAGCAATACGATCCGCCAAAGACAACGGGAGATGCAACCATCCATCCACCTGCCGAACCAGTGTGTCATAGGCTCGACCAACATTTTCTCTTATTACAACTTTGGGATCACAATGCACCATTACCCCAAGATATTTAACAGGGTCCGTCATCCATAATAAGGGGTATTCCAGATGGGGCTGGGACGTAATCGTTGTCAGTGGTATAATGACCGACTTGTCCCAATTGATCGTGAGTCCGGAGAACAACCAAATCTAATATACTCTCGGAGAACAGGGGATATATGTTTTTGGGGATCTCTTTTAAACAGGACCATGTCGTCTGCATACATCGATATGCCGACTGGCCGGTGGTTAAAGTTGAGGTCGGATGCTCTATGACATTGTCGAATCTTGCAAGCAAGTGGCTCAAGGACAAGGGCAAACAGGAGAGTGGACAACGGACATCCCTGCCTCGTACCTCACCCAATCCGAAATTGTGCAGAAGTATGGCTGCCCACGCACACTCTGGCTGATGTGTCAGTGTATAAATTCCCTATCCACTGTATTATGACCCCTGGAAATCCCATTTTATGTAATATGTGAAACATATAGTGCCATCCTTTGGAATCGAATGCTTTAGCCGCTTCAAGCATGACAGCGGCCGCCGGCAAATCAGGGTTAAGTATGTGGAACATGGATAAGATGGTGTGCAAATCGTGGGAAGTGGATCTTTCCGGCACAAACCCAGATTGATCAGGGAGCACCAGGCGGGGCATCAGAGGTTGAATCTTTGTGGCCAATATCTTTGCCAATATTTTTGCGTCTAGGTTAATCAGTGATAAGGGGCGGTAGGACTCACAGAGGGAAGGTGGCTTGTCCTTCTTGAGAAGGGTTATGATCATGGCTTGTCTCAGAGACGGGGGCAGGGTGCCAGCCTCGTGCACTTCAGCGTACATTTCTAGCAAGTGAGGGACAATAAGGTCCGCATATGTCTTATAAAATTCTGCCGTTAGGCCATCCGGCCCCGGTGCCTTATTGTTAGGGAGGGAGAGAATAGTGTCTTTGACATCAATTTAGTCTATGGGCATAGATAAGTATTCCCTATGGGCATCTGATAACCATGCACATGCTATATCCGATAAATATTCTGCCATGTTGGTTTCATCCACATTGCCCTGTGTGGTGTAGAGCGTCTTATAACAGTCCCTGAATTGATCCACAATGGCCTTTGGAGTGAAATGTTCTGTCCCGTCACCATCGACGATCTTGTCGATCTGGTGATGGTTTGCCCGAAATTCTAATTTGGTGGCTAAATTCCTACCAGGCCGACCCCCCTCGCCATATGCTCTAGCCACATATCTTTTCCCCTTAAATTTTGCCTCGGTTTCTGCTATCTTTTCATATTCCATTAGTAGTTCTTGTATGTGAGCGAGCGTGGCATTAGACGGTGTCGCGCAATATTCCTTTTCCAACTTGACAAGAGCAGTCTCGGTTTTAGAGAGCTGACTCCTAATATCTTTCAAAATACCTGAGGTGGTACTAATGCAGACACCCCTTATCGTCACTTTGAATGCCTCCCATAAGGATGCCTGACTGTCCACTGAGCCCGTGTTTTCAGCAAAGTAATTAGTTATGGCAGTTCTAACGGTGTCCTTATAAATAGGGTTGTGTAATGCCTCACCTCGAAAGCGCCATGTGAAGGGGCGATGGGTATTAGTAGGGATTCGCAAGTGTAGGTATACAGGGTTATGATCTGACAGGGTACGGGGCAAATTGCTGACATGGGTCACCCACTTGTTCGTGTCTTCATTTAATAACCAATAGTATAAACGGGACCAGCTGTTGTGGGAAGGTGTGATATGTGTGCCTACATGTGCCTGCCCATTCCGCAACCGCCAAACATCCACCAATCCTAGTTCTGCCATAGCCTCGTGGACACATTGAACCACCTTGAGTGTACGGGCACCTGTTGGGTTCGATTTGTCGACATGTGGGTTGAGATGTGTGTTGAGATCTCTCCCCAAAGAACAGCTCTTTCTGTCAAGGAGTGTAAAATAGCAAGCATCTGTATGAAAGGTGAAGGGTCATCTACTACAGGACCATACATATTAATTATCGTGAGATAGGTCATGCCCAGCTCTCCCTCTACCATAGCCCAACGACCTTCTGAATCTGTATAAGTATGTATAGGTAGGAATGGAACACCTCTCTTAATCAGTATAAGCACACCCCGCGCATAAGTGGAGTAGGAAGATGCAAACCGGAAACCCGCCCATTTATGAGCAATTTTAGTTTCCATGTGCTTATGCAGATGCGTCTCTTGCAAAAGAGCAATCTCTACATTGTGCCTGTCCAAATAATTCAATACCTGCTGTATCTTTTTTGGGGTATTAAGTCCGCGAACATTCCATGTCAGGCACCTATAGTCATCACCCGTTATCTGTGTGTAGAAGTTCTGCTATAGATTTGACTGTCCTCACCCGGCACTCACTACATTGTGTGTCCAGAGTCTTATTCATGGTTAACACTCTGACCGTATTCCTCATATGCATTCGGAACTGCATCGAACTCCCTCCCCCCACCCACTTTAGCAACCCAATCTTGCCAAAGACAGATCCCATTAACATATCCCAAAAAAAAACATAAAACAAACCCTCAATAAATCAGTGAAAACATAGTAGTGAGGGACACCCAATAGGGGACGTAGCGGCCTCGACCATTTCCCAAAAGAGTGGGAAGGGGGCCGCCTTTCAGTGTCGTGCGCTCCTAACAGTTAGCCCATTTTGATAGACAAACAGCATAAACATAATGAGCAGATCGACCACCTTAACACCAAAATCAAAGTGAAGCCACACATAAGGCAGATAGTGTCACACATCTACCTTGCCAGCATACCTATAGTCAGGAGGCAGAGATAATAATCACTGATTAGCAACCAGTTCCCGGCAACAGTGCTGCCCAGTTGTCTCAAGCATATTATGCAGACATGACTACAACATGTTATATAGGAAACAGTGTGAATGCATTTCAGTAACTCAATGGGGGGCGTAGTTCAATCACCAAAGAAACGACCAGCAGCAACTGTGTGCAATCTTAATCCGGAGGTCATCAACCTTAACATAAAAATAACCAACAGTGGAGGCAGAGCCACAATCAGTCATCAACATCGGAGGTTTGAATGGAGGAACGTTGTCTCCGTCGCAGTGATTTGGCGTGGTCCATGGCCAGCTTCGGGTTAGTGAATATCTTGGCGTCATCATCAGTACCAATGCGGAGATGTGCCGGATATAACATTGCATATGGAATCCGTCCTTTCATAAGGAGTTTTTTGACTCCCTGGAATTCCTTGAGTGCCACCTGAACCGTGGCAGTAAAATCCAGAAAGAAGGAAAGGACATTGCCCTGGTAATTGATAGTGCCCTTCTGGCGAGTGATACGCACCAGCGCGTCCCGGTCTCTAAAGTTCAGAAGTCTTGCTATAATGGGCCGCGGGGGGGCACCAGGCAGAGGGCATGCAGCCAGAGATCTATGGGCGCGTTCAATTGCAAACATGGCTGACAGATTCTTGGGCTCACAAATATCCCTGATCATAGCTTCGACGTAATCTTCAAGTCGTCCCACGTTGGTGGACTCCGGCAGGCCTAAAATACGTACATTATTGCACCTAGAGCGCGCTTCAATGTCCTCGTTTTTCGCCAGTATCACCGCCAGCAGTTGCGTAATGTCTGCGGTTTTGACGGCAACCTGCTGCAGGCCATCTTCATTATCTGATATACGCTGCTCCGCCTCACCAATCTGCACCCCCTGCTTGTCTAACTTCGATGAAATTTAGTCCATGCGACCATTAAGGGCCTCAATCTTACCATCAATAGACTGCAGGCTGGCTTGAATTGCAGATTGCGTTTTCTCCAAGGCCGTAGGTGCGGGTGCAGCAGAGTCCAGCTCTGAGTCCGATGCCACAGTGTGTGAGGTTTTACCCCCTTTACGTGCGTCAAATGTTAGACATGGCTGATTTTTGTCCGGTTTGCCCATGGCAGCGGTGCTCTCCCCACAGGTCTCTATCCGGAGGCAGCGATAGGAGACACAAGGGGCGGAGGAGTTTACGATGTTCAGTTCTGAAATCTCAGGTGTGTGTTGTTTCCGGCCTGCAAGGTGCAGAGCACTGTATAAAAGTAGTCTAGCAATCTCCCCCTAATGATGAAGGAGCACCAGCGAGAAGCGCACTCAGTGCGCAAGCAGCGTATTCACACCCAGAAGGAAGGGCTAGTCCGTAGTGTCACTGTTGTAGACGGCCCCAGATTGTGGCTGCAATATGTGTAGGCTCAAGCAAAGTGCTGTGTGCAAGCCTGGCAGGCTAAAGATGCACCGTCGCTTAAGTCCAGCACCGACCAGTCCCGCCAATTCAAAATCAGCAAGGCATCCGTGCATGGGCAGATTCAAAGGGACCCACAAGACAGTCTGGCGCAGCAATTAAAGAAGTCCAGTACGGTGCCCTCCATGCGTCACAGCAGCATCCGCGTCGCAGCCCCAACAGCAATCAGATCCCCCCTTGAAACCACTTAGATGACCAGTAATGCCCACGGTTCAGCGTCCAACATAGGGTGTAGGCGGAGCCAGCAGATGAGGCAGAAACCCACTGAGCACCGATCAACCGGTTACAGTGAACGTGTATTGCCAGTAGAGCTTCCCCACCTCCTCTCAGCAGTGTCTGTGTTCTGGGCAAAGGATATCTTCAAGGGATCACTTAGGCCCCATCCAGGCGATCCGCCTCAGTCTCGTAGGGAGGGACGCGCCGCAGACTGCCAAGGCCTACTCACGTGATCGAGGCCGGCGGCTCATGTATCCTCAGCTCTCCGCGTCCTCTGTCCCCGTGGCAGACGACCGCCTCCGGTGATTCCAGCAGGCGCGTGCACAGACACGGGAGCCCAGGTGCCAGTGCTGCCATCCGCTCCTCTCTCCCTCCGACAACGTCCCCGGCGTCAGCGCCAGGCAGAGCGTGGCGTTGAACTCCACCCCCAGAATCGGCTCCGAGCTCGTTGCTCCACACCGCAAGCGTCCAGCCTCCACGGACGGGGCGTGCGATCTCAGCAAGGCTCGCCGCAAGTGCTCTCAGCTACTTTGTCTGCCCGACAAGACCAGCCTTCGGTAGCTCACGTCCAGGGCTATCGATCTCGCGCATCAGTGACCGGCAGTGGGCATCCAAGGAGCAGGATAATGAAGGATAATAAAGGCGGCTGGCAGAGCAATACTACAGTGCGGCCATCTTGCCACGCGCCTAGCCACGCCCCCCCTTTAATCATTCTTTTTGCAGCATCTTTAGAGAGACATGTCTTTTCCTACAAGAACCCTTTTTGCTTGTATTTTTGTGTTTTTCAAAAAATATCAAACAAAATGGCATCTGGACAGCAGCAGCAGGAGGCACCACGTTCACAGAGGCCGGAATCTGTCTTGTGGAAATTCTTCACTTTTCCACCTGGAGAGAAGATGCCACAGTGTGTGAAGTTGTACCCCCTTTACGTGCGTCAAATGTTAGACATGGCTGATTTTTGTCCGGTTTGCCCATGGCAGCGGTGCTCTCCCCACAGGTCTCTATCCGGAGGCAGCGATAGGAGACACAAGGGGCGGAGGAGTTTACGATGTTCAGTTCTGAAATCTCAGGTGTGTGTTGTTTCCGGCCTGCAAGGTGCAGAGCACTGTATAAAAGTAGTCTAGCAATCTCCCCCTAATGATGAAGGAGCACCAGCGAGAAGCGCACTCAGTGCGCAAGCAGCGTATTCACACCCAGAAGGAAGGGCTAGTCCGTAGTGTCACAGTTGTAGACGGCCCCAGATTGTGGCTGCAATATGTGTAGGCTCAAGCAAAGTGCTGTGTGCAAGCCTGGCAGGCTGAAGATGCACCGTCGCTGAAGTCCAGCACCGACCCGTCCCGCCAATTCAAAATCAGCAAGGCATCCGTGCGTGGGCAGATTCAAAGGGACCCACAAGACAGTCTGGCGCAGCAATTAAAGAAGTCCAGTACGGTGCCCTCCATGCGTCACAGCAGCATCCGCATCGCAGCCCCAACAGCAGTCAGATCCCCCCTTGAAACCACTTAGATGACCAGTAATGCCCATGGTTCAGCGTCCAACATAGGGTGTAGGCGGAGCCAGCAGATGAGGCAGAAACCCACTGAGTACCAATCAACCGGTTACAGTGAACGTGTATTGCCAGTAGGGCTTCCCCACCTCCTCTCAGCAGTGTCTGTGTTCTGGGCAAAGGATATCTTCAAGGGATCACTTAGGCCCCATCCAGGCGATCCGCCTCAGTCTCGTAGGGAGGGACGCGCCGCAGACTGCCAAGGCCTACTCACGTGATCGAGGCCGGCGGCTCGCGTATCCTCAGCTCTCCGCGTCCTCCGTCCCCGCGGCAGACGACCTCCTCCGGTGATTCCAGCAGGTGCATGCACAGACACGGGAGCCCAGGTGCCAGCGCTGCCATCCGCTCCTCTCTCCCTCCGACAACGTCCCCAGCGTCAGCGCCAGGCAGAGCGTGGCGTTGTACTCCACCCCCAGAATCGGCTCCGAGCTCGTTGCTCCACACCGCAAGCGTCCAGCCTCCACGGACGGGGTGGGCGATCTCAGCAAGGCTCGCCGCAAGTGCTCTCAGCTACTTTGTCTGCCGGACAAGACCAGCCTTCGGTAGCTCACGTCCAGGGCTATCGATCTCGCGCATCAGTGACCAGCAGTGGGTATCCAAGGAGCAGAATAATGAAGGATAATAAAGGCAGCTGGCAGAGCAACACTACAGTGCGGCCATCTTGCCACGTGCCTAGCCACGCCCCCCCTTTAATCATTCTTTTTGCAGCATCTTTAGAGAGACATGTCTTTTCCTACAAGAACCCTTTTTGCTTGTATTTTTGTGTTTTTCAAAAAATATCAAACAAAATGGCATCTGGACAGCAGCAGCAGGAGGCACCACGTTCACAGAGGCCGGAATCTGTCTTGTGGAAATTCTTCACTTTTCCACCTGGAGAGAAGAAAGTAAATGCAAGAAAGGTGACATGCAAAATTTGTGACCGAGTCCTGTCAAGAGGCAGTGAAAAAAACTACTCTTGTGGCACTGCTTCTATGTACAAGCATCTCCGGACCATACATCCTCTCAATTTTGCTCGGGAGGAAATGAGGTGAGCTTCTTTGAACCCATCACCTGCTGTGGCAAGTACATCTGGAGCGTCCTCAGGAACACCTGCAATGGACATTAGGCCAGAATTCGCCTTTCTCGAGCAACACTGCGTGAAGTGTAAGAAACTTATATGCTTCGGTGAGCAGTCGGTGGATGCAGTTTGTGCTGCTCAACGCAACCATCGTTGTTAATTTTTTTGTTTTTTTGTTTTTGGAATGATAAGTAATTCCAGAAGTTTCCTATTTTAGTCGTTCTTTTTTTTGTTCATTTTTTGAAAACCCCCCAAAAAGTACAAAATTGTTCAAAAAAAAAGAAATACAAAGAAAAAAGAAGAAAAAAAAAGTTCTTATCAGAACTACCTTATCTGGTTAAAGAAAGAACTATAATTGCAAGGTAATGTGTGAAAGTTTGGTTGAATATATGTATACAGCATGATTGACTGAAAGAATTCATTAGTAGTGTATGGTGAATTTATAGGTGAAGATTTATGAGGAAGTACTACAGCGTGACACTGCAAGCGCTTTAGCTGCACTGCACTGTGGCACTTCCGAAGCACAGGGATGTGACATATGTACATGAATATGTTGCAACTCTGTGATTCCCTCTGCACTGCTGCACAAACTAAAGCCATGCGGTGACACAGGCACCCTTGCACCATGGTACAAGGATATCTGTGTCGTGTGGAGATTGTTTTTGTGCAGGAAGGGACACCATCCTGCACAAAAACAATCAGTAAAGGTATTTTCCTCTTTCAATGTATGCTGTGGAATGCAGCATGCATTGAAAGAGGAAAAAATGAGGAGGAATGAAAACAATTCTCCTTGTTGCACCTTGCTACACCAACTCTAGGATGGCGCAGCATTCACACATATCTCCAGATTTACAATTTCTCATAAGTCTGGAGATGTGTCTTGTTCTATGGGTGTTGCATGGGAACACCCACAGCAACACCTATGGGATGCCCCTTCAATGCAAAGTTCTGTGTATGAAGGGGTCGTATTTACAAGGAGAGGAAAAACCACAGAGGGTGGCTTTTCCTCTCCTTGTAAATATGAAGGAGTGCCTTGCGTCATCACTACGTTACAAAAAATGATGTACTGGTGGCGCAGGGTGCTTGTAAATCTGCCCCATTAGTGCTTAGGTATTGGCAGACTGATACAATAAGAACATAGTGCTGGATGGGTGATTGAAGAATTGCATGAGACTGACAGGAGGTATCCTACGCTGCATGGGTACTACTTCAGTATTTAATGGAGTGGACCAATAGTATGTCTCTGCTTAGATATTTGTAGTGATTATGCACAGAATATTTTATGTGTACTTGTGTTGGTGCCTAGGTCATTTTATAAGAATACCACTAGTAGCTGGAATGATAACAGTGCTGCAAACAGAGTGACCACTTAATGTATAAGTGCTTACGTATTGTTGGCGTGATAGCATAAGTAGATAGTGGTAGATAAGTGATTAAAGAAATGCATGGGACAGACTGGATGATTTCTACACTGCATGAGTACTACTACTAACTGGGTATTTAGAAGAGTGTATCAATAGTATGTAGCTAGTTAGAGGTCTGCTTGGATAGTGCACAAAATATTATAGAGGTACTTGTGTTAGTAGCTAGGCCATTCCATAAGTCATGAGTGATGTAATATGTGACGTCATCAGCAGTGCATTGCGGGTGCGCGAGTTAAAGTTAGCTGAACTAACTATAACGGGGGAATTTTGATGGTTTTGTACGAGTGAAAAGTCCAGCTAACTATAACGCCCCTGAAACCTATGGTTTTTTCAGTGAATTTCTAAGGTTTTTTAAATGCTAATTCCTAACTATAACATGCCTGAAACCTATGGTTTTTTCAGTGAATTTCAAAGGTTTTTTAAATGCTAATTTCTAACTATGCCTACAGAGATAGGACATGTGAAGAAAGAAGAAAAAACGCACAGAAAGAAAAAAGAAATGCAGAAAGAAGCAACAGAAGTCCTTAAAGATGAAGAAAAGTGTAGGAAGAAGGATAACATGCAGAAAGAACAAACAGAAGAGCAGGAAGAAGTCTTGTTGCAAAATCATCCTGTACCCTCCACTTTTTCAGACGGATACTGGTGGTAACTGAGTCTGACTAACCCGTCCTAGATCCAGTGCTATGTTAAAAGACACTCAGAATACAGTGAAAACACCTACATACACTAGGGAACACTATGAGTTGGGGTCCCCCTGTGATTAGCATGACCTCCTCTGTTAGCTCCTAGTATATAATAGGGCAGGGGATTAAAACTACCTCTTAAAACACGCCACAGGGCGTGTTTGCACACATCACCTCAGGCCCCGTCCCCTCCCTTCCCCACTGTGTAAACACGCCCTGTGGCCGTTTTAAGTTGGGAGATTAAGTCCCCTTGAATCCTGAGGGTTCCTAGGGTCCAACTAGACCACTAGGTACCTCCAGCAAGCACCACAGAGCTGCGTTGCAGAGAGGTGTAAAAAGTGGCATGGCCTGGACCAACTCTCTGCAACGCAGCTCAGTGACACTTACTGGAAGCACCTGGTGGGCTAGTTAGCCCCCGGGGGCCCTCAGGATTGAAGGGGAATTTTTCCCCCAACTTAAAACGCGCAATAGGGCGTGTTTGCACACGTCACCTGAGGCCCCGTCCCCTCCCTTCCCCACTGTGTAAACACGTCCTGTTGCCATTTTAAGTTGGGAGATTAAGTCCCCTTGAATCCTGAGGGTCCCAGGGGCTAAATAGCCCACTAGGTATGTCCAGTAAGCGCCATTGCAGAATGTCAGAATTTTTTAATGAAATAGAAGAGGATTTGAGAAGTCACTCAAAATGTGCCCTCATTTTCTTTCTTCAGCATTAATCATAATTTCTATGGCAAAATGAACCCCCTCATTGTGTTTCTTTTTAAATTAAATGTTTTAAGTGTTACCAGTTTATTCCAATCAAGATGGCTTTAGGTGTGCCATACTTTTGTCATAATGAAGACTGTTAGCGCTCTAGTTGTTCGTTAGAACACTCTGGGACATTCTGTCATTGGGCTATACGTGGGCTACATCTGGGTGATATCTGTGCTACATTTGGGCTCTTTTGTCTCTGGTGGCCGTTTTGGGAGACTTATTTGTTATGAAGTTACCTAATTTCCTCATTTACTACAGTCTCCTCAGTAGGAAATACTTTCAGTTATTTACTTTGATTCCATCAAGAAGGCATTCAGATGTGTCACACATTTGCCATAAATTCAGAATATTAGCACTCTAGTTGCTTATTAGATCATTGTAGTAATGCTATTGCTCACCAGGGAAGTCTGCTGCTGGTATTGAAAATGCATGTTTCAGTCTGCATGTCAGAATTGTTTTATGAAATAGAAGAGGATTTGAGAAGTCAAAATGTGCCCTAATTTCTCTTTCTGCAGCACTAATCATAATTTCTATGGCAAAATGAACCCCCTCATTTTGTTCCTTTTTAAATTAAATGTTTTAAGAGTTACCACTTTTTTCCAATCAAGATGGCTTCAGATGTGCAATACGTTTGTCATAAGTTGGACTGTTAGCGCTCTAGTTGTTCTTTAGAACACTCTGGGAAGCTGCAGTAGAACACAAAGGAATCAACTGACAGTCTCTCCCCTTGTTGGATGTACATGTTTTACTGAGAATGTCTGACTTCATTCTCACATGACTGAGAAAGATAATGTGAATTTACAGAAAATATGCTATCAGTTTAGCTTACAGATCACCTTCCAAACCTCTGTGGGAAAAGCATGAGAAAATAGTTTTCTCTCAAACATGATTCATGATGTCACAGCAGAAGGCTTTTTCACATGGTAAAATCACCGTTGAACACACCAAAATTCCTAAAATGTATGGTACCATCAACAAATGATTTATAATGTAACTAAAGTCTTAAAACCTTCTATTAACTGCAATGAGTTTTAATGAGGTGCTATCATGTATATTGGTCCCAAGATGGCTGACAACACTTCTTGGATGAAGTACTGACAGCCAATCAGATCTCACGATGAGATGTGTGGTTAGGCTCCGCCCACATATAGATATGATTTTACTTTTGATTTTCTCAGGAACTACTGAACAGATTGACACCAGACCTGCAAAAGGCACTTCCCTGAGCTGAGGACTACCTCTCTGCCAAATTTCAAGTAATTCTGTTCAGCCGTTCGGGCTGTACCTTGGACTAAAGGTCCCTAAGGTGATTTCACCATGTGAAAAAGCCTTCTGCTGGGATATCATGATTGAGAGAAAAATATTTTCTCATGTTTTTCCCACAGAGGTTTGGAAGGTGATCTATAAGCTAAACTGAGAGCTTATTTTCTGTAAATTCACATTATCTTTCTCAGTCATGTGAGAATGAAGTCTGACATTCTCAGTAAAATATGTACATCCAACAAGGGCAGAGACTGTCAGTTGATTCCTTTGTGTTCTACTGCAGCTTCCCAGAGTGTTCCAAAGAACAACTAGAGCGCTAACAGTTCTACTTATGATAAACGTATGGCACACCTGAAGCCATCTTGCTTGGATTAAAGTGGTAACTCTTAAAACATTTAATTTAAAAAGGAACAAAATGAGGGGGTTCATTTTCCCATAACAAGTATGATTAGTGCTGCAGAAAGAAAAACTAGGGCACATTTTGACTTCTGAAATCCTCTTTTATTTCATTAAAAAATTCTGACATGCAGACTGAAACATGCACTTTCAATACCAGCAGCAGTTTTCCCTGGTGAGCAGTAGCTTTACTACAGTGATCTAATGAGCAAAAAGAGTGCTAACATTCTGAATTAATGGCAAATGTGTGACACATCTGAATGCCTTCTTGATGGAATCAAAGTAAAAAGCTGAAAGTATTTCCTACTGAGGAGACTGCAGTAAATGAGGAAATTAGGAAACTTCATAACAAATAAGTCTCCCAAGATGGACACCAGAGACAAAAGAGCCCAAATGTAGCCCAAATATCACCCAGATGAAGCCCAAGTATAGCCCAATGACAGAATGTCCCAGAGTGTTCTTAAAAACAACTAGAGCGCTTACTGTCTTCATTATGACAAAAGTATGGCACACCTGAAGCCATCTTGATTGGAATAAACTGGTAACACTTAAAACATTTAATTTAAAAGGGAACACAATGAGGGGGTTCATTTTGCCATAGAAATTATGATTAATGCCGAAGAAAGAAAATGAGGGCACATTTTGAGTGACTTCTCAAATCCTCTTCTATTTCATTAAAAAATTCTGACATGCAGACTGAAACATGCACTTTTAAAACCAGGAGCAGACTTCCATGGTGAACAGTAGTTTTACTACAGTGATGTAATGAGCAACTAGAGTGCTAACTTTCAGAATTTATGGCAAATGTGTGACATATCTGAATACCTTCATGATGGAATCAAAGTAAAAAACTGAAAGCATTTCCTACTGAGGAGACTGCAGTACATGAGGAAATTAGGAAACTTCATAACAAATAAATCTCCCAAGATGGCCACCGGAGACAAAAGAGCCCAAATGTAGCCCAAAATCACCCAGATGTAGCCCAAATATAGCCCAATGACAGAAGTGTGCAAAACACTTATTATTTTGTGTTTTTGCAGTGTTATATAGTGCAGACTTGTCAGGTATTGGAGTGCTTTACATGAGCATTGGTTACATCACACAAGAACAAATTCATTTTGGTTGTAGACATGGGGAGACTAAGTGATTTGACCAAAATCACAGAATGTCGAGCTGAAGCAGAAACTCCAACCTGGTTCCCCAGTTGCAAAGTCTGCAGTTCTGGAAGTAACTCCACATCCTCTCCCCTAAGTGCAACATTTATTCAAGTGGTCAACTGGATAAAAAAACATAAAGATAACAAATAATTTAAAAGTGCTTTGTCGCTATTTGAAAACTCAGAAAGTATGTCCTTATTTTAGTCTTTTAGAGCACTAACCATAATTTTGATGCCAATAAGACCCTCTCATATATGTAATTTCTAAAGGAAATGCTCTAGGTATTACAGTTTTGATTACATCAAGATGACGTCAGGCGTTCCACACTTTTGTAATAAATATAGAATGTTAGCAATCTAGTTGTTCATTAGGATACTGTTGAGAGGCAGAGGCCAGGGGCACGGTCTCTGAAAATTGAAGGCAGGTAGGAGGGTGCAAAGGCAACAATTTAACCACACTGAGCAGGCAGAAAGGGCCGTGGCAGCACAACAGACTATGGAGGGCAGTGGAAAGGGGGGCAGGGGCAACAAACCAACAATACAGGACTTGCAAGAGAGGCTGTGGCAATGTAATAGACCATTGTGGGCAGAAGGAAGAGGCAATGGTAGTACAACCATACATGCCAACAGACCCGATTCAGCCAGGAAACGTCCAATGTTTGTAAGCTCAAATGGGCTTTATTTGATATGTCTCCTGTCTACAATCTCCTCTTTTTCAATGTAACTCAAAGGGGAAAATCAATACCCCAGTTTTTTTTCCAAATCTCCCTCTTACCAAGTTCAAAATGTTCGCAAGTATGGTACATTGGATCATGGAAGGAAATGGGGTAGGGACATGGACTTGGATAACAGAGGACAGGAGGGACATGGAGAGGTGCACCAAACTGACCCTGCAGGGCAGGCATCAGGGTTTGCAGCAGCACAATACACCACACAGGGCATGCGGGACGGGAGTGCAGCACAACAATCCATTGAAAGCAAGAGGGAGGGGACAGGACCATGCACATAGACAACAGAGAAAAGAGGGGCAAGAGGCAATGGTAGCTAGCTGACCATAATGGACAGACAGGAGAGAAAGCTGCAGCATAACAGACCATAAAGGGCCGGTGGGACGGATCAGGGGCATTACAATGGAACAGACAAGCCAGGATGGAGAGAGTAGGGGTCTGCACATGTAAACAGAGGGCTGGGGGCAAGGGGGCAGGAGCAGCAAGATAGCCATGGAGGTCAGGCAGGATGGGCACTAGAAGCAAGACACACCATGAAGAGCAACAGTGAGACTGTGATGGCATACACACAGACCATGGAGGGAAGGTGGGAGGGGGTCAGTGGCAGCTAACTGACCACACAGGGAAGGTGGGAGGGGCCATGGCAGCACAGAAGACCATGCAAGGCAAGTGGGAGGGTTAGTGGTAGCACAATGGCTATGATGGGCAAGAAGGAGGGTGCAGGGGCATGCACAAAGGACGATGGAGGATAGAAGGGAGGGTCAGGACCTGTGCACAGACAAGAAAGTTCAGGGGAAGGGGCCTCATAACAGACCGCACGGGGCAGGCAGCCAGGAGCAGTTGCAGCACAACAGACCAGGGAGGGCAGAAGGGTGTGGCAGTACAATGGACCATGTAGGACAGGAGGAAGAGGATAGGGGCATGGCATGTGGACAGGCAGGGTGGAGGTGGCAGGGACAGGTTACAGTCATCTGACAATGCTAGGCAGGTGGGAGGGGAGTGGCAGCTCAACAGAACACTCAGAGTAGATAGGAGTGGCAGGTCCATGGAACATGGTGGGCAAAAAGGATGGAGCAGGGGCATGCACAAAGACATCGGAGGGCAGGGGGAAGGAGAATAGGGGCAGCAAGCTAAGCACAGAGTTTAAGCAGGAGGTCAATGATGGGGCATAGAATTGGGCAATGGAGGGCAGGAGGAGGGGACTGGTACATCATACTAAATTGAGGGCAGTGGCAGCACATCAGACCATGCATGGCAGGAGGGAGGAGGCTAGTCCATGGATTCACACAACAGAGGATAGGGAGGAGGGGGATTTGGCAGCAGAAGGCAGGTATTAGGAACTTTATTGTTTTTAAAACGTGTGTCTGTGCGAACTACTTAAAATATGAACAAGTATGCAGCATAATCTCACTTTTATTCAGGAAGAAGAGGACGTTTGTGACTGTGACTCTGGGCTCACTTGGCAGAAACACCCCCTGACCCTCCACCCCCTATCGCAAAATGTAATGCCTGTGAAAAGGGTAGGTGAACACAGTGTTATATAGAACATAGTCCTGAGAGCACGATTGAAAATGAAAACTAGATATAGTGTATGGTATAAATTATGCACCAGAAAGTGTGATATAAGATGAACCGGGCGTGAAATATAATATGCAATACATTGTGCACAATGACAGATTCATTGGAGAGCGCGAGATAGCACAGGCACTACCGCGTGCTATGCGATGTGCGCCTTGGAGTGTAATATGCACAGGGCAGTGTTGGGTAACCTAACTAGTCTCTAAAGTTGTAATATAAAATATGTGCTGGGGAGTGTAACGTTGTATATGCACTGTGACAAAGATATGGATCCCAGATTGTAATATGTATGGCATAGCACTGTGCGTTATAACATAGGCATTGAGGAAGGCACGTTAGATGGGGCAATATAACCCGTGCGAAGACAAGTGTGGCATGACATATTCACGGGGTGGTGTTACAGTGCACATGGGCTAGAGAGTGTCATAGCATATGCACTAGCTGGTGGAATACAACACAGAGGTGTGCGGCACTCGGTAGGCAATGGTGGGTGTAACACAGCATTGGGCTCTGCCAGGAGCGCGCTGTGACTCTCAAGTGATGTTCGTCCCCTTTCCAGAGAGTAAAATAAAAAGTATTACACATCCGGCAGTGGATGTGTGTTTTATTAACCGTGAGGGGGTTTCTTACATAGTTTTGGTCGAATTTTTGTCGAATCCCCTTTGAATGGCTTGGTGTGCATGTGTATTAAATGTGCCCGTCAATAGCTACCCATGTTTGTATAAATAAACGACAAGGGTGTCTACTGGGATTAGGCACGGTAGGGCATCAGACATGTCAGAGCTTCACTAGTGGTGTAAATACATTCCACGTGGATTCATTGTATGCATAGTCACCTTTTAATGAATATCACTCAAATCGTCATGGTGATAGGTACTTACGGTTTGTCCAGCATGTCCTAGGTGTGTCTATAAATATATATTTTTTAAAAATAATAAAAATCAGTGGCCGGCCCTGGGGATTGGGGTAAAAAAATATAATTAGGAGACAGGCCCTGGGGGATGGGGTCATCAGGGCCAATAAATTAGAATAAGAAAGGGAACCACACAGCCCCCCTTCTTAAAAAATTAAAATAAATAAAAGACTGGCATCGTGCCGGCGGCCACGCCCCCTCCTTGCAGCACTCTGCAAACGCGCTCCCTGGCGAGTTGTAAGTTGGGGAATTAATTCCTCTTCAATACTGAGGGTCCCTGAGGGCCAACTAGCCCAACAAGCATCTCCAGTATGCGCCAGGGAGCTGCGCTGCAGACAGGTGTTCTGAGGCCAAGCCCCTTTTTACACCTCTCTGCAACGCAGCTCTGTGGCGCTTACTGGAGGTACCTAGTGGTCTAGTTTGACCCTAGGGACCCTTAGGATTCAAGGGGACTTAATCTCTCAACTTAGAACAGCCACAGGGCGCGTTTACACAGTGGTGAAGGGAGGGGACGGGGCCTGAGGTGACGTGTGCAAACACGCACTATGGCACGTTTTAAATTGGGGATATAATTTCCCTTCAATACTGAGGGCCCCTGGGGGCTAACTAGCCCACCAAGTGCTTCCAGTAAGCGCCATTGAGCTGCATTGCAGAGAGGTGGTCCAGGCTGTGCCACTTTTTACACCTCTCTGCAACGCAGCTCTGTGGCACTTACTGGAGGTACCTAGTGGGCTAGTTGGACCCTAGGGACCCTCAGGATTCAAATGAACTTAATCTCCCAACTAGAAACGGACACAGGGCGTGTTTACACAGTGGTGAAGGGAGGGGACGGGGCCTGAGTTAACGTGTGCAAAAACGCCCTGTGGCCTGTTTTAAGAGGTAGTTTTAATCCCCCTGCCCTATTATATACTAGGGGCTTACAGAGGAGGTCATGCTAATCACAGGGGGACCCCAACGCATAATGTTCCCTAGTGTATGTAGGTGTTTTCACTGTATTCTAAGTGTCTTTTACTATAGCACTGGCTCTAGGACTGGTTAGTCAGACTCAGTTACCACCAGTATGCGTCTGAAAAAGTTGAGGGTACAGGATGATTTTGCAACAAGGATTCTTTCTGCTCTTCTTTTTGTCCTTTCTGCACGTTATCCTTCTTCCTGCACTTTTCTTCGTCTTTGAGGACTTCTGTTGCTTCTTTCTGCACTTCTTTTATTTCTTTCTGTGCATTTTTTCTTCTTTCTTCACATGTCCTATCTCTGTAGGCATAGTTAGAAATTAGCATTTAAAAAACCTTTGAAATTCACAGAAAAAACCATAGGTTTCAGGTACGTTATAGTTAGGAATTAGCATTTAAAAAACCTCAGAAATTCACTGAAAAAACCATAGGTTTCAGGGGTGTTATAGTTAGCTGGACTTTTGACTTGTGCAAAACCATTGAAATTCCCCCGTTATAGTTAGTTCAGCTAACTATAACTCGCGCGCCCGCAATGCACTGCTGATGACGTCACATATTACATCACTCATGACATGGTCAGTGACATAACTCATGACATCACTGATGACATCTCAAATGACATCACAGGAAAATCGGAACATTCTTTTCCCAATAACTTTGGCGTCGGTTGACAAATCTTCGCAAACGTTTCAAAACTCATGGGGCGCTCAAGTCAGCTCCTATCTTAAAAGTTTGGGGGTGATTCGGCAAGCGGGGGCCGAGAAAAAAAGGGGGTCCCAAATCGTGTTTTCTCCATGTTAATTCCCGTAGGAAACTTTAGGCACGGCTACAACCCGAACTGCTGAACGGAATTACACCACATTTCAAAAAGATACAGCTACATCAGGGACACCAAAGACTTTCTTAATAAACTACAGGATGTTGTTTTGGTGGAGGATTCACTACTTATCACGCTTGATGTACATTCCCTCTATACGAATATTGACCATACACAGGGACTGAATGCCTGCAGCTACTATCTTGAGGACAGACAGGTCAGATATCAGGAGCATAGTCAGATGATACTTGACATGATAACATTCTGTCTGACCAATAACATCTTTCCGTTCAATGGGGCTGTGTACAGACAGGTCACGGGTACAGCGATGGGTTCTTGCTTTGCTCCCAGTTTTGCGAATCTCTTTATGGGACACTGGGAGCAGGAGCTATTTGCTAATCCCAATCATATCCGATATTTTGAGCATGTCACGACTTGGATGAGATATATAGATGATCTGTTCATTATCTGGAAGGGCACTGAACAGGAAGCCAGAGATTTTATTGATTTTCTCAATATAAATGAATATAACGTCATTCTCTCTGCAAGTATTAGCAGTACGAAAGCAGAGTACCAATATGTAGGTCTCAGCATCAACAACTGAGTGATTCAAACTACTCTTTTCAGAAAAAGTACTGCTGGAAACAGCATTTTGCATACCCTCAGCAGTCACCCAGAGGCTCTCAAATGGAATATTCTGTATGGGAATGGCTGAGGGCTAAGAGAAATTGTAATTCTGAAGAATCATTCCAAGCAGAAAGCAAGACCATGATGGAACGCTTTAAGATCAGGGGTTATCCCGATTGGGTATTGCGCAGGGCTAAAGAAAGGGCTGATGGTGTCACCAGAATTTAAACCATCTCTGACACCATCACTGAATTGGACGTCAGCACTGAGAATGAGACCAGAATCATTATGACGTACAATTCAGATTGTGCCAATATCAAACAAATTTTGACTAAAAAATTGGATATTCTCAAAAGTGAAAATATCATATGTTCCATCCTTCCTGATAGGCCGAGGATCACTTACAGATGGGGTAGGAACATAAGAGACCTTTTGGTCCATAGTGACATTACTGTACAGCCTGACAGATACGAACATGGGTTAAGTGGTTTCTTCCCCTGTGGCCATTGTAAGGCCTGCAGAAATAGCAAATTCTATAAAAAGGTAACATACAATAGAGTCAGTAGGGAGGTTGCTCAGTTCCTTACATGTAGCTCTACATTTGTGATCTATGCTATTGTTTGTCCCTGTGGGCTTTGGTATATTAGCAGTACCGCATGCATGGCCAAAAAACATATCCTTGAACATAGCAGAGCGATTACCAACAATGATGAACGTCATTTCCACATTAACATTTTTCGAATGCTGCCTTACTAAGCTTTTTGGTCTTAGAACAAGTGGTCAGGAATCCCAGGGGAGGGAATAGGAATCTGAAACTCAGACAGAGAGAATCCAAACTGATTGTGGATTTCCAAACTAAATATCCGGGGTGTTTGAACTCGGATGAGGAACTGGCAGTTCATCTCAAAGAGGAGTAACAATACTATTCTGCATGTTCCTCTCGTGTTCCCTTTTTTCTAATCCCTATCGTCTTTCCCCCCCTTTCTCCCCCCTCTTTCCCCCCCTTTTCCCCCCTTTTTCTTTTCCTTCCCCCCCTCCCTTACCACACAAACAAGGTGTACATGACCTTTTGAAGAAACTGTAGTAACTAACTATGCATTGCATTTGCTTGTTCTATTAGGTCGCCCTTACTATATCTTTTTCCTTTTCCTTCGGTGGACTTGTACGAAAGTATTACTGCATTTTAATGTTAGTCTATCTGTGGATAGGTTATTAATATTATGTCTTTTTTCTTTCTGTTTTGTATTTCAGGAGGAAAGGAAGGGGCCCACACACCGGTATGCACCTTCACGGGCCTCCCACCCTTTTCCCCTGGCAATTTCACATGCACTGAAATGGAAAAGGCTTATCCTAAGGACATACTGGTATTTTACAACAGGGGACAGCATATAGATATTATTGCATTTCAACGTGACGCTGTTTATGAGTGAGGGATCACTAGGCACTGGCCTATTATGACACACGCATCGTTGTGCAATTATTAGCTGTTGTTTCGCATTTGCGAGTACATCACGATAGTTGCGACTGATTAATTATGCAACAGGATTAACACGGCGTATTGACGCATTTTGTAATAAACCTATCAACTTATGCAAGATGCCTGCATTAACTAATATGCAGGTTCTCTTTCAGTCTTTAAGCACGTGCTGTTATTGTTTGAATTGATAAAGTTATCTAATTTTGAACTGATAACGTTCTTTTATTGCACAATCCTGCATGCTTACTAACAATATCATATGATGGTGTCAGTAATGCAGCGTTGTATGTTACGGCCAGTCTATGGTGTTATATCATGATGAAAACTATCTATGTATTCTGGATACATTGACAGGCAACACTGGCAAATACAATATTATTTGTATTGTGGATTTTACCATTACAAGATGGCCGCCATGTATCGTATTCCTATTTTGTGAAGTCCCTTGTTCTTGTTCATGACACACTGTATGCTTTATGTTTTGCCTGAAAACTTGTGCACTTTTTCCACGTGATCAAGGCTTGGCAGTAAGCCGAAACACGTCTGGTGGAATAAAACATCTTGTGGATATCTTATGGTGTCGGAGTTCGTGATTACTGAGAGCGCACACACGCTGAGGATTTTGTTGAAATTCGGCCATTATAGTTAGTTCAGCTAACTATAACTCGCGCCCCCGCAATGCACTGTTGATGACGTCATATATTACATCATTCATGACATGGTCAGTGACATCACTGATGACGTCTCAAATGATATCACTGATGACATCATCCAGTGACTGTGTGTTACTGTAAAGTTTAAATGTTTTGTGTATATATATATTCACTGAAAAAACCATAGGTTTCACACATGTTATAGTTAGCTGGACATTTCACTCGTAAAAAACCATTGAAATTCCCCTGTTATAGTTAGTGCAGGCAACTATAACTCACGCGACCGCAATCCTCTGCTGATGCTAATACTGTATTTAGACACTTATTTGCCCATGTCTTCTTCCATACATTTTTAGCTATACATATATTACAAATATTTTTTTTTATAAAGACACATATGTCATCAGCAGAAGATTGCGGTCGCGTGAGTTATAGTTGCCAGCACTAACTATAACGGGGGAATTTCATTGGTTTTTTATCAGTAAAATTTCCGCTAACTATAACATGTGTGAAACCTATGGTTTTTTCAGTGAATTTGCAAGGTTTTTTAAATGTTAATTCCTAACTATAACGTGTGTGAAACCTATGGTTTTTTCAGTGAATTTGTACGGTTTTTTAAATGCTAAGTTACTTTACGCCATTCGTGGCGTGCGCGCCCACTTAACGCAGTTCGTTCCGTGCGCGTTCCGTGCCGTACCGTTGTTTTTGTTGAAATTCCCCCGTTATAGTTAGTTCAGCTAACTATAACTCGTGCGACCGCAATCCACTGCTGATGACGTCACATATTACATCACTCATGACATGGTCAGTGACATCACTCATGACATCACTGATGACATCTCAAATGACATCACTGATGACATCACTGATGACATCATCCAGTGAATATGTGTCTTTCTGAAAAATAAATATTTTTTATATATGTATATCTAAAGGTTAATGGAAAAATAAATGGGTAAATAAGTGTCTAAATGGATGTTTTTTTTTTGTAAAATTAATTGTATAACTGACTTATTAAGAGTATCTTAGTGAATACAGTGATGTAATATGTGACGTCATCAGCAGTGGATTGCGGTCGCACGAGTTATAGTTAGCTGAACTAACTATAACGGGGGAATTTCAATGGTTTTTTACGAGTGAAATGTCCAGCTAACTATAACATGTGTGAAACCTATGGTTTTTTCAGTGAATTTGCAAGGTTTTTTAAATGCTAATTCCTAACTATAACGTGTGACTGTATCCTGTAATATGGAATGGCTCAGCTCTTTTATTTTGAAATTGGATAAAGTTGAACAGCATAGTTAATATCTTCTATAAACTTATTAACAGTTGAAAATGTTTTTTTTTTGTAATGGTTTTTCAAGGTGCGCGCACCGTGTGCGCACCATGCGCACACCCCGCGATGTTTTGAAAAAAAATAAAATGTTTTTTTCACCCTTCGGGGTCCTTCAGGCAAAGGCTAGGGGGTCAGGAACTCTCTACCCTGCCCCCTTTTCACGTTCTCCACCTTTCCTTTTCACTGTCAGACACAAAATGGCGTCCAACACTTCCTGATTTCGACCGATTGGAATGTTGACTGACATCTAACCACCAACCAGAATTACGCTCGCGGACATTTGGTGCGCGCCCCGTGCGCGCATATAGATATTTATGTACTTTTAACTGCAATTTTCTCAGGAACTACTGAACAGATTGACACCATATATGCAAAAGGCACATGCCTGACCTGAGGACTACCTCTTTGCCAAATTTCAAGTAATTCTATTCAGCCGTTCGGGCTGTACCTCCAGCTAAAGGTCCTATGGGAAAATGCATGGGGAAAACACGTTTTGGGACCCCCCTTTTTTCTCAGCCCCCGCTTGACGAATCACCCCGAGAATTTCAGGGTAGGAGCTGAGCAGAGCGCCCTATTAGTTTTAAAAATTTCACGAAGATAAGTCAACCGGCGCCAAAGTTATTCAAAATAGAATTTTCATATTTGCTATGGGAACTCTGTCCTAACTATAACTATCTACTGGCGACTGCCAGTAGATAATATATATATATATTAATATATATATATATATATATATATATATATATATATATATTCACTGAAAAAACCATAGGTTTCACACATGTTATAGTTAGCGGAAATTTTACTGATAAAAAACCAATGAAATTCCCCCGTTATAGTTAGTGCAGGCAACTATAACTCACGCGACCGCAATCCTCTGCTGATGCTAATACTGTATTTAGACACTTATTTGCCCATGTCTTCTTCCATACATTTTTAGCTATACATATATTACAAATATTTTTTTTTCATAAAGACACATATGTCATCAGCAGAAGATTGCGGTCGCGTGAGTTATAGTTGCCTGCACTAACTATAACGGGGGAATTTCATTGGTTTTTTATCAGTAAAATTTCCGCTAACTATAACATGTGTGAAACCTATGGTTTTTTCAGTGAATTTGCAAGGTTTTTTAAATGCTAATTCCTAACTATAACGTGTGTGAAACCTATGGTTTTTTCAGTGAATTTGTACGGTTTTTTAAATGCTAAGTTACTTTACGCCATTCGTGGCGTGCGCGCCCACTTAACGCAGTTCGTTCCGTGCGCGCACGGTGCGCTTCGAGCACCGTGCGCGCACAGTGAGCACGCGGTGTGCTTCGCGCACCGCGCGCCCACTTTACGCAGTTAGTGCCGTGCACGCAGCCCACGTTACGCTAGATGGGCCATGTACGCACGATGCGCTTCGCGCACCGTGCGCACATGGAGGACATATGATGCACTTCGTTTTAAAAGGTAATATTTTAATTTTTTGTATATTTTATAAGCCATGCACAAATGGTGCCCTTCGGGCACCATTTGCACACGGGGTGGAGAGAGTGTGGATAATTTTTTTTTTTATTATTTTTTTTTAAAATATTTTAGTTTATCTCAGGTGTAATAAGCAATGCAGAATTGGTGCCCTTCGGGCACCAATTGCACACGGGGTGGAGAGAGTGTGGATAATTATTATTTTTTTTTAATTTTTTACCGTACGCGTACGGTAAGCGTAATCGGCGAAATTGCCGAAAAAATAAAAATTCCGTTTTTGGCCTTGGGGGATCTTTGGGGACTCCCTCAACATGGCTATGTGTGTGGGAGCTGTCTAAACAGCCCCTTTACATGTTTTTGGGCTTTATATTTTAAAAATCACTCTCAGTGCGAGAGAGAAAATGGCGGCCGCCGCTTCCTGGTTTCGGCCGATTCGAATGTTTACTTAGATCTAAGAGCCAATCAGAATCGCGCTCGCGCACGCCACCGTACGCGTACGGTAAGCGTACGGTAAGCGCACCGTAAGCTGGCTCAGATATATATATTGATTTAAAGGCTATTTTCTCAGAATCTACTGAACAGATTTACACCAAACCTACAAAAGGCACTTCCTTGACCTGAGGACTACCTCTCTGCCAAATTTCTAGTAATTCTGTTCAGCCGTTCGGGCTGTAGCCCTGTCTAAAGGTCCTATGGAAAAATGCATGGGAAAAACGCGTTTTGGGACCCCCCTTTTATCTCAGCCTCCGCTTGACGAATCCCCCCGAGACTTTCAGGGTAGGAGCGGAGCGTAGCGCCCCACCTATTTTGAAAAATTCGCGAGGATTCGTCGACAGGCGCCAAAGTTATTCAAAATAGAATGTTGCGGATTTCCTATGGAAACGTGGTCCTAACTATAACTACCTACTGGCGACCGCCAGTAGGTAATATATATATATATATAACCAAACTTCTCCCCTATCGGGCAGACGAAGTCGCACTCGCAACACTGCTGCTTTGATGTTTAAGGACAACCAGCAATAAAACAATCCTGACGCGTTTCGTTCAGCCATGAACTTTTTCGAAGGTAACAACTTGACACCAATTTCAATCACTGACCTCGGAAACAATTGCATGTTATATAGTTTCTGGCCCCCTATATATTACCTACTGGCCGTCACCAGCACGTAGTTATAATTAGTACCTACTATCCATAGGAAAATTGGAATATTCTTTTCCCAATAACTTTGGCGTCGGTTGAGGAATCTTCGCAAAATATTCAAAACTTGTGGGGCGCAAAGGTCAGCTCCTATCTTAAAAGTTTTGGGGTGATTCAGCAAGTGGGGGCCGAGAAAAAAAGGGGGTTCCAAATCGTGTTTTCTCCATGTTAATTCCTATAGGAAACTTTAGGCACGGCTACAGCCCAAACTGCTGAACGGAATTACACCACATTTGGCGAATAAGTAGCCCTTGGTTCAGGACGATCCGTTTGTGTTAAATGGTTTAAATCCGTTCAGTAGTTCATGAGAAATTAGAAAAAGAAAAAGTTTCAATATCTGGGCGGAGCCTAATGACACATCTCATTGTGAGATCTGATTGACTGTCAGCACTTCATCCGGGAAATGCTGGCAGCCATCTTGAGACCACTATACATGATAGTACCTCATTGAAATGCATTGTAGTGAATCGAAGATTTTGAGGGTTACCAAAAGAAGAACTATAAAGGGTGATAACATAACAGACTTTAAGTACATTAGAATTCATTTGTTGATGGTACCATAATAATTTCAGCAATTGTGGAGTGTTCTAAGGTGATTTTACCCTGTGAAAAATCTTCTGCTGAGATATCATGAATCATGTTTGAGAGAAAACTGAAGCTAAAATGAGAGCATATTTTCTGTAAATTCACATTATCTTTACACTTAAAACATTTAATATAAAAAGTAACAAAATGAGGGGGTTCATTTTGTCATAGAAATTATGGTTAGTGCTGTAGAAAGAAAAATTAGGACATGCTTTAAGTGAGATCTCAAATATCGTCCTCTTATATTTCAACAGGAGCAGCCTGTCAGTTGATGCCTTTTTGTTCTACTGCAGCTTCCCAGAATGTTCTAAAGAACAACTAGAGCGCTAACAGTCTTACTTCCGACATAATTATGGCACACCTGAAGCCATCTTGATTGGGATAAACTGGTAACTCTTAAAACATTTAATTTAAAAAGGAACAAAATGAGGGGGTTCATTTTATTAAAGAATTTATGGTTAGTGCTGTAGAAAGAAAAACTAGGACATGCTTTAAGTGAGATCTCAAATATCGTCCTCTTATATTTCAACAGGAGCAGCCTGTCAGTTGATGCCTTTTTGTTCTACTGCAGCTTCCCAGAGTGTTCTAAAAAACAACTAGAGAGCTAACAGTCTTACTTATGACAACATTATGGCACACCTGAAGCCATCTTGATTGGAATAAACTGGTAACACTTAAAACATTTAATTTAAAAAGGAACAAAATGAGGGGGTTCATTTTGCCATGGAAAATATGGTTAGTGCTGCAGAAAGAAAATTTAGGGCATGTTTTAAGTGAGATCTCAAATCCTCTTCTATTTCATTAGAAAATTCTGACATGCAGACTGAACCAATCACTTTCAATACCAGCAGTAGACTTCCAGTTAACTCCTTGGTGAGCATTAGCTTTACTACAGTGATCTAATGAACAACTAGTGGGCTAACATTCTGAATTTATGGCAAATGTGTGACACATCTGAATGCCTTCTTGATGGAATCAAAGTAAAAAACTGAAAACATTTCCTACTGAGGAGTCTGCACTAAATGAGTAAATTAGGAAACTTCATAATAAATAAGTCTCCCAAGATGGCCACCAGAGAAAAAAGACCCCAAATGTAGCACAATTATCACCCAGATGTAGCCCACATATAGCCCAATGACAGAAGTGTGCAAATCACTTTTTATTTTTAGTTTTTCTGCAGTTTTATATAGTGCAGACTGGTCAGGTACTGGAGCGTTACATCTTACTTGGACCCCTTTTTGCGTATTTTGCACTAAGTACATGGGATTGATCTTGCCAAACATTGAACTTTATGATTCTGTTAACCTAAAGTTGCTCTGAACCGGGTTTTGTAACACCCATTTTTACCTACTGGTTTTAATTAATTCTCACTGTATTGTATTAGGAAAGAGAATTTACTTTTTTTATGTACACTTTTGTGATCTATGTTTCTAAATCAGATCGAATAAAGTTTAATGAATTCTATGGCAGGACGGAGGTGAGGATTATGCATATCTTTCCTCATTTTATTTGCATAGCAGTTCAAAGAAAACGTAACACAACAATCATTAAACAAAGCTGACACAACCCATGAACCCTTAGGGGGGTAGTCTCCAAGGCAACTATAGTCCAATCATATCACAGTCCATCATATATAACATTGTGACGTCCCATCCGCTTCCTCTTTCTTCACTGCTCATCAGTTAAGTGCATTCCTTACATTCTTGGCTTAATCTGACATTGTTGCTGTTTGTATAGCGGCTTCTTGTGCACGTTATTAGCATTATTGCCATGGTATTGTTTCATATTCCCTGCACAGCAGGCTCTTGCCAAAGAGCATTGTCCCCCACACAGTTTCTCCCACTGTGCGCTCTGCGCACGGTGAGATCCTGTCAGGCGCATCTGGTCCGAGCGAGGCAGCTCCATCGAGCGCTCCCACTGGTCTTTACACGCGCTTGGGAATCCGGTCACTCCTTTAGTGTCCGCTTGATTCCCAACCAATCCTCGCCTAATTTTGACACTGCTACGCGGTGATTTCCCCACACAGCCACGTTAGTGACCAGCGCCACCTGGTGGTGGTAATTGGTATTGTGCCTCAGTCTATTCTTATAACAGCTTCGGGGAAAGCCCAGCTATTGGAGCACCGGCGAGGGGGCTGCATTAAGGATTTTAAGGGCATTTGTTCTGTACTCACACCCTCTGCTATCATGTCTTCTCCAGAAGTCCATTTTTACTCCTCCTACCAGAAAGTGGAGGAGGAATGGCCCCCCAACTTCTCCCTCCAGCAGTGGACCAAACCCTCTCTCTGGCTATTTCTAGGGCGCTGACTCCTCTTAGGGATCAGGTTGATAAGCTGGCAAAAAGCATCCTTGGGGTGTTCAGTTACCAAGATCTGGTAGCGGCAGCTCCCAATAGCTCCCAGATGGGGAATAAAAGGGCCGCTAAGCATAAAGCGGGGCACTTGGTAGGATTTGATAAACTTACGGAGACCTTCCTCAAGAATGAACGAATGCTAAAACATTCACTCTGCCGAGAGGAGGAGGAGTCCGGAGAAAATTGCCACGCTGTCACCACTATTGTAGACCCCGATGGCGAGTTTCCCTTAGAGGGAGAGGGTGTATCGGAGGATGATTTCTTCTCCGATGAGATAAGGACTCGGGGAGTCCCTGGCTTCCAGAGTCCCACTCCTCTCAGTCCCGGGTTAGGGACGGGCTCCACTCGGACATGGTCGAGCCTACCCAAATTTACCATCCTAGGTCGGCGGAGTGGTCCCCTGACACCAAAGTGGCAGAGTATGTGGTGGGGAAAATCCATCAACCCCTTGAAAGGGAGGTCAGGAACAGGATGAGGGGAGAATGCCCCAGACCATCACTGAAGGGGAAGGTGGTACACACGCCTGACATTGATGAGAATCTATATACCTTTTTCTCCAAGTATATGAGGGATTCCAAGAAAGGAATTGATAGGTCTTTGAAGTGGTAGGACCCTAGACCCAAATTATTCAATTGGCAGAGAGTTCAAAAGAGTCAGGATCCCATTTGTCCAAGGATATTGTGGCTGGTTGTTCGCACTACCTTAAACCCTAAAACACTACCCCCTCCACTACCCAAACACCACTGCACTACCCTAAACCCTAAAACACTACCCCCAGCATGACACCCAACACCACCCAAACATAACTGCACTATCCTAAACCCTAAAACACTACCACCAGCACGACTCCCTACACTACACAAACACCACAGCACTACCCTAAACCCTAAATCAACCCCCAGCACGACCCCCTACACTACACAAACACCACTGCACTACCCTAAAACTTAAAACACTAACCCCAGCACGACGCTCTTCACTAAACAAAGACCACTGCACTGCCTTAAACTTTAAAACACTACCCCAGCACGGCCCCCTACACTACACAAACACCACTGCACTACCCTAAACACTAAATCTACCTCCAGAATGACCCCCTACACTACACAAACACCACTTCACTACCCTAAACCATAAAACACTGCCCCCAGCATGACCCCCTTCACTACCTAAACACAACTGCACTAGCCTAAACCCTAAAACACTACCCCCAGCACGACCCTCTTCACTACCCAATCACCACTGCACGACCCTAAACCCTAAAACACGACCCCCTACACT
The DNA here is from genome assembly GCF_964204655.1 of Triturus cristatus. NCBI lineage: Eukaryota > Metazoa > Chordata > Amphibia > Caudata > Salamandridae > Triturus > Triturus cristatus. Next base: position 152,654,181 of record NC_140584.1, read on the forward strand.
ACACAAACACTACTGCAATACCCTAAACTCTAAAACACTAGAATCCAGCATGACACCCTACAGTACACAAACACCACAGCACTACCCTAGACCCTAAAACACTACCCCCTACACTACACAAACACCACTGCACTACCCTAAACCCTAAAACACTACCCCAGCACTGCCCCCTACACTACACAAACACCACTGCACTACCCTAAACCCTAAAACTCTGCCCCAGCACTACCCCTACACTACACAAACACCACCGCACTACCATAAACCCTAAAACACTACCCCAGCACAACCCCCTACACAACACAAACACCTCTGCACTACCCTAAACCATAAAACACTACCCCCAGCATGACCCCCTACACTACCCAAACAGCATTGCACTACCCTAAACCATAAAACACTACCCCCAGCATGACCCCTACACTACACAAACACCACTGCACTACCCTAAACACTAAAACACTACCACCAGCATGACCCCCTACACTACTCAAACACCACTGCACTACCCTAAACCCTAAAACACTACCCCAGCACGATGCCCTATACTACCCATACACCACTGCACTACCCTAAACCCTAAAACACTACCCCCAGCATGACCCCCTACACTACTGCACTACCCTAAACCCTAAAACACTACCCCCAGCACAACCCCCTACACTATCCAAACACCACTGCACTACCCTAAACCCTAGAAAAAAAACACCCCATGCCCAATCCCCCTTACCTCTCGCTCCTCGTGGTTCCTCTCTCCTCGTGGTTCCTACTTCATATCGTCTCTGAGGGGCGGTACACGTCATTGTGAGGAAACAAAACAGCCCTTGTTTCCTTACAACAACGTGGATTGTCTACATGTTTATTTAGAACGCATGGTCAATTACCATACATACCTTTACAACAAAATTTGTTGTAAAGGCATGCGTGGTAAAAGACCATGTGTTCTATAAAAATGTGTAGTAATGACTTTGCGATGTACAACACATGCGTGGTAATGCATCCTTTGTAATGGTATGGCGAAGTAAAAAAGTCATTGTAACGGCTGTTTACCGATCAAAGCTGGCCCCTGTTCTTCAGTGAGACGTTTATTTGATTAATTAGGAAGAAGGAATGTGTTTTTTTTTACCGAAAAGTGCATTCCCAGCTGTTGTATTGTTAAAGTGACCATGTGGCCTGGTTTTACTTCCGGTGAGAAAGTGGAAGAGCCTGTTTGGATCTAAAGGAGTTCTGTTGTTGGACGGGCCAGCGTGACAAGTCAACAGAAAACATAGCTAATGGAAAGCGTCCTCTCTGAAGTGTGGAGCAGTGCCACAAGAGGTCAATGAGTGTGCGTCCCAACGCAGTATGACCGAAACCGCGTGACCCATGTGCCGCCTCCGGGGTACGGGAGGCAGAAGCGGCATCGCAGGTCCTCTTGAAGATTTTAGCAGCACTAATTCTACATTTTGGTACTAGGGCATTTTAACTTTGTTGTTCCTGTCAGATACAAAGAGAAGATCCTGTGTTATTCAGTGCCCTCGTTACCTTTTTTTGTGGGTTGTGGTGCTTGTCACTTTGCTGCCCCGCCGGTGCACTTGACTGGGCACCCCACCTCGTGTGCCATCTGCATGGCCTCTGCTCTCGGATCACTGGTTTCGGTTTCTAGAGTGGCAACATAAACAGTTGCTCCCAAAGGACTAGCTTGAACACTTAGGTGAATATCCCCTGCACCAACATTCCACGGAAATTCTTTCCTAGCTCTCCCATGTCGACAAGGACGTCATAATAGCACAGCTCCACTCCGTATGACATCATCGGAGCCATAAGAGGACCTCGTCGGCGTGCTGACATCAGTTCCACCCATTTTTTCTATGCCACCGAGGCAAACAGGCGGACTGAGACATTTTCACATGTATACATAGTATAATAAATATATATATATTCAATGAAAAAAACATAGGTTTCAAGCACGTTATAGTTAGAAATTAGCATTTAAAAAACCTTAGAAATTCACTGAAAAAACCATATGTTGCAAGGGCGTTATAGTTAGTTGGACATTTCACCCATCCCAAACCATAGAAATTCCCCGTTATAGTTAGTTCAGCTAACTATAACTCGTGCGCCCGCAATGCACTGCTGAGGATGTCACATATTACATCACTCATGACTTGGTCAGTGACATCACTGATGACATCATCCAGTGAATGTGTGTGTTTCTGAAAATTAAATATGTTTTATATATGTATATCTCAAGGTCGACGGAAGAATAAATGGGTATAAAAGTGTCTAAATGGATGATTTCTTTTTGTAAAATTGATTGTATAACTGACTGATTAAGTATATCTTGGGTAAGTGAGTAATGTTTAAACTTGTAAATATCTGTATAAGTCTCTCACTTTGTGCATAAGTGGCTGCATGGCTTGGTGAGTAGCTACATGAGTGTCTATATGGGTTATTAGTTGGTTTTTTGAGTATCAGTATGAGTGTCTGAGTCTCTGTATGGTTTGGTGGGGGTATTACGTAGTGCATAGGTGCATGAATGAGTGACTCACTGTTTGTATGTGTTGAAGACAGCATGGGTGCAGGACTGTATGGTGTATGAGTGTGTGTATGGGAGTGTTAGTGAGTGAATGACTGTCTCAATAGTGTCTTTATGAGTAACAACATATGTTTTAAACTTGTATATGTGAGTATTGGTGTATATAAGTGAGTATATGTGAGAGTGAGAGATTGGAAGAGTTCCTGTACAAATAAGTAGGTGTTTAAGAGGGTTAGTATGTGTAAGTTTCTGTAGAAGTAAGTGTGGTAGTGTGTGTATAACTGTATATGCAAGTAAATGGATGTTTGATACTTTGTTTGCATGTGTGACTATGTGTGTAAGTAACTCTATGGATGAGTGGCAGTGTGTAACAGGATGGATAGGTGTATGAGTACATATGATGAGTGAGTACATGTATAAGTAACTGTATAGGGACTGTTGGTGAATGAGTGGATGTGTGTGTAGATCTTGGAATTACTGAATAGGTGTGTTGTAACTGGTATTGGTATGTCCATTGTTTTGAAAATGTTAGTTTGTATTTTTGAGTGTGTGTATCAAAGGTTATATTAGGGTGAGAGGAGGTCTGCCACTCTATCACAAGGATGATGTCATCAGTGATGTCATCAGTGATGTCATTTGCGATGTCATGAGTGATGTCATGAGTGATGTCAGTGACCATGTCATGAATGATGTAATATGTGACGTCACAAAACCATGCAGCCACTTATACACCTACACACAGACACATACAGACGTTCACACATTTTAGTCACTAGTCTGCAGTAAGATACATTTAATGGCTCACTTATAGAGTCAGTTACGCACCTAGTAAATCATCCATTCACACACTTGTACACCCACTCATTCTTCCACAGGTTCTTTCACTATAAATATATAAAACATATTTAAACTTTACAGAAACACACAGTCACTGGATGACGTCATCAGTGATGTCATCAGTGATGTCATTTGAGATGTCATCAGTGATGTCACTGACCAAGTCATGAGTGATGTAATATGCGACGTCATCAGCAGTGCATTGCGGGGGCGCAAGTTATAGTTAGCTGAACTAACTATAACAGGGGAATTTCTAGGGTTTTGTACGAGGGAAATGTCCAGCTAACTATAACACCCCTGAAACCTATGTTTTTTTCAGTGAATTTCTAAGGTTTTTTAAATGCCAATTCCTAACTATAACGCCCCTGAAACCTTTGGTTTTTTCAGTGAATTTCAAAGATTTGTTAAATGCCAATTCCTAACTATAACGTGCATGAAACCTATGGTTTTTTCAGTGAATTTCAAAGGTTTTTTAAACGCTAATTCCTATCTTTAACTTATCTCTGAAGATATCATGTTTAATGATTTTGATTGGATTTGTATATTTTTCAAATTCAGTGTGTCAATTTCATTAATTATATTTTTTTTAAATACTTTTTTATTGCCATTTTTTAAACTTAATTTTTCAATTAATTCTTTTAAAAATTAAAAAATATTATTGGAATTTAATGGGTTTTTCAAACATATTTTTTTATATTTCTCAAAATATTTTTTTAACTATATGTTCAAAACTTTATTTTATATATTTTTTTTCCATGTTTTTGGATCCGCGCACCCTAAGTGCACCGTTCCCGATCCCTACGCGATAGCATCCGCGCATGGTATGCGTCGGGTACGTGGTTAGTGCGCGATTCTAATGAGACCGGTACGCGACTCCCAGCCCATACGCGACACGTTCGATGTACGTAACGCAACGTTTACGCGCTTCCACGATGCGTCATCTGCGTCTATGACGCGATAGGTGCGCGGATCCCGCGAAGTATTTAACATTTAAAAAAACATATTTATGTATTTCATGTGAATATTAATTGAAGACAAACTCTAAACTAGTCTTAAAAGTAATATATTTTTACATCTAATTCTATATTTTTTTTTTATTCAATTTCGCAGATGCGCGCTGGGTGCGTGCTGTGTAAGCCCAGGGTGCGCGGATCCCATGTGACCTGCAAAAAAGAGATTTGATTGGTTCATTACACTTCCTCTTCTAACTATTGAAAGACCCCATCCATTTCAGTCATTCTTCTTTGACCTTCTTTAGAGGACCATCTCTTTGGAGAGAAGAAGATTTTTTAGACTAAGTTTACACTTAGCTCTAACTTTTTTGAACCAATAATGGCTTCAGGGCAGCAGGCATCACCTGCATCTCCTCATATTCCTGAGGATGAATTTTTGGAGGAGGCACCACCCAAAGAACGTTTTTCTTCAGTGGTGTGGAAATTTTTTACTTTTCCCAAGGGGCAGAATAAGACCAATGCCACCTTGGTCACGTGCAAGATTTGCAAAAGAGTCCCGTCGCGAGGGGATCCTAAGAAGAAATACTCGTGCGGCACGGCAAGTATGATGAAGCACATGAGGACCCTTCATCCAAACAATCTTGCACGAGAAGAGTGCCGACAGATGAGAAACACTCCTGCTCCTGCACCTTCCACCTCATCGCAGCCGAGCACATCAAGAGTGCATCCATCAGCCCAAACCTTGTGCAATGCGACTTTTTGCTATGGTGAGCAGTCGATCGATCTGATCAGCCTCCGGTAAGAAAGTCACATTTGCTAGTTATTTTTTTATTTTTATTTTATTGTTCTCTGAAGTTCATTGTTTGTTTTTTTTTTGTTTTTTTTTATTTACGACTCGTATCCGTATTTTTTTACGTACGAGTCACACAAGTACCGTACAAACTGCCAAGTACAATTGGGACGTGAAAAAGAACTACGAATAGTGTTGGGAAAAGTCTACGAGAGTGCGTCGGAAAGTGTCCACGTCCGAATATCGTCGTGAAAAGTGTACGAAAGTGAGGCGGACAGTTTCACTTACAAATCGTAAAACACAAGTCCGAGCACGCAAGTAGGATCCCGACCGCCCGTCCGAATACACAATTGCACGTAAAAAGGCCCGTACGGAGTCAACACAGTAGCACACATATACACGGGTAAACTCATGCCCGTGTACGAGCCGTACAGCCCTTCACACCCAAATATGTCAGCACCGTACAACACCCTGTCTGCACTGCACCCCAGGCCTGCAACTGTATGCGCCGTACCCCCCCCATGTACGCGCAGCACCCCCTCATGTACGCACTGTACCCCCAGCCCCCACCACATGTACGCACCATACCCCCAGCCCCCCCGCATGTACACACCGTACCCCTGCACCGCATGTACGCACTGTACCCCCAGCCCCCCACCGCATGTACGCACCGTACCCCTGCACCGCATGTACGCACTGTACACCCAGCCCCCCCACTGCATGTACACACCGTACCCCTGCACCGCATGTACGCACTGTACCCCCAGGCCCCACCGCATGTAGGCCCAAAATTACAACCACCACTTGTAACACACCCACCAAAATTCAAACACAGCCACACCCAAAAATGGACCAATAAAAAGGGCCCACACACACAACCCATGAGCTTTTGCAACAGACCCACTGCTGCCAGACCCCACTGACAAGCAACCCCACACAACTCATACCTTCGCTACACCTTCACTCACACACCTTCACACAACCACCTCCACAAACATCCCCCTCTTCACATTCACACACACACTCCCACAACCATCCACACCCACACCCACACCCCACACCATGCCCACAGACAAGAATCCAAAGTTCACCACAGCGGAGCTGGAGCTCCTTGTCAACGAAGTCATCAGAGTCGAGCCACAGCTGTTTGGAACATTGGTCAGACAGACCAGCATAGCTGCAAAATCAGCCATGTGGCAGAGGATTCTCGACAAGGTGAATGCTGTTGCGCCCGTCTGAAGGACCAGGCATGAATGCCGAGCCAGGTGGTATGATCTGCGCAGGGCGGTCAAGAGGAAAATGAATGAAGAACATGCCCAGACCAACATCACTGGAGGTGGGCCGCCCCTCAGACCCGTACACTACCATCCCTGGGAGGAGAAGGTGATGGCCATGCTACCGCCGGTGGGACTACATGGAGTCGAAGGAGTCGCAGAGCCTGGTGAGTACACAAACAACTCATGTAACTTGGGGGGAATGGCATCCACACCCCAACCACCAGAGGCGCAACTAGAGCCAAATTTCTGGGGAGGCTAAGAAAAAATTTCGGGGGGGATGAATCTTTTAAGCCATAGGCAGAGTGGAGCTGCAGGGGCTCTTAAAGGGGTGACACAACAGCGAGGCCTCATTAACATGCAAATGGTCTGTTAAAGACCTGTGAAGTGCTCGGGTGCGGCTGTGAGTGCGCCGGGAAGCTGTCTCATCCCGGGCTGCCACACACGACGGGGGGGGCTGAAGCCCTGTGAGTCCAATGGGTGTTGCGCGCCTGCCAACCACAACAAATGCACGCACCTACCCCCAAGCACTCACTGCACACAACCACACCCAAAAACCACGCCCATGCCACTAACGTCACCATTCACCCATCACAAATCAAGGCAAGGCCACGTCCAAGGCTACAACAACTACGAATATCGTCGTGAAAAGTGTACGAAAGTGAGGCGGACAGTTTCACTTACAAATCGTAAAACACAAGTCCGAGCACGCAAGTAGGATCCCGACCGCCCGTCCGAATACACAATTGCACGTAAAAAGGCCCGTACGGAGTCAACACAGTAGCACACATATACACGGGTAAACTCATGCCCGTGTATGAGCCGTACAGCCCTTCACACCCAAATATGTCAGCACCGTACAACACCCTGTCTGCACTGCACCCCAGGCCTGCAACTGTATGCGCCGTACCCCCCCCATGTACGCGCAGCACCCCCTCATGTACGCACTGTACCCCCAGCCCCCACCACATGTACGCACCATACCCCCAGCCCCCCCGCATGTACACACCGTACCCCTGCACCGCATGTACGCACTGTACCCCCAGCCCCCCACCGCATGTACGCACCGTACCCCTGCACCGCATGTACGCACTGTACACCCAGCCCCCCCACTGCATGTACACACCGTACCCCTGCACCGCATGTACGCACTGTACCCCCAGGCCCCACCGCATGTACTCACCATACCCCTGCACCGCATGTACGCACTGTACCCCCAGCCCCCCCACCGCATGTACACACTGTACCCCTGCACCGCATGTACGCACTGTACCCCCAGCCCCCCACCCCATGTACGCACCGAACCCCTGCACCGCATGTATGCACTGTACCCCCAGCCCCCCCACCGCATGTACGCACCGTACCCCTGCACCGCATGTATGCACTGTACCCCCAGCCCCCCCACCGCATGTACGCACTGTACCCCTGCACCGCATGTACGCACCGCACACCAACACCGTACCCCAGCCCCCCACCGCATGTACACACCGTACCCCTGCACCGCATGTACGCACTGTACCCCCAGCCCCCCACCGCATGTACGCACCGAACCCCTGCACCGCATGTACGCACTGTACCCCCAGCCCCCCACCGCATGTACGCACCGTACCCCTGCACCGCATGTATGCACTGTACCCCCAGCCCCCTCCACCGCATGTACGCACCGTACCCCTGCACCGCATGTACGCGCCGCACACCAACACCGTACCCCAGCCCCCTCACCCAGCATCGCGTATGTACGGATCGTACCTACGCGAAAAATACTCTTACAGAACCAGGACACTGTAAAACAGCACAAGGAGGGTCAATCCAACTCGCACAACAACACAAAACACGTCGACATGACAAAATACATCTCAAAGACTGACCTTGCACATCCAAACAGGCAAACAGAGGCCCAAAATTACAACCACCACTTGTAACACACCCACCAAAATTCAAACACAGCCACACCCAAAAATGGACCAATAAAAAGGGCCCACACACACAACCCATGAGCTTTTGCAACAGACCCACTGCTGCCAGACCCCACTGACAAGCAACCCCACACAACTCATACCTTCGCTACACCTTCACTCACACACCTTCACACAACCACCTCCACAAACATCCCCCTCTTCACATTCACACACACACTCCCACAACCATCCACACCCACACCCACACCCCACACCATGCCCACAGACAAGAATCCAAAGTTCACCACAGCGGAGCTGGAGCTCCTTGTCAACGAAGTCATCAGAGTCGAGCCACAGCTGTTTGGAACATTGGTCAGACAGACCAGCATAGCTGCAAAATCAGCCATGTGGCAGAGGATTCTCGACAAGGTGAATGCTGTTGCGCCCGTCTGAAGGACCAGGCATGAATGCCGAGCCAGGTGGTACGATCTGCGCAGGGCGGTCAAGAGGAAAATGAATGAAGAACATGCCCAGACCAACATCACTGGAGGTGGGCCGCCCCTCAGACCCGTACACTACCATCCCTGGGAGGAGAAGGTGATGGCCATGCTACCGCCGGTGGGACTACATGGAGTCGAAGGAGTCGCAGAGCCTGGTGAGTACACAAACAACTCATGTAACTTGGGGGGAATGGCATCCACACCCCAACCACCAGAGGCGCAACTAGAGCCAAATTTCTGGGGAGGCTAAGAAAAAATTTCGGGGGGGATGAATCTTTTAAGCCATAGGCAGAGTGGAGCTGCAGGGGCTCTTAAAGGGGTGACACAACAGCGAGGCCTCATTAACATGCAAATGGTCTGTTAAAGACCTGTGAAGTGCTCGGGTGCGGCTGTGAGTGCGCCGGGAAGCTGTCTCATCCCGGGCTGCCACACACGACGGGGGGGGCTGAAGCCCTGTGAGTCCAATGGGTGTTGCGCGCCTGCCAACCACAACAAATGCACGCACCTACCCCCAAGCACTCACTGCACACAACCACACCCAAAAACCACGCCCATGCCACTAACGTCACCATTCACCCATCACAAATCAAGGCAAGGCCACGTCCAAGGCTACAACAACTACGAATATCGTCGTGAAAAGTGTACGAAAGTGAGGCGGACAGTTTCACTTACAAATCGTAAAACACAAGTCCGAGCACGCAAGTAGGATCCCGACCGCCCGTCCGAATACACAATTGCACGTAAAAAGGCCCGTACGGAGTCAACACAGTAGCACACATATACACGGGTAAACTCATGCCCGTGTACGAGCCGTACAGCCCTTCACACCCAAATATGTCAGCACCGTACAACACCCTGTCTGCACTGCACCCCAGGCCTGCAACTGTATGCGCCGTACCCCCCCATGTACGCGCAGCACCCCCTCATGTACGCACTGTACCCCCAGCCCCCACCACATGTACGCACCATACCCCCAGCCCCCCCGCATGTACACACCGTACCCCTGCACCGCATGTACGCACTGTACCCCCAGCCCCCCACCGCATGTACGCACCGTACCCCTGCACCGCATGTACGCACTGTACACCCAGCCCCCCCACTGCATGTACACACCGTACCCCTGCACCGCATGTACGCACTGTACCCCCAGGCCCCACCGCATGTACTCACCATACCCCTGCACCGCATGTACGCACTGTACCCCCAGCCCCCCCACCGCATGTACACACCGTACCCCTGCACCGCATGTACGCACTGTACCCCCAGCCCCCCACCGCATGTACGCACCGAACCCCTGCACCGCATGTATGCACTGTACCCCCAGCCCCCCCACCGCATGTACGCACCGTACCCCTGCACCGCATGTATGCACTGTACCCCCAGCCCCCCCACCGCATGTACGCACTGTACCCCTGCACCGCATGTACGCACTGCACACCAACACCGTACCCCAGCCCCCCACCGCATGTACACACCGTACCCCTGCACCGCATGTACGCACTGTACCCCCAGCCCCCCACCGCATGTACGCACCGAACCCCTGCACCGCATGTACGCACTGTACCCCCAGCCCCCCACCGCATGTACGCACCGTACCCCTGCACCGCATGTATGCACTGTACCCCCAGCCCCCTCCACCGCATGTACGCACCGTACCCCTGCACCGCATGTACGCGCCGCACACCAACACCGTACCCCAGCCCCCTCACCCAGCATCGCGTATGTACGGATCGTACCTACGCGAAAAATACTCTTACAGAACCAGGACACTGTAAAACAGCACAAGGAGGGTCAATCCAACTCGCACAACAACACAAAACACGTCGACATGACAAAATACATCTCAAAGACTGACCTTGCACATCCAAACAGGCAAACAGAGGCCCAAAATTACAACCACCACTTGTAACACACCCACCAAAATTCAAACACAGCCACACCCAAAAATGGACCAATAAAAAGGGCCCACACACACAACCCATGAGCTTTTGCAACAGACCCACTGCTGCCAGACCCCACTGACAAGCAACCCCACACAACTCATACCTTCGCTACACCTTCACTCACACACCTTCACACAACCACCTCCACAAACATCCCCCTCTTCACATTCACACACACACTCCCACAACCATCCACACCCACACCCACACCCCACACCATGCCCACAGACAAGAATCCAAAGTTCACCACAGCGGAGCTGGAGCTCCTTGTCAACGAAGTCATCAGAGTCGAGCCACAGCTGTTTGGAACATTGATCAGACAGACCAGCATAGCTGCAAAATCAGCCATGTGGCAGAGGATTCTCGACAAGGTGAATGCTGATGCGCCCGTCTGAAGGACCAGGCATGAATGCCGAGCCAGGTGGTACGATCTGCGCAGGGCGGTCAAGAGGAAAATGAATGAAGAACATGCCCAGACCAACATCACTGGAGGTGGGCCGCCCCTCAGACCCGTACACTACCATCCCTGGGAGGAGAAGGTGATGGCCATGCTACCGCCGGTGGGACTACATGGAGTCGAAGGAGTCGCAGAGCCTGGTGAGTACACAAACAACTCATGTAACTTGGGGGGAATGGCATCCACACCCCAACCACCAGAGGCGCAACTAGAGCCAAATTTCTGGGGAGGCTAAGAAAATATTTCGGGGGGGATGAATCTTTTAAGCCATAGGCAGAGTGGAGCTGCAGGGGCTCTTAAAGGGGTGACACAACAGCGAGGCCTCATTAACATGCAAATGGTCTGTTAAAGACCTGTGAAGTGCTCGGGTGCGGCTGTGAGTGCGCCGGGAAGCTGTCTCATCCCGGGCTGCCACACACGACGGGGGGGGCTGAAGCCCTGTGAGTCCAATGGGTGTTGCGCGCCTGCCAACCACAACAAATGCACGCACCTACCCCCAAGCACTCACTGCACACAACCACACCCAAAAACCACGCCCATGCCACTAACGTCACCATTCACCCATCACAAATCAAGGCAAGGCCACGTCCAAGGCTACAACAACCACAAACACAAGACTGGATGTCCAGGAGGCTGGGCCCCACACAATACATTGTCAAAATGAGACACAGACAACAATGTCCTCAGCCTATATGGCATAGGTAAATACCCATGCACAATGCACAGGGACTGGCAAAGTACTGACAAGGTAGCTGACACTGGGCCCTGCTGTATGCAGCACAAGGCCCTCCTGGGACCACTGTACACCCAAACACCAACTCCACAAGCACAGGTATCTAGCACAGGAACTCACATACACTGTCATGCCAGCATGCACCATGAGGGGACACACACATCACCTGGGAGACCCAATGACAACTCACACTACACACAACAGCATGCCCGGTCACACCCCCCCCTAACACAAGCACACCCCCCCAAGGGGAAGACAACGGATTCACACACTCCCACAATGGACATGTGACACAACAAGACCAATCCAGAGCCAAGTAAGCATCAGAGCCAACTATCTACAGGTCACACACTCAGGAGAACATCCCAATCTGTCCCCCGCAAAATGACCATCCCCAAGTGGACACTGAGAGGAATGCTAGGGACATCCAACTACCTGGGTGAACTGTGTCAACTTGAATATGTATGAAACATGGATGTGGCATGAAACAGCATTAACATTGTCTCTCTCTCAAACACAGGGCAACGTCGACGATCTCCCCCCAACACTGGGGGGGAAGAATCACAGTCCCAGGCACCGCGTGAAGACGATCCTACCGGCAGCGACGACTCTCACCACTCCGTGGATGACCCCGACCAACCTGGCCCCTCTGGTGTACAAGCCCCTGCAGCACCTGCGTCAGGTACATCTGTGCCAACCCCCACCCCCATTCCTGCCACATCCCAGGAGACACCCAGGAGCCCTGCTCGCACTGAACAACACAGCCAGTCTGACCAGGAGGGACAAGGTTCTCAGGTCACCCAGGAGGAGGCAGGCAACCCTGCAAATGCCATCCCTCAGGGGTCCCATAGACCCAATGTGCCCACAACGGCAGGCCAGGCTCGTGTGGGGAGGGGTGGTGGGAGTGGAGGCAGGCGGAGGCGCGAACCTGACCAGCCAGCTCAGGACCCCGGTATGTCACCATACGCAACATCCTGGACTCATACCGGCGTGACACCAGAGGCATGGACCAGGTTGTGTCCAGACTTTCCAGGATGCAGGGGACCCTCGATGAGATAAAGAACCTGCAGGTCGAGCATCATGCCAGTCATCAACAACACCAAGAACGGATGGAGGCAAGACTGGCTGAGCTCCTGGCGGTGCACAGGGACGTGAGCCAATCACTCCGTCAGATCGCCCAAATACCTGGCAAACCCTCCCTGTACCACCAGGCGTAGACCGGCACCAGACACAGGGAGGGACGAGGAGGAGGAGGATTTGTCTGATGGAGCGTCCCTGACATTGTCAAGGCCTGCATCTGACGGTCCCCGGAGGAAGGTGGGTCGTCCACGTAAAAGACCTTGAGAGTCAGCGGCCCATCCCCATCTCCCAGGTCACCTGGCCTGGCACCTGGCCCTCTGGCGCAACAGCAGCACCTCACCCAATGACATTCTCTGCCACATGGACTTGCTGGTCACAGTCTGACCAATGATGACCAACACTGTGGTCTGGACTCTGATGACTCCAACTGACAAGGATGCCATCTCCCCCTGTGAACTTTGGATTCTATTCCCCTGGTAGAGCACCTTAGCACATCTACCAAAAGACTCACCCCACCAAAAATAAATTCACACTGTTCTGCACATGAGATGTTGCTGTCATTTTGCATTATTCAACGACATATGTGTGTGGAAATGTCTAACTATGCCTGAGTGTTGAACTAACTCCAGCCATCCATACCCTGGGATCAGTGTCTGGTACAGGACACACATGGGTCACAAGGTATCATTCAATGTAGGCATGGAGCACAACACTCACCAGTGATAGCCTCTGGCTGCTGAGGGGGGGGCTTGCTAAACTGTGCGGACAGACCTATTTGGGAGATCATCATCAAGGCGTAGAGGTCATCGCCCATGTGGAGGTACCCGGGGAGGGAGTCCCAGGTATGTGTGGCCAGGTGGGAGAACAATGTCCTGTATGCTGGAGTACGGTGGATGTGAAGAACGGTGGCCAGGGCAAGGTTGGATGCACGGAGATGGCCCAACGGGATCTAGGATGACAGGCGTACAAGGATGGTTTGGGGTCGGGGTTGTGGACTGCCTCCTGAGTGTGGGTGGGGAGTGTGGAGGTCATCCTGCAGCAGACAGTGATCCATTGCAGCTATCTATGGTGGACGGTGAGGTGGCTGGAGCGCAGGGTGTAGAAGCTGAGGTGTGCAGATGCCCCCTGGAAGTGGACCAGGTTCCTGGGAGTTCGGATGTACTTGCTCCGTAGAGGGCAGGGCAGTATATGAGATGGATGTTGTCATGGACCTGGGGGATGGTCTGTCGTAACTTGGAGTGGATCTATCTGTGGATCATGTGCATAATGCAGAGGGCATTGCAGCATGAGGTACAGATGCTGTGGACTAGCATGGCATATGTGAGCGAGCCAAACATGATGCACACCATCTCGTGTGTGTGGCCACTGGGTGCTTGTGCAGGGCCCGCTGCAGCAGGCGCCATCTCCCTGAAAAATGCCCCATTTTGCACACAAAGACTAGGATGTCAGAAGGACAACTGCAACAGGCGCGTGTGTAAAGTAAGGAGTGTCCAGTGTCACATGGCACACCCAGAGACAATGCATGCACAATCACCAAAGAGCCATTACACCGGATCAGGAAACTGAAGGGCGACCTGCGCACAGGAGACACACCCTCAGCAGCTGGAGATGGGACATTGTGTGGTCGACCTTGCTAAAAAACATAAACAACCATGTACTTCATGCCCAGTAGAGAGCCTAATCCATGAGCAACTGCATGCATGTCACTGGACTACACATGGACTCCTATGCATTATCGACAGCAAGTATGCCAGAGATGCCGCATGCCAAGTGGCAAGAAACCTGCATTGACAGAGACGAGGCACCTTGGAGTGTGACGAACACCTTTATTACTCAGCCTCACACCAATGGAATTGCATCCATTGGAACAGAATCACAGGTCATTCGGCTGACCATGTGTGACCTACACTGGACACCCCCTGCAACACACAGATGTGGTCAATCCTACTGAGCTGGCACACAAGTGAAGGGGTTGAGCCTCACACCCCTTGCTGCACAAGGAGAGTGTACAATTCCCCATTGAGCCTCATATGGGGATGTCCCACACCATGTCCACCATTGGCATCCCGTATGGTCCTGAGGGACATTATACACACATTGATGCCTTCATCAGAATCCACAATCCATGACAGATGACTGTCAGGAAGGGTGACTATCAATTTATGGGAGCCATGCAACACGTTTGGTGGCCCATGGTGAGTCGACATGTATGCACGGTAACACAACATGCACAGGAGCAGTCCCCACATATCACAAACACGTACCACCCACAAAACGCCTTGCTGCACTCCTTACCCAACATGACTTTTCACCATGTCTGTGCATGTAACTCTGATCCAGCACACGTTGCAATACTCATGAGGAATAGCAGGAGTGCAATGATGACATGAGCAGACGACAGCCGCAGGAACCTGGGGAGGACAGACACACAACAAGTCAGCGAAGAGCTAGTAATCCACAGACATGTACATGCACTCTAGGATTTATGTTGTCACCATGCTAATAATGAAATTTGTGTACCCGCTGAAATTTGGGGAATGACATCATCACTTGAATGACACATCAGAACACACCTCCAAGTCACTAAGCACACAGTCAGCTCGACACACACATTGCAACACATGCTACACAAGGCTCTAAGCGTGCACACTCAGACACAGGGACTCACCATCATGAGAAGAAGTTGTGGATAAGCTGACTCCGGATGTCCTCATCCTCATCCTCATCCTCACTTGCCCCGTGCCCGAGCCCTTCATCCTCCACGGGTGGATTATTCTGCTCATCCGAATCCAGGATGAGTGGCACGGCCTTCTCCACTGCCATGTTGTGCAGCATGCAGCACACAGGGAAGATTTTGCAGACCTTCACTGGGCCATATGGGAGTGCGCCGCCGGTCTTGTGGAGGCACCGGAATCTGCTCTTCAGGAGTCCAAACGTCCTCTCAATCACGCGCCTCATCTGCCCATGGGTGTCATTGTACCGGTGTTCTGCGGCTGTTCTGGGATTGTGGAGCGGCGTCATCAGCCATGGCATGTTGGGATAGCCAGCGTCCCCTACATGGAAACATCATGGACAGAAGTGGGTCAGGAGAAGCAGTAAGATATTAAGATACCGCTAAATACAGGACTAACAGAGTATACCCACCAACAAGACATGCACGTTCGTTGCGCAGCTGCAGCATCATTTCAGGCACCCTGCTACGCCTCATGATGTAGGCATCGTCTGCTGATCCTGGAAAACGGGCACAGACATGGGATATCATCATGTTAGCAAGACATACCACAAGGGCATTGATGGAGTGGTAATGTTTGCAGTTACGGAAGGCTACCTCCTGTGTGTGTGATGGTACCAAAGCCACATGTGTCCCATCAATGGCCCCAATGACATGGGGCATCCCTCCTAGGGCATAGAACTCACCCTTGACACCTGTCAACTGCTCACGAGTTGGGAAATGTATGAATTCCTCCAGGTGTAACAACATGGCCTCTAACACATCATGCAGGACACGGCTGAACATGGTCTGGGACATGCCACCTACATCAGCTATGTTCAATTGAAACGTACCCGTGGCAAAGAAATGTAGGTCTGCCATCACCTTCATCTTGGCTGTCAGTGCAGTAGGATACCTGTGTAGCGGTTGGAGGTGTGGTTCCAGCCTTGTGGTCAAGTTGTCAATCAACGGTTGGGAGAAGCGGTAGCGGCGTATACAGTCACGTTCCCTCATGGCAGCCAAGTCTGGCATTGGTCGGGGGAGAGGCAGTGCCCTGCAGAATTTTGGAAGGAATAACGAAGATTGAGTACAGCACTACACCACAGTCAATGAACTGAGCACATGTTCAACAGCTAATACACATATGCTACATACAGAGTCTGTACTGTGCAATGCATCCAGGACACGTATGCCAGCCAGGTGACACCCCTACCAACAGTAAGCTACACACGTGGGTGCTCAAGGTCAACATTACATGCCATGGAACTAGCTGTGGGCCAGTGTAAGTGAACAGGCAGACGCATTACAGGAGTGACAGACAACCACATATGTGCATGAGAAGGATGTTTCATCATACAGACCGGTTGCAGAACACTAGAGGCACAGGTCACATGTCCTTGAAATAGGACAGTCCACACACCTTGCCATGAAGGGGTACATGTCAGGAATGATCACTCATACATTGAGACTACGCAGATATGTCCTTGTCTCGCAAGGCCATGTGCGATGCATACATACATCCGTTACGTCCGATTCCACATGTGGCCTGGAGCGTAATAGTTTGTCATGCCCATCGACACGCACACACATGTTGGATGCAGCAACTGCAGATGCATGTCACGGAACAACTACAGCAAGCTCATGGGAACACATGACACACACATGACATAGTCACATCGTGCAACGCCGGTAGTTACATGTCAGGTGTCATTATCCGTGTCCCTGGCATCAGGGGACAGTTGCGGGTGTAGGTGACTGTGCCATGCCAGTGATGCAGTGCTCGACTGTCCCCAGAGAGTGGCTCCTCTGTATCAATTGATATCAAGTAAATTTCTGTTGTGTCATGCTCCCCATTATTTCCCAGTGGCATGGTGGGTAAACCAACTGTGTGGTGCAGGGCCTACATATGTTTGTGGTATTGTAGATGTCACAATGACACAATTTCAAGTCTTTATTTCGATTTTCATCATAAAAGACAACATGTGAAATATTAAACAGTTTATAAAAAGGGGGATACAAAGGGGAAGAGAAAGGACCTAAATCACATCCTAAACTGCAGAAATGACATACATAGCAGCGACAATATAAATAAATTTACATTTTTGTTTAAAAGTGATAAAAGGTGTTAAAAGGTAACCAAATTATCAAATAGGGTGACAATATAAGTAAATATTTCAAAATAAAAGTCATCAAAAATGTTAAAAGATGACTAAGTGATCAGATGAGGCGTAATTTGTGTGCACGAATAATCCAAAACCAGAGGAGAAATTTTACAACTGCTATGGTCACAGGTTGTGAGGTGTTAGTTTTAAGAGACCGCAGAGCCTCAACACCTGTCTGAAGACCCAATAATAAACAAATTGGTTTGAGCCAGACCCGCCTTGAAATTTTATACTCCGGGCAAATAAATAGGATATGCGCAATATTTTCCCGTTGAGCTACACAAAAGGGACAATCCGGGTTAAGTCCTACTCGCCATTTGGATTCAAAACTATTGATAGGGAGAGTACCCACCCTGAATTGGTGATAGCGCTTCCTATCCTCCACAACTGTAATGCAGTCCCAGTAGTTTTCAAACAAGGGGCTGTCCTTTTGGGCCAAGAAATCCGAAGTTAGAGACGGGCCGATACTTGAACCAAATCTTCTTTCTGAAACCACTCGCCAATATAATTCTTTTAAAGTTTTTCTGGGGGGAAAAGTGTGTAATGTGGGCTCCGCCCATAAGCTTACTAGGCCCATAGCAAGATAAAGTGACCTGACCTCCCTCACCCATGCAATCTTATGCGCCTTGTCAGCCCCCCTAACATCCATAAAAGCCCGGGCGTACTCTGAGAGTTCAGGGGTAACCCAAAGCCGCCTCCAGTAGGCCACTGGACGATATTGTGCGATGTCCTCTAAATACAAAACCCCCAAATCATAATAGAGGGGTATAAGGGGGGTGGATGCGGGAAGGCCAGTAATAATACGCAAAAACTTGCTCTGGGCCCTAGTCAACTGGATAAAGTTACTATGGCCCCACAGTTCAGCCCCATAAAGGATTGCCGAGCTTATCTTGGCATCATATATTTTGAGGGCTGGTATCATGGGTCTAGTATGAGACAGGTGAAGCTCTTTAGTTAGTGCACCAGTTAACTGTGCGTGCTTGGTTAGGACTTGATCTATATGCGGTTTCCATTCTAGCTTCGACGCAAGAGTTATACCCAAGTATGAAAAAACCTTGGTCTGCTCTAATTTAATTTCAGTCATCAACACTGTCCCTCTAACGTGTTTGGACTTGTACAAGACCATGAATTTCGTTTTAGTTACATTTACAATAAGCCCATGGTCTTTACAGAAGACATCAAACACGTCAATAGCTTTTTGTAGGCCCTGTTGTGTTTTGGAAATTAATAGAGTGTCATCTGCAAACATCAACAGAGGGATCAACTTACCGTCCAACTTTGGAGCGTCTGTGGGAGTTTCCTTAAAATAGTTGATCACTCTGTTGATGTATAAGGAAAAAAGGGTCGGAGCTAAAATGCACCCTTGGCGAACACCCCTGGCAATTGGGAATTTGTCTGTGACACTGCCTGATTGATTCCATCTCACTTGGGCAAAATTATCCTCATGTCATTTCATTAAAAAGGTTAAAATGTCTATTGGCATGCCTTGGTCTTTAAAAACTGACCACATTTTTGCTCTAGGGGCTAAATCAAAAGCTGATTTAAGATCAACAAAGGCTGCAAATAACATACCATCACCTAATTGAACCACCCGCCAATAAATTAACAGAAACCTAAATATCTGATCTATGGTACTTGTGTGGCTGCGAAAGCCTGCCTGAAGAGGTGATAGAACTTTCTCCTCCACGATCCAACCTTGGATCCTTATTAAGACAAGCCTAGCTACCACCTTCTGAATACAATCAATTAGGCTTATGGGCCTATAGTTACCTGGGTCAGAGCGCTCACCCTTCTTAAAGACCGGGATGATCTGGACGCCCTTCCAGGTATAAGGTATGGGTGAACCGTTAGATATTCAGATAGCTAGGCACAAAATGTAAGGTGCCCATAGTTCCTTGTCATGCATAAACAAATCAGCCGGGACCGAATCTAAACCTGGCGCTCCACCTTTAGGGAGAGAGTTCAATACCTTATGCACCTCATTTAAGTCAAAAACCAGAGGTACTATGTCCGTAGTTGGGGGAGTGGTTGCTGTACAGCAACCCTCTTGTATCTCAATGGGTGCAAACTGAGATGCATAATGCAAAACCCACAAATTAGGTGGCACATAGTTTATGGGTTCTTCTCTTTTTTTACCCCTACCCCACCTGATCAGGTCCCAAAAGGAACACATTGATCGTTCTTTACTGGCGGAATGGAGGTCCCTCCAGTAGTCCTGGTCCCATGCTCGTTTAGCATCGTATTGAGCTTTTTTATAAGATGCACGAGCATTCCTGATACAAACGGTATCCTTTGTTTTTACTGCATCTGACAGGGACTAATATGCAATCCTACATGATTTCCCATACCATTGGTCCTCCTTTCTAGGTAGTTTACTTGGTCTGGCATGAGTCTGCTTAATAAAGAAAACACCGAGTTGATTACAAAAAATAGTATGGATAGTATTTACATTACCCATATCTTCCTTCTGAGCAATACAGTTTTGTAAGGCATTAGTAGCATTAATAGTTAAGTTCCTCATAGTTAAAATCTGCCTCTCATTCCCTAGACAATTAGCCCATTTGTCACGCCTTGAATCAATGGATTGGACGACTTCAACCTTCCTAGGAGAAACCTCCTGACATTTGGTTTTAAATAATTGAAATAAGAGTAGTAGGGGGTCATGATCACTCTCCACTCTTTCCACCACTACCATATCCTTAATACTAGACCAATGTTCTTTGTTGGTAAGTATATAGTCAATGCGGCTTTTGCGGAGACCATTATTAAACGTGAAAGCCCCATGTTTATCGGAAGCTGATCTGCCATTAGTTGCACATAGCCCTTGGCCAATACAGAGTACCTTAAGCTGTAGTGCAGCCTCCGTCCATTTCTTAATTGGTGAAAGTGTCAAGTGGGGAATATTCCAGATACCATCCTCGTCTAGAGTAAGATCAATATCATTAGTATCCAGGGGTTCGAAGCAGCAGTTAAAATCCCCCGCTACTATGACATTGCCATTTCTACAATACATGTCAAGAAGCAGGTCCAGCTCTTCCACGGTATTCGAAGATTTACCCCCTGGCAGCCCTCTGGCATAAATGTTAAAAACATAAAGATCCTTTTGTCCAGGGCACTGGACTAGAATAAGTAAAATATCATTACTTTTAGAATCCAGTTGAATCAAATTATACCCGCTATCCTGTTTAATCCATGTTAATAGACCCCCCTTAGCCCTTCCATGGGGGCTGGGGACAGCAGGAACATAGAAACTAAGATAGCCAGGTCTATAGTCTAAAACAGTCGACCAAGTTTCCTGTAGTAGTATAATATCCCTGTTGTCAAGGAAATTTGACCAATCAGTTGATGCAACTTTATTCCGAATCCCTGCCACATTCCATGAGATTAAGGACGAAAAAACATTAGCGTTGTCCCTTCCTGGGATACCACATGGCAAGACATCCTGCAAGACTCCGATAGCTTGGTCCCCAGGTTGCACTGGGCAAATATCACCATGTGAGCCACCCCCAGATGAGGGATTTGCACCAGGCAAATCGACAGTGTGAATTCCTCGTGAACCTAGATCTTGACCATAGCCAAGTCAATCATTACAATCTAATGACCTCAGCACCTCAAATCTATTATTTACTGGGGTTGCTCTAACATATTGATCAAACCAAGAAGCAGTATCTCTCTCTCTAGGAACTACTTTGGGACAAGGAGGGTAGAAATACCCCAAAGGCAGGATATTGATACGATCTTGGTGTATCCTCAAGGAACCTGCCTGTCTTAGGATGTGATCTACCAGTTGAGGGGATGCAAAATTACCCACTATACAGTCTCCCTCCAAACTCTTTTTAGTATCTCCCACCCAATCCACCCTTCGGACCATCTTAAAATAAGTATAGAGGTTATCACCCAGCACTGTTCTGGTCTTCAAGTAGTGTAGCACTTTGTTTTTAAGTGAAGACCAGTGTTCCTCCCTGCCATCCGATGTTTTGGGGACATTGGCAAGAATGATAGAATAGGGGCACGCCTCAGGGGGAAGATGACATTTTGAGTGTTTCTGAATAGTGTGGTGAGTACCATTTGGAATGCTCCTGAAGATCCTACAGCCAGAAGTAGTATCTCTTTGATAAGTTGGAATAATAGGAGCAATAGTTGTCTGGGGTGCAACCTGTTCTCTGGATACATGCACTCCAGTGTCCATGCAGTTTACTGGTGGCGGGTGAACAGGAGCACTATCACCACATATAGCCGTTAATTGTGTCCCTGACTGAGAGCCCTGTTGATTTAATAATTGTCTTTCCAAGGCTGTTAATCTAAAGTCAATTAGCTCACGTTTTTCCATAACAGGAGTGATCAAAGCCTTAAGGCGCTCCTCTAGGATTCCCACGAATCTAATCATAGAGTCACCCTCAGTAGGAATTTCTGAAAAAGAGATCGTTTGGGGGCTCTCTACATGAGACTTGGGGTGATTGACCTGGATCAATTGGCTTTCTACTTGCAGGCCTAGGTCCAGAGTAGAGGGATTTTTCCTGGCTTGTTTGGCGTTTGGTTGACTACCCTTACTGGCACTAGCTGCCTTCCGCTTCCTTGGAAGTTCTTTAGGTTTAGTAACTTGCTCACCCTGTGCCTGCCTGGTACGTGTGTTTGGGGGTGGAGGTAGCGGGCTAATAGCAAGGGGGCAAGAAGTGTTTATAATATTAGCCCCCCTAGACAGATCAACGTTTATTAATGCAACAGGATTTTTTGACAATTCCGTGGGTGTTTGTGAGCTTCCCAGAGGGACAATAGGTAGCTCAAGATTCATAGTTGTAATTATGTTACTCGATGGGTCTAGGGATAACCTCCTCTCAACCAGTTCTATCTCTTTGGCCACAGCAGTTTCAGCCCATTTTAAAAACGCATCAAGAGTCCCAGACCCCCCTTTAACGTTTCCAGTGGATTTGGCCATATTAAGAGTAACTTACACAAGATATAGAAATAACAGATGTCAAAAGCACAGAATATGATCTCCCCACACTATAGGGTCACTTCACAATAGAGAACAGGAGTCAATAGGGAGTCTGTAGGGAACTTATCTTGGCGCAGGATTTGTTCCACGGCCGAATACCAGTATGTTAGGGAAATGGCCCAGCCCAGCCTCAGACGGCTGCAGACGGCCCGCCCTCTGCCCCGGCACAGCCCGGCACCGCCCACGCGCGGCGGGACGGGTCACAAGCCTCGACTTTATACCCCCGCTGGCTTGGGGGAGTGGCTGCAGGTGGAACCTGTGCCCCGCAGAGTCCTGGGGCTTGAAGTCCTGCTTGCTGGCGATTCCGCTGGCAATACTCCTTTGACTTTAACGAAGCGTCTCCCTCATCTGTTAAATACAACTTAGTCCATTCATCCTACCTCCTGGCTCCAGCCACAGGCTTCACCTTTTCGCCTCTCTGACCTCCTTAGCCTGCAGCCTGCAGCCTGGATCCGTGCTGCAGGCTGGAGATGTGTGAGAGCGCCAGGCGTTTTCCCTGTTGCTTGACTCTCGGTACCCTCTGCGCTTCAACCACCAGCACCTCCTGCTGATTCAATGCCGGTCCGAGAAAAAAAGCAAACAGCTGCGGCAAAGTTCAAACGCCGCGCCTTTTTACCTGCCTCTGCCTGCAGCTTGCGCCTCTACGACCTCTTCAGCCTGCTGTCTGCAACTTGCAGCCTCTCCACCATTTACCTTTCCGCCAGCAGCATCTCATGCCGCCCGACTGCCGGCTCGTTAAAAAAAAACACATATGCTGCGGTGAGATCCAAAACGCCACGTTTTCAACTGGACCTCACAGGGGGCCGCCAACAGAAGCTTCGTACTTTCGCAGGGGCCGCCATGTCACTCATGTTGCTGTTCATGCTATGCGCTGTGTCCTATGTAGTTTGGACTCATGTGTCATATGTATACAGGTGTCTGATCATTTCCTGTCTCTTCACCTTGCCCACAGCATCGTCGGGGGAAACCGGGGGAGACACTGGCATGGACGTGGGGAGGGATCCAGCACCAGGGCCACCAGTGCTGGGGAGTCTGGCGCAGCAAGTGGCACGGAGGCCGAGGGGAGTCCTGTCCAGTCCCATCACCGCCCTCCCACTTGCTCGGGTCCCTTGTGTCCTTACTAGGTGGCAACAGGTGCGTGAGAGACGGCAAGGAGGTGTATTTAAAAGGTGAAGGGTGCACTTCCACTCCGGATCATTCTGTGGTGTGTAGGCAGATTCTATTGCATGGTGCTTGTCATATGCACGCTCATGAATTAGCTTGTATTCTGAAGTGGATTCGTGTGCCAGTTATGACCCCGTCTTGTACGCTGCTTGATAACGGTAATTATGTGCTGTTCAATGATGAAGCTTGCTGTGGGATGCTTCCGGGAATTCCTCACATCGTGACTGTATCACTACGAGTGGTTTTCTGTCATTACGTCCTTTTCCCACCCCCGCATGGCCGGCTCAATGTATCCATCTGGCCTTCCATTCCAACCTTGAAAGCAGAGTTCAACAAGATGAGCAGAATAAGGGCTCTATTGTCTCAAAAACAAGTCGTGTTGACTTCATCCC
This sequence comes from Triturus cristatus, assembly GCF_964204655.1. Classification (NCBI taxonomy): domain Eukaryota; kingdom Metazoa; phylum Chordata; class Amphibia; order Caudata; family Salamandridae; genus Triturus; species Triturus cristatus. The sequence continues at coordinate 152,678,588 of NC_140584.1, forward strand.
GAGAAACATTTTTCCTTCACGTAGCTCACATGCGCACAGAGGTGCAAGCGCTTTTGGACACTGATCTCCCACTACATATTTGGGACTCGGATTCAGACTATCTTTCATGCCTCGTCAACAAGTGGCCTGGATGTTTTTTTCAAAATTGGAGGCTCCGGCCTGGTGACCTCCTTCCATACTCTGTTTGGTGTGATCCCCGCATTTCATAATTCGATTTTTTCTAGCGTCTTCAGAGGTCTCCCTTTGCTTCTCGCACTCGTGGCTGGGGTGCTATTATTGATCTGCGTACTACGCTGTGGCTTCACAACTTGCGTTACAAGACAGCATGCACCGGCTGCTCCATCTTCGGAAACAGATGCTTGAATTCTACGGCACTCTGCCGCTGGCGACCTTAAGCAGTGCCTATGGATTGTCCTTCCGGTTTCCCTTCTATACCTGCGTGCAACCTGTCTTTCATTGCCTAGATTGTCCATTCGAATGGGCTCTGGATTTGTGCCTGTGTAACTCGGTGTCTCCTGACCCGGATTATGATCGACTGATGAGCCCCTTAGTGGCTCATGAGTTGGACTGTTCTGGCGTCAGGATTATGGCCTGTGCTGCAGCACATGGAGTCCTAGTGAATTGGGACATCGGAACGGCTGCAACTGAATTCTTATACAGAAGTTATCTTGATGTCCCCACCTGTTGTCCACAAATGGTGCTGGATGCCCCGATTGTTGAGGAACACGTGTGTTCTTTCCCCCTGCTGAAATGGATGGCAGATAATTTTGCGGAACGTTCTAATGATTTCCTCTTGGAAGCTGTTACAACTTATTGTGCTTATACCTTGATGGATTGACTTTAGCCCTGCTCATTTCATGGTGCATCCATCGATGTTATGTTTTTTCCCCTTTTACATGGTTCATTTCCCTGCAACATCGTTCATCATTGACATTTCTTTTCTGACTTTTTCGCTTCCCTTCTATGGACTTCCAGTTCATGCCCTTGGTTCCGTTCTATCAAACTTGAACTCTGCGTTCTCGATTTTGCGCCCCTAGTGGTTAGTGGTACGAACAAGGGGGGGTGTAGTCATGATTCCTATCTCCCTATGTACAATGCTAAGTTGGCACCACCGCGTTAGTTGTTAGTGAGCCATCTTGCCAATTTTGCTGCTTTTGCACGCGACACTGTAGTTGCGTGTTATCAATTTTAAAATGCCTACTCGAGTTTGCTTCACATGAGGACTGTCTGTTGTTTGACATCCTTCACAGTGAGCAGCGAGCTTGTACTATACATTGTGTACACAAACAGTCTGGGTGACTAGACGGTGCATGTTGTTGTGTGCAGGTTGATCGGCCCACTATTTAGCCATTACATGCACGCAGCTGCAGATACCTGATAGACGAATGCTTGCCATATTGCAGTGCAGCACGTTTGAGTTTCATTGTGATGGGGAACTTTCGCAGGAGAAGAGACTAGATGATCCTGTGATGTGATACCACTGAGCTGATCTGTACGGTGGGGGGTCCCCCGTTCAAGCCTAGAGACCTTCTATTAGTCGAATTATACTACTATTGGTTTGCTGGCGACAGGAAGGTTGCTGTTTCCACTGTCATTTTCTCATGATTGCTCCTTTCATTGTCTATGATATTGCAACAATGCTGATGCTTCTGAATTTAACCATTTGTCTGCTTATGTTAGCCACAGTACTGCATCTTAGGACGCGAGGTTCATTGAATGAACTCTTTCAACTTTACCGTGTCTGTGTCTATTCTGTTGTGGACTGATCTGAGAATAATGACGAACAGGTATGTCTGATTCCCACCATTCCTGAGAATATTGTCATGCGCTTGTTCTGGGTTGTCTACACATTGGGACCGCTGAGCTCAACCTCGGCTAAAGAATGGGACACTAAGCTAGTCGGATAAGGGGTTCTGGGTTCTGAGGGGAGTTTGTGGTACACCAAACATGTCTCCTTCATGCCAGGCACCGCGCCCCCTGCCCCTGTCTCCCCTGCTGCCATCAATGCAGAGTCTGTGGACATTCAGCGCCAGTTGCAGGTTGGTCAGACATCGCTCCTGTGTATCCTCCATGGCCACACCAGACTGCTGACACGGATGGTGTCGTACATGGAGGGCATGTCATCAGCGATGTCTGACCAACGGATGTTGCTGAGATCCATTGCCTCGTCACTGACGGCAGCAGTGGGTCTCTTGCAGTGCTGCGTCCCCCCCCTACCCCGGCACCATCCGCACTTCCCACTCCCATGCCTGTCCCATACACACCCAGACGTCCCCATGCACGCACCCCACCAGACACAGGCAGCACACCACCAGGGAAGGCCAAGCGCACACCTCCTGTCACGCACACACAGGGGGGAGAAGGCAGAGGCACTGGGTCGGGTGGAAAACAGCAGCCACGCTGTCACAGTAGGAGTCCGCAGTCCTCATGACCCACTACCTCCAAAACCACTCCCCTTGGCTCTCCTGCCCAACAGTCAAACAGAGAGTCCTTCATGGCCAGTCCGTCCCTAGCCCCAGTGTGACACCACCCCGCAAGCGTTTGAGGGATTCCCCGGGCAGGGTAGTTGATTCCCCCCCTGTCCACACCCTCCCCCAGTTGCGCTGTGACCCATCCCTCTGACCCCCCCCCTCCTTGAGGCCTGTGGTTCCTTCGGGTGCAGGGGAGACACTGGAAGAGCTTGCTGCCGTGTGCAGCACCATACTGACCTCCTCCTTTGGCGCTGCCCCACCCTCTGTGGTGGAGTCGTCCGTCCCTGCACCCACGACACCTACCCGTGCCCCTTATTTCCCTGCGGTGCCTGGTTCTTCCCCCCCCACATGATACCCCCCACTCTGTGGATGATATGGTACAGTGCACTGTGCAGGCAAGCTAGGGGAGATGCGTCCCAATGTGTTCCCCCCCCCCGGGACTTCGCATCTGGCGTGGCCCATGGGCTTGGTGAATAGTGTACTGTAGCTACTTTTCTTCGAAATGCTGAATGTGGTTTTTTGTTTTTCCTTTGCACACTATGGCTTTTCTGGTGTTGCTGTTGGTGCTGCTGCTCCCTGAGTTGGGGTGGTGATGATGTGTTGTGTGTCTGGGAAATGTTGTAGTGTGCTGCTCATGGGGTGGACCCTGGTATCTGCATGCCGTCACAAGGTGACTGCATGTATTCTTAGGTGATGTTAGCTCTTACTGCATGGTGACATTGTCCCAAGGTGTGTTCCTTACTCTGTGGCACCTGCCATCTTCCCTGCAGGGTGTTTCCCAATTGTTGTGCTGAGCTGTGTCAACATTTCCTCGGTGTGTGACACATCCCTTCCACTTTGGCCATGCATGCTCTGCTATGTGTCCACCTGCATCGTTTGTGGCATCCTTGCTGGACACTGTACTTGTGTATGGAGTGTATTGACATGACTTCATGTGGACATTTTCCCTTTTCCGCACTATGCATGTGTGTACTCCCTGCCTCACACACATGTGTTACGTGTTCTGCAGGGTATTTGGGCACCTGACTGACAATTGTGGGCATTGTATCTGTGTGTACTCCACCCTTTCCCTTCCATGGGAGGCTACAACTTGTTGGCTGCCCCGGCACCTGTACATTCCTATCATTCCTGGAATGTGGGTGACAGTGTGTGTTCCCTTAGGCTCTCTTAGTTTAGTGGTTTTTGACATGAGGATACTGTCTTGTTGCATGATCTCAGTGTGTGTATTCTGCTGCCTCTGCCAGGGGTGGGTATGCATGTGTAATTTGTCATCACACCCACATGTGGTGTGTCATGCAGTGGGGGAAGGACATCTATCCTCATGGGAGTGGGACACTGCAGTCAGTGATGTGTTGTCATGGCACTCTCAACATTGTCGCACATTGTGTATGCCTTCATGCACCCATGGAGTTTTGCTCATCCGAGGGTGATGTACACACCCCCATGGCTCTGTCCACTGCTGGGGTCCTCTACACCCACCCCTCATATGTCTAGGCACTGCTGGGAGTGATATGCAACCACCCATCACATGTCTGGGCACTGCTGGGAGTGATAGGCACCCACCCCTCATATGTCTGGGCACTGCTGGGAGTGATAGGCACACACCTCTCATATGTCTGGGCACTGCTGGGAGTGATAGGCACCCACCCCTCATATGTCTGGGCACTGCTGGGAGTGATAGGCACCCACCACTCATATGTCTGTCCACTGCTGGGAGTGATAGGCACCCACCCCGCATATGTCTGGGCACTGCTGGGAGTGATAGGCACCCACCCCTTATATGTCTGTCCACTGCTGGGAGTGATAGGCACCCACCCCTCATATGTCTGGGTACTGCTGGGAGTGATAGGCACACACCCCTCATATGTCTGGCCACTGCTGGGAGTGATAGGCACCCACCCCGCATATGTCTGGCCACTGCTGGGTGTGATAGGCACACACCCTTATGTATGTGTCCACTGTCGTGGTACGAGCCGTACCCACGCGCTGTTGGCCTGGGTAGGGCCCGTACCCCTATTGCACCCCAACTTTGGGGGTGCGGCCCGTACCCATGCCTTTGGGATGTGGGTACCGGCCGTACTGCCATTGTTGGTGTGACGTAGGGGTAGGCATGGTATGTGTCGTACCCACGCGCTGATGGCCTGGGTACGGCCCGTACCCCTACGGCACCCCAACTTTGGGGGTGCGGCCCGTACCCATGCCTTTGGGACATGGGTACAGGCCGTACCGCCATTGTTGGTGTGACATAGGGGTAGGCATGGTACGGTCCGTACCCACGCTCTGGGGGGCATGGGTACGTCCCGTACCACCATTGTGGTGGTGACGGGTACGCGTCCACGTCCACTTCCGTTGTGGCGGGACGTGGGATTGGTGGACACACTCCCCGAAGTGACCAGACCATGGAGGTAATTAATGTGCATGATGTTTCAGTAATTTGTGGGGTGTGGGTTATGTTTCCTGCCCCTTGCACACACACACACCCCCCCATTGCCCCTGGGGGTTGTTCTGACCTTCTGCGGCGTCTGCGTCGGTTTCTGTACACGAGGTGGTAGGCTATGAGGGCCGGGATGACACGTAAGTTGGGGTCCATCGCTGTCCGTCGCGTACCGGTGCTCCTTGTTCGCGTCGTCCTCAATTTCCCGGCAGTTTTAGGCTCCCGTAAAAACTGCTGCGTGTTGAGTGACGTCGACACGAATCGTACTTGCTGGTCCGTAGAACGCTGCCTGACTCCGTTCCGGACGTTGCGTTTTCTCCTTCAATGTATGCTGAACATTTCAGCGTGCATTGAAGATATAAAAATGTGGAGAAATGAAAACATTTCTCCTTGTTGTGCTTTCCAACACCAATTTTAGAATGGTGCAGCATTCACACACATATCGAGATTCATGATTTCTAATTAATCTAGACATGTGTCTTGTTCTATGAGTATTCACTGCAATCATGCGCAACAACACTTATAGAACACCCTTTCAACGCAAAGTGGTGTGCATAATGAGGTTGTATTTACATGGAGTATAAAAAGTGCACAGAGTGCCTTTTCCTCTCTTTGTAAATATGAAAGAGTGTCTTGCGCAATAACTATGTTACAAAAACTGACATCTTTCCGTTTTTAAAATTTCTTGCAAATGATACAAGGTAAGCACAGAGTTTTGTCTGTAAAGATGTTCAAAGAAGAATGATTGAAATAATAGCGGTCCTTCAATAGCTAAAATAGGAAATTTTATGAACCCCTCAAATCTCTTTTTTTGCAGGTCACATGATATCTGATTATGGTCAGATTTCAAAACTACATAGGTATAAACAGAGTGTTTTTAGAAACATGTTTCAACTTTGTAGCTTCTTGCAGACCTCCTTATTCTGCATATTGAGACTTACTTAAACTTACCTTCACAGTAATAGGAATGAAAAATGGTACACATTTTTTTCACATTTTCATTTCAATCTAAATTCATAAAAATTGCTTATTTTAAAATTTGGATCTGTGAAAGAAAAGGAAAAAAAAATTATATCATGTAATAATACATTTTTTACAACACAGCATAATTTCCACAAAGTAATTTTTTTGCCTTTTTTGCTGTTCTCAGATTATATTAAATTTCACTAAAAATAGTGATTTCAATCGTACTTATCACTTAACAGTGGGCAAAAAAAAAACAATCTCAAAGATTGTTAAAAAACAACAACATGCTATTCTCAAAAAAAACAAGATACAAATCACAGATATATAAAATGCATACAGCTAACAAAATGTTATAACTTTAACTTACAAAAACTGTAATTGTTGTCGCTTTAAAATATTCACCAAATCTAAGGATGAATTTTTGGAGGATGCACCACGCCCACAATGTTTTCCTTCAGTGGTGTGGAAATGTTCTACTTTTCTCGAGGGGCAAACAAAGACCAATGCCACCTTTGTCACGCGCAAGATTTGCAAAAGAGTTCTGTTATGAGGGGATCCTAACAAAAAATACTCGTGCGGCACGGCAAGTATGATGAAACACCTAAGGACCCTTCATCCAAACAATCTTGCACGAGAAGAGTGCAAACAGATGAGAAACACTCCTGTTCTGTATCTGTAAAAAAGAATCACAAATAAATGTATATTAATAACTTTCGAATTTACACTATTCCATTACTGTACAAACACATTTTAGATAAAAACTGACTAAGAAACTATAGCCCTGAACCACAAGTGTGACGATGGTTAAAACACTACATGCAGAGTGCACACTACTTTGAAGCAGTTCATGCCCTAAAGCCTACCTCACTAAAAGACTACATGCTAACTGACTAAATGATTACAGTACTATAAGGAGACACACTGGGTGAGTGACAGGGTATTTGCTAGAAGTGTATGAATATTAACTAGGTAATTGAAGGTGTGAAAGACAACTGTGCAGGTGATTAGAGGACTGCATCCATACTGGATAGGCATTTAAAGCAGTCCATGTGCTAAAGCCTGGCTCACTGCATGAGTACTTGGGTACTGACTGAATGATTCGAGTACAGCAAGGAGAGAGCCTAGGTGAATTTATAAGTGGTAGGCTTTTGGCGCAGGGAATGGATTAGTACTTGGTACTGAATGGGTCACTATAGGAGTGCAAAGGGAGTGACAGGATGTTTGCTGGACTGTATGGATACTGACTAGGGAATTGAAAGTGTGAAAGACAAGTGTCTAGGTGGTTATAAGACTGCATACATAGTGGATAGGGGTTTGAAGCAGTCCATGTGCTAAGGCCTGGCTCAGTGCATGAATACTTAGGCACTGACTGAATGATTAGACTACTGCAAAGATAGTATCTTGGTGAATTTATAAGTGTTTGGGTTTTGGCACAGTGAATGGATTAGTATGTGATGCTGAATGGGTCACTAGAGGACTGCAAAGGGAGTTACAGGGTGTTTCCTGGAAGTGTATGGATACTGACTAGCGAATTGAAAATGTGAAAGACAAGTGTATAGTATGTTAGAAGACTGCATGCATACTGCATAGACATTTGAAACAATCTATGTGGTAATGTATGGTTCACAACATAAGTACTTGGAAACTGACTAAGTCATCAGACTACTGCTAGATTAGTGCCTGGGTAAAACTTTTACATTTTCAGTTCTGGCACAGTGAAGAGAATAGTACATGGTACTGCACTTTAGTGTCAAACCCTGACTCATTTTATCAATGCATAAGCAAAGAATAGCTTCTAAAGCTACTAAAACTTGACAACATGACTGATTTTAAAAGTTATCTGTCATCAAATACACTATGTTACCAAATGCTTCTCTCAATCCTTACCTAAATGTACACAGACTCACAGTGTGATTTTAGACAAGCAACACTATCCCTAGCAGTTTACCAAAACTCATTCACTAGTCTAGAAGAGGTAATGGTACCGCACACAATCTACATATTTAAGTACAGCACATTAGTGTCAAAGCATGACTCATTTAATCAACGCATAAGCAAAGACTGGCTTCTAATGCTACTAAAACTTGACAACATGACAGGTTTGAAAAGAGTTATCTGCTAAAAAATACACTATGTTACCAAATGCTTCTCTCACAGTGGTTCCCAAATGCACACAGACTCACAGTGTGATTCTAGACAAAAACCACTATACCTAGGACTTTACCAAAATTCATTCACTACTGTGGAACTGATAAGGGAACTGCACACAATCTACATATTTCAGGACTGCACTTTTGTGTCAAAGCCTGACTCATTTAATAAAAGCATAAGCAAAAACTGGCTTCTAATTCTACTAAAACTTGAAAACATGAGAGGTTTTAAAACAATTATCTGTCAGCAAATACACAACGTTACCAAATGCTCCTCTCACAGTGGTTCCCAAATGCACACAGACTCACAGTGTGATTTTAGACAAGCAACACTATCCCTAGCAGCTTACCAAAACACATTCACTACTGTGGAAGGGGTAAGGGGACTGCACACCAACTACATATTTCAGTACTGCACTTTAGTGTCAAAGCATGAATCATTTTATCAATGCATAACCAAAGACTGGCATCTAATGCTATTAAAACTTGACAACATGACAGGTTTTAAAAGAGTTATCTGTCAGCAAATACATGATGTTACCAAATGCTTCTCTCACAGTGGTTCCCAAATGCACACAGACTCACAGTGTGATTCTAGACAACAACCACTATACCTAGGAGTTTACCAAAAATGATTCACTACTGTGGAACTGATAAGGGAACTGCACACAATCTACATATTTCATGACTGCACTTTTGTGTCAAAGCCTAACTCATTTAATCAACGCATAAGCAAAGGCTGGCTTCTAATGCTACTAAAACTTGACAACATGACAGGTTTTAAAAAAGTTATCTGTCAGAATATACACAATGTTACCAAATGCTTCTCTCACAGTGGTTCCCAAATACACACTAACTCACAGTGTGATTCTAGACAAGCACCACTATCCCTAGGAGTTTACCAAAACTCATTCACTACAGTGCAAGTGGTAAGAGAACTGCACACAATCTACATATTTCAGGACTGCACTTTAGTGTCAAAGCCTGACTCATTTAATCAAAGCATAAGCAAAAACTGCCTTCTAATGCTACTAAAACTTGACAACAAGACAGGTTTTAAAAACGTTATATGTCAGCAAATACACAATATTACCACATACTTTTCTCAGAGTGGTTCCCAAATTCACAAAGACTCACAGTGCGATTCTAGACAAGCAACACTATCCCTAGCAGCTTACCAAAACTCATTCACTACTGTGCAAGGGGTAAGGAGACCACACACAATCTACATATTAAAGTACAGCACATTAGTGTCAAAGCATGACTTATTTTATCAATGCATAAGCAAAGACTGGCTTCTAATGCTACTAAAACTTGACAACATGACAGGTTTTAAAACAGTTATCTGTCAGCAAATACACAATGTTACCAAATGCTTCTCTCACAGTGGTTCCCAAATGCACACATACTCACTGTGTGATTCTAGATACACTCAAAACTGCATCTCGGAAGGGCTGTATGGGTAGCTAACTGTGTGTAAAGGTGTGTTGATTAGTGAATTGATGTCTCAGTTGTATATATGTGAGTAACTATATATGTTTTTAGACAGTATATGTGAGTGTTGGGGTGTATAATTGACTATACGTGAGAGAGAGTGATTGCAAGAGTGTCTAAATACACAAAAGTTTACTTGTATTAGTGATTGTATAAGAGAGTAGGTATGTGATAGTATCTATATAAATAAGGGAAGTGGTGTGTGTATAAATAAGTCAGGTGGTGTATATTCATCTGCATAGGAGAGTTCATGGGTGTGTGATTGATTTTTGGCATGACTGAGTAGATGTGTGAGTAACTCTATGGATCAGTAGCACTGTGTGAATGTAGGTATAGGTGTATGAGTGGATATTATACTGATGTAATGATGAGTGACAGCATGTATGAGTGACTGTATCAGTGTCTGTCCGACTCACAATATATAGATAGGAATCAGTGGATGGGTATCTAGTATCTGGTATTGGTGTGTCGATGGTTATGAAAATGGTAGTCTGTATTTTAGAGTGGGTGTATTAAAGGTTATATTAGAGTGTGAAGAGGTGTGTCAGACTATCACATGGATGATGTCATCAGTGATGTCATCAGTGATGTAATTTGAGATGTCATGAGTGATGTCATGAGTGATGCCACTTACCATGTCATGAGTGATGTAATATGTGACGCCATCAGCAGTGCATTGCGAGCGCGCGAGTTATAGTTAGCTCAACTAACTATAACAGGCGAATTTCTCTGGTTTTATACCAGTCAAATGTCCAACTAACTATAACGTCTCTGAAACCTATGGTTTTTTCAGTGAATTTCTAAGGTTTTTTAAATGCTAATTTCTATCTATAACGTCCCTGAAACCTATGGTTTTTTCAGTGAATTTCTAAGGTTTTTTAAATATCGAACTACTATTGTGCTATTTGTCATTACTACTGTTTTTTCTAACTTTTCAACTACATAAAATAAACTGCAAAACTATTATGTAATGTAATATATTTCACAGATTACAGTGAGTTTTTAAATAATAGAAAATAATTTAACACTCAGAAAACAATTGTTCTCCCTTTTTTTGCTGTCATCAGCTACTACTTAACTTCACTATTCACAGTGATGTCAGAGTAGTTTCATCATAAACAGCAGGGGAAAAAAAACAATCAACTAGATTGTTAAAAAAAAAAATCCCTAATTCTCACAAATATAATACAAAATCAACACAAATAAGACATCCAATACTCTTTCCAATCTTCAAATCTTACCTTTACTTCGTAGTTTCTGTGAACATTTTCCCAACACACCAAATAATGTATCAAAACATTTTGCTTTGAAAGCATCCAGTATGAATTCCTTAAAGTATATTTACACCTTCCCACAAAGCCGAATGGTTTATCTAAAATCTTTGTTTCAGAAATATCAAGTATGAGTTGGGTAATTCATAAGGCAATCTCGGTTTCATTTCCAAGTGCGTATCGTTGCAGTGACTCCAACCATTATTACACTTTAAATAAACTGTATAATGTCCACTTGTGGTAGTACTTCCAGCATGGAAAACAATAGCAACTGTTGCAAAAGTTCTTCCAGAAATAGATACTTGACTAGCAACACAATTTTTAATTTTGGTATCCACTTTTCTTCCATTTGGTCTACATGGTTGTAGCATTAAAATCAAATATTTTCCATATCTTTGTAGGCATAATGTAGATAGCATTGTTGATTTACAACGAGAACAGATCATCTCATGATCTGCTTCTTTTAGTCATTTGGAAATGGTACAGATTTGTAGTCAGGTATTGTCAAATATAGAAATTGTTCTCTGTCACCTATAGTGCTTGAAGTTAACGGACACTGTTCACATTTATGTTGCCATTTGTAACTGAGTCCAAATAAACACTCAATTTGAATTCCTTCATCTTCTAGTACTCCAAGCATAACCATCAGAAATTCTTGTGCATCTTTTTGTATATTCGCACTAAACGTTAAAGATCCAGTACTTGTATCCAACAGTTGGCGAATACCAAAAGCAGAATGGATCTTACTTCTATCAGTTCTCAATTCCTGAAATAAATTATAAAGTGCCGAACATAATTGTTATTCCTGACTTTCCATAATTTCACCATAAACATCTTCAAGATAAAATATAACGTTTAGAATAACATTACCATAGCAGTTGACACCAGAAGCATTTTCTAATTAGAATCTGACAACATCATCACTTGTTTGTATTTTCTGCTTCTTTACATCTTTTCTTTTCTCTTGATTTTGTTTCTGCTTTCCAACCTGCATTTTGAACACACAACACTTTTCTCATAAATAGGATATTCACCTAAACTTGGAGGCTAACGCCTTCTCAAACAATTATATTCTCTTACACAATGAACATCAGCACTAACCTTGTACTCATCAAAATCAATTAAATCCAAACCAGACAACGTTCTAACTCGAGATAATTCAACATATACCATTCCCTCTTTAAACACAGTTCTTCCTACATTTATCAAAGCATTATCTACACCTAAACCTTGAGATTTATGAATAGTTATTGCATATGCTAAACAGAAGGAAAACTGTTTTCTACGAACATACAAGTCTTTTACAAGCAAAAAACGTACAGCACAACGTGCAATCTGTCTTACCTCTGTAATCTGATCAAATTTAACTTTCAAGAATTCAATTCCATTTCTATTTTGATATTTCAGAAAATCAACAACTTTCCCCATTGCTCCATTCTTGTACATTCAGATTATGCCTCAAAATTACCCGACAGTTTAAACATACATCTAAATTTTTTTCTAAGCCAGGGGTTTTTGATACAGACTTTTCCAAAGAATCCAATTTAGTCTGTAGTTTTCCTGAAAGAACAATTGTTATTCCTTGATGCTCGATTTTATTAATAGCTTCAATGTGAACTATTTCTTAATTTTCCAATTTCATAGGCTCTCTATTAAATGTATAACACTCTTCCACTGTAGGCATTAAGCCAACTATAGACTTTTTTTCTTTCATTTTCTTGTACATTACATCTGCTGGTGTGTTTTCATTTGAAAACAAGTTCTTTAGTAGACGACTTTGAAAAGCTTCTTTATCATGTTTGCTTAGAACTCCAATTCTTACATCTTTTAGAATATTTCCATAATCTTCATCACTTGCTTGTCGCATATTCTGTTTGAGTTCTTAAAATTGTCATTAGCATCTTTATTCGATTCACAGAATCATAAAAGCATAAATACAAAAACATAAAAATGAGCATCTATTTACATGTGCAAAGTTTTGGTCCATCCATTACCAATTTACAATACAAGGGATACCCTCTTGTTCTATCAATAGCAGTAACATAGTCATTTCCCTCAAAGTCAAAGTGCATAGTGCTTAAGTGCTTTTCTGTTAACATATTGATTGCTCGGTAATGCTTCAGGGCCAAGTTTTGTAAATAACCAAAGGCTAATTGTTTCCAAGAGAATAAGAAATACAATATTTAAAAAATTGTACATTTTGCATAGCATCATATATTCATAACTCTCCCAAAATAAAAATGTGTACAACTTGTCGGTAACAGCACATAATTTTTTCCTTAAAATTCAAAGTGCATAGTGCGCAAATACTTTTCCATTAGTGATACTTTTGGCATGTAAGTTACTCCATACTACTTCAGGGCCAAGTTTTGTGAAAATAGCTAAGGCCAATTTTCCATAAAATGAGAAGTGCAGTAATATGAGGGTTGTACATTTTACATTACATCATACGTTCATAATGCTCCCAAGATAAAAATGTATGCAACTGTCAATAACAGCGACATCATAATTTCCCAATCTTCAAAGTGCACAGTGTGCAAGTGCTTTTTCGTTAATGGTACTTTAAGATATAGCTTACTCAATAATGCTTCATGGCCAGATTTTACAAATAGCAAATGGCTAATTGTTTCCATAAAGTGCAAAGTGCGCTAGTAGAAAATTATGCATTCTGCATAGCATCATATGCTCTTAGCTCTCCCTAGATTCAGTGATTCAACATTTTAATTAGCCATATAAATCTCATGTGGTTTTAATATATTTCATAAGGTTCATAAAATTAGAATTTAAGCCCTTTCTTCATCCTTGTAAAATTAACAGCCAACAGGAATCTGCTAATACCAAATACAATAAGTTTTGAGGTGTCAATTTTTAGAATGCGCAACATTTCACTAAATTTCCTAGTGCATAATTTCCTGCCCAAGGGTTTTATCCATTTGTTTCTATGATGTCTATATACAGGGCAGAAAAATAAAATATGCGCGACATCCTCTTTACTTCCTGAATGACACTGAGTACATCTACAATCGTTTTCCCCTTTCTGAGCAATTCCCCACTTGGAAGTATAAGACTTGATATGGAGGGTACCATACCTAAATTTTAGATACAGTACCTTCGCAAGAAGGGGTTCAATTTCATCTAGAAAATGTTCGAAATGGGGAATCAATTTAAACATTAAAAATTGGGTAGTGAGTGTGCCAACTCCACAGTTTAAAGTGACATTGTGCCTAATAAAATTCCAGTAAATGGACTTAATTTCCTGTTTTGAGTCGGGGGTCAGCAAGTTCGGGTTCTCCCAGAACCTGCTCAAACCCACGGGAACGTAACATGTGTGTCTAGGGCCAATAGTTCGCTCAATGCTTGTCTATACACATAAAGTTCCTCCGTCGTCCATATTCTTATCCAGTATGACAGAGTCATCCAGACAGCCCTTTGGCCAATTCGTTTCCTGCCCATATCGAGCATTAGGGGGGTCACAGGTGTGTTTTGGGGGAGAGCAACTAGTTTTCTCAAAAACTTATTTTCCCCCACTGTTAAGTTCAAAAGAGAGAAGTTCTTAATATTCAAAATTTAACCACAGATTCACATTTCCAATACTTCCCAGAGATTTCTTTGTGTCTTCATGTAGAAAAGTTTTAAACACTGGTTCTCCTTTTACAGGTGTTAGTTGTAGCAGATCTCCAAATACAATTAAATGTTTTCCTCCAAAGAGAACGTCATAATCTGTTTTTAATACCTGTTGCAATCTTAAGTGTACAAAAGCAAGCATTAAGTTTGAGACCATGCTCACCTCATCAATAATTAATAGTTTCATTTTCTTCAGCACTCTTTTTTTTTTTTTTTTTTTTTTTTTTTTTAAAACCTTTATTTGTGCATATGAAAGGAACAAATACAGGCCTACAACCGTCAGGCCGGCCACGGTACGGTTAAGCACTGGTACAAACATTACATCCCCTGCGCATCCACGGTCAAGATTAGCAACGAGTCATGAGGTATAAACTGGAGAGATCCTTGACACCAGGGGAAGGAGAAGTGAAGGTTAATTTTAAGGTTTTCAAAATAATTTTATCAGGGAAAAAATCAGTAAAGAATAAGAACCAAGGAGATTCGAGTCCGCAAGATAGCTTCACCACACGGGAGAGCAGCAGCATCATTAAAACGGTCATGGAAGGAAAATCTCAGGCAGTGAGGCGATGCAGTTATATAACAGGATAGTCACATGAGTAAATATGCACCCCTCCAGAGCCGCCCCCACTCAATCCACCCCACACCCGGACCCCGAATCGAAACAAGTATAGCGCAGAGACATAAAAGAAAAAGGCCCATAGAACTAAGTAGAAACAGTGAATTGCCCCCCCACCCTACACCAATGCGGAGGCTACGGCCTGCCCCCCCCCCCGGCATAGTGCCTGTCGCCCAATGAACCCGAAATATAGACAAGAGAGAAAGTAGGAATAGAGTAAAGAAAAATAAGAGAACAGAGAGATAAGTGGGGAGGAGCCTACGTTACCCCAGAGCGCCCGAAACCATCGGCCAACTATGGCCGCCACACACTGAGAACCCACTACGCCAAAAGCGGTCGTGTGAAGATAACGTGTCACAACAATTTAAATGAAGGCGGACAAACCGCGACGAGTGCGCACAACATATGCAAACAGTTCCAGTCCCAGTCCAGCCCATCCGTGAAACCATGGCGATATAAATCAGTTTAGCCCTGGCCCGATCGCGGGCTTAAGATTACACCAGCCCCTACATGAAGGCCCCGCACCCCGTGCAGACAAAGACAATATGGCCGCTTGGGAGAGGATGGTGAAGTAGGGTCACAAAATGGCCGCCGACCATCTATTGAGGTCCCCTTGTGCACCACATAAAGTCCAGACCTGGCATGTAAAGTACAGGAGTTCCACAGAAAAGAAGCAGTAGGCCACCGTGAACGGTTCCTCGAGGACGTCAGGTGTCGCTCTGCTGGATACTCTTGCGGGCACGGTGAGGCAGGCAACAACGAAGCAGGCAGCAATGAACGGGGAGACAAAGTATCCGCAATTGAGCTGGAGAGCGATTGATCCTGGGTGCCGGTAAAGCCAGATGCAGGCACCAGTGTAGCACGATCATAAACAGCCATTGCGTCCCCGCAAGAGGACAAAAGCACTGGCAGACCCACGCTTTGTTGATGACAAACGGGGCGGCGCTCACGACCCGCAGCCGACAGTATGGAGTCAAACCGCTCACTCAGCGCTTGCAAGCCAAGACACATTTGTAGACGAAAGTCCCGCAGGGCAGCCAGAACGGAGCCGCATGTCAGCGGAGGCTGCGCCCCCACATCGGTAGCAATCCGGGACGGCACTATGGAGCTGGTGTCTGGTAGAGGGAGGGCGAAGCGGGCAGCAGACGAGACCGGAGTAGCATCCCCCAGCCGCGAGCAGGCAATCAACGCCATGTTTTACCGCAGAACGGTACAGTGGCCAGGGGGGGGTCGTAGCAAGGTGGCAATTCCCCTCAGGTCTGCGCCGCAACAGGGAAAAGCCAACAGTCACTGCCCTTCCCTCGGGTTCTCTTTGCAGCCGACTAGGCAATAGAAAAAGGGGGTCTGCAGCCTCCCACAGCGCGGTCCACAGAACGGGGCAGGAGACCCGCCGCACCGGGGCTTACCCTATAGCTCCAGCCCATCAGGTGCGGGGTGCAGGGGGTGTCCGGGCGTCCCTCCCCCGGCTCATCCGGCGACAGTCCGTGGTGTGAGGTGGGACCGGGACCGCGGGGCTCAGGTTTACGCTAGCGGGTCCGGTAACTGCGGAGCTTCCAGGGGGCCGGCCAAGGCCACAATAGAGCAGGGGTCCAATGCGGAGAACAAAAGCACCAAGAACTCCGGCGTCCGGGCGGGCTAAGACTCCGGGAAAGCGGCGGCGCAGTCAGCGCGTCGTCGCACACGTTGCACCTCGAAAATCGGCGAGGATAGTAGTCAGGATGATAGTCCGAGGCCAAGGGCCGACGGAGCCGGGCGCCCAAGCGTCAGCTCCGGTCGCCATCTTGGCTCCTCCCCCTTCTTCAGCACTCTTGACACTTCATGAGAAGATTCTCCAGACAACCTTTGATATTGTAATTTACTATCATGCTTAACTGGTACCATCAGTAATCTATGCAAAGTAACTCCTTTAACATTGTGTGCAGCTAATCCAGTTGGAGCTGTTACCACAGAACATAAATGTGAACCAGTAGTTTTTTGAAGATAACTGGTCAAAACGTTAATTAAAAAACTTTACCTGTCCCAGCTTGACCACTGATGTACATCAGAAGAGGTTTAAAAGATGAACACACACATTCTTTTTTTCATGCAACAAACCATGTTCTATCTTTTCTCTCACTTGTACATATATTTCTTTCTGTTCAACATTTAGTTGTTCTTCTAACTTTTCCAATGTAATATTCTCCTCGTGTGCTTGTTGCATTGCAATTTCGACTTCATGCATATCAATTGCTGCTTCATTTTCCAGTATGTGTTGTCCAAGAGGATCTTGACTACATTGACCACTACTTTGACTATCTTGAGAACATTTATTAGCTATTTCAGCTGTAACAGTCTTTTCCTGTTCAACTTCATCATTCAACATTTTTAAATATGTAGGGAAAATTGTACATGCAATGCTATCTTTACATGCATTAAAAGAGTCTTCATAGCAGTCAAAGTCACCAAGTAATTCACTTTAGCTACGCCATGGTTTAAAGAGTTGGAGAAGTGCTAAGTAGTAAAATTCTCGCTTATCTGGTGTTTCACAACTGAGTTTCTTGTGGTTTATAAGATTACCCTTTGCATGTTTTACTAAACAACCATCACATCCAACTTCTGCATATTTTCCTTCTTTTAAATTCTGTTTAACATTTCTTTAGAAGCTGTAATGTTGAAGTACTTCATATAGACAAAGCTGTTCCAGATGTCGACTCCTTTTCCGATAGTATGTGTCCAACATATTAGTTTTAAGAATGTCTGTACTGTCTAGTTCATTTGCTGCTAAGTAGTCAATTTCTTCTAATGATTTCAACACTCTATTCCATGAGCAGGCAAGACCTAAACTTACCCAAATGATTCCTCGAGACTTTGAATATAAACTTGAAGAGCACAAGCGGTCTGAACAATCATAGGATCCAATTTCTCGGTGGGAAAGCATTTTCAAAGTAAAGCTGTACAATTTTTTGCTAACGCTTTTCTCTTGGGCAATTTCTTCCCACATTTGTTTCATCTCTGTTTTTTCTGATTTTGTTATGTACGATGTAGCATAACGGAAAACAGCAATTGAGTTATCTGCAACATACTGGATGTCCATGTTCGCATTCCAAATTTTTCAAATGACTGGATTGTAGTCATTGATATACTTTGACACTTCTGTTCTTTTTAAGTTGTAGCTATTCTTTGGAGATTTACGAGTTATTGTGTGCCTTACAGAAGAAAAAAAGAATTTACTCTTCCTTTACAAATGACTGGACGTTGAAAACCAAACCGAAATTTGGTGTAAAATTTTCCTTTAGACTTGTATTTTCTTCTGCAATACTTTCCACAAAAGTGACTTTGGAAACGTAAAACTTGCTGTCTCAAGCTTCTATCTCCTTCTTCTCTCGGAAACTCACATGTCACATACTGTTCGATCAAACACAATACTGTTTCATCAGAATCAGCTCCAAATTTAGGTGCATCCTTGACCCATAGTAGCATATGTATATGAGGTGCACCTTTTGCTTGGTACTCCTTTCTGCAAAAGAAATCGGTAACTTCTCCAAGAGGTGGATTCTTTTTATTGCAGATAAAATACATCATAGCTTAAAACCTATGATTAAAATATCTGCACACATTTACAGGATCTAATGAACACAGTTCACCAGGAGTCTTTATTTAAACATTTTTAATATTGGAATTCACTTCTCTTAGAAACTCAAGCAAATCTTCCCATGCATACTCTGCACAGCTAAGTGTGACAAACCATGTTGGTGTACCTAAGTTCCCTAACATACACTTGAGTTCTCCATGATGACGATACCAATACTCATTTGTTCCACGTTGACATGCCGTCAAATTGATTACCTGTGCTTCTCAATTTTCATCTGTTTTTCAACTTTCTGCACAAATTCTTTGGCAGAAAAGAAGTGATTGATGAACTCCAGTTTTAAGTATGTGGTTCACTGCATACAACAGAGAAGATAAATCACTTTCAAACAAAAGGTGAAATATGTATGGAATGCACTGTCGAAATCTAGGATCTTCAGAATATAATCTTGTTGACCGATATTCTGAAGATGGAATACGTACAGGTCGGTCATCATATTGTCCCCCTTCTCCAGTAGGAAACAGCTGTGGAAAACAACGAGCTTTCAAGCTCTTCTCCCATACACTCATTGGAGTTCCCTGTGCTTTTTTCATTTGAATTAACTCAATTCTGCTTCCTATTACTTCTTTTGAATGCAAAGGACATATTGTGTAATGTTTATAAATCTCTTCAGTACTTGACTTGTCCACTTTCTCTATTTGACCACTTTAAATTTCACATTCATCTTCTAAACGTATTACCTGTTCATCCACACTTACAGTTTTGTAATAAATATTGTTCTCTATAAGATATAAGGTATCCTTTTCAACTTTATTAACATCCACAAATTCTTGCCATATTTTCCGACTCTTTGTTGGTACACCATTCACTAGAATGACTACTGCTTCATTTTCCTCTTTCTCTCCAGCAATACTTTCAATATTTTTCTTAAAATCCAAAGGTAAGTACACCACTCTTCCTTTCAGCCCTCTTTGCAAGTCTGTTGGTGGCAGTTTACCTGTTTTAAGCTCCATCCGAATTATTGTTTGAAAAGGATGAACAGATTGAATTAGAACCGACTCATATGTATTCAGTTCTGCCAGTTCCTCCGGAATAGCTACTAATTCTAAGTTATTATGTACTGCTCTAGCAGGCATTTTGTTCTCTTCTAATTTGTTGTAACAATATTTACATATACGTTGATCACTACCTAACTCAAATCGACCTTCCACCAACAAGTAAGCTGCAAACTCTTCCCACTTACTATTGTTCTCCTTTTCACTTTTCAAATACAAATCAACATTCCTAGTTTGATTTCTACAATGAGTACGTCGACAACAAACACAAACATAGTTTGGTATTTCAGAGCGCACTACATTAAACCTTCCAATTTCTTCTTCGAACTGATCAGTGCTAATCACTTTCCCATCTCCTTCAACATCTGGAATTGTCAAACTTTCACTTTCTATGGACTGCTCTTCTGAACTAAAATATCGCATTTCAACATCATCACACTTTTTTTTGAACATCTAATAAAGAACCATGTAAAAGAGCTGTCTTCAGTTCACTTAAACATAATGCAGGACTTTTTACATAGTACAGTTTCCTTACAAACTTCCGCATTTCTGAATGGTGTACTGATAAGATCCTCAAGTGATGAAAAACACTTTTACACACTTTTCTTGAAAGACAAACCAGAGAATGTCCATGTTTCTCAGTATATTTTCTTACATTGAATGGATCTAGTCCTTGGAACAACTTAATCTTCTGTTTAATACATTTCTGTGTATATTCTCGTAGCAAATTTCGCATTACATCAATAGATTCCTGTTGAATACTACAAAAACTGCTACAACCCCACTTATACACAGGACCTTGTGTACGTTTCCCTTGCACTTCTTCAACTATTAACTCTTCTGCACTTTTACCAACCAATTCCTCTTTTGGAAGGGGACAACCATCTTGAACTTTGTAGCAACGACCTCCAGTATCAACTGCAAATGGTAAACTATTTTCCTGGAAGTAACTTTCATCATTAAAAAAGGCTCACTACTAGAAGTATGTTTCCAATGTCCACTAAAGATTTTGCAAAAGTTGGTTCTGTTCACAAGTCTTTATCTTCTACTTTTCTCTTTCAAAACTTTGATTACTTGATCTAATACTTTGATCCTCTTTAAAATCACAATGAATAACTTCTGTTTTAAAGTAAAAGCAGTATCCACTATACTTTTGATACGCTGCTTCTGTATGAATTGGAGCACTTTCTTTTTATATTTGCAGCATGATCTCATTAAATTCTGAATCACTCTAGTTCGAAAAAGTCTCTGACGAATTTCTTGAAATTGTTTTTGTCTCCGGGTAACAGATACTGCTTCTTTATCATGTTTTCTTTTCCTTGTATTTGAAATTGAAGTCTCCTTCTCCTTACTTGAAAAATTCTTCTTTTTCCTTTGTGTGATGTTATTTTCATTAAATGTTCGTAATATTTGTTTCAGAAACTGTCTAGTGTTTTTACCAGAAGAAACTGTTTGTGTAGTGCTCTCATTTTTTGGTAGTTCAAAATCTTTTCTTTTCTGCAAATATAAATGCTTATTTTCTTGTCTTTTTTTCTCAGTTCTTCTAGGCATTTTCAAATTTTTATCCAAACAAAATAATTTTCTGAAAAAAAAAATAGATTCAATTATTTTTTACATCAGTTCAATATATTACAATAATAACATACAATTACATAAATTCTACTGACGGCTTCTAGAGGCAGTGCTGCAACGTGATGGAGCACGGCAGAGGAGCAGTAGGATGACGGGTAGTGCCATAGAACATACCGCAAGTATTTATTTAATTATTTACATGTACCTTTACAATTTACATGTATCTGCACTACCTCATACTTTTCACCTCTCCACCGCACCCCACCACCCCACACACTCCCTCTGCAACTCACCGCAGACAACTATATAGATAATATTTTAAAAAATTGTAATCTATATACTTAGGATGATATTATCAACCAAACGGCACACAGAAAAATTACCATTATTAGACTAACAATTTTATATACAACTTCGCAAACATAAAACTGCACTCAAAGCTTTAATTGGAGGGAAGCGAGTCTGAGCACCGGCAGTTTATTTTTGGGGGCCTCGAAACAGATCTCTATGGGGCTCTATTTTCGGGCCTTGCAAAGGTAGTGCGTTGTTTTTTTTTTATTGGACTGTAGTGAGACAGTGAGACCATGCACATTGCTCACTACTAAAAAGTGGAGACATCATGCCAGGTGAGTCGCGTTGTAGGAGAGAAGAAATCCTTTAAAGAGAGCCATTTTCTCTCACGATTTTCCTTCTCTTTTTGCAGCGCAGGAGCAACATCATCGTGGCGTGATTTGCAGAGACACCACCAGGCGCACTATGCCCATTGCCCCGGACTCCCTGAGACAGCTTCCCAACAGCACACACAGAGCCGCACCCGAGTACTTCACTGGTCTTCAAAAGACTATTTGCTTGTAAATGATGCTCTGTTTTTTTCCATCCCTTTTTAGAGCCCCTACATCCCCACTCTGCCTATTGCTGAAAGAACTAGCCTCCCCCGAAATTTTGCTCTGGTTGCGCCTTTGGAGATGACCACACGCAGCCAACTCCAACACAACCCTGCTCTCATCTTTCACAGGGTGATGTTGTAGTGCTACGAAAACACACACTTTGCTTGGCTCACTTAGGGGCATATTATCAAGAACGGCGTTAAAATTATCGCCGCTTCACACCACAACCTGGCCGGCTATGGGAATTGACAAGGTCATATTATCAAGCCCATTATCATGACTTTGGTCGCAGTTTCCTGCAGCTAAAGCGGTAATAATTTTAACGTAGTTCTTGATAATATGCCATATTATCTTTCTAAATTAACGTCTTACACTGAAAAGCTGCTTTGCATTTCTTTCCCTACATCAACCTTTGTTTAAAACACCACCAGAGAAGGGTGGTGAACTCTGGTCCACAAAGAGCAACTCAAAGCGTTCTTGTTCTTTATCAGAAAAGAAACTTCATCTGCCTCTCAATGATTATCCCCAGCCTTTTCGGCCCCTTAAGTGGCTGGATGGATGAGTATAATACGCAGTAATTAGGATTGGCGGCGGAGAGTGCACGAAAACAAGGATGGATAGTTGAATAAAGGGCAATTGGATGGATGGCCAGATGGATGGATGGATAGCTAGATGGATGGATGAATGGATATATGGATGAATGGAAGGATAAATGGATGCATGGACCAGTACGTAGGATACATGGGTGGGCTGATAGATGCGTAGGATTGGTTCTGGGACAGATGTATGTATGAATATATGGGCGTATGACTGGATGGATGGCACAGTGCTTACCATAGGTGAGTGGGCTGATAGATACTTAGAATAACTGCAGGGACAGATGTATGTATGTATGTACGTAGGAATGTCTGAATGAATTGAAAGATGGTTGGATGGTGCAGTGGTTAGGATGAATGGATGCAGGGCTTTAAGTGGGCCGGCTCTGAGCACCGGCAGTTATTTTCAGAAAAACTCAAAACGGGTCTCTATCGGGCTCTATTTTCGACCCTCGCAAAGGTAGTCAAGTTTTAATTTATTTTTTATTGGACTGCAGTCAGAGCATGCACATCGATTTGTGCATGCTCATTTTGCTCACTGCTGAGAAGTGGAGACATCATGCTACGTGAGCCACATTGTGGGAGGAAGGGCAATCCTTTAAAGAGCGTGTTTCCCGAACGTAGGATAATTTGAGGAGATTTTCTTAAGCACACAATGCTAGTTATCTTCATGTAGACCATGCCCCTACTTGGATAGCCCACACCCATTTAACAGGTTTGTCCCGTCTTTTTTAGAGTACCCCCAGTTTTTTTCCCACTTAAAGCCCTCACTGCACCATAGTAACAAAGAAATGGTCCAAGCTTCCATTTAAATGTACAATGGCACCAAGTTTCATAATTTGCCAATCCACGCTGGCAGCCTTCTACCACAGTGCAAGAGTGTCTATCAGCACAAAGATTGGTTATCCACAGAAATGTTGTGTGATTTGCGTTGCTGTCTGCTTGAACACTCATCACCAAAAGGTATTAAAACATGCACATTTGCGAGAAAAATGTATACCATACCATAAACCGCTTCACAAATGGGCCCAGTGCCACTACACCACCCTCATCCCCTTTCTTGCTTAACCTTACAAAATCAAAGAACGACCCCAGCAAACCTGGTAGAGCCACTATAGCAATACAGGGACTTAATTTGAACAAGTCTCTGCCGGGACGCCCAGCAACAAAAGGTATTAAAACATGCAAATTTCCGGATGAAACAAATACCATGCCATAGAGCGGTTTATAAATTGACCCAGTGGCACTACATCACCTTTACTAGCTACACATATGCACGTTACAAATGTCAGTGGTATAATCAGCAACATACCCACCTCTCCCACCCCCACCCCTTCCCTTGCTTAACCTTATGAAATCAAAACAACAAGCCCCAGCACTCCCGTTAGCGCCACTATAGCCATACATAGCCTTAATTTCAAAATGTGTCTGCCGGAACCCTCATCAACAAAAGGTATTTAAACCTGCAATATTACAAGTAAAACATACACCATACCATAAGGCGGTTTATAAATAGTCCCAGTTCCACTACACCACCTCCACACCCGCCCTTGCTTAACTTTACGCAATGAAACAAAAAGCCTCAGCAAATCTGGAAGCGCCACTATAGCCATACAGAGGCTTAATTTCAACAGATATCCCCCGAAACACTCATCATCAAAACGTATGAAAACATATACCATGCCATAGGGTGCTTTATAACTGGTCCCAGTGGTACTACATCACTTTTAGTAGCTAGATATCTGCACGTTACTAAAGTCTCATTTATGAGCCCCTGTGTCACTTTTGCACCACCGATGCGTCACTTTTTGTGATGCACCAGTGGCGTAAAACATGCGCCATGTCGTGCCATATTTACAAAGTGACGCATCTAGGAAGATGCGTCACTTCGTAAACCCCTGCGCTACATTGTACCTGCGTCAGGTATAATGTATGCAGGGTGGGCGTACCCCCGCAAGAAAGGGTCGTAGGAGTGGCGCAGTGAAATGTATGAGATTTCGCTGCGCCACTACTAGGACGCCAATGCGTCAAAACCTTACACCTGCCTCATGGCAGGCGTAAGAGTGACGCAGGCCCTTTCACATGGGGCTTGCCCCATGTGAAAGGAACATTGCTGGAGTTGCGTCAGGCTTCCGACACAACTCCAGCAATGCGCCACTTTTTGCGCCGACAGATACGTCAGTTGTACTGACATATCTGTCCTTCCTTGCGACATGATGCGTCATAATATAAATATGACACATCATTTGTGTCGCAAGGAGGGCAGACTGAGAAGTGATGCATCACTGCTTTCACGCAGCGATGCGTCACTTCTCACAAATGAGGCCCTGTGTTTAATCACCAACATACCCACCTCCCCCACCCCCGCCATTGCTTAACCGTATGAAATCAAAGAGAAACCGCCACCATTCCTAGTAGCGCCACTATACCCATACTCGGGCTTAATTTTTAAAGGTGTCTTCCGTAACGCTTATCATCCAAAAGTATTCAAACATGCAAATTGGAGGGTAAAACATAAACCATCCCATAGCACAGTTTATAAATGGACCCAGCGGCACGACACTACCTTCACTAGCTATACATCTGTATGTTGATAAAGTCGTTTAAACACTCTGTAGAGTATGTAGCAGAGAATGGGGAGAGTAAACAAAGTTGTAATTCCCAAACTTTTGATATACCATCCCTTTACTGTATGTATATTAAGGACATTAAGTTGAATGAAAAAATTGACGAGTGTCTCAAAAGAGATAGTGAACTGAGCACCAGAAAAACCCGGACCACTTAAACACCTACGTATATTAAGCACAGGAACACAGCCTGACAATTACTATCACTTGTAATGACATGTACTTTACTAATATCAAGAAAGCCATACTGAAAATATACCGAACATTTTCATTTCTTTTTTATCTCTCACACATTTATAAAACATCTCTTCTAAAGAAACACTCCCAACCACTTCTATTTCATAAGAACAGACAATAATTAATACGTTTACTACAATATATTTTAGTATATCTACCTTTTTAATATTCACTAGTCACAAACTACTAAAACTATTAACTATACCCAAATGCAAATCAGAAACCATGTTCATATTATATCTCAACCTATATTCAAATTATTCAAACTATGCGTACATATAAAAGGAACGTATCACTTTTACTATCTACATATCCTCTCCATGTAATCTCCAAACACTGTAGGCGGCCTCACAGTACAACAACCTACCTAGACTTATATTCAAATCTACCTCTCACTGTCAAAAATTAGACCACAACCTGTCGACATAACATTTCTGGGTTTGGTTTTATCAATTTTAACATAATAACTCATACATCTCCTACCCTTCCCCACTACTTCCACAAAAAGTATAATTTGCTAACATGGGACATTTTGTTTATCTCGCCTGAATACATTAACAAACCCAAATTAACGCTGTACCTCATTTTCAAAACCATACAGTCCTTTAAAGATGACAAACTAAATTTCTTCTTTGTGAAAAATTCCTAAACATATATAAAGTACTTATATAACAACAGGTCAAACTTTATGCATATTTTATAACCAATATGAAACACCACACTTTACTCACAGGATAGTATTTTGAAATAAAAAATACTTTCAAACTTAAAAATAGCACCTCAAATACTTAATCACTACTACAGAACACATAACACACATTGTTCATTTCTACATCACCTTTGTAGATGGGATGCAGATTTCAAATGTCACACACGCATGCAATTCTTTCTTTCTCACACAGTACATGTAATGCACCGTTTTCATCAAGAATGAAACCAGTAATGGCACAATTTCTCTGTCGCTCCACATATAAATACATGTAAACAACTAATCAGAATACTTCATTCCTTCATCGACATTCCAAAACTTATCTCCATTGGTTATTTTTGAATTTTGCATCTGAGAAGCTACTTAATATTCCGCGCCACACACAGGTCAGAAGTTCAACCTATTTTATCACCACACTTTCTGGAAAATTCTACGACATCTGCAGGTTAAAAGTTGATGATTTTTTAAACGTAACCTTTTCTTTTTCAGCATATTCTCGAACATTTAACACCACCTGCGGGATAAAAGTTCACCATTGTTTTAAGTTACAAATGTACCTTCCAAATGCAAGTAGCAAGTCTGGTTGAGCTTTACACATTTCATCCTATTGTATGTACTCCACGTTTAGACTGCTTTTTATTAACCAATGACAAACATGCTTTTTCACGCAACTAATATGCACCCTAGTTTTTAGTACCCAATGCTTCTTATCTTCCAATC